>NC_088175.1:9055990-11555990 GCF_028769735.1 Zonotrichia leucophrys gambelii
AGTTCTAGGGTAGAACAAGGCAGCAGTTCAACTGTATCCATGTTACAACTAAACAAGTTGTGCATGGTAATAATTCCTTGATTTTACTTATGACAAACAGTAATTAGCTCATGATTATGTAAATATATTCTTATCCAGGTAACATTTTTCACTGCTTGTATTGCAGACAGGAGCTCTGCAGCTAAGAAATGTGCACAATTAGTAGGGAAAAAAGTTTATAAATTATGATAAAGAGCTTCTAAGATTTACTGTGTCACAAAACCTCCCAGTGTTTCTCCTGGTTTCTCGCTACCTGTATAGTTAATCAAGCAATAATTGATCTGTAAAAAAGCACAAGGCATGCTGCAGTAGGATCAGAGTGAGACTTTCTGCTGAGGAAGACTGTTCTGTCCTGGGATAGAGGTTCTTCATCATAACCTGGAATGGTGATGTCCATTTCCCACTCAATTCATCCAGGGAGTAGGTGGCTGTATGAGTGAAGAGGTGCATGGAACCAAGAGGTGCTTCTTCACATAGAGGAGCATTAATCAGTTGAGGATTTACAGATCAAAGCCTGAGCTGATGCCAGCCACAGTCCTAGAGAAAAGAGTGGCTGTACAGAGCCCTGCTACACGTTCCACACTTGTTCTGGTGGAGACCTGGCCACTGTGCTCTGCAGTGCCACAATCTCTGTGCTGCCACTTCAGTTAGCTTTGCATGCAGTGAATCAAAGTTATCCACTTCCGATTTGACAGACTAGATTCAGTGGCCATATCCTCATCCATGGTGGAAGAGGTGCAGCCTTTTGGCAATGTTTTGGATATATCTGTATGGCACAAGTGCTGCTGCCCTGTGGGCACTCACATCAGCACAGTCCTGCACATGAGCCAAGGGACTACAGTAAAGAATGCAGTATGTGTGTGTGTGTGTTTATATATATATTTTTATATACACTATTACTTGTATAATGTCACTGAAAAAATGTATATATATGTGGCTTGAGAAATAAACTTTCTTGTTAGGAAAAAAGCAGGTATACAGCCTGAGCACTGTAATGCCTTTGACAGGAAGACAAGATCTGAAAAGAAGTTGTTGGTTAACCCTCCAGAGTTCTCCCACCTTGGCTAGCTGCATAAACAGATTAGCAGCACTTTGTGGCCAGCTTGGCAGAAGTTGCAGAGATGGAGCAATGTAGTACAAGTGTCTGAGAGTTGACATTTGTACTACAACTAGAAGACAGAGATCAAGAAGTGACAAACATGCAACAGTCAAGAAATGCTTGGGACCAGAGCAGAGCAGAGGAGGAGCTGCAAGAGGTGGACTGAAAGTTATTTCAAAGCTGATATTTCTAGTGCTATTTTATTTTTGTGAGGTATAAATGGAGCCTGGCATTTTAGAATACACTGTGACAGAGACAGGCTGTCAGAGTATGCAGCTGACTATTCTCAATCTATCAGACCCCTGTAGCATCTGTGACTGGTTTAAAAGGCCTGCTGTAGTGTGTAAATGTCGGACATTGTGATGAATGTGTGTCACTTATGAAATGGTGGACTAGCCCTGAGAAATTATTTCATAGCAGAGTCTTGTGCCAAAGAATCACTGATGAATAAGGGGTTGCTCTCTTTGTTGAGCTGTGACTTGCTCCAGCATCCCTCTGGGACACAGAGGCAAGTTTGCCTCCTTATGAAATAGTCTTTTTTCAAGTACTTCCCAGAACTCATAAAGAGCATTACTTTTAACAAAATGCTCAATGATATTGAAAGTAGGAAGCCTGATTCTCCTTATGCTGGGTTGAGCCTTAGGACTAAAGCAACAACACAAAACAATTTGTCTGGTTTGTAAACTGAGAACATTTTCCATGTGACTGACTGGAACAGGAAGCACATGTTGAGAGCCCCCAAGTACCATTTCCGCAGAAGGATTCTGTTCACTGCAATGAGACCTTTAAGAAATATCCAAGATGTGAAAAGATATTTGAGAAATTTTCATGAAGAATTTTTAGTACCCTCTGCTGTAATAAGCAGAAGGTGTTTAATAAACATGATATGCAGCAGTTGCTGAGCAGAATCTGATTTATGTACAGTAGCAGCTAGAAGCATCTACACATCAGGGTTGTACACTTTATTTGACTGTGAATTCTGATTTTCTGATGGAAGCAATTCTGCTGAACTTTATTTATAATCAGCTTACAACATGGGTAGCAGTATTATAAATGCTTCTCGAATTACATAGCAAATCTTGTTGTCTTCTTGGGTAAATAATCATGAGCTTTAATTGTAATACAGGTCATTGTCAAGGGTATAACACTTTCCAAACCCTTCTGATAGTTGAAATCATGCAGCATTTTTAAACAGAATGCATGTCAACTTCATGTACCTGAGATGGCATGGCATCTGCTCAGTATACATATATTTCAAAACAAATTGTTCCTAATTTTTAATTCCTCCCATTAAATTAATTATTAAAATGTAATGGATTCTTGTATGGATCATTTGGGTTTGTGCAAGGGAAGAAGAGGGAGCCAGGAGCCCTGGTCTCTGCTCCATCAGTGTAAAGAGAGCACAGTTTCCACACCAAGATAAACCTGTTATCTGTATATCAGGGAAGCAGAGAGCAGAGCCTGACCCAGAGAGAGACCAAGGGACAGAAGTACAGGTTCAGTTCGTGGTTTTCAAGAATCAAACATGGGTTTTGTCTGCAGACACAACAGAAATGAGGATGTAAGCTGTACCTCATGTGGCATTATATGATTGCAGCGCTCTATCTTTATCTTACTAGAAGTCAGTAAAATCAGTGGAATAATGTTTACTTGCATCAGATGAAAAACTTGACAAAGAGAAAGCAGACATAATATAGGGAAGTCTCCAAACCTCTCTTCCCTTTCAACTTCTTTTTCCAATTCCCTTTTCCTTTCTTAATATATTAGAATTTTTTTAAATGAAAGGAGACTTAATAGAGCCCCACAATGAATTTTCAGTGCCAGCAAGTGGATAATGACATTCATATCACTCAAGTCAAACAGATAAAAAAATCCTGCTTTAGAATGGTTCCTAAACCCAGTGAAAACATTTCTGGGCATGAATCTATCTGCCTGTTGGAGGGAAAGAAGCAACAGCACCCTGTCAAGGAACAAGCTTTACTTTTATCTGATTTAATTTGAAGTTATCAGATGGCTAGCATAATAATATTATATATAAGTATATATACACATGCTTTTTTACCCTTCTAGACAGTCTGATTTTTTTTTTTTTTAGTTTCTTTCCATTCATAAGATTCCCCAAAATTTCCAAGTAGGCCACTCCTGTAAGCCATTTGATGCAGAGACCCCAGCATGCCAAACACCCCCACTGAGGGACTATTCAAAGAGCAATAGTTCTTTGCTCTATTCTGCAGCAGAACACTGCACACTGCTATTTCTCAGGGTCACAACATCATATGCACAGAAATAAAAATGAAGGGGCTTCAGGAGACAGAACAAGGGGCTTTGGAAAGGATTCTTGCCTGGAGTGAGGTGGGGTTGGATCTTATGTCCTTGGCCAATGTTCTGTTCTCCTCTGTAGATGCAAAAACTTAAATGTTCCCTGCATTGTGCAGGTTCCAGGAAAATCTGTTGTGGTGCAGTGTCATGAATAAACACATCCTCAGCCATGGGAGAAGAGGACTCCAGTGTAAACCCAGCCAGACCTAACTCCGACACATGCAGAGGTATCACACAGCCCTCTCTGACAAAGCTACCTGAGCTGCACCAGTGCTGCCACGCTGAACAGGAGCCAGACAGGGATCTGGCCCCATATTTTTCCTGAATTAGAAGATGTTTATTTCTAGAGAAAAAAATTTTCCTATATCAAAATCTGCAGAATGACCATGGATGAGGACGCCTCCTCCTTGAACATGCATGGTTGTGCTGGTGCTCCACCTGTGCACACACAGTGCAGTCCTCTCTGTTGCTGTCCCACACCTAGACAGATCCTGCACTATAGTGGTAGCACAATAACCTTCAAAGTCCACTTTGTTTACAGTGTTAATGTGTTATGTCAAGCTAAGTTCTCACCCTTTTTCCTACCAGCCTGGTCTGTGAGGTTTGTATTTCCCTCTCTCAATCAATAATTGCTTAAGTAGCAAATAGAATTCCCATCCCCCAGCACTAATAGACTCTCATGCAGTCAGGAAGCATCAAGATGAACCCTCAGTTACCACTGTGCACCCTGTTTAATGTATGCATTTTTATGGCCTCTGATGTATATGGTTCCATTACTGTCCATGAATTCAGAGTGCTGGAGCTAGTTAATGTATTATTTATTTTATTACCCCTTTGTATAAGCTGGTATTTGCAATTTGGAATTTTATATACTTTGGTTCTATAATGGTTTCATAATGTGTACACAGCTCAATAATTAAAAAAATATATCTTACCACCTCACCTCCAGAGCCAAGTGTGTTTGCGCTGCTAACTGCACGTTCTGGCCAGCACCAGTCCTGCATTGTCTGCCAGTCCCTCTGCTCCTGGCCCCAAAAACCTTGCCAGTCCCACTGTCAGGACACAGCCCTCACCCCACCCTGAGAAATGCAGCACCATTTTGTTCTTCCTCCTTGGGACCAGAGGGAAGTTTTTCAGAATTTTAGAGTTTTCAGAATTTTAGACCTAATATGTGGCTGTCTGGCATGTCCCCTTCATTTCCAAGCTTGGAGCCCCATGGGCACAAGGGCTGCCTCTGCCCCAGGCTCAGCCCATGCAGGATTTCACTTGAGCAGCAGCACAGGCAGTTTCCCTCACCAACAAAGCAATTTCCTGCCAGTACAAGCCATCACTGGGCAACAGGAGGGACTGAAAAGAAGAGGTGATTTCTCTCTCCTGAAAGGGCAATCAGCATGTCCTACATCCAGCTCCAGCTGCCCACTGCTAGCCTGGTGTCCTGCAGCACTGCTGATTCTCCTGCCAGCTCGTGATGAGGAGCTTGTCACTCCTCCAAATGACTGGAAGTTCACTTTCAAAAGTTTACAGCCATATTCCTTGAGATATCACGGCCTTACTGCCCAACTGTGGTTATGAATTTGATTAAGTACTTTTTGCCTGGTTCAAATTTTCAAGCTAAACTATGACCTGTCCAAACACATACATATAAGAAAGAAGAGCACACTATTCTTTTCTATCTTCCTTCTCATGGATGCCAGCCAAACCACATGGCACTTGCACAAAAACCCTTTGGTTTCAGTACTGGGTCTGCAAAATGCCACTCTGCCACCACAAAGGGTCTCTACGAGTTCCTTGGCTGGTAAAGGTCCTGCCCTTAAACCAGCTTGTCCACTGGATAGGAAGATAAATATTGGGAACTGTTTGATTGTGGTTCTCTGCAGCAGCACAAGCACGTGTTGGTTTTGGCTGAAAAGGCACCAGTAATTCAATGTCTGCAGAGGATTGTGCGTTACTGCTGCTGGGAGTGATTGAAGGCATTGTGAAGCTCTGTGACAACATATTTAGAAAGGGGAGAAGAAAAAGAGAAGTTATTGTGACCAGAGAAGAGAGGAGTGAGAATATATGAGAGGAACAGCTCTGCAGGCACTCAGGTCAGTGAAGAAGGAGTGGGAGGAAGGGCTCCAGGTGCTGCAGTGAGCTTCCCCTACAGTCCATGGTGAAGACCATGGTGAAGCAGCTGTGCCCCTGCAGCTCATGAAGGTCCACAGAGATCCACCCACAGCCCCTGCAGGATCCCCACTCCTGAGCAGGTGGGTGCCTAAAGGAAAGCTGTGATCCCAAGGGAAAGCCATGCTGGAGCAGCCTGTTCCAGAAGGACTGCACAGAGCGGGAAGAAGAGACTGTGCTGAAGAGCTGTAGCCTGTGGGAAGGACTCACGCTGGAGAAGTTTGTGGAGCACTCTCCTGTGTGAGGGAACCCACACTGGAGCAGGGGAAAGACTCCTGAGGAGGAAGCAGCTGCAGAAAAAACATGTGACGAGCTGACCATGACCTCTATTCCCCTGCACCATTGAGAGGGGAGAAGGCAGAGAATTGGGAATAAAGTCCCTCTGAGAAGGAGGGAGGGGCAGGGGGAAGGTGTTTTTAATAACCATTTTCCTTCTCATTATCCTGCTCTGATTTGATTGGTAATAAATTCAATTAAGTCAAGTCTGTTTTGTCCATGATGGTAATCAGTGAGTGATTTCTCCCTGCCTTATCTCAGCCCATGAACCATTCATGAAGTTTTCTCTCCCCTCTCCAGATGAGGAGGGGAGTGGTTGAGCAGCTTTTGTGGGCACTTGGTCCAACCACAATAGATACAATCCTAAAAACACCAAATGACACAGAAAGGATTAAGGCAGGATCAGGCAGCCCAACACAGGTCTTTGCACCCAGGTGTGGGAACTCAGGAAATTCCTCTGGCTGCCCTGGAGGACACAAGACCCTGTAAGGGATCTCGGAGACCTTGGCACAGAGTCCAAGACCCCTGTGCCTTTGATTTAGCCCTTGGAAAAAACAATTACCAACCTTTATATGAAGAATTACAAGCCATGAAAGTTTAAGTAGAGTGATACTGAATTTATCACAGGGTGAAAAATAGATTTTTTGAGGGTTTTAGAATGGGGGTTAAGGGGGCAAGATGGAGGGATCTGGGCGTGTCCAGCCTTTCTCCTTCTTCTTCTTAGCCTCCATCTTCTGCTGTGATGTTGGCACTTACAGATTGGTTTAGAGTAGAAGCTCACTGTCTAACACAGGTGATAGGTATTGGAAAGTAATTGTAAATATTATACATGTAGTTTTTAGTATAAAAAGATAACACTGCCTTGGGGGCAGGCAGAGTGCCTCTGTCTGTCCTGCTGAGCTGACCTCAGCAGGACATGAGAAAGAATTTTACAGATAAGATACAATAAACAACCTTGAGACCAAGAAATGAAGAGCCCTGACTCCTTCGACCACTGGGCTGGGAAAAGAGACTTTCTAACTTATCTCAGGGTCACTCTGACCAGCAGAGACCCCTGACCCAGGGGCCACCTTACCCCAACAGAGACATCTGGCAGTGACCCTGTGCATGCAGACACGGGGAGCAGGGGCCAGAGGAGGGAGCTGAGGTGCTCAGAGCACAGTTCAAATCTGGGGAAGAACTGTGGGCCAGTAATGAGACCTGGGAAAGATTGAAATGAAGAAGCCTTAATCGTGTCATGTTCAGCCCACAAAGGAGTGAGGACACTCTCACTTTTTTCTCTCCATTTAATAAAATATCAAAGCTAACAGTATGAATACAGAAAGAAAAAAAAAAAACAAACCAAACTTAATTATGCAGGTATTTAGGAAAAAGGAAAAACAAATATGGGGTGAGGAGAGTTCCAGGCTATATGGCACCAAAACAGGGAAAGATATGGATCCAGACCCCACAGCCCATAGACAAAGACTGACAACACCTGGTAGAGAGGGTTAGGCACCAGAAAGGATAATACTGTGCCATGACTATCAGCATTTGTATTCAAAATATTTGTGTAATATTTGTGTAATATCAGAGTATTAGATGGAAAGAGGACTGGATGACTTGTGGGTCTTCCCTGGGTAGGAAGGAGATATGGGTTCAGTTTCAGTGTCTGGTGTCTGTCACCTTCCTTTGTGAGCTGGCCACGTTCTCTCTCTGGCTCAGGTGCTGAGTGCCACACCACAGAATCCCTGGGTAGGAGATATGGGTTCAGTTTCAGTGTCTCTGTCACCTTCCTTTGTGAGCTGGCCACGTTCTCTCTCTGGCTCAGGCACTGAGCACCACACCACAGAGGTTGCCTTGCTGGGTGTGTTTAAGTCCTCCTGGCACAGCCCACTCTGCTCCTAGGTGGGGCCAGCAAGCACAACAACTCAAAGAACTATTGCCAGTCATAAATTATTTTATACCAGCTTCTACCCCACAAAACTGAGCTGATATAAATAACCAGTGCTAGTAACAGGTGATAGAAGCAGCAGAGTGTTTCAGAAAGAAAGCAGCTTTCCCTGTTTAATTTAACCAAGTACACACACACACATGCAAACGAGACAGTTTTTCAAAAATGAGGATGCAGATGAGAGACTCAAGGACAGTTCTAACTTGCCCTCTGTCAATTTACAAGAGAATTTATTCCAGACTATTCATACATGAATATTTAGCATGGCAACAATTACATCCAATGACACCCATGAGATACATAGTACTGAAGACCCTCTCCAAGGAACACACACAATGCTTCAACTGGACTGAACATTTGATTTTTAAGTATTATTTTTTCTTTAGACCTTTCAATAATATTTCCTTTAATTATTATGTTCATTTTGCATCTATTGCTGCCATATTTTATAAATGAGAGGTATGATTGATTCACATGAGTAGAAATGGATACGTGACAGGAAGTAAAGGGGAGAGACAGTGGCTGCTGAGGCATGTTAAAATAGCCTGTGGTCAATCTTATTCTTAATGCAAAGACCTTGTTTTTGTTGTATAAAGGAAAAAGGAGGGGGAAGGGAGAGAGTCAGGAGCAATCACTCAGGGCTTAAATAGCATAAACCTAAAGACATATAAAAAAGAAAAGTCGCTTCAAGTCCATAAATAAGATTTAACACCAAAACCACAAAATAGCAAACATAAGGTCTATATATGGCTAGGCAGAATGCTTTTCTGTATGGATAATTCATTTATTCTCAATATGAAGCTCTCTGGTTATCATACCCTATTATAAGCTCTTGCTGTGGAACACATTATTAGTTAGGGAGGAGGAAAAAAAAGGCAATGAATATTCATGCTAACATTCCAGATACAAACCTCTGACAATTCCAGTAAAATGGAAACCAGGGAATACTGAGGTCACAACACATGCAACTAGAGTTGTGATGACTTATCTTGAGAGCTTATTTAATTCAGGGTCTTCACTACACTGGACATCATTCCAAAGAGGATGTTTACCCAGGTTTGAGATGTCCTTTGCTGACCATGGAGCATGCTTCCAAAGCAGGCAGTGCAGTGTCTGTGATCCTCAACTCACATGGATGCTGACTCCACTGCAGAAATAAACGCAGCAGACAAAGCACCAAACCAACATCTGGAATCAGCTTTTTGGCTAAAGTAGAACCTTTCTCACTTCTTACAGCCTGCTAGTGCCTTCTAGCCCTAAAAGTGCCATCCAGAGCCTGGATGACCACCCATCTCTTCTGCATTGTGCCAAGGAGAAAATCTTTTGCCAGGAACAAAGTGGATTTTAGCAGTTTTACTAAGCGTACTGACATGCAGTGAAAGAGGCATCTTAGCAGGTTAGTCTTCTGCTGGCACACACTACTCAGTAAAAGACATTTATGGTAGTCTACTCAATGTTTTCCACAAAACACAGAAAGCCATATAACAATAATCCTTGGTTTAGAACAGTGAAATTTCATTAAACTGTAATGAGGTTTTACAACCTGCTGAAAATGTGTTCTTTAAGGGAATGACAAGTTGTTTTACCTAAAAAAGTGGTCCTGGAAATCTTTCACAAGGCATGGGAGTGTATCTGCATTTGTGGCCTGAGAAGTACAATCCTCAGAGAAATCCACTCCAAACTCCACCTGCCATTGCATGGTGGAATTTGACAGTATAAACCCCGGACACTATGGGACTGTCTTCTAGGCAAAAGTATTAGGTTGCAGCACATTATTCACTGAGTTAGAAAAGAACAAACATTTAATTATTGCAAATTTAAAAGCAAAATTCTGTAGAACTGGGATAAGGAGATAAATCATTAAGGGATTAGATACTGCTGAACAGAGTAATGCAACGAGGTCAGGAGATGAAACTAAGCCTTTGGCTCATCAGCATTCCCCTAAAAAAGCAATGGCACTTCCTCTCTGAAATTAATTTAGCCCTGTCCATACCACCCCTTAGACATTGTGGGAGAAGTCAGATATTTGCCTCTGTTCACTCATTTCTAAAAGAGTTTGTTTGGTAAAAAGTCTGCATCTCTGTCCTCTCCATCTGAGAACTATGACATTGGTGGCACCATTTACCAAAAATATTCAGTAACATTTTATTCACACTTTGCAACCCGTTTCTTGTTTTCCCACTAATAGTCCAGATGGTGACTGCTCTTTGTAAGAGGATTGTTTCTTAGTTTCCTACAGGCAAGGGTTTCTTCTGTGGTGGACATTTGAATTTGGAACTATGTCTCCTGTAGACTGTTTACCACTTACAGTTTAGCCAAGGCAGCAGAGACAAACATGAATATTTCAGGATCAGACTTGTCTCCTGTCTTGAGCATAGGCCTTCCCAAAAACCTGATAACTTATCCTACTGTATGCAAGCCTTAAAATCTTTAAAAATAGTGCAGCAATAATCAGGAGCAGCTGAAGTCTCAGTTCTTATTGGGAGAATGCCATGAAGTCATACCATGAGGCAAAGGAGCAGCTGATGCTGATTTGGACTCAGCAGCAGCACCACCACCCTTTCCCAATCAGGCTAATAACAGTGTTGATAAGGTCAGAATTCAGAGATAGAAAATGTGTAAATTTAAGGAATTCCTATCTGAATGAGAATTATCCAATTCTGCCCACTTTCTGTAAGCTCTGTCTTAAATAGTTACTCTTTTCCTGAATAGGCATTAATCTAAGATTGGAAAAAATACAAAATTAAGTTTATTTTTAATGTGTGTGTTTTTCTATCAGTCAAGTTTCCTCTCAGGTGAGACTCTATTAACACTTCTACTCTTTTTGAGGTGCTGTGACCAGCCATGTGCATTGTGGCTTCTGATATCCTGAAGGAGAGATTCCAGGGAGGATTAGGCACTTGGAGCCAGGTTGAAGCTTTTACAGAGAAACCTAAAATAAGACTGGAGCTTACACCTGGCTCACTATGGGTTGTCAAGGGAGGGGAGAAACCCTCCCAAATGTAATTTATCCCTTGAGATCTCAGCCACTCTATAGAAGTGTGTGTCTGTTTTCACTTGGTTACTTAGGGTGCCTTTGGCAATTAAGCTCTTGCTGTAACTCAGATGTGTAAATGTAGAGACCAACTCAAGGCTTTGTGCCTTAGGGAAGAAGGTTAATGTATGCAAATGAGATTTACTTCAACTGTTTTGTCACTGTATTGCCAGAATTTTCATTTGGGCAATCATAGTATAATAAGGTTTTACTGGGCACTTAAGTTACAATTCCAGGACGTTTACAACTGCTCAAATATAGAGAAATATTTACGTATTTGTGCTATTATGGCATACAGAAGCTTTCTGATTTTGTTGTATAACCCTGACCCTGTGACACCATTTTCAGGTTTTATCTCTCTGCTCAGCATTTCCTCCTCTCATGGAGTGTTATCACTCTTGATTCATCGCCCTCAGTGACAGCTCACTCTGCTCAGTACAATCCCTGGTCTTGTACACTTTCTATTGCCTCTTCTTTCTTAACAGAAATTTTCTATTTAGTTCTAATACTAAATAAATTTGAAATAACTTAAGCTATCCTGGACAAATAAACAATGAAATCTTTAAAAATCAAATAAAACCTTCTTAATCTTTCCATCTATTACTGTAAGTAAAGTGAGATTTTTTTACTTTAATTTTTGGAGCTGCAGTCTGAGAAGAAAATAATTTTGTGCTGTGCTGACAATCATCATTCTGAATGATGTTTGAAATACTGATTTCCTTGACTATAATCTGTAAGCCACAGATTCAGATCCTATTGAATTCACTTAGAGGAGTGGCTGAGGGAACCATTTGGTGCAGTGCCTTTTGTGACTTATGCCAGGTCACCCTCCTTCCAAGTTGTAACCACAATCCTGCAACCACTTCAGAAAGCTCCTTAATCTTCATGAAAGCTCACTGAAGACCAGTTTTCAAATGAAGAATTTTCCTGTGCACTGCTGTTTGTAATATTGGGGCCACTGTGAAGCCCAGCAAGTCCTATTCCCTCTCTGTGCTTCAGAATTTCCTGGATTTATGTTATGAGATAGAGAACAGCTTCTCAAGTGTAGCTCTTGTATGTTGAAATTACACACACATACACAAAGCCATCACTCATACAATGAATTCAGGAAAATGGTGATTTAAAAAAAATCCACTTGAGAACATTTTGAATATGCAATAAAATAACAATACCACTGGTAAAAGAAAGGTCATAAAACAGGGCAGGGATTCAAGGCAAGAGTCAAGAAGAAATTGTACAGTTAAATTCAGAGGTTTACATTTGTGCCTGTGAATGCAAAAATTTGCATCCAAATATTTTTTTAAATATAGCATGCTGACAAGAACGGCTATTTCAAGGAGCACATCAGCCTCTTTCTCCTCTTTTTCTTTAGAAACCTTTCAGTTCAGGGACATTGCACAAAAGTTCTTACCCATGGAATTAATCCACTCACACCCAAATAGCTGCTATGGAATCAGAAAGGTAAGATAATTTTCCTTTGGCTCACCTCCCTCTGAAGGTGCTTCCATTCCCACAAAAGGCCCCTCATTCTCCATCTCACTTCTCAGCAAATCCACATCCACAGTCACTCCAGTGCAGCACCATCCTGCCTTCATCCCTAGCATGAAGTTCCTGTCCAACAGCTGTCATTGGACATACTCTCCCTCCCTTATCTCAGCATTAAAAAGAAAAAAAAGCCCTCCAAAAGCACACACCCTCTGCTTTCTTTAGGTCAGGTGGACAACTGAAGGTTTGCTGATGGTATTTCCAGCAATTCCCCCCCACTATACTGTGAAAACAATGACAAATGAACAAGAGGTACCAACCAGCTCACACTGAAACCTGTGATTCATGCAAAGAGCGTCCTTCCAGAAGTCTGTGGACTTTAAAAGCACACGTGCAGTGATTCAATAGAGCCATGCTGTGAATAGCTGGCATTGTAAATATGGAATTTATGGCCTTTCTAGCTATGATTTTTCTAACAAGCCTTTAGCAATGGTTGCTCATTCTTTCTTTGCATCTTTCAGTCTGGATTTATCTCAATGGCAGAGAAAGGCTGGGAAAATTAAAATCTGGGGCAGTGCTAGACAGCCTCTCATAAGACCACAGGTTGGAAAGCCAGGTGCAAAGGCAGGGAGTGGAAGCATCTGCTGTGTGAGAGGATAAAGCAGCTCAACATGGCAGACGTGGGGATGTCCCCACTACCACGAGTGGCAAATGTCCCAATAATGAGAAGTGAGGCAGAGATACAGAGTGCTTTTTCTTGCCCTGTCCTTTGTATGAGGCAGGTAGAAAAATTAGTTCTTGCAGATATATTTGTGCCAAATATGTTTCTCTTTCCTTCTGGCAGGAGTCCCTGGCAGCAAGAGGAATTCCCCTGGCTCAGAGGGGCAGCAAGCAGCAAGCACTGCTCTGAGAGGCCTGGGTGTACCCCCTCTGCCTCCTTACCTGACTGGAGACCTGGGTCAGGCAGGTTCTGCTTTCCTGCACATCTGGAGACCTGGGTCAGGCAGGGTTCTGCTTTCCTGCACATCTGGAGACCTGGGTCAGGCAGGGTTTTTTTCCTTTCCTGCACACCATCCTGCCCTGAGCTGGGAGCTTGCAGGACCCACCAGGAGTTTAGGCCACCTTCTTGGTGTATTCTGTCAGAGGTCTTGCTGTGTACAGCATGACAGTATCCAGGCAGCATGTGGCACCTCCAGCTTCACCCCAGTCCCCTAGATACCTGCCCAAATCTCAATGCCCATTAAGTTCTCTGATTGCCCACCTCTTTGCTCTCTACCTCTTTTCACCATCACTAATTTTGCTCCCATTTCTGCCAGAATTGTGTCAGAAAGGGAAGGAGACAAGATTTCTGAGCCCCTCAAATATCCCAGTGATTGATGCTGCAAAAATCATATTAAAAATAAAAGTGTGTATTGCACATACATTCCAAATATTGTCCAGCACTGGATCAATGTAAGTATATTTTTCCCTATTAAAATTATTGGGAAAAGAAGAGCCTTTTATTGGAGCTCTGATGATTTACACCAACTGATGTTCTGTCGCTTTATGCTCTTCTTATTTTCAGAACAGCAGGGAAAATTTCACTATTATAGAAAAACCCCACAGATGCTGTTATTAATTTCCTGTAAGTTTTGGAAGCTAGTAGTTGTGTTTGCTTCTCTTTTGCTCTCTCACACTCTCTCTCTCTCAAGAACAATCAGAATAATAGAAAAATATACAATGTTGTTATGATTACATCTTTTTTTCCTGCCTTGGTCTAATTTTTCCCACACTTTTGTTTATACTCTTCTGGAAGAAGGAATTCTTTGAGCAAGAATCCTTACAAAGAGAAATTATAGTCATCTTAGACCTAATGTATCATTGAAGAAGAAAGAGGATTTATTATCCTTCAAGTATCTTTTCATGAAGAATTTATCTCAGCAGGTGGACTCAATCTATGTAGGGTAGGTAAGCATAAAATATGGTCCACAGATTTTAGAACTACTTTAAAACAGCTATTTATGCTGGTACCTTTACTAATAAGTGTTTCACTTTATACTGAAAGAGATTAAATTGAAGTTCCTCTACTCCTTGATGAAGTATACAATGGCAAATAAATGTTAAAACTGTTCTGTGGCTGGAAAGGCTTATTTTCTTACACAAAACTAATAAATTAAAAAGAATTTATCTTTTTTGTGTTTCATTTGCTTCCTCTGTTCCATCATCTTTCCTTTCCTTCCTCTTACATTCTCCCCTGCCCTAATTTTCATGCACACTCTATTACTTCACATTTTTTAGATTATCCTCTATGAGCAGAAGTAGCTTACATGTTTGCAGTACTGGTCAAGGATAACATTCATACCCTTGACAAGAGACTCTCTCAGCTATAATCTACTTCAATTCTAATTGCTGAGTTACTAAAGCCAGAGACCCTCTTGTGCTCTGTCAGTTCCTACCTTGCTGCTGAAACACCAGCAGTGATGACAGTGCTGCTGCCAGCTTTGGGTTGCATCACATCTGCCTTGGAATTGTTTGGGAAGGTCAGCAATTTCACATGAGCATGAAGAGATTCCCTTTATTTGAACCAGTTAGGGGAAAAATTCTATGTCTTACAAAAAGTGTGGCTGTTATGAAGCTGTTGCAAAATATTAAGTACTCTTCAGCTACCAAAAAAAAACCCTCTTATAAGGAAAATTGAGCTACCTACTTAGTTGAGCTATTAAATAGCCTCCTTGTTGATTTGAAAGTGCCTGACAGTAAACATGACCATCTGAGGATAGACACTGTCTTTCTCATATCCCAGCAATACTCAGGTGGGTGCAGAACTGCAGCCTCTGGGGCATGGTCAAACCTGGTTTTCATAACCAGAAGAGCCATTTCTCGTTGTGCTCTTGCATGTGCCCTGGGGTAAAGCCAGGCTGGAAGGAAGCCAAGGGCTGAGGTGGGCCATGCTTGCATGTGCCACTCCTGCTGCCTGCTCCTAAAGGCTGCTGTGAGAGCTCAGAGTGCACAGCATCTCCACTGCTCTGTCTTCATCGTTGGCAACTGATGTCAACTGAGACCAGCCAGTGTCATTTGTTTGCCTGGTGCCTGACTTTCAGTCCCTTCTGGAGCCATTCATGCTGGCTGGAACAGCAGTGAAAGTTATTACAGTGTGTGTGACATCACATCCTCTGTAATCATTGTAGGAAATGCATCTGTGCCATGATATTATGTGGCAAGGGCATTCTCACTACCCTGGTGACCTTTTCAATTGTAAATCAAAATTACCTTAGTCTTATCAAAGCCAACATTGTTATTGCAAAGGCTGTTTTATGCTTATTGTTTTTATGTTTAGGCGTTTTTTAAGTTTTTTAGGGGTTTTTTGTTGTTGTTGTTGGCCTTAGCACCAGAAAACATTTTTTTTTCTTTAATGAAACCTATAATTTGAGTCTAATTTGACCTGACAGAGTCAACTGACCATGCAGTTACTTGGCACCTGCTGAATGCCTCCCCGTTAAGCCAAATTTACATTAATAAACAGCAGTCATCACCATTCACTGTCACTGGCATGAACGAGTTACCTGAGACACCTCCCAATCAACACAAGTCTTGATGAGGTGCATTCCAGTTGAGAGCCAAATTCTCCCTTCTCATCCCTTTGCAGTGCTCACACCTTTGAATCCGAGTGCCCAGCAGGCTCTGGGGCTCTGTGGCTCCTCTCCCGTGGTGGCCAAGGGCAGGATGGGCTGTGTGCTGGTGTGTTGCTGGCACACCCTGACAGCAAACAGGGGTGGCTTCCTGGCAACCTCCTCTGTGCTGCCCTGCAGCCTGGCAAATACACCTCAGGCTCTTATTCTTCCCATCCCCACCATGTGCAGAAGAAAAATGGGATCAATTGCAGACCTAGATGAAGTCTTTCTCCTTCTTCTCCTTCTCCTTCTCCTTCTCCTTCTCCTTCTCCTTCTCCTTCTCCTTCTCCTTCGTTTTCAACTTGTTCTTATTTTGTATAGAAGCATTTTGAGTTCATTTAGCTTTCCAAAAGTTCTGAAACATACCTGCTCACACTACTGTAACATTTTGTTTCATTTTAAGAATATTTTTGCATGACTTTAGGACATGCCAGAAGTAGGAATGCATAATATGATTTATACAGTTCAAAGCTGTTGTGCTGTACTCTGTCCTGACATGATACAATTGTTAAAATGTTGACTTAATTTATTTTATAGTTTATTGGTTTTAGCTTAGTGTAAGAATAATTAAGTCTAACTACTGCATAGTACAGTTTGAAATTCTGTCATTTGTAGATGAAGATGTGCCTTATTGGATGGCAATGACATTGTCTGACTATTTGCTTATATTCTGTTTTGGATGTGTTCTGTTTACATTGAAGTTAAATGAAGTTGAATGGTTTGGAGAATAGGTTAATGAAAAATGTTTTTTTCAACACAAAATTTGTTGTAGGAAGAAATATTTATATAGGTATTATATAATTTAAGTTGCCTTAAATTATTTAAAAAATAAAATAGAGCAAAATATAATATAAAGCAGCAGAATGTTCAGCTATCTTCAAGTTAATATTCTATCAGAATTAGCAAGGAACAACTATGACTTAACAAAGTGACAATAAATTTTAGTGGGGTTTTTTCGGTAACACTAAGTCCTGGGAGAGGAAAAAAATTGAAAACCTTAGCTTAGGTGCAAAACTTTGTTGAAAGTGATTCCACACACTCAGAAAATACATACGTTTTCCAAAACACTTCTTCTTCCAATCAAAGTTTTACAGGTTCCTCCAAAACATTTCCCTTACATCATCGTCTGAATAGCTCACATGGAGATAAAAAGAGGCTTTTTACTCTTAGTCTTTACTAATAATCTTATATTTTGGCACAGACATCCAGTGGTACAGGCCCACATCTCCCTCCTCCTAGGTGGTAAGTGTTGGAGTTTGCACCATCTATCCCTTTCAGCAACTCAGTGAACTGGTTTGGGTTGAAAACACTCATTTTTCAGTCACTTACAGCTGGGAGATGGTTCACTGAGGTGGGAGAAAGCAGCTGGAGTCAAGTACCCATAAACTGGTCATGTGTGTGCAGGAGGGGCTTTGCTGGGTTATGGAGACACAGTGACAAGCATTAAGCATGTGGTCTCTGTTGCCAGGAGAAATCCTTGTAAAGAGTCATTGAATGCTTTGGACTGGAAGGAACCTTTGAAGGTCACCTAGTCCAACCCCCCTGATAGGGGCTGGGACACCTTCCACTAGATCATGTTTCTCAAAGTCCCATCCAATCTGATCTTGAACACTTCCAGCTATGGGACATCCACAGATCCTCTGGGCAACCCCTTTCAGTGTCTCACCATCCTCATTGTAAAAACTTCTCCTTAAATCCAGTCTAAATTTACTCTCATTTTTAAACTGTTGTCCCTTGTGCCCTACAGGCAGTAGTATAAAATCCCTCTCCATCAGTCCTGTAAGCCTTCTTTAAGCCTTGAAAGGTCACAAGAAGTGTCCCACAGCACTTTACCAGGTGTTAAAGACCTCAGCTCTCTCAGCCTTTTCTTCACAGACAAGATGTTCCACTCTTCTGAGTCATCATCAAATCTGCATCTCTGCAAGTTAGAGGCAAGACTGTGGGGAACATATCAAAGGCCCTGCAGAAGCCAAATTAGATGACATCAGTAGCTCTTCCTTTGTCCAATGATGCAGTCATTCAATCCTATGCAAGGCATGGAAAAAATAAACCCCAAGTTCTTTGTCAATATGGATTTTTAGATATGTGGAAGATTTTTTTTTATCTTGAGTTTGAGGAGTTTTTCCCACCTATCCAAGAATTCCCATGGGCTAGCAGAGGCATAGGTGTTGTGCATTCACTAAAAAATGCAACACCTCTCAGAAACACTGAACCTAGTGATGTGGCATGGGCACGTTTCATTCCCAAGAAATCTTTGATGTAAACATGGAGGCCTTGGTACATGCACATTTCTAGCATCAGTCATCATGTTTCTCCAGGTAACCAAGCAGTTTGAAATGACAGACTAAGCCTCTTCCCCAATGACCCAATTAGCACACAGGACCACAATAATCCCACAGCTAAACACAGCACCACTTGTATACACAAATTTAAATCCTTTCAATATTAGCAATAGTACCTGGCTCCTAGGACATCAGATCTCTGAATGCTTTACAAAGGAGCAGTACCCATCTCACAGCTGCTTTTTAGATGGTGAAACAAAGGTATCTCAGGGCAAAATGACTTGTCCCAATTCACCCTCAAGGCCAGCAGCAGAGCTGGGAACAACAATTCAAGTCTTTCTGATGCTAAAATTCCCACCTTCTCAAATAAAGCCAATGACCTCATTGCCATTTGTGATGAATAACCCATTTATTGTATACAATGAATGGAGCATTACAGCAATACAAATCTGTCATTTTCCTCTGTAGTGGATTCCTCTTGGGCTGTCATGAAGTGTCGCTTGAAACTGCTTTTTTTTCTTACCCAAATGTGTACCCAGGGTTAAAATTCTCTGTATGCAGATGTTTATTTTTAGGTATCATCTGTATTGGTTGCTAGTGAATGCTTAACTTTCACAAAGGGTCAGAAAAGGTCATCACTATAGTAAAGCTTTGTATAAACTAACAACAACTGTCTCGGTTTCTTATTTAAAGGGAATAATATATTGCACAAAAAATATTCTGAAAATGTTCTATTGCAAAAAGAGATTAAAAATCTACGTTTATTCAAGCCTGCAGCATGCCATAAAAATTTGGGGATTTTGATTATGCTGTATGACATACACCAATAGATATATCAGATGACTTATACATTATGTAATGGGAGCAATAATAATATCACATCCTCACAAAAAGCAAAGTTAAGTTCATGCATGCATCACAATTAAACTAAAGAGCAAACCTGCCTCTGGTTCTAAAAAGAAAGCATTGTCATACATGGAAATTCCCTGTTAAAGCCCAATTCAAATTTTTAACATTGGAAAGTCGGGGAGGTCATTCTTTAAGTCCTGCAATCAATGAGATCAATGAGTGCCTTCCTACCTGGCACTGATCTCCAGCAGCCATTTAGCTCACTGTAGGCAGAGGCCATTCCTTGGCTTTGCAAAGCCAGAGTATCACATCAACCTGATTCCCAGTAACTGCCTGCTTGTTACCTGATATTCTTACAATCCCACCAGCAGGATGTCCTGAACTGCTTGGGCCATTTTGTTACCATATCCTCTTCCAGCATGTTTGGAGAAGGAATTTACAACTCTCTTTAGAAAATAAATGGAAATGCCATTTGTGAGCAAGCTTATTTGGTACCTGCAGGTCCTGAGTCTCTTCTTCTAGAAAGGGACCGTGTACTGACCTGGAGTTTTCTATTCTCTGCTCTTCTATAAGTGTTGATTGGGCTTTCTAGAGCATCCTGGATCTTGAGGTTGTAGGCTTCAAGTTTCCAAATTACCTGCTCAGATATCTGTGCACACTGTAGCTGCATGCAGTGACATTCTGAAGGATAAAAAGTTAATTATTAGTAGCAGCTTGAGTCACAACAGCAATTAAAATATGAACAAACATCCGTGGTCCTTGTATGAGATGAAACAGGAGAGAATATGGTTCTGTGTTCTGGATGATGGTTATTTGGAATAAGTGGAAAAAAATCCTGCTGATTCAGGATTAGGCAATCCCTGGAGTTCAGTCCTTATATTTGCAGGTTTAATACTACTGTTCTTGTTCATGGCATTGCTTTTGAAGAGGTTTGAATGACTAAGAAGTTCAGTTTGGGTGACATTTGGCTGAGCAGTGCTCTGTCAGCTTGGAAGGAGCAGGGACAAAGGTACAGCAAGTCAAACCAAGTCAACCATTTGGTGTAGGGCGTCATTTGCTCTTGAGTTACTCAGATGGAAGGAACTTCTGGAATTACATCCAGCCCTATTCTAGTTCCTCAGATTTCCCCATTCAGAAGTGTCTTACACTGCTGCAGCTGAATGCTTTTCAGAGTAATCAGACAATTTTGGACACAGTTGGACAAAGTCATTTTCTGGTTTGTGTTTCTGTACAAGAGCACATGGAATGTACATGACTTAGAAGAAAGCATTACCATTGTTCAGTGTTCCCTTTGAGGAAGGGAGGAAGAAAAATAAATCTTATCAGTGCTGAGGATTTTAAAACACTTAGATTTAACAGAAAAAAGAAGTTATTTTTAAATGTTGCCTTTTGTGAAATCTCTAGTTTTTCTTCACGCTGTGTCAAGTGGCATAATAAAGTTGCCTCAGACATGAGAGGTTGTAGCAATTTCCCCTAGCTTTTCTTTTCCTTTCTGTGGCAGCCCTGGGCACTGTCAGTTGTGCTCATTTTGTAGCAAACCTTGCAGTGGGAGGGAAATTGTGAGAGAGCATTTGTGGAACGAGAAAATTAAAATAACAATGGAGTCATGTTGTGAGGTGCAGCCTTCTGGCACTGACTCACCACGTTCTTGTTCATATGGGTGATGGTCTGCATGACCTGTACTGACCTGGTTGACTCAATCAAAAAATTTGGAATAAAATGGTAATAACAACTTTGGGATTTCAAGGGTTATTTAAAGTGTCTGCAAAAATCTTGGGCATATGGGGCAGGAAAAGGAAGGAAATTAATGTAGAAGCGGGATGTGAAAGAGGCATTCAAGACATAATTGTAGAATAAGTGTGAATAATGTTTAGTATTTCTAATTTTAAAAAATTAGAAATACTGGTTAAAACGAGACAAAAACTGGCTAGAAGTCATAATTTCAGTATGGCTCAACATGTGGAATTTTTTACTAAGGATTAGGTTCTTCAGTTGCCTTAAACTTTAGCAGAAAGAATGGTGCAGTGGATACCTTTCCTCCACACCAATTAACAGCAGGAAAAAAAAAAAAATTGGCGGAACATGTGAAATGCTGAGACTGTTAAGAAGGGATGTGTTATTAACAAAAGGCATCAAGCAAGCACATGGGAAAAACCTTCCATCACTTTGAAAACATGGTGAAACAAAGCAGCAGGAGACTATTGGTTTTGGAATAGTCTTCTTATCCTGCCTCCTTCAGCATTCAGATTTTGTCCCTGTCTCTCTCAGTCCTTCTATTACAGTGCTGTGTTGGTCTGGCCTTAGCAGGAGGCACAGAGAGAGGCAAAAAGGGGAGTGTACCCTGTTCTGTGAAACCAGACATTCATCTGTCAATGGTCCAGAGAAACCCACAGTCCAGTGCACTGCAACAAACCTAAATTGTATTGGGAAAAAAGATGGAAATTATGCTTCCCAAGTGTCCCAAAGGAAGTGTGGTTTGGCATGGCCATACCCTGTGGTACTGGCAGAGGGGTGCTCAGCCACCATCCCATACAGGCATGTTTGGTTTTCTGGGAGAGGGAGCAGGGGCAGGAGGAGGGAGCACAGTGACAGCTGTGAGTTTTCCATCAGCTTTGCTCCTCTGCAGCCCTGGCTGTGTGAGCAGGAGGGCTGGGCCGTGGCTGGAGGCACACAGAGAGCTGGGCAACCCAGCCCTCCCAGGTGCTGCCACTCTGAGACCTGTCCTCCAGCTGCCTTTGAGAGCAGCCCACCTCCTCATTCCATGGGCAAGATGATGCCAAGTCCTGCTGTGCCTCTGATCACTGGGGCTGAGGACTGAAATCCTGAGGCATTGCACAGGGCAGTGTTAGCCAGAAGAAAGAATTTTTAATTGCACCTGTCTTCCAAAAACTTCCTAGCTTGCCTTGAGGAAATTGTCTATAGAAGCATGCACAGTACATACATACGTGTCTCCTTGTTCAGAGAGAATTTGTGGGGAAGGATGTAGGATTTGTGGGAAAGGGGAAGGAAAGCATCTGTATGACTTTAGTAGCATGAATGTAAAGGGAACAAATTTGGATTAAATACAAAAATTATTCAGGTAAGGGGGAAATGTACCTTTCACCAAACTTAGACCAGTATTAGCTGCACTTAGATTCAATTCTTAGTATGGCAGGCACATGTGAAAGCACAGAGAGATAGAGGGTATATCCTGAGTTCTGTTTGTAAGGTTTCATTGCAGCTACTAGGATCAGATGTTTCTTTTTTTCTTTTTCTTTTTTTCCTTCTTTTTTTTTTTTTGGTCAGGAAAAGAGAAACACTGTGAAAATTACTAGGCTTCTAAGGAAGTGCAGCTAGTGGAATACAGTTATCAGCAGATTGCATGCTTTGATTTGGTCTGAATAAGTTAGGTGCATGAAAAAAAAGTGATTTACAGATTTCTCTGCAGTTTGCCTCTTTTGTGAGGTTGACTCACGTGCAGCAGATTAGATTGGTTTGGAATAATCACTGTGGAAAAACAAGTTGCATCTTCAAATGGTCTCCCTTTGAAAAAACACTGTACAATGCACAAGTTGGAACTGAACTAAATGTTCATTCTGAGTAAATCATTCTTGATTATATGTATCCTTTCGTTTTGTGGATTAGTGACCCACAGAAGGCCATTTCTCTTCATGCCATTTTTTGTTAAGCTTCCTTTTTTTGCAAATGTATTTCAATCATGATTTTACTTCACTGAGATCATTGCTGTTAGAAAGCATTTGATATCTGCAACTCTAAAATCTAAATTGGTCTGTCAGAGGCTCAGGCTATTGTTTTTATTCCCTAAATGTAAAACAGTGCATTTAAAACTGACCTAGTATTCTATAACATTAATACCCTTCCCTATTCTGCATCCTTGTATAAAATGGATTATTATTTGTATAAAATGGATATTACATATAAAATACATTTCAGTATTTCAGACTTTTATATGTCCTGTGGTCCTTCCCGCCATTTGGCCCTCTGTGTTGAATGGCCGAACAATTGCATTTATTTTCCAATTATTTTTGTTGCAATGGCCAATTCTTAGACAGAGACACCAAGTATAAACAGGGGCCTCCAGGATTAAATGAACTGGTTTAGCATATGGCTGAGACCTCAGACCTTGCCAATTCCCATCCTCTGCAGATCTCAACAAGGCATTCAATTCACCAGAGGGTTTCATTTTCTCTCATCCCACTTTCAATATCATTATTCTTGGATATATCTTCATTGTCTCTGGAAATACATGTGGTCTGTTTCTATTAGCAGGAGCCTTGCACCACAGGTGCCTTCCACCACATCTGCCCTTGTGTATTTCTGTGGTGAATTGACCCTGGCTGCATGCCAGATGCCCACCAAAGCAACTCTGTCTGCTAGAAAGCTTCTTCTTCAGTTGGATAGGGAAGAGAAAATATAAAGAAATTGTGATGGTTGAGGTAAGACCAGGGAGAGATCATTCACCCCTTACTGTCACAGGCAAAGCAGACTCAACTCAGAGAAACCAGTGTAATTTATCAACAATCAAATCTGGATAAGGAAATGAGAAAACCAAATCTTAAAAACCACTTATTCCCACCCCTTCCTTCTTCCTGTGCTTAACTTCAATTCCAAATCAACTTCTTCCTCTGCACCAGTGGCTCAGGGGAGCCAGGACTGGGGGCTGTGGTCAGTTCTTCACATGCTCTGTTCCTCAATGGTACAGTCCTGCTCCAGCATGTTAGCCCTCCTACAGGAGACAATTCTCCACAAACTGGCATGGGTCCTTCCACAGGATGCAGTCCTTCAGGCCCAGGCTGCTCCAGTGTGGCTCCCTTCCACAGGATGCACTCCTTCAGGCTGCTCCATTGTGGTCCCTTCCACAGGATGCAATCCCTCAGGCCCAGGCTGCTCCAGTGTGGTCCCATCCACAGGATGCACTCCTTCAGGCTGCTCCATTGTGGTCCCTTCCACAGGATGCAGTCCTTCAGGCCCAGGCTGCTCCATTGTGGGCCCTCCCACAGGATGCAGTCCTTCAGGCTGCTCCAGCTCGGGTGCCCCACATGATCCCAAGTCCAGGCACCAAACCTGCTCTGGAGTGGGCTCCTCTCTCCATGGGTCTGCAGGTCCTGCCAGGAGCTTGCTCCAGAGTGGGCTTCCCAGGGGATCACAGCCTCCTTTAGACATCCACCTTCTCTGGTGTGGGGTCCAGCATAGGCTGCAGGTGGATCTCTGCATCCTGTGGACCTCCATGGGCTGCAGGGGCACAGCTGTCTCACCATGGGCTGCAGGGGAATCTCAGCTCTGGTGCCTGGAGCAGCTCCTGCCTCTTCTTCTCCACTGATGTCAGTGTGCATGTTTCTCTCACAGATTCTCACTACTCTCTTCTGCTGCAGCTGTGCAATGTTTTTCCCCTCTTTTTAACTAAATTATCCCAGAGACACTACTGGTGTCACTGAGGGGCTCAGCATTGACCAATGGCAGGTCCATCTTCTCTGGCACAGAAGCCACCCCTGTAGTCCGTAAAAACTTGTCATGCAAACCAAATAGAATTTGGCATGACAGCAATCTAATGAAGCATTTGAGTGTGGTTGGAGTCTGGGGGTGCTGGTCAGCAGCAGCTGAACGTGAGCCAGTGTGGGCCCAGGTGACCAAACAGGCCAAGGCCACCCTGGCCTGGATCAGCCATGGTGTGGCCAGCAGGACCAGGGCAGGGATTGTCCCCCTGTACTCAGCACTGGTGAGGCCACACCTTGAACCTCTGGGTACATTCTACTATCCACCCTGGTCTGTGAAATGTGTCTAGAGAAGGGTAGTGGAGCCGGTGAAGAGTCTGGAGTTCCTTATGAGGAGCAGCTGAGGGAGCTGGGGGTGTTTCTCCTGGAGAAAAGGAGGCCCAGGGGGGACCTTATCTCTGTCCTCAACCACCTGAAAGCAGGCTGTAGCCAGATGGGGATTGGTCTCATCCCCCACTTAACAAGCAATAGGACAAGAGGAGATGGCCTCAGATTACACCTGGGGAGGTTTAAATTGCATATTAAGAAAAAATTCTTCACTGAGAGGGTTGTCAAGCATTAGAGCAGGCTGCCCAGGGAAATGGTGGAATCACCATCCCTAGAGGTATTAGAAAGATGCATGGCTTTTAGAGTACTTAGGGACATGGTTTAGCGTTGGACTTGGCAGTGCTGGGTTAATGGTTGCATTTGATGGTCCTAAAAAGTTCTTTTCCAATCTAAAAGATTCTATGAGTCTATTCTATATGTGATTTCATGATATCCTGGTTGTCTCTTAAAGAAGAGAAAATTATGAGATATCTATCTTTCTAAGACAAGATTCACCCTTTGTGCCAGAAGGTGAAAGTTGACCTTTGGATGCTAGAAACTTCATCCACAAATAACATTCATATTGTATTTGCCCATGAGCAGGTTTTCCCTATTTGGAAAAAAAAATCTATCTCAGTATTTTCGGAATTTATACAGTTCTTTTGTTAATGTAAAAGCTTTAGCAGGGGCTCACACACTCTAGTGTAAACACTCAGTGCAAGTGAGGACCAGAGGTGTATGCTTCTATGAAACTGCCCTCTTCAGTTTTCACTTTATCAAATAAATTAAAGGTGCTTCATCTATACTTATAAGTACATCATTACTTCTAAGTGCTATATTATTATTATCGAAGTGTTCTTACACTGTCACAGGAAGACCTTGACATGCTGTAAATAACTTTGCCTCTCGCTTTGATACAGCACAGACTCCTGCAATTGTGTTTATTGTCTGCAGGCATTATGGAAACCTAATATGAAAGAACTGGAGAGCTCACACTCAAAATGAATGGATATACATTCTCTTTCTATTTAAGCTCATTTGCTACCTCAAGGAATGTTTGATACATCATCTTGGGCTTTGGGACTGAAAAGGTAGAAAGGCAAAGGAAAAAACCCATAAACTGAGACTTTCAGAGCTTATTTTTCTTCACCACTCCTTCAGTAAAAGAAGGAGAGGCAAAGTATTATGGAGGTAGCAGTGCTGAACTTCAAAAGCTTCTTAGGTACAGGGTGGATGTTTAATTATCCACTCTTGTGGACAAAACCCTCTGATCACTAAACTCTCATATGATTTTTTTATAGTTGCTCTCTTAAGCTAGGCAAGACAGCCTGCAAAAAACATTTCAAATATAGCAGTAATTTAGAATTTTGTCATCCAGGAGCAGAGCAGAGGGACAAATAAGCAGAAGTCACACCACACAAGTGGTACAATAGTGGATCAAACTGCAAGATACATTAAATATCAATTTTTAATCTGTGAATACAGTGTCTTTGGCTCTAAACAAAATCTCTGGTAGCAGAAGAAAGAATGCTCATAACCATGAGTGTCTAACTAGGGAATAAAATATGGACAAATTCATAGCCACATCACCTTCCATAAAGGTCTAAAAACTTTTCTTGGTGAAAGAACTTCTTCCTAGCATTGAAACTTGCACCTATTCACACAACTGCAGCCAGAGGCTTGATGAAGTCTGTAAGAGCCTTTATCGTACTGCAGGCTCTGCAAATGAGACAGATCTATGGGAGAACAATGACATCAAAGCCCTAGAAAGAGAGTTTGCATTATTTCCAGCAACCAGAAAATTTTTACAGGATATTCTATAATAACCTGTACATTAAAATGGAATCACTTTTCAGCTATGCAGTAATCAGATATTTATACAGAGTGACACAAAATCCTTGAACCTGTTTCTTTCACCAGCCATTGCAGCTATCTCTTCCTATTAATGGCTGAGTTTCTGTTTTAACCATTCCTGTATTTCAGCTTCCATATAAACCAGCTGATGAGAGAAAAAGACTGAAAATAACAACAGCAATGGATGTAAGAGAAATACACATTCTGGCTTTGTATATAAGGCCACCCTTCCCACTACATCAAGAAAAAGCTACATTTACAACTGGCAGTGACTAAATACCCAAATGGATATGTAAAGAATATGAAAGAAGTTGCTTATAGTGACTTCTAGCTGCCACCTCTAGAATAACTTTCCAGTATAAGAATCATGTACAAAACCTCCAGGCAATTAGTTTTCTAATGAAGCTTGATACATACAAGAACAGGATTATACAGCTTCACTGCTTGTAACTGGGGGCCTGTGGATGACCTGAAGGGTCCCTTCTGGTGCTGTATCCTAATTTGCAACTAGGTTTGTTTCTGCTCAGATAGCAGAGCCAACCCAGGGCTTGAAAAGTTGGCTGGTTCAGATCTGCTTTCCTTTATCAAACAGCAGTTGCAGAATTTTTGTTGTTACTGAGATGTGAGCCAGAAAGAAGTCCCCTTAGGAAAAAGAAAAAGGCCGCTGTGTTTTTACTTCTGTTTTACTTACTGTGTCTGGGAGAGAAAGCTGCTCCTAGAATATTCTTTATTGAAATGCACTGATTTATGAGATTATGTATTGGATTGAAATTTAAGAGCATAATTGTTTTAATCCCTGTGTATCCACCTTTAAATGCTGTGCTCATCACGAGGGTATCTGCACACTTTGGTAACTGAGTTGCAAGACAGAAATCATCATGAAAAATGCTGACTTTGACTTGTCACTCCAAAAGATGCCAGAAGTTTATTAGGATATTTTTCTCAGGAAAACCTGAGTGATATCACTCAAATTTGTTATCTCTCCTACTGATTGATGTAGAGAACAAAACTTTATTTTTATGTGAGTAGAGGATCATTTGCTTTCAAAAGCAAATATGCCTGAGCTGCACTGAATGTTGCTGTAGTTTGTGGTCACATCAGAAAGAAAAAAATTATGTTGCTCAGAGGTTTATTGATCACACTAAACAAATATCTAAAATATTGCCTTTTTCAGAGCAAAAATTTTAATTTCATGTATTAATGAGGTACAAATCTCGTTTCCAAAAGACTGTAATGGCTTCTTCTTTAATTCCTGCTGGGTGGTGGGTTTTTTCAGGGCATTGAATGAGGTAGAGTGCAAACCTCTGCATGGCCTTCATAGGTCTATGGAAAATAATTTCAAATTTCAATGGCAATGCACATTATATGATCACTACCACCTAGGCAATGACATTAGTTGCCATAGTAACCTCAGGTTGCATCACTAAGAACTTTAAATGTTGACAGTTGGGAAGCATAGCTTGAAACACTGGGAGAAGAGCAGGAAAGAGGCAGGTTTGACAGAAGTGTACAAAGCAATCAGGGGCATGAGTGCTTTCTGTTGTGCCAAGCCTGGATAGGGAGCAATGGAGGAAACCAATGGCATGGATATGTCAAGTGTCTTCTCTCTTTCTTCCCAGATCACTGAAACTGAGGGGGAAAAAAGCTGTTTTCCATCTTTCTTATTCCTATCTCTAGAAAAAAAAAGAAAGGCCGTGGGTCCATTTGAAACTGGTTTCTGATTATCTCATTTTGCATCTTAGACAAGCCAGAGCTACATGTGTGTCTTGGCTGTACATGTACATCAGGAGAACCACATCTAGCTTCTCTGGACATGGTGTTGTTTTTTAGAACTTGATTATTCTGAGTCACAGATTGTTTGCATTTGGTGTTGTTGTGTTGATTCTGATCACTAATGCATTAAACTCTCCTTTAACCAAAGCATTTACACCATTCCCTTTGCCACAGCATAACGTGGGCTAGTAAGTGTCAGGAATATCCAACTGTCATTTATAATAAGCCATCTCTCCATCAAATCTCTCTTCAGCCACTAATTCACACAGGCAACTCAGCTTTTAGAAGTACATTCCATCTAAACTATAAGTGAGCAGATCCAAGGAATTAGTGATTTCTTTTCAGACATATTCCCATTTAATCCCTCATTCCAAAACTCTGCTTTTCCCAGTGGTTTTGTGTTGAAAGTAGGGGAATGCCAGGATGAGAGCCAGAGGAGCTGAATGAGGAGCTGGTGTTGCATTGTTATGCCTTCATTATACCCTGTAACTCCTGGCTGTTTTTTTCTGTAGAACTCAATAGCTGTTAATAACTGACTGACTTTGGAAAAGTATACTGGGACTTGAGTGTTTGTCCAGGAAAACTCTGAAAGAGGTCAAGTGTCAAGTGCAGCAGGAAAGTTTCATGTTTTCATTCTTGAGTTACTTGGCAAACATGATTGTGATTACATTTGAATGCTATAATAAACATGTGAAGGAATGTCCAAGTTCCTAACACAATTTCTGGATGAAGTATGAACAGCTCTCATAGTTTCCTGGGGCATGTTGTACAGAATGGACTTTAATTCTTTCTTTCTTTTTCTTTCTTTTTTTTCCTGTTTTTTTTTTTTTTTTAATTTCTCCATCTCTTTTTTCAGTCTCTGTTCCAAGTATCTGTCTGTGCTGATGAGTAGGAACCTCTCCCCTACCCCTAAAAGTTTCCACACGACAAGGGACAGCAACATCAACAGGTTCAAAAATCCCAGGCCCCACAGCTGTACTGGCTACAATAAAATAACTAGTACTCAAAATATATCAACAAAATGTCTTCCATGAAGCCTCCTGATATAACATTACCTTCTGTGTCAGAGAATGAAGTGTCCTGTTGTCAAGAACAGCTGTTTTAGGTGCAGATGTCAAACTCCCATGATGTGTCCCCCAGCTCACAGCAGAAGCAAAGCTTTCTGAGTGTATCAGTGTCTGGGTACCTCCAGGAAGGTTTCAGCACTCTGCCACCCTTGCTCAGAACTGACTCAAGCCCATTAAGGTAAACTAGTTTTAAGCAGATTTTTGTCTTGGCTTGAGCAAAACAGTGCTCACATTCCTTCACCAACTCCCATAAAAACTGGGCACTTCTGCTAAAGATTTATGGTGAAGGACAGGCCCTCCCCTGAGATACCTGCACAAGTGTTTCCTGTAACCACCACTAGTCATTTGTAGTCATTCACACAGCTCAAGTCACACTTTATTTTGATGCTTTAGGATTATAAAATATAAATTTCCACCCTTGATTTATCGCTAATTTGTGAGATCAGAATCCAAATGAGACATTAGACAAGCACATTAGGGCAAAGCCTAGCTGTTAAGAAATGGCTATTAGAGATTACCTTTAAAATATATTTTACAGCAGCTATGCTCATCTTGTTGTTGAATAATCAATGGCTGCACCTCTGTGTTAAATTTATTAGCATATCTACAAGGTGCAAGTGAACTTTCATTATAGAAAAATGTACTGATGGCTATTTTCAAATTAAGAATAATCACATGGTGAGATATATTAAGCAGAATGAAATTGATATCAGCACTAATGTGTCACATACACTGATATTGGGTTTTCCATTAGAAAGTATATTTCTTTGCTGTTGGTTGAGATTTTTTTTAAACACACTAAATTGACTGAAAGCATATGCATTTCTGTGGGTCCTAATAAATGATAAAATCTCCCCTAGTCAACGTAATTCTTGACTTTGATTGTTTGCAAATAAACTATACACAACTGAATCAGAAAATCAGGAATTTTGTGCTATTCCTGACAGACAAAAATGTATTGTGACTAAGTCAACATATTCTACCATAGGCACAAATGTGCAAGTTCACTTTAATAATTGAGGGCTTAATTGAAATTGTTCAGATTAAAGGCTAAGGAATAAAGCAATCCTGTCAATTGTTTGCTGTTAATAATGACTAATGTTTACCATGGAAGTGTAATACACTGAATGGAGATGTGTTTCTCATCAGATTCTGCTTAAAAACTCGGCCTGTCTCTTGCAAGAAAGTGCTTATAAAGAATGGCCACACCAGTGTGTCTCTTGTCCCATTCCAGCAACCCCCTGGGCTGTGCATGGCATCCTTCTGTGTGCATTCTTAGCCTCTCATGTCCAGGAATGGGATAGTGTGGCTCACATGCCAGCACTATCCCAAGCATGGTTCCCAACAGCCATATCCAAAGGCCAGTGGAAAGGGGTCCCTCAGCTGCTGTGTTGAGCCCCCTGCACAGGCAGGCAGCCTTACCTCACCCATGGACCCCTGGCAGGGCAGGGCTCTGGACATGAATCCCAGGATGGATCCATTTAACAACCTGGCCGTGGTGTCTGAGTTACCTTGGTGGCCAGACAAGGGCATGTCCTTTCCAGTCCCTTCAAGCAGCTAGGACAAGGAAGTATCCTAGAGGAACTCCCAGATACATTTTCACATCAACAGGCAGGAGGTTTCTCAGTGGGCTTAGTAAGGAACAGCTTTGTGATGTGTGTCAGAGCTGGTCTGAAGGGATGCAAATAACTGTCAATGGTCAGATTCCTCCTTCTCCAGTTTTGTTGCAAGGCAGTGGTTCTTCCACACTTTGAGGAAGTGTGGACTAGACTTCAGAGTGCACTCTCTGACAGCAGCCTCTCTCCCTTGCTGCTTGCAAGTGACAACAGGAAAGCAGCAGGATCCAGGACACTCTGTATGTTTCCTACTTGTGCAGATTAAAGATGTCTTTCTTTGGTGTTTTTACAGCATCTAGCACCATGAGATCTCACCTCACAGACCATGACCCCAGATCTGTGGACGTGTAACTCAAGGACATGTTGATCCTTGAGCTGAGGTTCATGCAAGTGTTGTGACTTGCACCATTTCCATTGCAGGGACCATGTCCTGAGAGCCTGAAGGCATTTCATCTAGAAAGACTCTGATTGTCAGTCTTGTATGATGGCTACCATGACATTTTCTACTGTAGTCAGTGATGCCAAGCTGATCTTCACAAAAAACCTTGAACTGAGAGCACTCAAAAGACACAGGAAGACATGCAACTCCTTGTGGGCATTGAGGTTGCTGAGATAATGCTGGATACAGGATTCATCAGGAGGCAAGCTCTGCTGGCAATTTCTCTGGCCTGTGGATGTCAGTGTTGTATAGTGGGGCAGGAGGATGTCAACATATCCCAAGGAATATTGAGAGGATGTCAAAATATCTCGAGACATTGCAGAAGCCAGAAGCCTCGTGCACACACATCTATCATGGCTGACATGAGTGCCAATATCATGGAGAGTGACAAAGGAGAGCAAGGAGTGTTCATAGTGACCCATGCAATCAGGCTGAAGACCAGGAAGCTCCTGTAGGGGAGCATCTTGTGAAGCCATGCCCCATTAATGCACAGTGAGTGTAACAGGGCACAGTGTTCTGAAATCTGAGATGGAGTTTGTGGTAGAAGGAATAATGTAGGAGAATGGAGGCTTTCCAGATCTTTTTTGTACAGGCCACACTGTGGATGGTCTTGCAAAAGGCCATCCCTGGGAGTGATCTAACAGAGAAGTACAGAGGCACCAGCAGCATCTGAATTCTCTGAACAGATTTGGTGCTGGGCCTGACACAAGGATCGGAAAGCTGGTTCAGTGCTCAAGTACAAAGGGCTCTAATATCAATATAAAAATGCTGTGGTGGGAGAATAAATGTTATCTGAGGGGTATGGCTGACCCTGCCCTGTCAGGCACTCCTGAAACCATCTCTGCAGGCAGGAGAACTCTTGTACTTGGCTCTGCCTTGGGAAGACAGTTCATTTCTCACACTATTTTTTTTTAGTCTGTTAATGAAAGTGCTTTCCTAGGGTGCAAAAAGTACAAGGCAACAGGACATAATAACATGTATTAGCAGCCTCTGATATTAATAGTACAGATTGTCACATGATATGACAGTGATTAAAGTGGGCATGGATGGAGGTCTCCCTTTCTTCTGGGAGGCACTGTTCCTCTTTACAAACAGAAAATAAACACAGCCCTTCCAGAGCATAAATGCCAATAACTGTGAAATTTTGATTAAATAATAGATATGTGTTCAGAAGGACTTTTTATAGTATGTGATTAAGAAAGATAACTAGACATCCTTACAGCTATAATGATAATAATTACTGCAATGTATAAAGTGCAGAATATGACACTGGAAAGGCCACTATTAACCTTTCCAAGGGTTATTTTTGTTGTGGTTTTGACACCATGGACAGCAGTGTTCAGAGAACTAAATAAAACTATAGCTGTGACAGTTCTTTCCAGGCATTCTCTGGTATGTTAAAAAGGAGGTGTAGAGGGGAGTGAAATACCTTCTATTCAAAACAGATGTTTGTTTAATATCTAACATCTATGTAGTCTTAGAAAAACTGTTTTGCTGAGATTTCTGCAACTCTTGGTAGTTCAGAAAACTGACAACAGTGTTTCCCTGCTTAAAATAAGCTATAAATAACAGCTCCATGCCCCAGACCAAAGGCTTTTTTACTCCTAGCAAGCAAATTTGCTGTCTCTAAAGTGTGATGTCACGTTGTCCAGCAGATCACATCCATTATCGGGTAATGCTAATCTGTGAATTCCATGTTATGACATCTCTGTGCCTTGCAGCTCTGGTGGAGAATTACAGGCCAAACACCACTGTTCATAAAAAATGAATTGCTATTTTAGATCTTACCAGAATTACTTGGTGTGGAAGGGCTGGGTAAGTAGGTTGGGAAAGGCAGAAGAGATTGTCTGTGATGGCATCAGGTTTTCCAGTAATAAAAGGGAGAGTGGATAAATTCCAGGAGTCTAAACATGAGTCAAAGCAGAACATGTGAATAGAATGAATGAGTAATATTGGTACAAATCCCCTCAAAATTCTAATAACTGGAAAAAGGGGAGCTGGCTCTGGAGCTTTGTAATTCACCTATCTGTAATAGAGTCTGATCTCTATACATCAGTCAAGCTTGCAAACACATCACTGATGTTCAGTTCTGCCTTCTACATTAAAAAAAAGTCCCTATTAGTCAGAGTCTCCACAGCTGCAAAAATTATTTTGTATGAAGGCAAGAGGATGCCATTATTTTAAATGATGGCATTGCAGTGTAATAGAGGGTGTGAAAGGAGGCTGTAAATTCTGGGTCACTGCTCTCTGTGGAGGCCTGCAAATAACATAAGCAATCCAGTTGTCCAAGCTGCTCGGGATGCTGTTTTTTAAACACATTAATTAAATCATATTGAAGTAAATTCAGCTAAGCCAAGATTTCTTCAACAATTTATTATTGAAAACACAATTAGCTGGAGGCATTTGGAGGAGTTTTGTGAAATCAAAGGCTGCACTGCAACTGAGAGTAAGTTCTCCAACCATCAAGTCATTAATAGCAGAAAATGGACATGCTGCTGCAAGGCACCAAATCAGAAGTAAATATATGGAACTTATTTCTGTGATTTCAAGAACAAATTCTGTATGTTAGAATATTTTCAAGCTGCTGTTACCACTTCCCTAACTTCGTTCATAAAGCAGAAACTCAGACCCCCTTATACCCAAAATTGTTGGTCTTTGGGGTAGATTAAGGTATTCATGGGTACAGCTATTGGGTTCAAAATCTTTTTTGGCAACAGAACTGATTTTTCAGGATCAGTTTCCTGACTCTAATTTCTCTCAATTTCACTATGATTTCTCATGTAACTCACATTCTTCATTTTGCTGGATGCATCAAAAATATCTGTTACTGGAATAAGGGCATGTTATCCAAAATCAGACCACGAGAAAGAAACCTCCATGCCACCCTGGGAACCATGTACTCTGGCAGCATGACTTCTCTGTGAAAGGAGCTGAGAGTTCAGTCCACAATAGCTGCTGAAGGGAGCAAATAGCAGAGGCAGCAAAATGTTCTTTAACCAGCAGAGCAGGGCCTGACACTCTCTGCAGGAGAGAGTAGCTGCATAGGCACTAAGGAAAAGCAGTTTTGCATTAAATATCTGTGGGTAGTGAGGACTGAAGCCACCATTCCCATGTTAAGGCTGTAAGAGTGCTCCAAATATCCATAGTCCCATCAAACTTTTGTCCTAATAAGAAAAAAAATTAAACTCAACTGACCCTAAGTATCCAAACCTAATTCCTTCCATTCATACAGCTGATAATGTAAAGGAAATCTTGTACATGTAGACATGGATCCTACTTCATTTAAAGTTGTGGATTCTCTTCTGTGCTTCTTCCTTTCCTGTATTACATTGAAAATTGAGGTAACAGGATTAAGGAATTTTGCCTTCCCACCTTCAGAAGCTCTTAAATGAATCAACCCAGAAGAAAAACATGTTCAGTACTTTACTTGCAAGTCCTACTGACTTTCACTGCTATTTGCTTTCAAAATAGATGTAGAAATGCTAATGGAATTTAAGGAACTCATAAGACTGCCTCAAATGCCTGAGTAGGAAGTACTAGGAAGTCACACGCAAGGCCTGATAAAGCTACATTTATTTAATTATTTTGTTGATGTGCTAAGTTCTGTTATTGAATCCCAGCTTAGCATCAGCTTTGGGGTCATAACATTGCAGGATTTATCTTAGTCTGATTTGCCCAGGAAATTTAAGTTAAGATGTTCTACAAATTTGTGTTTGAGGGCTCATTCCTCTTTATGACATGGCAACTTAGTGGTCAGTTTCAAGAAAAAGTACTTAAAAGGTCCTGTCGACTATACTAACTCTCAATGAGTTCTGTGGAAACAGTTGATCAGAGGGAGGAACAACACTCTTTCATATTCCAACAGGACATACCAGGACAGTGCCCCCACCAAAGGACAGACACACTCTACTGCCATGAGTGTGTGGGCTCCCCTGGCTGGTTTGGGTTATGCTGTGGGAATCTCTGACACTCTCAATTCTCAGGTTAGGTGGTTTATCACATTTAGCAGCCCCCTGCTACTGCCCAGGTACTTCCCTGTAATTTATACATGGCATCAGGATGAAGCAGGCAAAGACATCAATATCTGAAAGTACAGATCCTGTTACCAAACAGAGGAAAAGGATATATTAACCTTTAAAAGTCCAAAAAGTATATATTATATACTTATAATATATAAGTCCAAAAAGGATATATTAACCTTTAAAAGTCCTGCAGAAGCATGGGGTCCTATAGAATGCACCATGGATGTGGAAAGTTATGAATTACATATTTTAGCACACACACATACATGTGACTTGTTTTGCAATCACTGATGGTGATAATTGCATTAGGCACTTATGAAATGGCCCTCACCAAACCATCCATGCCCATTTGCAGAGGAGCCTCACAGCCCTCAGACAATACCAGGCACATTTAGGAGCCAGCTGAAGTAAGCTGAACAAGCTGGATGTATGGCAAGATTTGGTTACAGAGCTCTTCTGAATTTCACTGCTCACACACCCATAAGGTGCCTGACAAAGCATTTTTGATATTTCACAATGGATGGATCATTTTTCATACATATAATAAACACATGGAGACTGCTCTGATCTCTGAGAGTGAAACATCCAATAAGTAGTTCAGAAACTTCTAAGAGCACATATATAAACTTTAGGCAGCCCCATAAAAAGCAAAGCCTGAGCAATAAAGAGTAAAAATTAGTCTGGAATTATTTTCATGTCCTCACTGGTCTCAATTGTGACCCCCTGGAAGCTGATAGGAATATTGTCACTGGCAGTACTGAAACATGAGGAGACCTCAAGCTGCTCTTGAAATATTACTACTGATTTCCTGATGTGAACTCCCTGACTTCACAGACAGCAGTGGAATTTGGTCATGTGTGTTTAAGCTGCATTTAATATTTCTAAATGTGAGACACATCTAGAAAACAATACATCCACATATGTACATACAGGTATGGATCTCAATTAGTAATGGAAAAAATTTGGCTTTTGGCAAAGTTCAGCATGGTAAGACTTTTCTGTCTCCTTTATCAAATGCTAAAATGCCCACATAAAATGCATCAGTTTATGCCAGGATGTGGCATTACCAAGACATTATACAGGTATTTTCCCTGGGCAAAAAATGGGGTGGAAGAGCAGCCATGTCTATTCTTTGCTACTCCTCAGGTCAAATTTCAACCCCTGAGTGTGTTGTGCTGACAGCACTGTTGTTAGAAAGACGACTGTAACAGGATTTCCATGTTTAGTGGAAAAGCTTTCTGTTATCTAATTCCAAAAGTTTAAGACCTCAAGATCCAAATAACCAGATGAGCACTAGTGTGTGTGAAGCATGTACGTGATATGTAAAATAATTTGGGCAATATTTTATTGCTAGAAAAGTGTTGTGGTTTAACCCCAACTGGCAAAAAAAGCATCTGCTTGCTCACCTACCCTCATCCTGCTGAGAGGAAAAGTGAGAAAACTCAGGGGTTGAAATAAGAGCAGTTAAAGAATAGAAATAAATAATTATAATAGCAATAATAACAATATTAACCATAATGATAAAAATTAATTATACAGTATAATAAAATAATGATGTCATGAATAATAAAATAATCATAATGAGAAGGGAAATAAGACAGAGAGAAATAAAACCCAAGAAAGACAAGTGATGCACAGGAAAACAATTGGTCATCACCAACAGGCTGATGCCCAGACAGACCCTCAGCAGTAGCCCCCAGCCAGCCTTCCCTACAGTTTTGTTACTGAGCATGGCATCACTTGGTGTGGGACATTCTTGTGGCCAGTTTGGGTCAGCCATCACAGCTGTGTCCCCTCCCAGATCCCTGTGCACCCCTAGCCCACTTGCTGGGGAGATGAGAGGGAGAAAAGTCCTTGGCCCTGTGCAAGCTCTGCTCAGTGAGATCTAAAACATCCCCATATTATCAACTGTTTCCAGCACAAATCCATAGCACAGCCCCATGCCAGCATCTGTGAAGAAAATTAACTCTACCCCAGCCAAAACCATCACAAAAAGCAGCCTGAATTTCACAATTCCCTTGTGTGGACTCTAACAAAATTGTTAAAACACTATATTGTTGTAAAAAAGGCTATAACTGTTCATGAATTGTGAGCTTGCCAGCTTCAGGTGCCGAAGCCATCGATAGGACACCTGTCCCCTGCACACAGAAGCCACAGCACCCTGAGATCACAGCTGCTCTGGTACCCATGGCTTCCTTCTCACCCAACACACTCTGACAGGACACTTTGCACAGGTGCTCACAGGGTAGATGTGATATTAGACAGGATTTTTTAATGTATGTACAGGATATATTTCCTAATTTGTAGAGCAGAGTAAGCGCTCTCCCTTATGCTCATGGTTTGCATTTCTGATATCAGACAGTGAGCACTGCCTGGGAGTATTGCTGCAGCTTTTTAACAAAATTCAAACCGAAAACATTCAGTTCTGACAGAACTGAACTGAACAGAACTCCAGAACCACAGTTCTGAGTTAGTTGGGATACAGGCAGACCCCCAGAACACTTGAGTGTTTGCTTAGAGCAGTCCTGGACACTTGACTGTGTAACTCCAAAAATATCACATAGCATCAAACTGACTTAAAATTTCCATTGGGGACCTACTGCTCCCTTGTCTAAGATATTCATAACAAAACAACAACATCAACAACAACAAAACCCAACCCAAAAAAAGTCCTGCAGGGATGACTAAGTTGCATTACTTCTCCCAGAGGTATAACATATACAAATCAAATCAAAATATAAATCATTCCACCCTGTTGTGGGGTTTATGCACAGTTTCTTTTAATAAAATATGCAAATATTTTGCAGTAAATTGATTTCCCAGTTTCAGTTCTCTTATCTCCATATTTATTATTCATGATTCTTCTACTCCCCTACTTGAGCAGATAAAAAAGAGAAAAAAAAGGGGGAAAAAAGCTGTGTAGAGTTCACTTGCTTTTAGGAACTAGCTTTATTATTGTTATTATTAGCACAATTTTATACTCCTAGGAGTGAAAGATAAATGTAGATATTACTTCTAATCTCAACCAAAGCTAAGAGGTAATACAATGACACTCTTTAATGCAAATCACTGCAATAAATGACTACATAGCCCAAGTGTTCTGCTGCATTACAAATTGTAATGAAAGTTTGAATTGCTGAGCAAAATGACTGTTGTTTAACCTGTGACCAAGCTGGATGGTATCAGCTCTGTTGTTAAAGGTGTACACACCATGACTGTACAGGAAATAAACCCAAATATTTCAGATAGCCAAAGTTGTTGCCACATAGACTTTCTGATTAAAAAAAAAAAAAAAAGTGAATTGCTGGTCAGTTTTCTATTGCATTAGCTGATGTATTCAATTGCTGTTTTCCATCACTCTGTGGTTAACAAGTTCTGCAGCACAGAATCAAAACTGATCAAATGTGGGTGCACCCCTCTGGGTGCTGGTGGGGATGAAGGACAGAGAAATGGGGAATCAGCAAAGGTCAGGGCAGCAGAGCAGGCACAGCTCCTCTCATGCCAAGAGAAGGTCAAAGACAAAGTCAAGCAAAGGAAAAATGAGACTCCAAAACCAATGTTGGGTTTCACTCCTGTATGGAGAAGATTCTGTCACAGTACAGGTATAAATTATTACAAGCATATGCTCCAAGTAAGCTCCATTTTCCTGCTACTTTCAATTTAATTAGGTATAATGATTTCTTTCCATTAAGATCCTCAGTGGATTACAGGTCTCATTTTTAAAAATGTGTCTGAGGTTTAGCAATCCAATTGCTTTTTGAAGGATTTAAAAGTTTTATTACTTTAGAAATGAAGAATCAGACCTGTAAATATTCCAATAGGAATTACCATTGAGTAACAAGCCTTAGAGGAAAATAAAGATTTTTTTTTTACAGATATTCTAGGTTTGTTGGACTGGCTGAAGAATTAAACTACATTTTGTTCTGATAGTACATTGCTTTACAGGAGTTTGGGTGGCTATAACCATGAATTTTGATCTTTGTAGAAGCAATGTATTCATCTGAAAATTCCTCAGAAGAAAAATTCCCAGCAAAACCCTAAGGTGGGCTATTTGTGAGAAGAGGGTTCTGCAAGGTTTGGCCCAAAGCACTGAAGATCAAATTCTCTCTCAAGTCAAAGAAATTGTGTCAGCACAGAATCTGGCCTTAGGTACAAGCAGTGAAAAGAGCCTGCATTGCAACTGCATTGGCATTGCAAATCAGATGGGGAAAGAAGGAAAATTCACAGAAAGACCTTAGATTTCTTTCTAATTAATCCATTTCTCCTCTGCTAAAAAAAAGAAATGGTTTGTCTCTGCACTTCAGTATCACTTTTCACCGGGCATAAATCACTGCTTTAAATGTAATAACATCATTCAACTAACGTGATGATGTGAAAAGTTTCACTCCTGTCTCCAGAAAAGACTTGCAGGTTTACTCAACAGTAGAAAAATCCTCTTTGTAGGCTGAAACCAAGCTATTTTCTGTGGGCAGGTTTTTCAATGTTTACTTTCTTGACAAGCAAATAAGATGGTTTTTCATCAGAGAACCTGACACATTATTAGAAATTATGATTGGCCATCTGCTTGCTCTCTTCAGTCTCACTCACAGTGCTCCCAAGGTTTGTCTTCTCTGCTTTGGTGCATGCCAGGACCCAAAGCAGAGGTCAGGCATGGCAATGGGTCAGGGTGGGAGGGGAATTTCTGCATTTCTTACTGCAGTCAGCTATTACTCACTGCTGCTTGCTTACACCCAGTGCAGTACTTTTTTTTATTATTATTTTATTAAGATGTAAATTAAATCTAAAAAACTCCGAGAAAGAAAAGTCTGCTTGAAAAAGTTTGTTCATGTTGCAGAGTATTATCTGTAAGTCCTCCAGCTAGGCTAAAAGCCTATCCCACTGCTCCTTGGGATTTCTAGTGAATTAATAATGTCACTGATGAATATTCAAAAGTAGGCAGCTATTGTGCCTCCAAGCACATAATTAATTATTCATTACACATTTTTATTCACTGAATTAAAAAACACAGGGTGCTCTGGGAAATGAAGTGTAGTTCACTGCAGGGGCATGAAATTCTACACTGCCCCTTTAAGGATTATTACTCTGTATTTATAGTTGCCAGGGCAACATAAATGCCGGGCAATTAGATCATGGGTTGTCCCCGAAGACTGATGGGATAATAAGCAGTAGTCAAGTATTAAGTTGACCCAGTAAATGTCCCACATGAATAAACCTGGGCTAGGACCACAGCTGGCATCTTTCAAATAAAACTTTTACATTAATATAGTTTAAAAGGTGTATTTATCCGGGAATTGAGCATGCATCCACAGTGGGAAGGCTGCAGAGAGGACTAATACCACTTCCCAGTGGTGGTCCACGGGCTTTGTTCCTTGGGCTGGGCTTTGTGCAAAGTTAGCAGCATATTCAGCCTCTCAAAAGCTCAGGAGTGGGGAGAGCCCCACATTTACCCCCTAAGAGCCAATGTTCTGTGTTGGTGGAAGGTATTTTATTCCTTACTTATTCTACAAAACTTACTAGCAGGGGAGAAAACTGGTTTGGTTCTGAGCTTTAAAAAACAGGTATTAAAATTTCATCAAAAAAATCTGAAAAAACAACCCTACAACTATTTAACTGAGTATGATTTTGCCTTAAAAACAGTTTAACTGAAACATAGCATCAAGATAACCCCTGTAAATTATTACCTGTGAGATGTGTTACCAGGGGCATTTTCCAGACAGTAAAGAGCAATCTAAAAATATGAAATTAAAAGGATCAGAGAGATTCCCCTAAACTACTTTTTTTTTTCCTCGTTTTTTCACAAATATAAGCTTCAAATTCTTGCTGGCAACTGGCCATCCCTTTTTTCACTGAATTAATTTTCTGTGAATCCTTCTCCACAAGCTCAGAAATTTATCTTTCTCTCAAAACTATTTTCAAGTTAAAAAAAACCCCACAAACGGTGGAGAACCCACACACATATATTATTCAATTTTTTTCCCCATTAATACTTGCTATATTAATATTTTTTTAAACTTAATTCTTTCCACTATTCCCACTGGTGACACGAGGTGATGGTTTTATTGTGCTTTTAGATCACTAATTTTGTAGAGAAAAATGGTAAATCATAGCTTATCTCTGCCTGCAGACACTTGGCCATGCTAAAGCATGAAATAGTTCTCAGTCAGAGATACAGTAATGCTTTCTATACTTTTGTAATACAGGGGGGGAAAAATTCCCAGGAAGTATTATACATCCCTCAGTGTAAGAGAAAAGACACATCTTATCAGTGAGTGTGTGTGTGCATAGATTTATCCTAACATATAGATACACATCACACTGCCCCAGAGAGCTGAATGCATTTGGTCATTCATTAAAATTATGGTTATATATAATGAAATGACTGGGTTTGTAGAGAAAATATTTTGAGGAAGAAAGTAAATGCTTAGACACAATTTTTCTGTGATAGTATTATTTGTCATAGATTTCAGCAGGCTATGCTTTTTTGCACTTAATTATTTGGGGCATAATTCTGGCTGGCAAGAAGGGGAAAGGAGAAAGGATGACATCCTAAAGGAGAAAAAGATGGACACCATAAAGAGCTGGGGGGACAAACATGCACAGGCTGCTTGGTCAGACACTGGGCAATGTGGGTTTGAGACAGGAGACTTACATGCTTAAAATTAAGCATGTGCTTAATTATTTTTATGGCATCAGATCCTGAGAGCTGAACAGCTTATCAGATCCCTCAGCCTGGTCACAGGTGTGGGTCACCTCTGTCATTTGGGATGGGAACACCATTCAGGTGCCCAGGAGATGTGGCAGGATTGCCCCAGCACAGCCCAAACCCTGAGCTGCAGGTTCAGGACACTCCTTCAAGGACATTCACCCTGTCAGGGCTCCCCTTCAGCACATTACACATCTGTGGGGAGAGCAAACCCTGGGAGATCACCTCTGCTGCTTTTACTGCTTACTGTTGAGTACTGAGTGCATTTCTCAATGACAAGTCAAAAGGTAAGTGGGAATATTTCTAGGTACAAAATATATTCATTTTCATACTTATAAATATGGATGTGGTTATATTTTATATATATGTGTACAGACACTAAAATGGGAAATGTCTAGTGCAAATTAATTCTTTTGCATTTGTGGATTTGAAATATCAGCAAAATATCATTTCTAGCAATTATTTTTAACTACAGGTAAATGATAGAGGACTGGCTGCTTCAGCAGCTTGTATCTGTTTATTAATTACAATAATGCAAAAAATTGACAAAAACAATTGAGATTTCTTTCATGGCATTGTGAATCTCAGGACAATATCCTGCAGAATTAGTCAGTAATTCTCCACTTGGACATAGTCCATGAGAAATCTGACAGAAATCAGCTGCAATGGATGCTTCTGCAGCATTCTGCTCTGGCCTGCCATTGCAGGGCCATACAAAACAATAAGAAGTTCATGGGAAATCTCTGTCTTACTTAACAGTTAGAAAAATTAAGAACTGTCCTAGTCTGCAAGACCTAGCAAGAAAAACAGCATGATCAAATAGAGATGTTGATTTTGCTAAAAGGAGCACACTATCCAAAGTTCAAAGTAGGCTCATGTGGAGATCATCAATCTATATTATAGCAGCACCAAAGAGATGTGATTTACAAGGCTGCAGCTTTGGCCAGAGAGGTTAAAACTAGTGATCTCCCAAAAGTTACACTTTAGCCTCATGACCTGGCAGATCTCCCCACAAAGTCCCAACAAGTTCAGCCCCAAACAAGGAGACATTTTCACCACTATTTCTAGATGTGCTCAAAGAAGGGATGGGTTTTATGGATAACACTTCACTGCTGGTGAAACACATCGATGGACATTGAGTTCCCTTGGTAACTCAGCTCAAGACAAATTCCTTGGCATTCACATTTGTGCATCAGAAAGAAAGTCCTCTTTCAAGGCTGACATATCCATTCTTTGGTCCTTCTCCCATAGCAGTGCACCTGTATTTATGGCAAAGTAAATGTTTATAATGCAAAAAATATGACAAACTCATTGAGGAAACAAGGAGACTCCTTTGTTTTGTGTCCCTGCTTTCCTGGTGTTTTGTCACTAAGTTTGTCAGCTGTATGACACTGGAGCAAAAGCTCCTTAAAATAGTCAGGCTATCTTTGGCTTCTCTAGGAAGTACTGGGCACACATGAAGAGCTCTGTATCAGGGTTAAAAGGAGAAGAACAACACTATCAAACTAACACAATAAAGTGAAATTTCTAGTACTAACGTTTTATTCCTAAAAGAGGAAAATTGCCCACGCTAACTGGAAGTATCTGTGTAGTAATTAGCTCTCAGTGGCTCAGAGCTAACAGAGCTGGAACCTTTGCAAGGTGCTGCACTTCAGTGTGGACACAGGAGCGCATCTGGAGATACCAGCACCATGGGCCACTGCACAGCATCAACCTGACTCAAAGGATTCATCAAAGGTCATGGGGGAGAAAAGGGACAAAGCCAGGATAGGAAACACAGATTTCATAAATCCTGGTCCTGTGTTTAATTCCTCTGTCCCTTGAAGGAGTTTGAGAATTTAAATGGACGGGTTATTGTGGGGTGATGTGTGGGCAGATTTGCTCCATTGAAGATAATTTTGATTTATGAAGGAGTTGTTGACACTGAGAAAATCACATCCCACAGTCACTGTGTTATATGGGTTAAAGCAAAAATGGTTCTGGAGATGCACATTTTCCTTCTAGGGCATCCACAGGGCAGCATAAAGGGGGCAGAGGATAGAAGGAACAGGAGGAAAGACTGAACTAAGAAACAGGTAAATTGTGCTCTACTAAAACAGCATTACAAAAATTATCAGGAAGGTATATCTAATTCCAGGCAATGTAGAGCAGTCAACTTAGTTCATATAGTTGAACAGGATCACTTGATGAAATATTCCTCAGAAGTGTCTATTATATGATTTAACAGATCTAGTTTTGTACAATCTTATATCTAAATATATAGAGATATATGTGTGCATGTATCTCTACAGAGAGAATAATAAAAGAAATTTTTAACCATCTGTTTCAAGCAATGCATCTGTATTAGACAGTGGCAAAATGAAGGGGGAGAGAAGAAAAGAATGGGAAAAGAAATTTTTATCTCCCTCAACTCCCAATCTTTAATTACAATACACAGGTAAATAAGGAGACAGGCAGACGAGCAGGCAGAAGGGCACAGATAAAAGGCCATGTATGTTCAAAGGAAACATAATTACCTGCTATTCCCTTGCTCTCTGGAAAAAAGTTCAGAGTTTCAATACTGACAGAAGCTAAAAATTGATCCACAGAAAAATGTTCACTTCACTAGAGGCTGCAAAAGAGCCTTAGCAACTGACACAGAGGAAAGTTGTTCTGAATTCCTTCAGGCAGGTTGGAAGGCAGCTCCGACTTGAATAACGCAAGAGGCCTTTGAGGCATACAGATGCCCTCCTTTCTGAAAAGTTTTTCTTGGAAAGCAAACTTCCTCCTTCTCAACTCACACTTGGCAGAGAGGATTGCAGTCCAGACTTGCTGTGCACATTATTTCCTTCCAGTATCAGTGGACACAGCTCAACAAAAGTTAACAGCTCTTTCCTGCTTAGAGCTTTTTATACCAAACACAAGTAGTCACCCAACCTGCCCCTTCTCCCCTTCCATTCTTCTATATCTCTATTTTCTGGCCATGCTAACTAAATTTTCCTTCTCTACTTTGCCTTTGGATGAACTCAGCCTGGGAAAATCAAATATTTATTCCTTTCCAAGACCTGTCCCCTGGTAACGTGAAGGATGCAATACATCTGGAGGTGAACAGACCACAAACTTTCATCTCTGCAGTGTAACATGTGGTATTAATCCTTCTGTCCCCTCCCCTTAAATATCTCTATGGGGCAAGGAATAGCTATTTCTCCATGTTTCAACAATGCCCAGCAAGATGAAATCCCAAATGAATCTTTGGGCATTGATGGACCCAGGCTTGGGACAGAGCATGCAGTCAGCAGGGCTCTGCTAGCCTTGCATGTGCTCCTGTTGCTCCTCCTCTGCTCCAGCTCAGCACCAAGCTTCTCCTACTTGTTTTCAATGTTCAGGGACAACTTCCACAAGGCAGTATTAGAGATTCTTCTCCGTCATCATCTTCAGCCATGTCCATATTTTCTTTAGAGCAATAATTAAAACAACATATTCAGCAGCTGGGTTATTTTTTCCCTAGATTTAATCTGTTCAGGCTCTGATTTACATATTAAAAGCACTAATTAGCCCCTCAGAGTGTCTGAGCACGGATAGTGCAATAACTGGTCATGTAGTCACTAGAGACCACTCCCTAGTGCTTTTGGTAAGATTTCATGTATACAGCCTGAGTCTCTGGATGGCAGGGATGGCCATGTGTAGAGGGTTGTCTGCTTTGTTTCACAGCATTGAGGGACCGGAGTGCCGGATTGCTTCATTCTTGCATTTTTTCTTCTCTTTGAAGTGTTGTGTTTGATCTGTCTGCCTGTCTGTCAGGTTTTCCCCCTCCCCCATTCCCCGTTGCGTCATGTGCGAGAGCACGGACCGCCTTTGGCCAATGCTGGTGCAGAAAATTCCAATCCAATCAAAGGCACAATGGCCTTTTCTCTCTGCTCAGATGCAGCATTCAAATAAACAAGAACTGCGCATTCAAAAAGAAAAAAAAATTCAATAACCCTCTGAGCCATTCTTCTGGCTAAGGATATTCGAAGGAATCGTTTAATTTTCTTTGCATGTTTAGAAGTCACCTACAAAATTGCTCAGTGGTCTGGAAGCAATGTTGCATAGCCCCAGGTGAGAGGCCTGAGACTGAATCCTGATTGAGCTTGTTTCCAAAGCTGCCAGAAGCTATGAAGCCTCCAGGGTGGGAAGAAAGGCTCTCCAAACCCAACTAACAGAGTTTTGATACTCAGCTTCTTCCTGGAAATGTGTAAAGGCAAGAGGAGCATCTCATCCCCAGCAATGACTGTGAATAACCCATGTTTTGGGAGATGCAGAAGGTCCCATCACTCTGGAAAAGGTATAGGGCTTTTTCCTCACATGCAATGCCATGAAATGAACTTGATGCTTTTTTTTGGGCACTGGGAGCTGGTATCACCACACAGCACTGAGCTGCATTGCCTTGCAGCACCTGGCCCCTTGGAGGGATGTTTGCACCATGTTCCATCAGTAAATTCCTTTGGGGAAACACAACAGAGCAATTGGGCACCAGGCAGGGGCACTTCTCCCTCTTCTGAAGAAGATATGCCATGGATCAAAGTGGGTTTTTGAACCAAAGCTGGGGAGGAAACAAGAATGAACCACCTGAACCAGTGCCAAGGGGCTCAAGTGGAGATAAAATTCTCTCCATTGCTCCATTCATGCATCTTAAATAATCTTACATGAGTATCCTAACTCCATCACCAGGCAAACCAGGCAAATGGTTTTCAGAGCAAGAAACACTTGAACATCAGTTTGAACAAGACTCATAGAACCATTAAGGTTGTAAAAGACCTCCAAGATCATTGAGTCCAACTAGGAAAGGGATTACTGGACAATATTCTCCTTGCTCTCTTTGCTAGCTAACCAGAGAAAGCCAGTGTTACTGTTGCGGTCCCCTGCAGGAGTTCAGTCAATGTGAGTGGAACTCCTGGGCACAAGAGCCACACGAGTGCTCAGAACAGCAATTTACGTAGATGGAAACAAGCCTGGGAAGAAGAGAACAGGAAAAATGAGTATTCCTTGAAGTTGCTGTCCTGAATGAAACTTAGGGCTGTGATTCAAGTAATGATTTTTGTGCAGTTATGTTTCTTTGCCTAAAAGAACCTAAAGCCTAGGAGGAGTTGCAATACCAGAGAGAAAAGATGCAGATGGCATCTGCATAAGTACCAGAGGGTTTGGCCAAAAACCAAGGGGAAATTGTCTTGGATGTGCCACCATCTTTGCTAACTCTGCTCCATAGCAGCACTATACTTTTCCAAGACTCCTATTTCAGAACAGTTTTTTTTAAAAGCTTGGATTCCAGTTACCAGGAGCCAAAGCTGCAAGAGAGCCCAGGAGACTGTAAAACTATAGCTTCTAAAACTGTTGACTTCTCTTCAAGTTAAAGATAGGAAATCACAGAGTGGGATGTAGGTCTGGTGACACAACTGTGTAAACCACCCCCTGCTTCCAGCAGAGGCAGATGCCTCTGACATATTTAGAAACTTCATGCAAAGAAAACGAGTCAACAAAATCCATTTGATTTAAACTGCAGGCTCCCTGAGGCTATCAGAACAGACCCTCTGTCTGCTGAGGGGAGGGAGCTGCTTCACTAATGCCAGCTCTTGTGAGATGCCTCTCCAACCTTTAAATGGGTTGGGAATGCTCACAGACACACTGTTCTGATTAGTAGCTTTGAAATTGCAACTGACTATGCCAACACCATCATCCACAGTGCGTGTCTCAGTGATTTCAGTGAGAAAGTCCCAGTCACAGCTGGCCATAGCCCACAAAGAAGAAGAGAATGGCTGTATTTAGGAACTCCTTCTTCAGGACAAAGCAAATATTGTCTTGGATAGATGAGAGCTGATGAGGGTTTTCCAAGAAAAACCTACGGTTTTGCTGTCAAATCTTTGTAAAGCAGTAGCTCAGAGACCTCTAGAGGAGGGAAGACCTTCAGTCCTCAAAGGACATAATTTCTTCTCCAAACTTCCTTTTAAAGAGTGTCTCAAGAATTGTTTGTCAGCTCCTCTGATAATCCAGGCAACTAATTTTTCTCAGACTTTCCAATAACTGAAACCATATGTTTTGCTTTGATGCAAGTTCTATCGAATAAAAAGATTTCTCAAGAAACATCATTATAGCCAGTATTTACTGTTGACTAGAGAACTGCTCAAAGCCAGAGTTTTTACTATGTGCATTCAAGTTTGTCTTGGTCTGCTAGAGTAGTAGGTTGGAGTGCCCTGTGTAGCCAATGAATGTCATTTGCTGGTACAAAAACTCCAGGAAACAGAATCACAGAATCACAGAATGGTTTGTTTTGGATAGGAAGGGACTTGAAAGATCATCTAGTTCCAATCCCACAGCCATAGGCAAGGATACCTTCCACTAGACCAGGTGGCTCAGGGCCCCATCCAATAAAAATTTTCTTTAAAAAAGCACCTTTGTGCTTCTCTGATGCACCTGCCTTAGAAGTTCATGGTCTTGTGCTTCCCCCTTAATCTCCCTAATCTCACGCTTTTATCACCTCCAGCTGACAAATGAGATATCCCCTCCATTCACAGCCCACTTAAATAACTTCTCCACTGCTTCCCTGCTCTTTAGATCTTTCTGCTGTCACTCTACCAATACCTTCTTTCCTCTGATTTCACACATAGAACATATCTGGACTTCCTCTTTTTCTCTGTTCCAAGTCTCTGCAATCTCAGTGCTCATTTTCAGTGTCCAGATGCTTTGTGAGACTTGGTATTTTATGCCCAGCCTTTTTTTTTTTCAATCTTCATAAAAGCTGGACTTAGGAGACAATAAAATAAACAGAAAAGCACATTCTATTTCCCATTGCCAAGGTGTCACAGCAGGCTCCACTTTTGTGCTGTGCACCAGGTCATCATTCTTGGGGCACTGTTGTCTGTAAGCACATTATGGGTGTGTAACTTTGACAGGAGTAGGGGACAGAGGTTCATTAATGGCTTCTGTGCTTCTTGTGGTGCCCAGTACAGAAGTAGCAACCATCAAGTTCCATTTTATAGCCATCCTTTCAGTCTCACTGCACTGGCAAAGCAAAACTCAGCTGCCACCATCAAAACCACACAAATTCTTGCTTTAAAACACAACGGTGCAAATTCTCAGCTGACTCACAAACTGCATCAATGAGACTTAGTGCAAAGTATCCTCATCAGCCACCACTGTCTTGGCAGGGCTGGCCTGACTGTGATGTTTGTGGTTAAGTCAGACCAGCTGAGCAGCCTGTGATGTGAACTGTGCTGGGAATATTTACCCAACAAATCAGCTCTATGGTCTCACAACCTTCTCTAGATCTCCAGAACTGTTTCTCCATGAAATTTTCTCTTTGCTGTTTTAATGGAAATCCATGTGCATCCAAAACTGGGATAAGTGAGACCTTAAATCCCACCACCTGTTTGTAGCCTTTTCCTGAAGAATGCCAGGCTTTCCTTCAACTTCTTACTGCAGTTACTCACAGCATACATGGAATTTGCTCAAAATAAAACTTGAGCTTAATCACTACCACTGCTAACTGCTGGTTGAGACAGAGCCTTGTGCTGATGACCAGGGAAAGCATCCTGCTCTCCATGCTGTGTAGGCCCGTTTCAAGGCCTGCAGTCTGGAGTGTGCTCATCAGTGAGCTCACAGTGTGTTTCTTACCAAGCAGGCCAAAGTCCACACTAACACATTATGGTAACAGAAAGATGTTGCTGAAAATAATTGGGCCTGGCAGCACTTAATTGTTTTCCAAAACCAGTCCATTAGTTCCAAAGCTTACTGAGTGTTTGGTTGCTCTGTAAACCAGCCACATGCCTAGATATTGTGCCCAATTCATCTGGAATGAGTTTGATTTAACAATGTGTATTTGCAACAAGCTGCTTCTGTTTAAAAAAAAAAATCCTTTGTTTCATCCCAGTTACACCTTTTTCCCTTTCTCTCAGCTGTGGCTGCCAGTGCCCACAGGTATTCCTCAGGGATGTGGCAGGAGACAACAGAACAACTGGCTTCTTGACAAGGGAGAGGTGGCTTGCCAACTGCTACCCATTGACTGGAGTGTGTGCTTGGCTCTGGGAGGCAAACACTGCTGCAATATGCTCTCCCTGGAGAAATCCATCCTCAAAAATCATGGCTTTTTGCTGAAATATTCAGAGATCTCACTTTTAAAGCATGGAAGCTGAGCAGCAGAAGAACCAGATAAAAAGTGTTCATTTTAGTTGTTGGAAGCAGTTATACTGTGCTTCCTCCCAACACCATTTCTGCCGGTTTTGAGTTGTTTTTCTCTGCATTGAATCCCCCATCACCAGAAACTGCACAGATAAGACAAATCCAGAGTCCAGGTGAACGCTGTCTCCTGCTTGGATTTAAAACATACTCTCCTTGGAGGAATTAAGATTCTCCACTCAAACAAGTTTGCAGATATGTGGCAATGCAACCTTTTTACTGTTGCTTTGCTGGATGCCTCCTGCCCATCAGTTCAGTCACCTGTAAATCAGTTCTGCTAGCATTACACATCCACCCAGACTCAGGATGTGCAAACAGGCACATCCTCTCTAACTTGGAACATGGAATTAATGGTGTTAGAGATGTCTGATTTAGTCCAGTCACCACATTCATTAGGCTGTGGGCAGCACAGACACGCTGATGTAACTGCAAGCTCACCACTCGACTGGATGTAGAGAAATCCAAGCTAGTTACTAATTTGAGTTGTTTCTCTAGAAGGACCTTATGGTTACAGTGATCCCTAACAGCCTCCAGCGTTGAGACAGACAGAATCTACCCACATGAAAGGGGGTGAAGAATGCCAGAACACAAACACTGGGTACCATTCTTGCATCTCAAGTGCACTGTTTCAGCAGCAGGGATGCACAGGCTTTACTCATCACCTGTGTGACCTTGAGAACAAAACAGAGGAAATGTGATTTAGTTTCTCACTCAAGAGGACACTAAATTCAGTCTCTATTTTTCCCTAGCCTACTTCACCTTGCACTTTTAGATGGAAGTATTGGTCAGAAAAAAAGCAAGAATATTGCATTAGTGAGAGCATAAAAGAATTAAATTACTTAATGCGTTATGCCTCATGAGACATCAGCAACTTTTAATCAGCATGTGAGATATTTCTTTGCACTTGCTAACTAGCTGGGAGGGAGGAAGATGGATTTAAATAGAGCTGTCCAAGTTCAACCTGCCCAGCCTTAACTTCTGAGCAGTGTTACCAACCCCTCAATGCTCAAGGAGTTTTGCTAAATTGGCTGCTTCCAAATCCTACATCCTCCAAACAGCCCCCGCTTTCCTTCCTGCAGACAAAGTCTGGAGTGGGGAGTTTGCTTCTGTCATTTGGCTTACACAGCAGCCAAAAGAGATGGTACAGAGCACACACCACCTCCAGGCAGCAAAAGTCCCCTTCTCTATGCAACATGGGACTGGAGCTGAAAGGGGTTGGCTTTTGCATGATTTCCAGACCAAAATTTCCTCGTGAGGGAGGGGGATGACAGTGCTGGCACACAGTTATCCTCTTGGAGCACTTTATCCCTTCACAAAGCCCTCCCCAAGCTGTGCATGATCCAGCCCTCCAGGACAGCTCACATTTCTGACCAGATTGTGCACAAGGTTCCAGCAACCACCTGGAAAGTCACTCCAGCAATTAAGTGTTGGTAGATTTTTTTTTTTACTGCGAAGGATATGGCCCACTGTGCAGGGTATTGCAGCCACCCTCCCTGTCAGGCCGTTTCACAGTAGTATTGTGGCGCCATGGAGAGGAGCTAATTGGATTTGTTGTCACCTCCCAAAGCTGCCAGGAGCTCACGTCTGCTCTGGTTACAGATGAAGACATCACGGTGACAGGCTTAGAGATGGCTCAGCTGGCATCCTAGGGCCACTAATAGAGCCATGTTGATTTAATGTCCGAGTGGAGAGGTGCAGACAAGCTGTTCAAGTTTTCTATTCCAAACAAAGCAGAGATCTGTTATCAGTTGTCTGTGGATCAGTAAATAAACTTCCATGTGGCTCTCACAGCACCTAACCATTGCTACAGAAGAATGACAAAGTATTTTAACATTGAGATGGTACTTTTAAATGAGAGCGCTGTCTCTATGGTTTATATTGCCCTCAGGGAAATCAGTTAATTCCTTCATACATAAATTTTACTTAACTATGTAATTATGGATGAATCCTATTAGTCTTTAAATTGCTCACTAGTTAAAAGGTGTGTGTGTGTTTTCTACAGCTCTCTTTTGTGGAATGTACAGATCATCTGCACTTATGAAGATTAAAAGTCTATTTGGGGATTTTTGTTTGGTTGGTTGGTTTTTCTGCTTTTAAGTAAAAGTATAAAATTTATTAGAAGACTCAAGCATAAATTTTTTTGCCTTTTCTGTGTGGTACTATCTACTCAGAGCACAAAACTGGGCTCAGGCAGCATTCCCTTTATCCTCAGCACTCCCAGTATCTCTGTCAGCACTCACCCTGGCCCCTGGCTGCCTTCATGTGGTATCACCCACCTCTCTGCTGTGCTCCATATTAAATGATCACTCGTGCCAGCGTGATGAGCTTGTGAAAGACAGCTCAGACACAACAGCGTCCTCTGATACCCATTTTCACAGCTCTGAGCCACGGCTGCAGTACAGCTCTGAGCCACATTTTCTACTTCTCAGCACCCAATGCCATATCAGGCTTTCTCCCTGCAGCACTCGGGTCCTGTTCATACATTTCAGGCTTAGGTTTCTTGAGAGCACCAGAAGTCCTGCTCTTCCCACAGCCACATTTGCAGCCAGAGTTTCAAAGGAGCTCACCATCTCCCATCTTAGTGCCAAAATGAGAGCTTTTCCCTGATGACTTGAGGCTACTGGGACACATTGAATAATCCACTCATGCCTAAATCTGCAGACATATATGAAACAGGTCTGTGGTTGTTAACATTTCTGGGACTTCCATTGGTCCTGTTCTTTCATTGCACACCCCAAGGACACTCAGGGTCTGAACAGGCCAGTCCCTGCCCATGTGATGACTGTCCTTAAGAGCAGGAGCCACAGTCCTGCAGGCAAGAGTGGGAAGTAGGGGTGCCTATGTACCTGCAAAGATGGGAACAGTGCAGCTGTTTGTCATGGCTTAACCCCAGACAGCAGCCAAGCCCCCCAAACAGCCACTCACTCATTCCCCACCAGGGGCACTGGGCAGAGAATCAGAAGGGTCAAAGGTAGGAAATTCATGGGTTGAGATAAAGACAGTTTAATAGGGAGAGCAAAAGCCATGCACACAGTCAGAGCAAAACAAGGAATTAGGCAAATGTTCAGCCATGTCCTTGAGAGCAGAGCCCCATCACATGTAAGGGTGAAGACAAACACCATCACTCCAAATGTCCCGCCCTTCATCCTTCTTCCCCCACATTATATACTGAGCATGTTGTCAATGGAATGTCCCTTTGGTCACTTTGGGTCACCTGTCCTGGCTGTGTCCCCTCCCAGCCTCCCAGGCATCCCCAGTCTCCTCCCCAGCATCACAGTACAAAAAACAAAATAGGTCTTGGCCCTGTGTAAGCCCTGCTCAGCAATAACAAAAACAACTCTTTGTCATCAACCCTGTGTGCAGCACAAATCTGAAACACAGCCCCGTACCAGCCACTGTGAAGAAAATTACTCCAGCCAAACCAGCAGAATGTTTAATTTAGTGCTGCTCAGATCACGTTCCACAGACCCCAGACTGAGGAGCCAGTGAGTGGTGGAAGACTGAGGAACCTCAGAGAAGCAAACACAGGGGAGTAAATGGTCACCAAATGAGGGTAAGCATCTCTTGGTAGTGAGGATCTGCCTCTTTGCAGAGACAGCTGGGCAATTACTCATCCAATAGACATGTGGAGATAATGGAGGAAGAGGCCCACTGGAAAATCATTCTGAAAATTTGCATCTGTCCTTAAAACATGGTTGTCCTCTGCATTTTGTCTTCTGAGGTTGGAGGTTCCACCATAGCACAATGAAGACAAAGGAAAGCCTTTGACAGATTGACTGTAAGTCCATGCCAGAAGCCATTTCAAGAATGGTTTTAAGGACATGAGCACAAGTAGGCTTTGATGGCTTTGAAAACTCAGCTGTGTTCCTTCATTTCTAAGGAATGCAGATTGAGATTTTCTGTGGAAATCTCACTTAAGATTTGGGCATGAGGACAGGACAAGCTTAGACTGAATGCTCCTCACCCAGTGGGCAGCTGCTGTCTGAAAGCCTGTGGAAAGTCATCCCCTCCCTCTAGCTGATGTCTTACACTTCCAAACTGCCCTTTTCATGCAGTATTAGAGGCATCTTTTTTTGTCCAGGCAATAAATTTTCATCTTGAACAGATCTTCATTTTTCTGGCACAGCAGAAACTGTGCTTAGAGAAGTCATCCAAAGAAGGGACACCACTTCCTTTTTTTCTAAAAGGAAACCTCCTATGTAGTTACCATAGTCAGTAATTTCCACTGACAGTGATAGTCTGGAGAATTTGGACAGATTTTCCTTCTCTTCCCTCTAGGCTCCAGTTCTAGTTCTTTTTGATAATCTCCCCCAAAGCTGTTAGGACAAATGATTCCAGCTTCCTCTACACTGCCTCATATTAAATGAGCTAATTTGTGTACTGTAGAGTCGCTGAGTAGATTAAACAAAGCCACCCGGCTGGAGATGTGGTGCACTACTCCAGATTTTTCAGGCTAACCACTTCTTCTGGAAAAATAATTCCAAGGGATTTGGACTGAGATCTGGACTAACTGAATTAAGATAATTCTGGCTCTCAAGGGCTCTATGGGATGTTTCCTTTTCTCTTCAGGTATAAGGCAAAAAAGAGTGTTAAAAAGAAAATGTTATGAAAACTACAGTTCTAGATACAGTACACAGGAAGAAGGGCAACAGATAGGGCAGGTAAAATTACTGTTTCAGCATCTGCCTGCTGGTCTCCACACCAGATGTAGACTTAGCTGAGAGAACGGTCATCAGCACAAACCTTGGCTAAGAGGGCAATACACCCCACAGTGCTTGGTAAGTAGCAGACTTCGAATTCCCACATTTGGAATGGCCAGAAGCAGAGTGAAAAAACCTCACAAGCAATCTCTGAGAGCAGGTCTCTCATACACCTGTGTGGGAGCTGCAATCACATTCCAGGGCTGCAGTACACATCCCATCCTACACAAGTGACCAGCACAGTCCTTCACCACAGGGCACACCTTGCTCTCCTTTCATTTGTGTCCACTAAGCCCCAAAAATCCTAACAGGGAGCAATTAACACCTAGACAGTAACTGTTCATATGTGTGCTGGCACAGACTGCACTGGCTGTGACTGGAACTTGGTCTAAAGTTGAGTAACCAGAAGCCAATTTCATCAGTGAGAAGGCAGGACAAGAGGAACACTGAATGAACAAAATCATCCAAAATCTTTCCTCATACTACAAGATAGCACTTCTACATATTGCTAGGGGAGGTGAACCCAGCTCATTTCCAGCCTCCCACCTTTCATTCGTGAAACAAAAGACCATGTGGGCTCCTTTCCTAGCTATGATGACTATTTCATGTTTATCTAGATTAATTTGCTTTTATTTCCAGTGATGTCTGGTTCCAGAGCTCTGCTGCATAATGCTGCACCATTGTTCCTCCCTCCTCCTGGGGATTTATCACTCAGGGCTCTCCTAAATTTCTCTTTCTTGCTACCACAAAGGGCAGGCACACTTTGCCAAAACTAGGAAAAGTCTAAAAAGAGACTGTTTCTTTTCTACACAGGTGGTTCAAACAAGGGGGTTAAGATTTAACCACAGGAATAGCCAAGTACATTTCATGCACTTACTCCTGCAAGTTCACTCTAGAGCCAGAAACAACAAAAAGCTGCTTCTCTTAAGCAAAAAATAAGTTTTCGCCTCCCTAAATGCTTTTTCTCAGATTTAGCAATTAATCCAGTGTTCACTAGGATAAGTGAACACTGGATTAATAACTGGATAAGGTCCCAGTAGATCCAGCACCACTGACTCATTGCTCTCCAGCTGCCTCTCCAAAGAAGTCAGACCTCTCTGAAAGAGCCATAAATGAAGTAACCCAGGGCTCACTGCAGCAGGCAGCACACACAGCGTGCAGGAAGCAGGCTGGGGCAGCTGATCAAAGCACATCACTAAGTGCAAGTGATCATGTGCTGAAGTCTTGAATAACAATTATCAATATGAAAATCATGGGAAAATGTTTCCAAAAAGGCCTTAAAAGTGGTGGCAGAACAACTGTGCTGTGTTATGCACCCCATTACATTGTTCAAGTGTAGGTTGGTAGATTTTCTTACAATAACAGGTGACATTAAAATTTCATCTTTAGCCAAACCGTGCTCAGTAAAGTGAAGTTCAATTTTAAACACTTGCAATTCATCCATCACTGAAATGAAGTCATTAGTGCCAATGAAGATCAATGTCCAAACAAGGCAAAGCAACACAATTCAGCAACATGCCACAGAACCCAGGGAATGCTGCATGCAGGAGGAAAACAGAAGTGTGTTTTATACATGCTCAACATGGTTACCTCAATCAGTGGCCAGGAGGAGGAGGCAGCAAAAGTCCCTGTTCTTACAAGTAATGCCACAAGCTGTCAGTGCCAAAGACCCTGGCTGTGCCTCACACAGACACCAGACACTGAGTCCTTTCTGCCATGAGGGAGAATTACAGCCTTCTGAATGGGAAGAGTGCCCTCGTTAAGCACCAAAGCCAGTGGATATTGCCCTGGGAACCTTCTTTTGTCTTGCCACAGGGATTTGATCAGGTCACAACCCGAGCTGTCACAGCACCAGTCAGTTCCAGCTCAGACTTTCTGTGCCACAAATGCTCTAACCCTGCCATTGTTGATTACCATCTTCATAGAATGGCAGAAATATGCATATATTTTTCATATTTGGGGACATTAATTCTAAAATGAGTCATCAAATAGTTTATGGCTAAAATAAAAATGTTAGAGCCAGTAACACAGAAAGTGTAAAAGAAACTAGAATCCTAATCTAGCTGCTATTTATCTTTAGAGAGCTTTTAAGCAAAGTTCATTCATGACATTTCGTAGTAAGCACCTCTGTGCAAGCATTCACATGCTCACCTCCAAGTCAGGAGTTGTTTTGTATCAGACCCAGCACTGACACTGCAGTGAATTAGAAAAATTCTGCACATCACCTTCCCAGGCACAACCTGGGGCCTTACTAAGCCTCTCCCAAAAATCAGAAACATTGTGTGTTTCTCTGCAGAGAAGGACACCTGACTCCAAGCCCTGCTGCTCTGAGAGCACCCCAGTAACTTTGGGAAGGGGGTACAGCAAGGCCCTCTGTGGCTGGGAGAGATCTGGGTTAGCAGCTCCAGCTGAGATGAACTTTTGTAGAAGAGAACAGTACAGGGAAAGGGCAAGGGCCGCCTGGCTTTCCCTCCCTGCTGACCAGCTGCTCATAGCTCTGATTTCCAGCTGGGTCCCTTCCCTGGAAGCTGAGAAGCACCTGGGGCTTTTTGTCTCTCAGGTTTCAAGGTGTCCAGCACAGACCTGCCTCTGGCCCTGGTGCTTCCCACCCAGCCTGTGCCCTGCTGGGAGCAGCAGGATAAGCTCCTGCATGCACCAAGGCCACAGATGTGCCTGCACAGACCTCAGCCCATCTCCTTTCACCACGCCCAGCTTTGGGGAAGCTTGCAGAGACACAAAGGATATCATAATTACATTTTGTTTCTCAGTCAAAACGGGTGAATTTCAGCTCCATACCTCATAGTCTCTACCACTTCACTCTGCTCTGCACCTGCAGAATGGGCAGCAAACATCCCCTATTAAGTTGAAAGGGATGCCCTAAGGAACTGCTCAGGTTAGTCCTGGCCAGTGTGAGAGGCTGTTCTTGATGTGCAGGTTTTAAGACAAAATCCTTATACATGATACTTGACCCAAATCTCCACTTAAATGTGACTATGACAGTGTCACTTCAGTAATGCCAGTGCCCTGAGCCTTCTGGTGGTTATTTTGAATAAAATACTCTCATACTTTTATAAATGTATATATGTGTGTATATTTCCTAATATGTCCACTTTTTCTAAGTGCTAAAAAGAGAAACTTTTGAAACTCAGCTCTAACAACATGGCTATGTGAGACCTAAAAGACAGACCCTGAATTCATATGCTGACATTTGTATCTGTAACTGCAGCCAGTTAGAAGTAGCAGCACACACATAAAATACCATGCTGTTCTTTCATGTCACCAAAGGCTCCCAGTAACCTCATTTACCTCAACTTGCATTTTACTGCTCCTCTCATCCCCCCTTCATATCCACAAGTGATGTGGCATCACGCTGTTCAGTGCCTCCATTTCCCCTCCGCAATGTTGCAGTGACCAGAGCAATCATTAGAAACCTTTGAGCTGTTGAGCAAACAAAGAGGAGTCCAATGCAAAAGCTTTCTGATGTCTTTACTCTTCAGTGGGTTTCCCTCAGCTCCAGAAAGTGAGTTTGCTTTCAGTAGTACAGATATCCCTGGCAAAGCTCCTTTTTCTGTGCTTTGCTGATCTCCTGAACACAGATGTCCCATTTGTGTTTCATTAGTACATCAGGCTCTCTGAGGCTTTCGACCTCTGCACCAGGCAATAATTACCTGGCACAGCCCCGTTCCCTCGCCAGCTGGCCTGGGAGCTGCTCTGCTCAGACCAGGGCTCTCTCTGCTGTCAGCCCTTTCCAGTCAACTGGACAGCTCAATCAGCAGAAAATATCAAATATGGTTGTTGTTTAAGCCCAGCCAGCGTTATTTCTACTTGATCTGACAACGCCTCTCCAAAGGAGGATTATGCTTCCCAAGGTCCAGCCATGAGACAGCAGAGTCAAGATGTCTGACAGAGTTTGATGAGTTTAGAAGCCCTTTTGGCAGCAGTTTGGGCTGATCATGTCCTTCCCTTCCTGCAAGAGGGGTTGTAGATGCCTCCCTCTCCCAGACCCAGTGACTACTTAATTATTTGTACAAGGTGGAGCAGCTCTGAGGACAGCAAGAGGGGGAGGATGAGCCTACTTTAGTCTGGGGCTGAGGGCACTGCCTGGGATGTAAACGGGCACTCTGCCTCTACTCCACATTTTTGTCCCCTCCCACATGGGTTTTCAGGGTGATGGGCATCGTTTTGCTTTTTCAAGGGAGTTTCAGACTTGCCTCATCACAGAAGTCAAAATCTTGGAGTTGGTCCCAAGCAATCCTTGCCTGCTCCACCAGAAACTACCCAAACCACCAAAGCAAAGGGAAATCTTGAGCCCAAACCAGAGCACTGCTGGCCCCCTGTCATGCTCATAGCACAGCAGCCCTCATTTTAAGGATTCTGCTACATGTACCCAGGGAACTTGTAGGACTTAGGATTAAGGATCAGTTTTTATTCAAGAGTCATCATGTTTTCTGCCACAGGATAGTGCAGATTAAGAGACAGGAACAGATGAAATGATGGAGTAGCTGACACAGAGTCACAGACAAATCCACATTCCCAAGACGTGCTCCCAGTACATTTTAGGGCATATGAGACTGAGCAGCACCCAAAATCAGAATGAGAACCATGGCTGAAAGGGGAAAAGGTAAACAAGAGAAAAAGCAGTGGGGCTGACTGGAGACTCCTCAAAGAGTAGTCAGACACATCATCAGCTCAGTCAAAAGGAATAACAAGGCATGGTACTTCCTGACTTTCACAACACCAGCACTGCAGGAAGAGTTTCTGGGTGAGCTGAAACGTTCTGGGGAATTCCTACTTCTTGTTTCATTCAGCAAATCCACTGCCATCCATAAAAGTAAAGGAAGGTTTCATGGAATTGAAATAACTGCTAAAAGAAGGCAAAAAATATAGTTCATGATGGTGATCCAACAGGAGAGAGGTATTGGAGGCCAAGTGGTCAAGTGAGGGTTCTGCTGAGGGTTCTGCTGTGTTCAGTACGTAATGTCACAGACTTTAAAGAAGATTTTACTTCAGCTAAAGTATCAGGAACTATCACCTTGCTCAGAGACTGCTGTGTACTCTAAATTTTAATATTGAAAAAGATGGAAGCATTCTAAAACAAAAAGTGAATCCTTTATTTATAGCAATATATGGTGTTTATGTGTCTATTCTCAAAAGCAAGAAGGTAGAAATAAGCCAGAAGAACAAGAGGGTAGAGTGAGTGATGGATAAAATGATCTAGTCAAATTAATTGAAAAATGGTAGGGTGAGATTTATAATTGAACTACCGATATTGATGAGTTCAATCTGTACAGGATAAGAACAATAATAATATTTAGCAATGATGCAGCACTTTTCATCTTTAGAGCTCATTAACTAATTAATCTTCACAACACCCCTGAGAGGCAGGTAAGTATTATTATTATTAGACCATAAGAAAGATAAATCCACAACAGAAGCAGAGGAAAGTGGAATTAAGAGCTAGAAGTGACTTTGTAAGGGAGGAGAGGGTGGAAAATAACTCCCTTGCTCAGTCACAGCAAGGGGCAATTCCATTACCAGACAAAGGTGGCCTGGCACAGGAAATATTCATATAGGAGATCCATCCTTTATTCCACACCAGAGTAAAAGGCACAAAAGATGAGGCAGGAACTCAATCAGGGAAGTAAAATTCATAAGGGGAAAGTGAGGTGAGTCCAAAGGCAGCAGAATGAGTTAATGCAAGCTAAGAATGGCGACCTTGAAACCTAACACCAAAGCAGTGCTATTTCATGCTGGAACTGAGCTATTGGGAAATTTGTATTTGAGTAGGAAAAATAATAACAAGGACTGTGTTTGTAGATGCTGAAGAATTAGCAAAGGCCTTGTTGATAAAGCCAGTGATAAAACACAGGAACTTGGCTATGCTGAATGGTAGGCTGGCAGCAGGCTCCCATCACAGAAATCCCACATATTAAAATGAGATAATTCCTGACATTTAATTCTTATTCTCTCCTCTTCTGTGTGAGAGAAAATAGAAATATTGAAGGGAAAAAAAATAGGAAAAAGGCATAAGAGTAATCTCCCAAAGAAAGTAGGAGCTTGTGTGGGGAAGATTGGAAGAGCCCTGGATCCAACTGTTTGAGATTTGTGTGATTTTTGTGTGTTGAGGGCCTTGTATTTTAGAAGTCAGAGCAAGCACAGATACAGTTGGAAGTAACAAAAATGTCCATTGCATAGAAATTTTGCCTGAGATCTGCCCAATTTTGGCAGTTAAAAAAAAACAAAAGAAAAAAAATTGCTAAATTGTTTGGCCAATTTGAAGAAGTTCTTCCTATTATTCCTCTGCACTTTTCTGTCAGTAAAATGGATATAGATCCAAATCTAACTTGAAGTTTAACTTCAAATTACTGAGTGTGAAATGTTACTAAGGTGTTCCTGTGTGCCTACAAATTACCAGCCATATTATTTTAAAACACAGAGATTCTCAGTCTTGCCAATGGGTATTTGCTGAGGCCAGGATTTCTGTTATGAACAAACCAGAGAGACTGAAGGCTAACAAATGACCATAATGATAAGAGGAAATCTAATGAGATAATAGCAGCTCTCTGCAAAGCTTGGCAGTATTTTGTCTGTAGGTCAAAACAAACTGTGTAATTCCTAAAGTTTTTCTCTCAAAGCAGGAAAAGATTGTAGCTGTGATGAGGAATTCCACAATTACTTATGGAGACAGGGGAGAGACCTGGGACACTGCAGATTCTCCTTCACGTCAGCATCAGGACTGGATTTTTCCATATCCTTTTTATAGGTTTTCCATTTTAAACCTAGCTGAAGCCTTATATTTGTTTTTTTGAAAATGTGGTTGACAAAAAAGAGAAAAAAAACTTTGCACTTTTTTTCTCCAGAGAAAATCCTAGGCATATTTAATTGACATGCAAAACTAATTTCTTGCCACTCTGCTCCATTCACTCAGGGTCCACCTAAGAATTTTTAAGAAAGCAAACGCATCCCAAAGCAAAAGGCCTGGTTGGGACCAGAGACATATATAACATACAGCCTTGCTGGAAAAGGGAAACCCAGCAGTTTTTTCCTTTAGATGTTAGAATGCAGCTCTTGCACTCTTTTAGCTTTTCCTATATATATATATATATATTTTTTTTTTAAGGAAAAAGTGAGATGCTCTTTTGTTTTGAAGTATTCCCCATACACAAGAAGAATCACAGCTGGCACCAGCTGTGATTAGAGGCCACCATGAAAGCTGGAGCCTTCTGCACCTTAAAGGTGTGCCACCAGGATGCCCACAGTGTGCTCCCAATCCACGTTTTCATGGCTCTGTCAGAGATGTTATAAACCTTGACATGTGACTTATGCAGCAATATCACAACTTCACACCCAGTCTGGTCACCCAGGGTGAGAACAGCACTCCTGCCCTCGAAATTGTGCTGTTTTAAAGGTTCATGGAACTCTCACCACTGCCTGCTTCTCCTGGGGGTGTCATTGTTCTGCCCTTGTTTCTTTGAAAGATAAAAAATGCTTAAAAGAAGGTTTGTGTTTTTCCTTGCAAGAGGCAGGCTGTGGAAGTGAATTTGTCATTAGGAGCACTTTGGCACCCTCACCACAGGGCTGATCCCGGCACGTTGCAGCCTCACTGTGCCATGACACCTGCAGAGCAGCTGGAATAGGTTTCTGCTGCAGCAAGGAGCTGTACAACTCACAGAATATGTAATTTCCACAAAGCCTGCTTTTAAAGGGGGGAGAAAAAAAGGAAAAACACTATTCTGTGTGCTTTGGTCCTCTGTGGGACATGGTTTGTCTATTCCTCAACCAAGGAAGGCAAAGAAATCTTTCTGCCTTATTCAGGAATTTCCATGTTTCTTACTCATTATGAGAATGACTTTTCATTTAATAAACTCTTTTGCCCTGCAACAGAAATCTTTCTCCTAAAGAAGGAGGAGTGGGGGGAGGCATTTTCTATGCTTTTTATTGAGTAAGCCACATGTAAAAAGATCTGAATAATCTTTGGAGGGGAAAAAAAAATAGGACATGAATTTCAGAGCATGTGCTTTTGTGTTATTCAATATGACTGATAGAGAAGGATAAGGTTGAAGTTCAAGGCAAGTATGGAAAGTAATTTCTCTCTGCACAGTCACAAATAAAATGAGTCACAGCTCTATAGGATTAAATTAATTAAAGATGGATGTTGTGCTTGATGCTAGTTTGATAGAACTAGAGTTTGTAGTGGTTGTATCATGAACATAAGTGGGTATCTCTAGTGGCTAGCTAGTATTTTCTTTATGCTCACGAGTGTTTACTGTGGCACACAAATGCTAACCGGTTTTATCACACAGTCATTATCATATCTCCTTCCCTTTCTCTCTACTCTTCAGGTGTTGCTGCTACAAAATGATTTCATATCAATTAGGAATTCCATTTCCTTCAAGGGGCTACTGAAGGAACAGCCACCTGTAATGCAGGCTGTTAGGCTTCAGGTGCTCTCTTTCCTTACATCAAGATCACTGTTTTTAAAATCTGTGCTCTGAACTGCAAGCATTAGCAGAGCATTTTTCCTAGTAAAAAGAAAAAGAAAAAAATTACACTTTCTTTGGAAAATTTAGTTATTAGGACACTCAATATGTGTAGCAACAAAAATCTAAGTGACTTTAAAAATAAAAAGTTAAAAATATATCAGACTTTTCATTCAAAGTGAAACAATAGCAGTGAAGTGCACCGAAGTTTCTGCATTGCTGTTGAAAGCAAAGGAATTTAATTAAGCACAGTGTAAAGATGACAACTGCTTATTTAGGGGACAGTGATAAGAAACCAAACCCAAACAAACAACTCTCAAACTTTTTAGGGGGGGACCACTAGTTTCTGTGTAATTTCATGGAAAAAAACAAATTTTTTTTTCTTCACAGACGTAAAAAAATCCATTTGAGAATAAGCATTCCAAGTGTACCTTAGCACCAATTCCTAAGTAACATTAAGGAGATCTGGCATTTGGAAGGTTAATTTTCTTATCAAAACTATACAAAATCCTAATTTTGCAGAGTAGCAATTTGGAAAAAAAATCAGCAATGGGAAAATGTTGGTTATGCAGCACTAGACATTCAGTACTCAGGGGATCAATTATAAAAACACTCATTCAGCTATTTCTATTCAAATGAACACCTGAAGAGGAGGTCTCAATGGTTTTAAAAGTGTGTGGATATTAGTGGATAAATGTTAGTCCAATAAAAGAGATCATCATCTGCTATTTGTGTGCATTTAAGTTGACACTAAAAAGATCTTTGTGGAATATTGCTGCTTCTTTTTCTTTTTGTGTGTGTGCATCTTTTATCTCATATTCCCTTAACACTTTGTGAACTGAAGAAAATAGACCAAATGAGCTGTTCTTTAAGATTAAAGGGGTAGCATTTAGTTGAACACACCTGAATGTGGAAGGAGTCTATTTTCCTCACACTTATGAATATGTAATGATGTGCTTGGAGGCACAGTCACGAACCCCTAATAAGAATGCACGAGTCTGTGTTTGAAAACAGACATTTGCATTTGCCCTCTGGTCACAGTACATGGGTCATTCTTATTCAAAAATTTATTTGCTTTATTTTTCTATTCCCCCTCCTTTTCCTGCCCACCTCAAAATATTTTTTCATTTCTAGGTTTTGTTTAGAGAAAAATTAAAAAGGGAGGGCTAAATCCCTCCAGAATGGTCAGGATTCAATTAGAGTGAGCTTACTCAGTGATATATACATTTATTTGTGCAACTGAAAAACTCCATTGTCTGCTTTGAGGAAGGAGTATTTTTCAGTCTCACAAATATGTTTGCTTTAGCAATAGATTTTGGCAGGATTCAAGAAGAAACAAAAAAAAAAAGAAATCCCACATAGGTGCATAACATGACATTTTTAAAAGTGAAAATTGGGAATAAGGTAGTAGAAATAAAGTGATCTGGACAAGGGATATATTTCATAAATTGCATAAATACTTCAGGAATGCTACCACCAAGAAAGAAACAACAAAGCCTCGTAAATGTTAATACAGGGAGCAATCAATGTCATGCACCAGGCTGCCAGGGTTGAAGGCAGGGTATCCAGGAAGGGAAAAACAGGCTGTGGAGATTGGTACTTAATGAGAATATTGCATTTCTCTTAAAATTTCGTTTAAAAAGCTATTGAGGAGCTACTGAAAAACACACTCAGAATTGTTGTGAGTTTTTTGCTGTTTTCTAAGCAATACAGTAGTTTCAAATTAGGCACTAAAGAAGACTTTGCTAAGAGTTCATAACTCCCTTTCTTCAGTTCTTTCTCACTCTTTTTTTTCTTCAAAGAAGAGCAAAGGAAAAAAAGGAAAACTGATTTTAAAAGAGAGTAAACTTGCAGTACTTTATTCATCACCTGAATAAAAATGCGGGAAGGATAAGGCCTGTTCGCTCAAAAACAAAAAAGAAATACACAGACAAAAAAATCACCAAGAAGTCCAAGCAAATTCATTTGCAGAGAACGGAATTACTGAGCTACTGCAAATCACAGTGAACAATTTCAGCTGCTGGCTACATTAAAGATTTCATCATCACTTTGCTAGGGGACAGAGAGGTGAAATGCCCATCCTGAAGCACGGAAGGCGCTGCAAACATTGGGAACAGGAGCTGTGAGTGCCATTTGCAGGTGCTGGAGCTCCGGGGGTGTGCGGGCAGCGCTGCCGGCCCGCTGGAGCCGGGCAGGGCCCCTCGGTGCGCACACCGACACTCGCACCGGGCCGGAGCCCATCACACCTCACTGCACATTTCCTCATTTTACACTGCTCTCACAAGTGAGACTTGGGTAAGAAATGCCAGCCTATTGTGGCGGCAGCCGCCGAGCAGCCCATTATTTGAGATCTAACAGTGACACCTGCAGCTGAGCCCCGCTCACTGACACAAACATCTCCCTTAGCGAAGCAGAGCCTGGTTCCGAACCGCACACATCTCCTGCTAATTATCCTCGGGTACCTCCAGTCTGCCTCTCCCACTGGCAGCACAATCAGCTTCCACACCAGCATGAATCAGCTTTTCCATTGAGAAAGCAAGAGCCTGCCATGAAGTACAGAAATAGCCCACAAAATCTTCCTTGAGCTGCTGGTGGGAGTAGAGCAGCCCATGCACACACACACTGAGATCTCCTCACAAACAGGTGTTTCAGGAGAACCACCTGCATGTCTGAAAGGCCCACCTCTGTGTTGCAAAGATTTAATCACTTCTCTGTTAATTGCAATATAAAACTTTACACTTGATATGAATAAAGACCAGATAACCTGGCACTTTGGATGAATCCCCTTTGTCGTCACTGCTCCCTCCCTGGTTTTGGTTACCAGCTGGTGAGCATCTGTAAAATGGTCATTCTGTCTCCACTCCCAGATAATCCATGAGTTTTCACAGTTTCACCGTTATGTACAGCACTTTGTTTTGTTCTGTTTGTTTGTTTGCTTTAAGAGAACCAATGTTGTAGTTTAACTGCTACTCTGAAGGCTACTTTGAAAGGCCTGACTCTCCAGTTAAAACAAATAATATGTAAAGTTCTATATTTCATTTTTTTCATTTCCACTACTCTCACAATTTACTGCTCCTTCACCTTCCTGCAATATACTAGAAAACAAGCTCCTCTTTCTCTCTTAAAAGCAGAAACTACAACTATAATGACTCCTTTGCTGTAAGATGATTTTTTGTATCACCAAATCTTTTGACTCAGTACAACAGTTTCTAACCAATATCAGTACTGGTATTTCATACAAGCACAGTATGAATTTGGTTTTAATTTACAACTCTTGGAGATACTTCTTTTGTCATGTAAGCTTTTAGACCTCAGATATAAACATGTGTTCACTTGAAAAAAAAGATTTCTTTATAACTTTTGTCAATATTCTGCTGATTGCTAGTTCAGTACCAGATGTGCTATGCTTAATGGTGCATATACAAGAAGCATTCCCTAATCCCTAAATGAACTTCTTATCTCTAAATATATACAGGATAAGCTATCTAAACTCAATTTAGCAACTATGCTATTAAATCTACCAGAACCAAAGAGTGAAAGAATATTGTCAAAGCCAAGTGCCTGTTAGCAAAAAACAAAAAAATCCTCCTGAAACAAAACATGGCTAACCATAGATCAAAATCAATCAGACATAGATTAATTTCTCCTATTAGGGCATCTTGAACCCCCACATCTTCATTTCACAAGTGCATACACCCAGTTTTAAATGCCTCCCATTTTGTTACCACCACACTCTGTCAGTCACAATTTGCTGCACAGAAATGAGTTGTCATCAGATCAGACTTTTTAACTGCATATGAATGCAGATGGATCCATTATGGGATTTAAGAGAAGTGCACAAAAAAAAAAAAAAAAGTGTCATCTGCTGGCTGGATTACAGCACCTGGAAGCATTGCAACACCAATTCCCTTTGTGACCCTGGGACACATGTTGATACAGCACCTGGATACCTTCATTGATGAAACTACAGCATTTTCATCTTCATTCAGAGCCAGACACTCCAGCCTGGCCCATCAACTCCTCAGCAATAACCCCTCCTGCCCCTGGACTGTGCAGAGCAGAAGGCAGGGGATGCTTGGGACAATGAATGTCCCATTTATAGTTCTGATGTCTCTGACACCCCTAATTTAATGATTTCCTGACCCCAAAAAGACTGGAAAAATCTATTTTATTCCACACAAGGTTTCTTAAAATAGTTTACTATCTGTGAAGGCAACAAAAGCAAGAAACTAACAGGAAGCAACAAGGGACAAGTTACACTCAGGCCCACAAAGGAGATGACTCCTGATGTTTTCTGCCTGTTGAGTGTTATATGGTGGATAACTCCATGATAGTCCACAGGGTTCTCTTCTACTTTCCCTGCACCACATTAACCCCTCTTATTTCTCCTTCCCTCAGCATGAAAGATGCCCACTACCAGTTGTATGCAAGAGACCTTAAAAATCCACTTTTTCAACCTTTGTGACTGAAAAGGAGCACAAGAACTTTAAGGTCTGCAGAGTTTGGTCTGAAGTACAACAAAATGCTACACAAAATGGCTGGCTGTCTTCTCAGAAAAAGTTGCACCTTTCCAGGTGCAACAGAACAAGATTCTGTTCTGCAAGAACAGAATTCCACATCAGTACAAGAGGAGAGTTCTGGGTTTGAATCAGAGAAATGGATGGAAAGTTGTCACAGAGGTGCACATTCAGTATGCATTTTGTGGCATCTGCCTATGTTTTCCTCTACTTTTGTTTATGTTATTGTCTTATTACCTTGGGAGAAGTGTTACAAAATCACCACCTCTAATTAAAAAAAAAAAAAAAAAAAAAAAAAAAAGAAAGAAAAAAAAGAAAAAGAAAGAGAGAAAGAAAAGAGAGAAAAGAGAGGGGTGAAAAAAAACAGGGGGAAAAAACCAAGGAAAAATATAATTTTAAAAGAAAAGGCTATGCATATGCAAAGTTGATTCAAATGCTTTCAGATTGCGCCATAGAAAAGCTGTGGCCTAGTTTTGGAAATACATATTTCACTTTATTTTGCACACAGCTGGGTTTATATTGGCACTCACACTAATATGCAAAATGCAGTATCTTATATTCATGAATGACTCTTTATAAAATGCCAGGAGGGCACCTGCTTTCTTTTCTTTAAGTCTATATCATGACAAAGAAGCAGCCTGTATAAATGGCCAGCTTCCAGCTCTGACCACAGCCTGGAGGGATTTATGCCAGCTGTACACAGGTTTGGAAGTAAACAACATGCCCCGGTCAAAAGGAGTTCCTTACACTCCACGGAAAGAGACTGCTAATGAGATGCAACGGACGGAGGAGGGAGCGCCCGGCAGCCCTGGCTGTGCAGGGAGCTCTCACAACACAAACGAGCCTGTGAGCTCTCAGATGTGCTGCATCCTGGTACCCAACACGGAGCAAGGCCATATCTTGTGTGCATCACCCAGTCCTTGCAGCACAGCCATATCTTGTGTGCATCACCCACTCCTTGCAGCCCTGCTGCAGACACGGTCGGCAAACACTTTCCCCCTCCGGTGGTTCTCTGAGCTCAGGAAGTGCCAGAGCATCCAGCAAACAAACACAATGTACCCTGGCCAGCAGGAGGTGTTGGCATTTCTTTCTTGTCAAATACATGTATCATGTCTCAGTGGTTTAGAAGGAAGCCTGTTCAAACTGCTCATCTTAAGAAGTTGCTTTGTCTGCCATCCAAATCTGACAGGATCTGTGTGCTTTGAACTTCAGATGCAAAACTCATCTCTCAGGATTTTGCCCCCAAATCAGAATAACATACATGAGACAGCTTGATAGAGATTTTTCTTTAATGTACGGTTGATTAAACATGCATTTAAGAAAAAAAATGTTCTTAAATGAGATATCGACAACAAACATTAGACAAATTTCACAGATATTTGTGCAGATAATTAGAACTTCAAATCAGAATTTTTAAAATTAGACTGATGCATACTCATTATATGGTCATGTTAAAAAAAGTTAGATATTCAATATCTTACAAACTGGACTTGGTTTAAAATATGTTAAAATCTTGATTCCTTTTACTACACTCTGCAAGATGATTCCTACCATGTGCTTTTTGGGTCTGATTAGGATTAATTCTTTTCCTGACTAAACAAGGCCACCACAATAATTTTCATGTGCACTTCTGAGTTAAGCAAGGTACTGCAAGGTCAAATCAGGCTGAGTTTGCACAGGATGTTATTGACCTAATAGCTTTCCATCATTACTGCACTGCACTTGATATCCTGTTTGATTGCCACACCAGAAATAGCTGCGTTTCACCGCCTATTAATCGATGTACTTTGCCAAGTGTTTGAAGAAACTGAAAAGTAACAACAGCCACAATGCAGCTATAATAAAATAAGCATGTGTATAATATTACAACAAATTTCCTAATCAAACCTTCAATAAAATTATATGAACACAGAAATGGATCTGTGATCAGTTCTTTAAGAAGTAATAGTCTTTCTTCCATTTCCCAACTCCAGACTAAAGCTATGTCCCTATTCCTGCACCAGGAATAGGCAGAACTAAAAGCAAGAGAATCATTGACTGGAGAACAAAACTTGTTAAATTGAGCTGTGTTCACACATTTACCTTTGTCTCCCAAGACCCTGCAGCAGCGTACATAACACTTGTTGCCAAATGTTTTGCCATTTTCAGCAGGTATCAGAACAATTGGAGGTGTTTATTCCGGGACCAGTACACTGCATACAAAGTCTGAATCTTCCTGCAGAAGCAAATATGTAACTGCTTGGAGATCTCCCTCTGCAGTCTGCACTGTAAGGTGCGAGTTTAGCAGCACAGCAGCTACAACAGTCTCTTCAGAAAAAGAGCAGCAGAGGTAGGACACTCTTCATTAGTTCTTATTGATGCAGAAAGCAAAAAATTTATTGATGAATAAAGTTATCACTGAATTAACTAGCAGCATTAACCATTCTTCTAATAGGAAGAAGAATCAAACCAGAGGCTACAAGTCTGACACATCCCAAAAGGGACATTTCATGCACTAAAAGAACTAAGAGAAATAAAGTCAGCCTGCACAAGGCAAGAGCAGTGTCCTGTGTGAAGGGAATGCTCTCACATGCTGTACCACTTTGTACATGCAGTGTTTGCACATACTGTAAACTGCAAATCAGATTTCTGCATTTTTGAACTAGCAGCAAAAGTAGGTACATGTTTTCTGTATTCAGGTGACAATGTAGTTCTAAAAAAGTTCTGATGAGAAACAAACTCATTGCAAGTACTAAGCTTAAGGCCCTCTGAGATCTATCTCCATTTTTGTTGACTTCCTCATCCCTCTTTCATATTCCTGCTAGTCCCATTCTTGATATGTAATGTTTCTAAAGGACTGGATAGCCTCTTCTTGGATGCAGAGGAGCAAGTCATGAAGGGACATGTTTTACGTGCCTTAAGAGATATCACGTAAAAACAGGAAATATTAAACACAGAGAACTACAGTTTTGAGTTGTGACAATCTTTTTATTACTATTTAATTTTTTCACTGGGCTAGTTATAATTGTTTTTGCAAAGATTAGGAACAATTCAGTACTGTAGAAAAGCTCTGGTCATTGTCAGAATACAAACTGCAATTAGGGTTCTGTATCTGTCTCTCTCTGGTGTGAAGTCTGGTTGTTGTTTGCATTTATCTGGGAGAATCTGATTTAACCCTAGCAATTGCAAAGGGAGTCAGGCAGACAGCTCCCACCCCTCAGCTCCACTGCTGAATTAGCAGGCGACCTTGCACAAAACAACTACTCTGTATCTTCATTTACCCATCTAAACCACACCTATTGTATTTATTTAGCTCACAGGGGCATCAACAGGCTTAATTAATGTTTGCAAAAAGCTTTGAGATCATCAGATGAAAGGTCCAAAATATTTTAAAGTCAATGAGAAAAAAGTGGATAGGTGCCAAGAGAGTCAATTGGACAAACGGCTTCTCCTATCAGTATTGTCCATATTTCAGTTTCTAGTTTATCAGTGGAATATACACGGCTGTTTAAATAAAGTCTCACACATGTTCCACTGTGTACAGAACCAGCCACCAGTTTGGAGATCTGAAAACAGTTAGAAAGCTGTAAAAGAACACTTGGGAAGACATATATTATATTTCAACTCCAACACAAAAGAAGTCCTTTCTCCAGAGTGTTTCTGTACTCTGTAGAAAAATTCCCAGTGGCAGTTAGCAGCACATACATGGAGTTTGATTTAATATTTTTATATACTGTAATTTTTTGATCAATGGACACTGAGAAGCATCATCACTTGACTGTTTTATGAAGAAGAGCTTGAATTTAATATCTGCAGGCATATAACCAGTGCTTAAATAAATAAAAAACTCCCCTTTCCCCAAGGATCCTAATGCTATAGCATCTAGGTCACTGCTATTAACCTCTTCCCTAAGGATTTAGAAATAAATCCAAGATCCCAAGTAAACTCTCTTCCTCAGCTGACTGCACCCCCATCAGCCAACACTGTTTTCATCATTTTTCTCCTAACCTGGTAATAAGCAGTTTTAGTTTAAAATTGTTCAGAGAAGAGAACTAAGATATTGCAACAGTGACCTATTCCAGGCAGACCAGGCCAGCTGAAGATGGACTTGCTCAATTCATGGCATATCCTCTCCCACTGACTCCAAAGCCAAGCCCATGTTTTGTACACATAGGTTTTAATTGCAACCTGTCTCCCAGAAATAAAGGTTTTCAACATGCACATGTGGGAAGAGCAAGTGCTGTCTTAAACTCTCTCGCAAAAATACACCTAAAGAGGTAAAGTTTTGGATACTTTGTGGTGTCTCTTACTGAGACAGGCTAGGATAATAAGATAAAAGATGTGGATATCAAGCAAAGCATTATTGGCAATCATTCAGCATAGCATAGATTAAAATAACTCCCACTAAGTTTAGTCTTTGCAGCCTCAGTTCAGTCCCCCAGATAGAATGAAGTAGGAGGAGTTATTTCAAAATACCAGGACTAGTAAGAAGAGTGCTGAAAGCAAACAACCAAAAATTGGAAGGTGTTCAGAAGATCTGAGGGAAAATGGTGTCACCATAGGGCACATCCTATTTGCCAGTACAGGAGGACTGACACTTGTTCCTGGGTTAAGTCAGCCAGCCTACACCTAGTTGACAAAATGACAGAAGAATCCCCGTGTTACTTCCAGATTTTCTTCCATGGTGTTGCACAGGCTAACCCTTAAAATGTGGTGGATTTGAACTTCCAGTCTTTGCTTAGGCTAACATCTATATAAACCAAGTAGTGCTGCTGCACAGTGGTGGAGTAAAGCAGTGCCTTCTGCTGCTCTGATACACATTAGAAAATATGTGGGTTTTCTTTTTCTTCTTTTTAACTAACAGGAAAATAGAAATGGTAGGTTCTTTTTGTATTTCCTATGTAAACCACATTTCAAAATTAAGTGCTCCTTAAAAAAAATAAAACCGTTTACATTACCATTGTGATGCAATACAAACAGTGAACACTCATACAATAATGCCTTCTCCAATTTTCAGGCAGATACATCCATATGATAAAACTAGAGCTTGGACAACTAGATAAATTCCTAAGTTGAACATGAGAAGCCAGTCTTCCAAAGACAACAACTGATGTGGGTGTGTTTATATTAAAATACTTTTTTTTTTTTTTGAAAGGCAAAATAGGATGTAGTGTGTCATCAAATGAAAACAGCACCCAGTTGCCCAATTCTCTTGCTTGCCTCTACTGGAAGACTGCTCTAATACCATGCACAGGAACCTCTCCTCCTTCATGTTCCTCAGAACTAATTTACAGCAGGATATAAAGATGATATATCCATTACAAAACAAAGATTGGAAAACTAGTGTATGAGCTTCAAGTTGTGTATGATTCATGCCTACAGGAGAATCCAATGGAACAAAGAATCTACTATATGAAAATCCCAAGACATTCTCAAATGCTAACAGTCAGTCTTTGTGAAATGTCTGATAACCTCTAATCTCATTTCTAATATAAAAAGGTTGAAACAAGGAGTCACTAGCCTTGCCAAGGTCACATATACCCAAGTCAGGATCAGAATTTAGGTTTGGCTTTGCTGTGAGCCAACCTTTCAAACAAACTGCTTTGAACTACCACAGTGATGAGTTATTGTTGGGATTTGTGTGTTTGTTGATACATTATATAATACTTCTTATACAGTAAAAATTGTTTCACCTTTAAAATAATATGCACATGTCCCTTTTAATTTTGAAGGAAATACACCACTAAAATTATGTCATAAGTGGAAGCATCAAAATGAGGTGTTACAGCTGAAGAACAAAAACAGATGACACAGAATGTTGATGAAATGCACAAGAATGGACAATTCATTCCTACAATTCTTTTTAAGTTCTTGATGTTGTCAGGTAAGGCACGTTTCATTCAGTTTGACACATAACAGTGGGTGCTGAAAATAAAGTTTGTGATACTGGAACACTAAATAATAAGAAAAGCTAAAGACATCTCTATTTTAAACAGACCTAGAAGCATATTTCCCTAATGAATGCTCAGATTACCCTTGAAAATCTAACAGGCCAGAAAGGAAAAATCATCACACAATGATGATTATAACAGCGCAAAGTGTGACTTCCATACATTTTTAAAAATACAGTTTATATTAAATCAAACGTAAAAGCATTCTTTAAGCTTAAAAAAAAACACCCCTAATGGTGCTAGATCAAACTTGCATTTTGACTTTATCTGCAAAGACACAACATCTGGTGTGCTTCTGGCTACACAGCTCCTATTCAGAGAAACCACTGTTGAGGCTATCAAGCAATTCCTACGTCTTTGAACAAACATAAATGCAAGTGTGCTAGCTTATATCCCTACATTAAAAAAAAAAAAATTAAAGTAGTCTTCTTAGGTCAATTAATTTACAGACTTGAGATTCTCCAATACTAAGCCTGCATTTTCATGGAACAAAATTTGCCCCTTTTTCTTAAGTAGCCTAAAACATGAGGAAAAATTTTATAAGTGGGAAAAAGTGCTTTGTGCCTACAATAACTACTAGAAAAATGCTTCTAAATAAATTGTTATTCATAGCAATTACTATAAATATTATTTCATCCCTTTTCAAGTCAAACACTCATTGAACAGAAGCAGCTCTTTTCTTAGTGTTTTGTCGTTTGAGAAAGAATACACAAACAATGAATCTATTAATTAATTAATAAACTACTAAAAAAAGAAGAAATTATGTCCTGTGGGAAATATCCTGGAAAAAGTATTTGTAAAATCTGTCCACAGAAGATGATCTACCACCCCTTAAACTGCAATCAGACCAAAAAGACTGATCTTCCTCCCATGAAGACACTGAAAAGTAAAACACTGAAACTGCTTTTTAAGGCATTTTTCTTGACTCAGGCAGTGAGGATCCTTTTCTCTCACTACCTACAAGGACTAGACGCTACAAGAAAAAAAATACTCCCAGATGAGATACCACATTTAGTAATCACTAGTGAACAGAAAATACACACACTGTTCTGGGTGATGGTAAGAAACAGTAGGAACAATCACTAATAACTCTAATATACTGTATGAGCAGATGGCCTAAACTATCAAACGTTTTATCAGTCTCACTGTTTTTCACATTGTAATGGATAAAACTTACAGATGATAAACTGTGGCTGAGACAATGAATGCTTCCATCCATCATCCTGGGCTTCTCTTATTCCAACCATGTGACTGAGGTGAACCAAGTTTATGATATCTTGGCAGGAGATTCCTACAGAAGCTAATACCTAGACTGAGTACATGTATAATGAATTTATTACCCATAAAAAGCAAAAAATGTTAATTTTAAGAATCTCCATTTCATTTAATTGAACCAGATGACAACAAAATTTTAAATTGCTTAGATAATTCTCAAAAATTTCTGCCTTTATATTGCTGCTGAAACTGTGTTTATTCTCAAGAGGACATCAAGTTTTTTAAAAATGGCACGCTGATCCTAAATAAGAGAAATCTCACTTTAAGAGCACAGGCTCAAAATCTAATTGAAATCCTTGGTAGAGGCTGCAGCTCCTCTCCCCACGTGCTGAGCAGGCTTGGCACAGCGTCCAGGCATGGCCGGCTCTCTGCTGGGGGCAGCGTTCTCGGCTGTGAAGGCAGAGCGTGCCCTCTGTCACTCATGGCGAGCAGTCCTGTCCAACTGTCTCTTCCCGACAACTTTATCATCAATCTCTTTATTAACAGCTCCGCTGCAGACTCGCAACGCAAACAAGGACAGCGCGCACGCCAGAATTCTGCAGCACACGGCACGAGGCACCGCTCAGGGCACCGGGCGGGAATGCTGGAGCAGCCGACGCAGCGCAACTCTTCCACACTCTTTCAAGAAGTATCATATTTATTGTGTTTGCTTAGAATCAAGTTTCTATTTGAGGAGATTGGGAAGTTGTTTCTTAAACATCAAGGATTGCCCACCTTGCCTCCAGTTTTATCTTCAGGCCATTTGAAGTGCCTGATCAATAAAGGGAACTTGACCCAACATTCCATTCTACTTGAGTAATTCTATCTGCTTTAGGTCAAGTGTTTTACCCTAACTGAACCAAGAGCCACAGAAATAACCTCAGATATAACCTCAGATAAACTGAAAAGTTTCACATGTGTAGAGTTTAGGCATGCAAAAGTTCACTTTAGTAACCTTATACAGGTGATTGACTTCGACAAAAACAAACAGAAAACAGGAATGCTAGCTCATAGATCAAGCAAAAGCAGCATTTGCATTTGTAAGCTGTCCAGTATCTGTGTGGGCCACAGCAGTTTAAATGATTGGCCAGTTCCTTAAATAAATAAATGCAGCTTAGCTTACCTAATAAGCTGGGGCTTTTATCACCTTACATCAACAATAATTTTACTCTTTATCCTTTCCTATTACTTTCAGGGATTCTAGCTCTTATTTAGAGACAGTATCTTAATACAAAACCAAAGCTTAATAATATCTACACATACCACAAAATATTTTTTCCCAACCATTACTATACCTTTAAATTTAACTTTAATACAGGGTGTAGGACATTTGTCATTCTTAATTTATTTTAAACATTGCACTAGAATAGAGATAATAATAATACTGAGGTAATTAAGATATGCAGACTTGCTGATAGGACCTGTGATGTAGTTACTTTAGTAATATAATTCATAATTAAGTGTGGAAGCAGGAAAAAAAGTCACCTAAAGACAGGATTTAGTTAGAACGATAAAAATATAGCTAAATTTCATTTTAAAAAATCCTTAGTTTAAATATCCAAAACACAGATGGAATATCCAGCAGTGGTTAACCGTATTATCTTTTTCATAAACATGCCCTCTGAAGTTTCATATTCAAGTCTGCATTCTTTTAGTGACAATATTAGCTGATGTTTGTAGGTATTTTAAATTATTAGTTTAACTTTGTAGATATAGCAAACTGCATCTGCCTCTACCAACAAAACCAAGATGCTTTGTTTCTACTGAACAGACACTTATTACTACTATGATTATTAAACTAAAATCAGTTTACTGATTTGTATTACTGACATTTTTCCAATACGAATACTGGATCTGTAAAAACAAAAGTGAATCCACTCAGCATTCAGCTAATACATGTACATTTCTAACTGTACCATCAAGACTTGCATAACAAGTGATGAAATCTGGTAAGTACTGTACAGCCACAATGATGGCAGAGATTGATCATAGCAAAGGTACTTGACTAGTGTTTCCATGAACTTACATAAATGATGCCAGCAACACTACAACATGCAAAATACCTTTCCTACAAATACAACCTCTAAAAAATATCTATTATGAGGATAAACATTCTGCTTCCTCAGTAACTATCACAGTAGTTTTTAGTGCATTTAAGCATAGGTTCTGGCTCTGGGTCAATACTGTATGTTCTTGCTATGCTGAATTACTTTTGGCTAGTCTAGATGCTGAAGAACTGTTTCATCTTTTACTGTTGATAAAATTCATTCTTTCATTAAGTATTTACTAACAACTGATATTCATTGCTGCTCAGTTACCATATACTTGTAGCTACAAGTTTAAAAAAAATGCCATTTAAGAAAAACCCAAAACAAAGAAAACCCCCCCCCAAAAACTAAGAAAAGCACTAAGAAGTGCATTTAATAGGAAGTGGCATGCACACATACTATCTACAAGGAAGCACAACTTTAGCTAGAACTCATCAACTCGAATGTCTGATTCCAATCAGTATGTCTAAAGCCATCTGTTAAATCATGGCTTATTAATGTTAATTATTTTGGCTACAACAGTAATTTTCAGCTTCTTGTTTGCAGATCCTTATGAGTCAGTGAACTTAATTCAGGAGGTTGATGATGGGCAACTCAGAAAAACAAGCTATTGAAACCTATTGCCAGTACCTAAAAAACATTAAAGAGAAATTTGTGTATCTACTAGCAGATTTTTACTGGTCAGAGAAAAAAAAAAGATGAATTAAAGCCATAAATAACACTGTCAGCTGTGATGAAAGGGAGATGTGGTGGGCAGGAAATAAAAATGATTAATATGTTTTAAACAAGACAATTTCATGCTGTGAAAAATATATACAACAGAAAGGTTTATTGTTTTAGGCAGGGCAATTATAATATGAAGACCATAATCATCCGTGGTTTTAGCAGTTAAAGAAATTTTAGTCAAAAGTAGACTACTTATTGAAGTTACTCACATCAAGCATTTGGAGGATTGGGCTCATGCTGATACAAAGATCAATCAAGTGATGCACAGCTACCTGCAATTTTTACTTTTATTTCAGGACATGCTTAAACTACTTAAGAAGAAGAGAAATAGTGCCATCTGCTGACATAAGGAATAGGCACTTGTAAGAAAAGCCTGAGGTGCCAAAACTCTGACAGCCAATGTTTTTAAAAAATGAAGCTCAAACATTTGCTGAAAATAGCGCACCCCCAAATTGTTTAGGCACGTGTTTCTTCTAGTTTTGTCCACTTTTAAGAATTTAGGATGAAGAGATGGAATGGATGTCCTTAAATGTTTTGTGCTTTTGTTGACTCTGCCCCCACCAAAACACTGCACAATCCACAAACTTTCCCTTTAATAGCTAGAACCCAACATCCTTGAGTGCTATTTCCACTTCCTATTGCAAACATAAATGAATGCTCTCTAAATAAGCATTATCTACTCTATTTCCTTTAGGCCACACCATATTTTGCAGAAAATTTAAGAGCTAAGTAAGAATTAAGAAAGTAAAACTAATTTAGTACAGTCAGAAAAATTGGACAACCATGGGATTGTGCTGTTTTTTATTGTGTTTTCAATGGAGAAATACATCATCTGTTTACAAAATAGCTCTTGAAAAATACAAGGAGTACAGATACTATAAAACAAAGCAAACTCCAGTCATGAGACACTACGTACATCATGCGAAAGCAACAGTCTGATCTCCAGGTTATGAAAACTAGAATTAAAAAGTCACTATACAGAAAGGTTCCAAGTTTCCAGCTTGGCAAAACTTGGGTGCAGTTACATGAAACGTTTAATAAAATGAAAAAGATTTTCTGATGTGTAAACAAAATGACAAGACTAAATTTGTGCCTGGCAATTTCGATCTAAACTCCATAGCTACACAAAATACACAGACAGCTTGTACACTTCAACTGTTAAGATATAACCTTCTTTGGGGGGTGGACGACAGCAGGCTGCACAGGGCAAGGAAAAGAGAAATATTGTATACTAGACATCTTAGACAAATGGCAAAAAAAAAAAACCTTCAGTTACTGCACAGCCTAAGTAAAAGATAAGCTACACTCTGACTTTGGAGAATTAATTTAGAAGGATAAGGGGAAGAGTGTAAGTAATTTAACTTGTAACATGAAAGATGCATGTGCAATAGGATGGAGCACAATGGGAGAAGGAGTTCATAAAACATGCTAATCAAAGTATGGGAAGTATGATTTGACATCCCACATATTTCAGACTTAAGTAATAGTAACATGAAGTTTGTTATCTACATCTGGTATTACTGTTGGTATCCCTCATGTTCCTCAAATACTGTTCTTTGCCATGAGAGCTTCAGTTCTTTCAAAAGAAAAAGCTGTTACTTTTTTGATAGGACTACAAGAACAAAAGATAGGAGTAAGAGAGCTTACTAGATGTCAAGTGCTTACTAGAAATATGATTTTTAAAAATTTGGTGTTGTTCAGTATGTAAAACTACTTGTGATGAACTATCTAAAAATAAAAAGGTTAAAATTTTTAGGGAAAAATCTTTTTGCCTTTATTTAAAATTTTTAGTTTTTTAATGCATACGGGACCTTTATGGAGTGTACAAAAATCATATTTAGTGATTCAAAGGCCATCAAGACAGGTGGTGTATTTCACAGGCACACAATATTTACCTAAACACTTTAGTCATGGGACAAATTCTGAATTTGTGCCTAGAGGCCCACAGGGTATTACAACCAGGTAAGGGGCAGGGGGGAACCCAAATGAGTACATGGCTTGTTTTCATTTTGTATAAATAACTATTGTTCTATATGGTGCATACAGGCAGAAAAAATAATTTGAAAAAAAAAACCCCAACAGTAAATGCAAAATATTTTCCCAAGAAATAAAGGGATAAAAAAAGGGAATAAGGAGTTCATTTAGCTCAAAAGAAAGTTTATTTACTATTTGATTGCTGATTTGTATGCACCTTAAAACAATCCTATAAATAAAAGTAGACCACATCTTAATCATGTCCCACCAATACCAAAACTTCCCAATTACTTCCTCAACTTACGTCTTATGACCCCAAGATTTGACATTACATTTTAAAGACTTACTGCTCTTGATGGCAGTTGAACTAACTATACTATACACTTGGCTTTCAATGTATAGTATATCATAGAATGTCATCCAATTTGCAAATTACTACTATTGAAGAGACTCTTCAATAAAATGAAATTTCATCAGCTAAAGATCTAAAATTAGTCATACTCCAATAAAAAAGTACATAAAAGTGCATTTAAGGGATTCTTATGCCAGTTTTATCTCAATTTTGAAACAATGCATCAAACAAATTCAATCAATGTCAAATATGGCTACAAATAGTGTTCATGTTTTTAAAGGCAGTAATCCTTCGAAATATTTAATGTAACTGTTGCTAACACATTAATTGTACTCCTGGCTTCACATACTAACCTGGACTTCCAATCAAGCGGCGACTTTAGTCCAGAAAGGGAAGTGCACAACATATACCTAAATCCATTTGCGATTATGTTCTAGTCTTGCACCCTCCGTTCTCCTTTTTTTCTAGCATTAGAAGACAACAGGTTGAGTTGGCAGATACTGTTTATGGACCCCTGAGGTGGTTTTTACCGGTTCAATCTCAATTTTATTGAATTCTTGATAACAGGAATAGGATTTGCAGGAAGAGCAGGGATATCTGAAAGGTCTGTACTGGGTGTTTTCTGAAAAGAAAAGAAGTTTGGTTGTATTTTAACTTTGTAAATATAAAAATATTGTAGTAACTGGCATTAACTTTCAAAACAAAGATATTTTAAAAATTTTTAGGAATATATGAAGATAATTACAGATTATAAAGAGAGAAGCAGGTATTTCCTTTGCCTACAGAGTCTTTAATAAAGAAAATTTCTATATAATCTTTGTGTGCTTTTATTTTTTTGACAACTGCAAGAAATTAGCAAGTGCTGTAGATAAAGCTGGGCCTACTAATAACCTGTAAAAAAGTAAAACATCCACATAATAATGATGCTTGATCAGTAACATCAACTATCTGATCTACATGTTTAGTATTTGAAAACATCTCTTAACAATTCATTGTTAAGTCTCTGCCCTTCCTGATGAGTGATGAAAAACAGTTCCCAATCCAATGTGTGTGTTGTCATACATTATAGACTGTTGAAAAACTCTACAGTCAAATGTCTAATTTTTCATATTGGTTCAGATTTACATGACCAAAAAGTTATGAACTCTAAAAAGGTACTGTATGAATGTGTTAAGAATTTCATCCTGACAATAATCTCAACATTTTTTTCTCATTTGTAAGACTTAAATGCCATTCAGAAAAATTGTATCTAAAACAAACTAAAGGAAAAGACAGAAACACACCCAAGATTCAATGAGATTCATTTATTTCTCACTTGCTGTACATGCCTCTAAGGTTGGGGTGGTTTGCTTTTTTTCTTTTAAGTATTTTCACTTCCACTGTGGCACATTATTTGCCATCCCAATAACGCAGTTATTACGCAATACTTCACATCATTTATCATAAAATGTTTCCTTACACTATAAATGTTCAAAGTTTATATAAGGTACCCTTGATACATGGAGAAAGCTGTATTAAAATGACTACTCTTAATCGCTGCTCTATTAAAAATAAATCACTCAAGCTAACACTGACTGATGTGTTTGCACACAAAGCAGCAGGGACCCAGGACAAAATAGCTCTGGGCTTCACATCACCCCTGCCCCAAGTAACCTTCTGGTTGGTGCTGATCTGCAGTTTGACATGTTTCTATTTTCTGCAACATGGGCAGTGTTTTAAACAAACCAACAAGAACACTGAGAAATGACAGAGGAGGCTCACCATCCTTTGTAGTTTCCAGATTACTTTTGCTACACACAATCTGTAAAAAAGCTACAAAGCTTTATGTAATCCCCCACAATAACAGAAAAAAATAAAATTGGTATACTTACTAAATGATCTAAAAAATTCCCCAAAGCAGTTTAGGAAGTCCATGTAGCATCTACAGTTTTGCTATCTTTATTCAGTACTGCTCATACAGTTCAAAATGTCCAGTAAGAAATACAATTATTACTATTGCAACAATTTCTATTTTCAACCAACACATTCAACTACACATACTTCAATGATTCAAGTGTGCATAAAGTGCTTGATAGTGATACTTTAATCAGCAGAGCACTAAGAGAAGTTTAAAAATATTAGTAAGAAACAGAGGTGCTCTTTAAAAGTTGTTACAATACTAGAAACAAAAACTTAAGTGAATGGTACAGAATTTTTACTGTTTTGCAAAGGACTTTACACTGCTAACATCAGCTGGCTGAGCAGTGACAAACTTACAACTTGTCTCTCATACCACATATCAGAATCTGAAGATACATTTCAGACATCCTCAACCTCTACCTCGAGATCTTTGAGCAGCAGCTATTTAGAGCATTTGTTTCCTTGTTAGAAAGGATTATTCTGTGATGTGCAAAGCACAAAGGAATAAACTGAGCCCCTTACTTTGAAGGCACAATTCAGAAGAGCGAATCCAGCCTCGGTCAGTTTGTATGGCAAGCCATACATGTTTAGCTACAATGCACATTCAATAAGACCAATGACTATCTAAAACAAAAATTGTGACAGTAACAACAAGTAGCTTACCATAAAATGGATTTCTATTTAAAATTATACATTTATTTTTAACATCTGGACTCATTTCAGTTTCAATTCTTTCACCACAGATTAGCACATAAATACATTACATGGCAGCATTGCTTTCATAAACAGTACCTGAGGAGCTTGAAGAGAAGTTGTCTGAAGAGTTTCTGTTTGAGAATTAACATTCACTTCTGTCTCAACTTGCTCCTGAAAAAAAAACCAGAAGCATCACCACACTTACATCACTTCCAGTGAGCTACTTATATACAACACCCAGCACTCCAGAATGATTTACATTGTGCACATTCAGCAAAAGAAAAATGCAAGCATTGATGCTTGCTGCATTGACACCCTTCCTTTTAGGAAGGAATCACCACACTGGAGAATGTTTCACTTATTAGGGATTTGACATCAACACAAGCTATATCACTTATCAGCTGTCACTTGTTTAACCAATTAACACCTTTTATACAGAATCCTATAGCAAAACATTACACGTCATTCAACTCACTAAAGAGAACAAGTGTATTATCAAGGAGGATCATGTGAAAAGCTAAAGAATTTGTTTAAAAATTCAACAGCTTTTCCACAGCTTTTGCCATTCTGCCAGTAAAGTTTTCCTGCTGCTTTAATGGGTTGAATCAGCTTTCTGAATGAATAGGTGAGTGTCAGAGACTGATTTGCAGGTAAAACAGTGGGACTACAGGACTAACGCAGGACAATGGCACATTCTCATTTTAATAAAAACAGTCTGCAAGCTCAAAGTGTACTGTGAACACACCCTAAAAAAGGAATGCATTTCAATGGATGAAAACCTGTGTTTATGTTAATTTAAGAAATTTAATTCCACCATAAATATTAAGGACAAAGACTTAGAGGAGACTGCCAATAAAAACTAACAGGATTACCTATGTCGTTTATAATTATCTGTATCCAGTGGATCTATTTTTGAAGTGAGGATTAAGTGCTTACATGTATTTCTGCCCTCACCTATCTTAACTTCAGAAACATTGCAAGGTGACTGCCTAACAAGATACAATTCCTTGCTTATGACCATTGAAGCTATAAACCAAAGAACTTACATTTAACTTCAAGGATAACCGTAACTTCCAGAGTATTCCAGAGACAACAGAATGTGCCCCATAAAAACTGCAAAATTCCAACTGGAGAGCTGCTATCATAAGGCTAAAAAGAGTCTGTCAGGCTTTCTGTTCACCACTAAGGTAGAAAAATTTTCTGCTAATTACAAGATACTGGAGAGGCACATTGAATCTCCTAAGTTCCCAAACAGTATGCTGTAACTTCACACAATAATTTCACTTGCACAGAAGATTTACTTACTATCACTTGAAATTTTTTTATCTAAAAAGTGAACAAGGTGCCTGGCTTTAGGATGCTCAGCCCAACATGCAAACTCCAAACAGAATACATAGGACAACTGTTCTCCCACTAATTAACATATATCAGGTTTGGGATGCAGGAAAAGCATGGCATATTGACACATCCTTGATCTAATATAACAAGCTGAAATATAAATATCATGACTAATTTTTTCACCATGCTTAATATCATGTACTGATCAGCAAAGAAATGACAATCCTATGTGTTTATGGATTCGGGCTCAACTTAGCATGCCAGCAGGCAATGGACTCCATCAATGCTGATATGAACATTAAAAAATAGGATATCATTTTGAAATCTTTACTGGAGACTCTAGATATAGACACACTCTTAGTCATTCCTAGAGAGAAACAGTAATTTTCCCAAATAATATATACAAAATTATACAGTCTAGGCATATATACCTTAGTTTCCATTTTTTCATGTTCATTCAAATCTATACAGCTAGTATCTTCACTTATTTCATCCTGCTGAAAAGCAAACACAGAAACAATTACAAATCATAAAATTGTATTTTAAAAAAATCAACAAGAAAATAAGGTCAAAGTGTTTAAAAGGACAGAATTAGTTGTAAGACTTAGCATATTACAGGCTTACCAAAATATTTACTTTTAAGATAAGAATCTAGATTCTAAGCATTTCTGCTAATGCAGTACATGTGTCATGTGATGAATACCAACAAAATAAAAATACTAACACCTTGGGCAAGCTGAAAACATCAAGCAGCAATGCAATCAGAATAAGAAATTTCTGAAACCTGGAATACGAGAATCAGCCCTCTGGGTGAAACGAATATTCAAAGTTTTGAACATTGCTATGGTACGATCTGAAAATCTCAAATACCTCTTCAATTTTAATTTTCTTAGGAGACTCTTCTTTATGGGGAGAAGATGTCCTTTTCACTGCTGCGACAGGGCTAGGCATTTTTGTTGCAACATTTCCTGAACTTCTTGGTGATGGATTTAATAGATACGCTGAGGGAACAATTCTAGAGATGGTAGGCTTTGGTGGTGGAGAAATGGCTGGTTGTGTGGCAGTTTGAGGAATGCTTTCATTTGAAGTACCTATGGACAAACAATTTAAAGACCTTCAACAAGAGGAATTGACACAATCATTTCAGTTCAATCACTGGTATTTTTGGTCTCTAATCAAAACCCCTGACATCAAGCAGGCATCAAGGAAGTGGTACAGTTAATGGTGTAGCATCATGTTTGGAACAGCAGGTGTGCGTACACTGCACAGTTTAGTTTCAAGCTCATTCTTGAGCTTGAGTGCCCCCTGAGCAAGTTCACTGGTGACACCAGGCTGTGTGGTGCAGCTGACACACTGGAGGGACAGGATGCCATCCAGAGGCACCTGGACAGGCTGGACAGGTGGGTCAATGCAAACCTCTTGAAGTTCAATACAGTGAGTGCAAGGTCCTGTGGCTGGGTTGTGGCAAACCCAGGCACCCCCACAGGCTGGGCAGAGAAGGGACTGAGACAAAGTCCCTGAGGACAAAGATTTGGGGGCCATGATTGATGAAAAACTCAACATGAGCTGGCCAATGTGCTCACAGCCCAGACAGCCAAGCGTGCCCTGCGCTGCAGCCAAAGGGCAGTAGGTTGAGGGAGGGGACCTTTCCCCTCTACCCTGCTCTTGTGAGACCCCACCTGGAGTGCTGTGTACAGTTCTGGTGTCCCCAATAGGAGAAGGACATGGAACTGTTGGAGCAAGTCCAGAGGAGGCTGTGAAGTTGATAAGAGGACTGGAGCACCTCCCCTCCAAAGAGAGGCTGAGAAAATTGGGGCTGGTCAGCCTGAAGAAGAGAAGGCTGCGTGGAGAACTCACAGCAACCTTCCAGTACCAGAAGGGGGCCTACAGGGAAGCCAAAGAGGGGTTCTTTGTCAGGAACTGTAGTGATGGGACCAAGAGCAGTGGGCACAAACTGAAAGAGGGGAAATCTGGGTTAGGTATTAGAAGAAATTCTTTAGTGTGAGGTACTGAGACACTGGAACAGACTGTCCAAGGAGGTTTTGGATGCCCTGACCCCAGCAGTGTTCAAAGCCAGGTCAGTTAAGGCCTTGGACAAACTGGTCTAGTGGGAAGTGTCCCTGCCCATGACAGGAGGAGTCGGGGTTAGATGATCTTTTAGGTCCATTCCAAGCCCTTAACACATGATTCTGAGAAAGAATTCCTGTACCAGACATAGGGTAGCCATGGCAATGACACTCTGTGCTTAGCCTAATTAACCCTGCTTAAGGCAGGCTATATGAGCTCAGACAGAGCTCTGTATAATACAGCTGTAGTATTTGTGGTACCTAAGGAAATTCTACTGCTTCTGTACTCATATATACGCATTGCCAAGACTGCATTAAATCAAATCCAAGAGCAATCTGACACTCCCTTTTTCACTCAAAAATTAACTTTATCACTTCTCAGGCTTAGCTTATCTAATGATAAATATGAAGTCATCACAGAGCATCAAATAAAGAATTTATATTATATACATCCTTTTGAAAAATGCTCCATATGACAAAGCTCTATCTCATCAATTGCCTACCTCAAACCCATAAGCGCACATAGGGAGATGCTCCAGGATGAGAAAAAATACACTGAGGAAATTTTTCATTAACAACTATCAGGTGATTAACATTTTGATTAACCAAAATATAAGAATGAACAACTTCTGATATGCTTCCAAATCCAAAAACCAGTCACGCCATTTAAGCTCCATTTAGTGCTCATGGACAAACTAACTCACATTGATGCACCTGTGACACGATAAAAACCAGAGAGAAGTAAGACTAAACCACGCCACACGTCAAGAGTGAATGAGAGATTTCATTTTGAAAGGCTAACCAGTCGCTCCCCTTTTCCATCTATTTCTGACTTGCTCCTTGTACACTAAAGCACCATCAAAAAAGAAGAGTAGCTGATTCTAAGAAAATATTTTCACCAGATGCTTTTATTCTTTGACTTCAGAGTGAAATTTTTAAATTTTTAAGTAAAGTGTACTTTTTCTTGCAGAAAACAGAGGATAAAGTCAGCACATGCAGTGGGAATATCCGAACAGACATCAGTAAGGAACAGGTGTTTCTGCTTACATCTGAGTCTTTTGCATTCCTAGAATCAAATTCATGAAGCACAAGGAGCGGGAACATGGGAGGACAGACTACATACAGACAGTACAGAACCACCTTGAGTTTAACTACAAAATGAATTTAAAATAAATATAAAAATTGTTCTTCCAGCTTTAGATAATTTTTTCTTCATTTAGCTAACCAAACTACAGACCTACATTAGGTCATTGGAACACTATCGCTATTGTGCATAGCAAATATAAATCTCTAAGAATTAAAGAATTAAATGTCACAGCAAATATTTCTCTGATTTTTTGAATGCTTAAGAAATTATTGAACTATGTGTATGAAGAAGAACACATTACAGCATGTGTTATGCAAAGTCTAGAAGACTCAAGCTGGAAGAAAAACTGCCTTATAAACATTTCCAAAAATTCAATAGAAACAATATGCTACGCCATTTTCCTTACCCCCTGAGCTTTCACTGGAATTTATTTGTGGCACAGTGACTTCAGAAGCCTGTGTGTTGGTCACAGATGCTGCTGTTACAGCTGGCGCAGGACTGCTTCTGCTAAAAAGAGAAAAATTATGAAATGCTGAAGACATTAGTAAAGCTATGGTGTTATATGATCTGCCTTTCATCACATCATGTGTGAGCAGTAACCACAGCTAGTATTTTACCTACGTTACAGAGCCAGTAAAAAGGTAAAAGTAAGCCTTGGCAACCTACTACCAAACACAAGCAATGGAAGCTCTTTCAAATATTGAATTTAAATCACTCAATGACAGTTTTGAGACCAGAAAAAGGCTGTATTTAAAAGACAAGCAAAAATTCAGGCAGTGTCCACCCATATAATGAGCATGGGAAAACACAACAACTATTTACTGAAGGATGAAACAAAACCAGTGTAGAAGAAGCAGAATAAAAAGTTTGGTTTTAATTTACACACACTGTTACAATGATAATTTCAGTCTAAAATCATCCCAAACAAAGGCCTGGGGCTTCAAGTGACCAATCACAAAAATGACCCCTTTTCCATCATCCAGAAACTGGGAAGCAGTGTGTGTCTAAAATCAGCCAAAGGCAATTTCCACTTCACTTGTGACATCCTAGGTAAGACAGATTTATTTCAGTAGCACAGATAGTGGTATCAACTACTGTTAACCGTTTACCGAGGAAGACTAACTGAAAGAACTTCTGTCAAAAGGACCAAATCAAGTATTTCATCCTATACAACATCCTATAATAGATGACCAATACTGCTGGTCTGTAGGAGATTGATGATAACTTCTATGTGTATCAAAGAGACAAACATGGGACCCTTGAAAGAAGAGAGTACACTCACTTATTGAGGTAACTGGAGTTAAGGTATGAAAAGACTTAATACAGAAAGTTAGTATTAAGATAACTTTAATATGTACACCTTGAAACTAGTGGGAAATTATTGTCCTAAGCTTAATTTGCACAGGTATCATCAGTAACAGCAGGAGCACTACTTATTTCCCAGACAGAAAATCTAAACTTCTCTATTTTTGAGAAATAGAGAAGTTTTTGGAGCCAAAACTCACAAAATACTTCCTCACCCTCACAACTATCTGCTCACTACTTCTCACAACCTCCTACTGCAGGCCCCAAGTTTTTCTATCATCATTTTCTTCTAAGCATTTTTACCCAAATTTATAATTCCTCATCTCAAGTCCAGCACCATTGCTCCCTATCCCCCAAATTTTGCTATAGTGCTCGAACTGCAATAAGAGTATTTACAATCTCCATCAATTTCGAACATTCCCACAGTGGTATCACATGTGTACAGCATTTGCCATGTGTTTAACACAAGTAATTCAGGAAGAGAACAGCAACAAGCCTGAAAGTCTTCATTACCCCTGAGAACTTCCAGAACTGTTCAACGGACTTGTCTTCATAGCACTGGTAGGCGAAGGCACAGACGTGCTGTTATCACTGTCCATAGACAAGTCTAGGCTGCTGTCATTCAGAGCTGTCAACCTGATCCCTTCTGTTGAATGCTGCAAGCCACAAGGCAAAGGAAAATTCTGTTAGTCTAATTAAAAGTTTAAAAATCAACAGAAATTTAAGTTATTTTAAAATGCAAACTTAAATGGACAGTTTTCAAATCCTTTTACATGTAAATAATCCACTATCCTCTCACTACAAGCATTGACATTTTCACTTTCACAACTCTGGTGCAGATTTGTCTACACATTAAAAATCAATCACATTAAAAAAGAAACTGTTACTGTACTTAATGATTATATTTTTCAGCTTTATTTCAAATTTCTTTGGTTTTATAGACTTCAAAATACTTTCATTAACTTTAAAGTAAGTGATGTACATCAAAACAAACTGATGCACATAAAAAGAATTTAAAGAGGATTTGAACTTAGTCCATGGAGAAGAAAAACCCTTTTCTGACATAGTACTACTACTTTAAGTGACATATTACTTAATACTTACATTGTTCTCTGAAACAGATCTACACTTGGTGTCAATAAACACTTCCTAGCCCTTAAAACAGCATTCAATATAAAACAGCTATAGAAATGAAGCATGTTATTCAGCTATACTTAAAACACAATATGTAGCAGTGGTTTAGCTATTGAAAAATCCAAGCAAACCTGTATTGCTCTCAGATCAAGCTAATACAAAGCAGTAGAGATTTTGAAATATACTGAACTGTTCAATTCAAAGTTTCACCCCTTCTTACTGACTCAACTGAAATTTAACAATAATCCAACACAGCATCTTAATTAAAAACTAATGCTACCATTCTCATATGGCCACAGGTAAACTACCCAGCCAGACAAGATACTATCCACATTGTTGATGCTCTGAGAAATGTAGTATTATACTCAGTGCACCTAATAATACTGCTACACTCAAATGAGATCATTTGCAGGTAAAATTAAGATCTCAAAATGTGGTTTTAATTCTTTGATTAGTAAACCTAAACATCTACGTAAACGTAAATTAGTAAACCAAAAAAATCAAAAATTTGAGAGCAATAGTATTTTTATTGCTCTCATATATTTGAAAAGTTTACCTTTTTCTTTTTCTGAAGCACATGATTAGGTAGCAGTTGGTGAAGTTGCTTACGTTTCACATGCCTTGCAGCAATCTTCATATCCATCTCAAACATCTTGCTGTTTATTGCTTGCCTATAAACTACAATTAGAATAACATTAAGACATACTGAAGCATTTTGCAAAGTCCACTTACTTGCCCAGGCAGAAACCATTTGCATTTCAGAGCACTTATTACCCTCAAGAACAAGAATAATGTTTCCTTGTTCTGGAGGAAGAAAGGGAAACTGCCTAGCATGCCAGCACTGATAGTACAAACACAAACATTAGTTTGGAAACAGGTGACCTGTTTTTCAAGAAAAATGTCTTGCAAGCACACAGTTCTCTGTATTTCCAATAAGTTTTAACTGGAAGAGCTCAGAAGCAAACTCTTTATGTCATCTCAAAGAGATTAAAGATGGAAACAAAATTTTCTCATAAGAATTACAGCACTTACATAAAATTATTTTCTTTGCAGGTGATTTTATTTATGCAGCTCCTGCAACAAATGGGTTTTAATTCAGGAGTTAAGTGCTCATTTGCCACCTAATGTATTAAAATTACTCTGGCAACTCACACATCACTATGTTTTTACACAGAAGTAATTTATGTTTAGATTTTTTCTGTTTTCTTGAGCTTTTTTGTTGCTCTGGTTTTTGTTTTGTTTCTTTTTTTTAAATTTTGTATGGTCATTTTGGCAGTTTTATTTGGTTGGTATTTGTTTCTTTTAATTTTGTCTAGTATGACAAGTTATTTCTCTTCACCTCAGAACATGTGCTTCTGGTAAGTCACCATGGTAAGCACTAGTACAAGAACTGCACTGGAACCCAGGATGCTGGGCTCAAGTAAAATGAAAAGTTCTTCTTCCACACTGACTGTCTCCACAACATTGAACAAAAGCTGGGGCAGATGTATGAATACAAAACGGTTCTGTAGCTCTTAAATACAAAAAATTCAAGCGGTATCTCCCTGATTCACTGTCTAACATTAAGGAATCTCACTGAATAGGCTGGGAACAGGTAATTAAAAAGGTGTTAAGAGAGAGGCACACAAAGAGCTGAATGAATACTGAGTATTAAAGCAAGTACTGCAGTACTTCTTCGTATTGAAGAAGCTCATAAAGCCTCTCTGTAAAAAACTACAGTGGTAACAGCTAAGGTATAGGCATGCTCAATGGAAGCAAACATTGTCAAAGCATTCCATATTCCTGACATTAGGTCTTATCAAAGTTTCCATACAACAAAAACCTGGATCACTCTTCATGTCTCTCCTCCTCCCCTTGCTCCCACTAAAAAACAAGCTATTCTTTAATTCCATCCTGGAAAATAGTTAGTTACTTCTGATAAAATCTTAGGATCTATTCCAAAAGACAGGGAAAAGAAGTCTTTAGGCTGGATTAAAAACAATGAAGATAGATGCACACTAATTTCAGATTACCAAAAAAACCCACAACACACAAACATAAATTGTTTACTAGACTGTTACTTCTGGAATAGTGCAAATATATAGTGCAAATAAATCACATCAAAAATCCTAAATGCAAGTTTTAGTCTTTTCACACTAAAAATCTCACAGTATATTACTGAAATATCCGTTTACAAGCAATGAAAGACCTGAGAAACTAACTTCTCAATTCCTTCACTCCTTCAAAGCAGCTGCTAAGGGATTATCTTTTCTACATTCTCAGAAATTAGAATGATGTTCCTATAGTTGCTATTATTCACCTTCATCACTAATAATTACAATAAATATTTCAACTCTCAAGAAAGATATGCCCCTCTGCAGCTATATATGACAAAAAACAACGTTGAAATCTTGGTATGATTTATAAATATGCCTACATATTTATTGCAATCACAGGTGTGAGGTGGAAGGGGGACGAAGGTGTTCAATTCCCTCACTTTCTCAGACTGGGTCTTAGAAATTCAGAGACCATGGCTGCAAAAGGTAACACCTGAACCTACTCCTTTAGCTCTGTAAACACAGAATATTTGAGCCTCAACTGTTGCTTGTTAAAAAATAAAAACCACAAAAAACCCCCAACCTGTAAATTTATTAGCTAAATATGTCAAAGCTACTGTTCCTGACACTCTGGTGTCACACTCCCCAGCTGCTACCAATTCTTTGCTTACAAAATTTCCTATGTGTACTAAGTTATTTTAGTGAATTAAAATGTGAACATCAGGAAGTCAAAAAGCTCTCTTCCCCTGAGTGTCAGACATGAAAGTAAAGATTACTGAATCAATTATCTAGTATGAAACACCATGGAATAAAAGACATTTTTGTTAATCCACTGATAAATTTAGTTTCACCAAGCAACAAAAATATTTAAACTATGCTCAAAATTTTTGAGGTTAAGCTTGCTAGCTTGTGTATGATAACTAATTCATCTGTTTAATAAAGATTACAAAATAGTGTACCACACTTTTAGTGAGATCTGCAAGATGTATGTATAATTTTTATCACTTTTAAATGAGAACAAACTGAAAGTGATTAGTCTAAATCCTAACTTGACTTAGGAACATTTAAACTCATTGAAAGTGTGTTTCATGAAATAAAACCTTCAACTCCTCAGCTGAAACCCTCTGTGTAGATACAATTCTACTATTGCTACGAGCATTATGAATAAAGACTCGATTTTGAGCACAGTCAGTAACTTCAAAAAGTTTAATATCAGAACACCTAGAAAGCAAAACTCACCTGTGTCTGTAAAAGACTGAATGTCGTAGGTAAGATCAACACTTAAATTTTCTGAGTTTTCAGTTTTCTTAAACACCAACCCAATCACCCACATTGTACGGTATTCCTCCCTGGAAAAATTTATAAAAAACAGTCATGTAATACTGACAGAATTAAACAGCTAAATAAGTTATTTGCTGCAATAGACAACAGTTGTACTTTCTAGCTCTAGTATCAATAGTTAACTGGACACAGAAAGGCAAAACTCAAGTTGTGTAACAATATTTCTTTTTCATTCACAAATAAGTCATTAAACACTACACATCTACCCCCAGCAAATGAACTTATATCATCAGTAGATTACTCCATTCAACTGTGTTCCCATATAGATCCTCTCATGTAGCTCCTAGCATGAGAATAACCAGATCTCAACTAGACATAGCAACTATAAAGACACTGAAAGTAATTAGAATCTATTACCCAATAAAGCAACTTCCATTTTGCAACTTAAACGGGTCTTCAATGCTCAAATCTCTCAGCTGTAACTGACCACAAACTGCAGGTTTCAGTTAAAACCCTCCCTTTGACAGCTCCCCTTTACATGGGATGGTGAAAGAATGAATGTCCTTTGTATATCCTGTGAAGATAACCTTTGCTGGAGGTATTCCCTGAATCAAGTCCTCTGAAATAAGAGCTAATTGGAGCCTCTGATTATGCAGGCAGTTGTAGCTATATCCACTCATTAAACTGGTGCTGAGGAGGTGCTGCCTGCTTTCATCCAGTTTTACTAGGAACACGTGTAACAATTATATAACCTCTTAAAAAAAAGCAGCCCTATACTGTACTTGAAGCAGTTTGTGTGGAAAAGGCCCTGTGAAAGAGTAACAAGGCTTTTCACACATCCCAGTAAAGACAAATTCCTCCCCCACTCTCACACTTCACATAAAAATATGATTCCAAACAAATTAATTACAATGCTATCTTGAAAAAAGTCTTAAAAGAATTTTCCTCCCCCACACACCTGCAACTGCTGTTTTGAGTGGAGGAGGAAGGAGTCAAACAACATTTAAAATCCTCAGCGATCTGAAGCACTTAATACTATCTCCTGTTTCCACAACCTGACAAATTCTAACCACAGCCATTATGATTTCAATGATCTTCATCCCAATTGCTAAATTTTATAACATTAAATGAACTCAGTTACTCAAGAGCTCTCTTGTACAGTGCCTGATGTTCTCCCAGATTCTCAGTGCTTCCTCACAATTAAAACAGCATCAACTAAGTAGTAGTAACTTATACAGGTTGGCGGGAAATTATGCAATCAATACAGTTATTAACAAAAATATTTTCCCCTTATTTTCTGATTTAGAGACATTCTTATACACAATTAAAGAGTACCTAATTTAAATAACACCTATTTTAAATGTTACTTAAGAAGAGCTGAGCATCCTTTGTTTGCCTTTAGGTGCTGTCATTAAAAATTAATCCTTTTAAGATTCTATAAAAATGTCCGTTTATTTATTAATGAAATTGTGTTTTAGTTAAGTTAGTTTCTCCCTACTAAATGAAGAAAATAGGTTTGCTTACTTGTCAGGATTCTCCTTGGGTGCTGGGAATGACTGTGGATTCACATGAGCCAGTGTAATGAATTCGTTCTTCTCCAGGTTTCCAACTAGAATACGGATTTTTGATTCCACCAAGCCCACCCTGTATAAATGTCATTTATTAGCAAGATCTCATTAACAGGAAATAATAGAAGTATCCAACATCACATATCAGGATAAAATCCTCAACATTCTCCTTATACTAATACTTGAGACCACTAATGAATTAGTGCACGTCAGATTAATTCAGATCAATAATTTCAGTTAAGGCATTACAAAAGCTGACAAGGGAAGCTTAAGAATGCCCTGCAGCTCTCTCTGCGGCCTGATTTCACAAATGGAATTAAATACAAGACATTACACATCGAGTAAAAGGCAGTTAGAAAGGACAACCACATATTTATCCAATATTCTTTTGGCTTCAGATCACGAATTTTAGAGGTAAAGAAATTCTCAATACTTGCCAATCTTAGAATTTCACTAATAAAAGAGCAGAAACATGGGAAAGGGTAATTTTTGTTTTGAGAAACAGCATTTCACGTGACTGAAAACATACCTCCTCACACTGCTTATTAAAAAAAAGTGCACAAAGCATTTGTAAAGTCAATCTGAGACTCCTGTTAAGGAAAAATTCAAGCAACAGCCTTCACTCCCCAGTTTTTTATTTTTACTGGGTTTTTTTTCAGAACTCTACAGTCTTCATGCATTTAATTTTGAAACACTGACGCTCCACTTTCATTCATTAAGATGACACCTGATACACTAGATACTCCCTTGTCCAAGGTTGACTGGGGGAGGGGGGAAGGGAGGTTCTGCTTTTGGGGGGAGGTTGGGTGGTTTTTTTTGTTTAAATCTCAAGGATTACTCACCATTCTAGTCGCTGCTTTTCTGTCGGTGCACTTGCTAGGAGTACAATATAATGCCTTTGGAGATAAAGACAATATGCTATTCTATAGATATTTCTAAAACTAGACATTCAAACCTTAATATTAAAACTTTGCAGTAAACTCTACATTGTAAAATACAGATTATTCACTTAAGTATATACCTTACATGAAATTAAGCATTGTTAGGTAGAAAAAGGGGCTATGTCACAAGTGTATGACTAACAGACTTCAAAATATTTTGGAGTTTAGGGCCATTTGCAATTCCACTGTAATGCCTTAAATAAAAGGTTAGGAATGTAGCACTAGTTGAAATATTTTAACACCTGATGAGATCAGAGATTAAACTATAACAAATCAAGAGAAAAATTGGTGACAACTACCTTTACATGTCTGCTGTCCTAGTTGCAACATTATTTCTGAATGAGAAGAGTGGTTAGCACAAATGCATTTGCTCAAAATCCAAAGTAACACTTTGAAATGTGGTTTAAAAATTTCTATCTGCATTCTGGAATTCTCTGAAGGCACTTATCTGAAATTTCATAAGGAATGCTTCCTCTGATGATAATTCTTAAACTCTGAATTATTTTCCAGGATATTCAGTGTATAACCACTGTAAGCAGATTTCAAAGAGACAGTACACAAAACAAGAACAGTATTTTAAACAAAGAAATCCAAGGACAGCAGAATGGGAAAAGATAACTTTTAGCTTGAGTTCCTAATGAGGGCACTGAGGCAATCTCACATGCTTACAGGTAGGTTTTTCAGAAGCTCAGCTGGGAAGTTTTTAACATCCTAAGTGATCCAGTGCTGCACTACTCTATACAGATATGGCATATTTAGGTACCTTCAACCAAGATTTAAACAGAAGTAACACAAGAGACCAGTCCCTAGCATATAGCTCATGGAGAGGAAAGCAAGGTCAATGACACTGGAAAACGATGCTACAGAGTTCTCTGGTACCACAGGCCTTCAAGTCACAACAGCAAATCCAAATCAACAGATCAAATTAGCAGCTACATGTTTCTCTACTTATTTTAAGGTGGCAAGAGCCAAAATCCTGCTACATGCTACAATCCTCTGATTTCAGTCAGGGGATGTCAATGAAACAAGGGAACTGCAAGGGAGAAATTTGGAGAAACATCTTCCCTGCTCTGAACAACACAGAGATAAAATAACCTTTTCGTTTTGCATTTTGGCAGTATTAACTGCTTCACAGGAAAATGTTATGGAAAAAGATAATAAGAGACCTGGAATTCTGTATAATTACTAATGTTGGCTTATTCTAAGGAACACTACTTTCAGTAAGATTCCTACACCACACACATTGCACACCTGCAGAATGTCTCATTCAGTAGACATGACAATGTTTAAACTTTTTGATATTTTTAACCACATCTGAATCGAAAAAGACAATTCAAACCTGCAAATATTTGAAGAAATCGGTTTCCAGTTACTTACTAAAAGCATCCCTGTGAAACAAACTTCTGAAGAACGACATAAAAAGAAAGTAATTTGGCTATGTCTAAAAGCCTCAGCTAGCTGGTAAATACTGAGAAAAAAACCCTAAGCCTTAGTTATGAAAAAAATAAGTGACTGCTAACTATTTTTCTTCAGGTAGTGTTTGCTGAAAAAGACCCAATTTCTTCTCACCTACCAGCTGTTAGTGCTGAGAGGGAATTATTTTCTAGAAATTTCCTACTACCATTTTCAATACAATTAAATAAGTTGTATTAAAAATGAAGATACCCTTAGTTCTAAGAGTCCAAGGTCTCACTACTAAATTTTTCTAAGAGAAGGTTTTCTTTATCAGTGCCTCATTCATAGTTTTATCACAAAGCATATGTGTAATTCAGAAGCGTCTATCACTTCATTATAAAGAAAAAATGGTCTTAGCTTAAGCTTCTGCCTCTCAATGGTGTCTTTTAGATTCTGGGTATTATTCTGAAATGTATCAGTCTGGGGTTTTGTTTGTTTGGGGGCTGGGATGTTTCCTCACTGTCTTCCATTCATAATTAGTTTCATAAAAATAATCTGATGTAGATAGTATACAATTATAATACATCATTAACACACCTTTCTAAAAAAATAACCCAAATTAGAGTCGTATTACTTTCTGGAGGAAAAAGAAAAAACAAAAAACCCAAAAAACAAAAAATACCAACTGAGAACACCTGAACATGTAATTTCAATTTTTCTTTATTACTTGTCTGGGAATTACACTTTTATTCAGTACTTTACAGTCCTATGAAGCCAAGAATTTCGGCGACCTTTTTAAAAGGTATATTTATATTCTTATTTAGCAGAATTCTCTTAACAACATAGAAAGAATATGCTAGAGCTCATTACCTGAGTGCTACTTCTCTCAAAATCCTGCTCTCTTGGTCTTAAGCTATAAGGATTTCACTCTCGTGCAACACTTCAAACTCATATCCATTTGAAATTTTTGTCATTTTTCTATAAAACACCCTATCTACACATTCTTTGTTGTTGCCTTTCCCTTCTAAAAATTTAAATCTACGTGAAGGGCAGACACTACATGTTGCAATTCCCTAACTCCAAGTAATTGCTGACATTTAAAAAGAAAAGAATAAGTAACTAAAAGCAGATTTCTGCTTTCCTGATTTCTAATCTGCTCCTACTAAAGTAGCCTATAGATTTCCTTGGTTTATTTTAAACACAAACAGCAAGTCAAAAGTGCTTATGAAGAACAGATATTCAGCAACTAATTGCCATTGAAGTTATTCTTTCAGAGATTAAAAGAAATGTTTGTCTCAGAGCAAAGATCAGATGGTCTCTTATCTGGCAGAGCATTACACACTGCTATGAATTTCAGCAGAACATGACAAGGCATCTACAATTTAAACAGGAGAAGAGTGTGAAGAGGGAAAAAAAAAATTCCAAATATCTTTTAGATGGAGAACTGACCAAGAGATGTGACTTTACTGGATACAGACATAGACTGCATACAATTATTTACTTTGTAAAGACTACTAACCAAAATCATAAAATTAATCTAAGGGAAAACAGAGAAAATCCTGGGTAATTTAAATTAAAGCAGACTCCATAATACCATGCCATACTTAAAAAAAAAATAGAGCAAAGATATCTTGTGTAAAACAGAAAACCTGGATATATATTGTTGAGCAAGAGAAGATTTTATTGCAACACCTGGTAAAATGGCTTAAGCTGATACACATAAAAACCTGTATTAAAATGGAGATTATTTCAAATGACAATAAACACTTCCTATTTTTTTTCTACTTTTGAAAGAAATGAAGAAAATGTACTGGGGAACTTATGAACAACCTCTTGAACAGAAACTGATTTGTCTGCAGACCATTTTTTACTTCAAAAATAATATAATTTAACAGTGTTTTTAAAATGTTTTAAATCTTAAGCTCCAAGGAACAACATAAAAGCCATCCAAATGTTTTAAAGCTTTTATCATGCAAAAGGTATAGAAACAAAACACAGACACATTATGAAGGTCATCAGTCTCTTTTAATGGGGGAACTGTATATTTCAATCTTGTTTAGATTAGTACAAAACCAACCAACCACTCAACACAAACAAGTGTAAAATATATTTGATCTTGATTCAAGAAAAATGGGTCTCCAATTTCAAACTGAGGGCAAAGAAGATGTAGTCCATATTTTAATAATCCATATTTATTATAAAAATACAACTTTCAGCAAGTCCGTATACATTTAACAAACTTCTGCCCCACAAGTGTATTACTAGAAACCCTAAAAGTGTGAAGTGTGAATTTCAGTATTTCCCTCAGAGACATTACAAAATTAGAAAAGCTAGGTGAGTTAATATAAGATCCAAGAGCCTTAAACTTTAATGAAAAAAATCTATTAATAACTAGTACAACTGGTAGTTAGTCAACACAATTGCAAAAATACCTTTTATTATCAGAGTAAACTGCTGACTATATTGACAGAAGAAAACACAAGTTTTGAGTACTTATTCATCTTAAGTACTGACCTTCAGAATAAGTTAACATCTTTTTTCTTGGAAAGGCCCATTGTTAGAATGCTTACTGACAGGACTAAAGAATATTTCTATCAGTCAAACCACCAGATGACACTTCTTCAACGTTACTGGTAGGTGGCATACCAATTCTAGAGTTAACTGGTGACATTCTAAGTATCTGCTCAGGGACTACCTGGTTTCTCAAATACAGGTTTAGGACACAAAATGTACCTGAGGAGATTATATACTTTCCAAGAGAAAGAACAGTAGTGTATTCCCTCTCCCACATTATAAAATAATCCTAACAAAACACTTTTTGGACATCTAATGTATGTATATTTATGATCCTGTGCTACAGAGCATTATGAGGTAGTTCAACTGATAAACTTTAAATATTCTGCCATGCCATAAAATACATACTTGTACTTCTGAAAGAAGTTGGGAGCTTCAAAAAGTTTGGACCACTCTGCCTTACTCAGCAAAATTTCATCTGTGATAGCAAGACCTAAATTATAAAAAAAAAAAATTTAAACTTTTTTTAAAAAATACAGTTTAGTATCCAGAGTAAAGACAGTTTGTTAACTAAGCAAAATCTACTAAGAATTACTTCCTCCCTTCAAATTCACAGCAATTTATCAACAAGATTTATAATTCAGTCATACTTTCATTGGTCATTAGTTAAACAAACCATATTATTAAAAACCTCAATCTGTTTAGAAATGTATATTAATTGATCTGATTATTTCCCATATTTTTGCTCTGTGGTGTAACAGCTTCATTTTGGTTTTTTGCATATGCCACACTAACTACTCAGTTCAAAGACAACAGATCTTTCCCTTATAGTATTTTCCTTAAATCACCCTTGTGCAAGGCATTTTACAAGGCAAAGAAAGAGTGAGTCATTAAGAAACTGCTCTGAGAAAGCTAGCTGTAGTTGCTCCCTGCATCAAATCTACTTCTTGCTTTGATAACGTCTTCCCTTATCTGCTATAATTATTCATTACTTGGATAAATCCAGGACTCATCTTCAAGAGAGTCTAGTGACTTACATTAGGCCTAGAAACAGGCATCACGTGGAACTATTGCTAATCCTTCATGTAACAATCTAAGCCACTAAAATTAAGTTATTATACAATTAGTTCTTATTTTCAAAGCACAAGGCACCCTCTTTCATTACCCTCAGTTTCTAAGAGTGAAAGACAGGCCTACAGAAGGATCCACTAAGTTTGCACTGTTAAGTTTAACAGGCCAAGTTCAACCTCCCTCAAAACAGTCTCGCAATAAGCTTTTTAACATCCACCCACCTCCCCCTTTCAAAGCATACCCACAATAAAACTATTTTAAATCCATCTGAGAACATCTATATAGAGAGCATAAGATAATACTTACCTTGTTTAAATTCCTCAACCATGACCATCCGTGTGGAAACGGACACATTGTACGTAGAGTTCTGCTGTGGGTATGCTGGTGTAATTATAGGCATAAGATGGTACCTATCACTGGGGTTTACCTACATATAACAACAGCCAATCAGTTTTCTTCAAGCATACACATCAGTTAACAAATTTGGATTTCTCCCTTTACTACAACCAAGTCTTAAGTTCTAAGAGACCTTCGTTTGCAGAGCAAGAGTACAGAGAAAGTTTAGAAAACAAGAAAAATGCTTTCACAAAGGACATCTTTCTGAACAACAGTGATGTGGGAGGGCTGTAACCTGTCAGCACATCAAGTTGCAGGCATTTTCAAATCCAGAAATGCCAACCAAACAGAACAATTTCCCTCTTCAATAGGAATTAGTTTGTGATCACATGAAACCAAGGACACCTCATCACCACATGACCACCTTCTGCAGAATGACTGTCTTCGGACATTGTGAAAGATATTTTACACTTTATTTCTGTAACACTACTGAAAATTAAGAGCCATTTTAAGAAAAGAGGCTCTATGGAACCTGACAGAAGCATCACTTGCATTAACGTACTTTTATTTAACAGCAGACAGGGTAACAAAAAAAGAAAGGACACAACATACACACCAAAGTACATTAAAATATTATTAGGGTAACAATCTTGTAGAAGGTAAATGAAAGATAAACCCCTGCCATTACCTTAGCCCACTTTGATTAGTTACTACAACAGTTCCCATCACACACTGACCTCCAACTTCCTGTTTCAGGAATAACAGACTCAAGAACATGTTTTCAATCACTTCACATATTTAAATGTGAACTTTTGTCAATCAGAAAAAAAAGATTTGAAGTACAGAAGGGAATACAACTCAACCTCTGATGCTTACACTATTCCCCAAAATAAAGATTAGTTGAATATTATGATCAACAAAACAGCATTGAGCACGCTCATATTATGTCCTACTGAAAGCTCACAATGGGAGCCATGCATCTGCTGCAAACTGTTTGTTTCATTGACAGCCTGAAGGACAAATATGTCCAATATCTTTAATATAAGCGCTACAAAGATGGAGATCAAGTATTATAAACAATACACAAAACTACTAAAAAGACTTCAAGTTATTATCTTCTTTGGTGCAAGATGAAAAGATACTTTACCACAACTAAATGGAACCAAGCCTATCTTGGTGTAACTTGCACTGAATTCAAGATACTTACAAAAGTAACAGGCTTGAAGTAATAAGCAAACTATTTTAAGATTAGATATTTTCCAAAAATGCATCACTTTAGGACATATAACTATTTATGCTGAATTTTTATTAAGATCACTTATAGCAAAAACTGGGAGAAAAAGTACATTGATTAGCAAGTGTGCTTCAAGCAGTCAATTCAGAAACTTAGGGTAACTTTGTTCTATACTCAGAAGAATTAGAGGTTACCTATGAAGATATAACACCACAACATTAAGTTCAATAAACCCACAATGAAGTTCACCTAGTATTTTTTAAGCAACCGAATTTATTGTACAGTGTGACTTAGAGGGGAAAAAATAACACACTAACCCTTGGGTCCCATACAGGCAAATTAAGATTGCATTCTTCTGGCTGTTTCAATAGCACTGGATTTGGCCATTCCCTGTTCAAAAAGATTGTAGCACTGAATAAGACTACTGGATACAACCATGTATGATACACAAACAACACTTTTGAATGTGATCCATCTTAAATCTTCTCTCAAAATAAAGCACCATTTCCTCTCAACTAGGCTCGTTTAACTGGGGCTGTTTAAATAAGGTGTATTGCTGAACTACAACACAACTGCAATTAGCTTCTCCAGGGCATCAGAACAAGGCATTTTCTGTAGTCCTGAAGGTTTATAACCACTGGTTTAGATAACTAATTAAAACTCCTCTATATTCTTCCTGAAATATACTAATCAATGATAAATTCCTCTGTGAAGACTGACATTGAGTCCATCTTCAAGCCAGCTGTTTCATGGACAAACTACAGAACAAACAGCCAGCACAGTTACAGGCATACAGCATTATTACAAACCATATGTATTAAAAGAATATTATAATCAAGAGAGAAAGAAACTTTTTTAATTAAACACTAAAAAGTAACACTTGTTCTTCAACTCATCTTACCCCATGAATAAAAATTATCTTCCTATAAAGAGCAGAAGTCAGTTAATCTCTTGGAATTTGTACATTATGCTCCTATGCTATTCATGTACCAACAGAAGAGAATTCCAAGAAACACATTAAACAGAGATTGCAACCAATTCCCCTCTATTACCTTGGTGTGGCAAAATATTACTACATACCTCAAGGAGGCTATAAAGCCTATGAATACACGACAGTGAAAGTGTGCAAATTATCTTCACATTAAGAAGACACTATACTTGGAGGAAAGCAACATCTTGGTGATTCTTAACGTCTGTCAGTGTCTCATGAAGAATACAGGTATGCAAATATGGACTTTCAAGAAAAACAGTACTCATCTGTAATCTGCAAAGTTCACTTTTGTCCCATTTGTTCTATATTTACTTGGAATGTTCCCATCAGCTATTCAAACCATGTTTCTGAGCTAACTAGCTCAAGGGTATGAAATGGCATGTAATTCTGAAACACCTACCACTTTACAGTGGTAAAAGATTAAAAATCCACATTTTTGCCATTGGTTCTCTTAACTGCATTTAAGCTATATGCCTAAATCAGATACTGGCATACCTCATACAAATTTTGGGGTATATGCTATTATTTTTTACTATAAAAATATTTTATCTGAAGAGTATGGTTGAATTACAAAAACTACATGAGAAAATTTTAATTAAGAATTGGGTGGCTTTGGTTTGGATGCTTTAAAAATGAGATATGTTGGATGATTTACTGAAAAACTTATCTGACAATTTCTGGTGGCAGAAACAATGCTTCTAAACTTAATTTGGTAACAGCTGAAAATGGTACCATAAAAACAGGACTAAAATTTAGTGTCTACAAACAATTTTATTTTAGTTTAATCTAAATTAAAAACAAACCAAAAAAAAAAACCAAAAAAAACATACCATTTAGAAAATACCAAGAAAAATTTATGTACAAGAGTTGATGCTATTGCATTTGGATAAAGCTGGCAAGTTCTTGCTACTAGCATAGCCCAGGACACACCGCCAAGGAAACCTAGTATATTGGAATAGATGTTGTGGCCTGTGGATCGAGAAGAGAAAGACAAAAGGAGAAACATGTCAGTAACCAGAAGAGGTAGTGAAGACTTGACAAATTTTGGAATATAACTGCTTACGTTTTGCCCACAATTTGATAGCTCTCAGTGTTAACCTGAAGTTGTCAATGTTTGGTACTAGATGCAGAATTTCATCGGTTACCCGGCAACCTGCAAAAGAAAAAAGGAATTAATTACAGTTGCTGTTTCCAAAGTTTTTTGCTTGCTTATCCTCCCCCACTGTCAACACTACCAAACTTTTTAGACAAGCTTGCTGGAAACTCGCTTCCTATTCTGATTAATTTTGTTTTGGATTAGAAAGCTTCACATATTTTCATGTGTCTCTTTTCACTTTTAGTGTTTTATGGCAACACTCAGGTAGCCAATTCATGAGTGCATAACTACACATTTGGACTGCTACTTGATTTTTTTGCTATTAATGAACTATATAAGCTGCTGAAGAACAAACAAGTTCTGCTGTTATATGAACAGATGAAGTGTATCATGGAGTGTGCATGCATAAGTCTTCATGGTGTAAGTCCTCATGAACCTACAGAAAACCTGCCAGCCATAGGTCAAAGTTGTGAATTTTAAAGACCAGGCTAAAACGAATAGTTTTTAACCATACTAGCTCTACTACTAGTTTTATGGCATATTTTAAGACTGTAACATCATAGATGGCAATATTAACTGCTTAATTTTAGGGGGCTTATAACACAGAATAAGTAGGACTTCATTGTTACTAAGTTGCTGCAGAGAGCTGTTTGGAAGAAAATAGTATTATCTAAGACTACTTTTAAAGTAAGAGGCAACTACAAATTCTAGAGATTGCACAACATGTGAATTTCACAAAACAGCTAAGTGGATGTGATGATGTCAAATTATGAAGTTTTTAGTTTGTAACAACAATCAGAGCTCCTCATGCAAACATGCTCCTCTTCCTCCTCAAGCTCTGGCCAGGCTAAAAAAACTACCATCCTGTACATAAATAAACATTTTTTAAATGAAGGTATTGTAGAGAATTAAGGGTTACACAATGAACTGATCTCAAACTGACAACATTTTGATATTGCCAATTTATCACTGAACCAATTTAATGTAAGTTTGTGCAAACACAAGTTAAAAAAATAAGCACACATCTTTATTTATAAAAATAGGTAATGCTTCACACAAAAGTCTTGCAAGTCCCATTAATTTCTAGAACCATATATCAACCAAACAAGAGAAAAAAACCATAAACACAGTCTGGCCAAAAAGCAGCAATCCTTCCCTCCAGAAAAGTATACAAAACTGGCAAGACCTTTATTTCCAGCTATGAAGTTGCTGCATTTTCAGTCAAATCCACAACTACTGTATCAAAGAACCTAGGATAGTTATTTAAAGATTAGACAAGCTGATAGACAAATCAGTACATACATACCATTAAGACTTCGTATGCATCTAATGTCTAAATTTTTAAGAAGGCTGTCGTCTCGTAGATCTAAGTCCTCAGGAATAGTTTGCAGTGCTAATCTTGCAAACAAAATATCAATCTTAAGAACAAAAAAAGAGGCAAGACATTAGAGAATCCTAGAGAAGAAAGAATAGTTTTCAAAGTCATTTTCATCAAGTTTACTAATAGTAATCTTGCTAGTACAAAGAATCTCTTTAAAAAATACAAACTAACATCCTTCACAGACACTTAAAGAAACACTTTCAGATCCTTAATCTAATCTTACAACTCCTTTTCCAAGAGGATAAAATACCTATTTCGATTAATATACAACCAGCACACACACAAAAACTATGCTGACTGCCAGTGTAAATAAAATCACTTGAGAACAAGCATCACTTCTAGGTCCAGAATACAAAATCCTACCAACATCAGAACACGCCATGAAAACATAAATCCTGGTTTTAGCTGAAATATTCTCAAATATTCTAGAGAAGAACTCTAGAGAAGACTGAGGGGAGTCTCAGTGCATCCCCCCATGAGGATGTTGAACATGACAAAGGGGCAGGTGCAGATCTCTTCACTCTCATAACCACTTACAGGACTCAAGGAAACAGCATACAGCTGAGCCAGAGGAGGCTTAGATTACATATCAGGGAAAGCTTTTTCACCCAGAGGTTGGTTGGGAGCTTGAACAGGCTCCCCAGGTCAGTGACCACAGCCCCAAGCCTGACAGAGTTCAAGAAGCATTTGGAAAACCCTCTCAGGCTCAGGGGGTGACTCCTGGGATGTCCTACATAGGGCCAGCAGTTGGACTTCAATGATCCTGACAGGTTCCTTCCAACCTAACATATTCTATGAGTCCATGAAAATTACCATGGTAATAAGAAAGAGTAGGATACCTTTCCCATCCCCTGTAAAGCACATGTGTAACTATTTGATTCTATATAAGACCACTATCTATGAATAGTCTACATACCTGATTACAGAAAAGTTTTGAAAATTCAGCAAAATGCTTAGCAAGTATATACATTTTGAAACTACGTCCAATTTTTTGCTATTACTTCTGCAATACTTAAACAAAGGTTTTTCTAGACCAAGAACACCTAAAACACTATTCAGGACTGAGTTATTTTACACTGCCCTGCACACAAGGACACTGCAAAGTGCAGAAGTCAGTTTGCCTTTCCATCACTTGATGAGAATATCAAGTGCCTATCAGCAGACTGTCTGCAAGGCAACAAAGGCACTTCACCAAATGAGGCTTTTAACCAAAGTGCTATCACTTGACCTACAAGGCAATGAAACACGGAGTACTACTGCATCAAGAACTAAACTGGTTTAGTTACATTAAAATTATTTCAGATAAAGTGAAGCTGAAGACACCTTAAAGACTTTTTGTAGGTACTTAAAACTTTGCATCCATCTATTTTAAACTATGAAGCCCTTCTCTACAGGGAAGTATTTCCAAACTATTCAGTGCATTTTGTATTTAGAAGTCCTTAATAGCTGATCTTATCAACAATCTGTATTACACACAGAAGTTCCTACTTGAGTCAAAAGTACTACTTCTCAGTGTAAAACAAGTTCAAAATTAACTTCAGCTTGAAATTCTGCTCTGATCTCTAGAAGGTCTAGCACCTCTAAAAGATTCAAAGCTCATTGACATTTATTTTCAAATAAAGAAATGAACAGTGTGTCTTATGTAACTGGGGGACAGGTAGTAGCAATCAAATACAAAGTACTCTACAGGAAATAAAATTAAGAAAGTTGTTTATTTTAAACAAGAACATAAAACTGGCACGTAAAAACTTATTTTCAGAATTTTTTTAAAGTTTTAATAATAGGATCACCAGAAAGCTAAAGTCCTTTTCTTCAGTTATACCCTCTGGCATGTTTTGCCTGGGTTAGCAAAAGGAAAATGAAATTAAAATCTTTTGATACTGACATAGCTGGGCACAACCACAAATATCAAACTGGCCCAACAGCACTGGTATATACAAAGAGTGTACTTATGCTGTAAGAAAAAGTACTCTCATGCACTGTCAGCAACATGAGTTAAGTCTCAGTAATAAACTGAAGTCCATCAAAGCCCATCATGAATTACTAAATTGGAACAAGATATTACTTCTTTTAGAGGAAAGAGTCAGGTTTTTTCCCCCCTATTTGGTCTTGCATTTCAAATTTCTTTTTTTAAAAAGGAGAGACAACTCCAGCTTGAATGGCTAGAGGGAAAAAAACCCCATGTACAAAAACCAAACTGACCAGAAGACAGCTATGGCAAGTTTCAACATCTAGAATGAATACCTAAGCTATGTAAACAGCAAACAGATTATCCAGAAAAATGTTCCTTCATACCCAGCTGCATATGGACAGTATAAAATGGCTAACAGATACAAATTCCCAGACTGGGAGACAAGAAATTGCCAATCTTGTGTACAATACTACACCATACCATTTGCCAGAAGACCAGCACGGGAATTCTTTCCCCTCTGTAAACTAACCTTGTACCCACCAGTTACTGGTTGAGATCATCCAACTACAAGTCTCATTAACTGTGTGTACAAACAGGTTGTATGTTTTTTTCTTGTCACCAAGAGATGACAGTTTGACTGTGTAACAGTCTGACAAGAATAAACCGAGTATCTTTTGAAATCACCATTCCTGTTTCCTTAGTAAAAATCAAATTAGCAAGTTCAGTACTCCAAGACAGCTGATCCATCAGGCTACAGCCACCAAAACCATTGTTCAGGTCACGTCTTTACAGATATGTCAAGAGATCAGGACAAAAGGAATACCTTCAGCAGCAAACTTTTGACAACTACTTAAAGACCACAACTTTCTATAATGTAGGATAATGAAGCAAATCTTTCATTTGGACAGTTAATCATTAGCATTGAAAAAAAAACTTCTGAAGCCACATTATTTAGAAATATAAATTTATTGCATGCTAAGCGTAAATAATGCCTATTCTGGTACTCTACAGGTCGGTAAACTAATCAGTACAAGTGGGCAGCAGAGCCAAAAAAAAAATAAAGAAAGAACAGGGAGATATTCTGCACACACCTTTAAGTCCATCAAGAAAAACTTATTTCAGTCTTAAATCTCCACTTCAAATTACACAACTGAAGACTGTTGACAAAATCTTAGGTATGAACTTGGGAGAGTCACTTTAACAGCATTGCTATTACTGAATAATAACTTACTAAGATCTTAAAAACTTTGTTTTAACCACATTCTACCAAAACAAATTAAAATAGGATCTTTACCTCTATTCCATCAAAACAAAGTTTAATAACTGGGACAAAAGCTTCTTCAACAGCCTGGGGGGAAAAAAGGTGCATTTTATTTTCAGTATAGAGAACATTTATAAACAATAGCTACCAGGTCTAGACAATCATAATGAAATGTTATTTATACCAATGCTTTTCTGCTTTCAGGTTGATTTCTGTCAGCAATGTCTTTCCCCACCACTGAGAACTTATGCAGTAAGCACTACCTACTATGTGCTGCAGCTGTCTAGATATAAATAATGATCCAAACTTGTACCAACCAGTTCTGATGGTGTTACCTCAAGGTTCAACCCTTTTCTCCTTACACATGATCTTTTACCCTTCACAAATATTTCTTAAGTATTCCAAGTCATGATCTTTTACTCTCCACAAATATTTCTTAAGTATTCCAAGTCCAAGCTATAGGGATTCTTGCTCTAAAAACCCTATTATTTCTGCTTCTACAGTTGGTATAAGAAATGAGGAGAGGACTGTATAACTAGGCAGCCTGACATCAACTAAAGCAATCACCAGTCTCCAGAGGTCAAGTACAAGTTGAAAATGTGTTTTGAAGAACAATATCACAATGCAACTTCACATCTCTTCTGGAATCAGCCACAAGTACCATTTTCTTGAACTGAGCATCTGAACTAAATGCAGATCTGCAGCACATGGTTTTAGTAAAAGCAATGAACACTGCCTACCTCTAAATAAGAAATACTCTGAACTGTTGGAGTTAAAACTTCCAGAAGTATTTCAGTTCTTAGAGACAACACTACTGTCTGTGCTCAAACCTTAGTTAAGGTTATCTTAACGTTACTGGTTGGCAGGATGGAGCAACCCTAAGCAAAAATCAAATTTAAAATATCTCATACTCACTACAGCAATCACTAAGAAAGTTTATGTTCCCCTAAAGATGGACATGTACAAACTTCAAATATTAGCTAGAATGATCTAAAAGTATTATGACACCCTGATATAAAGGTTATTTGCATCACTACAGCGCTACACTGGATACCATACATACCTTGCTGCTTAATCAACTACATTACCTGGAATTAAGAGTTTACAGTAAAGGTGAATGGAAACCTGAAAATTTGAATCCTCTTAAATATAGCATGTCAATTTAAAGATTACTGAATGTGTTCAGATAAAGTGTTGAAAACAGTTGTTTCAGTGCATATAGTGTTACCACTAGATGTTTGCATTACCCTGGTAGTTACCAACTACAGGGTGCATAGATTAGAAGAATGCTGCAGAATCAGACCCATTTATTTTATGAAAGCAGGACTAAACCAGAGACTTGCCAGGACCTATGTTCATCTAAAAAAAAACCAAAAAAAACTGGAGCAGAGAAAATTTACTCTGAGCCAATATCAAGACTAAAGCTCCCACCAGCTGACTCAGGGAGGTCACTGAGGTATAACACAAACAAAATACTGCATTAGTATGGTCTTCCACTACAATAAGGGAAATCATCTTTAGAAGCTAAAAATCACGCACAAGCATTTAGTAACAAAAGACACTAAAAATATAGCTTCCCTTTACAAATGCACAGTTGACAGCCAATATAAAAAGTTTAGTTAATATCAGCCACCATTACTGTTTATGTAAGCATGAAGTTATAAAAAAGCAGCATAAAACCTTCATCAAAACTAAACAAGCTTTGCTGTGAACCCTGTCAAACTAACATTTATATTTGTGTCTGCCTGCTTCTAGAGAATAAGCAGAAATTTTGCCATACTAACATACATGCTAAGAGAACATTCTGCCATTCAAATTTTTAAGTGTATCTACTAAGCGAGACCAGAGAAAATTCGGCTTTGCTGCGGGTTAACAAAAAATCTTAAAATCTTAAAAGTAAAGTTATATTTACTAATTTAATGCAACATCTTTCACTACAGAGTTCTCCTAATCCTCAGGTCAGCAAGCTGTACCAGGTGTTTCACATACCCTCAGATCTTTCACTTCTTCTTGCTGTTTTAACTTTTCATAAAACGATGTGAAAAAATCACTTCTTTCCACATGTCTTGGTGCAACACACAGGGCATCAATATCAGCACCTGAAATTGTTAATTAGCAGAAGTGTATTAGTCAATACTTCACATGCATAGAATGCCAGCAATAGATATATTTTTATTAATAATTAAGCAGTAAAATTTAGTTTCATCATGTGGAATGGTGGTTTTTTGAAATACTAAGTCAAACCAAATGAAAAATAATTCATGGCCATTAAACATACAGAACACATACATATGCTCTTGCTTCAATTGTGGAACATGTGCAATTTTCTAAGAACAAAACATGAAATTATAAGTATACAACTTCCTCTGTCTTTAAATAATTTTCAACTTTGTTTCTCAATTCATGCCCTGAAAACATAATACAGGAATATAATTCTTTTATTTAGAATGAAGACTAGAGGTGGTTAACCAAAAAAATTAAGAAATCTAACACCACCTCAAAATACAGCAAGATCAGTCATTAGCTCAAAGACATGGATTTTTATCAAAAAGGGAAATTACCTTTTGTATGAACCCCTAATCTATACGATCCAAATGTAAAAATTTTTCCTCCAACGTTTTCTATCACCGATTGCGGAAGATTCTAAATGGAGCAAAAAAAGGTTATTTTACCTCAACAACTTAAAACAACACAAGCCATTTATTTTCAAACAAGAGGAAAAATATTGCACAAAAATTATGCTGCTGAACTACTGAAATAATCTCAGTATTCACAGAAAAGACTGAGATACTTTTGCCACTTGGATCATTTATAACATTTCAACTACGTTACACATTACCACCTCCAACCTGGTAATTGTTGCACCAATTCTACACTTCAGGTGCAACAGCTTTATGATGTTACAGAGATCAAACATTTTGCTTACCACTCAGGCATTTTAGACAGACACAGAAATAGATGATGGATTCCAATTTAGAGCAACTCAAAACACTACTCTATCAGTGTTTATTACATTACTTTCAGAGACACTTGTACCACAGCCTTTGAATAAAAATTTGGGGTTAGGAAAGGCATTTATTTTATGTTTAAATTGTTTAGGTACATCTACTAAAATTCCTAGTCTTTAAAAAACTGTTGAATCCACAGTACTGTGGGCAAAGAGGGCTATCCTTTCATAACAGGATGCAATGCTACAACCTGAAACCCTACATGAATGTTTGTTTATGCAGCAGAAGACAAAATAAAGCCAAACTTCTATTTTCAACGTACATGATATTAACTTAAGCAGCCTTCAATCTTACATGAGTCACGATATTCTCACTATTTTGTTTTCAAGGACCAAGACACACATAGCAGGACTGTCCCTGCTCATAATCTTGTTCATATATAAATTCTCATTGCATAAAGAAAGTATACAGAAAACATAAAATCCCAAATACACACAAAGCAATATAGCCTAAAAAAAAAAATCAGGTGTTTCCTCTTAAAAAAAAAAAAAACCACTACAATCACACAAATCTATAACCAGTCAAACAATATGTGTGAGAACACTGATTGCTACAACCTGGCAAAAACAGTATCAGCATTATTAGTGTACAAAAGTAACATTACAGGAACAACATTAAAGAAAAATACCACAGACAACAAAGACGCAGTAAGTTCATTTTAAGATTAAGCACTGTTTCACAAAGGCAAATACTCTAAGCCTGTGATTAGTACAGTACTATATGCAGGAATTTTGAGAAAAAGACAAGTTACATCTATCAGTTCCTTTCTTTGACAAGGTTCTGCTACTATGAAGGGGCAATGCTGCTTGTAAACAAAAGAAACTACACAAGGATGGTATCTCTTTTGATTCCCCAAATCTGAGGTTCATTCCATTTAGTACAGGAATGTGTTTCAAAACACAATATTGGCAACCCCATGTAAAGTACACCCATACCTTGCTTTCACTGATTTCTCGGATCCATTCCTTTACCAAGTTATTTAATTTTCCCAAAATTAGAATCCTATTAATAAAACAGCAGAATGACAGGTTACAAACTTAGACAAAACTAGTAGAATTTTTTATCATTATAATGTTACCATCATAACACGGTAAGTCAACTTCAGTAACACTACAGTTCTAATTAGAGATCTTGTTATATATACATATATACTGAAAGAGTTACTCCCACAACATTCCCACTATTTTTCACCCCTTAGAAACATTCAAGAGATTTAAGCTCCAAAAAAAAGAAAGCATGCAAGGCATACACACATGAATTCAACTCATTTGCAAAATAAAATGGTAATTTGTATAACTCATGCATCTAAAAGAACAGTGACAAGCAATACTGAGAGGGGGGGAAAAATCCTCAAAAAGCTTAATAAGGAAAAAAAAGTATGAAGTCCATTACAATGAAGTAGTGATGAAGGGGAAAAAATGCAAATGCACCAGCCTCTTAAATTTTAAGGCCATTTTAATTCCTCTCTGTGTTTTGAGGTATTACTCTTAATTGTGAAGCAAAGTGAAAATTTTCCAGGATAGAAATCCATTTTAATTTCGGTGAAATGCACATTTTTGAGTTGAGTCTGTGGTAAGAAATCGTAGCTATTTAGCCAGACTGCAAGGCCTAAGCTCAGTGAAGTTACTTCAGTGAAGGACAGAGATAAAGGGGAGGAGACAGAAGATGATAGAGAGAGACAGGGACTGCTGTAAGGGCAAGTCAGCCTGACCTCGGAATTCTTTCTGATAAAAAGGAACTAGTGGTAAAAGTCACATGAAACCCATAAAAATGAATATGTATGAAGCTATTGTGAAACTGTAGGCATATGTATTTGAGAGGGGGATAAAGGGAGAGCTGAAGTTCTCAGAGGTACGCATGCCTTTTGAGGAGAGCAATCTCCACTTGTGTCCAGCGCTGTAATGAACATACCGAGCTTTACAACTTTTATAAAGTTGTGAAGTTTCTTCTTTTCTCCACAAAACAATTGAGAAAAATTAAGCTTACAATTCCACTAGGTGTTTAAGAAAGCATTTGAAAGAACACACACACACTTGGTGTTCAACAGTCACACATGAACCTCATGGCAGGACACAAAACAGTGTTCGCTCACCTGCGTTGCAGCTCCTCTTCCTCTTCAAACACACCATAAGGTTTTAGGGTTTCGATTAATTTCTGGGTAAGCATGCAGTCAAACTCCTTGGGGGCAGCTAAACTGATGGGTGAGGTAATGCCATAATGCTTCTGTAGTTGCTGTGTTTGTGATCCCTGGGTTGTAACGGGACTAATAAAGGCAATTGGATAAAGTTACTGACAGAAACAAAACCAAAGAAATTTATTTTTTCTAATCAGAGTAGACAAGAGATACATACTAAGAAAAAAAAAAGTTAAGCCTAGTGTGAGCATTTTCATCCCAAATCACTCTGTTAAATCTGTCCTGCTAAGAACACCAATTGAATTACCTTTCACCTTCTTTTAATATGCAGTCATTTTTTTCCCCCCATATTTTTTTTTTCATTCTACTAGGGCAAAACCTGTATCAGTTTGGGTTCCTTCACTTTCATAAAGCCTAAAGTAAAGAGAACCCTTCATGTCAAAAAGTCAAGCTGACAGCAAAAGTGAAAGCCCCATTCTTGGGAGGCATAACATTCCTTGGTTATACTGCTCTGCTATCAGCCCTGCATGTTTACACCTATTATATCCTATTTCTATCATACAAAATGAGCAATATTTTCACAAAGCTAGCTACCTATTACACGTGCAAAAACTAAAGCAGTACTTTAATTTTACTTCCATTATTTATCATAATCATCTCAAGATTTCATTCCTCATTTCCATAAGGGCTATTAAAAAAAACCCTAAATTAAAAATTGGCAAGAATACACAAAACACGATATAGTTTTCCAGAAGTTGAATCCATTTAATGACAATTTCAAGTACTACAATTTGTTTGCAATCAAGAATTTAGTCACAATGCAAGCTTAAGCACATCTGTCCCTTTGCTCATCAGCAAAAAAAAAAAAAAAAACAAGGGCACATCAGGAAAAACATTAAAAAGTGCACATTTCAAAAAATTAACCATCAAGTAATTGTGGAGACTAGGGCAATGTCCAGGAAAATTATTTTATACTTTTATCCTTGAGCTAATAAAAAATCTGGTAGGAGTTGAATAAATCATATACATCCTAGCACTTTAAGTGTCAATGAAAACATTTTTCTTTAAAAGATCTGTTCAGATGAATTACATAAAACAGTAATTCAAATTAAGGACAAAGGAAGCCCCTAAAACTTTTTGCTCCTTTTAAAACTTTCTTCTCTTCAAAAAAAAAAAAACCACAAAAAACTTTAGGAATGTCAACACAAGTAGTATCTTCAGCCACTTAAGTGCCTCTAAAAAAAGCAGCCAGAAAACAAAAAGTGTCAATGTATAAACATCCTTTGAATATTTTAACTTCTACCACAAAGTAAGTTGTTTGAACTACATTTTCTCCCCTATTGCCAATTGTTATTTTGAAATAAAAACATGTTTTTTAATTTAAGATTTGTGGTTAACTTTTGCAGGTTTTTTAAAGCAGTAGTACAAAACAATCAATATTTTAGCTTTGTGTAAAAATTTCCTGATGGTCTAACTCTAATTTTCACCCATTCATAGCAAGAAACTGAATCCAATTCAGCAGATATTAGACTTCATTAACAGGGCTTGCAAAACACAGCCTGGCAGATGCTGTTACTAGTTTTCAAAAAAGACTCAATGTCACTCAAAACCAGATTCTGCTGAGCTAATGTCTGAAGTCACCAATGCTGACAGAGGCCTCTATATTCCCCCTACTTGAAAGGGCCATGATTCATAAATTCAAGAACTAAGAACTAAACATAACCCTTTACATTGTCTATAAAATTACAGCACATAAACCCCAGGCAAACATCAGCTCTCTTCCCTAGTGAGGTTTACACCCAGCCCTGGCAGTGCCATGTGCAGCTCTGCCTCCCAAACCCCTCCCAGCAGGGACTCACCCCCGTGCTCCTCAGCCCCTGCAGGCCCACCAGAGCACGGCCACAGGGCACGAACCGCTCTGAAACTGCTCACTAAAACAACGGCTTCAAACACCCAACGTCATCGATCACCAGATAAACATCTCTGGGAACTGTTACATAAAGCCAGCTACGGTTCTTACATTTACTTTTACAGTAATGGAATAACGATGCTATCAACAGCACCGGACCTCTCCAACGCAAGTGTTCCAGGTATTTTTGAGCACTGAGGAGTTAGTAAGTACCCTTGCACTGGGTTAGTGTGTAACAATTCTCAGCACAGATGCCTTCAAGACTTTGGTAGCTGCAGAAGACAGTTAACATGTATTAACACTGAAGAGAACATAGGTAATTTCCAGATAAAAACATTTAAATTGAAGCTCTGCTGTTTACACCTGCTAAGTTAACTCTACTTTAAGGTTTCTGTCGCACAACAAAGAATATGAAAAATATTCCTTTAGAAAATTCAAGAAAAAACGGTATGCCAAGAAAGTTTGTTAAACTTAATGAAGGACTGAATAAAGTAACTTATTCTGTCCATGTATTCATTTAAAAGGCAGCATGAAAGTTCATATAAACAAACAAGTAAAGGTATATCCTCTCCCTGCCTCCTACCTTCCATAGAGATCATACACTCCAATATTTTCCCTTAGTCACACATGGGCTTATGGACATTCCACCTTTTACTTGTGACACATCCAGAGAAGACGTGTCACTTAAGCTACCAATTTTATTCAAAGAGAAAGGTGAAAAGCCAGGGAAGTATCAGTGCTGACCTGCTACCCAAACGGATTAGGGATTAGCCTTGCTGGGAAGTCAATACCTTGATGGTAAATCACTTCTGGTTCTCACTAAAGTTACACATTAACAACACGCAGAGTATTAAACAGCAACTGAAGTTCCATCTCAGCTACTCACTCTTGACAACAGCAGATGTGGCAGATCATCTGGGTCTGACACAACTGAAAGCATGTCTAGGGCTTGTTGAGTTGTGGGATTTTTTGTTTTGGGTTTTTGTGTTTGTTGTTTGGTTTTGGTTTTTAATAAAAAAACAAAAAACAAACCAAAATACCAGAATAAACAAACCAAACAAACAAAAAAAAAGCAAGCTAAACATTTCTTTTTAAGATCCCAAAGAAAATGAAGATACAATTTGAGGCTTTGGGGTTTGTTTCTTGTTAATCACATATAAACATGAAGATCATCCTATCATTCTGAGATGACCATGAGCTATCTGTCAATTGCACAAATACAAAATAAAGTCACAGAAAATTATACAGAGTTAAATTTAACATGCTATTGTTGCAGCTCTGGTTTAATCTGAATTTTTTAAGAACTTACACTAACAATTTACCACGTGCAAGCTGGGCAACAGCTACAGTGGATTTATTCTAAAGTGTTATGATTCAGTATTTCAGATTCAAATATTAATTTAATCAAAAAGAAACTTACATGTCTTTCTTCCCCATATAAAAATACAAACACAATCTAGTCTATGTTAAGCTGAAGTGCAGCCAAACTTTTTCCTCAGAACTTCGAGTTTTGGTAAGCAGTATCTTTTTATATTGTTACCAGCAACTACCTAACTAAAAGAACAGACCCTGGCTATATGGCCACTGCTAAAACCCATTTTAAGCAGTGCAGAAGTGGAAGGAAAAAAAAACCAAATAAAGCTTGTAAGAAGCTTTACAGTTTCCAGAGCAAACACCTCTAAACTCCTTTATATGGAAGTGACTAAATGTTGTTCTAAGGCAGAGGAGGGATTACAATGCATCTTCTGAAGATCAGGTGATAGCCTGAACACATCCATTTAAACTGAACACAGCACAAATACAGCTGTACCTATGTAACACTGTCCCATATATAACTAAGACTTGGAGAGTAATTCCAAGTTCTGTACTATTGTTTGCTTTAAGAACACTAGAACCTTTCTTCATCCTCAGAAAAATCAGCAATGCTGTCTTGAACTTTTTCAGATGTGCTCTTTATTTAAACCAACTTCTACCCCCACAAGAAAACTTGTCTTTCTAAACACTTGTTCTTCTTCTCTCCCTGTATTCCACATCCATTCTAACAGTACTATTTTTAGTGCTATTTCTGTTGGGATTTTACATTTCTTATCAAAACCAAAATACAGTTGCTACCAGTACCACACTATCTACATATCATGATCCTGAAATTTGGGAAACATCACAAAAATAAAAGACAATACAAACAAGAACAAATCATAACAATTTAAATCCCCTTAAGTTTCAAACTCATCCAGATACTAAGGCAAAATACACAACTTAAGGATTCTCAATGATTATCCTCACTTCTCTGTTTGCCTCTACTGATTAGCTCAGCAAAATGTATTCCTTTTTATTTGCTGATGAAGACACCCCAGTCAGACTCCTGAAACAATACTGGTCATCACACCATCTGGTTAACCAGCTGGAGCTAAATTCACGGAGCTCAAGCTCCACTGTGTCCAGATTCAGAGAAACTCTGCTGAGGAGTTTTGCTTCATTTTGAATTTCCTTCAGCAATGAGTGACTGGCAATTCAGAGTGAAGATTCCAGCTTAATGCTTACATCATCACTCCACAAGAAGTTTCAAAAATCTAGGCAGGAAACAGCAATGAAGTCTGTGCAAATCAGTTACTGGGAACATGTTTCAAATGGTTAAGACAATACAGCTGTCCCCCTGAATAAAAGTTTCAGTATCTAGCAGAATATTACTGGACCATTCAGGCCATGAATTATGTCTTCAACTGTCAGTATGAAGTGTTCAAAACAAACACTGGCTTGAACACAGGCACTGGAGCAATTGCAGGTAACGGGTACCAGAAGAGGCTCACCTATGGCAAAAGGAAGCTCATTCACACACATTCTGCTGACCTTGGACACTCTCCTGAGCTCTCTGGCTCTTCTGTTCACACAGAAGAACAAGAAAGGCAGCATGAGCAAACAAAAACCCATCCACAATAGTCCTACTAACACAGCTGAAGGAGAAGTTTCTCCAGTTTAAAGAAAAGAAAGTGCTCATGAACTGCACAGGCAGCAGCTGAACCAAAAACTATTTTTATGGCTATATGGGAGACAAAAAACTCAAGAGCAATTTAAGAAATTCAGTAAGGCTGAATCAAAAGATAACAAGGACTATAAACTAAGAACTAGGAATCTCACAAAGCATTTCACTGTTAAGAGATTAATTTGTCTCAGTGGTGAAATCTGCTCAGCCCAAAATAACTGGGTTTCCCAGTTCTGTGCAGTACCTTTACATTAACAGGTATAATCTCAGTCCTTTTTTAGAGTGATACTGGAAGACTGAAAGTTACTGCAAAACCATATATCCTTGCATCTAATCCTCAGCACACATTTTTGTATTAATTGCTTCTCAGTTAAGAAAGCTATCACTTTATATTATAGCAACTATTCCTCTAAAGTCAGTCCACTGCTCTCCAAAGTTAAGAATAATTTAATTCCTTTACTAACAGCCTATAAAATTCTCAACTCTCTCTGCTCAGAGACACTACTTATCCATTCCCAGTCAGCACAAGGCATTTTAAATACAATGCTGTATTTCCAGCATGTAAACTGACAGTCTCTAATGAAAAGTGAAGAAAACAATGACTTTGCCTATGTCTACAGCAAAGTCCAGTGAAAGAGAAACTGAGAAGTATTATTTCAAAAGTGAGAATCAGCTTGACTGTCCATTGGAAAGAATAACTCTTAATGACATTCCGAAACTCTAATATAGAAGTTAGCAATACTAATAATACTAAAAATTTATAGATCTTATCTTTTAAAATGTTCATGTATATGCCTCAAAGCACTTTTCCACTTCTGGTAACAGAATAAAACAAAATATTTCCAAAGTGTTTTGCCATGAATTCAGCACACACAGACATTCAGCACCTTACTAAGAAACAGATTCACGTTCTCTCTGTTTGGAGGGTTAGAAAGCCCCAGGTTACATGAAAAGAGCAAATCATCACTCTCATACACATAGCTCCACCTTCACTGAGTCAGAAGCCTTTCTGTATAAGCCCCAGATCCAACCAAAACACATGAACAGCTTAGTGAGCTCATCCTTCCCTGGTATCTTATGTTTCAGATAAAGCACAGGACCATTCTATACATAACCATGCACTCAAATATATCTTTATGACAGGGGAAATTGTCATCCTTGCTTCTAATCAGCTTTTCTGTAAAGACTTCTTCCTTATACAGCTCCTAGCGCTCCTCACATGAGAATTCTAACAAAAAGTCATTAAAGTCTCTAAAATAAATTTTAATATTTAAAAAAATACCGAAGGCTTCTGTAAATGCCAGATATCAGCATCAGCAGTCTTACTATTGATGTACCATGTACAGGAAGAATTTGATTGGTTTTCTACTTTTGAATCACACTGTTAATAAGTGCAATATGAACACTGGTGAACTCTGGAGAACCCGGAACTCCAAGTCAAGAATGACAACCTCTGGTTGTATAAGAAATAAGATTTGACAAGGCCTGTCAATTGTAAACACCAAGCCTGAAAACGCAGTTTGAACAACATATTGAAAAGTCAGGCAAAAAAAAAAAAAAAAAAAAGAAAAAAGAACATTTTGTCACCATGAAAGTTTGGCAGTAACATAGGGTTATTCTACTTTCACTCAACAAGATTATCGTCCAGAAGACAGAATCAACTGTCTGGAAAGAATTACAGAGGAAAAATCTTCCCAAGCTGCCTCTTTCTCTTCTCTAAAGTCAGAGGCTTCACTTCACAAACTCAAGAATTAGCATTACCAGCATTTCTACTTAGTGGCATTATAATACTCACTTTAAAGTCTTGACTGGATGATCCCAAGTCAACAATGTCAAACATACATATGACAGAGCAAATGCATAAACTGAAAAAGGCCCATTTTTGCTAACTACAATAAATCTCCTGTACTAGTTAAGTTGCCAAATAATGTTTACACTGAAAATAGAAATAACTTGGTGCCACTGTAACTATGTACTGTTATTTAAGTGTTTCTAGTTAAAGTATCATAGACACCTACATCAAGAGAAATTATCAAATCATTCCAAAATTTTCAGAATTGAAGATGGCTGTTATTACAACACATAAAAGTAGCCCAAACTTTTACATGTTGTTACTTACTAAGCCTTTGGAATTTATGTAGTCACAACACAATAAGCTAAGAATGAAAGCAAGTGGAATAAATACCCTCCCATTTTCCTGAGGCTGAAAAGCCTAACCAACTTCAAAAGCTGACTTCTGGTAACTTTTCATTGCCATAATTAACATGTGCAAAACTCACCTATAAAGACATTGGCGCTTCGTTATACAACCATTAGAACCTACTCAGCATAACCATTTTCCTTCCTGCATTCACCCACTGGTTCCTTCCCTGCCATAAACCCTCTCAGATAAGTTTCTATCATGTCATCCACCCCATGACTAACTTTGCAGTACTTCAGACTGAATTAACAACCACAACAGACAACCCTGGCCATTCGCCACTTAAAAGTTGACATATTTTTAACCACAGCGAATAATCCCAAATTATAACAGTGAGAGAAAGAGTGTAGAATCACAAACTCTTTATATTTCTCCTTCAACGAAAAAAAACCCCACCACACAAACAAAAAAAAACAAATAAACAGATCAACCGAGCAAAATATATAAACATGCCTTATTCTGAAAAGTTACTTGATAACCTACACATCACTGTTTCCCTCGATCTCTATAGCGTAATAAAATACTAAGATTGTGAACTTCAGAACTGAGGAGCTTTAAGTTTTGTCGTCTCAATCAGAATTCGTAAAAACGTCAGCGATGAGGGACGGGAAAAAAAAAAAAAAGGTAGCGAAAAAAAAAAGCCAGAGGTAAAAGAAAAAAATCAGCGAACAAACTGGGCTGAATAAGGTCACACTTGGTTATTCCCGACTGCCAGCAGGGTCAGGGCACGGCCCGGCCAGCGCACAGGCGCCGCGGCTGCCGCCGGCGGGCGGGAGGGACGCGCGGGCCCGTCCGCCGGCCGGGGGCGCTGCCCGGAGCCGCCGGCAGCGGGGGGTTCCAAGGGCAGCACGCCGGGCTCGGGGAGCCCCCCGGAACCAGCGGCCCAGGGTCTCCTGCTCCGGAACGGGGATAAACTGCCCGCGTGGTCACAGCGGGAGAGACCTCACGGGGCTGGGGGAAAGCGCTTCACCCTTAGCGGCCGGGGCGAGCGAGGGACAAACACGCGGGTCTCATCCCTTCGTGCGCCCTGACCCAGCAGCGGCGAGCGGAGAGCGCCGCACGCGTCCCCCCCGCCCCGCACGTTGCCGCTGCGAGATCGCAAAGGCGGCGACAACAAGGCAAAAGCCGTATCGCTATCAGCTCCGGGGCTCGCACGATGGGGGGCGAGAAAGCGTGGAGCTCCGGCGGCGCGGGCAGCAGCGCCAGGGCCGCACACTGCGGCAGCGGAAGCGCCCGGGCCGAGGGGACCGCGCGGGGGAAGGGCCCGAGCCCCGGCAGGAAGGGCCCGGGCATGTGGGGAGCGCCGGGCCGGGGCCGGCACAACGCGAGCCCCGAGCGCGTCCCGCGAGCTCCCGGACTTACAACGGCATCGTCTCTCCGGCCCCTCCTCCTCCTCCTCCGCCGCCGCCGCCACCACCGCCGCCGCGTCGTCCCCTTCTTCCTCCTCTTCTTCCCCCTTACCCACCGCTGCCGCCTGAGGACCGGTCACTCGTCCTGCGGAGCGGCGGGAGCCGCGACCATGGCACGGGCCGGGGCCAGGCCCCGGGAGCGGAGGGAGCGGCTGTGCCGGGCCCGGCCGCCGCCGCCGCTTCACTCGCCTCTTCCCCTCCGGCCTTCTAACATGGCGCCCGGACGCTACCACAGCAACGTCCCGGGGCGGGGGGGGCCTGACGCAGCGCTGCGAACACCCCCGCACGGCGCGCACGCTCGCCCGGCCGCGCGTGCGCAGAGGGAGTCAGAGCCGCGGGACACGCTGGGGAATGTAGTCGCGGTGGCGGCGGCAGCGGCGCCGGCCGAGGTTTGAAAACAAAGCGCCAACGGCCGCGGGGCGGCGCGTGCGCGGGACCGGGCCGGGCGGGACGGGAGCGGACGGGACGGAACCGGCTCGGCTCGGCTCGGCTCAGCTCAGCTCGGTTCGGCTCGCCCCGGCACCGCAGAGTCTCGGGGAGCCGGCCCGGCGCTCTGGGCTCGGAAGGGGCTCGTTCAAAGGCAGCCCCGAGCGTGGCTTGGGCTGCCCCCGTCGGGCTCACTGAGCATTCGTGCCCTGCGCAAAGCAAAGCAAAGGGATTCTAAGAGGTGTTCTTGAAGCATCTGCCTGGAGTAGTCTGCATAAACTTTCAAAATATTATAAAAAAGTCACACTCTTTATAGATTAGTTCAAAACTTTATTGTTAGAAAAGTCAATGCATTACAGTAACTCTAGCGAAAACCTTGTTTGCCCCCTCTTTTTAAGTGTCATCTTTATTCTGAAAAATAGCACTTTCAAACTAAAAAAAGTGTCAAAAGCTACCGATTATTTTATCTTCAACTGCTTCACAGGACAAATGGTGACTTTGGCTGACAGCATATAGGACGTATAGATCGCAAAAATATGTGTTTCTTTAGAGTAGGAGATACTGGTTCTGAATTCTATTCCCAACTTGTCTAACTATGAAAACAGATGAAATAAGATACTCTACAAAAACACTAATATATCTGAATAAAAACATCAGGCATTAACACATCTAAAATTCTGATACTCAAAGACAATATAAATGTCAAATGTTTCTATATCACTATTCTTTCAGCTCTTCCACTTTTCCCCCCTCCCTTTCCACAAAGGGTCCTTGCCTTCTGTTTTGACAAAATCCTTTATTTGTTTTACACTAAGTATGCAATCCCTTCGATCTCAGCACAGATATGGTTCCTGTGACAGCTGGATGAAGTCAGCAAAACTGAGAAGGACAGCTATGTGCTGGAAACTCTTCAAGAATCTCTAAAAAATATCTATCTAGTGTTGAATGCTGAAGATCATTAAATGAGTTCTACAGCCATGTGTTTGATACCAAAGTAAAGCACAGGTTTTATGACATACCTGTGTTGGTAACCTGTTTACCAGTCAATCTTCAGAGAAGCACAAGAAGACTGTATTGTGTGAATTTTTGCCTCTTGGCAAACTGGGAGGGGAAATAAGAGAGTTTGCTGCTTCTATTTATTTCCTTTTTCAGTAGAAATACTTTTTTTAATAAAAGTTTTTCTCAGGCTAGCTGCCTTCATTCACTAAGGATTAGGAAAATAATATATGGATGTGTAAATGTATCAATCAATACATACAGCAAATGGAAATGTTGTAGAAGAGGATTAAAAATCCAGTACAAAATAGTAATAAAGTATGATAAATAAAACTGAAGATTGCATAGTAAGCCTAAACAAAAATAACATGAGAAACTAAGTCTTTTTTTATCTAAAATGTATTAGGAATTTTCTCCCTTTTTGTTTCACAATTCCTGCTGCAGCTAGGATTTAACGTTTATTCCAGTCGATATCAGGACTGTTCTTGAAGAGATATTCTGCCTGTAAACAGAAGAGTTTCAAAATTACAATTATTTTCACATCTCCAACTTCAAAATATATGCAAAATAACAAAGACATAGTGGATAACATTGCTTTAAACAACACTGCAGAACATATTAAACGTAACTTATGGCAGAAAACGTGTCTATGTCAGAGAAATCTCTTTCCCCCAAAGACTATCCAAAATACCACTGACCTCACTCACACTCTTCATAGCAGTCACTGTTTCTAGCGTGAGAGAAGATGATGAGAGGAGGAAGAAGAGAAGGATGTGTGCCATTTATAAGTTTTTGTCATGCCAAGGAAAGGTCTAGGGACCTGCTTTCTGGACCCACTGATCCTGATCTTTAAAAGCTATGCAGTTATGAGGGAAGATCTCATACTCCTACGCCTACAGGTAGCTGTCACCAGTAGGCAAAAAGAAAACATTCCTTAGTGCCTGAAGTTGGATTGTAACACAATTGCTTTCATTTCAGGCTTTTGCTGGATTAATAAAATCCTCTGTTTCAGCTTGTAAACAGGATGTGCAGGCAGAACAGCAGCAGAGCAATGATGTTACAGCACCTGGATTCCTGTCTGAATGCAATGACCTGACCCTGCTTGCAGCCCAAAGTTGAGCTGGATACTGTACTGAGGTCATTTGCAACTGGAATTAGTCTGTGAATGTCCTACAGGATTTTCTCCTTCATTTATGTGTGTATTGTGAAGGGAATTACCAAAGAGCTTGCATTTATCATTATGACGTGTTCAGTTGTGCCAGGGGGTGGGGGTAGCGGGGGGAGAGTGATGTCCTGCTTTCTGAAGAGTTAAAAATTTAAAATCATTTGAAATTAGGCATAATTGAATTATTTGAAAGTAGGCATAAGTAGCTAGAATTTTTAGGCTGCAGGTTGAACTTTATCTGAACCATATGGTTATGTTTTTAAGTCAAAGATGGATTACAGTGAAACCTGGCACTAACAATCTGAACATTAATAATAGAATAGACAAAGCTGCAGCTTAAACATTACTTAAAAAATAATAGCTGGGGTAGACAGCCCATAGATCATGGTATATGAACCGTAACAACCACATGATTGTAACAACCACGACCAACCAAAAGCCCACTGAAACCAACCTAAGAGGGTGTGGACGTGACCCTTTAGCAAACCCTTGGTAACAGAGAGCAAACCAATGAAGGGCAACCAGATCTCAGAGCCTCATAGAGCTCTTGGTCCCATGAGGGATGTCCTGTGAGGGATGGGAAGTCTGGATTGTAATGGTGTAATTGCTCAGGGATTTCTTTGTTTGTGGACCCTCTTTTGAGGCACCTAACTCCAGCTATCAGATATCATAACAGGTTCATTGGCACAAATCAATCTCGTGGAAATGAAATCCTAATGTAAAAACGTTCTTTAACTTGTAGTCCTCTATGGCACAGCAGAATTGTCAGGGTGCATAAGATGTGCAAAGTGCACATACTAAGGGGAAACAGATCCTGGTAGTGGTTTTAGTCCTATTACTGTTTAACTACACTGGATCCTTCCCTTGATACACAGTATCAACTGATCCCATGAGGAGTAGTTTCTGGGTTTTAATTTTCACTATAATTGTTGGTCATCAGTATTGCAGATTCTAATCATTAATTAGTTACTATCCTGAAAGTGGGGAGGAAATTTAAGTCCTTTCATTAATAGAGATTATGTGAGTCTATAGGAGTATTCAAAAATATTTAAGAAACAAAACATAATCACCTTACCAGAAAATTGACTGGGTCATCGGGCCTGATCCTACAACATTCATTTATCCCTTGCATAAGTGTTGGCATGACATTCTTCATTAAATAATTTCGTAGTGGAATAGACTGGGCCTCCAATAACTCTTGTTCCTGTTTTTTCACTTCCTCCTGCTGTTTAATCTACAATTAATAAAGAAAAAATGTTTATAAAATCCATCAAATAACATTTGGCTAAATAATAGTGCTGGTCTAGAGGGAAAAAATACTTTTAGAAGCTGTGGACAGAACTTTAAAGAACAAGCTGACAGTAATAATTATTAACTGTTTATTATATTTAGAGCACACAACACACTGAGGGTACAGAATTGAACATAATAAGGACTGACATAATCTCTTTACTAAAATGATTTTATTTTTTTCTTTAACACCTAAAAGGAGGTTTAGTCTCAAGTCTTCCAGTGGTTCTGTTTCCATAAGGTATTTGGCAAAACAGTTGAAATACACTGTAGCACTTCAAAAATTAGTGCTATTGCAAAACACAGGTGGTTTCTTGAGGCTTATTTTAACTGGAGGGAAGGAGAATTTTTTTTACTCAGTAGAGAGCCCTGGCTTTCTAATTTTCTATTTTTTAATTGTGTTGAGTTTGTTTCTCTTTGGTTCCCTTTATTTGTTGTATTCGTATTTCATTGATGTTTTTGAGGGGCTTGAGAGTCAAATACACTAAAACCACAGTGAAATACATCTGTTTCCACCAGCTAAATTTATTTCTGAATTCAGGTTAAATCAAATGATATTTTTACACTCAAAAAGTAAGAGGGATGAGGGAATAAAACTGCTGCAAGCTTTTCTTCCTTCCATTCAATAGCACTTAGTAGCATGCATACTTGCAGCAGCTTTAGCCAGAAGATTACTGCAACTCATTTTCATTGTCCTCTCTTCACTCATTTTATTCATCAGTAGCCTGAGTCATATAGAGCTACAGCAAACAGATGATACTCTGAAGACTGCTTTTCTATACTCCAGGCATAACACAAAAACAATATTCAGATAAAACAGATACACCAATTTTTACCTTATTCACACAATCCAGGAGTGCTATTGAATAAGTCTTGCAAGTGGTCTTTGGCCACTACTCGGAGACAGCAGCTAATTTACAGCGTCAAGGGCAAATGAACAGTTGCTTAGATCTGATCATCTGCCTATTTTAAAGGATAACATTAAACACACGTTTTATCTAACACCTAGTTCAGCTTTGATTAATGCAGTTTGCACTTTTAAAGGTAGATGACTTGGATTGAATCTAGCTAAAATGTGTTAGCTATTCTTACGAATTTTACAGGGTACAAAATGCTGTTTAATGTTGAATGAAGCTGTAAACAATCAGATATTAGAAAACCCTTATATATGAGCCTACATCAGAGAAATGTAAATCTTTCTTTAATTGTCAGTAATTTCAGATATTCAACATATCCATAGATGTGTGTGGGCATTGAAATATAAGAAAAGGACTTCTCCGTGGAAGGATCAGTTTGTTTTTAAATAGCTCTAAAAGAAGACAATAGACTTGCCTTCCGGTGAAACGGCCTAACTTTGGGTGTGAACAGAAACATTCTTACAGTACCAATTTCAGGTCATTTAACTAAATTGTCCTTGGGTGTATAAAGATAAATAAGGAAAAAGCATCACAAGCAAGTCTTCTGGGGTCAGCTAGCCTAAATACCAAGTACTTATTAGATTATTAGCAAACGAAAATCATCCTTCAGACTGCATCAGGTAGTCCCTACCGAACCGAGTACTCAGCTCTTACACACGTTCTTGCAGGCTCAGAAACCTTTCTGCAGTGTAGGCTGGAAGATTGGGTCGGTGTTGAGCTAAAAATCTAGTTTGATAATTAAGACTTAGTCAGGCGCTCAGAAGTAAACTAAGCAAATGCAAAAGTCCTGTTCGACTGGGTAAGGAAAGTCTCCACTGATTGTAGTAGATATTTATAAATGGTAAAATTTATAAAAATAGAAGAGCTGCAGCACAGCAACAACAAGAGTACCATAAAAGTATTTTAAAGGCATGCTGATACCAAAATGCAAAAAAATGCTATGTCTGTAATAAAAAAAGCATATTATGTAAGATGGGCTTTGAAATTCACTGTGGAGATAGCCTAACCCAAACCTAAATTAGGATACAAGGAACAAGAGAATTTATGCTACATTTCCCAAGTGTATTTACATAACAGATTACTTGAAGTCATCTAAAACACATAAATAATAATGATTTCAAAAAAAATGTATTAACCTACCCACTCTTCCCATCTCTCCTTTCTTTCTTCCCTTTCCTTATCTTCTTTACGCTCTTGTTCAGCTTTTTCTTTAGCTTCTTTGGCAAGCTGTTCCTCAGCTGCCTGGCGTTGCAAAACCTCCTTTTCTTCATCTGTCAAACCATAATTCCGAGGTTCTCCAACTTCCTTGATGATCTTTGATACAGCAAGTCTGTTTTCAAAATCTTCATATACAGCTACATCTTTTAAATAATATAAGAGAGAACCATTTCAAGGTTTTGTCAGCTATCCTCAAGTATTATACAAGACCTAAAAATATATTGTGTTCATGTTATTTGAATTTTAAAGCAAAATATGTTGTTTTCAATTGCTTATAAATGTCAGCTTTTTCTTACATAGAATGAAGTTTTCTAAATCTGATTTTCTTTACCAGTTTCATCTGAAATACTTTGCCTTTTAAGCTGATGTAAGGAAGAAACATACTAAAATAAATTTTACAACGATTGTTTAACAATTGAAGCTTCCCCAGGTTTTGAAACCCAAAAAAAGAGGTCAACTACCATCTCTCAGAAATGTTCCTGGCACCAATCTTATGTCAACTTCTCCAGATGCACAAAACCATCAGTTTTCTCCTTTTCTCCTCCCTGAATGCTACACAATAGGTTGTTAGGATGTGGCACAAACTCTGATGTTTTCACTCATACACATTTACAAATACACAGACCTTTCTCCAGTCAATCTCTTACTGTGTTATATTTAAAAAAACAAATTTGTAGCTTCAAGTAGGAACACACTTCTCTTTCATTTATTCCTTCTCCACTTCTTATTGCTGGAAGTTACTTGCACAATAAACTTGACAAGAAAGAAGAAAAAGTAAAAATGCAGAATAATGAAGACTTTCTCCAGGGCTCTCTAGTTTCTGTATTCATTCAGTGTGGGGAGGCAGAAACAGTACAGGAATGTACATGGAAAAGAGGAAAAGTGATTGTTTGAAGGGAGAGAATACTGAGATAAAGGACTTGTTCAGGGGCAGGAAATGGAAGGTGTAAAAGCACAAAAGTGGGTAAGGAGACATGCAGATGGAGGGAAAAAGAAGAATCATAATACAGAATTTAGATAAGAATCCAGTCACCTCTGCTCCACAGTTCCTTAGGAAGTTATTTTGAAAGTCATTGGCAAAGCTTTTTTCCCAGTTCAATCTAATCACCAATTCAGGCAAATCAGGCTCTCAAATACTAATACCGTTTTTCCAAGAGTTAAATTGTTTGTGATTTGGACCTCAAATCCAAAGTCTGAGCATGAATTGAGGAGGAAGCTAACATAATTCTATGTTATAAAGCTTATTTTACAGCTTCTTCTTTCAAAAATCAGGAATTGCATTCCTGAAGTATTCCGAATTAAAGCAATACATTTGCTATAGCAAGCAGCCCATCATTCCTACAATTTTAGCTGCACCTGGACATACAAATTACAATGAAAATTACTTTTCTTGTCATTTAAAGTATTGCTAGGAATGGTTCAATGTTGAATTTGAGGTCTCAAAGACTGCATTTTTTTCTTGGATGGCCACAGAAGAGTACAATATTCATTTTACAGCAATCAGAATTAACTACATTTATCCTCAAAAACTAATGCCATTTAAATGAGAAATGAAGTTTGCACTGATGCTAGCTGAGAGGAAAGATCTGTGGAGAAGAAGTTCATAAATTATTGTCTTTAAAGGAATTGCTGTTGTAACCTTAACATGCCTTTTTGTATAAGATCTAACATGCCTGTCAACATTCCAAGTTTGCAAATGAGAAAAACGAGACACAAGATAACCAACTTGCAGTCTTCACATAGTGAGTCATCAAAGTAAAGTTGAGTTTCCAGAATCTTGAAGCCCACTCCTTGGTACTAATCATATTTCAGATTCAGAAAAAATAATAATCATAAAAATTATACATAAAACCATATGTTACAATTTTCTAAATTTAAGGTGGAAGAAAACTTTTATTATTTTGAAACTATATTAAACAAATCACAGGCACAATTTTTAACATCTTCTTCGGAATATAACTGAGCAAGCAGTTGGGTCTCTGATAAAATTCTATTTTGCTGCTTAATTCTATGCATCTGAAAATCCAGCTGGGACATTGACTAGAATGGAGGGGTTAATGGCTGAGTTATCTTTGTAATCTGTTCCTACCATTTTACAGCAGAAGCAACACACCTGCATGCCTCCATGGGTAACAACCAGGAATGTGAACATGGGTAAGGAGACACTTCTGAGACAAACAGGACATAAAGATGATGCTCATTTGAACATGAAAACCAATGCTATACACCCAACATGAAAACCATCTGGAACATCACAGTAGTGATACTGCAATAACTAAAATCAGTAGGCAAGTGAGTTTCTGTATTTGGAAGGGACTACAGTTGAAGAATAATCTTGAGGCATAATTCTTTGACAGTGCCTCTACTTGCATATCTAGAAGTGTATAAGCTAAGAATATGACCAATTGGTGACACCAGACCTTAATATTTACCATTTCATACATTTACTTGTAGAATTTCCTCAATTCTAAAATAGTTACACTAACTCACTATTTTTTCCCACTACTACACTTCCTAACAACACTTATATCTTATTATTTTCAAAATAATCTCCATGACTGACAATAAACAAAAATCTTGGAAAATCACTTGTGGCTAGGGGGTTGAACACTTAACTTTTCATAATTCATCTCAAATAGACATTGCAAATATCAGCAGTTTGATTTTAGCTGCAGAGGTCTCACGCTTATTCTTTGTTTCCTTTCCTCTCCCCCCTAAAACCCACCTTTTCTTTAGAATGCTGTCACTCTGATCTCACTGGCATGAATAATCAGATTATAGTTATCTTCTCAAGATTTCCCAGTGATCACAATTTTCTAGATAGTATGTAGGGAAGACAAATTTTCTCTCATACAGGTATACTGCAAAACAGATTCAGTCTCAGGCTTCCACTTTTGATTTCTAGTAATTTTCTTAAATGCCTCTTAATTTACAGATTACCCACATATTGTCATGGGGTTGCAAAATGTGGAAAATGTAAAATTTTTTTAAAGAAATTATGTACTTTGATGTTTCATCTTTGCATACTTTCAAGCTTGATCAACAAGAAGGAAGGTTTAACCCATGAAATCGACAGCAAGCTCTAAATGACGTTCAGATGTTACAAAAACAACTTACTTGTTCCTTGAATTACTTTGTTACGGGTGTAGGCCTGAACAAGACTCAATGATCTCAGACCAATGGGCCATTAACAAACTGGGGAAGAAGGATCTACCACTGATAGGGGACACAAAGAGTGCAACATTTGCAGGCCATAAGGACATTTGGCAGAATGCCCAAGGAAGAACCGAATAAAGCCAACTGAGAAATTGTGCTGAAATCAGCTCCAGCTGGGTGAAAGTTAATGCCAGCAGTGAGGAAATCACAACCACCAACATATTCAAGGACCACCAACAAAACCCACTGACCCAAAAGAAGAGTAACAGTGAGCATAGGAAGCAAGAGAATAATTACCCAATAGAAGAATCCTAATTAATAAGAGAACTATGTAATATTTAGCCAATAAACACTAATCCCTTTGTTTGGTAAAATGTATAAATAGTCAAAAGTTTTGACAGTAGGAGTGTTTGATTTGTGGAGTACCACCAAGCACAGAGGTTAGCACAACTCTGAAATCAACAATCAATGCATCTCTTCAGGGTGTAATTATTAGTTTGTTGCCCACCAGGTAACAAATCCAATTTTTGAGGACAACAATAGCATCAGTGGATAAATCTAAAGAAAAAAAATATAAGGAGCCATGATGTATATGTCCATGAAAATGTACTCTTACATATATGTGAAAGGATGCCAGTACAGAGATCTGTAAACTAAGTCACAAAATTATTCTAATAATTCAAATTACAAAAATGAACAACTAACAACGCAAATTTTACAAACAGGTTAACAGTAAAAGAATATTTTTGCAGGTATATAATTATATGCTTGCTGTTGCAATGTTAATAAAAATATTATTTATATATGGATACTTACTATTTGATTTTTGTTACATTTGTAAGAACAAAAATTTTTTATTCATGTTATATCTACTAATTTTATTATTCCTTACCAACAAACTGAGGATGTATTTCAAGTTCATCAAAATAGTTGAGAACTGTCACATCATCAGCATTTATCTTGCGGAAGTGTTTCAGAGCTTCCAGGAACTGCTCCTCAGTATATTGAGTTCCAGCAACTTCACTCTCTGAAAGTTGTATTATTCTGTTTATAAGGAATTCATCAGATGCCATCAAAGAAAAAATAAATTCTGTGAAGAAGAACATATTGTTTGAATATATACAAAATTTCCGAAGGAATCAAGCAAAAACAGCAGGATAAAGCAATTTCTACATAGATTAAATACACTCTATTTTAATTCTCAGCATAACCAATGCATTACACTTTTATTCCATTAAGCTGCTGTAATCACAACAAGACAGCCACTACTGTTGTTATCAGCCAACAGTTGGTGGCATTTTCACAAAAACCACAAACAAACAACCCAGAAACTGAACCAAACCCTTCCTTTTAATTAAGAAAAACTTCTTCAACAAAAAGGTGGCCAAGCATTGGAATAGGCCGTTGGAGAAGTTGAGATGACTGAGTCACCATCCCTAGAGGTATTTGAGAGATGTGACACTTAAGGACATGGTTTAGTGGTGGACTTGGAAATGCAAGATTTAGGGTTTGACTTGATGCTCTTAGTGGTCTTTTCCAACCTAAATGATTCTATGATTAATTGTTCACTTTTAAATATGAGGGCAGCAGCATTACATGAAACAGATTTTTTTTTTTTAAGTTAAATTAAACAGGGACAGATGGAGTAATATTTTAGACTTCTTGTTGGTGCCAGCAATTTTTCATCAGTTTTTTTTATTTAATTAGAAAATTATACTACTCAGTTTATTTATAAATAAATCTATTGAACTTACCAGGTATGATTATTTGATTAAATTTAGGCATTTTGCCTGCTGCTTGTTCCTCTTCTTCTTCTCCTTCATCTTCTTCTACTAAAACAAAAGTAAGAAATAATTGACATTTTCATGTGAAGCAACAATATCACTTTATTTGCTAAAAATGTGCCAAGTAAAACACAGGTTTGCCAATATCCATATTATAATAATAATTGGAAATTAATCTAACCTTAACACCAGTTTAGAGAATTCAGTAAGTAGTTCATGTTGCCAGGCACCCCAGAATTGTACCTTGGGACACTAGTAGTTGTTTGCCTATACCACAGATGTATCTACATGCACATACAATTTTTAAACATTTTAACAGTCCAATTTTAAAACTGCTGTCTGATCTTTGGCCTCTCCTCCTGCCCAATAAATTGTTCTGCAAAAAAATAGAGACAAGGCTCAGAACAATGAGTAGAAATATTTTACAACTCTGTTAAAATGGTTTTTGCTACTAAGGGTCTGCTTTTATGAATAGTCAGTAAAACTGCCTGTAGAGTACCAGCTGAGCAGAACAGCACACTAAGCTGAACAAGACTATTTTTCTGTACCTTCAAACCTCAGCTATAATTTAAACATGAAAATGATTCTTGATCTTAATGTATAAACAGTGCTTGCTCACAATTTGAAATGTGTGTATCTACAATAGCTTACCTAATAAATACAATGTAATTTGGCTCACAAAATATGTACTGGTGCACTGGCTGGATCCCCTCATTCAGTAGCCCTTAAACATTATGAAGAAATTCTTCTACAGAGCTTGCTTAAGTGGAGCTGGACAAGAGAGCATCCTCCATGCTTGCGCATTTACTTTTTACATTACCAGGAAAGATAGTCTAAAAATTATCTTGTGCATAAATTAAATAAGGTGTGTTACAGTCCTTCTTACATTCTAATAATCACACATCACAAAACTTAGTTTTGTATCTTGCACTGCAGTCTTTACAGTGCTGATGCACTCCAGTAGTATGGCTCTGAGAACAACAATGATAATGACAACATCAGCAGCAATAAAAACAAAAGTAGCAACAAAACCAAATCAAGCAGTACACACCTCTAAAAAGCTCCATTGCCTCTTCATAGGTCTCTGGGAACCCATCTAAAACATATCCCTGATTCCTACAAGGCATGGACATGAGCTTGTCCTTCATAATTTTAAGGATATACTCATCACCTAGTTTCCCTAAGACAAAGAAGGTTAATAGGTGCGTAGTTTATAGAAACAAGAGATCTTAAATTATTTTACTAACATTTAATACATTTTAATACATTTTTCTTCTACTTAGACCCTAAAAAGTTAAATATTTTGAGTTACTATTTGTATATTATGCATTGTCAGCAATCTATGGAATATTAAAATGTAGATATTAAATAAAATTACCTTTGTGTTTACAAGGATATAAACATTAGTCCTTAATGATCTAAACATGAAGTTAGTTTTATTTTGAACACTAAAATCAGATTTTAATAGAGGCAGTAAAGAAATACTTCGAGAAAAAAAGTCACAAGAAAGCAATAATTTTCTATTTTCATTTTACAATAAGACTTAAAGATAGTCTTCCAAAAAAGACATGAGGTAGGTTCTACAAGTTTCATTTTCAGACAGGTTGTGATATGAATTAGGTTATTTACCTGTCCTACGTTGCCGAGAAAATACGTAGGAGGAAAGTCAGGTTTGATCTGAAATTTTGTCCTTTTGTTTCTTACTTTATTTTGCTTTGACAATTAAAAGTCTTAGATATTTATAAACCATTCTAATCATAAAAGTTTGTAACTATTTTTAAAGACATTGTTATTTTAAACAACACATCAAAGCATGCAGAAGAGATGCTGCCATAGGTCTCATTACTGATGTTTCCAGGTGTGTGAGAAGTTAATTTCTTTGCAGATACACAAGATCTAAATCAGCTAAACCCTTAGCAACAGATCACATTTTTAGGGGGGATCACTTTATACCACATGGAAAATGTTAAACACTAAGACCAAAACTACATGGCATTATAAGTATACAAATGGTAACTAATATTTTTCAGCAAGGAACCTTTTTTCAATCTTTTACAAATTCTTTCCAGGCTTTCATAAACAGTATTTACTTTTTAATGATGTATGAGGTTCTTAATAACCCCCACAATTTCATATTAGCGTGCACTTGTTTTTACTAAACTACTTTTATTATTGCAAGTTTGACAAAGGTATATTTCACCAGCTTTTTACTTTATGTTGTAGAAATTTATGCTCTCTGCTCTGAGAAGAAAACATGACATTATTAAAAAATTCTGAAGTAGAAAGATGAAAGTGCTATGATTAAAGAGGCACCAAAATATTTTTAAAATATGTCACTTTTAATATACAAGGTGTATCATTGGATTGGGTTTGTGTGGACAGGTTTTGTTAGCCAGGGGACTCACAGAGGTGACTTCTCTGAGAAGCTGGTAGAAGCTTTTCCCATGTATGACAGAGCCAGATGGCTCCAAGATGGATCTTCTGCTGAACAAATTTAAGCCAATTAGGGATGGTAGTAATGCCTCTGTGACCAAATATCTATGTAGGGACAAAGTCATTGTGCAGAAATAAAAAGTGGCCAGGGAAGACAGAAGTGAGAATCTGTGAGAGAAACCTGTCTGCAGACACCCAGGTCAGTGCAGAACTAGGGGAGGAGGTGCGGCAGGTGCCAAAGCAAAGATCCACCTGCAGGCTGTGGTACAGCCCAGGGTGAGCAGGCTGTCACCATGCAGCCCATGGAGGTCCAGGGGAGAGCTGAGATTCACCTACAGCCCATGGAGAGGCCCACTCACAGCAGGTGGATGTCTAAAGGAGGCTGTGACCCCATGGGAAGCCCACACTAGAGCAGGCTCCTGGTACGACCTGCAGGCCCACGGAGAGAGAAGCCCACTCCAGAGCAGGTTTGGTGCCTGGACTTGGGATCATGTGGGGGACCCGAGCTGGAGCAGCCTGAAGGACTGCATCCTGTGGGAGGGCCCACAATGGAGCAGCCTGGGCCTGAAGGACTGCATCCTGTGGAAGGGACCACAATGGAGCAGGCTGTGCATGAAGGAGTGCATCCTGTGGAAGGGAGACACAATGGAGCAGTTCATAAAAAGCTGTAGTCCATGGGAAGGGCTCATGCTGGAGAGGTTTGTGGAGGACTGTCTGCTGTGTGAGGGACCCCACACTGGAACAGGGAAAAGACTCCTCTCCCTGAGGAGGAATCAGCAGCAGAAACAACATGTGATGAACTGGCCATAACCCCTATTCTCTGTCTCCATGTGCTGCTGGTGGGAGGAAGCAGAGAATCATGAATAAAGTTAAATTCAGGAGAGAAGAGAGGGGTGGGTTCTCTGATTTTCATTGGCAATACATTTAAGTAATTTCCCCAAGTCGGGTCTGTTTTGCCCATGACAGTACTCTGTTTGTGATCTCTCCCTGTCTTTATCTCAACTCATAAACCCTTCATTGTATTTCCTCTCTCTTGTCCAGTTGATTCTTGATTTTAATAGGAAATAAAAGTCTAGAACACAAATTTATTTCTTAATTTCCATTTGCATAGGGTTGCACTAGCCCACCCGAATCCCATCATCATACTTTGTATTTCCTACCTTTATTCTGCTGCATGTTTTCTTTTATTGCATCTAAGAAATCCTTTGCTTCTTCTATATTTTCACCCTCTTCCTCCTCCTCCTCCTCTACAACCCTTTCTCCTTCTCCTTCTCCTTCTCTTTCTCCTTCTCCTTCTCCTTCTACTTCACTTTCCACCCTGACAGGTTCTTTAGCCACAATTTGCTCCTGATGACAAGAACAGAAATATGCATTGGCTCAGAAATTCCGTAACCAAATTTACTTTATACACAGATGTAATAAAAGAAAAAAAGAAATAATTCCTTTCATGTGTGTTCATGAACAGTGAGATACTGAGCAACTTCCATTCTCTAAAAAGATTTCAGTGCAAATGCCAGAGATGATCAATATGTTGAAAGATAGATATTTCCATTCTCAAATAATGGGATTATAAGTAAATTTTAAATGCTGCCACACATCTTAAAATCTGAGAAATTAAAATAACAGGAATATTAGAAAACAGCAACACACCAGATCTGCAATTTTTTCAGAAATGGCATCATTTGTGCTAACATAATGTAGCTTGTAGTGCTTGCAGAGCTCCTTAGCTATGGTAGATTTGCCAGAGCCGGGAGGACCATGAATGTAAACTTTGAGAGGCTGGAAAAAAGGATAAAGATATGACATTACTCAAACAGCACATATGCTTCTATGTAAAAGCAGCAATATTTTTAATATGACTAATAGGAAATAGCAATTGTACTTAAAACTAAAAGGATATTTTTGTCTTATTTATTTATTTCTTGTTGAATATCTCCTCTATCACCCACAGGTCTCAAGTAACATAGTTACTTAGATGATGAAATTTACTGTTGGAGAAAAAGCATGCTTCTATTTAGTAGACTTACAGACCAATTTGTTATGGCTAGTTAATGTTTGAATAATCCAAAGAGATGAAACACAATCCCTCAGATAGGATGCAGCAAATTTTGGAATATCTCTACTTTCCAATTGAGATAAATTTGCTGTCATTAAAATTATTATTTTGACCTCAAAAACTTCAGATCCATCACAATCTTAAGTAATGTCTCATTTCAGCCTACCTAGCCTGAGGATGAGTAAGTGCAATTAGGATCCCAGTATACACTTATTAAATATGTTATGCAATAAACTCATAATCATACCTAATTAAGTGTCTATCTTAATTTAGTAAATCTGACAGCACAAACTCTGCAATAGAGTAGTGACAGAGACAGTCTAGCTAGCCTTCCTTCTCACTGCTACCTGGTATGTACTGTATTTTTAGTTAGATGGATTTGTTCTGCGATGCAATAGTTTAACCCAAACACAGATCTGATAATTCTTTCAGAGCTATGGAGGGACTTTCAGTAAATAACTTTTAACAATAGCATCTTTATCTTTTTTACATGCCCTGAACTCTTATTCAAAGTTTGAACCAGATATAGACATGTCAACAGCTTTATTGATACTTGGATGTAGACAGGCATTTTCCTGCATTTCATAGTTTCAGTAACCTATACATCTGAATACAGAAGTTCTAAATATCAAGCTAACATAGGAAATAGTGAAGTTGCACAGTAAATTACACTACAGAGCAGGGTAAAAGGAAGGCTATATTGCACTGGAATATCCACACTCACTGAATATATAAAGGGCACAAAATACTCACCTAACTATTGACTATTATAAATAAAAATAAATAAAAGATACACTTATTATATTCCTGAGGCAAAATATACCAAGAGTACCATACACTGCATAAAGAAACTAGCTTCAGAATAGCAGCTTTCCATCATTAAGCTAATTTGTATTTACAGAATTTCAATTTTAGGCATAAAGGAAATAAAACTCAGTCTTCTTTTTTTTCTTTTGCGTCTTATTTAAAGAGGCAAAAAAAAAGAGTCTCTTATTTAAATCTTCAATTTAATTTTAAGTTTTTGTGTTCACTTATTTTGCATCTATATCCATCTTCTATGTATTTTTACTTAATTAATTTAAGACTTGTGTTTATGTAACCATTTCTATTGGGAATAAAGAGAGAAGAGCAGTTTAAAATACTATACCAAAGCATTACCAGTAATCCTCGAGCTTGCTTGTATTCCAAGACAACTTGAGCAATGTTATCTATCAGTCCTGTCTCAGCAAACCAGTTAATGTTGAAATTCTCTTTCAAATAAAGAGATTCCATTCGCAGGTTCACAAACAACATATCCAGTTGCATTTGCTGGAGGAACAAAGCTACATTTATTTACAGACTTAAGCTATGCATGTTAAAAGAACAGCTGGAGCAAGAGACTAGAATGGATGGGGAGAATAGAAAGAATTAAAGCATTGGGAAAGAAGGTTTACATACAAAATAAAACAGATATTTAAGCTTTTAAAAATATTAATTTTCAATGTATGATTGTATTTGAGTGTTCTCAAATTAGAACATGCAACACTAAACAATTTTCTGTACAATTAAAAGTTTTCATGTAATTGCAAGGAAACCCCACTTTTATAAATTTATCAAATGCCATCTTAAAACTATCTGGGTTGTATTTTGTTTATTTCTCCTATGAACAGTTACTTCCAGATAAATAGATTAATACAACATAATTTATGTATTCTGTGTTCATCAGCCTTAGTAGCACTGCATTATTAACCTTTTTAAAATTTTTATCATTTTGTGTAGGTTTTGTTAGAGTGCTCCCATATGCTAAGGGGAACAGTGACATCAGAGCTTCAGTGTTTTATTTTTTAAATGAGGCTGTAACTCTTCAAAATTCTGTGTTTTATGATGGCTAGATTTTACTTTATTTATTTTCCAAATTTAAACTCACTTTAAATATTTTTAGGCATATTTTGGGAGGAATTTTTTCTGGTCAAATAAAGAAAAAAGAAATTATATATTTCATGATATCATTCTTTTAAGTTTAAATACTTTCCTGAAGAAATAAAAGAAAGCAAATTACTGACTGTTAGCTCTTTGCTCAGGAATGCATTTTCTTTAGGAACCTTCTCAATTTTTCCTGGTCCAATATTTTTACTGATACACTGTCAGAAAAACAAACAAAGAAACAAATAAAGAAAAACCAGCATCAGAACCACTTAAGAAATCAGATTCTTAGGAAAAAAATGAACAGGATTTCTGTGGATAAAAGATGTGCTGTAAATTTTATGTTACACTGTGCCTGGAAAATCAGGATACTGATTTGAAATAGATCTAAGAACGATACATTTGTGCCTTGAAAATCAGGATACTGATTGAAATAGATTTAAGAACAATATTTTAACTTTAATGTTAGTATTGAATAGCTTTTGATTGCTAAGTAACACTTCTTCCTTACTACCTGCAATTAAAAAAAACCAAAACACCAAAACAAAAACAAACAAAAAAAACCCACAGAAAACTTTATAAAGCTCTTAAATATATGAATAAATTCCTAGTGCTTCAGATGTATTTGGAGATATTTATTTTCCCAGCACTTTTACTTCAGGTTCCTTCAGGTTCTTCATTAACAATTGAGAAGGGTTTTTATATCAATGCTACTGATAACTCTCCACATATCATTTGCATTTCATCATTAGACAGAAATTGTTAGTTACTCCTACAGCCCTTTAGAATATATTTAAATCACACTAAATTCCATAAAATCTTTGTAGAGCATTTGTGTAGACTATTGTCGGAGACTGAAATACTATAGTTTATGACTTAAACATTTTCATGAAGGACTTTTGCCTATTATAGCAAAAACTGTTTTACAAAGGCTGCGGAGAAGAGCACCACACTCTGAACGGGGCTCCGGCTGAGGCCCCGGATTGCTTGCTGATGAAGATAAGATAAAGTAATAATTTAGGGCTGCGGAAAAAGGATGCATTCACAGAGCACAAGCCTAACACCTTCTGAGGAGTGACCCAGCCCAGGGCTATCAGCTGCCAGGCTGCTCACAGACCCTCGCACCTAAAGGCGTGGGGGGGAGGAGACTTTTTCGGTGTGTAGCGCAAAATCCTCTGGTGAGAAGCAATGACCGCCCTTCCTCCACTGTGCACACCGTTCAGCTGAGGGGCCCTTCACAATATCCACAGCAGAAGGGGTGTCATGGCCCATCAAAGGCCCCCCAAAGGGGTCCTCAGACCCCACACCAGAGCACTGCAGCATGATGCTACAGATCCGCAGTGTTGCAAGGGACAGTGTCAAACTGGCCCCTGCAAGGGGACACGTGGGCGTTCCCACCTGCCCAAAGCCTGCATTAACCCGCTGGATTCTACAGGCTTCTGTGTGGTAGCCCTCACCACCAGAGGAAGTCCAGATGGACAGGAGCAACGAGACGTCATTGGGACCTTTGGATGGGTGATATGCTTCCACCTAGTCCCTTCCCTTCCCTTCCCTTCCCTTCCCTTCCCTTCCCTTCCCTTCCCTTCCCTTCCCTTCCCTTCCCTTCCCTTCCCTTCCCTTCCCTTCCCTTCCCTTCCCTTCCCTTCCCTTCCCTTCCCTTCCCTTCCCTTCCCTTCCCTTCCCTTCCCTTCCCTCTCTCTCTTTGCCTCTTTTACTATTAAACAAAATATATCAAATTTTTGGCACCAACATCTAACCTCATTTGCTTTTAATCACGTTTTTGGGATATATTTTATATCTTCAAAGTTCTTTCCATTTTTTACACAGAGACTTAGTTTTCTTTACTCTTCTGGGTTTAAACTGGACCGTAACAACATCAGATCAAATAATCCAGCATTCTGGCTTCAATGATGTCACTTAGTGGACACCCAGTGAAGATAAGCATGGAAAAGGTATATGTGATACTCATTCCAAACTCTCTTCTAATCTTCAGCTATTTTCAACTAGAACTCGCAAGGTGTTTCTTTCCCATGCACCTTTCCAGTCTTCCCCAGGCTGGTACAGCTCCCTGCCAAGAGAAGCCTCTGTAGCACACTGGCAACTTCCCATCCCCAAGAACTGTCCACTTACCCCTGTCCTCTATTTGGCATTTCTAAACACCCTCAGACTTATGAAAGGACACCAACCACTCTCCTTGGGATGCCTCCCTGGACCAAGGCACAGGTTTCATCTCCTAGTGAGCTCCCTGTTTCATTAAACTCTCTTTGATACAACAGCAACAGCAACAAAAGGGCCTTATATAACATTTGCTCAATCTACATGAGCAAGTGTCCTATGAGCTCACTCTCACTATCACAGTGTATTGTTTAGCAGTGTCATTCAGACTACTTCTAGACTTAATATCAAAACTCTTGGAAAAACAAGATATCTTCCACAACATGAAGGGAAACACATGGTAAAGACTCAGTGTCTAATCACAGTTCTGTGAATCCCATAACAATTGTCCTAATAACTTTCTTAGGTAAAATTTTGATTAAAGTTAATGATAATACTGCAAAAATTAGTTCTGAAAGATCAAGTAAACTACTTCATTTAAAGGACAGAAGTCTTAGAGGATTTCAAAGTAATCTTCCATGTAATTTACTACTCAGGATAATTCAGGAAGACCTAGGAATGTCCACTTCAATAAAACACATAGCTTTAAGGCCTTACATACAGATATACTAAAAAACAACAGCAACAAAAAAGAAATTAAAATATCATGCTTTTATCAACTCTCTTACCTTTATTAATTCTCGAAGCGTGTGCATCGATGAATCTACTCCAAGTATGTACTGAAAAGCTGGCTTGAGTTCTGCTACATTTTGCAACACTCTGAAACATAGCAAGGACAGCCCAAGCTGGCACTTGGAGAAGCATCCAGGGCTCTCCTTGTTAAAGGCAGCTCATGAAACAGCACCAAGAGTCTGCAAATTCTTCTGAACATTTCAGAGCATGACATTTTCACAAATATTTCACTGAATAAAGAAGCACAGCTACACATTTTATTTGTAAGGAAGTTAAAAGAATAAAAAGCTATATCTGTGCAAGATGTTGTCTTAGTCAGCTGTAGAGTCCCCAATCCATTTCCAGTTCTGTGCCAGTTAACTGGAATCACACTGTAGACTGAGCATGACTTGTCATTTATTAAATGCAAAGGACCAGTGCAACAGTCAGATAAGGTTTCCAGAAAGCACATCTGCTTCTAGAGAAACTGAAGGCTCTCTATGACTCAGTTAAAAGGGCCCAAAGTGACCTTAAACAAACCCACCCAATTTAAAAGCCTCAGTACTCTGTAGTGGATTTGTTATCTAGCTAGGTATCAATTATTGCTCAGAGAATTTTTTTCCCCTTACATTGCTAAATCACGAACATGAATGGTTGGAATAATATTCTTGCCATCTCCAAAAACAGGTATTGCAGGAGTCTCACCAAGCCAACACATCTGAAAATCAGAGAATAAAGTGAGAGAAAAAAAAAGGGTTACTTTTAACTAGAGCTAAAAAAGGAACATTTGATTACTAGGCAAATCTGTATGTTCAAGATTTAAAGTTCAGTTTATTGAATAATTAATAGAAATTAATAGAACTGCAGTAAAGAAGACCATTCTTGAGCAGTACTGATTGCCAAACTACTAAAACCAAAAGGGTTTCTTTAAAGACTATTCTTTAATCTTGGCAAATATTACTTTTTATCACCCTAAGGAAAAAAAAAAAAAAAAGAGACTGTTGAATAGAAAGACATTTCCCTGGATTCCATTTACATGACAGACATGTTCCCACTGGAAAGTACATATGGAGATACTGTTCAAAAACTAGAGAAATATCTAAGAAAAAATAGAGCCAAAAAAAGGAAAAACACTTTCACTGTAGCTAAAATGTTTCAAAAGGATCAAATAAACAGTTCTGCTCATAAAAGCATTGAGCTTATGATGCCAAGGCTGCTAAAAATGGGTTCAATTCCAGTGCAGTTTGCCCCAAGAAATTAAATGATCCTTCAAATGTAGTTGGATGTCTACCTTAAAAAAGTAGTGAAAGAGTCCTTCCTCAGCTCCATATTGATGTCCTGAGGCAACGACATAAGTTGAAAACTTTTTTTTGTTCTGTAAAGTGAAATCAGCAAAAAGTTTTCATTAAAATCTGGGACTGCAATTGGGATACAAGTTTACACTGGCTCTTGAATACAGGTACATTAAATACACAAAGTGTGCAAACTGTATCACTTCCAAGTTGTAACTATATCAATTGTTGCCTATCCTGTAGCTTCCTGAGTCATATTATTATTACTTCCTTCAAGAAAAGCTGTCTACAGCTGTCTTCAAAAAAAAAGGTCTGTCTACATTTGAACAAAGATTATAAGACTAAAATAAAATTAAGAGGTAAAATTTGGAAGTTATGTAAATCAATTCAGTGAACAGGATAACTCATGCTTCTACTTCCCTTTTTCAAGCAAAAATAACTCTGAAATTCATTGAATCTATTTTTTTCAATACACTCTATTTGCATTTGTCTGTCTGAAGGAGCAGAAAGGCTGGATTAATGATTTTACAATTTCTTTACTTTCATTTTGATAGACTATTACAAAAAAAAATCTTTGAACTGTTTAAATGGTTTGCTAGCCACACATCATGATTAACCCACATATTCTTGGCTGATCTGTGTAACGTCATAAAATTGCCTGTCTGCTTGGACATACATGTTACTGTTTGTATCAATGGTGAGGATGGTTATACAGGGGAAAAAAACAATTAAAACATCATAAAGAGAAAGAGCTTTTGAGGAAGTTTTTTTAATTAGTCACTTTAAAATTTTTTAAGATTAAACAAAATTATTAAATAATTCTCATGTTTTAAATATCCTAGGCATTATATATTTTCATCATAAAATGAAAAGAACCTGCCTTTATCACAGTGGGAATACATGCGCAGATTTGGGATCTATCTTTTTCCTTGGGGAGGCGAGGGGGAATGGACCTTTTGTTGGCATCTTTATAATATTTTAGAAACAGAAAAATAAGGCAGGTCTTAGCCAAGCTTTAATTATATAAGCAAAGCACCATGCACTCAATGACAAGTTGCAAAGTCAGTGTGTTGTATCTACTTGGCTTTATCTATATACTAAGAAAGTGAAACTTTGTTACAAAAACTACTTCAACTGAACTGAATTCAACAGCTTGTTATCAATCACGAGAAACACTAAAATTAGAAGACATTACAGATAGCAGAAGATCTTCCATACTGTAAGGAGAGCTGTCTTTTTCAGACACTGCTAGGGCCTCAGGAGGACTTTGCCATGGGATGAGCACAAAAGGGAGCTACAGCAGAATATCTCTAACTCCAGATCTGGTTAGTATGCCCTGGTTAACACATCTGGACAGAAATTCCCACTGTGGCCAACAGCGTCATGAAGCAACTGCTCGTATGTGTAGCAGTGGTCAAACAGAGATCACCCCTAGTTATGGGTCAGATGGCAACCACCAACCATCACTGAACCCCCTGAATATACCTGTGTGGATACCTGGAACTTGGACTGTAAGGTAAACCACCAAAGCAGTGACTTGAGATGAGGTAAAGGTGGTGTTATCCCAGACAATGCATTACAAAACATTATAAAGCTTACATTAACAAAGCTTGGGGAGAAGAATGATAATGCTGATAATGATCACAAAATGCAGAATTTACAGGCCATTAGGAAAGCCAGCTCAGCAAGTGTGCTGAAATCAGCTCCAACTGGGTAAAACAGTAATTCTGGCAGGGGGAGGTCATGACCACCAACTTATGGCCTTCCCACTCAAGAAACCCATCAACTCAAAAGAAGAGAAAGACTGATCTTGGGACTAATTAGCATTAGAAATGAGGGAATAATTTAACCAATAGATTAAGAGAACTCTGTGGCCAATGAACATTAATTCCTTTTTTTGCTAAAATGTATGAAAAGGAAAAGTTTTGAACTATCTTGGGACCCCCATCACTGAGAAGCCCAGTGGAATCCTTGGGTGGTGACTATCTTCTGCTTGATCTCTCTCCTCTGTTTTCTATTTCTTTCTCTCTACCTCATATTCATTGTTAAATAAAATCTGTATAATTGACTTCAGTTTGTGGTCTCATTTGCATCTTTATTTGGGTAGAGGTATCTCTTACTACTCGGATCTTAACACACACTGAGTTTGCTTGGGTGATTCCATGACAGATAGTGTTTGCACCTCAGAGCAGCAGCTCCCAGGGCTGCTTTGGACAGCCTGCAGACATGTCCCAGAAAATACATAGTAATTTCTGTCTCCTAGCAGGAAAAACCTGCCTCTTCTGAATGCACAGGAGGTGCTATTTCTCATTTCCCTTAAAAAGAATGTAACACAGAATTTCCGTCCATGTACCTTGTGCTAACTCCTGCCTTGTGTGAAGACAAACAACAGTTTTGCACTGAGTGCTGTATTTCACTGAAATGCATACCTCTAGAACAGGTTCAATGCCTCTAACAATAGTTACTCAGTGTCACAAGCCACCCATTGAGAAGGTACTACTTGACGTTACTTGGCTATAGGTGATTTTAAAAACAGGGCAATGTTTAGGCATGTTGCTGTTCCTCGCGGCCCGTTTAGTCCCGGGTAAGGAATGTCATGTTCCCGTGCTGTTCATTAAAGCCACTAGGTGTCACTTTCTAGCTGGGATCCTCAGCTCCGGGCTGTGGTTGTTTTGGCTTGTTCGCTTGCTTCTTAAAAATTGCTTGAAGTGAGAAACAGGTCTAAATGGATTCGGGAACTGTGATGTCACTGAGAACAGAGAAGCAGGATGAAGAACTTTTCTGCCTTTGGCAGGCAGATATTTCTCCAATAAGGCTTAGAAAACCTTCTATTCTTGGTGCAAGAGCTTTTTTACACGGCTGGCTGATGAATTCTAGTGTCTGAGGTCTTGCAGGGAACAATTACAATGTAATTTCTTTCACTGATGGCATATTCCCTAGATGCCACTAAATTTAAGAATCAGTAAAGACTATAATCCAGAAGTCTTCAGCCATCACAGGAAGCCAAAGCTGATTCCATGGGAAGAACAGATGCTTTGGAGCCATCCTGCTCCAAAGTGCTGACAGAAACCATCCAGGGGCAGTGATACCCATTGGTGCTGACACTGGAGTTCTGGAGCACAGGAGCTCCTTTTGAAAGGGTTACAGCAGGTAGTATTGAAAATATTCAAGCTGCTTTATCATGTACTGCTACATATCTGTCCAGATGTTCAGCCTGGCAAACACTTAGTAGCTAATTATATAAATACTTTTGGTATGCAGCGACTCAGTGCTTTGGACTAGTCAGAAAAATTGCCAATAATTCATCTGGGTATCAAGTGGTGGCAGAAGTTAACACAAGGTTGATGGATGCTGTTTAAAATTTTCATGATTTTAACACTGCGGGTGTGAAACTCATCCCATGGTCTTACAAATCCATGTTAGCATAGTAAGAGAAAAACGAATTCACCACTGCTTTTTCAAGCTAGAAACCAAATTTTTACTTGTGTTCTGTACTATTAGATCCACAGTAGAACAGAATATAATTTCTAGTGCTATTTTCTCAGCAGGACATAAGACAGCAAATATATGCTCAAACTAGAGAAAAGTTTTTTTCACAATAAACTCTGTTATTAGCTGGATAAATTTCTGAAATGGACCTTGAATTATATTGCTTATGGGAGACTCCCAACACAGGAAAAAGAATGACCAAATGGCACCTTCATCATCAGTGTATTTTGTTGTCTTTGAACCTCCCCACTACTCTGCCACTAATGACAACAGCTTCCATTTTCCTGAATTGTGAGCTGAGCCACTATTGGTATTTATTTAATAATAGTTCTTAAATACAAATAGAGGCATAGTCTGTTCTCCAGTAAGATTAATGGTCTAATCAGACCAAAGCAAGCAAAGCTGAAGGAGGGGATTTAAAAACATGTAAAGTGATAACATATTTTAGCTATTCTGTGTCAGCTTTATGGCTGTGATTTTAGAGTAAATTATAGGGTGGAACAAAAGTCAACAAGGCCTCTGTTCCAAGAGCACAAACTATCTAGGACATGATAGGTGTGGCCAGAACATCTAAGGATTTAAATGAGTTGTAGTACTAACATAGCTTGCTGATATTTAATGATGCTGCTTTTCTTTAGAGCAGTACTAATATCTCATTCCTCTACAATCTTTCTTCCCCAAATCTTTCCACACAGACCCCAGCTTTGATTGTCTCTGGTACAACCAAAGAAACAGTATTTTTTTTAAGATGAGCATGATTTACTCCCTACCTAAGAAAAAAAAAGACATTGGGATTTATATTGTGCATACACTTAGGTTTCAAAGGGCATTATAGTATTCTCCTTGCTACTATATGTTATTGTTAATTTGTATAATCCATATTTATAAGGACAATATTATATTCTTAAAACTCATTCAAACTGTTTATAAATTCCATTAATATGATAAAGCTCTAAATAAGAAGGCAAACCAGCTTATTTTTATAAAAAAGTTCTATACATACAGTTTTCCCCAGTTTTGCAATGTGTTTTTCAGCATTTAGGTGATCCACAAAGGCAGGATGAGACCTTCTCTTGCGAAAATCTTCTTCAATAAAAGGAGCTTCAGGAGTTTCCTATGAAGAAAAAAAAATGTGATTGATATACATTTGCTAAAACAGAACAAATTTTAAAGGTCTAGATAGTTAAAGGAAGTTTTTTAGAAGCATTTTAAAATCTGTTTTAACTTTGTCTTCATTTGAAAACCGTCAAGGTTCTGAATTTGATGCTTGAGGTTCAGCATTTTGAAAATGTCATTACTTCAATTTCAAATTTCATAGTAAAAGATTTTTAACTTCTATTTATATTTCTAAAAACATTACTTTTTATTATATATAGCATTACACAAGGTTGAAAAACTCTATTTCTGTAACAATGAATTTGAGAATTGCAATAGCATGCTACAAAGCACCCAACATGGCTCCTGAAAATACTTTACATATATTGATATAAAGATGTATCCATTTTAATTATGTATTTCATTAAATATGCAATGAATATGGGATTTTTTTAATGACTGAAAGACAGTGCATTTTGTGGTTAGCATTTGTCTTGCCTTCTTGACTAAGCAACTCCTTATGTCTTTCTGTATCATTATAGCCCAATGCCTAAACTTTTGTGAAAGACAATTTCATCTAGCAATTTTGGCAGTGAGTAATGGGTAAGGGTGAAAGAATCCTAAAAACCCACTCACTTTACCAGCTATCATTGAAGTACACACCCAAAATATATTGTATAATTTAATGTAATAAATATTTTCCATTAAATGGCAACATCTGTTGAAAAAATATTAATGTTTTGATATTACTTACAGGGTCAAAGGGTTTGGTATTTGCCCAGGTCATTATTGTTGAAATGAGGATGAATAACTTTTGTTTTGCAAAAGTCTCTATTTCCTTATGTAGGGCTGTTAAATGAAAGCAAGAATTTTATTTTAAACTGAATTATTCAAATGTAGTTTTGCTTCTATATAAAGGTCCTGGATAGATACTCATACCAATGTTCTATGTGATGTCTTTTTAAGCAAATGCTCTTTGAGTTAATATAAAATAAAGATAAAAAATCATGAAAGAAAACAATTAGAGAAAGAAAGAAAAAGCTACTGAAGAAAGAAAAGCAAGCAAGCAAAGTTTAATATAAAACAATAAAATTAATTTTTTGTTATGCAAATTATTCTGTTGTCCAAATGTTCATATTATAAAGAAAAAAGCATAATTTAGTTTAGCTGTCATATAAAGAATCATATTGCACTCTCACCATGAAAGGATTCCAGCTGACTATTAGAAGAATTTGGGTGTAACAATAAGGAGAAAGTTTTCAAAAGGCTGCTAGTAATATTTTTATTGGACTTTAAAAAAAATAAAATAATTATATAAAATATTGAAACATTCTTTGAATATCACAGGAGCAAATTTTCTACCCACCTCCCAATACAAAGAGATGAGATGATGGTTGACAGTTATTTGGGGAAATTACTGCCTACAAAGATGCGCCATTTAAAGAGCTGGACCATTCCATGTCAGCTTCTCTCCCTTTTGAACGTGGCAGTGCATTCCATGGTTCCTTGCTATTTATCCTAATAATTTGTGCAGCATTTCTCCATCAAGGAACCCAACTTTATATTAAAGTGAACCCATGATAACTTCATTACACATTGATGGCTACATACAAACCAAATTTCTGTTCAGGTAAAGCTATACTAACCAGAAGCAGCCCATGTTGCTTCCTCAATTTGGCTTACATCCTCAGTGATATTATATAAAACAATTTCACACTCAAGCAAGTGGCTTAAGAGTTCTTCTCGAGAAGAGACCTGAGGGAAAACCAGTCAGATTCTGTCATTAGAGAAAAAAAAAAATCCTCTTCTAAATATCCAGTTAAATATCTGGATAGAATGTGGTTTTCTAACACTAGGATGTTAGAATTATTCATAAGATCGTTACCAAACTTTTATCTGTCACATACAAGAAAGCTGATAAAATGGAAATTAAATGCTGAAATTTCTAATTTAGAGTATATGTTAACATAGATAAAAAATAGAGACTTTTAATGGTATTTTAGGATCCATATTTTTAGTGCATTTGTGAGTATTGAAAATATCTACTACTTACCCAGGTGTTTTAAACAACTATCCATTGGCAGAATAGAGAAGACATAAAAAATGTCACTTTCCTTGCAAGATAGCATCCTGTAATTTTTATTGACTTCAGATTATCTGTATTACTTGAGCAAATCCAGCAAACACTTTGGACAAAAGCAGTTAAAACTTAACAGCACCACCCATAATTTCCTGATTGAACAGTTCAGCTGCATAAACATCTGAATTTTCAAATGTTGGAAGAGATTCTTAAATAAGAAGAATAATAACCAGTTTATAACAAGCAGTTTGAGACAGAGGCAATTTCTAGTTTCAGAAAACTAAATCAAGCAATGAGCAATCCCATCCACAAGAGGAAGCCTCCTCTAGTTAATTAAACTCTGGACATACACATTTTTATACAAAAATGGAGGTATTCAGAACAATTAGCTGCTAGTGAAAGCTGTGATTTCAGTGAACAGTTAAGAAGGACACTAACTTTGAGTCCAGCATCACTACCTTCAAAATGGTGATAAAAGACAAAAAGAAGATGAGAGATCCTTGAAGTGTAAGCTTTGAGAAAAAAAGAAAGCAGACCTGTGGATCAATAAGATAGATTTTTTTACAAAAAGTTATGAAGAGGACATCATCTTTTTTCTATCTGAGTTCCTTCCTTTTATATTTGCTGTGTCAGACCTAGAAGTGAGGAAGCCAGAGCACATGCAGGAAGCAGAAGGAGTAAAGCAGATATATACAGGTTCCAGCAGGAACAAAATTTCTTTAGCGTAGGTCATTTTACATGACCTGTGATATTTCTAATGTTGTCTAAGGGCAATCTGAAATCAGACTCATACTTACTGCATATGTTTCCTTTGCAAACTGTAGATCAGCACTCTCTGGATTAGAAAGAGTACCCACTATTTCGTAGGTTTCCCCTGTGCTCGTGGGATCAACAGGGGGTTCATTTTCTTCTCCCTCCTCTTCATCTTCTGCGCTTTCAAGCGTGGCCCCAACAACGGCGGTGGATAAATACTGCAATATACAAGACACATAATTTGTATACAAATACCTATTGAGCCCTACACAGCTTGTCGTAATCTCCAGAAGGCACCAGCAGAGTCTGATCGGCCCTGCTCCTGTTGTTGGTAATGCTCTTCAGAAACAGCTTCCCATAGAGGGGAAATGCTGAGGCGCTGCTCAGGCTCAGCTGGGGTGTGCCGGCTCCCCGTGAGTCCCACGCCTCACAGCCGAGGTGCCGGCGAGTCCCTGGGCGCCTCCGCTCCGCCGCGGCTCCTCTCGGGCAGGGGGTGCCCGCAGGGAACTTGGTTATCGCCCTCCACAGCGATCAGCTGCTGCCTGAACTCTCCCCACCGGCTTTATCCCCACCTCCTGTCCTAACTCTTTATTTTTACTCTTTAGTTTTACTCCATCTTATCTCTTTAGCTGCTCCGTTGCCTCTCCTCAGCAGCTATCTCAGCTGACCCTCCGGTCCGCCCGGCCGAGCTCCCCGGGAACCAGCCGCGGCTCCCCCGCGGGCGGAGGTGCCTGAGGCAGAACGAAGCCGCGGCCGGGAGCAGCTGCGGGCCGTCCCCGCGGTCACCTTGCCGATGCTGCGGCCGCAGTAGGAGTCGAGGTGGTTGAGGAAGATGCGGCGGCCCCGCGGCGCCTCCTCCTCCATGGCCCAGCCCGGGACGCGGCCCGTTGCCGCGCGACCGCCGGCGGCCGCACTTCCCCCGGCCGCCGCTGGGGGCGCGCCGCCCCGGCACGGCGGTCGCGCGCTGCGCGCAGGCGCCGTGGGCACCCGGCCCGGGGCAGCCGCGGCCCCTCAGGCTGGGACTTTTCGCGGAACGGCGCAACGTGTGTGTGGTACTGCCGAGACAAAAATAGATGTTTATTGTGTTATCCGCCGGCCTTTCCGACAGCAGGCGGGCTATGGGGCTGCCTAGGCGATTCACAGACTAACAGCTGCACCAGCAGCACTTATTCAGCGCTCCGGATAAGGCAAACCAATGGCAGCCGAGGGAGACCTGAAATTGTCCCTCCTCAGTGCTGCAGACCTTCCCTCCATGGGGGCAGCAACGCCGCGGGACAGGCATGGGAGAGCATTTTGCTCATCCTCAGTAACCCAGAAGGGGTGGAATGACATTGCTGTCCCACTTTAGGGTTAACACTGTGTTACACTACAAATGTAATACAGTTAAAGAAATAGCACAAGTTTCTTCTGTTAACACCTACAAAATACCTGTTCTGAAAGTATGCTTTTAATAAGCACATAAAATGATGGCTTAGAGACCTCTAAAACAAGAAAAAAAAACACCTAAACAAGCAAACCCCAAAATTTAGTAATGAAACATTACTTTGGCATTTTCCCACTTGGATTTCTAACACTCCAAGTCCTTTACAATCACCTACCATACCTTACCTTGCCGTTTCATGACAAATTTTCAGCTGATACAAGTTTGCAACCAGTTTTCCAAATAATCCACAGCTAATTCAGATTCGTCTAAGGGCATCATGATTTCAGTTGTTCACTTCCAACTTTACAATAGCTCCACCCCCCACAAGAAAACTTCAATGCACCAGTCCATTTATTTAATTCTTTAGTCATTGAAATTGAACAAGTAAATCAGTTGCAAGGAAAAATATTCAAATATAAATTTGCTGAAGTACATTCTCCTCACAGAGGACTAACCACGTGCCACAGACCTGTGTGCAAAAGAGAGCCTATGAACAATTTTTGGAGCATGGAAGCATACCCTAGGGCAGTGGACTAGTTTCAGAAATTTCAACCCAAAAAGATAATAACCATGAAATGGAGCTCTTGAAAACAGAAGCACTAATTACAGTTGTCCTGTCATAGTTGCACATTGCTAACTCAAAGCCATTACAAAAGCTCTGGTAGGCTTGTCTGATCCATATGACTAACCATAGCAGGTATAAGCCAACATAGCTCTACTGAAGCCACTGGAATCTGTGAGAACCAATAAATCCCTAAATGTGGCTCCAAAAAAGCAACTGCATGTACTTGTCACAAAATCATAGAAGAATAATGGCAGAATTGTTTAAATAAAGACACATAAATACAGGAATAATAGAAGATTACAAAAAGTGTGAATGTCACAGAATGTCAGTTCAACTGTACAAGCATTTCCACCCAACTCCAATTTTTAAAAAGTCTACCATTCAGTACATACTTGAAAAGTTATAGCAGAACAATAGATTTATAAAGAGAGTTGTACCAGCTTTTAAGTAGAAAATACAAGTTATATCTTCCAGCTTGTATTAGTCTTAGCAAATTTCAATACAGCCTTTGGTTTCAAACCAATACAATGCAAATAACATTACAGTGCTTAATATAGTATTCATTAGGAGAGGACACTGTACAATTGAGGGAGAAAACGTGAAAACTGGGAGTACCAAAGTACTGTATTATAGAAAGTAAAGCAAAAATACTCTTGAGTATATCCTGTACATCACGTAAATACACATTCAAAATAGTAAACAGGCCTTCCAAGCCTCTCAAACAGTTGCAGTACATATTTATAGCATAGAGAACATAATTTTTAGGAAATGTGTAGCCCATTATTTCTGTGCTTAATCATTTGTGTTTCAGACAATACATTCATATATAAGCAGTTCATCTTGTGTATTATTTGGAGCTTGCTGATTGCCATAGACAAGTACAGATTAATTAACGCTGAGCCTTGCTTTTAACTCAGATACTGCCACTATATAAGCAATGCTCAACTGTTGAAGAACATCTTTCAAGCTACAAAGCTGACAACTTTCAGATTTACATATAGCAAATCAAGCAGGAATTCCTTGCAGAAGTTTTCCAGTAATTTTTTCATTAATTGGGTAGAGCAAGTAGTTACCTTCTGTTTTAAAAAGAAGGCATGAAAATTATCAGTAAGCACACACAAAAAGAATTACTACTTATATCTATAACATTCAGTCTCTATTTTTTTTAGTTTTGAATACTAAGACTTGGAAAAGAGACCAAGGTTTTTGAACATTGTATGGAGCAACTTACATGCTCATTTACAACAGAAAGTAAAATTAAGAATTTTTTCTGCTATTTATCAAAGTGGCTTTTAATAACATTGAGATATATGCAAAACCATGGTAGCAAAATGTTATATAATATACTTCTTATAACGTATAAATGTTATATAATAGTGTAGTAACATGAAGTAGACTTTAATCCAAGAAATGAGGCTTAAGATGTTTGTAAGGAAGATCTCAGTGCTTCATAGTAAGAATTCCTTCTGGCACTAAATCTTCCTCATGTCTGGGTAAGTCATGACTGACTTTCTTTCTTCAAAGCCTCTAGTCTTTGTAGTAATGCATTTCCAAACACTTCTCGATACGCAGGGCTGAGAGAGTCCAACAAGGAGTAGACAGTTTCATGATAGGGAGTTTGCAGTCTATCATCAGTCTGATCAAAGTCATAAGCTACTACCTGCAACAAAGAATTTGGTGGTTAAATTTCTGCAACAAAGAATTGGGTGGTTAAATTTCTGTGGTGATTATCACCTTGGTACATGTAGCACAACACTTAACCTGTAAGAACAAAAAATACTGAATTTAAATCACAGTCTCTTCTTTCTACTGTGGAGCTTACTGATTAGACAGTATTTAAGACAATTTCAAATACCTTTTGTCCAAATCTCAGAATGTGTTAGTAAAATACATTGTTTGTAAAGAAGTCTCACATCTACATGTCTGTATAAAAATTAAAAATGGTGCAAAAAAAATTGTATAGAAGTTGCATTACTGACTTTGGGTACCTGAGAAACCCAAAGATTGACATACCTGTAACAAATTACTTATTCTGGCTTCGCCATTTTGTGTCTTAAATAAATTCCTGGTTTTTTATTAACTTCTCTTCTAGCTTTGTTGCAAGTAACTAGCTAAAGTTCCCTCTTCTAGAAGAAAACATGTAGATCAGGCTTTCATAAAAGTACAAGAGGAATATGTGTGGTTGTCAGTAAAGTATTTTTCTAGGCACCTTTTGAATATGGTCATTGTTCAAAACAAAGAAGTTTAAGAAATTACAAAAATTGGCTTACCCTAAGTCCCGCTTCAGTGAGCTCCAGACAGTATCTGTTCCTTTCCCTGGTTTCCACATTGATGTATGCCACATCCTCTGCACAGGGAAGGGTTTTTGACACAAACATGTTGCTGACAGCAAACAAAACATCATTTACAACAGCTTCAGCTTCTAGTCTCATATCTTTCACGTCTGTTCCTTCGAAGTCTCTATAATCAGAATCTTCTTCAAACCCTGTATTATTGGCCAACTCCATAGGATTGCAATCAGTCTCCATCCTGCATATAAAAACATTTATTTTAGACTTATTATACCACTGCACTCAATAGATAATAACACAAGAAAACACAAGTTATGTTTTAAACAGACATGTATATATTTTAAACATTGTTCAAAAAGGAAACTATGAGACTCAGTGACTTCCATAACTCATGAAATGAAAACCTAGAGAACTCAAACACAAGATATTCAGAAAAAGTGCTGAAGAAGTTTACATGAACATTTAGAAGTGGTATCAGTATCACCGAGGCTAGTTTTTCTCAGGCAAGTTAACTTGCATTCTGTGGTATAGAACTCTTAAGATTCAGTGGTCATTAATTCTGCCCTTTGCTGATGCAGAATGTAGGAGGAAGACAAGTCATGCCTGGAAGAAGCGAAATCAATAGCTGCAGAAAACAAAAACCTACTGTTGGCGCATATAAGGAAGACTCAGAAAAATCTATGAACTAAATGGGTTATCAGAGACCGTAGGAACTAAAGGCAGCTGTTTGTTACAGTCACTAAAGAATAAAGCTCCTGTTCATCTTTTGCGCACAACTGCCGATACATTTCAGAGACACAGGCTGCTGCTCTTTGCCAGCAACTGGTACCAAAGGGGCAGCCCCAGCGGGGTCGCCGCCGCTCGCGGCTCCGGCAGTGGCCCCGCGGGTACCGGTGTGCCCAGGAGGGCTCAGCCAACACCTGAGGAACCCGCGGGTACCAGGAGGCCTCAGCCGACACCTATGGAACATGCTGGAGGCAGCAGGGACAGAGAGCCCCTCGCTCGGGACGCTGCCCGAGAGCTCCGCTAGCTGAGCGCTGCTGCCGGGAGTTAATGGGGGCTGCAGTCACCGATCCGCAACGTGCGGGACATTCACCCCACGGGATCCGCCGCTTCCTGCCAAATCCCACCGCCGACACACAAACAAATTCAAAAGACGCTGAAGTCACCAGGGGAGCGGGATACCGAGCTGCGCAGCCTCCCGCTCCCAGGGACCGCACCCCCGCCGCGCCCCGGAGCGCACCCACCAGCGCCGATGGGCGGCCGAGGCGCCGCCGCCCGACCCCGCACGGCTCCAGACGCGCCCGCCGCCCTGCCCCTCCCCGCTCAGCGCACAGCGCCCGCCGCGCTGCTTCGCGGGCCGCTCCCCGGAGAGGCGGCCCCGGCGCCACCGGCTGCACGACGCCTTCCGGGCGCGCCGCACCGCCCCTCCCGCGGCCGCTTCCGCCCCCGCCTGCTCCGCGCGGCGACGCCACTTCCCGCACGTCACGGTGCCGGTGGTCGGCGGGGGGCGCCGGGAGGAAGGGGACGAGCAGCCGTGATTGGCCTGGCCGCCCTCGCCGGCGGCGCGGAGCTGACAGGGAGGGGCTGCCCTCCCGCCGGACCCCGGCCCTTCCCCGTGCAGCGCGGCTGCGGCGGCCCCTCCGCGCCCGAGAAGATGGCGGCGGTGTCCGAGTGAGGATGGAGCTGCCTGTCAGCGCCTCTTCGCCCTAGGGCGGGCAGTGCCGCCCCGCCGGGGCGTGAGGGGCGGCGGCGGTGCCGCCCGGTAGTGCGGAGCCCCCGCCGTAGCCCGCGCCCAGGGGCGAGGCTTGGCCTGGCGGCCCCGCTCAGCTGCTTCGCGCCTCCGCTCTCCGCCGGCCCCGTCCCGCCGCCCGGCCTCGCGGCCCCCGGCGTGCAGCCGCCATGCCGTGGCCTTTCTCGGAGTCCATCAAGAAGAGAGCCTGCAGGTACCTGCTGCAGAGGTACCTGGGCCACTTCTTGCAGGAGAAGCTCAGCCTGGAGCAGCTCAGCCTGGATCTCTACCAGGGCACCGGCTCCTTGACGCAGGTCCCTCTGGATAAGTGGGTAAGAGATGCTGGCGCTTCACCCCCTCGGCTCCTGCGGCGTCTGAGGGACCAGCTGATTCTCTGCCCCCGGCTGCCACCCACTTCATTTTCAATACCCAGCCTCTTCTATGTAAAAAGTTATAACCATAACTAGCATTTAATCCAGGGAACTGTTGTCTGATATGCTAGGAGTAAAGGAAAAAAAAATCTCGGCATTTGTTACAGATACATTTTTCTAGCCTCACTTCGATTGTGTAATTTTTAATTATGAGAAAGAAACAGAAACTGAAAGAAGGCAATAGCTGCTGGTATTTCAGGGAGAACGAGCTAGTGTACCCCAAACTTCTAGAAATCGCTGTCGTTAATGAGTATGTTTACTGACTGCTAGAGATGGTGAAAACAAAGTAATCCCTGTGGTATCTATGCTTTGTCTTTGTCTTGGAGACGTGTTGGTTCTTAACGATAGTGTTATGCTGAGCTTAGTCTATGTAGTTCTCTAAAGATTGTCCCCTCGTCTTGTAGTGGTGAAAGTACTTGTTGACAAAAAGAAAGCTGATTTTAGCTGGAGTTTGCTCGGCAGGTGGCCTGTCACACTCCAGTCCTGGCATGTTTTTCTATACGTGTGTGTCTCTACACAGGTATTTATATTTCCAACCTACTCTAGAGACAGACCTTTGGATTACTGTGTTTATAATATTTTGTAAAGGTTCTTGGTTTAATTTCCAACATTACTGCATTCTACCTGTCGGTCGAGTGTGTCTTGAGGAGATTAAGCACTGCAGTCAATCGGTCACTGACTTCCAGGGTAGTGCAGATGATGAGCTAGGTCCTTTGCTTTAATGTTTTCCAAACCACATTTTTATTACAGTATGTACTGGTATTAGGCCACGGAGGGTACATTTTAAAATACTTGTCAATATGTGATGTTTTCAGCTAATGGTTTTTAATGTTGTTAGTGTGACAATATGTTCAGAAGTGGTAGGGGACAGACGCTTGCAGAAGTGCTCAATGTTACCAGTGTCTGAGTGTGGACTTTCTTTTGTTGTTTGCTTGTTTGTTTCCTTCTTTTCTTTTCTGGCCGTGTCTGCAGCTTGTTTTCAGTGGCAGGCTTGCAGTGAGGCTTTAATTGAATTGTTATGCCCTCTAGTGGGTATCGAGCTCCTTTTGCGAGTCAAAATGATATTATTTAAAATGTAAAATACTTAGTAACAAAGCAGTTACGGGTCGGTACTAAGTGAAGTGTGCATAACGTATACACAGTGATTAAATGAATATACTGTAATGCTTAGGTGATCTTCCCCATTTGTGGATCAGCATTTTTCTGTTCCACTTGTAAACAATTACATGTTTGAGGCTCTCTGCACGTGACTCTCATGTATGACAGATTGCAAAAGCAGATGTCACGGAAGTACTACAGCTCTCTTTTCCCCCGAGTCATTGTAACCTTGTTCTCAATGAATCACCAGGATGACTGTATTTTTGCATGGCATTTATTTTTGCAGACACTTCTGTTCATCCCAGCACTGTAGATACTTTAGCCAACATTATATGTGTTTATTTGTACAGATATGTAGGAATTCATTGGACTATTAATGGAATGCCTATGCCTTTTGGGGTGTGGACTGTTCAAAAGAATCAAAATGGAATGGATGATGTTTGTGGTTGAATTTTAGTATACATTAAATACTACTTTTGCAGACTGTTGGTCAATAATGTGGAAACAAGTCCTGATGTGAAGGCTGTGCTTCAGTTCTAAAATTTCACTTGGAATGCTCTAATTACTTCCTTCTAGGAACAGCTGGCCTATTTATGAAGCAATTTAGCTCAAGAGTGCTTCAGTTTCTTTTGCTTGAGATAGTAAATTTCTATTTTAAAATAATAAGCAGTATACTAATATATACTTACTTTTTATGTGCATGGGTAGCAAAAAGACATCTCAGTCAGATTTGTTCAAAATACGGTAGCTAGCTTACTTCCTGCTGTAGCAAATTATTTGTAAATTCATTCAAGTAATTTAAATCAACATATGGTATTTTAAAATACAGTTTTCATTTCTAATAATTATTTTTGCTTTATCTTATGCTATTGCCACGTGTATAATTCTTAAATATAGGTTCAAATATGAGCTTTTTGAGCTTTTATATTATTTATTTTATAAAATTTTAATATCACTGAATTTTAGTTGATTATTTGATTCCTAAATAATTTCCAATAGGGCTATTCAGGTTCTGTTTCTTTAAAATTTGTCATTTTCTGCTGCCTGAGTGGACTTTGGAACAGAAACTAAAAAAGCTGAACATGCAAGGCAAACAAAATTCTAAAGGCAAGGTTATTGAGAGCAACAAGTTAATGTGATGGGAAAGTTGCATCTGGAGATATAAGAATAAAGAAATTATCTTTTCAGAAATTTACATTTTTAAAATTATTCTAAATAATTGGAATATAGTTTTAAATACCATTAAAATGGCAAAGAACTTTTAAATCCTTGTTTTTTTCAAAACTTAGGATGTTGAATTTAAGCATTTTCTTAGGTAAAAATCAGTAGCCTTGTTCAAAACTCAGCAAGGTCAAAACCACACTTTCTCTTGCCAGTTAAAGATTATGTCTTATTATTGCAACCACTGCCTTTAGTAGGGTCTTGTTTACATTAGAAAGTTGCACTCTCTGGATTTGATATGTGAATAAGATTGGGATTTGCCTCATTAAAGCCTAGCTACTTCTTGTCTAAGAGCTTAAGTTTTAACTACATTTTAAAATTAAACCACAAGCAGGAACTCACTTTTTTATTAGCCTAAGTGTGAAGAATATGTTTAATGTGAATGGATGTAATGAAACCTTTATAGAGCAATAGGAGAGTCTTCTGAGAATTGTGGAAAACTTGAAAATCCTAAATTACTGTGTTAGAGGCACTTGAATGTAGCAGTGTTTATAATGCCACTATAAAAATATGATGTAGAAATGGCAAGTATGTTACACAGCAAGAGGGGATTGTTTGGGTCCACTGTCACATCGAAAATGAACTTTACATTGCAATTACATGCTATGAAATACTCCTGTCATAGAAACTGAGTACTTTTGGTGCTTTTACTGTCAGCCTGTTTTCAGTTTTCTTCAAGTACTGCCAAAGAAAGAGCAGATTAACTTTTGTTAGTATTCTGATATTTATAAGAGTAAGTTAGCAGCCTTTTTTTGTATAGTACAAAAATACAGACTATACAGCCACCACAGAGCCATTCTGAAAGCTAGGCAGAGTGAAATTGCAATGAAATTGATGTAGTTGGAACTGTCAATTTTTTTTGTCTGAGTATAACTAATTTTCTAGTAGTGTCAAAGTGTTTTTATTTGTTAGATGCAAAACCATGGATGTGATTTAAAAAAAAAGTTATGATTTTTAATTTTTATTTTATTGTTTTCTAGTGTCTTAATGAGATCCTGGAGTCTGCTGATGCACCTCTGGAAGTCACAGATGGATTTATCCAATCAATTTCTTTATCTGTCCCGTGGGGGTCGTTGCTGCAGGATAACTGTGCATTGGAAGTAAAAGGATTAGAGATGGTCTTCAGGCCAAGACCAAGGCTTGGTAGGCTTATTTTTTTTGATTTTAGGAAAGGAGATTCTTTTCAGTTTTTCAGAGTAAAAAGTCTACCCTTGCTTTAGTTAATTCTTGGTCTTATTTAAATTGTCATTTAGCTTCCATACATTAATGATTGAGAGTTATAAAAAAAGAAACTCTCAGGTGTTTGTCAGTTGGTTGTCAACTCAATTAGTTGTTGCTCTGTTAAATAATTTTAAATGCTTATAATATTCCTACTATTGTATGTCTTCCAAGCTGTTTCAGACCTATAGAAATGGAAGTGTGGGCAGGAGTTTTTGCAGTTTTTGGGGGGTGTTTGTGCAGTTCTGTGAGGCAGTGTTAGTAGCTGGCTGTTGGGTGGCAGCAGGACAAACATCATGGTGTAACACTGGGGAGGTTCTGTCTTTGTCTACTTCAGGCTAAAGGATGCATCTTCTTGGATGTTTAGAGAACAAAAAGTGCAATTTAATTGCCATGGCAGTGTGAAATAATGACTTCTGAGTACTCTAAATACATACTAACTTTGATTATAGTGCTGAGGGTTGTCTGAGTTCTTCCAGCTTGTCTGTATCCACGTGCTTGTTACTGATCTAGTTTAGATTGTCCTAGTGATAGATTTTTACTGATCATCAAGCTTCAATAAATTCTGTAGAACACATAGTTCATTTTTAGTTGTGAAAATTGTTTGAATGTCTGAAGGACTTTAATTTGGTTTCCTTCTTGTAGTGTAGAGAAGGTGGAACAAAACATTTTTTAAACATAAGAAGAAGAAAAAAAAAAGCGTAAAACCTATTTATCTTTTGCTAGTTACCTTAAATGAATTACTTGCTTACATGTACTCTACATTTAATCTGTAGTTGTTTAATTGGAATTAAGTTTTGAGCTGTGTTACTTTCTGATGTAAGATTATTGCTTTGAAGGAATGGTAGTGTTAGGAAGAAACCTCTATTTCTTCACCTGCATCAGTTAGTTCTCTGTGATGTACAGTGCTTTATAATAGACTAAATAGTGTAGAGAAAACCCCATGGTGTTGGTTTTGTCACACATCCATAGCCATGTGGAGGTTTCCAGACCTGAATGCTTAACTGAAATGTTTTAACACAGCTTGTATTTGGGCTAGTTTTATTTGTGTCTGCCTGTACTAGAATGTGATAGTTGAATTTGATTTGCTTTTCTAATCCATAGTTTTATAGTATTTGCTCACAATGGCCTTGGCATTAGCTGGTAGGAATGCTTTGTCAATTAAATTAATCTGGCTGATGAAAAACTTGTTCAACTTAATACATGCTGTGCTCTTGGATTTTATTATGTTTTGCTTACTATGTCAGGTCTGTGTTAGGCATTTAAAACATGTTTTAATGTGCTAAGATAACATTTTAAACCTTGCTTAAGGTTTAAAATGCAGTGTTGTCCATGCAGGATATGTTTCAAGAGGAATAAGAAACTTTGAAATAATTCTTAAAAATTTGACTTAACTTCATTTTGCCAATTATGCCTACAAAAACATACCAATATAGTAGAAGAATTCTAGAAATTATTTAATTGCTTAAATTAGTTAAACCACTGCTGAAAATTGATTACACTGTTGATTACCTGATTTCTTGTTTATACTGAGTTTTCAAATACCAGAATCTTACCAGTGCAGTCTAACAGATTGCATTAATTTTAAAGTCATAAAGTCTATAATGAGAGATTATAACTAGATTTGTTTTAAAGTATAACTTCTTACTAAGCTGTTGAAACTTTTCTGGATGTGCCAAATATATTGGTGTGTTTTGTCTTTATAGTTTCATGAAGTCCATGTTTAATTTATTAGGACTTATTTTACTCCACAGCATCTGGTTCTGAGCCTATGTATTGGTCAAGTTTTATGACCAGTAGTATGCAGCTTGCAAAAGAGTGTCTTAGCCAAAAATTGACAGATGAACAAGGAGAAGGGTCCCAGCCTTTTGAAGGACTTGAGAAATTTGCAGAAACTATTGAAACAGGTATGAATCAATTACTGAGATTTGAATTAACATCTGAGATTTAATTGGTTTATGTTGTGTGTCAGTTTTACAAAATGGCATTTCAGCTGCCATAACTTACATGATTGATTTTCACTTGTTAGCATTGCTTGTAAAATCTAAAGAGGAATGCTGGACAAGTGATCTTGATTTTGAAGTGGGGGAAAAAGCCCCATTTACTTCCTGAAGTATTTGTGTACTTCCTTCAGTGGACAGATTGAACTCTGTCTCGGGGCAAGTTGGTGTTTTGTTTCACCAGAATAAATCCAGCTAAATCTATGCCTGAGGGATTGATGACATGTCTTAGTTTTGGAGATGGCTGTGTAATTCATCAATTGCTAATAATGATATTGTTGAAAGAGAAATGGAAAAAGTTTCTTCAGCTGTGTTTGTGCAGAGCTGACCTGTTATGTTGTATGACTCTCCATAATCACACCATGTTGATAGAAATACTTCAGAAACTTTTTTTTGTTGGAGATGGTTTTCCTAAGTGCACAAAACTAAGGGCTTATGACCACATTATGTGGTGGAGAACTTTGTGCAGAAATGTCTGAGTTAAGGGAAATGTTTAAAGTCCCATCTGGAGATGGAATTCCTCAGCCCAGGCAGCGTGCTGCTGCAGCAATGCTTAATAGTTCAGATATGGTGCCCAATGAAGATGTTACTTCCCTTGAGGATCATCCACACTGAGCTACAGGAAAACTTGGTTTGAACTGTCACTTGCTGAAATGTCTGAGCCTTAGAGAGCAGTTGTATGCTGTGGACTTACATATTGGTCATTTAATAGGAGTTTATATTGTCTCTTGAAGTCTTGTTGCCTTGTTAAACTCAATTGATAATTTCCATGGAAATAAATATTGAGAGCTTAAAATCAAAGACCATTTAATATGGTTACATAAGTAATCATTCAGTAACTTGACATAATAGTCTACATTGTAATTTTTTTTTTTTTTAAGTTCTAAGAAGAGTAAAAGTTACCTTTTTGGATACTGTGTTACGAATAGAACATGTGCCAGAAAACTCTAAAAGTGGAACTGCACTTGAAATCAGAGTTGAAAGGTAATTTTTTTTTAAATTTTTTTTTTAATATGTGGATTTTTTTTCCTAAGGGACTTCTTGCCATTTCCTGTAACATACATTTTACTCATACACACAATTCTTAGTATATAGTTAGACACTTGCTCTCGAGCACCTCTTTTATAATGCTGGTGAGCATTGTCTTCACTCAGATTCCACTTAGCATGTTTCTGTTAAAATTATTTAACCATCAAATTAGAAGAATTCTTTTTTTCCCTATACACATTTTCATCAACTTCTACAGTTAATGAATAACATTTCTCAGACATTCTATGGCCAATGTATGTTGTTGGCTGGTCAGGCACAATTAGAAAGGGAACTGACCCCTTTGAGTAAGACACTTTAAATCTTTTTAGAAAAAAAGATACAGTCCTGAAAAAAATCTCAAAACCCTGAAAGAATTTAGGTTCTATGTGAGCTTTCAAAAGAGCCCATGTGAATTCTGTAATTACTTTGAACATGAATACTGTGTGTGTTCTCAATATAGATTATTTTCAACCTATGGGAGAGTGTAGTCATACTTTCTTGCAAAGTATTGAGATTAGCATCAAATAAAACTGATGCTTACCAAGGATTGCTAATGAAATATATTTAGTTTTAAGCATTTATAAGCTTCAGATTAGTGTGTTCTCTGGAGTATCTTCCCATTTCTGGTGGTGTCCCATAGAAAAGTTAAGATTTCCACCCATTCCCAGAGAGTGTTGGGGTTTCATTTCATGGCAGTGGACAGCATGTAAAAATGTGAAGAGAGAGACCATGTACAAACTGAAAGGTTAAAAGGCACAAGGAGAAGTAACAATTTTCATGCACCCACTGTCTTAATTTCCTTTCTTTTGCCTCCCAGAACTATGTACTGTGATGAAACTGCAGATGAGTGCTCTGGAATTAATGTTCATCAGCCCACAGCTTTTGCTCACAAATTGCTGCAGCTCTCAGGTGTCTCTTTCTTCTGGGATGAGTTTCCTGCATCAGCAAAGTCCTCCCCAGTGTGTTCAGCTACTCAGCTGGTAAAAATAAATACATTATATAAAGATGTAAACCCATGAAAGAATATATTGTTATGCTATTAGATTAATTCTGAAGGATTGTACTAAAATCTATATTTGGGAAGTTTTATATCAGTTCCTGTTGATTTTGAGGAGAGGCAAGGAAATGGACTTTAGTAGAGTCCATTTCTGGAGTAGAAATGGAGGAAATTAGAAATTTGAGTAGAAATTAGGATGTATTGTACTAGAATCTGGTTGCAACTTTAAGAGCTAGAAATTCAAGATCCCTGCAATTCACTATTCTGTGGAAACTTGCTGTTCTTTCAAAGGCCTCATGCTTCACATTCTATGTGCCTTGTTTTTTCAGTTATCAGTACATGTTTGTAAAGCCTTTGTCAAATTTATAGTTTGTAAAGTGATTTTTTGTGTTGTAAGCTTATTTGAAATGCTTGTGTTTTGTGTTTTTTCCTAAGAAATGGGATACATTCTTATTCCTTTATCTGTAACTTTTTAAGGCAACTGAACCAAAGCTTTCACCTAGCTGGAATCCAAAAATCATTTATGAGCCACATCCACAACTAACAAGAAACTTGCCAGAAATTACCCCTTCTGACCCTGTACAGATCTGTAAGCTGATTGGTAGAATGGAGTTAAGCCTAACATTAAAACAAAATGAAGTACTTCCTGGAGCCAAGGTTAGTCATGTTTTCCTGGTGTTTAACTAAATGAGTAGTTTTGTATTTCTTTTTTTTTTCTAGTACATATGAAAAAGGTGTAATATTCTCAGGGGAACAGAATTGCCATCGTTTTCATGTTGATTCTTTATGTTCTAACCTAATAAATATGTGTAAAAAAGACCTCTTCATGGTGGTCAGATGAGTCAGGACATACTGAAATCTCTTAAATGAGAATTCCTGTATGTTAGAGAGAGACTCTATTTAAGTGTTTAAAAACCAAGTAGACATGGTAGTGAGTATATAAGTAAAGCTGTGAAATATATTCTCCTTCTCTCCAGTTTTTAAATTGGCTGTTGACCTGTTTTGTATAGCCTACCATATTTTATAGAAAGCATAAAGTTTCTACTGCTGTAGAGAAGGATTTTTTTCATGTCCAGCAATTTCTCATCAATCTTTAACTGTTCTTATTTATTTAGTTAAGAGTCCTTGAAAAGTAAAATAACATTTCCTTGGTGTGAAATAGAGAAATGCTTCCAATTTTAAAAGTATTAATATACAAAACAGAAGACCTTCATTGTTTTAAGGTCTATTTCAAAAGGTGCTTACTTGAATATCTCATAATTAGTAAGTGAAACTAACTTTATTTTTTATTACTTTGGGAATTATTAAAAAAAAAAGCAGATTAATGAATTATTGATTTTTTTTTTTTCTGTTGAGATTGAGTATTTCTTTTAAGCTGATAGTGACACATCTGCATTTATCCTGCCAAGCTCCAGGTTGGAAGAAACGCAAAATTATGTTTCTAGTTGTTTTATAAAAGATACTGGTGTAATGACTGTATTCTTTCCACCATAAAAATCTATTATCCAAATAACTGATTCAAAGTAATGTAAAGAAAAATTCCTTCAGGTTTCTTGACAGCATTTTTTCGTTTTCTTTTTAGTTGGATGTAGATGGACAAATAGATTCTGTACATCTGTTTCTGTCACCAAGGCAGGTTCATCTTCTATTGGACATGGTAGCAGCTATTGCTGGACCAGGCAAGTATTACTAGGAACAAAATAAAAAATTTTGCAAGATAAAAATGTTTCTTCAGTTGAAAAAAAATTATGTTGGTACATTATTATGAGTTTTTATCTGATGTTAGTAAAATGCTTTGTAGCTGCTGTGAGTTAGGACTATGATTAATTTTTTGTCTTTAATTGCAAATTGTACGCCTAATAATGAAACAAACCAGCAAATAAGAGTTGACACATGACTATATAATGATACAAGAAATGGGGAAGTTCTAGGTGGAGAAAACCAGGAGACTGAACAAATTCTGATTCTTGCAGCTTTTGTTTTGCAAGAGGAATTTAGCTTCTCTATCCTGTGTTTTAGTGTCAGGCACAGAAAATATAGAACAGGCTGTAATTGAGTTTTTCTGCATTTGTGAAGAACTAAAAACGGTGTTTCAATTACTGCAGTAGAAGTATGAGAGTGCTTTGGTTTGTTCCCCTCATCTATTTTATATAGCAACACTTGTTGGGGTAAATAATCTTTTTGAAAGATATGTCATATTCTGGGTGGGTGCTTAATATTCTTCTGATACTGATCTACTTGTTTTATTGGATGTGCTCATTGTTTTTGGACAACTGGAGAAGTATTACATACAGTTTCCCATGTGTGTAATCTTCAAACCTGAAACTTTATTTTTTATAATAATTTTTATATTTATTAATATAACTTAATTCCTTAATAGTAAAACCCTTAAGAGGTTGTGGCCTTAGTCCCTAAAGCTGACTGAGAAGAGAAATGTATGCGTCTTATATGCCATCAGACTGCATATATAACCTTGAAATGTTTTCATCAGATATGAAGTTAATAAATCCTAGGAGAGAGTAATCTGTTCTGAACAAATAAAACCTTCAAACCAACAAAGTGCACAAGTACACACATCTGATATATAACTACAAATGCAAATATATACACCAATAATTCATTTTCAGATTAATTTTTGAATTTTATTAGGGATACAGGAAATTACACTAGGATTTCTGTCCTGTTTTTGAATTCAGAGAGTCTGAGCAGGATAGAATTGTCCAATAAAGATCGGAAGAACCGGCCCATGCAGCAGGAGGACGAGTATCGCATTCAGATGGAGCTGAAACGTTATTTGAGGAAAGAGTCTTTGTCTGCAGGAGCATCATCTGAACAAAGCTTCTATGAGACAGAGAGTGCCAGAACGCCTTCTAGTCGTGGCAAGTATAAAAGATGATGCAAAATAGCAAATAACCTGGTGTTAAGATTGTTTAAATTGACTGTTCATCTTTTAATCTTACCAATTTATGTATTAGAATAAGTTTGACTTGAAGTAATGATATGCCATTAATGGTAAAGTTCAGTAAAAAATTAACTAGTTTAGGTATCAGGCTGGACTTGATTCAGTATTTCCTTAAAATTGTTCAGTTTATGTTAATGTGAAGCATGCTAAAAACACATACACCATGACATCTTTTCAAGTGTGTGGTTGAGGAAATTACATCTAGAGTAATAGTTGTATTTATCTCATTTTATGTGAATACTTTTTTGCTAATTATTTTTAATGTGAAATACTTTGATTTGTCAAAAGGAGAATGTATCAATTTATAGAAGTTATATTAACTTGAATATGAAAATGAGGTATTTAACTGTTCTGATATTCATGTGGTTTTTTTGTAATTTGATTTTTATTTAATCTCACTCCATTGACACTACTAGTCTCATGTCAAGAAAACTTGGGACTTCTGTAAATGATGTGTTTAGCTGGTTATTCTGTCTAGCAGTTAGATTTCTAGACTTAAAAATACATTTCTATTAGAAATAAAGGATTTTTTAAAATTAGTAAATAACTCTTAATTATCTGTGGTTCTCTACTAGAGGAAGAAGTTTTCTTCTCAATGGCTGAAATGGACATGTCCCACAGTCTTTCCTCCCTTCCACCTCTTGGAGATCCTCCAACCATGGATCTAGACTTGTCTTTAACCAGTACATACACAACTACACCAGCAGGATCTCCATTGAGCACTACAGTGGTATAGTATTAACTGCATTTGGAATCTTTTAGAAATTAACACTTCTGCCTGAAACTGTTGCATAATTGCTGCATTCTTTGCAATGTTAGGAGCTGTTGCAAAATTCTAGAACAATTGAAATGTTTAGAGCTGATAGTATTCCTTCTATGCAATGGAAATGGTATTGGAATTATTCACGTTTATTTGGCTAAACCAGGAAATGTGTTTTCAAATGCCTTGAAGCTTATATAGAATGCTTCATGATTTATTTTCTTTTTAATTACTGCATGTGTACTACCTGGTTTCCTTTTAAAATAGACTACACAGGCAATGTTGTATGAAATTGTAGTATTAAATTTTTCCTCAGACAGTATAAAAACTGTGCTGTTGTTATCGCTATCTTTCCCAAATCTGTTGTGTACCTAATGTTTTCTGTAATGAAAACCATGGAGAGTAGTTGTAGAACTAGAAAAATATATGCTCATGAGGAATGCAACTTTAGCCTTAAAAACCTGTGGAATTAAAAAGCATATCTTGAAATAAAGCATATCTGCATTGATAAGTTGAGCACTAATTCTCCATGAAATGGCATGCTGTTGATTGTTTATGCATGTTGGAGTGTTTTGGTAATTTACCTCATTATCTATGTTTGATTTAATGTCTAACAACTCTTTGCAAATTTAAGGTCATATATATTTTTTGTTATAGCTGCAACCAACTTGGGGTGATTTTCTTGATCGTAACAAACAAGAATTACAGCCTCCAAGAGGTTCCTCACTAACAGCCAATATGGTTCACCAGACTTCCATAAGAAGGACATGTAAGTAACAACAGATAGATAGTTTTGCCTAGATAATTATGAAAATGAATTGTTATGCAGCAACTTGGTAAAAAGAAATGAAAATCAAAAGTAAGATGATTTTATAAATGTGTTATTGCTGAAAAATTACGTGAACTTAATTTTGTATTTCAGCTATTCCATCCAGATCTGTTTCTGTGGATGAATCCAGACCTGAGCTACTTTTTAGACTGGCAGTTGGAACTTTCTCAGTGTCTGTACTTCATATTGACCCTTTACCCCCACCTGAAAGTTCACTGAACCTTAACCCATTGACACCAATGGCTCGGGATTTCTTTGCCCGAATAGAAAAGATTGAGCCAGTTAAGTTTTCAACAGAAGATTTTCTGTCCTTCCGAGAAGTATTTGCAGAAGCTTGTTCTCATGATCACCTTAGGTATAACTTTGCTTATTAATAAATATAAGTAACAAAAATATATTTTAAGTAAATTTGAATAAAGTAAGTTTATTTCCATAGGAATTGTGTCACTTAATATTTGAATTGCATTAGTCTTCTTTATTATTTTCAAAATAGTCTTGAATTTTGACATCTGTTGTCCAAGACATCTTTTTTAAAAAAGTTGAAACAGAAAAAGAAACGAGAATAAACATTAAAATCACCTAGCTTTTTAATAGATTAGTTAAATTAGGTACAGTTTCTATGACAGAAGCCTAGAGTGTCAAGAATAATTAAGTAAATATCTCTAGAAATAGCTGTGTTTTACAGAACTATTGTTATTCCAATGTAGTGATTGCTGCTTTAAGGAGCTTAGGGTTTTACTTAGTGCAAAATATGATATCAGTAGGGATAAAGCCTAAGTGAGAACAAGATAATAAAGTCAGGCAACAGTCTCTTTTTTTGCAGAAATTTTTACCATCCCAGTACAGTGTATGAAGTAAAATATTTAAGGGTATATATATATTTTCTTACCTTATGTATGTAATTTAGACTTTGTGAGACATTTGACTTCTTCATTGTCTAAGGATGTTAGTTTTATATGAACTGCACCTCAGGATAGATGCCTAAAATGTTCTTTACAAATTTCTCTATGCTGACCGTTGTTGATTATGTAACATGAGCTTCATTGTCTTTGTTGCTAAATCTGTTACAATTAGATATTTTCATATATTTGGAGAAATTATGATGTTTTAATGATTTAAAAATGATTGTAGTGATCCTTTTTTTTGCCTATTTAAGTTTTGACTTTTCATAATTATTATTGATTTATGCTACTTTTACTAATTATTAATTTTAATAATCCAGGTTTATAGGTACTGGCATCAAAGTGTCTTATGAGCAAAGACAAAGGACTGCCTCACGAAGCTTTAGTACTGACTTATCCATTGGTGAGATGGAATTCCTGGAATGCCTTTTTTCTACTGACTCTCATTCCATGCAGCCTCACTATACAGAGGTATGTTAAAAACAAAGAGAGTTCTATAAAAAAGAAACGTTAATTATATAACTGAGAATGGTAGGTTTTAAAAAGGTTGTAATTAAAAATGTCTCTTAATGGTTTTTAATTTTTTGAATATGTTACAGTTTTAAGATTAAAATTTACATTTTAATTCTGAGCTCAAATAGTGAACCAACTTCTGTCATACCTGACAGGAACAGCACCAAGTAGCCAAACTTTGTTAGTTACTTCTTAAATATGCTTAATGTGGTTTAGGTATTAGTTTTTGAAAAACACTTACTCTAAGCAATGGAGTTGAGCAGTGCAAAGGTTTCTTGTGGTGGTGATTATTCTTCCAGCTCGTTAGTGGTCAGAGATATCCAGTAAGGTAGCTGAATATGTGGATTGAGTAAACAGTTGAGCTGGGGCCCTGTTCACTGTCTTCTGTGTAGGATTACCTGTCTGTTCTAGCTAAAATGTCATAATGTGGCAATTCATTCTTATTTATTAAACTTTTTTTTTTTTTTCCTGAAGCTGCTGACATTTCATTCTGAAGAAAGAAATGATTCTCATTCTATGCCATGCCTTCAGCTGCATTATAAGCATTTAGATAATAGAGGACCTCAGGTAAGGTGGGAGATGTAAATGACTAAGTTTCTGTACAATAACCTTTGTCTAATTTGGTTCATTTGAACAGAAAATTGACTGTAAAACAGAGAGTTCTTAACTCCTACTTATTATAATTTGTTTCACTGTATTGTGTTGAAGATTTTAGTGCTTTTTCTCTTTCTTTTCAGGGTAGTCAAGGGAGACTCAGCTCTGTTCCACAGAAAGCAGAGTTACAAATAAAGTTAAGTCCAGTGTTTTGTGAGCTGGATATTAGTATTGTAGACAGATTAAATTCCTTACTTCAACCCCAGAAGCTAACTACAGTGGAGATGATGGCATCTCACATGTATGCTTCTTACAATAAGCACATAAGTCTGGTAAGTTTAACGTGAAGTTGCTTAATAAACTTGCTGGGTTTTTTTGCAGGAGGAAGTCAGGGTGACAGTAAGCCTGGGACTGCTAGTTCTGATTGATTTGTGGTGGCTGAAGTGCTTTTTTTTAGTGTGAGAGGTTTTTTTTCTTTGGTAGGTTGAGTGGACTTAGTTTGGTTTTTCCCAACTTCTGACACAGATGCATTTTGCATTCAGTGATTGTGTGCTTGAAAACAGACCAAAAGACAGTGGTAGATGGTTCACAAATTGCATAAATTCTCAGCTTCTTGAAGCAAGGAGAACCAGGCAAAAAAGAATAATCTTGACTGACTTCTCATCCCTAATCTGTCCCATCATGCTCTCCAGCAGCTGATATAAAGTGTTGCTAACAATTCCACTTCTATGTTAAAATCTTTAATTGTCACAATCAGCCCAGTTGTCTCTGTGGTGTATTACCTGCTTTTGGGGTAGGTGACAGAGAGAATGGGGGGCATATGCATTGCATTCTAGTGTTCTGGGACCAACAGAAAGAAATTGAAGCTTATTTGCCTTGATTTGGGTTATCACAATAGCATTAAAACTTAAAGATTTTTCTTAAAATACTTGAGGAATGATTACCTGCATTTAACTGATTTTCTACGCAACAACAAAAATCTTCATGTAATTTTATTGCTGCATTTACTGATTATGGAAAAATCAGCTTTCAAAATGATTTAAGAGACTCCTAAAATTGTAAAACATCAATTATTTCTGTAAATATAATTGTCTTGCAAGTTTGATTCCTCTCAATGATCAGCAAAAGGGTGAGGGTATGAAGGACCTGAAAGGGACAGGAGCTGGACACCCTGACTTCCTAAAGGGACAAATACACATGATAGTAATTCCTACTTTTTCAACAGCAGCAGTATTTAAACAAGTGTCTAAGACATGGTATTTCCTAACTGCAGCTGAATATTGTTTGGTACTTTCACTATCTAATTTTAGAGGAAAAATAATTGCAAAAATAGCAAGTTTTTTTAAAGATTGCTAATCTCTGCAAAAACTTGACTTCTAAGTAGAATCTTCATGATACCTATAATAGAAAAATATCCTAATAACAAGTGCAGTTGGTCTTGATGTGTTTTTTCTGTGATACACAAGTAATATTTTTCATTTTCAGATATTACATCATCAAAAGCTTTCCCCATAGTCACTTTTAATGCTATTTTCTCTGATTCAGAGGGGTTTTTATTCACTCTGGTTTGTGTTTTGTTTTTTGTTGTTTGGTTCTTTTAGCATAAAGCATTTGCTGAAGTTTTTCTGGATGATTCACATACTCCTGCAAACTGTAGAGTTTCAGTTCAAGTCACTGCCCCAGCATTAAAACTCTCTGTTCGCTTCCCAATACCTGATCTACGGTCAGATCAGGAAAGAGGACCATGGTTCAAGAAATCACTTCAGAAGGAGATTCTTCATCTTGAATTTACAGATTTGGAATTTAAAACTGAATTTATTGGAGGGTCAACTCCAGAACAAGTTAAATTAGAGCTTACCTTTAAAGAGCTAACTGGTAAGAATGTTAATACTGTATTCAGGAGTCATTTTTTATTTTTCTAGGTACTGTGTAGTTGAGAGAGAGGTCCTCTCATATGGAGTAACCCAGGGAGTGTCTTTTCACCTGAATTTTGGAGTAGATATGATATCTCTACTGTAATTTTGTATTCTGTACTAAATACCAATGTAAGTCCAAGCAATACTACTATGAGGAGAGGCTGTGTGTCCAGTTTGGGGCTCCTCAGTAAAAGAAAGACAAGGAGCTCCTGCAGAGGGTCCAATGCAGAGGGTCAAAGCTAATGAGGGGTCTGGAGCATCTTTAATATGATGAGAGGCTGCAGGAGCTGGGCCTGTCAGTCTGGAAAAGACTGAGAGAGAAATCTCATACGTATGTGAATATCTCAAAGACAGGTGTCAAGAGGATGGTGCCAGAGTCTTCAGTGGTGCCCAGAGACAGGACAAGGAGCAGTGGCCATAAACTGAGACACAAGAAATTTCACATTAACATGAGGAAGAACTTCTGTACGTTGAGGGTGGCTGAGCACTGGAACAGGTGCCCAGGGAGATTGTGGAGTCTCCCAGGCCCACCTTGGACACACTCCTGTGTAACCTGCCCTAGGTGACCCTGCCTTGGCAGAAGGGTTGGGCTAGATAACAGCCAGAGGTCCTTTTCAACCCTAAAAGTGCTGTGATGCCAAGATTGATTCCCAAAATAACTATCATTGAAAAACTTTAATAATTTTATGCCTCTAATATCTTTCAAAGTAATAAATCTATGAGACTGATTTATATTTGCAATCTTCTCTGCTGTCTCATTTTGTATATTTAATCAAAGCTGTGACAAAGTAGTGATGCTATAAAAGTAAATGCTGGTATCTATGCATTAGAAGTGCCTGATTTTCCAACTACTGCTAGCTAAAAATAACTTTTGTTTCTAAAAGTATATATTAATTTTTTGGAAGAAGAGATGACAAAATCTGCCTAAGTAGCTTAGTAAGTAGCATTGGCTAGTTATTCTTGTTTGACTCCAACTTGAGGAGTGAGTGGCTGACCTGAATTAGCAGTTGTCATTCATCTGTTAATTTCTAAAAAATCTCTTTCTATTCAGGTTCATTTGAAGAAGATAATGCAGAAACACCAGTAAAATTTTTTCAGGTGTCAGGTGGCACAGATGGAGATATAACATCATCATCAGACAATTTTGACTGGCCTCGGTAAAATAAATTTTCATGTTTTTAATGTGGATTGATTAAATTTTTATGAAGAACTGTTGTTTTTCTAATTTTAATCCAGAATGCTTGTGTGGTAAAAGATTAAAAATAATTTGTGAAGAAAGAGCGTGTAACTATTAACAAGACGTCAAGAATTTATAAAAAAACATGGAACTTCTACATTTATAATAATGCAATATGCTTTTTATAGTACAACTTCTGTATGGACTTAAGTAAATTTCACTGAAAGTTAGGTAAATGATTAGAGACTTGAAACTTTTTCCCATTTTTTTTACTTTACCTTTTCTCCTGCATTCATGACTGAATACCAAACCACCCATCCTAGTTGAATTTTGCCTCAAAATAATATAAGGCATAAGAATAGTAAGAGTAATTACATTGTGACTGAATTATTGCAGCTTATATCACATGCAAGGCAATACAGTGCTTCAGACTTACTGAAGACAAGGACCTGACAGCTGAAGCATGTAATAAGATATTTAAAGAGGCAGTTTTAGATTTGCTACAGAATTTGCTGTGTACATTGTTTGCCACAAAATTCAGTGGCTTTCTGACAGTAAGTTTATGGGGACATTTTTTCTTTTATAATGGCACAAATAAAATTTTCTATAACGTGTTTACATGTACGAAGCTACACCATACAGTAGAGAATTTTTAATAGCTGTTAATGTTCTAGTGAAACAAGTTTTATTTTGAGAGAGTGCTAGATTTTTCTTGGGTCCACCTATATGATCACCTAATGGAGTTGAACAAAGCAGACACTTAACATTTTCTTTCACCTGATGGTACCACATCCCTTTGTGTGTGTAAGTTAGTTTTTTTCTTAGTAGTATTGATTTGGGTAATAAAATATGTTATTATCTAATAAAAAAGTCCCTGGAATTTTGAGTTATTTAGTCTATGTGTATTTAAAGGCAAGCCAGTAGAACTAGTAGACATGTGACAGAGCATAAATATAAACATTTTAAGCATCTCTAATTGCTTATTCTGCTTAACTTCTCCAATGTCAGGATTGTATTGAAAATAAACCCTCTGGCTGTGCACTCTATTCTGGAAAGGATAGCAGCTGAGGAGGAAGAAGGTGATAATAACTTTCAAGAGGAAGAAGAAGGAGGGTCTCATTCTTTGAAGGATGTCTGTGATATTAGAAGACCAGAGCCTTCTCCGTTTTCTTCTCGTAGGGTTATGTTTGAAAATGAAGAGGTACTATAACATTTTGTTATTGCTTTGTGCTTATGATAGAGAAAATGGATACTGTCTCACTACTTTACATGCAACTTCTGGCTTCCACTTTTGGTTTTGTTTTGGGATTTTTGTTTTTTTAGTTGTGTTTTTTTTTCTTAAACGTAATTATTTTCTTTTTTCTTTCAGATGGTGATGCCCGGAGATATCGTTGAAATGACTGAGTTTCAGGATAAAACAATTAGCAATTCTCATTATGTACTGGAACTCACGTTACCAAACATTCACTTAACACTACCAAACAAAAGCTTTTATGAAAAACTGTACAACAGGCAAGTATAATTGTTTTGCTTGGTTATCATGACCTGTACTCTCAGTTCTGTCTCACTTTTGATAAAAGCAATTGTCTAAGCAGGTATAGCAGGAACTCATTTGTACAGCTTATTTAAAAACACAAAGTTATTTTTCTAAGTTAACATGACACCATTGTGTCATGCACCTGATCAGTGCTATGGCAGCTGACTGCTAAAAAGTGTTTGGCAGATTTTGTGAACAAAGGGTGAAGCTAAATAGTCTTTGGCTCTCAGTGAACACTTTGTTCAGATCTCTGTGCAGTGTTTCATTTTGCTCTAATCTTTCTGATTTCTTCTTTAAACCAATTATTATACTTCAGAAACTTGCACTCAATTTTACTCTTCCCATCTAAAAATCTAGAGCTTGCAAGGCAGTTAGAAAATAAAAACCTAATCCAGTTTTGTAAGGCTCACAAAAGTTTATGAAAATGTAGAGAAAGCAAGCCAGATTTATAGATGGGTATCTGTTAGTTTTCTGTCTGAAAACCAGCAAAATACTACTAGATTGTTACTAGGCTGTGCAAATATGCAAGAGAGATTGTGATCTATTTTGGTCTCTGATAGACATTACTTCCAGTATTTTCACTTCCAAAGTGACAAAGCAGAACCTTCCACTGAATATTTTGTTGGAATACTTCTCTACTGAATGTCTTTACCCTGACAGACACACTCACTTGAAATCAAAAGAATGAATGTTTCCTGCAACGTAGTTGAAAATTGATGTGATCAAAATAGGGGTTTCTCGACTCCCCCTCCTACCTACTGAGCAAATATATATCCACTTATAGAGTCTTTTGTGTCTCTATCACATATTAGACTTTGATATGTGCATACCATAATCATGTGCATACCATAATTACAGAAGAGAAGTTACTTCCATTTTTTTATTGCTTTTACTCATGAATATATTATTGTTTTGTGCTCGTGAACTTTATTTTCTCTGTTTATGGAATCTGGAATCTCTATATAAAGTCTGCAAAGGAATTATGCTTGGCTGACCTAATACAAAATGGAAATATAGTCATATATTTTGTGTAATGATAATGTATTTCTTCCTAGGATCAGCAATGATTTATTGTTGTGGGAGCCCACAGCTCCATCTCCTGTAGAAACATTTGAAAACCTTTCTTATGGTGTTGGACTATCTGTGGCCAGCCAACTCATCAACACTTTCAGTAAAGACAGCTTCAGTCAATTTAAATCTGCAGTTCATTATGGTAATACACTTAATATATTATCTAGAACTATAGTGCTTTAGAAGTGTAATTGGCTGAAGTGATTAAGATGTTAGTGGAAAGATTTTGTAAACTTATGGGAAAACATAAACCAAGAAATAAAGAAAAGGTAGATTACTGTTTAATTGGGTAAAATAAGTGTGAAATTGGATTGCATTGCCAATGGAGAAACCGTGGCCTAGAGAATGAGTTGTACTTCATTTTGTCTATTAGATGATGAAAGTGGATCTGAGGAAGAAACACTACAGTATTATTCCACTGTTGATCCAAACTATCGTTCACGCAGAAGGAAAAAGCTTGACTCACAGAATAAGAACTCACAGAGTTTTCTGTCTGTTCTGCTAAATGTGACACATGGATTAGTGTCAATATTCACAGATGTAAAGGTAAGGCACTGGGGCTAGAACAAGTTTTTTGTTGTTTTGACCATGGGTGGCCCCTTCATGCTGTAGTACTTATCTGAAAGGAGATGGTGTTTTTAACAGTAACTCTGTAATCTTTATACTACTATAACTAGGCAGTAATGCAACACAGTATTTTGCAAATTCTATGTACTTTGCTTCATGTGAGAATAACTGAAATGCAAGCCAGAAAACATGTATTAATAGCAAGTGTTGTGGTAGTTTAGACTGCCTAAATGCAGCAATCTGTCAGCAAACAATAATTTTATCATTTCTCTTCCTTCAGCAGGATGATGGAAATACACTGGAAGGAAAATATGGTGAATTTTGGTTTGAGTTCAACAGTGGTTCCCTTTTCAGTGTGACTAAATATGAAGGCTTTGAGGACAGACACTACGTTTGTCTCCATTCTAGCAGCCTGAATTTATATCATCAAGGTAGGGATGGGTTTGAGGTGGCTTTGGGGCTAAATTTGAAATTAACTAAGCTTGAAGCTTTTTAGGAAAAGGCTGTATTTTTTTCTCTTTTCTCTCATAGTGTGTCATTTGGCACAATGAATATAATTTATTGGTAATGTTTCTAAATGCTACAGTAATGCAACTTCATTATAATTGTCTTTAGTTAAAGTTTAGTTCCAACTTTCCTGACAACTGCTGGTATTTACAGATACTGTGATCCTTTGGCAAATTAGCTGTACAGCCTATTCTTTACTATGAAAATGCACTCTTCCTGCATGTTACTGGTTGTTTAATTGAAAAAACTACAGGTTACCAGTGGCTGCTGTGTTTTTCCTCAGTAGCTAGTTGTCATCCACAGGTGAAGAATTTTGGCTGTGTAGTTTGTCTATGTCTGGTAACCCCCATGTAGTGAAACCTTTCAAGGTTTCCCCCTCAGATGCCTGTGAATCAGTGATACTCATGTTTCAGTGCAAGGCGTAGTTGTTGTGTGTTGAGACATTGGCCTGGCACTAGCTCATAAAATGAAGTGTTCTCATGTAACCTGTTGGATATTTCTGTCCTTTATTTCAACTTTGCTATTTTGTTGGGCAAATAAACTCAATTCCTAATAGACACATTGAAGATGATAGCTAGAACTGTGGTTTTAAATATTGGATTACCCACAACCTTCCCTTCACAGTTCTTTGTTGAGCATGACTAACTTTGATAATTGAAATAATTCTGTAGGCATTAAGCATAAAAAAGATTTTCCTTCACACTTCATCAGTAACAGCTTTGGTAATTCATTCCAAAATGTCTTTGCAGGTTTGGTAGATGGAGTTGTCCCCTCCTCTGAAGTACGACTGCCCAGCACAATACGTCCCCATTGGTTAGAGCCTACTATTTGTTTTTCTGAAGAGGATGGTCTTAGTAGGACTACTTCAGATGGTGTAGGAGTGGATAGTCCCAGTATGCTGACTGTTGCAGTCAAAATCCAGTCAGACAAAATAGAGAGCAATACAAAGGTTTGTGTTATTTGTACTTTTATAAGTTGAGTTATCTCAGTTATATGGAAGCATCTGGACATGGAGTTAGAAGGGTTAGAGATGAAGAAGCCATATAGTTCTCAGACATTAATTTTCAAACTACAATTTTCTCTTAGAATCTTTGAGTGGATTATAAAATTTAAGCAGTAGCTTAATTTACTAATTCTTCCAATGCTTCACTTTGGTGATCATGCTGTTTTTTTACTGAATGCATTTTTTGAGTAGTTGACATTTTTTGTTTTTGTTGAGTTTCTCTGTTGTTAAAACAGGCAAGAACAAATATAGAATTACACTGCAGTTAACTAGCAGTGTCATCTAATAGGCAGCCTTTACTTACCTATTTGGAATAGGACTGTTAAATGACAGTAGCATTCATTAGTGTGGCTAAAAGAGAACCTCTTAGCTGGCATAGTGGTGACAAACAGGTTAGTTGAGTTATCTTAAGAAAGATTCTGCAGACCAGCAAAATGTTGTGGGTGTTCAGTTGTCTCACATGTGAACTACTTTAGGTTGGTCCTCCTGGTACTCCTATTTCTGCTGAATCCCAGAGTGAATGTGCAGGCAAGCCTTTCTTCCTACCACCACCACAAAACTGCCTGTCCTGTTGCAGAAAGTATGATACTGTGTTATCCAGGGTTTCTGTATTGGAAGGCAGGGTTTTTCTAGACACCAGGAGATTGTTGGGAGCAGAAGGGTAACACAGTTTCATAATCTAGATGTGAAATAGTTACATGTTTCATGTAAGCCAAGTCATGCAACTTTGTTGTGCAGGAATTTCTGGTGGCTGTTGGACTGCGAGGAGCCACCCTTCAGCACCGTGTGTTGCCTTCAGGTTTAAGCTGGCATGAACAGGTCAGGCTGCTACTGTTTTCTTGATTACATCTTCAATTTCAGTCTCATTGCCTTAACTATCAAACTAAATCTTGATTGAAAATCTTGATGTTAGGCTGTGCTTTATTATCATACTCTGCACTTGAAAGTGTTGTTCTTTCTTTCCTGTTTCTCTTTGAGACCATTGACAGATGATAATCTTACTTTTAAATAATTTCATGTCTATTCATTTGGTACTGTTCCTCCCATCATCCTAACTTTCTGTACAGTACATGTGAGGGAGGTCTTGGCAGGGTTTACTTCATTCTGTTGGGGTTTGGGTTTTGGGTTTTGTTTAAAATTCAAATTAAAAAATCTCAGTAGTGCAATACTATTCAAGTATGTAAATAATCCTTAAGTTAAAAATACCCTCAAAAGATGCAAACATGTTATTTGCAGTTCTGAAAGCATTTCTGTATTTTTTCTTTCTGCTCACTTTATCTCTCAAGTCTTATTTCTCAGTTGTATATTTCCTGTTTTGTATTGCAGTACTGCAGAAAAAGCAGTACTGGAGGACTTTGGGGAGGCAGTGAGCAGCAGTTGACACAAACACTTCTGAATGAGAAGGGTTGTAGTCATAGGTGTGGATGCAGAGGTAGAGCAGAAAGGGCTGGAGCCCCTTGATGTGTGTGTGTGCACAAGGCAAAACACACCATTAGCACAGGAGCAGTGTCCTTGCATGTCCCTGCCCCATACTGGATTACAGACAGCAGCCCTTGACACTCAGTCTGCTCCTGTTCATCCTCCAGTCTGTATAATATTCTGATTTTTACATGCCTTGTTACTGTATAACTGTGGAGCTGACCTTGGGGCTTTGGACTCTCCTGTGCCCTTATTTTCTCCTCAGTATAGTATTCCCATGGTTTGTGTATCCTGCTTTACACCATGTTGCTTCTTTGCTCTGTGAAATTTTCCTCAAGTAACATTTCCAAGTGCATCACAGGCAATCTTTTTTGGAGGGGGAGGGATCAAATAAAAATTGTCCAAAAAGGTAAGTAGAAGAAAAAATTAAAAGACTAGCAGTGATGGTATACCCCAGGCCTGGAATATTTTAAGAACTTCTATAGTATAACATATTCAAGAGGGAACTATGACAGATGTTACAGAGGAGGATAGCAGCTATTTTTATGTGGTAGTACAAGAAAAAGCTGTTTATACAATGAATGTGCACATGGTTATGAGTGTATTTCCCATATCCACCCCTCAAGAAAGACTTGAAGATACCTTCAGCAATGTGGAGTTAACTAAAAGTTAACTTTTCAGAGAGAGAGCAAGGAAAATACAAACGCTGTAATAACAGCTACAAAGAGGGCTGAATAAGACTGTATTTGGGAAGTCTTAAAAATGCATTGTGAAGCTTTGTTACAAGGAGCCACTTGAGTGTATGTGGATTGGTCTTTTCCATACCTTTGAAGCTGCAGTTTTTATGGGGTTTTTTTGGTGTTGTTTATATTCTATGCTTCTCTCTATAAAGATCTTGAGCAAGCATCTTTATTGTCATGCCTGTTACAGATCTTCATTTTTGCTCTTTTGTGATGTGTAGTTGTTTGTTAATTTAACAGATATTGAGGTATTTATTTTTTGTGATTTTTAGATTTTATATTTTTTGAATATTTCTGATGAGCCTGTTCTGGGATATAGTCCTCCAGCTACAATTACTACTTTTCATGTGCATCTGTGGAGTTGTGCTCTTGATTACAGGTAAGTAAAATGTAAGTGGGTCACTTAACACTGCAGCTGTATACTTGCTCTTCAGGAATGCTCAAATTTGCATACTATAAATAATAGTTATTTAGACACTTTTGGAAAAAATACTTAACAGACATCCTTTAACTAGAAGGAATTTAAAGTAGGATATGACTTGCTTAGGTCTGGGAAGATGGAGTTAGATAATCTGTAAGGCTTTGAGTGAACTTCACATAGGTACAGAGCACTAATTTGTTTTTCCAATTTGTTATTAGGCCCTTGTTTTTGCCAGTCAGATCTCTCCTTACTGTTGAAACTTTCAGCATTTCCAGCAGTGTTGCAGTAGATAAATCCTCTTCTACTCTCAGGTATGATTTAAATTATTATGAATCATGTGAGCTCCTGTAAAACTTGTAATGCCTGTCTGCTTTTTTGACCTCAGAAGCTTTCATGTTGTATAAATGATCACGCTGGTTTCCGGCTTTTGAAATACGCTTTGCTCACATGTAATTCTTCTGTTTTATTAGGTTAAAGAATTTTGTTTATTTACACTTTTTAGTTGGATTGCTTCCTTTAAAAACAAGCAATTCTGCATTTTTAATAAGATTGCAATGTCCTGAAATGAAGTTATGTCTATTTTATGGATTAGTAAGACCTTAAGATTTCTTATATTTTTTTACTTGGCAACAGTGTTTTAATTAATTGAATATTTAATGACTAATGAAAATATCTGTAACTTCTAATAACTTTCTTGCAACTTCAGTTGAATATTCATTCTGTTTTACCCGTTCTGTTGTGAAATATCTACCAAGTTGATTATTTTTATTGATTAAACCTTTTAAGTGATCAAAACAAATGTTCTGTTAACTTTGTTTAGGGAAAAAAGACAGAAATAAGTGTTAAGGCTTAAGGCATTATTTCTTATTCTGGGTAGGATCAAATATATAAATTGAAACGTAAAAAATATGTAATTAGCAATGGGGAAAATATCTTACAGTGGTTAATTGTCAATAGATTTGAAAATTATGAAAGGCTAAAGTGAAGAGTTTGAATTTAAGATATGCTTGGTATATTTGTATTTTAAAATATTTTTTATATACTAATTTCTTTTGGCTTACTAATTGCACAACATTTCCCTAAGCATTTTTATTTCATCTTGTTTTTGTCTCTTAGGATCATTTTAGATGAAGCTGCTTTGCATTTGTCTGACAAATGCAACACTGTCATGGTGAACCTCCATAGAGGTAAGGATGTTTTAGATGTGACTAATCAATTACAGAGCCTAAAGAAACAAAATTACAGGCATATTCAGCATATATAAAGGTTATTTGAGAAGAGGACTGAGAAGATAAGAAGCAGCAAGTAGACTATGAGAGAATAGTGCAATCTTGATAAAAATCTGAGTGCTCTGGTTTGGATTTGTGAACCCAGAAGTCAGAGAAGAGCACCTGCAATTCCTCTGGTATCTTGTTACAATTTACTAATGGATATTTGAAAAAGCATATGTTTAAAAATCTGGAGTTTCACAGAATGAAATTTTTGTAGAAAAGAGACCTCATGAGATATAAATAGTTGAACTTGAAAGGTGTTATATGGCAGAGAGTTGTAGGTTCTGAAAAGAATCCTACCAGCTGGATTGCCCTCATTGAAATAATAAGAACCTTTAAGGACTGAGGAACTTGAATCAATATTTACTAAATGAGTTGGAGAAATAATGAAACCTTGTGCCCACAAACCTGTATTTAGCTTAGGTAAGAAATCTCTAGCAGGGGGCACAGTAAAGGCTTGCCTGTTTTGTTTAAACAACAAAAGAGGACAAATAAGTTATTCATGGCACTGAAAGATTAGTGCAGTATGAACTGAACATGTTCTCTCTCACTTCAGCTAAAAACTGATAGAATGTTTAGTCATTCAGCTTCTGTGTGCCTTGGTTTCTCTAACTCACACAGATGGGATGAAGGTAAATATCTTAAAAGATTACACTGCCCTCAGATGGTGGTAGTGGGAGTGATACATTGGACTGAAAAGGTTCAAGTTCTTCATCTGAGTAGCTGAAAGTTGAACTCTGAAAGTAATCCTCATAAAAGAAGGAAATGCAGAGATATGAAAGGCTTTGATCCCTTTACAGCTCATGCTAGTTTTAATGGGTTTAGAACTGTACATATATAGGGTTTTGCTATTTTCTTAGTAATATTTAAAATTATCATATTTCAGATTATGTTCGTGTTATGGATATGGGGCTGCTGGAACTAACCATTACAACAGTAAAATCTGATTCTGAGGGAGAAAGAGTAAGTATTTAATCACAAACAAAATAAATTTGAAATCTTCATGAGAGATTGTGATTTGAAAATTAGTTTATTGTACTTAAAATCAAAGGTTTTCCAGTTTACTTGTATTTTTTAACTAATTTTTTGACTAGTTAAAATAATTGAAAAATAGCTGTGTATATGTCATTTTTATGGAACTTTGGGATAATTTGAAGTTTATTGTTGTTTTTTCATTGTTGCTATCTAGACTAAACCTCGTTTTGAGCTGCACTGTTCCAGTGATGTAATCCATATCCGTACCTGCTCTGATTCGTGTGCTGCACTAATGAATCTCATCCAATATATTGCAAGTTATGGTGATTTACATCCACCTGCTAAGACAGAGGTTAAACGTGGAGTTAGCAAGCCAAAAATGAAGGTATTAGAATAGCAAAATGATAGCAGCTTAACTTTCTGATTCTTGGTAATATATTTTAATTTAATCCCTATTCTATTTACAAATAATATGAGATTTTCTGCAGAGAAATTGTATCAAATTGTACCAATTGTATCTGATTTAAAATATATTTCAGAGTTAAAATAGTATTTTTTTCCTGCTTTGGTCACTAAATATTTCAAAACATTATGCGGTTTACCTCTTGTACTTCATTCTTATCTAAAGAAGAAAATTCCAGGACATACATGAACTGTCCAGGTACTCTGACCTAAATACCCTGAACCATAATGTTCTAAGCTACTTTATGAATGAATCATCCAGCTTGGTGTTTCAGATCACTTGAGTATTTAACAAGTTAATGGTTTTTTTCTCACAGTTTAAGAGCTGTGAAGCAAGCTGTTCTAGCAAAATCTTTTTTGACATTTGTTGTTTTTGAGATGTAACTATGTATACTTCCTCTCCTACAGGTAGAGACCTTTAGCCAACCATCTTCCCACGGACCAGGCCTTGCTGAGTCAGAGCAGCAGATTTTACGGGATTTGATGAGTGATGCCATGGAAGAAATTGAGACTCAACAGACTGCTTCTGCCATCAAGCAAGAGTCTAATGGTGAGAATCCCCTGAAGGCATACCCCTGCATATAAAGTACAACTTTTCTGGAAAGAAAGTGGGATTGAAAGTTTTGTGTATATAGAGATGCTGCAATAAGAATGAGAGCAGGTACTTAGGATGTCTGAAGTCTTCGAAATATGGAACAGATTCTTGCTTTTAATAATAGTAATGCAGAAGTACTTTGATATTCTAGTCAAAAATATACATTACTGAGCTACTGAAAGCAGCAGGGAAGAAATCTGTCTCTGGGACTCTGTCAAGACCCCAAATTCTGTAGGAGTATAAGTTAGTGTGCAGGAATAAAGACCTCTCTTCTGTATGTCAGAGAGGTCCAGGAAGAGGGTATGGTTTCAAGGCACAGGAAGAACTTTTTAGCTATAAAGAATTTTTTCAATTAGCAGATAAAATCAACTACCTTTTTCTATCACAGATTATGGCTTCTGTATCATGGCTAGAGTGTAATTGAAGTTTAAATTTGATAAGGATTTTGTACTTGCAAGTAGATTTCCATTTCCGTGATCTCTGTTCTTTTTTTCTGTGGTAGAGGGTGAGCAGTCTCTGTGGTACTGAAAGATTTTGGTGCTGTGGTCTTACTACCAGAATAAGAAACTTGAGAATTGTATATTATTTATAGTATGAATTGATTCAAGATATAATGAGCAAATTTCCTTGATATAATTGAAGTAGCAAACATGAGTTTACTTAATTTTCGTATTTCGTAAGGATTTTTCCACTGAAACATGTTTTTTCTCCACTCTTCTTCAACTCCCAGGAGTTTTTGATGACAAATCTCAAACTCAGGAGCCATCTTGCTCAGATCTCTTCCTGTTTCCAGATGAAAGTGGAAATGTCTCACAAGAGCCAAGTCCCACTTATGCTTCATTTACTCATCACCTGATAAGTGAGGCCATGGGAGATGTTCCAGCAGAAAGTGATGATTTCTGCATTCTTTTTGCACCTAAAGTTGCTGTTGCTGTAAGATCCTTTGAAAATTACTAAAAAAATCCATATATAAACTGAATTAGAGAAAAGCTTATGTAAAGCCTGGGTAAATAAGATGTCATAGATTTCTGTGATTGCTTAGTGATGCTTTTCTGTTTGGAGGGAATTCATGCATTGTTGCTATTAGTAATGAGAGCAAGTATTTTCAAATAGATATGATTTTTCTATATCTCAGCACTGTGTAATTGTTCTCTCATCTGAGTGTTACATTAAACGTTGGCAGTTTTCCTACATCTTAGTCATGTTCAATCATTGTCATATCAACTTAAAATAATGGCATAATTAGCAAAAAAAAAGTGTTAAGCAAAAACCAGCATTTATCAAAACAGCAGCTTTGCACATCTTCTAATCTTTTGTTCATTTCTTTTAATCTAAGCTCTCAATGTTTCTAAGGATCTAAAATCCTTGACAAACCTCAGACATAAATTTTTGTGTCACTTTACACCAATGTCTGTCCTCTGCATGTTGTCTGGTGGTATTCTTCCTAATAGGCAGAAGCAGTTCTTTGGTCTCTGATTAGAAGATGCATTTTCCCAGTTAGAGCTTGTTTGTTTCCAGAAGTGCTAATAGGGTGGCCTGGGCTCTTCTGTGGTTTTCTGCTTGCTTTCAACTAGTACTTAGTTTTGTTTATAGTTTGGGTGGGGAAGTTTTTTGTTTTGGTTTGGGGTTTTTTATTGCTGTTTTTAACTACTTCACAGGTTCTACTTTTTTCATATGCTTTTGTCTGTAGTTTATAAGAAACATTTCTAAACTGATCATGTGTTGTATAAGCTTTAGAAGACAATACAGAAAATTTTCCTTTTCATAGGAAAGAATTGGGCATCTCAATAAAGATGATCTCACCTTCTCAATGCTATATTTTTTTTTAATTAGGAAAAAGAGGAAGAGCCAGTTATAAAAATAATGGTTGATGATGCAATTATCATAAAGGAAAATCATTTCAGTCAACCTATTAAAAAAACGGATACAAGCAAAGCTCCACTTCATTTTCCTGTTCCTCTGGTACGCTATGTTGTAAAGGAAATATCTCTTATTTGGCATCTTTATGGTGGAAGGGATTTTGGGGCTGCACCACCAACTTCTCCAGCTAAAAGTTTCATGTAAGTGTTTCATCTAATTATGTGGATTAGAAAATTCAGAAATGCTTTCTTTTCTTTTGATATGGAGGAATCTTATTGTTCAATCACAAGTCCCCCTTGCTTGTTTCTTGGCTCTCTTCTCACAAGGAATCAATCATAGAATGATTTGGGTTGGGAGGGATCTTAAAGATCATCCAGATTCTCACTCAGTTCAACTCCACAGAGTGTATTTTTTCCTGTGTCTTAACCTGGACAAGCTTGGTTTGATTTTGCTGATTTTTAGAGGGGGGTGGAGGGATGGATTTTGTTTTAGGGTAATATTGGTAGTCAAATTTTCCTAAAGAGATCAGGACTTAAGGAGCATAAGTGTAAGATTTACAGGATATCATGTGAGCTAGAGAATAAAATTATTACAGCCAAAACTAAGGAAATGTTTTATGAATCTTAATTTCGTGGAATACATGCACCTGGCATTCTGCTTAGATGTATTTTACTTGAACAAAAAAAATTACTTGGTTAACAGTAATGTAATTTCAGTTATTTTGTAATATAATTAAAATAGTAAGAACTTACATCTAGTGTGTTTAGTTTTAGATTAACATTGAGATAACTTTAATCTGCAAAAGTGTATTTTTCCTTTTAATTTTCCCAGAAGTCCCCATAGTTCTCCTTCTCATACACCAACAAGGCATGGACGGAATACAGCATGTGGAGGAAGAGGAAGAAACCCAGACTTCCTAATGGAAATACAGTTAAGCAAGGTGAGTAGCAGAAACAGCTTCAGCCATGACTCACTCTGTGGATATCTTTACATGTTATACTCCTTTGATAACACCTTTCCATTAGAGTTCAGTACTATTTCTTTCAACAGTATCTACATCTAAGCAATCACTTCAGTGATGAATGTAGAATTTGTTCAACAAAAACTGTTAGTATTAGCATTGTACTTTTTTTCTGAATAAGGTTGTTTCTATATCCCATCACAATATTCTTAAAAGCTTTTGTTTATTACAACCCAGTTTTGCAACTGCTGTTCTGTGTTCCTCGCTTTAGTTCCATTCTGAATAGATATCCCTCTTATAAAATTAAGTGTTCTAACAAAATAAGCAAGACATAGATATTTTGAGAACATTCAATTTGATAACTGGGTATGAAATAACATCTGGTTATATCAGAGTATTGTTTCTGTGTTTCCCCTAACGTATTTAGCACCCTTCAGGCATAAGTATCTTAGTTGTTTTTAGGCTGTGGTTACCTCTAACATAGGAGCTAAATGCTTTTTTCTGGTGCTGTGAATAGTATTGGCAAGGAGTTAAACATATTTCATGTTAAATGGATCAATAACAGAATCTTTTTAAAATAAGATGTTTTCAAACGTTTCCATAAACATGAAAGGCATTACATAAAAATAAAGGCCTTTTTATAGTCTATGTGCATTTCTGAGAATTAAAATTCATCCCATTAACACCTCAAGCTTGCCAGAAATATTTAATGCTTAGGGTAGCATTTTCTAGAAAAAAACATGATATTGAAATAAACAAAAGGAAAAAGGGAAGCATTTAATGTTCCACCTGGAAAACTTCATATGTAGAATGATAGCTGTCTCTCAATTTGCATATATTTAATGAGAGTTGGTGTTAGCACTGAAGCAGTATAAAGATTTTTTCTACTACTTGCCCCTCTAACTTGTTACGTGGCTGAGCAGTAATGTTTAAAGCAATGAAGGAGAGTAAAAGGTGTCGCACACAGACGGTGTTGCCTTGGGGCTCAGCGCGGGGCCGGCAGGGGCCGCTGCCGCTCTCTGTGCGCGCCCAGCAGCGTTCGCTGCCGGCCGGGGTGCGCGGGCTCTGGGGAGCAGGGGGTGATGGTCTGTGGGTCACCACAGCTGGACATGAGAGCTGCATAACTTACAATTGAAGAAAAATGATGAATTAGCTTTATATGGAGTCACTTGAGAAGTCAGTTGGTAGGGAAAAAACATTTTTTTCTTAAGTAAGAGAGTGCAAGATTCAAGAACTGGAAGATTGTCTGGTACAGGCTTCACCATGAAGTAAGAAAGATGTCAGGATTGAGAGGAAAAAGCTGAGTCAATGTAAAAAAAAAATGAAATTCATTCTTTATCTTATGTCAGTAAGATTTCCTTATCAAAGAGTCAGTACTCTTTGTTTTGGCTTGAATTTGCATTGTAAAATATGAACAACTACACAACTAGAAATTGGAAGATTTCTACTCCTAGATATGTAAAAACCTGAATAGTGTTCAGAAATCTTAATAGTATTTCTGTAGATTTAAAATAGTAGACAGCTTTAAAAGTTCTTATATGTGGTATACTTCCCTGGTTTTTGTTTATTTTTTTAAAGAACTATTCTGTTGTTAAATGGTGTTTTTCAGTGAAGCTGATTGTGCTGGTTTTCTTTTCAAAAGGTGAAATTCCAGCATGAGGTATATCCTCCAGGTGGTGCAGAAGGTGAATCCTGTCTGTTGGAGCAGCCAGTGTCACGACAAGTTTTTATTGTTCAAGACCTGGAGATCAGAGATCGCTTAGCTACATCACAAATGAATAAATTCCTCTATCTCTACTGCAGTAAGGAGATGCCCAGAAAAGCACATTCAAACATGGTATAGCTATGAAATGTTAATTTCTTACAATTACAGTGAGAATTATCGTTGTGGTGGCTGTGTGCACTTCTTAATCTTGCAGAAGCAGAAACATGAGCTCGTGCAACATTGAACTAATATAATTTGTTGATAGTTATTTGCTTGACTCTTTGTGGATATTAAGGCTAATTCAAAAGTCAGTTTGAATGTCAGCATGTCACGTATTAATGTGTTTGAGATTGTTAGTTTAAAAAACCAGATGTGCAGGACTACTTTGGTAGCTTTCACAATTTCACATGCAGATTTGTACTTTTATGTCTTACTGGTTTTATACAGGATTTAGTAATTTTTTGGGGGGATTTCTTTTAACTTTATTTTTTTATAACATTCAGAGGAAATTTTTATGCAATACTGTAATTGCTAAGTGGAATCATACTACTAAATACAGAGATTTAGCAGTAAATGTTTTTCCTAGCTGGTGTTCTGAGATTTAATAATTGTGAATGTTAGTACTTTTATTTATCTTGTTGTTTTTTTTCAGTTAACAGTTAAAGCTTTACATGTCCGTCCAGAGTCTGGCAGATCCCCACAGGAATGTTGTTTACGTGTTTCACTAATGCCACTTCGCCTCAATATTGACCAGGTTGGTTTGCCAGGGCAAAAAATAATCATTTTTTCTTTATTGAATGATACCTGGGGTTTCTTTTAACTAGATACTTGTAGCCATCGTGCATATTTTACGTTTTACATTTTCTTGGTGTGATACCTTTTTTATTTAATCTTTGAATCTCTGTTGTTTCATTTATGCTAGAACTTGCTAGAACTTGCCTTCTGCTGGAACTTGCCTTCTGCTCCAGCTATTACAAAGACAATTTTTAAAATTTATTTAAAAACCAAGAATATCTTAGACAAAACTATTTTCTCAGTAAGTTTTCCTCCTGGAACTTCTGATAATCTCAAAGCGTTTGGAGTCACAGCTTTTAAAAATAACTTCTTGTTCTTGAATGATCTGGTTTTGTTTGTTCATGAAGTGACTTCATTGTTTTTAATTGAATAAGATTAATCATTAATCCTGAAGTGGTTCACGTCATGTTGGTCAAGGGCACTTGACACTTGAGAAATGCTTCTGTAACCTGAAGGCTTTGTCTTGCTATCAACTGCAGTGGCAGGAAGAGCAGAAATTGTTTTACTTTCTTTAGCAGGGTTTGTGCAAGGTATTTTTGGTATAGTCAAGAAACACTGGGGTTTTTCTAAAGCAGTAAGAGCTCTATATGTTTGTGCTGGCAAATGTGAAGTGCAGTTATTACTCTTTGTTGAAGCAGTTCTTCCTTAATTTGTCATCTTCAGAGAGCTACGTGGGGTTTGGATTTTTAGGAGCATAATTAGGATTTCCATACCTTTTCTTTCTTTGAACACACATTAGAGACCAGATTTTCATTTCACTCTTAGCAAAACTGAGCTCTGTAGTGTGCAATAATTTTGTCTAGGAAACAATGGCCTGGAAATGCTGCCATCTAGGGAGGAAATATGTTGCTTCTTGGTTACTTTTAAAGTCTTTTATGTTTTGTACCATAAACAAAATTTACCTTTACAACTTCTGTGAAATTAACCACAGCTTTTTTGGAAGCACAGGGCAGCATGCAGTTATTAGAAATACTTGTTATTACTGCTTAAGCTGTCAGTCTTATCAGCTGGAAGTCAAAATAGAAAAGAAAGTCCAGTTGTCATCAATGATAGGATGAATAAAGCACCAGTGTAATGCATCTGTGTGAAAAGAAAGCTGGGGTGTAATAGCTTTATGGCATTATTAAGACATGAATACCATAGATATCAATAACTTTTAGTGAAGCAGTGAGGAACCCTGATTTGTAATGATTTGGTTGACTTGACAGTACTAGAGAGGAATATAAACTGTATTTAAATACCTTCTGCTGCAAATCAGAGACAAGTTTATAACTGAGTTCTGGAACTCAGTTCTGGAACAGTCTCCAAAGTGAGAGTAGAAATGGTGAAAATAATCCTGAATTTTTAAGGCCAAGCTAGATAGATCATTAAATCCTGTTATATGGAACAGGGTGCAGAGGCTAAGAGGGACTTCCTGGTTTCTGTCCTAGATTTCGTTGTGGTTTATACATATGTGAAAGGATCAAAAAGAAATAAAAGGTTTGGTTTATGTCTGCATAGAAATAGAGCTGGAATAGTAGATAATGTTTGTAGAGAATTAGGTGTTTGTATTTTTTTTAACCTGATTGTATTTTACTTTTTGCCATTAGGATGCCTTGTTTTTCCTGAAGGACTTTTTCACTAGCCTTTCTACAGAAGTAGAACTCTTAGTTACTCCAGATCCTGAAGGTATATTTCTAAAACAAATCTAAAATAAAAGTGCTGCTTCTTTGTCCTTTAATTTGGGTACATGTCTATAAATTCACACGTGGATCTTGTGTGTATAAAAACTTGTGTTGGGGTTTGAGCACTAACATTAATGAATGATTTTTTTAAAACTCAAAAGCCTTTGGTATTTAAGCTTTTTATTTTAGAAATATGAAGAAAGGTGTTCAACACCTGGAATCCCAATTTTATAAAATGAGGTTGAGCCAATATTGGAGCATATTTAATAAGAGCTTCTGGAAAAATTGAGGGCTGCATATGCTATTGGGAGTTATTATTAGATAAAACTAATACATTGTCCTGCTCATTTATAAAATTGAATTCTGTGTTAGACAACTTGAAGCTATTAGACAAACATAATACTCTATGCAATTAAATGATGTTTATATGCTGTTGAAGCAGTGCTTGTTATCAATTACATTATCTGATGCAAAAGCAGTATATATTGAAAAGCACATTTCCACTATGAAGTGTATTTGGCTATTTCTTAGCAGCTATACTTTCTTTACCTATTTCTGTTGGGGTGTCATGCTGAAATGCACAGGTGATGAAGCACTCTGCAGTACTGCCATTAGAACCAGATACATTATTTATGCTGATGCACTAACCTCAACTTCAGCTGCATGTAATAACTTCTATCAAAAACTGAGAGAATCTAAATATTGCCCTGCTAATTCCTGCTAATAAGCATTAGAACTTACTAAGGACACAGTAATTGTGTAAAAACAATCTCTTTGTAATCATTGTGAAAAATATGAGTCACTTTCCTGTGTGTAACTTCTTTTCTTAGTCAAAAAGTCTCCTGGTGCTGAAGTTACATGTAGTTTGCCCAGGCATGTCAGCAGCCTTAAGGAACCAAGTCCAGTCATTTCTTTTGCATCACACAAGCAAGCAAATGAAAATGGCAGCATTGATTCCATGGATGTGGTTAATGGAGAGGATGATCAGTTCTCACAAGAAACAACATCGTACAGTGATCAGCCAGTATTTTTCAGGTAAACTTTTGTTAGAAGAAGTTTTAAGAAGGTGTGGTAATAAATTATTCCAGACCTTCAGACAAAGTGCATTTTTTTGTTTATTGGCTGCTTATAGAAAGCAAATATTGCCCACAGAACCATCGTTTCGTGGTGTTTGCTTGTTTTTGGGGTTTTTTTTTAACATTTTCACTTGCAGGATTAGTAACACATTTGCAAGACTTTAAAATTTATTACAAATGCTAACCTGAAATAGATGTAAATAAACCAAGAAAAGCTGAATTTGCCACTGTATTTTGTACATTTATTCTGAAGTACTAACACAGTAGCAGAAGGATTTATGGTTTACAGAAAAGGGTATGATATCCTAGTTCAGGAGAATGGGAAACCATGAGTTTCTTTTCAGAAAGATAATTTCATTTCCTTTTCATGTTTCTCACTGTAATATTTCCTTTCTGTGTTCCAGAGAATTTCGCTTTACATCAGAAGTTCCAATACGGCTTGATTACCATGGGAAGCATGTATCAATGGATCAGGTTTGTGTACAATGCTGATGCTGTAGAACAAACATTTGATGCTCTTTGTTTTGCTCTCCCCTCCCTGCTCCATGAATGGGAATATCTTTATGATCCCTAATCATTAATGATGCAATTGTGACAAATATAAAACCCTTTATTTCCCCTTAATTTTAGTAAAGCTTAACCTCATTTCACTCTTAATTGGAAGACTAGGGATGGATCCCAAATTATGATTAATCCAGGATAGAACTTGAATGTCACATTTGTGAGCTCCATGATTGGCTTGAAATCATAGTGTAGAGCTGCAGTGCCCCTCAAAGTATGATACCACTGTCTGATGCCAGAATTGTGCATTTTATTTTAATTTTTCCTCATTGATGCCAAAACAAAATACTGTTGTTTATTCTCCTTGTTTCCTTTCCTTGCAGTCTAGTAACATAGGGGTCTCAGTGGCAATGGCAGAATCTATTACAGATGAAAAAAATGCCCATGCCCATGGTTCTTGTTAAAATATGCATTCTTCATTACACTGAGTTTAGAAACCAACATCAAAAAATCCTATTTGCACAACAAGACTTGTACTTTATCATGGCAAATCAGTAAGAAAATATGGAAAGCAGCAACATCTTGAATTTGCCCAGATATCAGAAATCAAAACATGAAATATGGTAGCTTTAGCATGTCTGGAACACACTAAAGCCAGAACTATGTTTGCATAATTTATTTTAGCTTATTATTTCTGAAGAAGCCCTCTTGTATCCAGTTTTTTTTTGAGTAGCAGGTTAAGCCAAGTTTCTTTTTTTGCAAGTTTCCATGTACATTTGGGAGACGGGGAGAGAATATTTAGACAGGATACTTGTAAGTAAGAGTTGAGATGATGAAATTATTTCTCACCGGTTGTATGGGTTGAGTAAATGCATGTGATAACAAAATATTTCACTTACAGGGAACATTAGCTGGGATTCTTATTGGGCTTGCTCAGTTGAACTGCTCAGAATTAAAGTTGAAGAGGCTTTGTTATAGACATGGGTAAGTTTCTCAAAATGTAGATCGATACTGCTATTGCAAATTTGCAAATGTAAAGCAAATTTTATCTTACGATACCCTTCTAAAATCCAGGATACTTTTTGATTCTAGGTTTTTTTCAAATGTATATAACTCAAGAAATTCTGAGTCAGAACAGAATTTAATATATGTGCTATTCTTGATGATAAACTCTTCATTTTAGTTTCATGTTCACTTCCTATGGAACTGTATGTGATTATGCAGTTTTGAGTTTGTTTTATAAAGCATATACAATTGAAATACTTGGCTTAGCCAACAGCAACAAAAGACATTTGAAGAAGCTTTCCTTTTGTTTAAATGACATCTTTTACGTCAGTGACTAATGAATGCATTTATCTTATTAGGAATTGTTTGTTTAAAAAAGTTAATAATTGTATTTACTTTAGTTTATTAGGTGTGGATAAATTATTCTCCTATGCCATCAGTGAATGGCTTAATGATATAAAGAAAAATCAGCTACCAGGAATTTTGGGAGGAGTAGGGCCTATGCATTCGCTTGTACAGTTAGGTAAGTTAATTCTTACTTTTGTTCAGCTACATTTGAATGTGTTTGTTTCTTTAAAAACCAAACAACACCTCTCCCCTCTCAAGAAACTAACACAAACCATGTTGACTCTTGTTTTCACTTCCTTTCAAGGCATTCTGCGTATGTAAGAGAACTGTCTGACTTTGGTGTTGTGCCTTCATTTTCAGTGCAAGGTCTGAAAGACCTGGTGTGGCTGCCCATAGAGCAGTACCGCAAGGACGGTCGGATTGTCAGAGGCTTTCAAAGAGGAGCAGCTTCTTTTGGTACTTCCACTGCCATGGCTGCGCTGGAGCTGACAAACAGAATGGTTCAGACTATACAGGTAGAGTGTATGACTCCTGAAGTTAGGTGTAAAATGAGAGGCGTGTCTAGTAAATGCTCTGTATTAAGCTAATGTCTTAATGCTATAGATTTAAGCTAGCTAGCATCTATTAAAAAAGAAAAGCAGGTGTATAAATAGGAGAGCAGAGACTGGGCAAAGTTTGCAGCAGTCTGTGAGGTGAGAACTATGGCATCAAATGCAATGGTTAGAAAACTGTGTTAAAATGCTGCTGAACACCCAAGCTGCTGCTTGTTTCTTAATGTCTTTAATGCATTGCAATGTACAGTTTAATATGAAAATGTTCAGCTTCACTCAAAAAATCACTCATGCTGAGAAAGATGAGTTCTTTGTTGCATGTGTTATCCACTCGTAGATTCTTACTTTTTTATAAAATATCAACTTCTCTGTGCTTATTTTAAAAAAACAAGCCCACAAAACCAGCCAAAAAAAAGAACCCCAAACCCAAATCAATGCTATTTCTGTAAATCTACACAAAGGCTATAAAGCTTCCTGGATTTAATACTAAGGGAATCTTGGATTAAAGTGTTAATAAATTTATGTTTCTTAATATAAAAAATACAAAATTACAATGAAAGTACACTTTTACCACCTAATCTTGCAAAAATAATATATGTGCCTTAGGTTGACCATATATAGTCAGAAAACCAGTGCTATCAATTACAAGTGGGATTATATATGTGCTTGTGTGTTTATAAGAAATCATTGATCAAATGTTCAGTTTCTATCTTGAGCATTTTATGCACTTTAGAGGATGCCTTTGAAGTGATAACAATTAGGAGGGGAGAAAACCCCACCCAAACCTACAACATTCATTCCTTCATTATGGAATTAATGTATAGTTAGAGCTGCACATTCCAGAAGTTCTTGTACAAACTGTAATCTGATGCAAGTGAATATTATTTATGGAATAAGAATTCTTTTATTTCAGTGACATCACCCTATTAGTAGTTAAAATTTGTGATCAGGTGCTATAACACTTATGTCTTTTGCCTTTGCTCCTGATGTGCAGGCAGCTGCAGAAACTGCTTATGACATGGTATCACCTGGGCCTACCTTCATTGAAGCAAAAAAGATCAAACGGTTCCCTCGCCATCGCTTGGCTCCTCAGCCCGTCGACCTGCGGGAGGGGGTAGCCAAAGCCTACAGTGTTGTGAAAGAGGTGAGTGCAGAACCAATTGTTGGGAAACAAAGTCAAGAATATTTCTTAAAATGGCATTATAAAATAACAGATATTAGTTTAGGCTGACCAAATGGAGAAGGAGGTTTCATCTTTGAACAAGACTGTCTTCATCAGTTATCTTAAACGAACAGAAATCTTGAATGGAAGAAGGAAGAAACCTAAGATGTTAGGCAGATGAGTGTGAATAGGACTTGAGTGATGGCTTACAATTATTCTGAGCCATGTAAAGTTGATTTCCTGTGCTGTGTCATCCAACCTTCCCTTCCCTTTCTGCTCAACCACCTTTGCAGTTGCTGTTAATTCTGAGGGAAGTAGAGTTTAAGCATAATGCAGGATTTAAAAGAAGTGAAACCTTTCTCTACTATGATAGGGTATTATAAATTAGAATGCTGACCTGTTTTTAATATATTTTGTGTTACACTTTGTTTGTTGCACCTTATGTAGTGTCTATGAAGTAAGGTGTCAGCTGAGTTTCCAGAGAATTTTGTAGTTTTTTCAGTAGTTCACAGTACCCCAAACCTTCTACCCTTATGCACAAGATGTGCCACCATATGAAATATTTACATCTGTTATTTTAAGCCTCATTAGAAGAACTAAATCATATTTATATCAGTATTGCTTTATTTTACAGTTATAATACAAATCACCAAGAAAAAGAATGCCGAACAGTTTAAAACTTTCCTTAAAACTAGGAGAGGTTGCTTTTCTTGTTTAGTGTAACTTGATTTCCTTTATTTTTTTAAAGGGGATTACGGACACAGCCCAAACCATCTATGAGACTGCTGCTCGTGAGCATGAGAACAGAGGAGTCACTGGAGCAGTGGGAGGAGTCCTCCGCCAAATCCCACCCACCGTGGTGAAACCTTTCATTGTTGCAACAGAGGCCACCTCCAATGTCCTGGGTGGAATGAGAAACCAGATCAGGCCAGATGTGCGTCAAGAAGAATCTCAGAAGTGGCGCCTTGGGGAGGATTGAGATTTGTAAATCTGGCTCAGCAGGCAGGTAGCAAGGCTGGAAATGCAGAAGAATGTCCTGTTGGCAGCTTAGATGGAGCTCACTTTGTTTTGTCATGCTCATCTCAGGAACAAATGAGGTTTTCCAACTGTTACTAGCAAAACATCCAACCAAAAATATTTATGAAGTGAAAAGCGAATTGGTACGTGCTTGTACTGTGTGTTACCAATACATTTGGTAGATAGTGCCAAACATAGTGAAGCATGCGCTGCCAACTCAGAGACATGCTTGCTCTGCTCCATTTACCATATTTTTCTTGGTAGATTTGACATCTGAAGCAGTAGCCTGTATGGTGAAGCTAAGTGGACTTTAAAGAGGTTTTCTGAATATAGTCAAAGAACTGCCTTCAATAAAGGGCTCTGCAGATGCTCTTCACTGACTAAAGGATAAAAGCTTTCATTGTGGACATGAAACATGAGGCTGTCTAGTATGGAAGCAGATAAGATAATACTGTTTAATGGTCATAAGCATCGCTTTTAGCGTGGCACTTACAGCAAGGACATGCTTGATAACCATTCAGAGTTTAGATTCAGTGTCAATACACCTACGAACAGAATTTGTTCCTAAATATTAAATACCTACTTTTGTGGGTTTTTGAAGAACCTGAATGTTGCAGAAATGTTCTGTTGTGTTGCACTTTAAAGGATATGGCCTGTATATTGTGCTTTTTTATAGTGTGAATAAAATGTAATGTGCATTATCCTTTATGTGGTTTAGAAGCTTACACGAATTATTGAAAAGAGCATCATTTGATGATGATCCTACAGAAAAGTGTCTTAAATTTATTTAAACTCATTATATGTAAAAACTTTTTTTGTCTACTGTTACACTAATTACAATGCTAGAAATACCTACTGTTCAAGAAAACAGTTAATTCTAATTGTCACCAACAGTTCTTTGTAAGAATGAAAAATCATAAGTAAAATCAAATTATTTCATAATTTCATAGTTAGAAGACTATACAGACTTTATTTTAGTAATCTGCTTTTATTTAAAGTTCATATTGTTGCAAAGTTGCTGCTCTCACAAAGTATTCCTAATTTAGATTGTGTGTCATCAGCTACTTGATAGTGAGTATTTGGGGTCCTTTAACCGAAACTGGGGACTGGTGAGAGGTTTTAAAAAAAGGACAGCAAAGCTTCTAAAATCCAAGTGGTACTGACATTATTTACCATTTAGTAGGTGACATGTGTCTCCACAGAGCTTTACTAAGCACCTGATATTGCACCATTTTGGGGCAGTTGAAAGTCTTGGTGATAGATGTGCAATAATGAACGTTTTTTTGTCTCGTATTAGCAAAAACTGGAGAATAAAGAGTAAAGACTCTTTTGGATAGAAGAGTATTCATTTTGAATTTCAGTAGATGAAACTTTAAATGACTAGCCAGTATGTAAATTTGCTATAGTTCTGTGCTAGTCATAAGTGGAAATCCTGCCCATATGCCGTGTGTAAAATCCCCACTGAAAGGGAGACATCAGATGCTGTTGATCAGACTTCAGTCTCAAAGGGTGATGAGGAAGTATTTTCATTCTTTGTTCAGTTAACCTGCCTCTAGCAGAAACTTTGCTGATGGGCCTTAAGGGACAAGCAGAAGTATATGAAGGAAAAAAAATTGCTGCTTGTTCATGCTGATACTATACTAGGTATTCCTGAACACCAAAGAATCTGGTTGGACAGTAAGTGATTTGAAAACGTCCCCTCTGTTGGGAAGACTTCAGCAGTCTGCTCTATTTTTCATAAAACAAAGCTCCAGGTAAAAACAAATTCCTGTGTAGGGTGACAGGTGATATTATGAAGTTGTGTTTCAATTCACTGGAATCATTGAAGTTGTGGTGCACTGAAAACCTGGTTATTTCAGCTAAATTACTTGCTGCAAGCAGGAGGAGATGCTTTTGAGAGGAAAAATACCTGCAGATTTAATAACCTAAAATATTTTCTGATGTTAAAATACTTGCTGTAGTGCATACTTCTGTTCAGTAATTAGAGAGCTTTGCTTTAATGAGAGCTCAAAGCATGAGCATTTTGCACAGGAATGAGTTCCATGTTTGCAATGTGGCACCTCCTGAATGCCTTCTCAAGAAGTGGGGGTGAATCAATGCAAGTAAGTAGCAATGCACCTTTTTCATTGGGAATTAGTATACTAGTAATTAGCTAGTACTAGTAAATAGCCAATCCAGTTCATCCACTTAATTAGCATAAATCTACATATTTTCTGCCTTTCAGACACTGCTGAAAAGAAGTAGCATTTCAGTGTTTTTTTTCTTTTTCAGTTCTGTCAAGATCTAATTGTACTGCAAGGTAACTAGAATATATTTTTATATGAGGGCATGATGTCAAGGTGAAACATTTTTATAGTGTGTCTCTCATTGTCAGCAATACAGACTGTACAAATTTATTAAACTTCACTTTTCACTATGTAAATCCTCTCATTTGCTGCTTGCACTTTATTGAGGCTTTTCAGTGAAATTGATTCTAAATTTTTTTTTCAACACTTTATTTTGGAAATGGTTTTCTAGGTCTAGTTTTTGGTATACATTCTGCATTGTTGCAGTGTTTGAAATGTTTAAAAAAACCTTAAAAATCACAGAATTCACCAAACTAGTCTTTACACTAAGACTAGTGCGAAGATTGTGTCTTGTAGGGCTCAGCTTGTGTTTTAAATCAAAAAGTATCATGTATGAGAAGGGATGCATCAAATGCTCTGTTCAATACTGTAAGAGTTTTCAAGTACTTAAAAAAAATACACAAAGTGAGACTTGACTCTGGGCATATTCCCTGGAAACGGAAGATTATGGATAACATTACTGTATTTTCCATTAGCACAAGGAGATTGTAAAGAATATTCTTGTACTTGAATTTTCCATTGAAATCAGTTGCTATAGATATGGGCAGTTTTCATATTTGTAGAGGCTTTAAACTGGCATAGACAATGCTTTAATTCTCTCCAAACACTCTGACACTACTACTGCTATTCCTGTTACTTAGCTCAGCACCATCCTAATAGAACTGTCATCCTGGGTTTTATTAAGTATCCAGGTGTTTCAAATAATACATGGATGAGTGGCCTGGAAGTACCTGAAAAACAGACAGCCATCTTTTGTAAAACAAACAAACCATTCTTGCTAAGAATCTTAGCAGTGACTGAGAGGAGCAAATCATCACATCGAGGCAAAGGCAGCTCCCATTTTCTTTCCAATATCTCTTCTAAATCCTGCAGGTTTTTAGCAGTGCAGTGTGCCCTGTGTGTACTTTCCTACTGAACAGCATTGTCAGTGACTCACTAGATAATCCCCTGTGAGTTCATCTGTGCTTAAGGGACTGTGTCTGCTTCTGTTTGCTCACTAAGTGGTTGCTTGTGAACATCCATTGCTTGCTTTCATTTACTGTTCCTTAATTGAGTTGCCAAGAAAGGTTTCTTAATAAACCAAAAAGCTTTTCAATGGTAATGAACAAGACACTCTTACCAACCTGAAAATCTACACCTGCAAATGTGATGCTGATTTTTCTTTGAATATTGAAATGTATGCATTTTGTAAAACAATGAAATCCAGGAATTTGTTTAGAGTAGATGAATACATCCAAGTCTTTTAAGTACCCTAAATGCCCCTGCAGGAGAAGTCAGAAAATGTGTGGGTATGTATGTCAGTTTGGATCCTCGTGTGCACAGTTCTTCAGTCTCCAGGCCTCATGATTTACGCTTCTGACAACTGTTTTAAGTTGCTCTACATGCTGAATCTTGTTTACAATTAAATATTAGATACTTACAAGTCAAATACATAAATACAAATCATGCATTTGTACTGGATTTCTTAACTGTAAGGTAGCTCAGACAGAAACACGGCAATTTGTGTATATGTTTGTGTATATTTTCTACATTTTTGCACTTATGGTAGGTTTGTGGTATTGTTTGTATATAGTTTGCTAGTGTAAAGAATATAATCTCATGAAATAGAAACCACTGTTGAAGGGAATTGACTATTTCAACTTGAGTTATTTTGCTTAAAGTTGTTGTCCCCTCAGTATGTCCTTGAGAATTATTTTTAACCATGATTTGTATGGCACCAAAAGTATATATTTTAGCATATTAAAATGCTGAAAGGCCTGAGTGCAAATAGGTTGTCTGTTAAATACATTTAATGGAAAATCCCCCCCAAATTTGTAACAATGCAAAAATAAATATCTTAATTTGTTCCTTGAGTTGGTTTTCTCTACCTGTTAATATAACTGACACAGAAAACAGTCTCTCATTAACTGTAAAGCTAAGAGTTGTATATAAAAAAAAATTTCACTGACTCAAAAAGAGAAATTTTAAAATTACACAGAGGTCAAAAGGTAGGAAATTAATTAAGCAGACCGATATATCTTGAAACCACTTCTGTTTTACATCAACAAAGCTCTCTTTACCTGAATGATCAGATTTTGTGTCCCCCATAGGCCTGTTGCTTAGTTATTAGGAATGTATTTTTTATCTCTGTATTTACTGGAGGCTTTTAAAGCTTCATCAGCTTTCAACCTCTGTGAAGAATGCTAAATAATTCCCTTCAGGATTCTTCTCTCATGCCCACTTCATGTGTGTTTAATTACAGGCATCTGAAAAGAGATCTTAGAATTCTGAGTACTGGGCAATATTGAATTCTGGTGCCAGTGCCAGATCCCTGAAAAAGGTGGAAACGATTTTCTGCTGTATTTTGTAATGATGTTATAATTTGGGGGTGAGGGGTGGTCACTGTATAAGGCTGGATCACTATTCTGGCAAACAGCAGCCCTTCATTTAAGAGGGGAGCTGACTCCCACCTGTGTATCTTCTCTTCCCCCGAGCCTTTTTTAACAAGGCCTCATGGTGGATTAAAGGAAAGTATCTGAGTTCTTTATCTCTTTGCAATACTGGGGAATACCAGGGATAATCCTGATGTCTCCAGGTTAGCCCCCAAACGAGCAGAGGAGACTAATGACACTCCAGCTATCTGAGAATTTATGGAAAGCCACCAGGAAGTCATACCAACCCAGAAAAACATGAGCTGGTATCCTTGATCTCTATTCCTGTTTGAGGATGACCCAGGCCCAAGTGTTCTTTTATTTTCTCATTAGTGAATTTTGTTAGCAACATTCAAAATGTGATAATAAATAGTGAGGCATTTTCTGCCAATTAGTATTTCTAGGAGTAAACTGTCTCTGTTAACAGAGACAGTTTAATAGTATTTTAAACTGTCTCTTAACAGAGATTATAAAAGTAATAAAGCTCTTTTGCGACAGATAACAGGTTTCAGAGCTATTTCATCCTGAAACAGAGTGATTAGATGAAAGCAGAATTTAGTGAAGGGCAACAGTGAATATTCATGGCCCCACAGACAAATAAATAGTTCAATTTCTTAGGTGTTTCTCATGAGGATTTGGGAGGTATCTGTAGTGTAGGTCTATTTTCAAGCTTTTATTTGTGTATCTAATTACTTGCTTATTTGTTGATTTCTTTGTTAAGAGCATGAGTGTTAAAATTTGGCTCTTGAAGGTTGAAGATTGAGGAAGGAAACCTCCAAGGAGGAAAAGTGATGTGAAACCATTAGAGCAGGAGGAAGGTTACTTCAGTTTTGGAGATATGGCACAGAGCTCAGTAAGATGGAGCTTGGTCCGCTATAGCTCATGAGCACAAAGGTGAAATAAGTAGGAGCTGTTTCCACTGAAAAGTTTAACTTGCACCTTTAGACTTCAACACTTGGTTGTTATTTGGTACTGAAGAGTTGTTGGTGGCCCCAACAACTCCACAAATCTCCCAGGATGACTTTCTTTTTTCCCCCTTCTTCTCCCTGATGAATTTGAAAATGCTTCCTACTGTGTGTGCAACAGTCTCAGGGAGACTTCAGGTTATGAGTTTGAGGATGTTTGACAGTTCTGCACTGTCATTGCAACACTGGCAGACCTTGGCCAAATGGCAGGAGCAGGCACAGTGAGCTGAACCCCAGAAGGTGAAATGGCACAGGGTGTGCTCTGAGAGTGCTGATAAGACCACAGTATGGGTATATCTTTGCTATGCTGAGTATTGTACAGATCTGGATTCACTGCAGCTGATGGAAAGATAGCAGAGAGACGTGCAGTGATCAGTAAAGACACATGCATAACACTTGGTACTGTGGATGGCAATAGTGCTCAGTTTTATAAGCAGGTTATTTATATCAATATAAGTTTTTAAGTTATAATTCCTGGTATAATTTATCTCTTTAGTAATATTTAACAGATCTGAAACATTTCCTGGAATTATTTGATAAAATAAAATGTTTCACCTTCTTTATGGCTGGTCTCTGTGTACTCAGTGCCAGAACTGTCTTTTAGAGCCCCAAAAGTACCTATTTTAAAATATGTCTTTATTTTAGACCTAAGGCTTCCATTGTTGCTCAGGTTCCATTTTCTCTTGGCCTTTCAATTACTTTGTTTTAATAGTGTTTGCTCCTTTTCTTCTTTTCTGTGTCCTTTCTATCTCTGAGTGCTTATTTTCCTCAGAACAGGTCACAGGGCAAATGCAACATATGTAAATGAGGGGGAGCAATTACATCAGTTCCATTAGAGGAAAACTCTTACTTGATAGCTGAATTTTTTTTTGCACCAGCCAAAAGTACTGTCCCAGGTCATGGCTTTTTAGTTTTGCTACTGTTCTATTGTAAGAATTTTAACTTTTTGGCAAGAAGGCCTTTTTTCCTTTTCCCAACCAGAGGTGAAGCCCCTCCAGGTAAACTTGCTAATACAATGGGGTTTGACAATTCATTCAAGAAGAAAAATTACCTCTGAGTTTGAGAAGATCCATTGACGTGGGATTGTAAACTGGGCTCTGTCCCTTCACAGTATCTCCCAGGCACTGCAGCAACGACAGGAGGCAATTACAAGGGAGCATGTCCCACTGCATTAACCATTAATGCCTCTGCATCGTTGCCCTGAGCCTCTCGTACAATTTAATGCGAAGATCCACACTGACGTTAAGAGAGAAGGTTTTCAGATGCAATTTCCATCATAACCATCCTGCCTTGTTGTCCTCGACCTGAATTTTTACTGATGCTGCTTCCTATTAAGCATGAAGCCCCAAGAATAGTTTTAACAGATATTTGTGAAGATGCAGAAAAAGCAAGAAAGGCTGTTGAGTAAAGTTGAGCAGTGTTTTTATTTCTGCCACCCCTGAGATTTGCTGGTAAGTGCTCTTGTGTTTGAATTTCTTGATCAATCCAGCTACTCCAGGGGCAATCACTTGAATTTAGGCTTGCCATGCAGACAGGATAAAGAGACAATAGATTTTTTCAGAGTAACATTGAATATCTGAAAAATGTTTGGGGGTTGTTTGGTTTTTTTTCCTCTCTACACATTTTTGGTGTAGATCTACAAACACATTCACTGGAGTCCTCTTTGTGTTGCTGAGTAACGGCTCTTGATACTTGTTGCTTTTGCAAAACTCACCTCTGCAGTAAAGTTAATGTAGAGAAAGGACAGTGAGGTGAATTCAGCTGCCTGAACAGAGCCTGCTAGCTAGGAGGAAGCTGGGTGTGACCATCCAGCCATCCTGAGGAAGGACAGAGGTGTTTGTTTCCAAACCACAGTCAGTGTCCATTCCTGTTGGTAGGAAAACAGAGCCTTTCTGAGCTTGCCCTGTGTTTTAGGGAACATAGCCTGAGTGCTCTGCAGTGCACCTGGGGCAGGGCCATCAGGTGCAGGGAGTGACAGGCACAAAGCTTTCTCCTTCCTTCTGTAACATGCTGATACCACCCCCTTTCTTTTCCCAACTTAACTGTTTCAGACAGTTTGTGGTGTGTGTCAGGGAAAGTCTTATCCGTCAGAGAAAGCTAAGCAAAACCAGCTTCTCAGCTTACCTTGTTTTTACTGCAAAATCCAAATTGTTTTTGTCCTTTTCTCGTTTAAAGTATATCTATAAACCTAGCATTGCACAAGTAAATAAATGTGATGCTGGGACTCTGATTTTACACCACTGTCCCTGGAGACAGGTGTGGGCTGCTCCTACCCTTTCCTGTGTTCTGAGCTGCTGAAAAATCTTAGAAATCCATAGCAAAACTGAAACTCTGTCCCTACTTATTTTTAGCAAGGCTAAAGTGAGAACTTGAGGAGAACTGAAAGAGAAGACTCCTTCAAATTCTTTACTGCTTGAAAATTGAAGGACCTGCTTAGAGTAAGGCAAAGAACTGGGAGCTTTTTGACAGAGTTTGGTTAGTCTCCAGGGTAACTTCCACATGACTGAGTCTGCTTTGCTGAAAGCTGTTTCCTTATACACATCACTCTTCTGTTTAAGACCAAGTCCACTGTATTAGGTTCCAAGCAGCAAGAATTTACATTCCTCCAACACGTAAAGATTCTGTTTCCATAAATAACAGCTGTCTCTGTGGTGCAAAAAAAAAAAAAGAAAAAAGAAATTATATTCAGACTAGTTATTTTTTACATAAAAATCAGCAAATAATGTCTTCTATAAATCAAACTTTATCCCATGTATCTATTCTGGAACAGAAACTACTTGTGTAGAGGACAACACATGATCTCTTGTTACTCAGGACACAAAGTGCTGGATAATTACCACTGAGATCTATGGTTGATGCTAAGTTCAGTTTTAGGTGTATTATATGTACTTGTAGCTGGGAAATTTTACATCTTTATATGGATTGTAATTGTGATTATGATGATAATATTCCAAGAAGTCAAGATATGTGTGAAAGAGCAATAGACACTGCAGTTTATGCAATGACAAAGCAAATGCTTTATAAGGCTTATCAATAATTTCTCCAAATTTTCTCATTCTCAGAGGGGACATTTTTAGTTTTTCATAATGAAATGCTGAGGTTATGACTTCAGAAGAAACTGATCATAGTGACAGAAAATACTAACAAGGAAGTGGCTGCTACAGAAGAAAATTAAGTGTCTTAGTCATAGTCATTCACAGAGACCAGGGAAAGTCACAGCAAATTAAGTAGTGCTATCTCCCAGGCCATTCACAACTAAGTGATGTATCTTATTATAATCAAAGCTGCATTAATTACTGACAATAAATTAACTTCTCTTTCAACAGAGAAAATGACTGAAGGCTTATTGAGAAAATATGTACATATCTACATGGCCTCTCAAGGAACAGTGATAATTCCTTTGTATTGCAATGCTAAAAATAGTTAAATGCATTGTTTAGAATGAAGAGACCGAAAACTGCACTAAAGATATTTGAGAACTGAAAATTCTATTACAGTCAAATAACTTGAATCATGATGGTGCAGTGCCACATTAACTTTGGGAGACGTTACTCTAGCCAATAATGGAACACAGCACCATGGTGCAGTTTAGTGGCCTGACTCACACTCATATGGTGTGGTGCTGCTAAAGAGCTTGTGTACTGTTTGGACAGTTCAGGACGTGGTTTCCCTTGCTAAATACATTTTCCACCAGAGGACACTCAGTCAAAGGGGGAAGATGGTGAGCAGGAGAAATAGGAAATATGGGAAAAATATTTCTCCTGCTCACCAGCTGTCGGTCTAGTCAAAGAACCACCTTGTTTTGTGGCCTTGATGTCAGAGTTGAGTTCTGCACTGAGGTTCCTACCCTGAAAATGTTGTTATTACAGTGCAAGAGGTCTATTGTCATTACATCACAAGAGTTCCATATTGCTAGAGTTTCACACCTCCTTGATGTTTCTCGTGGGCAGCTCCTCAGGCACTGCCTCTTCCTTGTCCTCACAGTAGCCAACTGACTCCAGTTTCTTCAGCTAACCAACCCACTCTTGTATAACACTCTTCTTATCGGCTACAGGTGCAGCCTGATAAACTCAGGCCTGTTCCCAATCTCTAATAATTGGCTCAGCTGCAACTCATTAGGGGGTACTATTACATTCTATACCATCTTCATTTACCCATACTACATCCCCCTACATGAAAAGACAGTATTACAGCAAGTGTGTGCTTTCTGTGGAAACTTTTCAGTTCTTAATTTGAAAAGATGCTGCAGTTCACTTTTACCCAGCAACTGAGGAAATGAGAGGTTGTTTTACAAATGCTATTCTATTAGAAATAAATAGAGATGCTATTCTATTAGAAATAAATGTCATTGTCCACATCTATAATTGGGAAAAACATGTTGATAATGATGCATAGAAATACCTTGAATTGATGATAAAACAGTTATTTCCAGAAAAATACCATCTCTAAGAAAGAGGCAGGAGCCAAGATTTTACCTGAGAAGAAGAACAAGTTACATCTATGTAATTCCTATGACATTGTCCTGCATTTTTTTCATGCATTACATTTAGGTCACAGAGTGGCTAAGGCTGTCCTTCACCCTTCTTTCCAGTAGCTACTCCAACCTGCTTTGCCTCCTGAGTTGTGCCTGGATACCTGGTTTTGTGCTTACATGGTGCATTAGAACTGGAACTGGATAATTAATGGGTTTTAATCTGGATCACTTTCCTGATTCAGTTCATCACACATCTACAGATCCCTCTGTTCTGCCCCAGCTAAAGGAGAAAGAACAAAGGAGTGGAGAAAAAGTTCATCTGGGGTAGGATAAACCAACAGAATCCTTGAACAAATATATGGGAAATGGTGGCCTCAGCAAAGATCAGTTATCTTTATGTCATAATTTGCTCTCTGGGAGAAATTAAAGTGAATTCACCAACTTGTAAGCAGACTGCCTATGAGCACTTGGATCTGTTGTTATTTGTCATAGCAGGATATGACTTTTTACTGCTTTTGGTAATTGAGCCTCACACTTGTTTATCAAACCCATTCTCTTTGTTAACCAAAGCACAATTAAAAAATCACTTATCCTCCTTCTCTTCTCTTTTTATGAAATGTAAAGCTCACATTATCTTGCTGTTCTCTGATTGGGAGGTTCAATAGTCAACACTTATATGCATGTATTTATTTGCAATAAAGAATGTGAATTGGCCTTGATAAAGATCTTGCATGATATGATCTCTTTTTTTGTATTTCTTTTGCTACATTAATTTAGTGGAAAAAGCCTTAATATTTAACATCTTGCAACAATGCTTTTTATCTGCTGGCATCTCCATTTGTGCTGGGATAAATAATACTCTGTTATCTTGGTGAGATGAGACCAATGCAGTTTTTATGCCAATTGTGATAGTAGTCTTATTGGTCAAAATCTCAGATTCTGCCAGTAGCTCAGAGGGTAGTGTGGAGACTGGTAAAGACTCATTAATATTAAAATATGCAACTTGCTTTGTGTACACGGCAGGTAACTTAAACAGTGCATTTTATATGCTATTATTTTTTCTATGTGGTTAAACCCCTAAACATTTAATTGTCCACAAAACCTGACTGTGAGTAATCTTGTCTAATGTTTAGGTTTAGCAGAACAGTGAAACAGAAGCCAGTCAAAGTTAGCAATACATGTAAGTGGTTTTCGTAATAAAGGAAAATGTCCTTAAGTGTTTGCTTGAAAACAGATTTCAGTTTCTATACAAATAACTGAAATTCACAGCAGTGTGTGGAGTGTGACACATTGAAGGTCATGTTTAAAGCAATGGATGATTCATCTTCTCAGATACCTAATTTTATGAAGTGGCACTTTTGGATCTTCACCAAAATTCAGCTAAACAGATTATTTTCTTGAATGTGTTATTAAATCCCTTCAGATTTTCACTGACAGCATGGTAAAGTGTTAGAGAACTACTTAGTTGCAGTGACTGTGGCTGGAATTAAACACCTTGAATTCCAGTTCTTCTGGAGAAGCAGTAATTCATTTCTACCAGGAGGGGCTGCTCAGCAACTGCTCCTGGATTGCAAAATGAATACCAGAAAAAAAGCCTAGCTGGGCTCCAGATCTGTGTATGTCAGATGTTCACACACGGTGCTCACAGATGTGCCTCCCAAATCTCAGGCAGCTCATAGGAAAGGTTCCTTATCTCTGTGAGTGCCCTTGCATACTCTCATGAAGCCTCCTATAATGCTCTGAAACTTCTGTCATAGGGTGGAGTCTTTCACTCAATAATAGCAATGGCTCTGATTTGGGTCTCCATGCCTCTGTGCCTCAGCTGTCATTAACCTAAATAATAACAAAGCTCAATAATTAGCTAATATTTTGAAGTATTATTATTATAATAAATAAAATAGTATTTTTTAAAACCCCTTTTCATACCATTATGGCTTTTCTTATTACACTAACTGAGTAATTTACAGTTTTGGCAGAGAAGAGGAAGTGAATATTCAAAACACTGCAATACTTACAAAAAAGTCCCGCGCTGTTTTTACTTCACATTGCCCTATCTGTGTACCAGAGCTAATCTTACTCTTGAAACACTGAAGGAAAAGCTGCCTTAGGCATCCATAACAGTGGTCTTGGAAATGTTGTCAGACTTCTTGGCTTTCTTAGATTTGTTCTGGTCTGGTGTTTTTGGTCGTGCTCCAAAGCAACCTGAGCCTCCTCATCTGCCAGCCTGGACCAGCCAAGCTCCCTGCATGGCCCCTTGCCCTTTGAAGCTGTTGATATGACTGCAGCCAGCTCCTGGCAAGGCAGGCACATTTCCTCAGCATCCAGGAGCAGATGTCCTCACGTATGGGTGAGTTTATGCATCATCTCTGTCCAAGAAATTCTTTGGTAAAGGATTTCTAGCTGCACTCCTCAAGACATTGGTTATTCTTGCACAATTGTCTTGGATGGTGGCTTCTTGTCTTTGGTGTCTGGCCCTGGGCAGCCATGGTGACTCCCTGCGATGTGTCTGCTCAGGCACCTTCTGGAGGTGAATGGAGACTGGGAAAGCTGTGCCTCTGCAGGCCATGGGTGTCTGGTCTCTAATCAAGGATGGGGCAAGTGGAAGAGAGTGATGGTGAGCTTTTGTGGGAGAGCCAGGCAGAAGGGATGTAGGTGACTTTTGGCACCTGCTGAACACAGCCTGAGTCACCTGGTGACCTGTGTTCTCCCTTGTGGCACAGAGAGGGGCAGGAGCTCTCTCCACTTTGCCCTACCCTGCTGCAGCTGTACCCAACACAAACCACTCCTCACTCACACTTGCCTCTGTTACATTCTTGGAGGACTCTCAGGCCTGTGGACCTGTCCTGGGGCCATAGGTCCCACAGGGGGGACCCTTCATCAAGCGTCAGTGACAGGAGCCCGTGGGGAGTGTCTGTGCCCAGACTCTGGAGCAGGGGACAGGAGGGATCCCTCTGTGAGCAGACTGGTCCAGAGGCAGTGATGACAGCCAGCTTTGAGGGTTACCCTCTTGCCAAAGCTGCAGACAAGATTTGTGGTGTAGACCCTCTTGCTTGACAGAGCCAGAGGTGCTAAAGCATTAAAAGAGGGTGGTTGTAACAGACCAAAGCTCTTTGGAAATGCAGGTTTAGTGGTTGCTGTTTGTCCACACACAGCAGGAAGGAATTTGACTGGCCACTGGCCAACTTATGAACGAGCTCTTGAGAGGAGATGATTTTGATTTACACTGTCAAAGCATATAAGGTAGAAGAGTCTTGTCTGTCCACACGTCATGAGTTATAAAGAGAGAGTTCTGTTCATTCATGCATTGTCTTTAATGAATGCAAACTGGAACACAGTAGTGAAAAGAATTCTCTTTGTGTGACCAGGGATCTGGGCCTGACTGGCTTCAAAACTTCAGAGTAAAAAGTGTGCATTACTCTGTGGCACAGAAAAATGATGGAGCTTTAATCCTTTTTTTAATTCATTTTTTAAGCAACAGTCCCACTTATGTTTGGGCTTTGTTATTTTGGGGTTTTTTTTGGGCCTCAGGGAACTTTTCTTTCCAGGACACCTTGCTTTTCATCTGGAAGAGTTCAGTTTACTGCCCTCCATGATCACTCCCACTTGAGTCAAGATTAAGCACAAGATACAGAAGTCTAAGCTTCAATTTTTTTTTCTCAGATGTTTCTCACAGAAAACCAATGCTTTGGTTTTGAGCTCACACTTTGTAAGTATGATAAAGATGACCATCTTCACCTTTCCAAGACCTCTCTTATTACCCTGCAGCTGCCAAAGTGAGGTGAAGGTTGTGTGTACATGACAGGTTTTTTCTCAGCTCCAAATGGTGCCTTAAACTCCAAGCCACCTGTAAAAGCTTCCAGCTCTCTTTAAATGGGTGTCTAATGCTCAGTTACAATCCACCCAAGAGACTGGGTCAGTGCTCAGTTCAGGGTTTGCAATCCATACAATGTTGTGTGGATGTGAAAATCAGGCTGGATGCTGGTCCAGAAACATCTCCTGAGCACACCTGATTCACACGAAAACCAGTCAAATAACTACCATCATCCTCCACCTCACAGAGATGTGCTCTCCACAGGCTGTTCCACACCATGCAAACTCACATTTAGTGCCCATTTGCAGTTCTGAGTGTTGCACAGATTATTTTAGAATCTTTTGCATGTATTTACATACCCATTTACATAAGGAGGACTTGTTGGCAAGAGTGAAAATGGAAGGGAAATGCAGTCATTAGTGTTCTGATAATGTTTCACGGTGTTTGATTCCAGAGCTCCTGCTTCACAGTTTATTTGCCCATTCATGTAGACACTGGCAATTCTGAGTTCATAATTCTGAGTTCCCTTTTCTCATCAGACATGCTCTGGAATGATTCTGGGGCAGTTCAGGCAGGACAGAGAAGCCTCTGCAGCCATTCTTCCATAGGAGACACGGCAGCTGAGGGCTTGGGGAGCTGGTCAGTGAGTTCTGCATGGTGTTAGAAACCATCAATGCCCAGCTCTGTGTTGCCAAGAACTGCTTCCCTGAGTGCTTCTTTTTGAGTCAAGACTGCATGACAAAGCAATAAATGTATTTTTAAAAACTGCATTGGAATGTTTGAGAGTAACTAAGCAACACAGGTAATATGCATTATAAATGTAGTACACAAAAGGACAAGGCAGCAAGAGTTCTTCCACTAACACCTAAGCTACATGATTGATTCTCTGTGTCCTCATAGAGGTGTAAACCAGACTGGCCTTGCTGCAGACAAAGGATCTGTGCTGTTGGAGACTCCTCCTCTAGCCTTCAAGTTTTCCATGCTCCCACATGGCACTGCCTTTAGTTAGAGAGGAGTCTGCAAGGGATCATCCCTTGGAGAAGGCAGTGAAGGGGCAGCAGTGCTTTGGAAGCAGTGTTTTTGCAAGACTTCACTGTTGCCTGGGGAACCTGTGTTTCTGCCAAAAGAACTTTAAAAATGCCATGGCACTCTGCCCCAGGGTCTTCTAGAGCTGAGCAAGGGTGCAAACCACATTCCGGTAAAGTGATTTAAGCAAGCTGTTTGCCATCACATTAGGTCTGTTCCAGTATTCTTAAATTGGCTGTGCATTAGTTACAGCTGAGAGGAAAAAGGCAAACAAGAATAAAGCAATTGTATTGATGAGAAACCAGACCATCCACAGGGATAATTTGACCTTTAGGTTCATTACATCAATGTACATTCACCACTGTCACTGATACTGCTTTGCTGATTAACTGTAAGGTCTTTAAACTTCTGCTCCCAAAAATCCCATGGGAATTGGTCACTCTTGTTAGTGAGCTCACAGAGTCACACAACCCTTGGCAGAGCCTAACTTTTGGGTGGATATCTTGGTCCTAAATTCTGCTGGGAGCCTCAGGACAGGAGTTTCTAACCCTGCAGGAGATCAGGAGCCTGCGGAGTGTGGCATTGTTCAGAGCCTACAGAAAGGGCTCTTCTTCCTGCCAGCTCTTGGGTTAGGTGTGGCACAGGTTCATTGTAGCCATGATATTTTCTGAAAAATCCTTTCCTTAGGATTTTTTCTCCTGGGAAACTGAGAGGCCTCAGGAAAAAGATGTAAACAGTGTTTATCTGCTGCTGTGGAATGCAGCAGGTGGATCTGTGATTGGTCTCATGAGGTTGTTTCTAGTTAATGGCCAATCCCAGTCAGCTGGCTCGGACTGTCTCAGTCAGTCACAAGCCTTTGTTATAATTCTTTTTCTATTCTTAGCTAACCTTCTGATGAAATCCTTTCTTCTATTCTTTTAGTATAGTTTTAATATAATATATATCATAAAATAGTAAATTAAGCCTTCCGAAACATGGAGTCAACATTCTCGTCTCTTCCCTCATCCTAAGACCCCTGTGAACCGTGTCACAGTTCATGTCCTCTCCTTCAGCTAAGACAGACTGGAAACCTAAACTAGGTGATCTCAGGAGGTCCCTTCCAACATAAATGATTCTGTGACTTCATAATGTGAACTTTAGTCCTAGGTACACACTTCTTGGAAGCAATCTGTCTATGGTTAGAGTAAAGCAGGATGCTGAAATCTCAGGAGATCACTAACATTACATTTGGCAGTGTTTTTTCTTCATCTTTAATCTGTGAACAGGGAGAAAATACTCTAAAATATTTAAACTAAACAATTTAAAGGATTTACTTAATACAAAACATGCACTTAGCAAAAGTAATGCCAAACAATTTAGGTTACCATGAAATTCTGCATAAGTATCCTTAGGAGCTTCTTTGGGCTTCTTTAGTGGTTTGGAGGCCTTCCAATCTCTCTTTCTTGGCAAGAGAATTTCTGACTGTGTTTCTGCAGGAAGGGCATTAACTGTTACCTACTGCCCTGTGAGCTGAGCACATATCCTTAGAAGTTTTCAATCCCCAGTTCCTCTCTCATGTGTGCTCATGCACACAGTCTTTCTGCTTCCTTCTGTCCCATTTCTTAGGACTCAGGTGCACATCCTTGTAAGAGACAAGGTTTCCACTGTGGTACACTGATGTGGTCCCTGAAGCAGCTCAAACATGGCTGATGAATGACATGTACTCCTCTTTTCTGAGGAGCTGACAATATTGTCACTTCACCCCTGGGAAGGCAATAGTATCCTCATTTACTTGGCATCCACTCAAGTAATCTCACACCAGTTATTTGAATTTCAGGGCCATGTGGCTCAAGAATTCCCTGGCACAGAGCAGTATCATTGACAGCTGCATTGGTGGAAAGAAATGGGCAGCCTTAGGATTTCCTAAAATTCCCAGGTCTTAGGAGGTTGTTCACAGACCGTATGTGATAGGTAGGTCTCTCTCATGCCTTTGAAAAGAGCAGGGGTGGATCAGTGAGTACCTGTTCAGTGAGCACACCTTGCTGTGAATCAAAAGCTTCTGTTTTCTATTTAATTTTTGTGTTTTAACAGAGCTCTACTCTCCGTTTGCAGTCCTAAGTAATAATGCCAGAAATTTCTCAGGCCTGACTACTGGGTCAAGTTCCTCAGAACAATCACATCTGCCCAAAACAGATTGTACTTAGAAAAGGATTTGCAACAGCTGAGAAGAAGACAAATAGGAGTTTTCATTTAATATTAAAAAAATAACAGTGTTGTACTTCCCCTACATGCCTATACCCATCCCCAACAGCTGCCGCTGCACTTTTTCCTTCAGGAAAACTTCTTTCCCTTGTCCTCCAATCCTCCTTTGAGGCAAATAAGAGATGGGTGAGCAAGCAGGCCAAGGGACCTCAAAGACCAGGACTATCTAACAAAGCAGGGGACACTGGGGGCTGCCTGATGCTCCAGTGTTTTCCTCTAACACTGGCCATCAAGGTGAGCAAAGCAATTTAAGGGTTGGAATGGATCAGGGAGGTCCTGCCTCATCTGACTGCTCCTGAATCACATTTCTGGTCCCTCCACTTTGCTGTTTAAGTACAATTCCCCTTCATTTTTCTTTCAGGTGTATTAACTCTAATAGTGTGTTCCGTATATAATCTGTTGGTGATTTCACTGCTGAAAAAGGCAGTGAACCATAGGCCATGGTTCCATCAGTGTGGACATAGCTGGGGACCTGGCTTGCCCTGTGGCATTGTCATGTCTCATACTGGTGGCACCTAATCTAAGCTGTCAGAGCTGCTGCAGTGACAGCCTGTGTGTTCTGTGATTGATGTGAAGGTGTGCAGAAGAATTGGGATTGCACAAGGAGGCCGTGTCAGCATTGCAGCACCCTTTAATTTGGTCACACAGCCTGTGCTGGGCAGTGCTGGTGTTTGGGAGCACTGGGCAGGGGTGAGAGGCACATCACAGCTCACAGACACTCCCAGTAAGAGCATTCCCATTGTGCTTTCTGGCTTGTCAGTTCACATAGGGCAAAGATGGATATGGATCAATGCTCCTTGCACAGAGCTCTGCAGCAGTGTCTAGGCTGCAACACAAGAGACCTGCTGTGATAGCTTTGGGGATTGTGTCTATGTGTTATAAATTGCAGTTGTAAATTTGTATAAGTTACAACTGCAATTTTAAAAGGTTGAGAGAAATTAGGCATTTATGAAGCTCTATATTGCTTTACCAATCATATTCAGTAGGAGATGTTTTTTTTCCTCTGAGAAGGCCGTCTTATGGGGTGGTCTGAATTCTAGATGAGATTGCAATGAAAATATTGTGTTCAAATGTGGACGGAACACTGTAAATATCATTAGTCTTCCAGAGACACGCTTGGCAGGCAGCACAGCAAGCTGCATGAAGCAGCAAGCAGAATGTGCAACATGGCTTTTCCATGAGACTGAGAGATGCATTTCACCAAAAGCCCCTAATACCTGTCAATATTTCAATAGCTCAGGCTGACAGCTGCTGGTAAAACTGTGCTGAAGGTCCTTTAGGACACTGCACTGTGTGTGCAGCTTGCCACTGTTTATTTTGGTCTGTTGGGAAGGTCTCCTCCAGCTTGGTAAGTGCTGCTGCAAAAAACAAACTTAAACTCTGAATTGATTTCCATGTATGCAGACTGAGTGGAGACATGGAAATTGCTTCTAAGAGGTTGGGTGGGAGAAACCCAGTTAGGTTCCAGCAGGAGTGTCCAGCTGAACCACAGAGGCAGAGCAGTTTTAGGGGCTACTACTAATCCAACAAAGCAAAAGAGACACCTTATCTTCTTTCCCATATTCACAAATTCCTCCCCCCACTTCTCCAACATTTCTGTCACATGCCAACCTGAACAAAGTGATTTGACTATCTCTGTGGAAGGGTTCTCCTTCAAAAGAGGCTCTGCTTAGTGTTTCTAGAAGTATCCTGGCTGATGGAAGAGAAAGATGCTTTGGATGGCTGTCCACACTGAAAATCGGCATGTGAAACTGCCAGCAGCAAGATTAAAGAGTTAATCATTCTTCAGTATGCTGCAATATATACCATCTACTGCATAATTCCAAACAATGAGCATTTGAAACACATAAAGCATGTTCATTCTCTGGATATTTGGTAAGGGAAAAACTGTCTGCATTTTTCAAACAAAATTCTTGTCTAGAAATGGTTCACCACTTCTAATCAAACCCATCTATCTTCATATAACTCAGTGTCAGACAGTAATTACAGTCAGTTATGTTAGCAGACACTAAAAACAAATTTGCTGAAAGGGAAATTTAGAGTATTTATTGTAGTGCATATGTGGAGGGAGGAAGAGCTAATGCCCTAGAATATTGCAAATGGTAAATTGATTGGTTTTAGACATGATGAATTAGAAAATATTTGCCTTACAGAGCACTGTAGCTTCTCCCCATTTTCCTGTAGAAGTAGAAACAGATTATTGAATACTAAAAAGTATTTTAGTCCTAGTTCCATATGTATACAAAAATAAAGAAATTATTCATAGCAAAATAATGCAAATAACACTGACAAGACAAATGGCAGAAAGTAAATAAATACAAGAGCCTCCACTGTCTGCCCTACCTTCATTTACCTTCTCGTGCTGTGAGACAATCTCTGTTCACATGACTAAATAATTATTGCCACACATCTATTTCCTGCTGTTACTCTCAGGGACTAGGCTGACAAGAAGAGGCAAGTCCTCAAGTTTTCTGCATCTTGCTGTTTATCCTTTAGCTTCTTTCAACAAGGAAACACAGATGTAAACCCAATATCAGATGCATTGTAGCCCATTTGCCTTCCCTCCCACTCCTGCTCTCACAGTCAAGTTATGAGACATTTAACTTTCCCTTCCATGGCACACACATTTTTTTCCAAACATTGAACTGTCTTGCTGTCTGTGCAATGAGTTTAGCATTAATATTCATTATTCTAATTTGGGCTAATAGCATCAGAGCTGTTCAGTCTTTCTTCTCATACCTCAGGACAACGTTCAAAGAACTGTATGTGTCTCAATTCAGAGAACTGAGTGATTCTTGCTTCTTGTTTACTCCTGAAAGGTGTACAGAAAACATCACGTCATACAGCAACAGCCTTGGGCAAACAAAGGAATTTCCCTATTAGCATGTGTGAAAACAAAATTACTTTGGATATCTAGGAGGATACTGTTGGTGATTCCTAAAAGGAAGATGGCTTGGCTAGTCCATCACGTGTTTTGTGCTGTTGGCTCCTGTCTCCCAGTTCTCTGCCCTCAGAGTAGTCCCTTACTCTGTCCCTGAGTTGCAGGGGCTTTCCTGCTCTGGGCCAGCCTGTTCTGGATACAGCTGGTTCATGGAGAGAGACTGTGGGGCCCTGCTGGAGGACATCATCTGCCATTATCTACTGCCACTATCATCTGCCATTATCTACTGATTTCCACTGGTAACCAGGGACTCCAGACAACCCTCCCACAACACAAGTGGATATGATACTGCCCAGTGCATAAGAAAACAACATATTGAACTGAAAAGGGAAGGGTTTCACTAAAACCAGAACACAGGATAATTCCACTAATATTAGCCTGGGTAGTTAGAATTTGACACAAAAACAGTCAAATAATCCAGTGCCTGAAGGAATTGTATCAGTATTCCAAAAGTCTGGGACAGTATCCCAAAATAACTCCTCCAGACCCTTCACACCTCCTCTGAATAAACAGGATGGGTTGTGTAGAATGCCTGGAAGTGAAGCAGAGCAGGGGCAGGAAGAACAATGCATATCTAACATCACACATCTAATTTTATTCTGTTGGAGTTGTGCCCTTGCTTTACATGTTTTCTCCATGGACTACTCCTTTTAATGTGATCCATCAAGGGTGTTTTGTGCAGTTTCTCAGGGGCACCATATGCTATTTAGAGGACTTCTTTTGCTTTGGACAACATGCTTTGTACTTGAAGGATGTTTGATTTTTGGCAGAGGATGAAAGATGGAATATGAAAAATCCTAACAAAATTCATTTTATTTCTGCTGGTCCAAGTAAATTATCTCATAGTAAAACATATGAATATTTCTTTTATAGATAATATTTTGTTAGCAAATACAAACCTATACCTTTACCTAGAACATAGGTAGGAACACAACAGTGATGCAGCCACTTCTGAGGATGCAACAAGCAAGAAAGGTATTGTGGGACAATTCTGGGCAAGTGTTCTGCAATTAAAATAAGTGCCATATACTCACAGACAATAGGTGGAATACCTTTTATTGTCTTGATGAAGCACTTGGTAATCTCTGCTGTTAGAGTATCTGATAGCTGACAATGCCCTCAGGCACATGGTGTCACTCTTGGGGTGTCCTGCACCAGTCAGGGTTGGACTCCATGGTCCTGATAGGTCCCTGCCAACTCAGCCCATTGTATGGTTCTATGATCATATACCTATTTTATTTGGAGGTGCCACAAGAGATCAAGACATCTGTGAAATTTGGAAGCCTCATTATATTGGTGGTTACCTGACACATGTTGGTGGCAATGATCCTGCTATGTGTAGGGCAGATCACAGCAGCCTCAAAAAAAAGTGCCCTTTTGGCAACACTGTTTGGTCTAGGGCTCATCTCTGGGGTGATTACTGGCACATTTAGGAGCAAACCAGGTGTGCACACAGAGCTTAGAGCAGCCTGCAAGGCTGTAATTGGAGCCCCATCTGGTGATTTAAAAAATGGCCACAGAACAGGGGAGAGCTGAAACTGTCTCTCAGAAACCCCTCTTGTGCCTTAGCCACTGGAATACTTTTGACCACAATCCTGCTGCTGAAAGACAACCCTCAAGGGCAGGGTTGGCTTTCAGTAATTATTTTGGGAATACAGCTGCTGCAGAAAGCCAACGGGCTGAGCAGGTAGAGCTGGCACCAGAGCTGGTGCACTGTGGTTTCAGGGAACTTAGATACTGGATGTACAATTGGTAGTTAGCCCAGTCTTTCCTCCTTGAGCTACCAAATGTGTGTATTGGCCTAAGAAAGGCAACAAGTCTTGGTTTGAACAGGGCCATGTGTGAAGGAAAATGTGACTTTAATGCATCACTGAGCACCTGAATGTTGCTCTTGATTTGCAGTGACAATTTAGCAAAGAATTGCCTTGAAGTTCAGGATGTGTGAAGTCTCAGTAGTCTGCACACCTGGGAGTTCTTTTAGAAAATTTTTAGAAATTTTTCTTTTCTGGGACTGGCTTCTGTTAAGTATTTTCCCATTAGCTTGAATTTGTTTCCCTTCCTCCTTCATGATCATGAAGACAACACCAGGGCTGGTTGTAGGGATTCTAATACCATTGAGAAATGGAATGTTCCTCATGTTCCATATACCTGCAAGTCAGTTTGCTGCATTCATGTTCTGCTATCATTAGCTCCCTGTTCTCTTAACTGGGCAATGACAACATTTCCATGATATCCTGACAGTGATGGTTTATCAGAGCATTTCTTTTCTCCCACACCATGGGAAGAAGAAAGCTTCCTGACAGTTTTTGAACAGCTTTAAACTATACTTAGCTGACTCAATGTGCTTTGCAGCCCTTCACATCCAAAAGTCTGAGGCAAGGAAGGAGACAACTGTGCCTGACCTCATAACACCTTCTTACAAATAATTTTGGTTATTTTAGTAGATTACTATTTATTTGCAATAAATGTCTGCCTTAGAAGGATATCTGTAGAGTGTTAAGCCCCATCAGATGTACCATCATCCATTCTCTGACAACCACTTGCCACGTCAGAGACAGTCAATGTTCTGGCTGTGGGTGATTTGCCTTATGAATTACTGGCATCCATGCTGGGGAGCTGGCATGCAACCAGCAGATAAGAGTTGAGCAATGCTGGCAGGAGGCCTTGCTCAGGGGCTCAGTGCTTCCTCTGATTCATAAGAGGCTGACTAAAGTTTTGCAGAACAGGCAGCCTCACCTTTACATTTTCTTGGGTTTCTCATTTCTTGAAAATGTCTTAGCTGCTTTTTAATTTGTTAAATATAGTTTCTTACCTTTTTTAGTCTCTTACCTTTTTTATTTTTAAATTTGCTTATCTTTTTCAAATATAAGCTTACCAAGTGTCTGACTTTATCATTGGAGGCTGAACTTTCTCATCATGAGATTCTCCTCATCACCCCCAATACTTTCTACAGTGTACTCCAGCAATATGAAAAATATTTTATTAGAAGCTTAATAGGAAAGAGCATAGCAGAAACAAAAACAGACAGACAGAGACTATTGTTTATGATGCTGACTATAAGATGATGTAATTTCTTTGTCTCTGACAAAATTATGGTAACTTCATTATGATATAATGATCAACACTCAGGGTCATTATCTCAGGTTAAGAATAGCCCTTTGTCTGCAATAAATATGTACAGCTTTCTACTACTGTGATGCACATTAGGTGAGGTTTTGGCCTCTAACCTGTTATTCACACCACAGTTCTGTCACTCAGGTAAGGAATGCTTGGAGCATTAATTATTTCTACTTATCCTCCTTCCAGTACTGAAGAGCATTTCTCACTCCATGATACTCCAGAGCATAGATACATTTATCTATACACCAAAAATGGGGCAATTAAAAAAGTTTTTTCAGTATTTGGACCTTGCAGTTTATCTATTGAGTTAGTGTTGTGTGATGGATGTGAGACTTATTCCAGCTCTTCCTGTGGGAAATGGTGGTGGCTAGTTTCATTTCTAGTGCGTGCCTGGAGATTTTCTCTGCAGGAGCTGAAAGCCAAATGTGAACTTTTCTATGTGTGAATTACTTCCCAGAGGAGAACATCTTTTCCAGCTGTAGCTGTATATTGGAGCAATAATGGAAAATAAGCCTCACTCCTGAAAGAAAATATCATTATCAGAGAGTGATGATTTTGCTGGAACAAACCTGAAGTGCACAATATTAAGATTGCATCAGAGGTTTTCTAGAGCAGTTGCTTCGTGTTTTCTTCCTAATGTTTTTCCTGTAGAATGCACTGCAACCAGCCACACATATGCATAAAACTAGGAAGTTTTCAATTATGAATTCCTTATTCTGTGTCATGTAATTTAATAACTCTCCATGAGGAGTGCTGGATATCACAAGGGACTCATTGAGTTGGTGGTAACAGCATGGCCAAAGTAGGTTGTGTGGACAAAGTTCTTCTGCCAGAAGTTGAGGAGCACCACTAAAGCAGGCTTCTTCCCTCTTTCTATTAACACAAGGTGGTGTGTTGTAGTTTTGGTTCCAGCAGGCAGCTAGACACCCTACTGACAGTGTGAGGGGGAGGAGAATCAGAAAAGAAAAGATAAAATTCATGGGTTGAGATAACAGCAGTGATAATTGAAGGAAAGTAAAATATAATAATACAAATTATAATATTAAAAACGATAATAACAGCATTGAAAAGGGGAGAGAGAGAGAGAAATAAACCCCAAGAAAAACAAATTATGCACAATAAGTTGCTCACAAGTCATTGACCAGCCTGTCCCCTGGCTGCAATCAATTTGAGATCAGTACTATTCTTAAAGCTAAACACAGTGCTGTGCCAGCTGCTAAGAAGAAAACGAACTCTATCCCAGCCAAAATCAGGACAGATGCATTGCTGCCCATGGATTGAGCCTGAGAAGGAGATGGATTTGCTCAAGCCATGCTTACTAACCAAGCTGAGACTCAAGAATGGGCCTTGCTAACATTTTCTCTTGCTCACCATGATGGGTATTTGTCGTCTGTTGTCCTCTGGAAAATTCAGATAGGACATGGCAATTGTGACCAAATGGGTCCATGGCCATTCTTCACCAGGGATAAACATATTATTTGCATTGCTTCCTGTGGTTTGGGGCTGAGGAAAGAGGGGGCAGGCTCCTCATCTAGCTCAGTAGGCTGGGAAAGATACCCAGGATTTTACTCTGAGTCATGTGTGAGATAGAAGTCTTGGCAATAAACAGCAACTACTGAAAACTCAAAGGAAAAAACAGCTAGAACACTTAAATAAACTGTCTAATTCAGATGGATTTCTTTTGCATGAGAGTTTCAAATTCCCTTCTGAAAAAGATAAAACAAACCCAAGCCAAACTGCTCTTGCATGGTTCAGTCCCAGGATGTGTATTTCCATCTGTTCTTTTTCTCTTCATTTGTCTTTCTGACAGACTCAAAGTCCCTCCCTGCTCTTCTGTGATGAAGATGTTTTGACAAATCCTTTCCAGTGACCAAAAACCGTGTCTAATCTTTGTCAGGAGTCCTACCGTGCTACCTGGAAAGGGGATGTTTCTTCCTGCATTTTTGCTGATGACAGTATTTTTCCTATCTTCTCATATTTCACAATGTCTTCTAATCTTTTCAGTTGTGATCAAACATGATTCTTAGACTAATTTTCTTCTAGAAAACCTTACTGAAATAAATTTTTCAGTTTAATTATATGTTGTCTCAAAGGTTTCTCAGTGTAAAATTCAAGGCAGCATGTGTGTTATCAATACCATTGATTTTATTTAATATGCAGGATGGATGATTTAATTTCTTGAGGACATTGTTTGATTTATGTAAGTGTGTTCCTCTCCTACATAAGGCAGGGTGACACAAGGCTAAATCAGAAGTGGATAAGTTGCAATGTTGGAAATTCAAAGCTTAGTCATAAAACCATAAGACCATATTATAACTCATACCCTGAAGGAGACCACACTGAAATTCCAGGGACAGTCTAAGGTCAAATATTTCCTGGCCCTTGGATGTTTGATTTGCTAAACTCAAATTTCTTTATCTTTTAGTGTTTCCAATCCTGACAGGGTTTTTTAAAGGGAATACAATATTCCAAGTCCCATCCTGAGATATCTACTTCTTCTTCCCTTTTTCCACAATTTGCTCTGACCTCCCCACCACTAGGTCCCAACTCTGTCCCCGTTCATTGTCAAAGTCATTTCCCTTTCACGTGCACATTGTTGTCCACTGGTCCAGCCAGTCCTTGTCTCCTGCTCCCTCAATGTTCTCTTTTGGTCACTGTGACCTCCCTGCTCGTCCCCACACTCTGATATTGGGAAGATGCTGAGAGAGGTTTCGTGACTCCCAGTCTCCAATCAGATATTTCTCTGTTCTCCATTAAACTCCACCCATTTCCCCAGTATGATTTTGGTCCTGCCACCTTGGTGCAGTTTTTGTCCCTTGTTCGTGTCCTGTTGCTGGGAGTGCACCGAGAGCTCACTGGGACAATGAACAGTTTCTCTGGCACCCTCCACCCTTGACCCATGGGCAGTAAAGTGGGTCCTGTTGCTCTGTGACCAGGTCTCCTGTGAAACCCTGTCACAGGCAGCTGCAGAGGGGTAAGCATCTCTGAGGATTTCACTGCTGACAGCTGCAGTACATCTGACCTGTGAGCAAAGTGCTTTTTTCCATCCAAGATTCAACATTTTTGCTTGATGTGGTACGATTTGACAGGGGTGACAAACAGCTCTCTTCCCAGGAAGATGACTCCTGGCAGGTTAGAAATCCATGTGCCTGTAGATCTCTGAAAATGCTAATGTCTTCACTTTAAGTGATCGATGTATTTTCTTCAATTTTGAGTTTTATAAATCAATCAGCTGGGTTTCATGGTGTTTTTGTTATTGTTGTTAAAGGTGAAGGTTCTCTGATATGAGAACTATCTGTATTTACAGGTAGAGCTGTTGATATTGAAATGGCTTGTCCAAATGTTTTGATGTTACATTTGTAAGCCCAGGCTGTATTATTCCTTGAGATGTGTTTCACTGAGTCTTAAATGCCACTTCATTACACTAGTGCTAGGAGCCCTGTATGATAAACTAAGACTGGGCATTAAGCAAAGCTTGAACAGAAAATGCAAAGATAGTGCTTGTCCTAGAGAAATTAATAGTAAAATATAAATTCAATATACACAGATGAGAACAAGTTAAATTATACTTGCAAGCTCTTAAGGTGCAGCAGAGAAGCTTTTTAGTGATTCATATTTGACAATGTTTATCAGGAGTGTGAGAAGTTGCATGAGAGAAGGTAAAAATGGTGCTTATTCCAAAGCACAAGCCATGGGCAGTGGAGTCTGCCAGTATTAGTGCTACAGAGCTGACATTTCAGTACTGGTTGAGAGGTGATCAGTGAAGAACCCTGAAAGGGCTAATGAGGAAACTTTATTTATTCACCACAAGAGAAGGAATCATTAGAGGGGTACACACTCCCTTGTGCTGGGGCAGAACCAATTATGTTGACATTTTCCCCAAAAATTTCTGTCTAAACTGGGCTCCGAGGGTCCTGTTGCTGCTGTGCTGAGTTCTCTCCTGGGCAGCCTGCCACTGGCTTCACCAGGAGCTTTTTATTAATGCTTATCCTGTGATTTCCTTGCTGCAATTCAAGTTCATTCTCTATTTTCATGTACACCTGCAAGGCAGAAACAACCCAGCACTCCTGGGTCAGGTTTGCTCAGATTTAACCCCAGCCAGCTGCCAAGCCCCATGCAGCCACTTGCCCATTCCCCCACCAAGGGATCTGGGAAAGAATCAAAAGGGTCAAAGCTGGAAAATGGATGTGTTGAGAGAAAGACGGTTTAACAGGGAAAACAAAAGCCACACAAATTAACAAAGCAAAATAAGCAATAAATTCACTGCTTCCCATGGGCAGGCAGGTGTTCAGCCACCTCCAGGAGAGCAGAGCCCCATCACATACAACAGATACTTGGAAAGACAAATGGCATCACTGCAGATGTCCCCTCCTTCCTCCTCCTTTTGCTTCCTTCTTCCTCCCATTTTATATACTGACCATAATGTCATGTGGTCTGGAATATCCCTTTGGTCAGTTTGGGTCACCTATCCTGGCTGTGTCTCCTTCCAATTTCCAGCCTTCTCTCCAGTGTGGCAGCCTGGAATGAAGAAAAGACCTTGTCTCTGTGTAAACCCTGCTCAGCAATAACAAAAACATCTCTATATTATTAACTCTGTGTTCAGCACAAAACACAGCTCCATACTGGCCACCGTGAAGAAAATTAATTCTACCCCAGCCCAAACCAGCACATTCCATCACTTATTCCATACCACTTTCATCATGCCCAGGTCCCACTATTTGAAGCAACTTTATTAACCACCACCACCCTTCTTCCCATCCTTTGACATAATGCACAGAAGTTATTTCTTTAGTCAATGGACCATCCCTAGAAAATACTCATAAAATGTCCACAAATGTTTATAAAACATCCTTTGAGTTCATTTTGTCCGTGACTTCAGGCTCCATCTGGTCTGGTGGTGACTCAGCACAGGAATGGTGTTGTGTTTTTTGGAGTTACTGGGCACCCAAGCCAGCTCAGGTCTGGTCACTGATGCACTTAAACTTCTTCTTGTCAGGCCTCTCCTCCACTGATATGGGTTTCTGTTTTACTAATTCCTGTAACATGCATCTCAAATCACGGCTTACAACAATATCAAGGCACATCCATTACAATCTCCACCCTTGGCCCTTTTTGGGCCAGGTTATCTGGTTTAACATTGCAAGAAACTCCTTCTCCTGTCTCCAGCCTGGCTGCAACAAGGGGCTCCCCCTGAAGCCCATCATTAATACGGTCTGGGTGGATGTGACAGTCTGGTCAGAGAGTGAGAAAACCAGATAAGTTTTCCCAGAATTGGCCTGAGAGACTTTAGGGAGTTGAAGATAAACAATGACAGCTTATTATTATAAACAACCTGCAGGTGTTTTCCTAATCTCTGCTTTCTTGTTTTTCTCAAAGATTGCTCAAAGAAGGGTGTCTTGTTAATTAGCCAGCCAGGTGAAATGTATTAACTAAATAACCAATCAAGTCCACCTGGATTGGAACAACTTATTAAAAGGACCAGTCCAAAATAAATGGTGCATTATGCCAATCTGACTTCTGGTGAGTCTGTGTCATTTCTTACTCAACAGTGACAAGTCTACATCATCCTCCTCCTCCTCCATGAGCTGCAGGACACACTGCTTCACTGTCCGGTTTATCTCGGCTGTTTGAGGGGCCTGGAAGGCCCGTGTGGCCTTGGGGCAGCCCGCGTATCGAAGGACGAGAAGAGGCTTCAGTTCTTCTTTCTGGTTTTATGTTTATTAATTGTTTATCTAAAAGATGTTCTTTCAGCCGAACAAAGATCTGCTCAGCAGTCAGCCATGGGCACACTGTCTCTGCCCTCCCGGGCAGCCACGTATCTTTATACCCCTTGCTACGTATACAATATTTATCATTTTTCCCCAATACCATCTATTGTTATAACTCGGTGTACTCTTAGTAATAACCAATCCAAAGGCGCCACCGCGGCCAAAGGAGATGGAGGAGAAGAGGAACAGAAGAAGGACAGGACACACCCCAATTCCTCCATCTTACTCCTCTAAACCCCCCTGTACAGAAATCTTAAACCCTGTGTCTCACCCTCTAATTAACCAATCCCTTCACCATTCACCCGGTGAAGCCCTCATCCTTGTCGTCTCCTGTGTAGGGTTAAAGTCCAGCCACCAGACACTTCTGGCAACATTCCAGGACTCCCGAGCCCCCCCAGGGTCTCGGTGGCTCAGCATCTCAGGACTGAGATCTTGAGATCCGACACTTCACCATGGGCTGGAAGAGAATCTCTGCTTTCCCTGCTCCAGCAGAGGTTCCCACCCACATGAGACAGTTCTCTTTGGACTTCTCCACTGTGGGCCCTTCTCAAGGGCTGCAGTTTTTCATGAGCTGCTCCAGTGTGGGTCCCCCATGAGGTCTCAGGCCACAAAACCTACTCCAGCAGAGGTGTCACAGGGTCACGCCACATTCTCCTTCAGGCATCCAGCCCTGGGTCCTCCAAGAGCTGCAGGTGAATCTCTGCTCCCTGAAGGGCTCATCCACATCCCTCCAACTCAAGGTCAGTGCTCCCAGCCTGTCCAGTACAGCAGCAGTGCCCTGGCCCCTGCCAGCCCAGAGCATCCCTGGGGCTGTCACCAGAGCCCTCCTGGGCACAGCTCAGCGAGGTGAGTGCAGCACAGCACCTCAGCAAAAGGTGGCCACTAACAAACACTAGACCCTAACACTCAGTCAGAAATGCACACATTTACAGACATTCATGCTGGAGAGTAAATCCATTGATTGGCAAGACTCTGATAAGTGGCTTAAGCAGCGTTTAAACTACAGATGTTTTTCCTGTAAAAGAAGCAGTGCTTTCATGAAAGCCCTTGTCACTTGCTGATGGATGGAAACAGGAGGTTTTCCATTAAATTCAGATTTCCTACCCATTTTCAATCTATTATGTCATAGCCCAAACATGCCACCACACTCAAGAAGTGTTTTTCCCTTTATTTGAACATTGACTAACATGGACAAGTGTTAGTCAGATGAGACAAGATACTTTCCCTTTAAAGGTCCTCATCTGTAGTGAGAAAATGGAGCTTTTTTTCTGCACCTTTTTCATTATTTCAGCCTTCCCTTCCTTTCCCTTCCCTTTCCCCAGAAAATATCTCTGCTTGGAAGTTTTTTGCATTAAAGATTCAGCTGGGGATGTATTAAATGGATGCAGCATTCGACAGTTTACAATAGATGGGAATTAGGAATTTGACTTCAGATGAGTCAGGGGACTTCACATGCTGTTGTTATTACTGGTGTTTAAGCCTGATATTTATTTTAAAAACATCTGTCACAGAAGCAGTGGAAGTAGTAAACCTATGACAGATTCTTCCTCCCTGATCCCTTAATCCACCCTTAATTCTTAAACCATCATTGCAGGAAGACAGACTTGCAAGTACTCAAAAAGCTTCCACTGTTCAGATTCAAAAGTTTGAAAGAACAATTAAAAATTAACACTAATCATATTGCAATGATGTTGAATAGACAGATTTCTATAATCAAATAAGAGGTTAATTACATATTCAAAATGGAATTACATATTCAAAATGGAAACACTAAAAAGAAAGCCAGGAAATGAGGTGCTGTTGCACTGAGTACAGGACTGAATAGGCTTTACAGTGAGGAGTTAAATGAATTATTATACAAATGATGTGTCTGGATGCTCCCTTCTGCACCAAAATCCTCTGGCTGAACAGGCTGCACTGTCTTTTTCCATGTCTGTACTCATAATTTGATCTCAGTTGCTTTACATCTACTCTACCACTGTGGCTGTGCTGGAAAAAAATTTTTCTTTTACTACAAGAGTTGGTGTTCTGGTAGCAACAAGGATTTTTAATCACAGAACTACATATTTGCTCTTCCCCAAAGGAATAGGGGGAAAGAGACAAAACATAAAAATAAATATAAGAAAGAAAAAGACTATGAAGAAAAAAGATGTTATGTAGTTTATTAATTCTGATTCATAAAACCATAAATATGTATTTAAGGATTTGCCTCAAAATAACACAGTATCAATGGCCATCAGAGATACATTCACATATAAAAAATAAAAAGGATCTTTACAGTACTTTATGAGCAATTTTGTAACACTTTACTGGATCACCAAAAATCAGCTTTGAGGAGGCTACTGCATTACCTTGCTTTTTTTACAATTTATGTACACTTTCATTGTGTTACATCCTCTTGTACAATAGTCATGCATTGCACATAATTAAAGTGCAAAAAAATTATTAAAATTCTCTATATCTTACTGTAAAAATGCAAATCAGTGAAATTTTTTTTCAAAATAACCAAAGTTATCCCATACCTGCTTAAATGCATTCATCAGCCAAAGATTAAGCTCATATTTGCTCTGTAATAGCTGTTGTAATTTTATGAATAGTGTTATAGGTGGTATAGCAGCTGTCATCACAGATACAATGCAGCAAAAAATTCAGCTGGCTTATGGCTTTCTGCAAAGAAACCAGGTTTCTGGTATTTTGTCAAAGAGTTTTTCTTTTAAGCCACTGTTAATAGGTAAGACAGGTTAGATAATTTGGTAAAAAATTCTGGCGTCACACATTTTGTATTTGGATGGATGACACAGAACTAGAAAAGCTAGCCTGAGGAAAAAATAAGCAATCAATCAAGTGATTTACTTTAATAGATAATTAGCTTGGTCTGTGAAGGCCAGATCAGAATGTTTCATATTAATTTTTAATGCCATTTGCAGTGGCATAAAATAAGTTATAATATTAAAATGAAGAGGAACTGAGAACCATTATGTTAAACTACTCTTGACTGGAAACATGTTGAAATTTGAAGACATTTCTTTGAAAGATACCCATCTCGAAGGAAATCCACAGGGAATAAACTGTGAAAAAACTTCTAAAGCCTTTTGCCTGAAGTATTTCCCAACAAAGACATAAATCACAGGGTTAATGCAGCTGTTGGTGATAGCCAGCATATAAGAAAACTGCTCCCCAAAGTTGATCAGTTCCCCCCAGAAGCAGCCTTTGATCACTTCTGTATGGTATAATACATCAAGGAATACAAAAAAATGGTGAGGAGTCCAGCAGAAAAGAAACATCAGTACCACAGTGAGGATCAGCCTGGTTGCCTTCGTGCCTCTGTGCCTCTTGCAACCCTTTGCTCTGATTGCTTTTCGCTCTTTTGCTGTTCTTTGTAGGGACCTAATGGTGGAGAAATTGAGGAAGATGATTGCTGTGGATGGCAGCAGAAACCCCACCACATTGCCCACCAGGCTTTCAGCCAATTCCCACGACGGGCTGGGGAAGTCCAAGGTGCAGGCTGAAATATTCCACTGGGGAAAGTCTTTCACCGTCCGGAACATGAAAGCTGGGACGCTGAGAAGGATGCAAAAGAACCAGATGAGCAAGCAGATCCCTTTGGTCATGGACTTGCTCCATATCTCCCTGTGGTTCAGGGTGTGCACGAAGGTCAGGTAGCGATCCACGCTGACGGCCACCAGCAGGTAGATGCTGGTGTACATGTTCAGGGTGATGGAGGCGCTGATGCTGCGGCACAGGAAGCTGCCAAAGGGCCAGTTGAACTCATTGTTGATGTTCTCTGCCCAGAAAGGGAGGCACATGAGGAAAATAAGGTCAGCAACAGCAAGGTTCATCAGGTAGATTTCAGCTATCTTCAGGGGGCCCTTGTGCAGTGAATAGGTGAAGAGAACAAACACATTTCCAAGCATCCCAATGACGCAGACGGTGTTGATGTACTTGGGTCCTACATAGTACACGATGTCCCACCACTCATCCAAGTCTGGGCAAACAGTTGAGTTGCTCTGATGTTCACTCTGGTTTGAGGAGGTAATATTCACTAGAGGAGTTTCAGTCATTTTTTAAAAAATTCCAAAGTGAACAGGAGACGTCTTCGAAATGAGAGAAAATGACTGCAAAAAAGAAGAATAAAAGAGCAAAAGTTGCCTCTCATAAGTAGTGTAACAAATATTTAACTGCTGCAAATTCTTTATTAGTCCTACTGATTGTTACAGGCTAGATCAATCCATATTTGATAAGTGCAGCTGTGGGAATGTTCCCAGTGTTAGCAAGGATAGAACTTCCTCTACATCCCATGAAGTTTCCTCTCCTTGCTCCCATTGTTTGAAGTGGCACAGAGGAAGGAAAGTGACAAATTAGTGTAAATATTTCTGTACATCTCCTCCAGACTGATGACAGACACAGATATGGGAGAATTCCACCTCCCTGAGAGTAGTGGAGTCATGCTGGCGACAAAAAGCCAGCTTTGCATCCTTCCCTGCCCTTTCTCTTACTCTTATTTACCATGTTACTGTTATTGTTATTGTATTATATACTATATTATAGATACATTAATATATTTTTATATTCTGTTATCCTGCTGAAGCAGGATCATGCCTGTTTCCCTGAACTGGGAAAGCTGCTCACTCTCTGTATGTGCCACTTGCTGCCTGAACTGTGCATTCTTTTGTTCCTTCTCAGTTCCTCCCACCCTGAACTTTGGGTTCAAAACTGTTGTTAGATTAGACAGCTTATTGCCTTCAAATGTCAGTGGCTGGAATAATAAAACACAGACTTCTCCAAAATATTACACTAAAAATTGTGCCTGGAGGAAAGACCTCTGCAGCTCTGAATTTACACCCCCTCTTCTCCAGCCCCAAAATTTCACTTTAGTTTGGCTGTGCCAGGCTCCAAAGTGTTTAGTTCATCATAGCATTGGCAATACCTTTATTTTCTTCTAGTAGCTCTATGTGAGATTGTGCAGGAGTAAGAACATGGGTAAAACCTTATCCTCCCATGAAAATCCACTGGACTTTCTGTCAGAGATCCACTGTCAGAGCTGCCCCCTGCTCCATTCTTCTGGTGCTGCCATGCTGGGTGATAGAGCCTGGATCCTGGTTTTTACAGGCATTTGGTCTCAGAACATTATGGTAGGCAAGTTATTGTTGAGCCTTTTCTGCCATCTGACATTTCAGTATTTTGTATGCAAGTGGAGCATATCAATCACAGAAAATAATGTATTTGAAAAAATGAATATTTTGCAATCAGTCATTCTAAATGTTGACTTTCTGCTGTAGCTGTTTAACTCTGCCCTTTCAGCTTCTGTATTTTACACCTAGTAAACACCCAATGATGGAATTTCTGAAAAGAGAATTTAAGACCATCTTTCATCTCTTCTACGTACATGTACAGCCTCAGTGATTTCCGAGTACGAGCATCTTGCCGTGCTTATTTTGGGATGCCTCTAGGAATAAGTATTAATATTCCACATCAGGCTATCTGGTAGTAATGCACAGAACAGTTTTCTTTGCTGCAGAATTAGGTGAGCAGAAAACTTGTGTCTGAATTCATAAACTCACTCATCTGGCAGCCTTGATGGGAAACTGAGGTACAACTAAAGTGAGCACAGCTCCCTGGATTTCCCTCACAACAGTCTGAATGTTACCTAGTTCACAGACCTCTCACCCAAACAAAGATAACTGGAGAGGATCTAAAACTACAGGTAAAACACATATAGCAAATAAACAGCATCAGAGAGGCTCTTTGTGAGACAGCAGAAATTGAATGTTGTTATAGCAGGAGGCTGGCTAAGGCATGAGAGAGCAATGGCAGAAAGTCTGCAACTTTATCTTTCAAAAATAATGTAGATGAAAGATAACAGTTGAACCTAAACAGAATTATTTATTATACTAAATATAGAATAAAAAGAAATGCTTATTGTCCTTGTTTGCCCTTTTTCTGAGGACTTCTTTCTATTGGCTTATGCTAGCCACTCTGCACGCTTCAGACAATCTCGCAGCTGGAGCCACAAATTCGTTCATGATGGGCTCAGCTAAAAACACCTGGGAGTTTTATCTTTCATTGCAACTTAGATTTTATTCACAGCTAAATCCAAATTCTTGTTCAGCTAGCAGTAGTACCTGAGGATTCTGTAGAGTTTTTCATTGCAGAAATTTCTTCAGAGTCTACTAATCAGTGTCTGAGCACTACCACAAGCCACAAGCCTTTTATAAATTTAGAGTTCCTAATGTTCTCTTGACAGAAAATGTGCTTAATTTTCTGTAATTTCTGTAAGTATTTTGAAGTAGTTAGTGCTAATGGAAAATTAACCACATGAATGTTTTTCCGTTTCTGTCCTTAACATATTCCAGTCATCCTTTATACAAATAATGACATATTTTTCTTACTTTGAACAGATTTCTAATGAATTTCCATGCACAGTTCATCTATCACCCTTTTTACTATTAGTACTCATTAGCCAGTTAGAGCAATTAGGTAAAATGGATCGTGGCTTTACACATAAACTAATTCTGACCTTCAGAATTACTTTTATGGTGAAAAAGAAAGGGAGAGCCTTACTAGACTGCGCAGACCAGAAGCGAGAGCACAAAAGATCATTTTTTAATATAAAATATAGAAATTATTTAAATAAAGATAATACATTTAAAAAGATAAGCATACATACTCTTTGTCCTTCCTGGCAATCCAGGCAAAGTTTCAAATTCGGACACAGTTGATAAACAGCAGTACAGAGGTTACTGAGAGAATTCAAAGATGCATCCTGAGGCACAACTGAGTGACTGAGGGCTGTCCTGAGTGTTTTGCTGGCCATACACCATGTGTATGATGTTACATTTTGGAAGAAAGCCCCAGGATTTTTTTTTTTAACTTTCCCAAACGTCAGCTGAAGTAATTTTCAAGACATGTGACATATTTCATTTTCATTGTGAAATAATACAAGCCCTGCGTTGTGGCTCTTGTCATCCTTTGACCGCTAATTAAAGCTCTCAAATTGTCCTTGGCAATTAAAAGTTCCATTGTGTGAATGTCTGTAAAAATAAGAACTTAATTAACAGCTCTGAATTGCCTTCCCTGTACCAATGCACGCAGGGAGAAATCAGAATCAGGCTTTTGTTGTGTTGGGAGCTCCTTTCCCTGCTAGACATGAGGGGAGCCATGCCAAGGAGCTGGGGGTGAAGCAGCACAGAGAGGGGGGAATGAGACATGAACCTTGCTAAACCCCACTTCCACTCTTTTTGAAAAGCACTGGTTTTTGCACCCCACTATCAGTGTCCAGGGCATGAATCTCTGTGAATATTACTTATCAGTAATATTCATGATGACTGCTGCATTTTCTCAGACTTGTACCCAAATAAGCTTCTTATTTTTCTGATTACTTTCTGGGACCAAGTAGCCTGAGAGTGGTGGTTTATAAATTATTTTATCTGTTTCATTCTGTTTGTCCACTGATTAGAGCAATATTTTAAAAAGGTAATATCTTGCATTTCAGATTTTACATGCAAATCAGTCTTAAGCATAGCCATGTAAACAATGTAGGTTTTCAATTAAAAATAACCCAAACAACAAAAAAAGAGAAATTATCAAAGGACTGGAATGCTATTTACTTATAGGAAAAAAATTCTTCTCATTGGCTTCTTAGTCAACACATGCACCATATATCTCAATTCTTATTCAATTGTGTCCATTTTTGCTTGATAAGTAAGTTAAAATGAAAAGGCAGGGGAGGCTGAATGGTGATACCTTATTATGAACTTCCCTATAATGAAAAATGGTTTTATTCCAAATTTTTATCCACTAAAGCATAGTAAGATACTTATGCAAACAGTGCTAAAATTGATAAACAAAACATGCTTCAGTTAACACCATCACAATGGAGAAAACTCTAAATGGCTCAAGATTTAATGTTGGTTTGGTTTTTTTAACATCTTGTAAAATTTTAATTTTGGCAAAGACTTGAAAACAACATGTAATTTGTGAATTACACATTATGTAAGGAATCCTAACAAATAACAGGAGGAAAATCTTGAAACAGCCCATCTCACACTGACTCATAAAGGTAAGTGCAATATGACAGGAGATCTTCGTCACAGATTTTCCAAAGGCTTCACTTTGCTTACACTACTGCATTTCCGTGTTTAAGTTATTTTTTCCATAATGAAGAACATTTGAGCAATAACAAGAAGTTTGTAATTTGTTGTTGCTTGGACGTGAATCTCTAGGATCTGCCAAGTTCCACATTTACTCACAGACTGAATAAAAAACTGCAACTGCGTCTAAAATTTATATGATAAATAACAAGTCTTACAAAACTTGTCACATCAAAATGAGATCAAAATACTGGATTTGCAAATCCAACTCCTCTTTGCAAATCTAGTTTCTTGTTTTCTGTTGTTTTTCATTGCCATATTTGGAACATTTTTCAGTAATGGAGAGAGATTCAAAATTAGAAGTCTATGCATTTAGTAGAAAAAGTGAATAGGCACTGCAGTAGCTCCAGCATTTAAAGATCTTAGAACAAGTCTACAGAAGAAGCTGTAACTTCAACTAGAAAGGGGATGTAATTTATTATGTCTTTACAACTTCATTCCTCATTTCAAGCTATAGAAAGTATATAAAGATCTGGTAACATTTCACAGTTTGCACAGATGTAATGGACCATGAATTGAAGGAATTTGAAGGGTTAGTTTAAAAATATATATAAGAGTCAGTAGTTAAGGTTTATTACAGTAAAAATCATATCTGTCTATTGGCACCTTCAGCTCAGGATGCTCACAGCATTTTGGTTTATGTTTTAAGTTAGAATGATCTTCAGTCACACCATCTAGGCAGACTTTCCTGCAGAAAGTAAACATTTTTAGAGCTGTATAAGAGTTTACAAATGCTAACTGAGCCTCTCTGACCAGAATGATTAAACAAACATGTTGAACTTAGAGGTAAGACTCTCTGCTTAATTATCTCACACATTACAAGGCAGACAAATGTCTAAAATCCCAAAGGTGTCCAGAGTTCTGGTTCTTGGTCCAACAGTTCAGCCATTAAAAATCTTCATTTTAAGATGGATGGAGCCTTTAATGATTGGGACAAAATACATATTTGGATCAGTATGTTTTAATTATTTCATTTTCCTTATTGAAATGTTTGGCAAATCAGCCTAATTATCTGCTATAACAGATAGTTCATCTGTTCTGTAACAACAGAGAAGGTTTTTGACATGACCTTTTGAGGTAAAATTCTTTGTTAGCTTTGTTGGATTTCTTCATATATACTATAAAGATAGCTAAGGAGAGGTTAAACTCTAGTGCAACTATTTACAATTCCCAAAGAATGATGCTGGACCACCACAGTGTGGTAATAACCAAGCCCTACTAACTACAGTTTACAGAGCTTGAAACAGCCAAATATGAAAGAGCCAATATAGGTTGAATGGAATGGAAAGATGATTCAATGGCTAAAGACTGCTTAGGGATTTGGGAGACCTGAACCAAGATCCCAACTCCCCCACTGAAACCCTGTCTAGAAAAGAGCAAGTTTCTCCTGTCTGCAGCAAGCACCTGCAGCTTCTGTAACAGCTCTTAAACTCTTAATTTTTCAAGTGAAGACAATAATCCACGTGAAAAATGAGAGAGTGGAGAAATTAGAATAATTCCTGCCTGTAAATGCTGAAGGCCAGAAATATCATCTGGCTGTTGATATCCTTGCCATTCCTCTGGCCATGGTCCCCACCTCTGTCAGACTAAATGGGGAGTCAGCTCTTTGCATGCCAAAGTCTTGATAACAGCTGTGGCAGCCCCAGTAAAAGAGAAGATGGGAGCAGAGGTAAGAGTGGGACAGGATGAAGAAGAATAAAAAGATAGGATTACTGCCATCTTCAGCTCTGAAATTCTCTGGACAGAATCTGACCTCATATTACAAAAATCCTTCTCATATTTTGTCATGTTTCTGTAAGAACAGGGCTGAGCCAAGTGTGACTGGAAAACATCAGTAGGTCAGATGCAGCTTGGATGTTACACTTATTTCTTGGGGTTTTTTCTTGCGTGTATAAATGTTGCATGTGAATACCACAAACGTGTCATCACACTGAAGAGTCAGGAAAATGGGAATGGAGCAGTTGGTGAGCTGACACTGCCTGTGCTGTGATGTGCAGAAGCTGCTGCAGGGGCTTTCCATTGTTGCTGGTGGATCTTGAGCTATCAGCAGGCAGAGAAAAGCTACCAGAAATATTTCAATACCCTTAGATGCCTTAATTATGATTTAAACTTCCAAAGGGAGTGAGGGTGGTCAACAGCACTCAGAAATGGGCCCTGAAAAGAAAGATCTCCAAGCAGCTAAGATTCTGTTGTTTCAGCTCACTTTCCTTTGGTGTACTGGGAAGCCAAGTAAGCATCTGGAACATTTGAACTTCTGATAAATCATTCCTTAGTGACAGGATACAGGCTATAGAAGAGAATGCCAGGAAATCTCATGCCTCAAAGTACTTTATTTTCTTTTGTACATGCTTACTGCATAGCAAAAAAAAGGTGCTTATATATTTACATTATTTAAATTAATTTGATATTAACATAATAACATGTTTATATTTTAATGTGATATTAACATAATAACATTTTTATATTTTCATGTTATTATTAACATAATAACATTTTTATATTTTACTTCTCAGTACCAAATATTCAAAAATAACTTCTGTTGCCTCAATAACCTCTGTGTAGAGTTCATTTTGTCTAAGGGTTGCATGAACAGCATGCTCATGGATGAGACAGCATGATAACACTGGATATAACAGAAAGCCTTGTAGTGTTTCATCATAGTTGTCCCCATTGCTTCAGACGAAGAAAGGATGAGCAATAGAAGTATTTATGACATAGGATTATGCTGGTTTATCAAAGAAAAACCATGGAAATTGCCTATAAATCATATACAGTGATCTAAATCCCTTAGTCTTTAAATCACATTTGCACACATATTTTGTGGTTTAGTTATTTGAAGGTTTAATACAAATTTCCCATTTTAAATGAACTTTATTGCTCCATTCAAGCTCACACAGATAAAGACCATGCAGGTGCCATCTGAGTTTACTCATGTCACCAAACTCCACCTCCCTTGGAAGCTTTAGAAGCTGTAACCTTAAGTGCTTTGAAAAGAATGAAGACTGTTAGTTTCAGCATATCTTAGACCATCTTCCACTCAGTTTTGATCAAGGTTCCTAGAGGTTAAAGTGCATACAGACAATTCAGTACACTGTGAGTCTCTTTATATGTATAATCAACTTAGCTCAAAAATACAGTCCAACTGGGGAAAAGCCATCTTGTATTAAAATCTCAGAGATTAACTCTACAAAAAAAAATGTAAGTATTAATAGAATCTGAATACTTGAATACTCTGAGCTTTCAAGATCACTGTTATCTTCAGTTAGATTTCTAATGTAGTTAGATGATGCTCTTCTTCATATTCTCAGTTTCTTCTGTTTGGGAGATTATACCAGTTGTGCTGAGATTTTATATATCCATTGAATTACATTAATAATGCTTTGTGAATACTAAAAACCTGAGTCTCTGAGCTGAAGTGTAAGCATGAATATAAATAGCATTCACTCACTCAAAAGGAGTAAGTGAATACTTTCACTTCAAGGTAGAAGGGGCAAAGAATCTTCTTCTACGAAGAAAACTCAGCTAACTTCATGCAGGTGGGTGCAGGTTCCCTTCCAATTCTGCTTTACCTTTTTCAGCTACTTTTCATGCTTACTTGCTTGTGTAAATCTGTAACTAACTGAAGCAGCTGCAAAAAGGTACTTCCTGTCAATGAAAAAATCAGATTGTTTCCGATGACTGAAGAGAGAAGTTAAAAGCCCAGAAGATGGACACATCTAAAAATGCATCCTACAGGATTCACTTAACAGAACTTACTCAAATGCAAGCCCCTCCCAGACCAAAACCCTTATCTAACACACTATTATGGGTACCATACATAGCTGGAGAATCCTGACAATTGCTTCTGTACTGGGGCTCTGTTTGGGGAATTGTATGTACACCTTAGAAAACATTCCAAGTGATGCATATGCCAAGTATCATTCAGCCATGAAAATGTAAGAAAGCTACAAAATAGGATTCAATCACAAAAAACATCCAATAACATTAGAAGCAGGTCTGTTTATAGAATTTCCACTAAGATCAAACAACCCTTTTCCCTCACGTAATGAACACTACCACATGTTTACTCTGTGGACCCATAGCAGATGGATATGAGTGGAAATGGACATGTTAGAAGGCTTTCTTCCTTTAAGGATTTCCTAAAATTATGCTATTGGGGTAATGACAAAACGGACTTTTTCCTTGGGTATTCGCTTGAGATGGAAGTTCTTAAAGTGTCCAGGGAGTTTTCCATCTGCACAGACTGTGATTTTCTGCACCTCTTTGTGAACAAGTCCTTGTAGAATTCCGCAGCCTTCTTCTGGAAGTTTTTCCCAACAATCACATACAAGACTGGGTTCAGGCAGCTGTTGCTATAGGAGCAGTATGTGGCTATCTGGGTCAGTATGTCATTGATGTCCTCCAGGCACTTGAGGGTGGGTGAGAAGTAACGGATTGTGTCAATGAATGTGCTGATCTGGAATGGAAGCCAGCAAATGATGAACAGCAGGAGCACAGCAAAGACCAGCATGGTGGCTCTCCTCTCTGTCTGGACTACCTTCATTTTTCGTAGCTCACTGCTTCGTAGGGCTTTGATGATTTTCACAGTGCAATAGGTAATTACACAGAATGGGATCACAAACCCCACAATATTCAGCAAGCTGTTGTTTGTGGGCTCCCAGAAGCTAGCTGGGTAGAGAAGAACACAGGCTGTGATGTTGTACTCTTTAAAATAATGCAAATTTCGAAATGCCATTGTAGGTGAACACATGAGCAGTGCACATGTCCAAATTACAAAACAATTCCATTTGGCACAGACGGTTCGTCTCATCCGCCCAAGGGACATGGTTTTCACCAGGGCCAGGTAGCGGTCAATGCTCACTAGTGTCAGGAAATAAATGCTAGAATATAAGTTCATGTAACTCATAATGTTGATGGCTTTACAGAGAAACTGGCCAAAAGGCCAATGAAAATTATTAGAAATATTAATGGCCCAAAAAGGTAAAGTACAGACCAGCATTAGGTCAGCAAATGCCATGTTTGCTAGGTAAATTTCAGCCACTGTGCAGCTACTCTTGTGGAAACACAGGACGGTGAGCACAAAGGAATTTTCTATTGATCCCAGAATAAATATAAACCAGAGAAATCCAGGCTGAAAATCCTGTAGCCATTTCCACACATCTGCACTAACACATTCATACTGATCTATCTGATGCACTCCTGAATTATTGTGGGAATATTGTGGACTGACTGCGAGCTCCTGGGTAGTCATGTTGTACAGCTGCGTAACATTTTCAGCTGTGATGGAAACCATTTCTGTGAAGAGAAAAATAGATGACATGAGATTGCTGAATCTAGCTCATTGCTGCAAAAGACACAATAAGAAAAGTCTTTTGCTTTTCCTAATGTCCTCAAAGCATAGCTTTTGAACAGGCTTGCAGTTCCCTGGACTGCTTCTCATAGACACTGGGTGTGTCTGTAGAATGTTTTACAGACTGTGTTGCTATGGACTGCCTGGACCAATTTTAGGGAAGTAAAACAGAGGGGATGTAGCAACAACAGATATTGTTATGAATGGGTTAACTGAAGAGAATATTTAGAAGCCTTTATTCACTAGAACTGAGCTGCAGCAAGTATTTGTTAATTCTTTGAGGATGTTCAGCATTAGTTTGTTTTCTTATCTTTTTATTGCGCTAGCCATGGTCTCCTAAAGGACAGGCGTGCCTTGTGTCTCAGATTGCTAGTTCTGTGTCACATCCTGCAACATTTGACACCCTCCCCTGCAAAGCAAGAATTGACTGGAATTCAGTGTTGCTTCCTCCCCAAAGAACACCATCTATTTTCCCAAATGTCATGACTGTACAATAAAGAGACACAGTTTGCAGCTCTAGTTTGCATTGAGAACGCTGAGAGATCAGTGTTTGCCAGCAGTGTGCCTTTCTCAGCTTCTCACTGAAATTGTCTGTGTATTCCTGTCTCTGTGTTGCAGTCTCTTTCTGCAGCCAAGTCTCTGTAGAGATAAATGGAACAGCCTTCCTGAGGGAGCTCAGTTTCAGGAGGTGTGCAGTGGGTGGGCTGGCAGCCTGGTAGAGACAGTGGCCATCCTGTAAGCCAGGACCTGTCTGCAGTCAGCCAGCCTGGGTGCAAGAGCACAGTCTGAAACCAGAATACTGTAAACATTCTACAGATCAGAACAGGGAGCTATTGGCAGGCAGAAATGTCAGATGTGTACCTCAGTGTTACTAGAACCAAACAGAAGTTGAGTGAGCAGCATCACTCACTACTGATAAAATGCTAACTGTGTTTTCCTGTTGTTGTGTTCTTGGATAACGAATGCTGAGATATTATTCAAATGCAAGATTGGCTTCCCAGATCTGTACATATAATTCTCTGGACTGAGTGACAGAAATACTGTTTGTCTTTTTTTAGGTCTTTATAGTAACCACTGTTTATATTATCATTTGATTGGAAGCTTTTCAAATGTATTTTTAATTAAGACATTTGTCCTATTCAACCAATTACTTGGCAGTGAAGAGGGATGCACTTGCAATTCCTGAAAGGATGAGGGTTCTCACTTGTTTTCTGGTTGCTGGAATTGTTGGCTGGTATCAGTGCCTAATATGCATGCAGAAATTTGGCTATTGGTTACAGAATTGATGAAAAATTATGGTCATATTTAGTGTACTTTGTGCGAATAAAACACTGTAGCACTTAAACATCTCAAAGCCCAGATTGTATGGATGTGAGGGCTGTCACTTACAAATTGCAAACAGCAGTTTCAAGTCTCCCTTTCTTTCTGTGCTGGCACTTTACACCATAAAAACACATAGGAAGTGAAATACTAATGGATGGGCAACAAGAGATCATCTGTGAATAGAGAAGTTCTGTTGCCTGATGCAATTAACAGAAACTGTTTCTTCTGCTGGTAATAGGCTGTGAACCAGCAGAAAAAAATTTAAGTGCATTGTTTTACACTTTGAGGTTGGACATATGCACAATAAGATGAACATTAGTAATTCAGAGAGTGTCGTAAAGGTCATGTTGGCTTTTTCTGGGATTTTCCCTCATTACATTAATTTACAGGATTTAATTTACAGCAGATAGCAGCTCCAAAACTGCATATTTGATTTATTTACTCTGCCATTAATCTCTTTCAGATTTTGGTTTAAAAGGGAAAGACCTAGAATACTTTAAAATAAGTTAATTATGTCATATTACTGTGGTCTAGGAACAGTGTGCAGGGACTAGTTAGGATGTCACCAAGTCCATGACGTGTGGCTTCTGGCAACCTGCCACCTTGGTCCTTAGCTCAAGTTCTTCCATAATGCATTGCTAGAAATAGGGGAGTGAACAAGGTAAAGTGTGCTAATTATCAATTTACAAACCCTAATGTTTAGGGTTAAAATTATGTGCTTGATGCTATTCCATAATGTACAGAAGGCTCATTTAAAGTATGTGATTGCTGAATAAATTACGATTGACAAAGCCACAGCTTACAGAAGGCAGCGATTTGCTGTTTTCTTGTTGCATTTTGGTGAAAATAAATGTGATCCTTTCACACATTCTCTACAAATAATTTCTGTGCAATGCAAGACAAGCCTAATACCTCAGCAGGGACTTTCAATAAGATTTCATGTGGCAGTCTTGATTGAAATACTGCCCAGCTGAACTAATCTATCATTACTGATTCTGAGGGACCCCTGTGGGGGCTAAATTTGAACCTGATGGAGTTCTCATCCTGTTGTGAGTTACCTCCTCCTTGGCAGTCTATAAAACCCACTGTCAGTCATGTTTTTCTGGAGTATTTTTTTTAATAGCATTGGGAACAAATGACAAGGTTTTGATGGAGGGTGGGAGGCAGTCGTGGCCTGGAAGTGGTGACCAGCCCTGTGCCTCTGGCAGACACTGCTCCCACCAAGGCAGGAGGGCTTTGGGCTCATGGGTGTTCTTTGGGTGTTCTTGGCAAGATCCTGCCAATGCTGCAAACCAGGAACCCTTGCAGAGGGACTGGGAAGAAGGGGTTGATCAGCTGTTGGATTGTCATGAAGGCAGGTGGAGAAGGACTCCAAAAAGGTGGTGGTGACCAGTGCCACAGCCTGAAGCTGTGAGGGCTGGGCAGGAGGGCTCACCAGGGCACCTTGGTGTCTCCTGCCAAACTCCTGGGATGTCCTGCTCTTCAAGGACTGACCCACACATACAGAACTGGAGGGAGACGCCAGAAGACAGGCATGAGTTAATCAGCAAGCCAAGGAGAACAGCAGAGTGGTTAATCCTAGAATGTGGAGGGAAAATATTACAGTAATACATGCTGGGGCTATGGGAGTTCCTGAAAGAAAAGGAGAGGAATATGTTGAATTGGAACAAAAAGGATCCTAAAAGGATCAAGAGGTATGAGCTAAGGAATGGAAGGATAGGAGAAAAAAGGTCAGAGCTCAGTTAATGCTGCTGCTGGGTTAATGCAAGCTCTGGCACAGTTTTACTCCCCAGACAGGATATGCTGCTTCAGGTAAATGTTTTTCACCATCTCTTTTGGGTCTGAATGAAGCCCTACAGCTCCTGAACTCATGATTTTGTTAGTATTGCCACTGGTGCTAATCTTTCCTTGTGTTATGCTAAACATTTCCACACAGTGAATAACTAATGTCTCATGATGGTCTCATTCATGTCTTATACAAGGACAAGTTCTGAAATGTGTAATGAGTTCAGGTTATTCCAATGTCACCTGCACTAATTACTCTGGGGGAGTAAGAGAGAGACTTTGTAACATATTTTACAGCTGTTGTGACTTTGCTGATTACATGTTTTGCAGAAACAAGGTGTGAAATTTGTCATTAGTATATTCTGAGATTGTCATAATATTAACCTTGCTAATTTAGTTCTAAAAGAGAGGAGGTGGAGCCTGAAACAGATAAATGTTGTTATGATGTTAACTGCTATAATGTTGTTTGCTGGAACAAAAGAGAGAATATTAAAAAACATTGGTACACAGTCCTGATGTTTTCGTACACAGTCTAATTTGCAAGGACAAAGGATAAAGTGAGCTCAAGGCCTCACTAGTCTCCAAATGAGGAATTTCTGTGATGGATGATCATCCATGATGAAAGTGGCCTAGAAAGCAGCCTTATTTTCATTTTATTTCAGGGATTTCTTAGCAAGGCCATGTGAAGGATAGTATGACACCCAGACTGTAGCATCCCTAACACAATTTTACAATTACCTGGCTTGCTCTAAGTGCTGTCAGTGGCCAAAAGTGTTTTCAGAGACATTCAGCTGGCTTGCCACACATCCATATAGCTCCATGTACAGCTGAGGGCCAGAGGCACAGAAGAGAGGAAAAGCTGGGTGCAAAAATATGGGTTTGAGTGGATGCAAACTGCAAACTGAGAGGCACTGGCTGACTTCTGACATGGTGATATTTTAGAACATATACTAGCTGCTGAAAGAAGTAGCAAGGGCTGCCCCAGCCTCTCCTCTGACTCTGTTTCTCTGCAGAGCCCAGCCTGCTTTGACATTTTCTATTTTTTTGTGTGAGTTTGTCCTCTTGAACATCTCTGAGCCCAGCCTGGGCAGCCAAGTGACCCTGGTGGTGCCTATTTGCCAGGCAGCCTTGCTTCTTCATGGTAATGTAAAAGCTACAGTCGATGTAACACAGGAGCTGCTGGAGCCATGAGAGGAAAAAGGGCCTGACAGATCTGCTGTGACTGAAATGGGAAATAGCAGGAGTTCCAAAGCTGCTGCAGGTAAGGGAGGTAATTTGCAGAGTGGTCTGTGCAAGGAAGCCTGGGAGTCCTGCTGACCCCATGCAGGTACCAGTGCTGCCCTCAGGAGCCTGGAGTGCAAACCTGACACACTCAGCACCTTGTTACAGGCTGGAGTGATGCCCCCAGACTGCCTCATTTGTGACCAGCAGACAGGAATTTGCTGGCCAAGGAGAAAGAAGTTTAATTTGAACAGCTTTGGAGGATTTGGTTCCTGGACAATGTCTATTTGTGAGGAAAAGGAGGTTTTTGTTTAGTAATAGATTACAACAAAACAATCTCTGTGCATAATTTCTCCTCCAGCCATACTGACAGGTCTGGCAGGCCTGAATGTGATGGGATGGCATAAGCACAGATATTGCTCTGCAAGACCCCAAAGGTGTGCTGGTAGATTGAGCTTCAGTGGTGGACTCTTACATTCAGAATTTAGTATCAAAAAAAATACAGGAAACCCACACTGTTTATAAATTCTATACCTTCTCGATAAGGTTTACTTTCAAAGCTCCTATTTCAACCCGATCTTCTTGCAATCTTTACTCCTGAAAAAAATCTCCTTTGTTGTCTATCCCCAGCTGACAGAGACTCTTGTTTCCACCTAATCCAAGCCCAATGGGACTGCTCGTACCCCTCTTTGGCCTCAGAATGGGTTGGCTTTGTATCTTTATGTGGAAGGTAAAATTAAATCACTCTTGTAGCATCTCTGAAACACGTTCTGAAACATTCCCTGAATGTCCTTTTAATTCTGTCTTTCTGTGGAGGCATTACTTATTTTGGAGAGGTAGAGGAAGTGTGGGAAGCATTCCTAAAATGTTCTGCTTTTACAGATCCCGCAATATTAATTTTTAATTTCCAATCTTTGTATAATGAATCTCTAATGGGCTTTACTACATTTGGGGTTGTAGATCAGGGGACACTTTCTTTGGCAGTGTTAACTTAAAGGTTTCCTGCTTTTCATTTACTCTTCACTGTCCCTTTTACTGCTGCCCTTGCAGATCATGAAGTTTCATGTTGAACCGGATTCAGGAACTTGACTGGGACAAAAATAACCTTGTAAAAGAAAAAATTCCTTTTAACACAAATCAGCTCCATAGTTTCCCAGAAAATTATGGATGTAAAGAAAATATATAGAGGAGCTACCTCTCAAAAGTGTAATTTTTAGATATTATTTGTTGTGTAAGCTTGAAGCACACCGTGGAAAGAAATTATTGCTCTGCAGTTACCATTAAAGGTATTTACATCAGTTATGTTGGGAAAAATGGGGGGAAAAAGTTGTTCTGTAAAAGTAGTTATTTCAATAACAATGAAACTAAGGTAAGAAGAGGCTACTAATTTTTCTGTCTGTGTGGGAGATAAAGCCACTCATTTCCAGCTAAAGAAAGGCGTGGAAAGAGCAGAAATCTAATCAAGTGCAATGCATAAGATATTTTTAATATATAACTTAAGATATTTTTATATATAAATTTAATGCAAAGCACTTTGCTTAATATATTTTTCCCAGTGGAAAACTAGAATATTCTTACTTTAAATTCTCCAGAGTTTCAATTTTCTAAAAAAAGAATCCTGTACTTTTTAGCTTTAGAAATCTGGTACATTATTTTTCAATGCTCTTTATACCACCCAGTCAATAACTGTGATGACTCTGACAAAATATATTATCTCTGTGCAAAGTAGTTATAACTGTAATGGAGAAGAACAGCATGGCTGGACTGTGGTGAGAACTGGAAGAAGAAAAAGATGAACCAGTTCAGAGAGAAGTAGTGTCATCATCTCAGGACCTTTGTATAAGGGAAAGGGCCCATCTCATTATAAAGTTTTGGTTTAGTTCAGATTTGGTGATGATGTTTGAGTTAGTCCATGTTTGACCTCTGACTTGCTGCCATTAATATTTTAGAAATTTTTCAATTAAGATGATCTCTAAAACATTGTAAATATCACCAATGTTGGATTTTATTGTTATTTTGAAAGAGCAGATTTATTACAAGAATTCTACTTAATCTGAAGTGGGAAATAATACTTTCATCATTAGAGTCTGTTTCAGGTCAAAACACAGAATCTGCAAGTATCTCCAGCCACTAAATCATTAAATTTCAGCCTTGTAATCCTCAGAAGTTTCAAAGACCCAACTGGAAAAGCCCAGAGTAGCATAGTTTGATTTGGTAGCTGGCACAGCTTTGAGCAAGAGGTTGACCTTCTGACCCATATTATCCTAAATTCCTGAATTTGCACTTCTTGTGCTAATAAATGAAAATTCCAGTTGGATTAACGCCAACAACAACAACAACAAAATCATAGACTCATAGAATGTCTTGGGTTGTAAAGGACCTTAAAGATCATCCAATTCCAACCCCCCTGCCATGGGCAGCTCTGATAACCTGTCATTCCCATTGCAATATTTATAAATGCCATGTGTCATTGTAATAAGCTAGCAGCAATTTTACTGAGATTACTTTATAAAAGTGAGTGGATTCAGTGTCTCCTGTGAAAATTTCTCAGCTGGCTTGTTACAAGGCTACATGGGCACCCCATAAGTGGTGAGCATAAGGACCAGATGGAGCACTCTTGCCATAAAGGTTTAGTTGCACTTTTGTTGCAGGCGTTGACTACTGGGCTGTTCTTTGGAGCTATGTAACTCCTCTGGTTTGGAAATCTTTCATGGATCCCAGCCTGTAGAAATACCCAGGAAAACATTGCTGTTGGTGATACACTGAGTGAGGACATTGCTTTTGCAGAGAAAGGCATCATTCAATTAAAAAGGGAAGGGTATAAGCAAATAAGTAATAGGAAATGCCAAATCCTTTGAACAGTGCTCTAGAGTTGTTGCAAAACATATCATAGCAAGGCACAGCTTGGATGAAGGAATCAGATATGAAGATAGACAATAAACCTGCTGCTAATATTAGAGAGGGTTTATCAATACAATAAAGGAGTTATGCAACTGTGGGGCCATCATGAACTGAAAATGTGATACATACAAAACATGTTCATGGTGATGTGCTCATAGCAATTCCATTAAGTTAAAGTTAGACCTGAATATCTGGTTTAGCATTTAGTTTTCCTGAAGATTTCTACTATGCTAATGCTGTGCAGCTTTTCCCTTCCTTTTTGCACATGATGGATTAGTAAACTTTTCAGCCAATTTTATAATTGTAGTTCATGAGCAGAGAAAGAAGTTTAATTCCAAAACTAACTGCTCTGAAAAGAGTTGTCACTGCCTTTCACATCCTCCCAGTACACATTTCAATTTCTGCTGTTCAAAGAGCTTAGAAAGTTAAAGCTATTCTATTCTTTCATTTCTTGCTTTCTAAAGGCTGTATATGTCTATGAAGAAATTAAGTATATGAAGGTCTTAAATCTGAGTGTTAAACAAATATAAGCCAGTTTGTTCCTCTCTTTGTAGTCATTGGGCAGATGAAAGATCAATTTCCAAATCTCGATTCTGTTTAGCTTGGAATGAAAGCTGGAAATTGGGTGGTTCACATGCCTGTGTACCAGGAGGCCACAAGCCTATTGAATAATGTTGGTTGAGACGTTTCTCTTTATGAAGCTACTTTCAGTTAGTATAGATACTTGAATAAATATTGAATCTGAATCTTCCATATTTGGAAATATCATTAGTTTTGAGGTTTACAGTATCAATCTCACAACTCCTTCTCCCCCTCCTTGTGAATACTTGCTGCTCTTCTCTTTAATTCTTTGGGATTTGATCTTGGACCTGCCTTAGACTTAATGCAGCTCCACAGCCTGGTGTCCCTGAACCAAGATAACTTTCTGACTCTAACAACAAAGCACATAAATCTTACACAGTACAAGTCACAGCTGGATCTACATCTTTTCTGTGTGTATTGCAGTGTGTTTGCTCAAAATGTTTTGACAACTGATAAGGAAAATATTCAAACAGGAAAAAACTGACCACAGGCTTGCTCTGCAAGGTGGAAGGTTATTTTGGTTTGTTTCTTTTGGTATTTCCTGTATGAGAACAGGTAAGGTTAACCATGAGTGCTCATTGTCCTGAGCTCAGCCAACAACTAGCATTTAGGTTAGCTTCAGGAGAGTGAGAAATCTAGGAGCTGCAGGAGGAGTGGGACTGCAAAAACACTGCAGGAATGAAGAGCAGTAATCCACATGGATTCATCCTTGAGAACACTTTCATGCATAGGGTAAGATTCAGCCCATGTTCAGCTTAGGGCTAGGGGAGTGACAGGCTTTGTCTGCTCTTTCAGAGATAGGGTGAGCCCTGTCAGGCCCATGCATGTGTTTATCACCCTTCTAACACTGAGTCTTATCAGTTCTCTGTATTTCCCCATGCATGTGATATTGGGTCAGCCTACTTTTGAATACTGCTGTCTTGAAATTTGTAGTTAGCATTTGCTTTCAGAAAGCTCTGAGCATGACACCGACCTTAAGGTCTTCAACCATGTCTGACTTGTGATCTTTTGAGTCTTGTTTAGTTGATTTTCCTACTTGGTCAAAATGATGTTTTGTATTTTCCATTGTTGGCTGGAAGGCCTCCTGCAAACAGGAGCTGTGATCAGATTGTGGCTTGCTTACATTTTTAGGATTTGCAGAGTTTATGTTTGACATTGGTTCTGTTGGTGAGAAGATGATGTGTGTCTTAACACATAATTTATTCTTGTTCCTTGCTGGTTCACTGCCTAGCTTGATAATATCTCTCCCAGCTGAACTTGTAAGCCAAACTGCACATTTGTACAGTGAGAGAAACAGCCAAAGCAGTGCTGGGAGTGAAAGCAGCATGCCTTGGCCCTAGGAACCTCACAGGGCTCCCTGCTGGGTGTCAGAAACTGCTGGGAAACCCTGTCTTGTCCTAACACCCCTGCACTCATGGTGTCTGACAAAGCTTGCACAAATTAGGTACAGTACGAAGACAAATGAGGGACTATAAACTTCCTGAGTTCTATATGTCATGTAGATTTACCAAGTTGGAAAATGCCAAAGTGGATGTATCTACTCCCCTGAGCTCTGCAGGCACCACAAGAATTCTCTGCTGCAGACAAGGGATTGCTGTGTCCCATCACCACTACAAAATTAAGTGCTTAACACACTGGCATTGTGAGACCAATTTAATATCCATTGCAGGAGTCTGATACCATGTGAAAGGGCAGGTCTGATAGTATCAAACAGTACAATGTGCCTCTCAAATGGCAGACAATGCCCTGAGCCCAGTGAATAGCTAAGGTATCCAGGAATAAAGAAATGAAATGCTAGAGATCATATCAAGAGTAGGTTGTGCACATAGATTGTATTTCTTTCTTAAAGTGAAAATTTCCTGCTTTAGAAAGCAGTCTTTCCTGAAAACTAGATAGCTCAAACCTATTTCAAGAACCAGGCTAAAACCAGCTAAACTGGAAAAGAAAAAGGAGAATTTTCACCTGAGTGACAGCTCCTGGGACATGGGCTGGAGGAGCTGAGCTGTTCCTAGTGTGGGTTCTCAAAACTGGTCTTGGGGTTCATCTAGTGGAGTTACAGTCTTGATCTCAGTTTGAAAGACAGGAGAGCACTGATGAACCATGCCAGTGACATAAATTTCTTGATATCTTCACTACAGAGAACGATAGGAATATCCTACAGAGAGAAGTGGACGATATTAATAAAGTCTCAGAGGTGGAATGCTAAGAGGAAAAGGCTGTAAGTCCTGAAGCATATCAGTTCCCCAAGAATATTATTTAGTGATGCTCTTCTGTTTGCCTTGCTGTAGAGGAGCACAGAAGAGCTGTTCAGCAGTGCACAGACGTCCACCCAAGGCTCCCCCCACGATGTGCACATGGCTGTCCTTAAGACTTTTGCTCTTTGATGCATTACTGCCACCAGACCTCTTCAGCTCACTTTAGCCACTCCTTTTCCTTAGCAATTGAAATACTGCTCTTTTCCCTGGGTGACAGCATTAGGTTCTCATGACCATGTAAAATGTGAGGGTCTAATGGCCTAATAGTATTTTTCAGTATTGGTCCCTCTGAGCATTAAATATTTAATGGAGAGATTTGCCTTTAATATAAACTGGCTCTGTGCCCTGAAAGCACTTTACTTCTAGCACCTTGAGGACATTTTGGCAGCCATTTAGGAAAAAAGAAGAGATTTGCTATCTTGAGTGCCTCCAGCCACTATAATATTTACACTGTTGTCATGTATTTGCGATAATGCAGCATTTCCTGCCTGTTTTCACCCCAGTCTGTCACAGGTGTGGCCTTTGAGGAAAGCCCAAGTGTCTCCAACAGCAAAGAGCTCCCAAAGAAGCCCACAGCACGTGTGGCTGACTGGCTGGTGTCACAAAGTCTAATAATGATTTCTTTGACAACTACTGCTTTCCTCATTTCTTATCATACAGGTAACTGATGATTCCACCCTGCTGTAATTAGCAAAAACATAAAAGACATTTTAACCTGTCACAGTGTATCTGAGAACCACATTTGCAGTGACACAGTCATGCCTTCCAGCAGCTGGACATGTCTCAGTCACAGCTGCTGTTTCCATGGCTGAGACACGCACTGGTGGCCCTGTGCAAGCAGTGCAGTCCTCAGCACAGGAGGCACCACAGGCAGAACCTGCCCTCCCTGTGAATCAGGAATAATGCCTTGTGTTTCCTTACTGCCCTTCACCACAGGGATGTATGGATGGCTTCACTGAGTAATGCTGCAGCTTCCAAACAGCACTTCAGGCTCTGACAACAGAACAGGGTAGAAAATATCTAACTACAACTTTGTAATGCTTAGGTGATATTACAGCTTTAATTTTGAACAGGTAAAATTCAGAAGAGATGATATTTACCCATTTTGTTCAGGTTAGCACCTCTAATTTATGGATTTCTGAAGGTGGTCCCAGTTTAATTTAGAACTTCTGACAACAGCTACACTAAACTATAAACTCAGATTTCAGTCTCCTAAACGGGTTTTCTTGTGGATCATCACATCATCTTGTGGATCATCTTGTGGATGCTAGGGACTGGTCCCTAGCATCGCTGATTTGTGTCATGGAAGCAATAGAAATGTGACATGATACTCATTGTCTAAATGACACATTGTCATTATAAAAGAATTTTAGGGTTTTGTTTATTATTTTAAATTTCATATTCCTTTAAAAATTAAAATCAGAGTGTGGCAGTGCAAGCAGTGGTGAGTTCCCTTCTCAAGGAGAAGCCTAGTCTGTAATGTGCTTCACTTCCTAAATGATAAACTTCAGAAAGCCATTTTGCCTTGTCCTTCCTAGGTCAAACACATCCTCCTACATTGTTGTTTCTTGAGCAGCTGGGACAGTCATTTCATATTATTTTCGTGTATCTGCTCCTCACTTTGCCAGTACATTAAGTATTTGCAAAGAAAAAGAGGTCAGTTTTCAGATAGCCTAGTTAGAAATCCCCATACTCTATATATTGTAGAGAAAAGCTCAAAACCACATCTACCTGTTAGAAATGGAATGCAATTCACACTATAGTGAACTTCAAACTCTATTGCAATTATTTTGAGAGTAACAGCAGATAAAAATTAGATATAATCCAAATGGAGCCTACTTTTCTACTGAAAACCCAGGGAAACTCTAATGAGAACAATTCTTTAATGGGAATACATCCTATCTCTGTTAGAACTTAAGTGTACAAATACATGCTGAGAGGGATTTGGTGATTGAACTGTACAAACATGGATATGACTTCCTACACTGAGAGACCTAGAAGGTTCAGGACACTTCTCCAACTAAGAAGTAGTATAATTCACAGTGCTGATTTACAACAACCAGTGTCTGGATTATCATTTTAATTTTGCCTTTTTAAGCTTTGCCAGTTTTGAAATTAAATTGTGTATTAATTTATTGTTATCCCTTTGTTAGCAACAGGAGATGACAGAGCCCTGCTGGAACCTGGTGCAGACAGTTTGTTTTACACTCTGCATATGCAGGTTTTGAGCACTGGTGTTTACAAAGAAGATATGTCCTATCTGCTCTTTCCAGAATGTCAGAGCCAACAAAAAAACACAGGGTAACAATTTAGTTAGAGAGATAGATTCCCTTAGTATATGCCACAGCTCCTTCAAAGAACTATTGTACCCAAAGCTAACAAAAAGATAAAGTTTAATGTTCTTGTCTTTGACACAGACAGTGGGATCAAGTGTACCCTCAGTTTGCCAGTGACCCAAGCTGTGGGGCGCAGGTGACTGACACACTGGAGGGAAGGGATGCATCCAGAGAGAAGGAATTCCACCCTGAGGGAAGGGAAGGGATGCTTGAGAGGTGAGCCTGCACAAACTTCAGGAGGTTCAACAAGCCAAGTTGGGGCAACCCCTGATATCAACACAAGCTGGGATGGAGAGCAGCCATGCCAAGGAGGATTTCTGATGGATGAGAGGTTGGACATGAGCCAGCAATGTTCACCTGCAGCCCAGAAAGCCAATTGTGCTCCAGTTTGCATCCAAAGCAGAGTGGCCAGCAGGGCCAGGGAGAGGGTTCTGCCCCTCTGCTCTGCTACAGTTGGTGGATCATGTTTTCTGGTACCTTAAACTCACATATTACTACTCCGAGCTATGTAGGAGATACTTTTTAAAGTGTCGGAGAGGTTTTTTGACTATCAAAACAGAAAATTTCTGAAGAAACTGATTTTAAAAGAAAGATTTTTCACAAAATATTCGGGTAATATAACAGAAAATGTTTTAAAGATGTCATTTTTGTCTTGAACAAAGGACAAGATGTACTGAGTGCTCACAGTTCAGCAGGTGACCCAGATCCACTCTTGCTCTCTCTGGCTAACTATGAGTTTAATATCTTTACAAAGTGGAGTAGTTCCAAAAAAAGAAAAAAAACAGAGACTGCAAGAGCACAATTCACTACAGTCTATCCTTCAGGCACTTGCTTAAGAAGGAAGATGCTTCTTTCAAAATCCCTTATCAGTGCTCCCCATTCCAAGGCAGATTTACCCTCTGTGTGCACATTTCTTCTGTGGTTTGTTTTCTTGCTTTTGTTAAAAATGTCAAGACTCTTCACCAATTTTTCTCTGGAACAGAAATGTTGTCTTCTGACCAGCTTTGTTAATTTTGAAAAATACCCTGATTTAAGTTAACTACATCACCATTGCCCTTGTGACCCATGACTTTTGTCAGCACTGCAGAAAGAGCTCTGTGGAATTGTCATGGCAGTTTTGGGCAGCAGGTGATGAAGGCTCTGGGCAGGATGTCAGGGCAGGAACAACCGAGGGAAAACGAGGGGATGTGAGCTCTGGAAGGGAACACAACCCTGCTAAAGGGAGAAAAGGAGAAGTGCTGTGTTGGGAAGGAAGGGAGGAAGGGAGGAAGGGAGGAAGGGAGGAAGGGAGGAAGGGAGGAAGGGAGGAAGGGAGGAAGGAAGGAAGGAAGGAAGGAAGGAAGGAAGGAAGGAAGGAAGGAAGGAAGGAAGGAAGGAAGGAAGGAAGGAAGGAAGGAAGGAAAAGGAAAAGGAAAAGGAAAAGGAAAAGGAAAAGGAAAAGGAAAAAGGAAAAGGAAAAGGAAAAGGAAAAGGAAAAGGAAAAGGAAAAGGAAAAGGAAAAGGAAAAGGAAAAGGAAAAGGAAAAGGAAAAGGAAAAGGAAAAGGAAAAGGAAAAGGAAAAGGAAAAGGAAAAGGAAAAGGAAAAGGAAAAGGAAAAGGAAAAGGAAAAGGAAAAATATAAACATTGAAATGGAAGAAAGGAAAGCAGGGGAAAGAGAGGTTTAATTTCCCAAGAGGGTAAAGGGCTCCAAACCAAACAGTGAATAAGGATTCTTGCCTAAATTGGGTATATACCAGGCTTATGGGAGCTTCTTCTGGGATTTTAATTTAGGTAGTTTACTCAGTTTGGATCCATATTTTACCCAGCTTCAAAATGGTGCAAAATCTGAAATTGTTTGATTCTTGTATTTAAAGTCAAACTTTTCATTGATTTTTAAAAGCTATTTGACCAGAGTACATTTATTCTAAGGCAAACTTTATTAATATATTACACTGAACCTTTTTTTGAAACAAGAAACAAGTGTGCAGTGAAACTATTTAACCTATCTGTAGAAATACATGAGGCCAAGAGTAGAAGACTGGAACTCCAGGTGTCTCATACTGTACAGTTATGAGCTGTAGCATGATTTAAATGTCAATTTGTAGACTACATCTATTGTAGAAGAAAATTAATTGTTGTTTTCTTACATTTCCAAAAAAGACTGTTCCCAAAGTGTTGCAGGAAACACTTACACAAAACTGACTCCACTTTGTAAATTCTACTTCCTTCTATTTCTGGGAAATGTCCCTTTTGCTGACACAGCTGACTGGAATTTATGAGCTATAAGGTGACTATTCTAAAAAAAAAAAAGTTTCTCAGAGGAAAGATTCAATCAGAAGGTGAGGGCACACAGTTGTCTTATGTGACTTGCCTCCACATGCTGTTTTTTAAAAAAATGTGTATGTTATAAATTAAAACTTCTGATGCCAATATCCCAGCCATTCATGAACTACATTCATGTCTGATTCATTATGACTGCTTTGGTCAGATGGCACTAGTATTATTTTGAAAATGAACTTGCATTTTGCAGAGGAGAAGAAAAAATACAGGTATGGAGCAAGCTCTATAGTTTTAAACTGGTTCCCTTGTTCTGGTAAATAGCTTTTCCAAATTCTTTGTCTTATTTGAATTTCCTATTTACTGTAATTCTCTACACAGATTACAGGCTTGGAAGCAGATAACTGCTTTTTCTTATTTATCTGCCCATGAGGGATAGTCCCAGCTCCTCATGACTTGGAAATTCTGACATTAGCTGAGAGAAGAAAAAAGATCCTCACCCAGGAAAAGAAAAATTAATTTAAAAATGCAACTGGTGTCTTGATCCTAATAGATGCACACATCAGAAATGTCTGATGAAAATATTTGACGGCTGTTTTGTGCAATGTAAAAAATCTGGGAAGAAAGTTATGGAGGTTCCATCCACGTAGGATCATCCCCTAGCAATGGGTAGGACAGGACAGGGCTGCATGGATATGCAAAGGAACATGATGTATTTTATTTCCCTGGCAATATTCTCATAATTTTAAATATGTTTTTGTGAGTGTACATATATATATATATGTCTGTGAGTGTACAGAGAGAGAGGGGAGAGAATTTCCACAAAGTGGACACTTCATGGTCCCCTTCAGTGCCTCACACCTTTTGCCTGATCTTTTGCTGTTTACTCAGGGAGAAAGTGGCTTGTGTGCACCCCCAGCACTATCAGAACCAGGCACAGGAAACTTTTCTAGGTGATGCCAAGGTGAACAGCCATCTGCAAGCTGGTCTTGAACAGGTAAAACAGGATTCTGCATGAGGAGCACGTGGAGGGCTCCCCAGAGTACCAACAGTGTCAGGTGGGTTTGTGTTAGATGACTCAGTCTGAGGAAATAAAGAAAGAAAAGTTCATCCTTGAGCTCAGGTATCAGACAGAGATGAGACTGCTATGAAAATCTGCCTGATGAGACTGGGCTGATTGCAAGGTCCATTGTCTGAATTCAGTGTTGAACTGAAGCTGTACAGTTACAAAGGCTAGAATTTGACTTGGAGCATATTAAATGTCCCAGAGCTGGGTTTATCTGTTGTAGTAAATAAAGGAACATGTATGGCATACATTTCTTTGTAATCTCCTGATATCACAGCTAGGACAATCAGCCTTTCACAGACCTTTCCCTCTGAAGGCTGAGGCCAGAACAAGAGGATGTGACAATGACACATTTGTTAAGCAGGCTCCAGTGAGCAAGTCACTCAGATCTGCTGATATATTCATAACACCTTATCTTCTATAATCTGTCATTACTCAGCTGATGCCGTTTTGGAGGGCACTGCAAGCATTCAGTCCAGCTGAGGATCTAGCCTGTGTAGTTACTTGTGTCTCTTTTTTCTCTGCCTCCATCTGCTTGTTTTCTTGGGGAGCTGCTTGTGCTGTCTAGCAGGTAGGACCAGGAGCACAGCTCTGGAGATGCTGCCATTCTGTCTGTGTTGCACTGATGGCCAGAGGCTTTTGGCATCATTAGTGTGCAAAAGTCTTGAGACAGGTTGTGCCTCAAGGAGCTTCTGATCTAAGCAGAATCCAAACATAATGCAGAATGTAGAATATGACTTATTCTAGGGAAAGACTGCTGCAGAATGAGGTGAGAGGTGCATGCAGCCAAAATCTGTGGAGGGATAGAATGTAAGAAAAGATAGTGCAGAAGATAATCTCACACCTGAGGAGCTGCACCTGCACTAATCACCAAAGGTTAGGAACAGGCCTGCCCTTAACAGGCCACAGCTGTGTCCAATAAGAAGACAAGTGCTACAAAAGAGTGGGTTAGCTGGGTGAGAAAAGACTTGGAGTTTGTTGGCTGTGCTGTGAGGAGAGGATTGGAGTTTGTTGGCTGTGCTGTGAGGAGCTGTCCATGAGAAATCACTGAGAAATCTATCAACAATATTTCTGTTGTCGTACTTACTTATTTAAGGATTAGGTCTCAATTTGAATTATGAAGGCTTAACAGTTGTTTTTTGTAAAAATGCTCCTGATGAAACACTTCCAGTTTTTTGGCCTGCCCACTACCCATAGGGAGCTTGTCCTTCACATCAGGAAAAGGGCACATTGCTGTGCATCATGTGTGTGGTGGAGGGACCTGCTGTCCTTCTTTGGTAGCCCAGGACACTTCAGAGCAGCAGCCCTTCAGTCAGTCAGACAGCTCATAGGAAATCTCACAACCATGGCAAAGGGACAGAACACCTCCACACTGGGGTGTGGACCCAAAGGCCTTATTCCTTTCTGCCAAGGCAGGAACACTGCAGGAGGAAAAGCATCTATGAGCAGTTCTGCCTCTGGGCATGCATGCATAAATCTTGTTACAAAGACCTGGCTCTCTACCATGGATCACTCACTTTTTGGTGGCATTTAACTGCAATCTCAGATAAAATGAATGGGAAAATGGATTTCTGTATTTTGACAGCTCCCTTCTCTGCAAATTAACCATAGTCTGAACTGTGTCTTTGCAATACTATCACCATTCTGGGATACCTTTGTGTGCAAAGCTACTGAATCTGCAAATCCGGATGATCAGATTTGTTTGCAGGGGTCACACAAACCAACCCAACCTTGCCGAATCAAGTTGTGGAGTGAACATGTAGGGGACTTAAATATAGCACAGCAGCAAAAGTAAGTCAACTCCATCCTTTCAGAGAACATAAAAAGCCCTGTAGTATTTTGGTGAAGTTTTATATAGCAGCTTTGCCACAGCATCTGCACGCTTTGGACTTGCCTACCATCAGACTGAAGCTAAGTGCTTTCAGCTGGCAACTTTGCTCCTTGTGTTTCTCTGGTCTGTACCCCAATTTGTGCCTGTTCTCCAACATTTAACTCCCTCAGTCCCAGCTCATTACTTCTAAGCAAACAAGGTGTCACCACTGTGGCGATCACAAGCAGTTACAGCGGGATCTGTGTGAAGCCAACCTGTGGGGCCCCAATTTCAAGTGCTGCTCTCCCCCTGCCTCGGGGCTGGTCCAGGACCGGGATGCCCTCTCCTCCCTCTGTGCCTGCCCTGGGCACCCACCGAGGGCAGAAGCTGCTCCAGCCTGTGCCTGCCGCCCTTCGTGAGTCAGCACCCAAAGGCTGCTCCAGGGCTGATTCCTGAGCAGCTGCACATCACTAAAGCCAGAAAGGGCTGGCAAAGAACAGCTCTTGTCTCCACTGTAAAGTGCCCTGCTCCTTTACAGCTGGGTACCAGCCAGGCAGAGGCAGAACTTTCCATCTCCATGTATGTAGTGTGCTAAATGCAAAAAGGAAGGAGGATAAGCTTTTTGATAAGGTAGGGGTAACTCATCTGTATGGAGCACTTGAGAGGGAGGTTTAAAAAGCCATGAGTGACAGGAGAAGAAGGCTTATGAATAATTTTAAAGAAAAGTGGATGTTTTAGCTAAACAGCATTTTTCTTTGAGGTTTTTTTTTTTTCCTTAAGTTTACATTGATTAGCATTGCTAATGAGCTCAGGTGTACTTCTGCAGTTGATTTAGTTCCTGAGAGGGACTCTGTTTTGAAAGCAAAGCTCTATTCTCTGATAAGTGTTCCTAGACTTGTAATATTAATTTTTTTTCCTACTGTGACTTTAAAAACAGTGGAATTTGATTGCCTAAGAGAGTTTTATACCCTTCTTTTAATGCAAAGCAGATTATCAAACACTGGCCATTCTTAAACAATAATTTTTAGAGTATTTATAAAGAACATCCTAAAATTCACCCAAATTCCTATTGTTTTCTGCCTGAGAAAATGCTTGAAATATTAAATAGCTACAAGATTTTTAAAGCTGTTTTCCTGTGCAAGGATGGGATGCTCATTTCAGGAAGCTCTAACTCAGTAGGAAAGGCGGTTCTTTTGTTAGATTGTCGGTACACAATGTTCAGGTAACTCTGAGTAACTCAATTAGTCTTGTTCTTGCATGTACTCAGGGGCCCAATGAAAAATCTGGCAGAGATTTTCTGGAGGTATCTCTGGTCAGCTATTCCAAACTCTTTATTAACTTGGGTGTATTTATCCCTTCTGTTTCTGTTTTCACTATTCACACTGAAAAAAAACCCTAAATATATTTGGAAGTCTATAAATGAGCCTGGAGTGCTAAGATGCTTCTTTAAATTTTTTTTTTTAATGATTGCACATTATCAGATAAAAGTTATATTCTATCTATAGCTATGACTGATATTACTCAACTTCAATCTTAGAGGCTCATATGTGCAAATAGATATTTTTTACCTAGATAACTGTCTTCTAGTTTCTAAGAAAATATGTACAGCTGTTTAAGATAAAAGTGTACCCCTTTCTTAGGAGATGGTATCTCTAAGGTTACAAACAAAATATTAAAACAAGAATTCTAATGGTTAATTATTTGAACACTTTTGGCTTTATGGTTATTTGCTATTATTACACTAAGAAGGCTGCTTAGGATACTGAGTAACAGAAAATGAGTAGCTAAAAGTATAGCATATATTTAAACCTTTGTTTTTTAGGTTTTTCTTTTGTTATTCTAATTACAATGCCACTACTAAGTTCTCTGTTTTTATCAGCACCTGAAAAGTTAAGCTCCTACTGAATTTTTTTATTTGCATACATATTTTAACAATAAACTAATAATGTAGCTTAAATGTCATCCAAAAGCTTTCTCCTTTGTAAAAGTTTCAAAGTTTTAGCCTTTGCCATTCAATCAGTGCAGATGAGACAGATTAGCAGTGTAAGGTACACACATGCACTTCTACATCTTGCCCAACAAAGTTTACAATCAAAATAATAAACAGAGGAAAAATTTATTGTTACGTACAGAAAAGAATTGACTCTGGTTTTCCCCTACAATTTTGTAGGTAATTTCTCAGCCAAAACCAAAGTTAGCTGCTTGTACTTTCTGATTATTTTTGTGAGACGAAAGAAAGAGTGCCCAGGGTATGATTACAGACATGAAGTGTCATCTGGATAGGAGAAACCCTTATCCTCCAGACCACGGGACAGTATTTGTGGCAAGTGAAGTACCCTGTGGCTTTGATACACTGGGTACTTTGAAATAAAGCATTTTTCTGCAAATATTATAGCTCTGCAAAACCCAACATATTACAAAATCATATTAGCAAAAATTATTTTTCTGCTCCAATTTTCTGGAACAATATCATCAGCTCATTTGTCACTGAACCAGAAACATATTAAGAATTCAATAAGTGGTTTCCAAGAAGAAACAAACCACACTGAATATGAAAGAAGTGAAAAAACATACCTTGACTGAAAATTCAGCACTGAGCAGACACAAATGAGTGAAGTGCAACACGTCTCTGGGCACAGCTCCTCCTCTAGTATGAATGAGTCTAACTTAGGTTTTATTGCCCCTCCCTGAGCACAGCAGACTCATCGCTCTGTTGATGACATCATATTCCTGGATTTTCTCCCATACTATATTTTAAAAACAGTGTTTATCTACTGTATCCATTATGAGACCAGTGATATTTTAATATGGGTGGCAAACAACACAAACGCAGCTAAGACACTGATGTTCCCCAGAATGTGTATAAAACAGCCATGTGTTTGTACAACAGCCTCCAGAATGGTGCATGAGCATGCACGCACAAACACACGGCTCTTATCCTGATTTGGGGTAGTGATGAGAACATTTTTTTATTTTATTGGTGTTGGAGCTAAACAAGCTAGCTTTCTGGAGGACTTGGATCTTTAAAACAGAAAAGATAAAATATCTCATTTAAAGTCTAAGATATTTTTTTTTTCCATGGGAAAAAATTTACTGTTTGTATTCTGGAAGACACTGCTCTTCCTCTCTGACTACTCTGTCTGCTGAGAACAAGTACAGAATCCAAATATCACTTAAAGATTTATTGGACAAAAATTTCTTCAAGGCTGTGGATGAAATCTCTATATGAATCAGAACTATAGCCAACACCAGAGTATACCCTTTTATTTACTACATTGACTTATATTCTGAATGTCAGATAATTAACAGAGAACTCATTTTAGACTGCTTATTACAGGCATAGCTGGTTTTTCTGTAATATTTACACAATTAAACTGAAATCTGAAATGGCAACCATGGTAGCAGAATTCCACACAAAGGGCATAGCTTCATTCAAAGGAGAACTGATCAAAGAAAAGAGCAATCCATTCCCCTAGTTTGCCACAAAATTCTAATTCTGCAGTGAACAGCTCAGGAAAAATGCTGGTCTATGTCCCACCCTCCACTGCTTTGAAATTTACAGTTCTAGTGCAATACACTTCCTTGGTGTGCATTCTGACAGGATAGAGGATCACCGGGTGGCTTTTCAGTACTTCTCCTTTTCTTTCTCAGAATCTGTCATAATGGATGCTTGGTACATTTTCTGTCTTTATTGGAACTAATTGAGTCATGCTCTATCAGCAATACCTCCCCCTGGTCTGTCCCTGATTTCCCTGCACCAGTTCCAGTTTGGTTGAGTAATCTTGAGACTCACAATCTCCAAGATCTTCATTCCACATAGTTTTGTTCAGTTTTTTTTTTTTTTAACTCCTTATGCACTTGAATAAAAAATTTACAACTACCTCTAGTTTTGGTTTTTTGGCTGTTCATATATTTATTATTAAATATTAACATTATTTTGCAAATACAGTGACTCAAAATTCTGCTTTGATTTTTAGGACAAATGTTATGTGTTTATAGGAGGGATTCTATAATGATGTAATAAAACCCAGCTCTGGCCAGATCTACTCAGCTGCACCTGAGGAGTGTGGATAACTTCTGGAAGAGCAGGTGACGAGTACCCTACAGCTTTTTCAGGAGGCTGAGGCTGGTGTTGCCAGCAGCCAGTCTGGTATGGAGGCTTGCTCCATGGTGAATGGTGAGATGAATGTATGCAGCCATCTCAAAAGCTTTAGGAAGGCAAAGCTCTGCAAGGCAGGAGCTATTAGTCTGTACATACAAACAGGGTTGCCCCATCCCAGATGCGGAATCCAGCACTTTCCTTTGTTGAACTTCATACAATTGGTGATTTCCCATCTCGCTGATTTGTCAAGGACTCTCTGCAGGGCCTCTCTGCTCTTGAGGGAGTTGGTAGCTCATCCCAATTTAGTGTTGTTGGCAAACTTATTATCTCCTCCAGTCCTGTGTTCAAGTCATTTACGAAGATGTTGAAGAGCACAGGGCTGAGGATGGAGCCCTCTGGAACCCCACCAGTGACAGGTCACCAGTCTGATGTCACCCCAACTGATGTCACTTTGTACCTGACCTGTGGGCCAGCTGCTCCCTCAATGTGTAACATGATTAGCCAGGTGTGGGACAGACAGTTTGTTCAGAAGGATGTTGTGACAGTAGCAAAAAACTTTGCTGAAGTCTGAAAAGATCATGCCCACTGCCTTTTCTACACCAAGCAGGTGGGTTAACCTGTTGTAAAAGGAAATAAATTTTGATAAGTAGGATTTTCCTCTCATGCTGCCTGTGACCAGGGACTGCATTGTCTTTCAGGTGTTTTTCAATACTTCCCTACGTAATCTTCTCCATAACTGTACCAGACAGTGAAATGAGACTGAAGGCCTGTAGTTTCTGCAATCCTCCTCCTTGCCCTTCACGAAAATCGGGACAATGTTCACTGACTTCCAGTCATCTCCAAACTCCCAAGATCACTTGAAAATCATTGAGAGAGGCTTTGCAATTACATCAGCTAACTCTTTGAGGACTCTCAGATTAATACCGTGAGGCTCCATAGACTTATAGGGATCCATCTGGAGCAGCAGATACCATGAAATTTCAGAGTATACTGATCATTCTCACAGTCATTGTCCTCCAGTTCAAGGCTCTAAGAACCGCTTGGTTCACCACAGGTGCTGAAGACAGAGGTAAAGAATGTATTAAACACCTCTGCCTCATTTCTGTTCCTGTTTGTGAAGTGACCATCCCCTTCCTGGAATGGGCTGATGTTGTTTATACACTGACTATTGCCATAAATATATTTGGAAAAACTTTTTATTGTCCCCACATTTCTGGAAGCTTCAACTCCAGCTGAGCTTTGGCCACAGGAATTTTCTCCCTACAGTGGTGAGCAGCATCTCTGTGTTCCCCTGTGTGATCTGACCTTGCTGCCACCAGGCACACACTCTGAACTGGGTTATGTGGGAGCATTGCTGCTCAGGTAGCATTTATTTAAGGAACTGAGAGGGAATGTATGCAAATATTTGACTCTGTTAACTCAAGACAACAAACAGTGAATAAAGAGTAAATATAAAGAGGGAATTGGTTGCCTAGGTAGTTGTTCAGGACTGTTGCAAGCACTTTCTAGGGGAGAAAAATCTTACCACATAATTTTAATTACTGGTTTCTGACTTTTTCCAGGTATGTTTTGCACTTTTTGGCCTACCAAATCTGCAGGTTTGGAAGAAGGAGGCAGTCCTTGGCTTTTTAACAGAGACTTGGAAGTTTGATTTGAGCAGGAGTCCCCAGATCCCTTGAGGACAGGAGACTTGCACAATTGGCCATGAAAGTGATAGAAGCCCCATTCAGATAAGTGCAGCTCCTGGAATCTCTCTGTGTGTCTGTACACATTGATCAGTCTCCTAGAAGAAGCTATTTTTGCAGCTAAGTCTATGCATTACTTCTCCTAAAGACAGCGATTTTCCAAGACTCACTAATTAAAATTAGCAACTGAAGATATTTGAGTAACTTTCTCTAAAGAGGATACTGATTAATTTCCTTTTCCTTGTCCTGAAATTATTTGATTCTCCTAAATAAATTGTATCAGGACAGTTTTATAGCATTTGCAAGGGTTTTGTGTCATCACTGAGTCTTGGCTTCTTGGGATGTCTTCTGGTTTAAGCAACCATTCATTTTGGCCAGTTACATTTTTCTGGAATGGGAACAGTTTTTTTGTCTCCTATATGTTTCTGGTCCTTCAATGTGCTGCATTCATTTAAAACCTCTTTTCAGTAATGTGTAAATACACATTGTTTTTCCTTTCTACATTTAAGAATTATGGTACATTTTTATTGTAAGGGAGATTGAATAAATCAGGATCTAGAATGTGTCTGAGCTACTGAAGGACTATACAATCAGTTCAGTTCTAAAAGACCTCTAAGGAGATAAAATTTGACTACAGATGCACAGAATATCAACAGAGAAGCAAAGACAATTCTGATGGAAATACTCGCAGCTTACTTACCAGGAGAAAACCCCTTTGCTCCAAAACTGGATCTTCTATACCTTGTATTGTAGAGTTACACAGCTAGTATTAAACTTCTTCAGCTCTGTGCAAGTTCTGTGCACTCGTCTTTGGAAGCAGCCAAGTGGATCTCACGCTATCCCTTTGCAGGCACATACAGAAAACCAGAAGGAGCAATTAATGTTGTGGTGTTCTTTTAGCAGTAAAAGTCAGATGAGCAGCCAGAAGTTGAATTTGTGCTGGATGAGATGAAGGAAATGACACTGGAAGGAGCAGAGGAGGCTTTTCTGTACCTTTTGTAGGTCTGCACAGGCTGCAGCAGGAAATGCTGCTGGAATGAGAATGATTTTTATCAGTACATCCAGAAGCATTGAAAGGAATATAATTGTAACCACAACATTTGGCCCAGTTTCTTCTCTAGCATTAATCACAGGTTGGCTGCACCTCCAGGGAAAGGGGTGATCCAGCTCCACAAGGAGCTGGCAGTCCAGTGTTATGTGCCCTTACCCTCACAGCAATGTCAGAATCAGAATTGCTTCTCTTTCTTCCTTCCTGAACAGCTTTATCTCACCAAGCTTCTCCTAAGGGTGCCACTGCATGCTAATGTATGGGATTAGCCCTGACATACAGTGCCACAGGGTGTTACAGTGTAGGTTATTCCTTTCCTGCTGTTTTGCATCAAGTGTTTTTCCTTTTTCCTTTGTAGACATTGGGTGGGATTAATTACAACCACTAAGTACCAGGAAAAAGATTCAGCATCCCCCCTAGGAATAAACAACAAAATCTCCCCTAACTCAAGTCCAGGATTGTGCACCTATCCTCACAATCACTGAAATCCTGTAAACAACTTTACAGATGTACTTCAAATTAAGTTCCCTCATTCAGGAAGGAAATTTGCTGATTCTCCTTGTTAAAATCAGACTCCTTTTCACTCTTATTGGAAAATTGCTGAGTTCCTCTGTGCCCTGAAAGAATGCTGCAAAGGAAGCATGCTGCTGTCTGTACCCAACCCTGCAAGCATAGCAGTTAAGATATTTTGCACGAGCAAAGAAAACATCCTATTTCTAAAATATCCCTTGGACTGAGCATGCCCAAGTTAACTGTTGTAGCTTGACACTACACTGTAGAACTTTCAGCTAGAGATTAAGGAGACTTATTTTTGTGTGCCTCCTCAGTTGTACCAGCCTTTGTTAAAATTTCCAGTGCACACTGTTCCCCTCCTGACTTCCTCAGGCAAAATTTTACCAGTTGGTTCATTTCTTAGCTCTTTTGTGCCAGTTCGTTAAATTCCACTAAGAGAGACATAATGCAAACACAGGAACCAAGGCCTGCTTGGTGCATGAGTATGAGGTACAGCAATAACCATTTTGGTTAGCTGATGGAAAATTTTATCTGTGACAATGGCTGTGGTGATAGCAGTGTTTATGAATATCCAGATATGAGGGTAGCTGTATGAGCTGCCCTTTACTTGCAGAAGGGATAGCAGTGAAGCAGTGTGGCACAGAAGGAACTGTCAGAATTTGGCAATTTGGTAGGGCAAAAATCAGAGAGCCATGTGCCCTGGTTCTTTGTAGTCTCCCTTCCCTGCAGGTAGTGATGGGTAGATGAAAAAGTCTTGTTCTCGTATGCTTAAATGGCAGTATGGAGCATTTCTGCACAAACTGAAATAACCTGTGTTTTCTGTGAAAATCTGCCTGAACAAAGGCTGCTGGGATTGCAGCCGGGATGCTGTGATGATTGGACTGTTATATTTTATTTATCATTTTTATTTTGAAAAGCTAATGGGTTTTCAGTCAAAAGCAGCCCTACACCTCAGGGAACAATATATTCTGTTTATGTTTGAGTCTTGTACTGTTTGTATGAAAACTCTCCTGACTTCCCAGATTTGGTGTGCTGCAGCCTGGTAGGAAAATGCAGATGCCCAAGGCAGTCTTTATAGACATTTAGATCTATAAAGGCTGAACCTAAGGGAAATTAACGTTAAGGTACAAATATTCTAATGCAACTTTATCTGCACTTTGAAGGTAGTTGATGTTTTTGCAGTATACACCTTAAAATAGCTTATTTTATTTGCAACTTACTTTTGTGACTTTCCACAGGTAATTTTATTCTGATGTAGGCACTGTTGCCTCCTTATGGCATTGTTTTGCTGACAGGGGACACTGCAATGCTGATTGAAGCAACCTACTGAACTTTGAAGTGTCATATACTGATCCTCCAGGTGCTGAAAGGACACAGCTCCTCTTGTTGTCTCTTCTTTATGATCTGCATTTAAATGGTATAGTCTCAAGCTGAAATTCTAATACTGCAGTTCCAGACAAACTGACTATACTCAGGAGCAGTTAGCATTGGGTCTATTCACACATCTACCAAGAATTAATACAAATCACTTATTATGGGGGAAGGGATGAGTCTGACTTTTTTAACACTTTCAAAGCAGTTTAGTAGGGAATTTTGAAATTGCTCCAAAGGTGTTTTCCTGGAAGTATGTAACTGATTAATGCTAAAATCATGTATGGAAAATGGAAGCTTCAACTGGGCACTTTGTTGAGCCAGGGGATTTTGCTCTTGGCAGCAGAGTGGTCATGAGCTGCTCAAGGGCTTGAATCACGTGCTGACCCAAGCACTGTCTACAGGGAACAGAGGAATGAGTGGTTTAAACATTTTCTGTGTTAGTATACAATAAAAATTAAACAGATGTAGCCATCATAATTCAGCAATATCCAAATTCCCTTTCTAAAGATATAGAAGGCAAGGATTTGATGATCAGAGTAATGAAATCCTAAAGGAGTAGCTCTAAGTAGTCTTGGAGCTTCTATATGAAAATTGTAGTCTTTGTGAACTTCTTACAGTGACAATTGCCTGTCAGGGACTAATTCCTGCCACAAATTGTGACATGTATGAATCATTTTCAGCTTTTTCTCAGTGTCTTGTAATATCCCCTGCAATAGCATGATTGATTTCATTCTAAGAATTTATTTTCTTCTGGAGGAGAGTGGGGAAAGGGACACAAGACCACTAGATTGCAAGAAAACTGTGTGAGACTGGAGAAATGGGAGGTTATTTTTGTTTCTGGATAAAGTGATTCTTTGGTTTCATATTCACAAGCTCCTAGAGACCTGTGTCCAAGTAGTCTGACGGGGATGACTCCTGTGTGACATTGAGGATGAAATGCTGTGTTGTTTTCTTGGTTTGGGCATCTTCTGGCTACAGAGCATATTCTTGTTTGAATAACAGGAAGAGAAATGGCACTGGGCTATAAACTCATTAAACCCCCCTCCTCTGGCAGAGCACAGGCCTACAGCTAGTGAGTCATCCCTGCCATGATCTTGGTATGAGCAGAGCATTCTTCAGCGCTTACCAGTTTTACCGGTGTTAATTTTGCCCTGTCTATTTTTGTATGTCGAGCTTAATCCCTGCTCTGTTCCTTTTTCTCAGTTTACAAACACATCTTTGCATTTATATTTATTTCATCCCAACCTTAAGAGTGCTGTTGCAACCCTCTCCAGAGCTAAGTTGACATAAGAGTAAGACTGAACCAATAGAGTGGAGCCATATCCTTCATATTTGACTGAAATGAGGTAAGATAGTCCTCTGTCCTGAAGGTGCATGCCCTAACTCTAGAAGAAAAGTGATTTACTAAATATTCTTTGTAAGTAATTGTAGAAAAAAATGTTTTCACTCCTTACTATAATACCATGGGGCTTGCTTGTTTATTTATTTATGAGAATTAATTGATACAGAAACCAAATCGTTGCTTGTGTGTATTTTTCCACACCAAGTTGTTGCTAGTAATAACAGATAGGACAGCAAAGAAGAGTACTGGAAGAAACAGTGAAGTACTGAGATTAAAGGGATTGTAGGACCAAGAGAAAATAAGCAAATTCATCTTTATACCATCGTGTTGCACTTCCCCAGTATATAACCACAGTCTGGATTTCACAGCAGCAAAGATAAAATTTGCCCAAAGTCGTGTATTGTCTATTTCCTTTTTCACTGCTACCCAGCATGAGTAGACAAGGAAAATTAAGGATAGAATTTGTTCTTATCCTCCTTGATTTTAATTGAGGTCACAAGAATAGATTTAAATTGTTTATTGATTCAACGTTCTTTTTTAATGTTTGTAGCTAAATGCTTATTGGGTGGACAATCCATATTCAGCACAGCAGAAGAAGAAAAGAGAAAGACAGGATCAGATAAATTGCATGCTGCTTATCTTCACCTTAGTCCTGAGAGTACTGTGGAGAAAATTCAGTTGTTTCCAAGCACACTAATAAGAAAGGGGTTGGGAGGCAAAGGGGAGGGAGGCAAATGATGCCTGCTGATCTGGTTTGCCTTCTCTGGCAAAATGGCAGCTGGCTGGGTGAAAAAGGAAGAGTGGTGGATGTTGCTTATTTTGACTTTATTAGATTATTTGATCCTAATTCCATGAACTATATTCTTATAGATGAACTGGGTGGATATAGATATCTTGAGGGACCTACAGAGTACATGAAAAGCTGGAAGTGCTGAAGTACTGCCCATTATCTTCTGGGCCACTGGGCTCAGCAGGTAATGGACAGTACTTCACCATCAGTGTTCTGCCACTGTTTAATGTGTTCATCAACAACATCCTGAATGATGGAAAAGAGCTCCTGCCAAGCATGAGGATTGACACCCAGCTGGGGGAGGGCAGGGCTCTGATAAAGGAGAGAGAGACTTCAAAAAGCTAGAGGAGCTGGCTGATGGGAAACTTGTCCAGCTCAACAAAGACATGAGCATCTGGGGTGAGCAGCCCCATGCTCAGTAGGTGAGCTGAGCAGGGAACAGCCCTGCAGGAGGAGATCTGGAGAGTCCTAGTGAGCAGCAGGTCCTTTAAGGAAGCCTTGCAGCACACTGCTCAGTTAGTAAGAGCACAAGCAGCAGGTTGTTGCAATTATTCTCCTCTGCTCTGCAATTTTGAGGCTGCCTCTAGAGTCATGTCTCCATTTCCACCCACTCCTACCCACAAGAGAGATTTACCAACTGGAAGCTAGAAGGAGTCCAAAGGACAACCACTGGGATGACACAGGAATAGAAATATGTGACATTCTAAGAGGAAGCTGACGGAAGTGGTTTTCTTAATCCAAAGAAGAGGAGTTTGAAAGGGAATACTTGATACATTAAACAGTTTAGTGGGTGGTTGCTAGAAAATAGAATCCAGACTCTTCTCACGTGTTAATGCTGAAGGACAAGAAGGAAGGGATGAGAAATGCATTACAGAAAGTTCCTATTTCCTATTGTGACAAGAAATTCTCTTTACAGATTGTTGAGCAGTGGATTGTGTCACGCAGAGAGATTGTGAAATTTCTGTCCTTGGAGATATTCAAACCTCATCTACATAGAGCTTTGAGCCATCTGATATGACTTTGAAGTTATCCTGCTTTGAGCAGAGGGTTGGGCTAGCTGACCTTCAGACTATTTTAAAAAAAATTCTGTCGTTCTGTGAAATTCTGGCAGTTCCAGAGATGAGGATTCTATGAAAATGTGAAAAGATTTTTAGGTCTGCTTCCTTTGCAGACCTGGTGTCTATGTGCATGTCTTCCAGGCATTGGAACCTCTTACACCTTTGTCTGCCATGCTCTAGAAACCTTCACTGAAGTTCAGTTCTCCATGTAGATGGCTGTTTTCTGTGATGCAGCTATTTCTGCACCTTTTCTTTGAGAAGTTATAAAGACAGAGCTATGAAGCAGATTTCCCACTATTTAATAACTCTTTTCTAAACCTTCTCTGATGAGCTATTACATTATTTTCAGACAGGCTCTTCTGTTATTAAAAGCAGTAATTTTCTTTCAGAGGCTAACTTTAGAGGAATAGGTCACTCTGCACTTTTTGAGAATGTTGACACAAGTCAGGGAGAAGTTTCTAAAGGCCAGCAGAAAAATTAGCCACAGCTTCTTTTTCTGTCCTGTCCTAACACTTCTCCTTTTTCCCAGCTTAGCTCTAGGAGAAGCTTGATTTAGAATCAAGGAGCAGATTTAGAGAGCTGCTGCAAAAATTGTGATTTGACTATTGTATACTGCATCTCTGCATGAAATTCAGCATTCAACAATAAATTCAATACTCAGCAGCATTCATTTATTATAAACTGAAATGATACAAACTTTCTGCCAAATTAAATTTCTAAGTGGAAATGCACTTGAAGAAGAAATACAAACCCAGCTTTGGAAGACATGGAATCAGAGTCACAGAATGGTTGGGGAAGGACCTTAAAGACCATCTAGTTCTAACCCCCTTCCATGAGCAGGGACACCTGTGACTAGACCAAGCTGCTCAAAGTCCCATCTAGCCTGGCCTTCAACACTTCCAGGGATGGAACATCTGAAACTTCTATGGGCAACCTGTTCCAGTGCATTTCCACCTTTACAATAAAGAATTTCTTCCTCATATCTGATATAAAGCTCCACTTTTTCAATTTAATGCCACTGCCCCTTATCCTATCTCTACATGTACTTGTGTTAAGAATAAACCTCTCCTTTTTTCATGATTTAATCTGTATGAGTAGCAAGTTTGGGCATTTTTAAAAATAAAAAAAAATCACTTTTTTTCACTTTTTAAAAGCTGATTTTCCAGCACTTTCACCAGTTTCTTTCTGCTCACTCCTCTCTTACTTAGTGAAACATGAATGATTTATCATCTTTGCAATCAGTTGTAATGACAAAAATATGTGCAACCATAATAAACATGCAAGACAAATTACAGCTGAACTGTAGAAAGGATACTGAAGGATAAAGATGAGAAGTTCATCCCTTTATATGTTCCCTTTACCACTCTCATTGCAAGAAAAGCTGCTTGAATTGTTTTATTGCTGCTTGTTCTTAGATTTTTACAGAGCTCAGAGTGTGCAGGCACTTTCTGACTGTGGTATGAGATGTACCCTTAGAAGGAATAAATATGCTGGCTGCAGTCTGTCTGGTCAGTCCTGCTGATGTTATAAACACTTTCCCTCTTTTCCTTCTGGCTGTGCAAGGGCAGAGAAGGGACCATCCCTTTCTGTCCTCTGGGAGTGAGGGGATTTCAGCTCTGACAGGATGTGCTGGCAAGCAGGTACAGGAATACTACACCTAATGTTACTACAGCAGTGAGTGGAATGATATGTGGTACCTCAGAGGAAGATGGGATTTTCCTTAAAAAAACATAAATAAAAAACCCTCATGTTTCTGCCCTCTAGCCTTCATCCAAAGGCAGCAGCATCATCCCAATTCTGTGATATTTGAGAGCTTTAATTACCCACTCCACAAATCTCTAGAAGATCCAGGGAAATGTCTCAGATATTCTCACTCCAAGTGTGAAGCCTCTAAAAACCTTTTAGCTATGGGGAAGTGTTTGTAATGTTTCCCTTGAGCTTTTTGTTTTTTACAAGTAACTTGAGTGCCTCATGCCAAATACTAGAATATTTAGCGTGCCTCTGTCTGTGTGTCTGTCTGTGCATGTCTAAAGAACCTTTAGCTGGTTCTTCACAATATAAAGGTGTTATAAATTTCTGGCATATCATATCTCCCTTGATTTTTCATCACTAAATATTGCAGTTTCTCTGTATTATTCTGGTTTTACCAGTTCTTCTGGTAAAAGCTTACCAGTTTTTGCAGTTCTTCTCCAACCTCCTCTAAAGTTTTATTTCTCTTCAGCCCTGCATGATGCCATGTGCAGTTCAGCCTTTGCTGGGTGTAGTTAGTATTTCCCTAACGATTTCCATTAACTTCTTTAGGTTCCCATCTGCTTACTCTATCCATGTTTTAGCATTTGAATAATTCTGTCAAATAAAAGTTTCTTAATGATTTCCACAGTAGCCTTCTCTGACCCAGTCTAACAACTTTTACTGAAAACAGTGATAATATTGGGTCTGTTGATGACTGTGGGGTGCTCTTGTGCATTAATTTTGTGTGGATGTGCAATTTAGCAAAAGAGAGGGTGGAAATCAAAATCTTTTATCTGGAAAATATTGGCTGAGTTGCATCTTTTTCTTAATGAGTTTAAGTCAGGATAATTTCAATGATCCAGTGTTAACCCCAGACTTAGTCAACAGTTTATGTCTAAAGAACTTGCTAGGTGTAATTGAGCTTTTACTTGACTTTGTCACATAGGATTAAGGATGACAAATCATATATATTCATGTGAATAAAATTAATTATTTATTTAAATGGATCATGGTAATGATTAGACTGGAATATATTAATCAGTATGCTTTACTACACAGTATAGATAGCTATAGCTACTAGTATAATGTTTTTGAACAACATCCAAGCCATGATATCAAAGCCAGCAAAGTAATTAAGTAGAGATTTATGTTGGACACCTATACCAAGGACTATGAACAAATCTCTTTTGCCCAATCTCAAGGATAAACCTGGAGAGGGGTCTGCACCCAAGGGAGGAATCTCCACACACACTCCAAGAGGAGATATGGTTAAAAAGTGGGACAGGGGTTTCACAATGTGAACTGGTTGGCAGTCCTGTGTCCCTAGGCCAGCTGTGTCAGCTCAGCAGCTTTAGACAAATTATCAGCATTACAACTTGTTGGTTGCTTTATCAGGAACTTTCTCTGCCACGTGCTCACTGATGCCAGTTTCTGTCAGGGAGTACTGTTCTTCCTCAGAGCATTTAACTTTGGGGTTGCTGAGTCAGACTGGTCTCAGCACTTTTCAGGGCTAAAACAGCATGGCCTCCCTTCACCCAGCAGAGGTAACTTCTGCAAACATTGTATAGTTCCAGCTATTCAATAAAGCAAGGCATCCTGCTACAAAGGCACTGTGTATGTGTGCACACATGTAAAAAAGAAAAAAGAGGCAATGCAGGAACTCCTCAGCACAATGGGAGAAAGGCACCTTATTAAAACTGAATTGTAGACCACCTTCTCACTTCGGCTAGGTAAAAACAGGAATCTACAGCTGCTCAGCCAACTGTTCCCATCTAACCAGCAGTTTCATGAGATAAAATAGGAGGCAGACCCTATAGTGGTTTACAAAAGAAACATAAGAATCAGATTGTTTGAAAATATGTGACTATACTGGGGTTTATTAAGGAAACCATCTCTAGCAGGACAAGTACAAAAGAATCATTCACTGTTCAGGCAGTGGTAAAGCTTGAAGCAGAGCAGGGTCAAGTTTGGGAGGTCTGATCAAAAACCAAAAATCAGAGATCTGAAAAAAAACAGCCTGTACAGACAAACGGAAGGAATTTGAGTTCTTCAGTTTTAGGAAGAGAAGTCTGACATCTCAGGTGAGTAAATGGTGTTGCAAAAAGGCACAGGAGATTCTCCCAGTTTTAGGCTACCAGCAAATCATGGATGGAGATTGTAGCAGGAAATATCCAGGCTGAATGTCAGAAAAATTCTGGTAGCAAAGACAGTGAAACACTGACATGTTTTTCCTAGGAAGCTTTCATCCTTTCAGGAATAGCTATGTCTGACTGGCTGGGAGGAAAGAGGATTTTCTAGGTGATCTCTGGAGGTCCCCTCTAGTCCCCTGACACAGAAATTCAGACACTTGAATAATTTCCTGTTTTATAGCAACAAAGAGAACTTGGGCTACTTGACCTAAAATCAGAACCATCTTTTAAACACTTTCGGCTGATTCTAAAGTGCTATGCCTCTGCTAGCTTATAAATCTGAAATTAAGAGCAGTGGTAAGAAAACTTGTTTTATTTATTTTTTAATCCTTAAAAATAGTTTTAAAAATTAAAAAATCCACTAGTTGTATTAAAATATAGGGACTAAATGACATTGTAACTGAATTCTTCAGCACCGTCTTTCAAGTAGAAAATAAGTTTATTCTGAGACACTGCATTTCCCTCTTTAGCTCCTGTCTGTTCTAGCAGGGCTGGAGCTCTGACTGAGAGATGTGGTCTGACAATTGCTAGGGCTGCAATACACTCTTTTTCAAGTATCTTTCAGTATTGCTAAAATATGAGCATCTCCTCTAACTAGACAAATATTGTCATCTTGCACAATGACTTCTCTGTAAGGCAAAAATAAAACACACCCAGTTGTACCAGCTACTGAGGGAAACACAAACATTTAGATGACAGTGCACATGGGAGCATCTGGAAGCCCTTCTGTAAGGCATGGAAAGGACCTGGATGAGAGTGGTGGGTGTTAACCAGATTGTCACCATTTTAGCAGGGGTAAGGAAAGCCTGTAGAAGTAATGTTTATAAGTGTTGCCATTCTTTCTGACACTGATGTCTTTTTGTCACTTATTTAAGAGATAAGGGATCCTTTCTATTAAAATTGGAGATCTTACTTTATTTTTACATCATTCATTCATATTCTCAGAGGATGTAGTAATCCTTGTGGAGAAATAAACTACCAAATCAAGTAAAAGTCAGTTTTGGGAGGTGCCATTGCTGCTGAGAGAGTACTGCTAAAGGAAAGTCATTTTATCATTGGGGATAGTAGGATTTTCTCAAGTTGCACCCACTGCTGTGATATCTGTGATGTTTTGTGGTTTATTTCCCCACTGTGATTATAATCATGCATCTATTTTGTAATACAGGATTTTTCACTGATAGCTTCTGTAGCTTTTGCTGTGGAAGCAGGTGGAACTAAGCAGCAGGGGAGATGTTCTGAAAACACAGTGCAGAACAGCTTGTTTCCTAGGTGAAGTTATATTTGAACACTATTATTACCCTCTCTCTGCATTCACCTGAGCTCCAGGACAGCCAGGCCACTTAAGCAACCATGACAAACTATAGTGATCCTCTCTGAGCTTGTCTCTTCCTGCCAGCCATGAAAGAGCTGTGTCATTGATGATCCCTAGGCCAGACTGAGATAAGGATGCCCAGCAGGGCTAACTCATGTTTCAGCAGGTTTTGAAGTGCATGGACATCCCACAAATGTGGGGGAATGGCCTTACTCCTCCTTTGTTTCCTATGACCACAGTACTGCTCTTCAAGCAAAAATGACAATACCCCACCAAAGAAAGCCTTTTTGTAGTTAAAGCACTGCACTGTCTGAATCTACCGTAGGTCCTACAAGACAGTCATTAATTCTCTTACTCTTTGTATTTTTTTCCCTGTTGTAACATTCTGGATGATGCTGGATTTTGTAGAAAGACTGAATTTAACCCTGACAAAAGGTTGTGAAGTAGTTTAGAGGTGTCTCCTAACCATGTAAAGACTTATGACAGAGAAGTGGCAGGCTTGGCCTTGCACCGTTTGGCAATGGCAAAGAAAAATCTGAATGTGCAGTATCTGCCAATTGCCTGCTCAATGACCATTGGAGGCATGATTAAAAATGGGCAGAAAGCAAGTTCACAGGGATGCACTGGCTGTTGGCTACAGCCAACTGGTCTGAAACACTCATATTTCAGATAGACATCTGCTATGACTGAGATGCTCCAAAAAGTGGCTGCATTTCAAATAAAGATGTTTGATGTAGTAGTAACATCAGTTCTGGCATAGTTAATTTACCCTCCTACCATTGGATGCTAATTAGTGGGAGAAAAATAATGCCTGAAAAAATAACATCTGTTTAAGGACAAATAAAATACAGGTGTGTATTTTATTGTGTATGAGTGCTTCAGAAGGATGTTTGCATCCTTCCTCCAGCACCCCAGTAATGTGAGGTATGATAGCAAGCCCTGCTAGAGCACACTTTTAACTGCACACGCACACAGGGCTGAACAGATTTGTGTTTCCATTCAGCACATGGTGCTCATGCTGCTTGCTCTGCCTGTGCCACTCTCAGGAGACTGGAAAGTGTGCCTTTCTCATTGTTGCACAGATGCTTTTCAGTCTTGGGGGAAGAAGTTATTTTAGGACATGGCAGTTCACCAGGTGAGACTGAATGAATTTACTCACTGGTCATCTTGGCTTCCTCCTTCCCCTAGATGATTTTGACTAAATAATTTGTTTTTCCAGATCTTCACAATAGCTTTTAGACTCTTCATCATGCAAGGCTGTGATGAATTTGAAAGTTATAAGCAGTCAGTTCTTGTTACAAATAAGAGCAGCTTGAATCTAGGACAAATAAGAGCAGTTACTTGAATCTGGGGCAGCAAACACAATTGCAGAGTATGTGTGGGATACTTGAAACCTAGCAATTCCCTCCTAAAAAAAAAAAAATAAAAAAAAAATAATTCTCTTGGCTTCTGTTGATGTCAGTATTAAACTGGTTCATATTTCTGAGGCTGAGTGATTTATAATGACTGTAATAGTGCTGAGGGCAGAGATAGAGCAATAGAGCAATCTCCATCTAAGCTGAAGGCAGAACCTGGTAGAACAGATTTCTTCCTCTAATACAAAAAGGGTTTAAACAAACCCAGAAAAATTATACGACATTAAGGTAAAACAAGAACAAATTTATTTTTCTTCTAGCTATGTATGCAAATCTGTCCTTCCCACTTAATGGGCATGTGCTCAGGAAAAGGGTATTAGGTAAAATAAGGACAGACAGATAACAGTGGTAGAGTGAATGGTATTTGGAGGTGTATTTTATTATCCAGTGTATAATGACTTCCTTTAAATGCTATCAGTTTTGTTGGCTTAGTAAAGAATATGTGAGATTTAAAGTGCCCTGTCCTATATTATCATAATTTTAGCCATGTGTTAAGGAAGGTAATGAAATTTTGGATCTTTCAGGCTAATGTTTTATGCCTGAGGCCCCACAGATTTCAGGAACAAAATCTATTTCAGAGAAAAATCCCTTATCAAGGAAGGAAGCACGGGGGTGTGCGGGGGTGAGGATTGGATTGTTGGACTAGATGTCCTTCAAAAATCCCTTCTAACCAAATATATTCTATAACTCTGTGAAAATGAATCCTCATCTAAGCCTCATGATGGCCAGATCCTGGACCTGGCTGGCTGGGACATGTCTGCCCCAAGGCTGAGGTCTGACATCCCGCTACTTAACAGCTTATCAACCCTTCAAACATCCCTGTGCTTATTCCTGCTCTTTGTGCTGCCTTCCATCATTCAGGAAAGCTGTTTGCAGCAAGTATGACTGAGATATTTTGGAGAACTGGTCTGGTCAAAGGGCTACAAAACCCATAGATGGATACAATACTTCAATTCTGTCTCCACACTGCAGCATGAATGATCCAGCAGCATTTGCCATCCCCTCAGCTGCCTCAATGCAAAGAGTGCAGGGCAAGATGGAGACTCTGCCCCTCCTCCAGTTAGCAAGTTAGTTACTGCAAATATCTTGGAGGCATTTAAGATTATTAGGAGTGCAGATCAAGCTTGTAAAAAGCTATATGAGTGCTCCCTACAAGACATTGAAATAAACCATTGGCTCACCTGAAACCGCTGCTGCTACTAACTCCTCTGGTGCAAAGAGCTGTCAGGAGTTTGCCTTAATGCTCTTCTGATGGTTGTGATAACAGCACTAAACAACACCACCATGACAACCTGTAAATACAACTCTGAAGCAAACCCAGGTGGAATTTATTCACCTCACAGAAAGTACTGGCTCTCACATTACAATCTCAAATTACAAGGGCTGCTTTTCACACAGCTGGTATTAGTCTGAAAATTTGACAGCCTAAATCTCCATGTTGCTACTGTATGTGAATTTTTGAATTACCAAATTCATGGTTAACTGGCGTTTTTACTTCTGAATGTTCTTAAAACCAAGAATATATACAGATATATATTCTCATAATACAGATGTATCTGCATGTACATGCAGATCTGCATGTGTTTGTATATCTTCATAAGCAAAAATATAACATTAGATATAGGTTGCATTTTATAGCCAGAAATGTATGCATGCTCTCTTTTGCTCCTATCACTTTGCTTTTACCATTAATCTGATCTTATTCCTGTCTTCTTCTAGTTGGACTTGATGCACAAAATCTGAACATCTTTAAGAACTAGATCAAACTTCAGACTCTGAGTCTGCATGGAAAGTGATACTTCTGCCCACACCTTGTTCTGGTGACAAGTCTTGGAGCACAACTGCAGAAACTGCAGCTGAATCTGCACTTGCTAGCCCAGCTCTCAGCCAACTAAATTGCTTATACTGGTTAAAAAGTGCTACTGCTGAATTGCTGGGTCCTGCTAAGGTGGGAACTGCAGCTCCTGGTTTGCCTGCAGGTGTCTTCATTAACCACTGTGGTTTCAGTAGGTCTGAGCTAATTTAGGTGGGGGCGTTTGCCACAGCTATTTTTGAGAGTAGTGTCATCCACTGGCTTCCTTGTCATTTTCTGGACATGGGGGTTAGAGGTGGGTGAAGATAAATGTTTGAGTGAGAAGGACCAAGAGGGATTTCTTTTGTTTTTGTTTATATTGCTCATGTTTATACAGATGACATAACCTCCTTTTGAAATTCAGGGAGAGCATTAGTGCAATTTGTGTATGTGTACAAATGTTTTCAGCTACCTCCAAACAGTAATTCAGTACTGATGTTCTGAGATAATGGAAAGTTGAGGTTTGCAGGCAACAGGAGCTGGTGTCCTTGCCCCATCAAGCACTAATAGGTCATTAAAAGTTCAAGTTCTGAATGTGAGGGAGTAGCTTCCTAAGCAGCCTCTGCAGGAGCGAAGATCCACACCACCTTTTTCTCTCAGAGACACTGAGCTGCAGTCAGAACCTGTCCTTGCCTTTTGTTACTCAAACATCCTTCAGCATGAGTTTGCCAATTTCAAAGTAAAAGCAAGTAAGAATGTTATTGCCATTTTTGGTTTAATTTCTTGTGTTTAATTAATGAGATCTTGTGCTGGGAATATTTTTTTTTTGTTTGTGTATTGACAAATAGATAATTATTCTTCCTGGCTTCTGTTTTAAAATGGTACCATTGCAAAGGGAAAAAATTAAACAGTGAATCAAAATACGTTTTATTTACCCACAGGTGGGTTAAGAAAAAGAAAAATCTGGTAATTTTTTCATCTGAAGTGTCTGATTGAGAAGAAGTATATTAGTTTGAGAGGTGAGCATGCTGTACACCAGCCTTGTCTTGCCATCTGTGGGAGTATCTGAGTTCCTTTTGAGTCACAGGTGGAAGTGCTGCAGCTCATATCAGCTCCAGAGGTTAAGAAAAAAATTGGGTTAATAATAGGTTGACTAGTGTTTAATTAATTGTGGTCAGCTGTTATTTTAACCTTTGTTCCTCCAGTTTTAAAGATAGGCAGACAGGTGTTATCCATCACCACTGATGAGCATATCTAAGAGAAAACAGGTAATGACTTCTGTAAGAAGCTCTTGGCAGAAATACCAGGGTTTTTCCCAGTTTCAGCAACTGAATATTAGTAAAGCAATGATGTCTCTGCATGGAGAGCTCTGCTAAAGTAGTTTTTAGCTCACCAGGAGTATGAATAGCATTGGTAGGAAAGGGTCCTTTTATTGATTCTCTTGCTTCTCTGCCATCACGAAAGGCAGCTGATTATCAGAGCTCCATTAAATTTTTGCATCTCCTTTTGTTTTTTTAAGAGATGTTCTTTAACATTTGGGCCCCATTTAAAATTTCCACCATACACTTCATCAGCTGAGGAGCCAGCTGCACCTGACAGTTTCTCATGAGGTAAAAACCTGGGGTGCTGCACTGAAGAACATGCAAGGGATTAAGGGAAGCCAAAGAGTCATCATCTCTCTGTAACACAGGCTGAAATGTGATGTGTTCTGCATTAAAATCTAATCTCAATTGAAATCTACAACAGTGCCTGTGCTAGTTGGTTGTGTCCTGTGCTATTCAAACATGTCAGAGATTTGTTTTGCATTGTTTTGTCTCTTCCATTTGACCTCCATGCAAGTAGTCACAAACTGGAACAAGTCAGAGCTGTAAATTCTGTCCCACAGCTCTTGCTTCCCAGGCTAAAACTCTGAGGCACTCAGTCGTACCAAAACATTTATCTCAGAAATTATTGCTGATGTATCACTGGATAAACAAAATGTAGATTTTCCAAGGGGACATAATTTGCTCCTTTGAGGCTGAAACAATGTTTGTGTGGTTAGCGCTCACTCACAGCTGGAAGTGCATATTTGGTCACACACCTGGATGTCATTAAAAATACCAATGTAAATATTCCTCAGAGACATATTGTCAATGTAGAGTAATGAATAAATAATAAAATAAATAATAAATAAAGTACTAGCCTGTAGGCAGACTCTAAAGCTCACCTTGGATTTCTAATGCCTAGAATAGTGGTTGCTATAGAAAAGTGTGAGTTTAAGACAGAGTTTCACTAAAATTAATGTGCACTGACCAGAAGTGAGAAATGTGACAAAGCAGCAGCAGCTGGACATGAGCACCTTCCTGGGACAGTGGCAGCTGTGCTGAGGCCATGCACAGGCAGTGGCAGTGCCAGCTCAGGGCTCTGTCTGGGGCTCTGAACAGCTGCTCCGTCTCCTGGCCTTGTCTCTTTACTGACTGATGCCTCCTCTTAGGGCAAGGCCTTGAGTAACCTGCTTAGCAAGCCAAGGAGAAGGGAGAACTGCAGCTCAATTCAGGGCTGTAATTTTCACTGCTCCAGTGTTCTCCCTGTTTACAGTTAGTTTTTAGTACTTTGCAGGGCAGGCAATTTAACTCATCATTTGTCAAACAGAAAAGATCAGTTTCTCAGTAGCTCCTCCTTTTAAACTTTGCAGCTTCTGTGGGGGCTCCTGTTTGTTTTGCCGTTCTGGGCAGGGCTCTCCTTGCTGCACTAGCTGAGCTCTGTAGATGTCCATCCACATCTGCTGTAGGTGCTGTCTCTGGGGGAGCAGGAATTGCACATCTGGCAGATGCAAGCCTGGTGCTTGAGGTGCCTCTTTTGTCTGGGTTTGATGGAAGGTGGGTGGGAAAACAGCTGAGGAGGATTTGCATCAAGAAGACTGAAAATTGGGAAAATAGTATATAGTAATAGAAATAGTATAGTATAGTATAGTATAGAAATAGTGGGAAAATACTTTCTGTAAATGGGCATTTGTATTTTATGACATGTCCAGATTACCACTGCTTTCCACAGATTCTGTTCCAACCAGGAAAAAGGAGAACAAATGAGTTTTAAACTTCTCCAAATATATAAAGACACTAAACCAGAACTTTTAGTGGTACTTTCAGATTATGTCTATTTTCCAATTGAGTCAGGAGGCAAGTGTCTTACACAAGCTAAAATTTTATCAACATTTAAAAAGATATTATGCATTAAAAAAATCTACCTGATGGTATACTTAAAAATAAGAATTTTTTTCTTCTATTAGCATAAAACCTAGGTCTTGCTATTTTCAGTGTTGGGACAAACTGGCATTCTGCTCATCAAGTTTTTCATGGCAAGATTCTGTGATCACTTTAGAAATAAGACACACTGAAGTCTCTCTCCAGCTGAGAGCAGGCTTGTGTCCTGTTTAGCAGTTGGCAGTGCTCTCTTCCTTCTTGCAAATGCTTTTCACTGGTCCCTCAGGATGGGGATCAGCAAGCTTCAGTCACTTGGCACTTATCCCTACAGTGGAGCTGTGGCAATGTCCTGCTCCTGCCACAGCACCTGGCACTCAGTCTCCCCAACCCAAAGGACCTCAGGCATTTCTTCATTCTTTTACTATCACAAAAATTCTTTTGCTTACACTTAGTTCAAACACTTGTATAAAAGCAGGTTTAGTGAAGGCAAATTAGCTATTGTCCATTTTCTTGAAAATTTAGAGTGGAAGAACACAGAGCAGTTTTACAAGGATGTATGAGGATGTAATTATTCTGGGATAGAAGCAGAAATGTGAAAGTTAAAATTCTTGTGGTGTTGACAACTCTTGCCCTGGTTTCATAGTCACTAGCCTTTGCCTGAAAGCCTAGGGTCCTGGAAATAAGAGGAAAATATACACAAACTTGAAATTTCTTAAGACAAAAATGTTTCTAACTCCCCTGGAGACAGACCATATCTAGGTCAGATTTTATGGTGTAAAGTTCAGATGTGAAAAACCTGGAGACAAACAGAAAAGATGTCTCTTATTGCTTTAATCCAGATCTGTGACAGCTGCAGTGGACAGCACCATTTTTGTGTGAGGACAGGCCACCATAGGTACACAACCTGTGGGGAGGGAGGAAGCCCATTTTCCATTGGGATTGGCTCTGCCTTCATTTTGGATGTGTTCCCTCCTCTCACTGCCTTCAGCAACAGTCAGAACACGGTTCTGTAAGCTCATGGTTCTAAGTCAAATGAATGAATTCCTTGATATTATGCATTTAGTGCAGTAGCTCTTTCAAATAAATCTTGATAAAGTGAGAAAGCGCCACAGTAGCTTTGAAGATCAGGATACCAAGGCAAAGAGAGCTCAGCATGCCAAGGAAGTGCAAAGCCATTCTTATATTCATGCAAAGCAACAGAGAAATTTTTGATCTGGAAAAAAAGTTAACCTAAAATGATATAAAATGTCAGCCTACTTCATGGTAGGTTGCTCAGGATGAGTCACACAGAGCCCTTAGGGAGGGGGAAGTGGAATCCCCTACTAAGTTTAGGGTCCATAAACAGGCCCTTTGATTTTTATTACTTTTTTTCCTCTCACATTGGATTTGTTTGCAGTCATATTGGTGAACCACACACGTTTCCTTATTTAGGCTTCTTTTATTTATTAGTTTGCTGAGCTGCCCAGAACCCAAGATGGTTGTAGTTGAGACAACAATCTGTGCAAACTAGGAAAAAAAAAGCACAACCAAATGAAAAACAACTCCCCCTCCTTTCACAAAATGAAAAAGAAGTGGCTAAAAAGATAGTTAAAATGAGTAAGAGACAGATTGTGAATTCTTAAATCTGTGTATTGTTTTATAGGCAGTGAAATTGTATAGATGGAATGTTTAAGAGCTAAGAGATGGACTATAAACCAGATTCCTAATGCCACCATTATATTGTTTCAAGGCCTCTGGGAGAAGCAGACCTGGGGAATGAGCAAATTGCTTTTGAAAGGTTGATATGAGCTACATTACCTGAAGATTTTTAATAGTGTATCCTGTTATTTCTCATTTCCATGGCTACATGGGCTTCAGGCTGGATGCTGTAAAGGGGGCACCCCAAGTTTCAAAAAGATTCTCAAGGGCTCAGTTACTAGCAAAAGCAGGTAGAGGAAATGCCCTTTCTCCCACTGTTAGGACAGCAGTTACAGGACCTGTAGAATGGTGTTTTGTTTTTTCAAGCTAGGGACTTTCCCCACAGAACTAATCCAGAGAACTTCAGCAAAAGAAGCAGATGAAAATCTGAACACCTGGGTACCAAAAGAAGATGCCTCCTCTTTTTCAGGGAGATTGTACAAGATTTTACTTGAAAAGCCTGAGCTGGTTGATGCCATGAGCCAGGAAACATGGGGGCTGAAAGCACTCCCTACCTTCTGAAATCAGAGCTGAAAAGTTGCATATTTTACTTCCATTTTAATTCTGATCAGATAATTTAGATGCTTCTCTTCCTCTCTAAATGCTGTTTCAAAGAAATGAGCTGGTTTTCAAGGCAAACCATTTCTGATTATGCATTAGAAAAGCAGGATCTCAGCTCCCAGAAACTTGTGGAAAGTAATCAATGAATTGAGGATACAGAATTGCTCATTAGCAGCTGTAGACTTAGAACAGCAATTTTCATTACCTTTATTTGTCTCACCCCCTCCTTTTGTGCTACTGCCTTACTTTTCAAGGCATACATGATGAGGGCAGTGAAAGAAGATATGAGGTAAAGAAACAAGCCTTAAAATTTGAGTTGTTCATGCCAAATAATAGGGACTAGAATTAAAACAGAAAGGAAAAGGGAAATCAGCTTATATGTTATTATAATTAATTGGCCTCATGTAAGACTAGAGCAACTGGTATACATCTCCTTCAGCAGTTTTAATTTGATTTCTCCCCCCATCTGCTAGTATTCCAGGTCAGAGAGGAATGATGGCACTGCACTGTGACAATGCACTGTGACAATGTGCTCTGTGAATAAAGTTATAGGGAGTCCTGGCAAAGAGCTGTGGGGTCTGGAGAGACTTGTTAGTCTGGAAGAAAAACTAACTGGTTGTTTGGCTATACAGTAGCCAATGCTCAGCAATTCCAGGCAATTTATTCAAAAGGCAAGAACAGCAAGAAGAAAGAGAAATTTAAGATGATCTTAAGCAACTTTGAAGAAATGGAATGACACAGTATTTTGCATATACACTGTAGAAGCACCAAACCTGAGATTTGTTGTGTTGGTGAACTGTGTTCTCAGGGCAAGAGGATGATGAGCCACCTACTTGGTTTCAGCTGGCAAGTATTTGATAGTCAGGAGACTTCACACAGCTGATTTGCTACAGTTGGCCTGACTTCTTTGCTTCCTTCTCCCAGCTATGCAGAGCAGATCAAACAGCAAGATTTCAGCTTCAAACTCCAGCCTGGCTGAGATTCCTTTTGTGCTAGCCTGTGCTGACCATCCACAGCCTATCTAGAGTCCCTTGTGCAGCCTGTAACCTAATTACTTTCAGATGGGTTTGCTGCGTTTTCAGTGGACCAAGGGACTGAGTTACTTCATTAAAATTGACACTGCCTAAGCAATGATAAGAACAGAAATCTGATTTTGTGTCAAAAGAGGACACCATCATTGTGGCCACTCAGTGGCTTTGTTCATGACCCTATTAATTTTATCCAGACTAGGGTCACTTATATTAAATACAGGATCAAGCCAAATATTCAGTATTTACCTTAGATCTCCTAACTGTGGCTATTAAATACTCAGTAACACAACTTCAGTGCTGCTTTAAGATTCTGTACCCACTTAGCTGTTTCTAATGCCAAGGCCACAAGGTCCTTAACAGGGCTTCTGGATGGACCCTCAGCAGTCCATGGTAAGGTCACAGGGTTGTTTAGACCTGAAATGCTGCCCTGATCCTTGTGCTCAGGTCCCTCTGACGAGAGAAGCCACTGGAGAGTTTCTGTGCCCAGGGAGAGCCTGCAGAAGTGTGAGGGTGAATTCTGGCCTCTCTCTGTTGGCCTGTTCTCCTCTGTGTGTGATAACTGGCTGATAAAGGAGGGAGCTTCAGCTGTCTTATCACATTACAAGAGCTGCGCTTGAAAATGCTGCAGCGGGCAAACAATGAGAGGTTAGCATTACTTGGGGATAAGCAAGAAAGATGATTGCAGTTGAATATAGTCAAATTTGAAAGGTCAGTGAATAGTATTAAGCCTAGAGGGGGAAAAGAAAGCTGCTCCTAATGGAAATCAGTGGAGTGAAATTCCCATCACACTGAGCAGAGATACAGGACGGAAAACAGAGGTTAACAGGGAGCACAAAGCAACTGTGAAATATAATTGCATTTAATCAGACCAAAGTGAGTTTAATTAGACCAGCTAACTGCTCAATTTTACTTCTCATTCCTTTGAACATAGGACCTAGCACTGGAAATGAGTGACTAAATTTTTACACAGTGTCTTGGACTTTTGTTATCCTTTTGTTAAAGGGAAGATGGAGAGGGAAGTTGAATTTCTCTCCTCAAGTGGAATGAAGCCACGATCATTAAACCAGCAGTTATTGAGAATAACTAGGTGATAGAAGATAGGGGAATAGGTCCTTACAGAATAAACAGCTTTGCAAGGGGAAAATATTCTAATGTCTATGTTTATCACACCATTTTGTGGGAAAACAACCTCATTAATCACAGGGCTGCCAGAGAGAGGATTATGAGCAGGTGTGAGTGATCTAATATGAGTGGGGACTATCACAGTTCCTGCTCCAAAGAGCTCAAGGACCAGAGATGAGTGAAGTACTGGGCAAGAACAGGTGCAGGCTGAAGGAGCAATTAATTTCACTTTTGTTCTCTGTACTTTCAGGATTGGGAGTGGATCTGGAGTGTACTCCACCGAATTTATTTGGGAGGTGATGAGTGCAGGGTGGGGAGGAAGGTGAAGGACTGCCTTTCTTGAAATTGGTGTTAGAAGGCCAAACATGAGAGAAAAGTCTATGAGACTGGGAAATGTGTGTGTTTGTGTAAATGTGTTAGGGAATAGGTGGGTTTTTCCTTGTTTGATTTTTTCTACTTTTTATCATGATATATTTTTCTGATTTTAGATCTGTCATACTACATCACTTGATAGAAGCATGAGGTGAAACCAGCTTGTAACAAATTTATCAAATAAATCCAAAATTTCCATTAACCCAGGATTGCTCAAGGATGCTAATATTTGTAACTATGTTTTAAGAGTCTGCATGTGGGAGTTCTGACTCAGACATGTGCTTTCTTGACTTGGGCTTTTATTGCTGTGACTAATTTAAAAGCTGTTCTTGTGTGTCTCTATATCTGGACTTGCATTTAAAGTTCCTGTGATTAAGAGCTGACATCACATGTGCATGTAGTAGAAATTCACATTTGTTTACATACAGAGCTGGAGTTACATGGTGTGTGTGTGTGAAGATTTACCACAAGGCATTTCTCTGCTTTCTCTTTCAAAGAGTATAAGGCAAACAAAACACAGTGGGAAAACTGATTTCAGACTTTGAACAAAGCATGTTCTTCAGTTCTTTTCTGGTGTTAATTCTCTGTTCAGACACAAAACATAGAATATTTCCTTCTAGAAAGATGGAATCAGCTTAAGTCATTGATGCTGAATTCATTGGGAAGGACAGGAAACGAGTTAAAACTATATTTTACCTGAAAGAAAGATACTTGTCTGGCATTGCAGACATTCTAAATATTGATTAAAATATGCATTTCAAGTTCTTGATTATTTTCTTGGTCTCCTCCCTTATGCAACAATTGAATCCCAGCTAACAGGGTCTTTGAAGGAGAGTTCATTTGTTGATGAAACCTATTCATGAGTGTTTTGTCACAATAGACTGTTACAGCATGACTGTAATTCAAAGAAGTACATAAGTGGTGGCTTGACTTGCAGACAGTCTGATGAATATTGCTTGCTATTCCTCAGTTTAGTCTTGCTGTTTGGCTGTTCTCTAATCCATTGTGTAAAAGAAGGATTTTCTGCTGGAAACCCTTAGTAAGACCTATCGGTGTCCTGTTTGCTCAGCAGTTTGGCCTCCAAGGAATCTGCACCTTGAGCAGCTCACTGAAGAGTTCATTCACTCCCAAAGTGAAGCCAAAACCCTTTCACACACTGTCACAGCCATTGCTCCAGTGCCACAGCAGGGCTGGCTCACCTGGAGTGTGCACTGCTCTGGTGGTGCGTGGTACTGAGCAAAATACTCATAGTGTGGTGTACAAGCAAAAGCCCTGATTTGGAGCCAAGCAGTAAATATATGCCTGTTTAAGTTTATCCTCCACATTTCAGGCCAGTACATTTAGTAGAGTGAGCACCTGGATCTTAAGTAATTGAGATGAAACAATCTACAGTAGTAGAACTTGGAAACTAAATTTTTATTTAGGCTGCATTAGGGTGCAATCAAACCTTTAGATAAGATGCTCTCTGTAGGACAGCTGCATATGGTAGATCATAAGCAGAACTCAAGGCTGCTGAAGTTGTCTGAAGTTGAAAGCTGGATGATTGCCACCACTGAGTTTGGCTTTGCCTTTGAGTGAAACAGAAAAGTAATAATGCCCTGTGCTGTGCAGAACCTGACTTTAAGAAGTCAGGATGACCTCACGTCCAAATAGCTCATACCCTCAAGAAGCATTTTCTTATTTTCTTTTTGAGGTTTTATTTTGGACTGAGAATTGCTTCTAAAGGCTGAAGGGATTGTATTTTGTCTCCTATTATTTGGTATAAACTGCAAGTAAATTGTATATGTCCCAGCACTACAGTGCAAATGCTTTCAACTTACTGTCTGGTTTGTGGTTCTTTTATTTGGCTGGTTTGTTGGGATTTTGTGTGTGTGTGTGCTTTTAGGTTTTTTTATTTGTTTTGTTATGGTTTTTTCCTTTTCTTTCTTACTCTTATAAAGTAAATTGAATAGAAGTGGAGGCATTGTTTATTTATGTGTATTTATATGATGGTGCCCTGGTTCAGCTCAGTTTATGCCAAAAAAAAGGTAATTTTTTGTTTAACTATTTAACTTAGAATATATATAAGTTCTTTGTGTAGCACTAGTTCCAAGAAGTATCTGAATAAGGTATCTCTGGATGAAGTGGAAACACTTGACACTTGGAGGCATAGCAAGAAATGGGAGTTATTGTTGCTGACTTGCTGACATGGACTGTTCCCTTTGCTAACATTGCTACAGGCTCTTCATAATCTTCCTGGGCATCCATTACCACAGGTGGTGCAAAGATGCAGGGCCTGATTAAAATAAAGGGCTATTTGATTATAAGTCATTTTTGGGCTTAAGTCATTGCTGATTTAAGTGACCCTATGAGGCAAGAGCACCCCTGGTACACGGACTGGGCACCCTCAGGGGCTGGGGGCTCACATGGGCAGGTCAGGGAGGCAGCTGGGAGGGTCCAGTTCATCCTCTCTAGGTATAAATATCTACTGACACTTTCTGAGGCTCAGAAAACTGATTTGCAATTCAGTGTCTCACTGCCTGCATCTAAACTACTTGTTTTCCTGGGATAAGAAAATCTACTGCAAAACTTCTCTTATTGAGCACAAGGCTTTGAGAAATATGAAAGTTTAGCTCTTGGAGGTGAACTAGAAGAGAGTTCAGATTGTCTACCCTAGGCTCAGAAACATGAAACCTGCTACAGACAAAAATAGCAAATGCATTTTACTTCCACTAACTTTTGTCTAAAAAAACATACGTATAATGAACTCTTTCCAAATTCCAAAATAAAGCCAAATTTTTGCTTGTTTCTATTTGGACAGCAAGTTGTTTGCTGGAAGCAAAATGGAAATCCATTTGCCATATAAATAGGAGGAAAAAAATCACAAGCTTTTCACTTTTCAGTCAATGTGGAAGAGAACACATTTTCCCAATGCTGTTGTACGTGAATCTTGGCCAAGAGATGTATACAGCAAAAAGACAGAGTGCTCTGAAAATGCTCTAGAGAACAGAAAAAAAAGGGATTGGCATAAAGGAATTTGTTTTATAGTTAATTTCTTTTCTTATTTGTTCAAACCACTGTAATGGGCATATTAGTACTTGGGCAGAGAGCATCAGATTTGATATATACCAGAGGAGGAATGGCAAATTAATCCCTAAGGTGTAATGCAGCAGTTCCTGTTGGTGGAAGGCAAATCAGCTCTCACCCTGATTATGGGGAGAATTATAGTTTTACAGGATGCAGCCTGGTTTTTCCTGACTTCTTGCACAGAACAGCAAATGAGGAAACTGCCCTTGGTGGGGTAGTGGTGATGGAGCATATCTGTAATGTGCAGGGAGGAAGTGAAAAAGGTGGGATCATTCCTTCCCATTTGAACCCTGAACAGGGAACATAGTCCTTATAAAAAAAAATTGAGAGGCCTTGTTGACAGCTCTGTTTAGAAAAGGTCCACTGTGAAGCAAAGGATATAATTTCAGAAACCTCTGGATCTTGCAAAAAAAAATTTCTCCAGCACATAGTTGCATGCTGTAAACTTACCCATGGAAAGCTTTCGACTAAGAAATTATCTTCTCTCTTGAAGACTATAACAAACTGAGAAAAAAAAAATTGTGCCAAGTCCTCATGTTTTGGAAAAATCGTGCATTTACGTTTAGCGTATCTCCTGTATTGGTACTTGGGGTACTCCCAGTCAAGTCTCTGCTCACTGTGAAAATGTAAAACTTTCTTTCCCTGGCCCAGGTTGTAAATGTGATCCTACAGCCACCACAGAAAGGAAGGTTGGGCAAGGCTTCCTGTGTTCATGTGCTGTCTCTGAATGTACACAGGCACATCCTATTTGGTGTAAAGCAACTTAAGGGTTATGCTAATTTTTGGCATTTTATGAATCCCTGCTTTTAAAAGATTGATGTTATTTTAGCGAGAATGGGTTAACCTCTGCCTCACAGTTCTGTAAGTTTCTAAAAGCTTCTTGTACCCATTTGGACAACCACAGGGCCTAGAAACACTTGTGGTTAGTGAGCAAAACAAATAAGTGCTCTGACTATAACAAATTTCAGAACAAGTGATAAATTAGCAGACTGATTTCTCAGCTATTTTAATACTATCTGAAGAAGGTGCATAAATAAATAACAGCTGAATATACTTACTTTAACAAATTAAAATTGTCTGTGATATTTCCAAGTGCCACTTAATAGAACTCAGGAAATTAATAGCAGTAGTAAAAATAAAACTCTGTTCAGGAAGCATCTGGAAAGTCACCTACTCTTTGTTCATGAGCCCCCTTTCTTTGCTTTTCTGACACAAGGAGTTAATCAGAGTCAAGAGTGGTACTTGTGCACTTAAATCAGGGGCATGGTCATTTCCAAATTAGTGCAGACACAACCTTCTCCTCTGCTGTGCATGTCTGAGCTTGACTGGCTCCATCACTGCATTTCTGATCCTGTTACCACATGTAAATATTAAAATATGGGTAACTGATCCAATCTCTAGAGTCTATACTGTGCCTTTATGTTGCTGGATGGAAATGTACCTGCTTGGGCAGCTTGGTTTCTGTGTTTCCCTCTCTACCATCCTTGCCTTGGGCTGGATCTAAAAGCCCATAAGAGAAAAAGAAGTGACATGCACAAGGTCTGTGAATGGGGCTTGGAGAATCTTGCTCTGGTTGAAGCAGCTCTTGCTCCTTGCAGTGGGGTTGGATCAGTTGTCCTTCAAAGGTCCCTTCCAACCCAAATTGTCCCATGATTCTGTGAAAAGTTAAGAAATTTTTATCTCCATTACAAGCCACTGTGTGTTCCTCAAATGCTGAAGCAAAGCACAGATACACAGGAGAAAATGGTTCAGGTTTCTGTCAAACAAAAGATCCAAACAGAACTGGGCTTTAGCTGACATGATATAAGTGACTGATGGTCCTACACTAATTTCTTCTCATAATCAGAATTTTTATGAGGAGGGCCATATCTGTCTGGCTGTTGTGTCTGATGAGCTTATTTTGGGAAAACTATTATATGATGGAACCACTAGTGACTGAGCAAAAGGTCTCAGGAGGAATTTAGATTCCTGTTTTCACTTTGTTTTTCTTCTCCTTCCCTCCAACATGTTTATTTATGGAACAGTTGAATCTGGGTAACACATGAAGCGCCATGGAAGGGCTGGAGATGCTTTGCTGTTCTGAAAGAAAAGTTAATTTCTTCAGGCAAAGAGTCCCTCTTGAGAGGCCTGAAATTGTACTGAATGGCTTTAACATCTTACTCTCCCCTGCTTTATGGCTTAGTTTGTTTCTTTTTTTTTTTTGTTGCCAGCTTTCTTCAAGTAGAATGTGATAAAAAATAATTCCTGTCCTGTTAATAGGAGAATGATCTCTAGTGCAGAGTTAAATGGAAATATACCCACACTTCTCCATTAATTTAATCTGCTTTCATTAACTGTAGGGTAGGTCTGCTTATTATTTTCTAATTCACGGGGTTTTATTTTCAGCATCCTTCTCTTCCTGTCTCTGGGGCCCAGATCAGATAGATAAAATCAGATTTTTTTTCTTATTTAATAAGCATTTCCTGTAAAACAGTAAGTCCTGAGTGATTGTACCAAACAATTGAGAGAGTGGAAAGGGAGGATGTAACAAAGCAGGGTTGGGGTGTGTGCAGCACAGTCATCAGATGCAGGGATATTCTCTTTATCCCAGCACTTGGAAGCTGCATCTGGAGTGTTGGTTTGTGGTATTACAAAGACATTCGCACACTTGAGAGAGCTTAATGGAGGGCCAGTAAGATGGAGCACAGAATGATGATAATAAATTTAAAAGGTAAGCTGGACAAAGCCCTGAGCAATGTGATAGAGTAAGATGATTCCTAGACATGAGTTTGAAGATGATTTGTTATATAATTCTATGATTGATGCAATCCAGATAAACAGGATATTTTTTATATATTCTGTTGTTCAAAATGTTTACAATAAATGGTGAGGTAGAAGAAATGGGATTAAGGCTTCAATCATTTTAAGGAAACTGTGAGAGACTAGCTAAAATGACCTCCAAGATAAAAAATCAGAGATTTTGGCTTGGTGCCATGTAAAGACAAGACAAAAGCTGTTAGAGAAGAGCAGCTGTCCTGAGAACATGCTTTTAGGATGTTTCATGGGGGGATTTGATAGGTGGAGATGAGTGAGTGTCATGGTCTGTAGAAAAGGAGTCTTAGAAACTACAAAGAAATGAATTGAAATGTTAAAATGTTTGGGTGTTGTATTATGTCTTCTGATGTCCAAATACAAACACATTACCCAACAAATTAGCTATTCACCCTTTTAATTGTATGTACATCTATGTCCACATGCATGTAAATCTATGTACAAATATAACTCAAATATATAAATACATATATATATATATATATATATGTATATAACTAGTATTTCTGATCATACTGCTAGTGATTTAATGTGATGCAATGTTAAATGGGCCTTTTCTAGGTGTGTATTTTACTTTATTCCCCAGTTTGGTTTGCATTTATGCAAACTAGGCCATGAAGAAATTGTTGTGATGAACTACCCGGCCACTTTATCATCAGACATCTTTTTAACTAGCAAGGTAACTAAATGAAGAAAGCAATATCTGGCAGTGGTGCCAATTGCCATAACTCTCAGCATAAATCTAGGAATGCTAACGATCCCATTAGCCTGGTTCAGTAAATCATTGATTGGAAGCAGCCTGAAGTTTGGATTCCAACTTCTATTTCCCATGTCATATCTGCTGAGATGAAGCAACCCCTGGAACAGTCTGTTCCCTTGCATTCTGGAAATGGTAGTTCATCTTCAAATTCCAGTGCCCAGTACTGATCTAAACAAACACTCCAATTTTCCTTAGAAAAAAAGCTTGATCTATGCCTCCCTCATCTTCTTGTCAGGATTTTCTTGTCAAATAATGGATCATGACAAAGTTAAGGCCTATTACACACACTAGACATTGTGTTCCTTTCTTTTTGTCCTTGTTTTGGCACAAGAATTGGGGTATTTCTAAATGCTGGAAATCCCTTCATGTCTCAGTTTTATTATGATGTCTAAAAATTAATGAGTAAGGCTGATCTTGGAGCAGCATCAGCATATGTTTCACCCACAAGCTATCTGCAAGTTTAGAGGGGGTGCTTTTTTTTGTTTATTTCTTTCTCACCCGACCTTTCTTATACTGAAAACTGTGTAGCTGTTGGAAGGCATCAAATAGCATCAAAAACCCCCAAGCCAAGCCAAAACATAAATCAAAAAAAACGCAATTGGATTTCCAAAATTTCAAGCCACATCCAGGCAGTAGCTCAAGCACAGTTCAGTGAAGTGATGATGACTTGCTGTGGGTTCAGGGGGATGGCACTGGGGCACAGGCAGTAGAAATCTGAGCTGGCTTCCAGGACAGCAGCCCCTGCCCCTACACCTGTGTGCCAGAGTGCACACATGTGCTTAACAGGGATTTGTAAGATGAAATTGGGAGCATTCCCAGCATGGAGGAGCTTGGGTGGAGTTGGCCCAGCCGTGGGGAGACTCTACTTTGTACCAGGGTGAGAGCCCCAGAATCTATAAAGTTTCACCAAATGGCTATACCAAAAGTACAAATTTGTGGTTCAGATGGAAATCTTGATGTGGGATTTCTTCAGGCTGCTTAATAGGGCTTGATGGAATGCTTATGTCTGTTTTTGGAGATGTGTTCTCAAGGGAAAGAAAAATTGGAAGATGAAAAATGCTCTTCAGCCTTAGAGATCGTAGAATTCTGGGAGGTGTAGTGTTCAGTGTTTGGACAAGGCACTTTTATTCAAAAATATTTAAATTTAAGGATGTGCTGCTCCCACAGGGAAAAATGCTGATGAGACTGGAGGATTAGAAGACTTGGAGTGCCAGGAAAGGGGAGCTATGACAAAGTGAAGGCAGTGCACAGAAAGTAGCCAAGTGTCCACTTGTCAGAGCTTTTCTCAATCACACACATCTTGCTGCTAGCATCTGGGAATGACAGCTGCCTAACCTGGAGTCCTTTGGCTGGAGTCAAGATAATGTTTAGCCACATGCTTCTCAGGACTGAAACAGCAACATGTGAGAATTTTAACCTCTAGGTTGCACATGGCTGGGTGCTGGAAAAGGACTGCTCCAGGACCTGTGCTCCTCTCACTGGTGACTTGTGCAGCCTCAGGGCAGGAGCTGCTTTTGCTGCTTGTGACTATGCAAGGTTTGAAATACTGAGGGGTCTGCTCTGTGCCAGGTTTCCAGCTGATTACTGGGTCAGCTGTGGACAGCATCAGATTATTAAACTTCTGAGAAAAGAATGGGCATTTCATAGGAATAAATCAGACACATCTTCTACTGGTCATAATACCTGTCTTTGGTAGTCTTCCAGCTTACTGGGATATTGGAGCTTGAAATGAGACAATCAGAATTCTTCAGGCCAGAAGGTCCTGAAGAGGGTGAAGTGACAAGTGAGTTACAAGACAAAACACTTTTCCCATTGAAGGTGTGCTCTGCAGGTACCTGTTGAATACAGGGCAATTGACTCCCAGGGCTCAGCTTCCCAAGAAATGGGCACCAGGCAATGTGCTGTGGTTGCTGAAAAGAAAATCAGAATCCCTGTGGACTTTCGTAACCTGTTTGTAATTTTTTCTTTTCTATCTGTGTGGAAAAATGAAAAAATGATTTGTGAATATGCTGAAGGTCTGGGGCTGGGGAGAGTTTGTCCCTGTTGGTGGCTGCATGGCAAGATCTTAGACACAGGCATTGGAAACAGTTCCTGGTGTGAGATAGCAGAGAAGGGGCTGAGGATTGCTGCTCAGTGTTTAAGTCAATGAATTTTCAGTCTGTTGGCTATTCCCTCTCTGCATCTGTCATTGCTGATGAGTGGTCTCTTTCCTGCAGAGAGCTTGTCTGCCTTTCCCTGTTTTTATTGCTCCCACTGTCCTTGTAGTAAAATGGGACAGGTTTCTGTACTGCAGGGGAAAAATAGTGATTGCAGCAAGTGAGGAATAAGCAGCAGCCATGGCCAAATGCTCCTTGACTTAATGTGAATATCCAAACAGAAACATTCTCAGTAAGCAGGAAGGAAAAAAGCTCCACAGCCACAAAGAGCAGAATCTAGAAACTGTGAGACTGGATGGGGTGGCAATTCTTTTATTGTCTATGTGGGCTTTGAGGGAGTGATTTTGAAATATGCATAAAAGGAATTAGTAGAATGCACAAATAATAACAAATGATATCTAAAATTTAATTTGTATGCAGTCTCTCACCTTTCACTCCAGGGAGCTCTGCAAATAAATTTTCATTTAATCTCTTATTTTATGTGTGAGGTGGTTAAGTGTTGTCTCTGTCTCACACATGAATAAATTATGATGCCTCAGGGTCCTGTTTCCTTGCAAACTCTGGCACCCTTGGATGCCAGCAGCCCAGGTGGCTGTGACTCCAAGGCTGGGAAGGGAGTGCAGCTTCTCTGAATTGCAGAGAAGCCACAAAGAATGGGGTAATTGAGGAAAGTTGAAAGAGATCCAACAGAAATGTTACAGCTGGGTTCTGGTATCTTTTATTTAATCCTCCTAGGTTTTGCTGTTTTGTTTTAAAGCAGACATTTACATTTTCAGTATGGAAGCTGAATTCCCCCTCTTCTTACAGTGTGATTTTTGCAGCAAGACTAGAAATTATGTCCCAGTTCTGGAACTTTCAAAGACTTGGCTACGTTTTTCTAGTAACACCATTCTTCATCTCCACAGCAAGCACAGGATGTGTGTAACAGGCTTTGCTGACCAGGTTCTGCATTGGATGAATAATTCTCCCTCAATTATTATTTGTCCCAGAGCCCCAGACCCCAGAGCTGTCTGGGGCAGGACTGAACAACACTGCACCAAAGACTGTGGTCAGGACAGAGGAGGGTGGCAGCTGCTGATTTTTACAGGAGCAACTGGGTCTACTAGCAGGATCCTTCTTCTTATTCTTCTGGATCTTTGAGTTGCTGAAGGCAACATCCAGCCTTTTTGCAATCCAGCTGGAGGCAAATGCACATCAGCAGCATTGCTGCTCCACTACCTGGGGTAACTGCTTACTTTGCCTGTGTCCAGAGCTGGCCTTGGTCTGATCAGAGGTGAATAAGAAGGGATGGTGCAGACCAGTTTCTCCTCAATAGCATGTGCTGTGAGGGTGTTTCATCTCAGGGCTAGAAATAAGCAAACTTCAACTGGAGTGTGGCTGTGTAATTGTGAGCTCAGATGAGGGCTGGCTGTGTCCCTGTGAGGGATGCACAAGCATTTTATTTTCCTTCTTTTTGTTGTACTTGAGTTTTTCCATAGCAGAAGTGATGCTGAGAAGGAGGTGAGCACTGAGCTAGCAACACAGCAGACTTACAGTGTGACTGCAGGCCTGGGAGAAACATCACAAACATCAGCAGCACCAAAGAAAAATATAGAGCAATTAGTAAATTCAATGTCCACAATATGTTAGATTCTTCAGCCCTTTCCATACAGGGTAGTGATTCTCCATTACACTGAAGAACAGGTGCTAAAGAGCAAATTGCTAAGGCTTTAGTGTTGTTGCTTGATTATTATTCCCAAAAACTGTCTTGGTACGTCATAGTTCAAGATGATAAAGGAACAAACCACATTGTAATTAATCTGGCTTCCATTTACTATTTACAGTAAAGAATATATCCAGCTTCCTTCTCTGATTTTGCGTGCATCTGATGGATGGATGTACTTTGCATTCATGGAACTGATGAGGCTTTTCCCTCTTACTGTGCTAAGACTTTTGGCAGAGACTGACAAGCCTTTTGCCTAATTTCCCTTATTTATTTACTTATTAAGGTTCATTTCTTTGAGTTTTTTTGTTTTGTTTCAAATTGGGGTTTCCCATTAGAAGGTCTGGCCCCTGCTGGCATAGTCCCATACAATTCCCACACCTGACTGCTATCCTGCACATCACAGCACTGTGGTTTCCAGAGACCATTAACCCTGAAGACTTATAGTCCAGCAAAATCAAACATGTTTCATGCCAGCCTTTTACTCTAACTGCCTAATTTTTCAGTGTTTCCTCATTATTGGAAAAAATTGGAATGGAATTAGAAAAATTCTTTAGTTTCACCATATGGCAACTTTCAGAAAGATGGGAATGATTTGAAATGGAAATACAAAGTAGGGAGTAAGTGTAAATAGGATGGAAGAGATTTTGAATATTCTTAAAAATATTTTTTATTCACAAATTTTGGTTAAATTTTCATGGAAAATCCCACTGCAGTTTGTCAACTGCTCTTAGGAAAAGAGAAGAGACCATGTGGGAGCCACATGAAGGATTCACTGATGATTCCACTGATTGTGGTTTGTTGTAAGAGGTTTGCCTGCAGTGTTGGATCTTGCTCAGAAAATAACTCATTCAGCACTAAAGACAGTTAAAACTAATCACCAGATAAGGGAAGGGAGAGTGATGCCATATGCCAGTAAGAAACAGATCCATGCTGATGAAATTTAAAGGTTAAGCACAGGTTTTTATTTAATAACAGATGACCATAGCAAATCATTACTGAAAGTGCATCTAGAATGCTCTGACAAAAGGCTTAACATTATCTACTACATTTTCCATGTTTGCAAATACATTTTAAAAGCAGTACATAGAAAAATGTCTCAGTGTTAATGGGGAAATAAATTAAGGAAACTAAATTACAATTATGAATTTTGCTGTGAAGCCATCCTCTGCTTTCCCTCAAGATACTGGAATCAGTAATGCTCCTTCTTTCGGTGCACATCTCCAAATCCCCACTGGCCACAGCATAAAGTTTTGCTGCTGGGCTTTTTGCTGTTGCTTTATGGGGAGGACCATGAACTTGATTAAACTTCTAAGTTTCCATGCTTACATTTGCACCTCCAGCACAACTGCATAGACATTTCAACCTGAAGATTTTTAGTAGTGTATCCTAAGAGTCCAAATATATCAAAAGATTTTGTAGCTAAAAAGGGTGAGGGCAAAACTTCCAGCAAAACTCCCATTGTTGTCTGGTGCTATTATGGAAGTGTTCTGACCTCAGAGGAAATAGCATTAGGTGTATTTGTTTCTAAAGCAGAAACAAACCCAGCCTGTTTTCTGTGTGCTCTACAATGCCTGAAGCCCACCACATTGTGAGTGATAAGCAGCTGCAAACATCACCAGTCACTTCAGCAAAGAAATCTCTATTAGTCTGATAATAGATTTTTATTCTGACCGCTTGCCAAATAAGCATCAACTCTGAGTACTCAGGGGGTTTTTACTGAATGTCAGCTGAGTAAAGCAAGATGACACCTTGGGAACTTCAGCCCTCGACAGTTGGTGATGTGATACTTCTGGAGGGACAGGAAGGCTGGGAGGTAATGAAGCAGAAGGGCTGAAGTGAAGATGGAGCTGGCCTTGACAGGATTGTTTGTCAGCATTTTCTTGCACAACCCACTGGGAAGGAAAGGGATGGCAAGGAGGATAGTAAGAGTCATAGCCAGAATTACTACCCTGCTTAACTGTGTCTTCTGTTGTGCTGCTTGATGCTTAGTGCAAGAATCAAGGGGGAAAACTCACACACAAAAACTTGTAATGCAAAGAGGTTGCTTCCCTTCCTTTTCCTACCAGCCTTGATTTTCTTCTCTGTATTCCACTCCTTTTCTAACCCCTTCACATCCCATGTCCTCTAGCTCTGTTCTCCCTCCCTCATCCTATCTACTGTGATTCTTCTGTTGAAACCCCATCTGTCCTCTAGCTTCCACTCCTCTACCTTTTGGTTCTTCTTCCATACCATCCTCTCATACACTGTTCCTCTGTAGGCTCTGTCCTGTTTGACAACTGAAATAGCTCAAAGGGGTCTGCAGCTGGGGGGAAAGGGAAGGATGTCTTCCAGCAAGGGCAAAGAGAAGGAAAATTAGGAGTGTTTAATACCCAACATTTCAAAAAATGAAGCCTAGTGACAAGGCCTCTCCAATTCCCTGCCTTCTTCTGCCAGTGTGTGACCATGGGAGCTGGCTATGAAAGCTGCAGCAATGAAGCCCTTCAGAAGCAGTTTAATGTGCGTGGGGGCCTGGCCCTGTGCTTGGGGTGCCACCCTCTGTATCCAGGGCATCACTGCTCTGCTGCTGCAGGGGTGAGGAAGGGAGGATGGAATGGATCAGACAGTGTGAGCACTCAAACATCCTCCCTGTACCTTTGCTCATGTGTGTTGCCATTAAAGTGCAAGAATTCTATTGTCATTACGTTGCAAAGTTCCACATTGCTGGAGTTTTGTACCTCCTTGATGTTTCTCGTGGGCAGCTCCTCCAGGCACTGACTCTTCCTCAGCCTCACAGCAGCCAACTGACTCCAGTTCCCTCAGCCAACCAACCCACTCTTGTATAACACTCTTCTTATTGGCTACAGCTGTGGCCTGGTAAAGTCTGTTCCCAATCTCTAATAATTGGCCCAGCTGCAACTCCTTAATGGGGTAAGATTACTTTCTATACTACCTTTAGATTCCTATATTGTATCCCCCTGCAGATGTGTGTGCTGTCCTGAGATGTTTTAGGAGGAGGGAGATCAGCCAAGCACTGGTACAGAACTGGGTACTAATCCTGGACTTCAGTTCCCTGGTCTGCCCCAGGCTGCCACAAGATTTTGTGTCTGAGAAAAGTGCTGAAGCCTCCAAACCCACTGGTGTAGTAGGACTTGAGGGTATTTTCCATTAAGGTTTTGTGTGTTGGCTTTTAAGTCACTGCTGCTTTTTCAGTGAATAATGGAAGCCTATACCCTTCCCCATACTTTAATGCTACACAGAAAATAAAACCCATGCAAGAACCATAACTTCTAATAAGCAGATCTGTTTGGTGGGGAAGGCTCATAAAAGATAGATTTTGAGAAAATACACAGTTCTAAATCAAGCTTATTTTTCAGAGTGGCATTTAAGTGATGGCTAACAACCCCATGAAAAGATTTTTCTGTAGCGCACTGTGAATATTAAATATTTATGGCTAATAGATGTGAAAGGTGTGTGCAAGGAAAAAAAGCAAGAGAGAGTATGTGTGTTGATGTGAAGGAGAAAAATAGGCTTTTGTTTGTTGTTCATCTGTCAAATAATTTTAACCTTATGTTAAATGCAAAATAGAAAAGAGAGCTCTCTCTTGTGAAGGAGAGTGATGGGAATGGAACAGGGAAGAAGAGCTGTCCACAGCTTTACTTGCCCAGTGACTACTCTTATTTTTGTGTGTGTCCTCTATGCCTTAATAATCCTAACATGACATTTAGTTCCCATTTAAGGAGGGAAAGAAAAATTAAAGAAAAATATTTTAGTCCTAAAAGTTTAAAATACCAAAGAGGTTTCCCTTCTAATTGATCTGTTTGTATTTTCTCATGGAACCTGAAGAACAGGGAACTATTGGCAGTTTTGGTCACATGTAAAAGTTCTGATTTCCCACCAAGCTGGGATAACTGGTGTCTACCTTGTTATGAAATATGACCCAGATTTCAGGATTCTACATTTGGATTGCTAAGGAGAGCACTTCCATGTGAAATTTCAGTCCTGGAAAATCAGCTTCCTGCTGTTTTGATGCAGCAGTTTTCCTTGCTGTGTTCAGAATGGTGCTTGCTGGCTTTTCTGCAATAAGTGGGGGACAGCAAGAGACAAAAACCTCTGTGTGACTTGTGAAGAAGCTAAGGATCACTGGTGGTGTTCTTTAAAATTTTTCTGTTTATTGTAAATAAATGTCAGGCTGCATTTTCATGTGCGTGCCTTATTCATTTTGTTTTCAAGTTAAATGAAAGAGTCTTTATGTTGTAGTTTTTGTTGCAAAATGGGAATGGTTTAAGGAAGAGGTTCCACATTAATTATTTGAGAAATCTGCCCAGTCCTCCATCTGTAAATATGTGTGCAAAGTATTTCTGACACTGAGAGTTAAACTAAATGGTCAGCTGATTTTATTGACATGGATTTTTTATTTTTTCTGGGTTGATACAAATGCTTCAGTGTACACAGGACACCAGGCAAGATATCCAGCTGCATGAAGATGCATCCACATTTAATAATAACCTTTCATTTCCAATTTTGGAATTCAGAACACTGCCAGGTTTCATCTGGAGTGAGGTTTTGTAACACAAAAATGGTTCTTGAAAGTCCTCTCTAATGGAGGAATTTTTAAAGGATAAGCTGGGATATCTTTCAGTGAAGAACCTGAGAAATGAAAATGAATGAGATGTACTTTAAGGTCCAACACAAATCATCCTATGATTCTATCATTCTGTCTGATCTGGATCAGGCATTTCAATGCCAAAGTATTCATACCTTGCGTGTAATTTATGGTGTCAGAAAATTTTTGGAGTGGTTACAGCTGGGAAGTCAAAATGATAAAGAAGTGCAATTTGTGTCTCACTGCCTCTCACTACTTCCTGGAGAAAAAAATATTTTTCCCTTTTTCTCCAAATATTTTGTTTCTTTGCTGGCTTGAATTAAAATGGATCCTGTCTTCAGGTTTTGTTTGATTTGTCTTTTTCAAGCTGCCAAAGAATTTTTGCTCAGAAGCTGTACCAGTGCTCCTGATGAGAAAAAATTTCCCCAACTGATAAATGCTTAAGACTATGAAATGGATCATTTATAAAATTTATTTATTTCTTTAACAGTTAGTGTCAATTTTTTGTATAGCATAAACAGGTGATGAAGACAAGATGAATATAAAAACCATCTCATCCAGACTGGTGCAGCTCTTGTTACTTATGCTAACTGCAAAACTAGCTCTGGTTATCCACTGTGCTTTCTGTTAAACTAAACCCTACAGAACACCTCCCCACTGGCTGACTCATTATTTCCCCCACTTCAGTATCAATTTGCAAACATGCACTCTTTATGACCAAGATTTTTCAGGCAACATTTCCCCATGTGGACAAGAAAAATGTTTCTAAAATGATTTATTGTCAGATTTAAATTTAATTGCTAAAGATTATTTTGTGCCTTGCACTTGGGAGTTGGTCTGCAGGGCATAGTTACTGATATCAACAAAAGTTAAATCAGAAACATTCTTTACCCAGTAGGTGCATTTTCAGTGCTTGTAGCTTCCAAACCAACAGATTGTACTTGTTGCTGCATTGTGTTTTCCATCAGTTCAGCACTGCAAGAATAGAATTTCTATATTCCAATGCTTGAATTTGTGATAGTTGGCTTAATCTAAGATAATGTAGTCCAAATCTTGGCACCAGCCATGGAGAATTGGTCATACTATCTTGTTTAAGATTAAGACACTAATTTTGGTGAGATTATTTCAGTCTTGGTTGTGACTTCCTCTACAAGCTATAATACATGTATGGATTAATTAATTAACCTATATACTTTGGGCAAGTATTTTCAAGCAGATATAGTCTAACCATAGGGAATATTTAGATTACGTGGAGGGCTGCCGTGTTCTAAAAGGAATGTGCAAGGCTTGCAAATGTCTTTCAGTTTTCTGCCATTTGACCCTGACAATGTACATCATCTGTTGTTGGTAGCAAATTGTGTCTGGAGCTTTCCTCAATGCTCTCCATATTCCTTGAGCGCATAGTAAAAACAAACAGTAAAACATCAGTATGTTCCTTCTCTGTCTTCCACAAGGCAAAACAGCCCAAAAGCAGAGAGTGAAGTCTTATGAATTGATATGATAATTTTGGCTCACTCTACAGTATTACCTTTTTGTTGTTGTTGTAGATTATCACTGAAGTACTTTGTGATGGGTATGGTATTTTATTATCCGGCTACTTGGTTAAATACATGATTATTGGTTCTTTCAGTTGCTTTTCTATTGAAAGTGATTTCTCCTTCTGAGATGGCTTTTGCGTGGTCTGTGTCACTGGAGGCTGAGCCTTAGTGTGCTGCAACTGAGCTCTGCTCTTTGCTGTACCCATTTTGCAGAACAGTCTCAGTAACTATTTTTAAGGAAAGCAACAACAGTGCCTGGAATGGTAGAGTGGTGTCTTGCTGTGACTCAGTCTGAGGTAGCACTCAAAGGCTTCTCTGCTTTGTTCTCACAGGATGAGGCACTTGAACTGTGCAGCAGTTTGCTTCAAAAGCAATGCTCAGGATAATCTGCCATAGTACTCCCTTGCATGCCTGTCATGGGAAGGGTGGGTACTGACTCTCCTAAAGATCACTTGGACAAATCTTCTCTTCCTTTCCACCCTCATAAGCAATGAGAAGAAAGGGTTTCCACTGCATAATTTAACTTAAAAGAAAATCAGTTTGCATGTATCGAAGTGGAAGTCTGACACAGGATTCCACTGAAATAATTCATCAGGCTACAAGCAAATAACAGCTAAGAAATCATTAATATTTTAATATTTCCATCAGAAACACGGAAAATAAATTTAAAGTTGATAATAGTTGATCTGCTGGAGCTGAGCCTGAGGACAAGGATATTCTTTCTGCACAGTTGAGCTAATTCTTCTATTTTCAATCCATCCTTTGTCTTAAAATCCTGATTTTCAGAAATCTCAGTGTGAGAAAAATGTAATGCACTAATGACTAAGTCTGTTAAAACTCTCTTTCAAAGAAGTTGTTTCCTATCTGGTACCAGTATTAAATCTGGTGCTTTTGGGCTGGACACATGCATGGCTTTTTGTGCCTGTGGAATGCAAAGTGAAGGACTTGGACATGCAAATTTCAGACTCCTTTGAGAACTGCTTGTACAGCTTGCAGCACTGAGGTCAACTCCAGTGTAGAAGTAGCCAAGGCAATGATTCTCTGTCTTTTGGGATCTGACCAATATGCATTTAATCATCTGAATGGGAAAATGTCTCGGATAGACAGTAAATGGTCTTCAAACTAAAAACTTAAAGCAAAGCTTTATTTATCACACTTCCTATAAAACTGTTTCTGCTCTCCCAAATAGCACTTTGTGTGGCTCTGGTCTGTGTCAGTGTCACAGCTGCACTCAGCAGCACAATAAATCATACAGTGTAAATCAAATTACACTTCAAATCTGGAAGTTCAGAAAAGTTCAAATGATTTTAAACTAAGAGATTTGCACCACTGATTTGAGTTCATGAACTTTTTTCTGTTACTTACTCATTTCTTTTTTTGAAGGAAGATCTGATTAAGAGCAAACTGTAAATGCTTTGCTGCTAAAAGGAAATGTGTGTTATAGCTACAACGTGTGCCTGACACAGAAAAAAAAACTGGTTGGTGTGTGTGTGCTTGTAATCCCTCTTACTGTGACATTGCTTCATAAAAGCAAAAGAGCATTTTAGACACATTATTTTTATTGATATCACTTTTGCTGAATAAATTAAGCTCCTATAGAAGAAACACTTTTACCATGATAGCTGCATTTCCTCATGTGCCTTTGCTGATCATGAATATCACCTTTCTACAGTTCTACAGAACTCTTCATGTCTTAGTAAGGATAATCAGAATTGAAATATGTCTTTCGTTTTGCCAAGTATTCCCCCCAAACTAGGATTTCTGATTTGACTTTCCTGCTTTATATATATATATATATATATATATATATATGTATATATAAAATTTTGCCTTCCTTTTGTCTTTGTGTGTGTTTGCCTGGTAGGCTGAAGTGCACTTTTATTTGTGTTAAGTACAGAAGTAGTGTAATATAAATATATTTCCTACCTTCCTTTGAAGTCACAGCTCTTGATGGCAGGGATGAAGGTCTCTGACTGCAGGTCCCTTCATGTTTTCTGTAGGTTCAGATCATTGTCTCAGTGCTGCTGCTTGCTGAGATGTTCTGCATCAACCTTACCTATCTCACACCCTGACAAAATGTGAAATCCAGGGAAATGGTGCTCCTAACTTCAGCACCACTTTGCACCAAGCTAGGGGGTGCCTCACCCAGGAAAGAAGAAAATACCTACAAAATACTGAAAAGTGTCTGGGTTTCTTACCATTCCCCTTTCCAAGTGTTATCTTCTCCCTGCTCCCTTACCCAGTTTGTTTTACTGATCCATCCTCCCACACTTAGGGTTTCCATCCAAGCAGAATACTTTTCCCTAGGGCTGTTGGAACAAAATGAAGATTTAGCTGCAGCTTAATCTTGTTTTATTCAGATATGGTTGGTCATAAGGGCAGATTTGATATTCTGCAATTGAAACTTTCTGACTCCTCTGTCATGGTGCTGAAAAATGGAGATGGTTCTTGGCCAACTCCGGCACACACTTGAGTTTTTCAAAATACTTTGATATTCTCCCATGCAAGCTGCTCTGCATCTGTGAGGAAGGGATGGAGCTGCTGTATCTCACAAGCACTGGGGAGCAGCCAGAGCAGGGGGTGCACACAGGAGCAGGAAAATGGTGTGCACCTTCAAATCAAAAGTCAATCTAGGCCTTTATCTGTCCACAGCACTGGCTGAAGGTCTGAACTTACAGAATAAAATAAGAACAGTCAATGTGTGGAAAATTCTTCTGAACTTAAGCAGTTCTAGGATTTCTTAAACTGATTTCTGTGTCTCTATAACCTTACTAAATACCTCTAAATAAATCTGTCCCCAAGACTATATCTGCTATAGGCACTGGTGGAAAATAACTATATCCAAGTAATGTATTTTTTTAAATTCAATCTATTTCTAAGAATTGTTTTGGGGTTGTTTTTTTTCTTTTTATTTATAATTCCAGCAATCCATATTTAGGCCAGACACTTAAAAAATACTATATATTTTATTGTCTTTGTGGACAAATCTAAAAAAAATCCATCCAAACTTTATCCTTTATTGCTTATTTTCACAGAAAATGGACATTTTGTGCTGAGCATTTTAACACTGAGAGATATCTGCCTGGGCTGGAAAGCACCTACAGTCATGGTTCTCAAGGTCTGAGATCCCTGCTCAGCTCAGTTATCCTGTGCATTTTGGTGCATTTTGGAAAGCAAAAGGCCATTTCTGCCATTTCTGTAACAGAGGAGGAGAACAGCAGTGATAAGAACCACAGCCCACACAGGGTCACTGAGGACATTCAGAGGGACAGAGCTTCAGGACAGCTGTAATGGAAAGCATTCCTGAGTAATTAGAAGCCTCAAATTTGTTTTAAATTATAAAAGGCTTATGTGAAAGTGAGCAGCAAGCAAGAAGCTGCTAGAAGAGTGTCTATCTAAACATCTGTGTTTAAATTCCCATTTCAAATAAGAACAAGAAGCGGTGTCTGTGTTTGTCGGGATCCAAGGCAGTGTTTTGCTCCCCTGTTGTTTGGAGAAGAGTTACCACATCACTGGCTCGAAGGAAGGGACTTTTCATGAAGCCCCATGTTGCTGACCCAGAGCGAACTCCTAACTAGATTGTGTCCAAATGGGCCACCAAATCACCATCTGAGGCTTCTCCTGTTGCCTTAATGGCTATGGAACCAGGGGTGTAAGGCTGTGTGACTCTGACTCCACCAGGCAGGTGTGCTCCCACTGCATGTTGGTGCTCTGGATTAGCCCAGGAAGGGGAGCAGCTTCCATCCCATCCCATCCCATCCCATCCCATCCCATCCCATCCCATCCCATCCCATCCCATCCCATCCCATCCCATCCCATCCCATCCCATCCCTTCAGGAAGCAACGTGGCTTCCATCTGGTCCTCTCCAATGGACAGAGGGTGGGAAAGCACACAACCCTACCAGGATCTTTCAGGTTTCTTTGACAGTAATAATCAGATTTAATAAATGTTGTGCTGCTGTACTCAACTGAGGGATGTTATAGATAAGTTTCCAAAGGGTGTTTCTGGAACTATGTGGCTTGTGCCTGACACCATCCCCGCAATGTGCAGCACAGATGTGACTGCAGGGTCTGGATGTGTCATGGCAGCCTCTTTTAGAGGGACTGCTGGGATGAATTAGCTTTTTGACAGTCCTTTAGTATGTATAAACTGTGCTAGGATTAGTTTCTGACACATAAAAATACCCAGTAGTCTGGCCATTCTCACTAAAACTGGACAAAACTAGGAATTTCCCCCAGGAAATTAAGAGTAACCAGCCCACTCTCCTGCCTCCTCTTGCTTAGAGAACTAAATTTAATTTTTCATGGACTCTAGCCAAGAAAAATACTTCTCAGGGCAGTTTCTCTATACAAGTAAGTAGAGATAGGTGTGCCTCACAAAAACCACTCTCATGTGTGACGGGTTTTTAGCCCAATACAGTGGTTAATGGTCTGATTTCTGCTTCTATTTACAAAGTGCTAAATAAAGCTCAGAAGTATCATAATTTTTGTCTTTGCAGCAATTGCTGGCACATGCATGTATATGTACACAGGTATTCATACAGGCTTCTTATTAGAAAAGGCCCTTGCATGCTTTTACCAAGTGCTCCAAGACAAGTGCCCAGGTTTTTGCAACTGCTTAGCTCACTAGATGCAGAGACCTTTCAAATATTTAGAGGAAAATACTTCTGTTGGATTGCTGAGAGCTTTGAGCACATGGTTGGAAATGCCCAGGTATGATCCAAACTCTCTTCAGTATCACACATACTATTAAATGTCATATCTGCATCTTTCTGCTATATTGGCCTCACTGAATTAAGAGAGGCAGGGTCCTGACTCCTCTTGAGAGCCACTGGCATTTCATTCCTCTTTAGAAAGTATTGGGAATGCAGGTACATTTTTTTTCAGCCTCACTGAATTCAAAACAACTACTGTGAATCACGACAGCTCCCTGTTTCTGGGAGTTCATACTGGGATCAGTAAACAGGATAGACTTTATTAATTGCCCTGGAAAAGCAGCAGGGGAAGAAATCCAGATGGACTAGCCAGCCTTCACTGCATCCAAGTGAGTATAAACAACATTCAGAGATGAGAGAGACAAATGCAATGCTGCTGTTTATGGCCAGATTAAAAGCATGGGATAAATTCCAAGCAGGGCTGAGAACACCCTTTGGCAGGAAGGGTGTTTCACTGCATGGAGAACCCGGGGATGTGCATTTGTGAGAAAGGTATTTGCTTCCCCTTGCCTTGCCCAGGGCCTGGGCAGCCTCGAGGTGTTTATAGCAACTACAAGCAAGTGTACAGAACTTGTTTCCCCCAAAGTGGCTTGGGATTTCAATGAGTTCTAATATTTCACCAGCTCATATTTTGATGTATTATTTCACCAGTTCATATTTTTAAGTATTCTAAGTGTTATTTATCACTAAATTGAAGAGTCAAGTTTTTTTAATCCTGATGCAGTCCAGACCTCTCTGTGCTGCCAGGAAACAGGAGTGCTTGGTTAGGGAGCAGCACACAGGGAGCAGAGGAAACCACTGACCCCACCTCTGCTTTCCCCAGGCTCTGGCATGGGCCCAGGCCTCTTCCCCTGGGGAAGGGACATTGTAGCAGGGGAGGGGTGTTTGTCACTCTCTGGGTGTTTGTCACTCTCTCTGGGTGTTTGTCGCTCTCTGGGTGTTTGTTGCTCTCTCTGGGTGTTTGTCGCTCTCTCTGGCAGCACAGGGCTGTGACCTGAGGCAGGTGAGGTGATTTGTGTGCATGTGGCAGGGCAGACACAGGGTGTGACCATCTGCCAGGGACAATGTGCAGCAGCAGGTTGGACACAGAAGCCAAGCACCAGGGAGGTGATGGCCTCCTCCTCCTCACCCCGCAGGGAGGTGAGCTCAAGGCCATCCTTTACATGCGAAATAAAAGCACTGCAAACACAACTTCCTGTCTGCAGTACTTGAAGTGAGTGAATAGCATTGCAGTGACATTCTTTTTCATAAATTTGTAAATTCTTTTTCTAATTTGTAAAGGAAGAACCAAACAGCTGGTAACTTATTTCTCATTTTCATGACGTACTTATGTCGTTGAGGGTCAGTGGTGTCTGAAACTTGCACAAAGCAGGCACAAATGTGCCCTGCTGGTGACCACCCTCATGATGCTCACTTATTATTTTCGCTCACACACCAGCAGGGCTGACCAGCCCATTTCTTAGTGCAGTCCAGCACATCTGCTCCTGGTTGTGAGATATGGTGGTGGCTCTGTGGGCAGTCCTGTCCCACTTACCCTCCCCTGAGCTCCAGCTCTGTGAAGAATTTCCCTGCTAGAGGACACCTTTTGGATGATATGCAGTTGTGGTATTCAGCTCCTTTGCTTCTTCCTCATCCAGGTTTAGCATGGAGGATTACACCAGGGTATGCTGCAGTGTCTGACCTTTTGTGAGCAATTTAGTCTGCAGATTTTGTCCCCAGCTGTAATGTATGTAAGGGTAACTGGTACTCCGGCCAAATCTCTTCTTTTGACAAGCAGTTTATTAAGGAGCTCAAAAATTGCTCGACAAATTTAATTAGCATCAGAATTTGCATTGGTAACAATGAAGAAGCCTCAGTATGCACTAGAATTTTGTAGAAAGATTTTTATCTCTGGGCTCAGAGTTTTAGGGACTCATACGTGTCTAAACTCTGTTCCTAAAAAAAATATTTTTATCTCAGCTTTCATTCTCAAAATATGTGGGGACCTAAGTAGTCTTTTGGGCAGTTCCATCCATATAATTAGGCACACTCAAAATTCCTTGGGCTGAAGACTTTCCCAGAACAGCCATTTCATCTGTGCTAACAAAATGTTTTCTTCATTTGGAGGGACCTTCATTCAACATGGCCAAAATTTCACTGTATAAGCAGGGAGAACTTAAGCAGAGACTTTCTGGGAAGTTTGGTGACAAAAGAAATCAAAGCCTTTTAAGAAAATTATAGAATTCTTTAAAAAGAAGCTAAAAATAAGCATTTATTTAATATATTAATATATCAATTTAATAAATTAATATATCTTTATATAATTATCTTAATAAATATATTAATAAATATATAAATGTATTATATTATATTATATTATATTATATTATATTATATTATATTATATTATATTACATTATATTATATTATATTGCGTTATCTATAATAAATATATTAGATTATAATTATATTATAAATTTTTAATATAATATAAAATTAATAAAATAGATATATATTAATAAATCAATATACTTATACTATATATTAATATATTAATATATTTATTTAATCTATTAATATATTTAATTTCCTGTTCTTTGATAGCTGTGACCTCCACCATCACCACAGAGTGTTCTCTTGGAGCTATTCATTACATCACTGAGCAGGCTTTGAAAAACTGTTTGCCAACTCTCTTCTTGTTTAAAATATGATGAAAACCTTGAACACTTTTTCCTCCCAGGCAGAGGCATGGCTTGGGAAGCAGTGTATAAACAGGGGATTCAATGTCTGCAAGGCCAAGGGCTCCCAGCACCCAGACTGCCCCTGCCTCTCTGGCAGACCAAACTTCCTCTCAGTCTGCCCTCAGCACAGACCTGAAGAACAATTGTCATTATTGCTCCCCTCCCTCATATTGCTGCACTTTTAAGTACTGCATTGCTATTGTGTGATTCTCCAGTTCCCTCCATGGTATTGAATTCTATTTTCTGTTACAAAGTTAGGACAAGACTGAGTGTTTATTTTCAGAAATCCAGCCCCAGAGGAAACAATTCTGATTTTCCTCTTTTTGGCCATCTGTCTTGCTGATAATTTGTTGTGTTGCAGACAAAACTTATTTTTAACTAATTCTGAGCTGCAGCATTTGGCTTTGTTGCCCAGCACTGTTTTGCCTGTTTCATGATAATTTACCAAGATGTTTCTGCATAATAAGGTTCCTACAGTAAATATCTCTCTGAAGAAGCTTGTCTCCCATTTCACTTAAGTTACACTTGACACTACGCAAAAAGTCTCAGATTTCTCATTGAGGGTGGAAATGGCAGTCTTGCTGACTCTGATATTACAATTTTTTATTTCATTTTTTATGCCCAACATATTTTATCACAGACTCATAGAATTGTTTGGATTTGAAAGGGACATTATAGAATATTTATTTCCAACCTTCCTCCCATAAGCAGGGGCATCTTCCACTAGATCAGGTTGCTCAAACCTCCATTCAGGCTGGCCCTGAACTTCCAGAGACTTGGCATCCAAGATTCTGAGCAACCTCTGCCAGTACCTCACCATCCTCACAGGGAAGATTTTTTTCCTAGTATCTATCTGATCTAAACCTACACTCTTTCAGTTTAGAGCCATTACCTCTCATCCCCTATCTGCCCTTGTAAAAATTCCCTTTCCTGCTTTCTTGTACATCCCTCTTTAGGGAGTGGAAAGTGCTATAAGGTCTCTCTGGAGCCTTCTCCAGGCTGAACAACTCCAACTTTCTCAATCTGTTTTCATAGGAGAGGTGATGGAAATGAAAAGAATGAAGATGAAAACAAAAGCCAACCCTGAACCAATAAACAAGAGATCCCAAAGCATAGAGTCTTCTTACTCTTTTTGAGATTTTAGAATGGATTATTTCATTTGGAAGGGACCTAAAATTGAAGGTTTGTTGTGGATGCTGTAGATTTAAGGAAAAGAAAATAAACAAAAAAACCCCAGATGCCTCAAAGTGGCTCTCAACATCTACAATGATCACTATAGATTTAAGATAAGAGCTTCTACTCACTGAGTTAAGATTCTGATGCTTCCTGAATGGTGACTCCCAAACTGTAGAATGAAACCTCACACATAGAAAGGGACCAAAATTAAAAGTAAACATCGTGTAAGAAGGTGACAAAAACTCCCTTGCAAACAGCAACTCCTCACCCCCTAAAAAAAACCCCAAAACAAAGAAACTGAAAACAAATGTAAGATTTGTTAACAAACAAAAAACAGAAGATGCACTGAGTATATTTTTAAAAGAAAATTTTAAAAGCAAGGAGAAAGTTTGATCAGAAATATAATGTCCACTAAGGTGCTATTTCTTTTGATGGGAAACACCAGAAAGAGGAAACCTTTTATTTTTATTTCTTGCCCTAGTGAGTCAGGATATCACTCATGGAAAAGTGGGAAAGCAGTGTCAAATAGTGGCGACAGGAAACATAATAGCCGCAAATTTCTTTCAAGGGCCACTGATCTTGGGGTGGGTTGTTTCAAAAATCTGAAGTGACTGAAGGACAATAGGCATCTATTTGTGAGCCAAGCAGCAGTTCTCATATCCTTATGCAGAGAATTTTCCTCCCATTACCTTCAGGGATGTAGGTTTCCATACCAAAGGAGGAAAAGTACTAGCAGGATGTGAGAAACAGATTCACTCTTTTAATATGTTGATTCAAAAGGGGAAAGCTGAGTCACTATTCTGCAAATAGAAACATTTACAGGTATCGTGGCAATGCAAAAAGGGAAGATTTCCTAATTTCCCTGGGTTTTGAGCTTGCTAAAGAATAACTTGGGAGAATCCTTTTCCTCTCAGTCATGCACTTAGAAATTTTCTGGGTGGTATGTCAAATAAAGGGTCTGACTTTGAGTTTCCTATTAGTAGCCCTAATCAAGAAGGACCCTGCTGAAGCCAGCATTGCACTGGGTACAATAATTTGAAATGTGTGTGGAGAAAATGAATAAGATCATCTTTTTCAGATATTATCTGCTGAAAATATTGCTCAATTTGCTCCAATCAGTAGATTATGATGCTGTTTTGAATAATAGAAACCAAATGCTCATGTCCTTGCTTTCAATGATTCTCAGCAAACTACAAAGGAAGCCACTGAAAAGAACTTTTCTGTGTTTCTAAACTGCAAAAGAGAGGAAAGCTTCAAGGCTGTATTATAGACATTCAACAATATTTCAAAGGAATCCTTAAAAGGATTCCAAAGCTAGAGGACACTGTGATTATTTTACTGGATCTTGTATATAAATAGAGCACAAATTTCCAAACAGTGCCGAATCTTTTCCGTAAGTGAGTGACATTTGTTGAGCAGGAACAGCTTTTCAAAGCAACACTGAGTTGAAAAATGAATCTAGGAGAAGAAAAGCAGTATATTTTTGTTTCAATATCTATTTCAAGTCTGTGATTCATCTCTACATAACTAACATGACTGTATCCTAGGTGACAGGATAAAGCAAGCAGTGAGGGGGGTGGCGAGTGCCTTCTGTGAATTCCTCATGTAGTGGTGAACAGATGGGATATAAATCATGTTTTCATAGCCTATAAAGAAAAAGACTCATCAGTCACTGCAACTGTGATGTGATATAAGGATTAGTTCATGGTAGATAATGCAGCATTCCAGCAGAGTGTTCTAATGCTGCCTCAAGGCTAAAATATTACATTGCACACTGTTGGTTACAGATGTGACAGAAGGGAAATACTTCGGTTAGGATTATCTCAAAGCTACTGGTCTCTCAAACAAGATAGGAAAAATATCACTTTAGATTTAGATTGTGCAGTCTAGATGGTTTTCATTAGGAATAAAACGTCAATCTCATGTCTCAGCTTTGCAGCTGTCCAGGAAAACCCATGTACTTTTCCAGGGTCAAATTATCTTTGAAGAATGGAAGGCATTTGTGGTGTGTGCAGTAACATAACTTAAAGAAGACAGGAGAGAAAAAAGAAGGTAAGTAAATATCATTATAGAATGAAAATAATTTTTATAAATTGTAATGTGTTGAGGTAATATTGTAGGTCAAGGGAAAAAAGAAACATGGATAGCCTTGCATCTGGAAATTAAGAAATAGAGGCTTAGAAGCTGCTCTTTCTTGGAAGCAGTTAAAGATTTGCCTCTGATTTCATAGCAAAGAAGAAATACCATTTCTAACTTCTATCAGTACCTCATAGCCAAGTTAACTTGTTTCTCAGACTAAGGAACTGGAGATACAGACACTGTAACGTTTACATGGAATGGAATGGAATTTTACAAATGAAAATCCAACAATCAGAAGAATTACTTCAGTCCTCATTAGAACAAGACATTTTTTACAGTTTCCTTTCAGAAATCTCCCTTAGTTTCTTTAAATTCCACTTACAGAAACCATGATGCCATCCTCTGACAGCCTGACAGATTGCACTAAGCCAATTAAATTAAACAAACCCTTTGCACAGACACTGAAATCTGTTACTCCAAAACCATATTGTCTTGAATCTTACTATTAGAAAGATTTCCATCTTGAACAGACAACATTGTTATAAATAATACAGTTTACTGGAAAAAAACATACAGCTGAATATCCTAACAGTGATAGAAATCAAACCAGTTGTGAAGATGTACTGATTTTTAATGAATTTCAAGTATAAATCTATCCATAGGTAAGACTTAGGCATCCAAGTGGCTTCAAAAGAGTTCCATAATAAAGCTAAGTTTCTGAATTCTGTCATCAGTGTTTCTATCTTAAAAAATCACAATCGACCAACCAAAAAGAACCCCAAAGCTCCAAATTCCCCAAAACTTCAAAATGTAAAACCTTTAAATCTCTCCTGGAACCTGGGAACTCTCCAAATATTTGTGGGTTCTTAAAGCCTGCTTTGGGATACCACCCAAGGGAAAGCTCTTCTGATGATCCCAAGTGTGCAGCTTGTGTTCCACGAAGGACAGATTTAATCTGTGAGATTCAATGCACCATAGAACTAATCAACCATGAAAAACTAATTTATTATATTCTTTCTCCTTCCTTCTCCTCCCCCAGCAATGTCCAGCAGTCATTGTCAGAGTCAGCACTTACCTGACTGTGGAGGAGAAAGCTCAGATTCCCCTTCTGCACATGGGGAGGCAAACACTGATGGTTCTGAGGCCAAGGCTGCACTCACTGAGCTGTAGAATACTGTTTGCTATACTCCCATCTTAGTGCTTTTAGGCCCTAAAGAGAGATTAATTGGACAAGAGAGCAAATGCAAGTGTTTTAGTGGTTAGGAAACTCAGCTGGGAGTAGACAAGTCAAACTATTTCTCCAATTGCATATTTTAAGAGGGATTAGACAAAAAGCACTAATATGCAGTTTTGCAGACAGAGTTTATTAATGCACCAGCTGTGATCATTTCAAATTTCCTAGAAAATGCTGTGCAGATTTCCAGCTGATGAATAGACAACTGAAGTTATTTAAAGGTTTTCATGTCTTCTCCTAGCCAGTTTTTTTCTATAATGGTAAGTGGGATGGATGCTAACTCTTCAATACCTCCCCTGAGATGAAGTGAGGATCGAAATCAGAAGGAGGCAGAGAAGGTGAGAGCTATTTTGCATGAAAAATCTTATTGCCTTCAAATATCCCCAGCCAAGTGATTACACTCTTCAAGTTGGTCAGGAGAGAGAAATCTCAAAATGACACTGTGGTAACCAGTAAGACCAGCTAAGAATTTTCCAGCTGACTTGGCCTCAAGTTTCAAGAAATGCTTCAGAAATTATTACATTTTTAATTTAACCTGAGCTGTTAACCACATGCATCCTATCATTAGCTGAACCTATGCTACCAAAAATTTCAGCTGCAAAAACTTCAAGGTGAACAAGTAATAATCAGTCTTTAGGTTGCATTAGATTTCACAGTGGAGACTTGAGATATTTTTGGCAGTTTTTCAGTGAAATCCTAACACTGATGTGAGGCAAACACATCAGGATAAACTATCATGGTTGTAGGCATGCTAAATAAAGTGGGAGAAATGTGTGCAATGACATGATCATTAACTGGTTATGAAAATACAATCTTATTTTACAATCTTTGTTATGAAAAACTTGTAACATGAAGTGGGAGATGCAAGAGGAATGGGAAGTGATGTCCCTTGGAAGGTGCAGTCCATCAAGGGTGTCCAGAGGGTAAGTCAAAGTCATGGCCAAGTCGCTCTTGCCATTGAAGTGTCAGTCACAGGATTGCTCCTGGACTTGTCAGAGTTGCCCTTCCAGCAGCCTACAAAAAGTACAGTCTATCCTTCAAGGGGACAGTCAGAATAAAGCCTCCAGGCAAAATCTGCCTTTCTGTGCTCAGAAACTGCCTAGGGTTTTTTAGTGGGTTTTTTTCCTGTTTGTATTTCTTTTGTTTTCTTTTGTGTTTTGAGCTGGCTTGCTTGTTTGTTTGTTTTTTCCGTATTAAATCTTGTTATTGTGCTATTATTTTGTAACTGGGATGTGCATGGAATAGGCATTTGATAGCTGCAGTACAGGAAAAAGACTCCTGATATTTGGATTTTTAATTTCCAGTTGTGGAATGGCCCTGCATTCTAGTTCTGATTATCTGATGTGATAGCATTTTCCATGGCTTGTATTATAGCATGGAGGAAATGGTCAAGTGGCTTGAGAGACATTATCCTCATTTCTATGCCAAATTTGCTTTGTTGTTTTTTTGATGGGGATTTTTGGTGCTGCTTTATTTTAATATAAAACATTGTTCCACCACTTGATTTAACAGATATTCTTTTCCCGCAGTCCTTTCCTGTTACAATGGATGTGCTGCAGTGGAAGTCTCTTACCAGGCTGGTTTAAAGGAGGCACTTCCTATTTCCCTGGAGTGAGTCATGGGGTTTATGAGGGCAGGGAAGATGGGGTGACTTCCAGGCAAGTCCCAGGCCAGCTGTGAGAGGCTGCCCAGAGCCTGCCCTTGCCCAGCCCCAGCCAGGAGCCAGCACTGAGCCCTCACTGCCAGCCCCAGGCTGAGCACAAACCCGCAGCAGCCCTTTGTCAGAGCAGCCCTGCTGGGCTTTTGTGAGCACTTGTGACAATTTCCTGTGCTCATCAGATAATCAGTCAGTTCAGAAGCAGAACTTCGTGGATCCCTACTTAATTTTTTCATGGTGCATCAGGTTTCTGAGACAGCTCTTCCCTTCTTAGCAAGAATTAAAGCGGAGGAAGTACAGAAGCACTGAGGATTGCTGTCAAGCTATAAAGTATGGATGGTTCTCATCTAACTTAAATCAGCCTCACTGCAGAAAGCATTCTTAACTGGGCACTTGAACACACATTAAAACACATCCCATGAGCTGTTTTTATCACAGAACAGATAATGGATTATAAAAAATACAGCATAATTTGTCACAGTGTGCTGTTCACTTACTGATATATATAAAAATTGTTTCAGTGGCAAGATTATATTGAAAATTTTAGCATGTGAACATCCAAAGCTGTTTGCAGTTATGATGTCCCATTGTACTCCACTAAAAATGCTCGGATTGTTGTCATATCAGAGGTCTCAAATCTTATGGATAAAATCAAAGCTCAACAAAACTATTCTGAAATAGGACAAAATGTTGTTAAGTTTTATGTTTCTTTATTTTGTTTTTTCACATTTAGAATATAATTTTCCCAAATTTGCTTGAAGAACAGAAATTCTTGATTGTGATTGGAAGATGAAAAAATTAAGGATTCATCTAGAATATCCTCAGAAGCGAGGCAAGGGGGACAACAACTTTAAGAATTCAGTCCTACATATCCTTGAACTTTAAAGAAATAGGAAGGTAAGGAAAATTCTTACAAGGTCAAAGTTTGAGTTTGATTTTAGGAAAGTCCAGTTAAGATGTACTTCAAAAGATAGGACTTGCCTGAAACAAAATCAAGTAAATAGTAAGCAGAAATTATTAGGGAAAGTTGCACAGAGGATAGAAATGAGTTTGCTACGAGCAGCTGGTAGTGGTCACAAAAATTATTTAAATAACACAGAAGCATGAGACTTTCAAAGGAATGAGTGGGTGCTTAGATTTACCCAAAGGTGAAAGAAATAAGTACTTTGTAAGCATTTTGTTTCCATCAGCTGTTATTGTAGAGGACTTTGAGGTATATTTACTCAGTCTTTTCAAGTAATAAATATTGATAAGGATCAAAAGAGATTGGGTATTCACACTAGGTAAGAAATGAAAGAGTAGAGAGATTAAAAAAAAATAAATTAAAAGCACCAGGTACTTGGAAGAAGAGCTGAGCTGCTAAGAAAATAGAACTCTGTTTAAAATTGTTTGCTACACTGAAGGCCCTGGGAATCATAAATCACTTTACCTATCCTTTAAGGAGTCACTAGGGAAATTCAGAGAGCAGTAAGCCTTTTTTTCTATACCCAACTAACATCTGTAGGCATCAAAACTTTGTAATACCCAACAGAAATCACAAAAACATCTTTATAAAAGGAGTGTCTTTCTTGCCTCTAATGAGCAAGGATTGTCTGAATATACAAGGGAAATACAGAAATTATTTGATCTCATAGATTCAGAATCACAAGGTCTGTCTTTACAAAATGTACTACAAATTTTGTGGGTGATTTGCTTAGGTCAGAACAATGCCTTTGCAAGCAATAGCAAAAGGCAAGCTCCTGTTTGAATCCAATGTTTCTGTTAAGACAGGAGGCAGGGGAACAGATAGCAGGTTGTTTATAGAAGAGCTTCACCTATACCCAGGTAAGATATGTGCCTGCTGCAGTTAAAGCCATCTGGTCTGATTTGAATTAATTATTTTTATCCTAAAGAAACCTGTAATGTAGCATTAGACACAGCAAAACATGTCAGTTGAAATGCCACAGTGGACAGGCTCTCTTGGGCTAAAAGAATGATGTTCTCTGTTAGTGTCACTACAGAGCAATTTGCATTAGCAGGCAGCTTGTTTATATTGATAATGCTGTGCAAAAACCAGTGCTGGCAATTTCAATTGGTTTTATCAGTCTGAACACACATAGCTGGATTTTTAAATGACTGTTGAACAGAACATTCTCTTCCATTCCTAGATTATACTCATTTCTTAATATTTTGCAGAATGCAGAAATGAACAGAAATGTGATCTGCATGATTCCATAGTTGCAATGGAAAAATGAATTATAATTAGATATTGCTGTAGTGTAGCAATTACACTGCCCTGCATTCTGATGGGTAAATTCTGGAATATGTAATGTTGCTAGATTGATAAAGACTGGGACTAGATAAAACATCCCTTTTTTTTAAATTTATTTTTGTATTTTTTAATTAATTTTTTTTCAGACTTGCTATCAGGATTAGTTCACGTATCTTCACGAACCAAGTTTGCTACATTCAAAGGTAAATAAGTTCCTTTATTTTAAATTGTGCTTAAGAGGTCCTTAGCATGTCCTTTTGCCATGCTTTCAGCAGATCTAAACTCAACTTGCCTCATTGAATCCCTTTAGGAGAATCATAAGGAAAGGCCCATAATAATCTGTATGCTGCAATGCATTAGCAAAGTGAAATGTTTTCCGTTCTTCTTATTGCCTCTATCTGCCTTGGTGAGGCTTGCTGGACATCCTGCAGCAAGGTCTGGTATCCCCTTAATTCCCCAGAAGCCTTTCGTCAGGATTTTGGAGCCACAAGGCCCCTGCACAGCTCTGGGGGTCAGGATGGCCAAGCTCAGCTGGGGAGAGAACCGGCAGAGAGCAGTGACACGAGGGCTCGGGGGTAAGGGCTGATGAGCTAAAGTTTGAAGAAAACAAGATTTTTTTTGGCTCCCAGATGTGTTGAAGCACTTCTCGAACTTTGAGAGCTGGTAAATACATTTCTATATAAATAGCCACAGTGCTATTCCATGCCATTCAATAGAGATCATTTCCCAAGGGTACCAAATCAGGCAGATTGTGGGATCTCAGCACCTCAGGACTGAGGTGCCGAGCCACCGAGACCACCCTTGGGGGGCTCGGGAGTCCTGGAATGTTGCCAGAAGTGTCTGGTGGCTGGACTTTGATCCTACACGGGAGACGACACCTGTATGAGGATAGGAGGACTCCACTGGGGTGAATGGTGAAGGGATTAGTTAATTAGAGGGTGAGACACAGGGTTTAAGATTGCTGTACAGGGGGGTTTAGAGAAGTAAGATGGAGGAATTGGGGCGTGTCCTGTCCTTCTTCTTCTTCTTCTTCTCCTCCATCTTCTTTGGTGATGGTGGCACTTTGGGATTGGTCATTACTAAAAGTGCACCGGGCAATAAGAATAAATGGTATTGGGGAAAAATGATAAATATTGTACACGTAACAATGGGTATAAAGATAGGTGACTGTCCGGAGGGCAGCAGAGTGTGCTCATGGCTGGCTGCTGAGCAGACCTCTGTCGGGCCGAAAGAAAATCTTTTAGATAAACATTTAATAAACATAAAGACCGAAAGAAGAACTGAAGCCTCTTCTCGTCCTTTGATACGCGGGCTGCCCCAAGGCCACTCCGGGCCTTTCCAGGCCCTTCAAACAGCCGAAAACCGGACAGCAGATTTGTAAACTGCATGAAGTAACTAGTGTCAGAGTACCACTGGAGGTAATAATCAAATAATGCAATTCCAGACTTCTAAATACTCTCAAGTGAACTGAGAAAAAATTGAAAAATCACACACTATTATCAATTTGAAGAACTTTATCCAAAACCACAATTTCCATCTGATATTAACAAAACTTGTCATTTTCACCATAGTAAAGGAATAAACCAGTACTAAGTACACATATAGTGAAAGCAGTCAATAACTGGAAAAGAACATATCAGGAGCTTAAAAGAATACATTTCTCTTAACTAAATTTGCTAATTACAGTAAACTTGGAGAAAGCAGAGGGCATTTTTAAAGTTGTTTTTGTCTTTACAGATAGAGCTCCACAATCCAAGAACAATGATTACAACAGTAAAGGTTTTTCTAGAAACCAACCCATGTATTACAAAAACAATACACAGAATCCCTGCAAACCTGATAGTGTACAAAACAGGATAGATAGCAGAGAGAAAGCACAAGAGAATTAAATTGTTCAGGATTATTAAGAAAAAGTAACAGTGCATACTAAAGGGCTCCTGTAAAGCTGCTTTACATGAACTGAAGAATATAATTTTCATATGACTGTGATTTTGTGTGAAGCACAGATGCTTTCAGAAGTGTCACTATTTAGCTTTTTTTGGGAGAAAAAGCCCCAAATAATTAGACAGCATTTGAGATAACTGAAAAACAAACGTAATAGGCTATCTCACAAAGCTAACAACCAGATTTATTTACATAAGCTTCACACTTCACTGAGACTTTGTACTCCACTCCTTCTGAACTTCCAAACTTCAGAACTGGAAGAGGACTTAGAGAAAGAACAAATATTTCTCAGGTTGGGTACTCATACTAGGAAAAAATAGTGCAACTGTTTGCTACATTATATACCCTTCCAGCATATCTATCAAAATATTCAGACTTGGTTTTATTACCTTCTCATTTAAAAAAATACAGCATTCTGCTTTCTTTCTTGCTTTTGATTAGGAAATTACAGACATTTTTACATTTAAAATAAAAACCCCAGCAATCCACAGCGAGTCCTGCAAACTGATCCAGTGAAGCAGATGTCAGAAGTACAGCAGAAGTGTTATTAATGCAGTTAACTCCAGGTGGAGGCAAAGGTCCCTCTGGATGGAGCAGCATGCAGGCTCAGGAACTTCAATCATCCTTATGAAGGCAGCAGCTGAGATGGGTTTTGGGCCTAGACTTGAAAGAGTTCAATGTTATTTGTTCATTGGTGGGAGTGAACTCCTCAGGAAATGCGATATCGGTAATGGCTGCAGCTCAGGAAGCTCCCAGAACACCAGGCTGCAGAGCTCCCTCAGTTCTGGCAGAAGAATGTGCTTTCCTTTGGGTACAATGGCATTTCTAAATGCTCAATCTGGCTGTAGCAGCTTGGCTGTGTGTCTGAGAACTGCAGGTGTGATTAGATTTGAAATAGCTTAGTACATTGTGCCTGTTTTTCTTTACTGAATAGGCTGCTCTTTAATGGCCCTGACCCCACAGTAAATCTCATGGAGCTTTTCTGTTCTCCTCAGGGCCCACTCCCACTGCCCTCACCTGACCCCAGGAGCATTTCCACCGATTCTGATCTGCTAACAAAACAAAGGACTTTGGGTTGGGAAAAGCTCAGTTAAGTGCTGGCTGCAAAACTGTGCAGTGTATCCCTACAGTCTGAATTTTTGAAAGGTAACTTTGCATTGTATGGATACTGACAACACAGTTACCAAGCTTCACAGCCACATCTTGCCCTTCTGCTTAGGGCAAACAATGTGGTTTGCTAAGGCAGATAATGATTAAGATTTTCTCCCAGAAGAGGCCTTGTGTCACTGCTCCTTGCCCTCACTGTGGAAGGTCCTTTCTTTCTCATCACTAACCTTACTCTCAGAGGTCAGCCAAGGAGCTGGCTACAAAGGGCTGAAGAACACTGCTGGCTTCCAAATGCTCACATGCTCTGACACCAAGGAATGAAAAAAATACAGCAAAGACAAGGGGAGAAATAAAATGAAGGCATAGAGACTATGTGATGGTGGCAATGAGTTCAAAGAGATGGATGTGAGTTCAAGGGTAATATGGGGAGGAATGAGGAATGATAGAGACTAAAGGATTGGGCAGTGACTTTGGAGACATTCTGTGATTCTCTTGCTTGTTTCTTTTCTCAGCATCTTTAAAGTCTGGATAATAGGAAAACTGAAGATTAAAATGAGACAATGCTACTGTACAGATGATACTTGACTCCTTAACGTTCCATGCTTAAGAAAATAGGGTTGGTTTTGCTTTTGCAGGACTAAGCAGAGCTTTGGGAGGTAAATCCTACATGTATCCTACTAACACAGGAATGTTTTAGAGTATTTTCTACAACAGAAAATAGCAGCCTGGGAAGGATAGAATGGGTGGCACAATGAATTCCAGAAGAGGGGGAGACTGTGCTCACACAAAAGGGCTTTGCTACCAACAGCTCAAGTCTGCCTGTGTTACTCAGGAAAAACTGCCTTAGAGACATGTCCTTGAGATGATTGTGACATGTTTGTCTTATCAGGGTTTTCTTTTCCAGTTCATGGCTGTGTTGGTGTAATTTCCAAACCAGCAAAAGTAGTTCTGCCCATGTTGTTTCAGCGTAAATGCTCTGGGACAGGCCAGAATGAGATAAAATTGTCATATATTTTGTTCTGCAAAGGCAAATATTTCCCTGGAACTGCTTATGTAGGTAATTGGACACTTTCTTCTTTCTTTGTGCCTGAAGAACCACAAACTAAAATGGGACATGGCTGGTCCATAGCTGTTAGGAGTTCCCTACATGTCCAGAGAAGAGCAGAGTGGTGACTTCATTTTCCCTGTTTTTGTGCTGGAAAAATGAGGTAAAAAGCAAAGATGGGTTGTAAGAGGAAACACAAAAAGTGTCAGATTAAGGGCAGTAGAGACTTTAAGGTTCAGGATGCCTTGACTGCTTTAGGATGTTCTCAGACAAGGGGTAAAGGGCTAAAGGCACGTTAAACCACCCCTCTTTTGACCTTATGGTTACTGAACAATGTACCAGGAACAATGCAGCTAACAGAATATTGATCTCTGGCTCTTCTGTGATTAGAACAAATGCTTGTTTCCCTGAGGACCAGCAGGCTGCGAGGGGAGGAGGGACAGGCTATACCTGGAGGTTCAGCTCCCTCTCAGCCCTGGCTGTGTGTCCAGGGAGCCAGCAGGGCTCAGAGGGACGCAGCAGCAGCTAACGAAGCACTCAGCCCTGCCTGTCAGAACCCTCGTGGCTGACATTATCACTAGGGACCTCACTGCCCTTTCCTTCCTGCACATTAATCACATGAAATCCAATTCTCCAGAGCTCTGAATGTTCCAAAGGCACAGATACATTTTGATCTGGGATTCTGATCTTTAGTCCATTTACCTCAAATGGAAATCACGCCTAAAAAGAGCAAATTTCCAGATTCTACTCTGTGATTAGCCACATGAAACTCAGTCAAATTACCTTGGATAAATGGACAGTGCTACATGAAATTAATAACTCTCAGCAGCCTACAGAGAAATGTGAAAAGGATATTACCAACTGGAATTGCCTGAGTATAGCAAAATGAAAGCTTTTAATAATAGACAAAATACAGAACAACCCAGAGACTGGAGGCTCCTGTTTTCACTTGGTCCCAGAAACAAAGGTGTATTTTTTTTTATGTTCAAAGGGTGTACAGGGCAAGATAATAATGGCTGGATGCTTCTCTTCACTCTTGATTTGGGGCTGATTGTTACAGTCTGCTTAGCAGCTGGGTGGGATGCTGACTGCCCTCAAGTCCTATTGCAAGTGAGGATTTTGGAGCAGGGATCTCATTACTTCTGAGATATTTATGACCTCATCTGCCCACAAAAAGGCTAAATGCCTTATTTGTAGCAGATGAGTCTTCCTGCTACTACTGTTGCATCCATTTCGAAATTGGTTTTTCAGCTTTGCAAGTGTGCTGACACAGAAATACAGGTTGTTAATGCTGTGGGCAAACACAGACTCCTACTTGCAGATAAAAATATGATAGGAATAGCTCTAGTGGGTTTGCTCACTCAGTTCTCCTTTCTAATGTGCCATTGTACCCATCTGAATAATTGTTCAGCCTTTAGTCTCTTTGCTGTGGTGGCTGCACAGCTGCTGTGTCGAGCAGGTGGCAGAAAAAAAATCCTTTAGAGGGAGTTTGATTATTTGGTATGTTGCCATAGATCCCTAGATCCATGGCTAAAAGGGAATTATTAGGGCACCCCAGTTTGTCTTCCTTGGCTCATTGATAACTTTGCAGGGCAAAGTTGCTTCTTGTGTTTGGATGATGAGGTTGCACAAGAGAGCTGAAGGTAAAACACACCTAGAGGTAGAGCATATAGAAAGTGGTTTGCTTCACCTCTCACAGAATGAACTGCAGTCGGGATTTCCTAACTGCTATCTGTGCTACACATTTTTAACTGAAGCACTGTTCAAGTGGAACCTTTTCTCAGGCTCATACACAAAGTGCTCAGCAAAGCACAGAACCCTGTTCTTTTAAAGAAAGGCTTCAGAAAACAGCTCTGGGGAATGTGTCTGGGCTTGGCTTCTTCATCACTCCTCAGTGAGTGACATCAATTATCCAGCTCCTGGCTCCAAGGAACAGAGAAACTACAGTGCTCCAAGTCAAGCTGTGTTGAGAGCTCAAGAGGCAACATATTTCACAGGACCATAACTGTGAAACATCCTCCACTCAGCCACTGCTCCATTCCCTTCTGCAGCTTCTCTGAACTTATTGATGAATTAGTCCCCTTATTTCAATGGTCTAATTTAAACCTTCGCTAACCTCCCAGAAGAGAGAAGTGGTTGTAGTGCACAAAGCCAGAACACAACATCCAGAAATACAGTGTGCATATTGTCACTATCAAAGCAGAGCAGAGCTGGAACCAGCTCTGCAATTTGGGGATCTTCAATACACCTGACAATATTCCACACTCACATGCAGTATCCTTGTACCTGCATCCTAGAAGTAATTTTTTCTCCCAACAGAGAAGTCATACAGTTAGTGTGCAGCTTAACTATGAGGCAGGAATTGCCTGCACTTGCTGCTTGCACCCAGCTTGCCATGTCACCCTGTCAAGCCAATTACTTAAATTAAAGTTTTGTCTGGCCCTTCTTGACAACACAGCCTCTAACAATGAAAATATGTATGATGATGATCTGGATGCAGGAGGTGGAACTCATTGTTTTCCAAGGCTCCTGCTATTACTATCAGTTTCACATGAAAGTAGGGCATTTTCTTTGGGAAAAGCAACAAAAAAGTGTCACTTGGTTTCACTAGCAGAATAGTGGGTTTTTTTGCTGTTCCCTCTCTAATGCTTTTCTTCATGGTTGAAGAGTTCAGTCCAGTGCTCTGGGAGAGAGATGCAAACATTGCTAATTGCACTAAGATTAATATTCTAAGAAATTTAAGCAAAGCACTCCACTGGCAAATTCATTAGGCAGCAGAATAATCCCACTGGGCAAGTACCATTGTGTCAAACTGGTTTTAGTCATGGTGGAAATGTTTTGCTCTTTATGCCAAAATGCTTGCAGGATCTGGCCTAACTAGACAGCCTGCAGTAACAATGAAGACAAGTCCATGAGTAACTGATACAATTACAAAGGCAACAGAGTATCAGAAAATGGTTGGGGACAGTACCTTACACTAAGCAACATTTTCACAGATCCTACATGTTTACACACCCGACCTTGTCCTGCTGAATTCTTCATTGGAAACTTCTCTGCAGCTTTCCAACATTTTCCTTTCTGCTCAGCAAGAATAAGGAGGGATGCAAAAACAAACAAGGTAGATAATTTATGCCGCTCCTCTGCTTTTTGTTGTCCTGTGGCTATGAAGGAATTAATAGCTATTTTAAGAAATGAAAATCATAATTTTTCTATCATCCTTAAGACTACAGTTATTTTATTGGACAGAATTTGCTTTCTTTCCCTCTGATATTCCAGAACTGGACTTCTCAAACTTTTTCCCAGTATAGGTCTTGTCTGTCCTCAACCATCTTCACAAAATCCTGCCTCCAAAAAGGGAAATAACAACACACACAGAAGCTCATAATTGTTTTTCTCAGCTTCAAAATAACCTAATTTATTTTCTTCCCACTGCTAGCTCTGTTTGCCTCTTTCTTAGCTTTAAAGGACAGTTCATAGAGAGGGAAAAAATATACACAGTGACTGCTGAGTGGTTATAAAGACTGATTTGGGGCATGCTGCTTTGATTCAAGTAACTGTCCACCAGCCCTGCAGGAAAATGGGTTTAAAGAGAAAAGTGGGAAATCCAAAGCTCTCTATACATTCAGCAGCTCATAGCCCAGCCTCAAGCTCAGTAGCAGGCAAGTGTCAAAAATAGTCTCTGTTCCTGCAGACAAGGCTTTCTGGAATTAGGGTATTAGCTGTGTGAGACAGAAAACCTAGACAGTACATGCAGACACAGAGGAAGAATTTGTCTGCTGCTCTCAAAGTGCATACATTTTGTGTATTGTTGCTTAATTTTTATGGGGGTGAAGGAAGATTTCCAACAGTGGTAATTTTTTTTTTTCTCTCAAGATTTTACAATTTCTCAAGCACAGAAAGCTACAGCTTGTCTCAAAAAGATACACTCTTGAAAATGAAATGCCCGTGGAAAAAATGCAGTAAAAATGTTGCCTCTCAGAGGAACAAATCCAAAGGATAATCAGTCATTACCTAAAGCCAGTTCTAAAAAAAATCTCATCCAAGACCCTCACAAGAACCCAGAGATATATTAATATACTGAGATACAAGCACTTGCACATCTGACACTTATTACTTTTCTTGTGTTGTTTCTACCCCAGGACATATGTGACTCTTGAATTCACCCCTGCATAAGCACAGAAGTGAGCAACCTTTCTTTCAATTCTATCTTTCTCATAGACATATTCACTATTAATTAGGCTTTACAATTTTTCCATCATTCTTTCAGTACATCAATAACCTTATGAAAGCACACAGCTGCTGTAAGAAATCTGGATTGCAGTCTAGTGAGATGAGAAGTGTGGTATTAGGCTTTTGTTTCCTGGAAGGAATGCATATACAAACTGCTGCAAACCAGTACCTCTAGACAGAAATGGGAACTTGTGCTGCTACTCTGTTTAGCATTTTCTCCTCTGAAATTCAGAGCAGAGCAGGAGTAGCTGTGCCTCCTCCTGAACAGCAGGCAGGTTCAGCATAAATGTATTGATTACCAGCTCCAGTTACTGAAACTGGAAGGCAGGTAACAGACAGCCTGCATCTGCCTGTCATGGCTGTGAGACTGATGATTTTGAATACAGCCCAGGAGTCTGCAGCCATGCTGAAGACACACACATGATGAACTTGGTCTTCATCAGAACTGAGCCAATGCCAACCAGGGTCCGTCAAGGAAATTAAGATGTCCAGAAAACACAACCTGGAACAATTCCATATAATGTTATACCACAGTAAAAAATGCACACACAAAAAGAAAAAAAAAAAAAGCTGACAAATTGCAGAAGAGCTGCTAGAAAAATCTACAGTAAAAAATAAGCACTTTCTATATAAATATCTCTCTGTATTTACTATACCCAAGTTGATCTCTCTTTTATTACATTTCTATACAAAACTGCTATCGGCTCTGTTCTCAAATAAAGCTCTCACCTCCACACAATTTGCATCCAAACTTTCTGGCCTCAAGACTTAAGATGATTAACTTGCATTTCATTTCCATGACTGTGGCAGCACTTAATCAACAAAGTCTCTAGTTATATGTATTTATATAGATATACATGTATATATACACACATACATACATACATACACATGACAAATACTGTTGAAGATTTCCTTTCTTCCAGTGTTTGTACTGACAGTCATCCTAGAAGGTGAAGGCATACACAACTCCCACAACCACAATATTTCCAATTGTTGCTATTATTGCAATCCATAACAATATGGCATCATTTGAAGAACGGGATGTCTCTTCTGGTGGATTCTGCATGGAAGAAGCTGCATGGACGTTGGCTGATGAGTTGAACAGGGAGTACTCTGTACTAAAGTCCTCGTTGGGTGAGTCCATAAAGGCTCCTCCCATAACAGGAAGCTGTGAAGAAAAACATGGCAGAATCAGACTGAATGCTAATATCTGCTTTTGCATTGTCTCAAAGTCATTATCAAAGACTAACCATTAGCTAACTTGCAAAATTACTGAGATTTTGTGTACATGGTGCTAACCTCTCAGGAATGTCACAGATTATAATATTTCTGCCATTTCTGTTGGAATCACTATTATTGAAGAAAACCTGTATATAATACATGCAATATACAAAAGACCTCACATGCAGGCTTCAAGTCAGCCTAAGTAATCATATGTATTTAGAAGAGATACCCATATACACAAAGCACTCACATACCAGAATTTGAATTGGTAGCAACAGGATTGTTTTGTGACTACCAGCAAAGGTATCATGTCACTGCAAGACATTGCACAAGCACAGAGAGGATCTGATGCAGAGAATTTGTGCTCCTCTTATGCATCACTCAGAAGCAAACTCTTGGTTTATGTAGAGATCATGTAAAAAGTTCTTACTGTAAAAGAGCTGGAGTGTAGTCAGAACTTCACTTGCAAAACATAGCACTGCAACAATCCAGGATTTATAAATCAATACAACAGAAAACTTCAAAATGGATTTTGAAAGGCTCCATCACAGTGCAGTAAATGGCAGATTTCTAAAAGTTTTTCCACACCAGAAAATGTTCTGGGTAAGATAACAGTTACTCAATACACTTTGCAAAAGATAAAGGAAGAAGAAACTGTTTAACCATGTCCTTTTACATGTTCCAGTTGTCTTTCCAACTTCATCCTAGATCACAACACATATTCTTCAGGGTTCAAGAACTATTTTATCTCTACATAATGTTATAAAATGACATCCTTCTGCAAATGAATGGATTCCTCATTCAGGCAAGAGAAGGATACCTACTACAGTACAAAGACCATTTACAACTAAAAAAGGTTCACACAAAAGCTTTTTGCTTCTATCCTTGTCCCTTGTATGTTTAGGAATGCAGAACCGTAAGAATCTCCCCTGACTCACTGAGTGCAGGCTCCAATTCTCATGTAAGTATAGGACAATGTTTCAGAAAAAGCTGCAGAACATCTATTTCACATATCTATAAATGCTCAGGACACAGGTTTCTGAATACCCTGTAAAAAACCATGAGCAGTGGGGGTATGGAAAAGCCCAAGTCTCTGCAGTACTCTCTAACCAAACTCTGTCAGGACTGTAGCACACAGGTAGACCAAAACCACGTATTTATGGGATAAAAAAACCCCAGAGTCATATGTCTAAATTTCTCCACCAAAATTCCATCATGGCATCGATGATTGGTTTGATCTTGAGCAATTAGTAAAACCTAGACATCAGTGCATCTTACCTACATCTCCCTGTGAGTCCAGGGCTTCAGGAAAAGCTGAAAACATCTGTGAATATTGTCCTTAGGAACACCCTCACTGCAACACCAGCCAACCTTTCCTCCCTCATAGTGGTTTCCATGCTGCTGCTGTCATCCAATCTTTAGACACAATCTCCTGTTTTACACCCTATGAGTAAGTGCCTTTGGGGTTTTGGTATTAATTTTCACCTTTCTCAATAGGGCTCTCTTCTACTCTCACGTCAGCACTACTGCTGCTGAAGTCACCACAGCCTGTGAATAACAGAGGAACAAGCCTTGCCTTCATTCAGCCATATCACAGGAGGCTGCTATACCTTCAGCCCTAAACTTCCCTGTCAATACTCACTGGGTTGAAAAATCATCTCTTTCAGCACTGTGTCCTTCCTCTCCTGCATCACATTTTGATTCCCTCAGCAACCTCTCCCTTTGTAACCAAACTACACCCATTCTGGCTGTGTGCAGCTGTGCTATGGAGGCTGCTGAAATGGACAGCATGTGAGGATAAACCACCTCTGCTCTCTATACTGGCTGAAATCTACAGACAGCACTAAAGACTTTGATAGTCTGAGAATGAAGTAATTTTTTTTGCTTGCCATGCGTAACGTTTTAGAGAGACATAAAAGACGGGCTCTTTTTCAAAGCTGACTGCTGAACAAATTTCATCTGTACTAGAAAATATCATGTCACATTCAAAATTAAACAGAGAATGATGAAAGACCACAGTGGATATGTCATGCTACCTTATCCACATTAAATAAAATTATCTTTGATATCAGATATGATTAGACAAAAGCAGTTTACAAGAAACCAAGCAGGAAATTGCAAAAGTAATGTCTGATACGTTCTCCCTGCATCACAGATTTTTGCTGGCCATTTCAACACAGTGCAGTTTAAAAGAGAGCAAAAGCTTCCATTTCAAAATCCCAGCTTGATCTCTTGATTCAAATTCCACCGGCCTTTTTTTATGTCTTGGGATTTGATAAGGAAAGCATTTTTCAGTTTTATCAAAATTTCTTTTTATGTAGAGATTGCCATAAAAGGCAGCTCTGACTTCAAACAGAAGTGTATTTATGCAACAATGATGCCATGTAACAGCTACAGAGACTCTAATTAAAGATCTCTGCTCCAAATGACAGTAATACATTTACCATACTGGCAGCAAAATGCTCAACCAGAGGTGCTTGCCTCCTTAACAAACCACTTTAAGGCTATCAGCATTTAGGACAGTCAATTCTGCAAAATCTTTCAACTGAATCATCCCAAGTATAGAGGTACACACACAAGTGTATGTGTCCAATATGGTGGGAGGTCATAAACACAGTTCTGGTGATTGATACCTGGATTTTGGGCCAAAAATTCTGTGCTCCCAAGCAGTTATTTGAAATGACAGGTTTCCACCCTGTTAGTTCCCCTGCTGCTGTCACAAAGGCAGGGAGCATCCATGTAGCAGCACAGCTACACAGCACGCTGTAAATTATGTCAAATCCGAATCTCCTTGTACTGTCTAAGGCTCAAACAAGCTGTCTGCACCATCTGAGGGGAGCACATGGTGAAACAGCTCATCTGAATCTCTGAAAGGCTTGAGGTGACCTGGTGTAAAGGACTGACATTCAGCATCTGGCACAGCCTCTCTCTGTAAGACTGAATTCCAGTTTTTCTGTTTGTAGGTCAGTAGCACTTCACCACAAATCTGGAAATAAACCTTCCTGCCAATTTCCCATTTGCAAAAATCATCTCTTGCTAAATGTGCATTCCCCCTTCTGACTGCTCCAGCAGCCTCACATGAGAGCAGGAGGAACTGCCATATGGTGTCCGAGAGAAAGTCCATCTCCCTTGGGTGGGAGTGGCTCCAACAGTGGCCATAAATAGATGCTTGGAGAGTAACAGCACAACAGGAGAAACATGTCTGATACTACCCCTTCATAACTCACAGCCTCTGACTGTTTTCAGCTTAGGAAGATCATAAGCCAGACACCATTGCTATGGACTTAATAACTTGCAAAGAATTTTGCTACCATGAACTTGTCCAGACTATATCTGATCTCATCTGAAGCTGAGCATCCTTCTCAATCTGGCCTCTTGGTGTGCCACTTAACAGTCAGGGTTGCTCAGTGATTAGAGTCATGTAAATCATCCTTGGGAGATATGCTATCTCTCCACAGGAGAGAGGGATGATTAGTATCAGTGGCAATCTATCTTTTTGGTAGATTAAATTCAGTGAAATGAATCTCATCCTCAGTCTTTATGTCTTCATTCTCCCATAAGGTACAGTATCTTCCCTCTGCAGTCTAATTTGAGATTTTACTTATTTGATACCTCCAGACCTGACACTAAGGGGAGTTGTGAAGTGCTTGTGATTAACAGTAGGCGAAGGACAGAAACCTGCAATTCTCTCTGTGACTGCTCTACTTTTCTGCCTGTGCCTCTGCAAAGCAAATACATGCCAATTTACATCATCCAGAACCTTCACCCATGTCACAGCCATTACAGTGACCTGCAGTCTGTTTAGCCCCAGAGGGTATTTATAGTTCAGGCAAGGCTGCCACCCTCCCCAGGAGCACAGGATGAGGAGGCCAGGGCAAAGGGTTAACTGGGAAACAGGACAGTGAGGGACAGGACAGGAGCAGACCAAGGGGTAACCCTGTAGCACACTGTTTGGAAATGAAACTCCTTTCCTAGAGACTGTGTTGACATTGTTAAGTAGCAGTAATAGTACATTGCTTGCTAAATGGCTTCTGGGACTGGCAAAGAAAGAATTGAAATCATTAAATAGCAACAGGCAGAAAACCAAACAGCAAAATGTCAAGTGGTAATGAGAACACCCACTGTGCTGAATACCTCCCACTGGCATGCTCTGGGGTCACGAGGGGAGCAGCCCTTGAACAGTTCTGTGATGCACTTCTAGTTAGCAGAAAAATCCTATTTTATAACCAGAGTGATCCACAGGAATGAAAACCAGCATGTCAGGTACCAGTCACTGATGCTGTAAGTATGACAGCATTCTTAAGCAGCAGCATATAAAATCCATCCCTTAGTAATAATATTGTTCCATTTCTTTGAGAATCAGGTGTCTGACATTTTTTCATAGTCAGATAGAGAATTGTGACACTTGGCTGCTGCCACCTTGTTGGGAACCCAGGTTAGGCATAGATATTTGAAAGCACAGCTGAATCTTCTGGTGAGAAACTAAGAAACCTCAGCAGCACCTTTAACAGCTCTGCTGTACCTTTGCCGTGGTCTCCCCAAGCATCACTCCAGGAATGGGATGTTAACAGGTGAAATGTCACCACAGCTCAGGTGTTGTTTTGTAAAATCCATGTTGCTACTTCAGAATATCTAACTTTCCAGTGTTTCTTTTTTGTTAAATTTGAGATATCATCTTTTTACAAGATGGCATGATTTGAATACATAAAGTGAAATTATTATTTCCTTCTGCCCTGGTAGGATGTCATCACTGCAGTGCATATTTGTGTCTGAAAACATTCCACCTGCACTCATAAATTAATCTAACACAGTTGCCAAAGGCACTAGCAATGTATGGGTTCACAAATTCATCATAACAACATCTTGATTCTTAAGCTCTTTTTAAATGAATGTTTTTTACTACGGAGACACCCCACATGACCAGTACTCTCTCCACAGTAATTCTGTCTCACAGAAAAATGCATATATAGTCTCCTTACCTAAAGCACGCATTGTAAATGAAGATGTGCTATTGGCTATTATTGATTTACAGGTAATATCTGGAGAACCAAGTTCTTCTGTTCACTGTTTGCCAGAATATCACCCTGCTGTTTAGAATGCAGGCTGGGTGCACAGTGACAATCAGGACTTGTTCTATGTTCACTGCAAGTGGATCCATTTGAACACATTAAAACTACACACAAAATTAACCACTGCCTAAGGCAATCCTCTTTAATTTAATTAAATATGTCTAATTCTGAAGAGGAAGAAAATGTTTTATGCACTTAGCTTCACATTCTCATTTTAATTGATTCAGATTCCTGCTTCACCCTGAAATCACAGTCTTAGATTGACAAGCTTAGAAAAAACAGCTGCTTATTTTCAAAATACAGTTGTCAAAATGTTCACCCTACCAGTGGCAATGGAAAATTTTCACTCTGACATGGAGGCATCAGGATTTCACCTGTTATTTTAATCCTGTTAAAAACTTTCAACTTTATAAATCTCTGCTTTTCTTCCAATCCATTCTATTCCTAGGACCTGTGCATTACTTCCTTCACTGCTTTCCAATCCATGCTAGGCTAGATACAGGTCTTTGTCCTTGTAGCTTATAGCACTATTCAGAGTTGTTCCATACCAGCAGTATCTCAGATGCTGGAGGTCTGAGCCTTGCTGTTGAATCACACACTCTAGGAGCTGCCTTGATCAACAGATGTCTGGATGTTTAGGAAGGAACAACCCAAGATGTTCCAAGATGCTGCAGCAGACACACCAACTCTGAGTTGCTTCTGGCTGTAAAACTGGTTTCCCTTAACTGAGGTATCCCCACAAGGAACTGAGCTCAGCTAGATCAGCTGGCCCTAAGCTACTGCTTTTATGAGCACAGGTCCTGGGCAGGCAGGCTGCAGCACCTCTCTGTGGAAAGTTCCCCCGCTGAATTAGCTGCAAAAAGCAGTGTAGACACCTGGCATGAAGACAAGTGAAATTTTCACTCTCATATTTCTGCATAGGTAGCATCCAAGATATCCTAATGATAAACATGCTGTGATTCCACTCCTGCAATTTACATCTGCCTAGTGCCTCGTTGAAATAGCTTTTTTATTTCAAAGATCCCTACTGCTTTTAAACTATTATTTTCAACCAACTGCTGCTGGATTTCATCTTCCAAGTGCATAAGACTCAGAACAAACAAAAGCCTTTTTAATAAAAAAGTTGACAGTAGCTGACAAGTCTCAAAAGGATACAGAGAAGTTTCTCATACCACCCCTGGCCCCAAAAGTTCCTCCTCTCTTTCCAGCCAATGCCAGCAATGATGCATCAAGGAAAAGAGCAAGCTTTGTCAGCATTGAACAAAAATTCAAATTGCTGTGAAGAAGCCACAACTCTAAGTCACCCATAATTTATATTGTGAATCTGTATACCTTAAATTGGAGGGAATTGTGAATATAACGAAAGAGTGCATGGCAGCCAAGCAGACTGTGCTTCATACTACCTGAATGTCTGTGGAACAACTCAAAAAAAGCAGCACTAGCTGACCTTCTATATCTAATCCAACTGATGTCAATGTCCTATTGTGGACACCACGGTGGGGGAAAAGATGCCTGGCCCCCATGTACAGTTACAACTTTAATGCTTCCAGGAGAACATGAACATAAAAGAAAAATATATAAACAGAGGGAGCCTGAAAGGCAAGCATTTATCAAAATGGAAAACCTCAGTGGGAGGGTATAAAACTGACCATCAATGTTATCATCAGGAGGAGCTATTAAAATCTGTTTACAATTTCCCAAAGTGGAAAACCAGAGGACACTTCACATCATGTGTAGTCACACTGGGAAACTCACGGAGAACAGGAATTCCTTTAGAGATAAGAGCAATTTGCAGAGTTGGAACAGTTTAACACAGAACATCATTCTGGAAGACCTTCAAACAACAAGCCTCAGAGTTTAAACTCTACTAATACATGAAAAGAAAGAGGTCGTGATTATCTCACTGCTTCCAAAATTTTGGCATTGGTGACTTCAAAGCCAAACTGCAGGATTTAAGTGGACTTAATTGTCTCCTGTTTTGATCCAGGCTGGCAATTCCTTTCTGGCATCAAGTTCCTCTATTACAAAAACCACCCTGAATTAAATAAACAAGCAAGCAAGCAACCAAGCAAAAAATAATCCTGGGAGGAGAAAAGGAATAGTACCTTTGTGTAATGTTTTGATGTCCCAAGGGACAGCTTTTGGGGCAGCAGGCTGTATCACTGACAGGAAGCAAGCACATGGCTGCACAGTGGCAGGTTCAGTTCTTATGCACAGAGTAAGTGGCATGTGCCAGAGGGTAAAGAGGAAAATAAGAGTAACACAAGCTGATTGTAATGGCACTTCATATCTGCTGAGAAAAAGGCATTCCTACCATAAACAGAAAAGCCACATTATGGGCTGTAAGTAGAAAGCCAAATAGCAGAACTCAAGAAAAAATGTATTGGAAAATAATTGAACAAATCCTAATCATATTTCTCAGAGTGAAAAAGGGCTACTCAGATCCTTCCTCCACTGTAATCTTTGCAGCCCTGTTCATCTCTAAAAAAATGGTGATGGCTCATTATCAATTTGGTGATGTGGCCAAGATTCTGGGTAGCAAAGAAAGAGACTGGCCCTCATATTATTTCGGTTTTCCTTCTGCTCCCTCTCCTCTAGCCTAGCAAGATGCTCAGGCTGTTCTCCAGGAGGGTGGGGGGATGTGTGGAGAGATGGGAATTGGCAGCCATTCACAACAAGGGAAGCAGAGACAATTTCAAAAGTAGAACTACTTTGAGATGAAAAATTGTTTAAACCATCAGACTTCAGGCATGGGCAAAAGTAACAATTTTGTAATTTGCTGTATCCTTCAGTATTTTGTAATCAGGATGCTTTTCATAAACACTAAAAATAATTTTAAGGGGCAGGTGTTAGGAGCTGGAACTAGGAGGATGCAGCATTTTGGACATCATGTTATTCCTCTAGAGGAAAAAAATAACTGCACAGAAATTCCTCTATGTTGCATATGCTGACCACTGCTCAAACCAAAACCCAAGAGCAATAAAAAAATCTTGCATGTTCCTCCAATCCCTGCTACACGGCCCATGAAAAATTAATTGGCTGAGATTTAACTAAGCCATACTAACAGGCTTAGCTCTATTTCATCACAGAAATTACTTACTATTCCATGTAGACTCAAAAGCTTTCAGACCTTCCAAACTATAAATCTCATGTATCTTATGTTACACAGCAATGGCTGTACCGCAAAGACAAGTTGAGATACATTTATCTATTGAGAGAAACAATTACTACCATTGCAGCTCAGATGTATCTAATGATGTAACATAAATGCCTCATTTTCAGCATCTTTGGGATAGCCACCTTGAACCTATCTTCAAATATGATAAGAGTTAGGTCACTGTAATAATGCAAACACACTGGGAAGAATTTTATTCTATGACGACTTCCAGAGATTAATTCTCTCATGGAAAATACTTGCAGGCATCCAATAAAAACCCTCAGAATGGAAATTAAGACAATTTAAGGGATTCAACTTATTCCATAAAGATTATTTTCCTTAAGCCTATATATTCTATCAGAGTCTCTGAAAAAACAGCAGAGAGAGAAAACTGGTAACGATGTCTGAAATATTATTTTGGCTATGCAGCATTTTTATCCAACATTTTTTCCTATTTATTTTTTCTTTCCCTTTCATTCTCATGTTGCATTACATCCTCACAAACAAAGCAGTGGGGAGGCCTGAGGTATGCTGAGAGAATATTTGAGGTATCTCTCCTATGCCTTACGTAAGGCTATTTTTGTAAATATTTTTGCTTGTGTACTTGGCACCTAGTTCAGGACACACAACAAGCCTGAGAGGCAAAAAAACAAGGTATTCCAATTGAGATGGACAAAAAATGGAGAAAAAACTGACACTATGCTATTCCTCTTTATGTCTGGAGATGCTTAGGGTAGCAGGCAGCATGAAGAACAAGCAAAATAGAGAGCTGCTTCCAGGAAGAAAGGAGGACTGCCAAATGCCCCTACTGCATACACTTCATTTGATGGAATACCAACATGTGTCAGGCTGGCATCCATCGTGATCCCATCAGGCATATTAGCCTCAACATATGGCTTGAGCAGCCTACAGACTACACATTCCTCTCAACTCATTCTGTAAGTAGCAGTTTATAACTAAAGAGGCACAATTTGCTTAAAAATTAATCCTATTCCCTTGCATTTTTTGTCTTGTGAATGAGCCAATCACACATTACACAGGAGAATAAAAGCTGGAAGTTGAAACCATGTTGATGATTTCCTAATTTCGGGTATTTGAAGAGTAGTATTCACTGGGCTTAGAAAAGTTCCATCCAACATTAACTTTTTGTTGAATATTATGAAGAAATAAATGCTTGATCAAATGTCAATCTTGAGTGCTTAAGAGCTCAGTGCCACCAAGCAATCAGTTCAATCATCTAGGATTTACTGTTCCTATAGCAGAGCCCAAGGAAGAGAAGCAACATGTATTTCTCTTCCCCTTTGGTGCAAGATCAGCAGGCATGACAGGAACAGAACTCACAATGACTTAAAATAAGCCTGGCTCACTTTGCTTTGAAGCAAAAGAGAAGAATCCATACAGGACATTTCACTGTCTCTTTGGAAGGGCAGGAACCTTCATCAAAGTGTGAGAACAGCCAGCATCAGAGCCAAATATTCCATATGTTCTCACCAACCCAGATAGTCACAACCCAGGTTTTGCTTGTGTACCAGGACCATCAAGGGATGATTAAGTGTGGCTGAACTAGACAGCAGCTGATGACAGCTTGATCACGCCAAACAAACACAGAACAGCCAAGCCATCTGTGTTTGTGTGCTTATGTTTGAGATTGTTCAAACAGTTCAGAGCACATTACAGAAAAATATAATAAATTATGCATTGATTCTCTCTAGATAAGCCTGTCTATATATGTATAGGCAAAATAGCAGTCAGTGCCTGAGATACTTAGGATGGGTACAAAACAATGTTTAATTTATTATACAACTGTTTGTAATTCAATACTTGTGCTTGGAACTCTTGGGGCTGCTCAGGATAATTAAAGCCATAGATATGTAACAGTTTTCCTCAGGAAGTAATGTTTTCCGACCCAAAAGTGATTTCTGTAAAAGCTTGTTCAGTTATTCTTGTGTTATGGAAGGCTGAGCAGGGAACAAAGAAAATAAAGTCAAAATGTATTGTATTTGCATTTTCTTCTCATTTCACTCAGTGGAATATGAATTATGGAATCACTGCTGGCCTGGAGAACTGGAACAGTTGAGAGCGAAGTGATTTGGTATTCTCACATGCCTGATGGAAGATGCAAGTTCACACTCCCCTGGAGTCTTAGGATCTCAGGATATTTGAGGAAATGTTTTGAAAGTACATAAACAGGAGAGAGATGTTATTGTCCCTGAAGTTGACAGCTGTTCCTGAGTATGCTGCAGTTTAGGTACTGAAGAAATCCCCCCACCAGAAGAGAGCACCAGTTGAAAATCTTTCAGGTAAAAGGTTTTGAAAAGTAATCAGGAAATGAGCTGGCTCCAAGGTCAGGCAGGCTTCCTCCACAGCCTGAGAGCCAGAGTAAATGCAGAGTCCTCTGCAAGCTGAAGGTCAGAGCCTTCTGAACCTCAGATTGGCAAAGGAGCAAAGCAGCAAAACAGCTACAGGATACCTTTAAGGTGCTTTAAGAGACAGGTTCACACTGAAGCAAGACACATACACCCATGTAACTTCCGACATTTACACATGCAATTTTGTGATGGTATCTTGCACCTACAGATCCAATTAAAACACAACACATCTGGCCAAAAGCAGTCTAAGACTGAGAATAATTATCAGCTATGGGAACACAAAAAGTAAGGTGTAGTACCAAGCAAGTGAATGGCACCAAAATCCAAAACTCTTGCTTTTTTAAACTCTTAGTACAAGCCCTACAAAAACAGTTGGGGAAAAAAATAAATAAAGCCTGGCAGAAGCACAACATTCTCAGCCCCAGGAGATGTGCACATGCATGGCAGTGCAGCTCCCAGCCCTTGGCTGGGTTCTTCAGTCCAATCTTATATATTCAAATAATGAACTCCCTCATCTAGATTATAATACTCTTACCCATGCTGAGGTTTTATTTATGATCCCTCTGAACTCAACTTAATTAAAATACCACCATCTCATTTTATCAAGGCAGCAATGAGTGCACCATAAAAAGATTAAATGATGGAGGAGACAAAAATTGGAGCATCCACACAGATTTTCACCAAGGAGCCACTAGCTCTGAGACAGGTGCAGATCAGTTAACAACAGAGTTTGGTATCCCTGCATCATTGCATCATTCAGTGCAGCCTTAGAGCTTAATGCAGCCCCTGATAAGGGAGAATTTTTAAAGAAAAGTAACAGGCAAAGGAAATGTCATTGGACATAGCCCTGTAACACTCTGAAGGTTTCTGCATGCTGGGGAGAAAGAGGGCTCTCCCTCACCCAGTGGCCTGACAGGTTCCCATCTGCCATAGAGGGACCTTCCCCAGCCACAGGGAACCTGAATTGCAGCTCAAGCCTTTTTCAAGCTGAGCATCACTCATCAAAAATCCAGAACAGAAATATTAAAAAGCAGCATGGGAGTAGTTCAGTAAAACAGTGCAAATATGTAGTACTTGCAAAAATGCAAGCATTCCTCTCATCTTTAATCATTTCTATTTTGAAATGCTGGATTGAAGATCTTCATTTCAAAAATATCTCCAAGAGACTTGTGCATCCCACACCACCATTCTGTGTCTTGCATGAATAAATCCAAAACACAATGAGGCACTGAGAGCTCAGGAAGAAAATTCACAAAGAAGAATTATTACAGTGGATGCCACAAGAAACAATTAAAGCCATCAGCAAAAAAACCTACAGAAGGGCCTAATTCCACCTGGTTTGCCCCCTCAGAGATGCCTCTTCAAAAATATTCTCAAAATTACCATCCAGTCAAAAGAAGGTAAATTTAGGGATTTAAATTGGACATGAAGAGATCTCTTGAGAAGACATTTATTGCTCTCCATTGGCAATGTATGGGAAGCTAAGTACCTAATCCTAAGGCAGTGCACACAGTGCTTATTTGAAAATCGGTACAAAACCTCAAAAATGTATCTCATTACATGCTGGAATGGGAACTTATTATCTATTCCTATTTAAGGATATTTCCTTACTTATTTCCTACTCATTTAAAGTTTCAGAGTTGCAGTAAAATTGAAACATATATCTAAAATTAACTACACAGAACCATTTTAAATGTAACTAAATCAATAAACTAGTAGTAAAAGGAATAGCAGATAAAAATGAAAGATTTTTCAAAAGTAATTGCAATTTCTCCAAATCAGTTTTGCATTTTGGAAGTGCCCTGCAAATCATGAGTGTAATATGAATGACTGTACTTGGAAAGCACAGTCAGAGGGAAAAAGACACATTAGGTGACACAGAGGTGACCATAATAAAAAGATTACCACGTTCACTCAAGATAAAACGAAATCAAGTCAGAAAGTTTAAAACATTTGAAAAAACCAAAGTTTTCTATGTATTTGTTGGTAGGGCTGAACTAAAGATTTTACAGAGCTTTTCTAAGGCCTGAGTAAGATCTTTGCAACATGGATGCTGCTTTGAGTGTTCTCCTCCTAGCACAATTCAATACCTGATCAATTGTCCCATGAAAATAAACTGGAATCCATGCTGCGAGACATTTCCTGACTAGGAAGGCTACATCACTGATCCCTGCATTACATCCTACCAAGTACCACTTACCAAGTTAAGGCATTACATATTTATTGTTGTGTGTATAGAATTAATTACAGAATAAAACCACATTTAATCCATCTTGTTGCTCAAAGAGCATCGTGGAAATATAACTGATAAAATGCAATACATCAGTGCAAGATGTCCAGATTCAGAACAACCTGAAACCAGAAAGTATTCCCCTTGGAAAGAACTTGAACATATTCAAGAAGGTAGTTTCATTATCCTGAAGGGAATCTCTGAACAAACTTGTTTGATCCAGCCTGTAATACAAGACACATTTATATGAAACACACATACAATGATAAAATGTAGCAAGTCAAAGCCCTCAGAAGGACCTCAAGAAATGTCCCTGTGATCCCTAAGAAGGACTGGGTGCCAGTAAATAAAAGAGCAAATGCAGCATGGTTAAACTTTAATTATATTTGGCTCCCTCAAAACAGATGCTCCCAGACAGATTTCTGTTTCACCCACTAATGACTGTCATACACAATCATGTCACTGATTTCAGAGGGCTGCAGGGTTTGCACGCTTGCAGGCAAAACCAACAAGACACAGCCAAAGAATATTCACAAAATCCAACACCCTGCTTCAACCAACAGGGATATTCAGCCACTGCAACAGAGGGAAGAGAACCAGACTGTGCTGTGCTTTTTCAGGAAGGGGAACAATTGTCAGACTGCTGGTGTCTGTCACAACCTCTGCCTGCAGGAGCAGTGCCCTCCTGACTGTGCTTGGGAGGCAGCAGTGTGCTGCTCCTGCTCACCCTCCGGTCTGGGCTCCTGCATCATCACTCACTGCTGAAAGGATAACACAGGAGTGAGATGAAAAGACAAACACAGCTAGGCAGGGGGGCAGAAGGAAGAGCAGCATCACAAATATGTGCAGGGGAAGGCAAGCTGTTAGGACATCATATATGCATCGGGTATTTCCCATTGTCCCAGAGCAAACCCCTCCCAAGAAATCTGTTTTTCTGATTACTTCAGATATGACCCCCATAAGATTTAGAATGGGTCTTGGTCAACTTCAGCTTTCTGTTTAAAGATCTACAAAGAATGTGATGGGAAAGGGAAGCACTCATTCCCAGTCTGAGGGTGTCTCTCACGCTTGGGTCTTACCAGCTTGGATGAGAACTCCTTAAAGTGGAGTTTGAGTGTGGAGCCTGAGTCTGGTGCTCTGCAGCACTGCTGTCATGAAGCTCATTTCATTAATTTTTATTAAAGTCAGCTTGTTTTTCTTGCAGCTTAAATAGAGAAGTAATAGGAAACAGAAACAAACACTTCTGTCCCACTCCTTTGGTTCTGGGGGTGGACAGAGCCCTGGTGTGACTACACACCAATTCCTACATTAGGGACACATTAGGGACACATTAGGGACACCACTGAGTTTAAACATGTTCTTCAAATACCAGGTAGAGATCAGATCCCACCTGTGTATCCCAGCTCTGCCCACAGCAGCACTTTTTCCCCACAAGGCACTAAATTACTCCAGCACTGAGGTAACAAAACCAGTGCCACCACCTCCAAGGTGAAAGCAGAGCCTGGATTTTGCAGAAGAGTAAGATTCCACCTCTCACCTTCCATCATAACCCCCTTCCTTCTGTAATCCTGTAGTGCAAGCACCATCTGTTTCCCCAAAGGGAAGGTGCTTGCTCTTTGAGGAATGTATAAAAACTGAGGATTTAAGAACACCACAAGTACCCCTTGTCCATATAGTTATACTCCCTGTAAATCTCACCAATACCCATCCTTTCTATTTCAAGCTTCTTACAGTTGTACCATAAGAAAAAAAGAAGGAAAATTAACAATTCATCCAATTCTTGATGATCTGATGGAAAAAAAAATAATAAAATTTCTAGAAAGCATTAGAGTGCACAACTCATTACTGAGGAAATATCATTGGGTCACTCTGGCCTTTAGAATAAACCACTACCTTTCAATGGAAAGTATAGTCCAGATTGTGTTGATAAAACCCTTATCTATTACTTGGAACCAAGCCCTGGCTGCCAATTGACTGTGGCCTGTGAAGGCTTATAACAAGATGGGCCCTGAGCCAGAATCTGTTCACATGCAGAGAAACATCAGCAAAAACATCAGCCAGTCAGGATTTGTGTCACAACAAGATCTGTGTTACAAATCTGATTATTTGCACAATGAAGGAGGAAGAAAAAGGAAAAGTGGAACTAATTTTCTTTATGGACTTTAATCTTCTCCTTTTATTCATATTTAAAGTTCCTTCTTGCCTTATCTTGTCTGCTTTGATTGTAAGCTCTTCAGGAGTTTTTGCACATTTTCAGTGTCCACCACAAGATCAGCGAATGAGTTTAAAATATTACTAGGGTTCATCTCACTTCCAATTCCAAAACTGCCTTAATCCTTAATGGACTAGTGATATTCTGATGTTAATTTTTAATCATGCTCATCTACAGCCTGTTTCACTAATCCTAATGAACCAATGGCTTCACAACACTGAACAAAATCCAAATACAGCAAGCTATTCTCCTGCTGGAAGAATACAAGTAAAGCCAAAAGCTGATCTTGAACAACTTTCACCAAGAGAATAAAATACAGGGGCATGCTCATTCTTCTTTTCAGAAAACACAGTGGCTTTGGTCAAAGGCTGCTTGGCATTCTGGGGCTGAAAAGTGCACAGCTGACCCCTGCTGATCTCTTGTTATGACAGCAGAAAAGCAAAAAAATGCAGCATTGGCATCTGCCAACTGTACTTGGGCATCCACAGACAGAACAAGATGAACCAATATGATTTGACAGCCTTAAAATATTTATCTGATCCATATTATTTTCATCTTGGGCCTTCATTTAAACCTGAAATTTAGATGATGACATGTTTCTTTCCTTTGCAGAAATGCAAAGATATTTTACACGTGAAAAGTTTAACATTAGCAGAGTGAATTATAGGGACATTGATGTACTCTGATTTCTCAAAAGGTTACTGTGATCTTTTGTTGATTAAGAGACATGATGTCACTGAGATAAATGCTTCAGTTGCTATTAACAACATCTCCCAGTGACACATCAAACATTTTTACACAAAGTGCTGGATAACATAAGGAAAGGTTACTTTTCATGTCAAAGAACAAAGTCTGTGACCTTAATGATTTTGCTTTGCATTACAGTAGAAATGTAAATGCTTGGTTTAAGCAATACTGATGCATTATTCTTCACAGTTCAGAAATCAAGCATTAAAAGACACATGTAAGAAAGCTTTTTCCAGGTGATAGCCTTTGCATCTGCTGGCCATCTTGTTCTTTCAAGTGAAAAAGATATGAAGGAAAAGAAGCTACCAGGAAGACTAAATCTATTTTTAATAAAAAATGAACTGCTGTTTTCTATCATGATTTCAGATGATTATATCATGGCACAAAGTGATGAATGGTAGATTCATGATGAATCTGCCTCATTTTCCCATAAAGATACTCAAAGTGAAAAGAAATTGTTCTAAATCAGACAACTACTAACTGGACCCAAACCACTTCAAGCCTATCTGACATAAAACACAGAGGTGGTGACTTCAGTTCAAGGTGACAGCTCCCTCTTCCTAGACATCCTCATCCATACCTCCCACACAAGCTTTTTCTACCCTCTCCAAAATCATGGAGTCAGCATAGAATGAAATACTTGTCTTCAGGGCTCATGCATTTGTTGGAAAGATACAAGACAACCTCATCTTTCACACGGCCTACAAACTCCTACTGGGTAACCTGAACTTGTTGCTCAAAGGATTTGGTTAAAAAGATGGAGTGAGGGGGTGCAGAAAAGGTACAACCAATTATCATTTGATCATGGAAGGCCTGGAAAGAAGAAAATACATATTTAGTCCACCTTGCTTTTAAAGACATCATTTCAGTGACAGGGTGAAAATCTAATCAGATTAACCTGAAATGGACTATGCAAATGGAGTCCTTGTAACGCAGTGATGCTGAAAACCGGATCTGAACGCGTGCTTTGGAATCCAGATCTGAGAGCAGATGCATGTGTGATGGCACAAGAATGTTTTTATCTCAATTACTAAAAATGCTGCACTGAGGGAAGAGGAGGGGCATGCTGGCAGGCAGCTGCAAACAGCTGTGAACAAGCTGCCCTTCCCCACTCACAGGGTGCTCAGCAGGACTGCCCAACCAGCAAACGAAGAAGCAGGGGAACTCAGACTGCTTCAGTGAAAGGAAATTTGCACGAATAAGGATATCCACAAAGCAATGATTCCTTTCTGTCAGCTTCACTGCATTGCTGCTGAGGTGAGAGCATTAAAACTGAAGGGCTAACAGGATTTATCAGCACTGTAAGCAGCTTTCGGAATTGCTCTCTAGTTATCTCTGTTACTTAAACTAATTAATAAACTAATGACAGTCTCTTTATTGATTGTCATTTTAATTGGTTGTTCTTTTATTTGTTTCAGGCTAAACCCCTGATATGAAGTCACTGAAAAGGCTGCCCAAAATGAGATATACACAGGCTGCTGTTAGGCTCCTCTGTAACCCAGTTCATTGCTTGGAAGAAAAGGGCACTGCTATCTGGAATACAGCAGCTGGGTGATAAACAGCCAGTGACTATGGAGCATTTTTGGGAGAATCACTGTCAGACTGACAGCTTCAGACATATATGGCTTTATGTATGGGAATAAAATTATGCTTAAAAAATCCTTCAAAATGGTGTCAGTGGGCTGAATATTCAAATATCTGTGATTTGAAATGTCTTAATTTTTTTACTCTATCTAGGTAGTAACAATTCTAGTTAAATATAAGGATCTCATAGAACCTGTGAAAATAGAGAAAAAGGTCTTGATAAAAACCCAAGAATAAAGGAATGGGAACAGGACAAAGATGGAAATGAAACAGAAGTCCAGCTGTTGTGACTGTTACACACATCAGCAGTCCAGCCATGGCCCAGTATTTTACCAACTTTAAAAAAGGACAGTTTTCAGCAGGTATTGTGGAAAAGACCCCATAAAGCAGCTTTGCTGTTTGTGTGAAACTAAATACAAGGCTGAGGACATATTTGGGAAAAGGCAGCTCTGAAATATAAAAAGTGATTAATGGATGAGACTATGGCAGCTGGAATTAGATGAGATTTGGAAGGGAAATACAGAAGAATGGATGAGATGATTGATACAAATGTTCATTTATTATATAAATAGTCCTCATTTGAGACAGATGAAGAAAATGCCAAACATGACCTAACAAAACAATTGTTTGTTTTTTTGGTTAATATTTTCAAGTTTCCAAATCTTCACAGCACTTCCAGTTTGCTCTGCATTCAGTGAAGCGCAGAGTACGCATCACTCGCTTGTTATTTCCTCAGCTTATATTTTTCTCTCCACAGGTCTGTGCAAAGCTAATTTGCCTTTTACTTATGGATTCTGAGCAGTTTGTGGGCACTGCACTCAGGCTGCCTGCTCTGCTGCAGAAGCAGCTATCACCAAAACACCCCTGACACTGCCTGCAAGACATATTAGTGAGCGGATTTACATCTGCTTGTGACTCCTGTGTGGCTTTTTTCAGTTCTGCTGTATGTGTCCCACATGTGACAGCTGTAACACAATGTTTTCAGCATTGTTTCCTCTGGATCATGCCTATATCATGCAGGCAAAGCCTGTGTTTGTTCCCACCGATGATTCACAGCTGCTCTGAGCATTGAGCATTCAGTGCACAGAGTCACAGACCTGGCAGCAAATGTGTCACAAACACCCCTCTCCTGGATTGCCCTTTTGCTCTTCAGTGAAAGGCACTTCTGCTCTGGCAGACAGGGGCATTCATGCTGGTGGGCAGTGGCAGATGGGCAGCAGAAGAGCAGTGCCAGCCCCCAGTGCTGCTTGCCCACGTGCCCCTCAGGATGCAGGGACCCTGCTCTGCCCAAGGCTCACAAACAGGGGCCACCCACTCCTGCACGCTGGCACCATGGCCAGGGCTCACCCTGTCCTTGTGTGGCAACAGGGTAAGGTGGCATCCTGTCGCTGGGAGGCTTTCCTGGGCAGGGAGGAAGGTGAGGGCTGGCTCCCTCTGGTCAGCATCGGGTTTATATGACGTGAATGCACATATGCCCCCACTGCTGCTTTGCTTCCTGCTTTTTAACCACAATTGTTCCCATCAACCTGTCTCCTTGAGAATGTATCAGGTTTTTCAAAAAATACATGTGGATGCTACCTAGTGGCTTCTGTAAAATAGATTAAAAAGGAAAAAAAAATCCAGTACTGGAGGATTCAGGTTTTTGCTGATGGCTCCCACAACATAAATCCAGTGCATGGTTTGGGCAGTATAGGCCACAGTTAAATTTGACCTACAAAAATAAATGTAGCTCAGACTGTATATGAAATAAATAGTCCAAAACCAGTTCACATCACATTTGAAAGATGACTTGGAATTGTGCTGCTTGAAGCACTGGTTCCAGTAATTCCAGGCATCACAAAAGCCTACTTTCTGATTAATTAGAAAAAAATTAAGTGGGAGGAGAAAAAAAGGAAGACCAAATATGCTGACTGCTGACTTTTATGCTTTGGAAGTTACAACCCGGTGTCTCCAGGGAAAGGCAGAGCTCTCCTAATGCTGAACTAGTGAGACTGACATCACTGACATACACATCCAGGTATGAGACCCTACAGAGAATATAAGTTACTGAATAAATACATCCTTAGTGGTTCTCAGAAATCAGCACTCACATTATTTGATACTAGGCAAAAAAGGAACAGTACCATCACACAGAACCATGGCAAAGGAGGGTCAGGTGGCAGCAGAGATACTCAAACTCTGCCACATGTTGCTGTGACTCAGGTGCAAGGCTGCAGCAGCCTGTTAAAGCAGGGTGGCAGTGAGAGAGATGAACAAAGAACAAAGGGTAAAATATTTCATCACAGCCCTGAAGTCAGGCCCCTGAAAGCACCATCCATGTTGAGCTTTTAAGCACACACAGCCACACTGTTTCCCACACACTTCAAAGACAGAGGGCTAGGTAAGTCCCACTTAGGAACACTGACAGCAGGCCTGATTACAAAGGCCCTCTGTAGCTGCCCCTGTGCTGACGTGTCTCTCCAAGAGAGCTGCTAAGGGGCAATTAGCACTGATCAGACCATGTAACCAATCTGGTACACTCAAGGGATGATGGCACTCAACTCCAAGCCAAACATACAGATCCTGACATGAGATGCTTTTTCTGTGTGGTCCCCTCCACAGCTTTGAGGAGGAGGAAAGCAGTGACAACAGGAAAACCAGAGCACAACATCCATGTCCCTGTGTCTTCATGGGATATTATGGACTCGCCCTCCTTCTGTTTATCTGGGATTGCTCCACTTCAACCCCCAAAACAGATCACAGATTTTAATCCTATAAACTCTCTTGACTTACTGTTTTTTTTATATATCTATTGTCAGCCACTGTTTGACTTCAATAAAGATTTACTGACTAAATACAACAAGTTTCATGCCCACATTTCTGGGGATGCAATGATGGAAAATATGAACTTCTCCATTTGTTTCTTGGATATCCAAGACAAAGTGTTTATATTTTCAATTTCTTTCCTCCTCCACATTTTCAAATGAAATAGGAAAGCAATCTCTAATTGTTATTTCTTTAAATGTTTGCTCAACTATGAATTTACTTGGCCTTTCTTACAGTAAATATCACTTGCTTACATGTGAGAATTACTCATCACTACTAAGCAGGTAATAAAATCAGTGAATACAATGGCAACAGCAGACAGGAATCAGCATGTTCCTGCATTTGATGAGCCACTGCTCTTCTTGATACCACTTCACTCAGAAGAGAAATGTGTGCTTTCACCAGGTAAGTATGTGGCCTTGACCTTAGCTCTTCTATTAAGTTAACAGAGTGAGATTCTCAGGTCAAGCAGTAGGTTGCAAAACACACAGAAAGTGCTGACAGAGCTATTTTACCTGTGCCTCAATATTTTTCAAGTGACTGATTTTAAAAATAAATTGCTAACAATGCAACTGCAGGAATATCATGTTTGTTTATTCTCACATCAGTGACTGAGAAACTGTAAATAGGTGTGACAGCTGCTGCATCTCCTCTGTTGTCACCACTCTGCTGCTCCTGTGAGGCAGGCAGTGAACAGGATGACTACTAGGACTGACAGGAGCATAGTATGATCCTGAGGCAAAGAGCTGTACATGAGCTCTATTACTCCTAAACTGATGGCAGGGTTTCTGTCAAAATCAGCACGCAGAAAGATGCTGCTTATTTTTGGGGAAGAGCACACTCTGTTCTGCTTGTTGGCCAAACTTTACTGCAATGGTCCAGAGTCTGAAAGTCCCAGTTTTCTAAACTTCTGTGCAATCACCTGCCAGATTCATTTTGAAGGAAATGACACCACAGTTTAAGAAAACCAAACAACAAAACAAAACAACATAAAAATCAGAGCTTGATAGTCATGAGCCCAGTACCAAAAGACAGAGCTACAAGCTTCAAGCATAACTTCATTAACATCTGGAAAAACTCAAGGGATGCTCTGAGCATCCCTGATGGACCACCTGACTGCACATGTGGAGGAAGAAGGATTTGCTGCTTTGCCTCTGCAACCAATGGCCAGTTTGAGGTTCAACACTAAAGAGCACCAAACTGGGAATAAATGCTCACTGAGACCCTTATCTCCTCTGTGGCCTCATGGGACAGTCCAGCCTTTCTCTCTGTATCCTTTAATTTCAGATGAAACTTCACACTTTTCATGAGAAGTTTTGATGTTTATGAGAATGAAAATCACATTAGAGGTTTAACTCTGTAAGCTGTAGGTCACTGCCGGATGCAGCAGGTGGACAACAACCCTAAAATACAGTGAGCAACAGACACAGCTCTATCGTGTGTGTCTGGCTGCCACCCTACTTGTGCTTGCCCATGCTGGCCCAGCCTGTGGTCCCTCACCTCCCTGGCCATGCCACATTCCTATGGGACAGAGCAGAGGCTCCACAGATCATCAGTGTGTTGGGGTGCAATGTCCTTATCATGTCTCACACAAATTTACAGTATATGCCTGATGGCTACTTATATTGTAGTGCCCCTGAGATCTCTAGAGTAAGTATGGAGATGCACACATATCCTAAATGCTACATGTTTCTGCAAAAAAAATATCATGGATGTGGTGGAGTCCAGTTGAATTACCATCATAATCTATGGGCAGTACAAGACATTGATCTTTTTTTAATAATTAAAAAATCTAACACTAAGAAATTATTGAATCTGTTTGCATTAATGAACTTATATCCTTGATTAGGCAAGGCTAGAGTGTAAAACTATGTGATTAGTTTTCTAACAGCAAAGATCAGGCGGCAAAACAAGACCAACTGTCATTACAGAAGAGACTCTCCTATTTATTGTTCTCTAGAACTGAGTTTTGAGATTTTTAGTAACACTTGACTTTGCCATTTCCAAAGCCAAGGGTCACAGAAATAATGAGCTGGCTCCTGGGAGCTGGTCGGCATTCTCTACACCAGTTCAAATTAGACCATGTTGTGTCCTCAAGGAAGACAGCAGTCTGGCCAAACCTACCTTTGCTTCCTCCTCCCATTTCCCTTGACTCATCAGCATGACCCATGGCATATGCTGGCACCTGAAGGCTTTAAGGCACAGCAAGGGATCATTATCATGGCAGCCCAGACTGCAGCTCACATCAGCACATTGTTCTCTGCCTTCTCCATGCCCTCCCTTCTCCAGACATGCACCGTGCAGAGCAGAGGTCAGGAGACAAATGTTTTAGAGGCAGCAATGTTTATTTAGTCATCCAAACACCAATCTTTAAAGTGTGTTAAGGGTATTATGTACACTAAAGTGATAAGCAAGATGTGCACCATGAAAACCACCCATGCTGAAAACTGCAGCTGGCTGGGTAAAGAAGGTTACCTGTGAAAGTGTTAAGGACAGTTGTAAGAGAAGTCAGGAGGTTCATGTCTCTTCTCTCACTTGATAAGATTACAGGAGAAATGAGTTGCAAAACTACCTTGGAGAACAAGGGAGAGAGCAAGCACAGCAATTCAATTTCTTCTGCTTCTGTTTCATGTCCTTGAGAAATGCCAGAGAACACACCAGGAGAATAAAACATCTGCCACCCTGACAACAAATTTCACTGCCTTGCTCATCTGCACGGTTTCACCGCATGCTCAGTCAGACTGCTCAGAGACCAACACAGAATGAACCATTTCACAGCCTGGATCCTATCACAGAATAACCATTTGGCATGTCTTTATGTTAATAACCACATATTTAATGAAGGTGACCCTTAGGTCTGTAGGGGAAGGGTATCATAGCACAGGCAAAGAGAGAAGAGTGTTTGTGAATGAATTTTCAGCATCTTCTGCACAAGTGACTGCTGGGCTCAGCATCTAGAGGAGAATTCAGAACTCTTCAGATTGAGATCTAAGCTACTCTGCTCTAGCTGAAGAACAACCAAAATACAGAACAGAGCAAATGAGGTGACATTTCCATTCCTGATATTTAGATTCTATGTCAAGTACCACCAATTTTTTACTAACCTGCAGCCCAATAAAGACATACTAACAGGCTTCTGTCTTTAGTAAGGCAACTGGAAAGTTTCTGCCCTGTTGCTTACAGTTTCAGTGATTACAGCATTTTAGTTGCTCCTCTGATGCATTTGGATCTCTTGTCCCTCAGCAGGAGAATTTTTACACTTTCATCCCCATCTTCCAGAACTAAAAGATTTCTGTAGGACTTGGACTGGACCTAGTGCAACTATAGCATCTGAAATAATTTTCAGAAGGTAAGGATGGAGGATATGAGAGACAAAGGAAGAAGGTACCCAAAGAGGAGAGTATACCTGAGTTGGAAGGAAAAATTCTACACAGACAAACAAGAGAAAAGTTGTGAGGAAGCCCCTGAGAAAGATCCATAAAAAACTTATGTGGTGCATCAAGGAGGGTAAGTTAGAAAGCCAAAAGGAGAAACCCAACATATTTCAAGTGGAGCTCACTTTTAAAGAAGATCCATTATAACACCTCAAAATGCTTTGGCACTTATAGCAGATTACCAAGACATTTAATTATACACTTCATTTAAGCAGAAGGGGAGTTCAGAGAATTACACATTTCAGGCATACACTTAATTAGGGTCCAGATATTTAAAGGAGATCAGTTGCTCCATGTCCTTGGGTTCAGCTGACATCTTAGAAATCCTTTAAAACTTTTAATTTTAATATTTTTGTTTCTGCATTAGTCCTATTGTTACTTTTTCTCTCTGAAAAAAACCCTCTACACATCAGTCAAAGAGACACAGGTGTCTTTTTTCCTTCCATGCAGCAACTCTGGTATTGGTCTCTTTTACCAGTCACAGAACCCAGCACACCATCCCACATTTTGCAAATGCTCTTCCAGCTGTTTTGGCAGGAAAAAAAAAGCCACAGTGGAAGTTTGTTTTGTTTTAGTTACGCAGGCTCATTTCTAGGGTGTTCCACCTTTTGTAATATTAGAAAAGCTTACAAACAAAATTACAACAAACAGAACCAGCTGAGGTTAACAGCTTTTAATATTATTATTTTTTAAGACATTTCCACACGAGAGACAATCACTTTGTAAAACAAAAGGAAATGGCCCTGCATCCAGCAGCTTGCTTCATAGAGGGGCTGAGCTTTTCTGAAGTGACCATAATAGTAATGATTTCTAATTAGCTGCTGCTTGGCAGGTTTGGGCTCTGGCAGCTACCAGGAGAGTGGAATTCAGCTAAGACCAAAGATTCAGTGTCAGAGTAGATGTCATTTCAAAAGGCTGGTGCTGTGAGACAGACTGAGAGCACCGTGTGGGTGTGTGAGCCAGCGGGGAACGGGCGGGCAGCGAGCACCGATCACAGCTCCAGTTCTGGCTGCTGTGTGCTCGTGGTTGTACTCACAGGGAGAGATTGTCACCCTGCTGCTCCCTGTAGTCCTGCCAGCATGGAATGAACACAGTCAGTAAGTGCTCAGCTCCTGGTCTTTGTGTCACAGCTGGCCATGTCTTCTGTGCCTAATCAGTGCCCAGGCCTTCCTCACTGCAGCACCAGAGGCGACAGGACTGCACACCCTGACCACACAGCACCTTCAAAAAAGATGTCAAGCAGTTCACACTTCATTCTGCCCCTTTTTTGCTCCAAAGTGCTCATAACTTGCATATGAAATGTCAGGATCCTGTTTGCCAAAGGCTTCCATTCCACGGAAATGGAACAATCCCAACATGTTAACCAGCACATGAAGTAAATCAAGCCACTGATCAAGCCACACAACTATCATCAGTTTATAACCAATTTTCAAGGATCTTCCTTTCATACTTCAGCATGTATCTGCTGGAAAAAAAAATGTTTATACCAATCACAGAGAGCCATCAGATTTTCAAAAGATACCTTTAAAACTCATCACTCCTGTGAGAAGAGGATGGGTAATAGCAATTCTGTGTAGGATACTATACTCATCAAACCAAGATGTCTGCTGAAACAACAGACAGAGGACTACAACAGACCTCACTAGCTCAGGCAGAAAATGCAAGTCATGACCAAAAACACTTCCAAAGAAACTAAAGTCCAGCAGATTGGATTGCTGCTGTAATTTTCTGCTTTCCACATCACTGCATTCCATTGAAATGATCTAATCTTTTATCAATGATTTAATTTGATGGTGTATGGTCACCAAAGGATCACACTGCTTTTCTTAATCCTATATAACCCTTTGAATAATTTGGATATTTTTGCTTTTGTCTGTTATGAGAATGAGGTTAGGAAGATGGTGAAACTAGCTTCCTAATGGCCAGCATCCATTCAATTTTCAACAAAACTTAAATCAGAATTTTCACCCTCATGTTTGTAGCTCATCAATGAATTGAGAAATTCATCTGAAATTAGCCAAAACCAAGATTACACCACCACCTCCATCCAATCTATAACCAGTTAAGATTTTCCAGCCTATGGATTCTGAGGACTCAACTGGGCTATTCAGCTGCTGCCCAGAAACTCCATTCTCATCATGTCTCCCAAGAGAATCATTGCTCAATGTAGGACAGGGTTGGGTTCTTACTGTTCCAGAAAAAACAGGCACCTCACCAAGCAATTGGCATGAATGTAGTGCTGCTTCAGTCTTCATTCCTCTTACCTGCCGTCTCTAGCTATTCTTTGTGTACAACAGGACCACAGCTACTGCTGCAATAAAGAGTTGTGAAATGCTTTATGTCTGTAAAACATGTAAATGTCTTTGCTATTATATTACAACCCTCCTTTCCACATTCAACAAAGATGGAAATATGTGACGTCTGCTCTGTGGAGTTTTTAGCATATAACTGCTGAAAACCATGTAAATTTTTTCAAAAAATATTAAGTGTCACAGAATTACTCTCACAGTTAATGGGCACATGAAACACAAATTATTTCCAGTTTCTTCTAATCCTTGTTAGGTGCACAAATACGTGTGCCACATCCTCCTTTCCCTTTCCCATCACCCACCTCCTACCACATCCTCCTCTTCCAACATGTAAGAGCTCCTATGAGAAATTAATCATGCTATTAATTGAGGAAAGCACAGTCACTCCCAAAACACTTAGTCTCAGGCTTCCCTGAATTAATAACATGACCAACAGTAGGTTTTCTCTTGCTCTCCTAGGATATTTTTCTATGAATTGCAAAGCATTCTCTCTCCATCAGTGCCAGGCTCTAAGATGCCTCATTTTCAGCAAGTGGACAGTCCTGCTGATGTTACTGGAACAATATACACGTGTTCCAAGTGCAGTAAATGTTTAAGTGTTTTGCTGGATTGGAATCACTGCTTTTAACATCTTTTGACAGCAATTACAAGCAGAATCCTGGAACAACAGCCTCCTCCAAAGTGCAGTATCAACACTTTATAAAAACAGTACGCCCAAATCTCCAATGAATTTTCAAAAGCTTTGCTGGAACAGAAATTTCTACTATACAAGACTTGGAAATGTAGTCTGCAGTGTTACTGCAGTGATAAGAAAAGTGAAGGGATTCCTCTTGTTCCCCACACTAATAAAAATCTAATGCAATTGTGCCAAGCAGCCAGCAGAAAGAAAATGATTCTCACCTCAACTGTTGGCAACATCCTGGATGAGGGCACTGATTTCTGCACACAAACCAGGATTTGGGCAACATCTGGATTATACAGCTGGACCCTTTGGCTGTGCTGTACCACAGCAAGACATCAGGACTTAAGATTGAACCAAAGCATCCGGGAACTCCTTAGTTAAATTCACATCTGCTGGTTTGATTCTATTTATTATAAGTCAGGACATTCTGGAAGAATCAAAGAATGCCAGAGAAAATGACTTTAACCTTTGGAAGAAAGTGGAGCTGGTAGAGCAATGGCCAGTGCCCTATTATGCAGATAAGTGAGCACTGAACTGGTTATATAAAAGAATGACTACAAGCTCCTAGCTAATATTATTAATGTTTAATGATACAGATCAAAGAGGTTTTGTCTTAGACTATAATCAAGGCAGTTTTTGACAAGGAGTTGTTCATGCATCTTTTAATCCCAACTCTCCATTATTTTGGCAAAGAGATTGCTTTTTGGTGATACCACTTTTTACAGAAAAAAAACAGTCCTAAGCAAATGTCCCAAACCAGTAATGTGAAAGCTTCCAAATGGCCACCATTCAGCACTGTCAAAAACAGACTCCCCAAGTGCAAGCATGGCTGAAAGGTCTGTCTGTCTTTCTCTGGAGCTTTCTTGGCAGCAGAGAATGGACACACAGACACCTGCAGCTCATGTTGAGCAAGCAGCCTGGATTCTGTTTTGAGCTGGTGGGAATAACCTACCCAAACCACAAATCTAAACTCTCTTTTTTAATACCTTCAGATTACCTTGCTGTAAGAAAGAGTACAAGCTAATAAAGGCTCTCAACCCCTCAGAGGGAGAATAGATAAAGAAACAGCGGGAAAACAAATGCAGTTATTATCCTGCACTCTGGTTCCTCTGTGCTGATGCAGCAGAGTACAGCAGATCCTAATTGTGTATCCTCTAACATCCAGAAATCTCATTAGAAAGGAATTAAGGGATACTGGACCTATGTCTGGGATTTCTGGAAATGCAGCAGCTCTGTTCAGGTGGCTGGGTGTCCAAGAATGCCAAGCACACCCTCTGTGCACACACTGGCCTTGCAGCACACACATGGGCTGTCCTTGTCAGCTGGAAAATGTGAGTATAAAGCTAGTGAAGGGTCTGAAGCACAAGTCTGATAAGGACTGGCTGAGGGAGCTGGGAATGTTGGCCCTGAAGAAAAAGGAGGCTTGGGGGAACCTCACTGCTCTCTACATCCACCTGGAAGAAGATAATAGCCAGGTGGAGGTTGGCCTCTTCCTCCAAGCAACAAGTGACATGGCAAATTTGAAACAGCCTCAGGCTGGGCCAGGGGAGGTTTAGATTGGATATTAGGAAACATTTCTTCATGCACAGTGTTGCTACATGTTGGAACAGGCTACCCAGGGAAGTGGTTGAGTCACCACCCCTGGAGGTAGCTAATAAATGTGTAGATGTGGCAGTTAAGGACATGGTGTAGAGGTGGACTTGGCAGTGCTATGTTAGTGGCTGAAACAGATTTTAAAAGTGTTTTCCAATCTTTAAGTGATATAATGACAATGACGTTATGATTCCATAAGTCAAAATGAAAGGATATTTTAAATCAAAGCTTGCAGAATCTGCTATTATAGTATTTTCTCAATAAATAACTTGCATGATATTATTGACCCTACAGGAACTGAGTTCATCCTGTGTATTCCAGGGCTTTTCAGAAGCTATATAGCTTTTAATAATGTATGTTTCATGTGGAACCAGGGATTGTTATTCTCCCAATATGGTTTCTTCAAGATGCAGCAATGACCACCTCCCTGTTGTGGGGAAGGTGATCTGGATTACTGTCAATGCAATGAAAGGCTTCAAGTGACTCAAATGATCACTGACTGGACGTGAAATCCTAGAAGAGTAATAGAGAACACAAAAGCAATGACATTATCTTTATTTTATAATGGTTTTGCTTTCTGTACCCAACTTGCTCATTTGTTTCTCTAGCTCTTGAAGCATGGTATCACTTTTCATGTTTAAAACAAACCCCTATTATTCCAATTGAAATGAAAGATTATTAAAATACAACTTTTAATTATTAAACTATACACAAACAATTCAACTTCTTGCACTTCAGATCCTCAGAACCTGTTAACAAAGAGGTTTTGAACATGGAGAATCATCAACTATGTGTTATTTACTCAAAAAAAATCCACAGAAATACCCATACTCCCAAGACTCTTGCTACCTTTTCCCTGTTCTAAACATAAAAGAAGAAAAGACCATTTATCTGACAATTAAAATTATATTTTTACTGTAGGGAGACATACCCGACCATAAAAACACTGCAAATTAAGGAAATTAAGACTTCATTTTCAATATGAAACAGAAAACACAGGAAACGGTTCAGGAAAATTAAATTGCAAACATAAATCTTAAAAACGTATCAGTAACATTATGGCTGCAGGTGCTGCCCAGCTTATATCAATTTGGACCATACTAAAGACCATGACATCATTTTTTATTTCTCTGTCTTCCTTCCCATTTTTTTCCCACTAAAAGCTTCTATTTTTTTTCAGGTTGAAGACATTTCAACCCTGCTCCCATTAACATTTTTTCCTCAGCTGGCTGTTAAATCAATATTAATTGTAGCCTGTCAGAAGCAGGGAGGGGGCAGCTCATCCCTGGGCATCTGGCAGCAACCCCCTAACCCCTGATACAAGCAGGGAGTGCTCTTAGCCTGGATGCAGCACTCAGCACCTCCCAAAACCAGGCTTTTGTGCTGCAAGCAAAAGTCTCTACCTATGAGAAGTGGCTATTTCTGAGGTTACCTAGACTACAAGAGCGCTCTCAAATCACTGAACAACACAGAAATGAGGCTGTCACACAGCTCAGCAGTGGCTGAACATCTCTGGCACAGCATCCTGAGATGTACAGCACTACTTTAACTAAAATAGGGATTTAAAATGGAAACCCAGTGCTAACAAGCTTTGACTAGGTGTGATCCTGCTCATTAGCACAAGGGACCTTAAACCAAAGCCAATTAGAGCACCAGCAGAACAGAGGACACCCAAGCCTGCTCAATCAGCTACTGACTGGAGATGAACACACTGATGCAAAAGGGCTCATTTAACAACAGATTTAATAGTTACAGTCAAAAGCTGTTCTTCATGGCACAGCTAATAAATACAATATAGCTGAGGTGCTCAGCTGGTTGCTCAAGCTGCACTTAGGAGGAGGTCAGATTTTAACTGTTCATAACACACTGAGGCTGCCAGTGGTGACCAAACTTACACTCTGCTCCTGTGTTTACATCAGAGGGGCTCTGACATACAGGTCATTTATGCTGTCTCACAAGACATCCAGCAAAGCCAACTTGGGTCCACAATGAGCAGTGCAAAGGTGTGAAAACACACAAAAGCAATTTATAGGAACACAAATACTCTTCAGTATCCTGTAAAAAGAAACTAACTTGAGAGGTAACCACTGCTTGTACGCCTTTAAGCATCTCAGTTTAGGTATTACCTACTTTTCTACAAAATATGAATGTGTGTGGTATTCATCAGGTAAAATGTGATACCTGCTGCAGGTGGATGATAATGAGAGTGATAGCAGAGTATCTTTAAAAGTGATTATGAGCAGGAAGCACAAGCCAATAATTCTCTTGTATTCTCACTCATTTGTTATTGAAGATATCTCACTGGACCACACCACCAGAGATGCTACAGAAATGATTCAAACAAAAAACCCGAGAAGATATAGCAGCGAAAAGAAAGTTGAAGAAAAGCAGTATCTAAATTAAAGAAGTGTCACACTGGGGTTAAATGCCACTATGGTGACAGGAGTGGAAAGGGCTGACAGTTCAGAAAGGTACAAGAGGCCTGTGATGGGGAGTAACAGGGGTAACTGCAGCCTCTGCTGTACACAGGGACCTAAGAACTGAGATAATTTCCTTCAGTAGAAAAGGAGCCCAGGAAATCCTCTTTTACAGCTCATCAAAGGTTAATAATTACACAAATACCCCCTGGAGGAATCTCCCACATGCCCTGTGCAGACCCCATGAGCTCTATGGCCCTACTGGGAGGGATCTGACAGCCCTGACTGCTTCCCACCATCCTCATCCAAAGGGCTTTGAGGCACACAGCTCCAAGGTATTCCAGCCTTTCTTCCTGAGGTGTACTGCCTTGCCTTCACCTCACACTGAAACAAAAACTATCAATTCACACTTGTGACAAAGGAAAACAACAAATTAACCCAAAGGATCAGGGAGAAAAGCACATTGCATTAATAACCTTAGGAAGTGTAAGACAAATCTGCACTGGGAACTGTTGAGAGAAGCAAAGCAACAGTGCTTTGTGACTCTTGCAACACACAGAATTATCACAGAAGTTATGTAGAATATGGGACAACATGAATAAGGGAGAGTATAAAAAAGAGAATGGGCAGCACTTTGGCACACTCCACTCTGATTATGGGTAAAACCTGCTGCTGTGCTGCACCCCTGCTTCTGTGCTGTGGGGGCATTCCCCTTCAGCTCAGGGCTTAGGGAACAAAAGATGGACACAGGGAGCTCACTGACTGTGCTGGGAAGGACCATAGAAGGAAAATGGTCTGACACCTGCAAAATTTCTTTTGAATACTCCAGTTACCAGGAGGATCTCATATCAATACAAATTATGCTTTCCTCCCCACTGTGGTTTTCCTTAAAAAAATTCTTAGAAATACATCCAAAAGGAAGAGATTGGACAGCCAAGTGCTACCTTCAGAAAGGCAGAGCCTGACACCCCCTCAGAAGTAGACTTTAGGAAGAGAACAAGACAAAACAGCCATTGCATTAAAGAAGCAGAACAACAGCTCTGGGATTAGACTTGATTTCCAGCTGAAGTTAGCACTCAGGCAGCAACAGTGCAGAAAGGCATTCCTGGCCCTACTCCCCCTCTAAATGGTGGGTGATGTTTTTTGGCAAAATCACAAATTATTGGATCCAAATTATTCTTGAAAAAGGCCAGTTACACTTAGGTACCCACATTAATAGAAGAATGTATCCTGGAAAAGGTAATGGATGGTCAGTGAGTGTGGCTTTGTCTCAAGCACAGCACTTTCTGTTAAAAACCCAATTCACCTGGATTCACCATGATGATTTTTGGCTTTGGGTGGCTTATAGCCACTACATACTTCTCTGTATATTAAGCATGAGTACACTGAACACCAACACCCACAATCACGCCTCGAGCTGGAATCAGAACTAAGCTGCAATTTAAAAAATTTGTTCATGCGAACAGAGGAGTATTTCTATACACGCCAAGCTGCATTCTGTATGCGTAGACAACAACTTAAAAAAAAACCCCAAAACCACAGCTGCACATACAGTCGCAGTATGGAATGGGGAAAAAGAACCGAGAAATCACATCTCCGATTTCCATTTACAGGCGGTCTGGGAGGATGGAGAGATGGTTCCCCGCCTCGCCCAGCCCGGAGGCGGGCGGGGAGCGGCAGCCGGGCCGGGCCCGCCGCCGGCCGCTAACAGGTGCTGCGCCCCGAGCTGCGCCGCCAACTTCTCCTCAGCAGCGCCAAGCCGCCTCATTTTCCCCCTTTTTTCCCTCCTCCTCGCCCCTTCCCTAAGATGCGGGGCCACTGAGGTTTACACCCGCGCCACGCAACTTTGGAGCAGAGGGGACCGGAGCTGAAAGCAGAGGAGGGGATGCGCGCCCGCCGCCCCCGCCCGGGCTCCCGTCCCGCCCCGTCCCGTGCCACCGTCGCGCACCACCTGCGCGGCCATGAAGGAGAGGTCCATGGTGCTGCTGCTGGAGCTGCTGGCGGAGCTGGCGGAGGTGCTGAGGCTGCCGCTGCCGCTGCTGCTGCTGCCGGGGGCGGGCGGGGCGCGGGGGCGCGGCGCGGGCACCGCCTCCCCCAGCAGCGGCGGGCGCGGCCGCGGCAGCGGAGCCGACACCGGTACCAGTTCCAGCTCCGGCGGCTCCCGGCACGGCCCGGCCCGGCCCGGCCCGGCGCGGCTGGCGGGCGGCTCGACAGGGGGCGGGGGCGGCGGCGACCCGGCCCCCGCGCTGGGCTGGGCTCGGCCCGCCCCCGCGGCGGGGGGAGGCCGGGGCGGCTCCGCCTGCCCGCCTGCCGGCACCTGTGGGGCGGCCCCGCTCCCCTTCACGGCCGGCGGCGCCTGTGGGGCGGCCCCGCTCCCCCCACGGCCCGGCAGGAGCCCCTGGGCCCCGGGGCTGTTTGCCTACGCGGAGCGGCTCCGCAGCCCGAGCCTGGGTGCGCGGGCACGGCCGCGGGCCCCGGGCTGGCTCCCGCCGCTCGGAGCCGATGGCGGGCCGGTGCTGGGGAGCGAAGCGAGGGGCGAGTAAAGCAGCGAGGGCAGATGCGGCTCGGGCGGCTTGTGCCGCTCCTCTGCATCACTCGCGCCTCTGGGGATGCACACCTGGCGGCCACACTGCCAATCCATCCTGCTAACCCTGCCCAGCTTGCCGATCCATCAGCCTGGTTTTAAAATACTCGGTTTCCCCTCTCACCACGGCTAAAAAGAGCTCCCGACGGCTCAGTGTTACGCCTTTCCATGGCTAAGCTGTTGGAACTTTATTTTCAGCTTCTCTCCTCCTTGTTCCCAGAACTTACTGTTCATCAATACACAACAAACACATTTTGTCCCTTTTCTTATGCTTTTCTCTATTCCTCACAGACACTGTTATCACTTTTAACATGAAAAATTCAGTGTATTCCTTCACAGGTTGCTTCTGAAAAACCTTTGACCCCAACACAAAAAATTAGGATAATAAAAAAGTGCATCTTAATGCATTAAAAGCATTTTTGTGTGTGTGGTTTTTTGTTTGTTTTTTAACCTTTTGACATGTCCATGTTAGTTTCATCTGCTAGGTTGAAATCTTTGACCATGTTTTTACTACTTCAGCCTGTTGCAAGGGTCTGAACCAGGGCTGATGAGAATACAAGTGTATGCCACCATCAGAAGTACATGGAAAGTCAGCTTTGCAGTGGGATTTTAAAGTCTGGAGGAAAAAATAGACCCTGCTTCACCATGTGTGCTGTGAGCTCCATGCTATTTTGCCTGCTGTTGCACTGCTGCAGCAGGAGGTGATGGAAAGAAAATAAGTTGTTTTAAATCAGTCCTTTACTTGAGTGACAATTAATGTGTCTGCCAAAAATGCTTTTATGTCAAGAGGCCCATTAAGTAAACAAGTAAAATCCCAAAGAGGCAATGTAATTTTAAGATTTTTTAATTCAGTTGTGTAAATAATGGAATTGTCTCTTTGTAGAGTCTCTCCAAAGTTTTGAAAGGATATTGATGTGTGTGTCAGAAGCCATAAATTAACTTCAAAACAGTGTTAATCTTTCATCATCCAAATAAATTTTAAATGTGCTGGGTAAACATCTCGTCATAGCAAACATGGCCTGGTCAGTCACAGCATCTGCAGCAACAGAGAATAATAAAATAGTTCATGAGAATAAAAACATAGTTGAAGTTTCAAAATCAGTGATTTCTGCACTCATTTAATTCTGAAGAGGATGAGAATTTTAGAACAACAGAGCTGGAAAGAACCTCAGGAAATAATCTAGTCCATGCATCTGCTTAAAATGCAACCAGTGACCCTCCAAACAGGGTGTTTCTCTTTACCCAATCTCTTCTTTAAAGTATCTAAAGAGGAATGTTCTATTCCCTACCAGGCAGTGCACAGATTTATTCCACTGACCATTCTCTAAGGTTGTGTCAAATGGGAACATGAAGAAGAAATTACTTCATTTGGAACAACAACATCTGAGAACTGCTCTTTGTCTTTTTCTTTTACCAGTCATATGGTATTTTGGCCTTTCCATGAAAGTGCTCAAGAAGGACTTCTAATGGTACAAAGATTTGCCAGTCATGTTTCCAAATATTTTACTGTGATGTTCAACAAGTTTAAGAAATTAACACTAATTCATATTTCTTAAGCCTGACAAAGGAAATAAAAAAAAAATCACTGTTCAGTTTTCACTTTTGATTTTCCTCTGGTTTACTGCCATGTTTGTGGAACAGCATGGTTTGTACTGTTTAAGATACAAATAACTTCTGAGGAACACCAAATTATTTGTGTTTGTAGAATCATAAAGGTTCATTAAGGTTCATAAAGGAGCCATTAAGGTTCAAAAGACCTCTAAGATCATCAAGTCCAATTGTTAACCTGACATTGCCCTGTTCACCACTAAATTATGTCCCCAGGTGCCTTGTCCAGATGCTTTTTGAACAATTCCAGGGATGGTAATTTCACTAATTCCCTGGGCAGACTGTTCCATTGCCTGACCACCCTTATAGTGAAAAAAATTTTCCTAATATGCAATCAAAACCTCCTGTATTGCAGCTTGAGGCCATTTCCTCTTGTCCTGTTACTTGCTACTTGGGAGAAGAGAATGACCACCAGTCTATTAAAACCTCCTTTCAGGCAGTTGTAGAGTACAATGAGCTCCTCCCTGAGCCTCCTTTTCTTCAGGACAAACAGACCCAGCTCCTTCAGCTGCTCCTCATTAGGAGCTCCTGCTCTGTTGCCCTTCTCCAGACTCACTCCACTGAACACAGCATTTGAGGTGTGGCCTCACCAGTGCTGAGTACAGGGGGACAATCCCTGCCCTGGTCCTGCTGGCCACACCAGTGCTGGCCCTGGCCAGGATGGCATTGGCCTTCTTGGCCACCTGGGCACAGCTGGCTCATGTTCAGCTGTTATTGACCAGCACCCCCAGGTCCTTTTCCACTGTGCAGTTTCCCAGACATTGCCCCCCAGCCTGCCCAGACCCATCTGAAGAATTTTCCCACCCTCTGGTAGATCCCACCCAGCTTGGTGTCATCTGCAAACTGCCTGAATGCTATCAATCCCCTCATCAGATCATTGATAAAGATGGTTAACAGGACTGGCCCTAGCACTGAGCCCTGGGGAACACCACTGGTGACCAGCCACCAGCTGGATGTAGCTCCCTTTGCCACCACTCTTCAAGCTTTTAACTATGATACTGCAAAATACAAAGCTTTGTTTCTTCATCTTCCCCCAAAATACATTTTTGGGGTATATAAATTTGTGTGGATATAATTTTTTTTAATATAAATTTTGGATATAAATTGCTTTATCATAGCTCTGTATGTTCTGTAAAACAAATATTTTGGATGTGCGTCTGTCTTTCAGTAATGATAATGCAGAGCTTGAATGAGATCTGCCAGCTGTCCTGCCCACCTTGTGTCTGGCTTTATCATCAAAATATCTAGACCACTTAAAAAGATTATGTCACAATTTGCTATTTCTGTGGACAAACATTGTAGCACCCAGCTAAAAATGCAGACATGATTGTATAACATGATTCTTAAAAACAAGCAAAGATGCTCTTTAATTAGCATTAAAGCTGTTTGCTAAAAAGACCACATTTTTCAGTACAGTGGAACACAACTCAATTAGAGAATAGTTTGGTTTGTGAGTTTTCCTGGGGCATAGTAGGAAATCCTTTCTTGCACTGCATGTGCACATAAGCTCTGCCTTTGCTTCACAAAACAGACCTAACAAAATATGACAATTGAGTCTTGCTGCCAAAAAGGATTTTAAATGGGTTTGTATCTGTACAGCCCCACTTACCATATGCTGTATTTAGATACCCTAGGCAATGCAGTACCAATTTTTAGCTTTGCATCCTGATATCACATTTAAATCTTTCATCTATGCAAAGGGAGACTAAGTTCCCATTTTAAGGAGAGAAGGTAATATTGGTTTTTTGCTGCATTTTAATATAGTTTTATGCTATTTTCTCTGAGTCCCATTTTAAACCTACTGTTGCAATCACACATTAAGGCAATTAATTCCCTTAATGAAGAATCAGCCACAGCGACATGTTGTTATCTATTCTTAGGACAGAGTTCATTCTCTGTGATGGACTCTTGCTGCTCAGCATATCATAAAGGAGGCAAAGGATGCTGAATTTTGCACATGAAGTCTGGCTGGACTGAATCACCAAAAGGGAATTCACTCAGAATCTTCCTTCCTTCCTTCCTTCCTTCCTTCCTTCCTTCCTTCCTTCCTTCCTTCCTTCCTTCCTTCCTGCCTTCCTGCCTTCCTGCCTTCCTTCCTTCCTTCCTTCCTTCCTTCCTTCCTTCCTTCCTTCCTGCCTTCCTGCCTGCCTTCCTGCCTTCCTGCCTTCCTCCCTTCCTCCCTTCCTCCCTTCCTCCCTCCCTCCCTCTTTTCATTCAGGAGCTGAACATTGATTTTATTTGCATTTGGTCTTTCAACAGAAAACGTTGACACCAGGAAATTAACACAGTACAGCCCTTAAATTTCAAGCAGCCAATTTCCCTTCATGGAATGCAAATGCCCCATCTTGCTTCCTGGGTCTCCTGGGCAGCACTGGGACAGTTACTCAGGGGGTCACTGTCGAAGTGGGAATGGAGGTGGTTTGAACTGCTCATTAATAACAAGTAAGATCAGATGTGTGCTTAAATACTCCTTTACAAAGCTCAAGTGCTTGAAGCCATGTTGCAGACTGGTGCTTCCTCTAGCTCCAGGTCCAGCATCGCCTCTTTAGAATATGTCATTCATCTTTAGAATATGTCAGAAGGGGCTCACTGTTTAAAAGGATAAACCCAGAAGAGGGAAACTTTGGTTCTGTGGCCTGCCAACCCCAAGATGAACCAAGTAGGTCCTGGTTCCCTGGGTGCATATCTTCTACTCAAGTGTGGCACTGGGAAGCAGATCTGCTCCCCAAACCACATTGGAGGCAGATGTCTCTGTAGAAGGACATGCAAGTCACCGCAGAAGAGAGAAAGAGCTTGGGGGACTCTGCCTGTACCCAGTGTTCCAGCACCCCTGTGCAAGCAAAGCAGTCTGATAAAGAACTGGGAGGAGAGTTGGCTTTCATGTTAGGTAGTGCTGGGCAAAGAAGTACAGAAATGACTGCAGGAGAAGACAGGCACTGCAGTGCTATCTGTCCAGCCAGAGATATCCAGACCTAGTGAGATGTAGCATGTGAGCTCATACTTTCTCCTCCTTTACTGTGGCAAATGAGATTACAATAACAAAGTTTCATTTTTTTACACAGTAATGTTTGTTAACTTCCATGTCAACATATTTAAGTTATCAAATGGTCAGGATGAGGCTGGGATTCTTCCTTTTATTTTTCTTCCTCCATGGCTGGAAATGGATCTGGCTGCATCAGCGTTGGGAGCTTGGAGGTCAGATCTATACCTACCAATTTCTATGGCTTGGCAAACAGCAGTGTCTTTGTAAGTCAAGGCTGCATCATCCCTGCTGACTTTCTGATATATCACAGTAATCTCAAGAGGGAGCAACACTGCCTGACAAATTTGGTGTGGATTACATCCCTTTTGATTGCTATAAAATTCCACTATCAGCAGCTGTTACATATTGAAGGGCTCACTCACACATAACATAATGAAACTGGTTAGTGCCAAGTAATTCAGGGACAAATTAAATTTGTAACTTTCTGTGTGACTCCTTGATCCCCACAGCTGCTCACACAACAATAGTAATAGTCAGATATTACTCTCAAAAGACTTGTGGGCAAAATATTCCTCACAAAAGAGATTTAGACTTAAAACTCTTCTTAAAACTCAAAGCAGTATCGTTAGCACACAGAGAAGCCATAATACTGCTCAAATTCCTAAGACCTCAGGTTTTTAACTTCATGTAGGATTTAATTCTAACAGGCAAGAACACTTCTGAAGTTCAAGGAACTTCTCCTTGTACTGCTGGCATTGCAGCTTTAAGAGCAGACAATCCAAATTCCTGTGGTACAGGGGACAAACAGAGAAGAGCTTGAGCATAGATAGAGGGAACAGCATTGCCTTCTACTTCACTCCCAGTCTCCACCAAGGGCAGGATGGGCACTCATCCCTGTTGGGGCTCAGCCCTATCCAGCTCCTTGGCTGCTCCAAGTCTTGAAAAAATTGTCATTGCTTTTTCTCATTTATGAGAGCTGAAAATGCAACAGAAGGGGCAGCAAAAGCAAAATCTGGCTCCTCAAACTAGGTCAGTCTGCCTGGCCCACCCCTGAGCCCAGCCATAGGGTGCCTCTTCCTGAGGGAAGGCTGGGGCTGCTCTCTGTGTTTGCAGCCTGGCCCACACCAGGCACTCTCAGCTAGAAAGAAGCTGGGAGAGAAAAGGTGCCAGAGAGGTGGGGAAGTAACCAGCAGGGAGTTACCTCCCCTCAGTGGAGACACACATTTATTACAGACAGATAGCAAATATCTCTTGCAGCCCTGGGGCTGACCCCTCATGGCAGTAGTGGTTGATAAGAGTAAGGGATGTATTGTACAGCCTTCCTTCTCAATTACAGTCTTCTAGGTACTTCGCTACAGAACCATTTGTCTTGGAGATTGCATGTTCAGGTAATGGCTTCAAATCAGTTCATTTCATGTTACATGACAGAAAGATTCATAATGGATCTGGAAATTGGCACTAATTTAAGAGGCACTATTTTGAGATGAAGGCAAAACAGGAAATGCTTCATACTTATACATTATTAAAAACTTGAGAAGTGTCTTGGCTTTTGAAAACATTCATTCCCACCCCAAATTTACATTAGCTGGTACAAAGGAATGAATAAAAGATTGCTGCCAGCAAGGCTGGAATTCCCAGTCCAGGGCAGATTTTCCCTGCAGTAGCCTCCTCTAACCCTGAAGGAAAATCTGTCTCTACCAGTTCTGTTTGTCATTGAGTTAAATGTCTATAAAAAAGCTTTTAACAGTGTAAAACATTCCTAGTGGAAATAAACACTACTTTTTTACTCCATTGAAACAGGCTTTTCACCTGTCCTTAGATCATCCAATCTGTTCAAGGAGAGCAATGAGCTCTGCAGTGTGTTTCCTGTCACAACACATTTCATTTCTTGACATTGACACGCTCTGGACTCATTGAAACAATATATTCATCAACCATAATGTGAATTCAGTTCTGAGTAAGAAATGTCAACATACATTTAAGAATCAAATTCCATGACATAATTACAAAGATGCTAATGAAAAATATTGGAAAGAGGACATATGGCCTTTAGAAGGAGAATTTTATGGTCCCCACTGCAGTTCTCAAGAGAATTAGTTTGCAAAAGGGACTCCTCCACAAAACTGTAAGCATGTGTGGACTTTGTTAAGATAATCAAATATACAGGAGAAGACAGCACTGCACAGAACTTTAAGAAATTATCTACATCAGTCCTCTGCCTTGAATGGGGATGAATTATTATTCACCAGCCCTGGCCAAAGAGGCTTCATCTTCAAGGATATCCCCTGGAAGAGCTGGGCTGCCATTCAGATCCCTGGTACCCCACCTCCTCTCCAAAATAAAAACCACAAACAGACACTTTCAATGGTAGATGGTAGAAGGTAGAGTGCAGAGTTGTAATTGCATCAGGAAGTGAAATTTTAAAAATTATTAAATTAGGTGTGATTGGCTTCTGACAGTTGGGTTGGGTTTTTTTAATAAGACTTGGAGTGAGAGGACAGGGAAAAGCTCTGTGTTCATTGCATAAAGATTTATATTTTCCCCCTCTTTTCCTGGAACACTATGCTCATGAAACACTCAAATTGAATTTCAATGTTTCTGTCACCTGGCAGTTTTCTGATACAATGTGAATTTTTCCATGGTATTCAAGCTGAGCTGAATTTGGGTCACCATCAGCCACTTAATTTTGCTTACCAGTGAGGCAAAGCTAATGAAGATATCTTTCAGAGCAATGTAATATGTGTTCAATGTGTCAGCACTTGTGAAATTGAGTTCATTTCTTCAAAAGATGCAAGGAGCTTTTAAATGCAAGGAGGTAACATAATGAATAAAATGTGAACATTGTGACATTGAACTTTGTTTGGAGCCATTAAACATTTATACCACATTTCAAACATTCCAGCAGGTTACCCTACAGTCATAGGGTATCACAAGAAGATACATCTTGCTTCTCATCTCTGTTTGAATATTGCTGAAGTGAAGCTGCTAAAGAAACTTCAAAAGGAGTGTAAATTATTTACAGGCTCTGGGACTTCCACATTAGAAAATACAATTGGAAAAAAATAATGAGATTTCAGCTCCCCAAACACTCAAAGACAAAAATGCTACATCAAAGATTCACCTTCTTTTAGCTTTAGATGGCATAATACAAACAAGAATTAAAAATATGGTGAGAAGAAGACACCTAGGGAGCCAAATTAATTCCTGATGTCTTTCATGAAGTGTCTTAAAATAGTTTTTCTTTTAAATATGTTGAAGCATTATTTTCACTTCTAGGGCATCTACATAGTTTTTTACTTCTACATATCTTGAAATATTTCACAAAGACAATGACACTGAAAGCTGGAAGACAGGATCATCTCACTAATCACTCTGTAGGACAATGCCCAGCATTCTATTATGTATATCACCCTTTTTTGAGACAATATTCCATAAGCTAATGATTTTCAAGAAGCTTTTCTTGAATTTAAGCCTGTGAAAATACATAAGAATGTTTTTCCCCTGCACATTATCTACCTTTTCCCCACAATGTCCAATAGTTTTTGCCCTTCCAAAATGTAAGGCAGCCCCATATGGCCTTGATGAAGCAGAAAACTTTAGAACTTTATGAGACAAGTGCAGGGACCCCAGTCCAGTCCTCATCAGGGACTTTCCCACATCTCAGAGAACATCAGTGCATCTGGTACTGAGTGGGAAATGAAGTAGAAAGATCCAGCTCTGATTAACATCTGCAGATACTGACAGGTCAGTATGTTCTTCCCATCTGAAGGCAAATTCTGTCTGATTTGGCAGCAGTAATTGTGCTGGGTTTTGTGGCAGCTGTTTTCTGATGCTGATCCTCTTCTGATTTGTCATGATTAAGGCATTGTTCAGCCTGTCTTCCTCAGACATTCCACACAAAGGAAAATAACAACCAGGCACCCCTGTGCAGAGGCTTCCACTGGCAGACAGAAGGTGCTTGGCACCAGTGAGAGGCAGGAAGAGAAATATTCTCTGTCACTGCTGGTGCTGCATCTGTGGACAGGGTGTCACTGTCTGTGCATTGTAATGATCTCAGAAACAACCAGAAACTTTTTCTTTCTTTGTTTAAAAATGAAATTATACAAACAGAAGAAGTAAGGCAATCTCATATGCAGATATCACAGTAACAAATACCTCAGTTTATTGGAGAACCAGTTGCTGTTCCTGACACATCAATGCCTCCCACTGCATTTTATGAGTGAGGCACTTCAGTGGTGATGTATGTAAATAATACAAAATAACTTACAAGAGAAGACATCCGTTTTTTCCTTCCTCCCACTTGCCAATGCTTGTCATGCCCAGCTTCATTAACTTTAATTAAAAGACCATGAAGTCATTAAAGGGAGATGATAGTGAAGTGCAGGATTGCATGATGGAATTCACAATGATGTAAGCAAAGCTAATACTTTTTTCCTTGTTGAAAAAGAAAGCTACTAATATGATCAGCAAGGATTACACTTTGTTTGCTGTCCCCAGTATTTTAGGTCACAAAGCATATTGCTCCCTGAATGCCAAAGCTGACCCTAGGGCTAAAATCAGTGGAAAATGAATGGAAGAAATTGGTTTTTTTGTTTCCTCCCTTCTCTTGGATGTAAAGTAATGAATGCTGAACAGACAACAAAACAAATAATACTTTCCTGGAGTAGAGCAACAAGAATCCTCCTTAAAATAGGACAGGGATGAATCTGGAAAAGGCAAATTTTCCTAAAGGCACTGACCAAAGAGAACTGACCAAGTTCACACATTTCTGGTTGCTGCCAGCTGCAGAATCCATTTGAATGTCTCACATCCCTTTTCTCTCTGGTACAGAGACACTGCTGTTCACCCTCCCTGGTTTGCACCTTCTTCAGAAGCTGACATTGCGAGATTGGTAGAAAAGGGTCTCTCTTCTTTCAGATAGATTGTGAGGTAATGTTTTTGTCTTCCCAAGTAGAATTCATTGCAACTGTATTAATGCCAGATGAAGAAAGGCAAAAAAATGTCAGAAGAAATATAGATATTGAGATTATATATTGATGTATCATTTTGGGAACACTAAAGCAAAGGTCCTGAAATAGGGAAAATTGGTCCTTTTTCCTTCTTCCCCTTGCCAGAGCTATGCCAGTCTTTCACCTTTGAAGTCTCTGTGAGCTACTGCATCAGGCATTATTAGACCTTGTGAGACAGAAATTCTTCAGTAATAAGCTGGTGAGGCACTGGAACAGGCTCCCATAGAAGTTTAAGATGTCCCATCCCAGAAAAGGTTCAAGGCCAGGTTGGATGGGGCACTAAGCAACCTGGTCTAGTGGAAGGTGTCCCTGCTGGCAGGGGGGTTGGAACTAGATCATCTTCAAGGTCTCTTCCAACCCAACCCAAACTGCTATATTATCCTATGGAGAGCAAAATCTTCAAAAGATGCAAACTCCTTTTCTGGTGGCATATGTCAGAGCTTTTTGCTTTATAACAATATTAACTTATTTCATTATCTGTTTTGGGTTGTCATTGTGTTTTACTTTAATAATAGACCGAATTTGCCATAAACAATTAGACTTGGACTGGTTTTGGCAGAAGTTCCAATTGACTCTTTGATTGGTTTTGGCAGAAGGGTCCCAGTGGAATCATTGCAAATATTTTTTTGAGGTGTTTAAGCCCCAGGCAGCTGCTCTCTCACTCCCCCACCAGCAGGACCAGGAAGAGAATCGGAAGGGTAAAAGTTGGAAATCCTGTGGGCTGAGATAAAGACAGCTTAATAGGGAAAGCAAAAGCCTCACACACAAGGAAAAGCAAAAACTTCTTCCCACAGGCAGGCAGATGTTCAGCCATCTCCAGGAGAGCAGAGCCTCATCTCAGGTAATGGTTACTTGGGAAAATGAAATCCATCACCCTAAATGTCTTCCCCTTTCTCCTTCCTCCCTGCACTTTATATTCTGTGCATGATGCCTCATGGTCTGGAGTATCCCTTTGGTCAGTTTGGGTCACTCAGCCCAGCTATGTCTCCCCCCAGCTTCACAGGCCACCCCAATTTCCTGGCCAGCAGGGCAGTGCAGAAAGCAGAAAAGGCCTTGGATCTTCCTAGTTCACATGCTGCTGTCAAGGGTATGTACCCACCAGCAGCTGAGAAGTCCAGGGATAAACCCAGGCTAGATAAATACTACAAACAATACTGTCTGTCTGGTTGCAACAGGAATAACACAGAGCTGCCACCAAGATCAATGTCAATCATTGTTACAGCAGGTAGCATTTGAGGTATACAGAGAAAGTGAGTTTACTGAGCAAGGAGTCAGCTCCAGAGAATGTGATCCAGAGTCATCTCACATGCTCACGTCTCGGAGCTCTTGTATTCAGAAGGGAGCTGCTCTCTGATGTTCCTAAGGTGTCCCAGGTTCTTCTGCTTTCTGGGAGAAGGAGAGGCTCTATCTTAGAATTAACAACTTGGCCCCAAACTGAAGCATATAATGAAGAAAAAACCAAAACACAACAGACCTAACAGATAGAGGGCTGGCCTGCAGGATGCAGTCCTCCCTCAGACTTTTGTCTGATTTCCCATCCTTTTTTTGACAATCTACATTCAGCTTAGTCTCTTGGTATATTAATTATAAACTTTAAACAGGCTACTCGAAATGACTGTCCTTAAAATCCTTCCTTTGTTTGAGATGCAAAATATTCACAGGTATCACTAAATAGTTTTTTACACTTCACAAGGAAAGCAGCTATGGTTGCAAGCATTTGAGTCTGCTCCATCTGTGGTGGCTGCAAAAACTGCAGCGCACAAATTGTCCCAGTAAAATATTTTGTGGGGAACAAAATGTGTACCTGTAGCTGTACTGATGGAGCTGATGGAACTGTTAGAGACACAGAAGATTAAAAAGGGCCTGAAGAGACCATTCTGTTAATTTTTCCAACCTTGGCACAGAATTCAGTGTTCTCCTGAGATGTTTAAAAACATCCAGTGATGAAGACATGGTGGAGATCTGCAAACTGCCCAGGGATATATTTCAGTGTTAACTACTGAATTAATTGTTAGAAAGACTTTCCTAATACCAAACTTTACATTTTCCTTTTTCCTCTTTAAGATGATTGCTTTGCTCTCATCCTCAGTTGAAATGAAGTGTAATTTATTGCCTTCCTTTTCATAGCAAACATTCAGAGATATAAAGACTGCTCTGATTTTTCCTTTATTTTTCTTCTTTCCTGTAGATCAACAACAAATGTTTCAGCATTTCTACACAATTTACATTCTCTAGACCTCACAGGCTTTTCTTGACCTCTTTTCATTTTCCTACACTCTTGAAAACAAGACAGTGTCTAGAATGACATTTTATACATCAAGGATGGACTTAGAAGTGACACCCTAAAACTTTTTTGCTTTAGCTTTACAAATAATGAAAAAAAAAAGTTTGTATTGAAAAAGAGAGCAGATTATCTGAGCCTGTACACCATCAAGACAGTGAAAGCTTCTCCTAAAGAGTCCACAAACATGGCACAGTGACATAGGCAAGAAACAACACTAAAAAAATTAATAACCAAAAAGAGAAACACAGTACTGTAATTGATAATAGATGCTACATACTCTACTTGTCAGTAAACCTAAACCAAAGATAATGAGGAAAACAATTTGTTTCTTCAAAATTTGAGAAAAAGTTTTGAGAAAAAAAAAATCGAATTTGTGATTAGATACTGACAATACACCTGTATTTGTTAATGCATGCAGCCCCTTGGTAAGGGGAATGGCCCATGCCTATCCAAAGTGAGCATCTCACAGAGCAGCTCACAGAAGTATCAATGGTTTTGGCTGAGCTCCAAGCCATGTCACCTGTCCAAACTGATCCATCTTTTGTAGACCCATACGTAATACCCATCAAGTCAAATAAACTATGATCTAATCAAACCAGATACAATGACTATACAATGAAAGAAATCACCTATGAAGGAAGTCAGAATCTGAATGAGCCTGAAGATGCATTCAGGACAGAAATTATTTTGCTGTGGCAAGTGTCCTACTCCAAGGTTTAATATTTTGTTCTAATCTTGAGGAAAGTTTCCCTTGCTTTATTGAAAATTTAGTGAGGTTAGGCTCAAGTTGGTGAAAAAAAAAATCCATTTTTTATCTCTTGTGCAATGAAAAATGCTTTTCATACCTTTTGAAAAAGTCTTCCATAAAGCAAGATGGTGCAGTTTTTAATACAAAGTCAGTGTTTTTCCATGAGGAGTTGTGGAGAGCAGTAAGATCCCTTAATCTTCTGGCTGAGCAATTCCAGGTCTCACAGTCTATTTTCATATATCTTGTGCTCCATTCCCTCAATTATCCTACAAACCCTCTGCTGATCTTGCTCTGTTCCATTGTGTTCCCATCTCTCTTGCACTGGGGAGCCCCAATCTGGGTGCAGTGCTCCACTGCAATAAACCCTACATGTGTAAATTTTCAAACATGGGTCATTGAGTGTTATTTCACTCTAATCCACCCCAGTGGGTCTATTAAGAACCTGAATTACCCTCTTCTAGGGTGGGCTGTACCTGTGAGCCTGAACTATTTTCACAAACCATTTTGCAACAATTGTTTAGCTCTCACATATGTAGGCATGTTCATTTATATCCAAGGGTTTGACCCTCAGCCTGTTCATTCATACAACCCATGTAATTTGCTTTAAACATGGGAAACATTTTTGCAACAGTCAGAGTGTATTTGAATATATTATATCTGAAAAAGAAAAGGTATAGATCAATTCTTCTACTTGCTGTGACTTTGGACACCTTTCCCAGAATCTGGCAGGTATTTATTGTGACATTTCATTTTAGGGGCTGTGATGTTAAATAGTCAAGTACCTAAATTTAACAATTTACTGATGTAGAAACTAGGGAATATATCTCTGCTTCCCTTAGTTGGTGCTATAGCTACTAAATACTTGGTCTCTAAAGGGCAGTGCACTCCATGGGAACCAGAAGTAACAGTCAGGTCCCCAGTAAACCAGTCATGATGATCAGGAGAGGTCAGGAACAGTCAGGTCCCCAGTAAACCAGTCATGATGATCAGGAAACTCTCCAAAGAGAGGCATAATATGTGCTTACTTGGACAGCAGAGGAAGGATGAGTATTTTAGGTGGCTTTCAGGGGAGAAAAGGCTCACTGCTGTTCCAGAGAGTGTTTTATCTGGCAGCGTGGGCTGAGACAATTATGAGTTTGAGCTGTCACTGAAAGAGATGGCCACAGAAATGTCTGTGAGCCTCTACAGCAACTGGGCAGATTTGTTTGTGGGATAATTGCTCATGCTGCCAAAATGAAGGTGGGTCTTCACCTTCCAGAATGAGAGATTCAGGGAATCTGCCCACAGCAAACATTGAAGCATTTGTAGAAATTAAGCAGGGTTTTAAAGGTGTAAGTATTGGGCATAGGATAGCATCAGATAATTCTTTATTCAAGTCTATCCCTTCCTGATTTTTAATTGTCTCGTAAATACTAAACTAGATTATTTTGTATAGTTATTCTCTACTCTTCCTCTTGAACATGATATATGGAATAGGGTAGATGTAGGTTAGCTATGAAAAATTCTTTACTGTGAGGGTGGGTGAGGGACTGGAACAGGCTGCCCAGAGAAATTGTGGATGCCCCATCTCTGGGAGTGTTCAAGGCCAGGTTAGATGAGGCTTTGAACAATATTCCAGTGAAAGGTGTCCCTGCCCATGGAAAGGGGGTTGGAGATGGATAAACTTTAAGATCCCTTCCAACCCAAACCATTCCATAATTCTGTGTAAAAAGAACTCCACACAGAGAGATGGAGAGCCCAATAAGGTGCTTTAACCATGTTCAGATGGCAGGAACACGGCCTTGCAGGCCATGATTTCTGTTGTCAGACTAAGGAATTCTGCTACATTTTATGGGACAGCCCCTCAGAGCAAGACACCAGGGCCTCAGGGCGGTGGGTTCTAGGCATCCCTTAAATATCTTGACCAAGTGTTACTGTAGATGGTCACACACATCTATTCCAGGCAGAAATTGGGATATTATTGTTCTTAGAGTCTTTGAAGAATGGATTATCACCAGTACTTTTTTTCAAAAAGTGACTGGGATGTTGAAATTTTGAAAGGCAGGACAGGGCAGTCATTCATTCAATGGATATTATATGCACTTCATATTCTCACACATGTAAAAATTATAGTTTTTGAAATTCAGACCCCCAAATCAGCTACGGAGATTAAATCCAGGGTTTTCAAAAAGTAAGAACAAGAATATGTATGCATCGATAGTATATTATATAAAATATAACATTACTAGGATATGCTACACACATATATATTATATTTATTAGTTTATGTGCTTCTTGGGAAGGTGATAAATGATTTTGTGCATCCACCTTTGAAGAATTCAGGTCTGGTTTTGGGTGCCTCAGGCAGATATCTTTACATCCTTGATTTCTTCTAGCAAATAGGGCATGATAAACAAGGGGACTTCAATGTGCCAGTGCAATTTTTAAAGCAGTTCTTTTCAAGAAGACCCAAAGCTGAGAGCCTTTTAAAGAAAAGTGTCCTGGAGATACAGACTTGAGATACTGTCAGATTTAACAAACCAGCTTTTATCACTTGTCACATACTGTTGTAGGGAAGCCCATTTAGAAATGTCATGCGGTAGAGCAGCTGTGTAGGTGTACACTGGATGTCAGAGCCTGTTCCATTTGCTGTCTTTCCTCAGAGTGCTCATTAAGGGACTATAGTCACATCTTCCAACATTGTAATTCCGAGTATTAAAGGCATTTATGCATCCAAATAAAATATTTTTATGCCGTGTCAGATGACAATATATCTTGTGCTCCATTCCCTCAAGTATCCTACAAACTGCAAATTTAAATGGTGGTTACTGATTTCATTACTGAGTCCTAAGTGGAATCATTTCATCCAGAAAAAAAAACAGTGGACATAAGAAAACTGGTATGAGTGTAAATTTTTGTCATATATAGCATGACTAAATATTCACCATGTAGTCAGTATGTGATCAGATTAAATTTCTTATTTTTGCATGGGACTTGCAGAGAAAGTGTTGTTTTCTGCACCACCAAAAGCTCAGTCCCACAACACCGTGCACCATTCTTGCCCTCATTGCTGGTGTTTGCTCTGGGTGTTCCCAGGGAAGCAACAACAGCCCAGCAACACCTAAACTCAACTCTTCCCGTTCCTCCAGTGGTTTTAATTCAGCTGGGGGGCTGATCAGTGTGCCCTAGCAGGTTATATGTAGCAGGATTTAAAGCATCTGTCTCTCAGATGGCTACAGATTCTCATGTCTTAGACAGCCTTTCAAAAGTCAGTGTTGGGTGCTGCCAATATGCTAAAAGTTTTTAATGCTGATTTTCTCCTACTTCTGCACACACCAGTCTTAGCAAGCTTGAGGTTGGGACCAGCAGGTGTGCCTTAAGACTCAAAATGGCTCACCTTTTTTAGGCCAAATTCTGTTACATTCTGCTTCCCCTAAAAGAAAAAGCAAGTGGCAGATGCCTTTAGATCTTCAAACACCAAAAGTGTGGTCATTATTAAAATTGAGACAGGAAAGTTTTTGTCAATCTGCCTAAAGCTAGAGAGTCAGGACAGTTTTCCAAAATACCTTCTTCTTTCCCTCCCAGTAATGTGGTTTCATTCCCTAATACTAACACAAATAGAAAGTGCACTACCTTCTCTTCATGGCTTGAGGGGGGTTCATTAGTTTATTACAGATGTTCCAAATTAACCTTCTACCCCAATACAGCAGCTGTGGTTTTACCCTGTGCAACTTCAGCATGATAATATTTGCTTTCTAAAACCCAGAATGTTTTCCAAAGTAAATTATCATCTTGATTGCATCATCATGTGTTGGGAAACCTTCGTGAGTGTTTATGAAAAGGGCAGGAAATGAGAGGTAAAATTGCCTGTGTTTCAGAAAAGTTTATAGTTTATCTAAATTTCCTGGCCTGGAGGAATTCAGTGACTCTAATGCAGCACTGCAGTAGAATTAATTGCCTTGGATATTCTTTTTAATGTGAATGTAATGCTCAGACAAATACAGCTATGGAGAAACCTTGTAATATTTGGTTCACTTGTGTAACCAGAGTGCCTGTAGATGCCAGGCACGGGCTGGGGCTGTGCTGCACCCACCAAGGCTCAGGGGCTGTGCAGGGGCTGCCAGGCTGGCATTTATGCATCACATTCAGCACTCCTGGCTCTCTGCTGCAGGCTGGAAACCCTCCCACCTTTTTCCTGTGCTCCCAGAGGTGCTAGGGTAGGGAAAGAGGTAGGGGCTGGCTTGGTATGGGGGATGTGCTAGTGGTGTGGGGTATGTGCCCTCTTGGGGGTTTGCATGGGATCCCACAGAGGCACCCCAGGACATGAGCAGCAGAGATGCTCCCCTCTGACACCACAGCACTGCACTGAGAGCAAAATGCCTTCCCTGCTTCACAGAGCTGACAGCCTGGGTGTCTTGGGAGCAGAGTTAAATATTTACTTGCTATTACACCATCCACAGATTGCTCTTCTCTGGGGAGTTGTCATCAAGCCTTTAATGCAATATTCAAGCTCATTAACAGCCTGTGAAGACAGACTAAAAGAAAGAGGTCAGAACCCAGTATTTGACTGTATGATGTCTGCACCTGAGGAAAAATGCAATAACCAGAAAATATCCACTCTCAGAAACAGTCTGCTTGTTAACAAGAGCCATGCTGATGGCACAAACTGAACATAAATGAATATGTTCTACATTTTAAAGGGCAGACCCCAAAGCAGAATTTTTTAGCCAGAAAGCAAAAGAAAGCCAAGAACTTTATGAAGTCTGATAGAAGCAGCTACTGCTATCAATATAATTCAGTAAAAACTAAACTAGAATGGTAATAGACATGGACAGCTCTATAAAACCTCCAAACTTCCAGAGAGACAGATAATAGCTTACAAGTAAAAGACTACACAAAGACAAAAGCTTAAAGTAAGAAAGAAGGGGCAAAAAAATCCTCAAAGAAATTAGAACAAAATACTAAATATGCAAATATCAGTCAACTAAAGTCGAGGATCACGGCTTTGCTCCTAGAGCAAATTTACCTTATGTGGCATCAATTAACTAATTCTTTCAACCTGACAAGATCACGGAATTAGTAGGGACTTCAAAAGACTCTCTCTTCTACAATCATTTTGATAGGATGTTTTTCACTCTGTTCCGTAATTAAAATTCCATATCCTTCCCATGAAATCGTTCTGTTTCACTGGCCTCACCACATGGCTGGCTGATGTTTATCTTCCTTATGACCGTTTAATCTCATGCTCCTCATGCTCTTCAAAGCCCACACTGGAGCAGGATGTTCCTGAAGGACTGCAGCCCTGGAGGGACCCAGCCAGGACTGTGCCTGGGGAAAGAGCCCTGAAATGGAGTAGGGATACAAAGGGAGGATCACAGGGCAGCTGAGGTGAAAGGATATGAACTGACCACTCACCCAATTCCTACCCCTGTGCAGCCCAAGGCAGAGCCAGGACTGAGGTCTAGCCTGGGAAGAACAAGTGGGAGGGGGTAGAGGAAGTTTTGTCTTTTCTTCTCACTATCTTAATCTATTTTTAATTGGCAATAAATTGATATAATCCTCCTCCTCTTTTGCCCATGCCAGTAATTGCTAAGCAATCTCTCATCTCTATCTCAGCTCACAAGTCCTTTCATCAAAGCTTCTCCTCCATTCACTGAGAGGCGAGTGCTTGGTAGGCATCTGGCAGCCAGACAAGGTCACACCACCACAACTCCTCACAGCCATCTCTTCAGCATTTAGAGAACATTATGATGCCATTTTATAGAGCACATGTACAGTATCTATCCTCTTCAGTCTTAAATGAAGTACATTTTAACTAAAGGAAGCTTTAGGAATAGAAAACAGAGAGCAATGACAATTATAGATCGCCTAAGCCTTTCCTTGGCATTATTTAGCATAAGAAAAGCTTCTCAGAGAAGAACAGGAAAAAACTCTTCAGAAATAAGAGATGAGCTTGAATTTTCTAGAAGCCTAGTTCATAAAATGAGTTTAATTGCAAATAACAATGTTATTAGACCCACTTATATTGCAAAAACTCAAACAGTTTTATGTGACTGGAGTGGTAGGCAGGAAGAGCTTCCCTCTGAAGCAGCACTGCTTTGGGGCTGAGTTCATCATGGCATGGCTGGCCTCAGAAATTATTAAGTCTTCTCAGAAGCTTTAGTTTTTGAGTATCAGGCAAGCTAGTGAAACTTTAATCTCCAAAGTACTAAGCATCATTTAGTGATTTTTAAAATACAGATACAACCCTTTATTTTAATTACTTCTTAGCATCTTAATGTGTACACATTTGTTTATTAATCTATTGTATCATACTGGTCTTCCCTTTTTTGTGTTGGAGTTTCTTATCAGAATCTTAAGATAAGGTTGCTGGGGTTTTTTAAATTGCACAGTCATAAAAGCCCAGCTTTGAGGGTGGGTCTCCTTGAATTCTCCTGCATCTCACATCCATAGCAGGGAGTCAAGACTCTTTTATATTCTCAGTTCTTTAAACTATTGATACAGTTTAAAGTTTTAATATTTTATATAGTTAAAATTTATGAAATTATATGTTTATATCTATATCTATATCTATATCTATATCTATATCTATATCTATATCTATATAATATAATATAATATATTTATATATCCCATTGGTCTGTATCTTGCATGGCCACGCTCAAGAGTGAATAATGTACCTGAGCTGAATCTTTACCAATGAGAAGTACACTGGAAGGAATTATTTGACATACTTTACAAGTTTTACCCCTGGCAATGCAACCTCGGATGACATTTCCCATTTTTGTAATATGACATGGTTGACCAGTCCATACTTGTCCAGAGCTTTCTCTTCAAAACTGCTGAAGAAAGTTCCTCCCCGTCCTGTACCAATAGGGATGATTCATCCCACTCATATAGCATGCCTTTGGATAATTTTAATTCCAGCTTCCTTTTAATTTAATCTTATTTTTAATTCCATTTTCAACTTTGCCAGGAACATTTTTGAGCTCTATTTTTGTCATCAAAAGAATTTCTGGCTTTAGTGGCATTTGCAATTTTAATTTAAGAATTAATTACTAGAAACTAGAAACCATCATCATTAGTGCATTACAAGATGAACCAGTTTTAAATCCCTGAAAAAAAATTAAGATTTCATGTCATGCCACCTCTAAATTGTAATAAAGGTCACACAGATGTGAACTCAAATTCACTTTAGACTGATGAAAGAATAAGTTATTTTCTTGTCTCCAGATTTTCTGGTGTCTCAGGCTACCCAGGGGTCTGGCCTGTACAAAGATCTGTCCCTTAACACCAGGGGAACATGCAAATTACACCAAAACAGAAGGGTTTACTCCTGATTCTGTTCACCTTTCATGCTCTTGTCTATGGGTTTTAATTTTTTACATTATTGTATTACTAAATTATTAGTATTGCTATTATTCAATTCACCAATAAATTAATTTCTCTGTTACAATAAGGGTTTGATTCAGCAGGCATGCATTACATTAAGGAAGGAATTCAGCTAAGTTCTTCAGGGGCTCTGTCTGTCCTTTGCATTACATGATAAATGAAATTGTTTCTAAAAATTGTTCTAAATTTTTAGAATTTTTTTTCTAAACAAAACAAGTTTTGTTTGTAATATATATTTTGACATAGTTATTGAGCATTATGGGAAAAAATCAGTGACTGTTGAGACCTCTGAAGGAAAGGCCTGTTTGTTCACTGAGACGTTCTGGAGCCGTTTGGGGTGGCTCAGCCTCTGTGCCCAGGGTTCCTGCTGGAGCCCATCTGCCAGCAGAGCAGGGCTCTGGAGAGCAGCAGTGCACAGGGGGCTGGGCTGTGTGCCTGCCACATCCAGAGCTGCTGGCTGGAAGGAGCAGACTCACATTTGGATTTCAGCTTTAAAACCAGAGATTTATGTAATTTGATGGAAAGAGAACAATTTTGTCATGCTGCTTTGAAGTAATTAGAAACAATTTTGGAGCTAATTTCTGTGCGTAGATAGATTTGCAGGACTGATGTTATTTGTGTGTTAAAAATATTATGCCATAGAGCCATAATCCCAAAAATTCTTGTATCTTTGCTTTAGTATTCTGGCCTCAGTGATGTTAACAAAGATACTTGCATAACTAAATTCAACTACATAAAAACAACCTCTTGGTATCAGAACCAAAAGATGAATAAACAAAGAGTGGCAAGGGCAGATAATGTTTTAAAGACTATTGCATTTGAAGAAATTAGCATATTTTCTTGATTTTCTCTTTTCTCTAGTGACAGAACTTGACCTGCAACTGGATATTAAGAGAAATGTGAGAGAAAAAGCAAGGATGCTGTTAAGACCCTAGTGTCCCTGAAGCCCCTCATTCCCAAGAAAACTGATCTTTCCATCAGACCATAAAAATACCATCTCAGAGTTGTAGGGTTTTTTGTAAGTGTTTTTTTTCTTTTTTTAGGACTGAGATAATAATAGAGCTGGTCATAATTGCATTAAGTCATATGCTTACATTTTTGTTCAAAGAGGATTTTATGAATTTGAATGTAAAAGAAATCCAGGGAAGGGAAAGCTACCTAGGAGCTGCAGACCTAATTTTGGGATGCTTCTGCCCTCTTGTGACCATTGTGAGACGCTTTCTGTAGCTCTGTGCTGTGTAGAATAAATGTGCATCACATTTATTCTCATTCACACCCTCGACCTTTCTCAAAACAGCTCTCACTGTGCCAGCAGGTGGCTGTGCCTGCACAAGCTGAGATCCCCATCCATGCCTGACCTCTCTGCCCAGAGGAAAGCAGAACTCTTTGGCCCTGTAATTTTACTTACAGAGGGAAGAGAGGGGACCCAACCAAAAAACCCCAATCCACCACATAAAACAGGTTTCTGATACACTTGTTTTTCTCCAGCTGCAAAATGGAGATTTCGCATTATAATTATCAAGGTCATTGTTAACCTAATGTAACCATAAGTCTTGGAGAAGGGTTGAGTAGAAATTATTATGGGAAATTTTGTTACATTTTTGGGTGCATGCTTTATTTTAGGAGAATTGGCAGTTGTGTCCAATTCTTTTTATATTATTATGGGTTGTTAGGTTTAGTATTGGCATCTGTGGCTGGGTGTGGGTGGCTGATGAGTCCAGGTACCTGTTTTGTGCTGCTGGTGCTGTTTGTAGTGCACTTGGGCAGAATATCATGGGCTATTTTTACTCTGTCTTTCCAGAAATATGGGGGCATGGAAGAGTTGTTGGGTGTGGCATGTGGCAAACTTTGGTTGTGGTTATGGGAGTAGCTCTGAGTGTTATTTTTTGTGCAGACACTGTTGATAATTCGTTGTCTCCTCTGTGTGATGGGGTTTTAGTGGGGTAGCTCTATTCTACCCATGGGCACCAGGCTGGCTTTTGGTTGCAGGCTTGGAGTTGTTGCTAAGATTTTTTGTCACCTTAGAACTTTTATGGGGGCTATCTTGTGCAGTTTAGGGTAGAGAGGAGTCAAAAAGTAGTTTAATTTAAAATAGCAGCTTTGGGAGTTTTAGATAAAGGTTTTCTTTCCAGAGGGAAAGAACTCCAAGAAGAGGTATAATCTTCAATCTTTGGTTTTACAAGACCAAAGTTTCTATGAACTATTAGAGTAGTTTTAGAGGTTAAGTAATTTTCTAAAGCTCCAACAACAGGCATAGGATTAAGAGGATTATGAAGTGAGTGAGGGAGGGAAATTATCTGATGATAATGAATGGGTGTTGTACTGCTTGGCTGCCTGCTCATCTGAGAATGCAGAGAATGGCTGAAAGGGTTTAGCACGAGTTTGTGATGGGGTTTAAAGGTTATTCTACATAGTTTTGACTTCTGTTTGAGGGGGACAAGGAAAGACTGCTACAGAGGTGGCAGGAGATGTGTCAGGATACACTGCAAGAGCTACACAGCCACCAAGGCAGAGGCATGGGCTGCCTGTAAGCTACTGCCACTGTTCCTAACACCATCTCCGGCCTCAAGAGACACATTTTGTGCTGACGTGGTACCCAAGATGGAATCAGGTCAGACAAGGTGACTGATTTTAGAAATAACATTATAAGCTCTTGGGCAACGTGGTATAAGTGCATACATTGCATCCCTTATCACCCCCAGCCCTCTGGAAAGGGGGAGATTTAAAGGACTGCTGAAGACTGTGTAAAGAGCATTGAGTAATGAGGTTGGAAGCACCGGGATGCAAACTCAGTGTTAAACATGTGACCAACAGTCATCCTTTTGAGACATCTGCAGGTACTTGAACAACCTTGTTCCATGTTTTCTCCTCATGTGTGAAATGATTACAAAAATATGAAGAATGTTGATGGAAACAGCAGCATTATTTTCCTGTATTGTCACAGAAGAATTGTGTATTAATTGTGTTTTTTATATAGCATAACTCACTGCAGCTGGGGAGGATTAAGGTCTATATTTTGTCCATGCCGTAAATAAGTGCAGTTATAAAATGATAATGAGTTTTCTTAATTATTAAAAATTATAGCAATTAACATTTTAAATTAATTTCCATTACAAATTGTTATTTTGCCTCTGCAAACAAAGAGTACCCGAGGAGCTGATGGCTGCTTCTGCCCATTCTGGCCCGTTCCCTCCTGCCCTGCATCACCCCTGCCCTGCACTGCACCCAGAGGGCACCCTGGGATCAGCTGGATGCTCTGCAGGACTCCTTTAGCACCACCAGGTGTCCCTACCATGTAAGAAATCACCATCCGAAGCCTAACTTAGAAGCCAAAACACTTTTTTCTTTTTTTTTTCTTTTTTTTTTTTTTTTGTTTGTTTGTTTGGGTTTTTTAATCAACAGGGCTAGTGTTTCCAGAATGGGCAAAAATACGCGCAGCATCCATCCTCCCTGCCTCCCTCACTCTCTCCCTCCATCCCCAAGCACAGAACCAAGATGATTTATGTCCATGAGTATAGAGGCTTCCCAGCTTTCCAGCAGCACTGCAGTTCACTCACTGCCTCTGCTCTTGTCACATAAATATGAATATGAGAACATATCTGACATGACTGTGATACATTTTGCAAAGCAAAGTAGCCTGGTACTCATCTGCCCACCTTCAGGGGTGGCTCTGAGTGTGTGTAGCAACTCTGCTGGGAATTCCATGGTTCCTGCACACCTTCTTTGGTCCTTGACCCTGGGAATGAGCATTCAAACCCAGGCACATGGAGTCACTGCAGAGCTCCTTCCAGCCTTGTGGACCATCTCAGAGTCTCCAGTAGCAAATGTCTGAGGAAGAAATATAATAATAGAGGAATACAAAATAATCATTTCTCCTTCCTTCTTCCTTTTCTCCTTCTCCCAGACTCCAATTCTCAGAAAAGTCCTTCCCATGCCTTCAGAAATGCCCTTTCTGCCTTATGTTTTTATATTACAAAACATTTGGTTTTATATAATCAAATATTTGAAACTACTGTCTTTGACTGACCTGTGCAGTGCCACACCACAGGCACCAATGGATTTAATGAAATAACCTATATTCAGTACTGATTGGATCTGTTAAGTTTCCTGTTCTCAGCTCTGCTCCTCTTTTCTTCTCCCTGTGTTTGGACAGAGGTATGCATACAGGTCACACAAAAACCTCAAGGCAATGATGAAAATAAAACATCAGAATCAGCCAAGAGTTTCCTCACTTGGGGCAGCTGCTGCAACTCTGTGGCTGAGGTGGATTTTTCCTGCTCACCTCCCTCTTCCTGCTGGAACTCTGGGGCACACACAGTTAAAACAGCCACAATCCAATTAATAGGGCAGAATTAATAGGCCTTTTCCATCATGGAGAAAAGACTCCTGAATCACTAACATGTATCCAGTATGGGATATTGTGCCAATTCTTTAAACTGTTCACTTCTGTATTCCTGATTTCCATATGAATTTATTTATATATGCCTATCTCCAACTCTTTCTTTCACAAGCATTGATAAAGCTAACTGCTAACACACATCCTACAAATCAACTTAGATCAATTTTAGAATTAAGAAATAGTTTAGCACATCATAAAATATAAAATCTAAAAATATAAATATGGCAAATATAAATCTTACCACTATGAAATAATTATTCTATTATAGGAGATTTCTGCAATGTATATACCAAAGTATTTACAGTTAAAAAAACCCTAGTCCAGAGTTGCTATTAATAGACCCTGATTCAGTATATTTAGATGTGAAAGATGCATTAAATCTCTAAATCTGGCAGTTAAAAATAAATTTACTCATGTGAGGCCTTAAAAGGAAGACAAGTTTTTAATTTAATACTACACAAGTGAGGCAGAGACATTTAATAACAAATCATTATAAAAAGTTTTCTTCTCTAAAATGATCATTTGGATTTCTTTATCATTTTCTGCCTGGGAATTTCATAGTAAAGGGTAGCTGTAGTTCTGTGGAGACTGAGCAGTGCCAACTGGAAGGATCACTTGGTGTTACACTGTTTTTGTTTCTTTGACAAACAAATTAATAACCAAATAGATAAGCACAGCCTATTGATGCATTTACTGAAACATGGCCATGTTTTCTAAATTTCCACCAGCCACCCCTCCAGTGCTTCAGCAGATGATAATCCCCTGAGTGAATTTGATGCCTCATGGTAAGCACAGAACTGCTGCCATGGATTAAGCCAGAGTTGCTCTGTTTGCAGCCCTTTACACTGTTCCAAGGGAAGGATGAATCAAGCAGGTTTAAAAATCAGCTGGAACTCATGTCCCAGTGGTAAAGGGCTCACAAACAAGACAGAGAAAAAATAAACACTTTCATTAATTCTTACTTCTTTAGGATTTAACATATTCCTTCTGTCTTTAGGCTTTTAGAAGGGCTTCCAGACCACAATCTTCCTTTGGTGCTGTAATGGCATTTCTGGAGGCCAGAAGGAAGCACCAATGTATAAAACTTTCAGCAAGTGTTTAAAAACACAGACCAGATTCTGTGCCATTTGAAAAGAATTTAATAGGAGAAATCAAGGCATTTTTCTACAGAGGAGTAATTTGTAAATAAGAAAATGTCATTATTTCTTTGCATTGATGTATTGCACAAACATTGCCATAACCAAAGTATCTGCAAACAGGCTGATTCCAAGATACCATTGCAGGTTAGAATTACTTTTTATGTGGAGCAAATCCCCAGACAGAGAAAGGCTTAGCAAGGAGATACTTGGAAACAACACTCCTTAAATGTTTTAGGCACATCCTCAATGCTCACTAAATAAGGGAATCAGACAGGCAGCAAAATTAAAAAACATTGCAAAAAGAAAATTGGAAAATCAAGGGGTTTTTTTATTGAAGTAGTTCTAGAGAAAATTTTCAGTCCGGAATACCCTGTCAGGTACACAGATAGCAAAATGCTCACAATTGCAGGTTAATCACAGAAGCACCATGAAGACACATCAGGCAGGAGAAAAAGCCCTCTGTTCATGTCAAAGGGAACACAAATGTTGGAGAGTCCTGGGCTGGGCAGTCCTGTGTGTAATCTTTCAATTTTAGTTAAATTTTGAGTCACAGTGATTTGGACATAAGGGAACAAAACTTTCTCTCAATCACAGACAGAGACCTCAGTGAAACTCAGAGATCTGTCAAAGACAAATGCAAAATTAAATTAGGAGCTGGGTTTACAATAGATTATTACTATTATATAATATAATGTATTATTAAATAATATCAAAAGATTTTGCAAGGGCCATCTGCCAAATGAAATTCTCCACTGTAGTAAGAGCTCAGCAACCACAGAAACAACAAGAGAATCTATGTGAGAGAGACACATTGTTAATGGCACAGCTACAGGAAATGTCTCTGACCAAGCTGGCATCCTTTTAGTTACTCCTAGTTCCATCAAAAAATAGGAAACTGTAAAGTTCATGCAATTACTTGTTTTGTGTTGCTGTGGCTAAGGGAAAAGAAAACACGTGGGTGGATTTTATGGTGGATGCATAGCACAAGCAAGATAAAAATTCTGATTAAATTTTTAAACTCAGGGAAATCAGAGGTGATTTGGGACATAAACTGAGCTGTGGTCTTGATTAATAAGGAAATGGTAATGCTTCCTTCATCGAGTAGATGGCAGCAGTGCCATTTGCTGCATAAATACTCTCTTGTTGACTGTGCTTTTGTAATAGGTGGACAGAGAAGAATGGGAGTCCCTGTTCTGGAACAGACAGCTAGAGGCAAAGGAAAGAAAGAAAGCAAATAAGTGCAGTTCCTCTAGCAAATTCAGTTCAATGAACTCATAATATTGCATTTAGTATACAAACAAATATCCATGGAAAAAAACTCCACATTTTTTCTTCCAAATAGGACTTAATTATATTCTGTGCATGAAGAGAATGAATTCTGCCTCAGGTCTGTCAAAAACATTCTGACCATTATGAACCTCTCCAGAGCCAAGGGGAGCACACACAGTGCATAGGGGAGGCAATTACCAGGCTGCCTGCACGTGTGTGATACTCTGCCTAGAACAGGGGTGAGAACATGGCTGGCAACCTTCAGCCTGTGCACAGGGCTCTGTGTGCTCGTGGGGCAGAATCAGAGTTAGTTATTGGATATTCTGCCAGGTCTGAGAGTTTGCCCTGCCTTCCTTTCTCCAAACGTTGTCCCTGCTGTCTATATGTGAATGCTTTTTCTGTTTTAACAGCCAGGAAATAAAAAGCCCCCAGGGGTTGGAGCCTGATTGCTGCCTTCCTCTGAATTTGGACAAGGGAAGCTGCAGCCCCTGTCCCCAGCTGTCAGCCCTGCCACACACAGCAGAGGGGAGGAGATGGTAGCCAAGCACTCAGAACAGCCAAATAACAACTGGGAGGACCTGCCTGTATTAATCTGGCACAAAGCAGTGACGCCTTTGGTTGTTTAACAAGTTTGAATATCGTGGTTTATACCACACTTTGATGCCCCTGTGTTTTTCTATGGACATCGAAGTCTTACACAGGATATGACTGCCAGAGGTCCACAGGAACAGAGCAGACACATCTGCACCTACAGGTACAGCATCAGCCGGTGTGGGCTCGTGGAGAGACAGTGGCTGGGCTGGGTGAACACCACCAACACATCCACTGGGAATGGGAAGGACTCTCTCCATGAACAGGGGCATGAGGCAAAATGAGGCACAATGCACTCCCCACTTGTTACTTTTTTTTTTTTTTTTCTAGCAGAAAAAGAATTACTAATGTAGTTAATCAGGATTGCTCTGAGGTCTGGAAATGGAATTTTTCAACTTTTTCCCCAGGAAAGTTTTCCATACTTTTTCTTTTTATTTTTTTCTTTTTAAATTTTTTTAAGAGCTAAATCTACCAAAAGATTAGCATATGGACAGTCCAGTCATGCCAAAGGGTCGAAGCAGATAATTTGTTCATAAATATATAAGAGGATTCCCATAATTTCTTTCATAATACTTTCCTTGATTTTTTTTCTTCCAGTGTTTGTAATGGAAATGGGGAAGTACTGACAATTGCTTAATTTAAATCTAACAAAAAGGTTCTATCACAACCATTCAGCACCCACTGATGCTGGGCTGCTGTTTAAGGCTGATCTTAGCTGAACATAGCAGAGGGATAATTTGAGGATATTAATGATTTGGAGGTCTGCACTGTCACACAGAAGGAGGGAAGATCTTGCAGAAATCTATGTTTTCAGCCATTGTTTTACCACATATCAGCATAATCAACGTTATCAGTTTATGTAAGCTTATCCTGGCTCACACACAAGGTAAGCAGTTGCCTCAGGACTGACATGGGACACCTTCTCTGAGCTGGCCAGAATTCTTTCCTAATTCTAAAAGTTTTTGTTGTTGATGAGGCATAGCAGTGAGAATGGCAACCATTTAAGACTGACCAATGCCTTCTGGTAATTATTCATTAATTGACTTCTGGACTGCATGGTGATTGCTAGGTCATGGAATTTTGAGTGATCTAAGCAAGATAATGAAATTCAAAAAGGGAAAGACTCATAGCTTCCCTGTTGCTTACAAATTCAGATCAGTCTGAATTCAGATCAGAAATTACAAAAGACAGAGCTTTTCACTACCTCTTTCCCAGAATTTCAATTTCTTCTTAAAAACGTTACTGCATCATTTGTTTTATTTAATCTCAATAGAAAATACAGCGGCAATGCATGACATGCTTACAAACTGTAGCCATGCATTTGGTAGGGCATGATGAGATGAAATTTATGCTGAAAGGATATCTACCATATTTACAGAACAGCCTGAACACCACAGGCATCACTATGAGCTAAAAGAAAACAGAAGAGTACATAGAAAGTTGCACAATGAATTTCAGGTGAGGGATGCTGAGAACCAATGGGTGCAGCAAAAGAGGTTTCAGGCAGGGAGGGGTGGAGAATTTGGCTTCTGGAGGGACCTAATTTGGTGTTCTACTTGACACTCAGAAATGCAAACTGTTGGAAAATTTGCTACAGTCTTCAAGTTCCTTACAGTCCTCTTAACATTCACATAATGAAAACAGACCCTGTGTGTCTGCCTGGAACATTGCAGCACTTTGCTACCAGCCACCTCTGAATGATCATGTCAGATTTAGGTGAGGAAGACACTCATGTTCCTGTTAAAATCTACCCTTGCTCCCTTCTCCCACACATTCTTTACACATTTGTATTTACTTCCCTCTGCATTAAACCATACTATTTAAGTACTATTTGCAGTACTCAGAGATTTGAAACACAATGATAGTAAATTATTTAGCAAACAATTAGAGAAAGGAGAGCAAACAAAACCACTAATTTCCAAAAGTATCTTTAATCGCTTAGAGCAGGCTCAGAACCCCAAGCAAATATTAAGATAATTAATTGCTGTCAACCTGTCACTCACATGAAAAGCACCTTCAGTCAATTATGCAAACGTGTCCCTCATACTTCAGGAGGTGTGAGCACAGCTACCTGCTGTTTCTGCCAAGGTCACACTGACTTCACAACACTCCTCCCATGGTGTAGAAGTTCAAATCTATTCTGGTAGTTCCTTTAGAATTGCCAAGCCTTTGTTCAGCAATCACTATCAATGAATGAAACGCTTGCTTTATATCTCCGGTGAGTACTTCAAACATAACCTTTGAATAACCTCCAATAATTGGATGACAGATGATGTACATATGAGTTTGGATGTAAAAATTGTTCTAACAAAATCCAGACAAGCACAGAGATGTGAAATTCATGATCAAAAAGGCAAAACAAGGCACCTTTCCAGAACTCGGCTGTTCCCATTCTTTGTTTTGCAGGAAAGATTTTGGCTTATAGGACTTAGAAGTGCTTTATCACTTGATAGCAACATATTCATGACTTCAATAACTACTTAAAGTATTAAATATAGTTGCAAATTGCTTGTGTTGTGGATCTTTGGGATTCCTAACATCCTGTGAGGTGTGCTTTCCCCCAGCCCTTTTAAGCAATAGCCGCTGGTGGAGGATGTGATGGCTGCCTCCACCTTATCCTGGATTTTGGGGGCAGATGGCAACATGGCAGCCAAGGGCTGTCTGGAGTGGTGTCCCAGACGTCTTGCTGGTATGCAAATGTGACCATAAGTCACTCATTTTCCCCTATAAATAGCAGACAGCCCAGGGCCCGTGGAGCTCTCCTGCACGGCAGCGGGCGGCACGCCAGGATCTCTCCTTGAGCAGGGACACCTCTCAAGGTCACTCCTCCAGGCTGAGAGATCCTGTCCCAAACAGACCCTCACTGAGTGGTTACAGCATGATAAACTTTGGCTTCTGAGCTGAGTGCTATAAAGGATTCATTGTGCATGTACAATCCTTTCAACCTAAACTGTTGACCAAGTCTAGGAATGGACCCAGCTGTGCCCAGCCTGCTCTCTGAGAAGGGCTTCAGAAAGCAGGACAGTCTATTCTGAGCCCCATGATTCAGTGGGAGGGTCTTCCTGACAGTTTTGTCTGAACTTTCCCCTATGCAGTAGCAAATCCAGTATACCTTGCCAAGAAATCCTGTTAAATCATTGTCACATTTACCATTGAACATTAACTCACAACTTTCTATTAATACAGTATGTGGTGGCTTCTTTCTTGTGAGTGAAGGGCATCATACCAAGACATAAAGCATATCAGTCTGTCTATCTATCTATCTATCTATCTATCTATCTATCTATCTATCTATCTATCTATCTATCCATCCATATGAGAAAAAAAACCAGAAGGAATGTTGTTGGGGGTATGCCAATACCTCCACCAAGAAAGCACTCTCCAGGAGGAGTGCAACTCTGAACACCCTTCTTCATTTTAGTACACCCTCATAAACCTCACAGGAGGCAGAAAGTACCCATACTTTTTTTCCCCATTACTATCAGTTTTGCTAACTTAATATTATAAATCCTCTTCAGTTCTTTTGCTGAGCATTGTTGAAGATTACATATTTGTACTTAACCATTGTTGCTCCTGTATACAATGTAAGTGTGCTTTAGTGCTTTTCTGTGAGATTTCATTGCTCTGACTTAGTGAAGGAAAGCAGCTTTATTGAGATGGAGCAGGACAGTTTGTCTTCTGGTACAGGACTGTACAGAAATCCTGGCACAGTTATTTGCATGTGGAATGCTTCATGTATCAATGCTAAATAAAGGCAGGCACAGAGTGCCTCACTACCTTTCTGAAGAATAGCCTGTCTGTGTGGGTGCTGCGTTAATCCTGTGACCCACAAAGAGAGAGTGCAAGGATTAGGTTTCCAAAGAAATTAGGCACCCCAAACCTATTTTAGTGTGTTACTTCAGCTGCTTTTATCACATGAAATCTTCAACCTCCAATGCTGAGGCACTGCCTAGCATCTCGATGGCCAGCTCTGTAGATTCAGACTCCTTGTCTCTGAGCAACTAATTTCCATCTCTGACAGAAGGAATTAAAGAAAAAAAAAAGAAAAGGGAGAAGAAAAGGGAAAAAAAGGGAAAAATCCTTAAAGTGTCTAAGTTTAAATAGCTCAGAGATATTTCAAAGGGCTCTGAAATAATCCTGTATTTTCCAGCCCTGGAGGAGCAGGCACTGGGAAGCAGAGTTTGGCCCCCCCTCACTGCCAGGCCATCAGGCTGGAAGAGTCAGCAGCACATCTGTGGGTCCCGTGGATCAGTTTCCCAGTCCTCTAAAAATGTGCTGAAAATGGGCTGTCCTTTGAAAGTTAGCTTAATCTCTTGTTTGCTCAGGACTCCTGTATGCTCTGCATGGCAGGCCAGCCCTGGGAGTGCAGCTTTGGGGTCTCACTTGTGCTCTGTTTGCATATTCTTGTGAGTCTTGCTTGAATGCTTTACACTTGCATCCTCAGAGTCTGGAGGCCTCCCAAAAGGAACCAGCACTGAACCTAAACTCATTTTAGTCTCTGGAGCTGATGCTGCATTCTGGGAGCTAGCTCATGCCATGGGCAATGAATGGTGATTTTATGGCCCAGAGCAGATTTACTGCAAGATCCCTTTCTCAGGGTGAGAAACAGCCTTTGGCTTTTGGCTTTAAACAAGGGGACACAGGTTTTCAGCATCTGGATGCTTCTAACATCAAGTGTGGTAAGGGCTCTCTGGAGACAGTTTTCACTGTCCATTAACTTTTGCAGTGTGTCAGCTTTCCAGTGTAGTTGGAGAAGTCACTATGGAGTTCAGGATGCTAGGACAAAACACACCAATAAGACGATAAAATTCTCTGGACTAGCAAATGTGAGCCAGAAATCTTGGTTGATTCTTCTCTTGCAAAGTAATCCTGCATGTTTACAGCTCACAACAACTTAAAACCAATTCTCTGAAAGAAGTGCATTTTGCCCAGAGCCAAGCTGGAGCTCCCTGTCGCTGGACCGCAGCAGAGGCAGCAGCTGGGACAGATGGAAAGTCAGGCTATGAGTGCAATGCTGATCCACGAGAAATGATTTTGCACATTCTGCAGCATAGTCAAGGGGTTTTGCAACTTTTTAGAAGACTAGAGAAAAGATCAAGAATAAAACTTGAGCTGAGGTTTGAGGCTGGCCATGACTAGTACAGTGAGGTGATCTTTTTGTTTCTTATCCTTTGAAGAAGGAAGAAGGCTGTTCTCACTGTAGGACCAGGCTGTAGACTTGGGGCCTTGGCATAGACCTCTAGCAGATAAAGTGGGATATTGCCTAAACATTGTCTTGGTTTAAGACAATTCAAGTGGGCAGACACTCCAAAATGAATTACATCCCTTTTTAGTTTTAACCTTTCCCTTTCCATCTACAAATGCAAGTAGATACAAGTGAAAAAGTAGCTGTTTACTAAAAAAAAAAAAAGAAATAGCAGCAAGAAAAAGAACATTAGTTAGTGGATCCAAGGTTGCTGTATCTGACAGGCAATGCCCTCTCCTTCTCTCCAGCAGTGGCAGCTTCACTGACAGAAGCAGCTGAAAGACTGTGGTGGTGGGGAAGCTCTGGAGCCAGAGAACTCAGCAAACTTGCAGAGTCCATTTCTGTGCCTCCTGCTGGCTGGCTGGAGCTGGCTGGTGCCAGCACTGCAGTTTCTGAGCCATCCATTGGTGTTGCCACAAGTGGTGTCCCCAGGCACTGGAACCAGCCCCTCCCAGCCCATGGCTCTGGCTGGGCACCGTGGCTGTACACAGGTGCTGTGAAACTTTCCTTGAAGCAGTTTAGCACTGCAAAATGCAGCTTCTTGCAAGCAGGCAGCTCAGAGAGAACAAAAGCAACCTCCTGCCTTGCTCTGTCCCAGCTTCCCCTCAAGAAAGAAAGGGAAAGGGGAAGAGAATTCTGCCTGCGAGAGCCTGACCTCAAAAGGACCTGGCACGCTGACCTCTGTCGCAGACAACTTTTATAAAAAATCCTTTCCTTAGGACTTTTCCTCCTGAGAAGCTGAGAGGCTTCAGGAACAAAATGTAAACATTAGTTTTCTGCTGCTGTGGAATGCAACAGGTGGATCTGTGATTGGTCTCATGTGGTTGTTTGTAATTAATGGCCAATCACAGTCAGCTGGCTCGGACTCTCTGTTAGAGACACAAGCTTTTGTTATTCTTTCTTTTTCTGTTCTTAGCTAGCCTTCTGATGAAACCTTTGCTTCTATTCTTTTAGTATAGTTTTAAGGTAATATGTATATCATAAAATAATAAATCAAGCCTTCTGAAACATGGAGTCAGATCCTCATCTCTTCCCTCAACCTGAGACCCCTGTGAGCACCATCACAGACCTCTGTGGTTCTGTGTCCAGCTGACAGCTCTTAGAGAGACAGTAATATTTTTGGGCACAGGTAGATATGGAACACAATAACACTTTGGGTTGCTCAGGACAGTGTTGTATAATCTGGTGCTCTTGTAGAAAGATGAAAAGTAGTTATAGCCAGATTACTGTTCAGTAAGACCTCATTCCTCATATGTGCTCTTAAATGACTTTTCAATTCACTAAGAAAATTGCTGCAGTTGGATGAGCCCTCAAAAATTGTCTTTGTCCCTTTTTTCACTGTCCAGAGAAGTGGACAATTTCAAAACAAGTGGAACTCAGGAAGTATTTAAAGTAGAACAGTGATCTCCAAAACTGCACATGCATCATTATGCACTTCCCACTCTTGTGCACAGAATTCAACATTCATTTGTGTTTAGATCTTGTATTTAAACTACATTTGCATTGTCACTGAAGAGAAATGATTTTGTAAGGGCACTGAAATCTCTGCACCTGCTTTTTCTTCCTTCCTTGAACAAGCCAGAATGGTGCAAAGAACACCAGTGTACACTAAGTTAAATCTGTGCTAAGATGTCCATCTTCCTCAGAGGAGAAGATAGATTGCTCTAATATGCAAGGTTTTGTAATAACAAAATGTCTCACCTAAAATTGTAGCTTAGCTGCTAGATTAGGCAGAAAGAATTATTCCCATGTAGATTCTAACGTTGTATTTTAATAAATGTTTTAAATAAAGGGAAGGCTACTTCCCATGCAGTTTTGCTTTGTTCTAATGAAATATTTACCATGCTGTAATTGCAGTCCATCCGTCAGGCAGAAGAATACTGCCAGCCATGTAATAAATATTCTACTATGCCTAAGCTAGGCTTTTTTAAAAAGACATTTCTTTTAGTAGGTAAGAGTTGTTTGATAATGGTTTGTTCTGAGATGACCACTAAGGAATTTGTTCATTAAATGGATTTCAGAAACAGCAGGAGTGTAAGATTCTTCACACATCATCACATTTAGCTAATCATTTATACATTCAAGAAACTTTACTAACTATGCCTCACAGAGGAGAAACAAACCACATGAGTCAAATCACCAAGTTACTTCTCAATTGCAAAGGCATTTCATAAAATCACCTCTAAAAATAAAGAAAGCTCTTTTAAAAACAGAAAAAATGGAAATTCTAGAAAGGGCAATATGCAGATTCAGCTAGCTCCCCACTACCATAACTCTGCTGCTCAGCTTAAATCAGCTGAGACCCTAGATCTCCCTTCAGTCAATGCCAGAGTATTTTTTTTTCCCCTTCCAAAACTATTCTAAAGGAAAAAAAATCCAATTTAATCATAACAAAGGACATCAAAACAGGCCTGGATTTATTTCCACACTGGTCAATGTCCAAGGACAAGGATCATGTACTCACTTTTGTGTCACATCCACTGGTGTTTCTCACCTCTTTGGCCACAGCTGCCCTCTTCCACTAGAGCTGATATGGGCTCAGCATCTTCAGGCTCATGCCAATACTTAATTTCAATTTACAAAAAATAACTGCAAGTACTCCCGTAAAACCAAATTACTTGGAATAGTGGAAGTTCAGGTGGTGCTGTAGAGAGGGCAGAAAACATCACAGGAACTCCCATACTGCTTCCTACCTCTATTACTGTTCACAGCTTCTCTGTCAGGAAAAAACCAGGGTGGGGACAGGCAGGGAGAGAGAATGCAGCAGGACAAAGAGTGAAACTGCTCATTTCTCTCAGTTCCCTCTCTCCCTCTTTCCTTTCTTTTCTTTCATCTAATACTTGGATCTGACAAATGGAAAAGAGCAGAGGATCGCCAGGAGGTAGCAATAAATATGCAGCAGTACTTTTCTGCCTTTAGTTTTCACCTTCATTCATAGCAGAAAAATTGCCTCAACGTATTCTTCCTTACAGAATGGGGAGGAGGACACTTTATGCCAAACAGAGATGTATTTATTTCCTCTTAAAAGAAAAGATCAGCCTCTTACTTCTGTATTCAGAAGCGTGTATTTACAGAGTTGTTACATCGCCTACAACCAGACTTTAAATATTTATTGCCTGTGTGGTTGAAAAATAATACAATCAGATGACAAGCACTCCTCCTCAGATTCTCCCTCTGACAATATTTCAAGCCATGGGGGAGCACACACCACAGCTAGCCAGCAACTTACTCCTCGAGCAGCTCTGCAGGGACAGATCCTTCTGGAATGCTGGGTTCCTCCGCAGCTGGGAGGGGAACACAAGCCTGAGGAGACCAGGGCTCCACATCTCACAGAAAAGATCCAGACTCCCAAAGCAAAACAGAGGGAAAGGATCATCAGAATAGTAATGCTCAGCTTTGAATACTCCTGATGCACCACACAGAGAATTACCCTGGGTTTTGGACTGCACAATCCATGCCAGCCATTCCCAGCCTGAGTCTCCCCATGCATGCACAGGGGAGGCATCTTGAGCAGCAATGAAAACAGAAATCACAACAAATGGGAAACTCTCCTTAGGACAGACCAAGCCTACAATTTGAAAAATATTCTCCTGCTCAGGAGGAGCCACCAGTGTCACTGCAATAGGGAGCAATATCCCAGGGAGCTGCAGCATGTCTTAAAGGATGATCCCAGATTTTCAAACACCTTATGTGTCACCAGTGCTCAGCATGCCCCTGCAGGACACCACTGATGTGTTCATCTCTATTAAAAGAACCACTGCTAAATCAGGCAAGTCTTAAAGGACCAATAAAACCTTTGCTCACTGTACAGTGTGGGCTTGGTATGATCTGGGAAATGTGAAATACTTTCTGCCCATTCTGTTAACTTTATGGAAGATGGAGTCCAATGCAAAATGCTCTTAAAAGTTTCAATTACAAATATTGATGAGCTTTTAGATCAAGGCCTCTAGCTTTTAGTCATCTTTGTGGGAAATAGCAAAGCTTTGACTTTTCCTTGTTCATGGTGTTTCAGCAGTACCTCACACTTAGCTCGATAAGAGTGTCCAGTGTCTACTGAATTGTCCACAGTGCATTGTACAATTGTATAATTGCTGCATTGTATAATTTTTTTCTGAAGTGGAAACTCTGAACTACACAAGTTCTGTTACACACAGGAAATTTTTTCTTCTTTTTCTTAAAAAGATAAGAAGTACCTGATGAAAAGTGCGAATGCATAAGTAACATCTTAACATATATGACAAGTCAGGAAGTTTTCCTGCTACTAAACTGATGATTTCTCTTGTGAATACAGACAAAATAAATTTATTTTATTTTTGCCATTTCCAATTTTTCTTGTCTGGGCCCTGCAGTTACAAAACTCTTGATTAACTTTCATGTAGAGTGAGAGTAGGGAACTTTCCATGCAGCACTTGGGTTGCCAAAGGATTGTTGGCTTATTCCAGGAAAGGCGAAGTCATTGCCTGTGATACTCTGTAAATACAAAGAGATGAGATGAAAGCACGCCCATTCCTTCTCTCACATGGGTGCAGATGGACCAGGTGAAGTTACTGTGAAGAATATGAGCATCTTTGTCAGCACTGATGCAGCACCCACATCTCACATCCCTAGCTGTAAGTACAGGGATACTGAAGTAAATGACAGAATTGTTCCTTGCCTCTCCTGCCCTAATACAGAACAGAAGAAATGCATTTTCCAATGCATTTTCACTCTTAGAAAATATGCAAGAATGCAGAAGTGTTATTTATGGCTTTCAAAAGGCTAGAAAAAGCAAAATGTTGGCAAAGATTTTGCACAGAAAAGGTCAAACCCATGTTATGAGGTAGCCATAAAGAATGGAAATAAAAGCATCATGCCTTTCTTTAAAGGCCCAATATCAAAATTTAATTTCCAAATACTGCAAAAGAAGAAAATATATAAGAAAAAATTTATGTTTCAAAGCACAAAGGCTAAACACACACCAAAATTACAAACACTCAAGAGGATGGCAAAATTTCACATCGCTTATGAATGAAAGGCTAAACTAGCCAGCAAAAAAGGGTTGAAAAAAGCAATGCAAATCTTGAAATAATACCAATGAGATGGTAGAGAGAGGACAAGGGGAGATGGCCAGCAGTGAGCATCCTGTGCTCAGAAGACATGCTGGGAAAATGCCAGAAACAAGTGGCAAACAGGATTTCCATTCTGCTTAAACTTGCTTCATTCCTTGAGAGACTCTGCTGTGCTGAACAGGGTTATTTCAGTTTTACCCCTGAGAGCAGGAGCATTCTCAAAAAACTTTTTATGCCACTGACAGAAGGCACTCCTTAATTTGCCCAGTTTTGTCAGATGTTATCTGGGTTTTACAGCCCTGGATATTATCTAGGTGAGATAAGGGAGCTCACAGCCTTGGCCTTGGCCAGAGATTCCCTCATGCCTTAGTTCCATTGGCATCTCAGCCTGGCAGAGCAGGCTCCCTCCCATTTGTTACCCACCACGTGCCCAGAGGGCAGCTGGCACAGGGCAATCCAGGGGTACATGGTTATATAAACAAGGAAAAGCCAAAGATTTTCATGAGTTAAACTCCTATGTAGCAGCAATAAGTATATTAATAGGTAAATCCAGCACTGATGTTTTTACAGGAAGATTTCCTCTCTCCTTCATGTCCTGGGCTCTATGGCACAGGAGAGCCATGGGCTGCTTTCACCTTGCATGAGCAAATCAAATCTTCAGGGAGCAGCTTTAACCACTTCCCCTGAAAAGTCAGAGCCCTTTTCTCATGGGTAAAGGGATAAGAAAAACCCCATAAAAACAACAAATGTCCAATGCCCTAAGATACAGCCTTTCTCCTGATGGCAAGGGTAAATCTACTGGCTTTTTCTTTTTGGACAAAACACTTTTTTTTCTTCCCAGTCTAAACCTTTGCCTCAGGTTTATTCCTGTGGAAATGAAGGAACAGGGAGAGCAGAGAAATTGCCATTGCCCCTTCTTCAGCTGCTACATCACACGCCCATCTCTCCTCCTCTGAGATCACTTGCTAGAAGCTGGTTCTGTACCTCTTGTTTTCCCAAGCACTCCTTGCTCCATTGGCACAGGGGCTTCCTCAGCATCTCAGTTGTGCCCCAAATGTTCTCCCTTCCTTCCCCAGGCTTCCCTGCTGGGCAGGGGGCTCATGGCACAGGATTCTGTCTCTCTGCAGCCAGGGCCAGCACAGCCAGTCCCAAAGCTGAAACGTCTCTGCCTCTGCCCTGACCATGAGCTTTGGACCTAGACACAGGTGTAGGACAGAGTTGTGCAGCAGAACATGTAATTTTCATCACAGAACACCTTCAGGCTGTTGTCTCCAGCTCAGATTGCTTTTGGGGGCAGCCACACTCATTTCTAGGGTTTCCCACTGCCAAAGCAGTCATTGACAGCGAGGAGTGTGTTGCTATACCCAGCAAGGAGAATGACAACAAATATCAGAGGAAACAGGAAGAAAAATTAATTAAACATGTGCATAAAAATAATTACATTCTGCAAAAGGACACATGCAATCTGACATTCCACGGATGATTCATGCTTCCCTGCTTTTTCTCCCATGCTCCCTTGAGGTCAGCTCTTAGTCATCCTGAGGAGGGTGTGTGCGCTCACAGAGCCATGCTGCCTTCATGGGGACCGCTCTCCTCATCCTCACCACCAGCACAGCCACATCTGCTGGAACAGAGCACATGAGATCTCCAGGAACAACCACAGATCTGCTGTGTCTTCCAGGCTTTTCCAAACCCCTGGAACAAAAAAAGCTCAAAACCCACACAGAATCACTGACAGGCAGATTATTAGCCCCTCAGCTTTGTTACAGACTGCTGCAAAGGTTCTGTTAGATTAGCTGGGACCTGGTGAGCATGGAGTCAGCTTGATCCCCATCACTGGTTCTGTAGGACTAGCAGGAAGAATGAGATTGTGCCAGACAATAAACTGTTTTTTATTTTCTAGGCAGCTTTATCAAAAACCTCAGAGGCCTCATTACAAGAGACCCTGACATCTCCACCCCTCAGCTCTTTCTCTATTAACCAAAGTGTGTAAGGAAGGAATTTTAGATGTCCTTGCAATGCAGCACTGACTGCAGCATGCAGTTTCCTGTACTGTGATCTTCCTTTGTGGCTCACAGTGCTTCACCACAGGCTCTGATGGCTGCACTTCAGCCCAAGCAGTTCTGGTAGCTTACACCCCCTGCAGGGCCCTCTCTGCTGCTGCCCTGGCACTGGGTCGCACCCACCAGCCCTTTTTGCTCCCAGAACAGCTCTGCTGAGGGGTAACTCTGTTATCACCATGTGGTGGTGATGTATTTCTGGCAGGCTTTAAATGAGGCAAGGAGCAGAGCTGGTAGGAAAGGCAAAGCATGGCAGGTATACAGTAGGAACAGCCCACAGCTGATCTGGGTGTGGGCAATGGTGATGCTCAGCACAGCTGGTGACATTGCTGGATGAAATGGGATCAGAAGATAAAACAGAGCCTTGGGCAAGGAAGAGGTTCTCAATTTAAATCTGAGGCACATAAAGCAGAGAGAGCTGGCCATTTAAGCATTTTTTTTTTGTAAGGAATGGACAAGGCTGATGTTATGAGCCAGGAAACAAGAAGGGAGTTGCAGAAAGAAGAAAAGGGACTGAGAGGGAAATGAATGAGTGCTCTGGGGCATTTGTTCCCTTCTATTTCAGAGAAATACCTCTTTCAAGCAGTAATAACCTCCCTGAAAAGCAAAATGGACTGAGTGTTTCAGTGCAGCTGCAGGACTCTGCCCTGCTCCAGTGAAGCACTTAAGCACATCCTGACTTTCAGGCTTATGGGCAGCCCAGAAAGCCAACAGGACCATGCACTTTCTTGGACAGAATTCTGAATATAAATGCTCTGCTGGATTCAGACCTGGGAGCTAGAATCTGCCTTCAGCTCGAGTCATGTAATTTCAACAAAGGCTGGACTGACAACTGGGAAACACCACCCTGTGTGTGTGTGAATGTAAGGGAAATGATCTTACCAAAGAAGAGACGCTGAATTGAACTAATATATTTAACTTTTACATAATAAAGTTATAATTTTCAAGGTAGTTTTCAAATAGTGTCATCGTTTGAGCCTGGCACAGAGCCAGTGCCCCATGAAAATGCCTCACCCTGGTGTCTGCTGTGAGATGTGACCAGGAATAAGCAAAACAGGCTCTAACTTAAACATAAAGACCACTTTATTACTTAAACTACAGGGAAATAGGGAGAGACTATAAGGAAAAAGAAGAAAAAGAATTGAAAACCTTACAAAAAAAACCATTTTCCTCCTCCCCACCACCTGACTTTCCCAATCCAATACATTCTCTCAAAACAACTGCCCAGCCTTGGCCCCACACGTTAGTATACTCAAACTGCAGTTCATGAAGAGGAAAGGAGTCCTTCTTGTTCCATAGGCTTCTCCTGGAAACACACTGAAATCCCGGATGCTTCCTTGTCACTTCGGCACCGCCCGGGGAAAAAAAAAGTCCTTTTGCCGCTTGTGACATGTTCCTTCCATGCCCAGTGCTCTCACCACCGAGACATGGATCAGAGCTGCTTTTAGGGTGGTCTTTCAAGGATGCCTTGTCTCACTCCAAAAAGGCACAGTCTCTGCTTTTGGGACAACTGTCCCCCCCATATTTTTCCAACCCCCTGGGGCCGGGGGGTCCTCACAAATGAACCCTCCTGGTTTTGAGGCACTGCCTCCCCCTAAATGCAGTCTGTGTCACAGGAACAACTGAGTCCATGGCTACAAGAAAAAGTCCAGCCAAAAGGCCACTCCAAATCATCTCTCCCCATCCAATCATCTCCACAATCTCCGGGCCAAGTCATCTCATCTCTCATCTCCCTTCTTATTCAGCTTCGAGGAGGATTAGCATTTTTGTAAGGCCCCAATCATGCAAGAAAGGGTTAAAAGTTTTCAGTCTCTCTGCTGTCGGTCCCGGAGCAACTCCCACGCACGCTGCCCACACGCTGCCGCTGCGGCCGGGCAGTCTCCCTCCTTCTCCTCCTGCCTGGCTGCTCTCCTGGGGAGGGGGGAAGGGGGGGCTGGCTGCCCGAGGGCTGACTCTCTGGGACCTTCCACCCTTCCATCCTCGAAGCCCCCCCGAAGCCCCCTCAACCCCATCTCTGTCCAGGCCCCGGGCCTACCACGTGGCTGCCCCTCCCCCGCCCAGCAGCAGCGGGCCGGACGGGGGAGAGATCTGACCTCTTCGCCCGACGATGTCCAAAAGAGGAAGTGCCAGGGCAGTGCCCTGCTTTTAACCCCTGTGTATTCTCGGAGGTGTGTCCAAACCCCACTGGCTACACCAGGTGTCAGTATGAAACCCAAAACCTTCATTGGTTTGACCACAGCTTCCCAGAATTCCCACTTCTTCCTGGTCAAACCATGACAAATAGCCTTTGGGTATATGCTGTATATCCTTCTGCTTCTACCACTCCTCTGGAAATTATGGCTTCTAAAAAGTATTTTTTTCTTATAGGATTCTATGCATTTTGGTCTGTGGAGCTTGAATTGATTGATACAAACAGATGTGTTTCATTTTTACAGCTGGACTATTTAACTATTTATTTTCTTTTGCTAAAACTACTTCTCAGCAATGACATGTCAGCAATGTAATCGTGCAGGACTTGATGAGTAAAAGACACACAGGAGGAGGAAACCATCTGGTTGAAAGGAGAGTATCCATCCTCTGCACAGGGGACAAGACTATAAATAAAACCTTACTGATCTGAAAGGGTATTGGAAAGCACCAGTCAGATTCTGTTTTACTGTTAAGCCACACTTCAGTACATCCTTCTGGAAACCAAGCATGGACTACTGGAGGAACACTCTGCATGCCTATTGATTTCTTTATTTAGTTTGCAGGCAGTGGAATTGGAGCACAAGGATCACTGTTTTCAGACCTTTCACTTCATTCTGCAAAATGACAAAAAAGTTATACAAAATTTTTGAGCTCATTTGACAATTGTAGAGATGTCTCAGAACTAAAAGTGGGTTTCAGCTGATATTAATTGTGATATTTTAATAACATGAGATCTTTATCCTCTTCAGGTTTCATGGCATCATTCTACTTTTGCCACTAATTTTGTAAAGACCCTTTATTTTCAGACAAGCAAAAATGTTTGAATCAATTCAAATTATTAACCTCTACTAATGAAAGTCAAATAAGGTGTCATCCCCCTGATAAGCCATGCTGGATGAGGATCAGGCTGAGTATTTAACAACTTTTTCCCCTCAATCTTCAATGGCAACCTCTCTTCCCACACCTCTGGAGTGGATGGACAGCAGGGTGGGGACTGGGGAGCTAAGTGAAAACTGAAAACTGAAAAGGGCAAGTTTTAAATCAGATAGGAAGGAATTCTTTACTGTGAGAGTGGTAAAGAAGTGGAACAAGTTGCCTAGAGAAGCTGTGGATGATCCATCCCTGGAAAGGCTCAAGGCCAGGTTGGATGGGGCTCTGAGCAACCTGCTCTAGTTAAAAGTGTCACTGCCCATGGCAGGGGGAGTTGGAATGAAATGACTTTACAACCCAAACCATCCTATGATTCTATTATAATTTTTAATTTTGTATCTGATTTGGTCTCTGAGATGATGGGAATATCCCAGCAACTCCATGAAGAATTTGTGAGCCCTCCAAGTACTGTGGATAAAACATGCCATCACTGCAATTCTTACACCAGCATTTAATGGAAGTGCTCTCAACGCAAGTAAGACTCATAAACAATTTGAGAATTTGAAACCAAACAGAGTGAAATTTTAGAGAGGAAGATTCTCAGCTGGATACCCAGGCATTCATCAGTGGTCCTCCCACCCACCCTGTCCATGGAGGTGGCAGGATTCTGAGGAATACAGATACAGAAATCTGCTCCCTTTTCAAACTCTATCATGAAGTGAGGCAGCTCATGTTAGGACTGGATAGGGACTTTGTGATTGTCTGGTTTCTAGAAAAGGAAGCTGAGGGAGGATCACATTGTTCTCTACAGCTTCCTGAGGAAGGAAAGTAGAGAGGAAGGCACTAAGCATTTCTCCCTGGGACACAGGGATATATGTTCTGGGAATAGTCCAAAGTTGCATCAGAGGAGATCCAGAGATGGCATTAGGAAACATTTCTTTACCAAGAGTGTGGTCTGGAATAGGTCTGCAATAGGCTTTCTAGAGAGGTGGTTGATATCCCAAACCAGTCAGTACTTCAAAGGCATTTGGACAGTGCCCTTAGTAATGTGCTCTGGCTTTTGGACAGTCCAGATGGTTGTTGTAGGTCCTTTCCAAATAAAGTATTCTATTCTATTCTATTCTATTCTATTCTATTCTATTCTATTCTATTCTATTCTATTCTATTCTATTCTATTCTATTCAAGTGCACATACAGGAAAACATGGAGAGTAAGGGATTGCAGCATGACACAAATCCTCTGAGGAATTAGCTTGGTCCCATTTTGGAAGATGCCTTTTCAGGCCACTTGAGTCAAAGCAGTGGTGAATTCTGGGGATGAGGATGGCACCAGGTGCTGCCAAGGGCCCCTCACAGCTCCTGAGAGCCTCTTCTCTAAAGATGTATTTTGAAGAGAGACATTCAGGAGCCCTTTAAGAAATCACTGGCTGCTGTTTGATGGTGGTTTTTTTTCTCAAGACCAATGAAACCAGACAGAAAATGGTGACATTTCAAATTTTGGGATGTTAATGACTTGACTATTATTGCCTTTCATCAAGTGTAGAGGGCACTGAACACTTGGTCTGTCAGGGTACACCAAGGGCTGCTGCCCCATGGGAGAAGGTCAGCCAGGAGCTGAGCACTGTCTGTGCTCATCAGAATTTTTGCCTTGCTCTGTAAATTGCAAACACACTGCAATGCACTGTTTCAAGGAGTTTCACAGCTGGACTCTTTTTTTTCTAAAACCAAAGGAATCTAATATTGTATGTAGCACCATATCAGGGTCTCTGGAGCCATATGAACAGTCTCAAGAAATAACACTCCTGTTTTGGGTAAATGGTCATATACTTTCAATCTAAGCTTGTAGTGAGGTTTGCATAATTGAGTGGCACTTTTGGATGTGATATATTTCTCCTTGTGATCTTTAAAACAGGAGATGGGTATGTACTGGAAAGAGGCTTATAAAACTTAAAAAGCAACAAAGGATGCAAAATCCATTTGCTGGTGTTTTCACAGTTCAGTGAAACTGTACATAAATATTATTATACAATCAAATAGAAATAGTGTGCTGGCTGACAGTGAAACAGAAAGGAAAATGTAAAACATTCAGCACTGAGATTTTTTTAAAGCCATTTAGGGAAATGCTTAATTTCTGCTGGAAAATGTAGATTTCATATTCCTCTATGGTATTTATTCTTTCATTGGTTAGGAAGGCTTTAGCACCATTCTCATCAATCACACAGTCTGAAAAATATCAGCTAAAAATAAGGTCAATGAGACAAAGAGAAATAGCTCATTGTACAGGAAATTTCTTATTTTTCCCTGTCTGATTAGCTGTATGTTTGCTAGAGCTGAATTGCCAGCTAACTATTAACTAATGCCCCAAACCTGCAAATACATATTCATATTCATATTAATTGTAAAGGAACTTAGCCCCTTAATCTGAGTTATGTACATGAATAGTTTCAGCAGAGTGAGCTTCTAAATTATGTCCTGGTGTGTATTATACAATGTCAGCAGGGTACAAGAATGATAGTTGTGTGGTCTCACTTTGAGTTTGAATCTGCTGAAAATGTATATGTCTGACATGGTTTTCTTTTAGCTAATGCAAACATTTCAAATACTTCTCAGTTTGCTGACATTTGTCTGAATATGCACTGCTCTAAGTGATGGAACTTTGTCCCACAGAATACCAGAAATAATGGTATCAAATTATAAAAACACTGCTAACTATGTGCACTGTATGCAAAGAAAACCACTGACTAGCTTTTCCTGCTCACAAGAAGGGAATAATTTAACACTGACAATATAATCTTCATTCCTTTCTTTGTTATCCAGTACCAATGCTTTTGCATTAGCTATCATTATTACAAAAAAAGAATAGCATCTGCAAAACTAAAATTGAATTCTTTGGTAGGGGGGGAAAAAGAAGCAGCACATTAAAATTTGAAAACATATATTGTGGGATCTCAGGATTTGAGTCCTGGCATGCCGAGCCCCCGGGACCACCCTTGGGGGGCCCGGGAGTCCTGGAATGTTGCCAGAAGTGTCTGGTGGCAGGACTTTGACCCTACACGGGAGACGACACCTTTATGAAGATAAGAGGGCCTCACCGGGGTGAAGGGTGGAAAGATTAGCTAATTAGAGGGTGAGAAACAGGGTTTAGGATTTATGTACAGGGGGGTTTAGAGGAGTAAGATGGAGGAATTGGGGTGTGTCCTACCCTCCTTCTTCTTCCTTCTCTCCTCCATCTTCTTTGGCCACGGTGGCACCTTTGGATTGGTTATTACTAAGAGTACACCGAGTTATAAGAATAGATGGTATTGGGGAAAAATGATAAATATTGTATACGTAACTGGGGGTATAAAGATACGTGGCGGTCCGTGGGACGGCACAGTGTGCCCATGGCTGACTGCTGTGCGGATCTCTGTTGAGCTGGAAGAACATCTTTTAGATAAACAATTAATAAACATAAAACCAGAAAGAAGAACTGAAGCCTCTTCTCGTCCTTTGACACGCGGGTGCCCGGGCCACCTCCGGGCCTCCCAGGCCCCTCAAACAGCCGAGATAAACCTGACATATTGGCGTCCCTGGGTGGGCACGAACCACCAACCTTTCGGGGGAAGATAAACCGGACACTATATAGTCAATTTTAATCCATATTTTAAATTGACAAAGCCAGAATTATTTATAAAGACTTTCCCATCAAGTTTGCAGGAAATAAAGGTGAGAAATCACGCTCTGCTGCACAAACATTTTATTACATTTACCCACCACCAATATCAATCCCCCATAACAGCACTGCTCCTCAAGAAGGGAAGTGTTGGGGAAAGCAGCCACAGTGCATTAACCTCTGGCTGCCCGTGGCTCCCACATGGTGTCCCTTGCTTGTCCCTTAACACCCTGATGGCAGAGACTGACAACACCCAAGGCTTGTTATGGTGACAGCTTCATGATATCAAGGCCAGATGAAAGTATCATGACATTTAATATGTTCCTGAAGACTTGGCTTCAGGAGCTATTGAGTTTCACAAAGTCTCAGCATCATAAAAGAAGTCTGCCTCAGTCTGAATGGTGACTGAGTGTGGAGAAGAACCTGGAGTGCAGGAAATAAACTTGCATTTGCCAGACTGTGAGGAATGATGGGTGGGAAAAGGGTTCCATCAGTGCCCTAGGCAGGTGGCCTTGTCATTGTCAGCCAGAAATGGATGCTCCTGATGCTGTTCCTGCCCTGCAAGAGTGACCTGGTTCCTTATCCTAGGAGACTGGGAAAGTCCAGAGCTGTTTATTTCCCTCACGGGGAAAAGGTTCTGCAGCTGCCACAAGAGGCTCAGGGTGGTGCATGGGTCACCTTCAGCTGACCTGGGACTGCTTGCAGAAGAAAGGGTCCCAGTGGGGATAGCAAAGTGCCTTTCCATCAACAAGGAGGGATGTCCTTTCACTCTGCAGAGCTTGACTTGGGATCCAGGCTTTTGCACAGAACACTTTTTGGGCTGTGTGGGCCAGTTGGAGCCCAGCCCCATCCCTGGGTGTCACAGAGGCTGTGTCAGTGTCAGACCACACCAGGAGGATGGTGTGTGGTGTGCCATGCACGTGAGCAGGCACTCTCCAGGTGACAGCTCCATTATTTACAGCTGGATCATTGGGAACAGTTGGGTACTTTCAGCTCTACAAATTGCCTTTCACAACCTGAGCCCCCAGTGAAATGCAGATAAGCAAACCTAATGCCTGAGACAAGGAAATTCTTATTGGACACCAGATGGTTCATATGCAGATAAATGCATAGGGAAGCATGTGGGATTTCAGTCTGGTGTGGAGGTTTCCACACTGAATAACAGGTTTTGTTTCTCTTGGATCAGTGGTGGGGAAAGAAAGCTGCACTGAGTTTATAAGATCTTCTGGGATGAGCCTCCAAAACATACAGCCAGGTATGGAAGCAGTGCAGGGTCTGCAGCACATCTGCTGGAAATAAAGGTAAACAGATTTTTTTATTTGTTGATGTTGCATTATGCACTATTTCATAAATTTGTAAATCTTTGTAAATCTGTGCATTCTGTTCTAGAGAAGACAAAGCCTCTCAGTAAACAAGAGGTGCTTACATTTATGTGCACTGTGTTCCTGGGCTGCCAAACAGTTCTCTTGGGAAGCAAGGCACTCAGAGTCCTGGTCAGTGTTTTCTTTGGAGGACGGCTGCTGAAATATTTTCAATGAGGTTCTTTCTTTCAGTTAGGCATATTTCTTCCACAAACTTTCCAAGGAACAATAATATTTTTTCTCCAAAATATTGGTTATCCAGAAACAAAGTACTCCAGCTAGACCTCAAACTAATTAGTAAATTCTGCAGTGCTGCCTCCTTGTAGTTCTAATTCAGTTAATGTTTATCATTTCCCTCTATGGGCCAAGTTCTCTGCATATGCCATAATTCACACAGAAATGGTAATTCTGACTCAGAAGAGATGAGACCTCTTGACACAGATGAGATCTTGGGGTATTTGGGGTGAGCTTCAGTGTATAGATTAATGGAAGTATAAGACACATTAAGCAATGCTTGAAGTTTGGTTGTGATGTAATTGAAGCTTTCTTTTGTATTTTGATACCTGCTGAATCAAAATTTTACCTGTAGGCCAGAGGTGGGATTTATCTGGGCATTCACAGAGTGAAGTATCCTCTGGATTATCAGACAGTAACATGATGATGACTGTCCTTAAAATAATAAAACTCAGGCCCATAGTAGATTGTTACACCTCAGTAAAACAAAACAACTGCTTCCAGAGGCTGCCAAGCTGCGTTTGTGTTCAAGCTCTCCTCAGGCACAATGAGGCACACACTACACTGCTGCAGAGTGCAGGTGGAAGGAGCAGAAGGTACAGAACTGCAAGGGCTGCCCTGAGAGCCAACACACAGGATGATACATTCCTCTATAAAGATGTGGTGGTTCCCAAGATGTTGAGTTTTCAATGCAGTTGTAGGAAACAGATTGGAGGGCAGTAACCTGTCTGTTTTCTTTCTCCTAATCCTGCTGTGTGCATAATAAATAGTTTTATCTTCTCCCTCCTTGAAAGTCTTTCTGTATCCACCAGCCAACACAACAGATAATAATGGGGACAGTGTCATCTTTCTGTCACCTCATGAAAATATTTTTCATTCCCATTACAGACACCATCAAACTACATAATATAACTGTATTCTTAGTTGCCTGATGCAAAAGGTGATGCTTTAATATCTTATTATGATATTGGATATTAATTTCCTTTTTCAGTAGAAGGAAAGATCCTGTCACTAATGGACTAATACTTAATTTTTTAAAATTTATTTTGGAAATTGTTTGCATTACGTACAAGTCAAGCCAAAAATGAGACTGTTGGATTTTTCCTTGCCAAAGCAGATTTACCATTCAACTCTTGTAATGAGAAGTTTTATTCAACTGTTTATAGAGCAGTTGCTGACTATAAGGTATCCATGACATTTATATTACCTAGTCGAATATTTCTTATAGGCGCATGCTGAAAACTGCTCACATAAAAAAAAGCATGAGGGTAATTTGGCTCCAGCTGTCACTGAGCCAAGAGCAGGCCTGCCCACAGCTGCCTGGGTAGGCACACCTTCAGATACTTGTATAAAATATTCCTCTTCCACTGTCATTCTTGAAAACATACTTTTCCCCTATCACTGTTCATGAATACCAAATAAAAGGTAAAGAAATTGCCCTCAAAGGAAACTCTTCATTTTTATTTAAATGAGTACTTAATGAATCTACTTAAGAAGAAATTGCCCCAGGATATTTCTAGAACAATCTGTGAACAGAAACCTGTAAAATTAAAATATTAAATGTTAAACTTTTTATGGAATGGGATAAACCTTTCTTCCTCTTTCAGAGGAATAGAAGTCCTGTGGCAAAGCACACTGCACACAGCTGCTGCTGGTGAGGGGTGATGGTGCACCTGGACAAACTGCCTCCATCAGGACTAACATGCAAAGCACAGCAGGGAAAGCATGGATTCCTTGGGCCCTTGATCCACCATTTCAGCTTATTTGGGCTGTTTGCCATACCTGACTTGCTGGAGGTGCTGGCCCAGGTCTGAATAAGTGCAGCTGTGCTGAGCAGCAAAAGCTCCCACTTTGCTTCAGTGGGTGAGGTGTCCTAGGCTGTTTTCCAATTTAATTTGTAGTAATAGTAGAACCCCTCATGAAATTTCATTCATTAAGCATCTTCCTGTCCCCAAGAAGATATATTAGCATTTGAGGCAGAGGGAGGCAAAGACATATCTGGCATGAGACTTTTGAGTCAGAGGATGTTCCTCTAGAAGATGAGCATGAGCCTTGGGCAGGTTGCTGTGGTGTTTGTTGGAAAAGGAGAAGTTCAAGAGAAACATCTGCAGAGAAGATCCTGGCAGGGAAGGGGCTGGCTGAGGTTCCACTGGTGCCTGGAGCATGTGCAGGTGCTCAGAGTCACAGGCTGTGAGCAGCAGTAGTTTAAACAGAAGAAAAAAATGCCTAGTGGAGTGAAATATATTGTAGCCATCAGGATGATCAAAAGCAGAGTTTGCTGATTCCTTAGAATTATCAATAAATAGGTATAAATTAAAAAACAAGATCACCTTCACTGAGCTACACTGTCCTGCACCACTACTGTTTCTTGTCCTCCCTGAGAGCTGCAGCACTACCAGCACTGTGCAAACACAAATGTTTCCTCAGCCATGCTGGCATGCATGGCACTGCCTTTCTCTGCTGTTTTCTACTTCAAATCTCTGCTCATTTTCTCACCTCTCTCACCCTGTCATGTTTTCATTAACATGAAATTATTCTTGCTTTGCTTTCCTTCAGCCTTCATATTGGATTTCATTGTAATTTATTTACTGACCTTTTTTCTACTCTTAATGGTTTTTGTTATTGACTGTATGATACCATAAGAGACTAAACACCTCTGTTTATAAGAGGTGCCCCTCAGGACTTTCCAGGCTTTCTTTTATATCCTGCACTGAAATGCTCTATTTTTGAGATCATTCCTAGACCCTGGAAAATGGTGAAAAAGTCATTATTGATTCCACAGGGACAGGTCTGATCACTAAAATTAATAAGACTCTAAGGTGAAAATTTTCACAGCTGTAGCTTACTTCAATACCAATCCTTCTTGTGCATCTGAGAATGCAATCCAAACCACAAGTCAGTAAACAATTAATTGACCTGGTTTTTAAGAGGATATATCAGAGTTAGTAGGCAATGTACTTAGGCAGCTTGAGGCAGAATTGAAGTCTCATATTTTTAATGCTTTGTATATTTATAGGTACTGAACTCTGAAGAAAAATGGTGATCATCATCATTGTACATTCCTGTCAAAAACACAAGTCAGAGAATTTCACTGCACCAATTCAGTTAAAGCACATGTCAGAGAAGCATAAAGAGTTAATGATCCTCACATTTAAAATACACTCTGTATTTACAGTCTGGATTTCACTTCAGCCCCTCACTTTAGGCTCTATAAATTTCTCTTTTCAACTGTATAAACCTCTGCTCACTTCTCTCAGCACAAGTACTTAGAGAGCGTGACCAGATACTGAAAGCCATAAATTCTATGAATTTTGCAATATTTTGTGAGATGCCTCAGTGTTCCTTTCATTTTTTTCTTTTTTTAACTATAAATAGAGCCTTCTTTCTGCAACCAGTCTCCAAAGGTCACCTTACAATGTTTTGCTATTTCCCATATTAAGCAGCAATGCTTTTCAGCTGACATTCCAACTTCAAGTCATGCATGTGAGCATGATGCGAGCTTGCTTCAGACCTCAGTGAGAGGGCTGCAAACAAGACTGCTGTATAATTGCCGAGGAAAATAACATCCATTGTCAAAAGGGGCACTTAATCAAACAAAATTTAGCTGCATGAATACAAGTGTCTCCAAATATTTGGTTCATGCTAAAAATATAGCACATTTATTAAAAATATATATTTATAAACATTGGTATGAACAGACACAGATGTTAAGCAAATGAGAAAGGAAAAATAACCATGTAATGTATTTCTCCCAACATTTTATCAGGTTTAGGCAGACCTTGCTCAACAGAATTGTTTTTTTCATGATTGCACCATATGTTCATTCTAAATAAAAAGCTTGTCAGATTCAATGTAAGTAAAAGCAAAAACCAAGAGAAAAAACCATTTGACCTAACAGACACGTGATCTGTGCTATGAAGCTATCTTTGAGTTCAATCTTTGCGGGTATACAGCATACATTTCTAATTATATATAGTTTACAGTTTCTTTCTTTTCCTTTTTTTTTTTTTCCTTTCTTGTATTTTATTTTATTTTCCTTTTTTTTTTTATTGTTTTAAAACAACATATCCCTGGTGGATTTCTTCAAAGCTACAACTTATATAACTGCAGTCATTCTCCCCCAAACTGAAAACCAAACAGAAAGGGAGAGGGCAGGAAGAAGAGTTAAGCTTATTACTGTGTGAAAAAGTCTTGTTAAATTAATTGTGCTTCAGTCTTCGCTGCCTTCAGGCAGTGCTTTTATGATGTGTTAATATAATACAGAGTCAATTCTGATTAAAGAACTTGTCAATAGTCAGCAATGTTTGTTGTCACTCTTAATGGCCATTTTATCTGGTCTATTTGCATGCCTTCTAGTTTACAACGTTGTATAAATATACACAAAAATGATCACAATGAGGTTCAGAATTGTCCCAATTATTCCAAGCATTGCCAAGATGGTTTCTTCTTTGCTTTCCTTTTCTTGACTGCCTTTATCTTCTTCATTTCCACTAGTGATTACCATCTTGGTGGCCAGTTTCTTTATCCTTCCCTTCAGAATAACCTAGATTTAGGAACAAAAACATCAAAATGGATTATTAATTGGAGTACAGAAGCTCATATTAATAGTGGAACCAATGGCAGAATTTTTGCCCCATAACATATTTTATTAAGAATTCATTTGAAAAGAATTAGTATTTCTGTTAGCTGTTCAGTAAATAATTAAAATTACAGTTCAGCTATTCTGTGGTTTACTTATAACCCTCTGCTTATGTGCCAGGAACCACTCCTAGCACACATAACAGCTGCTATAACATAATAAAACTGGTCAGAAATGTACCATGAGGTGAGACTCCTCCAGCATCAGGGGGGACTTTGCCTGCACTGGGATCTTGCCATGTGGTGGAGACCCCATATTTACATTTCAGCCAAGAAGCGAGTGAGGGAAATAAAACTGGAAAGACCTTGCTTCTTTTTTTACTAGGAAAGAATCATTAAAGAGAAAGGCATTTTGTCTCCCGATGAGAAGGAAGACAGCAGTGACTTCTTAATAAATAATTCAAAATAAAAGCAAAACCAAAATAACATCCATCTTGGCTTTTATTTTCCTCGTTCTTAATGTATGATGAAAAGTTACTTGCAGTGCAGTGAGCTGAAATGTATCGATCTGCCTGTAGGGAGAATACAGCCATTTCCCAAGCAACAGCCCCAGCCTAAAAAAAGCAGATTCCTCAAATGTGGGACGAGCCCTGACTCCCAGCACAGCTGAAGCCACAAACAAAGATTCTTCCTTGGTCTTCCCACCATCGGATTGTTCAAATTAGAAATGGATAAATTCTTACCCGTGTTTATCTAACACTGCAAATTTTAATCACATGGGCAAGCCAGAGTGTCCCAGAAAACTGAAAAAGGTTGGCTGATCTCCCAATGCCAAATGATCTGCCAAGATCTGGGTTCAGGCAAAGCCCTGCTGCTGTCTTCCAGGCTACAAGCCATATCCCATCGTATTTCTGCAGCAGAAAGCAGTGGTAGGATGTAGGAAAAAAAAAATCCCCAAAAGCTCCTGCCTTAAAGAGGGATTTGATTTGGTCCTTTAGTGGACCCTCATTCCTCCCTCCACTAATTCACAGAGCAAAAGCAGTACCTCCCAAGCAGTGCATATATTCAGGGGGGTGAGGGCTCCCCAAAAACTGCCCACCACCTCTGTGGGCACCTCCCCTCCAGCAGGAATCATCAGAGAGGAGCCCTGACCTGCAGCTCCTCTGAGCTGCTCCTGCACTGCACAGCCACAGAGCAGCAGCCGCGGCACTGAAAGGATGGAAAAGACTGGGAGAGGTAAGGAAATCTTGCAATGGAGAGACTGAGAGGAAGAACCTGTATTTTTGTCACACCTGCAAGTGGTTCATATATAGGACAGAGAGTAACTGCTGGCAGTAACAGTTCCTAGAAGTGTTTGATTCCCAGCAGGTATAAGGGATTAGTGGCAAGTAAGGCAGAAGTTGGGTTCTGCAGAGGCCTCTGTACTTACACTTGCATTAGCATTTATGTGTTTTGTCTTGTTGTAACCAGTGGATCAGAGGAAAAAAATAACAAGGGAGTGAGAAACCTGAGAGTTCCTACAGCAGACAGCTATCAGTGGGAGCAGGGGGCACCAAGGAGAAGGGCATCAAACAACAGAGCATCAAAAGTCAGAGCATGATCATCCAGAAGATCTTTGGATAACCTGCTCCAGGAAAGCAAAACTTCACAGGCACCAGGTACCTCACAGAGATATGGCTCCAGCCCTCAGAAACTGTCCCCAGAGTTCCTTCAGCCACAGCCATCTCCAGCTCTTCCTGCAGCACCTACCTCTTCCAGCAGCAGAAGGCTTTTGTAATATTTGCCCCAGCTGGTGGCCAGAGGAGGGTTTGGCTGCACCTGGTGCATGTCCTTCCTATCTTGTTAATTGCCACTGAGCAGTCAGTGGTATCTTAACAAACAACTTGTCTCTGGGAAATCACAGGAGAGTTCCTACCAGTGCCATTTTCACACACGTCACAACCTGAGTGTATCCACTCCGTGTGCCATCGGACCACAAACCCACATCCCAGGCTATGACATGCAGCCATTACTTCACCCACAGAGCCATGAGTCATCTGGATATTCTGTTCTTTTCCCCTTCAGTAACTGGAAGGTTTTCCCTCTGGCCAACTGTTTTCATTTCACTGTTTATTTGAGAAATCAAGTAGGATTAAAAATATAGTCTGATAAAATCCCAGGCCTAGAATGGAAGGATTTGAGGGGAGAGTGAAGTTCTTTCTGGCTGGTTCCCACAAGAGCTGAACACTCTTGATTCAGCACACTGGTTCCCACAGAAATATGATCATATCCAAGCACCCTGTGGGTCAAGCCTTTCTGGCTTGAAAAAAGCCAGAGAAGGTACAATTTGACTCTGCATCCTGTGCTTTGGGCAGTTTCCCATTCACACCAAAAAACCCACAGAGAGTGGGGCAGAGCCCCAGCTCTCAAGGGGCAGCTTGGCTCTGCAGCCACTGGCGCTCTTAATTTTGGTACAGTGATCCTGCACCACATGTGCTAGGAAATCCTGACTCCAGGATTAGTGTGAACAGAGGCAGCATGGGGCTCAGACAGCATCTGATCTCCTATTATTAACATTCCCATTCTTTTCTTAATAAACTGTGCAGCAAGAAGTCAATATCAAATTCTCTCCTGCAGAACGTTAGATCCTAAAATTAACATCCATCTAAAAAGTAGCTAAATAATTCACACATGAAGGAGACATATCAAAGGCTGTTAGATATAAAGACAAAGCCTCTGGCTTAGCAAATCCTTGAGTTATGAATTTTTTGTAAGCTATGAAATTATTCTGGGGAAGTACCACCACACCTTTGCCTTATTATTAAAGTCTCTCCCAGGCACCCATTACTGGCTAATGGGAAAGGCAGAGATCCTTGGGCTGCACAATCTCTCATCTGAGGCTGCACAATCACGTTTTTCCTCTTTGCAAGTTGTACTTATTAGCAAGGAGATAGTGGGTGGTTTCAGGTGACATGGATCAGCCTGCCAGGTTATTTCTGTCCCATTAAGAGGCCTTACCTGAGGGAGAAGTGCTCAGTGTGATGCAACAAAATATGCACAGAGAAGCTGGTGGCTGCACCATGATGAACAGCAAGGGGGCATCAGCAGCTGAGAGTTTGCAGAGGGGCTGATGCACAGTGTGATTTGTTGGAGGTTGTGTCTATGTGCCTATGCGCTGTATTTGGATCACACTATGGTGATCCTGGGACTGCATAAACTGCATCTTTCTTGGACAAAACTACACCCAAAAAAGTACTTTCAGCCCATGGCAGCAGGGATCCAGACAAAAGCTGGTGTGAAGTATAACCCCCAGAAAACACACAGTGTGGGCACTGGCAGCACGGGTTTCCCTGGAGGGATTGCTCCAGCAGGTCTGCACTGCTCTCCATTTTATACAGCACCTAAGGAACAAGAGGCAGCACACAAAGGCTTGGTCTTAAGAGGAGTTTAACATTCAAACAGGACATGACTGGGACCAAACACAATTATATTAATACTTTGCCAAATATAGCACTGTTGAAATCAAGGTAAGCGTTGACTTTGTACAGGGAGGAGAGCAGAATGAAAATTACTTCTCCATATATAAGGACTGACCTTGGGAGAAGAGTAGCACTCTCCTAATGGCAGACTCAAGCCTTTAACCTTCACAGGTCTCATGCTCAGAGTGGTATTTTTGCTGCCTGAGGTTTGGGGGTGGTTTTTTCTACTGGGGAAATACTTGCTGTCAGTTTTAGTATAATTACCCCAATTAAGAAAATAGAAAAGTCATCTGGCTTTCTGGGTATCTCTTCTCAGTCTTTATTATTCTCTTCTAGAAATGGATTTCATTTATTTGACATTATTTAATATTTTTATGATTCTTATGACACATTTTTCCTTTTGTATTTTTCTGGTGGTACTTCAAGCTTGACAGAAACATTTCTTTTCCTTACCCAGAACCACGGCTAGAACTGCTCAGATAGGAGGGCTAGAGAACACTAAATTTACCATTTCTTTTAATAACTATCCTTCTTATTTAATTGCTATCTCATTAGGAAAGCACTTTCCTGCCACATCAAAATTAATGTCTTTCCTACTTCATTTTGTAAGATTCATCATTAACCCAACATCAGCCTTTGTACGGATACATATTCCAAAAAGCTATCAATTAAAAGATAAATATTCTGTGTATTCTGCACTGCACATGGGAGACAAGGACAGTTCAGTGGTTAGGAAACTCCTTGCACTATTCATCTCCTTGCACTTCTGCTGGCTTCATTCCTTATATCTACAGGAAATTCACTTATTCTCTCTGCCTCAGTTTTTCATCTGTGGGATTCTTTGAAGAATGGGTTATTCAGCCTACAGCAGAAAATGGTTCATAAAAAAGGTGGGGCCTTGCAAATATTTTGTTTCCATATTCATTCCAAAACAGGAACACACTAACATGAAAAGTTTTACGTCCAGCTGTGCTATGAAATACACCCACTACCATCTCCCCAAATCTGGGGAACATTCTGCACATCACTACTCCCATTGCAAACAATCCAATGAACCAGGAAAAGCATTCCTAGCAAAAGATCTTTTTGCATCTTTTCACCCAGCATGGCTGATCTAAAGGTGATGGCTTGATGGCAGGGCTTTGGAAAAGGCAGTAGCAAGTGCATGTTTGAGAATTTACTGCAGTGTGTTTGTCACATCAAACATACAAAGCACATCCCTCACAAAGCACCTGCCCTGACATATCTGACAGTTTTTGAATATTCTGGCACCTTGACTTGATCTTGAAAAACTTTTGTAATATTAAATCATTTCTCCTCTAAGTCATTATTTATGAGCTCCCCAAAGAGGCTGCCAAGTGGAGGGCTCAGCCTGCAGAATCTGAGCTCCTGGGAACTCAGAGAAGGGGAGGATCATCCAGGCCCTCAGTGCTCCTCCTGATCAGCCCTGTGCTGTCATGTGTTATCTGGCACCTTGAAAAACAAGAATGGAAACTTCTGAAAACCTCCCAGGGTCAGATGCTCAGCTAGTACAGAGCAGTCTTCCTCCCCCAGCTCAGCTCAGCCACCTCCATTTACATCAGTGAGAATATGGCTCCTTGTTTTCAATCTACCTTGAATATCAGTGAGCACAAATTTTGTATTCTTAATCCATAATCACAGACAATCACCAGCTAAATTGTTTTGATATTTAAACTTGTTTACAGTCCCCAGGCTATTAGTTGTGATGACACATTAAGAGATAAGAGAGCTTTAATTTTCTGAGGATAGTTCCACCCTCTGGGGATAAGAAACACGCAGCGGAATCTTGTTTTGATTAGCAAACTGAAGAGGGCACAGAAATCACACACAGCAGAGTGGGAGTGCAGATGCTGCTGGAGCTGACACCTTCCCTTATCTCACAAACAAGAGCTCAAATTACCAAACAGGGAGGAGAGGCTCCTCGAGGATTTAACCTCACTTGAACATCACAGTCAAATGCGGTTTTGTTCCTTTCCTCCTAGTAACAACTTAAAACCTCCTTTTCCTCCAAGGGCAAACTTGGGAAGTTGGGTGCTTGGCTTAAAACCTGGACAGCCCCCAAGCAAGATGCTGAGCAGGGCATTAAGTTTTGCTGCTTGTGATGTATGGGAGGAAGGCACGCTTGGCACACACATTTTTGCTTGTTTGCTGTATTACATTGTCACATTCTCACTTCTGCGATGATTTTTTATCTGCTCTTGATCCTTGAGCTGTTTTTGCCAAACAGTCCTCTCCTAAACTCCAGTAACCCAGGGTACTTGTCAGCTATCAAGATCCTGCTCAGAGAAGCACTGGTAGGTGCAGGGAACCACATTTGCATTTCTTCTTAGAGTTGTATTTCTTCTTTCAGTTGGGAACTCAAAGGCACCATGGAAATGCAAGATGAGGCCAAGAGAAGCTCTGGGGTTGTAAGAAGCTTGACTAAAAGCTCATCCAGGCACAGCAGTGTGCACAGGCACTGCACAGTATGTATGAACAACAGAGGAATCAAAGTGGAATGAGCAGAAATTAATAAACAGCAGAAAACAGTATACCCAAGAGAAGCAAAGACCTGCCATAAGAGAAGGGAGAGGGGAAACTAGGAAAGGTGCCCATGGGGAGGTCTTTCATTAGAGAAAAGAAGATCAGAAGGAACAGGAATGTGAGCCAGGTTCAATAACACTCCCCAGCAGTGAGCAGAGACCAGTGCCTAAAGCAAAGGGATGTCTCAGTGGAGAGAGGACACAAGCACTTATGTAGTCCTCAAGCAGGAAAATAAACCCACATCAGACTGCTGGTATGCTGCAGCTTTTAGTCAGTGGGAAATACTTGCTATTTATAGCACCACAGGATATTTCCAAAGGTCTCAGCAATGTGAGACCCCCTCTAGAATAAAGGGAAGCACTCAGCAGCAAAGAGGTTACTCTGAGAGGGCAGAATTTAAATAAGTAATGTATTACAGGGCTCATCCTGCTCTTCACCTTGGGTCTGATCCAGTTTGTTCTGGCAGCAGCTTTTGTCCCCCAGGCAGCTTAGAACTCAGGGGAGGAAAAGGACTTGCAGCCAGTTTCACAGTTCTTCCTTCTCCTCCTTTATGTCTCTGGGACTACTCACAGCCGTGATATACTCAGGATACCTAAGCTCTAATGTAAAGAAGTCAAATATTTTCCATACAAATATCCTTATCTTAGAAACAAAGCTCTAATCCATAGCAGAATAATGATCCTCAAGCACCAGGCTGTTAGCACTGTGCAGGCACTGCCATCCCCAGCCTCACTGACAGCCTTTGGTTCCCCCACCTACAGCAAGGCTTCCCACGTCAGGGTCCATAAGGTTTCATGAGTCCCAGGTTCCTGGGTTGTGGAAGATACAAACCTGCCCAAAGGGAGGGAAAATTACCCTTTAACCCACAGTCCTTTCCCTTTTGGTATGAGATGCACTATGAAGAATGAATGAATTGTTACAGATCAAAATTAAGTCTATATAAAACACAACTGGAGGAAACATTTATAATTAAAAGTCCAAATTTAACAAGCCCAGAGGTTAGCAATTTTCTGGTTCAGTCTGAAGAGTGGTGAAAATTCAGTGTGTTTCTGTTTGGTTTGGACTGGCCTATTTTGTGTTCACAACCCATTTTCCTGATACACAGCACTTTGCTGGGTTGCTCAGTGCTAATGCTCAGGAGCAGAAGCATTTGACTCTCAGTGGGGCTGTAGCACACACTTGCCATTTTCCTCCTTTTAAGTACTCATTATTTCTTTTCAGACCTTTAGATTTCCACAGTAATACTGGTGCAAGTATTGCTCAGTTTTATTAGAAAAAGTCAGATGGTCCAACTTCTGCTTGTTTGTTGCTGACATAGAGGAAAATTAAATCCTGGCTTGGAATTTGCAAGTTAGTGACAATAATACCTCACATTTGCTGAAATCAGAGTTCATGGGGTGTCTTTCCCTTTACGAGGCAACAAGAAAGTCTTTAAGCTGAATAAATAGAAAAAATGGTTGAATGAATGAAAAGCAAAGAACAACTTTATCCCAGAAGTAGTCAGTTGTTAAATTAGTGCATGGATGCAGCTATTTTTTAGTAGCATCTTATTCCTTGATGCTACTAAAAGCTTGACAAGGACCCAATATTGTTTTCTTTCTATTTTGCGGTCTTCAGTGAACTTGTCACTGCACTGTCCTCTAGCAATGATGTCAAGAGATAATTAAGGGACTTCTGAAAAAGTATCCATTTATTATTTGAATTTATTTTTCACTCCTCATTAGGCAATTTGGGACAAAATGAGTAATTGGCTTTATTCTTCAGGCCACCTAGAATGTTGTAAGTCTCTTACCATATCCCTGTAGCCATCTTTTTTCAAGAATGACAAATCCCAGTCTGTCTGGTGCCATCCTCATACAGAGCCTATTCCATGCTTTTGGTTTTGTTCTTGTTTTGCCCTTCTCTCTGGCTTTTCTGTTAATATGAAGGAGTTTTAAGCAGCAGATGGCAAAACCTTTCTGGGCTTCAGGTATTAATGTCCAGCCTGTGAGCTGAAGCTGTACTGTGCTTACCCCAAATATTTTGTCATTTACACATATCAAGATTGGCAGAAAGAAGACTTTTCATGCAAAGATGAAAAAAAGAAAAAGAAAAAGAAAAAGAAAAAGAAAAAGAAAAAGAAAAAGAAAAAGAAAAAGAAAAAGAAAAAGAAAAAGAAAAAGAAAAAGAAAAAGAAAAAGAAAAAGAAAAAGAAAAAGAAAAAGAAAAAGAAAAAGACTTCTCCATACCACACACTAGAAATTATGATAAAGATTTGAAGTTTGAAGCCACAGCTCTCTCTTCCAGTCTTTTGCTCATCTTCCCTGGTTTAACAAAGCAGAACAATAAAAATCTATCATGAGCACATCTGAATGCTGAAAAATTCCAATATAGAAAAATAAATAAACAAACCAACAAATAAATCTGTAGAATTCCTCAAATTTTCAATTTTTTTCCAGATAAATGCAGTATTAGCTAAAAAAGCTTTGTGAAAGAATGAGATGCTAAAGTATCACTATCATTTCAGACCTATTTTTCTATTTCAAGGGCATCTCCAGGCTTCTCTTTTAGGAGCAAAAATACATTGAAAGCCCTGTACAAGGAAAAAATGCAATATCCAAGTCTCAGAGAAAGACAGGTCTCCGTTATCTGCCAGAAGGCACATAACCTCTGTCATAAGCAATTTGAAGATCTGCCCTCACCACTGCATGTTGGAATGGAAACTGAGCTGCTTCAAAGACATTAAAGAAATATTAAGAGAAGGGAAAGTGACATAAATTTATATTAATTTGTTGCTATATAATATCCCCAAGTTCAGCTAAGGCCAGGAGATAATTTGGCCTGTAATGGATCAAACTACCTTTAGCTCAGATGTGACCCCTCCTTACAAAATAAATGTGCACCAGAAGAGCATTCAGAAGCCTGAGGGATATAGAAGTAGAGTTTCTCTAGGAAATGCCTTTTAGTGTGCAGGTAAAACAACAATATATAAAGCATAAAATCTCCACTTTTACTTCCATCTATATCTTTATTCCAAAATTAATTTTTAATTATGGATACTTTAAGGGAAACTACAAATACATCTAACCAACTGATACTTTCTGATTTAGGAGAGTTGTGTTCAGGGTTTTTAAAAATAATTTTAAAATTATAACTGTTTGGTTTGAAATTATAGTTACCAGCCATTTGTCTCAGGAAAAATAATTTTTTGGAAAAAAAATCACCTAGTTTTGCTGTTTATAGGAATGATACTTGTAAACCAATTTTTTTATCCACATAAAAACCTGACAATCATTTCTGTGAAATACTCAAATACCTTCATTTTGAAGCAAGGACTGTATTTTCAATTTTACTGTGGCTGAGATGGTTTGATATAAGTGCTGAAGAAGGTTTTGTGTGTCTGAAAAGATGTTTACTTTTAAGTGAAAGGTATTTTAAAAGAATTTACTTATCTTGTAATTTCTTTTCATGTTTAATTACTTTCCTAGCCTGGTGTATCCTTGCAGCACTCCAATAGGTTGAAATGACATTGATAGTTTTCCATAAGAAAATCTGAACAGCAGAAAGTTTTCATTTTGCTCTTAAAAATAAATTCTTTGGGTTTTTTGTTATTAATTTTCAAAAACCACCCAAAAATGCCACAATTAAAGGTGATCCAGAAAGAATTTAGCCTCCATCTGTTCATGCGTTATCAGGTAGGCTTTAGAAAGCACCGAATTCCAGCTTCAGTCAGAGCACCACACATTTCCCATAGAAAAGGAGAAAAAGAAAGCTTTTTCTTGTAGAGTGTTTCAATTTTTTTTTTTTTCTGTGTCAGAATTTTGAGGTGTCAGGAGAATCTGAGAAGAGGAACAACAGTCTTTTGTCTGTAAGCCTGAGATGCTGCTCTGAGGACCAGGACAAGCTGCTCACACAGTGCTTTTCACACCTGTTCCCTGGTCTGTGTTTCTGGGAGCCTGCCTCGGGCCTGGGGGTTGGAATATCTGAAAGTGGCAACTACTGGCCAGCAGTGTAGGGGAAGGTAATAGGAGCTGCAGGATGTGCTGCCGGGTCCTCTGAAAAATTTACATTAGACACCCACAGTTATGGATACCTGTAATTTTGCTCTTTATTTGCCTTAGGTTATCAGCTGTACCAGGGAGCAATGGCACTCAGAATTGCTATTAAGATGCAATAAATGGAAATTAGTCAGCGTTTGCACGTGGCAAGGACCTGCATGGTGGAACACCCTGGAATGTCCCAGAGGGAAATAATTTTGCCTTCACAGCAGAGTCTGAACTATGCCTGGAAAAGAAAATCAAGTATTGAACTCACAAACGGAGTCATTTATTATGGGCACCGAGTGAGACTCAGATCCTGCGCAAAAATAGTCTGTGACTGATGCACCTGTGCAAGGTGGCAAATTAATGGAGTAGAGACAATTGTGCTTACAGCATTTCTTAGCTTCAAGTGCTGAGCTGCACAACCTTGATAATGTTCTTTTCACATACTGTTTTGTGTGCAATTATTACCTGTATCAGTCCAAATTTAAAAATAGAGCATTTCCCTATTGAATGCCTCTTTTAGGATGCATTTGTGGCTGAATTTTAGAGGTTCCAATACGCTGAAACTCACACTGAAGGCTATTGGCACTGTCACAGCAACACCATCCAAACCGTGGAAATTTCAGAGCCTCTTTCAAAGCCCTGGGATGAGCACTCCAAAATGGAGGCAGCCAAAAATCCCTTGCCACTTGTAAAACATTAGATGTAATAAGATAAAATAGCAGATAATTTGAGGAAGAAGCTAGTTTCTAAACCAAAGTTGTCAAAGTAGGGTAACACTCCAGGCAACCAACTCCCACACCTTTTATCATCATCATTAGTCATTTATATTGCAGCAGCATGCAGCAACCCCTGCTGACGTCTGGGCTAGAAACCAGACACAGATAGGGAGAATGATACCTAGCCCAAGCAGCTTGCAAAATTACAACAGTATGAAGTGTAGGAAAGGGAGGGAGGAAGAACAGAAGGTTGAAGTGGGTTTCTGAAGGTCAATTTGCACAAACTGGCACAGCCAGGACAGTCAGGGCTTCGATCCATGGGAGCAGCTGCCCCTCTGGCTCGTGCTCTGAGTGAGCATGGCATGGGAGAGAGATGGCAGCTTGACTTGTGCATGTCCCCTGCCCCTGGGAAAACAAGCTGGTTGTGCCAGGAGTAACACATTTGGGAAAACACAAGGGCAAGGTGACACATCTCCCCTTCTTGGGGTAGAGCTCTGTGGCAGAGCAGAGAGCTGGGATTTGGGAGAGAAAATGTCACAATTAACTCACAAAATGCTCTGGCAAGGCCATTGGACAGGCAGTGAAGAAAAGAGCATGGGAAGAGCTGGTTCTCCTATCCCCTGTGCACTGGTGCATTGCTGTAGCAAGTGTTTGCTGTAGGGAGTTGTGGGTATCACAGGCTGAGGTTGGCAGGGACCTCTGCTGGTCACCTGCCCCAACCCCCTGGTCATGCAGGATCACCTACAGCTGACTGCCCAGGACCATGTGTTGGAGAATTTTGGTCAGACATGGCTTGAAAGAAAAAAAGGCCATGAAAATATACACCTGATGGAAAAGTAAAAGGCAGTTGTAAGCAGCAGTTCCCAAGCCTGTTTCTGTAAATAATAAGGTTCTCAGGCACATTTCTATAAACAGCAGAGTTCTCAGGCTGTTTTTTCATAACGGGTAAATATTCTGTCCTTGGCTGGTATGGGAAAGCAAAAATAACAAACCACAGGTATTGAAAACAAAAGGAGGGGTTGGTGTTTAATCTGTAACCAATGATGAGCTCGGGTTTTGCAATATGTATGAACTTAATTAACACCGTTATAAAAATGTGCATGGTTGATCAATAAATCGGAGTTCGATGCTGATCAAAGGATGGGTCGTCTCCTTTCGCTTTCCACAACCATGTCCAGGGAGTTTTTCAATATCTCAAAGATGGAGACTGCACAACCTCCTGTTCCCTGCTTGCTCACCCTCATGGTTATGTGCTTCCTGAGGTGCAGAGGTTTCCATGGGGTAGCAAAAGATTTCACCTTGCCAGTGGAGCAGAGCCTCTTGGATTCAGTTACTTTTTCCTATCACTTATTCTCTTTAAAAAGATCCAACTTATGTGGCCACAGATCGAGAGAGATGATTTGCATGTGTCTCCCAACTGCACAGAATGCCTAACAACCCAATCCTCTGTCTGCAGTGGGCACTGTGCTATATAAGGAACACACTTTGATAGCGAATGTAATGCAACGTACACATCATGTTGCCTCAAGGTCATGGGAAATTGTATCTGTTTATATGATGCATCTAGACATACTCTAATGTAGTGCTAGTAATTTAAAACACTGACCACATAAAATGTGAATAAGACCAAGAACATAGCCACAAATTCCACTGATTTTCTGTATTAGAGGATTCAGCAGCATATTGGTGATTCTTCACAAAGATTTCAAGAAAAGAATGTATATTTTGCCACTTTTTTCTTCAATGGACACCAAGTCAAACTTCATTCACAAAATCTTGAGTAAAATTTCTGCTAAAAAGAAATCTAATCTGGATTTATGACCCCAGAACAGAGAGCCAAGTTTAATCCTGTTTTTTTTTTTTTTTTTAACATATAATGCACTCATTAAAAATACTGCTTGCAATAAAGATGCTGCTAACAATAAATAAAATATTCATAGTATCTGAATTATGCAAAACTGATCATTGGAAATTATTTTGTGCAGGTCCCAGAAGCCTTATAACACATAGGGAGTGCCACTGAACTGGTGTGATAAGTAAATAAATGCAACTTGCCTGGAAACAGTAGATTGGATAACGTTTCTTTAAAGTTTGTTTTCAAAACTAATTGTTTATGTGTTATGAATTGTTGCCCAAGATGTCCTGCACGTTCACACAGACCTGGGTTTTATTCTAGCTGCTGTCATACCATGTATATAGGACTGATGCTTTCTCTGTTAAAATACTTTGCTCACATTTGTAAATTTGTATCCATTTGGCTTTAACTGTATTTTTAAAGCCAGGTGATCTTCCAGGGAGATTTTGATCCATTTATTTCCCTTTCATGCTCTAAGGCATCAAGGAGTGCTGGGATGAGCTAATTTGAAGAACTGACCATACTAGTGGAAAAAATGCTTATGGTCACAGACCATCTAAAACCCAAGGAAAACAGTAGCCCTGTTCTTCAGGCTCTGATGAGAAAAATCATTTTCCTCAGGAAACAAAGCTGGGAAGTGAACATTAATCATAGCAGAAATATTCAGGTATTTTCAGTTCATGACATTTGAAGAAATTCTAACAAATAGAAAAAAAATCTAAGATTTTAAAAAACGTGACCACTTAGGCCAAACTTCTCCAAAGGCTATTTGAAGGCTGAACTAAATATTAATTCAGGTTAACCTGAAAATTCTGATCAAAATAATTCATACTGTAAGAGAATGTTTGGATTTTCTTCACTATGTAGGAAAGAAATGGAAGGCTGCTTAATGGACAAAAGTCAGTGCTGCTCCAAATCTGGACTGAGAAATGGCACCTTCTAGTGAATACTCACAGACAATGGTAAACATAATTAACCTATTCCAGGATACCACAGAATTTCCAGATATTATGATTTTAAGACCTATCTGTAATGTAGATTAAACAGGTAATCATATTGATAAATGTTCGACGTGAAAGAAAAAAGTGTACATGACTGAAAAATTGAATGTGCAAAGTGCTTAAAAAATACAGTGTCACTCTACCACCCATTCAGAAAACCTGAGTCAGAGGAAGATGAACAATTTTATCTAAATTCATGAAACTGCCCACTGCTCCAGAGAACCAAACCCTTTTTCTTGGTTTCCAGATCAGCACCCTGTTCTTTGCACCACATTTTGTCTCTGCACCCTCTGCACCCTTTAAACTGATGCAGCTCATCTTCAGTTTATGCTGGTTGAAGAATTGCAGCATAAGCTTTTTAAGAAGTCACTTTGCAGCACCAACAATTTAATTCAGCTTAACAGAAACATAGAAATAGAAACAGTAAAATGTCTTTTGACCTTTGCTGTTGGCTACAATCAAACCCATGCAACAAAGAGAGCAGAGAGGAAATGTTGGACATACACTCAAGATGAAAAAAAAACGTTTGGGCATGTAACACAGTACACTGGAGAAAACATTCAAGAACATTGTGCTGAGAATATTATTTCTATAAGGCTGAAAGGGTCAGTGTCATCTTAGATCATGCACTGTACAAGTGCCAGCCATAGAAAAAGACCCACCCACAGGCCCTACACTCTGGGCAGAAGGTCACTAAACACTGGCAATTGATCTGTGGCTCTACAGACTCCAAGGAGGGGAATAAAAAAACCACCAAATAAAACATGCAGGTTTCTTTTTGTCATATACCAACTACTTTGCTAAAGATTATTAGTACAGCCTGAATAATGGCATTGTCTTGTCAATCCAGTGTTAATTAATGCCAATGATGAATGAAAATAAATTAACACAAGTCATAAAAACATCCTTAAACAAGATTCCTCTCTATTTCCTCCTGACACAAAAACAACCTGCCAAAGATTTCTCTTTGTTTGAAGTAATTTTTCTCCAAAGAATTCCCAGCTGCTTAATTGCTTTCACACAAACCTGTCTAGCTTAAGAACTGTCCTACTTTGCTCGTCCTTTCAGTCCTTAGCTCCACCCAAACTTCCCTCCCACAGGTGGCATTTCCAGTCCTTGTGCTCCTCACAGGGATTTTGTGTCACCCTCTAAGCCACTCTCTTTTAAGCTGATACCAAAAGCCATGTTGTGCATGCCATGGGTCCAATGTGGGACAGTTTTTGTCACCCAGTGACTTGTTCTGTTGAGTTTGGCATGGCCTCCGCCAGACCACAGCCCTGGCTCTGATCTCTGTTAGCCTTTCTGAGGTTTGAACCATACTCCTCATTTCCTCAGAACTCCAGATGTCAAGCACACACTCCCATAATTCACCCAGAAACTCGGCACAGTGAGTGGTGACTGAAGTGCAGCCAGCTCTGGAGGAAGCACAGGCAGTGACAAACCACACAGCCAAGCCAAATGGTCCAGAGGAGAGGAACTGATGCAGATTTTCTTCTGAAGAGAAAGACTATGGCAAATTTATACTGGGAAATATCTTATTCCATGAATCAAGAGATGCAATCCTTCTTTGCCAAAAACTGGGGAGCCTAAAAGCTCATAACTCTACATTAATGCAGCAATCATATTAGCTTTCCTGTACTTTAAAAACCTGAGACAAAAGTTTAATATTTCTGGCTTTGCTTTCTAAATAGAAAGTGAGAGTTACACTAGACAAACTCCAATTTAAAATCTCAGCAGGGCTGACAGTGGTATTGAAGAAAAAAGCTTTTCACAGTACTAGCTCGTGGACTGATTTTAATAATGGACATTTTCTTTCCATAGATCCAATATTTATACTCTTGTTGTTATTTTAAAACCTGCCTGGGGACACATAAATCTGCCTGTATCATAATTACACTTACCTACATTTCATGCCTGTAATCAAACTAGGACCTATGGCAGAAGCCATGGGAATATTGGGCAATCTATTCTGCATGGATAAGAAAGACTCCAGGTATTTTTCTAAAAGGATAATCTATTTTATGGATAATAAATTAAATTTGTCAATTTTTTTGGAAGCTAATGTTTTGTCAGGAGAATTTTTTTTTTTTGCTTATTTCTGAAAGTGTACATTCAAAGGACTCCTGAGTCTTTTTTCTTGAGTTCATGTGTCTCTTTCTTCCAGTTGCTTCCAAATTCTGGTTCCTTTCTCCAGCCCTTGCTTCTCTGGAGCTTGCAGCACTGTTTGGCAGGGGTGGAAAGGAAGACAGATGCAGGCTGGTCGAGTCCTTCCCAGAGAAAGCTTAGGGTGGTACAGCTCATAGCTCCACTGAAACCCCCAGAAATAATCCAAGAATCAGGCTTTTTATGGAAACCCACTGGCAGTGTTTTACTTTTAGTACTGCTGCTTCTTGAACTACAAATGTCAGAAGCGTATCTGTAGTGATGCACTGCTGCAGGCTGGCTTTGGGAAACCCTTCATAAAATCTGTCAGTGAGGCTGGGTAAGTTCCCTCCTCTTATGAAGTCATCCATTCTGGTCACAGCTACACTCTGCACTGTCCCTGGGGCTAAAGTAAACATTACTGAGGAGAAAATGCCTTACAAATCCACAGCACTTCACCACATGCAGATATTTGCTAATATTTAAGAACAGAACAGCTTTCTCATAGGTGCCTGCATGTACACCATGCTTAACCAACATGTGCCACCTTCTGTACACTGCACAACCAGCTAAGAACAAACTCTCCTACATTGCACATGGATTACAGTTTTGGTGGATGCTGTTGCCTGTCACAGGAAGGATGTCTGAGGGGCCAGAGCACCGGGTGGGGACTGAGGAGTCTGGGCCTCTGGGGTTCTAAGGGCACCTTCATGAACACCCTTTGCAGTTGGGACCTGGTCAGCATGAACAATTCTGGCTCTGAGAAACAATATCTTTGCCCTCCCTTCATATTAGCACTCTCCCCCCAGTCATATGCTGCTGGGACAATGCTGTGCAGAGCTACTAAACATTTTATTAAAGAACATGATTGCCATCTTGTCAAAGCAGTGTATGGGCTGCCGCTTCCTCACTGTTGCCAGGTGGTAATTGCTAAGAAGGAAAACAGGGATTTACAAAAATGATTGTGCTATATAGATGGCACATTGCCCTTTCTTGAAAGCCATAATCCCTCTGTTAGCACAATCTCTGCTGTCTTCCTTCTGTTTTCTCATTCCTGACTTCTTGTAAATGCTAATTTTAATTTTTTTTCTAGTGTCATTTTGATGTCAAAACTGTAAACACTAGAATATCACCAGGCATCCCATCAAAGGAAGATTTACAGATGATTGGTCTTCATTGTTTTTTAACATTTTACCTTTCTTTTTTTAACAGCATGGTAAACAAGATATTTAAAACTTTCCAAACAAGGCTTATAAATTCATCCCATTCCAACTTTTCCAGCTTGCAGTCATTTATAATTGACATCAGCTATTTCTCTGCTACAGTGGCAGGACTGCTGCACACATAACTGTGCCCAACATAGCTGCCACCAAATCAGGTGGGAGCAGAAGTCTCCTAGAAAATAAAAGGCTTGGACCCCCCATGAGGAGCAGCCATCTGAAACCACAGCCACATTCCTGCTACCCCCTGGAGATGCACTCTGAAGCCCATGCCCTGCCACCTCTCCCCTGCCTTAGCTTAATCCAGCTAAACCAATGCCAGATGGGTACATTTATACACATTGCTTAGTGCAAGTGTAAACAAAGACCCAAAATGGAGTTGTGCTATCATTTTACAAGGAGAAAGAAGAAATCAGTTCCTTTCATTATCAATTTGCAGCTGACAAAGAGGCTGCTTGAGAGAAACAAAACAGGAGGTGTGCTAACTCTTGGAGATAGCCAGCTGTGGAGCAGCAATTCCCATACTAGTGGAGATGTGTGTGCAAAGGCATTGTGCAGAGACACAGAGATATGCCCTGAACATTTGCTAAAGGCTCAAGTATATGACCCCAAGTATATAGTATAAATATCTAAAAGAGGAAAGGAATGAAAAGTAAGTTCCAGATAAAGAAACAAAGTGCAAAGCCAAGGTATATTTCTATTTTCTACCACAGCAACTTGTACCAGTGGTGAAGATGAAGCAAGCCAGTGATTTGATCCAGCTGTGGAAGAAATCAGTGGCACAATTCTCACTGACCATCAGGTACTGGATTAGGCTTTGAAATCAAAAGTTGCCCAGATGAGTAACAGTGGGAGAAACAAAATATACTTTGTAGTAACCTGGTCACCCAAATTGCTAGAGTATGTATAGACTCTACATCCCTGTGTGAGTCCCTGAAAATGAGCCAACTAGTAAGCTATCACTTCCAGTAACCTCAAAGAAGACCATGCAACCATGAAGATTCACAGAAAGTCCCATTCTTTCATTGATCCTAATCTTGTTTAGTAACAGTTTATAAGGAGAACAGCCCCTGCATCATGCTGCAGCATGGCTTTCTAGCTTAGGTAGTTAAGGAAAAGTACAGTTACACCCAGAGAGACATCTGTAAAGATCCTCTTTTGCAAGTGATCCTCTCTGCAAAAGGCTTTAAAGATAATGAAAATATTAATCATTAATACCAAAAATCAACATAAAGTTCCACATGTAATTCTGATAACTGGGACCAAGTATGTAGTCAAGCAGACAGTGAAATTAGTTACTATCTTTTTGACATTCTGTGTGCTTGAAGCCTTAGTTATGGGAGTTGCATTCACTTAGAATTTAATTCTCTAGAAGAGGCTGTTTCGCTTATCATTTTTTCAATATCTACCCCTGTCAGACCCTGATCTCAATAACTGATATTAGCTGCAATCTATGTGATAAGCACAGAACAAAAAGGTTCCCAAATTTCAAGCACACCCTCCTCTTGGTAGGATTCACATTCTTGGATGAGTTTTGCTGAGCCTTGCAGCTGTTCTGAGCTTCTGCAGCTCCTGCAGGTGCAGCAGGGCCAAATCCTGCCAGGGGCTCACAAAAGCAGCTTCTGCTGCTGCTGCCTCCTGCCCACAGCCAAGGACAGCCCTGAGCTCTGCTTGGCTCACTGCTTTCCACTGTCCTTCAGGACCTGAACTGCACATGTACTGTAAGAGAGCCAAGAGGTTTCCTTTGAGCCCATGGTCCTGTGCAAGCATAAATCAATGTCTGTATTGAATTCTAGGTTACGTGAAAAGCACCAGCTTTGCATATTTGTGCTTTATCATCCAATCAGTAGGCTAGGAGCAGTCAGTCCAAATCCTGAGAGGGTTAAGCCAGTCAAACTACATCAGTGAACATGGTCTGAAAGAGCAGGCATTGTTTGGCATGTATCTTAAGCTGTCAGGAGGAGCAGCCAGTGAGCAATGCAGTACTTGACCTGTCAGCATGATACAGATCATTTACATAGCTTTTTACAAACATTAACAGATTAATCCTCACCTTGGGACACACAAGCAAGGTTCAGTAGTCCTGACAAACAGATCTGGAAGCTGTCTCCCACAGTGATGGTAACCTGATTTCCAAGAGGATCAGCATCTTTACATCTTGTAAAAGCAAAGAGGATGGGACTTCATACCTCCAGACCAGGAGAAAAAGAAGTGTGAAGCAGACAGCAGCTTTGGCCCAACCTCTTGTGTTTGTGGGGAACTGGGGCTGTGGGGACTTTCTTAAGTGCTCTGTCCTGGCTCCTGTTCAATTCACAGCAGCTGTGACAGTCACAAGCAGCTCTCACCCCGGCACTGAGGACACGGCGTGTTCATGTGCAAAGTGCTGCACTTCACACCCAAAGCCTAGAGCAGAGCAAGCAGCTGAAGTGGAAGGGTTCTACCTGGGTGTGATTTCCCTACCCTAACAGCTACCCAAAGCATCTCAACTCATCTCAATGGGATCGTCTTATAACGGAGTAGCAGTCATCATATGAGAGAAAACTGAATTCTGAGCACAGAGCTTGGGCCTTGCATTGAGGAGCAGGGAGGGTCTGTGATAGATATGGCCCACAAGATCATACTGACAGAGCTCATAGACCTGGAGACAAAGTGGCACATGGCCATGGCCCATGAGGCCATGCTGGCTGGCTTTTGAATTACATGAGAGATGTGATTTGTGCACACATCATTTATGCAGTTGAGGAATGTGGTCTTAGCAGTATTACTGAGGGCTGGGGAGCTGTCTGTAAGGCACAGGGGACTGGGAGATCAGGTCCCTGGTGAGGCAGGACAGGGTGTGATCCCACAGGTGTGACCCCTCACAGGAGGGACACGTGCATGTATGCACTGAGGGGATGAGAATCCTGGTTTATACCCACACACAATGCATGGATGTACCCAGGTGCACTGGCATGGGGTTTAACCATGTATGTCCACATGGACTGGCATAAACACAAAAAAGAACAAGGGAAGATGAATCTGTACAAGCACCTGCTAGAGACATATGGGCAAGGAGGAGAGGATGCCAGATTCCTTAGATATACAGTAATTCATGTGCTGTAACTTGGCAAAAAATTTTAACCAATTTTAACTGAAGGTCTCTGTTTTATGAAGGAAATTGCTTATTGATCCTGTCTGTTTGCATCATATTCCCACTGTGCTATTCACATGCTTAACCTGGAGGGATTCAGAAAGGTTGTTTCTCTCTTCACACACAACTTGACTTCTTCAGAGAGATGCTGCACCTCCATGGGAGGTGCTGTAGGTTGGAAGAGTTTGTGAGGTAAGGAACATGAGTGTTCCTGACATTAAACCCCTGTGATGCCCATTTGGTGTACCTTTTTCATGTACTCATAATCTGCTGAAAGCCAGATGAGAGGTCACAAATGGATATGGAGATAAATTCAGCAAAACCATTGTAGTATTCTCTCTGCACCATTACACATGGTCTGCTCATGGATTTTTGGGGTTTTTTTATAGTGATGCTTTTGATCTATCTCCCCTTTTGAAACATTGCAGATGTGATTTGTGGTCTTTTACTAGTTTACTAAAATTCAGTGGGGAATGGAGCAGATACTTGAGACCTTTCAGCATTAAACATCCATTGCATGGTTTTCAGGGTGGGGCCAACAAATAAACTGAAAGGCAACAGTGATCCCTTAAAATTCCTTTTGAAAACACATGAAGAGAGGCAGAATTTGTAGCACAGCAATTAGGAACAGAAGTAATAGACCAGCCCTTCCTCAATCTCCTCTAAAGAGCTTGTGTATTAAAACATGCAATGAGGTACATCATGTTAGTCAGGGTGGTCCCAGTGAAATGAGACATTAAAACATGCTGAACATTATATTAATTAATGTCAAAGATGCCTTTACCTTTATGCTAAGCCAATAACACCTCAGAATGGCTCCAGAGGAGCAGGTACAGTGTGGATTGTCATGCATTTCCACAGCAGTGTTTTTAGAACTCATCCATCTGTGCCAGGCTTCAGAGCACTTTGGTGCAACCTTCCATTTGCTATGGAATGAGGTCACAGGACTCCAAACCAAATGGGCATGACATTACTGAGAACCTTCCTTATAGAAAGGTTTGTTTTCTACCTTTCATTAATACATAGAGAGGACAAGGACTGTGTTCAGCAGCACAGAAACAATACTATCCTAAGGCCCATTGTGGTCATCCATTAAGAGCCACTTTCAAGAATTATTTAAAAGCCTTTCTGAAATCCTGCCTTCCTCTGCTAGGTATTTTGTAATGCTTCTGAATTCAGTGAAAAGTTACATTTACTGTGAACACCTGAACAAAAAACCTTTTTACCCAGTGTTTTGTTTAGATGCAAGGTAAAAAAAGGAATTCCAACACACAGCTCTTAGACAGTCTTGTCATCAGATTTCCCATTCAAAAAGTTAGATGGTTTTGTTTTCAAATATTGGGCTTGTCTTTCTTAAAAGAAATTTTCTGGTATTCTTAACACAGTTCAGTAAAATCTCATTTTGCAGACAGTATTGCTATATTTTGGGATGTGTCAAAATAAAGTCCTAATTTTTCTCATCAAATGTATCACTGTTTCACATGGAGGAGAAAGTGTTGCTTTTCAGTATCTAAAGACATGCATAAAATGATAAATCAAAAATTTTCAGAATTCAGAAGTTAAGAATATGGATTGCATTAATATCCTCTGAGACTCTTACAATGAAAGAAATTAATTATTTATTTTTCATTTTTTATGTTGAGGGACTTCAGTTGTTCTCCAATATTTCTCAGCTAAATAAAAAACACTTTACCTGTCAAGTTTCAGTAATTAACCAACTACAATAATTAGATTTACTTTCCTGACTCCTATTTTGGAAAATAAACAAATATTATAAACCCCATGGTCAGATCCTCAAAGGTATTTGGATACCTTGCTCCCTCTGGCTTAAAAAATAAGTACAGTCCATGTGACATATTAAGTCTTTAAGCACCAGCATGTGCTTGAACTTAAACACCTTTATGTACTCTAATATCTAAGATTCCATGGCAAAAATTGCCAGCTTAGCTAGAAAAGAGTTTCAGAACTTCTTTTATGATATTTACAGGTAACATTAGGTCTAGTTAAGTGTGGAAGGCTGAGGCAGGCTGGAGATGACCTTCTGCATCAGTGTGGATGAAATCAGAGTGCAGGTGATCCTCCTGGCTGCTGAGCTCTCTGCACTGGAGAACATTATTTTGAAGCAAGTTATGTAATTCCTTACTACAGTGGAGTATGTATTGACAAAAGCATTCCTTGCTAACATTTTTCCATTATAAACCTGTAAGAAGTTTATGTCAGAAAAAATAAAAGATTATACTTGGTGCAGTAAGGTTCCATTTTTAAGTTCTCATCTTAACATTTTTCAGGAATAAAACCAAAGTGAGATGAGGTTTCCAGTAAAGTACTGTTTTTAATCAGACTTTCATATTCTTCTACATTAATATGTCACTGGGTAATTGGGCAAGTCCTGTACTTGTCAGCATCCAGAGGCATTTAACACCAGGAGCTGCACAAATAGACTGATGTGAAGCAGATTTCTGAGATATTCTTCTGCAGAACTCATTCCAAAACTCTGGCATACTTGCAAAAAGCTATTTTTCCTTCTTGACATGTAGAAAATTTTTCTGAGTTTGTATTAAGATGACAAGTCAGATTTTTTTCCCCCAACTTGCGATATAATTTTAGCTACTAAGTACTTTCCATGCAAACCATCTTTTCATTTCTCATAAAGAGAATACAAAACTTGATTACCTTGGACAGAGGAGGCATACCAGGGTTAATAATGATAATAATCACTGTTAGGTATCATATTCTCTCTTTCACCTATTTTTCCCACAAGTGCTGGATTCATAATGACCTGTGTGGATTCTAGACATCAGTCTTTTTAGCTGGATTTTTTTCTGTGTTGAAATTTGATTAATTTGCCAAAAGCCTTCAAAACCATTGCATAGCCCCACAGCTGTCCCTAAACCCTGACAGCATAAATAGGTACATATGTACACCCCCCAGAACCTGTATGGCAGGTTTAGGATGTTTATATTTAGTAACTTTCTGTTTAATATAGGAACTACTTCCCCCGTGTAGCAAAGCAATTACATAATTAATGGTTACATTCAAACAGAATGGCTCAGGAGAGAAGAAAGAATTTTTAGGACAACTGTGTCAGACTGGAAAGGAAGTATGCATCAGTAATTCCCTTTCACATTTGATACTTCAGCTAGTATTAACTTAAAAGTCCAAATATAAGCCATTAAGCAAAGAAATGAACAAAATGAAGACCAACCTTGCAGGGACAGTGATGAACTGAGAATAAGGACATTTGGGTTCAATTCCGAACTCTTCCCTTGCCAGTATAGCTTTGGGCACTTTCTTTGTTGCTCCCTTCCTTATCTATTTAATAAGGATATTAATACTAGATTAATTCTAATCTTTCCTGCATGCCTTTTGAAGGCCTCTTGAAGGCTTTTGTAGTAAAAACCACTACTTCTGGTATCTGTAAAACTCAGAAAAATACAGGCCTGCTTTTTTGGAAGACACAAGAAGAATTAAAGGAGGGAATTGCCATCAGAAATTTGTTCTACCATGGGCCTGGTGAGAACTGCTGCTCAGTGTCAGTAATGTGGGGCTAGGCAATAAGAAATGCTAAAGATGACCCTTCAGAAAGTCTCCAGTTAAAGGAATGACTTGCGAGAGACAATAAATATTGGGACAACTATAAAAGGTCTAGTGAAAAAAATCACAACAAAACACTTTTCTGCAAAAAAAAAAAAAGTTGCTAAATTTCACTGAGAGAAACTGAAAAACATATATCAGTACAACTTCTTGTAACAAATGGAAGTCTGATTTGAAATGTCAACATGAAATCTTGTGTCATTCTGACATCAGCATTTCCAAACATATTGATTTTTAGAACTTTTCATTTTTTAAAAAAATTCAATTTTTTGATCCTGGTTTATGTAAAACATAGATGCTGATCTGTAGAAATTACTTGACCAAGAAACATTTTTTTTTCTGTGGACATTTACAACTTAAATGACAAAACTTCAAGTTTCATTTGAGATTTGTTTTGGGATTTTTTCAGGCCTTTCAAAAATTAGGTTTCTGCTGGACCTTGAATGAAGACAGCTCAAGGCATTCAGGAATAGAGGGAATACTTATGTGACACATTTTTCTTGACTGGAAATAGTTACTGCAGGTGTGGGAAATATTTCCACTGCTCAGTATAACTTCCCTGACAATGCAGATGGTTCAAGCTTTAATTAATACTGTTTATCTAAAATGAACTGAAATGAAATACAGGTGTTCTCAGCATCAAACCTTTACTATAAGTATCTTAAAAGAAAAGGAATTTCTTAATTTTACTTGGTTTAGAATTGACAGAGAAAGCCAAATGCAGCTGTTGTGCAGGTTTTTAAATTATTTAAAATGTCACTAAAGTGTCTTAAGTCACAGCAAATCATGGGCAGTAATGTATTCTAAAGAAAATTAACATCCTGCATCATGTAAACCCTTCTCTCTCAAAATACTCTTTAGAAAAGAATCCACTATTATCATGATGTATATTACAGGGATAAAATAAAAAAATGAACCCATTACTGCATTAGTGTACTGGATACATATTAAGCTGCTATGCTTGTTTTTAAAATATTTTTCTTTCTACCATAATGCATAACCTTGTGGAATAAAAAATCCTATGCAAAAAGGAACTATTCTTTACAAATGACAATTAATTAAATATTGCCTGTTATGCAATATATATCCTAATAATATAGACATTTATAAGCATGCAAAATTGCACAGAGAAACGAAACCCAGATGATTTTATCCTTCCTATTTCAATATATATCTATATTCTGTAGGAAGTTTACTATAATTATGATTTCATATTATGTTTCTATACTGTAAAGATAAATGTTCCTGGATCAACTAAAGAGCTAAACATCATGTATTAACTAAAAAATGAACATATTTAATGTAGCAAAAAGCTGGGTAAGTATCCTTGAACCTAATAATAAAAGAGTATTTTGTAATATCAGTGATGTTTCAAACGAACCCAGGATGGGTTCCTGGAAAAATTGACAATACCCAGTAGCAATGTTAATACTGTCAGAAAAATAATAAGGCAATGAATGTTTCCAATAACAATACACTTTGCTTCATTTTGGAGGCCACTAATAAAGGTACATTTTTGCATACTCTGATAAATTTTCTCTAACAATGTATCTGTACAGTTACATGATCTTTAAGAATGTAATTAACCTATTTTTTCTTGCTCTAATTACAAGGCAAAAGATTGGCACAGGTAAAAAGAAAAATTATTTTGTTTAGAGGGAAAATCCAAATTATGCCTGAAGCCTAATAAATCTGTTGCCATGACAATCAAAGAGCCTGGTCTTACAAAACCTTTTAGAATTTATCCACATGAGTAGTTCTTACTCACTGTGCTAGTTCTGACCTCTCCCGTTCTGAGTGACCACCCTAAGAGATGGAGCCCAAAGTCATGGGCTAAATGAACTCAACAGAGATTTTGTGGACATTTCTGGATATTTTACAAGGGTGGTCCATGGACTAAGGAAGTGATATCTGCATGTTATATGTAAAGATGGAAAGTGGGATTGGTTAATGAGGATGTATTGGATAGTGCGGTACCTGAGCATGATGTAAATGGTGTAGAATAAGGAATAGAGAATGTGCTGGGTTTATCTGGAAGACAGTTGGTTTTCTTTCTAGTAATTTGTTTGAGGTTATGTTTTGTGCTAGAAGCATACTCATAATATAAAGATGTTTTAGCTCTTGCTGAGCAGAGCTTCCACAGCGCCAAGGCTGGGGCTGCACAAGGAATTGGGAGGGAACACAGCTGGTAGAGACGGCCCCAACTGACCCAAGGGATATTCTGTACTATATGGTGTCATATAAAACACGTAAAACAGTATATAAAACAGGGGAAAGACAAAGGAAAAGGGGAGAAGGAATGTTCAAAATTATAGCATTTGTCCTCCCAAGTAACCATTAGACACAATGGAGCCTGGCTCTCCCAGAGATGACTGAACCATGGGAAGTGGTGAATGAATTCCTTGTTTTGCTTTGCTTGAGTGTGTGTGGCCTTTGCTTTGTCTCACCCATGAGTTTTCTCACTTGTACTTTTCAGGTTCTCTCTCCTATCCCACCAGGGGGGAGTGAGCAAGCAGCCCTGCAGTGCTTAGCTTCCAGCTGGGGTTAAACAACAATATTCATGCAAGTTGTTCCACTGATTGGCATAGAACTGCTGATGTGAGGACAGGTTTGCAATGGGCAACTTGAATTTAGGATGCAGTCCTTGTTCACATTGAGAATTGAGGGGATGACTTCTGCAAGTAAGAGATTCTTTCTGACAGTGAAGATGACATTTGTGGGTTGTGTTCTTCCTCAGTTTTGCTTATTGGTTCTTACAGTAGTCACACATTTTAGATAGTAAAATACACAAAAATTCTGCTTCAATGCACAAGTATATGTGATTTGAACCTTTACTCCTAAAGTCAAGGCTGATTCCTCTGAACCCTGTTGAAATATTGTCACACTACAATGTGTTTTTTCCTCTGTGCTTCTTCCTGCTGCAGTGATTTGAAGAAGTTGCATTGCTGTTCTCTCTTTAAAAACTGCCTTATGGAGTCTTCCATCATATAAGGAGGAAATTTATTGGGAAATACTACAAAATTAAATCTTTTGAATAGTATTTAAGCTCTGATTCTTCTTCTTGAGTCCTGCTGTGGCCTGGATTTTGTATTTTTGGCTTTATTTATCCTTCCCGTGCTTAAAACCTGCTGCCAGGAACCTGTCCTCTCCATACCCCGCTGCACAGTCCGTGGCAGCTGCCACACAAACCTGCTCCTGATCTTTTTCCAGCTCCATCAAAAGCAGTCAGATTTCTAAGGGTTTCCCCTCAGAGTGGAGGCAGGCCCTTACCACAGTTTACTCAAGAACCACTCAACTTTCCAAACTCAGTGATCAACCAGGATGCATAAGAAAATACATGTTTCACATTACCACTATATCACCTTTTAGTTCTCCCTAATTTCTAAAACAGAGATCCAAATAAACCAACCTTCCTGGAAAAGAAATCTGCTCTTCCATCCCAGTTTATTAATTGTACAATTCCTGATCTGCTAGGCAATTTCTTGACAATGACCCTAAGTATTTGTAAGTCAGGTAGTTACACCTCCTTGCACTCCTCTAGCACCCTTCATCCAGGAAGACAAAACCACATTACAGCTATTAACAAAAAGTACCTTCCAATGCCCACTGAAGGTATTTCAAATAATTCTCAACACTCCTCTAATACACAGCAAAAGTTACTTGATGTGAGAACATCCCATACTGGATTTGTTTATTTTATGACCTGGGTAATAATTCACATTTTCGGCTTCCTGACTTGCGTAAGAGGATCTCTCTCCCACTGTTTCTAAAACACAGCATCCAAGTCTGCACTTGGTAGTTTCCCATGGAAACAAAATAGAATAAATCTTTTGTACCTGCCGGTATTGCAGACATTCAAAACCTTTCCGTAGCTTTCATTTACTAAAATATTCATTCTTGCATGATACAGAATTTCTTTTAGCTCCCATTTTTGCCTTCTAGTGATGAGTGCACGACTGAGGTGCAGGGAAGGTACAGAACCATGACCCCAGAGAAACAGACAGAGCAAGAAAAGGAGGAAGCAGGAGGAGGGGAATGGAGGGAAGGAGGGAGGGAAAAAGAGAGAGAAATGTCAAAGCCAATTCCTAAACATCCTCCTTAGCATGGAAATATGTACAGTGCAGCTGCAGATGTTCCAGTGCAAGTGCAAATGACAGCACAGGTGTGCACAGACACACACACACACACACACACACATACATACTGTCACAAAGCAAGGGAGAAAAACAGAAATGATCTTACAAAGCTGCTGCAGTAATCAGGACACTTGCTCCTGAAAACAACCATGCAAGCAAACATTCTTTTGTTACGTTTCTACATTTTTTTCAATTTTCATTTCACTATTGCTATTATTTTATACCTCTGACCACATCATATAGTTATTAAAAGACAGGAAAAGGGCCTTACCATGCAGTGCATCAGGAAGAGATGAGAAGCACAGAGCATGCTGCAGAGATTAAGCTCAGCATGGCATTCAGATATCCTTTGGAATTGAAGAAAATTGTCCAACCCATTCTTCCTAACAAAGCGGACAAGTTTTCTCTAGGCTTGAATTTTTCACCAGAAGACAGATCCTTACAGTGCATTATATTTTCTTCTTCAGGAGATATATTTCCTCCAGTTAAGTTTCAGCTCCGCAATGCCATTTCCAATCAGCTCTAAGAAGTTCTTCATTCCCAGATTCGCGGTGTCATCAGAGGGACTCCAAAGAAAATCAAAGAAAGAAAGAAAGAAAAAAAGAAAATAATACCTTACCAAAATCCTGAAATTACTACACTGAAAAGGAGAAGATATAAAAATCCCACAACATCCCCTCATTTACTCTATTATCTAGGTGTTTCACAACAATCAGTACTACCTCTTTGGTCTCATATATGCAGTGCTGATCATCTGTAACAAAGGAAGAAGCAAAAACTTTCCCAATTTACACATGATGCATTTTCATTGCTGCTGCTCAACTGTGTACTACCAAACAACCCTTTTCATCCTGAGGCATCTTTAAAACCATCTGACAAAAACAACAGCTATCCCTTTCCCTTCCCAAAGAACATGAATATTAGAATTTCTAGAAAAGTATTGAAGAAAATCTAACAAATAACCAAAAAATACAGATCAGACTCCAAAAGCAAAACCCTTGAAGCAGGAGGTTTCTGGAGCAACGAGGTAGTCTGCCTGAAGAATCTGGGGGCACACACATTAAGCACCCTAGGGAAGGGGAAAGGGGAAAAGAACAGGGTGTTTGGAGAAGATGGGGTGGGACCAAATGGGTCTCAGGCAGGAGTGGGATCCTGAGTCACCCTCAGCCTCCTGCCTGCTGGCTGACAGCAGCTCGGGCTTTCCCTGCACTTTCTGCAAAGCATATTAATTGATTCTGGTTGCTGAGCAACTAACTCTGGGGAGCCACATCGAGGGCTCCGGCTCCAGCCCAGCTCCAGCAGCAGCAGAGAGAGAGGGGATGGGTCTCCTCTCCTCTCCTCTCCTCTCCTCTCCTCTCCTCTCCTCTCCTCTCCTCTCCTCTCCTCTCCTCTCCTCTCCTCTCCTCTCCTCCTCCTCTCCTCTCCTCTCCTCTCCTCTCCTCTCCTCTCCTCTCCTCTCTCTCTCTCCTCTCCTCTCCTCCTCTCTCTCCTCTTCCTCTCCTCTCCTCTCTCTCCTCTCCTCTCCTCTCCTCTCCTCTCCTCCTCTCCTCTCCTCTCCTCTCCTCTCCTCTCCTCTCCTCTCCTCTCCTCCTCCTCTCCTCTCCTCTCCTCTCCTCTCCTCTCCTCTCCTCTCCTCTCCTCTCCTCTCCTCTCCTCTCCTCTCCTCTCCTCTCCTCTCCTCTCCTCTCCTCTCCTCTCCTCTCCTCCCCCAGGAGTCTGTCCCCCCACCCAGCTGTCCTTAGCGTCCCTGCAGGGCAGCTGTGCAAGGCAGAAGCCCTCAGCAGGGCAGCAGGGAGGAGCTGGGGTGCCCCCCAGCCTGTGCTGCGCTGGCAGGACTCAGGAGAGCCGCCTGACCTCACCCTGACAGCAATGCCCCTCTGCCACACTGCCTGGGAGCCTGCGCCAGTGGGACTGGTAGCCACGAGAAACCCAACCAGCTGTGTTGACAGGTAGGTGAATCAGGGTGGTGCAGCCACCTTCTGAAAAGCAAAAATAATCTCAAAGATGTTAAAATGACAAGAAAGTTCCACGGTTATCATAGAAACATAGAATATCCTGAATAGGAGGGGACCCATAGGGATCATCCAAGTCCAACTCCTGGTCCTGAAGAAGGACATCCTCAAGAATCCCACCATGTGCCTGAGAATCTTGTCCAAATGCTTCTTGAACTCTGTCAGGCTGGCACTGTGATCACTGACCTGGGGGTCCTGTTCCAGTGCCCAGCCACCTTCTGGGTGAAAAACTTCCTAATATCCAATCTAAACCTCCTCTGGCACAGCTTCATGTCATTTGGTCCGCTTTTATGTGAGTTTCTAGTTGAACACGTGGCCACTTAAGCTCTGTCCCTGCAGTAACAGCAACTATTGCTTATTCCTGATCTCTTTATCATGTTGAACTTCAGACAGAGAAGACACTTGTCTGGCTGAAAGGGTGCACTCTAAACCAGAACCACCATGCAGAGGAATTGCCTAGGCATCTTTGGTGTTTTTGATGCAAAAAGGATGCCTCTGACAAAACCTTCTAATTGCTTTAACTGATACATTTGAGTTCCATGGAAGAGCGAAGCAGCAAAAAGGCCATTTAGTTTTGGTCCACAAAAGAGATGGGATAAGTGAATAACTGGAGCTGGCTCAAAGGGGTTTCTTCTAAAGTGCCTCTACTGATGGCCCAGGAGGAGCAACACAGGATTTCTGCAAGGTTGATGCCAAGGGAATGGACCCTGCAATTTGTGGCAGGGATTCCACCGACTTCTGTGTCTCTAGAGTCTGAAAGAACTCCCCAAAACACCACAGCATCTGAAAGAGGACATTTCCCTTGTGGTGTATAAATCCTTAGTCAGATCATGGCATTTGTTCAGCACTGACTAAGCTGTCTTTCTGTTGCACAGGTAAGATGTAAGAAATGAAAAGACCTCAAGGTTTCTCTCCCTGTGACCTGGCAGAAAGTACAACACTAGATCTTGGCCAAACTGCTCACGCACGATTACTGTCAAAGATCTGAGCCAGGTCAGCTCTTTATTCAGTCATAGTGATAGGATAAGTTAAAGGGTAAAGCTCTGAGAACTGCCTTAGCTTGCAGTCACGGAGCAGAATTATTGAATTCTCCCCTTGAAAAACTCCAACCTGTATCTAGTAAGCCCTATCTAAGCGGCAAACAGCAGGTCTTTGTGAAAAGGGACAGGTTATCTTAAAGAAGAGAGTTACTTTTCTGACAGTAGCTTAGCTGCACCACACTGCTTTCATGCTTTATAAAGAAACATCTACAGTTTAGCCTCATTTTCTTAGCAAAGCCAGATGCTCACATATCTTCAGAGCTCAGGAAACCATGAGATCCTGTTAGCAAAACTGCTGTATGAAGCAGATTACAGAATATATTCCGTTCATCCAATATGTTTATTGATATGAGCATATACTGGGAATTCTTTATTCCCCAAGTACAATATCCAGAGAAATATGAGAACATTTATACTAAGGGAACAAAGAGAGGTGGAGAGATTTCACAAATTCTTGCAAAGGAATTATTAAGTCTATATGAAAGGATTTCACCAAGCACATAGTAAAGAAACATTTCTTTCAGCATGATAAGTTGTTCTGGTTTTATCTTTCCACTATTACTTCTTTACATTCATGCTGGTGCCTGTTTTTATCCCCAACAGTACAATCTTTAAAAGTGTGACAACAAAGTATTAATATTTTAATGTGCTTTGTTTTGTACTTTATTTTTTACAAGGCAGAATGCCAAACAGTGTTGAAGTTTTTTGTAGTGGAGAAAATATCTTTAGAAGTTTTAGGGAAGGGCAGTTTGAAGGGCAAAACAATAAAACAAAACAACCATAGAAAGAAAGAAAGTCAACAACAGGTGATTTCAAAATGAAAGCAAACTAGTGTTTAAGAAGGAGGTATCAGATTATTAAAAAAATTTAGAAGAGCCGCTTTGGAGATGTCAACATTTGTGCAACTTTTTAGTGTTTTTTTTAGAGAATGCAAGGCTGCTTAGATAAAATTCAATATCTTACAGAAAGCAAGAAGAGTATCCCTCTTTCACTTACAGAAGACTTGGATTTAATCTCATAAAAATGCTTTTTATTATTCATTGAAAAGGCTGACTAATGCATATGTTCTATTCCTATTCCATTTTTTATGTGTCTTTTCTCTTCTCACCTTTATATCCTTTCAATAGCAACATTATCCTCTTTGTGAAAATAGGTGTCCAGTGAGCCTAAGGACCAGAGCAAGCTGGGACTGAGTCAGCCCTCATTTCCTGAGGGACTGGTACAGCTGGTGTCCCATCAAAATCTCCATGGCAAAGCCCAGACAGGACCCCTCCTGCACGACCTTGGGCACCAAAGTAACAGGGACATGAAACAAGCCATGGCACCGGCTTGGGCAGAGCCCATTTCTGAGCTTAGACTCTACTGCCAGGACCTCATAGTGAGAGAAAGTCCCCAGGGAGACAAATGGGAAGAAAAAGACACTTCTGGTGATATGTTCTAGTCCAGAGTGTAGGTAAGGGCCAAGTGGGAAGGTGGCATTTGAAAAAGGCAAGGGAGTGCTGCAGCAAGCACAGCGTGGTGGCTGAGGCCAGGGAAATAGGGAAACTCCTTTTCTCTGGAGGGAGTGGAGCCTGTGCTGCAGGGACAGAGGGCACTCAGGGTGGATGAGCTCCTTACTGTGCTGGGTAATTCCTCTCCTCTGCCCTGAATCACAGCACAGGCCCCTGGCAGCTCGGGAGATGGGGCCACAGACAGTCAGACATTGAAGAATTTGAAGCAGAAAAATCTCTGGGGAATTCTCCCTGCAAGCCAGGAGCAGGGAAAACCAGAGAGCTGGAATCAGAGGTGCACCAGCCTTGCTCTTTGTGTGCTCAGACTGCTTCTGCAGTGCCTGTCAGCAGCAGGTGCCTTCCACAGCACAGTGCAGAGGCCCCAAGTGACACAGAGAGCCTCCCTCCTCCCAGCCTGACCCTGCTGCCTGACACAGCACGGACCAGGCACTGAAAGCAGATGAAACAGCTTGCTTCCCAAAACATTAGCCTTCCTCACAACCATAGCTTCATCCTATAAAGACCATCATTTTATTCCTTGCACGCCACACCTTTCCAGAATCTGTGATTTGAGAAGTGAATTAGATTTTTAAATGCAGTATTGTATGTAAAAGATACAGTGATTTTAACAGAAATACAAAGATGTGCCCAGATAATGAAAATTATTTAACATATGAAAAAATGGTATAATTCAATTAGTAACCAAATTTAGATTAAAAACTGGTGAAAATTATTTACAAATAAGTGTTCTAGGCATGTTTCTCATTTTGACCTTTCAAGATCTGTTGTCACATTTGCTATTCAGTCAATTACAGCACAAACAACTGAATTGATTTCTTGCCTTTTTAGTTTAAATGCCATAATACATGCAAGAGAGTCTGAGCTTCAGTAAGTGTATTTCCAGGTCATCAGCAATTAATTGAAAAATTTAACCACAAGAGATAGACCTTTATAAAAAAAATTCCAAAGCATCACAGAGGATGTACACATAGTTCCATCTATCTGCAGAATATTTAGCATTCCTAAACCCCATTTTTAACATATTTTAAATATATTATTAGTTTAATAATTATTTTCCATATTCTATATGGCAGCTGGTCTCTTTCTTTTCTGTTTTCCATCAATGCAAATCAGACTAGGATACCATAGTTGTCAAAAAATTGCAACACTAAGAAAATGGTATGTGGTAAGTAAATGGTAAGTAAAGCCAGTAAAATGAAAAACATTTATGATTTTTTTATTCTCTTTCTTTTGAAATAAATGCTTTACTATGACTTAACTGCCAACTGACTAAAGAATGATAAAAGGTTACAGCTTATGTTAGATAATTGTTGGGTTTGTTCATACTTTCACAATCTAGTCTGAAATAAATATTAGTGGATCTGACTTGACATTTAAGGAAAAGTAAAACTCTTACATTTACTGATTTCAATGAAATCACCCTTAATTCCATCAGTGTAGCAAGTATAATTGATTGCAGTACTAATTTTTGTTCATTGCAGAGTTAGCTTCAGTTTACATTTGTTATGTACCAGTAATATAGCACTGCTTCCTTACATCACCCTGGCTCTAAAAATAACATTTCAATACTGCTGAATCAAAAATGTATGCACAAAAAATGTGACTACCTGGCTAGCAGTGCAGCCATTTTCATTGCATACACTAAGCATCTTTGTTTCCTTCGAAAAAGAAAATCTCTTTCGAAATTAACTTCTTAGCATACAAATAAAATACAAATGAGTGATTTCAACCCATTTAAAAACTGATATCTTGAGCTAGACTTCTATTTTCTATAAGCAGTATGCAGTGGCAGTTGTATTTTTGAGGGGAAATCATGGATATTGAACACAAGTTAGATGTCAAAACAGAGAGTTTTACCCTAATCCTGAGAGAGGTAGAAAAGCACTCCCTGATTTCCATGGGAAGATGACTGAGCTGTGTTCTTAGGAGACTCCTCCAGTCTCAGACAGAAACTGCTTAGCCTGTTGCACCAAACAGAGGCAGCCTTGCCCCTCTAAAGCTGCTGAAATGGTCTAGTACTGTGCTCACATTGAAACACTCCAGAAGACAAGCACTGTGTTCTGAGAGGTGATGATGTGTTTGCAGTGTCTGTGCTCAAAGTGGAATCTCATTAGAAAAACAGAAATCTTGCTGTAGCGCTGTGTAGTAAGATAGGACATGCAACGCATGAATTCATTGAATCCCAAGGGTGATCATCTGCCTGAAATTCTTCTCCAGATAAGCATGTTCACACATGGCAAAAAAAGCTCTCAAGCAGCAACAGTTATTACTGCTTAATAAATATTCACATTATTTCTCAACAGGCAATGTACCCACTGGGCAAAAAAAATAATAGTATGCTAATGAAGGATTAGACAGACATGGGCTAAATTAGTCTTACTACAGTTCTGTTAAGCTTTTGGGTGTGTATTACATGACATTACTGTTTAATACCATAAAACAAAAATTTCTCTCTCTCTCTCTCCTCTCTTTTTTAAATTTTTTTTCCCCTTTCTTCTTTTTCTTTATTGTTTGTTTGGTTTTTGTTTTCTTCTCCTTTAGCAAAAGAAGTAGAGGTTTTCTGTCCTAGGTTAACTTCCAAGCATTAAGAAAAGTAACATAACCTGAATATTTATATGATTCACACCTAGAGCTCTTAATTGCTAGACAAGATGCTGCTAGAATTAATGTAGCATAGCAGCCAAAGTAGTCCTGAACATTATTCAGTACTCCAAAGTATACAGTATGGGTGTTGTCATGATACTGCACAGTATTTGAATAAATGTACCTAGAGGAATGTGACAGAAGCCAGATTTAAGCAGCTGCTGGCATTTCTATTCTGAATACAGCTGATCTCCAGAATACCACTATTCTGACTCCTAAAACCTCTCCTATGCCTGTTCATTCTTTGTTTCACAGAAGACTCAGCAGCTGGTTTGGTTTTCTTTTCACCATTAGCAGAGGTGTCTTTGTAAGGATCCTTCCAGTGAAAATCGCTTGGAACAGCTCAGAAAGTCTCAAGTTTAACAGAGAATGCCCCTTAGCTGGAAGGGGAAAAATCTCCATCAGCAATCTCCTGCTAGGCTCTTTCAAGTCCTCCCTAAACAGTCACTCAATTGATTGGTATTTTTAAAGCTTTACTGATGAATAAGGTCCTGGTATTCAGAAGGATTTCACAGAGTTAAATGATACCAGCAAAATACACAAATATAGATCCACAAGGTACTCTGAGCTATCTCCTCTTAAAAAACAACCAAAAACCAGCAAAACAAGACAAATCAAAACCAACCTGAACATGTTAACTCTTTATGATATATCTGTTTCTTAAATATCCCAATTGCTTTCAAACTTTTCCTTGGAGCTGGTCTCTCTGTTTAATTAATTAATCACAGTATTTGCACATCTTGAATGTTTTGTTTTAATGTCTCACTCCCTTCTGTGGATTTCTCAGCTGTGAGATTTTAATGAGAGCCATTTCTCATGTTTTTATGCAGAATTATTATACGGAGGAGAAAGTGATAATAACTCAGTCTTCTCTTAATTACACTTCTAATTATTCTTAGAAGTTTATTTATAATTGTGTCTGCCAGCAGGATTTGTTTCAATTATCATAGCCAGATTGGAAATGGAGCTGAAATGAATTCTTTCTGTAAACAACCATATTTTAATACATGCAAACAAGAAGTATAAATATTTATTTTTAACTCAAAATTCTTCCTTCTCTGATAGTCACTCCTATAAACAAAAATCTTAGAGAATCATGTAAAATTTTTGCCCTTCAAAACTAATAATACTTAAGGTAGCAAATGTTCTCAGAGGACAAAAAAAAACTTAATTAAGACAAAATCTATTTATGGTCAAAGAGTCTTTTTTTCTTTCCGTAAATGGTAATAAGGGCTTTTATGTTAAAAGTCTTCAGATAGGAAGCTTCACCTCTAGAGGCACAGCAATGCCATTACTCAAAGAGAATAAGTGTTCTTTCAAGGGTGAATGGGAAAGAAATATCTATTTTTGATGCTGTTAGATTCCCACTTGCAAGATAGGAAACCCCTTGTTTACCACAGTATTTCTACCATGATGCAGATCTCCTCTGAAAAGTAAGCTCCCAAAGATCTCAGATCAGGAAACCCTGTTTTCAGGGAGAAACTGTTCAACAAAAATCATCTTTAGAAAGTACAATCCTATACATATTATTTCATTTTTCATATGAAATAACATTATTTTAACCACAGTAATCAATCTAGAAGTAATTACAGGACAACTGAAAGAGATTTAGAAATGGCTATTTCAGTATGCACAGATGGTTGATACACACATTCTCTTTCAATTGTATTAAATGTATAAAAGTTAGGGATTAATTTGGAGTGAGATTAATTTGCAGTGAGATTCATATCTTTGCTATGGAAAGAAATAATAGCTATTGTTAGGCAATGGATTTGTAACCCGACAGAAAATGACAATGTGCTATACTGCTAGTTTAAAATCCAGAGACAAACAGCTTGCCTTCATATCAAACACATTTCCCTTCGACACCAGTCCCCTGCAAGCCCCTGCTCCCTCAGCAAAATGAGCACGGGAGGAGAAGCCTGTGAGACTTACCTGCTTGCCTTCAGAGGATGAAGAAGTTTAAAGCATCAAAGTTCTCATGATAATCAGTCACTAACACTTAGCTTATGCGGAAATAATTACATTCTTCCATCTTTTAGCTTTCTCACTGACTGAAAGCTGGTGATGGATGCAGCAGCCTTGTTAAAGTATCACTGTAATCCGTTCAAGCTCTGGAGATTGCTTAGAAAACCAAGTCATAAACATGCAGTGTAGCTTCACAAGCAGCTCAGCATTTTCCAAGCGTGCCCATGGCTTCCTTTTCCAGTGCTGTACTTCACAGAGCACTCGACCTATCTTCCTTTGGGTAAGAGAACACGGTTGTTCAAAGCAAATCCTATGTGAACAGAAGAGTTCTGTGGGTTTGTTTTCTCACATCAAATAGTTATTATTTTAGGAAAGGAGACACCCTTTATGGTTCTGCTTGCTGCTGTTCCCTCGTCAAGAAAAAAAAAAGAATAAAAAAATCTTCAAATAGAAAAGCAAGAAGCAAAGAAGAGGATACAGCAGTTCAAGAAGCAGCAGGCAAGGATGGGTGTCTTGTGATTGCTTTGAGTTAATACTCCTCAGGGGGAGTTGAAAAAAGCACAAATACAGCAAAATCTGTCTTACAGAGTAAAAATCTGTTGTATAAGCCAGTCTCTGGCAAAGTAAAACAGCATGTGCATTTACCCCATTAATTTCTAGCATGGCAGAGTGCAAAGGAAATTGGTAGCTTTCTGTTTACTAACTGCAAACAGGTAGGAAGGAGGAAAGAAAATTCAGTATGCATAACTTCTCTAATTGTTTCTGCTCTCCTGAGAAATGTATCAGATCTATTGTGAAAGCTGTATTTATCAGTACCACAGAACATTTTATCATTATCAATATTTTCTGGAGCATATGTGGAGAATGAGCAATTAAGAGTGCAGCATCCCCTAGATGCAAACAGCACATTTGTGACTGGTCTTCCAGTAGCTTAAATGTAACAGGTCTTTGGGCTCTCTGGAAAATACGAATATGAAGAACAAGCATCATAAGTACTAAACACTTTGGAGTAACTGACCTAATTACTGGCACCAAGTGATGGGAACTTCAGCCTAAAAACCTTAATTCAAATCTCCCTGAAGCCCATTAAAATACATTTTGAGAGGCTGTGGATGAGGACCTTTGCCAGCTGGCTCCTTTGTCCCTGGGCATCAAAACACAGCTAGATCACAAAATCACCAAAAACAACTTGGAAGGAGCTGGTTGAAACCCTGCTCTGACCTGAAGTTGTCCTGGATGTGACAGTGTGATGCTGGGTTTGAATCTGCTCAGATAATATATGCAGCACAAACACATGCCTGTTCCTTCAGGGCCAAGAAGAAAACAGTCCATTTATTTGTATGATGAACCCAGTCACAGACCAAAATGCCACTGAGCCAAATGTTATTCAAGCAGAAAACAAAGAAACTCCTCAGCTGCATGAATTTACTGTCCAGCTGTCACCTTTCATACTTTCCACACATACTACCCACCTGCAGTGCCACCAAATCTTGCAGAACACAGCGTTCTTGACTTTAAAGCTTTCTAGTTATTAACCCAAGATACTTTGGGTCATTTTTTCCCCATAGCAGAGCTTGATCTCACCCTTTCCAATCAGTGAAAACATCATATTTTGAAAAAAACAATTATCTTCTCTTTCCATTGCGCCTTGTTGTTAGAGAGGTTGGAGTCAAAGTGCATCTGTGTTATCCACTGAAAATATGGGGGAAAAGAAACAGAGCCATGTTTCATATTCAAGCTCTGAGGAACTGCACATGCCAGATACAGCAAATACCACATCCTTGGCACAGAACAAATCACTGATAGCTCAGGGCTTTGCCTCAAAATGCTGTAGCACTTAGTTTGTGTATTCCTCTTTTCCATAGTCACAATTCTGCATTCTGCTGCAATCTGACTATTCTAGGCTTCCATGTTCATGGCAAACTGTCTTCCTTTTGAGGGAGCTTTGGGGCTGATCCTGTAGGGAAAGCATTTGCTCTTATGTCCCTGAGCATTAGATATGCTGACTACTCTCTTTCTATATCTGATGCCCAGGTGGAGGGCAAATACTCTCTAGATGGACAGAAACCCCACTGCCTCTGGAATAGCCACAGATAGGAAGGTGAGAACACAGCTTTTTGAGCACTGAAGAGAAAATCCTAGCCCACCGCCCAGTCCAGCAACTTTCAGTAACGTCTTGAGTTGTATCAACTCCATTCAGACCCTACTGGGTCCCTAAGAAAATTTCCCTCTTGTCAGCTTTGCAATTTGGTTGGGTGTCTGAGCCCTCCCACTGGCCCAGGGCTGCTTTCCAGAGCACCACGTGCAGCACCCCTAAGATGAAAAGGCAGAAAAGCAGCAATTGCATCACCTAACACAGCACATGCAAGCAAAGTGCACTTCCACCACAGAGAAGCTCCACTGGTGCAGCTTGCAGTGCTTTGTGCAAACACTGGCCTGAAACCACAGATGAGGGGCTGCTCCAGCACTGCCCCTGCATTAAAGCCTCTGCTGTTACATGGCAGAAATCTCAATGCACCTCCTCTTTTCAACTCACATTTGACTTCTAAATATGCTTGCAATGCATTGTGTATTTTTAGCATGCCCAGGGTACCTATTTTGGGTTACCAGCCTGAGAAATCATTGAAGAGGTCTGATGTTGAATGAACCTTTGAAAACTGGTGCATTTAAACATTGGGCAATAGGGGAAGAAAAAAATTAGAAAGACAGGTATAAGATATCAGTAGCTTCTTCCAGAAACAGAGGTCAGTGGCCATGAAATTTGTCACTATCTTGTTAAGCATCAAGAACTTCAATGTTTTGACACTACAAAGTGCACCTGCCTCTGGAAATTATTTTGAATGTCTGAATTATCCCTCTTCCATCAGCTACAATAATCTTAGTGCAAAAATATTTGCTTTATATTCTGTAAAGATACTTCCAGCACTCAAAGATACATTTTGGGAATAGAGGTCAATGTGTGTATGTCCCAAAGGTAGGATATTAATAACACTGGAAGATCTATAGTTTTCCATAAGACATGGCATTTCAGCTACTGACTGTGAAAAATTGAATTTGTTCCAAGGGTTGTTTTTGCATAGGAAGGTGACACTACCCTTGCAGAGGACTTGTGGGTATTCCCCTCTCATCCTGGGAAAGTCTGGCTGTCCCAGAAAGGACTCTGAGCATCTTTAGTGCTTTATGAAGGTCAGAAGGAACAGTAAGGGTATACAAGCTCCTCAAGGAGCCAGGATCCTAACAAGCATAATATAATGCTGTATTGTGTCATCTAGATTTTCTTACATACTATTCCAACATGAAAAAAGCCTTGGACAGACTGGGAACAATTAATTTTATGAAATACATGCATCTCCCCAAGCACAAAAGACCTCCAAATATTCTTTTTTGTGTATCCTGCCGAGAGAATCCTCATCAAAGCAATTCTTTCTCTGTATCTTGGCAAGTTGTCTTCATTAAAGAGTATATCCTGCATTATTTCCTTGCTGAAATATAATCAAATGGTGAAACAGTCCCAAGACCAAAAACAAAATACTAAAAAATATAGCTACTAAAAGTTAGCACTGTCCAGGGTGCAAAGCCTTGAGAGAAGAACAATAAACAAGAAACACAAAGATAAACAGAGGTGGAAATTGGTGTCTTTAACATTACTTTTATTTCTAGCCAGAAACATAAATCCTGATGCATTCTGTGCATATCCATATTCAGATCTGGAATAAATTTATTTGCGCTTAAAGAACAAGTCTCAGTCCATGAAATTGAGGAAGCTGAGTCTACAGCTCAAGATTCAGTTGTGCCTTAATTTCAGCCATATTTTAAAAAAAAATCTGTGATCACTTCTACTTGTAGCTGCAGCAGCAAGAAATTAGAGAACTGTGTTTAATTTTGGTTAAGCTCAAACAGTTCTTTTATGTCAGATATGAGATTAATTCTAACACTGCAGAGCTGGACATGCTGCCATTGGGCTATCTGGTGTTCCCTGTAAAAGAGTAGAACCTGTAATTAAACATGCCCATATCATGCCAACACATGTGCCAACATGAATCTAAACTGACAAACAGCTTTTTATTTATCGCCCTGTGCTCAGTGTAAGTGCCCAAATATGAGAAAGTAAGTGCCAAGCTTGAGAAAGAGGCAGAATTTTCTTCATGGTTCAGAAAGAGAAACCCTTTATCAAAGGAAAATTATTCTGGTCTTTCAGCTGCTTTAAGAGAAGGTTACAACACATTCCTTTCAGGCACCATGCATGTGATGGATGGGGGAATACTGTAATAAGCTGCCAGGATATATCGATATAATGCCATTTTTTCCCTCAGACTTTCATGAACTCTATAGGGTCCACTCTGAAGTGAGCCAGGTCCATTAGCTCTTGAAAAAGAAAAAGTTCTAAACTGCTCAATCCTCAGAACCCTAAAAACAAAAGATAAATTACAAAATGGAGGTGAAACAGAAAGAGGATGATTGAAGGCCAAATCAAGAATAAAACTAGTGGTGGAAAGGCTAAGGGCAGGGCTAAAAAATAGACATGTTGGGGAAAAAATGATCTGTGGGAAGAGAGTTACAGGTACAGGCTGAGGAGGCAAATGTATGACAGCATTGAAACTCATGGTAAAAGGAGAAAGGTGTGAAGCAAACAGCCTGGGATCATGAATTCAGGTAAGAAGGCAGAAGACATCCCAGACTGCAACTTGATCTTGTCATGGAATTCACTGCTCAGTTCAAATTCCCTTCTGATCCAATCCCTGGCAAAAATTGGGGGGAAAAACAAGGTGAGAATTATTTTAATTTGATTGCTTTTCTTAAACAGTTTTAGCTGGTCTTTCTGCACTAAGATTTTAGTAAGATTTTTTACTGAAGTCAGTTCTTTCAGCTATTCTGTGTTTGCTACATGCCATAGAGGTGCCTGGGATCTGGATAACCAGAACCAAACTACTTTATCACTGAGGACTGGGTCAAGTTCTTGAAATCTGAGCTGAAGCAATTTCAGCAAATACTGCTTCACCCTTTCAATGCCATTTTCAAATTAAAAGTCACCACCACCAAGCTGCCAAAGGAGCTGTTTAAGCTATGTAGTTCTGCAGGGCACTGATATGCATTAGCTATGATCTTATGGATGCTTACACTGTCTCCTCTGACCAGAACAGCAATTTCCAGCTCAAAAGTATGCAAAAGTTGAGAGTGCTTGCTTTTAACTCCTTTTGACTCCCCAAACCACACCAGTTTATATTTTTCCTGGTTTCATTTTTAATAACATGCATTGTTTTCCACCAGGTCCTAGTCATTCAGTGAGTGTAAGAGATGCCCAACTAGAATCCCAAAGAGATCACAACCATGGATGTAATGGCAACAGGTGTGGGACTATTATATTTTACAAATATAAGCTTATAGGTTGATTCAGGTAGGAAGGAACCTCAGGAGGTCATCTAGTGAATGACCCAGTTTCTCTTGCTTATCAGAAGTACCCAACTTGTTCCCAACTTAGCTGTAAGAGAACATTTTTACTTTTGCACCTCCTGAACAGAAGGGAAAGACTTTGTTTCATTTCTTCTCAGTTTTTTCTCTGACTGCATTCCTTCAGGAAAAGACAGTGCTTATTATGAAGGTATTACAATCATTCTCACTGCATGCTAGACTGTAAAGTTCATAAAACAAAAAATAAATGAACCACAGTAATCTTATATCAGTTTCTGTCTTGATTCATGCATGGCATGAGGATGATTTTTGGGGTTGTAAAGAAAAAATCACATATGGAAGACTCAGTCCAGTCATCCATTCATACAACATTTGCATTATAGAGCACCTGTGATCAGTTCTTTCTCCAGAGCACTTAAAAGAGTATGTGCAGTGATATTTTTAAACTTTGAACAAAAAGAATGTTTGCATCCCATGTGACTCATTAACTCGACAGAGCCATAAAATATCAATCAAGCTACATGTAAAGAGGACTATAATGGCACAATGAGTCTGTAGTCCTGTTTCTAATTAACATGGCTTAACTAGACACAATGAGCAATCTCACAGTGTAAGCACACTCCTGTGACAGTCCTACGAAAAATAATCTGGAAAGGTTCAAAGGATTTCAGTCCAAAAACCTGGTTATTTTTTCCCCTCATCACAACTCAATTTCATTTCAACTTGTAGCTTTTGAAGGGAATAGTCAAGAGCAATACTGGAAGATGAGAGCCAGTATCATCATTACCCATATGCAAAACAGGGATAACATTTACTTCTCACAAAAAGACAATGTGATGTTTTCATTATCGTTAATAAAATGCCTTGCAATCCACAGATGGAAAACAGTGTCTAAAGTCAGGCAGTTCCATCCATAAGAAAGGTTTTGCTTTTCAGTCCACAGACAGCCACTGATTGTTTTGGTCTTTCTTTGTCCTAGAGAATATTCTGTTGTTTGGTCTTTGGTTTGTGGTCTTTGGAATCAGATAACACTGGGTTCCAGCACAATGCTTTGCACATTTGCCATACTGAATTTTAAAGAGCCCCACCATTTTATGAAATCATGAAGAAAAATTCCAGTTAGGGAAATGCCAGTACCATATACATTACAAAATGGGAGGTTTTAGGTCTGCAGACTCACAATCTTCACCAAAAAGTAATACTACTCATCTCTAGTGATCAGATTTTTTTAATAGTTATTCTATTTTTTTCATACCTCTTGTATTTATCCAAGAACAACAAAATCAGGGACTTAAGCAAGGAATAAATAGTACTGTTACCCAAATCTATACTGTACCAGCACTTTGTCAGGAGCAGCTATTCTGAATCTGCTGTCCTGAGGCATTAAAGCAAAGGTCATGGTTACTCGTGCTCATGAAAGATTGTGTGGTCTTTCCCATAAGCTTCAGGTGACAAATGCAGAACCTTGGACAAAATCCAACTCAGGAAATTGCCTCCTAACTACATACAATAATTTCTACTATTTCAATTGAGTAATGTATTTTTCTCCACACTCCATCTTAAGCTCCTATTCTTGGGCAGCCTTTAGTAACATGAACATTTTACACAAGAGTTGTTTTGAATTCTAAATACTCCTAAATAGTTAAATTTAATTAAACATTTTAGCAACTGGTTTCACAGGAACCATAAGAGCTCAAGTTTTCTATTGCCATTTTATGTTGAAGAATTAACTTCTTGCGTGAATGCAGCATTTTTCTTAACTCTGTATTTAACTTCACAATTGGCAATTTCTGATTATTTTTTATTTATTTTTCTCCTACATATTTTGGAAAAAAACCCTTCTTTTATAACCTATCTTGTTAGAATCTGATTGGGAATTCTTAGCATATGGAAAGAAGACTTGTTTCTTTTATTCTTTTAGAATATCAGATCTAATGGGCAACATGTATTTAGTTGTTTACCATAAAGCTGAATTAGTTAGAGAAGGACAATGGTCAAAGGCTAGATACTTTCAGCTGGTTGAAATTGTAAGCAGAATCCCTGAATTAGCTTGTAATGCCATTATGAGCCTGAAATTTATGGGAAACATTAGGGCTAAGGTTCTGTGAATATTATGGTTGAAGGTTTTGGAAAACCTTAACTCAGCAAAGATACCAGAGAGCATAATCCAGGCTTGCTGGTCCACAGTAATTTCCCAGCTGAACGTTATCTGTCAGTAATTTCCCAGCTGAACATTATTATCTGCTTCTCTCCAAGAGCAGCCCCGGGCAGTGACCCCTCTGAGGAGGCCCTGGGTCTCAGCTGGCTCTGCTCCAGCAGCTTGAGCAGGGTGAGGTTTATAGCCAGCGAAGGGGGGTGGCTGTCTTGGGGCACAAGGAGTGTCACACTAAATCACTTTTAACAGGTTTTGTTTTGTAGACACACGCTGTTTCCACAGGTTTCCACACCTGTTGGAAATCTCAAACAATTTTATAAATGTTGAATGACTTTCTTCTAGAAGGTGTATATTTAAAGGTTACGCCTTTTGTAAAAGCATAATTCCCACACTTCACTTTGCGAGTTTTCCTCTGTATTATAACACCCAATATTGAATGAAAAATATATTTTTATTCTGTGAAGAAAAATTATCTCCTATGAAGACATAGCCTGTAAAGTTCTTCTCATCTACTTAGGCTTATTGCCTTCCAACTGCATATGTTTTTTCTGCAGTCAGTTTTAGATAATCATATTATTCTCAGCTAAGTTTTTCAAATGATATATGAAGTACTTATTTTATCAAACAGCTGCTACCAAATAGTCTTAAAATGGAAGATTAAAATCCTCAAAGTCAGTCAGTGGCAGCATTATACTTGCATATACAATCTTAAAATAGCCATGGGTGTAGCAGCTGTGAATGCCATTTGCATATACTATTACCTCAACATAGTATCTTCTCATGTTCTTAAAAATATATGTGAAACTCAGCAGAAAATGAAGAGCAGGTCAATTTTCACAGATAAATTACAGGGAATGGAAAAATGTTTGTCCATGTGTTTGGAAACCCATACCTTTAATACATTACAGTTTCTATTATGTGCAGGTGTAGTTGGGGTATGGGGAGGAAGGGAGAACTGGAGGGGTCATGGGATAATCCTGCTTTAGAGGATCAATCATCTATGAGGAAGGTGTCATTTAACAGAAAACATCAGCCTGTAATTGCAACCCTAATATGATACACGATAAATTGCATGCTCAGCAGTGCTCTTTGAGGCTATCAGGGAGTGCAATACTCTGGATGTTTACACGTTCTTTCAATACTCTTCTATATTCAAGTTTGTGGTTCTTTTATTTGTTTACAGCTTTAATGGTCTTCTAATACTGTTTTCTGTTGTTTTGTTTTGTAATTTAATGTATTATACACAAACTCATGAGGATGAAGAGAACCAGCTAGGAATAATTTCACAAAGATATATTTTGGTTTATAGAGTGAGGAATACACATAAAGTGAGGTATGAACACATACTATGAACAAATACTTAGACCTGTAATTTATTTAATCTCTGGCATTGTATTTCTCTTTCTAAATATCTACTGTACAAACTTTTCCCAACCAGTTCTCATAAAGTACACCACCATTGCATGGGTGATCATTAAAGTTCTGATTTCAAGCTGAACAAAATGAAGCAAATTGTTTTCTCATTTGTACTGTTATGCAAAATTTCTTTAATAAGTTATTTTTTAGTGTAATTTTACAAATATTTTGTGATGAAATCCAGAACAAGGAAAGAATCCTCACTCATATTGAATGTACAGAAATGTTTCCTCCAATATGCCCATTTCTTAGAATGCTGTTCATCTCATAGACCTTACACTTTCAAGTACATAAATATCAGAAAGAATAGTGGTATTTATAACCAAACCAAAGGAAATAGATATTTTTCTGCTTTTTTTTTTTTTTTTTTAATTTCAGCTTTGTCCATCAGCTAGTTATTTAAAACTTCAAATTTTCTTCCCAAAGAACTTATTTATTCTTGTCTCTCCCTGGTGAAGATATAGGCCTAATTTATATGCAGCAAACACATAAAAATTCCACAAGATTCTGCATAAATATTTCTCTATTCTTTCATACAATATTTCATTGTTACAGAACTTGATTTCTCTGCAGTTTTAACTGAATACATGTTCTATACCTTTTAATAAATCATAAGAGAATACCTATTAGATAAAAAGAAAGAAAAGTTAAAAATGCTGATATGGATTTCCTATATTGAAAAAGATTTGCTATTTTTCCTGTAGCAAAAGAAAAAAAGAAAAAAGGAATAGCTCCTAAAAAAGAAAAAAAAATCCCCTCTATCAATCTAACAATTTAAGAGCCCATTTTATGCATAGCCTAATTCAACACACAGCACAGATGCCTTGCCCATTGTCCTGGGGTGACTGTATGCTCCAGTATTACCATTATCTGGTTTTTTTCTGATCAGGAATGGGACCTGTAGCTTTAAAAACTGTAAAACTGTATGGTTTTCCCCTAAAAGAGCATGTTACAAGGATTAAGGCAACAAAAAAATTCATCTTAGCAGTTTTGTTGGCCTATGCTGGAGGAAAATTATAGACAATAAATATTTTTTCCTCTATTCTGATATTTACCATGCTCTCAAAAATGATTATAAAGATCTTTTTAGGTTCAGGTTAGGAAAAAAAAAAAGAAAAAAAAATATAATTTCTCAATTTAGGGAAGTATATCAACTTCTAAATTATTTTAAAGTAGGGCAGATCCACCAAAAACACTTTTAGAATGGTAACTTTTCATTTTCCTGTTTCAGCATTAAAATTTAGAGATTAAATTCTGTTCTATTTCTCTCTAGTGACTACTTTCACTGAAACAGGATTTCATTCAGATTTATTGTGAAGTAGCAGAATGGGAGATGACCCCTTAAGGCAGCCACTCATTACTCTTGTAGCAAATTATATAATTTCTGAATTTGATTTCCTGCGCACATGAGGCATAAGACATGCTGTAGTTAACAAGAACAGTGATGAGGATCTAGCATACAGAAGGGCTTTATTCAAGTTCTCTAAAATGGATTTTGAAGATGCTTTTTGTTTTGGTATCTGCTGCTCTGTGAACATGTGTTTTGAGATCAACTTCCATGAATTCGAGTGAGACTTACTATTTTTTCTCTTGTTAGGACAGGTTTTAGATAGTATGAACCAATTACTTCTACATAAAAAGCCGAATGCCTATTTGACACATATCTGGGCAGGCACTGGAAATTTGCAGGCATTGGAAATTTTGCTCCAGGTTTATGACCTTTGAGAAATTTTACCTATTATTCATTCTCTAGTGTTAAGAACTTCTATGTCAAAGCAGAAGGGGAAAAAAAACAATTCTAAGAAAAGCATTGCCAGAATTCTTCCTTTTATAGCCCCAAATTCTATTTAAATAAATTAAAAAAATAAAAAAAAGTAGTAGTGGGGAAAGCTTTTACAAGAAAACAAAGGTTTTTTTTTTCCTTTTCTAACAGCAAGAAGAAACATTTAGCAATTCCCACATGGAGTAATACGAGGGAACACAAGTTATTGTGTGTTCAGGCCTACTACCATCACGAAAGATGATCTCTTGTATTTCTTGAGAAAAATTTTTGACATCGTCATTGAATTTTAAAAACGAATCTTCATCTATAATTTGCACAAACCCCTGATGCTGTGCAAACCCTCAAGCCCAGCCACCAGCAGCGAGTGTGAATGTCTCAAAGCCATGGTAAGATGTGGATGATTCCTAGGTCATCCTTTCCATGTGTTTCCCAGATTTCCAGTCAACAGATCACCTTAAACCATGAAAGCTTCTGCCTGGCACCATGCTTTCTTTTCCAGAAAATATGTTTGAAACAGTGTAAAGGTAATATGGAACAAAACACGGCTTTGCACAACTTTCCTGATGACATTTGAGACCCAGAAGAAACAATGGATTGATCTTTGTAGGTGTTATGCCTCTAATCACTGTGACTGAATGATATTTCCCCTTTAGCTAAATAAGTTAAATCAAAACTAAAGCACTGTAAGTCAGTTCTGGAGGTTTTTCTTGGTTTCTTTGGCTCTGTACCAACCAGGAAACAGCACTCCAGGTCAGACAAGGAATTTTCCATCCGTCCAACCCTCACTGCATTTGCTTTGCCTACAGCCCTAATACATCTTCAGCTACCAGTGAACAAAACCATGATGTATCCACATGCATCTCTGCCTGTCTCTTGTCAGGTACTCCACTGAAAACAGAATTATAGGAAGTACTTAACAGAAGACCCTTTTGTAGTGAACCCATTATCTTCTGAAATGTCTTTATTTCAGTGCAACTGCCTTTCCATTCACTTGATTTGTATTTCCTGTCACAGTCTAAGGAATTTCTATATTATTTTCATTTCATAAATCCATCATATGAGATTGGTTTAAGAAAGTCAATAATATTATGTCTTTTGCTTCATTCATCTTGAGCAAGAACATTTTTTTTAACTTCTGCATTAATGATGAAAAATTGACTGCAGTTTTGCAGAAGAATTTACTTATTGAAATCTGAATTAATCATATAAAAGGGAAATCCTCATTGCCTTATAATATAGTATCCACAAGATCTGAAAAGCGAGTTTCTTTGTCTTGGGTTTTGTCTTTACTCTCATAATCTTGTTTAGTTTTCTCTGCAATAATACTACCTCTGGTCTATGAACTATCCTGGATATAATATTTAAAGTAATAATTACGTGGTTCAGAAAATTAGTCCAAATGTTTTATGATTTGCTAAATTAAAATCAAAACTTAATTTCAGATTTTAAGAAAATACATGTAATTTTTGTTCATTTTCAAGGAGAAAATATAGGTCATTTTCTGCTTAAGAACCCATACTGAAAGCATGGGATTTATACCAACAGATAATTTGACTGAGAAGGTACCAGACTTTGCTTCCATATTGCCTAATTTAATTATTTAGCAGACATACGTCTATATATTTTGTTAGGCTCTCACTGAAAAATAAAACAAAGGACATATTCTCTGTGTATCAAGGATTACTGATATTATTCTGAATCCTAGGTGATGTAGGAAAAAAACCTGCTAAAATGTTGAAGATGAAAGAAAATTGTCATGTTTTGGTCACAAAGACAAGGTGAACAATGCCTTTTCTGGGCAACCAGCAAAAATATGAAGAGCACAGGGCAGGTTTGGGGTGGACTCTTCCATCATGCAGACCACTGGGAAAACAGGGAAGCAGGAACATATTGGTAACAAAGTCTTATGGTGATGTATTCATTTCTACAAAAGCTACAGAAAGCAAGTAAAGGAAAAGGCCCCTGACTGTGCTTCTGGCCAGCCTGGAAGAACAGGTTGAGATTGTGCAGATGCAAAGTAACCTGTCAGAGTGACCATGAAATAGATGACAGAATTAACAAGCCTCAGATGGCTAGAAGGGAGAACACAAACATCATAAATCATGGAACTCAGGACAGCAGACTGCAATAAACACTTGGAGGTGGAAGTGCTAGATTTTTACATAATGTCAGTAAAAAGGGGAGTAGGAGTTGAAGAGAGCCGGTAGTGCTGTTAAAACAAACAGAAACAAAAGGAACAAAAAATAGGACAATTCATAGTATACTGAACAAACTATCCATCCTAGAGTGTCAACAGTCTAGGAATAAAATGAAAGGTGAAAGATAACTAGCGACAAAGTAAAACATAGGAGAAAACTTATTACTATTATAATATTAAGAAAAATGCCAGTCTTTTTCTCAACAGGAATCTTGAGAAGGTCACAGTGTTAATGTCATCTTTGCTTCTGTCTTCAGTAAAATGTCAACTCTGATCTTACAGCTAAGAAAATGAGCTGCAGAGATAGAGATGAGTAATAAAACCAGAACAACAGATTGGAAAATAGGTAAATGAGAGGTTCCAAGATAGGCTCAGTGGAAATTCTCCATAGGTATTTTCCTTAAGCCTGCCTTTTGTCCCATGGATGATAAATCACTATGTTTTGAAAACCAGTCAAAAATAAATTAGGCTCCACAGAACTCAGAAAAACCACATCTAATTAAACTACATCTAATTAAAACTACATCTAATTTAAAAAAAAAAAGGCTAGAGGAGAGAAAACTACTTAGACTACCTTCAATTTTAGAAAAATCTTGAAATTAAGAGTCAAACAAACCATTCACAAACACCTAGAAGACAGAAAAGTCATGACTGTCTGCATAGACCTTTCAATATCAAATACTTTCAATAGTAAATGAATCTAATTCTTTGTATGAGATCAGATTTGCTAAGGTGTAACAATGAGAAATAAGTAAGACAAAAATAACCAGTGACAGGAGGAGTTGTTGGTCACAAGATAACACGAAGTTGGGTGGCAGCTGTTCTGCTGAAAGGTGGGAAGGTTCTGGAGAGGGAACTGGACAGGCTGGATCCATGGGTCAAGGCCAGTGATGTGAGATTCAACAAGACCAAGTGCCAGTTCTGCACTTGGGTCACAACAACCCCACACAGCACTACAGGCTGGGACAGAGGGGCTGCAAAGCTGCCTGGTGCAAAAGGAGCTGGGGGTGCCCTCTGACAGCAGCTGAACAGGAGCCAGCTGTGCCCAGGTGGCCAAGAAGGCCAATGCCATCCTGGCCTGTGCCAGCCATGGTGTGGCCAGCAGGACCAGGGCAGGGATTGTCCCCCTGTACCCAGTACCTCAAATGCTTTATTCTGTGTTCCTCGCCGCAAGAGAGACATTGAGGGGCTGGAGCATTGAGGGCAACAGAGCTGGGGAAGGCTCTGGAGCACAAGTCTTGTGAGGAGCAGCTGAAGCTGTTTATTCTGAAGAAAAGGAGCTTTACGGAGGGCCTTTTATCTCTCAACAACCACTTGAAAGAAGCTGTAACCAGGTGGGAACTGGTCTTCTCTCCCAAGCAAAAAGCAACAGGATGAGAGGAAATGGCCTCAAGCTGGAGTAGGTGAGATTTAGATTGGATATTAGGAAAAGCTTCTTCACTGCAAGGGTGGTCAAGCGTTGGAACAGGGAAGGGAACATGCTGCCAAGGGAAGTGGTGTAATCACCATTCCTGGAAGCATTTAAAAGACATAGACTGGCACTTATGGAATGGTTCAGGGGAGGGCTTGGCAGTGCTAGGCTGATGGCTGAACTTAATGATCTCAGGAGTCTTTACTATTGCAAATGATGCTCTGATTGTAAAGTCAAAATTAAACTTCACTGATTTGAGTATCCTTTCCACGACAGAAGCCACTAGCAGGTGTCAAGGAAGAACATGAAAAAAGCATGGTAAGAATGTATTTAAATTTTGTGTGGTAGGTTGGTTTCAACAAATATGCAACTTAATGACTTTCAGAGCTGGAAGTTGCATCAACAACTATTCTTGGATATTCCATTCAAAATTAAAGTATAATAAAGACAATATTTCAGAATCTGATATATTTTTAAAAATCACTTATATAACATGATTAATTATATTATATAATTGTTATATACAGAGATCCTACCAAAATTGAAGAAGTTTTGAGTACTGAAAGATCTAGGAATAAAACTCCAAGTAATCTTAAAAGGCTAAAGAACAATCCTGAAAAACCAGGATTCATATTAGAGGGAAAAGAAAAAAAGTTATGCATTTAGATTACACTACACAGATAGAGGATAGAGGATAGAGAATGACAGATCTGCTCTGTTGTGAAAGATCTGAGGATTAAAATGGATCAGATCAGAGCACGTGCCAATAACATTGCCAAAAGCAAACACAGTGCCTAAATTAAAGGCTGGCTGTAAGAGCTGCTGCAGCATCCACTGGAGTAGGTTTTCAGTTACAAGCACTGCTCCTCCAGAATAGTCTAGGTCATCTGAAAGGAGCTAAGAGAGAGGAATGAATGATAGAATTCAATAAAATATTGTTCAAGAAGGGTTGAATGGGTCATATAATCTAAATGAGAGACATTTGATAGGAACTTTAACAGTTTTCAGATGTGAAAAAAGCAGCTATAAGGAAGAGACTAAGCAATTCTCCATGAACACTACACATAAAGCAAGAAGTTTCTTACATATATACCAACAAGGAAAATTCAAAGCCAGGCCTTGGAAAAATTTGTGGACAACCAACGTTATTCACAAAGCTCAGTCACCAGCACTGGAGTTTATCTAGGAAAAGACAGACAAACACCTATCAAAAAAAGCTTAGGCATAAATGACACAGCTTCTTGTTAAGGGAGTTGCCATCCTGGGTTTTTTTTTGGTTTTTTTTTTTTGTGTCCTTTTAGTTTCTTTTCTATCTGTTTTTGCAGAGGCAAAAAAACTACTTGAACAAATCACCAGTGGATGTTATAAAGTCTCAATTACTTCTAGTTGCATTTGAAAATACAAGTCCTTCCTTCTGAAATACACTGTCTTGCAAAATTTAGTATATGTGGCTTTATACAGAAATGACTGACAAGGTCTTTCCTTATTTTTTTTCTGAAGGAGATTAAATTACATGCTTTTAGTGCTTTCTTCTGGCCTTACTATCTAGATGTTATGAATAGATTAACTGAATACTGTTGAGTACTGCAACACATTGCCCAGAGGTGTTATAGAATCTTCAGCCCTGGGCAATATGCTGTAATTGACCCTGCTTTCAGCACCAGTTTGGACTGCACAGTCTCCCGAGGCCCCTTCCAGCTTCAGCTCTTCTGATTCTGTGAGATCCTGTGATTTCTAGATTGCAACTACATTAAGTGCATCTTATCACCATGAATCAAGTGAAAACTCTGAAGCATTCAAGAATGAAAAGAAGAAAAATCGATGTGATGAGCATTTTCTCTCCTGTCATGATCCACATGGCTTTTTTTTAAGTGATGTATCTTAATTATTTTTGTTCCAACTGGATTGCTTTTCTAATGAAAATTAGGCTGTTTTCTGCTGTTATGAGTGTGGGAAATGAATCTGGTGCAAGTTACAGAGCTTGTGAGATGCCACCCTGTATGTATGTGATAAGCAGTGATACAAAAATGTAGAAGGAGGTTTGGTAAAATAGAGAACATGATGAGATGCTCTGTATGAATTGGGAACTATAAAGACCAATTTAGCACAAGAGTTTAGAATGGATAATATGAAATTTTAAATGAGAAAAAGGTAAGTTTTCAATGGAATTTGCTTAAAAGAAAAATAGACAAAATACTGGAAGATGTTAAGTGTGCAAAGAAAGGGAATGGAGGCAAAACCAGCAGGAGTCAGCTTCCACAGTTCAGTGAGGCCTGCTGTCTGATTCTAGGCCCTCTCCACTGAAATCTGGAGTTGTGTCATATGCAAGTCACATCTTTGACTGATACAAAGCCGACCTTTCTGAATGAGGGTTTTTCAGTAATGGTTCTTTTTAAAGGCTCACAGAGAAGGTTTACCTTTCTCCCCAGGACAGCAGAAGCAGAACCAATCTAACCCACTTCTCTGTTAAGCCCATACTTTCAGAACAAGATTTACCTCCTTTGATTTATCTGATCCCTCAGCAGCAACCACAGACATGGGTAGTGGAAACAAATCCTTCTCATGATGCAAAGAAGAGAGAGATGCTTCTGAGTGGGAGTGAGAATCACAAGTAAACCAGCAAGCACTAAGCTAACCAGAGGTGTGACATGGTATGACATGGTGTCCCCTTACTGAAACTCTGAGCTAAAAGCTTGTGCAAGCCTGACAATTAGAGACTCCAACCATGTCCTGGATGTTGGCACTTATGCCAAGTACTTTGGAAACAGAACATCCTTAATTCCTTTAAATGGCTGAAAAATGGAAGTGGTGATTATAATTTATGTTATAGATTAGAAGTTAAGTGCTCTTATGCAGGAAATAGAAACTCTGAATATGAGACCTTCCCCAGCCTGGTGGTTCACACTCAAAATTTCCATCTTCCATCAGCACAGCTTATCAATTTTAGAAGGAAGCTTTGGATGAGAATTGCTTTCCTGCAGAAGCTGTGTCATCATGCAATAAAGAATTCACTGTTCCCATATACTAAGAAATTTACTACCCAAATTTACTAACAAATTGAGAATGTAATTTCATTTTAAAATGAAAAATAAAGGCAAAGTCACTGTTAAAGAGAATTCATCTGTGAATGGCAAATTGCCTCCCGAAGCAAATGCACTCATTATGCTCAAAGAAAGGATGAGATCTCCCACAGTTAAATAAAACTAGTAGGAAAAATAATTGCTTGATAAATCAGAGTAATTAAATTTTGCACATCTGAACGCTACTGCACCTCTGTCTCCAGTACAACAAGGCCAGCCCTGTAGCAGAGAAACAGCACATAAAGCTCAGCCTTCACTCCCTGAAAAATGTACCGCTGAAAGAAATAGCCCACCTTTTCCCTTTTAGCTCTTCACTAATGAGGAATGGGAAATCCTGCCCCACAAAGCTACTGGGATCAGAGCAGCCAAAAACTGTGATGATGCTATCTAGTTCCAGTTCACCTCCTGCAAACATTCCACTGATCATTAGTGTGTCTTCTAACATTTAAAAAACACAAAGCAATAGACTCTGCTTGTCTTTGGGAACCTGTCTGACAGGTCATTTGTTAGCTGGTCTGTCTTATGTGTTAATTTTTGTGTGCCAGGTAAACAGCTGTTTCCCCAGATAAACTTCCACAGGAAAAACAAACTTCTGCCACTATCCTTTCAAATTTCAAAAGTTAATTCCTGACCATTTAAACAATTTTTGTGTTTAGGCTACTTAAACACAGTTATCTACATCTAGGCATGCACACATTCATCAGTTGTTCACGTGCCTGCTGCAGTCAGCAGAAATCCAGCCAATGCAACCTGGAGCACAACTGAGTTCACCCCAACCAAGGGAAGCAGCAGCTGCTGAGCTGAATCACTCACTCAGCTCCAGGGGCTCCAGCCTTGATCTTTATTGACTCTAACAATGGCTTTGATACTGAGGGCTCAATCCATTGCCCACACAGAAGGAGCCAGTGCCATTTGAGATGGACAGCATAACCTGCCTGTCCTGTTGGCAATACATCTTGCAGAGCTATCAAGGAGCCTTGCACATTGCAGGGCATCTGAAATGCCAGCAGTTCCTGTGTGAGGGTGACTGAACTGAGCCTTTAGGCCACAAACAGACTCCTGCAGGGAGGCATAGCAAATTTAGGTATCTCCGTTGTCAGCTGAATCTCTGGAATTCAGGAATTTGAACAGCTTTATCTGCAAAGGCCACTGCCACAGGAGCAGTAGCACTCATAAGAAGTGGCTTATTATGGTTTCCCTCCTATTCAACAGGCTAACAGGAGGGAAGCACAGCACAAGCTCATTCATATCTGTTCCTCAGGAGTACAAGCATGCCTTGCATACTCTGTCTTCAGAACCAGTCAAGCAGAAATCACCAGCAATTACTTTCACAAGACTTACAGAAGAATGATTTTGGGCTTAGGGTCATTTTAAGGCATAGCTATATGATCAGATTTAGATGGTCATAAGTTAACTCCACATTTTATGTCACCTCAGGTTCACATTGCATTTAGACAGAATAACCTTATTACAGAATAACATGTGAACTAAAAATTCACACCTCTCAGTTTATTCATGCAGGCTCAGTAAATGGCAAACTGGGCTATGATCCAAGCTGGAACTGGCCTGTGCTGCAGAATCTTGGGCAGAGAGGGCATCAGATACCAACCTTTGTGTATTTAGGTATACTCAGATACTTTGGTGCTGACCCCCTCACTGCAAGATCACCAGGAATTTGGTATATTGGAACATCAGGCAACAAAAGACTGATGAAGCACTGAGAGAGCATATCTACACAGAAACCTTTTGGCAGTCCATTTTTGACAAAAGAGAAGTTGCCTTTTATTAAGAGAATCTAAACAAAAAGTAGTAATTTTCCCAAAAGCTTAATGTTCTGTAAATATCAGTTCCCTGAGCAATTTCCTTAAAAAAATTCAGATAATCTTATTACTCATGTGATCTGTGCATTAAGTCTCCTTTTAACTTCTCCACTACAGCACTTCTGTAGGAATTGACCGTAATAAATGTGATTATGGATGCAGTTTACACAGGTGTAGCTCCTGATATAACTTATCCATTTGGTAGTTAGCTATTCTTTTAGTCTAGATACTGCCAGATGACTGAGCAAGTTCTTTGAGCTTCTTCCCAACGTGCCTCCTGTGTGTATGTGTCGTGTCTGGCAAAATCTGTAGTGTCCACTGAGAGAAAGCAGACATGGAGCAGATGCTCGACTGCATTTCTTTCCCTGCTTGACTGCAGTGACTGCTCTGAGAAATAAACAATCCACTCGGTAAAACAAACTGCTGCAAATGCTCACTATGGCTTCTATCATTTGATTATTACCTTGTTTATACTCTTTTCCTAAACAGGTTTATTCAAATTCCCCTAACAATCTATACACTCCTGAATTTTTATCAGCTATATCTCTTCCCTCCAGGCAGAGCCCACACTTCCATTTTGCTACAAGACTTTTTTATCTACACGTAGGATTGGATTTTGTGTTTGATTTTGTAAGGTACTTATTCTTGGAATTAGTTCCAGCTTTTTTATTAAGGGATGGCATGTTCTATAAAGTATTCCATCTTTAAATCAGACAGTGAGAGAAAAAAAATGTGATGTCTCCCATTTTCAGATTTGAAAGAGCAGCTGATGTCAGAAAGGAAGATAAAAAAGTTGACCTTATAACACTCTGGTTCATGATGATGCTGCCTCTTAGTCTCAATGTCCAATTTATCTCAGAACACATGCAGGGTGAAGACTGCAAAGTAAGACTAATGGCAATGGCAGAAACATGTGCAGTAATTCATCATCATAACAAAGCATAGCACAATTATCAGGAATTTCCTGTAGACTTGCCATGATTACATGGAAACAAATTGTTTCTTTGGAAACAAATCTGCTCAGTTAGAAGTGCAAGAATACTGAACCAAAACCCAGAAAGGGATTGTTGCCACCTACATACACAAATTATCCTTTTAGGAAATGACAAATGTACAATTTGGCTTTCTTTTTGGGTTTGTACACTGAAATAGTATTCATTCAGTGCCTGGCCAAATGGGTTTCTATGTTCTGCAGCAGGACACATCACAAAAAACAGGAAGAAGAGGCAGCTGGCTGCAGGGTTTGAGGAGTTAATGGATGCTATCACAACATCTTTTTCCTGCTTGCCAAAGCCTTTATTGCAGAAAAAAATTCAAATAGAATGAAGGAAGGGAAACCTTTAATTAGTTGGAATTTACTTGTTAAAAAAAAAAACAACAAAACAACGTGTCTCTGCTTGGCATATCTTCCTGAGAAAAGACTAACATCAGCATCACTTTGTGACTAATTTGGTTTGGTCCTGTTCCTGGTGTTCAGCTACCTGGAGTACAGTTTAGGCTGCTGTTTATTTGACTCTCCTCCCTGAGGACCACTCTTCTGTAGGAAAATTAAAGCTATGCAATGCTTACACAGACATTTCTTGCACTTCTGCTGGAGAACAAGACCATTCTGAGTAAGCACTAATAATAGACAACACTGCAAGTAGCTGCTTGGGGCTCACATGCTTGAGAGACAAAATATTAAAGGAGAAGTCACTGCTGAAAGGAGCAGATAGATTGCATTTGCTATCACAGATCTCTACTGTGTTTCAGTGATCATGCCACTTAGGTAAAGTGGGACTTTGAGAGCTAAAGTCTAATTAAAATAAGTGGGCGTTATATAACCATGCTCAGAAGGCAATTTTTCTGCAATATTCCTTGGTGACTAGAAGCTGCCTTTCTTTAAAGCATTTACACAACTCAGCTCTAGCAATTTAATGGTTGGAAGATGATAAGGAAATAAATTAGATTTTGGTACACAGCAGTCAAATTAATTTCAGGGGTGTATGTAAGGCTTAGCACTTAAGTCCCATAACCACATCATGACCCATATCAACTGGAAGGCCCCAGTTTTTCAGGGAAGGCTGGATAGCACACATCACACTATTGCTTTTTAGAAGATGTCATCATGCATCATGACCAAAGTCATGTTTCAGGGAATGCCTTCACTCCACCAGGGTATCCATTATGGTCAGGGCTGCATTGCTGAGGTTCCAAGAATACTTGAGTGTATTGAACACTCAAGGCCCAGGGAGGGAATGTAACCTTCCTGCATCTTCTTTTGTTTTAATTGGTTTGCTTTTGTTGTTTTCTTGATCTTTTTCCTCAAATAATTTCCTTTATTGAACTTGTCTTTTTCTCATTTTTGTCTCTTTCCTGGTTACTTCCAGATTAGCACCAGGATGCAAGTCCCATGGGGAGCCCCACTTGGCCCCTTTCTGCTAAGTCCAACAGCCAGCCTTGGCAAAGTGAAAACATTCTGATCAGAAGCAATGGGGGGGATCATTGGTGGGGGGTCTATTTTGGGTGTCACAGGTTGGTGATAATGTGTCACACTACTGCAGCCCAGGTAATGGTGCAGCCACTGTGCTCTGCCAGCCCTTCTCCGAATTACAGCCATGAAGGAGCCATGTAAGGTGCAAAGACACCTAGGTTCACTCACTCTGTCTGAGCCTGGTTTGCCAGAATTGCTTCCTTAAGGAATGCTGCACAGAACTCAGTCTCCAGGGAGGGGGAGCCTGCTGCAATCAACCTCATGAAGGAAAATATATCAGCCTCAAATTAATTTCACTGTAGGGATGAATTCTGCCAAGTTCCTGGAATTTTCAGAGACCAGTTTCATCTACCCTAAATTTACTGATCTACTTTTTAAAATGTAAACAACTTTCAAATAAGATTTTATTGCATTTGGATATAATTCTTGTCATGTTCCGTGCTTTTCTGCTTCGTTTCCAAAGAATGTTGTGATGATTAACTCATGCATTATGTGATGTCATGTGTAATGCTCCCTTGTGACAATAACTCAAATTGCTATTTTCATGCTATCTTCCTGTCTCTCACTCTTGTTTTATTTTTACTCTATCCTCTTACTCATTTGAATAGAAATATTTTCAAGAATATATTTCTGTCTCCTTTTGCCAATTGACTGCCAGCTCACAGTCTAGAAAAACATCCAGCTCCCTCAACTTTGCTTCCAGATGCTACAGAGCTCACTTTCCCAGGAATTCTCCTGGACCTTCATCTGCAGAGCTCAGTCACTCATCAAAACATCAGCAAGTTGTGTGGGAACTCTTTGAATGCCTGGGTAGCCAATGAGGCATACAGCAAGGGTTCAGCTCAAGCAATCTCACAGCTTTACAACTTTTTTATATTCAAAAAAGGATTCAGTACTTTTAAACCTTCATTCTGGATATCAATAGAAAAAGAGAGCTTCTGGTCATTAACTGATCATGGATGAAATGGAATTATTATTTTGAATATTAATTATTCTTAACCTGAATAAAGATGCAGATAAATCCATTTCATTTTACCATTTGAATAGAAGAAACAGGACTAAAATTTAAAGTCCCATAATTCTGACAGTGATGTAGGAACTCATATAACATGCGTGGAGAACCTACAGCAGTTGAAAATCCTGAAAAACCTAGCAGAGAAGAAAGTGACAGCAGAAGACATGCAATCAAGAGAAATTTGAGGTTTCTCTTGAATTCTAGTTGTCCTTGATCACATCAGTAATAACCTGTTGCTGTTCACAAACTCCATATCCCAAATCTGTGTAGAAAATGGTAAGAAAACTAAGGACAGGAAAACTCAGCTTTCAGGAGCAAGCATAATTTAATCACCTATTTTCCACCAAGTGTTCTGTGTACAATTGTCCCAACAAAGGAGAAACCAGAATAAAACCAGAAAAGTCCATGCAAATAGATGTTTGAGGTTAATAACCCTTGTGAGCCTATCCAGGGCTGGCACCAGAAAACTCTATCATTCCATAACAAGAAGTACAGCCTAAAAAGATTGATTTAGATTTTAAGTCCACCTCCTTGTGAGAACAGGACAGTTCTCAAAATACTCTAAGCAGTAGTTTCTAGTCTAGCTTTTAATACACAAAGCAATGGCTTTGCTGTTTCTTGAAATCTACGCAAGTTTGGAATTCAGTATCCACTCCTCAGTGGCTTTTGCTGTTCTCCACTTTCAGTTGCTATATATACAACAGAAAACTGCAATTTGCATTAGATGACCCTGTATGAGTGTGCTCAATCAGTAAAAATGTTTCCTGCATATAGGGGCTATACGGATGCAGCCTCAATAGCTGCCAGACATTGGGATGGAAAAGGTGCGTGTGTCTTTCACATCACAACTTGATCACCTGTTCTTTAATCCTCTCACTCCCACAGAGGGAGCACCCCAAGGAACATCTCCAGCCAGGCTGCTCCTCCTTGCTGTCAAGGTCACTTACAGACATTAGGAAATATTCATCTATCCTTAGCCAGTAAACTGAAAGACATTTCACTTTCTTTGTACATCTCATCTAATAATGTTTCTCTCTGAATTGCCTCCAGTTCACTGCACTGTTAATTAACTTTTATGCACTACCAGAGACAAATGCATCTCAGCAGTGACTTAAGTGATTTCTCTACAGCTTGTGTTTCAGTTTCCATTCATAAAACACTTCAACCTATATTAGTCAAAATTGTCCCCCTTTGTAGTATTTTTGCATTTCCATAGTGTCTCTCATTGTAAAGTAAAAAAGAACAGAGGAACAGAGGAAGTAAAATTTTAAATACCAATATTTGTCTTTGCCTGAAATACTCAACTTGGTTAGGGGAAAAAAACTCCATTCTCTGAGTGTTTGTCAGCTCTGTACATTCTACATGCCATTTCCATTATTAAACAACAATATCTGAGCCTTGCCTTAAATATCAATATAATAAGGCCTTAGTTGTTTAGCAATATTGTTTTAAGTTGAAGTTTCATACAAAAAAAACCAACCCAAAAAAACCCCACATAAGCACTACAAAATGTGTCACTGTAGCAAGGTTTTCTTTAACAGCCTGCAAACAGCACACAGCTTTTCCTGCACATTTTAAGGACATATCCAGAGTTCACAAGCACTTTCAATTTTATCACCTAATTATTAGAGAGACAATTTGCAAGAGTAAAAAGTTCATACACCATCTGAAGCTCTTAGCATCACAATGAACATGGATATAAAATTATTTTGTTACATAATAGCAGAACGTGTGTGACTTACACAAATGTTGAATCATTTAGAGCTTAAAGCTGAGGTTTCCCACACTGATGGTCCACAGATTTCTGTCAGTGGTCTGCAGCTGAAGGTTTACTGTTGTCTGGGTACACAGTATTCATTCCCTATGGATAGAGGGGTGAGAAGAGATTAATAACAAACAAACTGACCAAGAAAAAAGACTTCAGTTTATCAACAGCAGTAAAATATTTTTTGCACACTCAGTGTTAGGGGCTCCTTTGGCTGCCCACAGAGGTGTCCAACACCCCTGTGAGGTGACTGCTCATCACGTGGGAGAAACTGCACTCAGGGGGGACATAATGAGTAGAAACAAGGCTAACATACATCCATTTTAGGGGAATGATGGCTACAACAGATACCAGGCCACAACCCAATACCTAGGGACCATAATAAACTCAGGAAGTAGAACTGCAGAAACCTCATGAAGTTCATCAAAGTATCAACTTGGAGTTCTAAGCAAAATAAATACATATCTTTTGGATCCATTTTGGGAAAAAATGTGATTTATTTTAGGATAGGCTGAAGTATGTTTTTTAAATAAATAACATGTTCAACAGTTTTGGTTTGTCCTACTCCAGGTAAACCACGTCATATTTCAGTATACATCATTTCCATAAACAGTTGCTGAATTTGCACAGTGTTATATATATGTAGAAAACATTTGGCCATGGTTTTGTCAGAACTGCCTCTGTGACTGTCACAGCTCCCCTTTATTCTTCTGTCACTGTTTGCTCATCTTATTTAACATCATTCATTCTAATTTCCATACTAATAAACTCAAATTAAAAGCCACAGATAAAAAGAGAAACCAACATATACTACTACACAGAAAATAGACCTTCAAATTGCTATCTCAAAAACACATTTCAAATTACTTTTTTTTTTTTTTAACCAGTGGTGGCTAAAATCAAGTTCAGGAATACATTCAAGAATATTTGTTTATTTAACATAAAAACTTTCCACTGTCACAAAGTGGAGATTCAATTGCTCAACAATCACAACCAATTCCAAACTTTCTCAGGTCTAATGAAACCATTGCTTTAACTGTATTAGTTATCCAAGTAGTACAACTTGCACTGCAGGATATAAAAGATTCATGTCAGTAGAGATTTAAGCTCAGAAAAGTAGAACAATACTTAATGGTTAGTGAACTGCATTGGAATATTCCTTAAAGCAATTTCTCTTTTTCTATGTCTGTGTTACACTGGGTTTTATTTCATCCAAGGCAAGTGAACACTTCAAATACTTAAACAAGTTAAGGGTTTACTGTGGTCATCCACATTTGTTTCATAGAGAAACTACTTTCAGAAAAGCAAGAAATTTTGAGACTTCCTGGTTAGCCCTAAACTTAAAAGCAGTAATGAAAAACAATAACTCTAATGAAAGCAGCAGATTAAGCAGGAAGAACCTTTCCAGAAGTGTAATTCTGGATGCTGAAATACACTGTAGTGAGAAGCAACCTGCATGAAAGATACACTGCAGTTCTTCCTAAAGCCTCTGTTTTGGATTTCACTTAATGAGACAACAGTGAACAATGGAACAATGGAAACAATAATTATGCTGGCATCCTATATTTCTGCTTTTTTAATAGTATTTAATTTCAAATATTTAATTCCACAGCTGCATTCTCTGAATATTTTAAGCTTGATTATAGAGTTCCTGCAACCTGTTTTATACAGTTTTTGCCAGGCAATAACCCAAAAGAATGAAAACAAGCTAATACTTGGATAGCTGCTGTGAGCATACTCACATGCCACAGGTATCTAACAGAATTCACAGTGCCTTCTATGAAATCTAATGCTTGGGAAAGTACAAGAAAATTGATTTAGCCATCAGTCTTTTGTCTGAGTTCACCACAAATTTTCAATTTCCTCCAGTTACCTTAATGTCCACAGGAAAAATCTTGTATTCAATTGACACCTTTCATATTTTAGTCTCAGATTGTGCAGCGCTTGGCTTACATGCACTGGGATCAGGTAGCTCAAACCTGGCAAAATTGTGGGTTCCTGCCAGATTTGATGGACAACATCATTCCTTTCAGAGCAAACAATTCTGTCTTCTCTAGCCTGTGGATTTCCTTTCACTGTGTCTCATTTTGCTTTTCACACATACCACACTCATCTATGTATGTTTTCACCTACGCATACTTGCATGGGCTACAAGCACATGTCCTGCTTCAACCTCACTCTACTTTTATCCCTATTCCATATTGTCAGCAGCTGCCTGTTGGAACTACTGCTCCCACTGTAACTCCAAACTTGTTTAGGTGCACACAGCTCCCTGTCTCTGCCACCTTCAAAAATCCAGCATGTTTCTGTGCTGGTTTATGCTGCCACAGGGATTTATGCAACCCCACACCAAACCATGTCAGGGAATCAGTGTAGATGAAACTTTAACAAGCAGAAAAGCAATGAGCCCCTTTATTCAACACTGCTGGATTATGTCATCTTCAGGTACTTGTATTACTATGGGATCAGCATTAAAACTCTAGCTTCAGGAATTCTGACCAGCCCTGAAGTATCAACAATAAATGATCTAAATATCCCTTAACACAGCAATCTTGTTAGAGATCACAGTGTCTGGAACAGGAAAGCTCAATCCTCCCCAGCTTCAGCTTATCTGCATGCAGTCCAGTTTTTTACTCCCAGAACATGTCCTGGAAGCATCACAAGCATGTTATCTCAGAGAGAGCAACATCTCTGTCAGTGCCTTCTCCAGTGGGGAGTGTGATGCATCCAAGACTTGGGATAAGTCTTAACCCAAGGTGTTCAGCTTAACCTGAAACACCTCAGGAGCTTTTCCCATGGATTCTCTTCTTTCTTATACATCCCTTATGCTCTCTGTTTTCCTTCTGTGAGCTGCAATTTTTAGACATTGTTGGGACAGACAAGAATCACAGGCCATTTTATTTTTTGATACTGGTGTAGATGGACAGAAGAGAGACATATTTTGATCTTTCTCTAGACTTCATTTTTGTTCTTTAACAGTTTAAATAGACAGACAGGCAATTTGAACTTGAAGGGTCTGTTGTCTCAAGAAAAACATGACCACCCCTCTAAGTATTCAGCTCATGTGCAGTGATTCATACCAGGCCTTATGCTTTGGAAGGTTTGCAGTTCGAAATGTTAATTAACAGACATAGTCCATTTCCATATGTCTTCCTCTAAAGGTTACTGCAACAACATTTCCTGAATATTCTTTAACAATTTAATGGCAGCCTGGCGGTAGTATCATGACAAATAAATTTAAGTGACATACAGGTTGCAGTGGAGAATACAAAGTATAAGAAAGAAATGTACTTTTTATAGAGATGTGACATGAAAAACATTGACCTGTGGTCCCAAGTAATTTTCATAAGACAAAAGCTTTCATGGTAATAAAAACAAATCAGTCAATGTTCTGAAAGACTAATATAATAAACCATCAGGGAAGCTATTCAGCTGTGTTAACTCCATTTAACAAAAGAGGAGTCATTATTATTCAAACTTTAAGTACAAAGTTTGGTGACAACTTTAGCTGCACTATGACAAAGTGATTCTTGATTAATGAGAGATACCTCCAGAACTGGCAGTGGGACTCACCATGGAAGCACATGCTACCGTGCTGGTCATACTGAACAAAACCAGTTTGAAATTAGGACTGGACTTAAATGACAGCACAGAATTACAGAGAAGCTGAAAATAGTGCATGAAATATTACCATACCCAAGAATTTATATACTGACAAGTGACTAGAACATGAGGAAGATGGAATAGGGGTCAGGAGTGCCAATATTTTTTTATGGGAAGGAGAAATAGAAAAGAAGAGGAAAAAAAGTACTTTTAGTGTAAACTGATTCTCAACAAATGGATACTACACTGTTTTTCAAGAGAAACAAAATTATGCTTTATAATTTTATTTTTGAGGTCGAATTGCTATAGCCACTGAATAAGGGAGAAATTAAATGAATTACAAGCAATTTGGGGTACAGGTAGAAAAAGAATCACAGGTTATGATTACAAACTGTACTTTCTAACTCTGAGTTCATCCTTACACACACACACTCAGCAGACATCATTTCTTGAGGAGCTGAAATGTTGTAATGATTCTTTTCTTTATGAACCTCACTTAGTTGCAAGTATCTTTGCAGTTCTGGTTTATAAATGAGACAGTATTTGGAAATATCAAGGTACCAAATAACTAGCTGGAATTTTTTCAAAATACTAAGAAAATCTCGATTTTTATCCACTCCTTTCCTTATCCTACACTGAATTTTGGAGACTTTACACACTTGACAAACCAGTTTGGTCCTTATCTATGCCACAAGCAACTCCACCCAAACCCAGTTGGGAATTTTTTTCCAATTGCACAAGGTCCACTCATTTATGCCAAACACAAACTATCAGCCGGGACTCTGTGGAATATGCCACAAAAAGTTGTGAACTATTTCTTTGAGACAGGATAAATAGACATGCAGAGCAGAATATTCAGAATAGCAGAATAGCGGAAAAGGTAGAAAAAAGGAAGATAAATAAAAGGAATGAGTTGTACAGGTAGAGCTGAAAAAGACATTACAGATAAAGATATGCAACATCTCTACCTGATTAACAAAATATAAGATAGTCAGTCTATGACTGAAAAGGTTGCAAGAAATAGGAGTGTTTGAAAGTTGTTCAGAAGTCTTGCTCCTGCTGATGCAACATGAATGGCTAATTGTGATGAATATAATACTGAGGTATTTCACTTGAATTCAGGTCTACCAGGTACCACACAAAAAAAAATGGTAGACAATTTAATACCCTGTCATCTTAAGCTATGAAATGATAGGGGTAAACAATGAAACAGATCTGAGAAGAAAAAAAATCAGACAATACCCCTGTTATTTGATCTGTGTTTAAAACTAGATTGTGAATAAGTCTTCCAAGACTTCCAAGAACAGCAGCAGGTGCCACATTAAAATATATCATAGTAAGAAAAAAAGGACTTCATTCTCACAGAAGACAAAGCACTCAAGTATTCTGGACTGCAGGAAAAAATCCAGTCTCAGCAAAGATGAAAATCTACTATCCATCTTTAACCAGGTGTAATATTTAATAGTGACTGCTCTTTAAAATCTGAATGCCTTTTCAAGGGGAAATTTTAAATACTCTGGTATTTTTCACATCAGATGCCTTCAAAAAATAAAATTAAACCACCATTGTAAAGCTGAATTTACATAATGTAGATAAAAACAGTAGTTTCTTTATCAGTACTGCCATAGTAATTTAGAGAAACTATAGACAAACAGAATTTAGACTAACAGCTTTGCTCTAGAAGGCATTACTTTCTCTTGATACCACCTTAATTTGCCTTGAATGGAAGGAGAGGCAAAAAGGTCTCATAAAGTCAGATAATCAAAAATAAACTTAATGAGAAAGAGTAGATGGATATTTGTCTTGCCATTTTATTGATTTAGCTTTTAACTTCTGCACAAAGACCTCTGCAAAACCTCAAAAACTTCAGCCTACGATGGTATGGCTGTTGACCCCATTAAAGGAGTAAAAGGACTGCAATGCATTGAAGAATTTCAAATCCCCTGGATGATTTGCAGCTAGGGAGAGCAGCAGTGGGACATCCTCTCTCCAGGTAGTAGCTCCTAGAAGGAGGATCACAGTACCATGACCCCAGTCACAGCCATTCTGCGGAGATGACTTCCACTGCTTCTCCAAAAACACTTCTCCAAAAAACCATTCTTCTTTGCCATAATAGAAGCCTTTGTAAGAACACATAAGTGACTTAATCAAAACTACCCCCGGTTATAGCATAGACGCTCTGCACCTTTGTGAAGTGCAACAGGAAAGAAGTAGCCACTGCAGTAATTAATATATTTATCTAATGTAATATGTCCCAACAGCATCATCCCAACTCTACTTTTTCCACCACAATATTCTCCATGACCAGGACAAAGCAGGAGCCTCCTTGTGCCATATAACTTCCTCAGCCCAGCCTACTTTATGCCCAAATTCAAAACATACTATTTTTTTCCCAGTTCAAACACCATGAAAAATTAAAACTAACAAACAAACAAACAAACAAACCTTTTCCAAATCAATCATAGCTATTCTACTGAATAATTTGACCTAATAACCAGCCTGATTGATTCCTGTACAGGGTGTCTGTGACATTGAGATGTTTTGAATTACCCTTATTATAGAAGGGGATAACTGTTTACAGGATATTATGTATATAAGCAGTTTTTCTCTTTTAGTCTTAGCTCTGTGAACAGGGCTAGCCCTAAGGCAAAGCCTAAGGCAGAAAGTGAAATACATTTTTCAAAGGCTGTTTGTTAATTGAGCCCTAAACTGCTTTCCTGTTCCTTGCCAGTTTTATCCTAACATAAGAACAAATCAATGTTAAGGCAGTCTGCCAGATGCTGGCCAACTCAGACTACTTTGAGCGTCCTCTCTCTTCCTTGGCAGCTGAAATCTCTCAGCACTATTCAAATTTTGCTCAGCATCTAGCAGCATTCAACCCTAAATGGGCTGCAATCTGCATATGAATATTTTAATTACATGCTGCTATGCAGAAAGAAAACAACCAGCTATGCACAGGCAAGTCAACTAAGAACTTGTAAGCTCTGTGACAGCAATGGATTTATAATTTCAGCCTGTTTATTATGCCTTGGGCATCATTCTATAAAAGATGTGTGTAAGGTTAGGTGTCTTGTTTGAAAAAAAGGAGTGCAGTTCTTTTGTTGCTCTTCTGCAGTCAGTGCAGAAAGTGAAGAGAAATGAAGGATTTTTTCACACCACATGCATGAAATTCAGAGTTTTCCTGAAGGCCATCGGACCGAAGGAGGATGATCAGTAGCTTTCAAGAAAGAGAAACACTACATTTGGCAGCAAGAAGAAGAGGAGGGCAGAGAAGAGGTTGAGTGCCAGCCAAGTTCTGGTTTCAGACCTGGATCAAATGTACTGGACTGACATGAAGCACCCAACTCCTGCCTATTTTCCATGGCGAGACTGCCCAAAAACAGTTTCTGATGGGGATGGAGCCATTCTCAAAAGCATCAACTAACCTGGCATCCTATTTTTGCATTTCACTTCCCCTTTAGGACTCTGTGATTCACTGTCTAGAGATTTGGACAACAAGAAGATAAAAGAGGAAGAGCCAGGAGTGAAATAGCTTGGAGGAGCTTTGTTGAACAGACAGAACCTGAAGGGCTAAAGGTGAGAGACAGGCAGTTATGGGGAGTCTGCATGGAGATTTGAGCTGCAGTAGGATGCAGGGGGATGGTGAAGCTGCTAGGACAAAAGTGAAAATGAAGTGAGGTGACCCTGGCAGAGACATCCCTAAACTGCTATCAAATGGCCTCTAAGAAAGAGCTGCCCACATACCTGTACTGAAAAGAAAGAAGATCAGTAATCCAAGAGGCCTAAACAGCCTAAAAGAAATTTTCAGTGTTTTCTCCTTCAGTCTCACTCTGCAGAAGTTATTCTTTTAAACATCCTTCATCACTTTACCAGCCTACAAACAGTGAGGTAAAGCTGGAAAATAAGCCTGTTTAGAACATCAGACATCAAGGTGATTTAGGAGCAAAGAGAACTGCTTGGCTAGTATTTTTTTGTCTTTATTTTTAAATTCACAGTGAAAGGGAGGGAAAGTTTCTTGATAACAAAAATAAAAACATCAATTCAGAGCCATCACTATCTCATGCAAAGGGCTAGGCCAGACTGTAGGTAAAAGCTGTGGGACACCTCAAAAGAGGACAAATTTGACACTTGCATGACATTTCCAGTTTAATGCTGAACTTCTACTTCCCCACTAGAATGAAAGGTTCATCAGCTACCAGATGCTTTTAAGAGCTTGGGGGAATGAAAAGAAATATACTTTTTCCTCTCTGGATGCTCTACTTTAAACTGTCTACAATCACACTTTTTTCTTTTTTCTGGTGTTAAAAGCCACTGCACTTTGTTTTAAAAAAACTTCAGGATTGCAAAAAAAAATCAAAATTCAGTATCATCCTGCAGTCCTAATCTGCTTTTCATCAAAAAGCTTCTGTACCTTCTGAAAGCTTTGATGAACCTGGTAAGAGACAAAAGTTGAGACAGAGACCAAGTGAATTTCAAGCACTTAGTAAAGTTTTGCTCTCACACTGAACAAACTGTGAGAGAATTGTACTGAAGTTTGTTTTAAGTTTGATGCTTGTTCATGTCCCTAAATCAAAGAAAATTTCAGAATGTTTGGTCAGAGACTTTAGGGGGTCATTAATTTTACTAGACTTTATTGCATGCACTCTATAAAAATAGCTAACAAGATTGAAAGAGCTTCCACACTTAACATAAATATGGTCAAACATAGGAAAACAAAATACACCTGAATGTTAGGATTTCCAGTCTAATGGACAATTCATGAGCTTGAACTGTGTCCCCATAGTCTTAGTAAATCTATGCCTGATAATCTTTACAATAGACAAAATATCATTATCAATTCAATTCAATTCAATTCTTCCCATCTATGGATAATACATTCCTCCTAGTCTTGGATGTCTTTATATAAATATGAACAACAGGTTGCCACAGATTCTCTATGCTGTTTAAGAAAACACTTATTAAAATATTTGGTAACAACATCCCCTTACAGCCTTACAGGGGGCAGAATGGCTGGTACGTTTTCTGTTGGAAAAGGAGCTGGGGGTGCCCTCTGGCAACAGCTGAACACGACCCAGCTGTGCCCAGGGGGCCAAGAAGGCCAATGCCATCCTGGCCTGTGCCAGCAATGGTGTGGCCAGCAGGACCAGGGCAGGGATTGTCCCCATGATTGTCAGCACTGGTGAGGCCACACCTTGAATCCTGTGTTCAGCTCTGGGGCCCTCAGGACAAGACATTGAGGGGCTGGAGCATTGAGGGCAACAGAGCTGGGGAAGGGTCCAGAACACAAGACTTGTGAGGAGCAGCTGAGGGAGCTGGGGGTGTTTAGCCAGGAGAAGAGGAGGCTCAAGGGACTTTATATTCTCTCTACAGTCACCCGAAAAGACACTGTAGCAAGGTGGGGGTCAGACTCTCCTAACGCATATGAAGTGAAGGGACAAGAAGAAGTAGACTTAAATTGTGCTTAGGTGAGATTCAGATTAGATAGCAGATTTTATTTTTTTTCCACTGAGAAGGCTTAGGCACTGAAATTAGTTGCCTAAGGAGGTGGTGGAGTCACTGTCTCTGGAAGTTTTCAAAGAGGCATCTGGATGTGGTACTTGGGGATATTGTTTAGGGGTGGTTACAGCGGTGCTGGGTCAACAGTTGGGCAAGATAGTTTTGAAGGCCTCTTTCAACACTGATGATTCTGTGATTTAAAGAGGTGGGGTTTTGAAATTATAGTAAATAGCAATAGATGGCCCTGACATGAGTACATGGCTGAATTAATTCCAAGGATTCTCTTTTCAAGATGCCAGTGTTAAGCCCCTTGAGCAAATTATCACCTTTATCCTCACTCTATGGCCATTAGTAAAGCCCTTATAGTTATCAGCACTAGTAATCAAAAATCATTAAGTACAGTCAGAGACAAGCAGACTTAATCTCTGGATTCAGAAGTGTTTGAAATCCTTGCCAAGAAAGGCCTCTCCCTCCTGATTTAGCATTAAGTTGCAAAATAAACAATCCCACTAAATTGCATTTCTCAGCTTGAGCACCACAAACAAAACCCAAGTAAATGAGTGTTTATTAGAATGAGCTTGACAAATAATGACTTCCCACCACCAGGCTATCCATGATGTATCTATAGATTGCTATCTATGACATCTCCATAATAATGTATTTTGTTACATGGAGATGGTTGACTGGTGATGACATGGATTTTCATCAGAAAGGACTTGAAAATTAAAACTGTGCTGTACATATTCATTTTCCAAAAAGTCCAGCTTGCAGAGATTGAATTAGGCACACGAGTTATTTTGGTTTTGTTTGAGGAGTTTTTGGCAGAACTACCTGGATACAGAACAGTTTCTGTTTCTTGAAAATTGGCCTAGACCTGAAGAAAAGCAGCCTAAAGCTATGCAGCAATAGGCATGCAGGGCTGAAATCCCTCTATCAGCACACACATTTGTAATTTTTTGATGGTACAGTCAGCATCTTCCAGCATTTGAAGTGAAGCTTGATCACCTCAAAGTTTTCTCTTTGACACAACTTATCAACTAGTTTATTTCTTTATATTTGATGTTTATTTTGTAAATGTTATGGGTTTCCAAGACATCCAGCATCTTGCAACGTATCATTGCATTTTTCCATTAAGAATGCTGGAAAATAAAACTGCCAGCTCAAATATGCTTTAGAGTCAAATTAACTGGTCACATCTCACTGATCAACGTCAAGGTCAATTAACTGTGAGTTCACTAGGTCCAAGGAACAAGTCCCAAAACCCAGAACATTCAGAATGCAGATGAACAGTGGATGTGGAGAAGCAAAAAAATAAAGAATTACGTGAATATCAGTTTCTCTGTGATTATACTATGCTCAGAATTTACAAGGGGGAATCTGGTTCCAACACAAACAACATGAGAATGAACTTCAGAAAAGGGGACTAGGAAAAACACATAAAAATCTTCCCAAAAAGTTGATCTAACTCCAACTGACTTAGAATTATTAATTCTCTTCATTGAGCCCTTTTAGAAAAGCAAAATAGAAGACATGCAGGCTTCCAGACTGAGCCTTACAAAAAGGTCAATAACAAAACATAACTCATTTTCTGGTTATCTCCATAGGACAACTGATGATAGTTGAGTATAATTTCTGTAAATTTTAAAGAAGCCTGAGACAGAGAAGCAGAAGGAGACAGGAAGCAGTGTCTATTTCTCACCCTCTATTACCTCCTTCAATGACTTTTAGATGTGGGAGACCTTGAAATCTAGAGAGGGATTTATCTTATATGGATGTCACTGATATGCATGCTTCTCTCTAGAAGTGTATCTTTAGCTAGTTACCTGAAGCTCTCTAGAGGAAAGAAATAAGTATTTATAGGCAGGACTCATCCAGCCTATTTTGCACATCTGCTTTACAATACAATAAGACTTTGTTCATGATAGTCCTGTTCCTTGCTGTCTGTAAAGGAAATCTCAATTATTCACTCAGAAGCTGAAGTTTACACTAGAGATCTCTAAGATTAGATAGGCCAAGGCTTAGCCCTAGGGTCTATGGAAAAGCATACAAACTTGTCTGGTGTAGAGGAAAGTGAAATCTTTGCCAGAGGAGATGGCAGGAGTGTGTCAAAAAAAGAACTATGAAGTTTTCTGTTTGATGCCTGCAATCAAGGTGACATCTGGCTCACGTTGTGCAATTTGCCTGTTTGACCTGAAGAACACAGATCTACTTCTTACAAAGCCCAGGTAGTTGGCCTGCAAGACATAAATCTGAAAAATAAAATTTTGGAAGGCTGATTTCCAGACCAGTCACAACCTATAAATAATCCCTTAAGGTGGTCATGACAGGGACAGCACTCTTAGTCATGTAAATGGAAAGAGCCAAGATTTTTTGAAAGAACAAAGCAATGTCCTGGCTCATCAGTCTATGACACATACTAGGATGGTGCCATCAGCACTGAAAGGACAGCTTTCAGAAAGTCCCTGCACTTACTATTACTACTGGGAGTTCCTCTTAGTGTATTTCATTTTGGATTGTTGTGCCTTCCCAGGAAAGCCACTATGAATCACACTCTGCAAGCCCTTCACTTTGCCAGGTATGTCCTGTGAGACCCAAAACCTTTTGTGGATGTAGCCCAAACACTCATCTGTGGCTTGGACCATCCCTCCAATGAGTTTTGGAAATAAAATGTCTATAGATTTTTTCAAAAATGCATCTTTATATACATTATGAATTTCAGAATTTCTATCAGTAGGTAAACAAAGAAATTACTACCATCAAAGTTTTATTCCCATGCTCTTTACTCCCACACAGTACACTTAAATATTCCCCCAAGTACATTATCAAATACACAATAAAACCCTAGCCAATCATAATGAGTGATGAGAGAAAAGTGTCCTGGCAGGTGTCTAACAGAACATAGTCACTCAACAGGAAGTGTCTGGTGCCATTTAGTATCAATTTCTCTAAAGCTCATTAATTTCTTTTCAGATTTCAATATCCAGAAGTCATCAATTCCATTTTTTTTCCAGTTAATAAAATTTTTCTTCCTTTTGTCCACAATTATTGACAAGACTATTATCTAAATGAGTATTAGCTCTTTCTTAATTAGCAGGCAATTCAGCTGTGACTTGCACACAAAACCTTGTCTATTTTAATAAATGGTTACATTGCTTTACCAGTGCTGAGCAATTAATTAACTCAGAAACCACATTTGGGTTTTTTTTGCATTTTCCTGGCATTTGTTTTGTGTACTAACCCCTGCCACTGTCACATTGTGTACTAACCCATGCCACTGTCACATTGACTAAGAGTTCTATTCCCAATCTACATTACTTAGGAAATATCAAAAAAAAAAAGAGTCAATTGTTGGCTTGGAACAGGAATTCTTCTCTGACACCTATTTTTCCTACTCTTCAAGAGCAGCCAGCTGACTTCTATCTGCCTAAGTCACCTGCTCACATGTCTAGAAATCTGTATAACTCAAAACAGTACTTTGCTTTCAGATCATTCCCCCTGATTTCCTATGCTTGTTTAGTAGGTATAAACAAGGCCTGGGACCTCAGACCTGATTCCTTACAGTCACTCACAGCAGTGAATACAATGCAGGTCTAAGCCTTCACAGAAACTGCCCATGGTATTTGTCATCTTCCACAGGCCTGTACTAACTTACACCAGCTTCAAACCTTGCTTAGGGTATTTTACATTCACTTTGCCATAGCATGCATGATTACACAAGCTGCAGGGCAGAAAAGTGAATAATTCAGCCCTGTCTCCTCCTCCGCCCACATCTTTTATTTGTATGTAAAGCACCTACTCCATTCCCAGAGATATATAGCTAGGTAACACAAGCAAACTAATGAGGTGTAGCCTTGGGGCGTGTCAGCTCTATGTGCCTTAAAAGTGCCTACCTTTCCAAACATAGAATTGCTATTCAAATATTGTTCCTGGCTTTGTTAACTAATAATAAAACCACATGAAAATATAGCACCATGTCACCCACTGTTTATAAGCTCCATACAAGATGAATAGGTAGCTCGAGCGGGCAGCCTGCACACTCTGTCCTGCCTATTAAGGTTTTTAAGATCAGTTTTTTATTATGCATCTCAGGAAATGTTTGTCTTATCAATGAGCACTGTGCATAGGCTGTCAGAGCATATTGCAGTCCCTTCTCCTGTGGGGTTGTTTTGACTTGTCAACTCAAGTAGAAGAATGCATGTAATTTATATGAGCATTTTGCATTAGACTATTGAATGCATTCTGGTTTTAATTAGGAGGAACAAAAATTGGTTGCAACAAGATCTAAATGCCTGTTGCAGCTCAAAGGATATCAAGAGTTCTCACATTAAAAGTGGCACATTGCAGCTGATTCTGATTCATGGCTGTCTACTCTTCAGTGGATGCTTCAGATATTTCATCTGTGCACTTCTCTTTTATCACTGTGGGCCCGTCTTTCCCCTCTCTACATCCATATGCATTCTGTTGGCCTTGAAGCTTGCTCTGAATCATTCTGCTCTGTGATTTTAAGGAAATTCACACAGCTCTTCAAAAGACACAAAGTGCTTACCTCTATTCCAAACTCTGAGCATCAAATAGAAAGATTTAACATGGGATGTACCCATGCCAATGCCAGAATTGTCCCAGCAGCAAGGGCTGTCTTGTAATGGAGCTGCTCTGTCTATATCAATGTCACATAACAAAACAGTAACAGGCCTTCAAAGAGTGTCTTTCCACTAGGCATTTAAGGGGGCTTTATAAATGGCAGCTTATTCACAGATGCATAGACATGCCTGTGACAGTTATCAATGTTCAGATAACAATTCCACGAGTTACGAGGTTTAGTGAGATGTTTAAAGTTACACAGCAAGAGAGCTGGAAATAGAGCACATACATTCAACTCCTGGCATGGTGTTTGCTACTTAACAATCTTGTCTTACACCCACAACTTGACTGGAACAGCAGCAGGATGCAATTTCAGTGCATAGACCCACATTTGCTATATTCCATGGGGCTAGATCCTCATCAGGGATAAACCACCTGAGCTCCATTACAAACAGCTTGCTTGGTCTTCAGCATAAGTAAAAGATTATTATTATATTTTTCTATCAAGCACTTAAATATAATTTAGAGCTGGTGTAGAATGCTCTCTTTTAGTACGATGACAAGGTCTCTATATAGATGAAGTCTCTTTCAGTAAACTCTCAGTTTTTTACTTTACACGCATTCTTATCTGACTGTTAAAAGGTTGATCAAATTTTTTTTTCTACTTAACCCTACTATTTTTATTCATATGGTAAATACTGTTTCAACGACAATACATTTTCAGAATCACAGAATATTTTGAGTTGGAAGGGACTCACATGGATCATCCAAGTCCAACTCCTGGTTCTATTTTACACACAGAGAAACCACTATTTATTGTCTGAACAAGCTTTTCTAGAAGATTGATCTACCATACTTCATGAACAGGTAGGTTTGATGGCTTGTAAAGTGAATAACCTTAGAAATTGGATGGCATTCCCCACTAAGCCTCACTAAAGTTCTAGTATTATCATGCAGGCACATGTGTGCCTTAACTCCACAGTTGCCACTCAAAGGCAATCCCATTGAAATAATGATAGCTGCAGTGTTCCATCAAAATGTAAATTCCACGGCAAAAGGCTGCTGTGACAAATGACGGGAGCCAAGGAGGAAAGTCCGTGTGGGATCAGGCCAAGGAGCCCTGACTCTCTCATTTGTAGCTGCTATCAGTGCCCAAGGAGCGGTGCCAGGGCTCCTTGTCCCTGTTGTTGGCATAGTCCAGCAGAGACCGAGCAGTCACTTGTTCGCCCAAGTTGGAGAGGCACTGTGGGTTTACCTAGCACCTTCGTTTCCCGGGCCTGCACTGAAATAAACATAGCTATAAACTCGGACACATGAGGCGAAGCCTCTGGAGCGGTCACGTTGCTTCGGTGCCAGGCGCTCTTTCCAGCGCGGGCTGTGGCTGCTGTTGTGAAGGCGGCCAAGAGAGGGCAGCCGGCCCTTGGCCGCTCCGCTCCCGCTGTCCGGGCTGCCCTGTACCCCCTCCCCGGCACTCCCCGCAGCCGGCCCTTGGCCGCTCCGCTCCCGCTGCCCGGGCTGGGCTGTGCCCGATCCCCGGCACTCCCCGCAGCCGGCCCTTGGCTGCTCCGCTCCCCCCTGCCCGGGCTGCCCCGTGCCCCATCCCCGGTACTCCCCGCAGCCGGCCCTTGGCTGCTCCGCTCCCCTCTGCCCAGCCGAGCCCCGATGGAGCGGGCTGGCCTGTGCCCGATCCGCGGCCCTCACCGGGCACCGCGCCCCAGCTGTGCCCCAGAAGAAGGGCATTTCTGGCCTGGCTGCACAGGTGTCCCTCATGAACTGGGTCTCATGCACGGATGAACGGGCACACGAATTACTTTGTCCAGAAATACCTGTTTTTATTTAAAAGCGAGATGTATCAGAAATAGCCCTGGTGGATTTCACGCCTCAGGTGCTCAAGGAAGCAGCGTGTGTGCTAGTGCTGAGGCTGACAGGACACGACAGGTTTATTTGCTTGCCCTTCTTGATATAGTAAGTGGCATTTGATAAATCGTTGTCAGACCACTGAAATCTAATAACATGGATCACTACAAGATGATTACAGCCCCCGAACATTACTGGCACTATATGAGTGAATAATAACCTTGCTGTTTTTGACAAGGGGATACGTAATCCTCAGGGTATTCAGGGACAAGGTGTGATTTCCAAAACTTGGTCAGGAAAGGCATTAAAAATTATAACGTCATTGGCTGAGAAGCCTTCCCTGTGGATTTTAAAGATTTGTGACTATGATAAATAAAATCACTCTCTTAATCAACCCTTTCCAATATAATTTATGAATGCTCTGTTCAAAATAGCATATCATAACAGTATGGAAGAAGGTTAGTGTAGACACACTGATGCATACATACATACTAAAATACAGATATTGCCAGTACAAGGATAAGATAAAAGCAAACTGACATAAATAAAATCCCTGTAAGGACATTTTAAAATTACAGTTTCTTAACACAATGTACCTGCCAAAGTATTCAACTGATTTTACATCATGTCAGGTAATAGCTAGCAATGCTTTCAGTAAAAAAAGGAAAGCTAGTAATCAATGGGTAGAAACACAATTCACCATGCTTGATAGGTGAGCTAGCAAGGCAGTAATACCTCTGAGAAAATGTCAGGAGTGATATGTGCACACTCATTCTGTCTTTACTGCTGAAGCCAGGCCTGCTTTCAAAGGCAAACTGACACTATAATTACAAGATTTTTTAAGCTTTTTCTATTGACATCAGGCAGAAATTATCAAGCACAGTCCAGCAGAAGGCAGGTAATACTGACCAGTATTTGTCTTCATATTTTGCACTGCAAAAAACGGATCTTAAAGTTAGACTGGATTTCAAACCTCAAAAAGCTTTTCATCAATTGAAAGTAAGAGAAGACATACACATATATAGATATCTCCTTCAAAAGAAGCATGCTGAAAAATGCTACTAGATCCAATTTAAAATCCTCTTATTTTTAAATAACCTTCATATCAGAAAACCACAACACATTTAAGACCTGGAATAATCACTAATCTGTACAAGATGAAGTGCAGGAATTCGTGATGCAAAAACTCAACTGGGGGTTAAGTTTTGCCTGAAGCAATACCTGCCAGTAGTCCCACTGAAAGCAGAGCACACTCTCAGTGAAATGCTATTAGGGGGAATGACAGGAGGAGAAGAAAATCTTAAAGCATCCAGTTTAAAATTCTCATAATGCGTTTTGCAGGTGGCCCTGACTGCTGCCCCAAGTTCCCACCACTTGTGCCAGCACCTTATGCCCTTGTTAGCAAAGCCACTTCTCCTCCCATGCCTGAGGTTTGGCTCCCATACTATATCAGCACCCACCCTGAATCCTCACACCATTCCCCCTGGAACCAGCCCCAGCACCAGCTGCCCAAGCTGAGCTCTAATTGGGCTCAGCAGAACACAGCAGGCAGTGGCCTGCCCTACAGGTATGGTCCCAGCACCTCTCCTGAGAAGAAAGAGCCAGGATGAAGGCATTCATGAGGTTCCTGTCCAGATTCAAGCTGGACCTGAGGACAAATGCCCTGGGAACTGGTGGAGAGCAGCAGATCCTTCCTGGCAGTGTTTTCGGGCGCTGGAAGGAAGCAGGTGCAACCTTGGGCAGCCTCTGAAGCTCCAGTGGTGCTTCCTGTCAAGGAGGATGCCCTGATGGCTTGTTGGGCATTGGCCTACTCACTGAGGCTGAAAAAAGGTCCCTGTCTGTTCAAATCAGGTGTCCCCATACATCTGCCATTCTACTGTGGATGTATCTGAACCCCTTCATATAAAAATACCTTGGGTACTGAAAAAAAACTCACCTTAGAACCCCTCTGTTTTCAGACAGGAGAACAAACTGAGTGACAGTCAGCTGCTCAGAGTCAGACCTTTGTGACAGGAGGGCAGACAGACACTGTTCTCATGACAAAGTTGAAAATCTAAAAAGAAAAAGGCAGCCACATACTGCAAAGTGATATGTGAAATGATATCTGAAACACACTCAATTTCTCTATAACTATTAACATGGGGCAATTATTACAAAGGAGTTTATCCAGGTGCCAAGACTGTGCTAAAATCAGTAATGAAGACAATACAAGCAAGTAGATGTTGAGATCTCCAAGGACAGGAGTAGAGATGCTTAGGAATGTCATGGAAAAATGTCAGAAACTACAGCTGCAAGAGCAGGATAAACATAGCTATCTACATTTTGCTTTTATGTTTTCCTAGATAAACATATCTGTAAGAATGTGTCAAAAATCATCTGCAAACTCATGGCAGGTACGTCCTTGTCATACCCATATGACACAAACAGGTTTGTAAGGTTTGCCTTTCATTTTCACTGGCATTGAGACAAAAGCTGCAACCTGCCTTATTGTGGAGTTAATCACAGCCAGGCCTAGAGAGACACCTTCTGCATTGCCAATGACTGACAGGTATCTAATACATCAGGAGAGGGAAGGGATGCTGGCTGAAAAGCTCAATGTGACCCAACAACCTTCCCCTTCACCCCAAAAAAATCAGTCATATCCTGCACTGCATCTGAAGGAGACCCCACCTGGAGGGCTGCATCGAGGTCTGGGTGCCTGATAGAGACATGGATGTGTCAGAACAAGTCCAATGGCTTCCAGAAAAGGGTCAGGTTGAGCTCACATAGGAGGAAACTCATTTCTGTGAGGGTGCTGAGACACTTTTCCAGTGTCTGACCAGGGAAGCTGGGGCTGCACCATTCCTAGAAGTGTTCAGGGCCAGGTTGGATGGGGCTTGGAGCAACCTGGTCTAGTGGAAGCTGTCCCTGTCCATGGCAGGGGGTAGAATTAGATGATCTCAAGGCTAAGATTAGCTTTGGTGTAGCCAGGGGCTTTAAATTGAACGAGTGAAGACTGCTGCTGTATTGGCTACATCCAGCTACTGATCTACAGTGCTATTTCGGAGTACTTTAAAGGAAAAAGAAGATGAGAAAAAAGGAAAAATAAATATTCCTACAGAAATTTTGGTTGTCTGCAGCACCAGCACAAGTCATTTGAGTAGAAGCAATAAAAGAACAAAGTCATTAATGGGAAAGAGGCAACATGCATAACCAGAACTTTGTCTCTGGCCCTCAAAATGCTTCCCCCATGTGCAGCTGCTTCCCTTCAGCACCTATGTGGAAAACATGATGTGGCTAACTCTGCTGTGCAAAACTGCACTGCAGTTTAATGCCTAATAAAAGCAGTGTAAAATTTCCACACAGAGCTGAACAGATTCTTGCAGACCACAGAGGATGGGGGTCTATCCACTGGGGCCACTCTAGCTGAGTTACTGAGGAACTTTTAGATTTGTTGCAATTACTGCTCATCCTAGAGACAGCAGAATAGCATCCTCAAGAGAAAATTATTCCATTTTTCTTTCAGAGTATTTTACCTTAAAGACCTGCTGCTGTATATCCTAGGTGTGAAATGAGAGAACCCACAGTGTTCTCTGAAGTTTAATTTGAAGAGTATAAGGGGAAAAGAGAACAGCTTTATGTCTGACTTGAAAAACATTCCTCCACAGTGTAGCCCAGTTCAGCACAGCTGGAATATTTTATTCAGGGACTAAACTAAAGAAGCTGATTTTTTGCCCAGGAGAGTTTCTGGAGATAAGCATGGAACAACAACAACAAAAAATTTAAAGTACTTTTGGTTTGAGTCATAGATGAAATACTTTTGATAACAAAGATGTGTGGGGTGTGTGTCCTGATCCCTTATCACACCCAGTCTTGGCTGGCAGCTGATAGGAGCCCCACTCCTACAGCTGGTTTGTGTCAGCCTGAGGCTGTCCCAGGGTGGGGTCACCATGTACAGATAGCCAGGTGCAAGTCAGAGCTGTACAGATCAGAGCAAGATAAAACCCTTCAATAGTGCTCCGAATCTCAAAGAAAAATCTCTTTTCCATTCAACAGACACTGGGGAACAGCAGGGAAAGTGTGAGTTTCATGATTTTAGTCTAGCTATATCCACTTCGTAAAAAAAGGCAGGGAGGTGATTTGTGAACAGACTACCTAATTTCACTCATATAATAATATAATAACTTCTTCATCTTTGTTTGACCCAGACAGTTACTTCAGCTTAAAAAGAGACAGAGAGAGTTCTCAGGGTTATTAAATTTTATATCTATGTCAAGCAAGCTGTAGTTTCTGGTTTTCCTTATATCTTTTACTAGTTCTTGAAAGCACTTAAAAAAATAGGGTCATACATGTGGAAGGAGGCAATATGCCACGAACGGGATGGAGTAGTGCTTATGCACAGTAGTGCTGTTTACAATGGTTTTTGTTTTCATTGAACAATGCACAAGGACCTCTCATATCTCAGTGAGTCAGAGCACACGAGTGTTGCCTGCCTGTTCTACCACTTCACTTTTCCGTTGTTTCCCATCAGGTCTCATGCTTCTGGAGGTAAAGCCATGGCACAGAAATCCAGTCAAGGTTCATTCCACTACAGCAATAGAGCTGGGGTTGCACATGTCCTCAGCTGAAGTCCCTGAGCCCACATTCTTCACATTTGACCAGAAAAAAGAGTACTTTTCCCTTAAAAGATATTAACCATACAGGACCAGTTATTATTTCTCTAAGCTTGCCTGTAGTTTACTAGGCTGTGTGAGGTATGACATTTGTTTCCTTAGAGAACGGGGGTGCATATATTGCACTGATCTCAACTCCACTGCTAAGATCCCTTTAACCAGCTTTCTGTGTCCTTTGGCACAGTTGCATAACCAGGTGTGACAAGCTATATGAGGAGGTTTCCATTCACAAATCTGACTTTGGCACAGAAATTGTGTTCAGGCAGGCTGTTCCATTTGTCCACAGCTTTTTTTTCAGAAGCTTTTGCATCTGTTTTGCAGAATAATTCATTGAATGTGATGCTAGCAGCAAACAGGAAAAAAACCAAACTAACTAAAAAAATTAAAGCATGATGGACATATTCATTTTCAACACAATACTTGAGCTTGTGCTGTGAAATCTAAATTCTACCATGGAGATGTGGTGGTAGCAGCCACAGACATAGCAAGCATGTTCTCTAAGTCTATTAAAATATTATGAAAGCCAGACATATTTAAAGAAGCTTTTAACACACTAGCTGCTATACATTGCAGGAAACATTTGTAAAATATTAACTGCTTTATTGCTAATTTTGTTTTGAGTCATATATTGTTTAATTAGGATTTTACTCAGGAGCAGATGGTTTTCTTCATTAAATCATAACATATTCTACCCAAATGGAAGCAGCTGGTTTTTTGAATACACTATAATTTATTTCCTACATGCCAGAAACCACTCTGAAGGGAATCCAGACTATAATCATTCAGTTTGTTTTCACTGGAGCTTATTTACAATAAACTTGGAAAATTTTTAGAAAACAGAAGTCAAGTATAGGGGACATTTGTCAGCAATAGCAATTTTCTATTATTGAACTTGGTACTAAATCTATATTGATGGAAGTACTTCCAGATGTGCATAAATGATAGTCATAGCATGCTATGTGTTGTATACAGATATTGGTACAAGAAAACAGCATGCAAAGAGTTTCCAAAATATATTACAGAACAGAAAATGACAAGAAAAAATGCTGGGTTTTGTTTTCCCATTTGATGACGAAAAACAGAAAAAGAAGCTTTGATGATAAGAAACATCATCAGAGTCCCATCTCTCTGGCAGCCAGAATGAATCCCTTACAATTTCTCTGGACTGAGCTGCAAATGCCACATGCACGAAAATGCTTTGTAATTCTTTTCAGTGCATTTAACAAAACATTTTTCTTAGGAAGGCTTTTTCTTAAATCATTGGGTTCCAGTCCTCTCTCTACAAAGCAGAGCAGAGTTGAAGATCCCAGATTACATTCTTGTTCCTTTACTTACCATGAACTGGCATGCGGAATCATCAGAGAGCTCAATTGTACAGGTAAGGATCAAAAGCTCCTGCTCTCCTATGCTGACAGATTTCTGATAGATTCAGCCATAGAACCTATGATCTCTCTATGCTTATGAAATTTTAGATGTTCCTCAAAGCCTCTGGAATTACTGAGGGAGAGCAGGACTCCAGATGATAAGTTCTAAAAATGTACAGTTTAAATGTGCGTTGACACTTCGGCAATTATCTTGCATTCTGTGTAAAGTTTTACACCTTTTGGATCCTTCTTCATCCTTCTCTTCCCCCTACCTCCACTGCTCAGCTTTTCTGCACCCCTTCTCACATCTCTTGATTTTTCCCTTCTTTTTTGACTGAGACTTTTTTGATCTTCTTGTCTGAGTTCAAATAAATTCTTCTACATACTGTTTCATGTTAAGTTATATATTATAAACACACAAACTACTCAATAAACATCTAAGCAGGCATCGTACATGTATATGTGTGTGCATTAAATTTAAAAATTAGAAAGTTACAGCATTTGTAAATATCCTATACAACCCTTGTTAAGAGAGCAATAGAAGGTCTGGTTTTACTAATGAAAAATTCCATTTAGATTCCACATTCCTTCTTTAGATTTGAAAAGAAAGTAACAGTAGACAAGCCTTACCATAATTTGTCTAATTTTCCAGAAATATAACTCAATATAAAAGTATAGTTTTATTTAGGTGAAGCCAGGGTATCTATACAAAAGAGCATGTCAGAACAATATATTGCTGTGATTCAATGCAGAGACAACCTCTGAAACTGGGAGAGGCATATCAAGATATATTTATCCATCAAAAGTTTTCCACATAGAACCCTGTACTGAGTTGCCTTCTATTTTCTATTTTCGACTCAAATTCAGTTTAGAGAGAAAATGTTTCAACTGATGCTCTTGTTCACAAATTGCCTAAGCCAAGAGCTAGAAATTCAGTGACTGACATCTAAGTCAACATTCAGAAAAGGGCTTTCAAAAGAATTAGATTTTCTTTTGGAAACAAATTTGATTTGTAAAAAGTTATAGGACAGGAAAGCCTATTAATCTAAATTAAAGGACAGTAATTATTTTGAGAAAAAAAAAGTGTAGTTCTCAAAACACTGTATGACCATGCTAGAAGTTCACTGAGCCTTTCATCACTTTGTCACTGATTCCATTAATGTGTACATTTTACCATTCCTTTTCTACAAAAATCTGAGAACAACATTTTTCAGATTTGTGTACAAAGCAGGTTTCTGTACCATCCCTTGGATGGAAGGGAACAGCTCAGATAGACTATGGCACCTTAATTTGGTATGGATGGGAATAACAGAAAGCAAGAGTGAGGTCAGAGGATTATGATTGAGAAATACTTCTGGGAAAAGGAGACATACTGAGTGTTCAGCAAACGAGCAAGCATCCTATTACACCCTCCTTGTTGTCTGCACCAGGGCTCTGCACAAGCTTTCTCACCTAGTAAGAAAATCCTGCTTTCCTCCATCCCTGTCTAAACAGCAGAATTGTCTTTCTCTACCTTGCTTTTAAAACAGTTCTTAAAGGAAAGTATTACCTCAGGAAAGGTACCAAGCTCTGGAAATTTCTGTTCCCAAGATGACAGTTTTATATATTTACAAACAACTTAAAAGCAGAGGGCTGTTCTTTGCAACTGTAACCATAGGAACAGAGACCAGCACCTGCATTAATAGGGGACTGGGATTCCACTCTGCATAAATTACCTCAGCCAAAAAATGCTTACCTACTGAGGCTGTGCAATTAAAGAAACATTATTTCAGTATCTCTTTACATCAGTGATGTGGAGCAATCTCTTGCTGTCAGGGACAGAACTAGAGCCCCACAAACTTGTGGTTGTTAAAGCCCCCAGGTTTGTTTAGTTTTACAGAGAAGCCACCTCCCAGCTGTTCTTCCCATTTTGTTTTCACTTGCCTTTCTCTTTTTGATGCTCTTCATCTTTTACAGCCATATTCTTCACACTCCCCTTTCCTGCATTTCTCCTGCTTCTCTGCAAGTAATGCCAAGGAGAAATCAACCTTAAGGTTGCTGATTGTGGGGAGGGGTCTTTTAAGGTGACTTTCCTTCTCAGAATTGCTGCTGTTCATGTGCACTATCCTCTGCTAGAAAACAAAGGATGATACAGTGTGCTGTGTCCTGACATGTATCCCCCATACTTTAGGGTTTTCCATCTCCACTACTGGCTGAGACACCAGACTGCCAGTTTTCATCCCTAAAAGTGAAATGGCACCACATGCCCTAAAGCTAAGGGCTCTATTCATGAAAAAAATGCACTATGTGGTATCTGCAGCAGAACAACATTTGGCTCACTAGAAAAAGTGTTTATTTTGGATTACTCTTTTTAATGGAGGATGGGCATGAAAATAAATAAGCCCCACTGACTTCTTTCAGAGATAAATTTTCTTGTAATTCATAGTAATAAAGATGTAACTGCATTTTTGAATGCATCTGGCAAACACAGATAGAGCAATAGTAAAACTGACATGCTGAAGTAGCAGTGATATGCTAAATTTGACATCTTCCTCTCGCTAACGCATCTGGACACCAGAACCAATCATTCATAAAGTCTCCTTTGAGATTTGTGGAGATCAAGTTGAAGCAAGAGTCAATGGTTGTTGTTTTACATCTATTGGAATGTAAAGCCAAAAAAAAAAAATCTAAGTATGCAAGTACAAAGAATCTACTAAGCAAATTGTGTTGCAATGTTAGGCCAAGAAAAGCAAAGAAAGATTTAAAATATCATTCCTATAATCCTATGTCCAAATAATCAGAACATTCACAAAACATTCATCTTTTGAGCTATTTTTCATGCAGCCAAATATAATTTCCAGCTATCGGTCATGAAATTATTAGCTGATATAACTTTTTGCATTTTACATTTTATCTCAGTTTTTACTGCTGGAAAGTCAGAGAGGGGTGGGTAAATGCTGTTAAACAGCATCTACTTTCTCAGATAAAAAGTTCAGTCTTCAGTCCCAAGTCTCTGCCTGATCACCTTGCTGAAATTGTATTAATTTACTCCAGGACTTTCTTGTGGTGTGAACCAACTACTTCTATCCAGGACAAAACTGGAGCATAATCTGGAGACTGTTTCACTCCAGGGACTGGTTGCTTCAGGCAGGAGGAGCAGAACTCTGCCCAGCTGGGGTCCCTCCATCCTAAAGAGTCATTCAGTCATTTCCCACCAGGATTTCAATCCCCTGTACTTTCCTGCCACCTCCAAGGGCAGGCAACATACACTTTGGTCTTAAAACTACAGGAACATGCCTCTGGCACACTGAGACACTCCTTAGAGTATTTGAGGAACTGCAGAAAAATTAACTCCAACACCCTTCTTTCCATCTTTCCTCAAAAAAAAAATTAAAAAAAGAGAAATTTTGGAACAACAAGGAACATAAAGAAAACTGCTGTGGTAGGAACTGCAGCTATTCATAGTGAACAAACAGCATCAGGTGCCATTCACCCCCAACACCTCCTCTCTAGCTGTCAAATAAGCTTGTGAAAAGATATTTTGAAGTGTGTGTGTATATTACTGGGAACAGCAGGGGATGTAGACTGTGCATTATGCTTGCACAGTGCTCAGAAAAACAGAGGCTCAGTTCTCCCATTATTTCTGAAAGCTGTCTTCATTCACCCATTCTTCAAGTCTCACAACAACCACAGACCCACTGCACAGCAGATGCCCATTCCTCTCTGTATCACAGGCAAACTCTTCTCCCCACATTGAACGTATGACACACTTATAAAAGCTGTTCTTCCACACACAAGCTTCAGATCTTGTACTTTTATACAAGTGGCTCTTAATAGGTCTTTATGAGAAAGTGGTTTTTTAGGACTTTTTTTTTCCTGAGAAATGGTAATTTTCTAGTTACCATTGGTTACCTTCTATTCTTGTGATATGACAACTCTTGGAACGGGATGGTTATGATTAGTGTCTAATCATAGTGTCTCCCACAAGCTCTTGATCCAGATTTAATATAGATTCATAGATTGTTATGGTTTAGAAAGGACGTTAAAGATCATCTAGATCCAACCTCCCCTGCCATGGGCAGGCAGACCTCCCACACCCTCCCATGTTGTTCGAGGATTTATCCAACCTGGCCTTGAATATCACCAGGATTGGGGCATCCCAAACCTCCCTGTGCAAGCTGTCCAGTGTCTCATCAGCCTCTTGGTAAAGAATTTCTTCCTAATATCTAATCTAAACATCTCCTCTTTCAGTTTGTGCCCACTGCTCTTGGTCCCATCACTACAGTTCCTGACAAAGAACCCCTCTTTGGCTTCCCTGTAGGCCCCCTTCTGGTACTGGAAGGTTGCTGTGAGTTCTCCATGCAGCCTTCTCTTCTTCAGGCTGACCAGCCCCAATTTTCTCAGCCTCTCTTTGGAGGGGAGGTGCTCCAGTCCTCTTATCAACTTCACAGCCTCCTCTGGACTTGCTCCAACAGTTCCATGTCCTTCTCCTGTTGGGGACACCAGAACTGTACACAGCACTCCAGGTGGGGTCTCACAAGAGCAGGGTAGAGGGGAAAGGTCCCCTCCCTCAACCTACTGCCCAGAGCCCTTTGGCTGCAGCCCAGGGCACGCTTGGCTGTCTGGGCTGTGAGCACATTGGCCAGCTCATGTTGAGTTTTTCATCAATCATGGCCCCCAAGTCTTTGTCCTCAGGGACTTTGTCTCAGTCCCTTCTCTGCCCAGCCTGTGGGGGTGCCTGGGTTTGCCACAACCCAGCCACAGGACCTTGCACTCACTGTATTGAACTTCAAGAGGTTTGCATTGACCCACCTGTCCAGCCTGTCCAGGTGCCTCTGGATGGCATCCTGTCCCTCCAGTGTGTCAGCTGCACCACACAGCCTGGTGTCACCAGTGAACTTGCTCAGGGGGCACTCAATCCCACTGCCCATGTCACCAGCAAAGATGGTGAATAGCACTGGCCCCAGCACCAGCCCCTGAGGGACACCACTCATCAGTGGTCTCCATGTGGACAATGACCCACCAACCACAGCTCTTTGCCTGTGACCATCCAGCCAGTTCTTTATCTACTGAGTAGCCCACCCATCAAATCCCTGTGTCTCCAATTTAGAGACAAGGACATCATGAGGGACAGTATCAAATACTTTGCATGTGAAAGAGCACATGCAGGGGCAAACAAAGCAAAAAAAAGATCAACTCTGTCTTTATGTTAAACTGCTTCCATAGCTGGAGGAAAATTACCAGAAAAAGACTAGACCAAAAAGATCTCCAGAGCTGACACCACTCTGTTCTTTGGACACACACTGATCTAACTCATATTAAGCAAACTAAAGTAATAAGGAATGACCCCAGTGGAACAGTGTAATCAGATCACTAGCAAGAATTTGGATTTTTTTTAAATTACTATATTTATTATGTTGGTTATCTGATCTCTCTCCAAGCTAATGATGCAAATGCATTGCAGTTCGATGCAACACAGGGACTATCCCAATTGGAAAGGCCTCATTTAAAATATGCTGGCTAAGATCTTGTGGCCCTTGGTTGCATTGGGAATGCACAGCTTCAAATTAGCTCCAAAAATGCTGTACAAGAAAACCATAGTCATCATGTTTACCACACTTTGCTGAGGGTTGGAGTGACTTTGTGCTTGCTGTTGCATTTCAAAGTATATCTAGTGGTTTTAAGTCCTCTTTCCTGAACTGACTTCCAGGTATTTTCCATGCTGTTGGCAAGCCCAAGGATATGAGAATTAAGAGATATTTATTATCTTGTGGAACACCTAACTTTACCTCAGGCTTTTACAAAAAGAAGATGAGAGCTGAGTTCCTACATAACATTTCCAAAGGCTGCTGACAATTTGTTTAATATTTCTGAATTGACTTTTAAAAGGCAGTTCTTGAAAGTAATAGTCTCTTTTCCTTGAAATCTCAGCAAAAGTTCATAAGAGCAGCAATACCAAAAGAAATGATTGAGCAGGATACTGCTTGATGTCTTTACTCCCTGCATCACAACCAAATTTTTAATAAGTGCAAGTTTATTTTGGTATAGAAAGCCACTGCTCTGGCTGATCAGGGTTGCAGACTGAGGATGAATATGGATATCCTTTACTGTTTGAAATTAAGGGCAGTGGCTACAAGAAATCACCTTACCTCTTCCCAACCACTTAATGCATCAGCTAAACCTTGGTAACTGCCCAATTGAGTGTCTCTCATTTGCCTCAGATGCAAATAAAATACATTGTGAAGGATTAATTACATACTGCTTGTCACATCAGCTGGTATCTGACTATGCATGTGATCTCATGTGCACATTAATTGTGAATCAAATCATCACATCGCCTTAACCCACCACGTATCTTCTGACTGCATCAGGCCAGGGTGAGGACCGTGGTGGATTCTGTAGCTCAGCTGATGTGGGGTAAATCATCAAGTAATGGCAACAAAATCATTTTTGTCAATACTTTCAGAGTCTATGAAGGCCCTGTCAGAATAATTTATTCCACATAACATTGCATATAATACTCAAGCTGTGTTTCAGCTCAAATTCTGCAAATGAAAATAGTTGTGTAAGAGGCATTGCCAACACAATCTGCTCAAATTTCATGGACCAGGCTCAAGATAAATTAAAATATTGCCAAAAAGTTCTTGGTTTTCTTACTTGCCTCCTGGATTTGTTTAGCTTTTGGGTTTTTTCTAAATCCTCCTAAAATATTTTCACTTTTTTTCCCCCTTAAACCCTACATACTGAAGTCATGCTCTTTAATGTAAGAACACTGAGATGCTTGAATTTTCATTCAACAGTGATTAGCAAAAAGCTATTCATTATCATGGGGCTTAAGGTGAAAGTGTAGAAGCTATAAATGCAACAAACAAGGCAAAATTTTAGTAGCATGTAATTCACCAAAGTCATATATGAATGGGCAATAGAAATAGTAGCACTTTAGAACAACAGCAGAGGATTAAAATCCACAAACAAGCATGACATCTTCTTGCCTGGGATTAAGGGATTAAGAAAGTAAAAGCAAGGCTGGTTTTAAAAAGTTGAGATTCCAGTTTACAGAAAATCTCCAAAAAAACTTTGAGTGAACATTATCAATTTGTATTGCCACAGAAATAGATGGCAAATCAGTGATAAAATGCTGTCATTATAGTGCAAGAGTTCTATTGTCATTACGTTGCAAAGGTTCCACATTGCTAGAGTTTCACACCTCCTTTATGTTTCTCGTGGGCAGCTCCTCCAGGCACTGCCTCTTCCTCATCCCCACAGCAGCCAACTGACTCCAATTCCCTCAGCCAACCAACCCACTCTTGTATAACACTCTTCTTATCAGCTACAGGTGCAGCCTGATAAACTCAGGCCTGCTCCTAATCTCTAGTAATTGGCTTAGCTGTAACTCTTTAGGTGGTAAGATTACTTTCTATACTACCTTTATTTACTTAAATTCTATCCCCCTACAATAAAAGACAAACTGCAGTTACCCAAGGAGAAAAGACAGTCTCAAACTCTGGGACAGAACCTGAATTTACATCCATGAACATTCACAAAAGCCAGGTTTAGCATTGTGAATTTGACTTCCCAGGTACGAAGACACAGAGGCAGGCTCTACCAGCATGATCTAACTTAGCAACTCTTTTCAGGCCCTTGGAAATCTTTTTCTTTCAGGAAGGAAGTCTTAAATTACACTTAAAAGACAATTAATGACCATGAACTTCTAAGTGGCCTGAGATAACCCTGTTAAAAAACACCAGCTATTTAACATTGTTGCTTTAATGGAGTCACTGGTTATATGTCAGCATAATCAATGTTCTGTCACTTTAACTTAATAAATAGTGTCATTGATGCATTATTACTTTAATTCTTCTTCATTATGAAGGTTATTAAGGTGCACTGTAAGTTAGAGTAATTGGAGAATTCAATTGAATGGCTAAGGAGTTTGGAAATAAATAGCTCTAGGATCTAGCACTGATGCTTATCTTTGAAATGTGCACCACATTTATATGCATAAAAAATGGATTGGCTTTGTCAGGGGTGGAGAGGTGTGGAGAGGTGAAAAAATATGAAAATAAGATGGTGTTTAACCTTTTGGATTCTATTTCATTTTAAGTTTGCCATCCATCTCATTTGTTCTTTTGTAAACCTGCAGGAGTTTCTAGGCACTTTAGAGATCCTGCACATCTGAAAGACTGACATGGGACGTACCTTTCCATTTTCACAGATGGCTCTGCACTGCAGGAATGAAGTACTGCAGAGACAAGGATCTGCCTCCCTTTGCACTGCAAGGAAAGATGACCTTGTCCTGTCCACACTCTGCCTGACCAAAAGCAGTGACCATGGGTTGCACACCCAAGGCACCTCACTAATGCAGGTAAAACTAGCTGCATCCAGAGCTGATCACTTGTAGCTCCACAACTTACCTACACTGCACTATGGTCTCAAATATTTACATTCCTCTGCAACACGTGGGAGACCAGATCAGTCGTGTTTGAAATTACATCCTCAAAAAAGCAGCAGTCTGTGGTGGGAGCAGAATGAGAGTGCTGCACAAACCTGATGAGTGCCATGCATCAGTCCAGCCATAACTGGTCCATCACACCAGCTGCATATTGAAGCCACTAGGTTTCCACAATTAATTGTAACAACTTTTATGGCAAACCAGAATGAAGCAGCAGTTGTAGAATGAGAGACTGTCAGTAACAGTATTCTTACTGAAAACTTTCATGCTTAATCCCATTTCATTTGGTAAAGGAGATTTTACAGGTTGATTCTTATTTGAAGAGACAACCCTGCCATGGGGGATTTCAGCGGCAGCATTGAAGAACTGGAAGACAGGAAACAATGAAAGAATCTTCTTGATTGAGAGATGAAAGACTTTCAAATTAATCATCTTCTGTTGCTAACATTGAACTGGAAGGACTTTCCTGGTATCTGTGGGAAAGAAAAGCAGTGTCTTTTCACTGCCCTCTGGTTTTTTAATACCCCACTAGTCTTCCTAGACTTTAAGAAAGAACACAGAAGACAGCTTATGCAGCTAAAGGGCACTGATCATTGTACTGAGAGAAGGCTACCTCTCAAAATGATCTCAAAAAATGATTTGGAACAAATAAATAATAGGATTTGATCCCACAGGTAAGACTCTTTGTAAGTTACTTTACAATACCAAATGATATATCTCCATCTATTGCTCTGTGGCAAGACAATGAGGAAGTGGCACAACCATTTATCAGAGGATGCAGTGAGACTGGATGAGATAAATTAGTCCATACCATAATGCTAATGAAGTCACTGATGAGTCAGGAATTAAGCTGAACAAATGATTATTTTTCATTCTTCATGCTAAAGTAATTGGCATGTTAAATCACATATGCAGAGAAAATATTGCAGACAATCTTCACAGCCATAAATGTGGTTCTTGATAACTAAACTGTCATAAATGTTACTTTTGTACATGACTGAACTCACAATTTTGCAAAATTTGAGTCAGGCCATCCAACAATCTTAGAGCCATCATATAATAAATAAGAAGAGTATATATTGTACAGTATTTCTGTCCACTGCAAGATTAATATTCCTGGTGAAGCAATAATTCATAGGAAGGTACAACACAATGGGGACAGCAGACCATAAGTGCAGAAGATGGGCTACATGTAGGATAACCAGGTCTTCCCACAAAGCTTGCTCATCATCGCTACAAAAGGTTCCATAATTCTTTTATGTGCTTTTTACTATGATTGCTAATCCTTTACAGACTATAAATATAATTTTTCATCTGCATAGCTTACAGAAGCACATCTACCTCTTTAAAATAAACTCATTTCAAGGTCTTTCATCAGCCTGTACTCCATCTTTTGCAATTGTGAATTTGCATTAATATACACCAGCAAATACATTTCAAGACCAATTGACACCAGTTCTTAAGCCATTTTTTAGGTGTGTCCCCTACACCTATTTTTCTGACAGCCAAAAGAGCTTTCCCTATTCCTGCCCTCTCAGAAACTAATTCCCAAACACCCCTTGATGCAAGTAGGGAGGTTGAGGAATACTCCAGTTCAGTTACAAATAACTTGAATCACATCCTTGTATCACAGGTCCCTGAGCTTGCCAGAAGACTCTTTAGTCTAATTGATAAATGGCAGAGATAACTAGCTCTCTGTGGCAATGGCTTCCTTTCATGGACAGATTTATTTGATGTGCCTGAAACAGCCTAACTCAATCTGTGCTGGATGGCCAAGCAGAGTGCAATAGCTTTCAATTCCCCAATAGACATGGCTGAATCTGAAAATTGCTTCAACGGGAAAGATCCTTTTTCAAATTTCTTGGCTTAATATTCAGCTTGCATGGTCTAGGTCTCTGCAGCCATCATGGCTGGGGATACAAAGGAACATTCCTATTGCTGAGATGAAGAGATCCCCTTTTCCATCTCGGTTCTCTTGCCAAGGTTATCTCAGTACATCTCATTCTGTGACTTTATATGGGCAATGGACATTGGTGACAGATATTTTTTTCAAGTGATGACTCTGTGTAAGAATATATTTCAGGAAAACTGTAGGATGTGGCTTAAAAGGGATATCTGCAGTACTACCACCAAATCACCTTCAGATGATCAAACAGACCTGAAAGAATGTGTAACTTTATGAATATTTTGGTGCATAATTTCTGCAAAAGTAGAAAGTAACTATTGGCCAAACCCTGTCAATCTGCTAAGGAATTCAGAGAAGTTGAAATGTCTCTTCCAGCAATGCATGGAGCAATCACAGGTTATAATTATACTAGAATCAGATTGCATAAAAACAAGAATATATAAACATTGTAAGAGTCTAAGTCAGCTCAAAAACTTACTCATTCTATTCTAGTCAGACTTGTTCTGAGGGCTTTTGAAAACAGCGAGATGATGTTACTTTTTGTTCCCCCAAGACAAAGCATACCAAGGGGTGTAATTAATTTCATTCTAGAATTAACAATAATTAAATAATTTCATTCTAGAATTAACATCTCCCACTAAGTATTTTGGGAAGAATCCTACTACAAAAAGTAGTACAACAGTAATAAGAACTGGTGGTTGACTCCAGCTTTTTGTAGTCTCATTGCTCTTATTGGGTCATTTTACATCTTCTGTATGCCACAGGAATATTGAGTGAGTGAAAGAAAAATTCAACTTTCCAGGAACAGTGATTTACTCTGTGCATGTATTATAGGATCTGAACCACTGAATTTACACCATAGGATAATATCAATCCTAGAGTTACATAAAGCTGGAGTTAGGGAGCTGCCCACTTGCAACAAGAAGGATGCAGCTGGAGGTATCCTCCCCAGTAAAGGCCAAAGACTTGTTTGGATCATTCAGGAAAGGTTCTTCAAAATACTGTTTCTTACATTGCTCTGCAGGTAATTGTACAAGGAAAGAGGGACATAAAAGCTATTAACTGTTTATGTCTAAACCAGACGAATACATCATAAATATTAGAGGGGGGGGGAAAAATAGATGGTGGTCAAGAGAGTACATAACAAGATAGTAAAAATATTTCCATCTGTGAAATTATAGAGCTACAAGAGCTTTAATTTTAGTGTGGGGGCATTTTCCTCCAGTATTTCTATAGCAAGTTTCAGATTTTCCCTGAAAACTACATTTTTAAGTTAAACATAATTTTGGTTTATAGTCAGTTTGCCTGAAGTCTGTCTTATTTCGTGCCTCAGAGGGGCTTTGGGAACAGTGGAATCTAAGCACAGACCCAAGCCCTCAGCAAGAACTGGGCCAGTGTAGGAGGAAGTGGGGAGCACTGGGAAAAGCATTCTCAGAAACACACTCTGCCTTGTTTTTACAGGGTTTTAAATTTTCTGTTGATGAGGGTTTGAAACCACTGTAGTTTTCCAGCATGCACATATAAGCATAACCCTGTGGTTCAAGATAAAATGCTTCAAACAAGATTTCATGTCATTTCTTGCTGAAGGGTAAAGGACCAGCAAAACCTTCCAGCATGAGTCAAGTCTGGTTTTATAAATGCAGCTAACAAAGGAGTGAATCCCCTCTGACAAGTGCGTGAGGTGTTTGTGCTAGACAAATTAGAGGTACAAAGCTGTGTGTTTAATTCTGAGTGAAAGCAATTGAGAGGTACAAATTGTACCAGAGGAACTTCCTAAATTGAAGGGAATGCAGGAAAGAGACTCAAAAAAACAACACTAAAATGACCTCCACACAATGACAGTTGAGAGATGACAAAAACTTAGCAATTTGGAAAGGGGAAAAGGAACAAGGCAGACAGGAGGACAGGCAAAGAAGTAGGCTGGAAGTTTTTAATGGATAACTTGGTTCTGAGAACACAAAAGCCCTGCTGCCATGCCTTCTCGGATTATTTCCAGTGTTACAGATGAACCCACACTCTGTAAACACAAAAGCCAGGACTTTTTTTTTTTTTTTTTGTTCCCCCTCTTCTTTTTAGTACAAAGAAAGACAGCAATCATGTCAGGAAAGATTTGGTGGCTTTAATTGAGCTGCAGTTGTATCCTTTTCTGTGTTTTCTATCATGTCAATTTTCCAAGTGGCCATCAAGTTTTTGTCAGCTGAAACAACCCAAGTATACAAGGGTGACATTTAGAATAGCTCCAGGATTTGCCTCCCTCCTGGCAGCACTATCAAGAAAGGGCTTTAAGCATGCTTAAGTTGACTTTAAATCAAGATGTCAGTTTTGAAATCAGGCTGTCTTTGGTGTTCTTGTCAATAATGGTGACTCTGACTTAAGCCCCATACACCTTCATGCATTAACCAGCCAGTATTTGAAGCTATGTTTCTCTAATATACAGCATACTATTTTGTCCTTAATTCAGGATTTGGGACATTTACAGTTTGATACAATGAAATTGTTTTCCCCTACTCTTGTAATGGGAAAGCCAAATCCTTGCCCTTGCAAGGGCAAGCAGTGGTAGGACAATGGGGAATAGCTTTATGATGAAAGAGGCTAGGTTTAGATTTAGACTGGATATTAGGAAGAAATTATTTAGAGTGAGGGTGCTGAACAACCTGTCTGGAACAGGTTGCCCAGAGAAGCTATGGATGCTCCATCCCTGCAATTTCTCAAGGCCAGGCTGCATGAGGCTCTGAGCAACCTGGTCTAGTGGAATGTGTCCCTGCCCTTGGCAGGAGAATCTGAATGAAATTCTTTTTACAGTCCCTTCCAACCTAAATCATTCTGTCATTCTATGAAACATTTTTGAGCTTGAATTTCGGGGGAAGGAGGGAGCACAGAGGGGGGAAAGATGTTGGATCAGAACGAGGTCATAACAAAAAGTGAAGATATATGAGTCTTTGCAGACCTGTGTTTATGTATCTTTGTGTCTATTTTGTGTCAGAATTGAATGCAAAATGGCTTCCCATGACCAAACACCTCTGGACATTTTATGTTCTATTGTGAGATGCTCACAATGCATAAAGGCCCAAGAAATGAGTCCAAGAGTTCTCTGTAGCAAATAGCTGCCAGCTGGATAGAGAATGCAAAGGTACAGAATTATTCCTTTTTCCTCTTTAATTAGTTCAGGGCTGTTGTATTATAGAATCACCAAAGTAGTTTGTCATCATAGGAGTTTTGGGAGAAAGTCCAAAACCCAGTATTAATATTTAGCTTTCTAGGTCATAATGAAAGCCATGACCAGAACTCCTCTTTGGGGGTTCTCCTTCAGCCCACAAGGAATACAGCAGCACCTGTGAAATGTGGTTTCTGAGTTACATTGCAGAAGTCAGACATGTGAAGACCTCAGCTGTCCAACGGAGGATTTTGGCTTATATTAAAGACTATGAAGAAATATTTCAAAGTTTCTCCGTTGTCATAAGCTGGCACTGAAGTCAATGAAACCAAGAAAATTCAGCCTGAATACACAAACTGCATTTTTAACTAGTGTATAAGAGATAATTAATCCAGATTAAGGGGCAATAAAGGGGGACAAACAGTAGCTATTGCAGAATCTCTGCCACCCAGAGGCAGGAAGAGCCTTTACAGGGGAGCTGCTCCAGGACAGCCATCATTCTATACATTTATATATATATACTTTCTATACATTTGTACTGCAACAACTTCTGCAGTTCATCACACGGTACAGACAAACTTCTAAAGGAAGACACTAGCAATCATTGTGAACAGCACTTGAACATTGTTTCTGTTCTTTACTGAAAACAATGAACTAAGAATATTTGCTTTTCTACACATTTGTCTCATTTCAGAATACCCAGGAATATTTTAGAATATATGGAAACTTAGATACAGACATGTACTCTGAGAAAACTTCCTTAGAAAGCAAAGAACACCCCACAAAAGCATCAAGAGGTAAATTTCATAGAACTAAAATCTAATTATTGATTAGATTTATTCAAATCTATAAAAACACTATTTTACCCTCATTTGTAAGGAAGAGAAGTTCTAGTCTTTCCCTACCATAAAGCAGAATATGAATAGGAAGAATCTGTAGTCAAATGGAAGAAATTGGGTAATAATATACAAGATAATACTTTTAAATAGCAAACAGCATAGCTGTGACAAAAAAAAAATCATCACAGCTTCATGGAAATATTAGATGATGTCTCCAGTCACTTTATTTAGCAAATTCACATTAATGTCAGTTTTCTCATCACAATTGTTTATGGCAGCTTCTTCCAAAATGACCTCTCAGTATTCTGCAGGAGTTCTGATCTAAATATAATTCCAAATGAGCCCTGAAATAAGTCATAAGACCCAAAGTGACATTATTATTAGGAAAATGCATTTTAAAAAATATGTTTCCAACATCCTAAGAAGACAAAAGCTAAGGCAAAGGAATGAAAGATTAAACCATCAATTAACACCATGCAGCACAAGTCAGCACATCAGCCTGAACTGAGCCCTCCAATAGACTCGTGAGTTAATAAACAGAGGGTTAAATTATCCCAGTTCTGTTCCTTGCTGCAGTGGGACCACAAAAAAAAACAGAGAATAAAGATTTGTTGAACAACTCACATAATTGGTGCTTGGAGATAGGCAGATTCAGAGTAATGATTGCAATGTGGTGCTCTATGTACAGAAACAGTCTTAGGATGGAAAGTTATACCCAAGGCAGAGTCAAATGGAAGGATTTATTTTCTTGTTGCTTTGCTGTGTTGTAATTTACTTAAGAACTTCAAGTTTTCTCTAATGAAGGTCAGTGGAGATGGGAGCTGGAGTGAAATGGTGAATGGTTGAATCTCTGGGGAGGCAGGAATGCAGCTGATGCAAGCAATGTTTTTACTTGCCAACAGGTGTAAAGGAAATTCTTCTGTGTCTGTTGCTGCACAGAAAATTCTCCTTTGTAATAGAACAAGGTTTGACAGTAAAGAGTAGCTTGTGCCAGGGTGGAGTTTGTGTTCTCCTTGCATTTATCACTCACATGGCGAATAGCACCACACACAAAGATTTTTTTTCTTTTTTTGCTGTATAAAACCATGAAACTTCACTAAACCAGCCCTATGTTCCATATTTAAAGCAATATATCTTTCATTTGACTGAAATGAAGTTTTTTTGGTGGTCAGATACTGTATTTAATACTCCACTAAGTAAACTGAAATTTTAGCAAGTATACAAATCTGAAAGTTGTTTCTGGCAGTGTGAGAGCACAAAGTCTTCACCAAATCAGAGGCAATTATGGCCCAAAGAAGAATGCATGAAGTGGGCATTCACATCTCATAAAATCATAGAAAAGTGGCAGGCAAAGACCTCCAGACATAGCTAAGCACACACAAGGGTGGAATATAAACTGTCAATTATATTAAAACAAACAGAAGTGTGTTTACCTTGTACCTGAAGTTCTCCAGAGATGGAGATTCTGCTGTACTCAGCCACCTACCTCAAAACCCTGCATTAGAAGGTGGTCAAACCTAGAAGGAACTTAAATATCTCATTGTATCTCATCATCAAAACGCATTCCATTTTTTATCCCTCATATATAAAGCCTGCTGAAATCTTTAAAGCTCATTCCTGTTGTGAGGCAGCCCTCTGCCCACCTTCCAAAGAGAAGCCACCTCTCCTCACTGTGAACTGATGTCCCATCTCATATTCTCCCAAGGGCAGGAGTTTGGCTTTTTTTGCTAATTGCAAGGCATCATGTGAGCTGGTGGCCCTTTTCCAAATAATAATAATAATAATAATAATAATAATAATAATAATAATAATAATGCATTCTCTTTAGCATTTTTTAACAGATTTTCAAAGTACATGGTGTCCTTCTGAGCCATGTCAGGTACAGCACAGTGAAAACTTTCCTGGCAGAATATAAAGCTGTGTGCTTTTCTATTGTAAAATCCTGATCCTGCAAATGCCTCCACATTCTGCCTCACTACTGGGAAAAGTATATTTATTGCTAATGTGTTTCATTTGGACCATGTGAGCAGCACTTTTGTAATCTCTTGCATGCATATGAGTCCTTTTAAGTGCATTAACTTGATTTATAATAAGCAATAACATAATAGGGATATGAGATTCTGAAGTTAAATCAAGGTTTCTTAATAAAGTAAATATTAACTCTGATCATAGATGGGGAGAACTGAAGCACAAGATAACTCATCTGAAATGACATAATCAATGCAAGCACTAGAAAAATGTGTAATTCTCCAGACTCCTGTTTGCACATCTCCCTGGTGTGGCGTTCTCCCTTTTAAATTAAGAAAATAAGTCTTTTTAAAATACTGGATTAAGGATTCCTAGCATGCACTTTCATGAGGTAAGAGAAAAATTTGGACTTTAAATTTCAAATGCACTTTAAAAATAGCTGAAGTGCTTTCACAGTTTTGCAAAAAAGAAAAAAAGTTCTAAAACATCCGTTTTCATTAGTTGAGATCCATTTTGACTGGAAATTAAATATAGTTCTAATTCTTGTTTCTTAAGGATTTTAATATGACCCTTCAAAATGCAGAAAGCTCCAAGATTAAGCTATCATTTAATCTCATGATTGTACAGCTGGGACAAAAATATCAATGTACTCCCACATAAAGATAGAGTAAGGAAAAAGCATAGCACAGAATTATGTACGGCTGGGTAAACAGAAGTTATATTAGTTCTCCAAAGCAATCCAAAAATCCCAGGAACAAACACAAAAGCAAAGCAGCGCAGTCCTTAGGGCATAATTGTATTTACTGGTTCCCACTGGAAGGTGCTGCACGCCCTCCCCTGCTCCTGCCTGAGCCTTGCAAGGCTGCCCCATGGAATGGATCCCATTGGGCTTCTCCACACCTGCAGGTGAAGGCTCTCCCTGCACAGCAGGCAGGCAGCAGCCAGCATTCCTGACAAACTAGTCCCACAAGGGGCCAGCTGCACATCATACAGCATGAATCAGCCACTTCTCACTCCTCCCCTCATCCCTGTTTATCATAAACCACAAATATCTGAACTGAAGTCTTGGTAAGTGTGAGATGAAGTGACCAATGCAGGAGGGAAACAAGCTGATGTTTCAGAGGACAGCTCAAATGAGTCAAACCAGCATGGCAAATTCATTCAGAACTCGAACATAGAGCAGAAGCCATTGCCAGGGGAGGGAGAAATAGTTAAAGGATGCTTCCAAAAAATGCCTGGCTATAATATCATGTTTTGGAAAATGTTACTGCCCCAGGAGAATTATGAAACTGGATTGTCACAGGACCAGTTGACACTCAAGTCAGAGAAACCTAGGAAAAAATTAATGAAGGCCTTGGTTGCAATTAATGACAGAGAACAGTCTGACAAGAGAAAAACTCAGCTGAAAGAATGGAGTATTAGGACTGATCATTTAACTCAAAAATACTGAAAAAAAAACAAACCAAAACCAAACATTTTCACTGTGCAGAAATAAAACTTCATTCTAAACTGAGATCATCTAGGAAACCAGATTGCTTCTGACCCACATAGTGGCAAACAGTGAAATATCTTGGGGACCTTTGTCAGGAAAGAGATAAAATCCCTGCCCAGGGACAGTTTACTGCAACAGCAAAAGGCATGTAGCAGAGAGTTACTACAAGGAACAGAATCTCTGCCAAATGCCCCCTGCCAGTCACACGTGCCAGGGCTGGGGCAGACACGTGCACATCAGTGCAAATGTAATGGTGTAAAGCAACTCAAGGCTCCAGGAGCTGGGGAAGGAGTGACAACCAGTGCTGGCCACAGGTGCTGTGGTCTAAAATGCATGGTGAATGAAAGCTGCTTTTGCCTTCTGCAAGATTAGATTCTGTGAATCTCAGGGGGATGCTCATGAGGATCTACTTTATGCAAATTGCAAAAAACCAAATTCCTTGTTCAAATCCCAACCCAGGGTCCTTATTGAAGGTAGAACTACCACAATGGCTTTCAAACAACAATGTGAAGAAAGATGGTTTCACCAAAAACCTTGGTTATATCCAAAACTGTTCCCATCAGAAATGCAAAGGCTAGAAACATTTTGTTCCGTATACAGTCTGATTTGGGAAGGAACTCTGTAAATTCTAGGTGTTAATGAGCATTAAAGGTAGGATATGATTATCTGTTTTCACAGATTTGCAGCAGCAAGTTTCTAGTGATGTATGAAATGAGAAATCCCCACCTCATGCACAGGCAGAATTATACAGAAATTTCTATTCACTCAGTGGTATTCCACACTCAGGTTAGCTTCACACATACTGATCAACTCATAGAAATGTAGACACACACAAATACAATGGGCCCAGACATCTCTGAAAGTTTTAAAAAGATGTCATTAGAAGACTTTAAAAATAAATTAAAATTTTTAATTGAAATGAATTAAAATATTCTTTAACATCCATGTGGCCCTTTCAAACTATTTTGTTTCTGCTTCTCTAGGATACCTATACTGTCTTTAAAAGCCTAAGAAAGACACTGGCTCAGGGTAGATTTTAAGAAAAAAACTATACACAATGGTAAGCTGCTTACGAAAGAAAATTGGGTGTTAGAACGAACAAGATGTTAGAGTGTTCCAATTTCATGCTGGAAAGAAATTATTATCAGTTGATGCTATTGTATTTTCTCCAGACCCACATGTCTTTATTCATGAGAAAGCAGTGGCAGCTTGAACTCTGATTCTCTCAGTGTCTGCTGCACTGGAGCCCAAAAGCCACAACTGTGAGGGCACTGCAAACCCTCTTGCACAGCACTGTGTGCTGCTTCCAAGCACACAGGGAGCCACATGGCAGCCCCTAGCTAATTCCTGGCCAAGGTTTTCATACAGTTTTAATTCTTTTGAAAAAACCTTGAAACAAAGAAGGCTGCTTTGTGAGGCCATTAGACTTTCTCTAGGATAAACCATTTATCCTCCAAATCCTTGTACATTACTCATATTTGCCCTACAAACAAATATGTTGGCTCTTCTACCCTTGAGGGTCTGATTCTCAATTTTCAGTTAATTGTAATGCTTTACAACAGTACAAAGTGGGTGAAAAGAAAAACAGAATAACTGTTTCCCTTGGCCTGCATTTTTCAGTATTAGCAGTCAGCCCATACCTGACACTCCTGGTTTTTACTCAAGCTGCCTGGTCTTAATTTTTCCTCTTCTTATATCTGTATCATGTACCAGAAAGACATTTGTTTGTAATGACAGTCCTTTGTCATGCCTATATTTTTCTTTCTTTTTACATTTCCAAACAGAACTGGATAATATTTTTCACGTCCATATTTTCCCCACCAAAAGCACAAATTTAGTAACATCCATAAAACCTTTACATTCAAGTTGTCTCCCTAAACTCCATAAAAATAAATTACAGAAATTTCAAAACTTAGCACAGTTTGACATTTTCAAACTTCCTTGCTACAGCTACTGCTCTTTTCAGCATGTCCTTCCAATTTGAACACACTAAAACCCCTTTTCCAATTTTCCCATTCAAATTCAAATGCTCCATCCACCTCATACACACAAACACACACACTTTCACACAACTCCCAGTGAATTGAAACATCAATTACTCCTGTGCAGGACTTGTCACCATCACCCTCACACAAGAGGGGTCTAAGGAAGGGGCTCTGCTGAAGGCAGGCAGGGTGGCAGCAGTGCCAGGGGAGCTGCAGCAGAGCTTGTGAGCCAGCAGAGATCTGATCTGATCACCACAGCCTCACGGTGCCCCTCGGAGCTACCCAGCCCTGGTTTGAGCAAGGCTTATCAGCACAGGCAGACCCTGGTGCAGCTGAGGCTGTGCCATTTCCCACCCCTGCATGGCAAGAGCTCTGTGATGGCTGGAAATCACAGCAAATTAAGGCAAAACCTCCCAGCATGGTGTGGAGGTCTGGTGGCTCTGATGAAGCGAGTGCTGACTGAGCTTTGCTCGCTGCTCTGCATGTACCACCCTTATCTGCCTCCAGCCCTTTCATACAAAGTCTTTTTTCAGGTGGAAATCCCAGAAGGCCAGACATTGATGTTTTGAATTATACAACCAGTCTCTGCCTTCCACAGTGAGGGGTCAGTTCCCTGCCAGCAAACTCATTTGTAACGCTGCACTTGTAAACTCCTGATAAAAGGCTCTGATGGAACCACGCTTCGCTGGGTAGTAGCAATAAAACTGCACAGCCTCCTTTACATCATAAAAAGCTTTCAAAACCCTGCCATTTCAGACTGAAGCTCCAGTGAGGCAGTGGGTATAAACCCAGAGAGGGGAGATTTACTACAAAACCTGAACTATTTTTAGGTGTTTTCAGCCTAAAGGAAAACGTCTTCAGAAGTAAATCTACAGGAGAACCTCAGTGATAGAATGAAATGCTAAGTTCATGTTTCTTTCCATGTTTTTTGTGGGATTTCAATGCATTGATTCTGACCACAGGGGTCAAGAATATCAAAAGAACAGTATGAGGGGAAAGAAAAAAAGTTGTCTTATTCCAGGGGCTTGCCTTAAATACATGACAGAAGTTATCACAAATAATTAGGCTGATATTTGCTTCGAGTTACAATTGCCTTTTTAAAATTTCTAGTCTTGTTGTAGACTATTTAATGGGGTGACATATACCACAAAACTGCCTCTGGGACATGTGAGATTGTTTACATTCAGGTGCCAATGCCACCCTGGTAGCAATCAAATAGATGGTAGATAAAGACTGATTTTCTAAAGAAAAGAAAAAAAAAACAAACAAACAAACAAAAAAACCCAAACCAGTAAAATAATTCTGACAAAATTTGAGATGAATCACTGAGTGGGTGAAGAATCAATGATTTTGGAGCACTTCTCTTGAAATCAGTAGGCACTGGCCACACCAAGTCTCTATGCTGAGTGCCAAGGGAGACCCTCGATACATTATTTGAGATTGGGCACCCCAGATCTGTGATCAGCACAGCTTGGGTGCTGCAGGAGCAGGGCTCCTGGACACTGCCAGCACCACCAGGGTTTCTAAGTCAGCTCACAGCAGCTGCCTGCCAGCAGGGCCAGCCCATGCCCAAGAGTGAACAGAGTGCTTGGATTTGCACTCAGTGATTGTGAAGGCAGATCTTGGCTTAAGCTTTTACTTCTTATTTCTCCACAAAAATAGATTTGGTAATTGTATAGATAGAAAAACACACCCTTCCTTCTAGACACTGTCATCATTTCCCCACCAGACAGTCTGTCTCTCCTGAGCAGTCAAATAATTTTCCTGAGTGCAGGAAACTGGTACAACTGTACACAAAGAAGAAAAAGATAAAAACAGCATAGCAACACAGCCAGAAGACATTTATAATGCATATATTTTGCTTCAAGAAACGTGTTTTATGGAAGAGAAGGGGTAAGAGACAGGCCCTAGAGACAATGTCTCCCTATTCCTTATTTGTAAGCACATGCTCTTAAACAGACCCTAAGAAACCTCAGGGTTTGACTACATGGAATTCTGCACTGCCTGATCAGACCAAGTGCTTATCTTGTCCTCAAAGCAATATCCCAATGGGAAGACTCCTGCTCCAGCCTAACAAAAGGGTTTCCTCCTATTTCCAGAGCCCTGCTAGGAGCACTGGCACTCAGATCCTCACACGCTGGCCCAGCTGTCTGCAGGGTAACCCTGGATCCACAAGCCACGTTCCCACAGATGCACAAAGAGAAAGCAGCTCAGCAGCACACCCAGGTTTATCCTCTGCCTGCCCAGCTCCCACTGCAAGCCCAGGGCAGCTCCTTGCTGCTCCTTACACCCAGCGGTGCAATCCAGACTGCCAGCATGGCACAGGGATGCCCATCGGTCTCACCCAGGATGGCAACAAAACTGCATCACACAGCAGCTCTCCCATTGTGCTCCAGGTGGCACACAGAGGTCTGGTCTGTGTCAGTGCACTGAGACACATAAAACATTTATAAACACCAGCTGCCTCAAGATCTGCTAAAGATCGTTCTTTTAGGGGTGTTCCTGCATGTCTGCATTTACAACTTGTACATTTTTAAAAGATCAGGACTGGTTTGGGAGATGCCAGCAGGAGAAATACAAGTATTATATGTCAGCAGCATAAATACAAGTATTTATGCATACTTGTATTTATGCTTACTTGTATTTATGCATATGAGCACACAGTGATGGCTGTGTCTATAGCAGAAAGTCCTCAAAGCCCTATTTCCTGGGGGTGAACCTGCATCCTGCAGAATGAAACTCAAGCTCTCATGGCTCTCATGGTTCTCTAGGAAAACTTAGCAGTAGAAGATCCATGCAACTCCAGAGTCAATATCACCATCATATAAACAGTGCTGCTTGTGCTGCCTATATCCCAAATGTCCTTTTTTGCAACCTGCTTTGAGAGTTTATTTGGGCCATGGAAATTTCCTGCTGGACATCTGCCTCAGGGTAAATTTTGGAAAATTCCCAACAAATTTGTACGACATTTTTATTGTCCATAAAAGAAATCCTACAAAATAAACAAAAACCACCAAAAATCAACAAAATAAAGACTAACAAACAAAAAACCCACAAACACACAAAAAGGAAAAAAGAAAATAAATTAAAAAAAACATTCAACCAACCAAAACCTGAAACTCTTTCTATCTCTAACTATCTCTAAAAAATTTAAAAAATAAATCTGCCCACTTTTAAGAAGGAGCTTGGTTTGGTTTTGGAAGGGTATTGAATTTTCTTGTTTCCAGGAAAATATGCCAAAGTTTACACAATCTCAGAACAGAGAAAAATCCTGTTTTACACATGACCACTAAAGGCTTATTTGAGTTTGGCAGCTGAATGGTTTGCAGATTCCATCTGGACTGAGCATCTCCAGCCCAGAGCTGCAAAGGTTGAGCAAGGCTTCTGCCCAAATCTCTTTCACCAGCTGCTCAGGGTCACTTCTAACATTGGCAAAGATCCTGTAGGCATCCAACATGCAGCCTTTTGCCTAAAAAGTGAAGGTATTTGATCTAAAAAATTGGCAATATGACACACCACTCTTGGTCATGCCTCCAACTGTAACTTTAAAGCTGAGCAGAAAAAACAACTTTGTGCCTGGCTATGAGAGCTATTTATTAACACCCCACAAGGCCTTTGTGATATCTGGATAGCAAAAATAGCAATCTATACCTAGACTGGACATGGAGATGAAGAGGAATTAAAGGAAATGTGGTACAGCTTTAGCCTATGACATTGTTTTAACATAGATAAACACCTGCTTAAAATGATTACTTTAATTGGGCCAAATCACTAAGCTGAATCCAAATAAAAGACTATCCAAATAAAGGCTGAAACTCTGAGTGGGACAGGGATGACAGACCTGGACTCCCTCAACAGCCAGGGATGGGACACAGGAAGTGCTAGAACACAGCACATCCCACCTGAGGGCAGGCAGAACAGGTAAGGGTCTGTTGGGTCTTTTCCATGGACTCTGCAGAAAGCTGCTCTGAGTGAGCAGCTAAGTAACAGCTTGTAATACACACATCTGAATATTGTGAAAAATTCACCAAAGCAGACAAAAGAAATGGGGTAAAATTGGCAGAAATTTTTAAGATAACTGAGGTAGGAATATTTACTCACCTTTAATCAAAAGAAAAATACGGCATTGAATTTTTAAAGCACTCAAGACTTTCCCACTTCTGTCCTCTACCCTTTAGGTGTCCCAATTCAAGTCCCCTTGGAAACTTTTCCATCTGTGCTGTTCAGCAAGTGCTGGGGAGTTTTGACTCAGGGAAGATACTTGTGTTGATTTTTTTTTCTTTGGGGGGGTGTTTGTACATAATTACCTAGATGAAAGAGCTTGCTCAGGATCCTGTAAACATCTAGCTCCCTCAGGGTATGCTTGGAAGCTCAGCAAGGTATCAACATCATCATTCTTCATACTGGTAATTTGATATGTTTCCCCTTCCCAATTTCGTTAATTCCCTTCAAAAGCATTTACAGTTTTTCAACTTAAAACTGTAATCAATCAAATGATTATTTTAAAACTTTCCAGTTACTATTTTTTCCCATTTGTGTACATGTCTGGCTTTCACCATGATTCACTACTCCATGCCTGACCATCACCAGGTTTCAACTGATTGATGAACAGTCACACCACTGTGCTGCCTGGCAGGGAGCACTGCAGCACTCAGGTTTGGCAAATGGTCATGATGGAATCTATGGAAAGCACCAAATCTTAAGGAAAGTATGAAATTCCTGTTCCAACTTCAGCATTTTTCAAGTTCCCTGAAGCCAAAGAGAGAGTGGTCTCTATCACCACTCTTATATAAGTGTTGAGTCTGCTACCACACCATATATGTAAATTAAACTCCTGTTTATTATGTTTAATTTTTCCTGGGAAAATTCAGAGTAGGCATCACGTTTGGAAAACTGGCCTATTTCAATTTCATCAGCTGACATTCTCACCTTAGAAAAACACCTTTAGTGATTCAGATAAGTGTCAGTGTAAGCGCCAAGCATTCTGCCTGTCAAACTTACTTATCCTAGTCTAAAGGAGCAAACTTATTTGAGCATACTGTATATACAGCACGTTCAATGCATCTCAAAATGTGTGAATTTGTCACCAAATTGTTTTCTTTTTAATAGTCTCTCCTTCACACATAACTGTTCTTATTGTAGGAGAATGTTACATAGCTTATCACACATATTTTCTTAGAGTTTCAATCAGGCTAAACTAAAAGAACGATCTCTATGCAAGATTTCTCACTGAAGCCAGATAAGTATTTCAGAGATATCTTAGATTCATAGGTCAGGAAGAGTGCAGATACTTGTGAAGACTGTGAACCCATTTTCTAATGACCTCTCCATCAAAATCTGATCAAAGAGGTAAACAGGCAAGAGCTGGAAGTCCTGTTTAACTGATGTGTGTTCTGACTTGTCAGTATGGGAGAAAGTGTGGGACATGAAAGCAGGGGCCATATCAGAGACAATATCTTATCTATATCCTATTAGCAGGAAAGAAAGATAGACTGAGAACAAATTCCCCTTATCTATGAGAAAAAAAAATACCAGGAGATAAGAAAGAGGGGCTTCGATAAGGTTCTGAAAGAAAAAATAACCAAATGCAAAGCTTATTTGATGTTGATCTCTTCATACTGTGAACACAGAAATGAAAAATTAGAACTTCAAGTTCTTGGGGTTGCTTCATCTATGACCCTGAGCATGACTTACAATATCTGTGCTTTCCCTTTACAATTTATAAAATACAACAGTAATGAAAACAGTTCCTTCCTGCACAAAGATAGTATAAGATTTTAAATTTAAAGGTTTTTAAGTCCCATGCATTACTTGATAGGATTAAACATGAATAATTATCCAATCTCTAAACCTCTCAGGATTCATGTATTGGTAGTCACTAAAATGCTTGGGGAAAAAACTATTAATCTACAACATTTCCAGGTAGGGGAAAATTTATGGCTTTTTTTCCCTAAGAATTTTATTATTGGAAGGGCACTGAAACACAGATTTAAGTTACAACCCTCCCCCACTCTGGATATATTCAAACTTGATACTCCACTTCTACTAGAAATCAACCTATAGTGTCATAAGTGGCATAATAGCTGAGATACTTGCATATCCCCTGGACCTGATGAGGTTAGACATGCATTAAAGCCCCAGAGCAATATTCTTTAGAAGAAAAGCAATTTCAGACACACCATATCAATCTACCCATGTGTATTTGTGCTGTGACAAGCTCAGCACCAGCAAGGTAGTCATATCAAGAGCTGGTATTCAACAGGTGACTCGATTTATTTGACTCACTGGGTCTCTCCTTACAAAAAGGACTTGAATGTTAAATTTGCACTTCATGAAAAATTCAGGCATGTAAGACAAGCTATAACAACATGCTTACTAACAACAGGCCTCCGAGTAACCATAGATCCTTATGTAAAGTGGAGTATAAAACAAATATCTAGAATATTATCTAGAAATTAATCTAAAATATTTCCACATTTCCTCTACAAAAGCCCTCAGAGAACATCAACAAATAGAAAGAATTGTGAAAAGATTTGGATGTGAGACTTGATTGCCAAACAAATCTCAGAGGGATATGAAGATAAAAGTTAGAAGCAGAGATCTGCTGGAGATGAGAAAACTGTTACAAGAATAGAGTCACCTTGTTCTTGTCAGATCCCAGATCCCAGACCAAGCTTTGTGCACTGATTAGCATACAGAAAGATAAAATAACACAAAACAATTCAATGAGGATTTAGTATCTGTCAGGGTCTTGCTTGTTCACCATAGACATGAATACTCTATGTAATAGGGAAGTTACCTACCACACACAGGTAAAGCATCCTGGACAATCTACATCCACTGATTTACCCCAAACTAGTCAATGTAGCCCTTTATTAATCTGACCACAAGAAGGTATGATCATAAGTTATGATTAATCAAGGCTAAGCAATTCAAGGTTAAGTCACTACATAAAGATTTTTCTATGAATTTGCCTACCTATTTAGCTGGTACCTCTTCAAAATGAAGGTGTAGATCTTATTACAGACCACAACAGATGAGAAAGAACAGGGCCCATACACACCTTAGAAGTGTGAGAGGGAGTAGAGGGAGAAGCCAAAAAGGCTCTCAAGCCCAATTTGTAAGTCTATGTTTCTAATTTGCAGGTGAGAGTTTCCCAGCTAAAAACAGGCAGCATCTCTCCTTCCTTACTTGGATCAGCTGGATACTGCCTGCTTGGTTTTACCTGGAAAGTTTCTACAAGAACACATGATGGATCCAAGAAAGTATTTTGCAGTCAGGAATGCACAGGCATAGGATTTGAGTGTTTGGGCAGTGGGAGATTCTGTGGACACACCAGCAATTTTTTTCCCAATTATATTGCATCATGCCTCAGAGCCTGGCCAGAATATAATTTAATAATTTCACTGAACACTAGAAGAACCTTTCTTTGATGAAATTTTCACAGAATTTCCTAGACTTCAAATGCCACATGCTTCACTGGACTCCATGTCACAAGTTAACTCAGTGGGCTCTAATGGGCACCAAAAATATTCTGCCCACACCTGAACAAGAAGCATAAAGCTTACCAATATAGCTCAGTTATTATTAACACACATCCCATCAGAACAGATCCATCAAACTTTCTGCTATACTGACTGTACTTGCATTTATTCCAAAGTGAACTCAATTTCCACCCACCCCATATTAAGTATCAGTGGGTTGGAATCTGCCTACTTTGTACAGCTGAAGCTGGAATTCTTCCCCAGCTGCATTCAAAACAAGCTGCATTAGTGTTAATGGACCTTTTCTAGTACATCTTCCTTCAGAAGGTTCTTTTATACATCTGTAAACTTCATCTTTGCATTGAGACTGCAAATACTTCTCTTCAGCCACTGAAATTCAGTTAGACTCATCATTGTCTTTGCAGATGCAGCATGTATATTAAAGTAGAAAAAAAATAATAGACTAACTGGAATCTGACTTGCCAGATTAATTCCATTAATGTCCACATGTGCTGCTGGCCTATTGTGGTAAATTAAGTCAATAATTGGTTTTGTAATAATTTGTCCCAATGTATCCAGCCTTTTGGGTCATTCCCCTTTCTGCTGCAGTCAGTGCTGTATCCCCCTTCAAATAGCAGAGCAAACTCAGGACCTCTGAACACCACTTGTTGAGCATAGATATTCTAGGATATTCTTTTCAAAAGAATAGTCTCTAACTATTCTTTTAGTCAGTCTCTAACTACTATTTCTAAGTGGAAATGCAAGACAGCATTTGACCACACTTAAATGAAGTGGTTTAGGCATGGAAAAGATCCCTGCCATTTTCACTTGAGTTATAGCTAGAAGAAAACCCCTGGCTGTTGCACGTATGAAGGTTATTCCCTTAGTGATTACTGAACAAGGAAATAAATACTTGAGAACACTTTATTCTTTTCCTGGCACAAGCTATGCTTCAAACAGAAAACTATTTGTACCATTTTTCCATTTGGTGCCTGTTTTTATTAGTCTGTGTCAGCTTTTCAGAGAGTAAACCCAGTAGAGATCATTGTCTCTTCTATATTTCTGCATTGCCTAATGTAACATCAGCCTTGAGAGAAGCCCTTAGCTATATAATAACTTTAAATTATTAAGTGCCATGACAAACATTTCAAGAGAAAAATATTTACTGAGAACAGAAAAGATGACCACAGAAACTGCAAATCATTATCTGGCACTTACATTTATGGGCTTATGTGTCTTCTTTATTTTTTAAGGATTGCATCTGTCAACAGCACATAGCTAGAAGTACAGAAGCAGAAGGCTTCCTTAATAGACTAGCTTGTTCTTAATAAAGCTATTTTTACAACTTTATCTCTTGTTTCACCCACCTACCTCCATCCTTGAAGTTAATTTTTCATTTTTCAACTGCTGAGATTGTCAAGATGGGTTCGTCTAGAGTTTAAGAACATAAATGAAACGGTGTACTTCTTTTCTACTGTTTTTAACCACTCCTTGGTCTCTTGTGATTGAAGCCTGGAAACTTGTTTGTGTTTGGAGTCATACTCATGCACAATAGATGAAGAACTGTGTCCTGGGATGCTTCAGGCCCAGCATCCCCAGCCAGGCCAGGGAGGGGATTGTCCTGCTCTGCTCTGACCTGGGGCAGCCTCACCTCGAGCCCTGGGGACAGTTCTGGGTGCCACAATATAAAACAGACACAAAGCTGTCAGAGTGTCCAAAGGAGGGCCAGGAGGACCTTGAAGGGCCTTGAGGGGAAGCCGTGTGAGGAGCAGCTGAGGGCACTTGGTCTGTTCAGCCTGGGGGACACTGAGGGGAGACCCCACTGCAGTTGGAGCTTCCTGTGAGGGGCAGAGGAGGGACAGACACTGATCTGCTCCCTGTGGTGCCCGGACTGAGGGAATGGCCTGAACTTGTGCCAGGGGAGGTTCAGGTTGGACATCAGAGAAAGGTTCTTCACCCAGAGGGTGGCTGAGCACTGAACAGGCTCCCCAGGGCAGCGGTCACAGCACCAGCCTGACAGAGTTCAAGAGTTTGAACGATGCTCTCAGGCACATGGTGTGACTCCTTGTGGGTCTTTTGAAGGGCCAGGGGGTTGCACTTCCATGATTCCTGTGGGTCCCTTCCAATGCCAGATATTCTGATTTTTTGTTAAGAAACTCTTTGAGCTTCTACTGTCCTTGGATTTGTAATTCCAAGCAATGGTAGGGCTTGGAATTAACCACTCCATTCAAAGCCAACATCTGTGCAACAAAACAAAGGCCCTATACATCTTAGGGGTTCAGACATATAAAAGAAACTCTGCATTTAGCCCAATGTTAGTATGATCTCTTTTTGATGAAAACATGTATAATATTTACTCAGAAGTAGAGATCTGTGTTCATTCCTCCATACCTAAAAGGAGCAAAGGAGTTGAGGAGACCACAGGGGGCCAAAGTCCCAACACTACTCATGAGCACAAGAATTGGTCCATTTTAAAAAACAGAAGCAGGAATTATCATTCAGAGGATCACCCTCCTTCCTCCAGCACCACAACATTCCAGAACAACCAGCCCTAAGGGGAATTTCCAGACACAAGAGAACTTATTCAAAAATGAAAAGCACGGAAGATTAAAGATCTTTCATCCAAATTTGATGTTAGGAATTTAACAAACAAACCTAAAACCCCAAAGTTGAACAAAACCAAAATAAAACCAACCCAAAGCCTACGAAAATAAGTAGGCAGCTCATGTTCTGACTGAGAAGGACTGCAGGAAGTCAAGACCCACACAGCAGAATGATGAATGACCAGAAAACACATTCTGATAAGTTTGACCCCATATCACTGTAATGTAGGATAGTTTCCATATCAAAATTGAACTCTTAGGAAGAAAACAGGGGAAAAAAGTAATTGGCTTTTGTGAAAGTGGCAATTTTAGCAGACAGCAATTGTTTCTGGTATGTAAATCTGTTGCTCTCTCCAGATAACAAGGAAAACAATTACTCACAGAGAAAATGCTTTTAAACATGTATCTTTGGCAGGATAGCTCTCAAGAATAGCTTATTGCATTGAGTCCTGGTCGTGAGAGAAGCTAATTATTTCCATCAGGAATCTGTAGGATAATAAACCAACTTCTCATTTAGCAACAACCTTTAGAAATTCAATTGAGTATTAAAAATAGAAAGCAATTTATGTTTTATTCAATTGCACACAATAATCTTGAGATAATTCTGACTTTAAGGTTATTTTGCACATAGCTTCTCTGGTTACAGAAGTTGTGCAAAGATACTTGGAGACTGACTTCCACGAGGGAAAAGCTTGGCAAGTAAGGAACAGGTTGGAGCAGAGGCAGACTCCCCTTCAGTTCATCTTGCTGCTAACAGACAGAAAAATGCAAAAGCTCATATCTCATCTTATCCAATATTCAAGGTATATTTGGGCAAAGGAAAGTCTACTGGGCACTTAGTTCAGCTGCTCTGGGAGACTGTTGAGCTCAAAAGACAACTGTGAAAGAGTTGCACACAAACTCTAGAGTGCAGCTCTCAGGAACCTTCATGAGGAATAAATTTCATTGCACAAGTGCAGTGTGCTCTGTGTTATAATGGAAAGGGAAAAACTTTTGTTTCACCACTTACTTTAAGGATGCTGGCCACCTTTGATGCAGTGAGGTGTGCTAAGTGTCCTTAACTTTCACTACATGCTCACATAAGGATTTTTTCCCCATTTTGATTTCTTTTTTTAAGCTTTAGTAATAAAGAAAAAAGCCACAGCCGAAGACTACAGAGTCAAACAAACACAGACACAGGCAGGCAAGCAGGATTTACATCTCATAAAGTGTCACAGAAACATGGTTATACTGAGTCCCTGCAGCACTCACCACTGTTGTTGTCACTGTTTGACCAAAGCACAATGTATTTCTCACCTTGTGGTCTACTACCCCACATTCCATAATGCATTTATTTGCAGATCAGGACTTTTCACCATCACAGCAGCTCAGAGGCAAAGCTGTAAAATAGCTGCTACATATCAGTGTCCTCAAGTTTCCTTGTTCACTTTTCTTGACTATGTTGTTGTTTTTCCTGCAGGAAAAATGCATTGAAGCCACAGCCACACCATTTGGTTTTAAGTTAATTCCTTCCCTATATTCATCCACAGTTCTTCGGCACCTTAGGAAAGGGTTATTGGGACACTTCACTGCAGGAAAGGAGGGCTCATGCTGCAGCCAGACATTGTTCAGTGTGGGCTAAGGTAGCACAAGGAACAGCTTGCCCTGTACCAGAAAAAAACCTTGTGTTGTTAAGTTCCTAATCTTAGGTTTTCAGAAAAAGAGAATCCCTCATGGGCATGTGAAAGAACAAATCTGTGAATGCACTAGAAAAGTTTGTGTGGTGGGGTTTGGTTTTTAGTTTTTGTTGTTGTTTAATTGTTTTGTTTTTCAAGGTGCAAAAGCTGCTCCATTACCATTTGTTTTAAACAGTATTTCACTAGATAGTTGGCTGATAAAAAAGCATTGCACCAGCTGCAAAAGCTTCTTCTTTTCCTGCCAGTACCAATTTCTTGTGCGGTTAAGAGCAAGTGGTGGTGGAGTGAAGAACCTATGAGAACCTGGAGACACCTTAAGACATTTTAGACACCTTCTGCCAGCAGATTCAGTCCAAGGAGAGAAGAGGATTTAAGGGGCGACTTGTTTTTCCTCACCTTTCCATTAAGAATTTCAGAAGATCTGTATGCCCTGTTACAAGGCATTTAACAAAAATAAGCCTTGAGTAATTTCACAAAATTCATTCAAATTACTGGAGAAAGTATCCCTTAACACCAGGAGGTTATTAAAGCAATGTCTGATTTCAAATTCTGTCACATTGCTGAATCCCAGCTTCAATACAGTTACACATTTAAAATGCAATTTAAATAAACATTGAGGATTCAAAAATCCCACAGCATCCACTTAGCTCATTTAGCCCACCCTTCATGCTTATCCATCAGCAATTAAAGGCAAGATACCACAGTGACTAAAAGAGATTTCACAGGTTTTATAAGCAACTGCATTTTCTTTCAGTACTTCTGTGTTTTATAATGTATTTTCATTTCAAATGAGGGAAATTTGAGACCAAATGTGTTTCAAGTCCATTCTACTGTACTGGAGCATTTTGTTCTGCTCCTTAAGTAGTATCAAAGGACCCTGCAGTTATCTCGATTCCTGTCTATCAATTAAATAATTGCAAAAGTCCAGAAGTTGAGTACGTGCTTCGGATTGCAGCCAACACAAGATCCATTTGTTTCTCATGAGCAGTGCGCATTTACATCTAGAAGAAAAATATTGTGTGATGAAAAAGGGAGCAACATTTTCTTGCATTGCTTAGTCTGATTTCTTCTTTGTACTGCAGATAGAAATAAATCTTTGAAGCTGGAGGAGAATAAATTTGGATGCAAAGAACAGCTCTCAAAGTAACTAGAAAGCAAATAACACTCCAGATGCAATTGGGGATGCAAGATGCACAAAACTAGAGGCAGGGTGATACCATCCAAGAGAAAGTTTAAGAAAGGATGTTTCAGCAAAGCTGGACAGATTAAGTGGAAAGAAAAAAGAAAGGGAAAGGGAAGGAACTTTACTAAAAACTATACCCTGATAATGCCTCCAATCATGCATATAAAGATGCTTTTAATTTGTAACACTATAGCATTTCAAACACTTCATGAGTTGTGAAATTTAGCAAGAGCTATCATGCTTTAGGCTGAATCTGCTTTGTTTTTGCCTAGATTACTGAGCCAAACACAATGAGTTTCAACTCAATGCAGCACTCATGTACTAACATTTTCCCTGGTTTATGTTTTCTTATGTATGGACAGACAATCAATGGGAAGTGATTAAAAAACCAATTAATTATCTGCTACATTTGACTGCTTCTCCTCACCCTTCAGGAAATACACCAAGTCTGATGCAACATCTCCTTTGTGAAATATCTCAGTCATTTCTGCATGCACACTTCTCCCATGTGGCTCAGTCAAAGGAGACTGAATGCCACCAAACTGCTGCCTTCATGTATGGACTTGACAAGGGATGTCTCAAAACCACTTAAGACATCAGAAAGTGGTATCATGATATATTTGGATTTTACTCAACAGAAGCAACAAGCTTTGCAACAGGAAATCACACAAAATCAAAGTATTTATATGCCTGAGTATAAATCATTAAAGTTGGAAAAGACCCTTAAGATAACCAAATCCAACTGCCCACCCAGTGTCACCACCCTGATCACAATTAAACCATGGTCAAGTGCCAAATCCACACTTCTTTTGAACACTTCCAGGAATGGTGACTCTACCACTTCCATGGGCTGCCTGTTCCATGCTTGACAATCCTTTCTGTGAAAAAAAAAATTCTAATATCTAATGTTTCTATCAACAGAGTTTCGGAAATATAATTTCAGTCTATATAAAAAGTAAAGGCAAAATATCTAAAAAATGCTAATGAAAAATGTATTTAAATCCCTTTCTATGTATTTTGTCACACATTGGAACATAAAACATATAATAAGAGAGAGTCCTGTTAAGTTCAGTTTTACAGCTGAGGCTTTAGACTAATGACTATTATCAGGCAACTGATACGACCTTCAACGCTTATACAAGATGCTGTTAACACAAACTATTCTTGCTTAGGCAGTCAGAGGAGAAGCCTGCCTGGAAACCCAAACAATTCTAGAAATAAATGCTGGTAAAGCAATATTCTTAACAGATTGGTATAAATATAGTAACACATCACTCCTCCAGAGAGCAAGCTGGGGACCATAAAATTGCAGAGCAGCATCCCTGCCAGAAAGATCAGGGAATTGCTCCCATGTTGTCCTGTTGGTAACTCTCACTCCCTGGCCTATTTTAAATCATGTCTGAATGTTATTCTAGTATTAGTGTTACTACTAAAGCCACAGAGATTTAATTTATTGGCAGCAGGAAGGAAAAAAAAAAAAGCTAAAAATATTAAGACAACATAAGGCCAGATTCTGATTGGAGCTATAGTGAACACATGCATTAACCCCAGTGACTTCAGAGTAATTACACAAGGTTGCTAAAATTAGCATCTTGCCCATAGCACCGAGCAAATTAGAAATGCATAGACACAGATGAAAGGAGAAACAGCAAATGAGAGCAGCAAGACACTGCCCGCATGAAGTCTTTGCTGTGTTGCTGACAAGCAAAGGGAATCTGGGAGAAAAACCCATTCCATCCTAACTTCTCCCCAGGAACCGAGCAGGAGGGTGCTGGGCTGAAGGTACTTAACAAGAGAGGGAGGCGTAGTGGAGAGCTCAGGAAGCCTTCCAAAAGGAAAGGCAGGGAGTTTGCCTGCCAGGCAGGTTTTTGCAAGATCTCATCATTCTATTTATAACACCACATGCCATGTTACATTACATCACACCACGGCAGATGCACACCACATGCAACAAAACGCATTAGAAACACTGTGGGTTCTCTCCAGAATAAATGCCCACAGCTCTCAGCAGCAGCTTAAAGGCAAGTTTCCCAGGAAGGATTTGAAATTCCTTGGCAAAAATTTGTAACCTACGGAGTTAACTTTCACATTCTGCCAGCTCAGCACTCGAGAACACAGAGCATCTATCAACACCCCCCTGTTTTACATCCTCACGATTTTAATTTGTTCAGGGTGTATTCTTGCCTTTTTCTCCAAGAACAAACTGCAGTGTAATTTTTCTTACATTTAACTGAGTTTTATTCCTCTATCTATTCAGAAGCTCATCCAGGCATCCCGTTTCATGCCATTAAAGCAAACAGTCACTGGTAACACTGCAGCAAATCTGGGATGTCCCAGATGTTCTGAGGCAATCTATAGGCTTCACTACACTCAGGATGGCGATTGGACATAACTCTGGACAGCCTTATGTAGTCAGACCTCTTCTGAAGTGAGGGTTGTATCGGAATGGATGACCTCTGGAGATCCCCTCCAGACTGAATTAAGGTTTTATGATTCTCAATGTATTTCCTAGTGATGTAGGTACTATTTGCCACTAATACAAAAACCACATGTATCACCTAAATTATTTACAGTATTTGCTTTGATTTGATCTATTGGGTTCAGAGTTCTCTTAAAGTAGAACAGGCAACACTAGCTGATTGACTTGACCAAGTCTTTGCCCTTCACAGGAGCACATTGATAAAAATGAGTCCAGTGGCTTATTTCAACTTCTGAAACCTGCAAATATCAATTGTAAAACAGCAAGATGAGAAATTTTATGAAGGCAGGGAACAATTCCAAAATATGCATCCCGCTGGTACAGAAGTGAGATGAGGTCAGAAGCAACAACTGAAGGAGAGAGGTGCCATCTCCTTCTAAGGCCTATCCAGATATAAACAGCTTTGCACTGGTACCAGTTATGTCCTTAGAAAGAAAGATAAACATGCAGTTTAAAAAAAATTATCACTTTGAAATCCCTAGGAGATTATGCATGAAAATCCTTATTAAATGCATATGATCATGTTTTGCAAAAAGGGCTATGTGAACACAAAATTTATTGAAGACTGCATCACAGCAAATGTGCACAGTGGCACTGAGGAAAGATTGCAAAGGACTCTCAGTTGTTATTCCTCACATTCTGTAAGCTTGATGTTGTAAATGTGTTGGTGTTTGTTTACTACAGCATTTTTTTACAGAAATACTATTTTCTGTAGTATGTCAAAGCTCATCCCTAAGCAGGTTCTCCATTTTATTTAAGAGATGAAAAACATGGAAGTAGTAGTTTTGGCATGAATTTAACAAGTGTCACAAGGTTGCTGATACTGCAACATTGTCCTGGTTTGGGACAAATTTGGAAGGGAACTTCCAAAGGGATGATTTTCTAAAGTGCAAAATTCAGCAGCCCTTTCCTCCACCTGTCCGGGAGAAAAATCTCCCTTGAGAGAAGTGGAGAAAACTGTTTATTTAGCAAGCAAAGTACTCACAAACATGAAAAAATGAGTAATATTAAACAATGAAACCTCCCATTGTTCTGAAGAGATGGCAAATTGTGGGGGCCAGAGAAAGAGAGTCCTGTCCTTGGGGCTGTCCTCCACAGAGCAGCTCAGAGAGCCCCCGGATCATAGTCCTGGTGTTCCCAAACCAAACAACAGCTGAACAGTTCCAAAAAATTTCTGGCCTCAGCTACCTAAAAACTAACTAAAAGCAGAGGAGAGCTCTCTCCTGCTGTCTGTGCTGCAGACAAGTGTGGGAGCAGGAAAGTGCAGGCGTGCAGCTTCCTCTGCCCCCTTCACTCTCAGAACCTGCCTTAAAGGTGCACAACTTGATACCCAACATAAACAGAACAGAGGATTGGGAATACAAGCGTCATTTAGAAAATTTAATGAGAATTAAGTAAAAACAAGCAAGCCAGAAGTTATGCAAGGAAAAACAAACAAACAGGTTTTAGAGATATTTTGGAAAAAGCAGCCAGCATGATTTCATTCTAGTATTTTTGGAACATGTGGTATTATCTGTATTTGCTCTGGTGAGTCAGGGAGCCAACCACCAGTCTCAGTTCTCGGTGCCTATTTAGTGTCTGAGATAAGCAGTGTTTAGTGTGCAGTGTTTGTTGATTCTAAGCATAAAAGGATCTCATCCCTCCACTCCAGTTAATAGGATTATATATGCCAGGCAATTTGTGGTGTGTCAAATGCCACATTAAAATCTTTACTGAAGTAATTGTTTAGTCTCCAGATTTTGAGTCACAATCATAGATAGTTTTTGCCCAGAGCTTGTCTTATGGAAAAAATAAGTAATATCTTAGGCTACAAAGAGAGCAAGTGAAAGTAGGTTTTTAATCAGTTTTAAACTTAAAGCATCTAAAGCTATACCTGCTTCCATTTAATCTTGCCCAAAAGTGTATCCAAAGAAAGTAAGTGGTGTCCCATGACAGCAGACAGGATCATGACAGCTTTTGTGAGGAACTGCCCTGGCTCAGTGCCAATTGCCTGGACCTTTCCATCATATCAGGCCTAATACTACGAGTTCACTGGAGTGGAAGAGCCTCAAGGAAGAGATGATTCATTTCTGGGAAAGCACTAGACAATCGTGGAAATTCAAAAAAGGGTATTGGGTCAAGACTGATGCTTTCCCTTTCTCTAGTTCTCTACACCTTACAAGTGTTTTGGAGGAAGACATGGGGTGTTCTGGACTAAAGGCTGGTGTTTGAATCCTACTGTATCTCCCCCGTTGCTTGTGCAGTAAATGTTACAGCAATTTGCTGCCATTTAAAGATGGTATTCAGGATCCTAAATTACTGCCTGTGTTTGCATTCACAACAGTACTTAAACTTGAGAGACTCTTCCAAAAAAATAAATCTGTAATCTTCAAGCAGAGATGAAGGAGATTGCATATATGGCTGCTGCATTTTCAGAGCTCCACTCTTACTTCACTGATAGGTGGATGAATGAAGATGCCTCCTGCTCCTCCCAATACCAGTTTCACCCTAAGCACACACTGCACCCTGCAAGCATGGTGACAGAGTGGTCCCCAGCAAGACTTCCCATCCCTCTTGCTTTCTCTGCACTTCTCTCTGAAACAGGGTCCTGCAGACAGAGCACTGAGCATCCCTGACCTGCTTCCTGCAGGCTGACCCAGTGCCACACTAACTCACTGCTGAAATTTGTAACCAGATAAAGAGACCATGAGCAACACTCGAGCACTGCTTCTTGGCTCACAGAGCTTTCCTGAAGGACAGTGAAATTTACCTGTAAATCGTTGGGGAGTTCTTTGTTTCAATGTTTAAGGGAAAGGGAAGTGTCCAGCAAAACACAATACAGTCCCCTACTAGCTATTCTTTTCCTTAGTTTAAAAAATTAAGTAGGATTGCTTCTTTTTAATCATATCACCATCAACAAAAACTTGCTTGCAGAAAAATGCCCTAAAAATTCATGTGTTTCTCTGTTTACATTCCTCTTATTCAGCCACATCTAGTCCTTCCACTGAGATCTGTCTGGAGGTAAACCAGAAGTTTGTTTGATTCTAAAACACTGGCTGAAGCCTCTATCCAGAGACCCCAAGTTAAAAAGACAAGTAATTAACTCTCCAATCACTATTTTAAAAAAAAAGTAGCACTAGCAGTGTAGATAAGCAGAATGGCATACAATACCTCCTTCTCAAACTATAATATTAATTTCACAACCCTTTCATCCCAATATTTAAGAGATCCACCAACTTAATTCAACTTGTCATTTCATAACCCCTCTTAAAATATCACTGGACTCATCATTTTAGGTTGCTGAGTCTTGCAGCATGGAGATGATTGAAGTGGATGGCCAGCAGTCTGGTGAGAGGAGCCTCCTCAGCCCCAGGAACCATTCCAGGCTCACCAGCAGCCTCTGCTCTGGCACAGGCACTACAGCCCTAAGCTATGGAGGAAATTCCTGAAGGGCCTCCACAACACAGGATCTCTGCAGAAGGCCTCCTATCTCCAAATTCCTTCAGGTTCTAACTATTTTGTCCTGATAAAGGCTGCTACTGCTGTGTGTTTAAATAACAACTGACCTCACACACGTGAGCTCAGCTAGGCTGGACTTCACACGTTCACATGCTCCTCACTCTGTAGCTCACTGCTCTCAGCCAGGCAGCTGGAACAGCTCAAGCACAATGAAACAGCATACTTAAAATGCACATTTCCACTCTCTGTCTCTTCCCCTTGCCCCTTCTCCATGACATCCCTTAGACCAAGTCCCACACAGGCTCCTGTTCCATGGGAGGGTGTGACAGAGGGAATATTGCACTGGGTTTTAGCCTGAATCAGGGCTCTGAATAGGGCTCTGAGACCTTGTACTGGTTGCTTTCATACCCTTCCTCCACACATGTGAAAAGAGAGCATACAGCATGCTGTCCAAATGGAGGGAGGGAGCGACAAAACACAGCCTCTGCAGTGAAGATCACCAGCAAAACTCACATCAGAGTAAGGAGCTGGAAGGTGTCTGGTGTACAGGCTCTCAAAAAGCATCCTCCTACTAGGCAAGGCCAAAGCAACCTCCTACTTCACTCTCATATATGATACGACAAAAGCCTAATAAATCTGTTGTTGCTGAGGTCAGTAACTTTGCCTGAGCTCTCTCCCTCTGATGGGATGCTTGTACAACTGGTGGACACCTGCTTACCATTGCCATGTCTCTCTCAGCAGAGGATATCAGGAGAAGTCATTGGACTGTTTATTTTGATGGAAAGCCAGTTTGCCACTGCTTACATTTAACAGTTGCCAAGATTTGCATTTCTGTCAGCTTGAAGTGACAATGAGTCAGAAATACACAAAAAAAGTCAAAGAATCAACACAGGCTTTCTCTACATCCACAAAGTCCTGAAGTGTAAATTAAAAACTTCTGTTCATATTACTCTTGCATAACAGAATCTGCTGAGCTAATACTCACTGGCCACAAATTAATTTATAATATTGTCCAGGTTTAGAGCAAATTTGGAGAAGAATCCCCCCAAAGGAGCTCCGGTGGGAAAAGCAGATCCAATCGGCCCCTCCCCCCAACTGGTCCGGGAGGAAAGAAAAATACCTCCTTGGAGAAAGGTGGAAAAAAAACCCTGTTTATTAAACAATAAGACCAAAACAGTATCAAAACAATGAGACCCCTTGCCACTCTAAAAGAGATGACAAACTGAGAAAACCCCGGGTTCAAGCAGCAGCTCACTCAGTCTCTGATCAGTCTCTCAGTGCTGGAATTGTCGCAGGCCAGGGCCGGCCCAGTGGGCCACAGCTGCAGCTGCCGGTGCTCTCCTGGGTGTTCAGTCCAGAGCAGTTCCAAGAGGTCCAAAGAAAAGGGAAAAAAAAACAGTCCAGGGAACTTCTTTGCCCCAGCTAGCTAACACTAACTAAAAAGCAAAAGAAGAGCTCTCTGTCCCGCTGTCTGTCCGCAGACAACACAGTCAGGAGCAGGAATGTGGAGGAGTGAGTGCAGTGTCTGAAAACAAACTGCGCGCTTCTTCTCTCTCCCCCTTCACTCTCTGTAACACTCTTAAAGGTACAAAACTTATTATTATTCAACATAAACAGAATGAGACGATTGGGGATAAAAGCATCATATAGTCAACCAACAACATAGGACAAATATATGTAAGTGAACACCTATGTTATTTTTAGTTATTGCAAATGCCATGGAAATTTTATTGGCAATAACTCTTTGGGGGAAATGCTAAGACAAAAAGGATTTCAAAATTTTTTAGGTATCATCCACAGCTGGAGAAAGAATACACCAAATGTTTTAACACATCTTTGCCAGTCAATGGATAAGCTGTGACAAGTTAAGAGAACAGGCCATTTGAGTTGTTGGAATGCTTTTCCCTGTGATCAAACCCAGCTACATCTCTGTCAGTAGCAACATTTTTCCCCAGTAGCACCTGCAGGTACACCTGTAATTTAATCCCAAGTCTCCCCTTCACAGTAATTCCCCTTCAATAACCTTCTAACAACTGTACCCCTGTCTCATGAGCAGTAGAACCAGAGGAGAGCCAAGGCTGGATGTTCAGTGGGTGTGGAAACCCAGAGCACTGGGAATATTTCTCTGGTTGCTCTGGGGTGCCCTGACCCCCAGAGGATCACTGACTTTGACCCTCATTCATGGAGAAAGTTTCCTAGACTTCAAGATAGACAAGAATCCACAAAAGTGTGATATAGATTATAGAAAGTAGTGTAGGTGTATCACTTGGTGAGAAATTTAGGTTTTGGGATTTTTAGTATGTTGTGGATGAAAGCAAGATGGAGGGCACAAGATGTCGTCCTGGGTTTCCCCCTCGTGCTTCTTCCTTCTTCTTCATGGGTTTGGGTGGCATTTTGTAATTGGGCAGAAAGGTCAGCCTTGCAGGCTCTTTGGGATCAGTAATTGGGTTAATAGGGAAAATAATCCAGGTGTCAGCTCTTAATTGGATAGTTTAGTCTTAAAATACCTTGTAACAAGAGATTGTTGGCCAGCTTTCTAATGGAAAGCTGCTGAACTCACAGTAGTGAGACTGTTTTCTGGTAAGAAATAATAAACACTTGAGTACAAACATGAGCTACTGTCTCAGGTGCCTTCGATCCAGACCCAGAGAAACCCACAGCTGGTACCCCAGCATCTGGGACCCCCACAAGTGGGAATGCCCTGCAAAGGCAGAGCTGTGGGAGAGCTTTGGCTGCTGCCACTGCAGCGGCTCTGCCTCTGGTCAGGGAGATGTGGCCACAGGCACAAACCAGCGAATGCTCCAAGCAGGGACTCACAGCATGCTGAACTCCAGCTAGAAAATCTCTTGCATGACTAAGTACTACTTCAGTAGGAAAATAAACCTTTATCCAGAACCACCCAAAAACACTTGTCTCCAGTACAATGTGGTTACTATCATCAGTACAAGTGGGTCTCATTTTGGGACACAGTCAAGCTGTCAGTACTTGACAAAGTCCTGTTTGCCAGCAAAGCTGTGTGCACTTGTCACACATGCAAAATAAAAAATACATAAGGTCTGATCTTTTTTAATTGAAGCTGATACTATTAACCTCGTGCAAGTGTGAAATAAAAAGCCTGCACTCACTTGGTTGACAGATGGTAACCTCAGGAAGCAGCAGTTCAGCTGGAACTCTGAGCCAGCATTCACAGAGACAGACCATTGGTCACATGGAAAATACACAGGCAAAGAGAGGAACCAGCATAAATTTCTCACATCTTCAGTCATTATTCTAACTATATGGTCACAGCTTCAGGTTTGAAGGCACCTTTTAAACAATTATGGCACTGGCAGTTTTTATTACATTGTTTATTACTCTGAGGGGTTTATGTTGCACATTTTACTGAATCAGTCTTTTCAATATTGTTCTTCTGGACAGCAACTGATGTTTTCATAATCAACAATAGCTCTCAAAGTCTTCTAAAAGCATAAGTATTTATTGATATATAAATTTATAGTTACCTAGTATTTTTTACTCTTTCATGATCCAAATATTCCACAAGCTTTTTCTTATTTGCTAAAATACATAACCACAATATAAACATGAGATATATTTGTAGAATTTTGGGAATGAAGACCTTTTCATTACTTTTATGTTATCTAATTTCAGTGCATTTGTTTTAGATTTAATCCTACTGTAAACATACATGATGTGTACTTGTTCCCTGTAACAAATTGTGTCTGGGACTTGGAACAGTCTAGCCCTGCAATCTCTGGCAAAACATTTGCCATTTTTTCACAATTTCCACTCTAACCTCCTTTTACAAATTATCAACACCTGAAGGCAAAAAAGTTCATAAACTAGGGAAAATGTATCCTGGATGATTTTCTGCCCTGAAACATTGAAGTGAACATAGATAGCACAGAAAATATTCAGTGTCACAAAATAAACTTCCCAGAGTAGGGTTAGAGATGTGGGTTCCAAATACTAAACCCATGGGCATTTAAGTATGAGGACCAAAAAAATAATATTGATTAGCATTTGAGATGGACCATCTACTGCTGGCTGTGTAAAACCTTAGAACCCATCCATGTAGAGATAACAACTTTCCACACAGCAAACCTGCTTTGGCATTTTCATTGTTTGATGTCTTTCCTGTTTAAGCTTTAACCCAGGCCCCTGGGTATTCAGCCCAATGATCTACCACAGGAGAAATTCCAACTTGCAAAAGGGTAAACAGGCAATTTAAGATTGTACATGTCAGGCATTTTCAGAAATGCTCAAAATCACCCTGGATATATTTTTAACTTTAAAGTCACTATGTAATCCCACACTGACATTTTCCTCTCTGATATTTTTAGATCTGGAGCTTTTCAGGTGAAAACAGAGGTTGCATAAGGGCTGACAAAAGGGGATTCTTGGCTCAGTTTAAACTGCACTGTAGATTTCTTTGTAAGTGCCAAGATTACCTCTAACCTCTCACACTCTACAGTTCTCAGAAGTCATAATCCTTGTGCAATTTCTGCAGGTAACAATACATCAGAGGAATAGTCAAAAGCCACATGCTGGTGTGTCCCAGACATACACATTGTCCCAAATCTTTGGATCATTAAAGCAAATAGCACAAGTTAGACAAAAAAGGTAGCTAAAGACATGAAAGGGAGATCTGAGAACACTGCAGCCTTTTGCTGAGGTGTCAAACACATGGGTGGGGCCAGGCAGAAAGATGTGGAGAGAGCAATTCTGGGGCAGTGCTGCTTTCCCCTTGGTGTGCCTTTTGGAGTTGCAGCGTCCCTGGAGCTCTGTGGCTTTTTCACCTAACCCTAAGTGGAGCAGTAAAAGCAGCTTTTTGCTGAGGTGCCCAGCACATGGGTGGTGCTGAGCAGAAAGATGTGGAGGGAGCAATCTTTGGGCAGTGGGGTGCTCTTTTGTTGCAGTGAAATGGACCAAACCTTGCCAAATAATACTCATTGAAATTGCCAGATTTCCTTTCCTTGCGAGGAAATAAAATCTCAAAGTCAGAGAACAAAGTGGAACAAACTGACTGGGGCTTCCACAATTACGCACCTGGGTAATCCAAATACCAATGTATTTGCATGTTCAATTCTAACAAAAGATGTTAAGCACATGGAAAATATTGATTATTGAACTTAATCCAGAGCTTCAGCATGAGATGGGTTTATCCTACAGTCCTGGTCTCCAGGTTCATGCCATCTCCGTGCCCTACCCTTAAGTGAGGAAATACTGTCACCTCTCCTTGCAACCACTGCATGTCCTCCCTAGAGGAGACTCAGGTACATGGGGAGGGATGGTGCTCCCCCATGGCTGAGGCAGAAGGGAGTGTGGGGATCAGGGAGGAGAGCTGTCCCAGCCAGAAACCAGCCCATCATGATTGCAACCCACTTTGGCTTTATGTGGGCTGATCAAACAAGGGACAACCTGGTCCACCATGGCACTGAAGGAAGTTCTTTTCAAAGTGACACTTTAGGCACTCATTAATGAAGTGAACACAAGTGTTCAACCCAAACTGTCTCAAGTCTGAGCTTACTTTTAATTAGGCTACAAAGACTTCAGTACCACAGTGGTTATGACTGCTAATGTTTTGTTCCCCAATCAGATCTTAACAAAGTTGAGAAACAAAGTTCTCTGAAAAAGAAAGAAATTTTTAAAAAATGTAAAGATTATAAAAACTCTTTGAAGAATCCCTTAAGGAAGGCTCAAAAAAGACTCAGACACTGTTTTAAAAAATCCTGCATCAGAGAACAAACTGCAAGGTGAATAATAACTATACTGTGTTCAGAAATTAAAGGTTGGATATCACTCTAGGGCTGTATTTGGAAGTTCAGGCAGAAAGCAAGTGCTGACAGCAAGGAGCTATAACTCGGATGAGATGGTTTCAAATGGGCCATCTGGCCAGCAAAGGAACAGAAGTGGCAATTGGAAAACCTGAAAACTCCTCATTACAGCACATCACAGCTGAGACTATGACTCTGTTTCCAGCTCTCCTTTAGAAAGCTTGCCCAGACACACAGAACCCAGGCAACAGCTTTCCTTGGCAGTTTGGGGAAAGAGAAGGAGGGAGGGAAAAGGGAAGGAATGAAGGGTTTCTGCTGTGGAGTCACATAACAAACCATCCTGGACTATACTTAATCACACAACATCGAATGGAGCCTAGAGAAGTGATATCATACTGTTCCCAAATACCAAATCTTAAAGAAGATGGAGATAAACTCCTTTTTGTTCAGCACTGAGAACCAGTTTGTAGCACCTGCAGAAGGATGTTTCCAACACCATTTATTTCCCATGTTTGATGAATACATCAGATCTCTGCTCCCACCCTCACTGAAGTATAAATAAGCATTTTGAAAAAGGTGGATCAGCATGCATTTTAATAATTGCCACTCCTATATCCTCTCACCTTGGGAATGAGAAATCTGTTTCTGCTGGGCTGTGGGGCAGCCTGTAGCTCAGCCCTCCAGCAGGCTCTTCCCTGCCACAGCAGGCAGCCTGGTGCAGGGGACATCAGCACTCCCAATCCTCTTTGGAAGCCACAACGTGCACCTTGCTGTTTATCAGTGGCAGTGAGGGCTGCAATTACCCAGACATTGGCCCTGTTTCTGGTTTCCTGCAAGTAGATGATTTAGCTTTTACTTTGTGGATTGACTTTAGCCAGTGGGAAAAGTGTATCCTAAACATCTTTGAGCAATCTTGTGATGAAATTCCCAGTTGTTCTTTTTTGTAAGGTTTACTTTGTCTCCACTGTTCTTTCTTTACATGATTTAATCTCCTTGAATGCTCTTCATAATTTATTTTTAAATTCCAGGCATTTTTATGCTTCCATCAATTTTTATTATATGTAGAATTTACACTTCTCTCTGTCCAATTCAGATGCATAATGCATTACTTTGGTTGAAAACTTCTGCAAGTTCTCCAAGACTGCACAATGTTTAAAATAAAATTATTTCCCACACTAGTCAGACCAGCAAATTTAATGCCTCGAGCACTTTAATAACATGGTTTTAAATAGACTGCTGAAATATTAATCTTAGTGTTCATTTTTCTTTCATTCTGCCTTTATTGTTTGACTTTTCTTCCTCCTGTCTCTGTTTCAATATCCTCTGGACATCATCATATCCACAGGATGATTCAGATGTTGGGAGAGCTGTATGTTTCAAGCCACACTGTGTTCCAAAGGAACACATTCCTTATTCTTCACATGGAGCCAGTTTTCTTTGAAACATCTCACCTGGCTTTCAAACATTGCTTCTTCAAGTTTAAAGATCTATTTGTATTAAACTTTGTAATACTGTAGATACCTTAGGTGACCAAACTGTAGAACTACCTTTTTTCTTTGGGCTTGTTATTATGCTAGCTGTTCTGCAAAGTCACCAAAAAAAAGTAAAAAAGTCCCCTAGGAATCCCCTAGGTGCAGGAAAGGCATCAGACTGAAGTGATGTTGTGAAATTGGATAGCAAGAACAAGCAGCAATTTTGAACCTGTAGCATTGGAAATCAAGAAAGATGGTATTGAAAGAAAGACTCAGTTCAGGCAATCTTCTGGAAAAGTTTTATATTACATCTCAAGATGGACTGACATTCAGACTCAGCTTAAATTGGTATTTATTTTCAATATGCAATTATTCAATGCATAGATTTTTTTTAATGTTAATAACTTAAAGCATTTTTGTAGCTACGATTTTGTGTCATCTACCTGATTTAGTCAGAGGTTGTAAACTGCCCATGAATGTCTTAAGGCTAGAAATGGGAAGTCTTCAAATCACCCAAGGACACAGGTTTGGGAACAAAGCCACAATTGCAGAAATGGGAGGAAACATTTTCAATAATTAACTTCCAAGTAAAGACACTTTGGCAAGAGGAATGGCAGCTGCCTCCAGCAGCAGGACCACAGCTCTGGTAAGCAGTAAAGCCCTCCTGTGCCGGCTCTTAGCCAGAATATCTTAGTCTGGCAGAGACAGAAGGTGCAAGGCTGTGTCCCTTTGGATGTACTGTGTACCTGTCAGGCACACAGGCTTCACTTTGCTATTAGGAGAGACAATTCTTCACTCCTGAGTGCTACTGGCAAGTGTCCTTTGGCTCACTTGTTGAGCCTCCACCAATTCATCCAGCACAAGCCCTGTGCCCTGCTCCAGACACATTTCCTGGGTGTAAGAACACAGTGGCCATCCCAGACTTCTATGAAAAACTGGATTTTATCCAAACTAAGTGTGCAAGGCCTGACCTTGGCCGTAAATTTGATCCCCACAACAAAGGAGATATTTGGTGCTGTTTGTTTGGCTGTCTCTCTAGCTGTTCCTCCCTTGCCACAAAGGCTGTTTGATGATTGTCAATTGAAAAAACACTTTTGGCTACTAAAAGGGATCCTTAAGATTATACCATGCCTTGGTGAGGCATATGAAAATATTTCCTTCTTTCCTTGGGGTTTTATGCCCTACTCAGGAGGGATAAGATTAACACAGCGATTAATATAGTTGAATATAATTTTTTACTTAGTTACTCCACACTGCAGTCAGGTGCCTGGGAACAGAAATCAAATATATTAACCCATAGCCAAAAGTATCTTCTAAATTGAGCCACCCAACCTCAGGCATGGCCAGACCAAGTAGGGAGACTCAGCCTGTGACATTCCATTTTACTTTTTCTTAGAGAAAAGGGAATAATGTGACTGCATTAGATTATTTTGTCCAAAGGGATTCACATTCATATTCTCCTCAAAGCAATTTTATTACCTCTGCATACAGGTTTCATAATAACCAACAGAGGAGAAAAGAAAGGCACCAGAAACGTTCCAGGTCCAAAATAGTCACAACTGGATAACATAAGGGCTCTTTATTTCATTTCATAGATTCTCCTAATGGGTCGAAGGAGGAAAAAAAGTAAAAAACTCTTTTAAAAAAGTTTAAAAATTTGAGGTAGAAAGGTACACTTAAAATTTCTAGCCATGAGCAGTCCAGTTCAGTTTTACTTTCAGCCTGAAATTATCCGAGACCTCATCTCATTTATATGGTAATAACTTGTCTCCTGTCGGCTGCAGGAGCAGCGAGCGCAGCTCCGTGAGGGCTCCGGTCCCGCTCCGTGAGGGCTCGGGGCTCCGCTCCGTGAGGGCTCCGGCCCCGCTCCGTGAGGGCTCGGGGCCGCGCTCCATGAGGGCCCCGGCCCCGCCGCGCTCGCAGCGCCGCCCGAATCGGCAACGAGCGCGGCCTCCGGGCTCTCACTGCCCGCACCCGGCAACGAGCGCGGTCTCCGGGCTCTCGGCACCCCGCAAATCGGGGGAATTCTCCTCGCTATGCGCCCAACGCAGCTCTCCTCTGGCTGCTGCTCATGCTCGGCGTGAAAACGTTCCCATAGATAATTGCCCAAGGAAGAGGAGGCTTGCTGCGGCAGTACTGCTCAATAAGGAGCAGCAAAACTCATAGCAAGGTTCAGAAATTATTCCTGGATGATTATTACCAAACCTTTCCTGCCCTGGGTGGGCAGGAAGTCTGTACTTCATGATTGCGGTTGGTATTACAGCCATAAAGCTGCGTTTTCTTTAAAGTTCTAATTAAATCTAGACAAAGTGAGAAAAATAAGTCAAAAGAGATCTGGACATTAGTGAGAGATAAAGGCTTTGGCCTTTTGCAATTTCAATGGTAATTACTAAGGGGTGTCTTATCCCCTCTCCACAGCAGAGGAGGAACACAGAGACCTCTAGATACCAACTAACCCTATTGTTCTCAGATAAAATAATTTAATATTAGACAGGTAGCAAACTAGCAAACATCAAGACAGAACAAGGAGCTGGAATAAAAGAAGTCCATACGGATAACAAACCCCTCCATCATTCTCCTTACTGACAGTTCAGTTACTCTAACAAGGTGTTTCTCAAAGAAATTTTCTATAGGTTTGCCAATAACTCATCATTCACTTTGGGGCACAACAGAACATTTTCTTTCAGCACGTGATTTCTCATCACAAACTAGACAGTGAGGTGTGGTGATTGTATGTGCTGGAACTCTGATCACGTCACAGAGAATTGTGTTTTACCAACTGCAATCATCAAGTATAGACTTCCAGCCCACCCAGGTCAGAAAAGGTTTGGTTTAAGGTGAGGGGTTTCATCAGAGTGTATCTTTAATAAAAACCAGGCAGCATATGGTTTGCTGGCTTTGCTTTCTAAAAGGGTTCTGTGCCTCTCACTAGAAGAAAGTGTATTTTGAAGGCAATTTGGGGACAAGAAAACAACTTATGTTATTTGTGAGAAAAGAAATCAGACGGGAAGACCAGGCTTTGGCTTATACCCCTGTAATATTATTACACATTATGCTGTTTTTCTTCTCTTCTAGATGAGACAGGTGGATTTGAGAAGGATCAAGTCTCTGCCCACTCTCTCATCCTCTGCAGGTTATAGGAAGACAAACCCTGCTCAGATCACACTGCTGATGGAGCACTGGGAGTTGTTTTAGAAACACTGACTTAAAATGCTTTGCATTCAGAACAAAGAGTTTTATGTGGAATTTACTTACTGTATTTAAAGGCAACAAGCAATTTGTACTGAAATGCAATTATATACCTAGGATTGCCAATGTAAAACAAAAGATTTAACATCAATGTGTTTGAGGACTGTTATCCTTTTATACAGAGAATGTTTCACACAAATGCCTTAATCCCTACCACATCATGGTGAGCCCTGAGCCCCACAGTCTGGAGTCTTTAAGATGACACTTAAGAGTTTCTGACCACCAGGAAGGGTAAGCTTTGCACTGCTTAATCTCTACAAGGGTCCCTTTAGCCACAGGTGCTTCAAATGCATGATAAGAATGTAAAATTGAGATAAATTCAGAGAGGGATCTGGTTTTCCTGGAAAAGAAGCTCTGCCCACCATCACAGCAGTAACAAAACCCGTGTATTTCCATCCCATGTATTTCCACCCCAGCAAAATTCCAATGCCCCTAATCTCAGTCATGTCATGCACCACTGGAAATGCTGGATCATGGACTGCTGTACTGGGACACAGGGAACTGAATGGCAGAGGCATAGGCAGAGGGGATGGAGATACTTCTGTGAAGTTTTGGTATTAAGATGCAAACCATAAAAAGATAATTCAGATCTGGACAATCAGAAGCAGCCTTGAGAGAAATATGTGAACAGCAGTTTAAATAAATTGTTTTCCCTTAGCTGATACAAGCAGAGCTGAGTTTATAGGCACAGGTCAGGAGATTTGGCTGTTAACCCTAAACACAGAGGATTCAGTCTTGTGCCAGCTCAGGAGCAGAGAAAGTTTTTTGATAGTGAGCTGTTGCAAGCTATGTCACCTTTTAGAAAGCAAAAATATAACATACAGAGGCATAAAACCTGTTATCAGTTGAGAACAACAGCATCAGTAATGAATTTTCACTATTAATAAATCCTGCCTCCAGAGCTTCTCCAGAAAGCTTAATAAATATTTCATTGTGTTCCATTCTGAGAAGTAATCCAAAACAAGACTCTGAATATCTTGAGGAAATGGGAAGGAACTGTTTGAAGTGTAAGATTTTGAAATGCTAATAGCTATGAGGAAGCATTAGCACTGTTTATCTCTGATTGCACCAGGAGCAGAATATCTACAGGAGTGATTTAATGAGCAACACATCCAGTGCAGTGCTATTATATGCTTCTCAAGTATAGTAGGATAATATTCCAAAGCCACTGCAACCATGGCACTGCAGCCTTAAACAGAAGGAGAATTAGAATTTCCTCCCCCCTCAATGGAATTCCCCTCCATCATCCAACATGGATAAATTCAAGCCTAAAATACCACACACCATATCCACATAAATTGATCTTATAGATAACATCTTGCTTCTGATACCTTCAGCACAAAACAAAAAGCCACACACTCAGGGCAGAGCAAAAAGCCAAGACAAGCCTCTGGAAAGTTAAAAAACAGTTAGGGTAAACCTCATTTGAAGTTGTAATGAACAAGCTAGTCTCTAAAGGCTTTAAATGAATATCCTCAAGCACACTAGTAAACATTTTAAATATGTATTCACAGTCCTGTTGGATTCTAATGCTCCTCTGATGAATAAAGCTGATTCTCCTTCTCAGTAAATAATTCAGTAGCAAAGAATTGCTTGGCCTGGAAAAGACATGAACAATGGGCCAAGACTTAAGATAATTGCTCTTTTCTGAGACATTTTGGCCTCAATTTTGACTTTGTGGGTAGAGGTTTCTGCAAAAGAGACAGTCATACAAATAAAGTTTGTGTTTGTATTCACAACTGCAATTTAGTATCCACTTTTCTGACCTTTATTTTTTATTGTGTTAGTGGAAGGAAGAGTTGATGGCATGAAAAGAGAACCAGGAAACATATTTTATATAAGCTTCTGCCACAGAGGAATAATTTTCATATTCAAGGACGAAAAGTGCAGTTTTGTTCTACCTGGGGTCAGGTGCATTCATCTTGTGGTGCAGTGTTGCTGGTATTAGATACCTGGGAGTGCAAGGTACCCAAGAACTTTCATCCTTTTATCCTTTATGTGGAGTGGGATCCAGAAAGCAATATACTATCTTTGTTTCCAAGTGAGGTTTTATGTTTATTTAATGTCAGCACAAAGATGCAGCTAAATACTGAAGAGCAATCTGATTAGCAATGAGGGTAATTATAAAGCACTCCTAAAAAACAGGCAACTCCAGTTTCCTCCCTACTAAAAGTAAGTATTTTTAAACCAGAGACTTAAAAGCAGACTAAAACCTTCCCAGGTTAATTCCATTACCTCTATGAGTCAGAACATGGTTTGTCCTACAACACCTGATCTAAACCCCAGGAGAACCTTCTGGATCAGACCAAAAGGCACAAACAAAATGTATTCATTTTTGATATTAAAAAATGCAGGAATTTGAGCCACACATATTCTAAATATTGCTTTTGTGAGATAGTTATGTAGATCAAGGAAAGACTACAGTGAGTCTGAAACAGTCACAAGGCAGAAACCTTTTGGTATGCACATGAGCCTTCCTTTTCAAGAAGCAAAATTCCAACCCAACAAGTTTCTCTGAAAAATGGAGATATTCACAGGCATTGGCAAACTATTAGCTCAAGATCCTGCAAAATCCTAAAGCTAGCCTGGGAGACCCACTGCTTAGATTTAAAAAAAAAAAAAAAAAAAAAAAAAAAGAGGAGAGTTATAACAGAAATGAGATGTACAGAGGCATGTTTAAAGACTAAAACTTCTAGCAGCCCGTTTGGAGCTCTGCTTTATATCTTCCCCAAAAAATGAAGCTTTGTGTACCTGTAAAGTTAGGAGGAAGCCAAAAGACTAGATATACCAGAACCTGATATCATTCATCTCACTTTTTTTTTCAAGTTTAAGTGTGTTTGGGTCCAGCTTGTTTCTAGACAACTTGAGGAAAAGCCTTATTTCTATACAGTATTTTCTGCACATAGCAAAAAGCAAACAAAAATTCTTTTTGTATTATTTCACAAAGTCAGAAAACTAAACCTAAGTCAGAAAACTAAACATAAACAAAATTACATATGTAAAACTGACCTTTTCTGTTTTGAACTTTATCCATGGAAGTCAGCTTAGCTGCATGAACAAATCTTCATGGGTGACTCCCTTCTGACTGTGATCTTGGCACTAGAAACAAGGAGTGACACAACAAAATGCTTCAATCTGGAGACATAATGCTAGCATCCTAAAGTCTAAACCAGATCAGTTCACAAGCTGTAAGTGCAAAATAAACTTTAGAAAAAAAGTAAATCAGAGCAGCAATCACTGGGCAGTGTCTTTTAGTGAAGCAGTTATTTTGCACAGAGACTGAGTGCAGTTGCTCACAGCTGTTGCATTTTGTGTATCCTCAGTTAAATCCCAGGAGCATCAGCCATCTGTGAAGCCCCCTCTGACAACTTCTGTCCCTGACATTTCCCCTTCATCCCAGCCCCACATCACACCTGCAGCAAGGTGGGTCATGCCTGTCTCTTGGGGACTGCAGTTTGCTCCAGACCAGAACTATCAGTTCTGCCCTGCTAACTGCATTGAGGTGCATCCCCTCAGGTGTCCCCTGCACAGAGCAGGCTCACAGAGCCAGGGGCACCCAGCAGAGCTGGGGCTGCAGGCGGGCAGCCCTTCACACCAGCTGTGCCTTCATCCTGCTCCTCCTCAGCAGCCTCCTGCTTTCATGGATTGGCCCTGTCTCTGCCAGGATGCCATGAAGGGCTGCTCCCTCCAGCCCTAGGGTGAGCCAGTTTTGCATCTACTGAGTGCATTCCTGCAGGCAGCAGCTACTGGGGAGCAGAACATGGACAGGGGGACAAGGACAGAGGGGAGAGCAACGCAAAAAAGGTGTCCCATGCTCAAACCACAAAATGCTTTCAAGCGTTTTCTTGCTTAACACTAGCTCTACAGCAACTCACACACACTTCTGTTTTGGCTTTGGTTTTTTGTTTTGGTTGTTTTTTTTTTCCATACTGTTTGATTTTGTATTTTACTTAGGCTGTGCCCCAAGAAATGCTGGCTGTTCAGCTGGACCTTCCTTGTGTGTTGGGAGTAAAGGACAGACTGACAGACATGGTGTTGGGATACCACAAGCACATGTCCTATGTATTTTTATAAGAGAACAGGCTCAGAAAGAGGGTTTTTTTGAGAGGACCAGCATTTCTGCAAAATTTCCTACTGGAACTTCTTACACAAAACAGAGAGAAATCCCATCTGGATACTGCACACAAGAGCTCACATCAAGAGAGAGGTGTGGAGGGGCTTATGGAGGTGATCAGAGGAGCATTTTCTCATGACAGAAAGCTGGAAATCTTGTCTGCACAGTGAAACACAGACTGAAAGAGGAGACAATTGCAGTCACTAAAGCATCCAAGAACTAACTACCATGAGAGGAAAAGAATTGTTTAATTTAATAGAGATATTTAGATTAAGATATTGTGTGAAAACTTGCCACAATCACATCCATCCTGTAAACTAGAAGAAGAATTCCAGCTATTAGGAGGATGAAGCTTGGGGAACTCTCTTACCAAAAGTCATATTTTATGAAAAAGACAATGAAGGCCCCAAATTCATACACAAGGTTTGTGTCAGAGAAGGGAATCAGATACTGTAGACTTAAATGCCAGGCCAGGTTCCTAAAACAAAATCAATGCTCTTATCAGTGAGGGTCAAATATGTTGAAAAGATGGTTTGCTGGGCCAAATTTTGCAATCCAATGTAGGTGAAGTTAGTAAAGAAAACAAATGTGAAAAAACAGATTAGATTTTTCTAATGTTAATAAACTGTTAATAAATAATAAAGAAATTTTAATGGTAAATCAGTACCATTGAATAATCTTCAGAGTGATTAGAAAAATATTTTCCTCTGAGGAAAATATTTACATTTCTGACACAGAGCATTACCTTAGGATGCTACAGAATTAAAAATCAAAAAGGTTTTGGGCAGTCTTTTCCTTCTTTTCCTTCTTTTCCTTCTTTTGTATGGCAAAGAAAACAATCTATTGATAACTCAGTGTATATGTTCTCCTGGGTTGTTTTTTTTTTTCCTTTTAAATTTAATGATTGAAATTATCAATACAGTCATGTCCTTAGGGAATGACATCCATGATTGTAAATTTCAGTTACAAACAAGAAGGCTTAGACACTTCTCTTTTTCTGAGCTCCTTTTGATTTGGGATTATCACCTGAGTGTAATCTAATTTTTTTTCCTCACATAGTGCTTGTCAATCTGTAGACCTGCATTTTTCTTTCTCAGTGCCAGAAGAGATCAATGAGAAGTTCTATTCCAGGATTCCCAAGGGTGTTTCTCTTATCAGTTTCATTACCAGGCCTATTTTATGTCAAGCCCTATACACTACTTGCTTCATCAGATTTCTCTAAACTCTAATTCCAGTACCAAAATCCCACATTTTCCAGATAATCCTCAGATGCTCACTTTATGCAAACAGGGAGATGTATTTGCTGTTGAGGAGTAAAAGTGGTGTTTGTTTGGTTCCTCAGGTCCCCATTGCCTCACCCCAGCCTGGGAGCAGGGACTGTGTTCCTGCTACAAACATGTTGTCACCGTCTCCAGCAGGGAAACGGTGACACGGGGTCACACACTCTCCTCGCTGCTCACAAGGATGTGCATTGCCTGTCTTGGGAACCTGGATTCCCAAACAGTATTAAAAATGCAGTGCCAACCTTCCTTCCCCCTTGGCCTTACATGAGGCAGAATCTCTCAGATTTTGGGCAGCCCTACTTTGTAAAATGTTTAGTTTCTGATCACACTCGAGTTAGAATATCACCTTTGGTAAGAGCGAGCGACTCAGTGCTCTCATCTTGAACTCCTACCACTGGAACCAGAGGGAACTCAATTTATCCAGTCAACATGCTGGACAAGACTTGAAAGAGAAGCAGGAGGACATGCAGGAATCTTTTACAGGAAAGGCTGGGCACAACCACACTATTTACATTCCTGCTTCTCTGCAGGCATTTCTGTTCTCTGGCAATTTCTTTCTGCAACATTTCCTTCCTTCCATAGGAGCTTGATCTGAATTATGCCATCTTACCAGTTTTTCTCTGTTGTTTCAAACAACAAACCCCTTCATTTTCCTATTTTCCATTGAAATTGAAAGACCAGTTTCTCACATGCAGTCAGTGGGATTGGAATGGAATTTCCCCAATGCAATGCAGTCTTAAACAAAGATATGCAGGGATGCAGAGGTGAAGGTTATTCCTTTCTTAAGAGTTGATGTTGTCTCCTGTCTCCCTGGGGAGAGACAACTTCCCTCTCTCTACTTGTCTATCCAAGTGCTGCCATTAACACCCAAATGTCTTGGTTCATCCCCTGTGAGCTCCAATGAGTTAATAACCACAGCAGCTTTGCAGAGAAAGCAGCTGAGAAGAAATACACCAGCAAAATGTAAGGGTTTATTTATTGGTGTGAGCCATGGAAACATTCCTGTAGGATTTTCACAGCACCTCCCTGCATCACTATACACATACACAGTTTACATACATTTCTGCCTAAATATCTTCAGAGAGCTGGGGCAGAAAGCTTTAAGCATGTCTTGCAGTAAGTTCTTAGGTGATTTGGGGCATTTCCTGATACAGCAATGCTGAATTGGACTTTCCAAATCAACATGTGGCACTGCCAGGCATCTTGGCATGCTGTACTGCTTGATCCCAGCACAGGACAGAAGCTACTGGGGACTGCTTGGGGCCTCCCATGCAGAAGCTGAAGCATCTTCTACAGAAACAGACTGCCCTGGGAGGCACAGGACTTGTGTGTGTGTGTGTGTGTGTGTGTGTGATGGCAGGAGGCACAGCAGGAGTTCCCGCCAAGGCACCAAGGTAAGGAAGAGCCCCACATCCTCTGCCAGCCCCTGGTCCCACAAGCTGTGAAGCCACCACGGTGCTGTTCTCACAGGTGCACTGTGCAGGTGTGGAGGAAAACTTCACATTTCTGCCTGCAAAACTCGGTGTGATGCTGGTGCAGGGCCACAGAGGCAGAGCTCCCCTGCTCAGGTGAACTGAGAATTGAGTGCTGTGCTGGGAGCTGCCACTGGGCACGCTGAGCTGTCACTCTTCAAAGGGCTTGGTTGTGTAAGCAGACCAAGGGAATCACTAAACCACAGACAATGAAAACAATTTTAAATGAGAGACTAAATGAAAGGAAAAAAGTTGTCAAAATGTCAAGGTTAATGTTTTCATAAAACTAACCTGGGAATGGCTAGACAGTGTAAGTGTAAACCTTAATTAAAACTTTTAAAATGTGAATACAAAACTACCTTTGGTCTAGACAGTCAATAAATCTATCCTCCTTAATGAAATACTGGTCCTTTTGGTATTTCTGGTCAATTTTTGTCCTCATCTTTGCAACTGTGTGTAACATTAATACTCAGATCCCTGTCTATCAAAACCAGAGGAGCCATGCAGAGCAGCACCACAACTTTCTGCTTGGCTCCAGCTCCACGTCCTCCTGCAGCCCTGGCTGGGCCAGTGCTTCTGGCTGTAGCTCTGGGATGGGCAGCAGTGTTTGAACACACACAGCCAGCTGGGCAGTGATACATCTCTGCCCCCACCCCTTTGCTGGACCATGATGGTCTCTGCAGAGGATGTCAGAGGCAGCCTCCTCTGTCTGCACAGCACCTGGGATCTTGAGGCAGTCTGGGGGAAAAGCATTTCTATGTCTTACAGCCTGGCACTGCTGATTGGATAGCCAGAGATGGCAGAAATGGAATCTGCAGTGCCTCTGAGAAGGCCTGACGCCAGCACATCTCCAGCAGATTTTAAGAGATCACTCTGAAGAGCTCTGGAATCTTATTTTCTTGCACTTTGTTGTTAGTGGGCATCATCATCCAGAGCTATAGTTCTCTATAAATTGTCGTCTAATGTTCTTGAAATAAAATTAAATTTTGATTTTAAGAAATGAAAGAGAAATAGTAAAACTTCACATGATATCAAATTGTTTGGTTATTACTGTCATAGTGCATACCATATTTTATGTACTATGGCTCTACATGAATTTTATAAAGAATGTGTGTGCTATCTGAAGACTCACAGAGCAGTTGTTCTTTCTTTCGTCTTTCAATTGTTGTTCATACTTGTGTGCACAAGCACACAGGTATTGTGTTGGCACACAATTTGGTTAAATTATCAAGATTTAGTGGAATCACCACACTGTGCTTAGACACTCAAAGCTCTCTTAGCCCATTTTCCTTATTTTTTCTATCCTTTGTCAAATTTATCATTGCTTTCCTTAAACAAAAATTCCAATTTTGTGACCAAAGGGTGCTCTTTTTTAAAACACACCTTATTAAGACACAGCTTGCAGCTCATGCTGCCAGTACACTGCAGATTTCCCCTGGGCAGGATCTGGCCTTGCACTGTGATAAAAACCAACAAAGTCAGGAAAAAGATGCAGGGACAACCAGCATGTTGATAACAAAGATTGAAATAACCAGCTCTGCCATCTGCTCCACCTTATAGTCTTAAACTTGCATTAAAATGTGCCTTAATTTGTCTGACTCTACCCCAGCACGAGCTCCATAGCTGGACTCCTACTAAGTCCATCAATATCATCACAGCACATGAATAACAGAATGCTAAACAAGTATTATGGCCCTGTAACAAAATAAGGATATTGGAATCTTACATGAAAGCAATTTTGTTAGAGGGCCATAATATTAATTCAGCATTCTGTTATTCCTAGTGCTAAAACAAGGCTTTCACATGTTCCAATCAACAGGGAGCAAACACAAGCAGTACTTCAGCAGCCCATGAGCAAATATGGTTGTGGATATTTAGTGAGAATAAGTATAACAAGGAAGATGACAGTTTTCTTCAGGAAGGTCACTAATCAAACAGATTAGATCAGACGCTCCTATCTTTTCTGTACAGAAAAGACAATCTGGAGTTTAATTTCTTTTTCATAAGACAAAACAAGAAAGTTATTGTAGCATATAAAGCCATGAGCATATTACAAATATTCCAACAGAAGAAAAGCATAAGCTGAGAGTCAGATACTCCAGATGAATGTCAAAATATTTTGACTTATGTATAGATTGCAAATTGCCAAAGCTACCCCAATTAAAACAATGTAAGAACTTACTTTCTTTCCAAAGAGATTTCAATGCAAGCCTTTTTTTTTTCTTTTTTTTCTCCAGTACAAAAAATAATGGATTTAATGTGAGTAAACCCTTTCTGCCTTTGCTCATTTGCTAGTGAGGAATCTCAGACATGAAACAATGTGTGACAGAACAGTAGAGAAAAATAATAATCTAACTCTACAGGAGATATGTCCTGGCATAGTAAATCAGCCCTGAATGCTCCCAGGGCTGCTGCCTGCATTCATGGTTTTCTTTTATTTTACAGTGTTTTGTTAAATTGAAACCTGATGATGCTTTGAAATAAAAACCTTTTCTCAAAAAGGTGTTTTGTTTTTTCTTCTGCGGTTATGGAGTTGTTTTGTTGTTGGGGTTTGGGTTTGTTTTTTTTTTATTTTTGTTGGTTTTGGGTTGGTTGGTTTGGGGGGGTTTTCTTACTTTTTTTGGTTTTTGGGGGGGCTTGGGTTGGTTTTGTTTGTTGGGTTTTTTTTTTTTTTAATAAAGATAACTATATGCTTTTCCTAGTTCTGAAGGCAAATCCTTACTGTGTAATCTGCCTGGATCTGCAGAGTTGAAAATTTCACCTCTGCCATTGAGACAAATTTCTAAAGATAGAGGTCTAGAAATTCAGAGATGCCTGTGAAGGTGATGTACTCCAATCCAAATGCACTGGTACAGGCAAGAGCAGCCTCAGAACTACAGAAATATCAGTAGCTCCTAGAAATTTCAGTAAGAAGGAAACAAGACAGAGAGCCTGTACTCCAGTGAGGGACAAGCAGCCCAGTGTAAGTGAATGAACAGTTTTGGGCAGAAGACAGCCTGGAGGGTTACAGCCACTGGTTTTTAGTTGCCTTTGGCATGGGGTCATAGCTCATCCTAGAGAGGAGATCCAAGCACTGATAGGGAAGATCACTACCCCAGGCCTTGGAAATGCCCAGTGCCTGCCAGTGCTACTGCAGTGGGTGCTCCATCACCCTGTGCAGCAGGACAGATTCCAGGGCCCTGCCCTCTGGCCCCAAGGCTCGGTTTAACAAAGGGCTGGAGCCACTAAAAGCCAGGGCAGCTTCCTCAGGAGCTGCTGCTGCAGCAACACCAGACAGCAGCACTTTGGACCAGCCTACCATGAGCTTAGCCCCCTTGCCAGGAGCGTGAGCAGTGAAACACCACTGGCCCCTGGGAGACTGGAAACTCTTGACTCCCCATCACTGACATCTCCTGCCCCACAGGACCTGGGCACAGAGGTGTCATCAGCTCAGCTTTTGGGCATCACACACACACAAAGCCATCTCCAGACCTTCCCTGGGGTGTGGGCAAGGAGCCAGTGCAAGGCAACAAGTGAGGCAAAGCGCTGGGGAAGGGAGGGAAGGCTCACAAGAGATGCCCCAGCCCATTTGTGCCTCCTGGCATAGCTGAGACAATCAGGGCTGTTCCATCACTTTCAGCTTCCTGCCATCAAAAAACTTCCTGTGCTCAGACCCCACCTGGATACGCGGTCACTTGCTGGACAGAGTTTTGCATTTGGTTTTACTAAGAATCGCTTGGCTTGGGAGAATTTATACTTGGGTATTAGAGAGACATAAACAGCCATAAAAATTCGAGCTCTGCTTGTACAAATGATCCACTGATGTGTGTTAAATGCACTCTATTGCTGCACCGAAGTCAATTTGCAATTGATCATATTGCATTTCTGGTGTCAGCAGATATGAAAACATGTCATTTACCGATGCTTAATGAACCTCTACGCTGACAAGACATAAATAACAATAAGCAGCTCTCCAGTTAAGGAGGTTAACCAGCAAAGTACTCAGTGAAAACATTAAAGAGGTAATCATCTGGCAATTGCTGTATACTTGGAGCAGCTGCCCTCAAGGATGACTAAACCTATGCAAAGGACCATTACAAGAAAAAAGGAGGGAAAAAAAAGGAGGCAATTAACTCCATGTTAGAAGCTGAAAAATTCTATCTGAATGAAGAAAAATAAAAAGTAATTGCCTTTCTGGATTGCATTTGTAGTCTTTTCCACAAGAAGTTGAGGTAATCTGCTTAGTGGGACTCTTTGACCAAGCTCTTTGACCGCTTTTTTCCTTTGGAAAGGAAAAGGCAAAAGAGCAAGTTGCTTCAGTGTTGTTCCTCTAATTCTTCCAGGTAATGTTCCTCCTTTCTTCTCTCCTTTTTGAACCTTCTTGTTTCTTCCATGGGTATTTTAATCCTTTTTTTCCTTTTTTTTTTTTAAATTAGGACAAAGTTTTCAGATTTCTACAAAGTCAAAGGAACACAATAAAAAGGAACATTACCAGTGCTTAGAAGCATTTTACAAAAGTAAAACACAGCAGATTAAACTTTGCTTTATACTTAATGGAGCAATTTAGCAGTAGCTACATTCACCACTGGACTGAACAGAAATTTCAAGTTCAATTCAGATTTTAAGTAGATGTAAATGGTGTTTATATTTCATCTATGAAGCTCAGAGCAGCCAGAGTTTTCTGAGCAACCAAAGGAGCCAAAAAGAGTTTAACATCTCATGGCTCAGATATAGCCACTACTCACAGGGCAGAGTACACACAATACCAAACAAACAAATAGACAAAAAAAGCAGTCATGTATTGCTATTAAATGCAGCCCTGAAGGCCAGAGGGGTTGGAGTGGGATGACCTTTAAGGTCCCTTCCAAGCCCACCCATTCTGTGACCCTTAGCAGCAGCAGGTCAGCTGGCTTTGGCAGTGCATCATTGTGAGCCAGCACCTCACAACCTGCAGCTGCTTCAGAAAACCACCCACATTATAAGCAATTACCCCAGCCAAAAGGAACAGTCTAGTGAAGATGAAGGAGGAAAGGGAGCCTTCCCTTCCTGCAGAGGAAGCACAGAGATGCTCAGAGATAGCAGAGGTAGTAAGGAAGGTGATGCCTTTTGGGTAGCAGTAATGACTATTCTAGTGACAAAAATTCCCTGATATTTCCATGCTAATGTAATACTTGCTGTGCAAAATCACCACATGTCTGGGACAGGAAAGGGGGTTGTACATCATAAGAAAAGCAATTAGCAGGAAATTGCCTGTGTTCTTGTATGGCCTTTGCCAAAAATGCTATCAGGTACCACATAAATCCTTCTAACTTCAGGTATAGTCTACAGTAAAAAAAGCCATCACACAGTCCCAATCCTCCTCTCTCCTGAATACATCCTATCCTATTTCAATGCAAACATGTTGAACCTTGACCACAAGAATCACCCACTCCCATACCACATTTTTCGCCTGTAAATGCAAAAGTAAACCTCAGACTAACAGAGGTCAGTTCATTAACCCCAATTTGCAGCTTCAGGAAGTGGGGAATGGGAGATGTCCCTGCTGACATTTAGACAGTGATGCTCCCAAGTATGCTCAAAGGAGCCTGTCTGGTTTTCCCTGTGGTTACTGACAGCGTCCACAAAAACCTGGACTGATTTGCCTCTACTTACATCTTTCAACATGCAGATGCCATTTTTTAATAGACAATTCAGGTGAAAAGTTTTAAAAATTGAGTAAAACCTCAAACCATTAGCATGGCTATTTTTAAACTTTCTCCTTTTTTTTAAGCATTCTGATAACTTCTTGATGGCCAAGTTCCAAACCTCAAGTGCCAAACAGAAGACATTAGGGAGAAGAGGCAGGGGTTTCCAACATCCCTATTACTGTATACATCAACATTTAGTGATGAAATTTAGGAAGGGTAATTGCAGAAACACTTCTCAAAGAGTGTCAAAATGTGCTGAAAAAGGCAGTATGCAATGAAGCAAGATGTCACAGAAGCCTTGATTTTTATTGCCAACAGTTAAATGGAACCCAGCTGCTGTTTGGCCAACTACAATTTGAACCAAACGTGAAGGAGAATGAAATTGCAATCAATAACACAATCTTAATGCCAAATTAAATATATCCTTCACAACAAACATAGTTTTACACAAATAACTCAGGAGCATTCCATGTCCCACAGCAATACTCTAAAAATACATTTGCTTTCAGATGGGATTATATATGGCCAAGAAGTTTCTTCATAGCTCACACCTGAATTTAGAGGCTTTGCCCAGTACTGAAAGCTTCAATCAAATTAAAAACTTTCTCCCAGGTAGGATTATATCTCAACCTTATACAGATACCCTATTATTCTTGCTGCTTTGTAGAGAGAAGAAAAAAAAAAACTTTTGTGTAACTCTGTTTGATTTTTGAGAAATTAAATAAAAGAGAAAGTTTTGTTTGCACTGAAGGATGAGATTTCCCTCTGGATTTGCTGCCCTCTAGATATCTTTCAGTATAAAACTGCTGTGTTTTTTTAATGGATTTTGCAATAATCTGCTTTAGCTGAGGATGTAATGGGGGGACAGGTGAATGAGTACAAATGCAGGGAAGAGGCAGTGTTTGAAGAGTTTGTCAAGATGCTTTTTACAAGGATAAGGTGTCTCCAGACCATGCCAGTTGTCCAAAGGAAGGGGGCAGTTACCTGTGTCTGTGGGGAAGGTAAATCAGTGCTGAAGTGCTGAGTGGTGGCTGTGCTGGGACAATGTGCTCCATTTGCTCTGCAGAAGGAGCAGTGAGATTATCACACACCATTCCCACATACTGCTCCACCACTGAGTGGTAGTGCTGCTGTGAGAAAACCCATGTGGAGCCAGATTTCTTTCCCCAGAATTCCTCCCTACACATCTCTTGGATAATACAGAACTGCAAAGCTTTCCTCAGTGATGCCAAGCTCTGAGCTGGGAGTGCCACTTCACACATTCCAGATCTGTTTGATTTTCTCTGCAGCAGAGAATAAAAATATTTCAAAGACTTTTGCAGAATCTTTTTTGCTACATTCTCTGTTTCCAGGCCTGCAGTGGCTCTGATCCCTCTGTTAGGGATCCCAGCAGGGGGAAATGCTCAAGCAAAAAGGCACATAATGCAGCAGGAGACTAAGAAAAAAATGTCATACAAAACAGGAGCAGTGCTGTTGATTCATTATCAGATCATACTAGTAAGATGAGGATTAGGTAAGCAGGGGAGCCTATTAGTAAAAGATAACCATAAATAAATTCTTCAGTTTGTTCAAGGTAATTGGGAAAAAGATGTTGTTCAGATTACCCAGAGCAAAAAGACTTCTAAGGGTCTCTCCAAATGAGATGAGATAAATTGCCTCAATTATCTGTGTCTTAACCAGGGTGCTTACTATGGGAAAGGATTTTTTGGGAAAAACAGAAACACTTTATCATTAGATGAAGAAAAATATCACATAATTATTTGATGGAGAAAATAAGGCCTGACTTTTGGAGCCTCAAATCTTTGTGCAGGTATCCTACATGGATTTCAAGTAATTTGGCTATTACACAAGTATTTGTATAGGCTTCCCCCAGGCAAAATCCTGTAAAAATAAAAATGTACTTCTTTTTCTCAGCCTAGACATAAATATTCTTATTGGTTCCAAAGAAAATAACATTGCAGAAAGCACTGCTTTTGCATTTCAGTGTCTGCAGGATCTGACACCTTGACAAAATTATAAGTTGGCATGTAGAAAACACCATTCATCAAGGGAAACTAAGGGAAAAAACAGTTATTAACTCTCAAGGTCAGTGTAGGGTGATCAATATTATTAATTGCATGTGGATAAGTTGAGACAGCAGTTCAGCACTCTAGCAATTATCTGAGATTCAATACAAGTATTAAATACAGGCAGTATTCAATCATGGGTGGTTAAGAAAAGAAGCTCCCCATTCTGCTCCCCTTTAGCAGGTGAAAGAAGGTTCCTGCACAGCTGGGCACCTTCAGCCCTGTGCTCACACCAGGTGTGATGGAGGCACAAACAGACATTGTGTCTGTCCTGTCTTTCTTTACGCTGGAAACAGAATCCTCCAACTAGCAAAAAATGCCCTGCCTTGGTGATATTTCTGACTCTGCTCTAAGGTGAGAATTCCCAAGTCCAGCCAGACCTTGTGTTACCAAGTGATTGCAGCATGACTTTATCTGTGTTGGAACAGGAATCAGCAAACACGATTTCGGGGAAGAGCGAGTGCAGTAAGCACACAGCTTGCTTACACAGCACACAATACCACAGACATTTCTACCCACAGTCCCACCAATTAGTCAGAAAAAATCCCTGCTGAGTTACCTAATTTTGTCTTATACAAAATCCTAAATCCAGATTTCACTTACCTGTTCAATGTCATTTCTAAATCCTAATCAAGACAGCAAGAAAACATAAATTCCTAATTTCTAAATGCATGAACATTTTAACTTATACAATTTTATCATAACTAAAGTGTTAATCCTATCCTATTGTCATGCCTTCAGCTGATTTATCACTCCAATTTATCTTATTTGATCACTTTGTTCCCAGGCACTGACTTCTGTGGTTAAATACTTGTTATAGACTCTCACTCACCCTGTGGTTTTGGGGAATGGGAAGGATCCTGAACCTGTTCCCTCTACTTGGTTAATCTGGGTCAGATGAGAGCAGACAAACTCCCAAACAAAAATAATTTGTATTAAAATTTGCAAGAGTCCTCAAAAATATATTTTTTTAAAGTCCTTGGCTGGAATGGCCAGGCCTTGGCTGTTCTCACTGCAGCTGCTGGGAAGAAAGAATGAGCCCTACAAGGTTGTTAGTCATACCACTTGTTGCTTGCCTGAAAGGGCCTAATTTGCTTTAGTGATAAGCAGAGATGAGGAACCTGAACAGAATAAAAGTCTTGCTCTTGCTTTGGACCAGAATCTCAGGTGGATATTATTATTTATAAATTCAAAGACTGTCACTGGTTCAGAGCTAAATTTCAGGCATTCATCCAAATTAAACCCAAAGCTTAAACCTTTTGACATGAGCATTGCTCTCCACCAAGCATTTGTGTAATTAATATATCTTTTTTTTAAAAACCTTAAAAAAAACCTCCAACAACCCACAATTCAAAACTGTATCAAATGAGCTGGAAAAGTACAGAGAAAAAGAGGCATTCAGTGAGAGCCCAGAAGCCATAGCTCTGACTTACATAAGCAAAGGACAAGAAGTGTCTCTTATGTAGGAGTTTCTTTTCCTGTCATGATTCAAACTAATGGTGAAGGTGTGTTCACTTACAAGATGGATTCCAAAAGAGGGAGATTTTCCACTGACAGCATTAGCCAACCCCAATGTGCATGGGACCATCATTTTCCTCCAGTCCCACTGCCAACATCAGCTGTTCTTCCCATCAGCCTAACCCAAGTGAAATCTCTCCTTCCAGCAAATGACACCTGCTGAGGCCCCTGCTGCCCCGAGGCAGGGTTACTGACTGGTGAGGCTGCCTAAGATTTGTACTGATCTATTAAAGCTGTGACAGCATCTCGAGGAGCAAAGGGAGGGTAAAAATCAACTCAAACAATCACAAGAAACAATAGAAGTGGATGTGAAGGCAGAGGTCCTTGATTTCTGGTTATTTTAATCAAATTTTCCTATGAAAATTTGCAAGTAAGCGATGTTGGTGCTGGTTCAAAAAAGAGAGAAGTACAGAGAGCTGAGCTGAAGGAGGCACATGGATGGAGGAATTCACTTGAAGTATCCCGCTTCCAATTACACTGCAAAACCTTTTTAAGTTACCTCCCACTTCAGGATGCCAAAAGTATCCCTGTCTCCTTCCTCTGGGGGAAGTATCCCTGTCCCATCCTAGGAAGCTTGCCTTCAGCAGCTTCCCTAGGATGGGACACCCTCCCAGGTGTTTCCCCAAAGAACACTGGGTACTATTCATCCAGCAAAATAATCTCTGCTCTGTTCCAAGCTCCAGGGCAGGACAGTGAGAGACAGGGAACACAGCTGGGTCCCTCACTAGGTGTGGCTGAGCACAGGGTGCCAGGGCCTCTCCCAGGAGCACATGGCATCCAACAGGAGAGGATTCCTCAGAGGAACAGGAGTGCAGCAGCTGGCTGGCCCCAGTGGAGTGCAGTTCACTTCTGAGCTCATGCTGCAGTCGTGCCCCAAGCCCAGCAGATCAAGCAGTGATGGAACTGCAGTTTGTTTGCACAGAGCAATGACAGCTTCATGCAGCACCCCTGATGCTGCAGCCAGTATGTGGGAAGGGAAACCTGCAGTGTTTAGGGGGAGCCTTGTCTTTGTGGAGAGGAGAGACCCAGGGATCTCAACTCAACTCAATCTCAACTGCTTTTGTTCCTGTGCAAATCCCCTGCCTGTGCTGGACTGCAGCACCCTGGAGCTGTTCCTGGCTCTACTTGATATATAAGTGTGCATTTTTTCATATGGAAATCAAGAATAAATAAGTGGACTCTGTTCAAAGTTTCAGTTATTCACACTATCTAGATACAGATATCTAATTCTAATCAAAATAGCTGCAAAATATGAGATTTTCAACAATTATAGAGACAAAATATTGTTCAATGATATAGCAAGTTGACACTACTACCTTCTCACCAGAGCCATCAACCCACACTGGTGAGAGTTGGATTCTCATTGATGTAAGTAAAATTAATCCCACTGGAAGTAACTTAGTCAACATCCATTGAAGACTTACCTTTTACTTTTCTACAATTACTTCCACTTTCAAATGTCCCCAGGGTGATGAATTGTGGATTTATACAGAGTCCATTGCACTTCTCAGACTTTCACTGTTGCTGCACTTTTTTAGTTGTCCCAGTTTTTCCCCTCACATCTCCTTTTAAAACTTTGGCCATATAATTCACTTAAGCTTCTAAATGAGATACCTCTATAAAGAGCATCTGGGTCAGCCAGCCTTAATTTGAAAATGTCATTACTCCCACACTAAACTTCTCCAATCAATCCCATAGCAGCCATCATGGTTTGTATACCTCCCAGAACAATCCAAGTGAAACTGTGGGCTTTCCATCTTTCAAAAAGAATGAAATATGAGAAAGGGGAAAGAAAACACCACCCAGGTGGTGAAGACTCAAATTGCACAGGGAAATAGAATGAGAAACTATGCTCATTTCCACAGATTTTTTGGGCTGCAAAGGTGCAAAATGTTATCTGGAAAAAGGAAAAAAACAATAAGTTTTTAGCTTGTGCATGGCTCAGTTCCAACTCAACATCATTTTGCAAAGCTCAGAAATATTCAAGATGCTCCTGAGGTTCAGAGTATCATTACTGTGTCTCCCATATGGCCTCTCCTGCAGGTAACTGGAGAAAACTGTTTCTGGGTCAGTGGAGTTAACAGGATAACATCTCATCTAAAGGTGGGATGCTTTTCACTTTCTTAACCTGAAAGTTAAACAGCTGCATGCCTAGTGTCCCTCTGCAGCCAGTTTGATGAAGGCATTTTCAGAGGACACTTCTTTTGCTCCTGTAGCAGCTATTAAAATAAGCTGAATCCCTTGCCCTCAGGAGCTGCTCACCTACAATTTTAACTCCAAATGTCTCTGGGAGCCAGAGCTGTACCTTCAGCCACAGGGGACTGGGTGCAGCTGGAGATGAAGGTGTTTCCATCCAGGTGTCTGCATGTGAGTCCTGGGTGCAGGGTGCAATCTCTGGCAGAGTTTGCTGATACAGTGAGCAGACCCTGGAGAGCATTTCAGCCTGCCCTCAAGCAGACAGCTAGGTCTGACTGTGTGCAGGTGCCTGGTGTGGCCTGCAGCTTCCAGGACAGCAAAAGTCCTGTGCTAAATCTGCAGCTCTCTGGGGATGTCCAAACAACTCCAGGATATCTCAAATGGCACCAGACAGGTTTAAGCAACTGAACTGAGCCCCTGATGCTTGGACACCTCTCTGGACCACTCTGGCAGGACTGACAGACCATCATTGACTACAAACCAAGCACAGACAGCCATTTCACAGGTAGACAACTCCATGCAGATGTCAGTGTTTGCCTGAGTCCTGTTAAAACCTACCCAGGTGTTGCACACTAGTTGGGACATAGCAGCACCACAGCAAAATGCTTTTTAGCATGTGGATCCTGTAGGGGGATACAGTATGGGTAAATGAAGGTGGTATAGAATGTAATCATATCCCCTAAAGAGTTGCAGCTGAACCAATTGCTAAAGATTAGGGGCAGGCCTGATCTTAACAGGCCACACCTGTAGCCAAGAAGAACAGTGGTATAAAAGAGTGGATTGGTGGGATCTGAAGTCAGGTGGCTGCTGCAAGGATCAGGAACAGTCAGTGCTTAGAGGGGCTGCCTGTGAGAAACATTGAGGAGGTATGAAACTCTGGTGATATGGAATCCTTGCACTATAATGATAATAGAACTCTTGATATATAAGACAACATATATCCCACCACTTGCTCCCCATTTTCCCAAGGAGGACACACAGCACAAGCAAACCCCGTGTCTCTGGTCACTTGTCACTGACACTGCAGAAACAGGCCTGAGGACAAACCCTGCTCTGTGGGTTAATTAGTGTTAGCTCATTGTTTAAAAAAATTCGGTTAAGTCATTGATATAAGGGGAGCAGAACCTGAGCCCTGGAGGAAGCATCTCCAGCAGAGTCATTAACAAAGCTTAAAGAGTCTCACAGTTCCTGCTCTGGCATCATGACCACAGCCCCTGTACAAACTGATATAAAAGGTCAGGGTCTCCTCCTGTCTGCTCTGCCCTAATTACAAGCAGAAGAGAAATGTAAATGCCTCTTTGCATTTCATCAGAAAGCACATGGACTTGTGCTATCATGGTAATAAAGGTAATGCACATTTGCTGAGCTCCAGTGGGCTATATCAACAAAAGCAGCATGTTTGGAGCAGTGTATTTTCTCAACAGCTACACCAGACTCTGGATACTCTGAGCTGTGCTTCAATGTGGTAAAGAAAATAAGTACTTTTGGTTCAAACTCAGTATCATTCAACTGGCTGTTTATAAAGAAATGGCAGGAGATGTTTAAAATATGAGTGCAAGGACAGGCTCTTCAATCTCATGAACCAATCTAGAGTTAAGTGAGTGAATCACTCATCTGCTCTGTGAGCTAATAAGAGGAGAAAATCAACTCTGAGAAACCAATTATAGTTCAACACCACCATCCTCCAGGATGTGATCTCAATGTCAAGTAAGTCTCCCAAAATCAATCTCTGGGACTCGCTGGGAAAGTTCTCCATGCCAGAATAGAGTAAATTTGTTTTCAGAAGATCTAAATGGACACATCCAAATCAAAAAAGCAAAATGGCAACACAGCATGGTCAACTAGAAGCAGACATCTAAAAACCAGGAGTTAAAATTACAGCAGTCAGATGAGATTCAGCATTTGAAATGCCAACCAAAGCAGGAGAGTGAGCAGAATGAAGTATTAACCCCACTACACTACAATGAAACATGGATTTGGTTACCTCATAAACCTCAAGGTTTATCTATGAGAGGTTCCTGTCATATTCTCAGGATACCAGCTCCCAGTATTCTTTAGAAAATATGTGGTAGGGCTTCATTGTGCACTCTTTATGATCTCCACAAGAAAAAATAATAATGTCAAACAATAATCTAGAGGGGGTTCAGAAGCAGTGTTCTATTTGGGATTGCTCATTTTGTGCTGAATTTGGAGACTGCACTCCCTGGTGGAATACCTCAAAGCAGAAAGGACTTTAAACAGCCAGGGCTCAGTACTCACAGTCCCTGAAGTCCTTGCAGTAAGAAGATCCCTCTGAAAGAGAGAGGCTGTATTTCATCCTCTGTGCCAGTTGCTATATAAACCACCATGGCCCTTTGCCTGCATTTGGAAGCCCCAGGCCTGATTTTCAAAGAGACCAAGCACCTAAAGTTCCAGCTGAACTCAGCAGTTCAGGAAAACAAACTCGCAATAGCTGACCAGACAAAATTATATCCCTCTTCTGAGAAAAATTTGATTTAATTTTCTTTTAACTTTGGCTTCTCCAAACAGAAAACTATATAGTAAATTCTCCTCAACATGAGATTTGAAGTCATACTCTCCTATTACAGCTTTTTTTGTGAGGTAAAAGATTAAAAACAACTTTTCCACCAGACTGAAGACCCTTTAGCCTTGGGGGAAGGGGACAGGAAGAAAACAAGTAACCACAAGCTGTATAGTGACAGTTTGCCTTATGCTGGCAAGATGATCAGGAAACATGTAGGCATTCTTCTGCTAGGTGGAGCCCAGATGAACAGTCACAACTTGGTCATCTTAGAGGAGTTCACAAGACATTAACAATAATTAACACAAAGCTTTTCCCCAAGATTGTATCTGTAATCTCTATTTCCTACTCCTTACTCCTGCGACTGAGGACAATTTTCTTTGTCTTAATGATGAATAAAGTGGTTTTGAGAACTGCTCTGGGCAACCATCACTGAGATCTTATTGTTTTATCTAGCCCAAAGTAGTTTTGGGTGAGGGAAGAAATGTCAGAGCTGTCTGCTATCCTGCTGATGTTGAAATAACAAGATCACGACATGTTGGTCTGAGTCTCAGACATGAAAACCAGCTCAAAGAAGCTTCTGCTGATGGCATTGGTGTGCAGGTGGCTCAGGTTTTTCGTAGGGTCTTACTTCTCTTGAGCTTTGACAGTTGTGGGTGTTTTCATGAATGGGAAGAAAGGACCCAAACCTACTGACCCTGAAGCATTAGCCATTCAATTCTGCTGTGGATCTTGCATCTGGAGAAGCCCACAAGCCTGTAAATCAGCAAACTGTCACATCAAGCAGCTGAATTACTGTGTGATGACATGAGCCACAGCATCCCATGGCATCAGAGAGGGGAGATTTTCTTGCAGAAAAGAGCATTGAAAAGGCTGAGCAGTGGGACCCAGGGGACTGCTGGGGAGCTGAGTGAATCAGCCATGCTGCTCTGCTCCATGCTGCCGTGGCAAAACTGACTTTGCATCTAAATTAGCTCATTTAAAAGTGTCCTGGGCACCTCTGCACCATCCTTTCCTCCCTTATGTGACTGCATAAGAAAATTTAAAGGAAAAGGTAAAACACAGTCTTTCTAAAATCTACAGCCTAGTTTATCATCCATAAATACAGCACTTCTCCAGGCATTTCCTGGCTGATGCTGTTCCCCACCAAATACCCAGAGAAATCCTCAAGTGCTGTATACTAGAGGTTATTAATACAAAAATAATTGCACAGAACAGACCAAAGAGAAAAAGGTTATTCCATAGCAGGTTATTCCATAAGCCTAGAAAAACTTAAATAGTTTTTGTTATAGTTTTTGTTACTATAAATCAGTATTTCCTGATCAGCAGAGCACACTGAGGTGGTGAGCTGTACAAATCTCAAGAATGAGGCACAGCATCTTGTGCCTTCTAATTAGTTCTGCTGGCATAATTGACTCTGGCTGGGCACCAGAGCTGGCACAGCTGTGAGCTGACAAGGCTGTGAGGAGGCAGGAGCAGGTACAGAAGAAGATGGGCAACAGCAGCATCACACACCTGTGAGAGCAAGGGAAGACACTAGGGCTGAGGGAAGAATACATAGAAAAGATGAGAAGAAATAGAGAAGGACTGACAGGCAAAAACAAGTGAGAAAGAAGGAGGTAGTAGTTCTGATGTCTGCCTGAAAGAGCAAAGAACCTCTGGTTGAAGTTGATGAAAACTGTGCATTTGTATGAATACTCGTTAAAGATTTGGTGGTTGGTTGTTTGGGGTTTTTAAGCTGTTGCACAAAATCCTACTGATTTTTTTTTTCATGGTGACATGGTCAGTTTGTCAACCTTCACTGACAGAACAGAAGCAGGGAAATACCTCTGAAACAGGATATGGGAACAAAGAACACAATAAGGAGTCCACAAATGGTCTCAATTTGCATAAAATTAAGATAGGAAAAAACTATGTTTTTAAGGGTAAAGGTATGGATTCTTATGGATTCCCTCTAAGGGAAAAGGTATGGATTTTTCTCTCAGTGCATCCAGAGTATTCTCTATAAACATGCAGGGTTTTTGTTAAACAATGTTGACATTGATATTGTATCTAATTAATTCACACATAGCACTGGGAGGGAAAAGTAACACATTCCCTCTTATTTCTTCTTCTGAAATTAGATGCTTTGTTGTATTCATTTTCTATTTTGCTATAACCAAATTCCTTCTTTAATTTTTTTTAAATAGTACCAGACCTGCTTCTAGTGAGTGACAGTAGTAAAAAGCATTCTGCCAGCCAGCCCCTGCCTTTACCTAACAATTCAGAAGGTCTTAAATGTTTTGTTCATATTTTTCTGTCCCCATGAATGCCTTCACCACAAAGATGCTGCCTTGGTGCTACCCCCAGGAAGAGCTTCCCACCACAGCTGGCACTGATGCTCCTCAGCTGCTGGCCTCCTGCAGTTCCCCACAGCAACCTCTCTGTCCTCTGTAGGACTTCAAATTTAAAAGAATTGTGTAACCTTCTCACCAGTGTTCACCTTTTCAGACCCATGAGCCTGACAGACACACAGAAACAAGCTCTGCTCTGCTTTCTCAGGGGCTGGAAAGGGGTCACTCATCCCCTCGTTGGTGTCTCACCTCCCAGGACAGCTGAAGGCAGGGTTTGGCATCACAGGGGGGGATGTCACTGTTGCACAGCAGGAACAAGTCATAGGCCTGATGCACCATGGAGATGTCAAGGGTGGTCTGGGCTCCTTTGGGCATGCAGCCCAGCACAGTCTCATCAGACAAGAGATTTGCAGCAAGCTCTCCTCTCTTTGTTTCACAGTATCCTGCCTAGGCCAAAGAGCCTTTGAGGTTTATCTAAATTACAGTGGTCCCTTCTTATTTGCCCACTATGAGTGTGTCCCTGTTGGAGTTAAAACAGATTAATGTGATGAGGCATGACTCCTTCCCGCAGAAACTTTGCTCTTTAGATACTACCCTTTTTCTTTTTTTTCCCCTACTTTATATTCTGTCTTCAACCAGCTTATAAAACAGAATTGTATATCTGGGTATAGAGAGTGTGTGCTTTCTCAAATTATCTCAATCCTGTTTTCAACTCTGGGTACAACTGTTACCTTCCACTTCTCCAGCAAAATAGCTGCTTTTAATTAAGGAAGGCATATTTTTGCTGCAGATCAGCTATTTCATACTAAGCTCCTTCAAAACTTTTCAATATACCATCTGGAGCTGATGATTTGCTGCTTTTTAAATTATCGATTTGTTCCAGCTCTTCCTTCTGACACATCTTGATTACCAGAAAGGAGCAAGTCCCAGTAGGTATCACTCTGATATTCTCTGTGCTGAGGAGAGCTGCAAACAAATCATTTAGATTCTCAGCAATGTCCTTATCTTCTTTAATTTCTGCCTTTAATTTTCGATGATCCAGTTTCTGAACCAGCAGTTAATTATTCCAGCTCTCCTGACTGACACACCTGAAGCACTCTTATTTTATAACTCTAGTATTTTGTAGTGCACCATGCTTCCTTTTTATTTCCCTTTCATCTAGCCTTTACACTTATTAATAAACCAATGTATTGGAAAGCTTAGGTTAGATTTTCAGGTTGGGAAGGGTTCCCTGACACTCAGTTGTACTGATTTCCTCTTTGTTTGCCCAGTGTTACTGTTGTTGGCAACATACATGTCCTCCAGACTCTATTATTGTTCTTAAGTGGAATTCATGGCATCTTCCTCTACTCTTCCCTCAGGAGCTTTTGTGACAAATCCTCTCAACACAACCAGAGCCCAGATGCTCTGAAATTTCAGACAGTTTTTTTTGTATTTATTTCCCACTAAGCAACAGGACTACAGGCACCTACTCCTTTTGTAATCCTTTCCAAAGGCAGTATTTGGACAGTACCTGGCAAACCTGGGGTGTGTAATCCATACCAGCAGCAAGATGGTGTTGGAAACTGCTTGTCTGCAATAGTGCAGTGATTAGGGTACTTCCTTCCAGACATGGAAAGGCTGCATGGCAGGGAGGTCAAGCCATCATTGCCCATCTCAAGTGAAGCACTTGGGCACCTGGCAGGGGGAAGAGGGCACACCCTTCCTCTTGCTGGGACAGGGTTCCTGGCTCAGAGAGACCTGCAAAGCTGCTGCGGTGAGAGGAGGCCTGGCACTGCAGCTTGGTGCTCTGGGGTCTCAGAGCAGAGAGGTCTCCCATGTTTGAGTCAGTGCTTCATTTCATCCAAGAGCTCCGTGCAAAATGGTCCCTAAAACAAGGTGCGTCAATTACTGTCTGGTGGCTGCTGAGACTCCTCAATATGCAGGAAGAGCTTGTCTTTCTGAGACAGAGGTGTTTGGGATGATGTTAAAGCTGTGGCCTGAGCCCTGAGCCATCTCCTGCTCAGAGCTCTCACTCCTCAGCCCCAAGGAACACCCAGCTCCTGCCTGAAAACTTGACAGTTTGGCAGAGTGAGCTGAACTGTACCTCAAGTTCACATGAAAAGCAAAGAAATTTGAACAGGCTTGCTTTGGGCTTGTTAAACTCCTTCCTGAATTGCTGTTCTTTAGTATTTTCTTCTGGTTTCCTTCTGCTGGCACACCTAAACATGGCTAGACAGCAGACTGCTTCCCTATCCAGCTCATGCCAAATCATTACTCATGTAGCAAAAGCCCCCACAAAATGTCAGCTGAGCTTTAAATCATTCATTGTTAAGGAAAAAAAAAATAGAACCCTACCAATGGCTATTGAATTGCTGTTAATGATTTAAAAAGAAAGGACTAGAATGCAGCACAACAGACATAATCCTCAAGTGGTTCTACTGCAAAGGAGGTTTGGCCATCCTCTCTCTGGTGGCTCTTTCCTCACCAGCCACTTCACCTCCACCCCTGGCCATGCTCACTTCAGCCACAGAGCAGTGGGTGCCACAAACCCAAAATGGCTCACTCACAGCACAGGGGTGGCTGCAAGCAGGGAGCCCTCGTAACCCACCCAGACACCTGCAGGAGGTTTGCTTTTGGCCTCTCTGCCTGTCAAGAAAAAGATCTTATTTTGGTTATACCCATTCAGATAAAAACCTCAGGCTGAAGAAGTGGGGAGTTACATTTATATCACATTTAAAACCCTGGTCACTGCCTGGTTACACATGCAGATTACTCAAAGACAGAAGCAACTGGGGAAAGGCCTTTGACGTTCCCTTCCATTAAATATTCCTCAAGTCCCCAGCCTGGTGACTTCATGTTGCTACAGCTACTCCCAGGGCATCCACAAACCTGTTCCAGCTCCTGCTCATCTTTCCTGGCCACGTTTGAAGCCTCTGAACCCAATGAGCTGAGAGGATGCTAACAAAACATTAAATCGACAAGAAAATGTCACCACAACCCTCTGACCCCCTGCTCTGCCGAGAGACCGAAAGAACCCCAAATTCCCCTTTGCCACCTCCGATCTTCCCACCCCGATCCGCCCTCAGGCTCGGCGCTCGCAGGGCCCACAGGTGCCCGGCCGTGAGGCGGGTCCGTGTGGGGCACGGCCGGGGCTGCCCCGGGCCCCGCTGGCGCTTACCTTGGCGAGCGGGCACGTGTGCGGGACCTGGGGCCGCCTGCCCCGGGGATGGCGCAGGGAAGCGGCAGGGAAGCGGCCGGGAAGCGGCAGGGAAGCGGCAGGGAAGAGGCCGGGAAGCGGCAGGGAGCCAGCGGGTCCCCGAGGAGCCCCGGAGCGGGCGCGCTGCTCCCCGGAGAGGCAGCGGGGCTGCGGGAGCCCGGCTGGGGCACAGCGCTGCTCAGGCGGCGGCTCCGGGCAGGGCAGCGCGCTGTGGAGCTGCTCCCCGCCGCGGCGTTACCATCTCTCGGTCCCGGCGAGCAGCAGCGCCCTCAGGCACGGCCGGCATCTCCGGCGAGGGCTGGGAGCGGCATCGCGGTGTGTGCCTGGGTCGGTAACACCGGCACCGGCTTCTCCCAAGGAAAACGAGCACCCCAAAGAGTAAAATGCAACACAGATGGAAAACAGGCAGGACTGCATTGAAAGATGCTTCTGGGTCAGGGCTGTGCCGCTTCCCCGGTCCAACAGCACCATCTCCTGGGTGGCCGTGGCCGCTCGCCCCAGAGCGTCTGCCCGGGAAGAACCTGGGCGGCTTTCCTCGGCCATCAGCGTGTCTCGTTTATTTGCAGACACTATCAATATTTTTGCAATTGTTTCCTTTCACATCCTATTGCTTGTCTCTCATGAAGTATCACAGATGGATGAGTAAATAAATGGAATACTGAAGAATACTAGAATGTGTATATTTTCTTTTTAATCAGCAGTACAAAGCATTCTTGAATACCAGCCCTAAATCTGCTCTTTTCCTGAGCTGTGAAGGTTTAAATGTGTATCCAGTCTTCATAGAGCACATCATGTGCTGCTTCTCAGAGAATGCCTATCCTTTCTTCAAGGAAAAAAATCTTCTTGAAGAGCTGTTTAGAATTTAGACAAGTGAAATTATGAAAAAGAGTAGAAATGGTAGATTTCATAGTATTACCATTCAATGGGGAAATCCTATCTGACAAGTAGTACTTCAAAGATACTCCTTGTAGTGTGTATTTGAAAGATACACTAATGATAAGTGTAAGATAAAATGCTTCTTGAGATGCACCCTGTAAAAGCATGTGGTTTTCACTCACTAGATCATAGGTTTAAGACTAAAGGCTCCAAAAATTTATTCTCTCTATAGCTATTATCATACCAGTAACAAATAACTTTTGTATTTCAGTTTTCATTAGTCTACAAAGTGAAGATTTCTTTCACTATTCTGAGGCTAAATTGTACATAAAATCCTTCATGCTTTGAAGGCTGTGCTTATATAAGTCAAAAACTTTATGATTTCTTTTAATTCAATATTCATCCAAAGATACTCATCCAAAGCCCCTTTTAACTTAATTTACTGTTAAATGCCTGGCAAAATTTTACAGAAGCTTACCTTTAAAAGATTCTAAGTAGGTCCCTCATGCAAGTTTTAAGTTAGGAGGGACAATATGTAACTACAAATACAGACATACATGCCTGCACCTAGGCAGGAACAGTCTCGTGGCTTTTTATATAAAATTGTTGCAAAAATGTAAAGAAAAAATAATTTTCCCTGTTGTTTGCTAAATTAACATCTTGTTGATTACATACAGCCCTGTGCATTCATCTCAGTTACACCCTATGACTACCATGGATTTTATGGAGTATCATGGTCTTTCCTTTGCTCCTGGCCTACTCCCTTACTTCCAGAAATACAAGGCATAACAAGAAGCTGGATGATTGGAAAAAATTGTTGAAACTAAAGCCTGAATCCACTTAGCCATTTCAGTCCTATTTTCTGTGTAACTAAAACCTGCTTTCCCTGGGAGATTCTAGGAAAGGCCTCAAGTAGTTAAATCAGCAAGGCCATGATCAGGTCACATCAGAGACAGCACTGCTTTGACAGAGCTACTAAATGAAACAAGCAGCATCCCAAAGGAAAATCCAAAACCAGATAATGAACCACAGCCCCTTACAGAGCAGTGTGTTCACCTCAACTCTTTTAGCCAAAAAGCAAGCTTGGCCTACCACCCAGCACCAGTAACAATCCAAACTCTTTCCCTTTCCTTCTTGTCTTTCCACCTTTTCTCACAGATTCCTTAACTCACAGGTGACATGTATCTTGTAACTCATGAGTGCTTTTTTCTTCCACAGTCCTGTAATATGGATATTGAACAAACCTGTGTAAGAAGATCTGGTTTGATCTTCTGGCAGAAGATCTGGCAGAAGGGACATGCAAATCAGATTGGACAGGGATTTATTGATCAGGCTGCCAGCTCTGCTTTTTAATATTGCCCTTCTTCGAGGCAGGCACTGCCAGGGTCTTGCTGGGATTCTTGGTGACAGCTCAGGAGAGATTTTCTTTGCTACAATTCTTCGATTTCATGTTCTCAAGCTTGGTTGTTTTCTCTGCACTTTGTTAGTATTGACAGGCTCCCAGAAAACTCCTGCCAAAGATTTCTAGCCTACTTTTTAAAGAGAACCAGAGAACTCAGTGAGAACATGAAAATATTTGTCAGACCTAATATAAAGTCACTTAAGTATTTCAGGGCATTTAGATGGTATAAAGTTATTTTTTTCAGAGCAGACAAGCAATGAAGAATAATGACCATGTCCAAACATTTGGTGGCAAAATTAAGGCAAGTCATTAAAGCTGAGAAACACACTTGCTGTGTAACCCCTTGATATGCCCTGAGCTGTTAACAGCTGTTTTCTCAGGAAAACAACCTTTGTGGTAATTGATTTTAATGCTCCTAACACAAAATTTGCAGCACAATAGCATGTGTTTGCAACCTGTTCCCTTTTGCTCCTTACAGGACCAGGTCAAGAAGAGCAAAGAAACATTGGTGAAACTTTGGTGAAGGTTTAAAACAGTAGATCAGCTTTGGAATATGAACAATCTCATTTCCTTAAACCAAAGCACCTTGTTTCATGTCAAAGAGGTAAGAAGTGCTAACAAGTACAAAATATTAATGTATGATCTGATGGATAAGTTGGTCCACTCAGTTCAGCCTTTCAGCACAGCAGCAACACCAAGAATATCCTCAGAATAAAATGTAAATAATTACAGTAATGGTTTCCAGTTTGGTAAACACTCATACTGCGACCCTATATTAGAGTAACAATCCCACATAAGTTCATGTGCATTCACAAGTGTGTCCCTGCAAGCTCTCAGCAGGGCAATCCAACCAAGAGGGATCCAGCAGCATCTCACCAGAGGAGCAGGCAGCCAGAATTCCTGCCTGGCACAACACACAAGAGCACAAAGAGCAGGAATGGGACTGGCAGCTCCACACACCCACCCCTGATCCTGCAATGCTCCCACCCAGCCCTGCCCCCTGCCCTATCCACCAGAGCAGACCCAGCTCACAACCAGGCAGTTTTGCCTCTCTCTTCACTGGAGATAGCCAGGGCAGGTCCCCATTTTGCTCTTGGCTGTCCTCAGCAACTTCAGTTGGCCTTCCCAAGGCCCACTCCTGACCGCTGGTTACCTCTTTGGTCTTCACTCTACAGCAGAGGAACCCAGGATGAGCAAGCAGCTGCAGCAGCTTCTCCATCCCCTCCCTCACCTCCTGAGACAAGCTGCTCCTCCTGGGGAGAGAAGAAGTCACCCTTCATTCCACAGAACCTGTCACATCCTCCTGGCCAAGGATTCCTCATGGAGCTTCCAGCTGGCACCAGGCCCCCAGTGTGAGCTCAGCACACTCACTGGTACTCACCCCATACTCCAGTATTATGAGTTGCCTTCTCCCACTGCCTAAGAGCATGAGAAAAGCAGGTGCAAATGTCTCCTCGAGAGAGGCATGGGTATTTTCCTCAAAAAGAAAAATCACTTTCTCTGTAGCATCCCTTAGGGATTGGAAATACGTGTCTCTAGTTTGAGGACAGCAGAGGATGACGAGCAGAGTGCACAATACTGTCCATCTTCTAAAATGATCCCCTAGAACTAGTTTCTTGGGGAAAATACTGTCAGTCAACAACAAAATAAAGCTCTTTGTGAGCATCTGAAGTTTACAATTTAAGAAGATGGTAATTATTTTTATTGCAGCTGGTTTAACATGATCATTTTTATTAATGTCGACCAACTGCTCATGCACGCATTGGCTGGAAATGTACAGCTTGCACAGGAATGCAGGCAGAAATCCCACTTTCATTCCCCAGTGTGGGTTTGTCACACATACTTCATGGAATTCCTGCTACTCACTGAATAACATGTTCCAGTCAGGTAGAGATTGATATAAACACTACTGTGTGTATGTTATGCAAAGGATTAATCAAGTAATTAAAATCTGAAGAGGGGAAGAAAGTAGAAAAAATAGAAAAACTTCCATGGTTTTTAAAAGCAGGAATTCATGCTGGGAGAAAAAATTTGCTGCATAGAGAATAAAGACTACCTAACAATGCTGAAATTTTCTTTATGTTAAATTGCTGGCAGATATTACTGAAAAATAGTCAGTTTGTGCAGAAAACTAGAGAGCTATTAAAAAAAGCAATTATGGGGGATTATTTTTTAATAGATTTATTTAGTAGTCAGACTAAGAGTTAACTACTGAAGCAGAAAATAATTAAATTTTCTTCATTACCTTTTTGTTTACTGGGTACATTCATTTCAATAGGTCAACACAAAGACTTTTGAAATTTACTCTATTTTTAAACATCGTTTTACATTCAGAATGGCAAAAACTACTTGTGATTAGCCATAAGAAAGTTCATTTAATCTGAATTCAAATGCTCAGAACAAACCTTCTCTGGTACCCTAAGCTTTGCATGATGTGGTGTGGCACATGCACAGAACAAATCCTGCACTCACACCTCGGTGCCTCACAGCCCCAGGTGGAAGCTCCTGCTACACAGCGGCCACACAGGGACGGGCACAGAGCTGCTGTGAGTACCCACAACACACACACTGCACCGACCCCTGCTGACCCTGACTGCATCAGTTATACAGGGAGCTTACTGTTGGCAGTTTGGCAAATCCTGTGCAGAACGTTCTAGAATATCATCTCCACTGCTAGCTCAAGTGGGCAGGAGAGATTTAGAACCAGAACTTACATCAAATCTCTCCTGACTACAGGTTCCAGTCCTGTTCTCATCTTTCACTGACCATTTAGAATTTCTTCTTTCTCCAGAACACATTTTATATCCCATGCAGTGGAAAACATCCTAGGCTTCCAATCAAAAGTAGTATCAGTTTCATTAGACATTTAAAATAAAGAGCAACTACTGCAGACAATCAACATAAAACACAGTTTATTTCCAACCATTTGCCTAATTCACATGCAGACTGGTTTATATTAATTACACTGCATTTAAAAATAGCTTGGTTAGCTTTTAACCTTAGCAGTATTGCTATAGAGCTGAAGCTACACTGGTTAATATAATTTCTTTTCATTTAGAGAAATGTGGTTAGGTAGGTACTGAACACTTCAGAGACTTTCCACAAAGCAATATTTATCCATTCAGTAACCTTTCTGCTGCACTCACCTTACCCACATGAACATTTCATCTGTAAATCCCATGTTTGAAGACTTATTCTCCTGAGCACATCAGTCAGGAGAAAACACTTGGAAACACAACAAATATAAAAACATAGCAAGCAAATAATACAAGATTACAGTAATAACTGAAGTATTCTCCTGTACTATTTCAAGCTAGAATACTGAAGCCTTAAATAATTCCCACATTTTAGCACTGACACAGAACTCCCATACACAGAGTATATAAGCACGGGGAAAAGCTGTTTTGCAAGAGGTAGAAAAGGTTTTATAAAATATTCAGGCACAATTCTTAGCAGTGTTAAAAGCCATCAGAAAGTTACAAAGTAATAATGACCACTATACATGTATTTGTACAAGTTCTGTTTATTTTTACCCTTCAGAATAAAAGTATATTTCATGCACACTCATATAATCTTTTTTCTCCTATATTGTTGGAAAACTGTTTTTCTCCTATACTGTGTGTGATTACACAGGTTTTACAGGCTCTCAGGAAGTATTATCACCAGAAGTTAAACAGAAAAACAGATGCACTATTACTTAATGCTTTTTCAAGAGAAGCAAGGGAATGCAAATGCTGTTTGTATAGGTTCATGTATCAAAGAACAGACAATCATACATGTAAAACCCATAAAAATATTATTAGTTCTTTTGGTTTACTCCCACCTCAATGAAGAAGAGCGCTTTTAGAAGTGAACTTTTTTAAAACACAGATTTTCACAAACATTTGCTTTACAGTGCAGTGGTTATACTCAAATTTTCACAATACCCATAAATCAAAATACCAAGATCACTACATATACCATGAGCTAAGAGACATTCACTTAGTGTCAGCTCACACAGATGCTTTCCTTGACCTAAAGTATGTAAGGCTTTATGGGCAACAAGTTCTTATCAAAGATTTGCTTTATTCGTGTCACAGCATTTTGTTTTTCTCATGTTACTTTTTCTCTTGGTCTTTTTCTGCATCCAGCAGCGCTGAACGGATTCCCAGTTTCTTCAGCTCTTCTACAAGATCTCCATTCTGGTGCATCTGGAGGAGTATATCACAGCCACCAACAAATTCACCATTGAGGTACACTTGTGGGATGGTAGGCCAGTTGGAGTAGTTTTTTATTCCTGAATAAGAAAAAACAAAATGATTAGTGGTTTCCCTCCCTCTCTTAATAGAATGGTATTTTAAAAGGAAAGCATGACTTCCACCTGACTCCACCGCAGACATTCCAATTTCTTTCCCATAAAGGCAAAAAGATAACAAGAGCACTATCAGAAAAAAAAAACCTGTATTAAAGTTAGGTTTGTTTCTCACCACGACTCAAAGATATAGGTTGAAAGATATGGAGTCAGCCCCTGTACTGACTTCAGCAGGAACTGGAGAAACACATCTCTCTTTACTCCCAACAAGAAAACATGACTTTAAAACAATTACAGAAATGAGAAGTATTGAAAAATATTGAGAACTGTTTACTTTCTGTTGTATTTCCCAGAGGGACTTTAAAATACTTTATACTCTTACTGAACTCCTACAGTTATACTTATTCCTGCAATTTCAGCTGCAAGATACATTTGCCCCTGTAGAGGCCTTATGAATTTCAAATTGCTTTATCTTTGAATGCCAGACCTTCCAGCACATGGGAGGGGCACAAAGGCTGAAGCCTTTTTAAAAGTGCTCATTTAACAAAACACAGCTCAAGTCACAATTATGAAGTACAGAACTAAAGTTTAAAACTATACTTCACAAAAGGCAAATGTAAGACCACCCAAAAATACACAGTGATCAGCTGATACACACTGGAACAGCTTGCACTTAGACATCACAAGAAATTACACAAGAATCCTTGTATCTAAATTGCCACTTATTTAAATGATCCTTCACACAAAGCCATCATTTCTGTAGCAAAGGAAATAGCTAAAACCTACTGTGCCTATTTTTATAACACAACCACAAGTATTTGATTAGATGACAAGTTTTGAATTCAACATTTTTATGTATTTTCAACATGCAGTGCCTGGATTTTTTCCAACAAAGGCATGAAAACAAACTTAAGCCTACAGAGGCACCTTTTCAGAACAACAGAGCCCACTCACCTTGGAAGCCAACCCCCCACCAACAAATATTAGACCTGAATAGCTGATAGCACAAGAGAACTTGTTTTCCCCTAAGAAAACATTTTAGCCTCTAGAGACTAAAAAGACAAAACTCAAAATACTCAAGGTAAAAAAAAAAAAACATGTAAAGAAATTATGCTCACTTTATTGGAGCTTAAACCACTTTATTTTTTAGTAAATATGTATAAGTGGAAATATATACAGTGTATATACTTTTATACTTAATGTATAAAAGATGCAATATAGCTAATAATTAATTCCCCTTAGCAAAATACAACATGCTTTAAAAATCCACTAACACAAATCAACCTAGAAAAAAAGGGTGTTGTGACTAAGGGTTTCTAACCACTACATAGGTCAGCTAAGATATTTCACTCTGACTTCAGATTTTGTGCATGGACAACCCATGTTTCATAAGCCCAAAACATAAAGCTTAGCATATAAACCAAGGCCAAAGGGAACCCATAACCATCCAACCTCCATCATTACCACTTGTAATTTTTTCCTTAGTATGCAACATTTTTAAGCTTTGATGTCAACTTCCACTTAGCAATACTTTTCTTAAATCCTCTTTGGCTTTTGAGTACTCCAAACTGCTTAAACTGCTCTAAATATCTTTTAACCCACCAAAGTTTTAATTAAAAACCACGTTCCATGATTAAGACATGCCTAAAGATGACTCTCATCAAAGAGCCACTGCAGATATGAAATAGAGCTCATTTTTCTTAAGATACTGCGATGCTAAACATGAACTGAGAACCAAGGGTTCTGCATTATAAACCTTCTGCTAAGAAGCATTCCAAGGTAATATTTACACCAACAATTCTTTCATAGAAATATTTTCTTCAAGGACCCAACTGCACACACATACAAGCACTGATAGTACTTTCAAGGATCTAACCAGCTTCAGATAAAAACAAGAATACCATGAAGCTCATTTGCTCTGTGTGCTGCATTTCTTGTGCTGGACAAGCTGCTTTAAATGCCTCAGAGCTGGGGCTCTCCAGGTCACAAACTGAACCCTCCCTCCCCTGGGCACCCTCCTCCCCCAGGGCAGCACCCCCTGACCCTGCTGCACTGGGCTTACAGCAAGTCAGGGCTGCAATTGCTGCACTCGGGGTGCACATCTGGGATGATTCTTCTGGACATCCCAAAGGATCTCCATCCCCTCTCTGCAGACTGGCTCCTTGCTGTACTTCAGAAGCTGCAGCTTCTGCTCTGAACCTCTGTTTACTTTGGAAAAACACTCCACAGGTCAGGGTGTCAGTCTGACAGCTCTGGCAGCACATTTAAGGTAACTGAGAAACCAGGATTGGTGCAAAGAGCTACAGAAACGGGTACCCAGCACATTCCCAGCCCTCTCCCCAGCTCCAGGTACCAATTCTCAGCCTCCCTTGGCAGCATTAGCACTAATGAAGGATGGGCCATGTCAAAGAACTGAATCAAGCAACTCTCATTCCTAACATACTTGCTCCAGAAAAGCAACACATTTTCATGGATATCACAGAATCATTAAGGCTGGAAAAGACCTCTAAGATCACCAAATCCAACTGTTATCTCAGCACCATCATGTACCAGTAAACCATACCACAAAGTGTCATATCCACATGCCTTTGAAACACTTCCAGGGATGGAGATTCCAACACTTCCCTGTGCAGCCTGTTCCAAAGCCTAAGTACCATTAGCACTGATACAAGCTTTACTGAGGGAAGGCTAGCCAAGGGTGGGAGAAAGGATCAGCAACACCTGCTTGGCAGCATCCCATGCTTAGATAGAGACAGCAATGAAATAATCTGAGGGTGAACTACCCCAACAGTTTAAACCATCGATTTTCCAGTATCTAATCCCAAATGTCTCTGCCTCAGTGACTGGAACCAGTCTAACACTGTCCATCAGCTGAGAGCTGACTGAAACCTGAATTGCCATGGAGCCCAAGAGAGTGCCAAGGTCTCTCAGACCAGCTTTGATAAGGATTTGTGTCAGAGATCTGTATCTTCAGCTCAAGTTCAGACAGATCACATGAAGTACCAATAACTTTAGTTTCACAGATCTGAGTTTTTAGGTAAAGAGGCAAGCAGGGGAGTTGTTCTAGCCTTACAGCTTGCCATATTTTAGCACGGTGTATGTTTCACCAATTGAACTATAACTAGCTAAAAATAAGGTGTTTCAATAGATACAGGCAAGAAACCAACAAGCAATCCAGACATGCCTGAACTACTCTTTCTCCAACAGCCTGCCCCTACTACAAATGTATAAACACACATTTATTCAAACATTGAAGTTAGGTTCAGGTGAACACAAAGCTGGTGGCCAGCTCTCTGATACAGAGATTTCCTTGCAGATCAGTCCTTTGCTGATTTATTTGATACTTGCACAGCTAAAGGTTCCACGCCCCCTGACCAGCCCCCATGCAGAGCAGATCAGGCTCCCAGGGAGAGCCTAGCAAGGCTCACATGGTGCATATCTAAATGTTTGGCACTGAGGCCAGATCCTGCCCTTCAGGCAGTCACTGATAGAATACAGTTGGCAACTTAGACAACTGCAACTTTGAGCAGCCCTGTCCTCTCCTCTGTCAGAGACTGCCACCCACAGAAGCAGGCACATCCTCACATCCTGGCTTTTAGGGTGCAGTAGGTGATACAGCTGAAGCAGTACAACAATTCTGCTGTGGCTGTGCCATTCTCCAACTCCTCAGAGCTCCATTCTTCATGCTGGCTCTGGCACTCAGCTCACTGTGCAAACTGCTGCTTCAACTTGCAGGCCCAGTGATCCAGTTAATATAATGAGCTGGCCCTCTGCACAGCTGGACAGGTGCCAACGCTGGTGCATGGAAAGGACCAGAACAACTCCTTTAAGCACCTGAGAACCAGCAGGATATTGTGTAAGGGCACACTCTGTGACTGCATTCTGTGTAGCTTAGACACTGGAGGGCCTGATCAGGACACTAATTTCAATTTAAAGCCCCGGTAGCCAGGAGGGCAATAACCTCTCTCCTTGCCTAGCACAAGCCCAAGTTCATGTGGAGGAAAAATGTAAGTTACATAAAAAGAAAATACTATCTACTCACATGGTCAAGTGCTCAGGGCATAAAGGCACTGCCCATTCAGAGGCTCACTAAAGTCCCCTCAACCAAAAGTGAAATGCTGATGGTTTGATTTCAGGGTTTTGTTTCCTCCTTTTTAGTTTATGAATTGTTAGAAGAGACAAGAGTTTGTACTAGCAAACTGTACAATTAATAAATTCAGATATGTAAACAAAGTTTAGACAATTACCATGACTCACTTGCAAAGGCAGAGGAAGATTTACTTGAACAAAACCAACCCTCGTAAAAGATGCCATTACACAGAAATTCCAGTATCTAAGCTTTTATACCATACCAACTATTATAGTTGTGAACTGAAAAGCAAACAAGGACTGGAAAAATCAGCCTTTTAGCAAAGAGCTAAAAAAAAACTGAGTTAGTCAGATGACACCAAAAACAAAGGAGAACAAAGTCACCTGATACATGCCAGCACGTGGCTTTACATCTCAATTTAGTGTATTCTGGGCAAGAACTGTTAATGCCACACACATACAAGACTAATTACTATGTACTTGCATGTATTTTTTTTTAACTTTCTCAAATAACCACATAAAACTTCAACAATCAGCTACGCTCACTGAAGAGGGAAACATGAAAAGCATTACCAGAACAGATTACTAGCTTTCCTCAATGGCAAAAAACCTTATATAGAATAGCTACTACCACCTGTGCAGTAATGGTGAAACTATTACTAAGTATTTGTTGTGCAAATGATTAACATAAATTTGCACTTTATCAGGAGAATCCCAGCAGGCAGTGCCAGCTGGGAATCAAGTGGTGCAAGTCCAAGCCATACGTGAAATTTCACCATACTGTTCACAGGAAAGACAAAACCTGATAATGCAGTATTTCAGGGTCTCTAATGCAGCTCTCTATCTCTGACCCAGGCAGGGCAGGGTGGCACAAAGAGCCCGATCTCCAATCATCACCCTGCACCCACAACTGCGCTCTGCTGATAACTGAGACCTCCTCAACACTACGAGGGTCACAAAAACCAAACCAGGGCGTCTGGGCAGCAACCTCAATGGCACATCTCTGCGATACACTCCCAGTTCCACCAACACCAAACAGAATCACAGAATTAATTAGGTTAGAAAAGACCTCTGAGATCATCGAATCCAACCCATGACGGAACAGACTGAACCCCATCCTGTCAACCGGACCATGCACTGTGTGCCACGTCCAGCCCTTCCTCAAACACCTCCAGGGTCGGTGCCTCCAACACCTCCCTGGGCAGCCCATCCCAATGCCTGATCCCCCTTTCTGAGAAGAAATTCCTCTTAGTATCCAACCTAAGGCTCCCCTGGCACAACTTATAACTGTCCTGTTGTTGCCTGGGAGAAGAGGCCGATCCCCGCCTGGCTACAGCCTCGTTCATGCAGTTATAGAGTAATAAGGCGGCCGGTCCCATGCACCATGGACTCCTGCCGGTGAAGCACCGCCAAACCCCCCTGCCGCTCCTCACAGGACACGGGCTCCAGCCCCTTCCCCAGCTTCGCTGCCCTTCTCCCCACCATCTACCCTCGTTAAAAAACAACAGAGCCCAACCCAGCCCAGGCAACAAAGCCAGAAGAGCCAAGTTACAGGTGGCCCAAGCGGGCAGGGCCGCTCCCGCAGCGCCCGAGGGCACTAAGCCAAGCCCGCCCTGCCGGCAGCTCCCGAGGGCCCTTCCCCAGGACAGCCGGCCCGGCTCTGCCCGCCAGGCCCCGCAGAGGCGGCACCCAGAGGTGACCCGGACGCTGACCTTGGCGGAGGTCGGGGTCCTGCAGCACGTCGTGGGCGCGGTAATCCTCCACGCCGTGCAGCCGCAGGATCTGCACCACGGCGTTGCTGAAGCCGCAGAGCGGCTGCGCCGGGCTGCCCTTCATGAACACCACCACCGGGTGCTCCCGCACCAGCCGCTCCACCGCCTCCCGCGACCCCGAGCCGCCGCCGCCCTCAGCGCCGCCGCCGTCCCCGGCCGCCTGGCTGAGCGGGCGCCCGGCCCGGCCCCGCAGAGCGACGCCGGTTCCGATCCGCCATGCCGCCCGCACCGCCGCTCTCATCGCCCCGCCGCCGGCACCGCCGCACAGCACCCGCACCGCCCGCCCATTGGCGCACGGCGCGACGGGCCGCCGGAGAGCTTCCTCCGATAGGCGCAGGCACCCGCCAATCATCGCCCACAGCCAATAGGGCTGAGAGACAGCGAAACCCATCCCGCCCAGCAACCCTGAGGTGGCTCCGCTTTCCTAGTGGAGGGAACAGAACGGCTGCAGCTGCATTGGGAGAGGGGTCTGTCAATCAACCGTGGATCGATTAATCCCGCCCCCTTCCCAGACGCGATTGGTCAGACTGCCCCAGGGTGGGGCTTTTCTCGGGATGTTCGGGGGGCGATTGGCGTAACGTTCCTTCCGTTTCCGGGTAGTGGCCTCACGCGGGGCCTGGTCCCAGTCTGAGCGCCGTCCCCAGCGTGGACGGGCCGCGCTTCCCCCATTCCTGGCATGGACGGGCCGCGCTTCCCCGCTTTCCAGGGTGGACGGGCCTTGCTTCCCCTCATGCACCCCTGTCGGCTCCGCGGGGAGCGCCAAGCCGCACGGCGGGGAGCCGCTGCTGGGCGGCCGCTGCTGGGCTCAGCCTCTGCCTTCGGAGACTCCCGGGCCGTGCCGGCGCCGCCGGCCCTCGGGCGGGCTCTGGGATTTATCTCGCCGGCCCTTTGGTGGTGGAGCTCCCTCGGGCCGGGGCTGGCTGAGGGTCAGGGCAGATGCCTGCAGAGGGGCCGATGGAGCCGGTCTGCGCTGCAGGGCCGCCGGCCGTGCGGGGTGAAGCCGCGGGGCTGGAGCGTGCTCGGTGGCAGCGGAGAGGCCGCTCTGGGACCAGCAGCGCCGTTCGGTCGGCACCTTCTGCCCCCGTAGGCGGCTGGGGCTGTGTGTGGGCAGCCGGTAAGCTGCTGCATGGGGCTGTCGCCTTCCTGGCTTTGGCCGTGTCCAGGGAGCGATTGGACTGCGTTCATCTGCCCGGGTTTGGTAGATTTTTGATGGGATAAAGCAGGCGGCTTGTCCCTGAGAAAGCAGCGGTGCCGTGCGTGCTCAGGCTTGGTGCTGATGGTGGAGACCGGAGCGGTTTTGCAGAGTTTGACCTTTTCTCCCGCGCACCTGGCAGGGGTGGCAGCGGGGTGGGAAAATGGGAGCGAGATCGGGCTGGTGCCTGCGCAGCGGGATGGTTCAGTCGGTGCTGGAGCAAGGGCAGAACTGCCTGATGTAGCCAGAGAAGGGCTGGGTTTGGAGCGTGTCCTGCAGCCTGGCCTGTGCCGCCAGCTGTGCTCGGGCTCCTGGGCAGATGCCGAATTCTTTCCAAGAACTTGGCGCAGAGCGTGGCGGTCTCCTAAAGCAACAGGGCCTATCCTGTAAGTAGAAGAACATGTTGATGATTTTTCCTCTCTACTGAAATACAGTCTCTCGCAAATAACAAGCCACATTGTATTTTGAGTGCTAATTTATATTGCAGCTGCAGTAGCTGGACTTTTGTTATATTCATGACCATTTGTCTTATTTATATCTGTAAGGAAAAGAACTTTTACTATCCAGTTCTGTTCTTGTGAGAGCTTTGCAGACCAGCTTGTTTTCAGCATTCAGAAGAGTGCTCACCTAATTCTTGTTTTTTATGGAATCCAGCTGATGCTTGAGTGATAACTTTGTTTTAGTTTTTTTGAAGCCACCCTCAGGATCGTTTCTCTTGAATTTTATTTAACTTTATTAGGAACAGATTCCAAAGGGAATTGTTGCAAACTTGCCCCTGCCATCCCATGTGAATAGGTTATGAATAAGTACAGTGTTGCTGCAGTATTTAAAAGTAGATGTATTTATGAGGAAACACTTTTAATCTGAGGGCAAAGTTGATATGTTGTGTTGCTGATGAGCACCATGTATGTTGTGAGTTGATATGTTCTGCTTTCAACAAAACATCACGAGCTGTGGTGATCAAGACACAGAGCAGTGTTTGCTTTCTGTGGTTAATACGTTGTGATTGACATGGTGAAGGTTGTGAAGTATAAAAAAAATGTCCTGTCCATGGTAGATGGAACTGCAGTAACTTATGCAGAGCAAAAGTATGTTTCCCTATTTGTTGGACTGTTTCTATATGGGAAGACATAAAAAGTGCTAAGTGTAATATCCCAAGGGGTCTCCTTTGTTATTTTAATCCAGTATAAAGATTCCTTGGAAGTGAGAGTGGAATTAAATAAAAATTGATGACAAGAAAGATAACTTTTTATTTTTAAAGACAACTAAGTGTTTTCTTTCAATGAAATATTGGGCTAAGAACAGAATACTGTGGTATCTGCCTTCCTTAATTTTGTCCTAGCTATTCCTACAAAGCTCATTAAAAATAAGTAACACAAAGACATCAGACTCAAGTGTAACAAACCCTTGTGAGTATACATCCTTTCAGAAACCACGTAGGGCTGCAGTTTAATCCTCTGTAGTCCAAGAGGTGCCCCTGGTTGCTGTACCCTGGGCACACCAGGCTTGCAGAGAGAGCGGCAGGAGGAAGCCGAGGCACGGCTGCCGGAGCAGCAGCAGCGTGCGCAATGTTCCTCCCACAGCTGCCACCCTGTTGCCACGGAGGTAATGACTTCTCCCGTGTCATTATTAGTCTATCAACAGTCAGAGCAATTTGGCAGTCTGATATTGTTCAGCAAATAGAGTGATGTCTGCTGAACACTGAAAAAACTGCTATAAAATGCTGGGAAGCTTCTCAGAAGTCTTGTGCACTAGGTTAAATAGAAGTACTGGATTTGTAGTTACTGTAGTTTTATGAGATTGGCCTATGAGATATTAAGCTTAACAGAATGCCTTTTCATAAAATATTTAGTATGGTTAAATACTTTTGGATTATGCAATATGCAGCACTCAATTAGAGGATAATTGAGTACTGATAAGACTTAAAACAATTTGCCCATGTACACTCTAGAAACAAATAATTATGTCACCAGATTCCACCTTCTATTAGTCTAAGTGAAGTTTTTTGTGTTTTCCAGATAATTATTTAAATCATCTGTTCAGAAGAAACACTAATGGGATTTGCAAAGACTCCTGACATTTTGCTGATGCTCCTGTTAGAAGACCTCTCACCGCATTTTGGAAACACTAATAAAAGCACCAGTATTCAAACTGCAGGGTTTAAATGCTCACAGTGAGTCATAACCTGGGTTAACATCAGGCATTCTGCTGCAGAACAGAATTATGATTTATAAGTTTGTGGTTTGTTCTCAAATGGTGTACAAGGAGGTGGACATCCGAGAATGGTACTGTCAGCAAAAGGGTTTTTATTTGTTTTTTAAAATGCTAGGGCTAAGTTAGCTGGGGAGAAAGAAAAGTCTCATTTCAGCTTATCAGAACAGGACATGTCTTCATGTTCAAGTCTGATATCTGTGTCATTCTGAGTTGTGATAGTGACTGAAAATGAAGTTCCTTCTTGTGCCCTAACAATTGAGCTCTATTTAGCTGGGGTTTTTTTTTGTTTATTGAAGTTTTTAAGTGGGATAGCTTGAGCTCCACGTGTTTTGCATGCCAGGTAAATCATCTCTGTGTACCATCATGGTATCATCTGGCAGCACCAACATATCCTCAGTTTTGAGAGCATTATGAGTTTTTAAAATGTGCTTACAATTCTGAGCTGCCTAAATAGTGAACACTGAAAACACATCTGTGAAATGTTCCTGGTTATTTTGGAAATGTGCTTGTTTTAAAAAGTTGTGCAACAAACAGCAGAAATATAAAAATGCTGTGGGGGTTTTACAGGGAAACTGACATTTTGAAATCTGAACTGTACCTAACTTCCTGTTTTGGGTCTGACCTGGAGATCTATAAGCAAGTTTGTTTCTGAACTGGATTAAGTTATATCCATAGATCAATGAAATAATATCCATGGATTTTTGGCACATTCCTAAGAGTGTTTTCATTAGCCTTAAAATACAATGTTCCATTCCATAAATGAGATCAGTGAAGAATATTTACAAAGTGACCTGTGTCAGTTTAACTGATGGGGATAAACATGACCTAAGGCTTGATTTAAACCATGTAAAGAGCTTTGGCAGAGAGGGGTCGTGGTAATCATCCAAGGAGAAATGTCTGAGCCCCACATTTAAGAAATAGAATGGAAGGTCATGTTCAGGCTTGAATGTGGACCTTTAAAAGAGGCACTCTTGAGACTTCATTTATTCTTAATGACACTGATGTCACTGTGTGCCTCTTTGCACTGAGCTTTGTGAGTTGTGACACTGTCTTGAAACAAGGACAAGTAGTATGGCCTCTGTAATAGAGGAGCAGATTTGTTCTTTGGGACAAGCAAGCTGCTTGCAACTGTTCTGGCATATGAAAATGTGTTAGATCCCAGTTTCTGATTTGCAGATGGTAGTGATTGAGTCTTTCAGTATTACAGAGGAAGCATAACTTTGTATGTATCTATTTCCATGCAGAACTAAGAAATACTGCCTCTAATGGGAACACCTCTGGCCTCTTTTCATCCAGGAATTAGGAGTGCTAAAATCTTTGATGGACCTTAGAAAAAGATTGGGCAAGCTCAAGAAAAAATCAATCTGCCAAATATAAAGATGCCATTATGGTATCAAGTCCTGAGCCATAGAAGGCCAGGTGTCAGAGCCTATGCCACAGCATGTGCTGCAGTGGAGAGGGCCAGGATATACAGAGTATCATCATACAATTTCAGGAAGCTTCAACCCCATACAGAGTAACCCCCATACCACTGTAGAAGGCTTCAAGCATGTACCCATGCAGAGTAGTAACACAATATCACTTCAGAGGGCTGCAAGTGTCTGCTCATCTTGTTCTTTAGCCCAGCCTTTTATTCCCTCATGTTGATGCACTGCACCTGTGTGCCTCTGTTCCCTTTGTGGTTGCTCAGTGCCCCTGGGCCCTCCAGGGCTCATTGCTGTCAGTGCTGCTCACCTGCTGCTCACAGCTGTGCCCACTGGGGATGGGCTGGGGCTGCCCCACTCCCAATCACCACAAACTGTTCCTACAGCTGGGGAGTGGGACTGAACTATGTGCATGTCCTGTTCTTTGTTTCCTGTGTGCTCACTTGTATCCAGTGTCACAGAAACAGAGTCTTGGTGTCTGGTATGGTAATTTGTACAACTATATTTTATTTGAAGTGCTGGAAGTGTCTTGGCTTTTAGTAAGGCTGGGAAAACCCCATGGCACTCATTGCTTGTAAGAATGCTTCTTGTGCCCCAGTTAAGGTTTGCCAGCAGGCTCTGTCACAGCAGTGGTGACAGGGACGCTTTCATTGGCTCAGTTTATTTTAAAAACGTGCAGGTGCCGTGAGGCACAAGAGCATCTGCAATTATCGTGCATGTCGTGACCACGAGGGGGCCCTGGCAGCTCCGGTCAGAATTACACACTGACCACAGGAGCAGGGCTGATTGCTTGGTGCCTCAGTGGTTACATCCCTTCTTGTTCAGCACTTCTGAATTACCTTACCTCTTAATATGTGTATATATATATATATATTTTAGTTACAGTATTTTGCTAAGTAATTTTGAGAAATGCATCATTACAAAAAATCTAAACTGGCTATTTGATCTCCTCTGTGGCAGAAGACAGTACCAAGCATGTCATCACACATGAGTTTTCATCTGTATGGACAATTTCCCCAAGTAGAAGTTCAGGAGTTTTGCACACATCGCTGTATTTGTAAAGTAGAAAGAATTGGTATGAAGAATCTTAAATATAAGGTTTTTTGTATATCTTAAGAGGTTTTAAGCTTGGTACTACAATATTTCAATAAAGATTTTATTTCTTTGCACACCCTTTATTCTTTCATTTTTTTCTAGGAATATGTGTTAGTGAAATCAGCAGCTGCTTTGAACTTGCTGTGCTTTGAATCCCTGCTTGCTGACCACAGATACTGATGTGTGTATGTTAAAAGTGGCCATGAGTACAGTAGGACTGTTTTTGTACCTGGTCTGTAGAGTTTTTATGTGATGTGAAGAAAAACAGAAATGCAGAAACTTAAAATGGGAGAGGAGGAGTGGGTGTGTTGGGCATGCTTGTATTTGTAATGTGTGGACTCAAACATGAAGCACAGAGTAAAAGTATCTCTTGTGGGAGGCAAACTCCTAAAGGGGAGCCCAGAAACTTGAATTTTTAGATTGATACAGTTAATTAAAAAGAAAAACTTGTAAAACCAGAAATAACAATATACAGATAAAGGAGGTTTGGGGGGGTTTTGATGTTCTAAAATGTTTTTATTCTCTGTTTCTGAAGTATAAATATGTGTATATTTTGAAAATCTGACTTTTCAAAGAGTACTTCCAAATGCTGCATAGAGATACAGTGATTTTCATTACTCTCACTGTGTACATGCAGTGGTTTTATAACTGCATCACACAAACAGGTTTTTTGGGGGACAGTTTTTAACTATGTGCTTTAGAGGGCAAGCAGTTCTTTCATGGAACAAGCAGCTTCTCCACAAATGCAAGCATATGCATCTTTCCTAAATTTCCTTTAAAATGATTGCATGCTTTCTCATGCTTCCCTTTAAGTAAATTTCTTGCAATTCAGTGATTGAAGTTTCCATCCTGCAGTGCTTTCATGTTTCCTCTGAAGTTCATAGTAGCCTTCTTCCCTTGCTAATATCCATGGCAGCTGGGATTGCTCCCCAGCCTCAACATAGCTGGCAACTTGCAGGGTAAAGAACTGGGCCCTGAAAGTTGTGTGTCATTTAATTGTAGCAGTTCTGGGGCTTGTATAAAGGCCTGCTTTATAATCAGCTTGACTTCATTTTAAACAGACAAACAAAAGCATTTTCAGCCTGGGAAAAAGCTCTGAGTTTCAGAACAATCACTTTCCTTGTCACAGTGATGCTCGGATCACTCTGAATCATCCTTAGACTCCCTTTCTTATCAGTAGGACTTGTGCTCTTTGTTCACATGCTACTTTTCCATCCTTGCTAGTCCTGGGAGACAGGAGGAGACAAAAGTGTACCCTCACAGCTGCTTTCTGTCACTGTACTTTAGTTTGAGACAATCAGAGTAAGTAGATCTGTGCTGTTTTAGTTTCATGCTTGACTACTGTGGTGAATTATTTAAAGGTCTGTGTGCCATGGAAGGACGAAAATAAAACTAAAAACTTCCTAGATGGAAAGTCCTTCAAACACTGGCATACAGCAGTTGTTTGGTGCAGTATGTATTTCCAATCCCTTAAAAGACTAGATCTGAACAAATTGTTCTACAAACCTATCATGTCTAGGAAAAGGGAGACTAATATTGGTGAAAGTGTAGCTCCAGACTACTGTGAGTCTCAGAGAAATTGGTATAACAAAATTGTATTTGTGTGGGAAGGGAAGCAAGGAATAACTAATTATGGAATGTCATATATCAACAGTTGTCGTTCTTCTCTCTTCAGGGGACTTCAGAGAATATTTTCTTAAAGTAGTTGTCAACAGCTTCTATAATTAAAAAAAAAAAATTGTGGAGAGTAGAAAGGAAGAAAACCTAATGCAGTCGAATTGCACACAGGAGATTTGATTTCAAATCCTGATTTTCATGGAGTCTTGGCTTCCCCTGGCTCATTTGCTGAGTGCCAATGGGGGCATTGCTGTTAGCACTGCATCTTCCTAAACCTCCAGCCTTCCATTTTGCTGCTGCTCCCTTCACACTTTCAAAGCACATCAAAGAGGCCCCTTCAGGTACTGGAAGGTGCTCTAAGTTCTGCCTGGAACCTTCTCTTCCCTTGTGACCCTGCCTGTGTGTTGCTCAGTAAACTGCAGTGTGTTGCACCAGGCTGTCAGGGTAATTGATCAGGACTGGACTTCTAGGCCAGCACTGAGAGTTCACAGGATGTGACCAGACTTTGAGTGTATCACAGCATTTGTGAATTTGAAAATGGGGTAGTTCTTATTGAGCGTAATTGGAATTACAGTGTCCCATTTGCCCTGCATTTCTGTTCCTTAGTGTTGAATTTGCTCTCACTCAGAATAAGACCAGTTTTCCCCAGCCCCTCTTGATATCTGAGGTGAGTTGGGATGAAAAGGGTGTTATTTTTCTGCCAAATTTAATGCAACAAAAAAATTGGCTGAACTCTGAAAGTGACAGGGTGTTGGGACTGATCCAATAGCACAAAGTTGTACTTTCCTGTGGAGGTAGTCAGCCTGTGCTCAGGTGTGGAGCCAAATTTGACAAAAGGTAGAGTCCAGCATATGCAACAGGGAGAATACAAAATGCTGGGTTTAAGTCCGTGTGGTCTCTGGGTGAAGAAAAAACGGGAAGTTCCCCTGGTTTACCAGTGTGGTCCTTGGCCTGGTGCTCCTGAGGATCTGTTTCTTTGTCATCAGCATTAAGAGTTCTTGATTCCTCACTAACTGAGGAGAAGTTCTTGTGCAGCAACTCCCACCACCACCCACAAAAGCTTTCTGTCAAGCAATGTGAAATGTCTTGTAGCCATAACACAACACACAAAAAATGCTGAGAAGCTCCAATATTGAAACCTCTCCTCTCAGGCTAAAGACATGTCATGGTATGCTGCACAGAAATGTTACTCTGCCAACAAATGCTGTCCCTCCCACCCTGACATAGCAATGTGACTCATTATTTGAGTATATTGCTCTACCCAAGCAAACATAAAGGAAAACATCCTAATATCTTGTAATAGTAGCTTGTCATCAGTCATGAGCATGAATCAATGGGTGTGTTACACTAATAAGAGAGAGCAGCTACCCTGCAGCATTTTAAGTGGTTCTCTGATACCCTGCAGACATCATGCAGGCCCTCCTGTGCAGTAATCCATGCCAACACTTTTGTAGCATTTGGTGCTTTCCACCCAATCTCTTGGGCATTCTGCTCATCACAGGAAATGCCTGAAAATGCTATATATTCACTGACTAAATACTTGTGGTTTGGTTTATAGGCCAGGCTAACTGCTTCTAAAAATATATTCCTTTCTTCCAAAGCAAGAGATCTAGGGCTGCTGTTTGCTACTTTTCAAAGCCCCTCTACTATTCCACACTGCTTGCAGTCATTCTAACCTCTCCTTTGTCATTTAGGTGTGGTTTGTGGGCAGCTTTTTATTGTTTGAGTAATGCACTGAATGCTCCTTTACTTAATGCCTGCTGTTTGCCTGTGTGTAGGGATTTTTCTAACTCAGCATGTACAAGCTGTTTGAGGAGTAGAATCAGAGCCATGAAAGCCTCCACATGGGGAATTGCAGAAAAGGAGCTTAATTCAAGCAATTTTTAGATACAGTGATGTATTGTCCCCCACCAGCAAGCTTTCTGAATACAAGAGGTTTAAAAGGTCTGGGTTTGCAAAGTAACTTCCTAAGGGGTGGTTTCCTAAGGAATTAATCTTTGTCATTAACAGCGTTCATCTACTCACCATGATAACTGAACCTGCTTTCTTAAGGCGAACTCACAAGTAAGATTTTATATTCTCTGTCATCTACCTATTCTAGACACATTCCTTTGTAGTGTAACCCTTTTGGACTGTATCCATTTCCTCACACTATTCCAAAGGTCATTGAGAGATAGTCAGCTCTGAATTACCATGGGCAAGGGCAGTTGCATAGGCATAGATTCAATTTTACACATTGATAAAGATATGAACTTCCTCAAGTAAATAGTCTGTCAAAGGCAAGACGTGTGTGGTGTTCACAGGGGTCCCCGGATGAGGGAAGAGACAAGAATCTTGACTCCATGTTTCAGAAGGCTGATTTATTATTTTATGATATATATATTATATTAAAACTATACTGAAAGAATAGAAGAAATGATTTAATCAGAAAGCTTGAAAGGAAAGGAATGGAATATGGAATGATAACAAAATCCTGTGACTGAGCAGGCAGTCTGAGACAGCTGGACTGTGATTGGCCATTAATTAGAAACAACCACATGAGACCAATCAAAGATCCACCTGTTGCATTCCACAGCAGTAGATAATCATTGTTTACATTTCATTTCTGAGGCATCAGCTTCTCAGGAAAAAAAAATCCTGGCAAAGGGATTTTTCAGAAAATATCATGGCTACACAAACCAGCGAATGAATTATTTTCCAAGTTAGTTGAAAGGCTTGCCGAGTAACACAAGGAGATTACAGCACTCAGTTGCCCTCTCAGTGCCAATTTAAAAGGTCAGTCACCCCAAATACTGTACCACTACAGTATATATTGAGGGCAGTTGAAGCTTCAAGGTCAGAACCAGCTGTAAAAGTGCAATCCTTACCATGAAGTTCTGACAAAATTTCCTGTGACCTTTATCACTGCTGGTGAGGGATAGGGATTCCTGATGCTTTGGGAGCAATATAAGTACGGAGCCATTGCAGTTAAGAGCGTGTCGGCACACGGATGGCAGATCACCTGGCTGGCTGTAGGCAGAAGGGAGCCCACGAAAGCCCAGGGAACGCTGCTGGTGAAGCAGCCATGCCCCCCGGCCTGAGAGCTGACATCCCCTGCCTCTCGCAGGACTGGGGAGCTCACCCTTCACTTTTGAACTATGTATCTCGAGGCCCTTGGCCACAGAACTGTTATGTGTAATCAGAGATTTTTATCGCAAATAGCCCGTTTTTCTGCTCGTTAGGCAGATGAACCACCCAACTTCCCAGCAGCAGAGGGCAGCAATATAACCCCTGCCAAAGAGGACGGTTTAGTGCTTTATGAAATACAAGCTTTTCACAGGCTCATTCACTTTGTTTACATTATATTGTTGTTGAAATATGAAGAAGCTGTTCATTCTTTCCTCCTTCCCTCCCAGTGGTTCAGCACACAGGCTCATATGATTACAACTTTCTGATGCTGCGGATGGAGCACACGATGTTAATGACTGGCTTCTCTCGCTGGGCTACAGAACGGACGCTGTGGCTGGCAATACATCTCCACTGCTGCTCCTTTTGCTTCGGGTCTTTTTGCATAATTGAGCACACGCAGTAGACTTTGTGCCTGAATCAGTACTGCAGTGGAAACAGGTTTTGTTTCCTAAGTTTTCATTGATTTTTTCCCCAAAATACCACTTCGTGTATCCAAATAAATGCATGCTGGCAGTTGGCACTGCCAGTGATGAGCGGGTGTTGTTTCATGCACATGTAAGTGCTGAAGTGCAGGCTGCCTGCCTGCTCGCTGGCCATTCAAAGAAACATTAACGCACATCCCCACTTGTTGGCACGGAGCCACCGGCACATGCAGGGATCGCCCGGGGCTTGTCGCCGGTCGCCTGGTGTTGGGTGACTCCCGGAGCTCCGAGTCCTCCAGAACGCGACACTGTGAGAGATTCAGCCTCTTCTGCTGCATTTAATCTGCTAAAAATAGCAGAGTGCGGTGCTCGCCCGCCGCTGCCACCGCCGTGCAAGGACAGCCCGGCCCCTCTGCCCTCGGCGGGGGCTCCGCGGCCGGCGGCGCTGGCAGGGCAGGGCGGGCCGGCTTACATAACACCGCCCGCCGGGCCGGGCCGCGGCGGCGAGGGCGGGCCCTCCGCGCAGCCCCCGCAGCGGCGGGGCCGGTGCCGGGCGGCCCCGCCAGGCTCAGCGAGCGCCCGAGCGGCCGCAGCGCGGTGGGGGAGCGGCAGCGCGGCCCGGGGCTGCCCGCGGGGGAAGCGGCGGCGGCGGTGCCGCTCGGTGAGTGCCACGGGCCCGGCTGCGCTGCTCGGGGCCTGTTGCCGGCGCTGGGGGGCTGCGGGGGGGAGAAGCGACGAGGCGGCGGCGCCTGGGACTACACCGTCCCGTGTCCTGCCGTCCTATGCCGTGCCGTCCCGTCCCGTGTCCTGCTGTCCCGTCCCGTCCCGCCGTCGGGAGCGCGGTGCGGCACGGCGCGGCACGGGGCAGGCGGGCTCGGCGGGGCTCGCTGTCAGCCCGCCCGGCTCCAGACCCGCCTCCTGTTGCTCGGCGCGCCGGGCAAAACGCGGCCGGGACAGCGCGGTCCCCGCTCGGCCCCGGGCCGCCCGTCCGTGTAACGGGGAGAGCGGGCACCGCCGGGGCTGCAGAGCGGGAGCGCTGGCGGGGCTTGTCCTTGCCAGGACGGCTCCGTGGGTACTACGAGAGCTCCCTGTCTGCTCCTGCTACACCAAATACCGTAGCTGCAGTAACTGCAGCATATCTCCCTAAGTAATGTACGCTGAACGGGCAAAGCCTTTTATTTAGCTTCTTTCAGAAAATCGCACCTGCCAGCCTGGTTCAGCACTTAGCTACGTTCTGCAACTTTTCTTCAGATAGATGTCAGGCTCTTGCCAAAGCCAGTTGCTCAGAGTTACAGTCACATTTCTTCATCTGTAGGTTCCCACTGCCAGGACTCTCACTGCGGTTTGCAAGGTCCTTGTTCCTCTTCTCAAAGGAACACTTCCCACTTCTCTCCCCTTCAAACCTATCGGATACATCCCAGCTTGGCTCTGGTTCCCCTTAAGGGGGTCTGACCTTGTCTCACATTTTCTTCCTAAGCAGGAAATTTCCCAGTTTTTCTGTTATAAGAGCAACTAACATTCTGTGTAACTTCTGTATGTAAAGTTCCCCCACACCCTAAGGTATACTGAGGCTTTCGTTTTTCATGTACTGTTCTCTGCCATCTGTTTTATGTTTTATTTGCACATCCTTATTGGCTTGGCCTTGTATGAGTTTAGATCTTTGTCCAGGAAAATTTTATTCTACTCAAATAGGTTAACAGACTGAACTCTGCAGGAATTATGCATTACATGATGACTAATTGTGAAAATTATGGTTGCAAGATGCTGCTTTATTTTGTGAGTTTATCAGAGCAAGGATGCCTGTCTTCCCCTTTGCCTCAAATCTATGCCTGCCTGTCTTGAATCATTAATGAAAAATAAAATCACTATGCTTCTCTTGCCACTTCCTTGCTGCTAGTTTTGGTTGTTACTTTTTAGCCCTTGGCATGGTGTATGTCATCTGAAAATCTTTGTACGCAGTGTTTGTTTTCTGGGGAAAGAATTTTAAAAATGCCACAAAACTTTAAAAGCTGATTGGTTGCCTTCAAGTGTTTTTCTTCTTTTCCTGGAAGTGCCTCAAATCTGCAGCTGTTGAAATGCACATCAGCTTGGCACAGTCTCTGTGGCTGCCAAATGTGTGAGCCAGTTGGATCTCAAGGAAATGTAACTTATTGCAGTTGGTCTTGTGGCGACTCCTTGTTCCACAAGAAACAAACATCTTTTGGTGAGTCACAGCAGCATTGTTCCCTGCAAACTAGTTGTCAGGAAATGGAGTCTGACAGTCCCAGTGGTCCCTCTATAAAAGCAGCTTTCCCCTACACCCAGTGCTGTTTCCATGTTGTTTGTGAATCATCAGAGCCGGAGTCCCCTCAGATTCCCAAGGAAGACAGAACTAGCTGCTGTTCAGGGTGTGGTATTGTGGTGCTTGCCTCTCTTGTTGTATTTCTTCTCATAGTTCCAGTTGTTCCCTTCAGCCATATTTCACTGCTCCTCCTTTCCCTCTCCCCTTGGCCAGGGCTTGTACCCTACCTCCAAGTCTGTTTCTGGCACGTGTCCTCTGTGTGGCCTTTGTGCACTGACCTCACTGGACTAACCTCACTGGCTTTTCTTTGGGAATAAGCCTTTTTTTCTGCTCTATCTGTGGCTTACAAATCATCCTTAAAACTGTTGTATGCACTTGTGGATGCTTGGCTTCAGAATGTGGCTGTACCTGCATGCACATGACTTTGGAGAGCAATTCTACTGCCTCAGGGGATGCTCCACACCTGCGCTGCAGCTTCAGAAAGATAACTGGCATCTGTTGGAAACAAGGTTTTTTGCCAGGATTTAATATATGTATACACATGAGTCTTGGTGTGTGTCCCTTATGTAATATTTTTTGCCATTTCTCAGTTTCAGCCAAGTATGACATAAGGAGAACAGCTCCAAGGTAATTAAGTTCCTGCAAATTTTGTAGAAACAGGCCAACAGGGAAAAGCAAGTCTAAAATCAGACACTTGCTAGTTTTCCCAAGTTTTTAGATCAGTGACTGAGTGATACATTCATATTTGACAGCCTCCATTTGGGAATAATGTGTTTGTTGCAAATGAAGCTGTGAAGAGAAGGGGAGAAGGATTTTGTGAGTAAATGCCCCTGAACTGGCATCTCCCTTAAAACTTCAAAGAATACAAGTAACACTGATATGATACATTTCATTTTGAACATGGGAACAGAAAATTTTGGTACAATTCAGTGTATACTCTTAATCAATCAAGGAACACAGCTCTGCAGATCTGATTTCCTGAGTTGACCTAGTCACAGAGTGCTTTGTTTTTGCATCCCTGCATCTCCAGGGCACAACTCGTGTCTTTGTTCTGCCAGGCACACATTTGCACAATTACAGAAGGGTTGTGATCTCACTATGATGACACTCTCTAGTGTCTTTAGATTTATTTTAGTTTGCCAAAATTGGCCAACAGTTTCAAGACTGCCATCATATAAACATAATTCCTATGAAACCAAGCAAAAGCAGTGACCATTCATCCTGATCCAAAATAATGTGTTCTGGCAGGACAAATCCCAGATCATTGGTAGCAATGACAAGATACTGCATTTCTGTTTTGATTTGGGGTTTTTCACTGTTAGTCCTTGTCAGTTGCAGATGGATTTTGTGGCACAGCTTTGTTCTATCCTCTCAAACATGTTCTGCCATAGACAGGTGCAGTAGTGTCCTTAGAAAGGGCCCCCTTATAACTGGGTTGTGTATGTCTGTGTAAGAATTGTGGGGCAAGTGTGAATCCTGGTAATTCAGGCATGTGAAATGAAAAGATCACATTGTAGCAGGAAAAATTCTTGAGCTCCAGGAATGTTAACAGAGGGTGCAACTGGCAAGGGAGTTTTTGCTCGGCATGTTTTCTGTATGAAGACAAAGGTATCATGTACCTGAGATCAACAGGAATAAATACCAGGTCCTTTAATACCTCTTTGAGTCTGGCTGAAAAAACCTTTTTATTGTCTTTGGAGTGCAGAAAGTGGAATACTTTTAAAGGAAAATATCTCTTAGGGTAGTGCTTACTGATGGTCAGTAACACCTCAGCTTCTTCAGGCTGTAATTCCATGAAATTAAAACATGCAAAACAGGTGGTCAGGGTCCCTTTTGATGATGCAGGTCTGCTCTGCAAACAAGTGAATGATAGAAAATTAGTGTCTTCAGTTAATATTAGTTAAAGTAGTCTGAAATGTCATGACAAAAACTGAAAAGTGTCATTTGTGTCATCAGTTGCTATCAAATGCAATCTTTAAAGTTCAAAACAGCCTGATAATGATTATTTAGAGGGCCCAAATATCACAGCTTTAAATTTTGCTTACATTTTGGTCTGAAATAGAGTTTTATTACCTGAGGCTGATATTGGCATATGCAGACTTATAATATTTCCATGACTAGCTGCAGTGTTGTCAGTATCAACTTAGTCTTGTTCTTTAGTTTGAAAGTTTACTCTTCTTGTTTGTTTTCCAGTGTTTGTTGAGGGTATAACAGTTGAAGTATCAAGGAAATGGAGTCTTTTAAACTGAAAGTGGAGATCCTTACATAAGGATTGCTCCTTACACACTCTTCTGCAGAGCTGGAGCTCCAAGTCAGTCCTTGCCCTCCACAAGGAGGACTGATGATTCTGCAACAATGTCTGTTAGACATTGCTGTGGATTCACTGCTTTGTAGACATAAAGTAGCCTGAACTGTTGCTTATCATATGTTCCTGTATTGCTAATAAATTGTATAACAGGATGGTACTGCCTGAATTACAGAAAAACTACTCAGAGAGTAGAGCCCTGGGGTATTTAACTTCAGGTATCTGAAGTGGCCCCTCCTCAATGCTGAGGAAAGAATGGTAGGTCAAACAGGGATGGTGGTTCTCACTGACACCCCATGTCAGGTTAATAAGCAATCTTTGATGTCTCTGTCTATGTACACAGCTTAATTGCATTTCAAGGAAAGTTCATTGATTTAATTTCTTTTCCTTAGACAGAAGTGACTTTTAATGTCTCTGCTATTACAAGCTTTTTTTCTATGTTACATTTAAATAAAAGACATGGACTTGATATAAAGTCCTTCATATCAAGCAATTTGAAGAGAATTTCTGCTTTGACTATAACAGACTGAGGATTACAGGGCAGTCAGCCTTGGGATAACACTGAGCAGGTGCATAAAAAAACACTGGAAGAAATTAAAGAGATAGCAGGAAACTAGGAGAACCATGAGATTGTAATTTGATTGGAATTCAGGTATCAAGCTGTGGCTTGTTTGTTTTGTTCTTGATTAGTGTTTATTTAGTGGCACTGAAAGGTGAAATACCTGCTGTTACAGTTGTGCTATGCAGAAAGCCTTTTGAGAAACATGACAGTAATACTTGGGAGTGCAAGCTGAGTGAGAGCCTCACGTGGGACAGCTTGTGCTGGGGAACTTGCTGTTATATGTAGTAGATTTAGTGCCTGTCACCAGGGAATCCTAGACACACTTTACATAAGGCTGCCTGCTGCTCCCCTTGTGGCTGATTATGATTATAATAAGAATAAAAGGGATCAACAACAATCACCTGGTGCAACTGCCTGACCACTTCGAGGCTGAGTAAGAATTGAATCACATTATTAAGGGCACTGAATGCCTCAAACACTGACAGGCTTGGGGCACGGACCACCTCTCTAGGATACCTATTGCAGTGTTTGACCACACTGTTAGGCAGGAAGTGCTTCCTAACCTCCAGTCTAAACCTCCTAATGCGTCTTTGCCTGCCACAGATTTGTTCTGTGATCTTGAAGGAGCATGTACAGTCAGAGGTTTAAAATGGGACCAGTGATGTTGGATGCTTTGTGTGTTCCTGGGTCTGTCAAAGGCTGCATTTGAAAGATAGATGCTGCTGAGAGCACCAGTATCTTCATCTGTGAACTGGGACACTAACATCTATTCCCACAGGGTACTCTTGATGTGTGTGGCAGCTGTGTTGTAGGTGCCAGGTGGGAGGGTGTCACAGGTGTGACAGAGTAAACCACCCACAGTGTATCTGGGTACTATTTTATTTAAAAACCAAGACTGGAGTTTTCACCCTAAAAGATTCTCACACACTGACTCGCCTACTCACTCATCTGGACCAACAGAACAACAATAATAAATTAAACAGTGAAAAAAGTGTAGAGGTTACTTTTGGCTGTGTTTTATCTCCATCTCACATAGAAGTGATATGTTATTTAAAGCATTAGATGCTTGTGTTATTTTCCTGCCATTATAATGAGGCAATTGTATCATAAGAACATGTGTTGTTGCTGACTTTGGAGCAGTTTGAGAGATGTAACAGCTGGTCTTTATCCAGGCTCTGTGCCCCATTGTGGGTGCAGCCTGAAGGAGTTCAGGGAAGCTGAAGGTGGAAAATGTACAAGCACTGATGTACTCACTGCATTTTCAAATCAGTTACATGCAAAGACTGGGTCATGTGAGAAAATATCCTGCTATCTTAAAGTCTCTGTGACTAAATAAAAGAAATAATTTCTGTCAGTTCTGAAGCTGTCAGTTCTTCCCCAGGCTGTGCATTTCCTTTAGCTTAGATGACTTATTTTTCTTAATCCAAGAGTCTTTTCATGAGCACTTGAGTCTTTGGTAGTGGTTATATGAGTGGCAGATGACTGCAGCTGGCAAATGTAGGTGATGTTTCTTATGTAAGTCAGCAGAATTGGTCTGTAGGTGCAGCAGGGTAAGCACAGGCTTTGTGTGAAGTACAAGACTTTAACCCTGGCTAATAACACCGCCTCAGTAAACACTGCAGACACGCATTAATTTAGATCTCCAGATTAAGAGAGCACCCAAGGAAAAATGTACTTCTTGCCATGTCTTTTAAGTCCACAGGAGTCAGAGTAGAAATCTTGGCTCTGTGACAGTATTGCCTTTGGCTTTTCCAGAGCCTGGGATTTTCTCTTGTCTCCTCAGATTATAAACCTTCTCACTCCATTAGTTGAGCTGCTGGTGTGAAATGCCAATATACAGAACATGTCTGCAGCCTAACAAAAAGGAAAATATTTCAAGCATCTTTGGGTTATTTTTTGTTTGTTTAGGTTGTTGTTGCTTGTTTGTTTGTTTGGGGGTGTTCTTTTAGTTGATTGGTTTGGTTTTGTTTGGTTTTTTTCTACAAAGAGAAATTCCTGTTTGGGATGGAGCTACCAGCCACCCTAATGGTATTTTTGCCTTCAGTGTTACTTTATTTCTCCCTTCAGATCTTTGCTTGTCCAGATATTGCATATTGTGATAATATAGAGACTCAAAAGCCATCTGGACACAGTCCTGAGTAACATTCTTTACTAGGTGACCCAGACTGAGCAGGGAGATGGATTAGATGAGCTCCAGTGGTCCTTTCCAAGCTCAGCCATTCCATGATTCTGTGAATACCTCATGATGGAGGAGAGCTGGTGCTGTCATTCTGGTCTGCAGAGTGAAGTAGTATTTGCAGTCTGATGAAAGACCTGAAGGTGTTTATTAAAACCACTTTTATAAGTAATTATGTCGGCACATTTAATCCCAATACTTAAAGTGTCACAGCCCCCACCTTTTTTTTTTAAGTCCTTTTATTGTTGAATTGTTAGTTAGTTATTTTAGTTAGTCATTGCTGAGGAATCTGCCTGGATGTGCTTCAGTGCTCTGCAGGTTATTGTTTTCTATAGTGCCCTTCCTGTGTCAGCTATCACTGGTATTTGTGAAGTGCTGTTATTGCTACTAGCAGGTTACACCTTAGTTTGGGGATTTGCAAATAGATGTTTTTCTCAGTTAAGCAACTGTATCAGCAGCTAACCTACTTCTTGGTTCTTTTAGTCTTGTTCAGATCAGATCTGACATTTTTCAGGGTTTGGTGTGTGAGTTGAAATTTTTTTTTGTTTGTTTCTTTTAATGCTAACTGGTTAATCAAAATACTTTTTTTGGTTGGTTTTCCTTGCTGAATGGAACAGAGCATAATGATGGAGCCAGAGCCAAACCTTTAAGATGCTCAGCTTGCCAGGTGGGACACCTGAATCATTAGGCTCTGCATAATGATTAGGTTCTTCATAACAATTCATGATTTACACAGAGCGAAACTGTGTAAAACCAGAAAGAGAGATCAAGAGCTTGACACCTGTCTGTGCTATCCCTGCCAGTACCTCTGAGCCCAGTACTCAGGACAGCCTGATTGCTTGATGTGTTTCTTTTCTGGAAAGTCCTTTCACAGCAATTCCAAACCAGATTCTTTGGTGAGAAGCACTTGCTCTGACAGTCCTTTTACACACCATATTATTCTAATTCACAACTAAAACATAGTTAGAAATATGTTCTGCGGAGTAGTAAGAATATATAACACAGTTGCTATGGTTGAAGAAAGGAAACAGAGCAGCAGTATAAAAATCTATCTAAGGGGTTTCATAGCTCTTTGTCAGAGCTCAGACAACACTGTAATTTATAACCCTTGCAGCCCTGCTGGGGTGATGAAGTCTGTCTCCTGAGCAGTTAGAGGACAAATACATCCCTGCCTGCTTGAAGATGCAGACTGTTAGTGGGCAATGAGGCCACCCTGCCCCGAGTATCACTTACAGGAGATTAATCGGTGGGGCAGTGTAGTCATTTAACTCGGTGGGTTGCACTGGGTTTGCAGAAATGTTTCCTTCTCAGTGCCCACGGGCTGCCAGGTAATCTGAGATCATCCAACAGATGTGTTACAAGAGTTACAGCTGCAGCAGATGTTACCACAGTTACAGATGTAACAGAATCCCTCTTTGAATTTAGACATGTCAGCCCGAAGGAGGGGCCATTCAAATGCTTTCTGCTACCGCAACAGAAATGATAGCTGGCCAGAAGAGTGGGGAAAAGTTTCATCCCTTGCTGAAACTGAAAATGGACTTCTTCATGTGGGAAAAAAGAGAATGGGAGATCAGATGCTGTGAGGACATTTGGAATATTTTGCTGAACCTGGTTTCCTTAAAAAATACGAAAAAATGAAGTTCACTCTAAAGGAAATCATGCTCAAGTGGTAATGTGGTATTTATATATTTTAAACATGTTGTGATACTAACTTACAGAAAGTTTTGTGGGAATGCTGCATTTTTCACTGTTAGTTTGGTCCTCTCATTGCTGCCTCTAGCTTGTGGCTGTCTGTGCTCACCAGGGGAGCTCCTTTGCCTTCTGAATCAGTCATCCAAAGGGACTGATTCTTACCTTGCCTTAGGAGCTGCTGTGCATAGCTGATGTAAGGCACATATGCTCTGCTTCTTCAGTACTACTAGTTTCAGTGCTTTTTTTAAAAATATTAATTTAATTTTTCTTGTGGGACTATGGCAAAGTTTCAGTGACTGTGGATATACCACAAGAGAGAGAGAGCAAGGGAAAAGTGATAAAGGGGTTCCCTTATAGGCATTTAAAACCCCCTATTCAAACAACACAATTCTAAAACAACCATGATTTGACTTTCAGATAAGTGGACCAATCTCCAGTTTACATCCCCTAGGCATCATATAGTTTAGTCTGCATGTCCTTTGAGATGTTCTTATCCTGATTTGAGGTATTCATATAGTTCGAAGGATCATTCATGTTAGCAAAAGGCTAACAAGAGAGTTGGAAATAGCTGATATATCAGTTCCCTCTCTAGAGGTACAATCAGCACTGCTAACTCTTAAGATGTTCCTCCTCTTCTGTCTCTTGGGTTTTTTTTACTGAAATGTTGTTTGGTTGGCTGAGCTGAGGTCACTGCTGCACATGGGGGTCACAGCCTCTCTGAGGCTACTGGTCTTCAGTTAATTCTCTGTATTAGAAACTTCACAGGTTAGCTTGATAAACATTTTCTATTCCACTGTTCTTCTTCCACTAGGTTTTCATTAATCTTTGTTCCTCTCTTCAGTTTTTCCCCATGCTCTTCCCTTGTGCTTCCTGGTTCCAAAATGGATGAAGAGGCTCACAGCTTTATCCCTGTTTTTATCTGTAGCTTCTAATTTGGAGGTAGAATTCAAACCAACTTTTTCCCCCCATGTTTTGCTTTCACTGATTTCTCCACCTCTCCTCCATATTAGTTGTAATTCTAGAAATGCTGCTCAGTGTAATATAAAGTATGGCATACAGCAACTAAAAAGGTTGAGAGATTGTGGCCTTATGGACCTGCTTTGCATTTGCACCAACTTGAGTAAGTGGCCCCTGTTTTGGTCCTGGAGTGTGTTAGATGTACACCATTAGGATGATGCAAATGGTAGTGGGCTAGATAGACCAAACCAGTGGGTTTTATTGAATGTCTAAAAGCAGGATCTTAATTAATCAAGGGAGAATGCTGCTTTATATTTTCCAATAGTTTTAGGGAATTAGGGAAGGAAAATTCATCATGTGCTCCATCATGAGGGACAGGTAATGCCTGCAAAGTATATTCCATTCAGCCAAATTGTGCAGCAGAGGTATTTCCTGGAAATATCAGCTAACCTCCTTTTTGTCTTGCGTGATTGTAACTGAGAGCAGAATCTAGATTAGTGTGTCAGTTTGTGAAGGGAATTTCCTGCTAGAGACCTTGAGAGTAAAAAAGAAGTGGAAGATAAGGAAAATTATTATTATATTAGAGCACGAGTTAATGATTTGTAAAATCGCAGCTCTGACGTACCTGTCTGCACTTTTACTTCTTGCTGGCTTCCATCCTGTGTATTCAGTTGCCATTCAGCAAACATCTGTCAGGCATAATAATTTCAAGCATTAATCCTTACAGGAATTAACCAGCTTGTTAGTTGATGACCTGAACTAGATAGTTTCTGGGGATTATTGCTATTTAAGTCTCACCTACGTTTTAAACAGTGGCAGCATGCCCTGCTCTGGGTTTCTTTTCTTTCTCTTTTTATTTTTTTTCCTGCACTGATATATCTTTGGGTTGCCATCTCCTCTTTCACTCCCGCAGCACGGGAGGAGGCAGAGAGGAAGTTCTGTGCTTCCTCTACATTAGTAAGGAGGAAGCCACTGGTTTCTCTTCGTGCCACACTTGCTTGTGCTGCCAACTGTGCTGAATTGCTGTTCTAACAGCCAGTGGAGGCCAGGCTGGGTTGGGGCTGCCATGCTGGGAAGCCATCAGGAAACTTTGATGGAATCACCACAGACTTTCACCTACCCTTTTTACCAGATTTCCCAGGATTTTGGTAAGGCTTTTACAAGGTTACTTTCATTTCATAATGTAGTGAGATGGTTGTGACAGGCAATGTGTCTGTATCTTCTGGCTCTTAATAACTTTTGCACTCATTTTCTGCTTTGCATTAAATTTCTCAGAGACATGGAAGTGTTAGAGATATCAAATGTCTTGAAATTTCACAGATTTGAACTCTAGTGAAAGGGGAACTAGAAGTCAGTGGCCTGCTGCAGGAGAGCCATGACAGAGGGTTCTGGCAGCAGCCAGCTGTGAAGGGTGCCAAGATCAGCCCATTCGCGCGCTTTTCTCCAGAGCCAGCCCACGCCTCCCTCCTGCCTGCTGCCACAGTGCTGGGGGAAAGGGTGGGGGCCCAAGGGTGAGGGCCCAGTGCAGTGAAATGAGGCCTGATAAATTGTTCTGTGAGCAGCAGCCTGGATGGGGAGCTCCTTGATGTAAGGCAGGAGAAAGGAAGCCAAAATATCCCAACTTCGGTGTGCAGCAGAAGGGTTGGAGATAAGGGACAGTTGGTGAAGCTACCAGAGAGAGTCTGTTGGGAGCTGGGAGTGTGGCTGGCACTCAAGACATGATATCAGCTTGTACAGCCCCAAAATGCTTGCTGAACTGGGACTGCTGAGATCCCTGAGGTTTCAGTTTAAGATCACGTAACTGTTGAAACATGACCTGGGGGTATGCAATAGGTAAAAAAGGGGACTAAAGAAATTCAGATTTATTTTTTAGCTAGGGAGCATAGTTTGCACAAACCCTGTTGCTTGTGTTGTGCTCATTGAACCCAAACAAGGTCATTGGAGGTTCTGCTCTGTGGTGCTCCAGCAATTGTCCTCATCAGAGCTGGACATATTTTCCTTCAGGAAGAGGATAACTGGCTTCTCCTGTTTTATTAATCAACCTTTTGCAAGGTACCTGCTGAGCCCTGATCTGTAAATTGAAAGGGAAATACTGGAGAAAAATTTCAGTGATATGAAATGCCTTTAAAGTACAGCAGGTGTTTGTGTTATCTTTAGAAGATAGCTTTGGAGACTAGAGGGGAGATATTTTTATTTCTTTTAGACTAAAGTTGAGGTGCCATGATGTCTATTGCTTCTTGCAGAAGAATTCTGTTATTACTTGGGTTAAACAAGTCTATAGCTTTATACCTCTTCCTTCTTTCAAATATTTGAGAATGCATAGTGCTATGTCTGCCTGTGTGTGTACCAACCCTTGGCTGATAGGGACCCCTGTTGCTCTAAATATATCTCTGTGTTAGCTCTCTGACAGCCCCAGGGTGTCACAGACATCTTTTATGAAAAATCCTTTCCTTAGGATTTTTCCTCCTGAGAAGCTGAGGCGCCTCAGGAACAAAATGTAAACATTGATTATCTGCTGCTGTGGAATGCAACAGGTGGATCCGTGATTGGTGTCATGTGGTTGTTTGTAATTAATGGCCAATCATCGTCAGCTGGCTGGGACTCTCCGTCTGAGACAGAAGTCTTTGTTATTCATTCTTTCTTTTTCTATTCTTAGCTAGCCTTCTGACAAAATCCTTTCTTCTATTCTTTTAGTATATTTTTAATATAATATATATAAAAAAATAATAAATCAAGCCTTCTGAAACATGGAGTCAGATCCTCATCTCTTCCCTCATCCCTGGACCCCTGTGAAGGTTGTCACACCAGGGATATGTCCCATAATATTTAGGGTGGAATTTTCAAACTTGCTGAGGAGCAGCACGCCCTGAGGCCCCCTTGGGGTCCGAATGGAGCACAGCCGCCTGATCTCTTCAGGCGTTTGTGAGGAAAAGAAGAGCTTTGGTCTCTCGTAGTACTCCATTTCTGAAAGGCAGTTGCTGTGAATGACAGGAGTGAGAAGCAGCAGCAATGGCTTTACTCGTGAGGAGCAGCAGCAGCAATGGCTTTGCTCGTGAGAAGCAGCAGCAGCAAAGGCTTTACTCGTGAGGAGCAGCAGCAGCAATGGCTTTGCTCGTGAGGGGCAGCAGCATTGGCTTTACTCGTGCTGCTCAGCGCTGTCAGTGTCTGCGATCGCAGCTTTAACTCTCCGGTTCCCCTGGCTGGGGGCCGGCTGCCGACAAACGCGGCTCACTGCTGGCTCCTGCTGCCGGCTCACTCTGCCTGAGGGTTGATGAATCTCAGCAGGAGGAGGTTCAGACCCCTCTGGGTTTACAGACCCCAGGGTTTCAGTCCCGATCAGCCATAAAGGATTGTTAACACGGCGTTCTCCTCCCCGCCACCAGTCCCGGCCGGCTGCAGGCCCAGTGAGGCCGAGCCCAGATGTGGCCACAGCGCCTGGGCAGCTCCCACTGTGGGAGGGGGACAGAGACGGGAAACTGCAACTCTTCAGGCAAAAATGAGTCACGAGAACACAGCCTGTTTAATTCAATTCCAAAAATGTTCTCAACCACTCACAATTAATTCATAACCAACGTTTTGCAGTGGTCTACTTTGTTTCTGGGATGAGGTTGCTGACAGTTCCAATAGTGTGTTTTGTTTGGGACACAGGCAGGCCTTGTTTGCCTGTGGGTTTCTCTGAACACAAACCAGTGCTGTTTTGCAATATAAAGCCTGATATTATCAGATTAATGCAAATAGTACTTTTAATTATGTACAGAGTGCTGACTGTTTAGGTATGGCTATTTACTGTTTCGGTATAGCCTCCTGTATGTTGTTGACAGCATTGCAAGTGTTCATCTCTTTCAGGGGTGATTTTTCTCCTTCTTTATATAAATGGATCTTTCTGTTCCATGCAAATTAAAATCTGCTAATTTTTCCTTAACCATATGCTTTGATCCCAAGAAAATAGCTCTTAATCAACAGCTTTAGTATCTAAAATTAGTATTGTCCTACTTGCTAATTTTTTTCCAACTCCATAAGTCTCACTTTCGCTGTATAAATCATTAGCATAACTGAACTGATAATGTTTTGAAAGATATAGCTGAGAAATCTTGTTTTAGAGAGTTAGTCCTTCAGCTGTTCTAAATGGGACAAAAGACCAGTGCCCTTAGAGCATTCTTGCAAAATACTTGCAAGTTTCTAAGAAATATTTCCGGTATATACTTGACTCTAAAGATTTATGAGTTTAAAAGCCCTGTGCTTATTGCTCCAAGTTACACACTCAGAGGTGGAATAGTCAAATGATAGTCAAAAAATATTTTAGCACTGATCTTGTAAGGGGAAAAAATTGCATGTTTAAACCCCCTCCAGATCCAGATGTGGAAACAGTGGTGAGGAATAGGAAAGAATACAGACTTGCAGACAGATTGACATCCTGTAGCCCTGAGCATTCATATTACAACTGTGGGCCACTTCAGAACAGAGAATTCCTGAAGAAGGTGAATTATCCCACCTCTGGTATGGCTCCTTGCCTGGAAGTGCCCCCTCTCTTGCATGACTGGCTGTGGAATTGCAGGGCTCCTACCCAGGCTGTCCCACCACAGCCTGTGGGTCAGGGCAGTGAATCCTCTTTCCTGGTGGGAGATCCAGCCCATGCTGAGGCCACATGCTCCAGCTGGGCTTGAGAGTCTCTTCCTGAGTATCTCTGCTTCCAGGGTGGAGGGCATAGGGGGTAGAAGCACTGCAGTTTGCACAGAGCAGTGGCAATGCAGCCGAAGTCTGTGACAGCCCTTTCTTCCCTCCATCACTCCATGTCCCTGAGTACATACTGATACCTTCTTTCATTGCCAAACCCCTTCTGTCTTGTCCTCTGTAATCTCTTTGGGACAGAGGTATTATCCTTTTAATTGTAGGGCACTTCTGCTCAGCCAGGGTGCTGTGACAGCTCACCGGTCCTATGTGGCCTAACACTCTGGAGTCCTGATTGTGGCACTGGCCCTTGGGAGCTGCCATGTGACAAACTGCACTCAAACAGGGAGAGCTGTTCCCAGCCAACCAGGGAAGATGGGCAATTTCTCATTGGGGTTCTGATGCCAAACCAAAGCTAAGCAGCACAGCTGGAGTATGAAGGATTGCCAGGAAGAGTTACTTGGGAATAGTCTGCAGAGCAAAACTAATTTGCAAAGTATATTTGGCCAATAGGGATAACCACGCCTCTGAGAAAATGGGGTTGTCTGTACACAATAATATGATCAGCAAAAGAGGAATGATTTATCATTCCTGAATTGTTCCCTGATCTCTGGCAAGGAGCAGATACCACAAGGGTTTATTATCAGTATATCAGTGCTGTGACTGGCGCCCAGTACTGAGGGATCATGCAGTTCTCTGGAGGACAAGTGGGAGATAATTGAATACATAAATTCTAGTCTCCAGAGACTGTGAAACTAATGCTGTTGGCTTGCAGGGCTTTTTTGTCAGCTGACTGATGGTAAAACTTAGGGAGCTGACAAAAGTTGAAACCAAATCTACTCAAGAACTTGTCCCCAGCTGCTCAAGATGCAGATTGCTGGTAAACCCACAGATATCTCTTGGGTAATCTTCCCATCAGATTCCCTGGACCTGAAGAACCTTTCCTGAAGTTGTAGAGCAGAGGTGTTAAACCTGTGATTTCCCAGACTAAAGTGTCTGTGAATGGTAACTAGGAAAATGAAGGCTCTTGTCATTAAGTTTAAAGTCACTAAAAAGATATCTGCTTCTCAGCAGACACTTGAAGTGGTACAGATTAGAAGAAGCTGAAAATCACCCTCTGCAGCATTGATTAACAGAATCTTCGACTTTGTTCTTGTCCTTTCAAGTATTTCCTTATTGCTCAGAGGCAAGAAACAAAGTGTCTTTGAACCCAAGTTGTTATCTGTAAAAGGGAAAGGATAGTCTTACTTTCCAAGAGGGCTGACTGAATAAATGTTCTAAAGACTGTTTATACCTCAATAATGTGGGAATAGAAAAGCAGAATCTAAACCAGACAGCTATCTAATGCAGATACTCTGTCTCCTTGATGGTAAAAAAAGGTTGTAGACCAGAACTAAACCCTGCATGTTACTTATCTAATGGAATCATCGCAGACCAACCTGTCTCCTAGAGTGACCTGGAAATGCAGAAGTTTGTGTGTGGAGTGTATGGAAATGGGGACAGACTTGTAATTAAGAGTCCTCACTGTTTTTACTTCCAAATGACTTGAAGACTGAAATAAAAAATAAAAATGCTGTGATCAGATCTATTGATTATCATTCCCTAGAAGGGAAGATGGCCCCAGGACTCAATTCTGTCTTACTTGTGTGCTATGATTCTATTCAAGTATAAAACTATTTTTAAATTTCAATCCCCTTTTTTTAAGGAAATGGCTTTTTAGACATGGGAATTACATTTTCCCCCCAGCAATCTTAGGAAGCAAAAAGATATCCCACTTGGACTGGCTCTCACCAAAGTCTGAAATCAGTTTTTAAACAAATGGCTGGAAAAAATCAGGCATTTTTTTGAGAGTTAGCCTGCACAGAACATGTCTCTGCTTTTCAGTTTTTGGTAACAAAGAGAATATTGTCAGGTGTGACCGTGTCGTGGCAGAATGCCTTGCAGTAGCCATAGGTTTCCTGGGGATTGTTTTGTGAGGGAGAGAAAGAGGCTGTGATATGGATGGTGCTGTATGTGCTCAGAGTGATGCATTCCTTGGGTGAAGGGGATGCTTGTAATGAGGATATGGATGTGTTTATTCCAAAAGCCCCTATTCACAATCTAGCTCCTTAATTAGGACAAGCAATTGCTGACTGTCATAAGCATTCACTGTCAGCAACACAGGAGAGGGCTGTGTTGGAAGATGGCCAAAGTGATGGGATTATGTTTTGAGCCTCTCAAAGATTATGCTGGAAATAACTACATCTTTTATTTGAAACCTTGAGAACTTCTGTACCTACTTGGGCAGGTTAGCTGGGCTCTGCATGAGTGCAGCTGCTGTCCTGGAGGCTTTCAGAAGGCTGGTAAGGCTGGCTGCATTCAAAATTCACAGTAGCTCCTCCTGGAGTAGACCAAGAATATTCAGCTTTGGAAAGGCCAGGGTCAGTGCTCTGTGGTCTGTGCCAGCTCCTGACCTCTGCTCCAATCTGAAGCAGACAGAGCTCCCAGCTCTGTGCCTCCTCAGAGCTCCCTTTACAGTGTCTAGGGAAGCTGAAAAGTTACTAAATTATCCCAGATACAATTCCCAGAACCAAAATTGCTTCCACACTCATACATTTGTCTAAAATTTGATACAGTTCAGTGGGCTTTTTTAAATCTTTTTTTTTTCCACATTCAATCCCAGAACCAAATGAAAAGGGTTATGAAAAGTTGGAAGTATTTCAATAATTGGAAAATAGTCTCCCTAATGGTGAGTGGTTTGAATTTTCCTGGAGCATTTTTGTACTTTTATTTTTGTAAGAACTGGGTTCTGGAAACCAGTCAAGTAGTACATGCATATAAGAATCCAAGATATATTGAAACAATTTTAAAGCCTGTGTTCTATAAATGTAGGGCTTAAAAGAATGTGTAAAATGGGAGTGGTTGTAAGAAATGTTTTAAGAGATTTAAATTTAAAAAAAACACCAAAAAACAGAACCCCCAGTATGACTGGCAGAGAGAAAATAGTACATTAAGAAACATTGCAAAATAATAGGACAATCCTAAGAAAAAGACACTACACTTGCAAAATAACTTTGAAAGCTCTCAGTAGTGTATTACAAATATTAAATAAGTCTTGCCATGTCCCAGAAGAGTTATCAGATGCACTAGCATGGCTCTTGCAGTGGCTGTACTTAAGGGAGAACTGCTCAGAGAAGTTGCCCAGTGAGTGCCACATGGGTTACATGAAGGGTGACCTCTGCCTGTGTCTGTGTCTGGGTCTGCAGTGGAAACCCAGAGATGTCCCTGGCTCCCAGAGCTATGATGCAGGGCAGTCAGCTACTTCATTTCTCTGCTCCTTCAGCAAGATGGTTCCAGGACCACAGCTGAAATAAAGCTGCCTCTGCATCTCTTCAGCCCAGCCCAGCACTATTGGAGCAGATTTTAAAAGCAAAACCCAGCTTGCTGTTGCTTGGATCTCATTAATTCATGCTGTGGTGTTCAGCCTGTGGGCAACCTGGGGGTACAGTGTGTGTGCCCCCCAGCATCCTTCCAGCTGCCCCTTCCTTCTCCAGGATTTGGGGAGAGGTGGTGGGAGTACTCTGACTTCCCTCCTTGCTAAAAGGTTTTGTGCTTGGGTGAGAGAGGGGAGAGGAGTGATGCTGACTTGAGACAAGGGTGGGCTGTGTCAGGTGTTCACCTTTCCCTCCTCCAAAGGTGCAGCTGTCCTGTGCATGTAACTGAGCCTCAGACAAAGCAGAGCAAGCCCTGGGTGTGCTGTGGGTGTGCAGTGGGTCTGGCAGAGCTGGACAAAGGCTGAGCCATGGTCCCTTTGTGGCACTGAAATGTGTGTGTGCCTACCCAGACACTGCCATGTTCTGGGGGTCACAGGGATGATTCAGGGAAAGCAGGAAGAGTACTTTTGTGGGAGAAGTTCAACTACAGTTTTCTGCAGGTAACCTGTCTTACATTTTCCTGTTGCTAAAAACAGGAAAGTGTGCTTTTTGTAACCTGTGGATATACTGGAGAAGCTGTCCTGGGTCAGTTCTGTTTCACACCCTGAAATATGCTTCTTCATTACCTCTGCCAAGAAACTGTTCCTGCATCTGGACAAATAAACCTTGGTTTTGCTCAGCATCTCATTATCTATGCCAGAATTTCTTACACACTGTTATTGCCCTCATTTAGTAACATGTATAGAGATGCCAAGTGATTTCTGCAGTGTGAATGTGCTTTCCCCAGTATGAATTAATACACTGATTCAAGTGGCATTAAATGGAAGGAGGTTTTGAACAGCTGGATGCGTTTGAAAATAACTGTGAGAAAAACAATTTTGTACAAATTGCTCAGAGGATCTCGCTGGTGATTAAGGGAAGACTTTCCATGGCACAGTGGGTTCCAGAGGCTGAGCCTGGGACAGGGGCTGTACAGGTACCACTCTACAGGTGTCCCAAATGGGCTGCTGCTGTTACAGGTTGGTGTGTGAATGGTGGCCTTGCCCAGCTCCACAGCTTAGCTCTGTTCCAGGAGCCACTATGTCTCCTTTGTCCTTTTTGTGCTGATCAGGGTCCAGAAGTATTGCTCAATCTCTTAGTTCCAATGATGCAAGAGAAATGGGGTGAATGCTCTTGAATGCTTAACTTTTATCCACTAATCATTAGTCCCAGCTTTAGAAGAATTTGCAAAGGAGTTACAGATCTTGCCATATCTCAAAAACACAGCAGTTGTTCTTCCTCCCAAGCAGAGAGTAAGTCAGAAATCATACTTTTACCTTGCAGGTATAAACCATGCTGTTAGTGCTTGGGAAGGGTTCCAGAGCAAAAGTCAGGCACTGTAGCTGATTGCTTCAGCCAGCATCTGGCTGCCCTGCACGGAGGGAGGACAGGAGGTCTCAAAGGCACCCCAAACCCATGTCAGATATTGCAGATTGTAACCACTATGAAATCCATCTGGGCATTGAGTCCATGCTAAAATTAATAATCTTTTTGGTACTAGATACAGGAATTGCTTGGTCAAAATCAGTCAATGACATTTTATTGCCTGTAGTTGGAGTAGCAAAGTGTTTCTCTTCCTTTGCAAGCTGGTGCTCTTAATATTGAAATAACTTTTTTTGTGGTTTCCTGTGTTGACTGCTTACGTGGATTGACTGTGTGTGGGTTGGGGGAGGCTGTGTTACTGTGAGGTTTTGACAGAAATTCCTTGTGCTCAGAGAGCAGCAGCATGAGGGCAGAGTGTGAGTGGGGTTTTCTTCCTGTTGGATGACAGCAGGTTTTCCACTGCTTCTTAACCATGTTAGATTGCCCTCAACTTTTTGTAAAAAATAGGACTAGGATAACATTATGTTCTGTATTGGCTACTCCATGACTGGAGTACTGAAGCCAGTTTTAAATATGATATGGAAGTTGCCAGGAATAGAAACCTCTCCTAGGAAATGACTGCCACTTCTTGTCAGGGTCTATCCAGCAAAGGCCCTGTGAGTTTTTGTTTCACAATAGCATAATTTGGAACCACCACAGCTCATACTTGAGCATTCAGAAACTGTTTGCCTAGAAATGTATGTATGTATGTAAGTAACTAGGGGAGTTTTAGGGGACAGTCCCTCTACAACTGCCAGATATAGTGAGAAATGTCAATGTGAAAATGAGTTGGTTTTTCAGCTGCAATGAGATATGTGCTCCTTTCCAAGAACTGGATTATTGTAGTTCAGAAATGTCAGTTTTGAACTACTCATAGTTGGAGAAGGACACAGCTATCTAACAATCCACTGAAAATAACATTGCTCCATTAGCTGGCTTCCTCTTTAGCACTGTTGTGATGTAAGTCAATGATTTTAGCTTTAATTATATATCCTGTCATGTTTTTATATTGGAGAGAGGGAGTAGCTGTCCATGCCACACCACCCTCACTAAATCCAGTACATCCTGTTTTATTTTTAAAAACTTTTCAAGGTGAGGTCACTCCTTCTAAAGCTACTCTCAGGTTCTGAGAGCTACAGCCTTAGATGCTGACCTGTCTGACAGGTCTCACTTAGGGAGGAATTCCATCTTTCATGAAAATGCAACTCTGCTGACCTGCACAGGAGCTCTGACCCCATCCTCTGCTCCAGCTGTCCCCATGAGTGGTGCAGTAGCTGCTCTGCAATTCTTTTGTTCTGTTCTGGGACCTGTTGAGTAGAAAGCCTGCTGAGAGCCAGGAAGCAACAGTTCAGACTGTTGTGAATGCTGACATTTTGTTTTCTCTGGTCCAGTGTGGAAGAAAACTGACTGGGAGCTGCAGGGAAGGACCTCTAATATTGCATGAATCCTTTTACCTTGTGGAGAGGAACATTGGCAGGCTGGTGGGGAGCTTTCTGCTTGTGAGCAGGTGATGGCTCTCTCTTGTAAAGACTGAGCTGCTGAGAGCTGTGGTGGTTGCAAAGCACCATTGGCCCAGCTTCACCAGGAGCCATGCTCTGCCTCTCACACTGAGCACTTCTTCCACATGAATTGTTTCATGGAAGCTGAGGGGCTCTGTGGAACTGAATTCTGCACAAAAAACTTGGGTTCAGTAATTAAGTCTCAAACTTTGTCCTGAAAAAATCTTTCAGTGATAAATAACAAAGAGGAAGATTATTTTATTTTCCACAAAATACTGGCTGCTTGGCTGGCAGTATTGTAGGATGTGATCCAAACCCATTGAATGGCAGTGGCTCTTATTCTGTTCACTTCAGTGGAGCTGACCTACAGGGTGCTCTGTTATGGCTCATCCTTATTAGTGAAGTTTAGTCCAGCAGTCCTAGGGGTGAGCTTAGGATGGCTCTGCTCTATTGTACAGGCACAAAGGAGCTGTCTGGGCAGTGGAGAGCTTGTGCTCTGAACAGAGACATCAACAGAGCAACCAAGCATCACACATTTCTGCTGATTGGGAATGGGCAACAGGAGAGAGGGAGAGCAAAATGAAAAGCTTGGAGCCTGGTATGGAGTAAAAGAGATGGCAAAAGAGGACGTCCACCAGGGCTGATAATCCCCTGTGAAGGCATGTTTGTGGTTTGTCTTGGATGTTGCTGGCCAGTTCCCATTGCCTGCGTATCCCAGACTCACTGCATGTGCATTCAGGTAAGCCTGAATGGTCTCAGCACAAGAAGTTAACTGAGAGTCTAAGCATCTGATCCTGTTCTCAGCAGCTTTACACCTCTACAACAGCAGTTTATACACCTCTAAGTTAAGCATGTGCCAAAGTACTTCATTACTGTGGTGTCAGGTGCTCAGTACATGAGCCTGGAAGGGCATTGGGAGAGTTTTACACTGACATGGCTCTGGAAGGAAAAATAAGGTGTTTGTGTTTGGTGCAGCTAATCTGGAATACACACAAACACCAAATTAATCTCATTTAAAAGCTTTGAATTAAGTCTGTTTACTGTAAAGGATCCTCCCACACTTCTCCACCTTCTTTTTGTTTCCTGGTGTATTTTCATTTGGGAAAGCAGCAGTGTGGATATGTTCTCTGTGCTCAACTGAACGGCGATCCTGCTGCAGCTTTTGGTATTGCTGTTCAAAAAGGAAAGCCACAACATCGTTAGCTTTTCTCCCTTTTTCCTTTGGATTACCTTTCATTCCTGCTCAGGTCTTACCCAAAACCTGCTTATCTCCCTGTTTCCTGTCCTTTCAGCTTCCTCAAATGCGATGACTCAGCAGCTCCAGGATGAATTTGACAGCAGTGTGGAGAATGCAGAAGCTTGGATGAAGGCCATCCAAGAGAGACTGAGGATCAATGACAACACCAAAGGACCTCGATCTGCCCTGGAAGCCAGACTGAGAGAGACTGAGGTAAGGGGAGGCAATGGGATTCAGAGGTGGCTCTCACTCAGGAGTTTTCCATCAGGATATTGTCACTGCCCCTGCTTGTTGGAGCATTGGGCCTGTGTGGATGGGTTCACATCAGTATTCTTTTAAATTTTTTATTTGCAAATTGTTTACAGATGTAGAAAAAGAGGATGGCAATTTTCTATCACTGGCTTCCAAGCTTTTCAGATTGATTTGGAACACTAGCAGCAGGTTTGGCAGGTTCAAATGTTTACACTCTCCTCAAGCCTGGAACAATTTGGTTGCTGCTTGCAATTACCATAGCAATTTGCAGACAACCAGCATATAGTATAAAAGAATCAGATCATGTTAGTGTTCCACCCCCTCCAGGACTCTGGCGCTGATAGAAAAAGATTGCAGTATCCTGGTAAAGGGCTATTTTAGAGTAATTCCTTTGTCCTTTTCCATAACCCTGATGATAACAGGGTTTACAGATCCCCTTTATGATCTGTTCAATGAAAAGGTAAAAGTTCTCTTTTTTTTTTTCCTGGTTTTACTTAATCTGTTTTATAACTCTTCTCAGTGAGATCCTGTTGCAGATTGTGCCTGCTCTCTTACAATGATTTCACATTCATTAACTTCAGTTTCATTAGATGTTATCTAGGTCTTGTAATCTCAGAGAAGGAAACACTCCTGTTTGTCCCATTTGTACCATTGGAGGGAGTGATGATCTTTCTATGACTAACATTTAAACTATTTTTATACTTTTATTACCTGTAATTCCAAGTAATCTGTTCTTTAATTTAGATGGCAAGATATTTCCCATTGTTACTTACCCCAAAGTCTCTCCTTTTGTGTGTCTACTTATATTTGGTCTGCCTCTTCTGAAGTTTGACAAAAAATGTTGCAGGCTTACATGAGGGTAGGATGATGAGGTAGTTTAGAGTGATGTCTTCAGCCTTTTTCTTAACTGTGGTTTATTGGAGGCTGGATCTTGCCTGTGGCATAATACAGAGACTGTTCATGGAGTGATGGATGGTGGCTAGACTTGCATGTCAGTCATAAAAATCTGAAGCATTTTATCTTGGTCTATAGTTTTATTTTTCTGACCTTAAATTGTTTTCACCCTTTTCTTTTGTCTGGAAAGCTATAATGTGTACAGTCTCAAGAAACACACAAGAGACACAGGAACTCGAGTAGAAGAGTGGTAGATTGGCAAAGAGGGGACATTCATGGCAGAGATAACAAGTAATAGGGTCTAGAGATTTGTGGTAATGTGATATGGCCTGAACTGTTGAAGCCTGTTTACTTCTGTGGGCTTTACAGGAGGTCTGTAACATGCAAAAAGTCATATTAAGAAATTCTTTCAACTCACGCTTTGGAGGTTCATCATTCTAAAGATTGACAAGTTCTTTCTTCCTGTGTGTACCTTAACCCTGTCCTGCTCCTTCATCCTGCCTCCTTTCTGGGCCTGGCTTCTGTCTCCTGCTCAGATGTCCTCATGATGTGCTCACTGCTTCACCTATTGGCTGTGTTCAAATCCACTGTTTGGTTTTCAGTTCTTTTTTTGCACCTGGCTTGCCAGGTTTTTTTCATGCTTCCTTCCTGTGGTTTATTTTCTTTTAATTTGTTAATGAAAATGTCAGCCAATGAGAGAAGTCATGTAAAAAACAGATTTGAAAAAGAAAAATGACTGTACAGCAGCTGCTTTCTCTCCAGCTGTTGTTTGCTTCTAATTGCTGGAAGAATACAGGCTTAGAATACAGCTTTACTCTTACACTTCACCTGTTAAATGATAGCTGTGGCTTGTATTTTCTTGCTTTTCTCTGCCCTGTGTCCTGCTTCCCTGGATTCTATTAATCACACCTTTCTTAGTAAATAATTTCTGCAAACAACTGTTGATACATCACAGGCAGGTGTGCTGCCTACATGTCAAAAGAACAGGCTTTGCTTTTCCAGAATGTGGGACTGGAGATCCAAAGCCCTTCTACTTGTCTCACCTTTGCAATAACTGACATGATCAAATCCCAAAGGCCTAATTTTTACCAAAAGTAATGGCTGATTTTGGGAATCTTGGTGTTTTCATTGTAAAAGCCTTTTTCTTCAAACTGGAAAGTCTGAAGTTTGCCAGGAGTTTATGGAAGAGCAGCAAGAAAAGCTATTTTGATAGTATCAGAAGTTTGGATAAAGTAATGTTGAAAGCTGACATCTGAATTGGGGGATAATTAATCTGTTAAATTGTACAGAACTTGTGCTGATTTTTCCATCTCTGGATACTTAAAATTCGATGACTCCACTTTCAGTTCCTGGCATTCCTATTTGTGTAAGATACACATTTTCACCAATTCATAAATTAGCATTTTAGGGTTGAAGCAAAGTTTGGTAGCAGGCAGAAAATTCCACTGGTTAATTTCTCTTGGCTGCTTTTTTAGCCAACTTTTATTTGCACGAGGAAGCCTTTTTAATATGCTTGATGATTTCTTATAGCATAGCTTAAGATGGAGAGGTTGCAGTGTAGCCTGTGGAGGTTGCCTCTTTGTGCTTTGGCAGGTGGGGAAGAGCAGCTGGCCTGTGCTGTAACCTTATAACAGCAATGGAAACAGCCACAGGCATTTCATAGAGGATGGTCTGGTTTTGTAGCTAACTTAAAAGGTTTTCAACTGCTGTGTGGTATTCAATAAATTTAGTCCTTTAGGATGTTTAAGAATAAACATTCTTTTCCTTTCAGGAGAAACTGCAGCAGGGAGTTAGGTGGGAAGGGTTAATTGTCTGTGCTGTAGAGAAACGTTTCCATCCCATGGTAGTGTGGTGTTAACAACTGGACTTGGTGATTGTGAGGGTCTTTTCCAACCTAAATGATTCTATGAGTTCATGATTCCTGGGAAAAACAAAGTTAACATTTCATTAATTATCCTTGTTTTCTTTCCATGCTTTCAGTATCATTTGTTTTTCTCACAGAAAATACGTGCCCTGGAACCAGAAGGCAGCTTGAAAATGGACTTGATTCTTGTGAAGGCGGATGCTGCTCTTCGCAGCATCAGTGAGGAGAAGAAGCGTGAGGTGCTCTCTAAACTGAAAGACATTAAAGCCCTGTGGGAAGAGACAGCCATATACATCACTCATTGTCACAGGTAAGGCAAACACGTCTTGGCTGTGTTGAGGCAGCTGTTTCCTCCAGCGCTTTCATAAAGTGCTTCCTGCCTCTCTCTGCTCCCTGGATTGTAGATAGCAATTCTCTGCTAATTCCAGTCCCATAAGCATTTTGGTGACTGTGTGCAGAGAAAGGATCAGTGAGACCTCAGTGCTCTGCCTTCACAACCTGGCTCACCCACCCCATGGTCTGCAATGATGACTTTGGACAGGACCTTGTACAGAATATTTCCTCCCCAAAGCAGAGAGGACCTGGGAAGTGAATCTAAACCCTGAGAAGTCAGAGCAAGTTAAAACTGCTGAGAACCTTGTACACTGCTTTGAAGGCCTTTTGGAATTGTTGGTCTCCACTCTCCCATCATCATTTCATCTAACTCCTCTCTCTTCCCTCCCCAACAGCCGCATTGAGTGGGTCTGGCTGCACTGGAGCGAGTACCTGAAAGCCCAGAATGAGTTTTACACATGGATTCACAACATGAGGGTCACCTTGGAGCCTGACATTGAGTTGCAGCTTGGCTTAAAGGAGAAGCAGTGGCAGCTGAGCCACGCTCAGGTTTTGCAGAATGATGTCCTAAATCAGTCAGTCCTGCTGGAAAGGCTGCTGGAGGAAGCTGCTTCGTTGTTCAGCAGGATAGGTGACCCCAGCGTGGATGAGGATGCTCAGAAGAAAATGAGAGTGGAATATGAAGGAATCAGGCAAGAAGCTCAGGTACACTTATAGAGAGTGGGAGGGGTTCAAATTCCTCCCATCTATGGTGTTGTTTGCTACTTGCCCTTGAGTGATGGGGCTTACCTGGTAGGGCTGCAAAAGGAAGCAGAGCTGAGGACCCCTGTGCTTTCAGTCAATGGACTGTTTGAAACAATTGTCCAGTCCCAAGATGAGCTGTTGTCCTGGGGTGATGTTAATTGGGATGCTCTTACATGGTGCTTTATAGTGTGTTGCTGCAGGCTGCTTGCTGTGACCTAGTGAATATTGCTTTAGGTCATCTCTGTATAAAGTTTGAATTGTTCCTCATCTTTCAGCACATTAGTGGTTCATGTATAACCAGATGCAGAGTACCCATGCCAGGAGCCAGGGAATATTACATGGACACAGCCTTGCTGGAGGAAGTAGGGGTAGTTGAGACCCAGAGCTGCCCTCCTGCCTGCAGAACTGGGAAACACAGAGGTGGGAGTCAGCTCTGGCCTAACGCTTTGCTCAGTGGCCACTATCTGAAAGATTTTCATGCACACAGATACTAATTCTTGTCCAATACTGATCTTCCAGCTTGAGTAGTTGTTGGATAGGCTGGTGTAAGGCATTCTGCTTCATCTTTTAATACCAGGGATTTCCTTTCACCTGTTTTTGCGTAGAGATTTCAGAAAATGCTTGTACTTTTCACTTCTGAAATTCAAATAAAGACAGGATTGGACCATGTGGTATGGCTAAGGGGCAGACATCTGTGAATAGGCAGAAGAATTCAATTTCTTACAATCAAATAAATTTTGATTGTAAGAAATACTTAAAGGGATATTTTATAAATATATATATATATAGATACATCTATAGCAAACATAGAAATTAAAACCTAGTTTTTACTCATAGTGACTACCAGAATTTCATAGGCTGGAATTACCTGGTGCAAATAATTTTCATCACACTGGTTCTGCTGTCTGCCTCTGTTATAATGCTGCCTTCTATTAATTCCCACACCTACACACCAATCCAGAACTGGAGCCTGACAGTGATGGATGTGCTTTCGGATCACACTGGAGGAACAACAACATTCCATTTCACTGCTTGCCCCACAGATACATTTTCTCTTTTGAAGTAAAATCCCCAAGCCTCCAAAGTGACAAAAAAACCCCTTAGTTGGCATCTTTTGTGAGCATGTAGTACAGGTACTTTTCTAGCCATGTATATACAACTACTGCTAATGTCCCTCCAAAATGTAGAGCATGTTTGGAAATTCTGTAGCTGCAGCTGCCACAGAGAAGCCACCAGCAGACTTGGGCCTCAACATTGTTATTTATTCTTAAAGGTAGATCCCTTGATTACAAGGCATCTGGATATACATCCAAGAAGGTTCCTGGAAATTCAGGTGTTGTCTGTCTAGATTGCCATTTAAAATTATCATTCACTCCCTCTTCACCAAAATTCTCTTTGGTTTTGAAGCCGGAGACAGTCATTAGTTATTTTAATAAAGCTGTTCTTTTAGACAAGTAATTTGAATACTCAAAGCCAGGATGTGACCTCTGTGAGACTGATTTTACATGGTGTGATTTCTCTAACTGACTTGGATATGTGCTGGTGTAAATGAGATCAGGAAGTGGCTCATACTAGTTGGACAAAATATGTCTTTATGTTTCCAGCCAACTGAGACACTAGAAAAAGCTTTTCTTTGGCATTGGTTATAAATACCACATTTCATAGAAGGATGGAGTGAGAGAATCCAGCTAAGAAATCCCTTTTTCAGGAGGTATGGAACAAAGAAGGGAGTTGGAAAGCCTTGGATTTCACAACTGTAGTAAATGAGGAGTTTATTATCTAATGCCAAGGTGACAGGCACCTTGGGAATTGTGTTGGAAAGTATAACACTTGTTAGGGAATCCTGCCACCTCTTCCAGTGGGCAGGAGGCATGAATGAATGGAAGAGACACAGGAGTTGTAAGGGGATTGCTCGGGCCCCTCACATGATGAGAGCCAGACTAAAAGTGACTTGCAGATGCCAGCTGAATGCCTGAGCACAGGAGGCTCGCTGGTGTTTGTAGATTACTCTGGTGCTTGAAGGGCATTTTTAGACCCTGTGCAGTTGTCCAGCTCTATCAGAAGGCAGGCTCTTGGACAGTGTTTCTTAAATGGTTTGCCTGTGATATTGCTTCTTTGGTATGAGCAAATGGTGGGAGGTAATTTTTTTTTCTTAGTGCTAACATGTGTCTTTAACATTCCCAAATTTTAAAAGCATCTCTTTTAATTACATCAATGGGAATATTTTTAGATGTGGCAGCCATTTCCTACGTGCTTTCCCTTGCCCAGTAAATTAAAAATATGCAGAGGTAAATGGTTGTATGTTTCAGCATAAATGATGATTGAAGATGGTAAGAAAAGTTATGATATGTGGGAAGTTGATATTTAGGAAATACATTAAATACTTCTGAGCACATCAGATTAATTTCTGTCCATGTTGTCTCTGTTAGCTGAAACCTAGATACTTACAGTAGTTTGCAAAGGTACCCTAAGTGTAAGACCAAAAGCACCAGGAAGGGCTACAGGAGCTTTCTGTACTCTCCTTGAGACACTGCAGAGGGATTTAAAGTAGGAGCTTCCTCTATGTGCTCTAGATTGCCTTCCAGAGGAGACTTATTTGCCTTCCCTGACTGTGAAGGGAGCTTAGGGGAGGGGGCTTCCTAAGCCTCTGCCCACCTTCCTTGAGTACCCAGGGCTGGCCATGTCTCCTCACTTCAGCCTAGTCAATGTGGATGTTGAATTTCACACTGTGCTGCTCCCCAAGCTGCTAACCTAACAGGGGCAGGTGATACCTTATTTTTCATCATTGGAAAGTTTTCCTGCTTAACCTCTTGTGAGGGGAGGGTTCAGCCAACTCTTTGTAAGCCTTTTGTCTGACAACTGGCACAGTTTGTCCAGATCTATGGCATCTATTTCTTGACCTCACAGACCAACCCAAACTGCTTATTCCTTTATTTTAGCTGGCCAAGGGTAGGTTGTTTTGACTTCCTTTGAACCCCCTGTATATCAGCCTAAGATTTTTGAGCTTAATTTGTTATTCTGATTTATGCCCTTTGGAGCTTCTGCCAGTAAAATAATCTAATTCCCTGGAGTCACTAAGCTTAGCCTGGATTGGGTCACTTTGATGTGTGGCTCTTTTACACTGCTATAAGGTTGTCTTCTTCAGATCCTTGACTTGAGGTTGAAGCATGAACTGTTTAGCCTCTGCAGATTTGAGAATTGACACATGGGGATTTAGCAAGTAGGGTGTTCTGCTGGACACAGAGGTCTGCAGTCATAATTCTACCCTTTGGTTTCATCCAAACCTGTGTATGGCTGGTGCTACTAAAGATCATGCTCTAATAAATGGGCAGCATTTCATCCTCCATGGGAAACAAGTGTCCCTTAGCTGTCCCTCTTTTGTCCCACAGCAGGTCAGCTAACTGGAGGGGAGTCACTCAGGATTTGCAAAAGTCAGCAGGGCCTGAAGTGGCAGTGTGAAAAACAGGCTGATGGTGTTCCACTTGCAGGGTGGTGGCTTTGTAGTGCACCATGGGCATGCCCTGTCCCAAGGGTGAAGGGCAGAGTCCCAGAGGATCTGCCACCCCTGTGCCACCCCCAGCACATGGGGGATCCTGCTGGCCTGGCTGGAGAGCAGGCTGGCAGAATGGACATGGCTCACTGCCACCTCAGGCAGCTGGGCAGGTGTGGGGACCTGTCCAGAGCCTCACAGGGACAAGGGAAATGCAAAGGGGGTTTTTCAGCTCTACCCACCATTGCAGCTGTCACTCTGCTTGCCCTGGAGGGCAGCTGCTCAGAGGCCAGTGCTGTGTCCTGTATTACACAAAATGGAAATTGGCCTGTTGTCTGTGAGAGCAAAGGGTGCTTTCAAGCTTGCTGCAAGCTCTAAAAGGATTGCACAAGGAGGGATTTTTTTTTTTAAATCTAATGTAACCACAGTGTACCTCAGTTGCTCTCCATGCCAACTGGAGAAGGGCAAGAAAAAATCAGTCTCGTTTTGCAGAAGATAATACTTAGGGAAACAACAGAGCAAGTGTTTGTATCAAAATCAAAAAGGCCTGAACTTGGGCTGGCAAACAAGGCCCGTCTGAGCAAAAGTGGCTCTGACTTGTGAGGAGTGCCAGACTGGATCAGCTCATGATGTGCAGGCCCCTGTAAATTCAGGGATTGTTAGTTATAGCGTGCACAGGTAGTAACTTGAAAAATGAAGCCTGCTTTCCATTGGCTTGAATTTGCTTCCAGAGTCTGTGATAGCACTACAGAATAGTTTGTGACCTGCTAAGTAAGTACAAAAGTGCCTGGACCACACAATTGAAGGTGATGGTAATTTTCAATGCAGTCTGTTTAAATAATGAAAACTATTTAAAACAATTTTCATGCCTCTACTGCATTCTTTTATTTTCATTTTGAGAGATAAGATGTGCTCATCTTTATTTTTAACCCACAAGAGGAATGTAACTGCTTGTCTCTCAAAGGGAAAACCAGAAACAAACTTCTGTCTCTTTTATTTTTCTAATGAGAGAATAGGAAGTTTTGGAAAGCCAGAAATTCAGCTGGCAGGGCCTTGCAATTTCTGTTCTTGGAGACTTAGACATTGTGAGCCTGCAGCAAAATCCAGACAGGAGCAAGCCTTTGTGTACTTTTGTGTTCTGTTTCTCGAGGTAAACTTTGAATTCCTGTGGAGGCCAAGTGTTATCAGGGCTTGTGAAAAGGGAGTCTTGTTTATAAATTCTGGGTTACAATGTAAAGGAAAAAGAGCCAGATAAGCACAGTTCTCACCACTTCTGATGTCTCTTGTTACAGAACAGAGTGAAACTGCTTGAAACGATAACCAAGGAACACGAGCAGTACAGCGCCAGTGTCAACCAGTTTCAGTCGTGGCTGAATGGTGTCACAGAGAAATTAAACTGCTGCATTGGAGGAGCAACCAAGACTTCAGCAGAGGACAAGCTAAAGGCACTGAAGGTCCTTGAACAATATAGCTCCAACAAGGAGCTAGTATTGTGTGTTTTTCATGGCCCTATGTGTTGCTCAAACCATACAAGGGTGTTCTTGAGAAAAGAATTACACATACAAAATAGATGGTGATTTTAGCATAGGCTAGGGCAGATGAGTTGTATGAGGTCCTGAAACTGTTTGTGTGTATGGTTCTTCCAGTATGAGTCACAAACTGGTCTGGTTTGTTTTTCTTAAAGCCTGAGCTCCAACGGTTATGTGATTGTTTGAGAATCTTGTTTAAATAAAACAGATTTGGTAAACATGATCCAATTAGACCCTGAAGGTTCACAGTTTTTGAGAGTTTAGAGCTGGTGATGAAAATACCAGTTTTGAGAACAATAGCCTTTATTTTGGTGCTAATGCTTTTAATGTTTAGCTTAAAATCTCTGAGATCCAACTATTAATATATGTCTAGTGCCTGCAGCTCCTGTTCCTTTTGTCAGGGATCTCAAGTTATAAGCATTAATGAAAACCAATATTTTCAGAAGCAATGACAATTAGTATTACTCAGAAGGCAGTCAGATGACTAACCCTGGCTTCAGGTCACTTGAAAAGAGACATATTTGGAAATAATAAGTGAAAACCAAAATATGTACAACGAGGAGGGGTGGTCTTTTTTCCTACTGATTTCAGCTTTTTCCCCAGCTTCCCATTCCTGCAGATAATCTTTACTTCTTTTTGCAGGAAATTGCCAAAGACATTAGGAGTGGTGGAAAGAAATGGAAGCGCCTTGAAAATCAGTGTGCAGAGGTAATTCAAAATACCTCTCCACTTGGATCTGCAAGACTGAAGGATGAACTTGAAGAGCTCAGAAAAGCCTTGGAGAAGTTGAAAGTGCTGAGTAGTGAGGAGGAGGAGAGATTGCTCAAGATCCAACAGTCTGAAAGTGCCTATGAGTCCCAAGCCAGACAATTGGAAGCAGACATCCAGCAGCTGAGGAAAGATCTACAGAGACTAGAAAATGACCTGGACCCTGGGGAAGGGGAAAAGACTGAAGATGAGTTTGTAACTCTGTGGAAAAAATGCAATGTAAGTTGTTATCCTTTGTGTGGAGGATCAAGTGCAACCAGAGACTGAACATGCATAGTCACATCCAACAGATGCCTGTCCCATTGGTTAGAGATGATAAGGAAGGAGTATGAATGTGTGTGAAACAACTGAGGAAAATGTGACTGCCAACAATGGAATCAACAGCCCCAGCCTTCATCTTACACTGCACAGGAGGAGCAGGCTTGGAGGATGTGCTGCATGCAGTTTGTGCCTAGAGTTCAAAGGGATCATATGCAAAAAGAGCACAATACAGAGCAAGCAACACAATTTGCTCCACTTAAAAAGAAGCAGGAAATTAATGTCTCACTGAATGTATATATATACACAGACACAAGTGCATTCACAGATACCAGTACACATTTTTGAGATATTTGGTAAGACCATTGCTATGTCATATCCATCACCTCTGTAAGATAAGTACCTCTCTTCCTTTACTAGCAGACACATCATCATTTCTAAGAAGTCCCAAGATTGTAACAATCCAGTATTTACCCCAAAACCAATCTGCTGCAAAAATGAGTGCAAAAAAATCATCACACATTAAGTAGATAAGAATTTTTACTACTCGTTTTCTCTCAAGGGCTGGTTTTGTATTTATTATCTGTTCTCAAAATGCCTTTCACTGCTGTTTGTATGTCTAGAGCTGTGCAGGACTAACTGGGAAAAATATATGCAACAAGGATCAGAAAAATTTAGACTGGTTCAATCCAGCTACATTTCCATGGGTTTTAGTTGTTTTTGTTTCCCTGAGTCACCCCAGAATTAACATTCTCTATATGTGAGTCCCTGAGAAAGATGTGTTCCGGCAAACAGATGCTTTTAAGACTGCTCCAGAAATGCAGCTCATGTTATATACTGCAATCAGTGAACTGAAACCAGGCCTGTTTGGGATTCACTCTGTTCAAGTAGTGAACCCTGCAGATCAGATGCAGAGGCTGGGCAGTGTGAGGGGAGGAGAGAGATCCTGCTGGAATAAAACTGTTGCTGAGAATGTTTTCTGTCTTAGCAAAGACCGTATTCCTTATAACCAGGAAAAAAACACTGGAAGGGGATTTTTGCATACCCTGAGACAGAGCCTTACTTCTTATTTCATATGGCAGATACTACATAAGGTGTGATCTATTCATTATTTTTATAATTAAGGCAACAAGAGCAGCTCTGGCTGCAGAAGAGTCAAAGATTGAGAGGCTGAAGGCTCAGCTTAAGGAACTGCTACGGTTTTCCCAAGATGTGCAGCCACACGCTGAGAGTGTTGTCTCTGCAATACAGCAGTATCAAAGGTACTGGGAAGTCTGATTATGGTGGGGGGAATCTTCTCTCAGGGATTGTCAGGGGCCTAAGAAAAAAGTGATATGCCATCCAATTGTAGGTGATGGCTAGAAAAAAAAAAGCTTTTGATAATTACATTCGCCTCCCTGTTTCAGTCAAGCTGTAATTTTAGCCATTTGCAGGGAGCCGCAGGCTCCTGGTCATTTTCAAGCAATGCTCTTACATCATTAATGTTGTGTATGGTTTGAAGAAAATTAGATTGCTGGCAGCTAATTTGATCTAATTAGCATTTTATAATAATAATTTATGTATTTTGCTTGCCTTTCATGCCAGCAACTAGAAAATCAGGACAGGAGCTGTGGTAGTAAACGGTTCAGAAGAATTATGGCCCTCCCTTGTTGAGTTTGTTGCAGTGACTCACCAGCCTTAGCAATTATTTGGCAGAGCTTATTCCCCTTCTCCTGGCAGCTCATATGCATGTTCCTGTTTTCAACTTGCCTTGGGTTGGAAACTCTGAAAGTTTAGCCTCTCCCAGACTTCAGTGTTTCCGTTTCCAGGCTGCCTGGAATCAGGAAGTAAAGAAGCTGCAGCAAAATTTTGCAAACTAGAAGAAAGGATCATTTTTTTAAGGGAAAAAAGAAGGTCAGTTCTCTTCCTGTATCCCAGCTTATTTCCCTCTGTGCACAGTATGCTGTCCTGCTGGAAGGGTTACAGGTCATTGTGGGAAAGGATTGCAGTTTAAAAACTAGCAAGTAAACAAAGCTGAAAGAGGAGCAAAGGAGGCAGGGACTTCTCTGAGTAGAAAATGGCAGCTGCTTCTTTGCCAGCTTCTCTCCAAGGCTTCTTTGGGAAATCTGGCAGCTTCCCACTGAGCCTGGCAGGGGCAGCAGAGCAAATGGCAGAGGACATGTAAGTCAGAACTTTCTATTTGCGGAGCTTTTGGCCTCTGCAAACTTGCCTTTGTTCAGCCCTGTCACGGCCCAGTGACACAGGTAAGATTTCTGTGTTTGTGGAAAGGCAGTATTGATCCTGCTTGGCATTGCTCTCACCTGCTTCTCTTGTGAGTCTGCAAGATACTGTTCCCCTGTGAACATAAAGTTTGGGCTGCATTTTGCCATGTCAGGCAGGCTGAGAAAAACAGGAGGCAGCTGCATGGGGTGTGTCACTGCTGGGCCTTGTCACTTGGCTGTGTTTGGGCTGTGCTCTTTTTAAGAGAAGCCTGGATATTCATTGAAGGTTTGCTGATTTAATTTTTTTCCCTCAATAATAGAGCTGTGTATGCATGTAGATACATATACATAAATACAAATACTTTTTTATCAGAATCGCATCTGTGTACTAATATAAACTCAAGTAGTTCCGCAAAATATAAAATAATTCTATCTGAATACATAAATTCATAAAAATGTATTTTTCACTTTTTGTGTTCACATAAGGTTATCAAAGACTTTTTAATGTAATTTTTTTAAGAAAAAACACTTGTTTTTTCCAGGTAACTGTAGTTACATCCTAGACACTCTTGACTTGTTCCTCCCATGAGTCAGTGAGACTGCTTGGATAGTATGATTTGTTAAATCACACTGGTGACAGCAGCTAACAAAGTTCACATACAAGGGAAGACTGCTGGCTACTAGAAACGCAAAGTAGCTCCTGATACACAGTTGCACAGAAGACAAATGTGTTCTGAGACATCTAAATAAAGTTTTGTCAGATGTCTCTGACTGACAGAGCAGCTGTTGGTATGCCACAGCAGGCTCAGGCAGTAAAACAGATTGAGGCTTTTGTGTTGTGTATGGTTTACACCCCAGTATTGTGTTAATTCATGCCTTGAAGAATAGAATGTTTGGGCTTGGATTTCTTCATAATCCTTCTCTTGGTTGTCACTTTATTCCTACAGTGTTAGAAGCAAGACTTCTAAAATGAGCACTGACACAGAAGCCCAGCTGTGGAGACTCATCCAACATCCCCTGCAAAGTTTTGAGCAGTGGAAGCCATCGGTCCAGATGCTGCTGGAGACTCCAGAGCCAGAGCTGGCTCACATTGAGGTAGCAAAGCTGTTGCTAAGTTCAGAAATGTGGGTTTGACCAAGTCTGGAAGGTGCTGCCAGTGTGGCAGGAAACCCCCCAGAAGGGATGGAGCTCTTTGCTTGGCTCCAGCTGTAGCACATTGCCTTATTTTGTGCCTTCCATTTGGTTGACTGGAGTGTCAGTTGAGCAGGCTGCAGAAAGTGCTAGATATCTTTAACAATGATGATAATATTGTTTAGCATTAGCCCAGATCTCCCTGGATGGGAAGTTTGTGGACTCTGTTAAAGAATTATGTGGTGATATAGATGTGGGATTAAAATGCACGATTAGAGCATGTTCCCAGCAAGGTGTGTTTGTTACTTTGTCATCCCTGTGATCTGCAGAATAAATGTGTCTGTGAACAGGGATGGAATTTATCCTCAGGATGAGCATTCAGGCTGTCCTTTCTGTTGGTTGTTTAGGCCTCTCCTCTGCACAGACAACTCTTTCCATAGTACAGCTTACTTCTCTTTCTGTTCACAAAATGGATGCAGCCCTGGTGCCTCTAACATTATCAGGAAGATTTTTCCTTTAACTGGGCACTGTCCAGGTACCTTCTGTTACCCCTTGTTGGCCCAGCATGCTGTTTTTACCTGGCTTTGTTGTACTGCTTTGGTTGTGTGACTTGTGTGAGAATAATATGGTTATATGATTTTTTTTTTGTATGATCTCACTGGAAGAACTTTTCTCCTTCAGGCTGCTCTAGCTGAAAGCTCCCAGTTCAAAGAAAAGTTGATGACATTACAGGTAAAGAAAGATCTGCTAAACAATGTCCTTGGTGAGGAAAAAGCAGAGTCTTTGCTTCAAGAAGTAGCTGAAGCTTCAAAGGAGAGAGAAATTCTACACAAAAGTCTGCTGCAAAGCAAGAGCAAACTCCAGGTGAACTACAAAACCCATATACTGTCTTTGCATGTGATAAAGACAAAGATGAAATCTTGACTATGCCAGTTTTATACATATAAATTTAGTACTAATCCCTTTTCCTAGGTTGATCAAATATTCAAATAAATTTGTGGTCTGTTGCATAGTATAGCTCAGTGTTTGTCCTGAATATGAAGCAGATATTGACAAAACACAATGCCAAGGCATATATGTTAAATGCTGGACCTGTTTTCTGATTTCTCCATCTAGAATTTGATGTTGCAACATAAGAACTTTGATGCTGGTTTTGCACCATTGCAGAAGAAATTATCTGCCATCAAAGCCAAATTAGATCTGGAGAAGGAACCACGGCCTGACCTCTTGGGTAAAAAGACACAACTCCAGAGACTCCAGGTACATTACAGTATTGTTTGGCCATGTTATCCTCAGCTAACTGTGGTTCCTATTTGTTCATATTTTCCTAGCATTGAGAATTCAGTACCTTTCCCCTCGATTGTTAGATAATTTCATTTGGTCCAGTTTATAGCATGAGTGAATGAAATTAAAGCAGTGCAGATGAAGCACTGGCAAACTGAGCTGGAGGGAAGGAAGAAGCAGCTGGAGCTGTTGGTGATACACCTTCTTGGGCTACTTTAATTGCTAAAGAAAGTGTGTCCTGACACTTCCCACTAGCAGTGAAAATACACAAGATAGTTTGGAAACTCTTCCTCAAAAGAGTTTCCACTGTTCCTTTTCCTTCTGTATCCTCCTCTTTCTGCTCTTTACCTTGTCATTTAGCTGTGACCCATGCTGGATTTACTCCACAGCTGATTCGGCTGTCAAAGATAAGGAAAAAAATTAATGGGAAAAGATGAGAATTTTTTGGTTAGGGTTTTGAAGTGGTTCAGCAAAGGGTCCAACATGCAGTAGAGCCTGTTGAAGGCATACAGTGGGATTACATACTGGGAGAGGGGAAAGAGGAGCAGGAGGAGAGGGAAGAGGGGATGTGCCTGCCATGGTGAGCTGTGACAGCTCACCTGAACTGTGGCACTTCATCCTTGGTGACCACAGGGTGTTACTACCATAGTTCTTTGCTGGTTATACTGTGGCTCCTTTGCCACTTCTCAGCAACTTATCTTCCTTGTTAGCTCCCAGTAACATGTAAATGGCATCCAGCTATTTTTTTCAGAAACATTTACTCCTAGGCATCAAAGCAATTCATTTTCTCTAATGACAGTGGTTGTTGCTATGGCTTTTTTCTCCTCACACTGTCAATGAAGCTACCTTTGGTGTATGTTTTTGAAAGTCCATGCCATACCTAGCACACTGCACACATGGAATCTGTCTTTTCCTCTGCAGATGATCCAAGATGACTTGGCAGAGCTTGCAATTCACATGGAGGAGGTAGAGAAGCTTGTGCAGTCAAATACCACACACAGGCATGAAATGAACCAACTCTCATCTGATTCTCAGGCCCTGAAGAGATCACTGGAGGTAACATAAGGAAGTTTTTAGTTGCCTGGGGAGTTATCAGTTGCCTCTATTTAAAAATATTTTAAAACATCTTTGAACATATGACATTACATGCTTTGAGTGACAGATGCTTTTATTTCAGTGAAAGAAAGCACTGAATTCTTAAGACTTTGATAACTCTTCCAGGATTCTCTGATTAATGTGTTTTCCCTTGGGAATAGGATGCCATTCACATGGATTTTGTCTGTATAAACTGTTTCTGGAGTGGGCCTGAGATTCCTGAGCAAGAGAACTCACATTATCATTCACAGATTACAGGGAAGGGGGTTTGTACCAAAGTGTTTGGGGGTTTTATGGCTTTGTGATCTAGAAGTTAATGAGAGAAAAGTGCAGCAATTGTATAAATACTTGCTTTGTCCTGAGGCATTTTGTAGCTTGCAAACATACCAATAAAGTGACCTCCAGAGCAATCTCAGGAGATTCTCAGAATAAGAGCTCATGAAGTTACCTTAGCTATGCAGTTCACTATAAAATTGTGTGTGTTAAAGTGTTACCTGAACATGCACTGTGTAATTCTAGTTTCAATTTCAGTCATCCCGTTTATCACTGAACTGAACTTTTGCCAAACAAGTCTGTGCAATAATTTCTGATTCAGGGAGTGTAAGATGTATTTGATATTGACTCTAAAAACCCCAGACATGTAAGCTGAGAAGGAAGGGAGCTATTCTAGTTCTTAATACCCCCCCGTGTGGTTGAATTCAGGCCTGCAGGAACTTGGGGATGTTTTCCACACCACTGATGCTAAAAGGATAGGTTTTTTGTCTCTCATTAATAGCTGCTTTTTTCCTTTTTCCCCATGAGGTTCTGTGCTCATCATAGTGTTAGAGCCAGTAAAGAAAGTGCTTTTGTTTTGTCTTTGGTTCTGACATATTTTTATCATTTGTAGCTGATGATACAGCAGAGTGAAGACCACGTTCAGAAGCACTGGGCATATAATGACAAACTGTCTGACCTCCAGCAGTGGATCTCAGTAACCAGGGAGAGGATTGGCTCCTGCCAGGATGCTGATGGAGAGCAGAACACTGAGGGCAGGCTGGAAGACCTGGAGGTGAGAAAAACATCTTAGATTAAGATGTTAATTATTCACTTTGCAGCGTTCAGACATTAAGAGTGGGGGTTTCTTGTGAGGATTTGTTGGTTCAGGAGAGGAATGATGTGTGTTTCTCCTGCAATAACTGTTGGCTGCTGTTGCCTCTCTGCTTTGCCCTGTGCTGTGGGATGTGGGGCCATGTAACAGACAAGAGCAGGGAAAATGAGTAAGCAGTGTTGAGATGGATAAATTATTATCCAAGGATAGGTGGTCTGTTCCTGTCAGGGTGATCTCTCTGAACAATACCTGCCTTTGCCTGTGTGTACTCATCAATATACTGAACATTCTGCCATTTGAGCTGGCCTTCTACTTGTTGAACTGAGCTGTTCCAAAGCTGCCAGCTTTTCCTGTGTAGCAGTACTTTGCATGTTAAATTCATTCCAGCAGGATACTTCAGCTGGCAGCTGTTGCCTTCATGTGGGAGACCAAAATCTTTCATGGGAAGGCTACAGAAGGAAGTGCATTGACATCTTGCACCCTCAAAGTCCTCCCATCAGCCCTTTGACCTATGTGGGGATCTTTGGAAGCATGCACAGCATATTTTTTTCCCTCTAGATATGTTCTAGCTAGTGCCAACAAAACCAGCATAGTCCTGGACTGAACATGGCCTTCAGTCTGACATAGCCTCCACTTTACCCAGGATACCTAGGAGTAATTTCAGGGCTTTGCATTTCAGAGATTGCTGGCTGAGTTTCCAGATAAGGAGATCCAGCTGAACCTTGTAGAAGCTCATGGCCAGCTGGTCATGGAGAATTCTTCTCCAGAGGAGGCTGCCCATGTCCAGGCAGAGCTGGATCAGCTGAGGGAGTCGTGGAAATCACTGAAGGAGATGGCAACTGGGTAAGTGTTTGTGTAGGTGTTCCTTATGTCCCTTCCACAGGCCTCTTTTTACTGCAGTAAGAACAGACACACTTGAGACTTTATGCTCTGTGCTGTGAAACTGAACAGCCATACCATCATGCTAGAAGCAAGATCAGATTTTATTGAATTGTCTGTAAACTGAAAATCATTACTTTTAAGAAAACTATTTTAAGACTCTGTGAACCACAATGTCTGTAAATCTTCCTTTACCTCGTGTTGGAGTAGGCAGTGTCTTGTGGCCTGGCTCACTCTTGTTCTGCCAGTCTGTGGCAGAGGAAATTTGGCACAGACTGGGTGTCCTGTGCTGTTCTGTCTCATCTTCCTGTTCTCCTTGGAGATGCCTCCAAGGAGGGTGTATCTGCAATGGGATTTGTGCCTTTTGCAAACCTGCAGAACTATAAGCAGAGCTAAAAATCTTCTCTTTAGCTAGGAAATTAAGACTTAATTTATTTTGCCTCCACTGTGTAGTGCTGAAATGCTGCTCATATTTGCTAGTCTGTATTAATATGTAATGGTGTGCTGCATGTATGATTGTATTCATACATACTGTCAGAATATGTCAGGCACAAAAAATAAATTACAAAATTGAGGAAGGCTTGATTGTACTGCCTCCTGTAACCAGAAAGAAATGTATATTGCCAAGGTATTATTTTTAGTCCCCTAACTAAAAGTAAACAGAACACTTAGAAATGTCAGAACTAGAGTCCTGGTGCAGCTGTGAGACATTCTGGTTGGGAATAACTTCAATAGTAATAGTGTTATTAGTATTAATAATGATATAATAATAACAACAACAGTGCTGTTTCCCCAGAGCTGTCTCCCATAGCCCCAGTCAAAATGTGGATGTTCACTGCACTGATATCTCTGGTTTTGTGTTTCCAAGCCTCCTCAAAAAGTGGCAGTTAAGTAGACCAGTGGCTGACAAGAAGAAGAAAAGAGCATTTGTGGGCAGCAGATGGGTGTCTAGACCTGCTTTCCACCTTTTTGATGTCGATCCCAACCATAAGCAGGTGAGATGGAGACTCTGTGTTTTCCCTCATGTCAGCTCCACAAGAAGTTTCATTGCCTTCATCTGATATGTGGGTTACATAGCTGGAGGTTAAGATTTCACAGTCAGGCCTTCAGAGGAAATGTCTGACATAACAGTGAGGGCTTTTTTGTTCCTGTTGTTCTGTGTCCCAGGAGAAGATGGGAGAAGGGCAAACTGCAAGCAGCCACTTGAAACTCCTACATGACTTTGAAGAGTGGCTCCAAGGAGAAAACACCAAACTGACCAAAATTCTTGCTGGGACTCCATCTTCTGCAGAGGAAATTAAGGCACACCAGAGCAAACTTGAGGTTAGTTTTCAGGGGGTGAATGGAGAAAAATACATCAATAAGCGTGAATTCTTTCAGAATTAAAAAAATCCAAACAACAACAACAAAACCCAGAACCACTCTTCCTACAAACCAAAAACCCACCACCTCCCAAAAAACCACAAAAAATCCTCAAGAATAAAAAATTCAAACACTATACACTCTGCTGTATGAGACACTAGAGTAGATGAAGCTCAGGAATTTAGGACAATTTTCATCCTTTCTACTAGGAAAGGGCTGGCAGAACCAGAGTAGAAGTGAAAGGAACACCTGGCATTTAGCTGTTGGGCTGGACATTTCCAGTGTGCTATGCCAAAGGTGTTCATTAAAAGAAGCTGATTAAAATCACTGTTAAATCAGTATTTGGTCTCATTCTTCCTGTATAGAGTACAGTTTGGAGTATAGCCAAATGCCATGGCAATTTGTTAGATTTTTTGGATTGTTAGAAACTAAACACAGGAATATCCAAGACTAGAGGAGTCCTGCAGGTGAGTTTCATATTATTTCAGGCCAAAAAAGCAACAACAAAAATAAACGTGTGTGTAAACCACTGTTTTATCAAATGCTGATTTAAAAAGTGGGGAATTCATGAATCCTGAATTGCCGCTGAGCCTTGTCTTTGCCTTTAGGAGCTGCAGTCTCGTGTGCCTCATGGTCAGCAACTCTTTGAGGACCTCCTTCATCTTCATCCTGTGGTGGGAAGTTCTGAGGACCTGGAGGAGCTGCGCTACCGATGGATGCTCTACAAATCCAAGCTGAGAGAGGCCCTGAGCTCACCAGTAAGTGACAGCTGCTGAGCTCTGCCATTGCTCTCTCAGGCTGCTTCACATTGCTAGTCTTACTTCAGTGGTATTCATGTGTAATCTGCTTAATTAAGAGTTGTGTGCTTTTCCCCTTTGTACACTGTGCTCAAGATATTTCTTGAGATGGAAGTTTCAAACCAGAATAGTAAATGGCAAAGAGGCATGCAGCTGTGTGTGTGAATACTTCGGGTGTGTGCCTGGTTCTGGGCACATGGATTTCTATTTTCTGCCCTTTCTCCACCCAACATTCTCCATAGAGTTATTTTTTGACAGTTCATGCAGTAAAAATATATTCACTGTTCATTATTTGTGTCTCCTGCTGTGAGACAGAATAGTCACTGACTGAACGGATTCAAAGTAACTGCACAGAAGGACCTAGTCCCTTTTAAAACTGTCCTTATAGGTTAATGATTTGGAATGAAATAAAGATGAGAAATTTTAATTCAAAAACCAAATTATTGAAGAAGTTACCTAGTTGTTATATATAATACACGCTAAGGGTGGCAAAATTCATCATCATTTATAAGATATTCCAGGGCATGCTAAAGATACTCCCATGTTCTTAGCATTAACATATAAAATTATTAACTAATATTTTTCTAGTTTTACTACTCAAACATTATCTGAGCAGCTTCAAGATCCCATAATCAAAGGAATTTACAGGTTTGCATTCAGTACTTTCTGTACATGAGGGCTTTTAAAATTGAACACCTAAAATTTGAGACATTTTAAAATTTTCTGCCTTGAGAAACCTTTTCTTGAAATCCAGAGCTTTTTTAGAACATGAATCCTTTAAAATGCATGGAAAGTAAGCATGACTTCTATTAACAAAGAGCATATTTCTGTAAGCATTAACATAGTCAATAGGTGTCAGTAAAGTCAAAGCTATTGCTGGGAGAACTGCTTATCTGATTCAAGTAGTCAAGAACCTAAAAACATGTCATCTTTCTGCCTAATGTTGGTAAAAACCCCATTAAAAAAAATCTCCTGCTGGTTCACTCTGTCCAGGTGACCATGAGTATGAAAGAAACATCCCCTGTGTGGTGAATACTCATTTACAGGCTCTTCTGGGATCTTAACTTCATGCTTCTTTTTTTTCTTTTCTTTTTCTTTTCTTTCTTTTAAACAGAGTGCTGGATCTTTGGAGGAAACAGACAGATTCAGAAAGGCAAGACAGTTTCTTATTATTAAGCTAAAAAAATATTTGACTGGACATTTTGCAGAAAATGGTTTTAAACTTTTCTGAAGATTCCTGAAATCAATTAGCTTATTAAGAGCCACTCTTAAAGAATTTGTTGATTCTTTGCAGATTTTTAAATGGAAAATTATTCCAGAGTTTTTACTCTTGAAGTAGGCTTACTATATCTCTAGAAGCTAAATATCCATTTAGAGAGGATATTTAGGAGAGGAGGGAAACTCAGTTTTTATACATCTACACGCTACATGAATTTAATTCATTTTTCAAAAGAGACTAAGGAAGAGCCAAAATATCTATCTAAAGGATTTAGTGGTTAAGTGCCTAGAATAATTTTGAAAATGGGAATTGTAATTCTTTAGACATTCTGAAAAAAAATGCTTTGGATCAATCAGCCCACCTTCTTTCTAATGCAGAAAGCCAGAGAAAGTCAAGAGATTTGTCTAATGCTATTAGACTAAATCCTTATTCTAAGCAGCAGAATTCCTCCTGTGATGGATTTTATTTTTGAAGTGATGACATTAGAAACAGAGGCAGTACAGGAGATGATAAGGAGAAGCTAAAAGAAAACAAAATACTGCCAGTTTCTTATTAAACCAAGCAGCACTTTTGATCCCATTTTCATAAAGTCAGCAAATTTTTCTGTCACAATTTGCTTTGTTTATAAAAGCTGTTCTGCTTTGTACTGTCATCTCACTTTCCATTTGTGTTTAGAAGGAATAGAATAAGGCTTTATTTGCCCACACAAAGGAATTGAATGAGTAATGTGTTGCAGGATCATAATCACATAGTCATTCCAAGGTAAATCAAACCCTTGATTTCTCCTGGTGCAACACCTCTGTAGAAGAGACCAATATTTAAAGGGTGCAGTACGGTGCACTTCAAGCATGGCCAGAAATCAATACTTTGCTCATTCTGATGAGATATTCTTCTTATTCTCAAATGTGGAGTAGCAGCTCCAATATTTTTACCCAGCAAAGTACTGACCAGTTTTAAGGCAGTTCTCACACCTTCCTCAATGGTTTTGGCTGCAGTTCAGCCTTGCTGAAGACCCCCAAAGACTTTCTCTTCTTGCCTGTCTGGCTCAGCATTAATTGTTTCAGCCAGTAAGGTCACCAGAATTTTTCAGGCTGGAAAAACAGTATGACATTTTAATACTTGGTGTAGAGGCAGCCAAAACATTTAGTAGTGCTTCTTTTCCCTAGAAGAGGCTCACAGGGATATTCCAGAAGACTGACCAGGGAATTCTCTGATTTCATGTTGTTTGATTGGTAAAGTTGTTTGTAGGGAAAGCAAAACAAAAGCTTTAGGCATAAGCATGTCTCCAGTACAGTTAGATGCCATTTTTAATTTATCTGCCTCATGTGCCTTGGGGTACATGGTATTTATTCACCCTTACATTCACCAAATTAGACTAAAGTCTTCAGTTAATTTTCAGAGATACTGGCTTAACATAATGGCAGGCAGCAAACATTTGTCAATTAGGCCTACAGCAAGAGCACAAAAAAACCCCATTCTCTGAGTTTTTAATAGCTACTGAACACAAAGAGAAACAGCTCAGGGTGGAAAGGACTGAAGAACTGAAATACCTCATAAGCATGAGGGACATGGCTCCCATTGCACTAACAAGTGATTTGCAGTTGCCCTTCAGCCAGTACAGATGTTGCTGTAAGTTATACCCTGCTCACTTCAGTGCGATTTCACTGACCTCAGGGCTTTTATTCTCTGTTTAAACAGTAACACTACAAGAATCCAAGTGCTGGAAGCAGTAATGTCTTTTTTTTTTTCATTCAAGTTTTATCAGGATGTGAGACAGTGTTGCCATAAGAATTTTTAGCACCACTTAAGAGAGCCAGAAAATAATGCTGATCCCTTTTGGGTGTATCACTGTTTGGCCTAAGAAAAGAGGAAAACCAGGCCAACTGCAGAATTCTAGGCTATACAGTTTACTTTAAATTTAAATCTAACACCTAAAATGTGGCTGGAAACGAAAGAAAGATTAAGGAAAATATTTTTGTATGCATGAATATCTTTTGAATGCTATGGTAAAGGAAGCCAACTGCCTCGAAGGAAATGGCTGATCTCAGGAGTTGGTATCTGCAGGAAGTGCAGATGGCTGCATCACTGTGCTTGCAACAACCAGTGAGTTTGCATAAAATAGGCTCAGGTCATCTCTAATTTGTCAGCTCCCTCATGTTCTTGAGTCACACAAAATCAGCAGAAGTGGCAGAAGTTGTGGTATTTTTGGAGTGCTCTCTGCTTTTTGCAGCACAAGGTCCCCAGTGACTCTGCTTGTCTCTCCTGCTGGAGCTGTGAATATTTTGCAGCAGCAGAGATCAACATGGAGAAGGGAAGACCCAGCTAGAACCATTCTCATTTGACTGCCTTCTGATTTTATTCTATTTCTAGCCTACATGGCCAGATGTTGGGCAGAATAGAGCCTGCTCCATGTATAGTAATGTGCTTTTTCTCCTGATCATTCATCCATTGCTGAGGACATGCCCCTGCCACTGGTGCCCTTAGGAGCAGAACAGCCTAATGATTGTGATGTGAGTGACTTCTTGTTGATTAACAAAAAGCAGTTGCAGGAAATTGCACTGGCTGCAGTGAATTTTTAGCAGGTGCCAGTGACAGCCAACGCAGATGGATATTTCTGCAGGGTACCTAGCACACTCAAGAACATAATCAAGCAAGTGCTCAATAATAACTATGATAAATGTTACTTTCAAAGGTTGGCTCCCAGCTACCTGAAAATATTCCATGAGCATTCTTAGCATAAATGGGAAGTAGAAGGTTCATTATTTACAGGTCTAGGTAGCACTGTTTGATTTATTTTCTCAAGTTCTCAGAGTAATTACTTCCTTGCTAAACAAACGATCTGGCTTTATTGTTTGTACAAACAAAATAATTAGAATTCATTACATCAGTGGTCAGCTAATTGCTTCCTTTGAGATTCTGCTAAGAGTAATCTCCTGTAACATACAGGCAGAAGGAACATGTAATTTAATCTTATTTAGAGACACCATTGATCTGGAGTCAATCAAATTAATGCAGTCATTCAGGAAACTGCAAAGCAAGAACTGCCACAGCTTGCCAGGAAGAAAACAGTGCTGTGCTCTGCTCTGCCCAAGTGCAGATATGATGGGAGCTCCTTGTGGCAGAAAAGCACAGAATTCTGTGGTAGTGCCTGTGGTACTGGTGCCTCTCTACTGAAAGGGTTTTCCTCAGGTCCTGCTGGTGTTATCCACTTGAAATCTTCTGTACAATTACAGTCTTAGTAAAATGAAAAAGACCTCTTAGAAAGTATCTTTTAATATCTCTCTTTTTTTTTCCATCACTCTGCCTATAAGGCTGTGCTTACCTGTTGTAGGAATTATACCATGACCCAAACACAGGATGAAGGGCACCTTAGCATTAAAAATTAGCAGATAGACTTGTTTTCTTACTACAGTGATATTTGCTCAGAAAGAAAACTTAGTCAAAAAAAAAAAAAACAAACCCACCTCCAGAAAAATTCTACTTGCCCATTCCTAACTCATACCCATTGTAAAGTATGCTAAGCCAGGAGCAGCATCCCCTTCCTTTTCCAGCAGGCTTACAAGCTTCCCTTCACATTACTGCACCTGGGAGACTCCCTGTCCGTGTGCTCTTTTTTCTGGAGGTTTCATGCCATTTTCCAATTTACATTGCAGTGTCCCCAAATGTTAGATATCTGGGGCTCTTTGTTTGTTTTTTATCTGGTCCTGCCACACCTGTGCCTTGCCAGTGCTCTGCCTGCAGCAGTGCTGGTGCAAGAGGTGCCATCCTGCTCCCCAGGACACCTGGTTCTTTCTTTCCTTTCATGCTTATGTGGTGTTAGTTAGGCAGGTGGTTGGTGCTCCTTGCTTTATGTGAAGAGATCTGTCCTTTAGCTGCAGATTTTCACCAAGGAGATAGCTTAGAATGATTTTCTCAGCAGATATAATTTCATGTCCTAACTGAAAGGTAAGGACAGAGAGAGATTTGTTGAGCAATAGCAGAATGCAACCAATTTTCAGTATACACCTGAAAAAACAGGTTTTTAACACAGCTGTAAAAGGCACTGTAAGAAAAACACTTCTAATCATTACCTCTAATCTTTATACCTATTATTTATTTAAAAGCAAGCCGTCGCATTTTTGAAGTATTTAAATGAAATGCAAGTATAATTAAATTATGTATAGTGACTGCTGAAGTTTAAGAAAAGTTTGATCTTGACTTGAGAGAAGTCACTGGCAAAACAGCTGGAAACACATTATTGACATAATAAACCAGCTTTTTGATGTCAATAATTTCTTCTGCAAGTTCCAGAACATTTTGTCTTTCTTTCAATTTTTATTCTTTCTATGCTTATTTTAATTAGTTTATTTCAACTTGCAAGGATGAGTGGAAGCTGGAAATTGGGAAAAGTTGTTTTACTTGCCTGCCTTCTTGAATATAGAAGACTAAGGTCTTTTTCTGCTTGCTTAGGTCTGGAGAATGATAGAAATCAGTGCTACTTTAACAGATCAGGCTGTAGCTCTTGTCCTGTGATATGCTGGAAACATGTCATGCTGTATGTGCACACAGAAGCTAACCTTTATAAATCCATTTGTGTCACAGTAGCATATGGCACAGTGCTTGGTTCTAAGTGACTTTGCAGCAGAAATTCTGAAATACCCACCATATGTGGCTGCTGAAACCTCAGATACAAACTGCTGGCTTGCTTTCTGCTTCTTTTAAATGAAGCCTCCCTGGAAGATTCTAGATTGTCCCCCAGCCATGGGGAATCTTCCCTGAGGAAGAAAACAGTCTTTAATTTGCCTGTACACTTACCTATTTACATGCATATGCTTATGCATTTCAGAAATGAAAGGAAAATTAAGGTTGCAAAGTCAAGCAGTCTGAAGATGGAAAATGTCAGAGCTAAAATTGTTTCTATAGCTGCAGTTAACCTCTCTTCAGCATTCTGGTTCATTCTGGTAGCTCTTTATGCAAAGGAAAATGGTAAGCACAGGGATCAATGGGGTCCCAGGCCCCCCCTAGTTATTCCTCAGTGCTGGTTGCCTACCCTGGGCAGTGTTTGCTGGTAGGAAAATACAGCTCTGAACTCAGGGTCTCACTGTCCTTCTGCAGAGGCCACGTAACCTCTAATCAACAGAGGCTGATCTCAGTTCCTAATGTGGTTTATGGGATTGTGCCTTGCTCAGGAGCATGTTGGATGCTCAATTGTGTGGTGACAGTAGTATCCAACTGCCCTGAATAATTTCCTTCTTGAGAAGGCCAGCTGTGATTTGCAGTGTGTTGTTTATCTTGGAGAGGGACATTCATGGCTGATGGGAAGCCCAGCTCCAAACGATCTCATACTGAGGTAAAAATGCCCAATTTCCTTTGGTTTGAGAGAGCAGCCTGTGATCCCCCTGGAACTGATCTCTTGTTGTCAATAACCTGCCTCTGTGAGTGACAGCTGAGGAAATACCCAGTGGGATCTCAAGTGGCAGAAGCACAGGGCCTCTCAGAGACAGAATGGCACTGATAAGGCAGCTGCTTCACCAAAACAAGTGGTGCTGCTTAATACTCCTGTCCAGGCATACTCCACTTCATCTCCAGGATGAAAGATTCCTTTCAGTATGGCAGGCTGTTGTTTCAGCCTTCCTGGCAGCTCTAGTTATTCTCAGAGGAATAATGAAGTGGTAGAATCCTTACCTATGTAGGTGATCCTTTCCAAGGCCTAGTTATTCTTCCTGTTAGGAAGTTCTTCCTCTGTCCCTGTTGCTGTAGTTTGAGCCCAATATGTTGTGACCTTCCCACTGTGGAAGTAGGCCTAGATTCATCCTGCCTAGGCATTTAATTTAGGGTGTCACATCATCACAATTTTTTCTGAGAGCATAGATGATGGGTGACTCTCCATCTCTTGTAGAATGAGCCAGGAGCCAGGTTCAAAACTAACAAAAATTACTTGTTCTTCATGCCAGCTGGATCTCCTTGCTAAAGAACATTGAGGACTCTGTGTAGTTTGTGTAGGTTTAAGGGGAAACTGGACAAGTATCTGGAAGAAAGATTCCCTGAATGTTAAACAGATGAGCAAGTCCTGTCAGGCTCAGGAAACTGCCTGAACTGAAAGTAGCTGGAGGCTGAGAATATTAAGGAGAAATTATTTGTGCTTGCCTTACTACCCATGCATCTGTGCCAGCTGCTGTAGAACAGAGGATACCTGGGCTGGGTACAGCCCTGGCACAAAGTGGAATGGCTGCTGGTGTCTGTGTGTCATGCCTGTAGGACACTAAGGCACTCTTTATCCCTAGGTAGAGCAGGAGTTTTCAGGCAGCAGGAAATACTCTGAGGTAAGAGGAATAAATCCAGACTAAATATTTTCTCTCTGCTGGATGACTGACTCAGTGGTGCAGGTATGATTTTTGTCAGGCACGCTGGTGACACACAAGCAGCAGCAAAACTCTGCTAATGAGGCTGGTATGAGATGCTATATTGCTCTGCTCTCTCAAATAACCAGATTAACTGTGTGTTTTCTTATATCCTGGAATGTGGTCAATAGCAAACCAGGGAGGGCACTGATTTGTAGTAAAACACTTCAGCAACTTCCACAAGAATATTCTGTAGCAAGTTCTAAAGTGCTTTTCTGCTGTTTCCCATCCAAGTGATTTTCCACAGTGCGCTTGGCTGGGAGTTATTAACTGCAAACAGACTGAGCTGCTGAGCACTCCCTGATCCAAACCCATGCTTGTCACTCAAACGCCCCAGCATGAATCAAGTACAAATGTGAATTTTCACAGCCAGTGCAGTTCATTTGGAGCAAGCATCCATTTAGCATTACACAAAACACAGCCGTCCACCCCTTGACAGTCCTTGCTTGTCCTGGTGTTTTGAGGGAGAAGGGGGAGGACATTTACTCCTGATGGTGAACTTGAAAAGTATATTTTCCTTTTAAATGCCAACCTATTCCTTTTCCATATGTGTTTCAGAAATATCTCTGACACTTTGGCTCAATACCCAGGTATTCCAACTGTTATTCTAAGATGGTGGAAATTAAAATTCTGTTGACTTCACTGGAGCTTTGCCAGTTTTTCTCAGAGGAAGATTTGATTTCAGAATATTTAGTGGAGTCTATATCTGACACATGCACTGCAGACACTGTGGGTGCTGGGTGGCAGCTGTACTGATGCCAGTAGCTGGAGTGATTGGGAAAGTGAAATTCCACTGTGTAGCAAGGGCTGTGGTTCCAGCCTTCTCATCTTTCTCATCATCAACCTTCCATCTCATATGGAAATGATATATTCAAACTGTCTCTTGCAAAGGTAGAACTGTGTTAGGCTGTCCTTTTCTAACCCTGAGTGATGTGCTGAATGCTTGGAAGTGTGTCCTGACTCCAGGACCCTGAGCACTTTGAGTCCAGCAGAGCAGAGGTTTGTACCTTGGCTTCCTGAATTTCCTGTGGGGGCCATGGTCTCAGGTCACTACATCCTGAAAGCATCTCTTTTTCACATCACAGATCTCAAAGAATATCTTGACGTAGTAAAATTGAAGTGCTGTTTTTTTCATCCTCTGAAAGGGAGTCAGTGCCTCAAATTTTTCATGCTTTTTCCAAATGTATCATCTTTTCTATTAAAATTTACTGTGTCTCCTTCAATTTTCTTTTATCCTTTAACACCTCTCATAGTTTCACAAAAAAAACCATAAAAACCCCCACAAAAACCACAAAAAAAAAAATCATTGTTCCAGCAAGCACAAAGCAATGGAACTAATGTAGGTTTCATGTCACAACAACTTGGGCATATAACTAATGAATCCATTTGTAAGATACCTGCTGACCTCCACAGAGAAGTAGTTCCTGATCCTGACTTTATTTGGTTGTTCCTGTGCATAATCCCACTGCAGACACTGAAATTAATGATAAATCTCCTGTGGATTTCAGTGTGTGCAGGTTGAGGCCCTCATTTATTAAGGGTTTATCATTGCAAATTTACTGAAAACACCAAACCCTCACAGCTCCTGTGGGCCTCATTTTCAGTCCTGCAGAGGCATCATAATACTATGTTTGCTATAGCTGAGTCATTCCCATGACAACAAATGGAGTCAAAAATACAACATTCTGACCTTGCTGTGTGATCAAACAAAACAGAGAAACTTGACATTGAAGACAAAAGTTCATTGAACACAAATACCTATAAACCCAGCAAGAAGGTGGGAGAGAAGCAGCAGATAAGGGCAAAATGTTTCCCCTTCTCTGAAGTTCTGCCCCAAGATAAGTCTCTCTCCACAGATTTTTCTAATGCTAGGAGCTGCTGTGGTTAGCTTGAGTATCCTCCTCTGCAGAAAGCTCAGAGGAGAGCAAATGAGAGCTTGTTAATAAATCCATTTTGCATTAATTCTTTCTGGAGGATGAGCTGTGAAAAGCAATACTATTTTACAGCTTCTTCCAGTGTATCTAAGAGCACTTTGAGAAATGATGAGATTGAAATGTTATTTGGGTTATTAATAGTCTTTGCTATAGAAATCAAGGCAGAGTCAGTGAACTGCTCTGAATCAAATGCTGATTGGTAGAAGAATCAGGGTAGGAAAAATAGTGGCTGACTGGCAGTGTGGCCATCACAGGAAAGCAGTGCCTGAGTGACCATATGATATCTGCTGCCTGGGCTGTGGCAGGAACAGAGACAAGGCACAACTGGAAATGCTCACATTTCCCACCAGTTCACAGGCAGAAAGATGTAACAGGGAAGAGAGCTGTTGCAGCTGGCCTGGCAATGAAAGAACAGTTTCAGATTGAAGTAGCTTTCAAAATAAATTCTAAAGGATTGACAGCAGTAAAACAGAAGTTTTAGGTGTTGCTAGGAAGACTGGTGGTCCTCACAACTGTGTCAGTGAGAGGTGGGTTTCTGTCCCAGTTTGAGTTTGTGAGAACATTTTTGAGGATTCCAGTTGGAATAAACTACTGAACTCTCAGGATCTTTCCCTGTGACATCAGCATTAAGACTTACTGTGCCTTAGTGGTAGGACAAAGAGCATGGTTTGAATTGTCCCAGTGCAGAATTAACTCAAATTGCATCTTCCACTGACAGGACTCCAGCTGTTAATATCTACAAACAAGCTTGTTCATGCATTCTGGAACCTGGCAAGAGTCTTTTTCCTTACAGATAGGGCACTCTGAAAAATGTATTTGTCATATTGCTGGGTATTATGGATGCAATGAAGAATGAAGAATGAGAAATCCTTGTCAATGAAAACAGAACTGTGGATGACAGTGCACTGATTTACACTGAACACACCAATAAGAGGCTGATCCATGGCATTACAGAGACAAGCCCAGAGAGCTCCAGCCAATTGTTGGGGCTGCTGCTCTTGTGCATAATAGATTTAGCATTGAGTGTAAACACAGAAGACCCTCCAGGCTTTGTTCAGCCCTTAGGTAGATGATATCGAGGGGATGAGAGGGATTTCAGGTCAGGACTAGAGAAGGGAAAGTCTCATTAGTACAGCTATTTATGCCTTGTACTCTGAGAACAGGTCACAGTAGGAGCAGATGATACCTGTGAGGCAGCCAGCTTGGTGAAGCTTTGATTTCAAGGTAAATAATCACTGTACCCAGGGAACTTGCCCAGTGGTGCTCAAAGTCAGTCCCACTCACACCCTGGCGTGTAGACTTTATCCACTGACAGTTCCAGTGCCCAGGGACCTGAGTTTTCCTTGGCCTCAGGGAACAAATTACAGCCCAGGTACTGTGGGCCAGAAATGATAGAGCAAGCAGCTGTTGCTCTGCTGCCTCTACATCTGCCTGACACAATAATTAAATCTCAGCAGCCACTCAATATAATGGAAGCAAACCAACTACAACAGAAGGATTTTGCAGCACACCTGTCTCATGATGTGTAACTGCAGCTGTGTATTTACCTTTGTAATTAATTCTGTAGGCATTTATATGGAGTTATAAGGGACTGAGTAATTTAGAAAGCAGTGGAAGAGATCATTAAAAAAAGTGAAAGCCATAATTACTTTCTTCTACCATCAATCTCCTCCATATCTTCTTTGCTGATGCTTCCCATGGATAGTTTATGTTCATTATATTACCTTCTTATCAAAATTATCTCAAATTTCATTTCCAGGTTGGGAAAAAGGTAACGGTGCTATAGTGGGACAAAGGCATTGCCTGTTAAACACCCCACAGTGAGCAGAAGCCCTAATTTTGCTGTGGGACTGACATTGCCTGTGACTTGAACACAATAAATTAATTTTCTTTTGTGGAAAGTGTGGGCCCTACTCCAGTGGATGTTCTGTGCTGACATTTATGATGTAGGCTGGTACCTAATATAGCTGATTAAGTACTGTATTTATGTTCATTGTATAAATCCTAGTTTGATAAAATAAGTGGGTTATTGAGCCTTTTTAATCAGATTTCTTTTCAAGAGAGTTGATTTTTTTTTTTTTTTGGAAACTCACACAGTTCAGCTCATTGGCAGGAGTTACCCAGGAATCTTGCCAGTGGAAATCTCCCTTCTTAATTAATCTTTTCTGAATTCTGTAGCCATAGATATATTCTCTCCTGGTCATGCTAAACCAGGTTACATTTATGAGATTAACTGACCTACTCTAGGTTTGCACTACTGTAGAGCAAGGTGTTCTGGGACTCCTTTTGTGTGTCCCCTAGGGCTGCACAGAAATAAACTTAGCTTTAATGTCTCCTTCACTACCAATGTTGTCTTTCTCTCATTGTTTTGCATCACATAAAGTTTTGAGCAGGGCCTGGTAAGGTATAAGGTAGGCTGAGGCAGGCTGCACTGTGGGGCCTTTATTCTGACCTCCAGTCTTGCAGACCCCAAAGCCAGTGCATGGTGCTGCTGGGCAGATGACTTGGGGCTGGATGAGCTGCAAATGCAGTTCCTTTGTGCTGATGGAGAGCAGAAGCTGCTCCTCTCTTCCAGGCACCAGCACTGTCATTGTACTGACTGGAGAGCAGCAAACACAGACCTTCTGTGCTGTATGGTGGCTGTGAGGGGACCGCTCTGCGCATTGGGCATGAGCATGTGTGACCACCACTTGGGAAAATGGGCTTGGAAGCAATTCTAGAAAATTTCTAGAAAGTCAGCAGTGTTTTCCTTCTAGAAAACAACAGTTTCCAGTAGGGAATTCTTGAAAATACTGAAATATTCTCCTAAAAGACACAATTTAACTTCAGTCACCTTCAGTGTGCCCAGCACCCAGGATGGGTCCTAGGCCAAGGACAACAGGGCCTGTTCTGACCTTCTCCCTGGCAGTTTGATGTGTTTGAAGTAGACCTCCCCAGCAATGTATTTGCATTTGAAGTAGACCTCCCCAGCAATGTGTTTGTATTTGAAGTAGACCTCCCCAGCAATGTCTTTTCCTGAGCTGCTCTTTGCTTTGTGTTTCCTAGGAGCGCTCTGGAGGCGTGTGCTCGTTCCTGCATCGCGTGCGCCGGGCCGCGCTTCCCCTGCAGCTGCTGCTGCTGCTGCTGCTGCTCCTGGCCTTCCTGCTGCCCCTGGCAGAGAGAGAGAGCCACAGCTGCACCCTGGCCAACAACTTTGCTCGCTCCTTCAAGCTGATGCTGAGATACGATGGCCCACCCCCAACGTAACCGCTGGCACGGCACCAGGTGACGGCAGAAGGGCAGAACTCTGGTTTTAACTGCAGCTCACATAGGTTTTTAGGGCTTCTAACACATGCCAACGGGATGCATCACATAATGCAACTTATGATTAATCACTTTAATCAGGTATTTGAGTAAAATTAATATTTTTACAATTTTTTTATTATTGTACTTCTGTATATGTGTATGTATGTGTATATATATATATATATAAATGCATATCTGTGGTCAAACTAGCAACCACCATCCACTCATCCACTGTTTAAAGATAATTCTGCAATGTTTCTGCCATCTTTCAGCAAGGAAAAAACTGAAGGATGGTGTTGTGGAATTTTCTGGGTGATTTTTAACATCAGATTTTGGTTTACAACTGAAGTCAGAGCAAGTATGAGAACATGTGGTCATGTTCCAGAGTGTAAACTGGAGACACAGTAGAATCATAAGTGGTTGACATTCAGCCCAAGGAAGATCTGGACTTTTCTCTTTGAAATCTTGAGCTGATTTTTCAGTATCTGGATACAGGGATTGCAGAAGCTAATAGAAATGTTTCTACTGACTTCAGTAGGAGTGGGAGTGGATCTCCTCTTGTTCTTATTTTTTACAAGATTTCTTTTCCAATTACTGTATTTTCCAGCCCACCTGAATCAGGAGAGGTGGAATACAGTGGGAAGAAAGCTAGAAAAAAAAGAATATATTTTTTTAGCATCTCTCTATCAGGAGAACTTTTAAAATCAGATCATAATTTTCTGAACAAATTTATGAGCACTGAACAAAACCTTGTATCACCAATCTTGTGTATAACAAAGAGTAGGTTTTTTGTTAGATTTTTGTGTTTGTGGGGTTTCATGGTTTGGTTTGTTGGGTTTTTTACTTTATAAAGAAGCATTTGGCAACGGATTATAAAGCCTGAACAGTGGGATGCAGCCTGGCTTGGTGTCAGTAAAGCAAAAGTTGGAAGTACTTTAATAATACCACCCTGGAAAGAAGATTCCTACCTAGGATTCTTTTGTATTAATGGTTTATTGAAATTGTGTAAACTGATTGTATCAACGACAGTCAAGCATAATCTAAATCTTTGTAATCTAAACTCTAAAATTATGGCAACTTGTCATTTATTTACCTAAGCCTATGTCTGATTTATCAAATTTTTGAATGTACATTATACATTGCCTTTAATGTAAAAGCAGTTCTCACTTCAGAGGGATGAAGCCATTCTTATTGGTGTTTTACCTAACTGACTCCTGGGAGGAAAGGAAATTTCTAAAAATTTATGCCATTTCTGAGAGCTGTCCCTTCTTGTCTCATGTTTTAGCTGCAGTAGTAATCATGAAAAAATTAACATAAGAAACAGTTACTTTCCCTCTCCTGGCTTTGTTGCAGGAGAAATTTCTCTTCTGTGTATCAGTATGGGGTACTTGGTGTGGTTTTCTGCATGAGGTCTAAAATAATATTGCAGCTGACAGACTGAAGGAGGAAGGCACTTATTTAACAAAATCACTGAAGTTCTGTTCAAGAAGCAAAATTGTGTAGAATCAGGAGGCATAACAGCATGGAGCTCAGTTTGGGCACAGGATTAGGAGAGCAGACAGTGTGAAATAGGAGCAGTAAAACATAGAGAGGAGAGGTGTCCATCAATTTGTAAAGCCTTAGAAAAGGAGTCACAATTAAGCCACAGAACAAGTGCACAGACCCTATGGAGGAAAAAAGTCTCAGAATCCTTTTGGCTCCCCTTCCCTTCTACACTGTTGGTAATATTACATATTATACAGCTTTTCTTCAGTTTTCAAGGTTTAAAATGGGGTGAGTAACAGGACTTCTACGTGTTCTGAGGAGACTCTCCCACCAGCAGGACTCTGTCACTGTGTTCCTAATAATGTTTCTGACTATACTGGATTTGCTAGAGTTGGATTAAAATGACAAAAGTCTTCTAAAAATGTAAAAGAGTGGAAATTAAAGGAGAGACAGCAGGGATGGTGCAGGTATCAGTCAAAGTGCCAGGGGAGCATGGAGCAGAGCTGAGCTGATGTGGGTTAAAACCTGGCTGTCAGGAGGCAGCAGAAGAGCTCTCAGAGCAGGCAGAAGGGACTGGAAGCAGAAAGGTGAGCAGAGTCCATGTATGCTGAGCAGTAAGACAATCACTTTGGGGAGTGAAGGAAGGCCTGTGATTTCTTTCCTGTGATTTCTTTCCCGAAGGAGCCAGATGGAGGGGAGCTATAATTTGTCAGAGAATGGGGCATATTAATTCCTTCCTTGCAGCCATTCTTTCTGGTGGCTCCCCCTTCCTGACATAGCTCCTGCTCTCCTGATTAGCAGTGCAAGTGCCATGCACATTCCTCTAAAAATTGCTGCCAGCCCTGGGGGAAGAAACCCCTGTGGCTGCCCAGCAGGGAGTTAATCATCACACACATCTCCAGTCAAATTAAATCTTCCTTTAGAAAAGAACTGTGGGGAAGAGGGGCAGTAACAAAACCTGCTCTGTGTGGTTGTGGATGTGCGTAGGTGTGCACACACCTTTCTGTGATGTAGCTACATTGCAGTTCTCTGGGTTTTGCTGAGCTGATCCAGGTGATGAAAGTAAAATACCAGTGAGAAAGTAAAAATAATGAGGAAAAATAAAGCTGCAAATGGAAGTCAGTAGGGAGATGGAAATTTTTTTTTTCTATGAAAGCACAAAATCTCACATCAGATTTCTTTCTGCCAAGCCCTTCTGATCTGGGTGATTTGTATGGGTTCACAAATGCATTTGACACCATTGGAGTGTGTAACAGGGAGAAAAAAATTCTGCACAGAAGATCTTACAAGAACAACTGCATCATCACCTTGATGTTTCAGTGTGGTGGCAGGTTAAAAAAAAATAACCAAACAACTAAATTAGAAACACACTTTTGCTTCTGGATTTGCAATCAGTTTATTCTGTAAGTCCCCTGTCTGTAATCTTGGAAAGTTTTGCTTTAAATCTCAGTCAATCCATTCTCATTAACTTAAATAATCTGAATATCTCACAGAAGTGATGAATATTTCTACTTCTTTGCAATGAAAACTATCCAAAGCACAGGACTTTAATGTTCTTATCACTGAAAACAATTTAAGTCTTCCATAATGTCATTTACCTCACCTGTTCAAGGCAGGTGTGAGATTTTTCTGGCAAAGAAAGAAGAAAATTACAAAAGCTTGAGATGTAAATGCAAAATTTAATTTTGTTTTCATTCTCTTGTGGGTTTTTTATTTCTGAAAAGCTTGCAATACTGATTCCTGGAAGTGTGTGTAAATATTAATCAAGTCAGTAATTGGAATAATGAGTCCAGCTTCCAGGAAACTGTACAAAGATCAGATTCCTCAAAACACAAATTAAATCCAAAGGATTTCGTTTTTAAGGACTGGTTTCCAAACCAGTCCTTAAAGTCTTGAGCACAGTTCCTCATCTTTGCTCACAGATGATTTGGTGGTGATATGCTCACTTTTGTGCCTGTAAAATCCCCAGCTCATCCATCTCTGACATGCAGATGTAACTGAGATGTGTTACAGCTCAGGTTCAGACTGGGGCCACTGCCTTAAGCCTTCCCTTGCCAAGCTTGGGATGCACAGAGCCCTGGATGTGTCTGCAGCTGAGGACTTGCACTGTTTTGCCCCAATGCAGTTGCAGCCACAGGCAAAGGGTGCTAAAAGCCTCTGAAACATACGGAGTGTGTCTGGGGTTGTGAGTGGTGTGTGCAGCTGGCCGGCACTCCCTGCAGCCCCCAGCCTGTTCACAGAGCTCTGTCCCTGCACTCTGGCACCCAGGAGCTGCTGCACCACAGTAATGGCCCTGAGGTGCAAAATCCTGCACTCCACCACTGCCCATGCATCACAGCAAGGCATTACCCAAAGGCACGCTCCACACCCCACCTCTGGCATGGGAGCAAGGCTCATTTGTAAACTGTAATTCATTCTGAAGCCTGATGCTTTCCAGAGAGTTTTCATGGCAGCAATACATTGAGGTAGAAAATTGCTATTGTGCCCCATGTCTGTTTTAACAGCCCTTTCTCTCATTCCAGCCAGCAATTTAAGTGGTATTAAATATTATTTATATATGCCCTCTCCAGAAATTTCTGTATGAAAAGCATCTTCAGTTCTAAGCACATACATTAGAAATGTTGTATTCCTCTGCTAGCACTCAATCTCCAGAGCAGTCACGATTTCTACCAAGTGCTACTTTATTTGTGCCGACGACTTAGAAGACTCAAATATTTGAGGCTGTAAATAAAGCTACTAGACTAACTAACTAAACCACCTAGTGATCACTGAATAACTTGGACAGCTTTTAGAATGGCTCTATGCTTCTCCTTAATCCTTTTGTTGGAGTATTTGTGGACCTCGGAGAGAAGAAATGTCTCCAAAAATTGGCCATTCCGAGACAGACAGATGGTGATCTCTGCACATCAGAAGAAACAGTATTTTCTCTTTAGCTGCTCTAGACCTCAGGAGTTTGCTACATCTGATGTCCTTTTCAATATTAAATAGGGAATGTTTTACTTTGATGTGTGTGCATACACATCTCATTAGCACTAAAGAGATTTGAAGAGTGAATTCATGTACAATAATTCTTTTAACTTGTATTGAAACAAGAGAGTATATTTCCTCTTTTCTTTAGGGAAAAAACCAACCAAAACTGCTGTGACAGATTCCCAGACCAAACAAAGCCTTTTGGAATAACAGAATATTACAGACTGAAACTAAATTATCCACCATAGGAAACTGGAAAAATAGTTTTGCCTTTCAAGAAATGCTGATATAAAACCCCCAATAAACATGTCTTTGCCAGGCATCATAGATGTCTCTCAATTCATAGGTTATGTACCCACCTGGGTGTAAGAGCTGCTTTTGGAGAGTTGACTACCCCATGGACAGCATCATTTGCTAGGGTGCGGCTGAAAACACATTTGTCCAGAGAACCTATACCAACTTCTTCCAGAATTGCTGGGGGCTGTTGAGGATGTTCTTAGCAGCTCCCAGACACTGGCCTGCTGTGAGCCATTACAGATTTATTGCATTAATTTATCTGTCAGAGGTTGGCAACTCTCAGAAATCAGTTTATTAAAATACTAAAGATAATATTTCTGGTGCAGGCAAAATGATTCATTGAGAAATCAATCTTGTTACTTTTACCATACCTAAAAGAAGATATCTATTGGTTATACTGGAATATAAACAGGTTATTTGTAGGTGTTGGGTAAGTGCAGTACGTTTTAGGCACGAGGCATTTTGACTTGTCCATTTAAGAATTGTGGGATCATGTTGCACTTGTTAAATGATAAAACAAAACAAAGATTCTTGAATAAAAAACCCACAAAACCAACAAAAACCCCAAACAAACAAACAAACCACCGAACAGAACACCCCCCCCCCCCCGCCCCCAAACAAAAAAAAAGTAGGAGGGAATAATCTGTCACACAATTGGGTTTTTTATTACCCGTTTTCTATCCAATTTAAAATATGAATATGTGTCTACCAGAGAGTTATCAGTAGATCTGGAAAAGAAGGAATATATATCAGGAATATACCAGTTCAAACTGTAGCCTAAGTGGCACTTCTGTTCCCTAACCTGCTTCAGCTAATGCTAGATTTTGCCTCATTGTACCTGTGAGATAAGAACCCTCCTCCTAGTAGAGTGTGAGTAAGGTGAAACTGGTGGAAACATTAGTTTTTCCAAAGGCAGCCTGATATCTCCATGCAAGAGGAGCTCACAGGCCTGGCACAATGAGAACAGCCCAGGACTGATGACACAGGCACAAGGACTTTGCCATCCCAGGGCTCTGCCACACAGAATTTTGACAGCGGCCATCAGCACAGTTCAGTTTCATGTCCCTGGCTGTGGAAGGAGGCTCCCCTCAGGGTGATTCACTTGAGCTGAGATTTGAGCACTGGAAGTGGTTTTTTCTCTTCATTAAATGCAGAAGAAACTGCTAAATTAAACCCCTCAGTGACAGGTTAATGGTAGGTGGTGGGTGCTGATGCTCCAGAAAAAGATACAGGAAATGCTGTTATAGATGGAAAGCCACTCATGATGGTCTCTGCTCAATCCCCAGGAGGCAGAAATGCATTGTAAAACTGAGATGGGACTTTTTCTGTTCCTTTTCAAGTAAATGTCAGGTTGTCTTCAGTCCTCTGGATTTTAGGGGCAAGCCTATTCAGTGCCTTACTGAATGCTGGTGGCTTTCTGGCTTCAGAGCCATTTACACCAGCCAGTTCCACATTATTCCAAGTTGTGTGATAAAGGTATTCCCCTGAACTGGTTTTGGATCACAAACCTTTTGTTTGGGGAGTGGGGATGGTTTGATGTTCCTTCTTTTGGCCACTTTGTGCTAAGTCCAAGGAAGCAGAAAGACCAGCACTACCCTTTCCAGGCCATGTTTTGTCTTTCCTTCTTTTATAAGAGCAGACGAGATTTGGCTTTGCTTCCTTTCCAAAGTAAATTATCCCAATATTTTTTTCTTCTTTTCCTGTTGCAGTTCTTCCACAGCCTAGGTCATTCCTATCAGCTTAAGTGTTTCCAGTGGCTGTTCTTCCTCAATACCTAGGGAAAAAATCTGGTCCAGTTTCAATGAGTTTAAAATCCAGTAATTTCTTCCCCCATTGCAGTTCCTCCTGCAGATGATCTGTCTGTTTCTGCTGTCCCCTGTGTCAAACCAGCCTTCATCACTACCTGGAGGGACTCCAATCCTGGCCAGCCATTTCTTCCAAGTCTCCTGTCCATGTCCTGCCCACATCTGCCCACATCTGCCTTCAGTTTTGGCTCAGGGATGCCCGTAATAGTCACATCGGCAGACAGGAGTGTGGGGCTGCCACTGAACAAACAATTATTAATAATGAAAGCCTCACTGTTAGCATTGTTCATAGCCTGCCCAGAGCCTTTTTCCCTTCGCCTCTCTAAGCAGGTTTTGATGTGTAATCCAATTTCTGTGTGCAGAAAATTGCCCCTCAGTCAGCACAGAGGGCTGGTGGTTCAGCTGCAGCTCTGTTACCCTCTCATTGTCACTGCTGAGGTAAGCACTCCCAGGTGCTGCTCAGCCAGGCTCTGTGCCCTTGAGCTGCCATGAGTGTTCCACTGTCATTGTTATACACCCTAAATAAGCCAGAACCCCCTTTTCTGACCTGGGAGGAAAGAAAAGAAAGAAAAGGAAAATGATGGCTTTTAACAAACTGATTTCACAACTCATTTATCAAGCCCTATAGCAAGCCACTTATTTGAGCTCCTTTTTGCTCCATGAAAAGCTGTGTGTTAAAAGGGAGAGGGAGTTTGGAGAGCAGTGCCACTGCCCTCAGCAGCACTTTGCTGGGAGGCCTCCCTCTGGAGCTCGGGGGTTGGAGCTGCTATTTCTCCTGAAGTGATTCCCACCTAAATCAAATTATTTCTTTTGTCAAGTCTAATAAGCACTGAACACCACAGAGTTTGTTTCACTGCAGATATGAATGAATGCCTCTGTACGGTACTTTCTGTTGCCATGAAATATATGCATATATATATATGTGTGTATGTATATATATATATGTGTGTGTGTATATATATATATATATATATATATGTAGGTAATGGGGAGCATAATTATTGCTCTACTTAAGGTCACATTCCACTTCAATGTAACTTTTAAGTGCAGCTTTTAAGAGAAACCATGTCTTAAAGGGAAGCTGGAAGAGTTTAGAGGTACATGTTGTAAAGAGCTTTGTTGAGATTTAATAAGCTTTGAGTTTGGGTTTCAGTCTTTAGGGTGAAAAGCACCCAAGATGATTTTTCCATCCCATTCCCAGATCAAACCCTGTAAGAATTTAACCTGGGGGGCATTGCTTGAGCACTGGCTGCTCCTTAAGGTGTTTGCATGTGCTATGTGTGTGTCTGTACTCAAACTCCAGCCTCCATTTTGTACATGAGCTTGACTGGAAGGCAAAAGACACACCCTTGTCTTGCTCCAAGACTCTGATGGTGATTTTTGCCTCAGTAAATGTCTTCCCTTTGATCAGTGTGACTCTTTCAACTTTTTTTCCCTTTTAAGTTGTGTTAACTGAGTGTATCGGGTGATTCCAGGAGGGCACACTCCATCTGCCCAGCCTCAGAGCTTCCCTTTCAGCAGCAGGCCTTCTTCTCATTTGTTTACTGGACTGTATTGGACCACTGTGAAGCAATTACATGAGCAATAATGCAGGTGTTGCATTTTCTGTCATTGCCTTTCGTGAGAAATAACCCTGCACTGACACTGAGAAGGGATGGGAGACCCAGAAGCTGCATTGTGGTTTACTGGCAATATAACCCACGTCCAGTGCCCCTGCAGAGGTCCTCCCTCCTCAGAGCAGTGGGCTGTCTTGGGCCCAATTGAATTCCTAAGCCTGGATTTTAAATAGTTTTGGATCCTTTCACCAACACTCCATCAATCTTGCTTCCATCAGTTTTTGTGCTTTTGTTTAGTTTCAAGCTAGAAGAAAGTGTAAAGAAATGTGCTAAGACTCCCATGTAGGGTGAGTAAATATCCCATATATTTCACAACAATTATGACAAAATGAAGGGATTTGCTCTCACATTGAACAGAATTAATAAAAGTTCTAACTGATAAATTAAATAGTTTTTAAGAACAGCCTGGAGCAAAGTTTCTGCAATCAAACTGTTCTCTGTTTTTAATTTAAAAATCAGCAGATATTGAGGTGCATTTTCCCACCTTCTTTTAGAAGTGACCTGAAACTAAAATGTGAATTCTCCTTAACAGGAGGTTTATTGATGTGAATCTAAATTTCACCAGCATGTCCCATGTTAGATCACCTGCGTGTGGGCACAGGGAAAACCAAAGGCTGTTCACAAGACAAACTGATATTATGAATGGTTTTACAATTCTTCAGAGCTCCTATCCACTTCCAAATGTCAGTAATGGGGAGGATCCAAAACCTTCCTGTGAACCCTGTCATTTTGCATGCTGAAATCCTGGCTTGAATTCAGGTCTCCACTTCAGTTTTTGTAAATGTTAATATTCAAGTAGGACAAAAACCTTAGAGGCAATTACAGCATGAACATCTCTTCTAGTTTATGTATAGTAGCTGATAGCAAAGTCTGCAATAATAATCTGTGTTTATACATGTGCTGTACAGTGTAACAGTTGAGTACAAAATACCTTTTATCTGTCACAAGAAACCAACTGGATTGATGTCACTTTTTGCTTGTATGAATATAATTATTTGCCTTGTGGGGACCAGTTCCACTTTAGTTATGTTATTTATGATTTTTGAATAAAATTGTGATAAATTAGGCTCGTTTCTAAGGTAAACAATACTGGAGCCAAGCAGCTGTCTCTGGACATGTGCATGTTATCACAGCTGATATCAAGTCCAAGTCCAACTCCTTGCTTTGCTTGGACCTTTCTTTAACCTTTCAGGCTTATTCAGGGAAATGTGGACCACTCTATTTTCTTATTAAAAATATGGCTTTGTGAAAAGCTGAACTTATTTTTTAAATCCTTTCTTTTCTGGTTCAGAAAGACTGTAACAATCATATTTTTCTAAACTGCCTATTGCTTGTGTTGGGAAATTATACAGAGATATATATTTTGCTCTACAGATTTCCATGTACTTTTGGAACTCTTTGTTTTCATAAATAAATCCTCCTGTTTGCTAGAATTAGCTCAAAAAGCTGTAAGCTTCTGTATACTGACTCTGTGTAATTCTATAAAAATGCAGCTGCATCAAAAGACTGACTTTATGTTTTATGTAAATTGTTGGAGCTAAGTCATCCTGAGTGTTATGCCATGCAAGAGGTACAGAAAGAAATCAGGTCATTGTTTTGAAAGGCTGGACAGTGTTATGTCACACTCCTCAAAGTCCCAGATGAAAGTCAGGAGAGTTTCTGCTAGAAATGGTGCCATTTTGGGCCATGAGTCTGCAGGTTTTTTACACTGTTTAGAACATTATTTGAAAATTAGTCCCATGAAACTTCATGGGAAATATTAAAAATAAGAGCCTGTGGTGTGTGAATAGCTATGATAGAATAAGGACCTTTTCTAATGTAGAGCAGGGCCTTTTAAGTAGTTAAGAGGCTATGATTTGAGTATTTCAGGACAACTTTTTGTGTTCTTTTCTGAGCTGTGGACTCCTCCTGTGTATTGTGGATTTATTCCATAGCTGAAATGCCAGATTAAATTGATTTAAGCCCCATGAGCAGATGAAAATAATAGAAAGCTGCAGTGAAATATTGCAGAAAATGGCCTGATTTCATTCTTCAGAGCAATAGTTAAAGTAACTCACAGCCTTGGCTTCTCTGCACCTGTGAAGCAGAGGCCCTTGTTCTGTACCTCAGCTGTGGTATAACATGGAAGGATTTCTGCTCTCTGCTTGGAAAATACTGTCTATTCCTCATCCTTGTCAAAGCATAATATTTCCCAAATAAAAAAAAAAAAATCTGATTCTTCAAGACACTTAAGGGAGTTAAGGGGCAGCTGGAACCTTCTGTGATCCAGCCACATTATTCCAAAAGTTTATCCCTCGATGACAAATAAAATATGATGTGACTTTGCTGTTTGCAAGTAGGATCAAGAGACTGGAAATTCATCACCCCAAGCCCTTGCCTGTTCTGTGATGCTTCAGTGTTACCAATGAAGTGTGTTGAATTGGATTATAAAATCAGAGTATTTTATTGCATGTGTCCTTTCTTGAAATGAAAATATAGTTGTATTTGATGTTGTAGTTATAGTGCAGTAAATAAACACGTGCATTTCTTTTTAAGGACTTTTAGTTTTTTTTGGGGGGTGGCTACACACTTTTGCTGTGCTTTTTTCATACCATCAGAATATTTGAGCTGACCTAGAAACAACCAGAACAAGTGAAGCAAGGATAAAATTTGCTGCTTCCTGCCTCTCTGCTCAGGTATCACTGGAAGATGGCTCTGCTAAATGTAGCTGCTTCATTCTAGTCCTTTGAGATTTAACAGAAAGTGTCAGCTTTTCTGTAAGTTATTTAAATAGCATTCTGCTGGACCTGAAGAAGATGTGAATTTGCTAAATCATATTCCGATTCAGTGTGATTTCTTATGGCATTGGCCCCTGACACTCTCTGTGGGTTTCTTCCCAATCCCAAATCTGGTAAGACAAAGGGGAGGTTTTTGTGAACCTTGGGTTTGAAGTTAACACCAATCACATTTGGTGAGCTAACAGTTTGTTAGTGTAAGCTCTGCTGATCTCTCTGAAGAGCAATCACTGCAGCGTGTGTGTATGGATGCACAACTCTCATTAGCTCCAGGTAATTGCTGCTTTCTTTTCTTAGTCTTCATGAGAAAAAGTCTGGCAGTATCCCTGATATCAAAGGGCTCCACAGGCAGTTCTTTCTGGACAAGTAGAAAACCACTACAATATTTTGGTGAACCTGTGGGTTAGGTTCCCTGTTGCCTTTATGAACATATGGGGCTTTATGCAGGTTTTGACTTCTCTCAGGCATTTGAACCATGTGATCTTGTGCCTTCCTATGCGCTGTCTCCTGCTAAGCCCCCAAAAGTACAAATGCAGACACTTGGCTGGCCACAGCTGGGTCAAGGTTGGAGCAGAGCCTGAATTCCTCCTAGGAGAGAGCAGGGTGAAACAAGGCCAGGGCTGTAGGGAGAGCAGAGTGTCGTGGTGGGACAGTCACATTCCCATCAGGGCTACAGTTAGTGCACAAAATAAATTTCTGGTTTTACAGGTTTTTGTTTCTCCTTTTCAATGCATTTTTTCATCTTGCAGTTTGTTTTTTGTGGAGCCAGCCTGCTATGTGTATATCAGACCTCTTCTTCTGGAACCAGCAAAAAACTTGGGGCTTCATTTTGTCCCAGACACTGTACAGAGACCAGGAAAGGCCTTTGTCCAGCATGGAGGAAAAGTGCCTGTGAACAGATAAAACACCTCATGCTTGCATGGGGAATTAATATTTTGTTGATCGGATTCAGCCTGCAAACAACTTTACAGCTGATTGGTGGGAGCTGGGACAGTCAACGAGAATTATTATAAACACTTTTAGAAGACAATGAAATACTCCAGGTAGTTATAAATCTCTGAAGTCATATATTACTGCAGAAACACCTGTTTTAGATAGCAACCCTGCTGCTAGGGGATGGAAGTTTAGGTTGTAGCAGCAAAAGGTGGCAAGTTCAATAAATAAGAATAATAGGGTAAGACCCTCAAGTGGAGTAAATCAGTGTAGCTTCATTGAAGCTGTTGGAACTAAGTCAATTTACAGCAGTTAGAACCTGGCTTGTAGTCAACAGGGATTTTACAGAATGTTTAAAAACTCTTCATTTAGAGAGTTCTCTGCCTTATGTCTGTGCACTAAATCGTATCCACACAAAGTCCTTGCTGGTATAATGAGGTCATTTCGGATGTGAGCGTTCATTATGTGCTTAGGTAAATTAAGGGGAAAAAAATACATCATTAGCAAAGTCTTAAATAAAGGATGGAGCAAGGTTAGCGAGTGAGAACTATTTAAATAAAATCAATCTCAGCCCTGGAGAGTTAATGGGGAGTGGCTTTCTCTGGAAAAAGGCTGATGGTGTGTTGATGCTGCACATGGAGGCTGAGCACTACAGCCAGGAGAGATTAAAAGCAGAGACTGAGGTTTTTTCCTAGGCTAATATTTCAAGCTTTCTAAACTTCACTCTGTGACATACCACGAATGCAGCCCAGGTTTCCAGCTTCAGAAAAACGCTCTGATAAACACATATTGCTGGGGCAAATGAAACTGAAGGCTCATCCAGTTTTACTGTAGCACTCGTAGTATTAAGAGGGATTGTAATATAATCCTCTTCAATGAATAACCCTAACAGATGTTATCAGGGTTGCTCTGTACGAGCTGTGGACCTCTTGCTAGAACTCCCTCTGTGGAAGTCCAGTTCATAAATTGTCCTAATGGGCTGCCTGCCTCGTCCTGCTGCTGCCGTGGCATGAAAGGAGGTGCTTACCAGCGGCCTTGAAAGGAGCATTATTCCCATCTGCTTTTCATTACAGCGCTGCTAAATATTTCATGCTTTTTGTTTCACAAACAAATAAGAGCAGAACTAATCTTTTTGTTTAATGTTCGTTGATTGACATCTCAGGGAGGAAAAAAAGTTTTGGGTTTGTTTTGATTTTTTTCTTTACTTCAGATCTCTGCAAAAGCTTTTAATGGAAGATAGAGCAGATTTCCGTCGACTTTTCTGGTGGGCTTTTTATGGCACCATTGATACAGGAAAAGATATGGGGGAAATCCAGATGATGGATGTGCTGTTCAATCAGCTGGGATTTCTTTGCTTGCAAGGAGATAACTCGATGAAGTGCAAACAGAGACAGGGAGCAGACGTTGACTGCCTGTCAGCCATGCACAGAGCTATCTCTGGCTGGGGCTGCTGGAAAGCACAGCAGCTATTAGTCCCCCTTTGCCCTTTCACAGCGCCCTGTCACAGGGTCCCCAAGCACTGCAGCCAGAGCCATCCATTAAACCTCAGGGCAGCAAGTCTGCTAAATTGCTGCTTCTTTACAAGGAGGGGGAGGGCAGCCCTGGGAGGATTCAGCCTGCACTTTAACCCCCTGGTTCCCTGAACTCCCACTGAAGGAGGTGAGTGAAGGCATTCCCGTGGGCACTCTGCATCTCCAGCAGCAGGTGCTGTCTCTGTCCAGAGGGATGGATGTAGGTGACCCAGCTCCACACAGGGACCTCCATCCCCAGGGCAGAGGTGGGGAGGGGGTCAGGAGTCCCCTGGGGGATGTGCAGTCTCCCTCAGGCCTGTGGCCATGCTGGAAGAAGGTTTTGAGAGGTTTCTTTCCAACCCCAAGCATTGTCAGGCACAGAGTGAGGGCTCTTGGCCGATGCTGTTCCACTCGAGTGGCTGTGCTGGCTGGTTTGTCTGGCATTTGGACAAATATCTTCATTAGAGCACCCAGTGGGCTGTGTCAGCTCTGAGGCCTAATTGCAGGGTGAGATGAAAATGTGAAATGGCCCTCAGAAAGAGCTAAATACTCTCAGAGTCAGAGGATGGTTTGGGTTGGAAGGGACTTTTAAAGATCACCTCAATCCAGCCCCCGCTCCTGCCATGAGCAGACACACTTTCCATTAGACCAGGCTGCTAAAACCCCATCTGGCCTGGCCTTGAATGCTTTCAGGGACGGGGCATCCACAACTCTGGGAAACCTGTTTCTGTGCCTCACCACTCTCAGAGTAAAGAATTTCTTTCTAACATCTCATCTACCCTCGTTCAGTTTAAAATCACTACCTTTTATTCTACTGCTGTCTCTCCCTATAAAAAGTCCCTTTCCCTCTTTTTTATAAGCCCCCTTTAGGTACTGGGAATTGCCAAAAGGTCTCCCTGGAGCCTTCTCTTCTCCAGCTGAACAAGCCCAGCACTCTCAACCTTCTGGGAGAGGTGCTCCAGCCCTCAGATCACCTTTGTGTCCCTCCTCTGGACTCGCTCCAGAGCACAGTCCTGGGCATCGGACTCCAGGTGGGGCCTCGTGAGAGCAGAGGAAATATCAAGAAAACATAAATGGTCCCTTCTTCCAGCCTGCTGCAGCCTGACCCTGCAGTGGAGTGGCAGTGTGTCAGTGCAGATGGTTAAATCACCATGCTGCATTTGACCACATAGCAGTATTTTTATATCATTGCACAAACAGGAATGAGTTTGTCTGATCCACTCTTGAGGCACGTTCTTTGCATTTATTGCAGGATTAATTTTTCCCTGATGGCTGATGCATCAACCACCCCATCCCTTTCTCCCATAGCTGCTGGCCTGAATTCAGAGGCAGAACTGAGTCCTGGGGCCTGACCCTGATGCTTGCCTGCAAATAGGCTTTATGACTTACAATGAACAACACACCCCAGCAGTAACATTATATACTGGCTTCTATATCATATTTCTTGCTCTTCTAGCATTTTCCTTATGAGGATCTCAGTTCTCACTGCAAGGTTTGACTAAATCTCAACAGTCATCTGTGCATTAAGTTCTTTTAGCTGAAATGCTATTGCCAGGGCTGAAGATTGCTGTTCTTGAACACCTCTCTACAACAGCATACAATGGTTTCACTCAGGACTGTAAAAACAAATTGTAATGGCCGCAGTTCCTTGCATTTTATCATTTCATCATTTCATTATCATTTTGACGTTTGTCTTAAAAATGTTCAAATCCAGGAATAGTAAATGCCGAGTCAGAAAAGCTTAGGAAATGGGTCAAATCCAGAGTGCAGGGCAGCATTACAGTGTCTGATCTGCTGTCTCTGATAATACCCTCATAAGACAAGGGTCTCTTTTTTTTTTCTCCATTCCTGAATAAATGAATTGCAGCATGTATGAAATCTCCAGAGGCCATCTGTGACTGTAATTCATTTACCCACCGTATTATGGAACAGATTTTCCAGTGAGTTCAAAACTCAGGAAAGGGGGGAAGGGAATAGTATGATGAGAAGGATCTGTGATCCATATCTAAAAGTAAAAATATTATTCAATTGTCATATTTGATGGATAAAGTGTCTGACACACCAGGCAAAGCCATAGCAACTAGATAAATATGTTTAAAACATTTAATTTTGATACATTAAGAATGAGTTGGAGCAGGGGCTTATCGACCCTGAAATTAAGCAGACATTTCTAAGTTCCTAAAAGCCTCTGATTTTGTTTAGTTTGGAAGAAAATTTGCTGTAGATAACTTGGAAGTGTAAGGGGAAGTTGGACTTGGTGCACAAAGGAGCAACTCTGACAGGTCAGGACCAGCAATTACCTTTCTTCTTCATCTGTCATTTTCCAAGTGCCAGCAGCCCCTACTTCATTTGTGTTAGACCACAAGAGGCCTCTCAGCAAGCCTGCAGACCCTTGGCTTCTGCTTTTAAATTGAAATTAGCCCATTCATTTACGACTTTAGCTGCTACAAAAATATTTTTATATATAGGGCACTCTCAATAATTCTGTAGTGCTGTTAACATTCGGTAATTGTAATTAGTAACACATCCTCATGAACAGCCATTTGGTTGTGTGGCTGTAAGCATCAGATTTCCTCCCTGAGTAATTCCAAGGATGTCACTGAAGCTGCAGCAGGAATGAATTTGGTCCATGGCAGCTGGCAGTGTTTGTGTTTGCTCTGCAGGTTGTGCTGGTACCCACAGAAAGGTTTTCATTCTGCACCAGGTCGTGTGTTTCTTCATAAAGTGATCCTGTGCAGAGGAGGGAAATGATGCAAACTTCTAAAAATTGTTTTCTGTAGACATCTGATTGAGATTTCTGGCAGAGGCAGGAAAATGTTCTCCTCCACACAGTAATTAGGGGGCTCTGTTGGAGCAGAGAGAAGTGAAAAGGAGGCGAGAGAAGGAGCAAGGCTCTGGAGGAGAAGCTTACCTTGCCATCAGCCTGAAATCAATGGAATGTGCTGCACCCAGCCCTTCACCTGCAGATATATCTATCTATCTATCTATCTATCTATCTATCTATCTATCTATCTATCTATCTATCTATCCATCTATCTATCTATCTATCTATCTATATATATATATATGCATATATATATATCTGTATATATATCTATATATATATACACACACATGTATATATATCTGTGTGTATACACACACACACATATATATATATTTATGTGTATATATATATATAAAATGATACCCATGATGACCAAAATTTGTAGTGCCAGACTTGTCTTGGTGAATGCAGACTCTAGGCAAGAGCTTAGTAAGTAAAACCAGTGTAGGCTCCTCTGTCTCAGCCCTTCTTGCTGTTCTTCAAAAAATAAGATGATGGTGAGAAGTGTGGCTGATTGCTTTGGCATCGTTGCTTAATTTACGCAGGAATTAATTTAATTGCCAATTTGGTCCCAGAAAACTAAAATCAAATTCAAAGAAAACCAAAAATTATTCAAACCTCAAATTTCCATGGCTAAATGAGAAAATAGAAATGAAGGAAAGATGCAGCAGTAAGGTTAAAAGAAAAGAATAATATCATTTATGTACAGAAAACAAAAAACCATAAATGACAAATGAAGTGGCAGTTTTCTAAAAAATGAGAAGAGGAAAGCAGGGTGAGCTGCAGATGAAAATGCTGCTCCAGGAGGAAGAGGAGGGACCTGGCAGGGAGTTGGCAGGGAGAGGGGAGTGGGCAGGAAGGATAGGGCTGTGCATGACTCTGAGCACAGGGCAGTGGCAGGGTGGCACAGAGGTGACAGCCTGGGGACACAGCACACTCTTGGTGTTGGCACCAGACAGGGCTGGGATTGCTGTTCTGCTTCCAGCTGGGTCATGGGAGTCTTCTCATCCTTCCTTCATTTCACAGTGCAGTGGCAATTTCACACTTTGGGAATCTGGCTTAAAATAAGTGGAGAGGAACTGCGGGAAACTTGATGTTTTCCATGGCCAGCTGTGGGTGCCTGATATGCAGGAGACCCATGAGTAAAGGCACAGTGTCAGTCACAGCCATGTGTCCCACTGGACATGGGAACTGCCTCTGGGTGCTGCTGATGCCATCCATCCATCCATCCATCCATCCATCCATCCATCCATCCATCCATCCATCCATCCATCCATCCATCCATCCATCCATCCATCCATCCATCCTGTACAGCTGAGGTGAGCCCTCCAGGAGCCGATGTGCACAAAGGGGATGAGCAGGGCTCTGCAGTCAGACCTGCCTGTGGATCTCATGAAGTTCCCAACCCCTGAAGCCATGCTGGGTTTCCAGGGCAGAGGAGGCAGCAAGGCAGCATCTCAGGCAGTGAGGATGCAGTCTGGGCACAGCCAGCAGCCTGGAGGGGCACAGCCATGCCAGGGATCTGCTGCCCACACCTCAGCACTGACCAGAAAGGCAAGTGCCTTCTGCTAATAATCACATCTAGAGATACTTTTTCATATCACTTCAATCAAGAGTCACATTCCTTAGAGTAAATTCCAAACTGATCTTCTTCCACGTTGTCTCTCTTGCTGTGCCTGGCTCTCCAGCTCTCTTATGGCACTGGCAGGGACAAAGTGCTCCTGGCACAGGGAATGCTCAGTTCCCTGCAGAGGAGCCAGAGGCTGCACAGCTGTCCCCAGCCCCGTGTGCAGGCAGGCTGGCAGGGAACCTGTGAGCATGGTCTCCATCAGGTGTTTGGGCAGAACTAACCCCCACCCAGGGGTCTCATAACCAGCACTCACACCCCTTTTCCCTCCAAAACCACCTCAGCAGTTGTACTGAAGAAAGAAACCAACCAAAATCAGCCACAGGGCACCCACACTGTGTGTCTCTGCCTCCTGGGCTGCCTCCAGCCTCCTTGGGCAGTGCTGGCAATGCAGCTGCCTGCCAGCAGCGCAGTCCTCTCCAGGGCACCTGGCAAAGCTTCAGGAGAGCTACAGGGCAAGCTCTGATGGAGAGTGAGGGTAAATTTCTGTATCAAAGTAGTTATCCACAGCTAGTGCCTGCCTGCTGTGCTGGAGGGGCAGCTGGGGAATCTGGCTATCTCCTACTGCTTCAGAGCAGTCCCAAAACACAAGGCTTCATCCCAGAATGGGCAATCTTGGCCAAAGCTGTCTTCCTGGGGCCACATTCTGAGAAGGGCTCTTCCTGCTCTTGTGCGCAGTGCCCTTTCAGACAGTGACAAATGGTTTGTATTTGTCTTTGACAGAAGCCACGCCCTGTCTGAGTTATTTTTACAGCATTTTAACCACTAGTCAATCACCTTGGTGGGAAGAGCTAAATGCAGCAATTAGAAAGAACCAGACAATATTTAGTGGTGAGTTTGGCACTGCTGTGCTGTGCTCACCTCACAGGGCAGAGTGCAGGACCCTGTGGGCTGGCAGATGCAGGGGGGGAATGGCTGATGTGTGCTCTGCTGGGTGATTCCTCCAGCACAGCAAAAAGGGCTTAATCTATTATGACAAGAACAGGGTCAAGAGGGAAAGATTTGTGATGAGCAGGAGGAGAAATGTAAGTGCTTTTTTTGGTACCACTTTCTTCCCAGCCTTGGAAAATGGAAACCACCATCCTGGAGAGCTGTGTTGGATCAAGCTGGTAACTCAGGGTAGCTACCATGAACACAGGTGTCCTGTTATTGCTGTCTGGATGTCACATTGCCCTGGATTTCTTTGCCTATATTGAAGAAAAACTTGGGTTCCATAAAAATGCACACCAGCTGTGTTAGAGCACAGACAGCTGTTGCATTTCTGCAATTTTTTTGATGTTGGAGAGAGAAGAAAGCCAGAACTTACCTGCTGGCACCTAAACCATCCCTGAAATCTGACAGAAATCACAGCCAGGCATGCATGCCATGCTGCTCTCTCTGTCAGAGCGCAGGGGGGAATGCCAGCAGCTGGCAGAAGAAGGATCACTTCTGGTTTTACACCATTTGTGTCAGCTCTCACCCGTGAGGAGCCTGGCAGGCACAGCAGAGGGAAAAGCTGGGCAGTTCCTCAGGCAGGGGAGTCCCTGGGCTCTGGGGCTCCTGCCTGGGAGCCCAGATCCCCCAGAAAGGGGCAACCCCAGAGTGCTGGGCATGCACTCAGTAAAAGGCTGCCAAATGAGAGCAGCTGGGACTGGACTGTGATCTGCAGAACAAGAGATGATCTGATTTTTAAAGTATTTTTGTTTGGAGGACTTGTCTGATAGGACCCTCTGAAGGCCCCATGTGCTGACCTTGGATGCAATTGAGTTCCCAGTTTACATCTCCAATTTGCACTGCTGCCATGGGAAACCCTTTTGGGGCACATGTGTGTGCATGCACACGAGGCTGACCTTGCTTCCCAAGGGAAGGGGGCAGACTCCATTTCCTCTGCCCCTTTTACACCACAGCCTGCAACGTTTGTGTTTAAATTCCATTACATGGTGAAAAACCTCTTCTGTTTCAACCAGCCAAAACCAGCTGCTATTTCTTCCTTTGTTTGAAATAGCAAAGCAAAACAGTGTTTACTTTAATTCTTGAGAGTGTCACAGATAATCTGTGGGATGGAGTCCTCATTTTCCATGCACTCCAAAACCACGGAGTGTCACGCACAGCTGTCAGGAGCACAAAAAATGAAATCAAGTTGCTCAGCTCAGACAAAAGCAGATAAAAGTTCTGTGCGCATTGCCCTGTAAGAAAAAACATGGAAGGGATGAGGAGAAGAATCTTAATATGGAAGAAATGTGAGGATATTAGGCACTCACAAGAGGATAAAAGAATCTGAAATCTGCCAGTAAAGAGGGATCTGTTGCCTTCCTGAAGCATGGGGATCTAATTACTCTTTTCTTCCCCCTCTTCATTATGAAGCAACTATTGCAGAACATAAATGACCTTGTAGACTCATGAGGCATTCCTGCCAAAAAGCGTGTCCATTATCAAGTAATACATTTTCTGCTTGTGTAGTTCCTGTGTGCTCTTTTGAAAAGCAGTAAGTTCTCTTCTGTCTCCCTTATCACATTTCAGGATGCCTTTAGTCATAGGACTCTGCTTATTCAGTAGTTCATGTCAATTTTACTTCAGTAAGAAAAACTTAAGAGTTCTTTCAGAATTACTCTCCTGTTCCCCAGTGAGGGAAGTGTTAGGCTTGCTCCTTCTCTCACTAAAATGCATTTGAGCTTTGCTGTTGATTTCATTGAGGCCATGCAGGCATGAGACAAGACTTTTTGAGCCTAAGTCTCTCCAGAGCTATTCTAATTCACACCATCTGAAGTGTCTTTTTGCACAAAATCAACAGTGAAAAGCAAATAAGCTTTTGGGACAAGCACTTCAAAAAGGCAGAAACTAATTTAAAAGTTCATCATAGCTCCAGTTCTCCTGTCCAGCAGCACTGTAGAGCATGAAACCTGGGTCTTTGATAGGTCTTGTCTGAAATCAAACAATAATTCCTGATGGACAATAACCCCCAGATGCCAGAAGCACTCTGAAATGGGAGGCTGCTCCCAGTGCCTTTGGGGACAGCTGGGACCAGTCCTGCCTGTGGCCCAGCTACACAATGCTGGTTGGCATCAATACAGCCAGGCCATGGACTATCCCAACCAGTTATCCATGCAGTGGGAATGACCACTGAAAAGGTAGTACTGTAAATTCATATCAGAATCCCAAATTCAGGTAAGCACGTTGGCCTCTGATGTCAAAACTGGGTTTTAAGGGCTTTGCTTCATGATACATTTAGTAATACAATAATAAAACATCATGGTTTTGTTAAGAGTAAGCAAGTATCCACTGTTGTGGCTAAGAGAGTGAGCCTTTTGTTTGCTCAAAATAACTCATAAATTGGAGTTGTGCCCTTAATAATACAGCTACTTGCTTTCATTTAAGGGAAAATTTAAATTGCTACTGTTATTGTGTCCCTAATTTTATTCAGTCACAATGGTACTCAGGTTTTTATTGTTGCTGTAAAACATTCAGGCATTTCTATGAATGGAACACCAACCATTGTGGTGTGGTGCATTTTCTATCAGACAACAAAAGAAAATTTAAAAAAAGAAACAGAGTTTGCAATAAAAGAGTCCAAGAAATGCAGGAAAATATTCTGATTTTTTAAAGCAATGTTTCTTGCTGGGAACTGAGTTACAGTCACCTCTCCAGCCTGCTGAAACACTGAGTGCCCCCCATTCACATCAGGATCATCAATGGCTGTCCCACAAGCACCACGCTCCAGAGACAATCATGGTGTCACTGTCATCTTGTGCTTTCCCCACATGCTGACACTAAGAGAGCTGAACTTCTGCATGTGCTCACATTAGATGTTTCAGGCTTTTATTAGCCTAAGAAGTCCAGTGTCATCACCAGGCTGAGGTTCATGGCCCTTCCCAGCTCCAGCCTCAACTCCCACCCATCCTTCTGACACATTGAAAGAGGGAAAAATCTGAGTATGTTTTAGTACAAGTCAAGGCTGTTGTTCAACATGCTGGACAAATGAAGGTGGACATGGACAAACAGTCCACTTCAGCAGCAAATAATTTGGCTTTGGCATGATTTAGGCTGCCCTTAAGTTCTCACTGCAGATGGGGACAGAAAGTTCTTTTGCAGAACTTGGAGTGACCCAAACCTAGCTCCTTGTGTCCCTGGCAATAATCATGAATACTTGAGAGAAGATCCCCTTCAAGGATTGTGTTGCTACCCCCAAAGCCATGAGCTGCCTTGCAGGGGTTACCTGGCCTCAGAATGACAAGCTGGTGTGATGGAGCCTTCCCAAGAAATCCAGTTTTTGACATGGGAGAGCTTTACCCGAGCCCAGCACCCCTTAGAGGCCAATGCTGCCCCAGGGAGATGGGCAGTGCATGCTCCAGGGAGATGCCAGATGTGCCCCTGGATGCCAAATCCTCCTGCCCCCCGTGCTGCACTGCAGCCTGCATCTCCCCAGCCATGGGCAAAACAAACCTGGTGTCTGACTCTCTTAAAGGGATTAAAAGGCAATCCCCAGGGCTTCTGCAGGACCAGGCAGGTTTCTGGCAAAACATGGAAGAACCACTGATTTAATGGGCCAAGCAAGTCTCCAACAGCGCATCACAAAGTTCTCCCTGTTGATCTGAATTCAGTGGATAAAAATTAGGAATTTACAGCTTCGTTTTCATTGCTTTTGTTCAGTTCAAGTTTTAGTTCTTGTGTCCAAAACAGGCAAATAAATGGGGGTTTTTTATGGCCTTCTTCCCTACTAATAATGTCCCACTAGCTTTGTCTGTGTGGATGTGACTCACAGGGTCTTTCCAGTCTCACTGCTGACCTGGGAAAGGTTCGGTCAGATCTCCTGTACACTCCAGACAAGTCAAGGCTATCAGTCTCATTGTGTCCCAGTTTTCTTTATCTGAGGTAAAATATAGTGTGGAATTAGATAGTTCCACCTTTCTCTATGCCTGGAAAACAGCTTCATGCTGAAGGAAAAATTCTTCCAAGGTAAGACAGTGGACTTGTTTGATATGAACTGTCCTAATTTCTTTGCCATCAATGTCTAATTGTTCTGAGACAAATCCTCTGGTCCCAAAATACAAATACTCCCTCTAAATATCAGGCTATTAATGTGTGTGTCACATTAAATGAAAAATACCTATTGATATTTTCTAGAGTACTGACAAAATAAATGCCACAGAACAGCTTTATAACTACCTCTAAGCAAATATCTACATCCATCTGTATCATAAGGAGCAGATCCTGGTTTCAAATGAATTTGCATCTTGTAGTTGATTCGCTTTTAAAAACTGCAGCATGTGGTTGCGAGAGAAAGCTTTATGAATGTCCATAGCACCAGAAAAAGCTCAATCAGAATTACACACTACACACATGATATGTTCTTCATCCAGGAAAGACAACTTGAATGATTGGTGGATTTTTATGCCTAATAAAGCATTAACTGTGATCTAGACTTTTCTTGCAGTTAAAGTATTTAGACTGGCTCTTTCCTGTGTGGATTCTCTGATACTCTCTCCTCTACCCAGCTGTTTATTTAAGACAGAAATTGCAGGAGCATCCTATTTTTGTGATTTCTCCTTCTCAGTCAAATCTGGTTGAAACTGGTCCATAAATTCAAAAGTTACTATGGGAAGAGCAGTTAGAGATGCACAAACACACACATACACATTGACCACATGGGCCTTTTCACCCAAGTTAAATATAGAAAACCAATGAAATACACAAAAACTGATTTAAAAGATGAAGGCTTAGGCTTAGGCTGGAGAGAGGCCTTTTTCCCCTCTCCAGTATTACCCATCAGTGTTTTGCTGTCTGGGCCCAGCGCACTGGTGGGTGCAGGGTAACCCAGCAGCCCTGGCGGGGATTTCTCTGATGAGAGCACCAGGCACTTGTACCACAACCCCATTCCGGAAAGGACAAGGACAGGGGTGCAACTGTTGCCTCTGGGGAGGAAAAGCTGCAAATCCTGCCCTTGTATCCAGGCTGCCACCTCATCCTTTCCATGGACTGTCTCCAGGGAATGCCACTGCCCCCTAACTTATATATATTGATATCACAAATAACCATGGAAATGGGACTAAACCAAGACTCAGCGTAGAGCTTCTGCAAAAGTTTGGATCAAGATCCTCATGGCAGGGCCCTGAGAGCCTCCAGCTTTGGGACTCTGCTGATGTGCCTGCAAGGGCTTGTCAGTCTTTCCCAGGACAGCAAACCCACCCTCCTGCAGGGTACCAAATCCATCTCTCCTAATGAAGATGATGCACCCTCATGTACCTCAGTGAAGCACAGTTTACCCAAGCAAAAACCATCAGGTCAATTTAGCAAACAGCAGATTTTGCAGGAATGTGACCTGCTTGTCTTTGTTTACCCAAATCCTGGGATTTCTCAGCTTTGCAGAGAACTGTTTCCATTCCACCTGCTGCCTGCCACAAAGGTGCAGTTGTGCTGCCAGGTAAAATGGAGACGGCTGCAGAAAAGCACCCAGACTGCATCAACAAAAGGTCTTAAACATGAGGGAAATATCAGAAAAAAAAAAAAAAAAGCAGGACATGTAGCTCAGCCAATGCAAACATGTAAGAAACTCTGCAAGGGCTCAGAAGAGAAACCAGATTGCTGTTGAAATAGCTGGTTAACATTTTGTCTGGAAGCACAGCTTCAATAAAAATAGGTAAGGAAACCAGCTAAGGACCCCCAATGGCAAACATATTTATTGAGAATCCAATAAAAGTCTCAGAACAAATAGCCTGAAGGACCTGTAGACACAGCCTCTGCTGTAATAAAAATGCAATACAAGGCATCAGGGAAATAGTAAGGGAAAAGGGCTGCTCCATGAGAAAACCAAACAGGAATCCCAGAGCATGAGGCCTGGAGACACAGGCTGGGATGTAATAAAATAGCTGCCATTGGGGAAAAAGAAAGAAAAACAAAACATCTAACAAAGGCACAAAGAAGCCCCAGATACCCCAGCTAGTCTAGAAAATCACCACAAGTTGCCGTAAAAACACATGGGAAAATAGGAAAAGGGTAATGGCTACAAAGTGATCGACTCCTGCAGGTACCTGAGGGCAGGGCATGGGTGAAGGCCCACAGGAAGCCATGTCAGCTGCAGTAAACTCTGAGGGTGCCTAGGAGACAAGGCTGTAAAAGGTGACAAAACAGCAGCCTCAGAGGGGCTAAATCTCTGCATGGGAGAAAGATTTACTTTAAATCCAAACCCCATATTGCACGGGGTTTGTTTTGTTTATCTTGGTCAGCAAAACTTCTGGGTAAGTACAAAAAATGCTAGAGAATTTCTAAATGCACAGGAAAAATAGTTTTCAGAGACATCTGCTAGCTCAAAGGTTCAATCTATACCCACTTATTGTGAATTTTCATGTACCACAAAAGCAGCCAGAAAAATGGGCAATTATCGTCAAAGTCATTGTCATGTTAAGCACTGCTAATGAAAATTATATAAAAGAAGGGCTCCTAAGAACAAGCACAATTTTTTAAAAGGCAAGTGAGTAAATTGGGAAAAGGAGGTGATTTTCATTTCCTGGCTTCAGTCACACGCTGCAGGTCTCAGGCATTAAAGAGCAGAAAGGTGAAAATCTGGGGCTGTGCAATGAGAGCTGCATGGGGAGCACGGGGGACAGCACAGGGGACAGGGGACAGCACAGGACAGGGGACAGGAGGGGAGAGCACAGGGGAGAGCACAGGGGACAGGAGGGAACAGGGGACAGGAGGGGACAGGACAGCACAAGGGACAGGACAGGACCTCTCAGCTGCAGGCAATCCAGCACACCCTGCTGCAGAGGGGCAGGTCTGCACACACTCTTTTCTGCACTGCCCCTCGTTCTACCATCAGTGGGCGAGGGCAGCATTTGACAGCTCTGCCTGAGCTCTGCAGGGACGCCCTCAGGACAGCCCAAGGTGCAGAATTCCCCTGGTTTTCTCCAGGTAAATGCCAGCCTCAGAGGAGCTGTGGCACACATAACAACACAGGTCTGCAGCAGCACACAAATAAATTTGTGTGTGTCTTCACAAATTTATTCAATCCAAATTTAGGGGTTTTGCTTCTTTCAAAAGAAAAAAATATACATATATACACAGACACAGACACACAGATGCACAGACACACACACACACATATATATATATATATAGATGCTTTTTCTGAAACAGCTGCAGAATTAATTTGCTTTCATATGTGCTAGAAGTTTGCAGTAACAAAGCAATTTTTTACAAGCCTCTGAATTAAGATACCTAAAGCTGATGGTGCTTTGGATCCACTTGTCAAGTTTATTTTTTATTGCTGACAAAGAATTGTGTGCTTTTTCAGCAACACTTCTTCCACCTGCTTGTCAGCTCTGCCCCTTGCACCAACCACTTTAAACCACCCACACTTTTGAAATTGTCCTTCCTGAGCTGGGCTGCACAGTCCTAGGGTTTCCTAGGCACAGGGTTCAGTGGCAGAGGATGTGGGATGTGGGATTTGTGAATGAATCCCCAGCCAAGCTGCTCCTCACAGCTTTGATCTCTCCAGTTCCCATCGATACTTTGGGGTAGAATTTGCCCTTATTGTGTAATTTCCAGTGTTGCTCCCTTTCAAGGACACTTCGAGTCACAGACACCTCTCCCAGCCCACCTGAGGTGGATTTATCCATGGTATCCATGAAGTCTCCATGTGCTCTGTGCCAGGAGGAGCTGCAGGGACACAGCTCTCTGCAGTTCACCCAGCCACACGTGCAGGGGTGCTCTCATCACGTGCAGGTCTGGAAGGAGGAAAGCCCAAAAAGACCAGGAACAGCAGAAAGGGGAAAGCTCAGAAAGGTTAAGCTGTTCTGTCTGTGGTCCAAAAGAGCGGTGAGCTGAGCTCATTCCACCAAGCCTCTTGCTAATCTGGTGCTCTCATGGGTGTGAAATATTATCAGCTGTTAGAGTTATTAACCAGTGTTAACCAGGTAGTGTGTGCACTGAGCTATGTTTAAGGTTAACTGTGCCATTAAGGGCTTACAAACTCAATTAGAGATTTTAGTGCTCAACAGCTAATGGTTAATTTCTGCAGATGTCCTGTTTCCAATTACTATTCATATATAATGTAAGCAGCATGGCATCACACTTAACTCAGACAGACCCATTTTTTTAATATATATTTTAGACCAGCAGAAGGTTTCACTTAATTGTGTAATACCAATATTTAGTATTCCTGGAGTGTCTTTGAAACCCCTTTTAAATCCCAACTATTTTCACCTTTCTTTTTCTATTATTATCACTGTTCCCCATGTCACTTCTGCTCATCTGACCTCACAGAGATGGTCTCTGTATTGTGCCACGACCCTGCTGCCCAACAGGAAAAAGGACTCCTGCAAAGTGCTCCTGCTTCACAGAGTCACAGGGAGGGACTCAGAGGTTTTCTTTTTTATCTCTCACTGGAGATGATGTGGGAAGCTCACAGCCCCCAAAGTGTATGGAGGAGCTCAAATGCAGATTTAAAAGCCTACATTTGATCCTGCTGAGTTTGGAAATTTTTAAGTAGCAAAAACCCTCTTGTAAGACCAACTCTGATAAGAGAGAGTTTGGCTAAATCTGCAGAGGGAGTTAAGTGGAAAGTTCTGAGTCCTGGAGTTACACCCAGGTGGAAGGAAACTTGCTGCTGTCAGTAAAGAGCAAGAGTGAATAAATCAGCTCTCAACTAATGAGCCAAATAAATTCATAACTGGAATCACCCATTAGGAAAAATCAATTACTTTCCATACAGGCAATTGTGATATTCCTCCTGAGAAGGACATGAACACATACCTAGCTCTGCACATATGAGTAAATCTATGCTTAAATCTGAGTTAAGAATACAATTAAATTGAAATTAAATATGAAATGCCTTGGGAACTACTCATGAGCTTGAAATTCAGTCATTTAACTGCAATGTTGAACTGGGCCTTTGGGAGTAAAGGACCCCAGGGAGATGCACACCACACTAGGCTTGCAAAACCCTGTGAGAGGTTTTCACAAGCCCTTCCAGCCCTCTAAAGACTGTGCTGTTATTAAAAAGGCATGTCCCACCTCTGCTCCCTGCCATGCTTCCCCAGCACAGCAACCAACCACATTGTTTGGCCAACTGCATCAGCAAACTGATCTAGACAAAACCCAATCCTCCAAAAAGCCCAGTAATTTTCAGATGGGTGTGTTCCTTGACTCATATGACTGCAGGTGCTGTCCCACAAAATGGAAGGGTGGGAGGACAGGGTGATCCCATCCCTTGTGGTGGCTGCAGAGCCATCAGCTGGTCAAGCTGGTGAGGAAACTCTTGTGCTCTGAGGGCCTGTTACAAAGGTCCCATTGTTAAGAAAGTATTTGCTGTGCCTTCTGACCAGTTCCATTGTGTATGAAATTGTGGCTGTTTGAGTCATTCTTTCAGGTACAAGAGCTTTTTGGATGATATCTAAGGAGATGTTGTTGTGTGACATTTATAGAGGTGCAGTGTCAGTGCCTGTTAAGGATATTCAGGTTAATGGTAGTCTACAGAAAAGGTGTGAGCCACCCAATGATAGAGATCTGCTTTTTTCTGTGAGAAACACCAACAGGAGTAATTAACCCAGTGATGCAAGTGTGCTCAGCCATTTTAAATTGGGAAAGACTTGAGCAAGAGATTAACAGAAGAGAGATACAATTTCAGCTATTAATTACAAAATAGGCAATACTAAGTTCATACAATGGGTAATAAAAACATTATTGTGGATGGGAATAACAGATGGTTGGGACTCAGAATTTTTCTAGATGTCTCTGAAGTTTTGGGGTGAGATCCATCCTTCTCAGGTGTGTAGGGAATTTACACTGTGCATAAAGCTACTCTGGGCAGGGGTCTCCACTCTGGAGGCTGTTCAGAAGCTGTGGGAGGAGCTCCAGCAAGATGTTAGACCCATCTAATGCTCAGTGCTTCTTGCTCCACATCTCCCACAGAAATACAGACTATTGAGCACCTCTAAATGCCCCCCACAAAGTCCCCAAAGGGGAGAGACTCACCCACACAAGCCTGTAAATGGAAGGCAAGAGAGAGGAGGAATAAGGCATGCATGACAGATACTCATCACATTCCTCAAAGCATCACTGGATGAGGTTCACATCCAAACCAAAGGATTCATCTATTAAAAGACAATGTGTGGCTAAGTTTTTCTTTCATTTAAATTCGTGGAAAAGAACAGACAATCCTGCTTAAGGAGTGATTTTCAGCTAGCACTTTCACCTTGAAGATATTCATTTATATCAGGCATTTACTTTAAAATGACAGAGGCACCTCTAACCAAGACCAGGCCATCAGAGCAGAGAATAACTCCAGCTCCCTACAAAGAGACAAAATCAGGAGGAGTTGAAAGGGTTTATCGGACCTCATAGGATTTTTCCTTGCCTTTTCTTTTTTCTCTCAGTAGAAACTCAGAAAAGCACTGAACTGAGTGGCAAAGTGTCTCACAAATATTTTGAATAATTTGGCAACCGCAGTGTTCCACATCTAATTTCATTACAGCACATTGAATGTTTTGGGGGGTTTTACAATGGTTTTTGCACCTTTAACAACATGTTGATTATTGCATTTTGAAATAGCTCACTTCTTTAAGAATAACTTAAGTGAAAATTTCATTTAGGGTTGCAACACCTGGAGAAAATCAACATCATGTGACTTGTAGGCACTTCTAAACAGGAAATACTCCATTTATTTTTTTAGCTGTGTTTGTGTAATAAAGTCTAGCATCCAAGTGTGAGCAACACATTTTCTCGTTTTATTAAACAGCATGAAAGGATTTATTACTTCTCCATTGAATGCACTTCTGGCACCAAATGGAGCTGGACAATAATTGTCAGGCACTGAGTTTAACATTACGAGAAAACACCTTTGGTGGAGTTCAGAGTTTATTGTATAATGAAAAATACACCTAGATGGTGAGGCTTCCTTTGAGAATTTGTTTGGTGAGTATAATCTTAGGTACTGCTGCTAATAAATTGGATTCTTTGAAACAGAAATTAAAGTACTGAAATAATATCTAAGACAGTTATTTTTCTTTTCCTCCTCCAGCTACGCAAAGTTCCCTGAGAAGGAAAATAAAAACAGAGGGGATGGAGAACATTTCTTTTACAACTCAGCAGGTTAGGGCTGGGAGGTGCTTGCAAGAGCCATGCACCACATTTGGAATTTTCCCCCCTCTCTCCTCTGATCTTTCTTAAATGCTCTGGCTGCTCATCCTCCTGAGAATGGAAAAAAAGAAAAAAAGTCTTTCCAGAGAAAGGCTTGAAGGACTTTCCTCTCTCTTTTTGTTTTATTCCCTGTATTGCAAGGGAAAGTTGCCCCAGCCAGGGTAGGAACCTCAAACATGGGCTTGGCTGGAGAGAAAGTCAATGAGTGTTGTGCAGTGTGCAGCATTCTCGTACCCTCAGGAGTTCCCCAGGAATGGAGACAGATGAGAAAAGGGAGAGATGTGGTAAAAAAGTTGTGATAAAAATGGAAATCCTGCACTTCAGAGGATGAGCAGCAGGGACTGATCTGCAGCAGCCTGCTCTGAGTTCACAGCATTGTGAACAGGCAAAGTGCCTGCGAAATGTGGCAGTTTTATGCTCTCTTGACTCAGTCACAAATGACTGCTCAAAGTTGAAATAACAAAAAGGCCCTGTGTATCTCCAGGGTCCAGGGCTGACAAATTCTCCCCGATGTCTCTGTGGAGCACTGCAACACTCAACATTTGATTTGTTTTCCACTGAGACTGGCAGCACATGTGTTAGAGGTTTCAGGTTAACTACAGGAATGGGAATAAACTTTACACAATCCCCACATTCGGGGCTCTAACTAATGAAAAGCTCTCCCATTTACTGCCTTCCTCGGTGCAGGACAGCAGGCTGCAGGCACCCCGGCATGTCCCGCTGGGGAGTGCGAGAAGGCGGGGAAGGGAGCAGGGGTGGGACCGGTCCCATAAGGCAGGGAAGCACTGGAACCATCGTTATTGCCAGAGTCTTTCACACCCCCTTGGAGTGACCTGTAAATTGGGTTATATCCAGGAAACCTCATCCTGTTCTGCACAGCGGTGCGGCTGTCGCGGTTCCCCCATCCCAGAGCTGCCCGGCTGCTCCCGAGATGCGGGCGGGCGCCAGGAGAGGGCAGCGGTGCCCAGCGCTCAGCGCTGCCCAGCGCTCAGCGGTGCCCAGAGCTCAGCGGTGCCCAGAGCTCAGCGCTTCCCGGAGCTCAGCGATGCCCGGAGCTCAGCGGTGCCCGGCACTCAGCCCTGCCCGCCCGGAGCTCAGCACTGCCCGGAACTCAGCGGTGCCCAGAGCTCAGCACTGCCCAGAGCTCAGCCCTGCCCAGCGCTCAGCGGTGCCCAGCGCTCAGCAATGCCCAGAGCTCAGCGATGCCCGGAGCTCAGCGGTGACCGGAGCTCATCGCTGCCCGGAGCTCAGTGGTGCCCAGAGCTCAGCACTGCCCAGAGCTCAGCGGTGCCCAGCACTCAGCCCTGCTCGCCCGGAGCTCAGCACTGCCCGGAGCTCAGCGGTGCCCAGCGCTCAGCAATGCCCAGAGCTCAGCGATGCCCGGAGCTCAGCGGTGCCCAGCGCTCAGCGGTGCCCGGAGCTCATCGCTGCCCAGAGCTCAGCGGTGCCCAGCACTCAGCCCTGCCCGCCCGGAGCTCAGCACTGTCCAGAGCTCAGCACTGCCCGGAGCTCAGCGGTGTCCAGAGCTCAGCGGTGCCCGGAGCTCAGCTCTGTCCGGCGCTCAGCCCTGCCCAGAGCTCAGCTCTGCCCGCCCGGCGCTCAGCCCTGCACCGCAGGCGGCTCCGCGGAGCCCCGACCCTCGGAGGGCAGTACAGAACATTTTCTGTATCAACCATCGCCACTCGGACGTGCTGCTCGGCTGCGGTTCAGATTGCCGTGCCGGTCAGACGGCACAGGAGCCGCCGGACACGCAGGCATTCATTCCTCTGCAATTCCCGAGTGCAGGGCAAGGCATTGCTTAAGGGGATGCAGGTTTTAAGGCCAGAAAGCACCTTTATGGTGAGGCACAACAGTTTTAATAGGGCCTGTTGCAAGAGAACAATGAGTAATGGTTTCAACCCAAAAGAAGGTAGATTTAGACTAGCTATAAAAAAATAAACTTTTTCAATGAGTGTGGTGAAACACTGGCACAGGTTGCCCAGAGAGGTGGGTGGATGCCCCATTCCTGGAAACAGTCAAGGCTAAATTGGACTGGACTCTGAGCAACCTGATCCAGTTGAAGTTGTCCCTGCTCATTGCAGAGAGTTGGGACTAAATGACCTTTAAAGGTCACTTCCAATCCAAATTATTCTAAGTCACTCTTACTTGGTTACTTTCAATTGCTCCCAATTTTAAATGATCCTTTTCAATTGTGTATACTGCAGATCTCATTGGCAATGCAGGAGAACCACAGGTGAAGCAAACTGGCAACAAAAGAAAAACTTGTCTACTGGTCTATGGTTCTCCCAGAAGGAATATAGTAAATGCATTTAAAAGTAAGATAAATCTTGAAAGTTGTTTGTGCTTTTACACATTAATGTCTGGATGCAGAAAACAGTTATGCATATAATTGATGTTACCACCCTGATAATCCCATCGTGGCAGATTAGCTGTGGGTATTTGCATTTTTATAGAAAGCCACAACAAGAAAACACAACAAGGTCTTTCAGCTCTACCTTAGGCAAGTTGCAGGATTTTTTGTCCTTATGAACATGTGGAGAAATGACATTTTGAGGGAAATTATTATAATTAATAGATATTCTAGGATCGAGACCTGGTTATAAATAACAAGGTCATTGCTAAATTGGGGATACTTTCCAACCAGTTTTAAAGTTTGTCTAGCAAAAATAGGTCAGGCCATACTAAATGGTGTTTAAGGCAATTATAAAATCAGTTTGGAGGAATTGATTCAGATCTTGTGTGAGATGTATCATGAAATTTTACAACTTCAGGGAGCTCAGATCACATTTATATGGTTCTACTCTAAACGTGAAACTTTGGTTTCAAAAAGCAGAATAATAAGTGAACCTCAGAAATCAAATGCAAGAAAGAGGTGGTGAGAAAATGTCCTGAAAACAGTCTTTTTCTTATGGGATAGGTATGTATGGCATGAATGAATGGGAAACTTCTGGGGCAGATCTTAGGGGCATCTTAATTGCCTTCATAATCCTGACTCCTCACAGATCATAGATGTCTCCTTGGCAATCAGGCCCTGGAGTCACTGATAAAGGCTTCATTTGGCTGGGAAATGACTCCTGAGTACTGCAGTTGTACACACAAAGGTACATACTGTATGAAGGCCTGTTCCTATGGAAAAGTGCTGCTGGGATTCCAGCCATTGCTTGTGTTTGTACTTGGTCTGTTTTTTCATGAAGTCTCTCCAGTGTGATAGTGATAATTCCTGCCTGGCTAGACAGCTCCGTGCCTGCACTCTGTTCCCAGAGACAGAAAAACCCAGCCTGGTAACTCATATTGGTGAGACTGAACTGTGATAGGAGTAAAAATAATAACAGGTATTTTTCAGTATGTGTCTCCTTCCAAGGTTCTACACAGAAATCTAGAGCTGGCACTCCTATAACATTTTTACAGAATGGACATTGTTCCTGTCTGATGATTTCAGCAAAGCAGCTGAGCATGTGTTTAGATGTGAATGACAGCAGGGATGAAGGGAGAGAGAAAACATGATCAGATGTGGCTATTCTTCCTAGGTAGGCCTGGACCATGGAGATATTGGGATGAGGAGGTGATCCTTAGAAATTGGGCATTTATATTAGGGTTAGCCAGAAAAATGTTATCTCTCAAGAGGGAATTGGAAAGACTTATCTTGTACTGGTAAAATATATAACAGTACATATATAAAAACAAAGCCAGCCTCCAAGTCAAGTCCTCTCCAGCACCATCCCCATGGAATGCATGCACATGTCAATAATTTCATCATGCCAGTGCCTAGTACTTGTGCAGGAAGAGGTTAATTCCACCTCAGCCTTTACAAAGTAAAAGCTCTTGTTATTTTTGTTTTGGTTTGGTTTGGTTTTTTTAATCTGTGTGAAGAAAGAGGCAGGCTTTAAATATTTGTGTAGGCTGCTTGGCAACAGATTGCATGCGATCTTTACAAAAACAATGAGCTCCCATAGAATTTACATTGTTGGAGCTGGGTGCTGATGGCTCCTGAGCAGGGCTCAGTGGCTGCTCTGTGGGAAGAAGCAGGGAGGAGAGGTGTTATATTGTGCATTGTGTGCTGCTGCTCCAGCTCCCTGAGAAAGAGGACCAGGGCAGGAATAAAGCTGGGGCTTTTACAGCGCATGAAATGCATGAGGTGAGAGCTGACAGTGCCTGCACTTGTGAGGTTAAGTCTGCACACACGACATGTGGCTCCCAGACAGAACCTGTGGCTGCAGCCCTGTCTCCTTTGGCTCAGGAAACAGCAGCATTCCCAATATTCTTCCTTCAGAAATGACATCTACTCATCTGCAGCAACAACACTATTAAGCAGATTGCAATCCTTTCCCTATCAGCTGGGAACTGATTTAAAACTGATATATCATCCGTTCAGCTGTTCAGGAAAGGCAGAGCATCCCTGTGCCTGCAGCTGTTCAAAAATAATTGAAATCAGCTCTGAAATTATGAGATGTCTCAGAGCAATAAGCACTACTTTGCTTGTTTGTTTGTTTGTTTGATTGTCCCTTTCACCTCTAGGATACAACTGCAGCATGTTTTCTTAGGTTTCATTAATATTATTGGATCAAAACCAACAACCATCTCTCCTCAAAATTTTCTTCCTGACAGGGGAAGGAACTTTTAAGCAAATATCCTTTGCAACAGCAGAGAGAAGAAATCTGAGAATTTCTGGTACTGGGTTTGTAACCCTTTCCATAATCTAGAGTGATTACACCATTTCCCTGCACTGACAGCCTTAGGTTAAGAACTTTGGAACCATTCAGTGATCACGGAGGGGTTAAGCACATGCAGTACCAACTGAGATACTTGAAGACATAAAAGAGAACTGAACAAGGGTATATCTGATACCCTACCTTAAAACATGCACAAATAAAAACTCTGATCACTGTTGCTTCACTGTTATCAGCCAAAATACAGGCATTGCTTCTCTGTTTATACAGGCAATAATGAAACCACAAAGCTTTCCTGAAACTACCTCCACATGAAGAAACATGAATATAGCAGTTCACAAGAACTGGGAGAAAGAGGGCACAGTAAACCAAGAGCATCCAGTCCTATACATAAGATAATATGAATTCAGAGAAATTAGGTGACTTACATATGATCATATATGCCCTAAGCCACAGCCAAAGCCAAACTAATATCCAGACTTTTCCAATTCAGATGCTCTCAATTGAGTGAATGATGCTGATAACATTCTGTAGGTGTGTCAATATTTGTGTTTTAATTCTCAGAACATATCTGAATGGGGAAGATGAGCTCTTGACAAGGATCACCTGGTAACGGGCACCCACTGACTCTCTGATCCTCTCTTTGCAGATGCCATGTCAATGTATTATGAGTCTTTATGAAGTTACATAAGAGGAGCAGGAGGCAGTAGCTTCTTGTGCACAGATGTGTATGACTCGCACAAACAGTGCTGAGTAAACCAGACATTCACATGCTCATATTCCACCAACAACACTTCTATTTACCCCCATATTTATTAATTCCATACACCTGTATATACAGGTACATACATGATAATTTTATACACACCTTTGGCAGAGAGGCGGTTCAGGTCAGGTACGCACATGGACATGAACTGTGCTGTAACAACTATCCAGCAACACGTATTTTCAAATGTCGTGGCATTTACTAAAAATTCAGGATAACCTCACAAAAATGGGCTGTGTGATTTAGTGACTGTCTTGCTGAATTGATAGAAGAGGATTAAATTATGACTATCAAACCATTCACCTTTGTCAGTGGATCTAATCACAATCCGTGTGATAGCGACCAAAAAATGCGTCTGGCGGCAGCTTTGTAGCTTTGTGAATGAGTGAATTAGTTCCCACTGGCTGAGCACTAACTGCAAACTGTTATCACTTCACAGCTGCTGTTATGACTTTTGCTTTGCTCCATGGCTTCATTTTCCAAGGCAGAAACCTGTAAGGAATGGAATTAAAATACTTTAACTTAGTCAATGCAAGAGCTGGAAAAATGAAAAGAAAAGCAATACTCTTTTAAGATAAACCTCACAAAAATAAAGGCAAAGGACCATTAGGCAGATCCTCTGATACAGCTTTTATTTTACAAGTCATTATACTTCACACAATTAACCCACTTTTGAATAAACTGTACTGTTAGTATGGAACATCTTCTAGAAAGGCACGCTCTCTCTCTGAAGAAATTAAGAGTTGGCAAATCATCATTTCTCTGGATGACTGACTCACTATTAAATCCTCCTCATTTGGATTCATCTTGGCTTCGGCTTCTGGCCATTGGTTTTTGTCTTTCTTGTCCCCAGTGCATTTTAAAACCCCTTAAGGCCTGGTGTTTTCCTCTTAGGAAGAAAATTAACTGTGTATGTGAAGAGTCCTGAACAGTTTGCCTCTACATCAAACACTTCAGGGATGTTTCTCACCAATGATCATAGGAAAGAGCTCCTGGACATATTTTAAAATTAGTTGTGCAATAAAATGCAACAAGTTTTGTAAGATTTTTTACCACTGGTAAAAAGCCACTGAATACAAAAGGCAGAGCTCTCCAGCGTGCCTACATGTGGTCACAATTTTACCTCATCCTGAAATCTCAAAATGCTCCCATAATAGCTCCATACTAGTTCTTCTTCTTTTGGATAAATGGGATAAGCCACTGACTTGTATAAAAACACGAGAAAGAAAATCTTTGATTTTCAAGTTTTGCACCTTTTGGCAGTCTTACCAGAACTTAACAAAACTGGGAAATTTGTCAGATTTTTATCTCAACAGTTCTGCAGTACTGGCGATAAATATTGCTGTTGGGACTTCCATTCAAACCCATCACTTGCAACTGTGTTGGTTTTGAGAGGTAGGAGATGGCTCCAAATGCCTTTTCTGGGCTCTTCAAAGGGGAGAATTAAAGGGCATTTTCAATCTCCAAAATTTCTACTCAAATTAGACCAGCTGAATTTTGTACTGTGGTATCTATGATCATCTGCCACTTCAAGTCAAGGGAGCTGCAACATAAATAGATCTATTCCTAAGCCTCTCTCAGAAGCAAAGTACAAACATTTCCATCAAAGCTGACTTAAGTGAGGATGGCTCATACTTTTGCCTTCCTCGTTAACTGTTGTTCATTTTTTGCAAAGAAGTTACTATAAGAGGGAAAACAATGCATAAATACATACAAATCCATCCCTTTTTATCCCCTCAACCCAGCTCTGTGATACAGGAGGGACTGGGTGTTGCAGAGGGAGGTTGGACATGGGGAAAGGCAACATTAATAGAACCCCTATACTGAACTCCAGGCAAGTCATCATTTCTATCCTCATTTCTATCCATCATTTCTATCCTGCATTGCTATCTTCATGCACACACCAACACCTACAAACTGAGCACAGAAAGTTCTTTTTGGTACTCCATACCCACAAGATATTGCTAGTTTTTTTCTCTCCAGATTCTAGATTTTTCTGTTTAAAGGATGGGTTTGAAATCCAGAGCTCGATTTGGAAAATGTATTTGGCAAAGAGGACAAGAACAGGTCAGAAGGAACCAGGCAGCCTTCTCTCCCTGGACACACTTCCTGGCTGGGTGCTACTCCCCAAACCAGCCCTGCTGACCACAGCCAAGCAAGGACATCAACACCTGCCTAAGTAAAGGCTCCACTGTGTGATCTCTAACATGACTTGGAAGGTTGATCTGTTGATCTAGAACTGTCACATTCACTTCCTTAGTCTTTAAGGGCATATTGGTTAGAGGATGACAAACCCTGACAGATGCTTGCAGTTAACTGTGCTCAGGTGAAATACCACCAACCAGGACTTCTAAACTGCCTCTATAGGCACCACAAGGACATTCCTAGCACTTCTCAAGGTCACACTTTGAAACATGATAAAGAGAAACTTTCTAAATCATCAACTTCCTTCTGCTAAGGAATGACTGATGGGTTCTAATTCTCCTTATTTTCAGAGGCTTCTGGCAGAACTGCAACATTAAATATTCAGTGAAATATAAGTAAGGTTTGAAAATGCCTGCTCTGAAAGAGCTTGGAATCATTAGTGAGTGCATCTCATACTGCAAAAGCCTCTGTCTGGCAGGTTATGCATCGGAATCATCAATTTCTTACCTCAAAAAATTATCAGTTTATTTATCAGCTACAGGGTACAGCCCCTCCACTTGAAGCATTTATATATTTCTGTTACTTTCCAAGCTAATAATGTTTGGGAAGGTCAGGGAAGGAAGCTCTTCTCACATTTCTTTCACAATCAAGCTGACTTTACATCGGATGTAAAATTGAAACCCCTTCTTCAAACAGAAACAAACAAATAGGGAAAGGTTGAATTGCTTCAGAAGGGTGCTGCATTGACAGGCAGTTTAGCTGAATGTTGCATTTGAAGAATATTTGACATCTCCAGTGCTGTGAAAGAGGTCAGGCAGTTCAAAAGAAGCCTTCTTGCCTGCTGGCTTCTAAGAAACCAATTCATTTTGTTACTATGGTGAAGTACGCAGAATAGATCACACATAATTCATTCCCCCACAAACATTTTATTGCAAAAATATACTGGTTGTTTTCTGTAATATCAAATATTATTTCAGGGCTTGTAGATTTTGTTTCAGACAGGTTATGCCAGGCAATTACAGAAAATTGTAATATACAAGAGATTTGAAATCTGCAGATGGAAAGCAGTGTATAAAAGTCAGCAATGTTAGCATTGTTTATACAGCAACTGCAGTGCTTGAACACTAATAATTACCTGATGCCATGTTTCCAATGCTAATATTGATGGGGTAAAAAGCAGACCAGGCAATCTCCATTTTCACTTGAAGCATTCATTTTCAGTTGGTGTTGGAGAAGGCTGATTTATAATTTACCCCACATTAAATATTTGTAGTTGTGTCCAGAAATAGTCTTTGCCAGAAAGTACGATTGCAGAGGCCTTGACTTGTATCTCTGGGATCTAAAATGAATGAACCACAAGTTTATCTAACCAAGGTAATTCAGCAGAAGAAGGTAACCAGGCCAGCCAGGGTGACCTGCAGCTGAACATTGTGCAGGGATGGCCACTCCTGAGCAGCATCCAGCTGGATTGCTTCTTCCTGCACAGCTTCACCAGCTCACACTGCTCTGCAGGACCCTTCTGCCACCACCCCATCTGCAGACACATCCCCACACCAATTCTCTGCTTGCTGTCCCTCTCTCCCTCCGTGCAGGAAGCCCTGACACAGAATTGGCCCCTGCGTTTCCTTATTGTTTAAGGCACTGCTTGCACCAGGCTGGCCTCTCTACCTTTGCATGGAGACCAGACAGAATGAAACCATGAAAATCATGTTAGAGGAGTGAATTCTGAAGAGATGGAAGCTCCTAGGAGATGCTCAGATGCTGTCAAGGTGAAAGCTTTGCTTCTTTGGTCTTTTCCTGCCTTTAGGGTGGTACACAACCTCTAGAGCTGGACAAATGATCCCTTTACTGGTAAACATTGCAACCTTTGTTCAGCATCTACTGGGGAAACAAACCTTCATGGTGTGCTGGAGCACACAGAAGGGAATCTGAAGGTCCTGAATTCAGCTGGTCACAGATGAGTAAGAGCAAGTCAGGCTCAAAGGGGCAGAATTACACAATACTGTCACATGGATGAGACAAGCGCATCCCGCATCCATCGGAAACAGAAGGAAAATAGAGGCAGAATAAAATGGGAAAAATAACAAACAAGTTTCCAAAACCTAGATAGAACTTCTTCTGTGTCAATTCCTCCCTGAATCAAGGATGGGTTTTGTCCTAGTAAGGGGAGATTTTGAATGAAAGGCTCATGGCAACAGAAAAGAAATCAGCTCCACAAGTACATAATATTCAAATGAGTTTTACATAACTACTCTCCTTTTCTTCCAACTTTCATCTGCATGGAAGAACAGCAGAAAACCAAACTGAATGTAGGAAAACCAGCCTGAAGACCAGAGAACAGCCTTTCCCACTGCCTCTGTCAAGTACAGCACATATGTTCTGAATATGTCACACCTTAAAATAAACCACATTTACCAAAGAAAATGAAAAACCAAAAGAGGGAGGACTGAGAGTGACCCACACAACCCTGACTGAGAGTGACCCACACACCCTGCTCCCACCACACCAGCTGTCCTGATGAAGAATCAGAAGGAACTCACCTCTACAGCTCCAGCACATGAAAGCTGTCCCTGTCATCCCTCCCCACCACTCCAAAAGACCCAGACTTGGAAATAACCAAATTATTTTGTTACTAAGTCGGTCCAAACAAGATTTACCTTGGTAGCAAGCAAACAAAACAAATTCACCTTCCAAGTCAGAAGCCACTGTAATTCCTGGCATTATTCATGGACTGTGTGATGAAACTCATGCAGAGCACATGAAGACCTTCAAGCAATTTCCATAGTCTGTTTATTGCCAGAATGTGGCACCAGTTGTTGTGAATCACTGTGGCTCATCAGGGTGGCCTACATGGTGGACTTCTGGGGGTCAGGGAAGGAGGAGACACAGCAGAGGGAGGCTGCTCAACATCCAGAGTTTGTAGTGGTGGTACACTGAGGCAGGGCCAAGTGTCATCACCTCTCCATCTGAAAGGGACTAAGAGGAAGATGGGTCTAGTGGGGCACAACACTCCTATTTCTTAGCTGGTATTCATTTTATTCATTTATATTATTTCAGTGTCTCCTCTTGACTTGGTTGAATTAGACTGTCTTTTCTTCTCCTTTTTTTGTGTTTTGCTTTGAAAGTCTGTTTTACATGGTACCCCTCCCATTGTTTACATGTGTGTGGGCAGAAGAGCCAGACTATGGGGTGGCTGCTGTCAGACAGGATAATAGGAAATAAATCTTTGCTTACCTATTCATCTGGGAGAGCTAATGACTCTTTTCTCTGCACTGGCCCTGCTTGGTATTTCAGATATGGGCTAAGGAAGGAAAATAAAATCTTGATGAGACCTACAGGGGCATGATTATTGCCTTAAAATGGAGTGACCATTCAAGTCAGGTTGCAATGTATCTGTAAAATACAAGAGTTAAATAAGAATGTGGATTAGTTTCCTGTGTTACACACTTCAAATTTCCTCCTTTTTTCTCATTCAGCAATAGGGTAAGACAGCATCCATTTTCAGTCTTCTTCCTTCAGTAAGCCTACAGAAAAAGAGTTAAAAGTTGAGTGATATCCTCACACACTCTGCTGCCCCTTTAACAAGGCAGAAGTACAGGCAAGGACTCAAGGACAATGCCAGAAGTGCAGAAGCAGGACACAAATGCTAACCACCCTTCCCAAAACAATTTGTCATGGGCAGAGAAACATCTTGCAGATCATGGCACTCAACAAGGATGTTTTGGGTATGTAGACAGAGGGAAGTCTAGAAAGGATCTGTGGAAAGTTGGTTTTGTAGCTCTGTGGTCTGAGCAGCCATGGATGGCTGAGGCATGGCTGGATAGGAAGTTACACTTCTCTGAGGTCTGGGTTGAAATGCAAGATATTTTCACCTATTTCAAGATAGACAACACCTTTTTCTGGTGACCATTGTTCTGGAACTATTTTAAACAAAAGCAGGAAAAAATCCATTCCTAGAATGACTGTTCATATGGAGAACTCTGTTTATTAAGGCTAAACAAAGTAGCTACAATGGCAGAAATATTTCCTTGATTTCAGAAATCGCTTCCTTTGTGTCAGATAGCTTCCCTTGCCATTTTATCAGGAATCACAAGGATTCTCCATCTGGACAGGCACAAAGCTGAGCTGTAGAATTTGATGGCTTTGTCCCTACTATTACACAACCTTCAAGGGTAAACTTTCTTCTCAAACTGAGAATTCAACTCATTAAATCACTCACTGGTAAGATAGGCAAAGGATAGGAAACTAAAAGCTTTTTAACATCCTTATTCTGCATACACTAAAAAAAAGACAAAGGCAATGCAGAAGAGTGGTGGGTTCCCCATGAACTTCATATCAGACTCTCTGCCTTCTCATATGTGACAAAACTCTTTTTTTAATAAACCAGCTACTATAGTTCAGAGCCTCTGCCAAGTGTTTACAGTATTGCCCTAAGTAACAAGTCTGAGCCAAGGGACTTAATTAAATCTAACCTGCTTTTTCAGTTATAGAATAGTCCTTTAACATCAAAAGGCAAGTGGACTTTGTTAATAAAATCTAAAATCACTTTTTGTTTAAGAGAAGTTCTTTACTCCTCACTGCATACAATCAGTTACTTCTTAGAAGGCATATAGTATTTTCACAGATAATTTTCACAAGCCTTTACAGAGTTTACAACAATTAACATAAGATTTGGTGTTCTAGATTTATATGAGAATTTCAGATTTCATACTTTCTTGCTGAGCTGGTTCACAGACCCCAAGTTGCAGGGAAGAACTTAAAAACTTAAAAAAAAAAGTTTCTACACAATGCCCTGTTGATCTTACAATTTTTAAATGTTATTACAACTTCAGAGGCTTACCTTTCTACTTTGGAGCACTTGGCTCTGCATATATGGCAATGTTTTTGATAATTATCTCAAAGGAGGTTCTACATACGAGGGCTTGTGCTAACCACAAAGCTGATTTGGGAAAGGTGCTGGAGAGCCATCTGAAAGTCTGGTATGGATAAACACATATCTGGTATGGAGGTGACATGGCTGCTGCCTCCCTGCCCACCTTCTAAGTGAAACTGGATCAGGCTTTTCCTCCACAGCACCTCATGGTCCATGGTGTTCACGTGCCATGAGGTTGATGCAGCTTGTATTGATGTGCTGGGCTGAAAGTGGAGTGATCAGACCTGGCAGACGGGCTGAAGCCCAGGCTGAAGTGCTGCCTGACGCTGGCAGGGGCAGGGCAGGCTGCTGTGTGATGGCTTTGCCTCCACTGGCACAGGAGGAGCTGGCAGCCCCAGCCTGTGCTGCTGCCTGACCACACCAACCTCTGCTACTGCACATGGCAACACAGAGCAGGTGTTTTCCCAGCTAAGCATGGTCTAATGACTTTCTCCTCTCTCTAAGCGGAAGTTTTAACTTCCCTGTGTTCACAGTGTTAATCATTTACATCTTAAACCCAGCCTGACTCTGAGACCCAGACTGAGCAGGTCAAGTGCAGCCACCTGGCAGGCCTGGAGATGTCAGTGACGTGGCTGCACCCTCAAACACCGTGAGAGTGGAGGTGGGCAGCTCTTGCAGGAGGACAAGGAGGAGGGTGAAGGCAGTAATTAGCTCTAGGGACATCTGCAAGAACAGTGAATCACAGCTGTAACATCACAGGTCAGCCAGGGCTGGCAGAGAGGAGTTACAGCAGAAAGAGTGTGGCCAGCAGGAGCAGGGCAGTGACTGTCCTCCTGTACCTGGCACTGGGGCAGCTGCACCTTGAATCCTTTTCAGTTTGGGGACTTCATTGCAAGGAAGACAGTGAGGTGATTGTGGAGATGGAGCACTTCCAGAGACAGGCAAAGAAGGTGGTGACAGGTCTGAAGCACAGGTCTTGTGCTTCAGAGGAGCTGCTGAGAGAGCTGGTAGGGTTAGCCTGGAGAAAAGGAGGCTCGGGAAGGATCTTATTGCTCTCCACAACCACCTGAAAGCCAGGGGTGGGTTATTCTCTTCTCACAAGTAACAGGTGACAGCACAAGAGGAAATAGTCCCAGGTTGTGCCAGGGGAGGTTTAGATTGGATATTAGGAAAAAGTTTTTCACTGTACGAGTTGTCAAGCATTGGAAAAGGTTGCCCAGGGAAATGGTGGGATCTCCATCCTTGGAGGTATTTAACAGACTTGTAGGTGTGCCACTCAGGGACATGTCTTAGTGGTGGCCTGACAGTATTAGTTTCACAGCTGAGCTTGATGATGTTAAAGGTCTTTTCCATCCCAAACAATTCCAGATCTGTGAGTCTATGATTCTGCAGCAGAAGGCTGCAGGTTGGTTTCCTTCTCCTCATTTATTTGTGGCGTGCTGACCATAGCAAATGGCCACTCAGAGGTCTCACAAGCAGGCCAGTGCAGAATGGAAAGCACTATTTAGAGAGCTCATGGCACCCCAACTCCAGGAGGATGCTCACGCACAATGGGACAAAGCCTCAGCTGTCCCCATCTGGCTCTGGGAGTAATCCTGCTTTGAGCTGCAGTGTGGGTGAGGGATCTCCAGGCACCCCTGGCAGTATTTCCACAGATGCTGTGAAGTCATTCACCTGTTTTTCCCACAGCCACACTTGCTCAGTTTTCAGCTCCACCTCTAAATGTGGTACTGATGCATTCAGCCCACTTGGATAATGCCTGGAAAAAAAACAGGTCCTCCCAGTGTAAAATGAAGGCAAAGCCTGGCATTGTGATTCGAGCAAATCTATTTGAGTTCACACACTTTTTCTTTTCCACAAGCTGTTTTTTCTGCTCCTTACATTCAGGTTTATAAACTCTTTGTCATGGCATTCATGTGTCCTTACATCTGCGCAAAACTTTCCAGTCTTGATATGTAAACAGCTGAAGACTGCCTCAGACTCTTGAACACTGCATTTTGGGAGAGCTGACTGCTGCATGTTCCAGTGGTGACGAATCCTTAGGAGATGCTTAAAGGATGACTTTGCTTTCTCACCATCTCCATCTGATTTTGAGCCGTAATGGCAAAATCACCAGAGCAGGCTGTGGGAAGAGTGATGCATTCCTGAGCTGGGTGAAACAACTGGTTGTGTGGAGTGTTTGCTTGGGATCACATAAACACTTCAGACTTTAAAGAACCACAATTTCTAGATCCCCGTTTGTTTATATTTAACTTTGTAGATTTCGCTTACATGTTTTGCTAGTCTAACTCTTGATGCTATACTGGTCTGACTGGATCATGCCAAAATTTGCTGTTTACCTGCACGAAGGTACAAATAGTGGTATATTGCAATGAAATGCTTTGTATGCAAATGAAATGCTCAAGCTGTTCATCAGGTTTGTAGAGAACAAATCTCAGTGACACTGAAGGGCCTTGGTAACAATTACTGTACTAGGTGGATGAAAAACGGTGTACGTGAAGACAGTCAATGTGAGAATTCACGTCAAAGGAAATTTGAGAGCCTGAACAGACTACCAAGAGCAAGCTAAATCCGAATGCAACTGTGTTTTTAATGTGTAGTGGCACTGATTTCATGCCCTCGAGTAAAACCCCTCTGCTGCTCATACTTTTGTTCTTCCACTGCTGCCGTGGGTGCATGACACTTATTTTGGGGACAGCGCTCCTTCTGTCCCCAGATACGGCAAGAGGGCTCGGCGTTGCCGGCTGCCCCCTTGTCTCGGCAATAAACGCGTTCATATGGGGCGGGCTGCGGCGGGACGGGCGGGGGTCCCGGCCTGCGCCCGAGGGGGCGGCCGGAGCGGGGCCAGGCCGGGCCGGGCTGAGGGCGGGAAGGGGCGGCTGAGGGCAGGGAGTGCAGGAAGGAGAGGAAGGGGCGGCTGAGGGCAGGCAGGGCAAGGAGGGCAAGAAGGGGCGGCTGAGGGCAGGGAGAGCAGGAAAGGGCTGCTGAGGGCAGGAAGGGGCGGTGGGCATGTCGCTGCCCATGGCAGGGGCTCGGCCGGACACCCGCCCGCTCGGCCCCGCCGCCCCCGGCCGGGCGGGCAGAGGGAGGGAGGCAGTGGCAGCGGAGGAAGGAGGAGGGATGAGGGAGGGACGCGGGGCGGGGCGCAGCCGGCGCGGAGAGGGGCCGCCCCCCCGCCCGCTCCGCTCCGCTCCGCGCCCGCCGTCGGTGCCGGTGAAGACGGCGGTGGCGGTGCCGCCGGCTCCCGCCGCCCCCCTGGCCCCGGCCCCGCGCCCCTATGGCCGGGCAGGAGTGGGACTGGTTCCAGCGCGAGGAGCTCATCGGGCACATCAGCGACATCCGAGTGCAGAACCTCCAAGGTAAACCAACACCCCCGCAGAAACCCCTCCCTCCGCCCCCGCCCGCCCGCTCCGGCCCCGGCTGCGCCCCCGCCGCTCCTTCCTCTCCTCACGCCGCCCCCGGGCCGCCGGCGCGGGCTCCCGCAGCTCCGCGGAGCGGGGGCGGTGCGGGCGAGGGTGCCGGGCCGGGGGAGGAGGGCGGGCGGCGGGGCCAAAGTTTCCCCCGAACGCGGCTCCTGCCCGTCCGGCCGCGGAGATCCCGGCGCTGGGACGGGGAGCGGCGCCGGGGCAGGGACGGGGCGCGGGGGCTCCGGTGCCGGGGATGCTGCGGGGGCGGCACTGTCGTGTCTCCCGGGCGCTGCTGCCACCCACAGCCTCCCCCGAGGGCCGTCGGGGCGGGGGTGCGGGCTCAGGCTGGGCTCGGGGGAGATCTGGGGGCTCCGGGGCTCACCGGGCCGTGGGGTCCCCGCGGGGCCCGGCCGGGGCGCCCCGGGTACGGGCACAGCCCGCCCGCCGCTCCCCTGCGACACCTGGGGTCACCCGGCCGCGGTCAGGGCACGGCTCGGGGCCGCGATTGGAAGCGAAGCCGCTATCAGAGGACTCAATGTATCTTCTAATATGCTACTGTTGAATAAACATGGACAGAGCTTTTGGATAAATCATCTGCGAGATGCTCTCCTGTTCTGCTACAGGCTCTGCCGGCGGAAGGGATGCAAATACCTGGCTCTGAATGTAGATTGGTGTCAATGTAGCCGTAGTAGTAGTTCCTCCCAAGTTATGTTTGCCCCTCACCAGGTAACTCCTCGTGACTGGAAAGGACAGCAAGACTCGATGGAAGAGGAAAAAAACAGCAGTGGTTTATGGGAGAACAACTTGTTCAGTGTAACATACTGATCTTAATCAATAGCTCACATAATACTGTGATGTATCTTCATGTTCCATAAAAATAATAGACTTGAATCAGAGGTCATTATCTCTTCCTGTCTGTGCATAATTATATTAAGGCACTGTCTACTGGCAGAGCAGTAGACTTGCTGGAAATTAGTTTTGGTTTGGATTGATTATAGAAGATGTATAATTTATCAGAAAAGAGAGTCAAATTAGCTGTTCTTTCAGCTCTGGTATATTAATGCAGTTTGCTACTGCTGGGGTCACTCCACATCATTTTGACCTGCATCATCCTGCCCTCTGAAATTCAGATTTTGAGCACAGTCAGGGCTGTTGATTCCAGGTTGCATTCCCCTTGGGTTTTGAGAGTCTCTCATTACATTGTAGCTCAATGTTCCTGGCTTCTGTCTCAGTCTCTTTCTATTCTCTGTGTGAACATGGCTGGCCTGCCTCTGATCTCTTGCTGCTCAAAACTGTAGTCATTAAGCCAAGTTTAATCCTTAATTCATGGGCATTTTTGAGAAGGAATACAAAAGCAATCTGTTCCTAGAAAGAGTGGTATGTTTTTGGCTTTGCCTCCCATTTGTGAGAGAATAGTTAATTTCTCTTTCTGGAATTTAAAATGCAGATGCACACAGTACAAATGCACACAGCCCCATCTAAAATTCCTGTAGTTGTGTAGGAGAATGTCATCCTACAGAGCAAATTCCTTTGAATGACATTATGTTCATGAAAAAAAACCTCCTGTTCTCTTCCTATCATCCAAGAGAAATTTTGAAACATGTATGGATTATCACCTTGCTTGCACTGCTAAATAGGTTTTTAAGAAGGTTCATGCCTCATGTGAGCTCTTATAGGGCAGAAAAAGCATTTGTTCTAAGGTGCTGCTCCAAAGCAAGTGATAATAGCTGTCACAAAAGATATGATTTGTAACACATAGTTCTCACATTATCTTCTAGAGATGAAAAACATTTTACAGATGGCGAGTCTGATACTCGTGAGAGTGTGATTTTTGTCGCTTGGGAGCTTGGTGGCAGAGCATGGTGCTTCTCTTCAGAACAGTTTCTTGTAAAATAGCAGCATATGCTCTATGCTCATATGTGGTAATTAAACTTTCTTCTGCTTCATAATTCAAAAATCACTCTCCCCTCTCAAAACAATGCCATCTGAATAAGTGCTAGTATCATTGTCTATCAGTTGTAGAATCAATAACAGCTTTGATGTTCTACAAAGTCAAAAGTTTGGGATGAAAACTAGGTGAGGACAACAGAGCATTTCCATCAGCACCATCAGACCCCCCAGGCCCTGCTGCCCAGAGCCTCATGAAGGACCTGTGCAGTGGAGATCCCCGTCTGCTGCTGCATCTCCAGCTCCTGCAGCACTCTCTTGTAACTCCAGCTGTGCTTAGAGTGTCAAGGGGATGGTTTGTCTGATTCCAGAATGCTTCCATTCACTGGGACATTTTGCATATGTGGAGGTCCCTCCTGGTCTCTGGGGGACCCATCATGTTTATTCAGACCCAAGAAGGAGTAAGGAGGGGATGGGAGGCAGCAGCTCAATATTTGCAGATATGACGAACACGTGCAAACACTGGCATGTGTGATGCAGGGTGGAGGTTTCTGGGCTGATGCACAGAGAGGTGTGAGGTGTGCAAGGCAGGCAGAGGCAGTGCAGCCACGCTGTGTCTGAGCCATCCTGCCCAACTTGGAAGTGCTGCAAGAGCCCAAGAGCTGATGGCTCAAAGGGTCTCAGGCAGCCTAGCTGATATTAAGGTTTCTGCAGGAATCACACAGACATCTGCTGTAGTAGTTCTCCACACCCTTTCTGGCTCTGATTTAAAAAGTGAAAATTGTTTATTTCTCTTGCAAATTTCTTCATTATGTCTTAGCTGAGCTATTGAGCACTGCTGACATGAATTCTATTTGAAGACAGCATATGTTGTTTCAGTCTGTTGCATCTTCCCTCTAGTTTGGTTGTTCCACACCCAGGAAGAATCCAAGATGCCAGTTACTGGGAAGCGTCTGATCTCATGAAGATGCTTTTGCAGTGGTATGATCCCACCAAACTGAGATGTTGTAGGTGCATGTGCTGGCTGCAGAAGTAGCTTCAGGAGCTATATGTTCTGTCATGTGTGAAATTATGGCCGCTGTGGATTTTTCAGCTCTTTCACAGGGAAACTAAAACTGACAGCAAGGGGCAAAATTTACTAAATGGGCAGGACTTGGGGGTGGAAAAAAAAGAGTTTAAAAATGGAATTACATCTTGATATTTAGGTATGTAATGATGGGCTTCTATTTTCCTTTTCCATCAAGAGATTTTCCATTTGATTTTTTAAAAGTAGGAAGTGACATTTCAAAACTGTGTCAGCTAAGTGATGCTAAAAGCCAGGCACAATTCTTCCATTCTCAGCAGAGGTGATTTCAGAGAACAGAAGCAGAAGTGACAATCTAATGGAGAAGAGGAGAGAGGAATATAAAGAAGGAATAAACACTAGGTGTGGTGATGCACAAACCAAGTTCCTCCCTCTCAGTGTGTTTAGTTTCTAAATGTATTTAATAAACTGATACCCTCGTGCTCTTTGTTCTGATTGTATATTCTCCGTAGTGAATTTCTCCACATACTGAGAGAGAAAAATGGAAAGCCTTCACAGAATGTAGGAGCGCATTGTCAAGCAGGGGAATGCTCAATAATTAATTTCCTGCCAGGAGATGGTTTTTTTCCTCTTTCTTTCTTCCATTACAACACCATTGGGAACATTTCGTTACAATACAAGAATATTTTAAAATTTTCCCTACTGGAAGCTTGATTTAGGACTATCAAAAATATACTTCCTTGTGTGGGGAATTGCACTTGCTAGAAAGAAGCAACATCCTCATCCTCATTTAGATGATATGTTGGTTATGTGCTTTGCAATAGTCTAAATGTGTATTGAGCAGTACATATCTTTCCTTACATTCCTTGAAATGAAATATATAGAGATGAATAATTGTGCAGTCAGATGTATCATCTCTGGCAAACAAGTGCTGCTACCACAACTTTAAAATAATTATGGTTTGAATGTTCATTTTGTATATTTCTACTAGAGTAGATGGGCTGGGATGGTAGAACTCTGTATTTCTGCTGTCAGAGGACAAGTCAAGGTCCTGCTGCTTGTTATGTCACTACTCACTAAGGGTTTGATCCAAAACTCACAGAAACCTGTACGTGTTTATTCCTTGGTTTCTGTAGATTTCAGTGTTTTCTTGAGTCTCATTCTTGCTCTGCTGAGGGGATACATGGCCTTCAAAACTATTTGGAGGGCTACACAGGAGTGTATTGTAGCATTGACAGAAATAATGGAGAAAAAGAAGAGTGACAGACTGGAAGAAATAACCTGAACAATATCAGCCCCATTGGTTCCCCATCCTTGCCGTAGTTTATATCTCTGGGTGGATCACTCAGGCATAGAGTCCCAGCCCTCTCTGATTTTGCTTGGCTTCCTGTTCCTAGATCCTTGAGATCTAGGCTTCATAAGCTTTGGACAGTAATAGTAACTATAATTGTCACTAACGTGAATCTCAGCATCTTATGAGGTAACAGATTCTGAAGCCTCTGTCTCAAGAAGTAATACAAATTAACTCACACGAGTTAACTCTGGCAGTGAGGATATCTAGATATCTTTACTTTGTGGGGGCTTAAGCATCACTGATGGATGACCAAAGGCAGGTGCTATAGTCAGTCTTGAAAATGTTCCTCTCTTTACTTTTCTTTTTATTTATGTATGAGGCCTATTTTTAATGACTTTTGCACTTAGCTACAGAGAGTAATAATTTTCCTTTAATTACAAGATACAGCAGCATTTAACTTGTTTGCTGTAGTTTGACATGCTTTTCAAATACATGGAAATTTCACAAGTAGAAGGAAACCTTTTTAATGTATCCATTCCTTCTGACAAAAGTAAGGTGCTGTAGCTGTTCATTACTTTAACTCTTCTATAACTTGTCACCATACTCAGCAAGATTTCATTCTGCCTGGAGGCATATTCATTTAGTGGAGATCTTTGTAGATTCAAGTGACATTTGGAAAGATTAAATTGTCTGGAGAACCTTAGGCAAAGCACTGTACAACTACAAAGTGATCCTATTCTATATAAAATTTAAGTTAAATAGGTCTGAGAGTGATAAATGTGAATCCCCAAAATAAAGATTCAGATCCAGGTATGAGAAGCCAGAGTTAATGCTGGAACCCAAGTGTCCTAGTGGGCATGGTCTGTGTAAGGGCAGTATCTGTCAGCCATGGAGGGAAGACTTGCCCTGCTCCAGATGTAGGAAACCCTGGACTGAAATAAAGGAGCAGCAAGAGGTGAGACAAAGTGCAGATTGCCTGTTTCAGCCTGCAATTTTAACAATTAACAAGGTCAATGCCTAATTTCTCTAACAAATTAGAAGTCTGGGCTCTCTGTCCCATTGAATGGATGAAATGACACCGAATTCAAATCATGCCCAGTAGCTCCCCAGTACATGAACTCACTGGTGTGCTGACACTTTGTCTTAAGAGAGGCTCTGCTTGGCAGCTGCATGGACCTGACTCAAGGCATGGGGTAGATGTGCTGTCACTTGCCAGCATCACCTTCTCTGTCTTTCCTGGTGAGCTGTTGTTCAAGTGCTCACCAGTCTCAGCACTGGGAGAGCTGGTGAGATCTCAGAACATGTCACTTGCCTGAAGTCATAGTTTGAAAATGACAGTCCTCAAAACACTGTGTTAAAACTAGTGATGATTTAAAAATATAATAGTTGTCCTGCCTGTTTTTTGTTTTGCCCACTTGACTTGGACAGAAATTCAAACAATTTTCTTTCTCCTAAGGACAATTTCAAGGTTATATCACTTGCCTTCTGAAGAATGTGTAGCATTTATTTTGAAAGTATCACAAAGAGATTACTTGATTTCATTTTTTACTTTTAAAGACAGACTTCTGTTGGACTAGAAGAAGCAACCTTGGGCATTTTGGCTTGTCAGTGTCCATTTAGACATGATTTGTTTGTGTCCTAAGTTGTTGGACCTTACTGTTGTTTCAGAATGATTCTTAAGGGCAAATGTCTAAAGGGAAAGAGCCAAATATCTGTCTTGTCCTGTAGAGTCAAAATGATCTCCAAAATGTATTCAGGAGTAGAAATTACCAGATAGGCAGTGAGATGTATGTCAGGGCTGGGGTGGTGAAGGGCATCACAGCACCTTATAAGAAATAAGTGTCTTTTTCTACATGTCTCTGTACCTGATATTCTATTTTAATATCTCCCCGGCCAGTTAAATACAGGGACTGTAGGTGGAGGATTGCAGGATGAATTTTACTTCATTATAATCGCTGCATATTTCTGTGCAAAGAGCTGAGCTATATTTTAGCTGTATAGCCATGAACAAAAGTTTAAATTGGCATCTTCTAGGATGGTTGTAATAGCAACAGCCTGGATAGCTACAGAGGGAATGCCTGTGGACCTGTAAGCTTTAAGCAGAAGATTTCTTTATAAAACCAGAAATCCCACTGAATCTGAATAGATGTTATCAAAAAACATTTTAAAGATAACTCTAATCCTGTGCCCATTACTTAATTTGATAGCATGATTCAAGACATGTTTGTTATAATAATGTAATACTTTGAGGGATTCTATTGCTTTTCCAGTAATTAATTTCAGACATAAATTAAAATGTATTTTATGCCTTAATATCTTGAAAGTTACTCCTGATGTTGGTCAATGTAATTCAGACCTAGTGTATTTGTGAAGAATGAGTTACCTTGTTTTTTATACTTTTTATATTAGCATCTCTTACTGTTAGCAGTCAGAAATAAGACCCTTCTAGACTTTGAGCAAATCTAGTGTTGATTTGCTCCATTATGTTTTTCCTCTTTTGTAGTGTAATTGGTAATATAACTCCAGTTGTTTAAAAAATAAATGTTCATTAAATATGTTGTCACAGAGTTCATTTTAAAAACAAAGATTTATATACCAGTCCTTTTTATATTTAATGCATTCATCCTTTTGGATCTTCATTTTATCATAATTTAGACTGTGGAGAAGAGTGCATTTTGTAGTGTCCAAAGCTGCTCTTCCATACTGTCCATTACCAGGACACACATCTATTTAGATGCTCCATATGTCTGAGTTCCTCTTGAGCCCTGCTAAGGTCAGAGATGCTTTACCCATACCCAAGGAATGCCCCAGATCCATTTTTACTCTTCCAGCCTGTTTCTCCTAAGTTTTCTTCAAGAGATGCCCTTAACAGTGCACTAAACCCCTGACAACTGGGAGGCCATGTGTTATTCATATGTTGTGAGAGCCGTATCACAGCCTGAAGTGTCCATTTCACAGGACTCCAGCTGAAGCTCTGAACTGCAGCCAAAGCAGAGGGAGCAGTGATGTGCACAGGCTGTCTTTCTGCTGTGCACCAATGGCCAGATAGAAATACTTTGCCATTTTGTGTCAGTCCTTTTGAAGAGCCCCCTAATGCAAGTCAAAAGGTGTGGGGTGTATGCAGTCAGGGTAGCTCACAGCTGAGGGCTGATTATGCTTCTCTTGGCTCAGTGAGAAATAGGAAGGGCTAGAGAGACCTGGCTCTGTGACAAATGGAAGCAGTGCCAATGAAGATAACTTCAAATCTGATCCTTCATATGACTGCATCTGGACACATGATTAAAGTTTTCTGGCTCTTACTGATGTTCATGATAAACATGAACTGCAGCTGTAACTTAATAAAGATATAGCATTTATAAATAAAGTGGTATGAAATGTCCACTTCAGACTTATTGTCTTAAACACAAGGAATGAAACATAAATCTGTCTGGGCTGTTTGCCCAGGGAGAGTAACAAGGCAAACAGGAGCAGGCCCATGGGGAAGAGTGTGCTCCTCAGAAACCTAGATAGTGCAGGAGGGACTCTGGCTGGTATTTGCATGTCATACTTCAACTTAGTGAAACATAAAAATCCTGCCCAAATGAGAAGATGATCTTCCAGGGACAAAATTCCCATTGACTCTCCCTTTTTGATAAGGTACTCCCTAGGCCTGTTTCTGGTACAAAACCTGAGTGATTTCAAGAGTAACTGGTAAGAGTAGCTGGGAAACTTTTGGACCCTCTCCTTGTTCTCAGATTTCAGGCTGTGGAGGGGACTTCCTGGCCTGATGATTAGTGCCACTGAACAGCATTAAATTCCTGTTACTCTCATTTTTTTCTTTTTCTTTTCTTTGTTTGCTTTTTTGTTTGGTTGCTGTTTTTGGTTTGATTTTTGTTTGTTTGGGTTTTTAAGATCTCTCTGGATACAAAAAGGGTGATAAAAGGGTGATTTGAAGTTTTAGACTCTTGCCTGAGTTCATCTGTTTCTTGCCATCATAGAGAAAAAAGTTGTCAAGGGAGTTGATGTTGGTTAAAATCACTTGTGCTCAGCCTTCTTGCAGAAGTTGTTTGGTTATTGACATTGGAAAGAAGACAGAGTATGAATTTTTACTGGCTAAACTGCATTTCTTCTTGTGAAGGTAGAAAGTCTTTTTGACGTACTAAGTGTTGGCCTTTCAAAACTTCGAAACATTATGTGTTTCCTTATCCTTATCAGAAGGAATAAAGAAGATAGGAGGTTTTCATTCAACAACTGTGTGTATGAAGAGAGGAAGCACCATCTTCTAGCGCAGCTAAAGGATGCTGTAAAATCCTTGGTCTAAGCTGCAGCTGACAGTATCAGTCATCATGAGTTTATTTTAATTTAAGAATTTGAAGGTTGCACCAGTGTGACTCCTGTGAAGTCAGGAAGGGGTGGATGGGTTGGGCCTGGTGATGGAAGCCCATTTCTGCAGAAGAAGGACAATGCATGCTTCCTGTCCCCACCCAGCCAAGAGGGGCTGTTTTCAGGTGCTGAGAGAGGCCAGCGTAGCTGAGGAGGCCTGGGGAGCTGATATCCATCTGTCTCAAAACTGGAAACTAATGAACACAGCAAATTATATTCAGATTTTGTTTTAACTGGTCAGATCTTAGTACTTTTCAAGTCCTTGACACCCTTTAATTTGGGGAAAGGTCGAAGCATTATTTCATTGCCCATCCCACAGATGGCTGTAGAGCAGTGTTTTTTTCCTGCAGGATCTCAGTTCTGTTCATGCACAGTGAGTCCTTTGCTTTTCTGTTGGGGCTGATTAGGAAAGCCAGTTGCAGAAGCAGCCTGGATGCCCACAGCAAGCGCTGATGAGACCCCCTTGCTGCGTCACTCAAGCCAGTAAACAGCTTTGTCATTTAGGCACTTAATTATGAACTGGATGTTCACTTGATCTCTTATATTCTCATTTCACTAATGAACCAAAGCTTAGGAAGAGTGACTGACTTCAGAGCTGCTGCAGTTTGGGCTCTTTGAGCCAAAGTTTCCACTCATTTAATTTATCATACTAATGATCAGTTTTGGAGCCTAAACACAGGAGGTGCATGGAAAATACAGCGCAATGTGCTAATGTGATGGCCCCGTGACAGAAAGATTGGTGGGGGCTGCCCACTTCTTCTTGGCTTTCTGTTCCTGCTACATATGTGTATTCTTGCATGCAGCATCCTTAAAGAATGAAGGGGCTGTTATGGATGTGGAAGTAGCATTTAGGAATTCTGGTTTTACAGAGGGGTCAAACTTGAGTTACGATACTTAGATAATATTGATGCCCATAGGCTTTCTTTCTTACTGCTTTGTGTTTGAGTTGACTGAAACTGAAATGTGTTCCTACTGCATTCTAGCAGGGATTTACTTATATTTTTTTTAGTGTTTGAGTGTCTCATGGTTTTAATGTATTTTTCTAGATGACACCCTTAAGTTAGGCTTGAGGATAAAAGACGCATGAAAGCCAGAGGATTGATTTAAGTTATCCATAGAATCTAATGACATGATTTTCTATGTATGAACATGGAAAATTTTGGTGGAGTAGGCCTTGAATCTTGGTATTCTCTTTTCAAGGTGACCATTGGAATTACCTGACCAAATTCCTTCACACCTTCTTCTCTCCTTCACTGTGTTACAGCAAAAGCCAACAATGTCCCCTAACAATTCATGTGACTTCTCCATAGAAACCTTTACAAGCTGGTAATTGCCATGAAGCTCCAGAGCCATCTTTCAGCCCAGTGTGTGGTGTTCTCATGCTGGTGGCAGGTGGTTCCCCTCTGGGTTTGCACGTGCTTGCTGGTGTTCTGTGCAGTGCACACCAGCTGGTGTGAAGTTTAACTGCAGTCAGATTTCAGTTTGGCTCAACTTGGGGTTTTTTAAAGAAAGAAGAACAAAATATTTGTAGAATGAAATAAACCTGCTTTGTTCTACTTTTTCCCTTTTTGTGAAGATGTATTTTTTGATTTCTCATTTTGATCATCTCTATGAGTTACTAGTTATCATCTTCAGGTAGAAACTCTTTTTTCCACCAAGGGCTTTGGAGTTACCTCAGTTAAGATCCAAATTACCTGTACTCCCTCTAGCTCTTTGTACTATGATTTCAGTTCACTGAGTTTGTTACGGAAGTTTTGTTTATTTTGTTTTGAGTATGTGTTTCTAGAAAGAAGACAAAGTAAAGCTGGGGAAGGAAGAAAACTTCCTGCTAGATGGAAGAGGGTAATTAATGATGAACATCTCCAGGAACTATAATTTGTTTTCTTTGAGAAATGTATGCTAATAAAAGCTTTCTGCTTGCATGCATAAATGAATCAGATTAAATTTTGTCCCAGCATGAACTTGCTTTCAATTCATGCTCTTCAGTTCTCAGAATCATCCAAATGTTATTTTAACAGAGAGCAGTGCTATATCCATTGTCCTGAAACCCTGTCTGCCTTGTGCACAAGTCTGAAAGAGCTCAGTGGGGTAGAGAGGAAGACCAAGGAAGAGCTTGCCAAGGGCATGGATGAGGCGTTTTTATCTTATGTGTGTCTGCCCTGCATGATCACAGGAATATGTTCTGCAAGAGAAAGAAATCAGAGAGTTAATAAAAACAAAATTAGAAATAGGACAGCAATCAGATTCTGAGTTTTCTTACTGCAAAGGTCACAGAGGATGAGGCAATTAATTGCCTAACCTTTAGAAGTGGTTTATTATGGAAGCTCTGTGATATCTGAGAGCAAAAGCTGCCTTGAACTGAAGCAAATTGCAGCTGGTGTCTTGTGGAGTTACAGCTTGATGAATAAGCCATTCTGGCCTTCTCCTGGAGGATTCCTTTCCTTCTTTGTCCTCTATTCCCAGTTTCTCAAGCTCTTTGGTGTTTGTTTGGCCATCTCCATCTAGGCTTGGTTTCATTGCATGAGCAGAGGAAAGCATTACTGTTTTAGTCTCGTTCTTAGAGATGAGTTATGAATACTATGAGGAATGAATAAATGACAGGTGCTTTGCTGGGCACCTTCCCCCACCTTCTCAATCTGTTTTCCACCAGAGCATGGGAGGTGCTGGGGCCTGGTAAGTCCTGAAATAGCCCCGAGTCTTCCCTGGGCAGGTCCTTCCCACTGCTCACGGGCACTGGCTTGCGACCAGCGTGTGCGTAGGAGCTGATCCATCACTTAAGGCTTCTTTGGGAACCCCAAAGAACAATAATATCCTGTTGACTAGGATTTTACTATTTATATCCCTCAGCTGAGCAGCCACCTCCTCTGTCTGCTCCTTGGTTACCAGTCTGTAAATCTGTCTTTGGACCACATTGTCTACTGCATGGTTGACAGCGTGATTTTTCATTTCACGATGAATTTGCTTGAGACACTTTGAAGAGCAAATACATTGATGAAGAAAGGTGTCAGGTTTTTTTGCTTTGTTACCCTGTTCACTTTTTGGACATCAGACAAAGAGACTGGCAGGAAACTAACCTAAAAAACAAGGGCTTTCATTAGGAAACAGTACAATAACAAGAGGAAAACAATCAGATCCCTTATAGGTATCTGGCTGGGAGGAAGTGCTGACATACACCTGTCAGATTAAAGACTGAATCCTGCCACCCACATGCTGTCCTGGCAGTTTAGTTATTTCTTTTTTTTTTTCCACTATTTTTTTTTCTGCAGCAGATTTTCAGTCTTCTTGAGTAGAAAAGATATCAGTTTCTTCCAGAAAAAACCCTTCCCTGGCTTTGAAACATAAGGAAAACCTGTCAAATTTAGCCTGGTATTTTCTAGGCTTTTTTTTTCTAGGCTATTTTCTATTTTCTGTTTTTTCAAATGTGAGCTTTTTAAGAGAAGCTGCACAATTTACTTTGAAGAGAAAAAATACAGTCTAACCTGTGGGAGTCAGCTAGAGTGAAGTGAAAATAAAGCAGTGATTTCGCTGCAAGCTTTTATGAAGATTTTTGAGGCTCCTATCAGAAAATAAAGTGTGCTAATAATGGAACTTAGTTACAAAATCCAGCTGCTTTTGTTCCAGTATGGATAAACCTGTGGACAGAGAGGGTTAAACCTGATCTGAATCAGAATGGGCCGCTGCTCCTCCTTGGAGCTAATTTTAACAGTTTGAATGTGGAACACTTAACTCTGTAATTCTGCTTTTTTGCCATCCTGCATGACCAGAGACCAGTTCTTTTCTGAAGACCTTGCCAGTATATCCAGCAAGGAAACACCAACAAGCTCTTGGCTTCTTGGCTCCTTCTTTCCTGCACTTTGGAATGTGATGCCTCTGCCCATCTCCCTTCTCCTGTGCCATCACTCTCCAGCTCTGCCTTTTGAGGTTCTCCAATGCATATTTGTCCTTCTTGTTAAAGTACTGCAAGCAGAATATATGGCAAGTTCAGCACTTAAAAGTGAATTAGGAATACTCAGAGAAACCAGTATATTTTCTGAAACCATTTTTTAATTATAGTGAAAGCTTTGTGCTTATAGAAAGTTTGGAGTATTTTTGGTACCATCTGGACACCTAAGCTTGGACAACAAATCACTTTTGACATAATGACGACAGTGTATAATACTGTGTTCTTCTAACCCATGTGTCATTAATGTGGAAGCACATGGATTTTCCTGCAAAATGTGGATTCACCATCTGTGCTAGTATTCTTTGCATGAAGTGAAAGCCTGTTCTTTGTGTTGTGATTGCAATGGACCCATTCTGATTTTACTGCCTTCTCCCTTGGACCAAATGGATGGGTCACAGAACAAAATACATCTCACCAAACACCTATTACTGCTAATGCTTATTTACCTTACATCCAGTGTGGGAGCTACCAACATTTATTAAAGGTGGAACTCACAGATTAAGTGACATTTTGCTGTTATTCCCAGTTTCACTTCTGTATGTTTTGACATTCATTTGCGCTGGAACCTCTGGACTTGGTGTGAATTCCTTGTATGCCCCTTGCAGATGTCAAAATCTAAGAGACAGTAGCATTAAGAGATAAAATGTTACAGGCAGGTTTATAAAAGGTGTAGGAGACAGTTGCCCATTGAGTGTGTTGCAGCTTGGTTTGAATGACCTTGCACACCAATTATACAGTAGCTTGGAGGTTATTTGCCTGTAGAGCTAGGAATGGTGTTCTAGTCTGATCCAGGGCTGGGGATCCTCAGCTTCCCTGTACTTCACCATTGATGTCTGAACTGCTATTTAAATTCTCCTGCCTTCATTGTGACTCCTTTTAAATTTATGGAATAAAAGTTAAGGTTCTTATATAGAAGGTATTGCAAAGCAATTTGTCTTTTTACCATTATGAAATTTGAAGTATTACAAAAAAAGTGGTTTGTGTGCTCTGAAACTTTATACCACTAACTGATAGCTTCATTCATACTCACAAGCTGGTACTGATGGTTTCCCCATGAAACCTGTCAAGCCCAGGGATCTTTCATCATCTTATTCTTTCTTCATCTCTGTCAAGTTCTTTTTTTTTTTCATACTCCTGGCACTGAGAAATAGATGGAACATCTTTAAGTAATAAATCAAGTATATTAGCAGTAAAAATTTAATCTGCTTCCGTAAATTAATTGATGTAGTATGACTGAGCAAAGTACAATTAAGGGACAGATTTTATTTTCTTGTGCTTTCAGTAGTTTTACTTCTGCAATCTCCTGGAGATATGTTGCTTTATGGAAGATACAGATCTGTGCTTTATTAATGAGTTTTTATGGTAATTTTGATACATAAGTAAATAATACCAAAGAGGCAGGAAAGGGCAAAAAAAGGGTTTTTTTTTTTGTAAATGCATTCAGAGTATCAGTTGAGGGGTTAGACTTCTCTAAGGACATTGTGAGGGAAGACAGTTCAAACAGGACAGCAAGAAGCTGCTGGGGCTGGAAGCTGGACAAGCTGGTGTAGAAGGAAGGTGCCTGATCCCTGTGCTTTGGGACCAAGTCCATCTTTCTTCAGACACAGCAAATTACTTACTGGGTTTGGTAACAAATTGGAAACAGCAATAGCAAAGCCTTTCTTAGGTCCTTAAGGCAAAATTCTGGTGAGGTTTAACAAAGAAGAGCAGTGGCTGGTGGTGGTCAGCAGCATATTATCACTGAATTGGCTGAAGCAGTGTTTTCTGAAATGAGAGAATATCAGTAGGAGAGCCTTGAACATGTAGGTAGACAAAATCCTATGATTTTGCCTGCTGGGATGAAAAAATCCAAATCTGCTCACTGGGAACATGGAGGAGGAAGTAGTTATAATGTAGGAAGCTAAAAGATTTTGATGCTTTGTTCATGACTTAAATCCACCAAATCATGTACTTGGGCAAACCTCAGCAACTATAAGCTTTTAAGCTTGCCTTCATCCTTCCTACTTGTCATATCAGTTTATTTGCCTGCAACTGGGATCTGATCTTGCACCCACTGAATTTTTTGCCATTGAGCTCAGTGAGGCTAAATCTGGCTCCTGCAGTGGGGGAACTGCTCATCTCTGCCCGTCTCACGTGCACAGAGCTGCATGCTAGGGCTCTGAGCACACAGTGAGGGTCCTCCAAGGGCTGCAGAGTGCCTGGAGCCAGTTTATATAAATGTATCTGCCTGCAGTTCAAAATCCTGGAGGCACAGAACTACATAGCAGAATTACACCCAGATCCTGGGATCAGCCCGATATCCCACACGCTTGTCCTGGGTTGGCATGCTGCCAGGTGAGCCAGCAGCACACCTGTGCAGGAGGGGTGCTGTGGAAGCCCCTGGGTGGATGGTGCAATGCTTTATGCAATCATTTGCCTGGCTCTAGGAGTCATTTTTATGGCTTCTGGCCTATTTCTCAGCAAAGCAATTAGCAAGTCCGAAAGGTCTTGCCTCAAGGCTTTCACAAGTCATGAATTATGCATTTTATTCTGTGTCCTGCTTTTCCTTTCTCTAACATGCTCTTTCTGATCATGTAATATCTTATTTTGCCCTCCCATAAAATCTGACAGCCTGGTGCCCAGAGCAGGGGCACAGGAAAGCCTTTTCACCATCTATTTCCAGCACACAACTTCTTTAGTTGGTTTCCAACATATAACTTCTTTAGTTGGTTGGCTGCTTGATTTTTTTTTTCAGGTGGTTTTTATGAAAGTGCTTGTTGCAGACAATGATATCTTTAGGCTATTCAGTGCCTTCCCTTGTGAGAGCAATGCCAATCTGCAGGGCATTCAGCAGCAACAGCTGCTGCCCTCCTGCCACCATTAAAACCCAGGTTCAGTGTTTATTTACAGCACATGGAGCCATAAACATGGCCAGTGCCACTGCTGCAGCTAAGGAATAGCACAGGCTGTGTCAACATGAGTACCCTCAACAGTTAATGAGAGTCAGCTTTCCTGACAGCCAGCCTGGGTGCTGGTGCAGTGGTTCCCCTGAAGAATGAAGGAGGCTCTGTCTCAGCTGCTCATAGTTAAATGGGAACTGAATTAAGGATACTTTTTCCCTCTGCTGGTGTTCTACATGAGGCAAGGTGTTAGCAGTGTGAATCTGCCATTGCATGCTTGAAGCCGGCCCAAGTGCTGGCAACAGAAGTGGTTGCAGAGAAAGCAGGGAGGGTGGCAGAGGAGAGGACCCTGAATGCAGAGAGTTGGGCAAGCATGTGCTTGGTACCAGGATCAGTTCCTGGGCTCGTTCCCAGCTGCTGCAGGTGCTGGAGGCTGTGCTGGGAGGGGCAGGCACAGGAGCACTCAGGCTGGAGAGGCTGAGCACAGAGCCCTGTCCTGCTGGAGCACCCGGGCTGAGGCTCATTAGTCTGTAATTCCGGTTTTTGCTTTTGACATCGCCTTGAGGCAGGGAGGAGGAGTTGTGTGGCTACTCTAAACAAAAATAGGCTAGGAATTAATTTCAAGAGTATTTTCCTGCTTTTCTGTCTCAACAAGAAGCTCGCTGGGGATGCCTGAGCTGCTGTTAACGACAAGGATGCTGGAAAGTGACCACATGGGTGTGGGTTTGTTTACTCTACAGCTGACCAAGCAGGGTTATATACCTGATAGCTGTATACCTATAGTGCTTCCTGTAAGCAGTTTATTAGGCCTCTCCAGACTTGGAGGATGCTCCAGGGAAAATGCCTACACGGCCCCTTAGCTATACATTACCTGTTCATCTGCTGATCCATGGGATGCAATTATTCCTCCAGGCTCACAGAAAATGCTCTCCTAATTCAGTGCTGTGGCAGGGAGTGTGGAATGAAAGATGACTTTCAGCCACTTGAGGAGCTTGCTGCTGCCTCCTCTCAGGAGTCCCCAAGGAATCCTGCACGCCTGCAAGGGAGCCAGCTCATCTCTCCAATCAGTTATTTGGGATGCAGCCCCACCCACTCTAGATGGTAATTCTGGGCAGTGTCAGCTGGAAGGTAATTTGGTCCCCAGGCCCCTCGTTTGCTGCTGGGGATTCTCCATGGATGCTGGGATTGCAGCAGGTGGGGGTGGGGGAGCTCACAGGCAGATCCAGAGCCTGTGCTGGCCAAATGACACAAGCTGTGTTTCCAGTACCAGTGTTCTCATGCTTTCCTTGCCCTCCTGCACTGAAAATCTTGTTCAGTTAACAAAATCAGTTATAAGCTGAGGCTGCTCTTGGACTTATAGTAAATGCAAAGTTTAATTGCTAGGATGAGAAATATTTGAGTAGTGAATTTAGTGCCATGGTATAAGCAAGGCAAGGTTTGTAGTGAGAGGTAATGCCTTTTTTAGGCTGGCTGATAAGTTACTTTGTTGTTTTTCCTGATCCTGTTTGTTGGCCTAATAAAAGCTCCCACCTCACATCAGACTTTTTTTGGTGGCATGCTTATCTGAGCAACAGAAATCAATGACATTAGCATAGTGCAAGTGGTCATGTTTCCAGACTGGGCTATGAAGCAAACAAATTAATTCAATGTTAATTTGTATAAACCCAGTTTATTTATTGTCTTATATTGCTTTTCTAAAATCTAATTTGTGACCATTAAGAAAAAAAATTAAGTTCTTTCCTTTTTACAGGGTAATCTCTTGAATCAATACAATGAATACATCATTGTATTTTCAACAGCCTGGCTACAAATAAGTGAGGCTACAGCAGTGACTGACTGAGAATGACAAGTAACAGTACAGCCAAGGCCCAGCCTGGCTGCAGATGGAAAATGTGAAATTTGGCCTTGAGAGGTAGTAAGTGGGTAAATTAAACTGCACTTGTAAGCAGGACAGCACTGTTTAGCTCTACTGCCATAACCTGAGTGTTCCCAGGGATGCCCAGTCCCTGAACAAAGTCAACCATCTGTGCTTCATGGTAAAAAAGGAACACAAAAAACACCTATCCAGTCTGCAGCTTGCTAGTAATCCCAGCATGTATAATGTATCAAAACAAGAAGTTTCACTGCTTGAAATGCAAATCTAACAAATCATATAGACTTTTCCCTAGTTTATTTGACTGTGTAGGGCGAGGCCTATTTAAAGTTCATCCTACCTTAGCTTATTTATGCATGGAAAGTCCTTGAGGAGTACTTCAGGGAGGAGGCTGGGAGATGCCTGAGTGTTTCCTCAGCCCTTGCCAGGCTGTTGACGTGTTCCTGGGATCATTCATTCCCAAAAACACTGTTAGGATTTAATTCACCTTTTCTCTTCTTGCAATGGCTAGCAGAGCAAAGTTGTAATAGATTTGAATTTACTAAAGCAATATTTGAGATACTAACAAAAGCCCCGTGTCTGGGAGGACGCTGGTGTAAACAGCAGGGAGATTGTTTGAGCTGCTCACTCCCAAACTACTTCAGCAAATGTTTCCTTGATCAGTACAGTCCTCTCCTACCTGCAGCCACCCCAGCTGATGGCATTACACGCCTGGAAGGTCCCTCCTGTTGATTTAGCCCTCATTAAAGCTGTGCCTTTCTCACAGCTGTGACTCAACACAAACACTGAGTTGTGGCGCTTTGCAGGGGCTGGATGTGATCCCTGAACCTTGCTGCCCTGTCTAACAAGAGTCCTGGGACCCTCTTTACAGTTTTGGCTCACTGGGTGGCATTTCTCTTAAGCCCTAAGTGGAAGCTGGACCTTCTCAGCTGGTCATGTAGATTTCCCCTGCAGCCTGACTTTTCCCTGGGTTTGATGCTTCTTTGCAGTACATGAGGATTGGAAATGTTGAATGCCAGGCTGGGAAAGCACTCTCCTTTGCTGTGAGAGAATCAGGCTCAATTTCAGCCTCTGCTGTAACTCTGCAGACACAGAAGAAGGTCTGGGGCCAGCGATGCCAGCCCTGCAGGCTGCAGTGAGAGCCCTGCAGCTACCGAGGTGGCAGGACTGACAGGGGGAGACAGAGGTGGCCCCATTTCCTTCTGACAGGGTCAGCAAACACTGATCCTTCCCTGCCAGGGGAAAGCTGCTCCCCTGGCTCACAGGCAGCCCTTGGTCACGTCAGCCCATGTTTATGCTCCCAACACAGCATGAGAGCACATAAAAGAGCAGTGTTGTCAGCTGAGCCCCCCCCGCCCTGCACAAACACTGCCCTGTTTAGCCAGCTTGGCTCGTCACTTTTATTTCATTTTGGTGGGGTAGACTCCTTTTCTTTTTCTTCTGTGGTGTTGGTAGAAGACTGTGCTCCATCTATTAGTTGTATTTAGTACTTGCTCGTTGTGTCTGCCTTAGGAACCTCCAGGTTTGTACATCTGCACCCTCCCAGGTGAAGGCTGCAAGAAGTGATTCTGCCCTGTCACTGTGTATTTGAACTCAGCCTGATCTGCTTACCCACTCTCCTGGTTTTCTTACTGAATGCAGATTGAATACCAAGTGCTTATGCACAGGTAAAACTATTTGTTATAACTGAATCCATCAGGTTAATGCTGAATTAACAGGACAATTAGGTGAAAAAAACCCTTGGTTGGGATTGCTCATGTAAGCCCGAAGAGCATTTTGCAGTGGAAAAAGATCAACTCTTCCAAATCTGAGTTTCTGTTACTCTACAAAATAAACTTGTCAGATGATTGCAGTTTTTGATTATTGCTTCATTCTCTTGGCCTTCCCCATCCCACCAGCTTGAGTTCACTATTAAATATCACTAAATAATCTCTACAAATCAGAGTGCTGATATTTGCAAACCTGTCCTTGCAGAGAGGTCATTGCTTTTCATTGTAAAAGCTGCATGTGTGGAGCAGAAGCTAACTCCAGTCTTTTCTCCCTGAAAAAAAAATTTCCAAGGTCAAGGAGAGAATTTTTGTGTGCAGAACTTACAAATAATACTCAAAATGTAACTTTGTTGTGGTCATGCTAACTGTTTTTAAAGAACCATTGAAGTGGTATTGCAGAGAAAACCAACCAGTGGAAAGCCCCCCAGCACCCATTCCTGTAGGTGCTGACTCCTCAAGAGGTGCCTGGCTGCATTTTCCCTGCCACTGCTACCTTGGCATGGTGTGCCACCTGGGACGTGTCTAAACTATGCTGAGCTTGTCTGGAGAGAGAAGGGAAGTGCTTCAGGGTACAAGCTGTGTGTGTGTGTCTGTGTGTGTGTGTGTGTGTGTAGCTATGCAGGCTGGATCAAACTCTCTTTAAGTTGTGCTAATAATTAACCCTCAGCTTGTAGTAACTATCGAGCATGATAGCCACGCTGCTGGCTCCTGTCCACAAGGTTATTGGGAATGTACTGCACAGCAGATCCCTTCCACTCTGTGTCTGGGAGCTGATCTCTGTGAATGGGAATGGATGTGAAAGATTCTAAATTAGCCACGCTTGCCAGTATCTTTTTCCAGATTCTAATACTTTATAGGCAGAATCCAGTTCATCTGTCCTTTGACCTGTTTTGTCAGACTGGAAGAGAATTCTTCTTGCAGAGACTTCATTAAAGCTGGTGAGCACACACTGTGGGCTGTGCTCCCATGTTTGTGTTAGCAGTGGTGCTTTTTCATGTTAAACTGGTTTGACCATAAACTGGCTGAGATTAAGTCCACGTCTCTTTTATCTGCATTGTTTTTTCCTTCTTCTGTGTTACGTGAGGATGGGTAAGCAAAGCAGCAGTTAGGTCTCTGTTGCTAATCACCCTTTCTGTCCAATTCCTTGGGGTATGAAGGATGCAAACAGGCAGTGAGTGTGTTTATGGCTGCCAATCACTGATGCTTTGGCAGCTCATATAGAAAATATTACTAAGAGGTACAGGAATTAATGTAACTTTTTTTTAATGCTTAAAATATCACTTGCTTTAAATATCATCTGCTTCTTCTTGTCAGATGCTTTGCCCTAACTGCGTTCCCTCACCTGATTGTTGTGAAAGCTGAAATCCTGGCACAGGCAATGTGGCTGCAGGGCTCCATGACTGAACCTCATCCTGGTGGCTAAAATTCAGCAATGAGAAACTTTTCACTGCAAACCAGAGGGAGCTCAGGCAGCCTGGGAAGGGGAGCAGAAAACATGCTCTCCTCCCTGTGTGACCCTGCACAGTGACCCTGTGTGCTGACCCTGCCTCTCACCCCGCAGACCAGCCATCCTGAGCCTCCCACCAAGCTGATTTACAGCCTCTCCTTAAGTGCCTGTGTGAAGGAAAGGGAAACTGAGCTGTGGTTAATCTCATGTTTCTAAGCAACCAGGTAATTCTCTGCAGCCGATCCCTAAAGGGAAATTCCTGTTTTCCTGCACCCCTGCTCAGAGGATGCCTTCCTCTTTGCCTTCTCCAGCTCCTGGGCAGCGGGCAGTGGAGTCTGAGGAGGGTCACAGCTCTGCAGCATTTCTCCAAATGCTGTGGGGGAGGGCGAGGAAACACAAAATGGGCACTTTATTAATGTCTGTGACAGGTAAGGAGGTGTTCCTTGCAAAATCAGTAGAATAGAGGGAATGTGGAAACTTTAAATGTTTTTCCCAGAGCTAAACTGAAAATCACAATCAGAAGTGTGGAGGGGAGGGGGTCCTGTGCTTCAAGAAGCTTAAAAATGTCTGAATAGTGTATTGCCAATTCTGTTTAGAGTGAAACCTGTTTGCTGTAAAGTTTTTGTGATAGAAGTGACTGAATTATATTTTGAGTCTGTTTGAGCCTCTTGCACAGACTATAAGGAACTAGCTTTTATTGATAAAAGGCTCCTGAGCCTCAGACCTCTGACTATAGACATAGGAGTTACAGGAAATTGAGCTGAAATGAGATCTCTGATCTTCTCCACTTTGGGAAGAATGGAGGCTGGGCTCAGGCTTCATAAAAATAATTATTTTTAGGGCCTTTTTTTAAAAAAGTCACATGACCCTTACCCAAGCAGTTACACTGTAGGAACCTCAATTTGCTCAGCTCCACCATTGAAGGTGATGTGTGCTGAACCCAGAGATGTGCTGGAATGGTGACAGGAGTTGGGCAATGAACTCTAGTCACAGCTCCCAGTGGGGAAGGTCAGTACCTGACCCTGGAATTAGCTCATTTGGTTGGAGCATGGTGCTAATAATGCCAAGGTCACAGATTTGATCCCTGAACAGGCAATTCAGAGAAGAGTTGGACTCAGTGATCCTCATCAGTCCCTTCCAGTGCAGAATATTTTGTGATTCTGCTCAGGAAGCAGTGGTGGGTAAGTTGAGAAATGATTCTGTTGGTTGAAGGCAGCCTATTTGACCAAACAAAAGTTCTGGTTGGAGTGGGGGGAAAAATGCTAGAAATTCAACAGTAGTCAACAGGAGAAAATATAGTTAATAGAAATGGACATGCCATATAGGACAGTACATCACTGACTTGAGGTTTGGGGTTTTTTGCCTTGCCTGGTCTTTTATAAACTGAATCTCAGCTGAGAAACTGTCCCTTTTGGCCTTTGTCCTGTTTGTTGACAAATATGTGCTATTGGCCACTGTTGAGAACATCAAGTCCACTTCCATTTAACCCAGATAAGATTCTGTGTCAAATGGACATTTAGGTGTGACCCAACATTCTGTCCAGAAATATGTGTATTAAACCCCTCTGCACAAAGGTTTTATAGCTTGGGTAACCAGATGCTGGGAGCACAATTCACTGGAACAAGTCTACAAGCCTGATGCATTTAAGCCTGTAACAGGCAAGTGCTTTTACAGAGTGAAGTACGGAAATAACTTTTGAAAATATGACTTCAAAGTTATATCCTTGAGTTATAACTAATGGGAGGAGCACTCATGGGATGGATTTGGCTGAAGTGCTGACCAGGCAGGGCGCCTTGTGCCATTACCTCCTCACAGACCTCAGGAGAGCCGCAGAGCCACACCTCTGCAATGGCCAAGGAACTTGTCCAGCACCACCCTGGCCCTTCACTGGCTTGCCCTGGATGCACAAGGTTCACCTGAGTGAGGCTGGCCCACGGGCTGTCCTGCCCATCCTGTGGCCTGGGCATGGGCTTGCCTCTGTGGTGATATGCACAGGAACACAACCAGGGCTGCCTGGGGCCGGACAGACTTCATTTCCAGGCAGGAAACGCTGTCAGGGCAAATTATGAGGAAATCTTCCAGCAGACTCATTTTAGTTTTAAATCTTGGCTATGTTTATCTCTTCCTGTGGCAGTAGAAGAGCATGGCAGGGCAGTGTGGCTGACAGGCCTGCCTTGGAGCTCAGGGGTGCAGCTCACACGGCATGGCAGGCACAGTGCCACAGAGGGACATCTGGCTGATACCTGGCAACCTGTGCACAATGAGTTTCTTCCTCTGTGGTACTTTTGTAGAAGATCTGACCATGGTTAAGGGAAAGGATTAGTGGGCAGGAATTGCCTGAGAAGACAGAGAGATTAAAGCTGTTGGTGTAATTTTGGTTTGGGAACACACAAGAAATATTCTAGTTGACAACCACCAGCACTGCATATGAGGTAGCTGCTTTCTGTCAGGCGTGCCTACTCTCAGCACCAACATGGGCTTTCATCTCTTTTTAAATTAAGGTTAATTACAAGTTATTAATACTTTTTTAAGCAGGAAAATGCAGCTGAAAGCAATTACCCCTAATTGCTAATTTGTGTATGTACATCCAAAATTATAATCTCTTCATCTGAACACCCAGTTCTCACTGGAATCAGTCAGTGTGGTTTTGCTTCCATTTTTTACTTCAGTTCTGGATTGTATGATAGTCTTTCTTTTAAATGGCTTCACTGAAAGCTACAAGATCTCTTCTCACAAGTTCTGTGATCTTCTGGAAAGCATGATCTTGTTAATTGTTAAGGAAGCCTAACTAAAGAGATGTTCTTTGGTTTTGGAGGAGTGCTTAAAACACAGTCACTGACATTGGGAATTAATCAGTTCTTGCAAGTTGTGCATAACATGCACTTGAATTTGTGCTGGATGTCAATTTCATCTGTGAACATCATCATCCATTTCCAGAAGCTGATGGCCACAAAGGCAGCTTGTGCTGATGAATTTGTGGTACAGTTCAATGCTGACCTTTGCAATCCCGGGTCTCAGATGGTTTCGGATTTTAGAATTTTAATTCAGAGATACCATGGCTTCTCTTTCCATCTGCATATTTTCATCCTTGCCAACACAGGAAAGGTTCAAAGCTGCCAAATTCTGCCAGTGGGAAATGGCCTTTCTGGTATTGCAGTCACAATCTGGTAGAACAGATTGTTAGATGGGTTGAAATCTGCTGGGACCACCTTGAGCTGGACTCCAGGAGACCAGAGGGCTGACATCCAGCTGGCACCAAGCAGTGAGCACCATACTCTGCTGGAATCCATGTTGCTGGACATTTTCATCAGTACAGAGTGTGCCTTCCTCAAATGGGGGAATTACACTAAATTAGGGGTGGCAACAGCCAGTGAGAGAGCCTAAATCCACAGGGATAAATAAACTTGATCACTAGGCCAACGTGAAGCTCGTGGAATTCAGAAAACAAAACAGTCTGCACCTTGGTGAGACCAACCCCTTGCAGTGGCTGGGAAGCAGCTGTGTGACTTGTGGTCCTGCTGATTTGGACGTGGGTATTACTGTGAACACCAAAACATTCCAGTAGATCTTGAAGTTGAAAATAACCCAACAATGCACCTTGACTGTGAATGAGTGAAGCCATCTTCTGGGTTACACTGGGAAGGTCATTGCCTTCTGTGCTTCAGTGTTAGTCAGAGCCAGTCTTCTCCAAGGAGCTGTCATATTGCAGTTGGCATTTACAGGCTGTGGAAGGGTGCTTGCCTGAGAGATGGTGCATTCCTGAACACTTGCATTTGTCTGAGCACTTGCATTTTGTGCAACATGCCTTTGTCCTAAAGTTTTACCTGAAATATACTTGTTTGTACTTCCACAGGAGACCTGAAAAAAGATAAATATGCCAAGGCAGGAGAAATGTTGTTGGGTATTGACCAATTGTTAAGACAGTGGCTTTTCTTTATCTAAAATAGCCCAGCTTTTAAAAAGAACTGAAGGAGGAAATAAAAGTGATTTTTATGCCACCTATTCTTAGTGTTACAGAACTGCCTGCCCATTTTGGAAGATATGCAGTACTGCTCAGGAGTTTCTTTCCAGAAGCCAAGACCTGCAGCTGAGCCCTGTGCCCACTGCCCTTTGGGCTGCCCTTCCACAGCCAGCAAATGCTAACTGCAATGTGGTCACTCCTTGGAGAATATTGGTGACTGATGCTGAAACACTTCATCCTGCAGCAGTGAGGACTCCCAAGTGGAGGCAGGACTCTGCCATGATCAGCCTTCAGCTGTTTTAGTTCTGTTTAGCAAGCTGAGTATTCAAAGAGACTTCGTCATCAAAAGTTGTTCTCTTATTTTTCTTGGGTTTGCATGCCTACCTCAAATGATGGATTCACCTCTTGGCCTGATGTATATCCATAGTACTTTTCCTGCACTAATGAGGGTCAGAGGACTTCTGACTGTGCCACTGGCACTTCAGAGCTGTCAGGCTGTGAAGGAGGAGCGTGCAGCTGCCAGCTCTACTACAGACCTCACACGTGTCTGTGGGCAGCAGAGCCAGCCCCCATCGTGGGGCTGTGCAGAAATCTCTTCTCCAGAGATTTCTGCACTGGAAAAGCATTTGTTGCACTTTCCATCCTACCTGGGTAGGTGGGATCATGCCATGTGTGCCCACTCCATCCCGCTGTGCCCAACACAGCTGGCAGCACCAAGCCCCCTTGGAGAAGCTGCCAGGGCTGTCAGCTAGCAGCAAGCTTTGCTGAGAGCAGGGATTTTAGTGGGCTTCACCTATGGAAAATGATTCTTCAGCCGTGGTCTATATTTAACTAGCTTCTGTTTGTGCAGCATTAAGTCACTGGAACAAGATGAGTTTGTTTTATTTCCACTGATATGGCATCTTGCAGCTAATGCCAGTTCAAACCCCACACCCTGAGCCCAGCTCTTGATTAACCAGGTGGCACATTTCATCCTGGAGCAGCTTGTAAAATTAAACTGGAAGAAAGGCAATCTTCACCTGCCTGTAGTGTGCCACCAGCAGTGAAAACAGGACAGCTGTGTGAGTCCTGCAGAAGGCAGGGATGCCTGTGTGAGGAGCACATTCCCCAGCTGAGAGCCAGAGTGTCTCAGGATCAGTCAGGATGTCTCAGGATCAGTGGGTGTGTGCTCTGCAGTCAGACCTCTGCTGCCTGCCTGCTCTGCCTGTGTCCGAGGGGCCTTTGGCTCCTCTGAGCTCTTTCTTATATCTGAAACTCTGGATCTGCTGGATGTTGTTCTGCTCCTAACTAAAGATTTAGTTCTGGTGAAGAATACCTGCTGCCTTTTAATTATTCATTCCTTCAGCTATGAAATAACCAACAGAGAGGATCCTTTTATGGTGAGCTGGATTTAAAAGGCAGCAGCCCCTTGTGATTGTGATATTTAATGCATGAGCAAAGACTGAATGCTGCTATCAGGCCTCCTGAGATGGTGCATCAGCTGCTGCCTTTGGGCAGCATAATGCAGAGATGCCTGGGGGGTGTTGTGTTGTCTTGTGCAGGCCTGAAATGTTATAGCTGGAGTGACTAGGTGTGTGTCATGCTCCTGTAACCACAGCTATCACTGAGCAGCATCACAAGTGGGTTATGATTGCTCTGGCTTTCCAAATTGTTGTCTGGTAGGGAAAGGAACTACCTCTACAGAGCTGCACTATTTTATCAGCTGTGAGATGGAAAGAATGAGCAGGGAAGGGAAGAGGAAGAGATAACCCTGTGCCAAGATTACAGCCAAGATCAAAGACTGAATGGGAAAATCAGCACCAGCAAAACAGGGAGGTAGGAATGATAAATGCAAAGCAGGCAGGGAGGAAGATTGTTATTGATCCTTATGTCTCCAACCACTTGTGCAAAACAAAGTCCTCCATTCACATCACTGGGAGTAGGACTGGGACAAGCAGCTAACAAAGTATGTCATTTAAATATTGTAAATCAGCAGTATGTGTGCTTTTTTCTGTGGCTTATGACTGGATAGCTAAAGGTACATATTAGGGAGAGAGAAAATGAAGAAACTGTTAAGATAAGGACTTTTCTTGTAGTGCAACCGTGCAAATACACAGGAGAGAATGGACAGTCAGCCTGTTGACAGACATTACACATTCCTGGTTTTTATCACAGCTCTATGTTGCATTTTTGAATGCTTTTAAGAATCTTGAGAATCTAAAGGTTTTGTCAGCTGGTTTTTTTCATAGACACAATCAAAATGTTAGTTCTCATGCTGAGACCTTACAAAGTGCTTATGGAAGGTGGGAGACTAGGGCATGAAAACAAATTTCATTTGTTTGCTTCTCTGATGTTGGTGGCATAGCTCAGCAATCCTTGGCTTTAACTACCAAACTGCAACTATTTCTGAAAATGCAGCCATTGTATGCAGCCAGTGGATCACTCAGTATTTGGTTAGACATGCCATAATTTTCCCTCCTATATGGGGGCTCATGCTTTGTTTATGAAGTGTCTCCAGTCTGGACAGCAGCAAAAATCTCTGTGATGTGTGTGTGACTCAAGAGACTAAATAAAATGGCTCAAGGGCTGTTAAGACATACTTTAACATACAGTTTAAATAGAAATAAGCCAGTGCTGCTGCCAAGACAGGCAGAGCTATAACACACCCTTTTCCCCCTTGGCTCATACAGGCACAAGTGTTTGTGTGACTGTGCAGTGAATTGGATCGAGTGACCAAGTTAAAATAAACCCTTTTGTCCATCAGGTTAACTTTAGCTGGCATCAAATCCTGCATCTGGTTTCCCATAGAATTACAGAAGGATTTACACAGCTCTTCCCTATCCCTCACTCCCAGCCATTTGAGCTGATGGAGAACATTAGGCAAATCTTTGCACAAGAGCATGCTCTCAGTGGGTATGTAAACAGTGAATCTGTGATAAAGGTAGGGGAAAACAGGTATGCACTACACGTCACCTTGGGATGTACCACTAAGGGATGAAGAAAAAAGCAAATTGTCATTCAGGGTCTTTTCTACCTGATGTGGCATTGCAGACTTGCAGCTCTGTCATGAGATACATGTTATGTGGCTGATGAAGCTTCCTCTAGGCAGGCATTTCCCCATTGCTGCATTTCTGCTTTTGATTGCTTCCTAGGATGGAATTTGAATCCAGCTACATGAAGGCTTCTAAGTTAAAGAAGTAGTATTTTAGTTACAACCTCTGTTTCCACAAATAGGCTGTAACAAATTACCTGACTGAGTTATAAACATATTCAAATGTGACACTCACATTAAAAGTAGCAAACAAAACTTTTTTGCTTTTGAAGACTGTGAGAATATCCCTTCCCTTGCAAATAAGCTCTGATCCAGGCATTCCACAGCCACCCTATTTATAGGCATAAAGGCTTTAGTTTGCTTCCAGACCCTCATGGGGAAAGAATTGAGGGCAAAATGGGATGGGCAGAATCTGCTCTTGGTGTGCATTCAGGTCCCCTCAATGGGTGTAAAAGGAAATCTGAGGCTCTCCTGGGTTGGATGCAACTGGCTGTGCCAAAATACAAGGTGAGCCAAGAAGAGACTTGTCATTAAGTGTTTCCGTCTGATGCCTTAAGTTTCAGCTTTTATATTTTCCAGATTCTGTAGTGCATTAGTGTATAACTCTAAACTTCATATGAAGTGTTAGCAAGCTCTCTTCACCATTCAATTAGGCAAAACAATCCTTTTCCAGCCTGAGAACCAAGGACACTGTTCAGCTTCAGGCCCAAAAAGTAAAAACAAAGGCGAACTGGGGAAAGTGATCTGGGAGGATGGGACTTCATAACCTGAAGCTCTAACTGGACAATTAACCCCAATATGTAAATGGACCAAAACTTACAAAAGTGTGAAAACTCATGACTTGGGATCCATCCTGGGTGGAGCCATGGCTGGGTGCTTGTACTGCCCAAGGTGTATCCTCTGAAGGCATTTTAATAAATCCTTTACTTTATTTCTTTTAATAAATCCCTGCTTTATTCCTTTAATGCTGTCTAGCCTCTGTTCTAGGTGTCCTCTCAAGGCATCACCTCCTTTCAGTATGTGCCAGGATGTGATGCACAGGCTGATGGGTGACAGCCTAGCTCATGAGGGAAGTGCATCCTACTGCTCCAGCTCATTAAAACCAGGAGTTATTTTAACACTACCTAGCCCATTGCTGTTAATATTTATATTAACAATATATATTGTTGCTGCACAAGAAAACAATGTGGAGGTAATCAAGAGTACACGTGGGCTCATGTTTACTTCTCTCCTGCACATGCCAGAACGTGCAATGAAGAGTTTGACAGCTCTGCACTGACCTGCTGGCTGCAGAGCACCAGACAATAACTGATGTAATCCAAAACTTGGAGATATGAAGTTAACTTCCAACTTTTTTACATAATAAAGCTGCTAGGTTAAGATTATATTAGTTCGACATTTTGTATGATGTGGGTTTAAAAAAAAATTGGTTCCAACAATTTAGGATGGATTTACTGTACTGTTGAATTACAGTGTTGTTCTTTGCTGCTTACGTTATTAAGTTATTATGTTTATCTCTAAAGATAATGAAAATGAACAAAAAATTGACTTTGCTTTGCAAAGGTTTTAGGAGGCAAACTCTTGGCTAGGGAAAACAGCCTCAACCCAGCATTAAGAGTATCTTTTTGAATGATTTTCTGGGAAAATAACACACAATTGGGATCCAAGCTACCATGGGGAATAGAGAAATTGAATGCATATGGGGAAAATCACAGTGTCTCTAATTGTGTTTCTTGTCATGAGTCTTGGAACATCAATAAACGTTTAAAAAATGACCTTTTTGAAAGGGTAGGAGTGCATTTTTCTGCAAGCTTTAGGCAAGTTCTGAAAAAGCTTCAGCTTTTTCAGAATGCAGCATAAAAGCTAAACTGACAAAGGAATAGAAGATCATGAAAGTAATTATATTTTAAAAAATTAAATAAACACATCCAGAAAACACTGGCAGCTTACTGAAGAAATACCCAGTGAGTAATTTCAATGGTTTGCTAGGCAACAGGTACCTTGCTTGTGCTGCTAATGTGTAGGTGACCTGAAGTCTTCAAATAATGCCTTTGGCTCCAGAGGTGCACCAGGATATCTGTGCCTTCCTGGTAGCACCCCCTGTCTCCCTGTGGCCCCTCCTTATCCTTTTCCTGCTTCTGTGCCAGGAGAGAATCTCAGGTGTCTCTCTGCAGATGTGGCTGCAGGTCTTACATCCTAGTCACAGTTTAAGGGTATTTTGCACGTAACAGTATTAGATTTGGGGGTTTGTAATAAAAAAGTTCATTCTGATATGTAGAGAGAATGGACTAGTTTAAAAAAATCAACAGATCTAATGGATTATGATTCAGTAAAACTCAGTACACTTTGCATTTTCAAAAAACAATTGACAGCTCAGTGCAACTTTAACAAAACTTACAGAAGCTTAATGCTTCAGTGAATTGAATTGGATAGTCATATTAGGAGCTACAAAAATATCTGAGGTGCTGACATTACTCCAATGATAAAATCTACACACTGATCTTTACTTAATAATTTGCAGAATTCCTTCCTTTTCTTTCTTCCTTCCTTTCACCCATGGCAATGGAAAGTACTAATTTTCCATCACACTGCAGTTGCATGGTTCTTTTTGATGTATCACACTTGCACACTTCCCACAAGCTCTGAGCTGCTGATTAATTTTATTAAGGAGTCGTACCCAAATTATACAACAGGAGTCAGTGGTCCTTTTGGAAATCCTAACAAACAGCATTTACTCACAGAGGAACACTGTGTTATTGATGAGAGTGATGCTTTTAAAAGAAAGTGGCCTGCACAGCTGTTTCTTAATTGTTGAAAACATTTAAACTGAAAGCACTTTAAAATATAATGATGCTTCTGTAGAGGAACCTTTCGTGTCCCTGAATTATTTACAATATTGGTCTGCTGTGCTTGCTTTTCCATCTGCCTTTAATATGCATGAAGAAAAATGAAAGTGCCTGTGATTTGCACCTACATTTTTCCTTGCTCCTGAAAATGTTCCTACTGAGGGTCAAATTATCAAACCTGGTGAAGAGACAGAGATGCAGCATGTTTATGAGGAAATACAAGAACTGCTCAAAAGTATCATGGAGCAATTTACATTCAAATTTGAGGAAGAAGCTCAGATTACAGGGGGCAGGAATTTGGAGAGCCCCACAAGGGTTTGTGAGCACCTAGTGAGACACAAGATAAGCTGCTCTTGGAATTAGCTGAGGTGTTTCTGAAACCAGCCTTTTCTGATCTTTTCTGAAACATTATATTTGCTGGTACTTGGTGTGTGTAATAGAATCAAATAATCAATCTAACAAGTAAAGAATAGTGCAGGAAAGCAAAGTAACAATAACAAGAAGGGCTGTACATCCAGCAGAAACTGCCTGGAAAAAGGGGCTCCTTGGCAAATAATGCTTGGTTGCATGTGGAAAAAGCACAGAGCCTGAGTGCAGAGAGGACCATAGGAAAAAAGAAAATTAAAAAACCTTACTTAATATTGTTGTCTAGTGATAGCATGGGGGAGCAAATGACAAGCTGGTGAATCTGCAGGATTTATTTCTGCTCTTCAAAAGTACATGGTGCATCAATTCTTAATGGGATAGAATGTACTTTTTGGGGAGAGAGAAGTATGCATATTGGTTTTTTTCTCTGACTTGACTCAAGAAGCAGAAGGAGGGTGGATGGTGGGATAATCTGTGGAACATGTGACTTCATACCCCAGGAAAAATTGAAATTCAACCCCTAGATAAATGCCTGTAAATTGCAAAGGCAGATGAACTGTTCAGGGAAAGGATAAAATAATGCCAGCCTCTAGTCTGGAAAAAGCTTCCAGGCTGCAATTAAAGGAGCTCGAAGAGATTAACGAAGACGTAAAAAGTAGCATCTTATCCAGAGTGCATATGTTAGACAGAGGCACGCGAGGTATGGAGCAAAACTCCTCCTTGCAGGTTGGGGCAAAGCAGGGGGAAGGGAGGGCAGTGTGCCATGGCCAGGCTGGCAGAGGGGCCCTGGGGCAGCCCTGAGGGCAGTGCCCATGGCCAGGCTGGCAGAGGGGCCCTGGGGCATCCCTGAGGGCAGTGCCCATGGCCAGGCTGGCAGGGGGGCCCTGGGGCAGCCCTGAGGGCAGTGCCCATGGCCAGGCTGGCAGGGGGGCCCTGGGGCAGCCCAGCAGGCTTGGGGGTGCAGGGCTGGGGCAGGCATTGCTGCAGCCACGGCATTGCTGCATTGGAGCTGCTGTGATGCTGCACCCTGGGACCTCCAGCACTGGGGATTCAGCAAATGGAGATCATTCTAACAGAGGCTGTGGGCACCTCTGCAAATGGGGATCATTCTGACAGAGCTGGGCTGGCTGTGAACACCTCTAACTGAGCAGTTTTTTGCTCTAAATCTCTGCAGTTCTGAGAGGAATTGGCAGGAGGGTACAAATCTGGGACGGGGATGTGGGACACTGACAGGGGCCATGTGGAGCACAAGGATGTGCCTCTGCAAAGGGGCACCCAGGGGATGTGTGGGTTTGAATTAGGGCTCACTGCACCTGTAACTTCCTAGTGAGGAAGGAACTCCCTTTTTTTCCTAAAGCAGCAGAGTAGAGGACAAAAATGATCCATTTCCAAGGACTGATATGTCTGATACCACTCATACCACCAACTCCATTCAGGGCAGAGGGTTTCACTGGAATGAGCATTCACCCAGAAAGAGCACACTGGTGTGCAGAGCTAGGTAGAACACCTGTGAACCTCTTCAGTACAGACAACTGCAGACAGTGTAACTTGGTTTCAGGGACATTATTGTACTATTTCGAGCAAGAACCAGAAAGGCATTTAAAGGTAAGCATGAGTTGGTGCTTCCAAACTGAAGGCAAAAATTCAGGTGTGCCATAATTGGCCATCAAATTCTCATTGATCCATGTTTCAACTTGGGAAACTATAAACTTTTAAAGAAAGGTCTTTCCCAAAACTGGATTGCTGACAGCATTCCTTAATGCAAAACAATTCTACCTTCTCACTTCTATGTCTGAAGTTAATACAAAGTCTCCAAGCCATAAGAAACTGCTGATGAGTGTGTCCAGACCAGTGCAGATCATTTGAGGTTTAAGGACTGCAGTGTGAGAAGTTCCTGCCCAGGAACTGCACAGGGTGGCAGATAGAGTGAAGGGAATGTGTCCTTGAGAGTGCAGCACAGGTGGCTTTGTGGGAAAGGTGCTGGGATATGCACTTTGTGCAGGGGTCATGAGTAGTCACAGCACTTGGGGACTGAGATGCTTCCTCAGTAAGAACACAGAGGCCTTTTTGATAACTGTGGCATTCTCTTTTGCTCCAGGCACAATTCCTGAAAAAAAGTACCAGTTAAGAAACACCTTTTTTCCCCCCTCAGAAAAGAACAGAGGCAGCAGTGAGATGCTTTGGATTGAAAGAACATTCTCAAAAATCACCACACCCACAGAATTTATCAGAGTCAAATTCTTTGCTTAAAATTCTTCCTTCTTGTCTTTGACTGATAACTTTTCTGCCCAGAGCTTCTTCCAGAAGTGCCAGGATGCTCTTACAGGCCCAAGGCAAGGACATTGGACAGTAGATGCTGACATGCCTGGAAGCACCAGTTTTCTTTACAAACACTCAGTTGATGTTGTAGTGTTTACTTTTTAAAACAAATAAATACAATGGTGACCTTGTCTGTCAAGCAGTTGCATTGTTAGGGAAACCTTTAATAGCAGCATTTTCTGTATCCCTGGCTGCTCAGCAAACCTGCTTCTCTGCAAAATGCTCTCCTCATGCCAGGAGAGAAGGAAGAGGGGTGTTCATACAACCTAGTCAGCCCAAGGGAGAGCAGGGACAGCCCTAGGCAAAGCAGGCAGAAGTGTCGTTTTCTGATCTCCGTGGAGGAACTAGGGGTCTGCAAAGATAAACAGATCTGCAAGGAGATGGAGAAATAAATCTCCAGAAGATGTTGGCATCAGTGAAATAGTGCTCACTGTGAGGGTAAGAGAAAGTAACTGCTCTTTGCTTCTAGCCCACATTGAGCAGACTGTTTCTGGTTTAAAAATATTCTCTGTGGTGACCTGTCTGAGAATAATTTTGTGTTACTTTCCTGACTTTATTTCTGGCTTTTGATTTCCCACAGAGATCTGGAGTCTGATGGATTAGACCTGTTTCTGGGAGTAATTGTGGCAGTCAGGAAGGGCCCTGTATCTGGAATGTGCTTTCCTTGGCAAGCACTGGGAGGTGGCAACCTTCAGGGTGTGACAGGAGACCTATTTATTTGCTTTGGTTCTTATGCTTACTGTAGGGGATTTTCTGTGTGTCCAGCTTGGGATTACAATACTTGTTTCCCACCCATGGGCTCTGTGATAGCTACACTGTCTAAGACACTGCAGAGTTTTATCACAGCTGTTTCATTACCAGACAGCTGCTTTAACAAGGCCAGTTGTTTTAGAAATAGGTTAGTACATTTTAAATTAATAAAGTAATTTGTTAAAGCAGTTGACTTTAACAAGGTGTATTAGTTTTTACCAGTAAAAGTGAATGGAAGGCTCTTGGAGCAGGAAGCCAAAAGGGTTGTTTTATCCAGGTCCTTCCTTCTCCCTGATTTGTTTTTTAATATTGCAGTCCATCTAAGGGTGGGACCATACAAGGTCATGCAAAGAAGACTTTAAATTGATGTCATCTATTTGTCCACATCTATTTATCATCTGTTTATCCACAGTGGTGAAAGTCCTGCTGTAGACTGGACAGAGCAGGCAATAGTGAAAGGAAAACCAAACCCAAGGCTCTTCCTTGCTATACAAGTGTGAAAAAGCAAAGGTTTTTCACTTTACCTCTCAGGGCCTTTTATCCTTAGTGGTCCTTTTTCTTCAGCCTAGAATATGTCAGCTTGCCTTCAGCCCAGATTTTCTCTGCCCTTTCCCACAGCTGAGACTCATCCATTGCAGTACCTGACAGGGACTGTGCTGGAGGCACATTCACACAAACGGCTGCCCAGCCAAGTATCTCTGACAATGCCAGAGGGGGTGCCTAGTTAGTATGAGATAAGGGCAAGAGTTTTCACAATTTCCTCATCTAGTCTGCAACCATTTGCAAAACAGCGACTTCCAGAGTCAGGAGGGGATTTGCTGGTGAACAATATGGGTGAATTTTCCTTCAGTGACTGTGCCTCCCTATAAGCTCTCACTAAACGTGTTGAATCCTCAGTGTCTGTCTGTGAGGACTTCAACAGTGCAACTGTGTGAAGAGGCAATTCCCTTAGTTTTGTTTTTGAACCTGTGTCCTGGTGTTTTCATTTGATGTTCCTTAGTTTTTTTGCTGGGAAAGACAGCAAATTAGTCTCTCGGTGCCACTCATGAGACACCTCACACAAAGAGAAAAAATTATTCTGTCAAATTCTAAGTCTTCGTTTCTTCAGATCAAATAATCTTACTCTTGCCACCACTCTTGTATCAAAAGGTCAAAGAATTGTTTCTCACCAGAAATATCCATCTGCCAGGTAAGCAGTCACTAGAGATTAGCATGAGGTGTTCCAGCACCTCTGTTCTGGTAAAGCATACAGATGACAGGGCAAAGGCTGGTATCACCCATAGACTTTTTTCAGAGCCAGCTCTTCCTAGGCAGAGACACAAGACAGCACTCTGCCAAACCCACTGCACTTGGAGATCTTGTTAGGAAACAGGCCAGGACCCGCACTGCCTCCTAGTTGTAGGTGGATATTGGCAAGAAGTTCAGTGCAGGGTAACCAGAAGGAGTGCTGGAAATAGGCAGCTCCTTCTTCTTGCACTCTAGAAGTGAAATATTCACCAGCATTTATGCTTTATCCATGAGGAAACGGGGACTAATGCTTACATTAGTGCCTGGATAAGGAGGGAAACCAGACACCACGATGACTTCACAGATTTCTTCCACTGGTTCCCAGGAGCTCCTGAGAAATGTGTAATTCATCATAGCTTAACTGGTGCAGCTTAACTGGATCTTGCTTCTGCAAGTGATTGCTGCTCCAATGTGCCAGGCGTGATATGAAGTCAGGATACTTTTCCTTTTCCTGGAGTGCCTCTGGTACCTGGCTGGGCACCAGCTGTCTCAGACTTGAGGAGTAATTAGTAGTGCATCTCTATTTTTGTGCCAGAGCTTAAAAATGTTTTAGGGCTACTGCTAAAGTATGAGATGAGGACTTGCATGCATTGACTTTTGGAAGTAACTTGAACCACAGGTTAGGTTTGTTACATAATGTTGTTACATTAAGTTATTAAGAATAGGTGGATCCTGAGAAACTGTGGGATTTAATTCGAGTGGGCAAGTTTCAGGGATACTAACTCAGCATTGATTAGCCCATCTCTGTTCTTGAAGAACAAACTGTTAGTACAAGATGTGAGTGGAGCAACTGTATTTAGAAACATGTTTCCAGGGAAACATTAGTTTCCCTGGAAGACAACCCTGAGACATGAAATTTTATGTGACTCTTGGGACAAATGTGAAGTTTGAAGACTTTTTCTTCCCCTTGCTTTTTATAGCAAGTACATTCTGCTCCAAATTCATTCGCTTCAAACCTGTATGGAAAAACCTATTTTAACTGTGGAGTTCAGTATCTCAGTGGATTTCATTAAGAAAAGGGCCCACGCAAGCTGCATTTCAAAGATCCATCTCTTGCATAGCAACTCAACTCAAATCAGAGCTTTCCAAGCATATCCTGGCATACCATGCCAAGTGTGACTTAAAAGAGCAAGGCTTGAGACGTAACTTGGCTTCTTGTATGACATCAGACAAATCAATCAAATGTAACTTGTTTGTAAAATCAGTACAGTGATAATTTCTTATGTTTGACCCTGAAATTGCATGGATCAATTTTATAAGTGTCTAAAAACGCAGAGGAAAAGGGTCAGTTTATACCAGCAGAAGGTTTTTCCTTTGACTGACAATTCCTTCTGAAACCAGATGATTTCATCTCTTATCCCCTTGGCAGCTTCTTTACCGGAGAAGTTCCCTAGAAGACTGCTGTATTGCTGTAGTGGGCAAAGTTTATGTTCTTTATGCAAGGAGATCTCTATTGAAATTGTAAATACTATGAACTTGTCTAAGTACTTTTTGCCATTATTTTGAAAATTTTAATGTGTTCATAAAATCCAAGTTTTTATTTCTCTTCATGTTGTCTGTGACAAAAATATATCCTTTGGTATATAATTGTACTTCTATACCTGATTGTATCTTTTTAAATTTTTTTAATGGAGAAAGTTGGCTGAAAGTGTATAAGTGGAAGGATTTCTAGAATTAAGCTTTTAAATCCTATGTTTAATGGTCATAGAAGTAAATAAATTGATTATTGTTTTTCCAGTGGAGATATATGAGCCAATACTGGTATTCATAAAAGCCACCACTTACCTCCATTTTTTAATTTTCTGGCCAATGTAGGAGAGGAAGACAAGATTTGCCTTGGGAATTTGAATGACCCATGGTCCTTTCTTCTCATCTCTTAGTGTCAAAGTGTCTTTGTTTGCTTACACATGTGAGTTTTAGTGTGACCACCCTACAAAAACAGCTATAAAATTAAACCTTTTCAATGTTGAAAGAACAGAGTAACTATTATTTATTATTTTATTTATAATGAAATGATCTACAGATTAAATCTGTTTGTTTTAGAAGACAAGTAAAAGCTAAATCCTGATGCTTATCTTGGGCTGTGGGTGATGTCAAGGAGAGCCTCTGAGGTGACACAGCTGTGGCCAGAACGCTGCAGGATGTGAGATGAGTGAGGAATGAAGGCTCTGCAGCCCTTAAAGAGGTGTGCTGCATGTTGTGGTGTCATAGCATCAAATCCTGATTAAATTATGTGCTTAGGGATTTCTGACAAGCTTTTTGTACTTAATTGCTACCCACGTGTTTCATCTGGCATGGAATTGTAAGTAATTACATTGCTGTCTTTGGTCCATGCATGCTTTCTTTGTGTTTATCAGCTGTGGATCTCCAGCAGAGCAGCAAAGCCCTCTCCTGACAATGTGTCTCCACTTAGAGGATTCCCACCTACTCTGCACACACCACAGAAAATGAAGAGTGTTCATGACATTGGTGTGGCTGTTGCTGACCATTTGAAAACAAACAAAAAGTGAAATTACTGGTCTGTCAGCCAGATGCAGCTGTAGGCAATAGTGTGAGCTGACTGGCAGTAAAGCAACATGGAGCAAAGTTATTTTTCAATCAAGTTAGGCTTTACCTTACTAATCCACTGAAACTGCAAAGGCTGTTTTCAGTAAACTCGTCACTTTGTTAAATGGGAGCCAAAGCCAAAGGAAATCCACTTAAGAAAGAAATGTTAAACAATGTAATTCTGCAGCTGTAGAAATAAATTGAAATAGAGAAGGTATATTTTCAAAGCCATTCTTACAGCTAAATTGCAGTCAAAATTATTAATGGAAAAAATAAACTAAAGGGTAACCATGAAAAGTGTCTGTGCAGTTACACTAAAACAAAATTCCCATCCTGCCATTTCTGGTGACTTTCTTATGAATGTCATGTTGGTGAGCAAGGGAGGAATGGCCTGGTGGTGAGGTTCAGTTGTAACATTTTCTCCTCTGTTACTTCCAGTATCAGTAACTTCCAAGGTTAGTAGGTAAAAGGTGTTTCTGTCTTTACAACTTTACTGCACTGGGGTCAATATACAGGTGCAAACAAAGTCAGCACAGGAGAGGCACACTGGTGTATCAACTCCTGTTGGCATTCCTTCCTTGGCTGGGCAAATGATGTTATTGATCAGCAGTTTTGGTGTTGTTGGATAGATGAATGATGAAAGTAATCCTATGAATTCCTTATTTACTAAACATTAGGGCCTAACTTTGCTGTCAGTGTTTGTGGGTTCAGTTTCAAGTTAGCTTCAAAGCATGAATGATTGCACTGTTACAGATGAGAAGCACAGAGCATGAAAATTTACCTGAGGCCTGAAAGGAATTCCCACAGGCATTTAAGATTTTGGGCCTTCTCCTTGACATACCTTACATAGGATTTTTTGATAGAGGTCATACTCTGGTATCCATGACCTTCCCAGAAATATTTTGTAGCAGAGTCTAAATGCTGTTTTGCATTGAGAGTAGTTTTATTTTTTTTTTAATGATACCTCAGTTTCAAAGTAGCATCTGCTTAAAGACTTTCCCTGTTGCCATGCAAGAGGCTGCAATCAGGTTGTTGCATTCCTGATTTTTTTTTTTTTCTCCATGAAGATTTCATTTTGTTTCTAATCCTGAGGGGAGCTGACTGTATGATCATATTTTAGTCATGATTACTCAACTCTCTGATCTGACTTTGCTTTTACTATGAGTGCTGCAAGTGCTTTGGTGGTGCTCATTGCCATGCACACTTCAAGCCTGCCAGAGTCCTTGGAATACTTAATAATGTCTTTCCATGATCTCAAAATGACACACAATGGGGATATGTGAACTCTGGCTCTCAAAATCCATGAGTCATGGCTCATATTTCTGAAATGTTTTGTTTGTTTTAAATCATTTCATACAGCTGTAAAGAGTAGAAACTCCTCACAAGAGTTAAGCTTCTCAGCTTAAAACCAGGCTCTCACAATGAAGCAGTTGCTGGATGGCATCAGCCAGGCAAGGCACAGGACCATGACCATCTGCAAAACCTTCTCAGCTGGAAGCACATGCAAAGGCAGAATAGGCAGAATGGCTCTGTCCTGGCTCTAACACAGCTCTGTGAGATAACTGGCCTTCTTATAAAAGAATCTTGTATAAGTCATATACAAACAGGCTTAAAACAGCTTTGAAATCTCTGGGTCTGAGCACAGGCAGGGCCTGAGTGAGGAGATTTTGTCATCCCATTCACCCACAGTGCCAGTGCCCGTGCTGGTACCAACTCACCTCATCTCAGTGCTGGTTACAAGGTGTCCAGACACCAGGGTCTGTGTGCAGTGCAGCCTTCCTTGTGCTTTTGGTGTCTTTTCCTATTTTACTTGATTGTCAAGCTCCTTATGGATTGCCATAAGGAACTGGAGTGTGTAGTCCTGACAGCATCAGTGTCGTCTTTGGCTGTCCGTCCATCCATCCATCCATCCATCCATCCATTCATCCATCCATCCATCTCATTTCCTATGGTTGAAGAAAAACAGAGGCTAAGGTGCTGATTTTTTCCTGTTGGGGAGCATGCATGTTCCAGCTCTAAAGGTAACTGGAGGCCTAAAGAAGATGGAAGTATCACCTATTAACCATATCCAGCACATACCAGCATTCCTCTGGGCTGAAATTGCCAGGTGTGCCTGTCAGAGAGGGGAAAAAGAGGCAGAACAGAAGCTGACTGATTAGAGCTCTTCTGACTCCTCCAGCAGCAGGAATGCTGTCAGCCCTCATGCTCTGCATTATTCCCATTGCACAACATTCCTTATTTGATATGGCAAATGGATAAAAAACCAGGAGGAACATGCACTAGCCATAATCCTGTTGTTAGGGCTTGGGGTGAGATGCAAGGCAGTGCAACAAGGGGAGCAAGAGTGAGCTCATGTGATGGTGTTTGTAAATGTAAGTGCTCTTGTGCCAAGGGCTGCTGTACACACTGGGCCAGCTCTGCTGCCAAAATGTGGCTTGACCCTGCCCTTGTGCTGGCCCTCCCTCCCATGCCAAAATTCCTCTGCTAGGGACTATGACATATATTGGAAGGTCTGCCTTTCTCTGGAATATCAGATTAAATTCTTCTGAGTACAAGCTAATAAAACAAATAGATGGCTTAGGTCCCGTTGTGAAGTGTATCTCTTAACACATCTCAGGAGGGATCATTACACATGCTGGACACAGATCAAAGCAACGAAATACCTGTTCTTTCCATCAGTTTGTTGGTTTTTTTTTTTTTAATTTTAAACTTGGTTTTTGGAAAGATGTGATGATGCCATATGAGCACTGCAGGTTGTATTAAAGGAAGGGCTTGTTGCATGTGTGATAATTGGTCTCTGAAGTTCTTGCTGACTCCATTTGCTTCTTTGTAACAGAAGACACTGCTGTGTCTTGTCCCCAGGGATGAAAAAGTCTGAAAAGGAGGATGACAGAGCTGATGAGGTTAAAGGTACAGTGCAAACACAGAGTATAGTTATGTACAGTGCAAACACACAGTATAGTTATGTAGTAATGGGGGTTTTACTTGAAAGAAGATTTTCTTGCTATGGGCAAAATTGTACATGAGGAATGTCTCTCTGGTAGATTTTGTTTTTGAAAATGTCCATAAACAACACAGATACTTGCTTGGCACTAAAATCCAAATTTTTTTACGTTTGCCTTTCCTTCTGAGTGTATGTTCCATGTTTTGGCTATGAAGGACAGAGTGTGAATTTTCATGGTTCCTGCCATGTTCTCATTTGAAATTTGGAAAGTAGTTGCAGAAATTAGCAAGGTAGAGAGGTGGTGGCTGTCCTGGAAGCTACAGGTGAGCTATTTAATAGCAAAGTAAGGAGGCATGTCAGTGTCAGTGTTGAAGATGCATGAAGTGTCTACAGCTCACTGTGCTGTGGTTTTTGATGGCATTGGTTTAATGCTATAAAATGGTTATATTTTACTGTTGGATCCTCAGAACAAGAGAGCTCATACACACATTGCTCTTCCTTGGGTTTTCATCCTGGCAGATTTGTTCAAGCCTGCCTTCAGGCACATAACTAAAAATGTGGAGCTTCATCAAGAGTATCAGTGAGTCATTTGAGGGCTGCATTTCCACATTCTGCGAGACTCAGGGAAAATTGGGATTCTGAGTGTTACTGCAGGCCTTAATCCAAACCCAGTCCAAGATTTTGTCTGACACCTTCCAGTTTTGATTAATTGGTAAGATGTGCCAATATTATTTCTGAACTATGTTCATACATTATAACCTGGTCTTATAACCTGGAGCAAAGGAAAGAGTGCTGCTGATTTCAGAAAAGTAATTTCTCTGCTCACTTTTGAATAATACTCAGGACTTTGAGCTCACAATTCCCTGTGCTACCTGCAGCAGTGCTCACCAGGGTGCAGAGGGGACCAGGCTTTCTGCTGTGTCTCCTACACAGCCTGTGTTAGTGCTAGAGGGGCGAGGCTTGGGATCTTGAGGGGGAGACTGCATGGTTAACTTCACTGAACACTTAGAATTTTGCCATCCTTAGTCTGCCTTTAACTTCTTCTGAGGCAGCCACCCTTTCTAGAAAAGCAGGAGTAACTCTCTTGAAGCCTCCCAGAATACCTCCCAACAGGTCATTTAAGTCAAATGGCAACTCCTCAGGTGTAGGTACTGGTGCTGCATACTGAGTATGCTAGGCTCTTGCATTTTTTAAAATTCATCTTAAAAAGGATTTCTACCGTAGTTCAGCTTTTTATCCATTTTAACCTAACTTTGGCAGTCTGTGGTCTGCCTTCATCCATTTTAGAATGGTGGCTGCCTTGCACTGCAATACAGCACCTTATATAATGTAGCTCCCACCTCTTACACTGTTTTGGTTTTGTGTTCCTCTCTGTCCCTCCAAAAGAGGCTTGTACCCTCTACTTCAGATCACATGTCTGGCCCACAATGAACAAAGCATCTGCTTATTCCTCCAAAGCCAGAGGATTTTTCTCTAGTAAATATTAATCTCCATAAATCTCTTCAATCTTTTGCTCTTAGATTTGCATGTATTTCTGCATGTCTCTAATATTCACCTGATTACCGTGCTCCTCACTCTGTTTCTTTTGTGCTGCTTATTGGCTTTGATAAGAGACATTAAAAGGAAGAATGAGTAGGACAGAGGCAGTAGGCAGTGTGGCTCTGGGTTCTGCACATCCATACGAGGTTGCTGCATTTCTTGAGCACACCAGTAGGTTTTGGTGGTCCCTGCACTGGGTTACTCTTTCTGGCTTTTACTACTGTCTTTCAGTTCTGCAAATATATAACTAAGTTTTACTTCTGAACCTCTTCTAGTTCTGTGGTGTCCAGAAGGCTTTGTAAGCATTCCTTGGTTTGGATGATGTATTGGTCAGGTAATCTCGAGTTGTCTGGGGGCAGTGGGGGATGCAGAAAAGAGAAATCCAGAACCACCAGTACCCCAACAAACAATTCTTTGTGATTTCAGAGCTTTTGCAAGGTAGTTCTGTGACATGTTCATGGTTGCCTTTCCTTACCTGATTTTAGAAAATGAAATTACTGTCTTTTAAGTTTCCCCCCGGTAAAGGCAAATTCCAAAGAAGATGATATGTCTCTGGCAGTTGTCTTCTCAACCTTTCTGTACCATCCTGTGGTGCTTTAAAGATCCTGGTTAATAACAGGGAGAGTTAAAGACTGATTTGTCTAAAGAAGCTCATGAAACTGCCTGGGACTCTTCTGTGGAAAGTGGATGTGTTGCCAGTGCCCTGCTCTGTGTTTTCTTCATTCTACTTGCAGATTTAATTACAACGGTTTCAAATGCATAAAAATACAGTTAAACACCAACCTGTTAACATTAGCTGACAAATATAGGAAACAGTGGGACTCTGGGCACGTGCTAGTTCTCATCTGATTCTGAGTGTCAAGAAATATCCCTGACACATAATGCGGATTTTGTTTGGATTCTTTGCTCATTTCAAATTATTCAGGCTTTAGCACTATCATCAGATATGATGTATAGCAGAATATCTTATTGCATTTCAGATTTTGATGTCTCAACAAAGTTAACTAGCCAAAAGGAATTTTTTTCCTCTCTAGAAATGCAAAAATGTGAAGAATAAGGAATGCTTCAAAGTTTAAGCTTTCTAGGTTTGCCATAACAAGTAAAGGTAAATGCAAAGTGGAGACGGAATGGACTGGACTCTGTGACTAACTTACTTGCACAATGTGGGATGGTTTCTGGAGGATGATGTATTTTTCATTTTAGATGCCACAAGATGAGAATGGAGATCTTTCCAGGGATCACTTAGAAGTGATACATAGAATACTGATATAGATGCTGATATGGCTGTGGGACCTCCTTCTCCATGTGGGAGGGAAAGGTCTGTGCTGGTGAAACCATGTCAATGTGAGCTTTATTCAAGAGCCATTTCTCTAACTGATAAGAAGGTAGTGCTAACTGGTACCTGGTTGAACGTGGCAACTATGATTTTGTTAGTTTCAGAGGGGTGCTCCTGATCTTATTTTTGAGCAAGTACAGAGAATCTGACTGAATATACTCAAGCAGTAGAAAAGGTGCAAGAAGTTGAAATTGAAGTTAAGCATTGTGCTTTAAAGCAGAGTTCAATATGCCAGCAGTGACAGGGGTAGGATATTTTGCCCACTGCAGAGCTGGGGACCTCAGTCCCAAGATGTGAACCATTTGGAGAAGCCAGTACCAGTGCAGCAAGCAGCACTGGAACATCATGAACTCTGGGTGAGGAACAACTCTTGAACCACAACGTTATTGGTTGTTGTTGCATTTCTCCTAATGGCACCTGCTGGTAACAGCAAATCCTGTTTCATTTCATACACAGAAGGAGGTGTCATGGTCCTTGAACAGTGTGTAACAAACCACAAGAGGTGCTCTGCACAGCCGGGAAACCCCTTGCTGTATCAACACTTAAGTCACTTTTTAGATCAATATCAAACCTGTTGAATTTAACCTAGTTAATACTTTATTTGGGTCCAGCAATTTTCACGGTATCCACTGATGTCTGTTTCATTCAGTGTCCAGAACAGAATTGCATTTCTCTTTTTTAACCTTGTCAGATTTTATTTCATAACATTCCTGGTATGTAAATGAGAAATTTTGTTATTCTGTTCAATAACATTTCCCATGTATATAAAGAGTAATGTGAACAAAGATATTTGTTCTGTGGTTGAAGGGTACATGGAGGGGAATCTTTACCATCTGCCATTACTAAATTAGTTTTCAAGGGAAAATATAAATCCCTCTTATTGGAAGCTATTTTGATCAGCTTTAATAGTAATATTTTATGTAGGATTTCTCTTCCAAAGCCCAATAGAATTTACAAGTAAATTCATCTAATTCTTTGGCAAGAGAAACATCTGTCTCAGACATTATGAGGATTGAAGCACTAAGAGTTTTTTAGAAATCTCATATTCATCTTGTAGTGTTTGTCTGGTGCATGTAATCTTAATATGCCAATTGCAGCAGTAAGTATTTTGCTATAACCAGACACTGAAGTCCAAAAGAAACCTGTTTAGCTGCAGCTAATGAAAATGTAGTGCTTGGGATCTTACAATGTTTGTGTTCTACAGCACCAATTGAGTTTTAAAGAATTTTGAACCAATAAGACTTGGAGTCTGCAACTTTGATGGAATGAAAAAGCCTCCAGCTTTCAACACCTGCCATAGAAATTTAATAAGGACCCTAATAAATGGGTCAGTTTCAACAAAAAATTAACTTAACAACTTCATCTGGAGGGCTTAGAGGCCCTGTTCATAAGAGGTAACTTGAGAGCGGACTCATGTTATATAGTGTAGTTAATGTTTGCTTTAGAAAACCAGGGTTTTTAAGATTTAATATTTCATGTGCTCCAGATTACATCAAATTGGCATATGGTACACAACAAAGCCTCCAACCCCTGTATAGATCAAACAGAAAATTTATATTAATCTTCTAAGCTGTTTGGGGATTTCTTAAGCACAAGGAAAATATAGAATTCACAGGAATTCATAAGCTTATAAAATTAATTTTGTGGGCAATTTGGCTAAAATTTTTCCTTATGTTTTGATTATGCCTTTAAAATTCACACTCCTACAAATATGGAGATTTTTATGTGCAAGTACTGAGTGTTCACAGAGCAGTGTTGCTGAACTGCACCACATACACGAGAGGAATGTTTTGAGCTGTTTTTTCATCCTCTTGTGAAAACATGTAATAGAAATTATGTCTCTGAGCATTCGTAGTTCAGTGTGTTTAATGTAACTCTGTGTTGACATGAAACAAAAGTACAAACTTTAATTGCACTTTTCCCTGCCCTACTTTACACATTTAAACTCTCCAGTTTTTTTGCCGTCAGTTGCTACTCCCGCACCCAGTCTCTCCTGCTCACCCCTCTTTTCCTTCTGTTACAGTACACCTTTAATCATCCTCCCCATGCCAGATGTGTTGCTTCCATGTGCTCTGTCCTTGGGCTGTGCACCTGAACTTTGTCCCATGTGTTGTGTTTGAACAGTAGAAGGTCTCTTGGACAAGGATCCGTACTCCCCATGGGTTGTCTGTATCCGGTATCTGTCATCAGCATCCTGCATCCAGTGCCTGACCACGTACTCTAACTAATGGCCTGGTCTTTATTTGCCTGTAGGCAATTACTTGCATCTATCATTATCTCAAATGAGCATTTTTAGGTAAAATCCATTTTCTAAGATGTCAGTCTGGCTTCCTTTGGGAACACTGTTTGCAGAGAAAGAAGTATTCAGGTCTGTTAGTATGTTCTAGTAATCAGAAATACCTAAGCTGTGTCACAGTGCAGGAACACCCAGTTTAAATCCAGTTCTCATTTTATTTAGTGGCCTGGAGTTCAAAAGTGGGTTGTTCAATGTGTGTTCATTAGAGACTGATTGATTGCTTAACTCTATGAACATGAGTTTGGGGGTGAGGAAGGCAGAAGAAGAGGAATTTGCATTTCCCAAGACTTAGGGTGTCTGAACCATGTTCCACTTTGGAGTTAGGCTGTAGTATTTAATTATCATATATTTCCCCATCTGTTTTTGTTGTGTAATAAGAAGTGTCATTTTCTCCTGATCAAAGACATTGGCAAATGCTGGGATATGTCCAGAGCCATGCACATTATGAACTGGTTCTGTGGTGGCCAATGGGTACTTACAGAGTGAATATGGGGAGATTACCCTGGCAGGTTATTGCCTCTGCAGCCAAGGGTGGTTAAAGCATCCTCTGTCACAGTTAGATGGCCAACACCAGCATTTCCATCTGGACAACTTGCTTCTTGTTAATAGTGAGTGTATCTATAGAGGCTGAGCTTGTGGTAGAAAGAAGGAAGGTGGATTTTGTGCTAATTACAAAACTGGAACTTGGCAAGATGTCTGGAAGGTAAGTTGTAAGTGGATCTGCAAGCCAGCTTGGCCTGTTGTGAAGGTTTTAACGTCATTTGATGATGATATCCTAGATGAAATGCTAATAGGTTTGGAAGCAAATTTAAGTGACCTTCTGCTTTGCTTTGGGAGTAATATCCATACATGCAAATCAAGTAGTTTCCTGAAACTATGTAATTATACACCGACAAGTGTTCTACTCAAATCAGCTTCCATATTTCATAGTTCCTTGAAGTGCCCAGCCCCATGGTGGTGTGCCTCAGAGGATTATTTATAACTGGTTCTACAACAACAGAATAAATAGTATTTAAAGCAAATCAATATTTGCTATCTCCAATTTGCTGTTGAACATAGAGGCTCTTAAGGATTGGCTTCCTGCAGGTGATGCAAACAGTAGTGACCTTTGAGGACATTTGGGAGGGGGAGAAATGGCGTTAGCAAATGCCCATGGAATTTCTAGGCTGATGGGGAAGGAAATAGTGCCACACAGGAAAGCAGCAGAACTCCCTTGTGCATTAGCAGCTTAACCTTGAATTTTGCCCAAGTGGTTTTTGAACTAGCTTAGTTTTACTCTTTGAGGAATTAGTTGCCTTTGCCATAAGATTTTATGAAGCAATATATCTTTGTGAATATGGGATACTGACCAGGGTGCAGTTACTGGGGCTGAGCCAAATGCTGCCAAATTCTGCTGTCCTCCAGGACACAGCTGTGGGGCAGAGAACGGTGTGGGTTATACAATAGGGTACACCCAATCCTAAGAGTACACCTTTTTCCTCTCCACTGGCTTCTTTCCCTCTAAATTATTGCAGTTAATGTCTGCCAGTGCCCTACCCATGCACTTTGATAAAAATGTTGTGCCTCTTACACCCTCCTTACTGGAAGAGCGGGGAAGACCCAGCTTCTGTGAGTGGTCAGAATTTGTATCTATAATTTTTCTCTTATATCAAGGTCTGAGCTGAGCTGAATCAAAAAGGCAATTCCTGACTTTTTACCTTCCAACATTACATCTTTCAATTCAACCCTCACAGCAGGCATCCTTCTTTCCCAGTATAGGATTTGTTTAGAGGCCAGCCATATGGTGGGTGTAATTATTATTTTATAATAGTGTTATTGCTCTCTAGCTGCCCAGTAAACACAGTGCAGTTTCAGTAAACTATATACGTAAGCATAGGAACTTTGGACTTGAATGATTTTCTTCACTTTCATATAATATTAGGTGTGAAAGAGAAAAAAAGATTCCATTTAATTTATAGCAACTGCATAAAGTTTATAGAGTCTCTACAATCGTCTTAAATGAAAGGATTGTGGAGAGGAGGGGCTGTACTGAAACTGGGAGGTCCCCAATGCTGGAGCAGAATAGCAGTTAAAGGCACACACCAGTAAATACCTGTGCTGAACTTTTCCCATTAAATCTGCCATCGAGCATATGGACTGCATTAGGGGGTTGTGTGCCTTAGGGATTTTATAAACACATTTCCTCTCCTTTCCTCTTCCCCTTCCAGTTACTGTTGCTTTAGAATTTAACTGAATCAAATAGTGCCTGTTCTGGGGTCATCACTTCCTGGAAAGAAGCTGTTTGTCATAGAGACAAATTCACCTCAGAAACCTGTCTATGTATGCAAGTGCTTTCCTGAATGTGCCTTTTTTTAATGTTTGGTGTGTGAGCTTTCCAAAGCAGTAATACCAGCTTGGCTCACCCATCCTTTGAGGCATATGTGCAACTCCTGATTTGCATCATGGCAGAATTTCTGCAGCAAAATTAGGAGCCAGTGTGTGCTCAGTTTTATGGATGATCTGTAAATAAACACAGCTCTCTTTTGCATCTTTATTTACACTGAAAGTGAAGGTTGCCAAAGTGACTGGTGAAAAATATGACAAGAAACCAAGCCTCTGATGAGACCAGAAAACACTGCATTTGCTTCTGTGAACCTTTCTGTGTTTCCTTTTTGATTTTGGTTGACATTGGAAATCTGTGTATCCAGCCCATTTGATAAGGTCTCCTTTTTCTTTTCTGAAGCCTGGCACAGCTGCCCATCCAGGCATTCCTCAACATTTTGGACAAGTTTAATGGGTGGCCCTGCTGCCTACTGCTAGCTCCTCTGCCTGTTCTGTACACCTGTATTTGAACAGAAAGAAGCATATCTGGGAATAATTCTGTCTTAATCTCCACCCACTGTCAAAGGTTAATTTTATCAGCTCGGTTGTCGGAGTTACACCCTGGGTGACACACAGCACTTCTGCTGCTCAGCCCTGGCTGTGGGAGTGAGTGCATGGAAACCCAGTTCTGAAGCTGAGGTGCTGAAGAAAGCAAAGCCCAAGAAATATGACACATCTCTCAGTTTATTGTACTTTGAGATTTGTAGGTGGTAAATGCTGTGGGTGTTTTTTACAGACACTCCGGAGTCCTAATATAATTTACAGTTTCATTTGGAAAGAGCTGTTTCAAGTCTTTGCACATTCTTCTAAGATATTTTAAAAGAAAAGCCAACAGCAATAATTAGTTTGGCATTTTCTATGTTTTCTATAGCACTTAAAGGGTAATGACTTTTTGTAACCAATCCTGGAGAAAATCAGGTTTTATGGAATAAGACGACTTAAAAGGCCTGAATGGACATCAGTGACAGATGTACGTCATGCTGAAAAGCTCTATTCCACTGCATCAAAATAAGGAAAACAGTTATACACATGATTAGAGGCTGTGACCCTTTGGTTCGAATGATCAAAAAGAACAATATTAAAATTTGATTTACAGAAGCTACTGCTTGGCCTGTAATCAGTCTGACCAATAAAAGCAACCCAGACTTTTTCAGAATGTGATTTCCCAGTAGATAGGTTAGCTGTTTTTGTAGGGCTGAAGAAACACAAAATGGTTTTAAAATATATTTGATATGCTCTATGAGTAAATTGAAATACTAGCATATAACTAGTTTTAATGGGTTTTGTTCATAAATTGCCAGATTTTCTTAATTCAAGTGAAACTTGGTAACCACTTGAGAATAATTGTCTTTAAAGTGAAATATTGTTTTGACATTCTACTTCATTTATATTAAATATATGGTTTACTCTTTTATATTAGAAGGTAAATGAAAGCTGGTCAGTAATATGATTCCCCTTACACTCTTGCCATAGTTCACTATGGAAATGGATTCAGGAAATGGCAGATGTGATTAAAAACTCTTCAGCTGGCCCAAGAGCTGTTTGTACAGCACAGTTTTGGCAAGGACAAGTGCTCCTAGTTGTATTGCAATATAAATAAAATGATTCTTCAGTCTGGGGACTTGGAATTTTGATTCTAAATCACTGGTTAGGAGACTGGGAAGATGGGATTTCATGAGGCTTTTCCATTCATAAGAATGAAGACAGAATTGCTGTGTTGGTCCTGTTTCCCTGTGCATGCAAATATATTGGAATCCACACCAGCCCAATTTGCATGAGGGTGTCAGAGCAATAATCCTATAAATTGACACAGAAGGGTCAAGCTCAGAGAGTGACAACACTGGAGAGCTGTGCACAGCACATAAATGTTCACCTCGCAGAAGCTGAAGATTGCAAAACTCAGAAATTCCTTCCTCCTGTCTTTTAAATGCATCAACAAGTGTACAGCTGATGTCTGGTCAAAGAAATTGAATAAAACAGTGAAACTGGACCTTATATCTCCTGACTTAGAAAATATTCATTTTATTCACCAAGTTCTCACGAATTCTAACTCTTTTGTGCGTCAGTTTTTGAAATTTACTACCAGTTTTCCCTCTTCTGGAAAGTTAAGTGCTGTTTTTTGTTTCTGATATTTCCAGTCGAACGCGAAAATGTCCAGAAGAGGACCTTTACCAGATGGATAAACCTGCACTTGGGAAAGGTAAGACTGACAAACAGTCTTGATATTGAGATACAAGGACCTAGCCATAGACAGATTGCAGTTAACTCCTCTAAAGTAGTTAAATTCTAGAAACAAAGTTGACATCTGTGCACATTTTGGGGGAGAATGAGTGGAAGTTCAAAGCCTGTTTCTATATTAATTAAACTTCATCTCCAGGCACAATGAAAGCTTGACTGGCTTTTATCATCTCAGGTGCATTTAAATCTTTAATGCCATTGCCTGTTACCGTGAGGGTAGAATTTTCCCATAGAATGCACCCACTTAAAATCAAATACGGCTGAGGCTCTGAGATGATGTCTGTGTTCTTCCCTGAACTGGAAGTTTGAACATCTAAGGAATCATGGCTAAAGAAAGCTGTTCTTCAGAACCTGTCTTCATCTGAAGATGGAAAACAGTAATTCCTTATCAGTCACGTTATTGGGGGCAATATGATGGGATCGTCACACATCCACTTACATCAGAGAGCTAATGTTTGGACATCATATCTTTAAGTTGTAATTGTTTCTTAATGGCACCATAGTATGGCTCTTAAACCTAAGATACTGTTCTTATTGATAGTAGATAAGTACTACCTCTCCTGAGTAGTTTGTCATGCAGAGAATTTTTTTTTTTTGATGTTTAGATTGAAAAGAGAAAAAAAATTCCTAATATTACTGAGACAGCAGCAATGCTTAGTGCAGGATCAAGGAATGAGACCAGCTTCCTGATCTACTCAGACTGGTGATTGAGCTTCACAATGCTTTAGTATGTGCAGCTAAATTTCAAAAAGTACAGAGTGGGACTAGGTTTGGACTGACTCTGAGTTTAGTAGTTCTTGAAAAGTGATTGCACTCCAGACACAGTAAAGGGTTTTAGAAGAAAGGCATCACATATATAGTTGCTTAAGTCCACTACTCTGCAGTGAGTGTTTTTGAAGGCATAAAGGGATCCTCCTAAATCTCACTGAAAAATCAGAATAAGGCCAGTTGGAAATGTTTTGACTAGCAATTGCTCCCAAGGGCCTCTCAGAACGAAGACAGTGTTACATGATGCCTTTGTGAATCAGGCTCTAGGGCTTTAAACTAACTGCAGGTTTGGAACTTGTCAGAAAGGGTTGTCAAATATGTGACTGCAAAGAAGGTCTTTGATTTACTGAAGGAAAAAGGCTGAAAGGGTGCTGTTAATTCTGGTGTGCCAGGCATATGAAGTCTTAGAACCTTTGTGGGCAGGTCAGATTTCTCTGGAGCGCATACAAATTTCTTTTCCTCTCTGATTCAACAAATAAAAATGCTCTTGTGAAGAAAGGGTGAAAGCCTTTTGCTTTATTAATGCATTTCCTAGAAGTGGCGTAATAAACATAACCATGTAAACAATGACAACTTCACTGGAGCTGTCTCTAATTTCAGGTGATTCTCTGAGGAGACTCACTGAGAAAGAAAGGTGTCTTCTGCCTTTATCCTCAAAGAGGGACTTCTTACAGAGTGGGTTCTCTTTTTCAGAGGCAGCAATGAAGTCTTCTTGTACTTCTTCAGGAAACTTTTAGTGTGATCCTACTTGGATCATCTCTTGAGAGGATCTGGCTCTGCTGATCATGGGATAATTTGGAGTAGTCTGAATTTCTGAGTTCTGTTTGTTCTTGCTTTAAGTACTGAAAGAATAGAAAGTGTTTGGGATTTAGTCTTTCAGATAAGTTATTTAATTTTGAAAGGAAAGATACTTTGCTTTCTTTCATGGTGCATTGTTTAGTCTCTTGGCTAGATTAAAGACCAGTGATGAAAATTCGTGGTCCCAGTTTGCCAGGAGCAGTGCTGAATCAAACAGAAATGCATTGCCCCACCAAAGATGAAAAGATTGGGCTCTTTAGGGGCACGTGAGTGAGTGGCACTCACTGAGCAGACAGCAATTGCTGCAGCTGGGACTACCCCTAAGGGCTGAGCTTGGCTGTGTGCCTGAAGTGCACACATCTACCAACACCGCAGTGAAGTGAGGAGATGGTTCCCTTTGGAGGAGTTTGCTGAGAAAAGAGAGACACAATACAAGAAGTTGCTTTTTAAAGTGGTTAGAAAATGCTGGGAGACAGAATGCACCACCAGAAGCCTTTCACATGAGAAAGGGACATTGTGACTGGCTGGATCATGGGCTTATTTCTGCACAAAGTGGTATCTGCTTCTGCTGGACATGTCTTAGTCTGAGGGATCAGCACCCAAGGCCTGGGTGGTTATTTCTCAGGCAGAGTATTTAGGGTTAGAGTCTGTTATGGGAAATCCTGAATCAGTCCTTGTCTGATTTCAGTTTTAGCTCCAACATTCATAGGTCAGAATTGCCACCAATGTGAAGAACAATCAGCTGTCTCTTACAGCAGGCTATGATTTACTTCTTGTATCTCTCTTTTGTAAAGTTCTCCTTCCATCTCTCTGAAATCATGATGATTTATCAAAGAGCAGTGTTTTAATAACTACCTCGTTTCTTTTCTTCACAGTGCAAGCCTCCTTTGAAAGTGAAAGACTTGTTTATTGATATACAAGATGGCAAAATCTTGATGGCACTCCTGGAAGTCCTGTCAGGACAAAAGCTGGTATGTACAGAGAGGGAGAAGCCTCCATACCTAGGAGCTGGGTATGTTACAAGCAACAGTGCCTGGATATCCAAGGAATAAGGGTGAATTTGGGCCCATGTCTTGCATAATGTAGTAAGAATTTCAGCAACTTTGTTGTAATTTCCTTGTGTTACAGGTGGGTGCCCTGAGCTACAAGGTAGATTTCAAGGAAATATGACAATGAGGTGTAAATGGTGTGTGATCAGTGTTAATGTTTCTACCCCTGAGGGTTTTTAAGGCTTTAATACTTTAATGCTCACACATTCCATTTGGAGATTACCCAAGTTACATTACCAACAAAACACATATTTGCTGTATCATTTTTTTAATCCCTAAGTTCTGTTTCTATTTTGTCTAAGATCATTATGACGCTCAGTAGCTTTTCTGATGCCTGCTGTAGGTCTGAGTTTCATTCATTGATTAGATGAATCAATGAATTAAATTCATTGATTTAGACCATATTAGTAAGACTAATGAAACCTGAGTTTCATTCTGGTATCCTGACTCAGGTTTCTTTAGTCTTACTAATACAGTCTAAATCAACAGGGCAAAGCTTTACTAATCAGAAACTTCTTCTCTCCTCCTTTCTTTGTAAGAGCTGTGTAAAGTTCCACATACCAGAAATGGAACACCCAATGCAAACATAAATTCCCAGTTGACTTTAATGTTTTCTTTCTCCATCAATCTTGTCATCAGAGCTCTCCTGTGTGTGGCTACCACACTTGGGTAAGAGGAGCAGGTGCCTCACCACTGCAGATGCACCTGGTGATGCTCTGTAGTGACTGCCCACCTGCACAGCCTGCAGAGGAATACCCCCTGAATGTGTGCTCACACATTCAGAGTCAAGAATATTTTTTAATATTCTTGAAGGTTGCCAGAGCTGCAGCAGAAGTAGCAGTGTCTCTCTGTGCATTCTTACAGGCTTGAAATGAATTGAAGGGGGAGATACATCATGGTAAACCCTAGGCTATGCTTCCACAGGCCAGGGAGGAGGTGAGAGAAGGGGGTAAAGTCAGCTGGCTGCATTTCTTGTTAGCTGTTTCTGCACATATGGGATAAAAACACTGTGCCAAAGTGGAATTGCAGGGAGACAGGCATGCAAAATCTTTCATTTTCTCCCAAACTGAAGGTTTTTGCCTCGCACCTGCCTGTGCCTGCTATTTAAACTGCTCATGCTTCCTAATTAGGAAAATTAAATTTAATTCAAGACAAAAAAAAAATCTTTTATTATGAATTTTCAGGCAAACCTGATCGTGTGACTGAGCATGGCTGGGGAGTGATTACATAAATAATCAGTGTGGCAGGTCCAAGAGAGTGGTAACATCTGGGGAGCAGGAAAGTTGGTTGCTCACCCTGTTTTGCTACCCTTGTGTAGTTGAAGCATTCTACTGCTCACAAAAATGGCAATAATTTTTCATAGATAGATTTCCTTAGCTTTATTTTGCCTCAGTGCTTTTAAGCTTTGTATGATGTGGTGAATTATTCCACCAGTTTTAAAGACTGTGGCAATTCTTTTTTCTAGATGCACGAATACAAATCTTCAACCCATCGCATTTTTCGTTTGAACAACATAGCCAAAGCACTTAAGTTCTTGGAGGACAGTAACGTGAGTATTTTCAAAGACTGGTCTTAGTATTTTCTCTTGATGTGTGCTGCAAGTTGTAATTGTTGCTAATCTGATGTGCTGCATATATGCAAGAGGAGTGTACTGTTCAGGAAGCTGTGACTTACCTTAGCAGCAAGGCTGAAAAGCCACATAAAAATGCACAACAAGAACACCTACAGAGTCTAAAGCAAGGATTATTTGCTCATTTTATATGTTAAAGTTCAACAGGATTAAAGGATCAGGAACCCAATATTAAAAGAAAATAAAAAGAAATGCAAGTAAGTTTTATGATCTGGGTCTTAGTGGCATTACTTCAGTTACACTGATGGTAGATGACTTTCTTTTCTCAGAAGTACTTTCAGTTATAGAAATCATGTATTTTTCTGGTAAACTGATTGCTGTAGCAGCTGATCATGAGTTAAAAGCAAGAGAAAGTGAAACTGGGAACATGATATAAATGCACAGTTCCAGGAATCAACGCCTTACAGGGATTTAATTTCTCTCATAGTGAGTGTTGTACTACCACACAGCATCACTTCCTGCAGTTACAAGTGACCAAGTGTGATTAGACTCTGTAGCTGGAAATGATTCATTCCTTCTGTTTCTCCTGTGATGGGTTTATTCCAAAGCCCTGTGTAAGTGCCCAGTGTGTTGGTGAGAGCAGTGGGGTCAAGAGAAGTCCCAGCCATGTAACAATTCATATACATGGTATCCTTAGATCCTCCAGAAAGAGTAAACAGATATTGAGCTATTTCCTATAAAGGATTCAAGTAAGGTTAGACTTTATAGCTGAGCAGGGATCAGTGTGTGCAAAACCCTGCCTTGTATGGGATGCTCTAACAGCAACTGGTGTCACTGTGCTGCTTCCCTGCACTGAGCTTAGCTCCTGCTCCAGCAGCAGTGCTTGTCATGCAGGAGAGCTGCTGCACACCCCAGCGCAGGAATGAGCATGATATGAGGCCTCAGCACATCTCTTGTGACTTTGTAGGTGTGGGAGGTTTAACATCCTTTGCCTTTTTCCCCAGGAGAGGATGTGAAAGGTCAAGAAGTTGTCCAGTAACTTCCAGGTGTTCCAGGCTCCCTATGGAAACTCCATCAGTAGGGGCTGATCTGGCCCTAAATGTGTACGTCTACACGTCCTGCTGTAGAACTGCTAAGAAATATTTTACATATTCCCATATTTCTTAACAGTTTCCCAGTTGATGCTTTTTACCCAGATCCAGCTAAGGCCCACTGGCAGATGAGATTATTTCTCTCTGTTGGTACCAGCACTTGGCAGAGCTGCCGCTGAAGCACATCTGGTTGCCAGGACCTCACTAGGTCCTCAATCAGTAAGGCCAGGGAGGAGGAACCTTGAATTCAGGTGGCTTTTTAATTAGTAGTGCTAAAAACTACTTTCCTCTGGATTTCTTGTTCCCTTAAAAGTAAGCAGTCAATATCTTCTAGCAGAGTATCTCTTCTGGGCTGGGTGACAAACATAAGCAGCAGTAAGAGGACAGAGCTCACACTAAGCAGTGAAATGATAAATGTGACTTGCTCCCCATTTTGGAGAAATTGTTATTCAAATGTACTAAGTCCTAAAGGTTTCCCCATGCCAAATACCTTGGAGATAGCAAGAAATCTGATCCCTGAAACATGACAAGTAGAGGTGTCTTCTTGCTAAGACTGAAAACGTTGTGCAAACCACTAGATAAAAAGTTATTTTGCTTTCCTTTTTTCAGCTTAACCAAACCGGTTGGTGAAGGGCGGTGATGAAAGTGTTGGCAAAATGCCTTGGCTGCCAGGAGCTTCAGGGTTAGACATTAAAGCGCAGTGGGTGGAACCCGGCAGTGTCTGTGGAGCTGGGGCAGCAGGGTAGAGCCCTGCTGGGTGATTCACCGTGTCCGGGACTCTCAGAGATAAATGGGCTGCTGGTGCCATGTGCAGCCCTGACAGCTTCCTTGTCTCCTCCCTCCTCCGTGACCTTTGCCAAAACCAAATCTGTGTTGTCTGAGAGAATAACATCCTGGTGTTATCAGCTGGAAAAAACCTCAGTGTGGGAAAGTCTAGAGTTTGCTTGGACTAGGCAACCCTATCCGTTGCTAACTGATTTAATCAGAACTCTGTGATAAGCTGTGTAAGGTGGGATAAGGAAGGAGAAAGGAGAAGCATAGAAAAAAAGAAGTAAGCAGATCTTACTAGGATTTTAGATTTTTGTATGAGAAATTACTCTCCTTTTTATGAGTGGGGCCCCATCTTCCTCCATTTCTGTATGGAGGAAATGCATTTGTTGTCCCAAAAATGCAGAACTGAATTCACTTCTGTTCTGAAGACTGTGCTGGGGGTTTCAGAGAGGAGTTCCAGGAGAAGGGTGATTGTGATCAGGGCAAATTTTCATTAATACAAGATTGCAGCATTGCTTTTTTGCTGGCCTGTCAGTGGCAGCAGTGGTAGGGACATATCCAGTAGTCTCAGTGCATTTTTTGCATATACCTTCCTGCTTTGAATTTGGCTCTAAATTTATGATCTCTCCTACAGGTAAAGCTTGTTAGCATCGATGCAGCAGAAATAGCAGATGGAAATTCCTCTCTGGTACTTGGACTAATATGGAATATAATCTTGTTTTTTCAGGTAATAAAATTTGAATACTTTAACCATAAGTAATCAGTCTTCATGGTATCCATCTATTCCAGCTGAATACTGATTTTAAAATTGGTTTTTAATCCTAAAGAACATAATTAATCATGCTAAACCTGAGCTTTTCCCCTCCTAACATACACTAATTTTATACTTGCAGCTGCTTTCATTTTACTTCATTGGACCTATTTTGATGTAAATTGGAGACAATTTAAACCCTCATTTAACTTGGACCTGAATTAGAGCTTCAGATTACTACTTTCCCTTCTTTCCTGTGCCTTCTCAGGGTTCTGTTCCAGATTCCCTGGAACTGAACCAATGTCCTGGGTATGGTTCCAGGTCACAGTTTATTTTCAATAACCCTTACTGGATTTGGTCCAATGTGGTGGGAAATTCCATTTAGAATCACTGTTCTCTGGAGACTTACTCAACACAGCAAAAATTCCAAACTGATATATATGGTCATATGAAAGATCTCAAAGGACCTGGAACTGATAACATGTATTTGAGCCTGAAAATTGATTTATCCCCAGGCTGAGATTAAAACTGCTCCCTAACCTACCCATAGTTTGGAAATTACCTTCTAGACAATCCCAAATTCTAATGGACAGAGAGAGATGGAGGGAGGGTTCTGCAACTCTCATGAGACTGTGAGGCCCTTTCATTCTCTTGGTCTGATTTAAAAAATGGCTGTAAGGTTAAAAACATGATCTCAAAGTTGCACTGGGGCCTCTCTCCCTGGCTGAGCTCCTGAGGGTGAGCAGTGCTGCACAGAAGAGTTTGGCCAGGCAGACTCACAGGCAAAGATGGTGTGACCAGAACCTGCCACCCTGGCAGCAGAGGGCACAGGGGTGGGGGACCCAAAAGCAGCAGAGTCTCAAATGTCAGTGCTGGTCAAGGACAGGAGGGCTGCTGCAGGTCACCATTTCTCGATGAAAAATACTTCACTCAAGTAATTCCTGTGAAGAGAACAACTCATTTAAACTAACTTTTCTTTCAAGGACATGTTTCTTTGCATTTTGTTTAATTTGCACAGTTTGGCCTGAGCTGGGAGCTTGCTCTTTCTGTTGCCTGGGCTGCTGCTGGCTGTCATGCTTGTAAAATGCAAGTTGAGAGTTAAAATGAACAGGTTTATAATTATCACTTAAAATTCAGCAATGGCTGAATTTTATGGCTTTAAAGTTTGCATGAAAACAAGGGCACGATGCAGCCAGTGATAAAGCAGAACACTGTGTATTTCACCTTTTATTACAGATTAAGGAGCTTACAGGCAACCTCAACAGGAACTCCTCCTCCTCCAGCCTGTCCTCTGGGCCCAGTGGTCCAGAATCAGACACATCCCCCAGCACTCCCAGCGTGGAGAGAAACATGTCCATTACAGTGAAGGACCAGCGGAGAGCCATCAGGGCCCTTCTAATCTGGGTGCAGAGGAAAACCAGAAAGTAAGCTAACAAACCCTGAACAAAACAGTGTCTTGCCACCTGCCCCTCTGAAGCTGAGTCTCTTTTCTCTGTCCTGCCCCATGGGTGTGTTGCCATGTGCTGTGGCTTCTTCTGCTGTTGAATTTGGGGAGCACAGTGTCTCTGAGGGGGTTGTTTCACTATGACCATGTGTTCACAGCAGCCATCTGACCTTGAAGGCCGCTGCTGGCTCCACAGTTTGAGTGTTAAATGTTAACTTGCACTAACCTGCTTGGTGCTGTTTAAAACAGGATCATTCTCTACTCCCCAGACCCCAGCTTTCATGCAGTCTCTTTGACATCTCTTGCTGATTAAAGGTTAGGTATAAGCAGGGAGAGAACTGAAAAAATAAATGTACTGAAAGACTTTATCAGCAGCCTTTTAAATTAAGCAGTAGCCCAGAGGAAGCTTCTCTGTGTACTGCAGAGTGCCTTGAAGGACAGAGCCCCTACGAGAGTCCCTCCTTCCCCAGTATTAAAGAGGGGAAGGGGATGAAACTTAAGTCACTTCTCCTGAACTTGTAACATTTGAGTGGATTTCCAGTGCACAAGACATCTCTCTCTCCTTTAATAAAAAGTGGTTCTTTCACCAAAGCATTTTGTGTAGAAATGCTTTGTCTTGGCAGAGTTACTAACAGGTTAAAAATCTGTAGTGTAAGATGTCTCATGCTCATGCAAATGCTTGGGGTGTATTTTACATGTATTGTTATTTGAAGTAGTGACTGGCAGAGAGTTTTTATTAAAGAGGGCATGTGTCAAAGTTACCTATACAGGTTGGTTAGCTGAATATTTGGCTGTTTTGTCTCTGGATTTATATCTTGCCTTTGAACACAAATTTTCTAGTGTTGAAGACAAAAATTTACATCTTAAATACTTGGTCCTGTGGACTGCATCATCCCTTGGTTATCTCCAGTGAAGCTAAGGGTGCTTGCTGAGCAGATAAACTTGCCCCCTGTAGTTCACTGCTGCCAGTGCAGACCATAGAGAAAGTACAGTTTTAGTCCAAATTAATGCTGATGTGGTTATTAATAGGTGGAACAAAGAAAGTGAGGACCTGAGAAGAGAAGGCCACAGACTTTTCAGCCCAGTCAAAGAGTGCAAATTGAAAAGATCTAATAAGAGAAAATTATTCTTGCAACTGCAGTATTTAAAACATAATAGCATCATTGTAATCCTGTTATCTCATGATCTGTGCAGAATTTTCTATTTTGGGGCTGTATTCCATTGCAAGTTTGATGGCTGTTTTTCCTCCAAAACTTTGGGCATCTAACACTCTTGTGGTTTATGCATATGCTGACACCATTTGCATTTGGCAGATTTTCTGCTATAGAAGGCCAAGTACACAGGAATGTGAATCATTTATGCTTATGTGTTTAAATATTTAAATCTTGGAACTTTTCCCAAGCTATGGCATTAAAATGTTGGAGAGCAACAAAAACAGGAATCACAGAGACATTTGGTTTTGTGAATGTTAAATGTGGTTGCTGAATTCTTAAGGGCTTTGTTTTCACTAACTACTTCCTACAAGCAGGTTGGTGTCAGCTGTTAGCCACAGCAATTCAGTTTGTGAACCCATGTGTTTTCTGAATGTATCTCAAAAATGACAAGTGCTACTCAGCAACCTTACGTTTTAACTTTCAGGAGTCTGAAAATGATGATGCCTTTACTTTGGATTTTGTAACAAACCACCCATGTAAAATGGATGTAATTCTGTTTAGGTATGGCGTTGCAGTCCAGGACTTCACAAGTAGTTGGAGGAGTGGCCTTGCTTTCTTAGCTGTCATAAAAGCCATAGATTGTACTTTGGTAGACATGAAGCATGCACTGGAGAAATCAGCACGAGAAAACCTGGAGGATGCTTTCAGCATAGCACAGAATAAACTGGGTGTCCCTCGGCTCCTCGAACCTGAAGGTAAACACGTCAGCTTTTTTGGGTAACACTCAGTCTACACTGAATTAATGAATATTGCCTTGTGTTACATACCAAAAACCTCACAGTGATTAGGCTGCTGATGGGATCAGTGTGCTGAGCTTTTTAAGAAGAAAAATAAAAATGGTCAGTGGCTTGTAATTGTATGCTTCCAGTCATATTTGTAATTGTATGCTTCCATCATTTGTACGCTCCTTGAGGTCAAAGATCGTACTGTGGTTTTAGCTATGTACACACTATGCCTATGTTTAGCTATGTTTATAGCTGGTCCTGGTTCCTGCTTAGATGCTTTGTGACATCTGCACTCATAGAGGGCATCAATTGTTGTGCTGAGGGGTGTCTCAGTGCATTAGCAGTGTTCTGTAACACCGAGGCTGCAGACTAAATGTCGCTCCAGGATGAGCGATACGAGGCTCCTATACCAGGTACATGGAGAGATACCCATTCAAATGCATCTGCATCTCCCAGTTTTCCCTTTGCCATGCATATATACACATAAGCATTTATACCTGTAAAGCTAAGTGTGCATGTGTATATAAAATACATATAGATGGATTTCTTGTTGTTCTTTTTACTGAACTCTATGAGACCGGCACTAGGCCTTGATGTCATGATTGAAAGCACAATTGCACTTTCATCACCCTGGTAGAAGACTGGGCCATCCTGCTAAAAATAAACCTCTATATTATCGCTCAACAGCAGCCAACTGTCTACTGACAACAGCATGAATGGCAGTATAAAAGTGAATGAAAAGGGAGCCCTGATCGGGGTTCAGTATGTGTTTGGAAATAGGAAAAAGTGAATGTGAATGGGATGTTGAGAACTCTGTCAAGTGCCATCAGCAGTGAAGAGCATCTCTCTTATCTGTCAGAAAAAAGAGAAGTGTTTGTAGCTGTTATTTCTGTGCCCATAATGGCAGGATAAATGTCTGACAATCTGTTCCTCTGCGAGAGCGTTTCAAAGCTGTGTGTGCTCAAGCCCCTCACGTCTGTCTCCACAGATATCATGGTGGAGTCCCCCGATGAACAGTCAATTGTGACATATGTGGCACAATTCCTGGAGCACTTCCCGGAGCTGGAAGGGGTATGTGTTTACTGCTGTGTCATGTCATTTCTTTAATTTGCCTTGGTGTACGTAATAAAGTCAGATTTATTTTCTAGGTTTCTTTTTAGCTATTTAAAATAAACAACAAACCTGGTTTAATTTTTCACATTTTTGTTAAATCCAGTGGAATGGGCTTTCATTGGTGATTACTAAAATGCTTTAGGTAGAATTGTGCTTTTATACATTTATATCCAATTGTAACTTTCAGAGGTCAGAATTGGTTTCATAGGAATCCACTACTTTGCTATATTGGTTTTAAATAAGACTAAAATTTATTCCTTTATCTATAATGATTCATTGGACTTTGAATTTAATTTTTACTTCTATCCTCTCAAGTTTGAGGGCCATGATCAGTCTGAATTTAGCAAATATGAGACACAAGACCCCAAAAGCTGAATCTTGTCAATACAACAGTAAAAAGCAGTCATTATAAGCATGACACAAACTGCAGTTTAAATGACCAGGACTTTGATGCAAAAATAAAGAATTGAGGATTAACTAAGGGTTGACAGTGTCAAGAACTGGCAAAGGCTTTTTGAAAAAGCAGGCATTTTCTCTCATTTCTTGACTGAATGTTACAGTTGGCATATATTTTGTAGTTGATAAAATTGGTGGGCATTACTAAAGTAATTGGAATTAAAATTATTATAGTAATCTAATTATTATTAGATTAGATGAGTAATAAGATTGGTTGACATTAAAGCTTGTTGACATTTTTATGAACAAAGTTAAAAACTACCTTTCTTTTAATAGAGTCTGTTGGAAGGAAATAATCTGGTATATCAATGTATTTCACAGTGGATTTATTGGAGTTTTTGGATTTATGTTATTCCCAGGGTTTGGGATTGTGTCAAAAAGCCAAGTCAGTTGTCTCCACAGGTGCAGCGAGGAGAGATAAATACATTAACAATTGAGGAATAGGCTTGTCTGCATTCTGATCTTCCTGTACAATTGCCTTCTTGACACTGAGCTCTGTTCAAGACACTTGACTTGCCAAATTAGTTTTCCTACTTTCAAAATAAGTGAGTTATTAATTGGCAATTCAGAAAGTAATGGACTGAAAGACTAGGTATTTATTCTTTCCATTGTGTTTGGGAAATGTAAAATGGTATCTGAGCTAGGATTTGTCTTCTAATGGTGTATCATCACTTACAGGAAGACTTTACAGATCCTGACAGGGAGCTTCCAATTGAGTCCACATATGTCCACATCAAAGACACACCGTCAGAGAAGGAAGGCAAAATCTTGATTTTAAGTGAAAATGAAGAAAACATGTATACTGTTAATCATGAGAGGAGTCATCCGGCTCCTCCAAAAGTCCATATTCATGATATCCCTGAGAGAATCCCATCAGAAACCATTTCTGAAAATTGTAATGGGAAACTGAGTCAAGCGTCAGGCGATGTACAGGAAGCATCTGAAGAGGAGCCTCAAAGGCCTACCTCACTGAAAATTACAGGACCTGTCAGGTTTGAATCCAACTCCTCTTGGGAGGTTCCAAATGATAAATTCATGTCAGGTGAAGTGAGCATCTCTGATGATCCACCGAAACAAAATGATGAGCTTTCTCCAGCTGTTCTGACAGATCAGAAAAATTCTGTCGACTCTTTTGAAGAATACTCTGAAGAATTAACTAAGGAAACCCCTACTGAATATGACAATGAAACCAAGAGCCTTTCAGCCAATACTTCTTCTTTGAGTCCATTATCCTGGACTTCTGGTATACTTACAGATGATTCTATTAATAAAGTTGAAGACAGCAAACCCCAGTCTTCAATTATTTTACCAGAAGATTCATCAAAACAAGAAGATACACAGAAGTACATTCTCCACCTTCTAAATAAGGAACTAGAGACACTTCCACAAGATGAACATCCAGAGGAATCACCTGGCCTTGAGACAATAGAAACAAACACTTGCTCACTGAATGATTCTAATCTCAAAAGCCAAGAACTATCTACACAGCAGGAAACATCTGATGACTCTCTCTCAGATATACCTAAAACTCCAGAGGACCTGGACAGCTGTGATGAAGTTGAAGCTGAAGTGGTATCCAGTTCTTCAAAAGTATCTGTGATACCCCATGATCTCTTTTATTATCCACATTATAATGTTCCCATATCAGCAGTTCTGAACGCTTACCTCGAGCCTTGTATCGAAGGTTATGATACAGGAAATGAAAAAGCTTCTTCTGAAACAGTAACAGATGTTTTACATGACGAGAACTTACCAGAACAGGACCACAAGGAAGAGGCTCCAGAGCTAGACTTGGAGAATAAGCTACGTACCCCTCCATCAGAAACAGATACTGAGAACAGCGAGGAGGAAACTACAAAAACAAGCAGTCACGCAAACTCTTCGGATGAAAAAGAAGTGCCATTACTGGTAGATGAGTTAGAAATAGAAGAAGATGCCAATAAGGCCGCTGACCATGAAGATTCCACTATTCCACAACATCCTGAGGTATTTTATTTTATTACCAGCATTTCTTTATGTATATATGTGGACTTAGCATCAGATCCCAGTGGTTTTCATTTGCTTTCATTTTGCAATGTCTGGGAGAAATACTTAATATGTACCTAGTTTCCTGTTCCATTACACTGTTTGCCACAGCCCCCTACTGGAATGAATGGAATTGCAGATCCCTGAGAAGATATGACTGTAAAAGAGAAAATAAGTTTTAATACTAATGGTACTGCAGAAATGTGAATTTATATTATGTTTTAAAATAATTTGAGGCTTCTGTAATCCCTAGGCATAAAAGATTACCTTAAAGTACAGAAAAATGTGCCTTTTTATTATGTTTTAAAATAGAGGTTTCTGTAAAATTCTTAGGCATAACAGATTATCAGACAGGGTATTTCTAATAATCTGCTATGAGATTAACAGAAATTAATATTGCTTCTAAAGAAAGGATACAGGCAATGATAATTTTATCTCAATCAAAGTAAGTTTGCCTACAAAAACTTAGAAAAACAATTTGAGTAGGCTATGTTAGATGGATGAAATGAAGGCTTCTCTGCACTGGAGGAGGAGAAAGAAATGGGTGCTTTGGGGGTATTTGGTTTAGGCAGTTTGCTCCTGCATCTCTTGCAGACACCAGTTTGAAGTGCCTTACGTGTTTTCCAGCAGTAATTTTTGACAGCATTTTTCAGGAATGAATGTCCATTTAATGCTGCTCTACATGTTGCTTAGACAAATTGCTTGAACATGTTTTTGTCCTGACTCTGACTAAAGTAATGAAGTCAGTTTGCTGTTAACTTGAAGGACTAATTGGGGGTAGATTTTAACAAGTCTAGTGGATTGCTTCAAAGAGCCATGTCATGTCATGACTTCTTAATAGAAAGATCTGACTTTCCAACTGTGTGTATGTATGCTGAACTGATGATTCCATGTATCACTAAAGATTTTCAAGAAATTAATTTCTTTTTTATTTTCTTTAGTGAGACTTTCAGTCTCATACTATCTGCAATTGAGTGTCTTAAGTAGGCTGCACCACTAAGATATTTAGAAGGGTGGGGAATCAGTCATGTTGTCTAAAGCAAAACATTTCCTCATTTCAACAGGCCATAGTAGAACATCTAGAGGATTTACCAATAGCCATAAAGACACCAGAAGAAAATAGTAATACAGACGAGGAAGAGGAAAATATGATTGAAGAAGATTTGCAGATCTCAGATGTTGCCACTACTAGTCTATCACAAGATGACCTGGAAGAAAATGCTGAATTCCAAGAATTTACCAGGTATTTCACATTAACTTTGTCTCAAATACACTTTACTGGTCTTTTGAAATTGCCCTGTCCATTGGCTGTTTTTTGTAGTCTTGTTTTAGGAAGAAGTATTGGGATTCATTGGCTTCTTCCTGTGTTTCTCTTAAATATGTTGAGTAATTCAGTGGGACTTGATTTGACTGTGATACAAACTTTGCCACACAAAACCCAAGTGGAAGCCCAATGCATTTTGAACATGGAAGTGTTATTATTGCTTTCCTAACAGAGAGAGTATTTTGTACTGTCGATGAAATAGTCCATGTGCATTGTGACACTATGTGGAAGCATGACACTGACTGATTTCAGTAGATACTTGTTGGATGGTTTTTTCTGGTTATGAACAAGTAAATGAGGTGTTGGAGAGAAAATAAGATGAAGAACTCATGGTTCAAAGTAAAGGCATTTTAATGAAAAGACAAAGGCCACGTGTAGAAGAAAATTAGAAGAAGACTAAAAAAAATTTTATTTAGTCTCTACTTCCCATCAGCATGGCAGTGTCCAGCCACTTCCTGGGAAGCAGAGTGTTGTAGTGGTTGCTTCAGAAGACAGATATAAGAACAAGTGTGTGTGTGGGTCTCACTGCCCTTTGGTCAGTTTGGGTCAGCTCTCCTGGTTGGGTCCTCTTCAAGCCTCTTGCCCAGTCCCAGCCCACTGCTCTAGGGAATTTATCTGCAGCCCAGGCAGACCCTGTACAGAGACACTCAGCTAATTTTGCTTCATTTACTTCTGGTTTTTCTTATGTTCTAATTTATTCTTAGGTAATCTATCTATGGGACATGAACTGTAATTTGTTGATGCTTTTCACTGGAGCACTCTAATGAATTTGAGAGTTTGCTTAGAAAAACCCCTTGTCCCCTTCAAGCTTACTGTTCCCTGTCAGTCCAATTTTATATATCAATGGCCATAAAACTTGTGTATACTCTCAGTTAAATGTCAGTGATGTCAAAGGTGCAAAAATGCTCTCAGATACAATATTTTAGAAAGGATTCCTTTTTGAGAATATGAATTTTTTATTGTGGGTCAGATTTTCCCAAAGCCATTTTTTTCATGTTACTCATAAATTCCAGTCCATATTCTAATACATGCAGCAATGCATGTTTGTGGTTTTATGTAGCTTAAACCTGTCACATCCATTTGCAGTGTCTCTTTTAAACTTAACTTTATGAATTTAAAAACTTTGCTTTTACATACAGAAGCAGTGACAGTGATACCAACTTTCATCTCCGAAAAAGGTTTTCTCGTAATGCTTCTGAGGAGGTAAGTGTGGACATTTATTTATTGCTGTTTCTCTGGTTCTCTCAAACTCCAGAAGTTCACACACTGTAAAAAGGCCTCTAACTGTATCAAAGTCTTGTGGCTTCTAATAATTTTAGTGCTAAAACCAGGCATAGTTGCAAAGTTTTACTGAACTCTCCTAAAAACATACTAAACTTTACTGAACCTTAAGCAAATTCACAAAGGAGTACCTAATACTACAGGTAAATCTGTTGTAAATTTAAATCTTACTTCATCTATATACCTGTATAGCTGCAACATTTCGCCTGTTTGAAGCTGCTTTTGTTTGCTGCTCCAGTTTCTTTTAGTTTTTGTATTCTCTGTATAATGTTGAGGCCTTGGTCTCAACACTGCAAAAATGCTGGGTATCTCCTGAAGAGCAGTTTCTGAAAAACTGGGCTCTGTCCCTTTTCCTCACAGTAGCAGTGTACTATATTATCAGTAGCAGCAGCTAACCCTAAAAGAATTTCTTGAGAGCACACAATACAGCAGAAGTCTGGATTTTTATTTTTAAAGCTAAAAGGAAGGGACAGCATCAGCAATCTGGGCATGCTGAGCAAGGACAGGAATATGGCCTTTTTTCAACACAAAAATAAAATTCTGACCATCTTGGAGTTTTTAAAGAAATGCTGCTGCAAGTGTTCAGTGAAAGGGAGGTTTCACACAGATCCTTTAGTTTTGCAGTACTGTCAGAGCTACTAGAAACACATATGAACAAGGGGAATTTTATTCAACTAATGAAAGCAGTTGAAAGCAAAAAAATCTTATTTCACAACTTTTTTCCTTTTCTGTGTGTGCACCAGACTGCAGTGCTGGATCTGCTGATGGAAAACATGTTTATAAGCACACTTTCATTTTATTTGAGGAAACATTAGATGCAATTTGCATAAAATACACAGTTACCACCTTTGTGAGATGCTGAGTTTGGTTGTCTGATCTGTTTGTGATTTGTTTAAGGAAACCTATGGTGTAAACGAGCAGAAGATGACAGATATGGATGAAAATCCATTAATCATTGGGTGAGTGTTTCTGATTCAGACTGACTTTACAAGGAAGCCATAACTCCTAGGTACTACTAGCAGTGATACAAAAGGAGCTGGAAATTAATTACAATGGTAGCAACTGTCTTCTGTAATGGCTCAGAGACCACATTTCACATAGGTGTAAGACACAAAATTTCCTTATTGCTCAGTCTGTCCCTTGACTGAAATGCTTTTGATTGACTTGAAAGATTCAGCTGTCTCAGCAAGATTCTGAGCATTTTCCTCACATGGTGGATATTTCAGACTGAGAGAAGAGTGGAACAGCTTCAAATATTAGGCCCTCTGGCAGTGATGAGTCTTTCCAGGTTTGGAAGACTGTCAAAACAATGTTTAGTGAGATCAGTGCCAGGGAAAGTCAATTTCTTCAGTGGAGGACTGGCCTCTGTTGGAGCATCTGTAGTTTTGGTAATTTGTATGTGTGCTTAGTTTAGACTTAGGGTGATTGGTCATGAACACATGCATCCCTTTGGTATTAGGGTCTAAATATCTTTAAGAAACAAGGATCACTTTAGGTTTTGCCTCTTAGCTGATACTGAATAGTACCTCCCACAACTTCTAGGTAAAATGGCTGTTATATTTAGATGCAGAAAGCACACAAAATATTATCAGGATCCTTGGCCTCTCTCTCTCTCTGTTAAAAAAATTACACAAATAGCTGTTACAGTTGTATCAGTTGAACAATTTGCTGATATTTTGTGTAATGCTCAGGTATATATCCAGTAGGAGGCCCCAAGCAGAAAAACCATTTTTCTCCAAAAGTAGATTAAAAACAGTTTACTGAAGTGTTTTTCTTGCAGTACTAGAAAATTATAAAATGACTGTGCCTTTTTAAAAAAGACCTTTCCTTGTCTTTGTAAGAGCACAGTGGTGCTGGCAAAATCCATCAGCCTTTGCCCTTATGAACCACAGCTGGAAATTTTTGAAGTTGAAATTTTGGAGTTGTTCTGCAAACCCTCAACTGATAGCTGGTTTCTTGGTTGGAAGCCTTGGGCTTTATCTGTTTAATATTCTAGTGCTTAGCACGAGGGGCTCTGAAAGTAGATGATTTGGGGAAAGTATATCAAGTCATACCCAGTGTATAAGCAAAACTGTGGAAGTGTGAGATGTGTTGCCCAGTGCTATGTTTACTGTTCTGGAAATAAAAGGGCATCTTCTTGACTGGTGGAAATCTCCTTGCATCAGAGGACTGTGCTGTAGTGGCACTTACTTAAACTACCTGAGAATTTTTCTGAGTTTTCAGAAGATTGATTCTTACATTGTTGACTCTGGAAGGAACACACTGCTAAAGCCCAGCATGCCCCTCCTAGTCTAGCTGGGGCCCTCCAGGTGACTAGACTGAAAAGGTTCATTAAACTTCTGTCCTTTAGACCACCCCCTGATCTTCACAGTAATTATTAACTGAAGGTTTCTTCTTCCTTTCCTTGCCTCTTACTGAATTCTCTCCTATTTTCAGGGAGAAAATGGACTTGGAAGCAAGCGAGACTCCGGCACCAACTCATGAGATAACAATTTTTGAGCAGCCAGAGATATTCTACTTTGTAATTTTCTTTTGGGTGCTGGTCTACTGCCTTTTACTCCTTCCACAGCTGCTTAGCAACAAAGTTTGATCTGTGTGAGGTGTGAAAAATAAAGGGATGGTGGCTGGATTGCTTTGTGTATCTGCATATGAATATGTTCCTTCAGGTGAAGCACAAACAGAAATCCAGAACCTGGTATTTGTGTTTATTATCAGGTTGTTCTCAATTCCGCTACTGTTGTGCTATGACAGTGTCAAAGCACGTTTTATATTATGGTAATTGTGTAAATATATATAAAAATTATCTGATTTAGTAGATGCGATTTTGTACATTTGTGCCTTGCTTTATAAGATGCTAAATAAAACCAGATAATTATCAGTAGAAGTATGAACAATTCAGAGCTCTAGTCTTCAAAAATTATTCTGCTGGCTTCACTTTCTTATGTAGGGCCTGACAGCTATGGAAGAGGGATGGTGTTGACTTACCTTGGGGTCTGACCACCTGCAAGGGCAAGGCTAGAAATGCTTCTTCACATTTTCCATTTCAAAGAGTGGGGGGCAGAGCAGAGTTATAGGTAGTGAAACACACATCAGGAACTAATTACAGTTCCAGCAGCAAATCCAGTGGAGCAACAAAATCAGGTTGAGGGTTTATTGGGGTAGGGAAGTTAGAATTTTTTTAGGATTTAAGGTAATTTTTATCCTGCACCATTTGGTATGTTTGATTTGCAGGAAAAAGTTGGGTATGAAGAAGTGTGAAGAACATACATGCTAGCTGCTTCTTAGTAGACTTTATATGGGAAATCTCAGGCCAGAAACTAAAGTTTTTTAAAAGTACCTCAGTGCTTCTGAGTCTGCTTTTACTTCAATTTCTTTGCTGCTTTTATTAACAAATCACATAAAGATTTCTCTCTTTTGCATATACAAAAAATAATAGGTAAACAGCTTTGCTGAGGCTACTGTTAAGGCACTAGGGTGTGGTAAAAGAATTAGAAATACCTTTCAAGTGTCTATTTAAATTGAGAAAGAAATGATAGATGTAAAACTAAATACAGAAAAATGCTGACAACGAGTATTGACTTCCTAGTGCGACTAAAGAGATTCCTGCAGCTTATCCATGGGCACTGTTGAGCTACTTCTGCCTCTTGCAATTTTTGTCCACATCAGTGATCACTTTAGGATATTTCATATAGGATTTTTGCCAGAGAAGGTGTAATTCATGCTTTGTAGGACAAAAGAGAAGTCTTCAATTTCATAGCAGTAGCTTCTCTCCATGTGACTTTTAGTGAAGTCACTACTTCTCATTGGCACATTTTTAGTTTCATGGTGTGCTTTATGAGACTACATCACATTGCTGCTTCCATCTGAAAGTTCAGAAGGCTGACTGCAATATGCTTCCTAAAATGAAGGGGTTTAAAATTTTACTCTAAGTGAAAATTAAATAATGGCTGTAAGTTTTACATATTTTGTGGTAGCATAAGGTGTATCCCTGCCCTGGCTAAATTTTCAGATGAACTAATTGCACCTGGATCAAGATGCATCAAAATATTCAGCAATTTATTTGCAGGTATTTAAAACCTGTTTGTAATCATGTTATCTGCTGGGGCAATGCTACCCATTCGTCACACTTCATTCTTCTTCATAAGCTTTTTGTCCCCCTGAGATTTTTCTCCTGAGCTGCAGTTGGAATTCAATAGATGTAAGGAATGACAGGAGATCTTAAACATTGAAGATAAAATTCTTAACACCTTTTAACAAAGCTGAAATCTTTCCTATTCTGTCCTGCCACTGTTGACTAGAGCTGGATTCACCCCATGAACCTAGAAATAAGATCCATTGTTCTTGAGAAAGAGATGCAAATGTCCCAAATTAATTTGGTTTAAATCAGCTTAAGTAAAAAAAAATATTTCTTTCGTCTTGTTCAGGAAAGCAGTCAAGATTTTGAGTCAGCTGATTTTGTGATCAATGAACCTGTTTGTGCTTGTTGTAGAAGACAGTGATACCTTCTTCCAAAACAAAACCTATATAAGAATTTTTGAAGGTGCCTTCTGGAAGTAGACTAAAATAGACAGTTGAAGGGTTAGTGCTTTCTCCTCTGAAAGAATAAAACTTAGTACAAGAAACATTTTATGCTTATCCTGAAAACCAAGAATACCAAGCTGGGGTATGACATCTATTTAATAGCTGCAAGCAGCAGTGTACTACACTACTTCGGAGCAAAATGTTGGCAGCTTTTCATTATGTTCCACTCTTCATAGGCTTCTTTGGTTTATGATAACATTTTCTGACTCTTTGTATCTTCTTCCATGTTTATTAATCTGCAGCAGAGGCTATTTGGAGTTGGATTGCAGTCTCTTTATAGGGCTTTACAGCTATCAAAGTTCAATCAAGTATGCTCCCCTCTTCTTTCCTTCCTCCTAAGAAAATGAATCAGGATGAGGAACTCTTTGGATGTCTTAGCTAAGCAAGTGACATCCATGAAGAATGGAAAGGTGACCAGGAATGTGGTGATGCCAGAAATGTCATTACACAGTACTTTTGTCCAAGAAGGAGAAAACCCAAGGTTTTCTTTGTTACTTGTCACTGATGAAGAGTGACTGATACATTGCAATGAGCAGTTTAAATGTCAAACAGCATCCCACAGTTGTATTGGTCATCTTCACCAATGTCCCTCAATTGAGGGACATTTTCCAGCCTATCCCATTGAGAGACAGAGATTGCTTCTTCCATCCAAAACAGAAGAAAAAAAAATAACTAAGTCATTCCATGATACTTGGTATTACATTGCTTTCAATTTTGGGGTTTGTTTTGTTGTGGGTGTGCTATAACAGAAGCAGTGTACCTTACCCAGCCATTCCATGGGTGAGAAGACCCAGGGTGAAGCACTAAGAGTGATTACACTGATCAATTGTGCATTAAAAAACTGAATTCTTTAAGAGTTTTGCTTTTACCTCGAACTGTAAAGACTGACATCTGCATAAGCAGCAGCTTCCCCCAGTTAAACTGACTCGTGAGCCTGCATCTCTTCTTCCACAGCACAAGATCCAGTTCCTTAATGCAAGGGCCCTGTTCTGAAAACACTGCTTGGTTTTGGGGTTTGTGGTCTACTCTGAGCTATTGCCTAAAAGCCTGGTTATGAAACGTTTACTATGGCAAAGCCTATTTTAACTTGCTGCCCAGAGGGCTGGCTGGTGATAGTGGAGGGTTTAAACCCTGGTGGGCAATCATTGTCTGCCCATTTTCCAATAGATATGTGCACTGTCTGAATACAGAAGTTTTTGCTGAACTTTTGCCTGGGTTGAAAAATGCTAAGCTTGAACTGACCACACATGGTATATTGATTTGGCAGCTGAATTCAGATACACAGAGGTACTGATCTGTTAAGACTCTTTTTCTAAAACATGCTGGTTTTGAGCAAATGTGGGTAGCAGGGCATTGTGAAGTGTAAGTGTCAGGAAGTGCCTTGAGGATCACTGGATAAAGGATGTTTGGTGTTCACAGAAGCAGCATTAAAGACTGTAATAGGATGGTTCAATGTCATTGTAGTCATAACTGCAAAGTGTTTCATCATGATTTTATAGAAAGTGCAAGGAAAGATACACCATTAAAGACAGAGCCCCACTAAACATTTATGGGGCAGATGACTTAGAGTTGAAGAAGTGAGTTAAACAGTCACATAATCTACAAACTGACCAGAATATAGCTTTTGCCAAATTGTAGGAAATTATCAGTGCATCAGGAAATTTGCAGGGCAAACACAGACTACAGTAAAAAACGACAATCAATTTTCAACGCCATGAATATTTTTGAGAGATTGAGCTCTAAAATGTATTTTTATTGAGTTTCTAGATTGTAATGAATGTGTCTACAGAATTTTATGCAAAGCTTGAGAGTTCAGCTGTTTTAAAATGATTTTTTTATATAGCAGTGATTATTTTATCTATATATTTAATAGAATTGTAAAACCATTTTAAGAGTACCTGTAAAATTCTATGTATGTGATACGATTATTTATTAATTATGACTCATGAGAATGAACATTAAGCTATGCATTGGTTGTGTCATCTATTTGAAAACTGGAAACTGCAAACAGGAGAAGAGCTTTTAATGAACAGCAGATCTGAAAAGCAGAGGAAATAACTGAATACATTTGTGTGATTCTTAAAGCTGCATAGCAATATGTCATTTTGTGATGTTAAACTTTCAGCTAAAGTTGCAAAATATACTGAGTGATTGAGCTACTTTCTTCCATTAAAACTTCCCGAGGCTGAAATTTCTACATGTTGATATTTGGCGCCTAAACACACTTAAATCCCATACATTTTCTGGACACTCCCAGTTTACTCCTGTTCAGTATGACTGTAACTTCTTTATTCAAGTAGAGCTCCACTGACTTTAAAAGGGTACCATGCTGTACCCAGTAGGGGTTTTTAGGGTTCTCTGCACTAATCCTCAAAGAATTTGAGCTTTAGAAGATTCACTTGGCCAGTGTGTGTGGTATCACATTCAGCCATCTAACACAATAATAATTATAATTGTGCATTATCACTTATGCTAGCTTTAAATACTTGGGAGTCCCTTCTTGCCAAGCACAAACATGAATACATCCAGAGATGTGTTCAGTTCCTCTACTTCTGTGGAAGTCAGTGCAACACATCTGTGTGCTAAGCACACACTACAAGATCTGGCCCTGGGGGCACTTAAATCAACATCAGACACATAGGCCAGGAAGTCACTGGAGCCTATGCAATGCCCATGCAAATCCAATGTACACCAACCATGCACCACTCACTTCAGTTACCTCCATGTTACACAGAGCGTTTGTTTGCCTAAATTCTGCAGAATCAACCCTCCAAAGAGAGGGAGTTAACATCTACTTCTGTCTTCAATTAAGCGAACAGCAGCAGGGAACAAATAACTGGAAAGCAAGGGTGAGGTTTCAGGCTGGGGTATGGCCATGGAAGTTCCCAAACTGCTACAGCTGAAAGCTCATACCCTGACAATAGGTTGCCTGCTGTTTCCATTGAGCTAATAGGTAGCAGATCTGAATGGAGGTAAAAACCACAAAATCCTTTGTATTTCTGCATTGTGCAAGTTTTTGTCAAGTAAATAACTTCCCCTGGCACACCACTGATAACACTAATTTACAGCTGCCCCAATTTACCATTGTTCCCATTCCAGGTTTGTATATAAACAGGACACACAGTGTGGCTTGTCCTCTCCCATTCCAGCCCAAGACCATGAAGCCATTCATGCAGGAGGATGGGATGCATGTGCATTCAATGATATGGAAAAGTCATGTTCTTTGTGGAGTAGCTCGCTTGCTCTGTCCATTGCTTCACACAACTCCAGAGCTCACAAAGGGTGAAAAATTAATCCTTATTTTTGCAAGTGCCATAGTCACTTCAGGGTTATCTTAACTGAAATTGTAGAACATCAAAGTATTTCTTTCCTCCACTAAATGTAAGACATGGAAAACCTCCTCCCACCTTAGTGGCGCTTTTGACAATTCCTTTCCAAGCAGCTGCTACTGCTGATACTGGAAAATGAGACCCATGCAATTTCTCTCCATAGTGGGGGGAAATGTCTTAAGTTTGTGTCTCTGGAACATAAAATTGGCTCCTGAGTGATTAATATTTTCTTTTTTTTTAATTTCTTTTTCTCCATGAAGAGGTTAGAAGGACCAATAAAAATTATTTTATCTTAGTAAGAGATACTATAACCCTATCATTCCAAGAAAGGCTAGTTCCTGGTCATCACTGCTGTGTAAAGACCAGGTAATGTCTTATTCCCCAGTTTCCTTAATTTCATTGGGCCTTCCTGGAATCTCTTTGATTCACATAATAGATTTGCTGTAGTTTGTACAGGGGGGTCCTTGGTCCATGGCCATTATTAAAACTGTAACAGAAAATCACTCTTGTTTATTTCAAAATGAGTGGTCTGATGTGAATCAAGTAACTTTCAATGTATATGCTGCTGAGTTCTTGAGAGAAACAATGGAGTCACATTTTAATGCCAAATAAGTTACACAAGTCAAATAAGTATTTTTACTGTAATGAAAAATTCAATTTGTACTTTTGTCTTGAACAAAACATTTTAGTAGGCATACCACCTTGTGCTATTGTATACCGCTGTGTAAAAAGCTGAATAAACTGTTTTACCTTTCTTGTTAAATTCTCTAGTTTAAAGTGCTAGATGGCTAAAGAGTTAATGAGGGACTGCATCCTAAATAAATAATTTGTAAGTAAGGAATGTAATATTTAAAATACATGTTTCTCTTTGGCAAGTGAAATGAGGAATGATGATTTTTTTAAAAATGAGAACAAATGCTGGGAGGATTTGAGTGGTGTCCAGATATACTGAAGGAAATGCATTTTCATGTACTATCAAATACATTTCTTCTGAATACTTTCTGTCAGGGGCTTGTATTGGATGTTTGCACTAGTTGATCAAAGCTAATTTTTGTGAGACAGAACTAAATTCTTCTGTATAGCTGGTAAACAAAATGTTTTTAGAAACTGTAATGCTGTTATAAGAATAGTATTTACTAGTGAATAGCTCCAATTTATTTTACAGAATCTCCAATTTTGAAATAAATGGACAGGCTTCCTGTATCTAATCTGTTACCTGTGGGTTTGTCTTGTGGATTCTAATTGTTCAATTTATTAATAGTTATATATTGTATCTACTATATGTATTATTTTTTATCTATTATACATTTTCAAGCCCAGAAACTCTAGGAGAGAAGACCTCAGTAAAGACTGCAAACTCATAAAGTGCATTGTTTCCCATTTGCCCAAAAAGCGACTTTTCATTTTGGAGGAAGAATCTAAACTTTTTTCTGGTCAACAAACAAATGGATTTAAATTGTTTATAAAGGGGAAGAATTACTAATTTATTAATGCATAGAAAATGGCCTTATAAAGGGAAGCCATGGGAAAGCTTACAGAAACAGTTGTGCTTAATTGTTTATTATTCTTACAATTTATTTATCTGGGCTGTTTCTATATATATTTTTAGATTTGGGGATTAGTAAATTACTAGCTGCAGCACCATTTCATATTTACTATGTACCTCCCCCTACACCTTAACTCCCTTTGGAGTACTTGAGAAAAAGAAAATATAGTACAATAGAGTTGGAATACAGCAGAATCAGCCCCATGATGTGTGTCCTGAAAAATATATCTAAATTAGATAAACACACTGAAAGGAAATGGAATATGGGAAAGATATAGGAATGCTTCCTCTCTAAAGGGTTAATGGGTATCACGCTTTAGGACTTGTAAATGTTCCTCTAATCCTTCCACAAAAATCAAATCATCTCACGTTTTCAAAGTGCTTCTAACCACTCCTGCAGTAGTTGTACCCGCCTATTGAACCACCCTCCCCCAAACCCAAGTGTACAAAGCAAAAGAATATTCATGCTTCTGTTAAGAATTTGGGATATTTGGGTCCAGTCCTGTTAGCAATCTAGATTTCCAGAGTCATAGAACAGTTTGGGCTGGAAGAGACTTTTAAATGTTACCCAGTCTACCTGCTCTGCCATGAGCACCTCCATCAAAACAGGCTGCTCAGAGACCTGTCCAGTCTGGCCAAATGTTTCCAAGGACAGGGCATCTACCACTTTTCATTACCAAAACTTTAAAATTTCTAAGTACGCTTTGGTTTTTTTGTTTTGTTTTTGGGGGTTTTTTTTGTTTGTTGGTGTTTGGTGGGTTTTATTGTTTGTTTGTTTTTGGTTTGTTTTTTTTTTTTTGCTACTGACACTGTGGTTAGTGGAATTTGCAAATGCACTGGGGAGGGTGCAAGTGTGTGTGGAAGCAAAGTAAACTTTTACAATGGTATGAGATCCAAACTTTAGTTCAAATTCAAACATAGTAAGACAGGAACCGTTGGACTGATTTTCTTTTAACTACTCTGGGATAAAAGTAATTCTGACAGAAACTCAAAAATAATCTCCCTTATCCCTGCTCTGTAATCACAATTACTGTAGCTTGAAGATGATGCACATGGAGTGTTGGAAACACACTGGATCCATCTGGATTTTGGCAGCAACAAAGACAAGCACAGGGTTCATTTCAGATAAGGAGCCCTCCACACAGTGAGTATGCACTTGGCTTGTGCAGGAGCCCAGACCTCCCAGGGATCACCTGTGGCCATCACACATATTCTTGTTGGTAGTGTAAACTGAAACCTTCATCCTCTCTTCAGGGCTAATTTTTCCCACTTACTAAACAAAAGCCAGCAGGAGCAGGAGAACCTTCAAACTGGTGAGTGCAGAGAGCAAAGCCTTTGACTTGAGCTGTGCTCTCCATGACAACACCAATATTTGGCGGTAATCTTTTCTTGAGTTGCTATTTCTACTGATGCTACAAGGATTATTTCCAGGAGAGCTAATTGCACAATTTGTGAGATGCTTTCTGTGACTAACTCCATTCCTTGGTGAGACAGTACCACTGGCTTACCACAGTCCTTGGCAAACCACACTTTATCTTGGAATATCATATAACACATGATCAAAGCAAAATGCATAGCTCCATCTGCTGTAAATACTTTGAATTTATTAATTTTCATTTCTTTTTTATGGTTGCTCTGTACCCTGGGGAACAGATTTATCACTGCTGATATGTATTTTCTGCATGTTAACAAGAAAAGACACACATGTAGATTTATACATTGTAAAGTGGTATTTCTTGGTTCTCAGGCATAAATGAGCATTAACAAGGGTATATCTCAAGGGCATCAGGAACTTCTGTTAACTGTTGTATGACAGCTCTTTTGCATTGTGCCATTGCAGCTACTTGTGAAATTGCTCCCCTCTTTCAGTAAAAAAAAACATCAGGTGAAGTCCTAGGTGATTGGAAAAAGGAAACCCTGCAATCCATTTTTAGAAAAGGCAGAAAGGAAGAGCCTTTCCCCCTTGCTCCTCTAGTTCCCTACTGGCACAAACCTGAAAGGAAACAGTGCAGGCCTCAGTTCTTCACAGGCTAACATCATCAGTAAACCTGGGCAAAACTTTTCCTTCTTGCTACCCATGTTCAGGAGATGTTTTTAGTCACACCAAAATCTTTTGTGACTCCCTCCTTTTTCTACTTTTGATGTATTTCTAAATTTATAGGAAAAATTAATCACAGCATCCGAACCCATTGAAGGTTTGATGGCATCAAAAAAAGCCAAAAATTCTTTCTAGAGGAGTTGGGAGCCAATTTTGGTTTAAAAATATTCTCTCTTTGTGAGGCATTCCAGAACAGCTAACAGAATTCAAAGCTCAGAGTTGAATACAAATCTTGCAGTTGACAAATTTTGTTCTCCATCATTTTTTAGCCACTGATGGCTATAGGGGGTCAAAAATTGAGTTCTTTCCTAACAGAACACTTCTTTTTCTCCATCCTTCTTCCTTACCATTGATTTAAATTTGTTTAGTTTCTTTAGTGATGTGTCACTGTGATAGACATACTTTAGAGACTGTAAGTAGAAGATGATGGAGATCATCAGTCTGAAGAAATCCAAGGAAAAAGCAAGGAACTCTGCCTGGGAAATGTTGTCAGGAGACAGAGGAGTCAGTTTCCAAATGATGTCAGCTCATATGCTCATGTCAGTAATTTAAAGAGGTAAAAAAAGAAAATATTACTGAAGTTTCTCTTGCACTAAAGAAAATATCCCTGGAATTACAAAGTCTGGGTCACTGAAGTAGGAAAGCATGCCAATTTTTTTTAATGCATTCTAGGGTGAGACAAAGATTCATGCAACCTAACACCTTTTTAGAATTTAAGCTTCAGGTTTAGAAATGGAATGTTCTTTCTTTCTTCCAACTTCCTTCTCTATAATCATACCTGCAGCTTTTTCTCATGATACATTGCAGGTGTTATAATTAGCACCGTGGTTTAAAACGTTTTCAACGCTCTTTCCAGCAGTGATTCTCAGCTAGGAGCTGGAAAACCCGGTAGTCCCCAGACTGGGGACTTCTTGAGAGGAAAACCTCAAGGAAAAATTTCCCAAGTGGAGCGCAGAATAGACACATCCTATCCGGGCCAGAGAAACTAGAACGCAACACTTGGGCACGCAGTGCCTCGGTGACTGGCAGCTTGTGTCAGAGCCGCACTGAGCCGGGCTGTGACAGGAGGGGACACCGGGGCTGGTACCGGGAGCAGGGAACAACAGAGGTCACCATTGTCTCAGCAAGGAATCTCTCCAGAGCAAGGAATCTCTCCAGACCCTGATGTGAGTGGAGCTGAAATGCCTGGTTCCCACCAGCGTGATTGGAGAGCTCTGTAGCATGAACAAAGACAATTCGTTGTGACAAAGTGATTTTTAATGTCAGTTTTCCTCTTTTCTAACCCAAACAGAATCTTTCTTTAATCTTAGTCAATAGAAAAAAACAGAAAAGCCTCCACTCACCATCCATTACTAATTTATTAAAAAGGGAGATAAATGTCTCTATTTCCTTGCTGTCTAACAACAGTTACCCCATAGAGTAAATATCAATATTTATAGTACTAAAGATACGGGGAAGGCTGTTACTTGGTACATTGTGACTTATTCTTTCCCAGATTTTAATAGTTGGGCAGTGTGTCCCTTTCGTCCCACAGCCTGTTTGTTTTAGTTTTAGGGTTAGTTGTGTGTTTTTTTACCAAACTCTGAATCCCAACCAGTTGGAAATATGTGGAATTTTTCAGTTGCGTTTCACATCTCACAAGTTCATCTCACATCTTGCGAGTTTATCTCACTTTAAAAATCTCTGTAAGGAATTTGTGAAATAACATAAAAGATAAAAAACATAAATTTTTAATTTGGGGTTAAACTCTGAGGGTGAGGTCTGATTACACAAATATATGACATCAAATATCTGTTTCTTAGAATAGAGAGAGGGTAATGGGGACAGGATTGTAAGGAAGAGCACAGATTTTATCCTGTGCTTTTATATCAAAAACTCCTGTCAGCCAGCAGGCTCAAGGAGGAAATAGCTGTGGAGAAAGACACCCGATTTTATAAGAAAATAACTTCCAGAATTCTCCTGGTATTTGTCTATTTTGTTTTCTAAGTATTCTGCTTGCTTTCTCTTTGAACCTACTTGAAATGGATAAAATTAATTCTTTAACCATGGCCTGCACTAAGGAGGGTTTCTTTCTGCTCTATTTCATGTTAGAAGGAATCAAGAATGCCAATTTCCTTCAGTACTTCAGCTAAAATTGGAAAAATAGACCCATATGCTCTGACAGTTCCCACTGGATAAGACGGAACAGCTGCTCTTCTTCCTCAGCTTTTGTCATGGGATATAATTATTCTTCCATCCATAAAAAAACAGAAGGATGCCCTTTCAATCCTATAAAAATACCCAGTACTGTAACATTTAACAACAGAATGGCAGGCACTTGAGAAGTTGTGCTCTAAACAGCAGCAGAGGTTTGTGCCAAGAAAATACTTAATTTGATAATACCCCAGGCCTCTAGATCACTTTGAATCTGAAGTAATTTTACTCCGATTGTTTTAAATGAACCTTAGGAGCGCTCTAGTCAGCTTTATTTTTCACACTGATTTTGCAGGCATAGCTGTGTTAAAATGGTTGTGTTACAATGGCAAGTCCCTGGAAGAGAGCAGATGGAAGGAGGAAGCTGGACATCCAGCAACAGATCTTCCAGTGAAAACACACTGCCTTCCACACAGCTTACAAGGGCACTGGCTGGCCAGCAGTGGTATCGCATTTATGGCCATCTTCTTTATCAGGCATCAAGGTCGATCACCATCCAGTCCTTGGGCAAGCACATGAGATCACAGGAGACTCTCACTTGATCCCCTGGCTTAACACAAATGTAACTCATTCACCTCTGCCTGAAGGGTTTTGGTGGCGAGGAAACCTTACCCTACACCAGCTGTTTAATTCCAGATATTTCAGGGCACTTCTAAAAATATTTAGTAGTAACATCTACTAGATCAATGGAGTGTTGCCAAAGTACTGGAGTGAGACCAGTGCTCCAGGCAGGCAACAATCTGCCTCACGCAGTGACAGAAGGCAATGCTGTCTTGGGAGCCCACACAACCGAACCACATTCAGCCGTCCTTTCTTCCACCTTCTGGGCGCTGCACCAGCAAGGACTGAAGGCTCCCCAGTGGAAAAGTGGCTCTTTGCCCGTTGGCAGGGAGGTGACTTCTTATGGAAATGGCCACCAGTTGTGGAAAGGTGGGATTTTTGTTAGAGAGCAACTCAGCGCTGATGAGGGAGGGATCACCAAAAGGGATCACCTTTTCCCCCTAGGGCCTGTAGTGCGAAAGAACAACCCCATACCCCCACATCCGGCACTCCGTGACGCTCAATGGCACAAGGAGCGAAGGTCGGGCCCTCGGCCCCCCGCCTAAGATGGCGGGCACCGCCCTCGCCTCAGCGCCCCCCGCCCCAGCGCGCGAGACCCGCCCGCCGCGGGCACGGCCGAGCGCCCGCTCCGCTCCGCCGGGGGAGGGGCGGGAGCGCGCACGCACGTGAGCGCCGGCGGCTCTCCGGCAGTCACTGTATCCCGCCCTCCCATTGGCCGCCGGGCGAACCTTTCACCTTTTACCCGGCTGCGGCCGCCAATCGCCTGCGTCCTCTCATAGCGTGTGGGGATGCGGGGCGTGCGGACTGCGCAGGGCGGAATTCTCGGAGCGGGGTTGCGCCGCGGGCGCTGGGCGGCCCCCGTTGGTACGGGCGGGAGGGGCGGAGGCGGCGCTCTGTTTGCGTAGCGCCGGCCGTAGCGCAGGGGCAAGGGAGGGAGGGGGAGGCCGTCCCGGGCCCAGGTGAATGGAGGGACCTGACAGCTGCGGGGACTGAGGCGGCGGCGGGGAAATGGCGGCGGCGGGAGCACAATGAGACGCGGCCTGTTGTAGGGAGAAGCGCCAGGCTGGGTCCCGTCCGAGCAGGTAGGAGATGGCGCGCCGGGAGCTGCATGGCGGCCGAGCGCGGGTGTGTCGCGCCCGCTGGCCGCAGCTCCCGCGGCCCCGGCGCCGCCGCCAGCGGGGTGGGATGGCGGCAGCCCGTCCCTCCCTCCCGGGGCCCGGGCAGTGCTGCCCCGCCTCCGCCCCAGCGGCCGCCCGCGCCTGGGCCCCGCGATCGGCCTGGGCAGCTCCCCCGGCGCCGGCGGGGCCCGCTCGGCCGGGCCTTGCTGCGGCCCCGCTCGGCTTTGTCTGTGAGCGGCGCCCCCCGGGCAGCCGCGCCGGAGCCTCCTGGGGCTCGGGGCCCTCCCGCCGTGTCGGGGAAAGCAGTGGCGGGTGGTGAAGCAGATCAAACTCAGCAGTGCTGATGTTAAAGGCGGTATAAAAACGTCTTGGCTCTTCTTTGCTTCCTTTCCGTCCTTTTCCAGGGTAAATTAAGGCAGCGTGATTAAAGGCAGACCTTCTGCTATGTGGATGTGCGTGAAAAGTGCAAGGTTAAGAGACACATTTTTGCACGGGACTTTGTTGCTGTGTTAGGTGATATAGATGTAGCCCGCATGAGTAGAAAATAGGGGTGATACTCATATCTAATAAAAAAGAGGTATTTTTTTGTGTGCATTATGCTTAATAAGAATTTAGTGTTCAATAAAAGTGACTCTCAAAGTGAATAGTGAATCTCGGTTACCTGCTGACAGTCCAGAGGATGTTTGGCACTTCAGATCAGCTTTGAGTATTTTTGATGTTAAGATTTTGGTCTTCAAATTAGGTGGTTGGCTCAAGTGGTGAAAGTGTGTAGGTTGGAAGATTGTCTTCCGTTTTCTTTCCGTAAACGTGTTAATCAAAAGTTACCTTTGCAGACACTCAGTCTGCCCTGTATTTTATGTGTTTTCTTTAAATAAGCCACTCTGGATGCTCTGTTGAAATGCTGACTGCACGTGCGTGTTCTGTAGGTGGTGCTTGTTTTAGCAAGTTCATACAGACACTAACTGAAATTCATTTCATAACTATTCCTCTCTCAGAAGAGTCTTTCTTATTGTCTATCTCCACACTGTGGTCCATGAGCTTTGAAGATGCTACTAGCAGTTTTCAGCTGGAAGGTGCTTTTTTTGCATGTTTAATAATTGGATTGTTACTTTATTAATTGGTAGGGTTAGAAGTATGTATATATTTATTCAGAAGCGTTGACCCTGAATTAGCTGCTGCTGTTCTTCAAAGCATCCTGATAATTCAGTTCTGTGAAAGTGGCAGGTCAGTGCTTGGCAGCCACAAAGCAATTAATACGAGATTTAGCAATTAATTGAGAAGGCAGTGACATCAGTGTGTGATTGTATAAACCTGTTCTCAGCCCACGTGTTTAATATTAAACGCAGTTTGGGTATTTTCTCTTTATCTCCCTTCTAATTTAGAAAGGTTGTATTAGGCTAGGAGAAGCGTAGATGGAGAATTGGCTAGGGCTTTTCACATGAGGAAGGACGTACCAGTGAAGGGATAACAAACATCACAGAGGGAGTCATGAAGAAAGTAGAAGAGGGAAATGTTGATTGTTTGCTTGTTTCTCATGTTTTTGAAGGATCTCTGTATCCGACAGACTGAACACAAATGTGATACTCCTTTACACTGTGTGTAACTGACAGACGTGGTGCATCAGTCTATTTGGAATGCCAGAAGTTTACCAGACGGTTGAAACAATTAATTTGTAGTGAAATTCATCTCAGGCTCTAAAGAGCAGAGGATCTTTTCAGTCTTGGCACACACCAAGGTGGCTGGTCCTTGGAAGGTGCTTCTGCCTGCCCTGCAATTACACAGCTCCATACGTGTCCTCCACTGGTTACTGGTAGGAGGAAGCCAACCAAGCTGTTTTGTCTGTTATATTACACTAATGTTTTTCTAAAAGTTATACTTTTTTCTTTCTTTCTTCTTAAAAATACGTTGTTCATCTGTAGCATACAAATGGAAAAAAACCTAAAACCTACTGTTCAAAAACAGATGTATTTTCGTGTTTTTTGGGTTTTTTTTTTGTAGACAGTACCTATTTCTCCTTTCCCACCTCAAAAATGTGCCAAGTACTTTGCCACTTTTTCAGCAAGGTGTATGGATTTGCTTCAGCACAGGTGCTCAGAGTCTGAGTGTATCTGATCTATTCTGGCTTTCAGTATGAACTAATTAAATGTGCATTGATCTGTACTGAATGCAAATTACTGCAAACCAAATGAAAATACATGCATTCTTAAAAGAGCAAGGAGTTATTAAGCAGAATGGATAAAACACTGAAATAATTTGATTTCTCTTCAGATAAGCTCTAGAATAAAAGTGAGAGCAAGAATTCGGGAAGATTTTGAAAAGGATTCTAGGGCTTTAGGGTCGATGAGCATTACAGTAAGTGCAAAGACTACAGACAGGTTTTTTATTTTGGGGCATAGGTTAATCTATTGATACCAAAGGGGGTTTTCCCTTTTTTGCTTTTATATATTCTCTATATTCTTTACATATATATTTGTAGCTCTGTAGCCTTTTATTGCATTTGTAGCTAGTATTTTACCTACTCCTTTGGACAGAAAGACAAAAGAAATTCCCCAATGGCACCAAGCCCTGGGGGTCCAAGGCTAGGTCCTCCGGGAACTGCGGTCAAAATGACTTCTCCAGACACATTTTTATGAACAAAGTTTAGTTATTATCCTAGGGGGAGTTTCAGAAAAAGGTAGAACCAGGGGGGAGTTACCTCATCACCTATGTCTCTAGTTGGGGATTCTTGTAGATGATGTTTCTAAACATACAGAAATTGTATCTGCTTTATTTTATGTGTGCATCTTTGGCACTTTTCATCCAGCATGTTGTGCACCATAAGGACCCTTGTAGAGGTGACCCCTTTTTGTCACCTGTGTCTGGTTTGTGATTTTAGGGCCAGTGAAAAGGCATCACTATCAGGCAGCAAGTAGAGCTTCAGAACATTCTGAGATAGATTGTTGTGTTGTCCATAATTCTCTCTGACCTTTTTCCCTCTCATGTAGGTAATACAGACTAGGGACTGTGCTGAGCATGGTTGGTTGTTGGCAGAACAGCAAGGTGGCTCCAGTGCCCCAGTGCCTGACTGTGACCAGCCGCTGGCCATCTGTATCCCATCACCTTCATGTGTTCAAATAAATTCTTCAGACTGATAGAAGTTTGGTTTTATTTATATAGATACTTTTAGGAAGTGCTGCTTTTAAAGAAAATAAAAGTGTAATTAGAGTGTTGTGCAAAACAGGAGCTTCTGTAAAATGTTTGGAATGTGTTTTTAGAATGCTATGTCCTGAAGGCTAAGAATAGTTGGAGTAGAACAGAAAGCATGATTTTGCTTTATACCTTCCTCACATCTATTTTTTCATCCTTTTAGCCTTTTGTGAGTACCTTATGTATTGTGATAAACCAGAAGAGAAGAAACTTGTTATATAGTAAAAACTAAAAGTTCATTTTTTAGCTGAAGTTACAGTCTTTGTTGACATTTCAAGTTTTGGTGTCTAAACTGTATTGACTGGGGGGTATCGTGGCTTTAGGACTGTTACTAAAATAAACATTCTAGAAGACTTAATCTAGAGAACAAGGTAGTGCCCACTTTAATGTGTGCCATATAATAATATTAGGTAAACTCTTGGTTTTGATAGTTCTTGCATGCTTATCTAGTAACATAATGCATGTTCACTAGTATATTTGGAATTCCCTTCTTATTTCTGCTCTGTATTGCAGACTGCATTAGTTAATCAGTTTTCCATTATATTTGTTACCTTCAAAATCATGCAGTCAAGAAGCAGAGAACTGAAACTCGTGTCAAGGAATTTACTTGCTTTGTTTCACAGCTGGAAGTGTTGAAAGGCTGTTCTCTGATGGAAAAGAGAAGAAAGGGCAATATTTTGCAGTTTCTCCTGTTGTAAATACTCCTGGATCCAAGAGACTTCAGTGCTGCTTGTTGTGGCCCTTCCTTGAAGTGCAGTACACTTGCCTGTTTGTGATCTGTGTTTTGGTTGGCATAGGTGTTACTAGTGAGTTCCTTCTTACCAGGACAGAAAATCAAGAGTTCTCTCTTGATCTTTGGTAGTAGAAAATCTTGGTTTGCTGTGCGTTCTTCTCTTTATGTCAGTGACTCAGTACTTCTGTGCTGTAAGCTGGCGGGATCAGTTTCTGCCCATGTTTTAAATATTCTGTTATTCTTTATAAAGGATTCATTCCTTTGGGTTCATTGAATGAGTGTGAGAGATCTGAGGAGCACCAGGGTGGTTTCTGACTTGAAGGGTTGGTTGCTGGAAGCAGGTGGTCAGTTTGGGACTGACCCAAGCTGGCCTTGGGATTTCTTTGTTTGTTTTAAATATCAGTATCATTGTGTTTTTTCATTTGTTTAAATGCACACACAAACATAAAAAAAAAACCCGACCCCAAATGCATGTTTGAACCAACCCCTTATTGTTAGTTATTGAAACCTGATTTCTGGTGCCTGTGTCCTCTTTTGGATTCTGATTCTTGATAATTTATCAAGCCATGTAGCAGCCTTTTCCTCAGCTGAGATGCTAGTAAATAGCTGGGTAGCAGTAAAGAAATTGGTCTTAAATATAAGAATTTCAGGATTCTGTTTTTGAAAACTGAATTGGAGATTTAGGCCTGCCCACTTATTGATTGCATAAATCCCTTTTTCTTAGGAAGTGAGGTAAATACATTTTGCTTTTTAAAGTTCATTTTTTTGATTCCATTGAGGTGATTTAGCTATGCAAGCATGTCTGGGCTGGCTACCTTTGCAATTCATGTTTCTCTTTCATTTGCAAAGTCTGCTTGGTTTCTGATCTAGACCAAATTCCTTACAGCTTTCTTTGAACTGTTACTGGCCTTTATGATCTTTCTGCTCTATATTTTTTGTTCAAGCAGAAATTATTGAAAAAGGCTTAGCTATCTATCTAAAGATGAAGTTGCCTTGTAGTTTGTAGTAAAAACTTCTAGAGGTGGTCTGAATTCTAGACAGCACCCAAACCATAGAAGGCCCAGCTTTTCTCACTAAATTTTGGCAAGTTAATTCAGGTATTTTTGTTTTACCTCCTCTTTTGCGTTTAACTTTCAAGTGCATAAATAAAAGGCATTTTTCAGATACTTATATTCTGCATACCTTAAAACATTCAAATGTGTTGAATCTTACTTCTTAACTGGGGCTTTTTGAATTAATAATATTAATTTTTAGTATATCTTCTTTATTCAGGATATTAGTGTCTGGGATCAATCTTAAGTAAGACTTTTAATTCCTCACTGAAGCTGTGTCTTTCTGAGCAGGCAAACTTGTTCTTTGCTATATCTTCATGGTCAATGGCTACCAGGCTTTGTTTCTGGAAGAAGACATAAAATGAATGTGCTTACAATACAAGCAAAAGTCTGGTCAATTTTTTTTAGTGACCCACAACCTTTGCCATCTTTCAACTGAAATTAAATGCTCATATTGTCAACTTGCTACATAACAGAGGTCATATCCCTTCTTAACAACTTTAAAATTTGTTTTGGGGCAAAAAAAAACTATGCTTCTCCCTTTGCCCCCAGCTACTGAAGATAATTTTTCATGATTCTTGCTGTCTAACATAGTGCTATCTCAATGACCTCCAAGACTGTAGAAACTAAATTACTATTGGAGATAGATAATGGGCATAAAAAAATATACTGCTTCTTAAGACAAAAATACCCCAAACAAGCACACATGTAAACCTCTGTTTCTGGTGTGTGTTTTTTGAGTCCTCAGGATGACATGTGTGTTCTTGTCATTTGTTCTTCTTGCTGCTTATACTTTCCTTGTTTGTGTGAAACAAAGTAAGAGGAAAATTGGAATCTGAATGTTTTCTACCAGTTTAATGAACAGAGTCAGCATGAATGGCGGAGACTGTAAGGGGGAAGTGACAGAAGCTTGTTACTGAGAGCCATGGGATTATCTTTGTATCTTTTTCATTGTTTCTACAGTTACTGCCAGCAAGGTCTCGTGGACAGCCTCACAATTTTTTACAACTTGTAAAAAAAGCGTGTGAGGAAAGTTTTTCTTTTCGTCATTGTTCCTAAAGAATATTAAACTCTAAAGAGAGATAGCAAGCTGTGAGTGATAGGGCAGCAAGAAACTGTCTGTATACTTTCAAAGATTATAAATCAAAACATAAAAACATACCCAGGTATTTCCAGAAATGTATACCCAGTCTATCCATAGGTTTATATAGTGAATAGATAAGTTGATTTGTTTACTGTGCAATCAATCACAACGGCTCTGAGTTAATTAAATCTTCCACTGCAGAAGTGTGGCTGTACCACCTACTGAGGGATTTGAAAGCAATGGGTTTGAGGCATGATGGGTGATGAAGCTCTGGAGGAGAAAGTGTGTATTTTTTAGGAAAGTAATGCATTTTTATCTTCAAGTATTTAATTGAAAAAAGGATTGGAGGAATGCCAAAGACATTTATGAGCTCCCTGGGTCTTTGAAAGACATATGATCAACTTCCAGGAGATGAGCAATTTTCCCTGTTGTAGTCTTTGCATAGTTAATGCTTTGCTGTGTTGAAGTTAAGAAGGTAAACCTGCCTTGATTAATAGTAAGTTATCTGGAAAATGGTCTTCTAATGACTGTGGGTTGCCTAAACTGAGTACAGGATGAGTTTTTAGTGACAAAACTCATGATTCATTGAAACTGTCTACTGACCAGTTGTTATCTCAGCTGATGAGGGTCTGCAAGGAATTATTGGACAATTTTGGGGCATGTGGTGTCGGGCATAAGGATGAAGCAGGTGCTGATCTCTGACAGGCATTTGGAGTAGTGTGCCCCTAGTGCTACTAATGTATTCATTGCCAGCTGATAGGAGTTGGTCAAACCCTTTATCGGTTCATCCCCTCACTGCAGTCTGCTGCCTGTAGGTGTTTCCTCTGGCACCACTGAAATCATTTTGGACCACAGAGGAAGAAGTTTTGGGGTTGGAATTTTTACTGATCTCTGTAACACAGTTCAGCAGCAGTTGGCAATAGAGAAAAGAAGCTGGTGTCTGATTTTAAATTGCACAGTCAAAAACCTGTTGAATCCAATTTCCTTGTTTTCTGTAATGAAGGTGTTCAAGTGACTGTCAAAGTGGATGGCAACCTCCTCCTCATGGCAGCTCTAATTCTCCTCTGATCCATATCAACTACTTAATTCAGCTGGCTGAGCCAGTAGAAAACTTGCCGAGGTCAAGGGAAAAAAATTGCACTTGGTTGTATTGTCCTGAGCTATTTTTCTGCCAGAAAGTCAGACAAGTGTCAAAGCTGTTAGAGAAGGGAAGGAGCAGTGACAGTGGGGCTCCTTCATTGAGCACTAGGTTGTCATCAGACTGGATCTACAGTCTCATGAAAGCCAATCTCTAACTACTACTTCTCACCAATTAATTAAAATAATTGTATCATGTTTTTCTCAACTTTATACTTTCTCTCTTGCTGTTAATAGCTGCTGTTATAAACAAGTGTGTTATGATAGTAGTTTTGTGGGTTTGTGCTTGAAAATCATTAGTGGTAAATCCAGGATAGGCACAAAGTGAGGGGAAAACTATGCTATGAAAATTAAATTTAAAAAAATTGTATTAACAACTTCGTTTTTTTTACTAATAGTACTTCTTTAGCAAGTACTATTCTGAGATATGAACAACTTTTAAATAAAAGTAACTATAATCAGTGCAGTAATCAAGATGGAGCACTTAACGAGACTAATTCATCTAAGAAACACTTTATTCTGTGTGTTTTCTTTCATTCTGTTATGGTCTGACTCGGCTGTGGTCACAGATGACTTGGGAACAGTTGTGAGGGCAGCAGGTAGATGGAGGAGAGAGTGAGTGATGCTTTGGGGGTGTAACAGTGCTTGTACTAAATGCATGGTAAATGCAGGAAGCCTTTATTATACAGTGTTTTGTCTTGCTGCTGAGTGAAAATGAAAAAAAAGTGATAAAATGAAAAGAATATTTCCTGTGCTTTGTTTACATCAGGAATTTATTTTTCTCTGATTGTTTTGGAAACATTTGTACAACCAGCTGCAGATTTTTATAAGCATATTTGGGGAAGTAAAAGTGAAATACCAATCTGGTGAAATGATGGGATGTAAAACCTCTGCACATGCCACATTCTTAATCCTACTAAAAGAGGAGTAATAAGGTCACTCTTCTCGGTGACAGCTTGCTCATAAGGATTTAAGGCACTCTTCCTTTTCAATGTACTTCATTGCTTTAGTTTATTAGTCTCAGTTTCTCTCACGTCTTGTCTGTGCAACAAGGTCAAACTTAATTTTTAACTTAAAAATCACATACCTTTAAAACTTTATTTCAAAACTACTTTCCTATTACAAGTCTTAGAAGCCTAGATGTTGGTTTTTGGTTTTTTTTTTTTTTTTTTGCTTTAGTGGTTAGGGGTTTTTTTTTCACCAGTCTTAGTATGTATTTGAAGTAGCTTAAATTGTAAATTAGGAAATTATGAAAAAGGTAATTTCTTAAAATCATTAGTTAAAGAGAAGTGAGAGACTTCCTGTTCAGTGTTGAGAAAGCAGTGCTGAGGAAGAAGAGAGAAATCTCCATTGAAAGTTAGGCATGTAATCTGCTTAAGTCATTCTGGAAGTCATCAATTACCTGCCTCTTTAGGCATCTTAATGCATCTATGTATGCCTACTCAAATAAGCTGCTCATTAGCTGATGAAAGCAAATGATTAGTCAATGAAATTGAAAGTCACTTGTATTTAAATATTTATTCTGAATAATTTCAACTTTTATTATTATAAATGTAGTATAAGATTGCATTAATTGAGTTATAAATTCTTTTCAAATACACCAGAGTATGCAGGGGGAAAGTTGTTCTATGTAATTCAGTATAACAATTAATAAGGGTAATGGTGTGATTGCTGCAATGTTGATGGCTGTGATGCTATTCTTCTACTTAGTCAGATGCCTGTATAGTGAATCAGCCTAAATGTTACCAATATGGATGCAGTCGTTTCTAAGGAAAACTATAAAACCAATGTAATTTCCCAACTAATAGGGTAGTTTTGTAATAACCCTAGATTTAAGCTTTCCTAGTATAAATCTGGGATGCTTACCAGTATGCATCAAAATTGAGGATGTTAATACCTCTGATTTAATTTGACTTGCTGTGTTGACATGTTAATGGTGGAGTAATTAACTTTAAAATGCTTGATTATGCCTTCTTGATAAAAGAAATTATTTGGTATATAAAGAGTTATAGTAAGGTTTGGGGGTTTTATATTTTTTTTTTTAATCTGAGGTATCTCTGCTTTTCCAAATCTTTGATTGCATTCATGTCTTTTTTGGTTTGCTTCTAGAATCTTGCACCTTTGCTTTAATTCCCTCATAACTAATTCAAGTTCTTAGTCGCTTGCATGCTCCCAGTGTTTCTTCTGATCCCTGCAGTCTGACTGTGTGTTCATTACTGCTGCCCTTCACTCCTGTGCTGCTTCATGGATGTCTTCAGAGAGTCTGGACTTGCTTGATCTCTGGAGAGGCATAGTCTGACCTGCTGGAATTGGTCATCTGCAGGGTACTGTGAGAATAAATGTGGGTAAGAAAGTACTCTTAATGCAGTACTCATCATTAAGTGAAAGAGTTGATACATGTTCAGAGCTGCCCAGGCTGGAGGAGTGATACAGTGATAACTGTGTGAGTTGGGATGTGAATTTGAATTTTGTTTCCCCCATTCAGAATGGAGGAGATGAGTTCTACTGCTTATCTCATTCTTCTGTCCTTTCAGGTCATTCCTTGTCAGTCAGCAGGAATGTGCCTGCCAGGCTGTTACTGTGTTCTTCTGGTTGGCCTTAATAGATCCAAAGTAGGAGCTGAGCACAGCAGCAGCAGAAAGGGGAGGTAGTCCAGGCTCTGCCAATGCAGCTGCTAGGCAGCCTCACAATTTGGCTGCATTTTTTTCTGAAAATTGAGAACTACTGAATTAAGAAAACACCTCAGAGGTTTTGCTCATAGTTGCTTGATGTTGCTACTTAATGTTGCTGCAATCAAGCTGCTGTACTTCTGGTAATTAGATGATACCAGGCATAATAATTGGTGGTTTGGCAACATCAATGCAAACTGTAGCTAATGTGGTAAGTACAGGAAGGAATTCTTTCTTTCACTTTGTATTTTCTGGTTTTTAATAACCAGGATTTGTGGAGCCAGTAATCTTGAATACAGCAAAATCTGCACTGTTATTTTTGACAGGAGTCTCTACTCAAACTTGTATGTTTGTGTTCTGCTCTGAAATGCAGAATTACTGACTGAATTACAGGACTGTCTGTTAATATTACAGAAGTAAGGAACTCAATTCAACTAATGGCTGTGGACGAGGGTCCTGTACATATGTGTGTCTTTTTTAATGTAATATTGTGTCAATAATACAAACAGGGACTGGAATGGAAACCAGTTTAGGAATATATTAATTCTGAGTTGTGCTTAGCGGAAGAGTTAATTGACAGGTTTAGTACTAAAGTAACTTTGTTATATTGCTTCCAGAACCCAGCATAGTGTCAGAAACCTTCAGCTGCACTATTTACAGGGATTTAACTCCTTTAAAACATTATTTCTCAGGCCTGAGTAGTTTTAGATAATAAAATAAAAAATTGAATTAACAATAATTTAGTTTCTTTCCTTCTAAATTGCCTCTATAATAATTTTAAATGAGTATTCAGTAAATACTATATCCAGTATTTACAACTGCTTTAATGTCTGGAACAGTCCTGTCATTTGCATATCTGGGAATGCTTTTGTATATACGCAGGAATAACTCTCACTCCATTCTGGAAAATTAAAGGTAAAAAGTTACCTCTACCTTCATGCCTCCCAAATATTTTTTTTAATGATTGCTGTAGCAAAGCAGCTTATTTCAGGTTTTAGAGCTTTTGTTAGCATTCAGTCAGCAGGAACAACTTACATATATTTTTTTTAACCCACATAATTAAGAGTATCCATCACTATATTGTGTTAGCAGACCTAATGTAGAAAATTGGAGTAATACTGCCCTGAACTGTAATCTACATTTGGCATAAGGGAAGGATACCTATCAATATACATTCAGAGAACTCTCTCAAGGACACCTGTTTTCTCAATTTATTCTTTTTCATCCTGAATTTGTTCTGCTACTGAGCAAGATCGATGGATGAATCAGGGATGGGTCTGTTTTCTGATTTGGATCTCTGCAAGGTTTAGTGGTGCTTAGTTGCAGCAGGATTGGAGCTAAGGGACCTTTATGAACTGGTTAAACCACCTCCTCTTTTAGCAGTGAAGTATGTTTGACCTTGTTCCAGCTTTCATGGTTGATCATAATATGAAAAGCTCTCAAAGAAGGAAAGAAAATATAAAGTTTCTCAGTCAATATTTGGACACCTCTGACCCCACATATCGGGGAAAAGAAGCTGTCCACATTGCGTTTTGTAGAGCTTAAATATTTTTATTTTTCAAGTTCAGTTAGGATTCCATGTTTACTCCTAAACCTAAGAATTTGATTTAAGGCATCTATTAAAAAAGAAGCTTTAATTGAAGATAAAAACCTTTGGAGTTACTTAGCACAAGAGGAAATCCTCAAGTCTGTACAAATCATTCCAGTTTTTCCTACCAATAGCTCAGGGCTGACAGTGCACAGAACAAACATGTCTTATCTTGTAGGTATTTTTACCACTTTGCCTTAAATAAGGGCTTCAGCTCTTCTGTCACTACCTTTTTGCCAGGTAAATTGTTGAATATTTTTGATTCAGCTTCAGTGTTGTGTCAGTTGTTTTGAAAAGTCAACAGTGCTCCAGATAACCTGTGGTATGAAATTGCTACATGAGGCTTGAAGCATTTTACTGGTAAAATGTAATATTTATGGCTTCTCACCACTTTTCAACCCCAGCCAGCGTGCAAATATTTGCTTTATTGGACAATATTGAAAAATAAAGATTGCATTAAAAGATAAAAGCTGTTAATTGGTAAGATCTGCTGAAGTCTTATATTATTTTAACTGTAAAGAATATGAAGGAATGCTCTTGTTCTAGTCTAAATGTGTGTATTTACATAGAGGGAAATAACTATAGCTTCTCCACTTTGGAATTGAGTCACATTATTTTACATGAGGCACATTTATTCTGCTCGTGTCTTGTGTGAGAGCCCTTGCAACACTCTTGGTTTGCCACAGAGCATTTTCATAGGATTGTAGAATTCCATATGATTTAGGGAAAAGACCCCTAAAATTCAGTTATCAATGTAAGACTGTCCAGTCCACCCAAAACCATGTCCCTAAGGGCCACATGGACACATTTCATTAAACACCTCCAGGGGTGTTGACTCAACCTGGTTAGCATCTTCACCTTTACGTATTCTTACATATTCCAAAAGAAAAACAAAGACAAACCCAACAAGAAGCAAACAAAACACAAATAACAACCTAGTGGGCCTATGGAAATGTCTTTGAAAGTTAATTCACATATTTTCCTTCAATAAAATAATCAAGTGTGTTTTTTTGTTGTTGTGGGGTTTTTTTCTCTTTGATGAATTCTCGACAGCTGAGGAGCTTTGAATGTCCTCTAAATTTGGGAAGAAAAAGGTTTCTTTGTACTACCTATTTTTATTAATTTAATACTGACTTTATCCCAGCTTCTTTTCATTAGAGAAAATTTCAGTAGTGTGCCTACAAGTTCACTTCGGGGAAAGGCCACGTGAAGCCCAGTAGTCTAACTGGTGAGGAGTTGTTCTTTTTTAGGATGAAATTGAAAACAACAGAGCATAAAATGTGGAGTAAATAATGTGCTACCCAATATATAATACACATTTTAAGGTTGCACTAGGAAGAGTTGGTTTGATTCACCATTGATAAATACTTTTTTATTTTGTTAGTGTTTTTATTGAAACTAGGGCTAGCATTTGAGCGCCGGTTCTTGGGTGGTACATAAATTGATATGGCTAACTGCAGTAGATGTGATCACTCATTTTAGAATTGATACAAGTTTTAGAGCTTGATTTACAATCCAAATGTCTGCTGGCCTTGCATCATACAATTAAGGACTTCAGAGAAAGCCTTTTGTAATGTAGGGAACTTGGTAATTTTGGCTGTTGTGGCGCAGTGGTAACAGTGAACTGTTGAATACCCCTGTTTTGAGGAGCTTGACTTTCAGCCCCATGCAGAGAAAGGGTTTATGTTTATGCAAATAAAGGGATTGAAGTCTCCACATGGGGTTATATTCAGGGGGCAGCTGCTGCTTTTACTTATCCAAAGCAAGAATAATTAATGCTTTGGAACTGTACTTGCCTCACAGCTTGCCCCCAAATTGGGGAAGAGAGAAATCCCTGCTCTAATGTCTGCTTAATTGCCTTCTTGTAGAAAGACATAAGTGCCTGAAAAGCTTGAACATAACCTTTAAATTAACTAAATCGTTACAAGTAAATAATTTGGTACCCAACTAAATGACCAAATGATAAATAAATTCACAGATATGGTCAGTTATCCCTGCAAGTGATACTGATATTATAGTTACCCATAAATTAGAATGTACACATCGAGCTGCAGTTTTCCAATGCAGCAAAAACCCCTCAAATATGTGGCATAATTTAATTCTAATTGTTGTTAAAACCAACGCATGTGTTTCAGAGTGTTTGTATAGGTCAGATGCTTTTATATTTAGAGAGGTGTGTGTCCTGAGTATAATTCTTTTCCTGACTTCCATGAAGGCTTGGGTCCTTGGATGTCAAAGAATATTTTGCTTTCAAATTAATCTGAGGCAGTAGGGAGTTTGTACTATGGTTTCTGATGTAACTTTATTGTTTGTACCATAATAAACCAAAGAAAAATAGTTGAAATATTAAGTTGCTGAAATAACAAAAGGAAGAAAATGATAAGTCCTGTTCTGTAGTCACCCCTTCCCCCCTGCCCTCAGCAACCAGCTGTGATTATAGAGGCAAGATGCTAGCCCACATGTACTTTTTCTTCCCAATAATAAATGAAGTTTTTACCTTACCCCCTAAAGATCATGCAGGACTTTGTTCCTGCTGGAATTCAGTTGTATTGCCTAAGAATTATTTACTAAATAAACCGCGTGATTTTAAGAGTCCAGTTGCATAGAACTTACTACAAAATAACTTCATTTTCAAGTTGTTAACAGTCTGCATAATGACTGGATTGCTCTAGGTACTAGTTGTTTAATTTCAAATTGGCAAAGATGTTGAAGAGCAAGAACATTGATAGTCTTTCACTTTCACTGTTGCTTATAGCGTGACAGCAAGTGTTACCCTGTAAACTTCAGTTATCCTTTTCCTGACCATCCTTTTTTAATAGCAAGTTAGGTATCGTATGAATGTGATTATTTTCAAGGACTGAATTACACTCCCATGAAATTAAAATAAAACCTGTTGATAAATTTTGTTTTCTCTGATATGTTTGGATACTTGGTTTTTGCATTAGTAGTGTTCCAGTAGCAAATAGCCAAGATACCTGAAGATCTTGGCTGAGATTTGCAGAAGTAACTTGTGGTTGCTTGCAGATTTCTAGAGCGCTGGAGATTTGCACAAGTGCCTGCTGTGTCCCTTCTTGGATGCTTCTCTTGATGTCTTTATAGGAACTGATTTTTGTTTTTATGTTAATGCTTTGAGTATTTATTGTGTTTGTGGTGTGTTTCAGAGGAGTGTATGTCTGCTTATCTTAGAACTCTTTCCTTCTACCTGTTGATAAAATACGTGAATATTGAGCTCTTAAAAGGTGACATTTAAAAAAAGGGGGAGCCTTGCTATTTCACAGAAGAAATTGACATTGCTAAAAATTAGGTTTCTAAAATGTCGCTGATTTTTCCTTTTTTTGTTTTTTGCTTGTTTTTAACAAGATTCCCTGAAACCATAGAGCAAAATTAAACACACGCATATATGTATGTGTATATATATAATTTATATATTAGATAAAATTATAAAATAGATAATATAAAATTTATAAATAAAATATATCTAATATTTATGTATTATAAATTAATGATATATTATAATTAATCTATAATTACATGTAGTAAAATTATATAACATATTATATATAAATTATCTATAATATATAAAGTCTTTTTAATGCGGTGCGAGGTACTTTGAGGGCTGTGGCTGCAGCCCGGGGGACGCTGAGCGCCGGCAGCCCCGGCGGTGCCGCTGTCCCTGGGCAGTGCCCGCGGCCCGCCGGGCAAGGATCGCGCCCGGCTGTGTCTGGGCGGGTGCAGCAGCGCCATTGAGATGTTAATGGGACGGACGAGGCTGTTTTGCGCTAGACCTTGACTGCATCTCAGGAATGTGGCCTGTCTGGTTTTAGGTTGGCACTCAAACTCCTGCCCGCCGATCGATTGGTTCAAGCCCAGGTCTTTGGCTGTCGTGTGCCGAAGGAAGCGGTTGTGCTGGTGGAGAATTAGATTTATATTCTTTTTTGATTCTCAGATCTTACCTGCTGCTCTCTGTGCTTTGTGTTTGCCATCTGCCATTTGGCAGTAAAGTAAATTTGCTCTGTTAAGCCACACATGCGGCAGTAGCTTTACTGACAAGGGTTGAACCTTTCTTTCTGTTCGTATTTGCTTTTTGCTGGGGTGTCCAAATGCTGCATTGTTCCCTTCAGCTTTTCTTGCAAATATATAGAGAGTGGAGTATATTTCTATATTTTTACCGTGAATGTAGCAGTTTTCTGTTGTTAGGTTATTTTCTGATTCAGTGGAATATATATATTCTGCTTCATGTTTAGAGGCAGTGAATAGAAGAATAACCTAGACATAACAGGAACATGCTATAATAAATCTAAGTTCTGCTTACTACATCTTAGAAGCAGTTTGCTGTATTTTTTGCTGAAAATAAAAGATATATTTATGTATGCTGCAAGCACAAATTTTAAATGTAGTCCAGGGAATTCATTTTTTGTCAGTCTATTTTGTACATGAAGGCAATATCCATCAGATTTTCTGTGCTGCATTCCTTTTGTATTCTTGTAAAATAAAATAACTATTTACTTTGTTTTCTGGAAAACCATATGTTCTTTCAGATGTCTCTCTTAAATGTGTTGAATAATAATTTTCTTCTGGATTTCTCTACTGTGTTAGTTGAAACATGCATGGAGCACAGGGGAGAAAAGTGTGACTCTAATTGGCCTTAGCTAGCAATTACTTCAGCAGATAAAACAAAACATGCAAATATCTCCTGAGCACTTAAAGCTGATCTTTCAGACACTGACTGTATCTCTGGCCAAAAAGAGGAATATGATAATTAGATTTTGAAGGACCATGTGCTCTTGCTACAGAGCTAAATATTAAAATGCAAGAAAGCAGACTAACTACCACATGGCACAGTTGATTTTAATGGCAGTTCATGGTAAAATGCTCTCTCTTTATGTTACCTTTTAGGTTACCTAGGGTGAAACAAAATTACAGGATTGGAGACTCTGGAAAAGCTCAGCATCAGCGTTTGAGGTAAAAATGAACATACTGAACTAATCTTGGGAGTGTCGTCTTTGTTAACTTTATGGAATTGATTGGAGGAGAGATTTTCATCAAGATCCATTTTGTGTTTAAGTTTTCAGTATTGATTTTAAAAAATTGGGCTTCACAATCTCTTTTTAGGTCTGGCAAAACTCACACTTTCAGGTGTATGTATTGTGCAATTTCTTTGAATTTTTAGCTTTAAGAATGCTAGATCTGCTGAAATATGGTTTTTTTGCTTTAAATTCTAGTTTTATGTATGTGTGCATATATATATAATATGTTCATTATAAATATACAGTATTTATGTTCAGTATAAATATACAGTATTTGTGTTTGGCTAATATATCTAGAAATTCACTGTAATGAATATGTATCTTTCTGAATTTTACTTCCATGGTTAAATCACCATCTTAAGTGCACAGTATTTTGTCTTTTACTAAAATGACTGATATACGTCAAGAGAAATGGGTGCTGCTTTTTCATGAGTTGACTGTATTTCTTGCAGTTTTAAATTTAAATAGCTTAAAGAAGTTTGAACTCTGATTTTTTTAATGTTCTAACTCAAAGTGAAAATACATGTGGATAGAAAAAGCAGTACAATTATAAAAACAGCAAAATTGTATCACTCTACTCATGTATTTCCCACATGAGCTAGTAATTAATGAAAGTAACCTGGAAATAGGACTGGAGAAGGATGTGCACATTTAAACTAAATTATCTTTTAAATTTTAAGTTCTGATAGTAAATTAAAATAATTCATGTTCAGAGTGAACCTAAATGGTTTGTTTCTGTCAGCAAGTTGTGTTGTAGGCTAACACACAAAATGTTTTTAAGCAACTGAATTAACCACAATTAACCTTGCTATTGTAGTTCCCTTTTCAAATAATTTTTATAGTTCATAGGTTTTTGTTCTTGTTTTTTTTTTTAATAGTGAAGGCTTACAAATTATGTGATTACTCTACAAGCTGATATCATGATGTCAAAATGCAGTTCAGGAAGCATAAACACAGAGACTGCGGAAATTAAAACGGTAAGACTGCTTTGTGGTATGGGAGAAGCAGGTTTTGATGTGTCATGCACTGTGTTCTCCTGGTTTGTATTTAAAGATGCTTCAGAACCACAGAGTAAAGTAACTTCCATATGTGAGTTTATAGAAATTGAATGAATTTCTTTGGAAAGAAAAACGAATGCAGCTACTTCATTTTATTAGTAGAAGTTTAGATGTTTACCATGAAACTCTTGCCCTGATACTTCTTATGAAGTTAAATATAATCAGAAATCTATTCAGTTTTTTGTAAGGATGTTTGTGTGCTCTTCTTGTGGATCTTATATTCAAATGTGGTTGTGTTGGTGAAATATGATCAGCTTAAAAAAAAAAATACTTGGCACAAGGGGTTAGAATTGGAATTGAATTCATATGTTGTTCCAGATAGGAGATACAAAGTAAATGGTAAGGAAAAGATATGACAGGTAAATTAAGGTCTTAGTTTCAATAGTATGCTTCAGTTTGAAATATGAGTACAGCAAAAATAGGCAAAGAGGCTATCTGATTAAAACTACATAGCAGAAAAATGTGCTTTGATAACATAGGGAAGACAGAAATATATTTAGTTCTGCTGTGCTGGCCTTGCATCTTAGATCCATATACTTCATGTTTTATCTTTTGTCATCTGTGTTAGGGAGGTGAAAGGAGTCTGCATAGCACCAGTTCTACACTGCTGATTAAGCAACTGCATAGTTAGGGTTGTTGCACTGGCCTTGTACACATCATTTTAATAAATGAAAGTTTGTTCCAGAATCTGGCTGCAGGTCTGTATTCTTTAAAGCAGAAACATCCCCTTTCTGAATGTTTATTTTGAGTGCCTCATGCACTGGTATCACTGTAGATGTGCTACAAAACTGATTTTTGTTTTTACATTGCGTTGCTTTACTTGTAAATGCCCTGCAGCCTGTGTGTGTTATGCTGATAAACATTGGCATAATCCTTTTGCATTTGTGCAGCAGCACAACTTCCATGTGAATGCTGACTTTCTGGCTCTGTTGGTTGAGGTGGGCTGAATGCAACACAAAGTGTTTATTGGGCTTTTGCCCCAAGTCCAGGTTTGGTCATACTGAACACTTCATGAAGGACTTAAGGGGTTTTCTGAGTCTGCTGAGTGTCATGTTGTACTCCATTTCTGTCCTACAAGCAGACATTTAGGAGGTGTCTGCCAGGAATTTCACCTGTTAACTGTTGTACTGCTTGTAGAAGTGCTTCAGAATCAGCTCATCCAAATGTAGAGCCTCAATTTAACTTTTGTTTTAATAAGCTCTGTAATTAAACTTTTCCTGGACAACAGAAAGCAGCTGTTGTTGTGCTGGTATGCCTTGGTAGGCTGTTAAAGACCAATGTGTCACTGGTTATGTATCAGAAGAATAGAAAAAATAGAATTATTGCAGTCAAAATGAATATTCACAAAGTATATTTCTGATTGTGCTAGGGAAACCAGGGAAGATGGTCCTTAAAGGAATACTTATATTTGAGATTTGTAAGTGTCTACACATTCCCTTCTTGGAAAGGAGCACATCTGAAATACATTTTTTTTTTATTTAAGAGTATTGTAAGACCAAATGTAAAAATTGCTGTTAGGCAATGCATGGGATAAAGATCTTTGAAGGATGAGAGAGAAAGAATGTCTCATAAGATATGTTCTGTGTTAAAGAGAGCACAATACAAAAGAGATTCCTGATTCATCTTACTGAGTAATATTGACAGTTATTTGATGTTTGAGTTGTGGACTTTTTCTTTGGCATATAGAACTGAGGGAGTTTGGTTTGTTTTGTTTGTTTTTTTTTTAAGTTCTCTTAAGAGAACTAAAGTTGCAGGAGAAATAATAACAAAATAAACTGCATTTTTGGAAGAAGTAGTGTGCTCTTCTGGGTTGGCACTGAAAAAGTCAAATCCTTTTAAAAAGTACACTTTGTTTGAAAGAAAGCTTAGAAAGCAGACAACATAGAAATATTGCAAGTTCACCTAAATTTATGCAAAACCAATTCTTGCCTGTGAATGCTTACAGTGTAAGTTGGTATGGAACATTCTTAGTGACATTTTACATTTTGTGTATTAACATCTACATTTATTTTCTACTCTGTATTTTGTATTTGTAATATTTTACATTTTTTCTTTTTATTTGGTCCTCCTTTACCCAAGTAAGAATTCTCTGTGTTAGATCGTTCAGCAAGTTAATATTTCATGTAGCCAGTGCTACATATAACATAGAAAGTGCTATAAAGAAAATGCATTCAGACTCTTCAAGTGTTCATGGGAGAGAATTTTCAAGCAGCAAGGTACTATTAATATTTTTTTTATAAATTGTGGTTTGTTTCCTTTAGAGTAAGTGGTTTATTTTTACCTCTTGAGGCTAACTTGTTTTGGCTGATGCTGAGAATGTTTTTAGAGGATAAATTAGACATTCCAGGACAAAGATGAAATCTTAAAGCATCAGAAGTAATATTTGTATGACAAGGATTATATTGGGTACAAATTTACAAATCAGTATAGAAAGCAAATTAAATACACTGAAAATGGCAGTAAGAAATTTTTGTTGTTAATTGGAGATGATTATAGTTTGCAATAACTTGTGAATACAGCACAAGCTAAGCTCACAAATGGTGATAAAAACTTGAAAGTTGCATCCCCAGGATGCTGCTCTCTTCTCTGTGCACCTCAGTGCCATTCCACAAATGTTCTAAACTGGCCTCCAAGCAGGAGTGGATCCAGGATGTCTCATTGCAGGTGAGGCCTCTGGTTGGTTTGGCTTGTATTCCCTAGTGCAGTAAACCTTAAATTAAACCTTTCATGTGCCAGGGGATGGCTTCAAATTGGATATAGTCATGTGACTGAAAAACCTACAGTTCCAGATTGATTGAAGACTGGAAAAAATTGCTGTTGCATGTTGTTGACTTCATTTCCAACATTGTGTATTTTTCTGAAAAGCAGTTCTCTAAATGATGGAATAAGGGGTTAAATTTGGCTCTGCAGTTCACGATCTGTTCACATAAATGTGCATTAAAATAAGGACACTAGGTTGTGAATTCTGCTCTTAAAACTCTCAAGATTGGTGGCCATGAAACTGAAACTTTCTGTATTATTTAAGTAGAACAAATAAGCTTGAGCCTTACCCAGCTTCCATAACTAGTCTAGAGTCACAGGAAGTATGATTTGTTTCAGGTGTTTCTCACTCCAAGCTGAGCTTCAGCAAGTTCTTACAGTTTCTTGTTCTGTCAGATTTCAAAATAATGCAGTGAACAAAGATTGAACATCTTAAAAAGTATCTTTATTACCCAGCACTGGCTGAGCAGGACTAGTTTGACTTTTTGTTGTACTTCACTGTTTGTTAGTTTCGGTTAGCTCATGTTCAGTTTTCTGTCCATAGATTCTGAACATATGTGCTTGCATCTCAAATGTTTTCAATTTAAAATCTGTTCTTCAAGTAGATGTGCTCTTTCCCTTTTTATTTCTAGATGATCCTGTTCTGCTTTTCTTTTATTGAAGAACTTGATATTTTTCCTTGCTATTGAAATAGAGAGTCTAGAATGATACAATTACTGCATTATTCTGGCTTACTCCCATAATAATGTTGACATTGATCTTGTCAGATGTTATATACTTCCAATACAAATCATAGAAATGTTGGCCAGGACTAGGAAATCTTAGTATAGCAGAAAGAAACATTGATTTGGGTGGATAACTTTTTCTTTTTACCTGACTTTGCTTAAATTCCCTCTCTGTATATGTTCTTTCAAATATGTTGTGACTCATGCAGGCTCAGCCCAGGTATGGTTGCAGTGGCACACAGTGCTGTTTTGGTGCACAGAAACCTAAGTTGTAGTTTAGAGTATATCTTGTTTCACATCTTTCCAGATAAAGCTGGAGCCATAGGTGAGCATAAATCCTTTTGCTTCTTACAGCAGGGTAGATGAACTGTTATTAGGTTATTAGGTTCATAGCAAAAGAAGTGAATTATTTGTAATATTGGATCCTGTACTTGTTTTGTATTAGCAGCCTTTTAAAAAACGTTGGTTTTCTCTCTTAATTCCCTTCTGGTGTTGTGATATAGCTATTTTATATGTTCCCAAAGTTGTATTTATCATTTGAAAAAGAAACACATGAGAGATGGAGCAGTAAACAAAGAGGAGGAGCTGCTCATCTGAAGTGATTTATAAATAACTGAAGTGGCTGAGCTTATGTACAAGAATGATTGAGGAATCAGCTTCAGCTTTTACTGTGGAAAACGTTTGGTTACCTGGTTCATTCTAGCAATTATTATGACAGTGGGTCTCATTTTAATCAAAGCAAACATTAGTTGTTTTTCACCATTTACTCTGTGCAAGTAGAGAAGTATGATTGAGACTGTTTCAATGAATTCCTGTAGTCATGCAAAAGACCTTTGTGTTCTTCAGACACTGCAGGGGGTTTGAACTGTACCAGCCAAAACATCTTTAGTTGTGCCAGATTAGAACACTCTATAAAACTGTTGCTGTAGTTGCATTGTTAGAACCTCCATGTGCTTGTATGCATTCTTTGAAATGTTTAGAAACAATTTAAGAATCTACAGGAACCTTTTTTTGTATTACAACTGAAATGAATAATGACATAATACTGATTTTGTGATTTACGTAGACTGTTGTTCTTTATTTACAGCTAAATGAAGCAATATTGATCCATTTTATCTGTTTAGGCAATCTGAAATACTTGGGCTCAAATGGTAGCTTACATTACAGCAGTCAAAAGTAAATGAGGAGGTTGCCATGAGTTTGGAGATCATTCTAAAGCAACTGAAAAAACATAAAATGTCAGACATGTTCTTTACTATGTCCTATGGAAATGCACATTTGTTCCTTTTGAGTTTTTTTAGGATTTTAAAGCATTTTCTCACTATCACAGTTTTGGTGACCCCCCCAAATAAAAATATCAGACAATATTCCAGTGGTATCAACACACTTTGTACATTAAAGAGGAACATTTTGGATAGAGGGGCAAGTATGTTTATTGCTGATCCTAAATTCAAGAAGTTACATATATCCTTGTTCACTAAGTGTTACATATATCCTTGTTCACTAAGTAGCATTTACCTACTGAATGTTTGTCTATAAAAGATAAATATGTTTTTACAATGGAGCTGTGTGTATAATGTTATTTCAGCCTAACCACACTGTCCTTCAGGGCTTCCCCTGCCACTGAAATGAATTGAGACAAAGCTTTATCTGACCACTTACTGTAAAGTGAAATTACTTCTGACTGCAGGGGGAGTGATCATGTAGTTCAATGTTGCCTTCTCTTTATTTTACAATATTTACCTGAGATGGAAAGTGAGATCATTGGTTTAATCTCTTTTTTTAGGGCTTCCTATAATTATTTAATACTAGTTTAATATCAGTGTCTAGACATGGTCCAGATTATAATATTCAATGTAAAAATATTAACATAGAACAACAGTGTTATGAATACTTTTCGTAATTACAGAATTACATAATTACTAGGGTTGGAAGGGACCTCTGGAAATCTAGTCAGTGCCCCATTTTTTATTTAATTGTACTGCTTCCTTTTTTACTCTTTCTTCAGTTATTTCTGATAACCATTACTGGTTCTGTCTTAGATAGCATATTATACTTCTTTACTTATTTTATTCCTTACTGCACATCTGCAAAACTTTAGCAACTTTCCTATTGTATAGAAAAGCAAGAACATTTCAATGCAATAAAATGAAAATTAGCTTTTCCTCATGCCTTTTTAATGAGTTATTAAATATTAATGCATCATCAATTTTATGCATTTCTCAACCCATATTGATGCTAAAATTAAATAGAGCTTGTAGGAATTTTGAGGAAAACTAACTTCTGAAGATACTGGTTTTTTAATAGGATATGTATCCAATTTAAGGAGGGAGTATTCAACATTTCTTAGATTTCACATAATATGTTACTGTATACTTCAGCAGTATTTTTTCTATATCATCAGGCCATAATCACTTTCCCAGGCTAAAGGTTTTTATGTTGTGGGGTTTGTTTGTTTGTTTTACTGGCAATTGTTTTGGTTTTTTGTTTAGTCTTGTTTGTTGTAACCTTGATAATTCCTGACAAGTAGCAAATGTTTTTAGCACACACACACACACACACCCTGATGATGAGGACTTCATAGCCTCAATAGGAAAGTGTTTGCAGTGCTCAGTTGTAATGAAGTTCTGAATGCTTTGTTTGTTTATGAATTGCAGTGTCTTTATGGAGGTTGGTGGTTAACCTGGTAAGGATATCTTTCTCTATTAGTCCTTACTAGAGTCATCAGCAATTGCCTATAATTCTGCCAGTTCTTAAAAAGAATCTAATCAGAATCTGATTATTTGAAAATACTGACATTCTTGTATAGTTTCTGTTCTTTTCCTAGCAATTAGAATAAAATTCCTGTGTATTTAAAGCTTTAATTTGTCAAAGGCCTTTTTGGTTGGAAAGAAAAATGGAAAATCTGGTACCTGTGCCTGTGCTGTAAATGTTAGTGTTTTTCTTTCCTGAAATAAAGCTAAGACAGCTTTACTTTTTAAAGCTTAGATTTAAAATGAAATTCTGTCAGACCATAAATGGCTTCATGTTAAAATGTAAGTTGTAAATCCAAATGCCTGTAAAGAGCATTGTCCTGTAAAGTACAGCTCCTTTTGAATTTCTGGGGCACTTTGATAAGCATACATCTTCAAGTGGAGAATGCCTGTAAATTTAAAATTAACATTTTCTGCTGAAAATAGTATGAGAAGAAACACCTCTGTAAGTAAAATCAAGTAATGTCCTTTTCTTGATAAAGATTTTCTCTTATTGCTTGAGATTGCAAGTGTATCTAATGCCATTTCATTTTCTTCTCATAGTAGGCTGTGCTGGAACAAAAATGCAATGAAAGAAACACTGGATGAATGAATGAAAAGCCCTGCTTTGCAATCCCTCAGCATGGCAGGACTGCAGCTCATGACCCCTGCTTCCTCCCCAATGGGTCCATTTTTTGGACTACCATGGCAACAAGAAGCAATTCACGATAACATTTACACGCCAAGAAAATATCAGGTACTAGTGGTAGTACTAATACAGTAACATCCAAAAAAGTACAATTAAATCCATTAATTAATGGAAAAAGAACAAGAGCAGGTGGAGAATGTGGTGTGATGCAGACTGTCAGGATGTGTCTCTCAGCTCCACCTGTTAGGAGCTAATTCTTTAGTTTGGCTTTGTTTGACATTTGTTATATCCCCCCTTCCCTCTTCTAAGTTTGCTCTAATGAGCAGAACAGTTTTTAAGCTGAGTGTTCTCCTGCCACTCTCTGCAGAGTGCTGCTAGGTACAAATAAACTGTGCCTCTCAGTTGTATGCATAAATCATGTCTCCTTCCACCTCTCACTTTTTCTTCCATGTGGAATACTAATTTAGATTTTTGGTTCACATCCTGTTCAAAGCAGCCCTCTAAAGTCAGAGACCCCATCAGGGTACTCTGATTTTTCACTTTCAGGAAAATGAGTTCTAGAATTCCAGTTCTCTTTACACTGCAGAGGTGCCCAGAAGCATTTTGTTAGTGTTACTGAGAAACTTGGATCACCTTCAGCTGGTGTGCTTGCTTACTGGGCTGCATTGATGTGTGCAATTGGATTTAAAAGCTGTGGTTTCTTTCTTCATACCATGTATATAGCAACACAATCATCTATTAAAGAGATACATTCAGAAAGCTACCTGAGAGCAGACTGTGGTACTGAAGGATTTTAGATTTAAAAACTGGGCTAAATATAATGTGTTAGTATTTTTGAAGGATTGTGAGAACACGTTGTTGTGAAAGAGACGTATTAATTATATGGCCCTTGAAAGATTTCAAGTGATACTTCACTTTATTTATTGACTTTATTGAGTTTATTTATCACTTTTGTTATTTTCTTGTCAGCTTTTTCACTGCATTACTCTAAGTAAGGACATTCTTATTTTTTAACCTAGGTTGAACTGCTTGAAGCAGCTTTGGATCATAATACAATAGTCTGCTTAAACACTGGCTCAGGGAAGACTTTTATTGCAGTACTACTCACTAAAGAGCTGTCCTATCAGATCAGGGGAGATTTCAACAAAAATGGAAAAAGAACTGTGTTCTTGGTCAACTCGGGTAAGAGGAAACGTTCCTAAACACACTAATACTCCATGGAATATTCTGTAACAGAAGTTCTTTGAAAGCAAAGCTGGGAGAAACTTTTGTGTAAAGCCTTCAACAGCAAGGATGTGATACCTTTTATCTTTTGTTTCATTGTCTTTTTAATGTAATCTGTTTATGTATATAGCATGTTCTGTTTTCTAGTTTAAAGTTAAGACATTGAATCTGAAGTGCAATTTAGTTAGCACTCTGTTTCTTTGATATGGTTCTTCATAGAGGCAGTTGCCATGGGTACATGGTTTAACATTAGTCTAAGCTAAAGAACACATTATGAAATGTGATGCTAGGTTATGTGACACACATCTTACAAATTAAAGTATGAGAAGACCTTTATGTAAATGAGATTTTATTTTTTCTTTAAGCAAATCAAGTTGCTCAACAAGTGTCAGCTGTCAGGACACATTCAGACCTTAAAGTGGGAGAGTATTCGAGTTTGGAGATAACTGAATCATGGACAAAAGAGAAATGGAGTCAGGAATTCTCTAAGCATCAGGTAATGTATTAAGTAAAAACTAAGTAAAGCAACAGAGAGGCTGGATCAAAATTGATTCCTTCCAATTACGCATTTAGTCTTCTTTAAAGAGAAAGCATATTGGTATACTTGTATGTTAATCTTGAGGCAAATATATGTAGGTATTTTCAGGTTGTTATTACAAAGCCATCCTCTAAATCCTTTCTTTTCAATCTACCTGACTTGTTCATTATGTCGATTGCAGAACAAATTTTGAGTATGCATTCGATACTTTAAATACTATTAAAATTTTGTGAAGTGTTAGGGTTTTGGGGTTTACTTTCTGGTAAAAGCATTAGTAATGCTTTATGGAATACGTCTGAGGAACTCTGACAGAAGGAAGTGTTGCTGTACTTAGTGAAGTTCAAAATGAGTTTAAGAACTATGTCATTTTATCAACAAACTCGATTTTTATGTGTTAATGTACAAGAAATAAGTTTTTCTTTAACAAGAATTCTGATAATGTCCTGCTTGTATTACTGCTGCAATTAGTTAAGAGCTTATGAAGAGCTATCTTTCTTGCTGGAGACATGATGATGGGACACATATAAGGACACTATCTTAATTTATTGGGATTATTTAATGATACCTGTTCTGCGTGGTCTGATTGCTGTTGAGATTGTCTGTTGTATTCATTTTTTAACTAGGCATGTGCCTGTAGAGGTAGAGACATATATAAAAATACACCCCCATCCAGAGAGATGGCTTTCTCCAGTAGAGAATGTTTTAATCTCTCTTGTCCTTACCTGGTGTAGGTATATCAGTGGGGATTGGTATTTGCCAATGCTGTCTCACAAGACCTGCAGAAAACTTTTCCTCCTTCACCTTGACCTCTGATAGCTTGTATTTATCTTGTACTGACATTTTTTTCCTTTCAATCTAGGTTCTGGTTATGACATGTCATGTTGCTTTGACTGTTTTGAGAAATGAGTATTTATCCCTGTCAAATATAAATCTTCTGGTATTTGATGAGTGCCATCTTGCAATCCAGGATCATCCATACCGTGAGATTATGAAGGTGCATTTATTGCATGAATGTTTAATGTACTTGGTTGAGGAAGAAAAGTGAGTGGGAGAGCTGGAGAATTGGAAACCAAAAAAGATATTAGTGGAACTAATGTTAGCACATTCCTGGGACTGTGAAATTACTGTATTAAGATTTCAGTGATACTGTGCGGTAGAAGAATAATGTATTTACTGTATTTTTGCAGTGGGGATTAAAGACAAATCTGTCTTTAACAAAGAAGCTAAATTTTGTGAATTAGGGAAATTTTAAAAATTCATCAATAAAATATTTGAAAGAATGGAATATGCTAATCAGGTTTTATTATTTTTAAAAATGTTGATCTCTAAAGGTGTTACTAGGGCTCTTTCTAGAATATTATTGGCTCCATGTTGTTTTTGGCTTGTAAGTGAGAGATACCTGCATATTAAGTATCTTTCCAAATCTCTTTTTAAATGTATGTGCCTTTTTATATGGCATGGGAGTATTGTGTTATGTACTGTAGGCATGACAAGAGTATTCTGTTTAATGCTAACTGTTTCCATTTATCTGTAAGTATTTACAAGTGTTGTCAATACTTACCTTTAAATGTGATGGCTATTTAACTTCCAGCCAGTAGATCAGAAAATATTAATTCAATGTGTGGGTCCTTTTGCAACACCTGCTATTGAAATAAAAATTTCTAGCCTAAGCATCATCAATTTGCAGGTAAATTAACAGGATACCTTTTGTAATTAATTTAATTTAATTTGATTTGACAGATCTGTGAGGATTATCCATCATGTCCTCGAATTTTGGGATTAACAGCTTCCATTTTAAATGGGAAATGTGATCCTGCTGAGTTAGAGGAGAAGATCCAGAAACTGGAGAAAATTTTGAAGAGCAATGCTGAAACTGCAACTGATTTGGTGGTCTTGGACAGGTGTGTTTTATAATGATTGTTGGTAAATTGATGCCTGCATTTTCATTTTGGATAGAGGAGTAAACCAATAGCAGTATTTAGTCTTCTAAATTTTAGGAAAGTTTGTGTGTATATGATGCTGATATTCCATTTAGAGTGGAGATAGAATGTTAAATGGCTTTTGAGTATAAAGTTTGATTGGTCTTGGTAGGGAGCGATTTTCTGTTGTTAAAAAACAAAAGATGCAACAAAACAGATCCTCTAACAAAAAAACCCAACCCAAAACAACCAAAAAACCCCTCAACACACCACCAAACTGAAAACCTGACATTTCACAAAATACTTCTGAACTTGTAAAATGCGCTCTTTTGTGTGGAGTGTAACTGTTTCATGCCAAGTGTATGCCATAATGTCACTGTTTAGGAAAATGTGGCAACATCCCCAGTTCAATGTGCTCTTAATGTGCAAGAGAAGTTGCCTTTTTTTTTCTTTTCCCCCAAATGCATAGGCTGGGTTTTAAAGGCTAATGAAAGATAGAGGGAGAGGAGAGGAGCTAATAAATACTTAAATAACAGAGCCAAGTGAGTTACAGAATCTAGAGTCCTGTGAGTGTTGTTTAAACTAAAGGTGGTGATAATGCAACAACTTGTTGTAGGAGAAAGTAGGGTGAAATAATTGCTATGTAGCATGTTTTCTTCTACCACCTGTACTGCATTGTTGAGTTTCAAATAAAGTTAAAGGTTGAAAGTTATGGAACAGGTCTTTTGTCCATGCATAAGCATTTTAAATGCATTTTTGTTGAACTTGTCTGAACCATTTCCTTTTAAGCATTTCCTGCTGCCATTCAAGAATAAGAATTACTTTAATTGTGTAAATGTATTTAGAGACATAAATTTACATTATGTAGATTGCTTTTCTTTTGTGTAGCAAGAGAGTGCACTATTGAAAAACAAGTGAAGATGTTGGTGAAGTAATTAGAATTTGCTTAAATTTTCCATATTTGAAATGAGAATAGCAATATTAGCCTTCTTCTTAGGAGTGTATTAGAACAGTATCTAGAATTAAGTAGTTCAGCATTTTGGGAGGTGGAGGTTTTTCTGAAGTGTTTAACTGTATAATTTTTAATAATTATTGATTCTTGGTGGGGAAAGAAATGTTCTTGAATATGTGCCATGTTGCTGTTGAGTTTGCTGTTTAACCTTAAGAGCTGAAATAGCTCTGGCTTTCAGAAGCTGTGTTTAACTTGATCTTTGCCCTCATTCAGATATACTTCTCAGCCATGTGAGATTGTTGTAGACTGTGGACCATATACTGACAAAAGTGGGTTGTATGGAAGATTATTAAAGGAATTGGATGAAGCACTTGCTTTTCTGAATGACTGCAACATATCTGTACATTCAAAAGAAAGAGATTTTACCTTAATTCCTAAGCAGGTAAGGATATCAAGAAATGTGGGAAACCTGGGAATAGAAACCTTACTACTGTTTTTCTTTGCCATGTGTGTTACATAACTGAAACCTCCTTAGCTAGCCATCCTTAATTATCTGAAGCAAAAAGACTTCTGATTTTTGTGTTCATTAACATGCAGTTGTTTCCATTATGTGTGGGGCTTCAATATCAGGCATTGATTAGGATTCCATTTAGTTTGAGATGCAGATTTGCTTAAAGCACTAAAACAATTCTGCACCCTGATGTTGTAGGTCCTTACCTCTGGAGTCAAGAATTTGACATTTTCACAATCTCCTATGACCTTTGAATAATTCAGTACAGAGGAAATAAGGCTTCAGGAAGATTTTGGACTGTTCCCTGTTGTATTAAAAGTTGGTAAAGGAAGAATTTAGGCAAAAATTTCAGCCAGAGATGTACAGTGTCTGTAATTTATCTTAGAACAATGTTGCACTGGTGTCACACCTTGCTGGAACAGAATTTGAATCTCAAGTCTTGCTTGACTTTCTTTCTCTGTGTTTGCCCCTGTGTTGTCCTGACCTTTGGCAGAGGCTGGCCCAGAAGGTGTGGAGTGTTTAGCAGGGACCTCTCACACAAGGGGTCCAGGTACCTTTTTGAACAAGAAGTCAGTAGTGAGTCACTACTGTGATTATTCCTGTAATAGTCCATGAGAAATTTGGAGAATGTATTTCTTTCTTCAGCCCAAAATATTCCATTTTCCTTTAGCATTCTCAGAAACTGGGGACTCTGACACTGTCTATAAAATATTATTTGTGCCAGAGGGAAAGATGGTACATAAGGCAGCCCATCACAGTGCATGGGAATTGGGAGTCCTGGTTATTTTTGTGCTAAATTAAAGTAGGCTAAAATACGTAAGGAATGCTGGCTGGAGGCAATCTTCATGACTTGCAGAGTCCAGAACAGTGGATTAACTGCTCTGCATCTAAAGCTTGTAACCCTCTGTGCTTGTTTTAAACCAGTAGCTCTCTGGAAGATGGAGACACCCATATTAAGAAAAGAAACAAGTTTCAGACTGAGGTGCTTTATGTCTTGGCAGTGTAGAGTATCAGACCTCTGTGTGGCAGTTACAGCTAGTCTAGATAGTTTTGCCCTTAAGTCTTAGAACTAATAATCTCCACAGAGGATAGGATAGCATCAAGAGGATGATAGCCTGTTCTTTATTTCCTCACAGAAGGGAAGAAGGAAGGGAAAGCAACAGATGAAAACCAGTGTCCTGTTATGGTACCATTGTAGTTCTTCTGGTACAATATAGGGCATCCAAATGATAAGTCCTTTAAATAGTGTTATCAGTGTACCCCATTTCTGAATTCCTAGTTTATCTTCTGACAGCTTCACTCTTCTGGAGGAAACAATCTCATAAGATAAGATTATGATGGTACTTTACTGCCTATTCTGTTTCTATGAATAGGATATAGTTTTCTCTTTTTTACTATTCCACCCACACATACTGTATTCTGTTTTTCCTAGGCTAGAATTCCTAAGGCCACCGTGCAACTTTCTGATTAAATACTTCTGAAACCCTGCCAGCTATCAGTAGTAAATAAAGTAAAAATGTCCAGTAGACTGTTTATTCTATAAGTTCTGTGTTATGAAATAAAGATAAGAATTTTTACTTTGTTTATCTAGCTGCTTCAAAAAGTATTCTTTTTAGTATAGATTTCAAATTGCAGTTGTACAAAATGACAAAATTTTGATTAAGTTTGGGGTTTTTTGGAGATTCAGAAATGTACAGTTTGAAGTTGATTGGTACTAATTTTAAGGGGAAGGGGGGAGGGGAACTTGCTCCATTAGAAACACCAAATTTCCCAAGGTATCTAAACAAGAAAAGCAGACTTCTGCTTTCTTTTTAAGTAGAAAAATTGCCATAATCCTTACAAAGAATGTAAGAGAAAAAAAGCCCCTAGTCTTAAATGAATAGCTCATGAATGTACTCTTTGAACTGATACTTGAATTCATTTGTTGTAGATATTGTCAGACTGTCGAGCTGTGTTGGTTGTTCTGGGACCGTGGTGTGCAGATAAGGTAGCTGGGATGATGGTGAGAGAGCTGCAGAAGTATATCAAACATGAACAAGAGGAGCTGCACAGGAAATTTTTATTGTTTACAGACACTTTCCTAAGGAAAATACATGCACTCTGTGAAGAGCACTTCTCGCCTGCCTCACTTGACCTGAAATTTGTGACCCCAAAAGTAATAAAGCTGCTTGAAATCTTGCGCAAATACAAACCATATGAACGGCAGCAGTTTGAAAGTGTTGAATGGTATAACAATAGGAATCAGGATAATTACGTATCTTGGAGTGATTCTGAAGATGATGATGAGGATGAAGAAATTGAGGAGAAAGAGAAGCCAGAGACTAATTTCCCATCTCCCTTTACTAATATTTTATGTGGAATTATTTTTGTGGAAAGAAGATACACAGCAGTTGTTCTAAATAGGTAAAGCTTTTTATTTAACAAAAAAAATATTCTTATGGAAAAAGGCAGATTTAGCTGCCAGGATGTTAATATCATGAATATGTAGGGGATTTCTTTGTATTTTCAGAACTCTTTTCATAAAGTTGGTTTAGAAGATCATACACAATATTTCTAAAGCATATGAGAAGAGTTACGTCTTTGAAAGTTGTACTCAAGGATTTGTTTCAGACCTGAGTTTTTAATTTGATTCCTTTAGAAAGCAAATTGTTAAATACTGTACTAAACCTGTAAAATAAGCATACACTGATTTGTTATAATTGGCCTTTAGATTTATATTTTCAATGGATGTTGAAAATTTCTCTAGCCTACTGAGTTCAATACTTCTGGAAATCTCACCATTACCCTACTAAATCACAATATTATATGATCCAAGTCTAGGGAAAATCAAATTTACCCTTGCAGAAATATCTCTCAAGATTTACCAGTACTGCTTTCACAGTTGATGTTTATAAAGCACCTGTTTAGTCAAACACTGAGTGCTTTCTTAAAGTCTCCACCAAGAAAAATATGAATGTGGGAGTATTTGCCAACTGCCAGTATTGTAGTTCCTTATCAGTTCTTATTCTGGAATATGATACATGTTAGTTATGTATAGCACTTAATTTTTAAAAACCATTTGCCACAAACTGTGAATGACATGATTGATTCGCCTATCATGGTTTTGGTTTTCAGGTTTTTTCAGGTTTCTCTGATAGTGTAGCAAATGTCCTGTGCCAGGTGTTCATTGCATTCTGGATACCTCTCAATCTGACCCCTCTGTTGGTACATTTTTGCTCGAGTTAATAAGTGCATAAGACATTCTTTGATCTGCAGACTTGCCTATGTCAACTTTTGTCAACTTTTATCTTTTCTCTTTTCCTTTTTTGCATTTTAAATATGTTCTGATAAATCTGCAGTATGAGGCAAACCAAGCTGTTCAGCATAATGAACATACTCTGTTAATATGTCCTGAAGAAATGACATTAACAGTCTTTTGCTGAGCTGAAATGAGTATTTCATTACCCTATAGGGAATGAACAGAATTCTGAAAACTTTTTTCTTCTCTGTTCTGTTATGAATGTGATTTAAATCGTACTGGTTTTCCACTGTGCATTCATTCTTGTATTCTGTGATTTATACAATATCCTAACTGCTGTTGAACCTGACAGAATACAGAGTCTAGATTAAATAGATGATCAAATTCTGCCATCTTTGAGCTTTAGGCACCTTTTGTAGAGGTTATTGGCAGCAAAATATAAAACTGTATGTAACTTTTTGTCCCCTTCTGAAAGCTAGCTGCCAGACTCTCAGAATGCTCCTTTATCTCATGTAGCACCTGATTTCAGAACACCTGATGTTGTATTGACCATCAGACTGGAAGCCTTTGCTGGAGAAGCTCACTGTAGGCCACCTTCAGCAGAGTGCATTTGATTTCAAGGGCCTCTGCTGATGACAGCTATGCCTAGGCTATATACAGGGGAAGGACCCTCTACTGAATGAGAAGTTCATGAGTGTTTGAATTAATATATCACAGCTACTTCCAGTAATGGAACTGAGTTCAAACAGAAGTATAATTTTTCTTATAACACAATTATTATGGTATATTTAGAATACCATTTTATGAAATCTAGAATGGGCAAAATTGATGGCATGAGTTGTACTTTCTGTCTTTATTATTGCACTCGGTGGAGTGGCTCGCTCAGTGTTTAAGTTGATCTATACAGTTCAGTTCTGATGCCTATAAGCTTCTTTTCAGAATAGAAGACATTTTCTAAAGCCCAGTTCCCTTCCATTTGCATTGTAAGTGTCTCTTAGCTCCCTTAAGAGAGGGGTTTGAAAGCAGAAGTTTGAAAAGCAGAAGTTATGTGTTTGAAAAACACCACCTGTTACCTACCACAAATAGTTTTTTTTAATCATTAGTTTGGAGTCCTATATATTTCTCAGGAACTTGGCTAAGATTTGCAATGAGGTGTTTATTCAGATGCTTTTTATTGTCTATTTCTATACAAGTAAACTAAAGTAAGAATGTTTGAGATGTTAAGTAGGAGCTCCATTTGTACGACCTCACAGAAATGCCATATCCAAAAAGAAATAAAAACATATTTCTGTCCAGTTATTAATCCATACTTTCTTGGACTGTCTGTCTCAAGAGCCTGGACTGCATACAGAAGTGTAACTCCAAATACAGAAATGTAACTCCATTTGGCCTTGAACTAGCAAACCACATTTGCACTTCAGCACAGGAGGGTCCTTCTGGTCTTGTTTCCTTAAGGATGGCAAGTTGTATGCCTGTTTTCTGTCCTCTTGCCTATCTCTCTGTTCATTCCAGTTTTAACAGATTGCAAAAGAGGAAAACCTTCAAAGTGTTTTATGTTCCCATAAATTTTGTTTAAAATGGGGACTAGGAAAGGGGGCCAGACTTGAGTAGTTTCCCAAGGGTAGAAAGAGCAGGGAGAGCTTTGCATTTTCCCTCTGGTTTGGCAGCAGCTTGCTGGGCAGATGGTAGGCTTATAGCTGGGGGCTGGCACAGCATCCATCTACTTCTGTGTGAGACAGAAATGCTAGAGATTTTTTGGGGAAAGGTTTGAGTTACTGCTGGAGGTGTAGAGAGAGACAGTCTCTGGCTGTGGGGAGCATCTGGTAATGGACATGATGGATGTGCTTTGGGCAGAGTAGTAGTGGGATGGCTGTAGTGACACATGCAAGGGATTATTTGTTGTATATAATACCTTGATTTTTATTGGCTCTCCTGTTTACAAGCCTGTTGCAGTTAAGTAATTCCAAATTTTGTTCATCCTGAAAACTGATCAACTAATGATGCTTCAGCATACTTACTTTGATTGCACACTGTAATTGTGGTTCTGAATCCATAAATGCCTCATTTTTAGATTTCATGCATTATTTAGGTGAGCAGTCTTCTACCTTATGTGTGAAATCAGAACAATACAGAAGCCAGTGTTTTCTGCTTCTATAACACAAAGGATAAACTGAGTGGAAATAAAGTGAGAGCATGAGAGTTCCACACATCCCTGTCAATTACTCCTTTTAAAGAATTGTATTACATCCTCTATTTGGGTTAATTTCACAAGTAGTGAACATCTCACCGTGTAGACTGAGCATCACCCTTGAGAAAAACAGGTCAACATTTTGTCACCAATGTACTTGAACAGAATGTATATTCTAATAGTAAGTAGAATTACAATCTTACATTTTAACCTAGAAATTAACATTTTATACTGAAGAAACATACTTTTGTTGAGGAAGCAGATACAGGTCTTCTAAAATCAGCTGGAGCCTACAGAAAAAGATTAACAAAGTAATTTTGAGTAGAGTGCTTTAACAACAGAGAGCCTTAATAGATTGGTTTAAAAATATAGAGTTTTAGCATGATAGGTCTGAAATGTGTGTGAAGCACAAAATGCATGAGCTCTCCATGTGTTTCTGTATGCAGTCTATCTTGTGATAACCTTACAGTGGTTTTTGAGAAGACTGCAGTCAGTTTATGTGTTAACATGACTTAATTGTCGTGCTTCCACTTTTCCTTTTAACATAGGTCGTATAAATAATAGATTTTCCTCCATTTTGTAGGTTGTGTAACTTCTAAAAACATGTGTAATATTTTTAGGTTGATAAAAGAAGCTGGCAAGCAAGATCCAGAACTGGCTTACATCAGTAGCAATTTTATAACTGGACATGGCATTGGCAAGAACCAGCCTCGTAACAAGCAGATGGAAGTAGAATTTAGAAAACAGGAAGAGGTAACCTCAAGAAAAAAATTAAACTGGCCATACCCTTTTTGTGTGTGTGTGTGTGCCTTTGAAAACAAAATAAATCAACAGGCAGAGTCTGGGGCACAGTCACTAGAAGTTTATAGCTTTTTTTAACAGTAATGCTTACTTATTGGAGATACAGCTGTTTGTAAAACAATAAAAATATGTTTGGAGACACATTGCACAAACAAATTAAAACTTCACTTAAATTCATGTTTATATCTAGTCAGATCATTATCTAATTTTTCTGCATTGTGTTAGTGGTAATATAATAATATGTTACAAAGGTAAAGAATGTCAGGCTTACTGACATACTGACATTTTCAGTAGTTCAGCTGATTTTAATATTTATCTTTTCTAAATGTGAATTTGGTTAATTATTAAATGTTAAAATGTTTTAAAAAACCCCTGATTTTACATTATTAAAGCTCATCCTGGCTGGGTTGTGCTCCAGACACCACACTTTTCCTTAGTATTGTTTCATATATAGTATAAATATCAGAAGTGCCAGTTCTAGAATGAGCTCTATCCCCTGAAGGTGCTTCAGCCTCAGGAATGTTTGGGAAAAGATGGTGTCCTGAAAATACAATTTGTTTTTTCATTAATACCACAACTGAAAACTTGTAAGTAAATAAGGGGGATCCTCTCCATTCCTAGGGGTTATAGTAGCTTCTTAGACACCTGTGATACCTAATTTTATTCTTAGAAATCTGCTGGTTCAGGTAAACAGTCTTGTTATGTTTCTGAAAGGATTCTTTGTAATAGTTTTGTGTTTCCATGTCTGGACATGTTTTGGGGGTGTTTGAGCCACTCATTGTGGTTTTATTATCTTTTGTTGAATTTCATGATGGAAACACATCTTGTAAAATTTGCCTTCATTACTTTTGCAGGTTCTTAGAAAATTTCGAGCACATGAGACCAACCTGCTTATTGCTACTAGTATTGTAGAAGAGGGTGTTGACATACCCAAATGCAACTTGGTGGTGCGTTTTGATCTGCCCACAGAGTACCGTTCCTATGTGCAGTCAAAAGGAAGAGCTAGAGCACCAATTTCCAATTACATTATGCTAGCAGATACAGACAAAATCAAAAGTTTTGAAGAAGATCTGAAGACATACAAAGCAATTGAGAAGGTATGAGGTCAAAGGAATGGGCCTGGGGTCTTTTAAGTGTATCTTAGTACATTTTCAGGGGAAAACCTCTCATCATGTTCATTTCTTGAAATGTTCAGATCCTCCGAAACAAATGCTCAAAATCTGTTGATGCCAATGAAACTGAAACTGAACCCATTGTTGATGATGATGATGTCTTTCCACCCTATGTATTGAGGCCAGATGAGAACAGTCCAAGGGTTACTATTAACACTGCTATTGGACACATAAATAGGTAAGAGATATATTCACTTCTTACTTCATATCATTGACTGAAAGATTTCTTAGTCGATCTCGCAACATGGATGCATGGGGTATTATACACATTATACACATTTACTCTTAGGCAACCTGACAGGATCTTCTCTCCTAAAGAAAGTGGTCGCAGATTTAAAGGGATTATTTGCTTTCTTTATCTTTATCCTACCAGAGATTTTAGCTCTGATAATAAATGTAGTGATGTGGATTCCTGTTTAAATAAAAGCTTCTCTGAAAACATTCAGCTTCAAAATGTGTACTGAATTTGCATTTTTGCTCATGTCAAGCCAGTTCTAAAAATAAATAAACAAATTGTTAAAGCAGTATTTAATTATTCAGTTCTAATATTTACATTTGTGGTAGCAGTGTGTTGCCATCTTTACCAACAAAACCACAGTAACTAAAGTCCACTAGACAGGATGGGAGCTACTCAAATATCAACTCTGTAAGGGGATGGTAATTAGAGGAGGTTCTCAGTGATGGGAAGAGAAAAAAGATAAGGAAGAAGATCCAGGGAGCTGTGGACCAGTCAGTTTAACTATAGTCATCTGGAATGTCCTTGTGGCAATGGTTTTTAGGCCCATAAAGAAAAGGAGGTTGGCAGAAACCAACTAAGTTTTACTGAGGGATTTTTATCTCTGGTGTCATGAAGTGGTTGAGTATGAAAAGCAGTGAATGTCATTTACCTAAGTAAAGCTTGGATGCAATTGCCAAAGTACTACCTCAGTAGCTAAATTCTGGAGATGCAGACCATTTTGATGGACTGGCTGGTAAATAAATCCTCTCAAAGCAGTCAGGTTTGAAGCATGAATGGCAGATGGTAAATGGTTCAAAGGCTGTCTGGCAGCTGGGTGTATGTGGCATTGAACTGTTAAGAGATCTAGCACAGTTTAACATCAGGATGTTGTTATTTAATACCAAGCTGGGAGAGAGGGAAGTCAGTACAAGGGAGGAGAGGCAGGAGGGGGAAACCATGATAAACAGGAGGAGTAAGACAACAGTAAACTCAGGAGACATAATGGGAACCCTGGGACCTGGCAGGAAACAGCCTTGTGCATCATTACAAGCTGGAGTGACCTTTCTGGAGACCAGGTTAGTAATAAAGGACTTGGAGGTCTTCTGCTCAGAAGTTAGTTGACTATGAGTCAGTAGTGCACCTTTACAGTGTACATCATCTTCTCTAGCATTCATACCAGTAAGGTGAGGTTCCACTGAAATGTGTTTGGGTTTCAAGTTGCACGTTTTGGTGAGGTGTAAAATGTTTTGTCCCCTCAGGTACTGCGCTAGATTACCAAGTGATCCATTTACACACCTGGCTCCCAAGTGTAAGACCTGGGAACTGCCTGACCATACGTTTTACTCTACTCTCTACCTGCCAATCAACTCACCTCTTCGAGCTTCAATTGTTGTAGGTATTTGGGCAAGGAAGGGCATGGAAATACATAAATATGTTGGGCTAAGAATGGTCTGTGCCATTTCTAGATTTAGTTGCACTGTTGGTAATGAAAGCTAGACATTTCTGTATAGTACTCTCTAACTGGTTTTAGATCACTGTCTGTTTTTGTTATAATTCATTTTTCATCAGTTACTTTCTATGCCAAAGGCAAAAATATTTAGATATTCTCCCCTGTACATTGTTGTTTCATGCACTAGTCCTTTATTGGTTTTGATCAGTAGTATAGTTGAGTTCTTGTAATTTTGGTTTCTATGGAAAAATAAGCCTGAATATCTTCACAAAACTGCCATCAATGTGTTTTTTACAAAAATTTTGCTTGCTTGAAATGTTTGTGTTAGACTAAACACAATAAGTAACTTGCTAGTAAACCAGAGTTTTTACAAAGTGTTTAAATGTTTATAGGGCCCTCCAATGAGTTGTGCAAGACTGGCTGAGAGAGTTGTCGCTCTTATATGCTGTGAAAAACTGCACAAAATTGGTAAGACCTGGGAAAACAACCTCTTTGTTAAAGTGTATTTTATAGTTGAGAAGTTGCATATGATATAGATGTTGTATAGGTACATGCCCTTCTCCTGTAGCCATCTATTGCAGCTTGCTGTCGCTTGCCTTGTTTTGTGATGTGGTCATGCACTTACTAATTTAGCTTACAACTTATAATTTAATTTTTCCAGGGAAATATGGTTATTTAACAAATTTCATTTTAAACAGCAAAAGGAGCATTAGTAGAGACAAAGATTCTGACATTGAATATACTTAATAGGGGAGAGAAGTGTCTTAGGATACTGATTGTAGTTCAGGGATCACATCCTATGGCCAAAAGAGCATGGTTTTTTAAGTGAATTGTGACAAAATGTAAAATACACAACCCTAAATTTGTTTGTTCCTCTCTTCTAAGTCATGGTCCAAAAATAGAACATTTCAGGACTACTTCAGCTCTTTTATCTAGTAAGGATAATGGAGCATGTTCTTAATTGTGGAACATTTTAAGGATAATTCTGTGTTACTGTTTTTTTTTAGTGAAGTATGGAAGTATTTATGTATTTTTTAAGCAAAAAGTAATTGTAGGTCTGGGGTTTGTATTTTTTTTTCTGAGTTAAACCTTTTGAACAGTAATTCATACCAACAAATATACCCAAGAATGGCACCCTGATGGCAGCTCAACCCAGTGTTGGAAGTGCACATTCAACAGCAGTGATTTACTTTTTAGAATGATAGAGAAATATAAATTTTCTCTCTTCCTTTGTATTACTCCATATGAGTGATTTGAAAGTAAATGTGTCAGTCATAGATCACTTTTGGGCAAAAAGAATTATTGGATATTTTTGTTAAAGAATTCAATTTTTAAATTAAATATAAGACTTTTTTGTACTAAAAATAAGCATTTGTTTTTCTCAAAATTCAGTCTTTATCACTCTTTCCGCAAAGTTGCACTTTTGGAGCATTGCAGTAGTCCATGTATTTTAAAACCTTACATGTGAGGTGTTTTCACAAGCAGTTTCACTACTGTGTAGTATCTGAAGGAACCAAGATTTGGTTGTTCATAATGCTATTTCTTTGTACTCTCTTGTAATATTCAGGTGAACTGGATGATCATTTGATGCCAGTTGGTAAAGAAACGGTTAAATATGAGGAGGAACTCGATTTACATGATGAAGAAGAAACCAGTGTTCCAGGAAGGCCAGGCTCTACAAAACGAAGACAGTGCTATCCTAAAGCTGTTTGTATCACTTACTGCTGTCCAGATCTCTGATCTAATACTTTATGTACTAATAAGACAGAATTGCCAACTCTTAATTTAGCTGATCAGAAATTTTTACAAGTCTTATATTTACTTTGATGTTCTAATTCTGTGGAAGCCTGAGTGCTGCCTGAGTTTATGGTACCACATTCTTTGGAAGCATGCCTGTAAGCTCAGAAAACATTCACTTTCTGTAGGGCTTGTTGGCAAACACTTATTTGCCTAGTGTGAAAATAAGTGTGAAGAAAACAGACCTGCATTAATAATCTGTAAAATCTTTACCTTATTACTGGCTTTCAGGACAAATAATTGAGCACTAAGGATGTGCCCCGGGCTTAATGCAGAAATATGTTTGGGTTTTTTTTCCATGCCTGGTTTACTGGTTGAACACAGAATTTCATATTTCCTGGTTTAAATCTTAGAATATCAAATAAGTGTACCTGTATTTTTTTATTACTTTTAAAGTAGTTCTAAATATTATAATTTATAATATTATACTTGATCTGTTGAATGGGTCACACAAGAAAATACAGGTCTGTGTTAAGTAATGTATTCGCAGTCTGTTGCAACAGGTTTCAACTACACCAGCTTGTAAAATTGGACTTCTTACATGGTATTTGGTGGGGAATTGGAAATACTTTAGGAGAAAATGGAGAAAATAAGCTTTGTAAGAGTATTTTGCAACTACTCTGGAACCTTCCTTTTTCCTCTGCAGTTGTTACAGGTCCTAAGGTCCTTTGAATAGGACAGCTAACTTACAGAATCTGATAATCTTTGCATTTCACAAAGATGCACAGTTTGCATTTTTGCACAGTATTTCTTGTTACAAAGCTTTTCCCTGTCCTTTTACCTCACCAATGATTGGAGTTGGGATGATTCATAAAATGCAAGATTATGGTGTCTCATTCAGAGGAGTTGATTTGTCAAGTGATGCATCATTCTTTCTCAGTTATTTCTTTTTTAATAGGGAATCTAAGAATACATTCCTTTGCCTTTGTCCCAGCTTCTCACATCTGGAAAAGAAGCATTGGCAAATGTTTAAGGTCTGCAAGATCCTCTTGGGTTTAATGTAGTTATTAAATTTATGAGTAATTTTCCATTAAGCTAAGGCCATAGTTTTACAGCAGTGTAACTTTAAAATCCAGGACTACTTGTATTGCAATTTACTTTTAGATAAACAGGAGGATCATTTAGAGACCTGCAAAGTAATGAACTTCTACCAAACATGAAGCATGGTTTCTTAACGTCCATGACAAATATGAGCAACAGAATTAAAAGTGCTTGTGGCTGTTGCAGGTATTCACATCTGCCAGCTGCCACATCCGTCACCCCAGGACAAATTGTAATGAGAGAACTCATATAGTGTAGTACCTGGATGAAGGGGCAGTGTATTGAATTTTGCTTGTGTCTTTGTCCCAAGTGTATCAAAATATTTTTGATACTTTTAAATAATTCTGCTGGAAAAAGAATCTGTGTTAATGAAGATGTAAGTTCAGTCAAGCTTTTTTTTTCCTGAGTATGTACACTTTCCTTTTTTTTTCCTGTTCTACTGTTAAGTTCCAAAGGTCTTGGACATAAAATGTGCTCTAGTGTTGCTAGTTAAATGCAGACATTTGCATCACAGCTTGTTTCAGTCTGCCTAAAGTGAGGAGAGGCATGTTTTGCCTCCATCCACTACTGCAGAAAGGAAGGTTCTAAGCATACCTGAAAGCAGGATTAAAATACAAGCAAGCTTAAATGGTGTGATCCAAAGCCATAACACAACTTTATAAAAGAGGAAGGAAAGAGAAAATAGGAAAGTAGGAGGATGCCCAGAATAATTATGAGAGGCACAGGAAAGGGGCTGCCACTACCCTGGTGCTGGCTGACAGAGTGTGATGTGTCTCTCTGGTGAAGTCCCTCCCAGAGCCACGGCAGCAGGACCAGCACAGGGGGGAAGGGGGCACAAGCAGCCAGTGCCTTACCTTAGCAATCTTTTGAGGCTGGATGTGTCCAAATGCACCTACCACCAATATACCTTTATTTGAGGGAATGATTCCATGTGAAGAGGCATCTTCAACTTTGCGGGCAGACATTTGAGCTCCAGTATAGACTTGAAAAGTTACAGGAACTTTATGGGGACCGATAGGACAGGTTGTTAGTAATTCTCCTTTAGAATTTTTGGTAAGTCTTCTTATGAAAACCCAGCTCACCTACTGAGGACAAAGGAAATCTCATGGCTGTTATGCCAGGCTGCTGGCCAAACATTTTTGTTTAAGAAAGAAAACACTGCTTGAGCCCAGAATAAATTTTTTGTTCCTTATTTTTAGCAATGTGTTTCCAAATAAACCGAAGAGGACTTATTCAGAGAAAAACAACTAGGTGGACTTTGCTGATTTTTGTCATGTTAATGTTTTTATTTTTTTTATTTTTTTCAGATTCCAGAGTGTTTGAGGGATAGTTATCCCAAACCTGATCAGCCCTGTTACTTGTATGTAATAGGAATGGTGTTAACGACTCCTCTACCTGATGAGCTCAACTTCAGGAGACGAAAGCTATATCCTCCTGAGGATACTACAAGATGTTTTGGCATATTGACAGCCAAACCTATACCTCAAGTAAGGAACTGTTTCCTTGTTCTGCATGCCTTGCAACCTGTTATTTTCCATATATACTTACTCCCCACCCAACAGAGTGAAGAGTTGGAAATGACCATAAATTATGCTTGTAACAATTAATCCTCAGAAAATAAGCAACACTATCCATCCAGTCAAGTCACCACTTCTTTTTCTGCCTTTAGAGATGGAATAATCTATTTTTGCCAAACTTTTGGTTTAGAAATTTAGTATTTTGCATTGGCAAATCCAAAATTTCCGTCCTTTCTTGTATGAGATATGATAGGAGTAGACATACCAGCTATGGAGGTGGCCTGCACTGTACGACCTTATCTATACAAAAGCTAAGGTAACAAATTCTCTCAGCATTCCTAGTCTGCAGCAGCAGCAGAAAAAGTGGGCCATGTTAGTTGAAATTGGCATCTCTTGCTTCAGAAATTTTTTAGTAAGCATTTTCTCATGGTGAGACTCAGCTGAAGAAAATTTTTTCAAATGGTATTTTCTGCTGTCCACATAAGAAGATGTTACAGTAATATTCCTGGTTTTCCCATTTCTTACTTCATAATAGAAAATACTTCCTTTTCTGCTTAGCTTTAATAAAGAGAACAGCTGTAAAACACAAGGAGAACTATTGAGAAAACCAATTCAGTCATTCTTTAACATTGAGTCTCATCTGTAATTGAAGGATCATCATAGTTCAAAATTCTGATCCTATTTGTTCCGATTTGCTGTAGAGTCAGTCAAGCATTACCTCAGAATCTGCACTAAACAGACAGTACTCTGTAAAGGAATCCCACTTTGGATTCTCTTTTGTGATTTCTTTCAATTTTGTTCTTGTTTAGATTCCTCACTTTCCTGTGTATACTCGCTCTGGAGAGGTTACAATATCCATTGAGCTTAAGAAATCTGGTTTTACTCTGTCTCTGCAAATGCTTGAGCTGATAACACGACTCCACCAGTACATTTTTTCACATATTCTTCGTCTTGAGAAACCTGCACTAGAGTTCAAACCTACAGAAGCTGATTCAGCCTATTGTGTTCTACCTCTAAATGTTGGTAAGAACAAAAATTTTGAAATTTACAGCTTGTCAGTAAAGTTCAGCCTAGAAAACTGAGTTATGCATTTTCCTTTTTAAGTTGATGACTCCAGCACTTTGGACATTGACTTTAAGTTTATGGAAGACATTGAGAAATCTGAGGCACGTACAGGCATTCCCAGTACACAATATACAAAAGAAATGCCTTTTATTTTCAAGTTAGAAGATTACCAGGATGCAGTTATCATTCCACGGTGAGTATTCTACATAGTGTAGGTGTGTACCTATTGTATTTATACAAATACTTGTAACAAGGGCATATTAGTAGTATCTGCAGCAGAATTGCTTTTAAAGAACTGTATGCTGTTCGTCTGAAGGTATGTGGTAGCATATCATATAATTTAAAGATTTTTAAATCAGTAGTTAATTTTGTATTAGTAGGATATCCACAAAAAAGATGTTGCCATAGTCTGGCTTTAATTTTAATATTCTGCCTGTAATGCAAGAACTTCACTGTCCTTGAAAGGCTTGTAAATTTACCTTGTTATGTATTTGAGGTTTTGTATTTTAGCTTTATTTAGGGGATGACTTGGTTAAAATGCCAGTTTAGACATGAGGTAGTACAGTCTTTGTATGTAGAGGAACTCAGAGGAATTCTACTGATTCAGAATATCACATTGGAGACCAGATGCTAAAAATCCAAATTATCAAACTTTATTGTTAGGTGTTCTGAATTAAGAAATTATCATTTTCAGCATTACTGTTGTCCAGAGCTTGATTTTGTATTATATATTGAAGACCTAAATCCTCCATTTAATTTAAATGTTTATGTTGTAGAGGGAATTTCACAGATTATAGATTGACTTTATTATCTTTGTCTTAAAGCACATTTCTCATTTAGCATTTGAGTTAGCTAGATAAGTGGTTTCTACAACAAAAAGAACCCTCATTAACCAAAAAACTAAACTGTACTGTTCAACTGTTAATCTCTTGACTATGTTAGAACATGAATAACTTAACAAAAGCTTTACTTTAATGCCAATATATTATTTTTTTAGATACCGAAATTTTGATCAGCCTCATCGATTCTACGTAGCTGATGTATACACTGATCTTACTCCACTCAGTAAATTCCCTTCCCCTGAATATGAAACTTTTGCTGAATATTATAAAACAAAGTATAATCTTGACCTTACCAATCTTAACCAGCCACTGCTGGATGTGGACCACACATCTTCGAGGTAACAACAGTCATATTTTGAGTCTGATGTTTGTAGTTTGACAATAAAGTGCCTTTTTTTTTCTTTAAAATATGGGATAAAGCTGAGGATTTGTGTCTTCCAAAATAATTACCGGTTTGGTTTTTATTATTGAGAGATACTTAACTTGTGTAACAAGAACCATGAATTGAATCTGTTTTTTCCCAGAGATAATGGTGCTGTCACTTCACAGCGCTTTGAAGTTGAATACTAAGAAACTTAAGAAAATTTAGGCTAGAAAGTTCTAGTCATTATTTCTGTACTTACACCACAGTATTTTCACATGGTTTTTAGACTTAATCTTTTGACTCCTCGCCATTTGAATCAGAAGGGAAAAGCACTTCCACTAAGCAGTGCTGAGAAGAGGAAAGCAAAGTGGGAAAGTTTGCAGAATAAACAGGTAAAATAGAAGCATCTAATTCAAGTGGACTTTCTTTATACTTGTGTGATGGCTACCTTTACCAGGAATATTCTTTTCTTCCCCCTCCTCTCCCAGATACTGGTTCCTGAGCTCTGTGCTATACATCCTATTCCAGCATCGTTGTGGAGAAAAGCAGTTTGCCTCCCCAGCATCCTTTACCGCCTGCACTGCCTTTTGACAGCAGAGGAACTGAGAGCTCAAACAGCCACTGATGCTGGTGTAGGGGTTAAATCACTTCCTGCAGATTTCAGGCATGTATTTTCTCAATAGGTATTTTTCAATATGATCTGTAATTTGCAAGGTGGAAACAACTATTACTGCATGGATTATGAAACTGGCAACTCTTGTTTAGCACTTTTCAGTGAAACACAGTTTAAAAATATTTGATTGTGAGAAGTGAAGTTACATGTTGCAGTCACTGTTCTTTTCAAAAGCCTGTGGCTTTTTTTAAACATGCATGTGGACATAGAGTCTTCTTGTCTTCTGCTAATATTTTTTGTTAACAACTCTCCTGTTTATCTTTACAGATATCCTAACTTGGACTTTGGATGGAAAAAGTCTATTGACAGCAAGTCCTTCATCTCTCTTCCTAACTCCTCTGTAGTAGAGAATGAAAATTACTGTAAGCACAGCACAATTGTAGTCCCTGAAAATGCTGCACATCAAGGTGCTAATAGAACCTCTTCTGCAGAAAACCATGACCAAATGTCTGTGAGTTACAGAACATTGCTCAATGAGTCACCCAGTAAACTCCAAATTGATGTCTCGGTAGAACTTGCAGCAATTAATGGTGTTTCTTATAATAAAAATCTTGCCAATGGCAATTGTGATTTAGTTAACAGAGACTTTTGCCAAGGAAATCAGCTGAATTACTGCAGGCAGGACATACCTGTACAACCAACTACCTCATATCCCATTCAGAATTTATACAACAGTGAGAACCAGCCCAAGCCCAGCAATGAATGTACTCTGCCGAGTAATAAATACCTTGATGGAAATGCTAACAGATCTACCTCAGATGGATGCCCCATAATGGCAGTGACCACCAGTACTTCAAAAGCTATTAATCTTTCAAAAGACAGAGCAGATTCTGAAAAGAGCCCTTGCAGTGGGTACTCCTCAAAAACTCTTGGTCCTAATCCTGGTCTCATTCTTCAAGCTTTGACTCTCTCAAATGCTAGTGATGGGTTTAACCTGGAGCGGCTAGAGATGCTTGGTGATTCATTTTTAAAGCATGCCATCACTACATACTTGTTTTGCACTTACCCTGATGCTCACGAGGGACGGCTGTCATACATGAGAAGCAAAAAAGTGAGTAGAAACAATCCATTCATCCTGTGTAAAAGGCATGCTGTAACAAGCCATATAAATTACATTTTTGCTGGAAGTTTGAATGGGAGCAGGTTGATTTAATTCCACAGCTTTGTTCATTATACATTGAGTATCATGCACATGAGGAATAAAAATTCAGGTCTGTGGGCTTCATGTTGCCGTAACTATGATTGATTGAAACTGTTTTCTGCAGTTCAGTTTGAAATATGAACTATCTGATTACAAATTGAATGAAACTAAAAGTTCGGGATTAGTGAGAACATTTGGTGCACTGAACTTGTAGAGCTGTATTGAGTAGAAGCTCTTAAACAGCAGTGCTTGAATGAAGGATTGAATTAGCAGCACAGAGCCTTAGTTTGCTTCTTTACTTCAATTTTCCTTTGCTTCCTCAAGAAGATACTTCTCTTGAAATTTTTAGTGTCTTACTTAAAAATGAAACGACAAAGAAATCTTACAGAACTGTTGCAAAATAAAAGTTGTGGAAGTATTTTAGAGTAAATGTAAACAGTAGGGAGCAGAGTCTTTAGTTCTGCTGCTGCTAGAAATATCCACCATAAAAACTTTTCTTTGTTTTTTCTTCCAAATGAATGTGATAATTTCAATTAAATGTCAGAGCATTGACTATTGATCTCTAATAAAATGCATCACTCTGAAAATGAAATGATTGTATAGTTTAATCTTGGAAAATAAGGAGGGCTAAATAAGTTGCACTGTTCAAATAAAAGAAATGATTGAATATTCAAGTTCAAATTTCAAGAGTTTAAAACATGCGAAGTACATTTAAAAGAGAAAAAAAGAACAGTGGTTGACAGTTAAAAAAGAGAAGGAAATATATTTGTATCTGACAATGCTTTTTTCCCTTACCTTTAAAATAGTTATAATCATTTTAGAGGCTATTAAAATAACATCTGGATTATGACTCAATAAGTGTTATATGGAACTGTTTTAATACTTTCTACTGCCAAGGTTTAGGTGAATCTATGTATAAATAAAAATTTTTCATTTCAAATGTAGTCTGAATGATGATTATTTATACTGGTAATAAATGACACTTGTACAGGTTCTATTTACTATTATTTTAAAACTAGCAATCAATTTGTTTTGTGAGGAGAATGTAATATATTAAATTTCTTTTAACTGAAGTAGTCACACCTACTATGCTTGGCCTCAGGAAAAAAAAAGAAAGGAAGATGTGTATCTTGCTTTGAGTTGGCTCTACTGCATTACGAAAACTGAACTCCCTTTTAAGAGTTGGAGAAAATGCATAATAATATAAGATCCAGCTTGACTCATAACACTTTTTTGGTCCTTTTGCCTTTTAGCCTATTTATGTAAATGTATGTCCAAAGGTTTATCAGAATGTTCTTCTTAAAGGTCAGCAACTGTAACTTGTATCGCCTTGGAAAGAAGAAAGGACTGCCAAGTCGCATGGTGGTGTCGATTTTTGATCCCCCGGTCAATTGGCTTCCTCCTGGTTACATAGTAAATCAGGACAAGAGCAACACTGACAAGTGGGAGAAAGATGAAATGGTAAGAATTTATTTAACTGTGTTGACAAGTAATCTTTTGTGTGTCTGTATTCTTTTGGCCCTACCTCATCCCAGCACCCTCAGTTACTTTGCTGTTCTCAGCAAAGAGAAGATAAATCCAAATTTCTAAAACTTCTCTGTATGAAAATTAGAGGAAAACTGATGCTAACCAGAACCTGAAGTAAGGAAATTTATTACACATCATCCAGTATTGAGTGTAGGTATTAATGGAGAAGCAGAGAAGAAAAGCTTTTCTGCTGATATTTACCCTGCTCCCCAGGAGTTTTTCAGAAGTTTCTGTTGGAAATTTTAAGTGATATTACCACACTGCTTTAGCTGTAATATGTTCTGGCAGAACACTGTCTGCTTTTTAATAATGAGTTCACCTTTATAGAATATATGAAAAAGAGTTGGTGTTTTTCATAGTGCTGAAGCAGATTGAAGAGTAGAACTCCCTTGAGATGATGTTCAATATTGATGGCTGGTGGCTACACCATGGGTATGACTGAGAGCTGCTTCTCAGGTCAAATACAGCCCTGGCTTAAGCTCTCTCACTGTCTGACATCCTCAGTGTCTTGTCAAACTCTTCACAATGAGAAATCTTAATGAGGAAAGGTTCACACTATTTTCTGACATTCTAGGAGTAGGAGGCCATGTTCACATATACCAATGATCACAGAGTCAGTAATCAGTAACATGACCTTGAAGTGTTTCAGACTGGTTTGGAGTCCGGGGGAAGGAGGTGCAAGGACATCTTTCATTTTCCCAGTTCTGAAGGCCACGCTCAGGCTCTAGAACCAGCAGAGGGCACATGAGAGTGCTGTTAGGTGGATGTACTGTGCAAATAAATGTTTATTGCAGAATAAAAGAACCTGATTATTGTGGTTCTGTACTGTGCCAAGATTTCATTTCAGAGAGACTTCCTGCTGTACCTTTCTGGCAAATGAGATAGTACATTTGGGACTGGAGCTAATTGTTGGTTTCTAGAAGGTTTCAGTTTTCCACAAGTTTCAGTGACCGCTTCCCCTGTGATAGTCACTGTTTATTTGTAAATAAAACATATGATTTCAGACAAAAGTGCAGGGAGTGATGCAACTAAATATTGGGAGTGGGGGGTTTGTGACAAGTAGATATTTTGCTTTTCTGGTTGTAAATTTCATTCTCTATCCATGGGCTGATGGTCTATAATTGAAAATAGAGATCTCATTATGACAAATTATTACTAAAACATAGTAGACAAATGTTAGTACTTATCAAGCTTTATTAAGGGGAAGAATATTTTATCATTCATTTTATCAAATGGCTGATTTCCGAAAGAGCATTTAAAAAGCACTTAACCTGTATTTTGCGTCACCTTTGAATTGGCAATAACGTGCTGAAAATTAGTCAGGTATTGTTTAAGAAAAAAATCATTCTTCTGGGGTTCATAGTTGATTTTTTAAAAAATGCTAATGACAAAAGAATTAATGATCAGAATTGCTTTCTGTTTCCTTTAGCCATTGCTCATCCCTATCCCTTAGAATTTTTTTCTAATGTACAAGAAATAATGTACAGACAATGTTAAGATAGTTCATGTAGCTGTCTTGCTACTTACAATTTCATTTTAAGAAACTTGTGAATGAAACCACAGTAAAAATTTATAATTTATAATTTGTTCCATCTTTGTAAAAACAGATGCCAAAATCTGTTTTGGAGCATCCATATTGATGTGTCTCATTCAGAGATACGTCTGATTTATTTCAGTAGTAAATGTGACGGGTGGTGTGTAACAAGAAAAAAGCAGCACTTGTCCTTGTTGGGACTGGTTAAGTTAATCTTATTTTAAGTTTTATATTACTGCAAGTATCTATAGTAACTATCTCAAATCCAGTTTTGATATCTCTTTCTGAGCAGTTTAAGTTACAGAAGTCCCTGCTGTGTGTGTGAGAGATAAAGAATTACAGCAGCAGGAATTCTTTCAGTAGAATGTCTAAACTAAGAACTTATATAGCCACTTTTTTTACCTCTCCTCTGATAACTAAACCTGACTAAGCCTGGTCCATCCCAGTGAAGAACACTGTGATCTCTGTGATCCTTATGCAGTTGTAAGTGCTGCCCAGTGCCCCCTACAGCTGCCACCCATCCACACCTCTGGATGGGTGTGCATTTTGCCCAAAAGGTAAAATCCCCCGTGGCAGCATCTGGTTCACAGATTTGCAAGATTGGTGACTGAGCCCTGCAATATGGCATGCATAGGTTCAGGGCAGATAGAGGCTGTTTCACTTGATTCAAAATGTTGTTGGCTTTCAGAACCCAGTCCAGGAAAGTGCTTTGAATCTGATCTTGCTCCTATCAAATTCAGTGGCAGAATTCCTGCTGACATCAGTGCTGCTGTGTTGAGCCTGGTAATAGTCCTTTTGATGTTAGGGAGACTACCAGTGCATTTAGCTCAGCACATTTAAGTGCTTTCCTGGATAGAGGCCATGACAAATTGTAAAGAATTATATAGTTTGGGAATATTTGTGTTCAAGTTTTAATTTATGTCAGTCCATACCAATTTGTTCATTATGAGGAGGGAAAAGACATAAGATGTTATTGTTTTTGCTGTTGGGGGTGTATATGTAAGTATTAGAAAATTGATGACAATTTTTGCCTTCTCTTTTATTAGTTAGGGCTAGAGGTATAGTTTGTAAAAAAACCCAAAAAACTCAAGAAAGTCCCATTGAATTAACTTTCTGTGCAGAAAGTTGTAGGAAAAAAATCTTTAAAATTGTATTGATTCAACATTTGCAATAGCCTTATTTAGCAGCCCCAGAGAAGGATGCATCCAGAACTTTCTTATACTTCCTAAAGTTTGTTAATTTACAGTTTTCTGTTGTTTACTTTGGTGTGCATAATCTGTATAATGTTTAGTGGATATAAAATTCATTGTAGTAACAAAGAGTTTATTATTCCAGGACAATTATTCCAGTCCTTGTGAAGTTGAGGTTGTATTGTGCATCTGATCAGACAATGTACTTAGGAACATAAAATAAGCAGTACTATTGTTAGGAGATACTTCTCAAATCCTGCTTTTCTGATCTTTCTGCAGTAAAAGTGTCTCATTTCCCTCTTCAACACCCTCTTTTTCTTCTGTTTTTTCATAGACAAAGGAAAACATGTTGGCTAATGGTAAACTTGATGATTATAATGATGATGAAGAGAATGAAGACCTAATGTGGAGGTTGCCCAAGGAAGAAACAGACTTTGAAGATGATTTTCTGGAGTATGATCAGGAGCATATCAAATTCATTGATAATATGTTAATGGGATCAGGGGCTTTTGTGAAGAAAATTTCACTCTCACACTTTTCAACCACTGATTCAAACTATGAATGGAAAGCACCCAAAAAGTCATCCATGGGTAATGTTCAGTGTTCATCAGATTTTGATGATTTTGACTATAGCTCTTGGGATGCTATGTGCTATCTGGATCCTAGCAAGGCTGTTGAAGAGGATGATTTTGTAGTGGGCTTCTGGAATCCCTCAGAAGAAAACTGTGGTGTTGATGCAGGAAAGCAGTCCATCTCCTATGACCTGCATACAGAGCAGTGTATTGCTGACAAGAGCATTGCAGACTGTGTGGAAGCCCTGTTGGGCTGCTATCTGACCAGCTGTGGTGAAAGAGCTGCTCAGCTTTTCCTGTGTTCATTGGGGCTGAAGGTGCTCCCTGTAATTAAAAAGACTGATTGGGAAGGCACTCTGTGTGCTACCAGAGAGAATTGTAACAGTGAGCAGAAAAATCTTTCACCAAATTCTGTTGCTGCTTCTGTAGTTAATTCAGAGCCTTCTCTGTGTAAAGACCTGGAGTATGGCTGTTTGAAGATTCCACCAAGGTGTATGTTTGATCACCCAGATGCTGAAAAAACCCTGAATCACCTTATTTCTGGTTTTGAAAACTTTGAGAAGAAAATAAATTACAGTTTTAAGAACAAGGCTTATCTTCTTCAGGCATTTACTCATGCCTCTTACCATTATAATACCATTACTGGTAAGTTGTTTTCAAAAAGCTCTATAGTTTTTTCTCCATACTGCAAAAGCAAGAGAAGTAGTATCTTGTGTTCTCATGTATAGACTTTTTTTAGACATCACATGTTACAATAGTCTTGGAATACAATGTCTTAAAAATAGTATTTTGCCTACTCTTTCGAGGGGGATGCTTGTTCAATTTGTATCTCATTGATTATTCATATTTTGACTTGATGCAGATAAAGTAAATTTACTGGGGCTTCATCAAGATTTGAGAAACAGCATGAGTGATAAATGCTCTATCACTAGCTGTGTATGACTGACATTAGATCCTCATTTAATGGAAATAAATTCTTGTAGAACTCTGGAAAATTGCCATGTACTTCAGGAAATAGCAGTCATATTTTCCAAATATATTTAGCAAATTTGTTCTGTAATTGAATCCCAAGAATGTTACACTTTGTACTTCAGAAGATGAACTGTAGACTACAGCTTTTATTAGCTGATTAATCTGTAGGAGTGCAGAATGGGGAGACTTCCCCTTTGAAGCTGTGAATTCAAAGTCTTAATTTAAGTCTAGGCATTTTATTGAGTAAATATTTAAAGTCAAAATTTGAAGTAATTGTCTAAATCAGACTAAATATTAGTGTCAGATTAATGTTTAATGTTTCTGTACATGATCTCATAAAAGATTTTACAGCAGTAGAAGTTTGTATTTCTGTGATCTTTAATTGCTCTTGCTTATACTAATTGATGTAATATTTGTTCATTCTAAAACTTGCATGCATTTTTTTACAATAATATGCAATCAAAGGCAAACCATGGTAAAATTCCAACCCTATTTGTAGTGACTGGCAAATTTCTTTGCAGTCAGCAGTCTGAATTTTTCCCATAGTGAATTGGACCCTTATTCCAAAGAGTAAGAAAGCTCTGCTTTCATTAAAGAAATAAGTAATTTTTAAATGCTACTGCATTGAGAAACAATTCTGACAAAACACAGAAGCGCTCCTTTGGTTTTTAGTTGTAGGGGATATTACCCACATATGTATTTACTTTTTATAAATATTTCACAAAATGTATTGAAAGTAAATTATTTATTTATTTTTAGACATACACAATAAAATTATATACACTACCAGAAACCTTGAGGCATAGTGTCCAGTTAAAATTTCATTGTTGAAACTGTAGGAAAACTTCTGATTTAATTTCTGTTTACCAAGTGAGACTGCTGTGAATAGCTGTTACCTGTAGCTTTTTCTCTTTAAGGCATAGCTAGCAGTTGAAATCTGGCAGCATCACAGGTTCAGCTGCTATAAAAGCGACTTAGTGCTAGTCAGTTCACTCTCATGGTAACTTCTTACTAGTTTGTCTTCTTCCTTTTCAACCTACCTGCCTGTATTTGCATTCAAGAGGGTTTTTGCTTTTGTTTGTTTTAAAAATAGATGTCCTTAGCTCTCTATTCCCATGGCCTCTGTCAACTGTCAAAAAAGCAAAGACTTGACATTTTTAATTTCCAGTTTAAAAGACATATCCTAAAAAGGGACCTTTTTTGAAGGTGTCTTATGTGTGGCAAATCAGACCAAAAATTCAGATTTTGTGTTCCCCTGCTTTTAGTACATTGATTTTTATATTAATTGGGGTTATGTTTAATTTTTTTTTAAGTTTTAACTGTTACAGTGTTCAGATCAGCCTGCTGGCAGAATCTCTTAAATTTACTTTTTGATGTTTCTCAGCACTTGAGGATCTGGAGTAAAAACATTAATTGATTATAAACACAGCTATTTTTCTAGCCTACCAAATTAACATTTTGTTCAAAATTTTCTTTACTACGAAATACAGCTCCTGCTTTTCCTGATTTCTTTTTTTTAGTATTTCATTAGGAATCTCTTTAAACACAAGGATACTTCTTTTAAAAAACAAATTGTCCTCTCTGACCATTGGTTAGTTTGTGGAATTTACATGACACTGTACCAAACTTCTTATCCAGAAAGCCTGGAAAAAATGTGTGCGTTAAACTTAATTGTGGTGTTGTACATTCTTTTATTTCCAATGCTTTAAGATTGTTACCAGCGCTTAGAATTCCTGGGAGATGCAATTTTGGACTACCTCATAACCAAGCACCTTTATGAAGACCCACGACAACACTCTCCAGGAGTTCTCACTGACCTGCGATCTGCTCTAGTCAATAATACCATTTTTGCATCATTAGCTGTAAAGTATGACTACCACAAGTACTTCAAAGCTGTCTCTCCTGAACTGTTTCATGTTATTGATGACTTTGTGCAGTTTCAAATGGAAAAGAATGAAATGCAAGGAATGGATTCTGAGGTTAGTGGAAGTAGAAGAAATATGTTCAGTATCTGATTTGAAGCATGTTACTGGATTTCTTAACATTTTTGTAATGTTTTATGCATTCAGCAGCTAAACAAGCAGGCTCTCAGTAGTAAAAGGATGCAGTCTGCAAAGTAAAATACAGCCTTCAGAAAGTATAAAATCAGTTAGAATTTACAGCACTTAATTAATTTGAAAGCCATTTGCCTCTAGGTTTTTCTGTGGCACTTCATTTCAGTTGTTGTTTTTGCTCTTGTGGTGTTAGAACAATGTGGGGCACACACTTAGCTTGCTGCTTTCACCAGCTGATAGGAAGCACTACTACAAGGTGAAATTGTGGTGAAGAGTTGCTAAATCAAGTAGTGCTGACTCAGGGTAGAGTATCCCTACAACACCATGAACAAAACTACTCCATTGGACAACAAATCTGCCTTGACGAGATGTGGATTATTAATATTCCCCCTTATTCAGAAGAGACCACTTGTAACAAATAGTTTCACTCAAGACCTGCAAACACAGGTCATATTTTGTGCTGTGCAGGAAAGCTGATGATAAAGAACTTCTATTTTTGGGAGAATGTGGTAAAAGTAATTCATTTACATAAGCTGGTTAGGAAATCTGTGAGAACAAGGACCTTGTGAGTCAAGTTGTAATCCCTATCTGGAAGATAGGGACTACTCATTATCCTTCTTTAAAAGTGTCACCCAGTAGTAATAATTTGTCTTCTGAAAAACTGACCAGTCTTTTAAAAGCTATTCTGTCTGACAACATGCCAGCACTAAAAAAGCTTGCTCTTTTTTTTTTGTATTTAGTAGATTTTTTCCCCTGATAGACAATTTAAAACTTCAGGAATCAAAAGATTTCAGTCACATATGTGTTCACAGCCCTTGCACTCTGTTGCAAAGTGAAAACCATATTTTAAGGGAAAAACTCATTAAATATTGAGTAAGAAATATGCCACTGAAGTTCAGATAATAGAAATTACTTTACATTAGAAGATCAAACTCTTACCTCTCTTGTTTTATGAGTGAAAAGGCTAGGAACTTATTTTCAGAGCTTACTGTGTTGGTTTTTGCTTTCTTCAGTTCCTGCAAGTATGCAAAAAGAAACTTTCACCAAAGTTGCAACCAAATTGTGTGATAGCTGTTTCAAATAAAATCCTTGTTTCACTCTCCCTCCGCCTGCTCCCTATCTTGGTCTGGCACTGAATTACTGAAACTCTTATTTCATCGTTTCATGTAAGACTCTTTGTTTCTGCAGTTCATGCCAGCTAGACTGCTTTCCATGTGTATCTCCACGTCATCTGCTTTTCTATTTTTTCAAGTCTCACTCATGAAACATCTGTCCGTTGCCTTACAGCTCTTAGTTTTTCTCTTCTTCTGTTATTTCAGTATAATGCAAAAGTGCTTCAGTTTACACTTGGTATGAAGTGCCCTATTCAAAACAGTTGGACTTGGTTTTTAACATCAAAATTCCCGTTTGTATTGCTGTATGTGTCAGGTCTGACTACTTGTTTGATTTATTTCAGGTAGAAATATTGGGTGGAACACATTTATGAAGTATTATGGTCACTCTCTTAAGAGAACTGGATTGGATTTTAAGCCCCAAACTGAGTGAGAGTGTAGCTGCTGGGGAGAAAACTGACAGAAACTTATTTCTCTTCAGGCAGAGTAGCATAATGGTCAAATCTTTGTTTTCAAGTTACTTTGTTTGGAGTTAGGCAAATGTATATTACGTGTGTTTAAAGAGTTTTAGTAAAGGATTAGATTAGCTCAAGACCTTTAAGACATACACTGAAAGTTTATTTTTCATAATGAGAATAGATTATTGTCTTAAATTGGTAGCATAGAAGAATACACTGCCTGCTGCATTAAACACCTAAATGTGTCTTTTAGCTCAGTCTGGTGGTGATTTTCAGTTATTAATGTCTTATTTTACTAGTTATTGTTTCATGCTTGTCCTGAGGAGTAAATAAGGTAAGGAGAGGTACATGCAACTTTCATCCAGAGAGTGGACTTAAAGAGATTTTGAAAGTCTCTTTTTGGGATATATATGATGTGTTAACTCTTCCTTTGTTATGGGTAGCTTTCTAGTATTAACTGATGGAAGTCTGCTTCTAATTGGGAAGAACAGACCCAGGGTGAAATTCTGCAGAATTATCACAGAAGGAATTCACAAAGTATGAAAGTATCCTGTACACAATGGTGTTTGGGATTTTTTTTTTTCATATTTGAAAAATTATATAACCAGCAGCTTGGTTTCGCTGGGGAATAAAACAACAGTTTTGCTGTGGAAGGTTGTCAGTTAGAGAAACTTAAAGGAAGGAAGCATCACGGGATATAGGATGTAGATCTTACACTTCTGAAGATCTTTGTTTTACTGTAAGTGAAGCAATCATTTCTTTCTTTCCCCCTCCCCTTCTCTCTCCCTCCCACCCTTGTATTTTTTTTAATTGCCAACAGCTCAGAAGATCTGAAGAAGATGAAGAAAAAGAGGAAGACATTGAAGTACCAAAGGCCATGGGGGATATATTTGAGTCCCTTGCTGGTGCCATTTATATGGATAGTGGAATGTCTTTGGAAATGGTTTGGCAAGTGTACTATCCAATGATGAGGCCACTAATAGGTATTGCCCTTTCATAAAATTACTACTAATAAAGTGCCATCTGCTATGAAAAGAACAAAGCTAATCTTTGTTTTTCACTTTTTTTATCAAATAGAAAAATTTTCTGCTAATGTGCCCCGTTCCCCAGTGCGAGAGCTGCTGGAAATGGAGCCAGAGACAGCCAAATTTAGGTAAGAATATGCTTTCTAACATGCACACTGACAGAAAGTGTTTCTAAATTGTGCTTCTTGAACTACAGAGAATTTTTAAATGTCACAAAGTACTTGTAATTTCTTTTGCACCAAGCAGTTAACCTAATCATCATTGTGTGCACAGTTCTTTATTTTTTTTTCCTTGCATAGCTTTCTGAGAAATGTAATGATTTCTGTTTAATTTTACTGCTTTAACTTCTGTAGAAAAAAAGAATGTAGGTCTCTAATTTCACATTACCTTGCCTTGGCAGTAAGTAATTCTTGTGTATATTTTTGCAGTCCTGCGGAGAGAACTTACGATGGGAAGGTCAGAGTTACAGTGGAAGTTGTAGGAAAGGGAAAGTTTAAAGGTGTTGGCAGAAGCTACAGGATTGCCAAATCTGCAGCTGCGAGAAGAGCACTACGAAGCCTCAAAGCAAATCAACCTCAGGTCCCAAACAGCTGAGACTCCTCTTAAAAATAAATGAAATGGGGAAAAAATAACATACAAATAAAGCAAATTTTTAAAAGTTGATGTTGAGAGGAACAAATTGGAAGACAGAATTTAAAGTTTGTTTGATAACAGAATAAATAACAAAACATTTAACATGTATAAAATTTTGGAACTAATTGTAGTTATAGTTTTTTGCGCAAACACAATCTTGTCTTCTTTCCTCACTTCTGCTTTGTTTAATCACGAGAGTGCTTTAATGATGACATTTAGCAAGTGTTCAGAATAATTGTTGTCAGGTCTTTTTGGTTTACTTTTCTTGTCAGTACAGCTTTGCTTAGTATTAGAAGGCAGGGGAGCTTATGCCTAATGCAGTTGCTAGATTTATATATATAGTAATCTTGGAATTCTTCAATCTGTGCACTAGTGCCAGTCATAAAGCAGTTGATAAACTGTACTGGATGATTGGGTATAAGAAAGATTAAGTGTGCCAGTATTCTCCTTTTTATTTTCCTTTTTTTTTTCTCTCCATGTCATCTTTTTACATTAAGATGGCATTCCCAATCATTATTGCACTTATTTGTTAGGGACAGATTTTAATTGAAATGGCTGGCATACTGGTAGAGTGAAACTTCGGTTTCCTTATGCCACACAGTCTTGCATAAAAAAAAGGTTCTTGCCTTAAAAATAAATAAACCCTCATTAATAATCTTTAATTTCTGATCTTTTTTGGAGCAAACTGTTTTACATTCCCTTCATTTTCTTATGCATTTTACAATGATACAGCTCTATATTTACAGTACAACTCATTACTATAGCTGTGACTTATTACAGGATTATAATAGAAATTATATTCATATATATGTAATTAGGTTATTTTTAACAATTCTGAGGAGGTGGTTAGTCTACAGTTTTTTTTATACCATAAACAAAATATGGTCTTTGGCTAAAATTCCAATTTTACACAAACCTGCAAGCTAGATAGTTCCAATACTGGAAACAGCAACAAATAATTGCACAGTGCAAACTGTCACTAACAAAACAACCTTAGACATATCACACCTAAGATATGCTGCAGATTTTATAGTCAATTGGTTACGTATTTAACAAACAGAGCACCTTTACACTTAGAGATATTTCCACGTAAATTTCTTACTGTACTTTTCAGAATTGCATGCATATTTCATCTACCAAAGCTGTGCTGTTAAATAACATGAAAGTTGATGTTTGAGATATAACTGCCGTACTTTTGATACATCTGTGATTTAGGTCCTTAATTTAGAGAAACTAGCTCATTGATGTTTTGGTCTACTGGGAGCGTGGGGGGAAATCATACTTGTATTTTTTAGGCTTTGCCTATACTTCTTTAATTAGATTTTTGTAGGCACTCTTCACTTAAATACCTCAGTTCTTTTTTTCTCTTCTTTTCCTTTTTATTTTTGCATGCATTGGGTTTTTTTCTGTTTTGGTGCTATGTTTATATATTATGCTTGAAATTTTAATTTTTTGCACTGTAACTATAATACCTCTTAATTTACCTTTTAAAAAAAGCTGTGGGTCTTGTATTCCCACCAGTATCAGTAGAGGTTTGCTGCAATTTTGCCCTGTTAATTATGCTTGAAGTTTGAGAAAGCAGAGCAAGGTGTTTTAACGTTTTCCAGCACAATAGTTTGAACTTGATGCTGTGTCTTATGAACTAAATTACAAACAAATACTGTATTTCCTGCTTTTAAACCCTATTCCTTTCCTCACAAATGCACACTAAAACAAAACAAAAACTGTCAGCTCTTGCTTTCTTAACAAAAAAATAAAGTAAATGCCTTAGTGACAAGGGGCAGACATTAAGCTTTTCTGAAATACAGTTTTCAAAAGTTCATATATTTGCTATCTCAGTCACTTCTCAGTCTGTGAAAAAGACTGTTCTTGTATTTGAAAGCTGCTTGTTATAGGAGTCAAACCAAGAATTAAAATACTAGCTTATAAAAAAGTCTAGTATTTGGTACTTCAGTCATAAAAGGAGGTATAAGAACAGCAAGTAGATGACAATGGTGATATGGAACAATAAAAACATGCAGTCCTAATTCTCAAATGTAAATTGCTTTGCGTTAGCTGTTTAAAAAAGGTCACTGATTTAAGCTGTAGCTTGCTCTTTGTAGTAGGAATGAATTTTCTTAGTGAAAATACATGATTACTCATGTCAACAATTCTGTTTCTGGCCTCACATCAATCAGCAGATTAAATCAGACCATCTAGAAAGTCTTAAGTAGTTTTAGTTGCATTATGAAAAGCTAAAATTTCAGTTATTCTTTGAATGCCTAAAATTCTTACTGATTGTTACAAGGTTATAGATTCTCAGGGGTTTCAGGTAATTGTTAGCAGTGAAGTGGTTATGGAGTGTTTGGGTGCAGACAAAATCAGCTGAACCTACTCTGTGTTTCAGAACAGTTTAATGATCACTTTGTTACTAGATAAAGCGTATGAATTGGACATGTGAAATGTGTAGTGGCTGACTATAAAGTAGTTGCTGCTGCTGATGCATTTTTAAATGTGTTGTAAATGCCGCGATTTTTTCCAGTGTGACCTCATTGAAATACTTTTTATCCTTTGAGGCAGAAAATCCATATTAGTTTCCATGTTCCACATCTGTGTGTTTTACCCTACAGTTGATATGATTTTGATACTGGACAGTGTACGCTATTAAAGACCTAAATCTGATCATTTGAAGGTTGGGGTAGAAATCACTTGACATGCTATAAGCACAAGTGTAAGCGGACTGTTGCAGCCCATCTTCAAAAGCAACCACACAGGCTCATCATAAATGGTGTGGGGGTTAATTGGCATGAACCTTGGGGTTTTTTATCTAAGTCCTGTTATACTGTACTTTAAACAGTCCTCCTAACTATGCTGCGTTTTTATTTTTATGGCTTTTTTTTGCGCTGTTCTGTTCATGTAGCACAAATAAGCATTGCACTTGGTACCATGCTTTACCTCATTTCAAGGAAAAAATGCTTAACAGAGAGGAAAAATGTGGTTTGGCCTTGCTGCTGTTCTGATTTAATGACTTTGAAAAAGATAGTTTTTAATGCCTGCAATGTGTCATTTACTTGCACAATTTAAATAGGTCATTTGTAACGTCTGTGGCATTTTTACTGTACGTGGAAAAAATACAACAAAGATGTGCAACAACTCTTGATTGTATTTTAAAGCTGTTATTTTTCTACTGCATCATTTTACTGTTACGTGAAGTAATTAAAATTAGAATGACCTCTGACTGACACTCCAGTAATTATCTCTGAACAAACCAACATTTTACACATATAATGTAATTTTTGGGAGAAGACAGCCCCTAGTAATTTGGTCAACCTCAACTAAATCTGTCCAGTCTGAATACTCAGTGCTCAGTAGTGACTTCTGAAGTGTTTGTTCAGCTTGATGCTGCTAAAGTTCCATACAAAAAAAAAAAGCCTAGTATTTTTAAGTCTCATTACACAGTAGTGTGTTGCAACTGCCAAGTGCAGAACTTGAACAAGAACCAGTTTCAGTGCTGGGGGGGAATAGAGTGGTGGCCCAGGGAGGAGGTGCTGGATCCTCAGCTGGTGCAAATTGATGTTGTATCACTTTAGTCAATGGAACTGCATTCATTTACATATCTGAAGATCTTGTGCTTGTATGTATGTTTCAGAGTTTCATTTTTCCTCCTTGTGAGCAAATACGGAACCATCAACTGGAAAATGTGGGGGGTTTATGTTACTGCATATGACATGACATATGCTACATATTCTATGCATTTATCTGTACAGAACATGAACTCTTTGTATCCCGGTCACAGCAGCACGTGCAGTCCAAAAATGACAAATAGCATTGTGGTCTGCTGTGATACAGACTTGACTCTGACAGTATTCTGGGTTTGTTTTAGATGGGGCTCCCCATGAACACATTCTCACAGAAATCTCTGTATTTTTTATATGAATGAAGCAAGAAGCATTTTGATTTTTGGTACTTAATTACTGACATTGATCCTTTTTCAATTGCTCTAATATTCAAGAAGTTAATTTCTTTACTTTCATATTAGATTTTAAACTTTAAACACTACAGTTCATGACCATCAAATGTAATCTAAATATCAGTTGTAACTCAATATGAATTGTGTTAGCAAATATCTAGAGGTCATTGTAGTATACTCCACTAGCAGTTAAAATTAACTTCTATCAAAGCTAACTGCAATTCTTAAAAATAAATTTCATCCAATAAAGTCCTTGGGGTTTTTCCTCTTTTATTTGAATGGCAACCACAGACTACTTTAATTGCTTTGTAGATGCACTCAGAATTTACTGCAGCAGCAAGTTAGCGAGAAAAATGTTTGTGAACAATAATTGGAAATTGCAGGCATTTTTATTGTAAATAGTGTGACTGAAAAGATGGTTAAAATCAAGTAGAAAGAATAACAAATATAATTTGATGGACAATAAAATATTTACCATCACATGCTGCAGCTGTCTTTAAGGGACATAAAATGTAATTCATTCATACTGTAATCATGCTGCAGAAGTTTGCAATCTGCACCTTATGGATCACAATTACCTTTAATAGTTTTTTGTAATAATTGTAGCTGAGTATATCTCCAATAAAGTTATGGTCTGTTCACCTTGTATTGTCGTTTTGCTTTTTTTAAAATTCCTGTTAATATGTCCATAAATCTTCCAGAGTTTACAAAAAAATTGCTGTTCAGTCTAAATTTTTTTTTAAATGGGAAAACATTTGTGAAAACAATATTTCTTCACCTTGTTTAAAGACAAGTCTGCTTGTCTCTTTCCTCTGATGAATGAACTGTCTTCAGAGCTATGTGAAGACTCTTAAGGGACACTCAAGTTAAAAATGATGGTGTATGTGGTACAATTTGATCTCTGTGTTGACTATTATACCTGCAAAATGTCTGTTGGAGCTGGGAAGCCCCAGAGCACAAGGGTTCTGGAACACAGGTTTGCATGACTGCCACATGGTTTAAAAATGTTATGTTAATTTGACCTAACAATCTCAACATTAATAACGTCAATTTCATTATTTTTCATTGGTTTCTGTTAGTATGCTGCTTATCCTGAATATTGGCAGTGTGTTTGTAGAATGTTTTGACTGGCACAGCAGTGTCATGTATCTTTTATGGAGACAAGTCAGACCTACCAGACAAAGATCAGGAGTCTTCCTTTCTGAAATCTTCACAATGTAGCAGTCACTTGTTTGGCATCTGCAGTGAGCATCTTTTACTGCACATTTTGTCTCAAGTTACAGAGAAAAGCCTGCTAGGCTGCTGGTAGGCATGATGACAGCTTTTTTGGGATTTGGAAAAGGTGCCTTTAAGGGCCAGGCCCTTCAGGCTCCAGTGTGTGGGCTGGTAGGGATGACAACACAGCCCCCTCCTCCCAGTTCTAGCAAGTGAGTCAAATCAGAAAACTTCCCCCAAATTTTCTGCAGGAAAATTGGTTTAAAAGCAATAATATTAAAAATTGTTTGAGGATGCCATTATATCCTGTTAATTGTGGCAAAATGAGGTGAGGGATGGCCTTCTCATCTGGTGTCTGCAAGAAAGTGATCCATCCCTTGCTGAGTAGCACTGTGAAGCAGATGGAGTTCTCCAGAAAGTCAAGGTGCAAGAGCAGTAGAGGTTCTGCTTCAAAGGCATCTTTTTTAGTAGAAACTTCAGCATCCTTTCCAGTCCTGCATCCAAGACATTTATGAATTTGAAGAGCAGGGCCAAGGATGGAGCCCTGTGGAACCCAACTAGTCACAGCTCCCCATTCTGATGTCATCCCTTTGTACCTGATCTGTGGGCCAGTTGCTCACCCATCCCATGATGTGTTTATCCAGCTGTGTGCTGGACATTTTGTCCAGAAGAACTCTTTCGAGAGAGAGTATCAAAAGCTTTACTGAAATCCTAAAAGATTACATCTACTGGCTTTCCTGTATCAATTATGTAGGTTACATTGTCATAAAAGGAAATCAGGCTTGATAAGCAGGACTTCCCCTTTGTGGAGCTGTGCTGGCTGTGGCCAGTGAGTGACTGTGTTGCCTTTCAGGAGTTTTTCAATACCTCCCTGAATAATCTCCATAACTTTACCAGGCACTGAGTGAGACTGACAGGCCTGTAGTTTCCAGGATCCTCCTTGCCCTTCTGGAAAATGAGGACAACATGCACCAGCTTCCAGTCAGCTGGGACCTCTCTGGATTCCCAAGACTGCTAAAAATTATGAAATAGAGGTTTTGTGATGACATCAGCCAGCCCTTTGAGGATTCTTAGATTAATCCCATCAGGCCCCATAGATTTATAGGGATCCAGCTGGAGCAGCAGATCCCTCACAAATTCAAGGTTGACTGGGGTTTGGCCATTCTCAGTCATTGTCCTCCAGCTCAGGGCACCTGAGACTCCCTTAGTCCATCACTAATGCTGAGGACAGAGGTAAGGAATGCATTGAACACCTCTGCCTCATTTCTGTCCCTGTTTGTGAGGTGACCATCCTCATCCTGGAATGGGCTGATGCTGTTTCTACACTGACTATTGCCATGAATATATTTGAAAAAAACTTTATGTCCCCCGTATTTCTGTCAGCTTCAACTCCAGCTGAGCTTTGGCCCCAGGGATTCTCTCTGTTCCTCTGTCTCCTGACCTTGCTGCCACTGGGTATGCACCTTCATTTTTTTGGCTTTATTTCCAAGAGATTACTGTTTAAAAAATGACAAGCACTGATGGACCCCAGCACCTGCAGAGACATTGTCCCAGGAGATTTTACTTACTAGTAACGTGAGCATCCTGAAGTCTAGAGCTGAGGTTTTGCTGGCGCTTTTCCTCATGTCACCAGAGATTTCAAACTTGATCAGTTTTGGTCACCAGTCTCCACTTGGTTTCTGAGATCCTCTCTGCTGGCAAGCAGCAAATCAAGGAGGGTGCCTTTCTGAGTTGGCTCACTTAGGACCTGTTTCACAAAGTCATCCAGGTTTTTTAGGAATCTCCTGGCCTGGGTTGTACCAGCTGTGTGATGCTCCCGATTGATTCCTGGCAAGTTGAAGCTCCCACAAGGACAAAGGAAGTTGACTTGAAAATGACACTTTGTTGCTCAGAATAATTTGTCATTGCCATTGTCCTGGCTGGGAGGTTCATTAGAGACTCTCATGATGACATCCATGTTATTTGTTTGCTTCTTGATTCTTACCCAGAGGCTCTCAGCTGTGCCGTTGCCAGCTGTGATCTCCATACATTCTATTATTACCTGCAGTACCACTGCCTGCCTCTTCTGCCCTGCCTGTCCCTCCTGAAGAGCCTGGAACCCTCTAACAGGGCATTCCAGTCACAGGACTCATCCCACCAGTTTTCACTTACGTCAGTGATGTCAAATCTCTGGGACTAGGCCAAAGCCTTCAGCTCCTCCTTTGCTCCTCATGGTGTGTGCATTAGTGTAGAAACATTTCAGGTGTGGTGCAGCTTAGCCAATGCCTGGGGAAGCACATTGAGAGATCCCATTAGTGCTCCTTTCCTCAAGTTCTGGCAAATCATCCCATCACTCATCACTGATTGTTGCAGAAATGAGGCCTTTGTCGGGGATGAGCTATTTGTCGGTGAGGGGAGACTCAGACACTCAATATGAGTGATAAGCAAGTTCCGTTTATTGAAGAGAGCATCAGACACTTATACAGCAAATAATAAGCTTATGAATATTCTGTAAGCCAAGCAATCTATTGGTTAAACTATACTGTCAACTCTTCCTCATTCCTTAGGGGTTACATCTCTCTTTTCTCATGTCTCTTTCACTGTTTGTTATCCTACTGCAGCTAGGCCCAAGGACACGCTATCTAGCAGGTGCAGGACTTGGAATTAGCCACAGCTTTGTAATTTTACATTCTCTAGCAGCTAAACTCCCAACAACTGATGAGCCTGGTTTTGCCCCTTTCCTTCTTTAATGCCAGTTTAAAGCTCTGCTCTCTGTCCTTCTGACAATCCTCAGTGCTCACCTCATAGGAATTGAAGAGAGAACATACCTGTCTGTCTGTGGAAGAGTCTACAGGTACTGGTTTCTCATCTCCTTATTACAAGAAAAAATGTGTTTCATAATTGCAGCCATTGAAATAAGATGCATTTAGTTAGCTGTTATTACTCTCAACTAAGATCATACCAAAAAAAGGAGTTTGAAAACTGAGGGGATCAAGTTTTGGACAATGCTTGTCTGAAAAGAGGCAGTAACAAAGTTAATCATAACTCCAAATCCAAAAACACAGAGGAGTGGGTTTGGTGAATGTATGGGCTTCCCTTAGCACTGCTGCCAGAGTCCAGGTGCAGGATCTGTTCCTTAGAGGAAATCTCCATGTCAGTGGACACAGGCAGTACTGACATGTAAGCACGTTTTATTTTCCTCATAGCAGTGATTAGGTCTTTCCTTATTGTAGAATGTGAACAATAATTTCATTTTGGTGAGTAAAATAACCAAGAACCTTCCCAGTTTTATGGAAACAGTATCATTTACTTTGCTGCTTAGCCATCTCCACTTACCTGGCTTATACTATATTTTTAACATGACTTTTTATGTGTATTTTATTGGAAGTCTCATGCTAGCTTTTAAATTGAAGTAATTTTCTTCTGTTAGCTTGAAAATTTCCTGTAGTTCTGAGTTCCTGTCTGGCTCTCACTGAAGTCACTGGGAAGACATCCACTTGGGGTCTGTAACTTGTGTGCATTTGAATTTAACACAAAGGTCCTTCAGACATGATAAGTGTAAATTCCAGGTGTCAGGCACCAGGTGAGAGACACAGGGATGTGCAAAGGCAGCCTCTGCTGTTCTGCTTCTATTTTTTCAAGCTTTTCAATAAAATGTGGCACACTCCCTAGCTGCCTGCTTCTGAGATAACCCAGTCTCTTCTCCCAGGTAAAAAGTGACAGAACTAGAGGATACGGCCTTGAGCTGTGTGGGTTGTTGGATATTAGGGAAAAACTCTTTACTGAAAGAGTGGTCAGGCACTGAAACAGGCTGCTCAGGGAACTGGTAGAATCACCATCCCTGGAAGTGTTCAAAAGGCATGGATGTGGCACTTGGGACATGGTTTTGTAGTGAACACAGTGCTGCTGGGTTAATGGTTGGACTTGATGATCTTTGAGATCTTTTTTACCCTAAACAACTCAATGATTCTACGACAATTCAGGCATGCCCTCTGCAGACAGTGTTGGGGCTAATTCCCACCCATTTCTGTGCTGTCAGTGGAGCTGCAGGGCACCATTTGGTTTTCCTGGCTGAGATCACCCTCTCAAAATGAGGTGAGTTGAATGAGAATGAATCCTCTTCCTCCCTAACCTCAGGATGGCACTCAGGTGATGACATGGATCTCACAGAGTAGCCTGAAGCTGGAAACGTTCTTCCAGGGTAAGTGATGGAACAAAGAGAAAATATTTCATCAGAGGGCAGCATGGCCAGGAAATCACCTGTTACTCCAGGACCTCTCTCATCTCTCGCCAAAGTGAGGGTCATCCTCTCTTCTTTACAGCCACTTGGCCTGAAGCAGGGGAGATGAACTGCTGCAGCTGTGCCAGCATTTGTAATAAACTGGTGATAAGTTGCAGACTTACCTAACTGAGGCACTGAGTTCCATGAGGAGGCTGCAGAATCACCAGTCCAGTCCTCAACTGTATATTCCTTTAAAAAAGTAGTTTTCACAGAAGTGCTTGAGTGGCATTTTCACATCACTGGTAGGGTAAGACTTTTAACTTTACTTAGCTTCTCATCTATACAGCAACATCAAGAGAAGAGCAGAGCTATTTGTATGTGTTGCCTGTCTCACCACCATCATTAGACAAAAAGCAGCAAACACTTCTTGTTAAGCACAGACATCTGCTCCCATGTTCTTATACCACAGCCACTTAGATCAGTTATCTTTACTTTTGTGTATTCATTCTCCAGTTACCACCTGACTTTAGACAAGACCTGTCTGTCGAAAGTGTCTGAATGGAACCCTTAGAGCCTCAGGAGCTTGATGGTTAAGATTAGAGTCATAGTTTGGAATGAAAGGGATCTTAAAATGTAGTTTCACCCTGCCCCACAATGGTCAGGGACACCTTCCACCATCCCAGTTTGCTCAAAGCCCCATCCAGGCTGGCCTTCAACACTTCCAGGGACTGGGCATCCACAGCTTCTCTGCCTATTCCAAGATCTTCCCTATTCTCACACAACCATACCAATTTATGCTATTTTGCAGCACCAATTTCAAGTTAAGAAATTATTGCTTTCAGGGTGATTCTAGCTGAAATAGCAGGGCATTATGTCCCTGCCAGCAACACTCACCACCTTTTTCCCAGCTTTACATAGTACATGTGCTCTAGGCAAAAGAGAGCTCATTATACAAACAAGCATGGCATAGGCAGCTGTGCTCCCTGGTCTGGCTGCTGTGCAGGGCTCTGCCAGCAAAAACCTCACAGAGAACAAGGGCATACCTTCCTGGGACTCTGCCTCAACAATGGTGTGGAAATTGCTCCTGGTGGAGATGGGAAGGGATCCGTGGTAGATTTAGTAACCATTTTTAGCTGGACCAAATGCCTTTGTTGGGCTTTAAAAAGTTGCTCTTTCTGTGGAATCTGTCAGTAGGAGAGTTCCTGCACAGAGCACTGAATATACTGCCTGTCACAGAGGGCTGAATTCCCAAAGAATTCCCCTCTTCTCAGAAGGTACAACAAGGCAGAGAAAGGCAATGAGACCTTTCCCATCCACCTTGCAGGGCTGAATCAAACACACATCCTTGTGCATGCACATTGAGAAGGAAATCCTTATTTTCCTCAACATTTAATTGCAAGCTGTTCAATTTAGTGTAAAATAACCATACAGCAACCTCTGTGGAAGGTTTCTTGTAAAGTGATGTTGGTTTATTGGCAGGTTAGCTAAGGTGAAGGGTTACTTAATGCAGCAGCTGAATAAATCACAGCGGAGCCTTCTGGCACATAGGCTGTACTAAACTAGATGTGAGTACACAGTCCATGCTAGATATACAGCAGCTGCTTTTTCTATAGGATACTGTGTTGATGTGTGTCAGGAAATCCCAGAAACTGCAATCACTGAGGCAAGGAGTGATGGGGGACATGCATAAACACCTGAAATGTATCAACAAATAGGGAAAGGTGCAGACTGAAAATATGCTGGAAGAAACGCCAAGATTCAGAGACACTTCAAATATACAGAGGAAAGGAAACAGACCTGGGCAACCCAGCAGATAAATAACACCCCCAGAAAGGGGTGAGCATTGTGGGGAAGAGCTGGGCAGTGGTGGAAACAGGCAGAACCAGACTAATCTAGTAGACTGGAGTAAATCCATTGGTAGCGATTTTCAGTTTTAAGCCAGTTTTAAGCTTCTCACTTGATTTCCTTGTAAAGCTAAATCTAATGATTCGGAAGTTGATTCCTTGCCTGGATTGAAGAGGGTTAGAGAAGGTCCTGAATGAGAAGGAGCTGGAGAGATTTGGGGCTGACATGAAGGCACAAGAGACTACTTTGGCAATTATGGTAGGTATGAAGGAGATGAAGCTGCAGTTGGAGCCAGCTGAGGAGCACAAACATTTTGCCGTGGTGTAGGTAGCAGCAGTCTTTGACAGGCAACTTCTAACTGAGTAAACAGCCCAGCAAACATTCATGCATTTCCTGATCTCTTCTAATATTGCATTATTTTTGTACAATTTCATCCCGTTGCCCACCACAGAGATATCTATCAGCACGCTCCCATTTTCCTGTGGTTTCCTAGAAACACAGCTGGGGTTATCTCTGGGGGATCTGGGCACTGCAGGTGGTGATCCTGGAGACAGAGCCTTCAAACTTTCAGCTCAACCCCCTCACCAGCCTGAGCTGCACCACGGGGAGCTCATCCCTGTATCCCTGTCCATGGCCCACTGCCTGAGGGCTGGAGCTGAGGGCTGGCCCTGCAGTGGTGGTGGGATTGCTCACAGTGATGGTGGAATTGCTCACAGTGATGGCGGGATTGCTCACAGGGATGGTAGGATTGCTCACAGTGATGGCGGGATTGCTCACAGGGATGGTGGGATTGCTCACAGTGATGGCGGATTGCTCACAGTGATGGCGGGATTGCTCACAGTGATGGTGGGATTGCTCACAGTGATGGCAGGATTGCTCACCAGAGATGGCGGGATTGCTCACAGGGATGGCAGGATTGCTCAACAGAGATGCTGGGATTGCTCACAGTGATGGCAGGATTGCTCACCAGTGATGGCAGGATTGCTCACAGTGATGGTAGGATTTCCCCCAGTGATGGCTAGGGCAAGAATGCCCCAAACTGTGCTGAGCCCTGCCACAGCTGTCTGTGCACCTCCCTCACCTGCAATTGTGATCGTACCTTTTATACGATGCTCCTGAGACCTGGGTATGATTTTCTGTGCTCCCCATCCCCAGTCATCATCTCTGTGTGTCAGTGTTTATAGTGACTGAGCACAATGTGCACAATTCCTCTGCTCCCCTAACCCCGCTCCACCCCAGGGGCAGCTGTATTTCCACAGCGAATGAAGCAATTCCTGTATGCATGATTTTAAAGTGCTTTGGGACCCTTTGGGAGAGAAGGTGCAATTGTACAAGAACAAGATATTATTAAAACAGGAATCTGTGTAATAGGTGATAAATTTTGATACTGTATGTTTAATATAATATGACGGTTGTAAATCCAGTGAATTACCATAGGTATTTGCTGTGCTGTGTGTTTATGAATTGTTTGGGCAGGTGTTTTTCAAGTCCCAGTTTTTCACACAAAACGTGAGTTATAGGACAGTTTAATAATATTCCTTACTAGACTCCAATAAGCTACAATTAGCTGCAGAAATGTTATCACTTGATGGTTGAGCTTGGTGGCTGATTAAGTTCTTGTATAAGAAGGTAAATGAAAAAAGCAGCAGAGAGGAAAAGAGACCTGCACAAGTAAGCTTTTAGATCTGCCTTTGATCTCTTACAAGCAAATATCTTTTAAAGCTGCAGAAATCAATATTTTCAGTGTTGTTCAACCTGTATTTTACATGTGCTTTCACATAAGTTAGAAGCAGACTATTTGGATTGCAATAATGAAATAGTTCTCTAAAAGTTTATATTCAATAGTTAAACTATTTATATTTATTGATGTGAAGGGATATCTGTACTGCACATGTTACTTGGATCAAACCTCGTAGTATAGCTTTTAAATCAGATCCAAAATAATGTAATTCGGGATTACATACAGTCAGAATTTCTTATTTTTATTTTTTACTGACTTCCACATAAAAAGGCTTATAAGAACTTGAAAAATTTTTCCAATCTCTGAAGAAGAGAGAAGCTTTATTTCACTCTCCCCTCTGCATTTGTACCATGATCTAAATCTCAGCCTGAGCTGATGTTATGCCAAGCAGCACAGTATTAAACTATGGAGAGGCAGGGTTGAGGAGAGCTTTAGAGGCTGAAGAGCATCACCTCCATCACTGTAGGATTTTGTGAGTGTAAACCAGGCTGTCATTAGTTTTATGAATGCCTTTTGCTGGTGTTCTTTGGAGTGTGGAGTCCTTTGCTTGCTAAGTCAGTGTTTCAGCTCCAGAGGGGTGGATGTGACTCCCACACCTCCATGGCCATTGCTGGCACCTTCCAGAGAGCCGAGCTCATGGCCGGGTGTCGGAGGTTCTGTGCTCCTGCTGCTCCAGCTGATGTCCAGGGGGGCTGAAAGTCCTTGGTCATCACTGCCCAGCTCTCCAAGTCCCACCCCACCAGGGCTCATGCCCTCCTGAGTGCCAGGAGCTGAGCACCCAGCATCAGGCCCATGGCTGAGCACCACTGGGTCTCACTGGCGTGATGCTGCAAGCTGGTAGCTGGGATGGTGATGCTGCAAGCTGGTAGCTGGGATGGAATCTCACTCGCACATTTTCTTTCCCCTGAATGGTGTATGAAGGCGCCTGCAGCCCGCCCCCTCCCCATGCCGAGCCTTGTGTATGTGTAAAAGCTGCCCTTGGCCCCAGATGATATGTTTGCATTTCATAATTGATGCTGAACTCGACTTGAGGCAGATACGAAAGGACGATTTTTTAAACAGATGTTGCAGGTCACTTGTAAGTTATTTGTCAAATAAGTTTCAGAGCACAAGCCGCTGCTTTTGCCATTGTAACCAAAGGCGTCTGCTGTTCAGCAGCAGTAATTACAAAGCCAGGGCAACGCAGGGAAAATTCATCTTATTTAAAAGTGTTTTAGTGTCACCAAACAGCTTGCTATGCCATTAGGTGAGTTTTGCTAGACACATTCAAGTTGAGGATTTTAATTTGTTTGAAGTATTCTCTAAAACAGAATTATGTTGGAGTTTACGTAAAATGAGAGAATGACATGAAAAGTTTTAACTTAAGCAGCAAAATATAAAGGCTAATCTTATTTAAAAGTAATATGTGTGTCTTGATTGAGTGCCCAGATACACTCAACTGGGACATTTTAGTGGAATCGGTTCTAAGCTGTTACACTGAGTTATACAGAGTAGGTTTTCCTGAGCTCACATTGCCAGACCTGAAATACTCTTGTGGCTGCATTTAATAAAGAAACGAAAGTCTTGGGTAAGGGGATATGATTTTTTATGACAGAAGGAATGCAAATAACTTTTAGTCTCATTGCCTAGACCGGGTTTGGTCTGATTTGATGGAGTTTAATAATGACTTATAACCTGTGCTGACAATGTGCAGACCCGCACAACGTCATTTAACTCATTTATTCTGCTTGCTGTAAAAACAAAGAGATGGCAAATAAATATATGGAAAGTTCATTGTTTGTCAGAGGGCCCAAGCCAAAAGTTTTCAGTGACCTTTTAAAATATGGTCCCAGGCTAGTACTAAAATGTCTGTCACTCAGCGCACACACTTGCACAATTTGGCCTTTTAACCCGTGCATCTTGTTTTTCTCTCTTTCAACTGGTTGTATGAATTTCAAATCAGCTGCAGCTATTTAAGTTTTTGCATTGGAGGATTACTGTAAATTGCAGTCTGACAATTACAATGTACAGCGCACAGGAGAGTTATTAATGGATAGGCCTACTGATGGCCTTTCAGCGCTGACGAGGGCCTGGTGTTCCTCAGCCCTAATTAGATCCAGGGGTCGGGCTCTGTGGATGAGGCAGGGGAGGGGGCGGCCGGGGAGCGCCGCTCTATCAGAGGAAGATATCAATTGATCAGAGATAGTTACTATCGGCAACGTCTAAATCTCTAATTCACCTTCTTCTTAATGACTTGTATTGGCTTAAGAAGCTAAGTCACTTGACAGCACGGAGCTCGGCTGACAAAGCTGTGCAGGTGGTTTTAATAGAAGATTCCTGTTGCTTGAGATTTCACTAAAGACGGAGCAACAGTTCAACAGACACAACAGAGGCCAGTAAAAACCCTGCTCTGCTGCTCTGCTCTCTGAGGGTACCACTGGGGCTCAGGCTGCTCTGAGCCACCACTCCCATTTGCACCGCACTTTTTCCCTTTGCAGACCTGAACAAGGGCACTCTCTGAGGTTTCAGTATTTATTTTAAGGAACGAATCTTATGTGGGCATAAATTATATGTGACAAATGAAAACCCTTTGGAGAGGGAGATTTATTTATTTATTTATTATTGCCCTATGAAAAATGTTTTCCAGGGCATAATGTTTCTGGAAAATGAAATATGCTTTTAGGACAAATAGAGAGTCTAACGCCCAGGGAAAACCAGTAAGCTTTGTAAAAGCTGAAGACAGCAGTTGTTTGCCAATGATAAACCAAATGCAAACCAAGTACTTAGATTAGACATGGCTTCATAAACCAAAAATGTCAGCTTTTTAATGAAGTAACCCAAGAAGCAATGGTTTTGTGCTTAGATTATCACAGTGTAAATCCAATAAGAGACGGGCACCTAACACCCCAAGGCGCTGCTGATCCAGCCCTGTTCCTCTCCAGAAGGATTACAACCACCTGCTGGGAAGCTTTCCATGCAGTAAAGCTGGTAGCCAAACTGATATTCACAGTATGTCCCAGAGACTTTTTATTATTATTATTTGGATGATGTATACACATGGGAAATACAGGTTTGAGTCTGTTAAGGCTCTTTTTGGGGGTAAACATTTGTTTAAAATCTTGTTCCAATCTCTTAACACATATTGAAGTAAAATCTAATTGAGTAGATCGCTGGCATAGGCAGAACTTTCTGTTGCTGTTCTTGAGGGAGAGCTCAACAGAAAAGCACATCTGTGGGACTTTGCATTGTAGCCTTGAGTGGAAACATTTATCAGCACAAAGCCTGCTATTTTAAGCTCTTCTGGAACTAGCAAAACTGATGGACATTTCTTCTGATTTCACCACCAGGTTCCTGACCTCATTCCCAATACCACTTCTAGGTTCATGTCAAGGTTTCTGCTTGTGAGCCATTTTATTTCCAATGAACTTGCAACCCAATTCTATAAGCTGTGGCTTTGCAGCTCCTAGGCTGAGGACTACTGGCCTAAAGTGTTAAGAATAAATACACCGTGCACCTGTAGAGTGCTGTTATCTCAAGATCTCTAAATGCTTTCAAAACTTGCTATTTATGGTTTATAAAGCTCTGAGTGTTCTATCAGAGGAGAAAACAAAGGCAGGGGAAAATAAGTAACTCTCTCAAAAGCAATAAATTGTTAAATGGTTTATTAAGTAATTTGCCCAGCCCAGTTTGTAGACTGAGCGAGAGTATGGATTGAAATCCTGATTCTTTGATACTAAAGGTCACAGAATCACAACATTATTTAAGTGGAAAAGACCTTCAAGATCATGAAGTTCAATCTTGGACTGATCACCTCCCTGTCAACCAGACCACAGCACTAAGTGCCATGTCCAGTCATTTCTTGAATGCCTCCAGGGATGGTGATTCCACCACTTCCCGGGCAGCCTAATACACAACTCCTTCAGAGAACAATTTCTTCCTGATATTGAAACCTCCTATGGTTTGAGGCTATGTCCTCTTGTCCTATCACTTCTTGTCTGAGAAAAGGCACCAATCCCCACCTGGCTAGAAGCTCTTTTCATGTGGTTGTAGAAAGCAGCAGGGTCCTTTTGGAGCCTCCTTTCCTCCAAGCTAAACACCCCCAGCTCCCTCAGCTGCTCCTCGTAGGATTTGTGTTCTGGATCTTTCTCCAGCTCTGTTGCCCTCAATGCTCCAGCCCCTCAATGTCTTTCTTGTCCTGAGGGCCCAGAACTGAACACAGGATTCGAGGTGTGGCCTCACCAGTGCTGACAATCATGGGGACAATCCGTGCCCTGGTCCTGCTGGCCACACCATTGCTGGCACAGGCCAGGATGCCATTGGCCTTCTTGGCCCCCTGGGCACAGCTGGCTCCTGTTCAGAGGGCACCCCCAGCTCCTTTTGCACCAGGCAGCTTTGCAGCCACTCTGTCCTAGCCTGTGGCACTGCCTGGGGCTGTTGTGGCCAAATGCAGCAATTGGCCTTGAACCTCTGCTCTTGGCCTCAGCCCATCAATCCATCAGACCCCACGGCTTCAATGTGCTCAGGAGCTCACCAGCATTTTCTTTTGCTTTACGTAAGGATGGTACCCAGAAGCCCAAGTCACAGATAATTACCACATAATTATAAACTTTTGTCATTAAAGTGAGAGCTGTCATTTTGGAGCTGACTGACCCAGATAGGTGTCAGTGTCATCCTGAATTTGACATGGATGTGCCAGAAGAAAGCTAACTGGACAATGGTGCTGAGGAGGAGGGCTGCTTTTCTGTACAGTGAAGCTAAACAAAAGAATGGTGACAGCACTTGTCTTCAACCCAAAATGTTCCTATTCTGCCATGAGCAATGAGGGATGCTCAACAAGTACTTTTGGGACAGTTGTGTAGGGGACCTCTTTGTTATAATAAATTGTTTTATTTTAGAATTGCCTGTGCTTATGCCCTTAGACTTCTGCTTTTTGTGTTCAAAGTTATGTGGTGAAGGAGAAGTTTCTTCCCACATTTTTAGAGTAATCCCTATAGTAAAAAGATATTACTGACATCGTTGGATGTTATTATTTAGTCACAAACTACTGGCAGTGGTGAGGGCAATAAGCAGCTTGGTCCTTCAAGATCCCAGCATATACAGAAAGGTGTTTTCCTCCTGTCATGTGCCTTGTGTCATCTGCCAGGTACTGGTGCTGGGGCAGGCCTGTGTCTCCACCACGTTGTCTACAACTGCATGTGAAACAGACAAAAATCAAACTTCTCACTGAGGAAGAGTTTGGAACCAAGAATCAAGCACAACCTGTTCTCTTGCTGTAAGTCTGTCTTTTTTATTATTTAATTTTTGTTGAAGTATGGGCTGGAATATTTCAATTTATTTTGGTCTCCTGTTTGGGGAACTTGGTGAAAGAATTGTTGGGGAGGTATAGAGGAAATCTTGATCACTTAGACCTTAAAGGTGACAGTTTTGGCATGTTTTGGGGGCTTGAAGCAGGGGGGCCACATTCTTTGCTCATGTAAAAGAGGAACCTCTGCTGACTCAGTCAAGCTCTGTTCGTTTAGGCAGACAAGATAGGGCCCAGTGGTTTGCTCTGTAATGGTTTCCATAAGAGACAGCTCAGCTCACTCCCAGTACTCTGTGTGGTGTGAATCATTGCAATCTGTTAGCAATTTTGAGCAAGGCTGTTAGCACTGTGAGCTGATCGGCTGAGCTTTGCAGAGAGTCACTGAGCTGCTCTGTCTCTCACAGTCACTCACTTTGCTCTAGCAGTTCATCTCTTCCTACAGGGCAGTGAAATGTGGGAGCTGCTGGTGTTAGGCAGCTCTTTCCCCTTTTGCTTGCCAGTCATGACTGTGCCCCACCATGTAACACTTCAATTCAAGCATGCTTGCTCTGCTCCATGGCTTTGAAGGTAGTTCAAAGAAGCAAGCATGCTCTCTTCCTTCATTCCCATGAGCTGCTGACATTGTGATAAGCTGGTCACAAGAGAGTTCATGATTGGTGGCCAAATTCTATCATGGTGCCCACGAACCATGATCAAAATATGATTTTCTCTGTGCATTGGGACTTGTGTCTATACCTCATATATCTTCCCCAAGTAAAAAAGTTTACTAATTCAATCTTTAGTTCATATATACCTGTATATATACTCATTTACGCACACATGCTGTAAGTGGATGTGCACATGACTTGTTCTCCTATGACTTGCAAGTCAAACATCTGACGACAAAGCAAAGAAAACCACCAGCTCTCCAGCTTCTGAAATGAGGCACTGCTGCAAAAAGTATTATAATGAATAACTGACTTCTGTCTTAGTGGTGCCTTCATCTTTTTATTCCTTTTTAAAATAAAGTCTGTTTTGACTGTTCTGCTGTACTGTTAACAGACGGATACACTCAAAATGTTGGCAGTTAGGTTCAAGACTGGATTAATATACGTTTGTTATTTTAATAGCATATCCAAAGGCAAATATTCCTACTGGACTCCACCCTTCAGCTGTGAAGCAGATTGTAAATCAGTCCCTTTTTTGTTGTTTTTAAAGTAGTTTAGGGGCTTTAAAATGGTATTTAACATTATTACAGTCTGCTTGAATATTGTACAATTTCTAACTATTTCTTCTTTTTTTATATCCACTTTCCTGCCACTCGGAAGCTTCTAAAGAAAACAGTGCAGTCACTGCTAATGCCAAGGTGTAGCAAAAGTGCTTATACTGTTCTTGATGACTGTTCTCTCCCAAGTATTTAGGTGCTATGATTTTTGGCTTGCTAGGAAAACCCAACATTTACAGAGGGAAAGAATGAAGCCTGGGTTTTCAGACTTTGTCTTTAAGGCTGGAATGGGTAAATTTGTCATTGCACCATTCCCTAGGAAAGCTCCAATAGGTGCAGAGCCAATGCTCCTTGTCCCTTTGCTGCCATCCTTAATGTATCACTAAGATTGTGGAAAAAATATTCTGCCTCTGGAAATATGGAAAGAAATGGCTACTGGATCAGGAGCCAGCAGTTCTGACACACATCAGACACATCCATCAAGCACTCCATGACCTGTGAAAATTATATCCTAAAATATCCCTGTTCATGTATTTCTATTTTGAAATTTCAGTCTCTGGGTTTATTCTCTTTCCTCAAAGTTGAAGCAATGTAACCTGGGTGTTGGAGGAAACTGGTTTGTGAGCTGATCTTAGATTCTTGACTGATTCTAAAAATAGGGCCAGCCTATCCATTAAGATAAGACTGAAACTCTGGTGACATTAAGCACAGTAATAATAGCTTTGGTGTTCTGGTCTGCAAAAAATGCCCATCCTGTCTAGCAGGGCCATTGTGTTGGTCTGGTCTCTCAGACCTGGGTGAGAGGTTCCAGGCTATCAGATGTCACCTCCCACCATGTCTGAGCAGCTACTGTCCCCAGAGGGAGAGGACCAGTGAACATGTGGTGTTTCAGAGCTCTTGTGATAAAGCTTGAGTACCCTGGAAAGCAAATCTGCTTCTTGCTCACCTCGTTCTCTTCTGATTTCATGTCCCTAAACTCTCTTGCGCTGCTTGTTTTCCTTTTCTTTGCAAGGCTCCCCTTATCTGGACTCCTGCTGGATCTCATGTTCCCGTTCACATTCTGCCCCTGTGCTGTGGAGGGATCAGTGCAGCCTGTGCTGGGACCCTCAGCCTCACTGAGGGGCCAGCATCTGTGCACAACATGCTGTGCAAGCCCAAGGCTGCTGGCTCTGTCGGTAGCATGTTTAAACTTTCCCAAATGAAAGGACTAAAAGGTGAAAAAGATTATCATTTTTCAATCCCTGTAATCTAATCACTGTGTAGGCTGACATCCAACCTTGCTTTCCTGCCCTCCCAGCACTGTGTTCCTGCCCCGGCACACTGAGCTGGGCAAGGAAACTGTTCTCATTCAGCCTGTCTTAAGGTATTTTTCTGTTTTAAGGTCATGTTAGCTTTAAGCTGGATCAGGTTCCTCATCTGACCTACTGCATAAAAATTTCAGGAGCTGACACTGATCTCCCGTGCCCCTGGCTGTGAGTTTCTGTGAGACCTGTGGCCCTGTGCTCCCAGCGTGTGTCCCATCACACCAGCCATGGCAGTGCCACCAGGAGCAGCTGCTGCCCTGCTGCTCGGGTTACTCAGTGAGCTGATGTGTCACTACAGGAGTGGTCCTGTGGTCCCAGCACAAGGGACTCATTGGAGATGGGTGGCAGTGGACCGGTGAGGGAGAGCTGGGCCATCTCTTTCAGGTTGACAGTGGGTCAGAATAGCTGTGGTGTGAAACTGGACCTGCACGAAGGCACCAATCAAAGCACCAGCCCAGCATCCTCATGTCAGACACAAGCAAGCATTTAACAATTTGCCTTGAGGATGGGACAGAAGCAATTTACTCAATACATCTGCAGGTAACAGTCAGTGTGCTGTGCCTTGCTCCCTGTTCACCCCACACACACACACACACACACAGAGACACACAATGACTTCTTTGTTGGAGTGGAAAAATGCTCCATGGGGAGCTGCACATCCCAGAATGCAGCTCTGCTTGTGTCCAGAGCCATGATGGATCACTGTGGGGAACCTTAAATCTCTGCAGCGCTCAGATCTCTATCAAAAATGAGGGCAGCTGGAGTATGCTCCATTTAATGTAAGCTGCATGTATAGCTGGATGCCTTACCACCTTGTCAGTGCCACCCCCAGCTGCCAAGGCCGAGAGCCCCTGAGTCCACTGAAACCAAAGGGAGGTGAGCATTTTCTTTGACTTGGATGCAGGTATTTTAAAGGGAACATGGGAAATAATTAGCACATAATTAACCTGTGGAACTTTCTGCCAGGAAGTATTACTGAGGCCAACCGCTCTGCAGGGTTTGGAATTTATATGAATAATAAGAGGTTCAAAGTGGAAAAGGTATCAGCCTTCAAAGTAGGGAGGACATCATTAAACAAAGTGAGTTAAGGAGATGGTTTTCTTACGAATAGATTATTTTCTAGTGGTCTGTTGTGGGATATCTCTCACATTCCTGTGAACTCTCTGGGAATAACTACTGATGAAGACAGTAGACCACTGGTCTGATCCACTCTGTCAAGCACATTTCCTATTAAATATACAGTATTGCAGATGTACTCTGGAGCTATTAGAGCAGCACTCACTCTGGTTCTTTCTGTGCTCTGCTTGTTCAAACAATGTAAAAAACAATGTCTTATTGTGTCCCAGATCTGTGACTCTTGTAGACTGTCATTATACAAATGGTTCATTGCCACTTTGTCTCACTGGCAAGTTGTTCACTAGAAATGAACACATATATATGGAGGAAGCCAGTTTGTTTGGGGGGTGAGCTACATGCAGCTGTCAGAACAGATCGGACTGGGAGGCTGCCCTGCCAGGAGGGACCTTTGCAGCTCTCTGTAGGTGTCTGGGGAAAGAACATAAGCCATGGAGTTAGTGAAGAGTTATCCTTCCTGGCAAACCATCCAGTCATGGGGCTTCATGCCTTGTGGATTCCTAGTGGAGCTTCAGGTTATGTCCCCACCACAGGGATTAATACAAACTTTAAAAAAATGTTATTCCTTCTTGAATCCTTTTTATATTTTGGCCATCATTACATGCTGTAGCAGTGTCATCCCATGTTGTCTCACCTTCTGGGTAAGAAGGTGCCTCCCCTTGGTTGTTCTCAGCTTGCCTGGCCCAGCCCCATAGCATGTAGTAGAGGGAACAGTCTACACATGAGATATTATGGCCCCATGGGCATTTCTTATACCTTCTTCTTTCTGCCTCCTCACAGCTTTTCACCCAGCAGGTCCTGAGGCATCCCAGAGCCTCTCCTGCTCCCTTACTCTCCTCTTCAGAAGAGCTGAATCTCCTCTAGTCAGATGGGCTCAGCAAGAGGCACAGAATCACAGAATGCGTCCAGAGAGTTCTTGAACACCTCCAATGAGGGAGACTCCACAGCCTCTCTGGATATTCTGTTCCAGTGTGTGGTCACTGCACAGTAAAGAAGTTCAAAGTACTAATACAGTATATTAAAAGTTCTAATATGGTCTCCTTTTGCTTTTGTCTGTCCACCTGCAGAAACACAGAGAGGATTGCAGCTCATGAAAACTCTCCAACCCAGCTTGAAGCCAGCAGCCTCAGAGTTCTTGTAAAGGATGGGAAGGTTCACACCAGATCTCCATGGGCTCCTCAGCCTTCTGTTGCCATCACTGCACTGTTATCAGTACCCAGCAGGCCAGATGACAGCTACTCCTGGTGCTTGCTCAAGTCACATCACACCTCCAGGCTGCAGTATAGACACACCCTCTGTCTCAGTCTTACTCTGCATGAGTTCTCCCAGTTTTAATAAATTTGCAGTGAAATATTAAACACTGGCATATACATTTTTTTTGGCAAAAAGAAGCAAAAGTTGGAATCTGAATTTAAAACTGTAATGCAGCAAGTGGACATGAAGATTTATGGACTTAACAAACACATACAACTTTTGAGAAATGCCTAGCAGACATCATGCTTTTAAAATGTCACAGTTCATGTAGTTGTCACTTCAAACACTGAGGAAGCTGGCACTCCCCAAGTGCCAGCAAGCTCTGACTGGACAGTAATAAGACTCAGACGTCTAAAATTAAAAACTGTCCCAGAAAATGTATAACTTCTTAAAGACCTCATTCCGCATGTTTTATAGCACACTCCACTTTGCAAAGAAATGGTTGTCTGATCAGCTAAATAAAAATGAGATGTTTCCACTATACCTTCAGCAGAGGAAACAGAGCTGTTTGTAATGGAACAGCTTCCATGGGCAGTGTTTTGAGCACTACTGATTGAAAAATGTCTTCTCCTTTGAGGTTTGTTTGCCTTTCTCTGGCAGATGTCTAATCAATGATTCTGAGATGTGTTTTACACTATGACCCTTCTGAACATCGCTGATGAATAGGATGTATTATTTTGCTTCTGCAGTTATTAAAAGCCTCATTTCAGTTCACAAGTCACAGTTTTTCTTTCTGCTACAGCATTTTAGTAGTGTCAGCTTGGAAACCTCATTGCAGCCTGTTTCAGCAAGCAGGGTACCCTGACCTAACTGAGACCTCTGGTACAAATAGGCAAAGTTTGTACCAGAAGCACAAACTTTGACAATAGGGAAACCTGCTGCCATTCTCTGCCTAAGAGCAGCTGACAGGCACCCCTACAGAAGCAAATTTCTCCTGCTGAAATGTGCCACTGATAAATGAGCCTTTTCTTCAGTTCTTCAGAAAGTTAAAATAAATATTAAAACCCATAATGCAAGAACAATTTTTATGAGTTCCAAGCAGACTTCACTCTTCAAAGAAACTTGTCTGTGTTTGAGTTTGAGAACTTAAACATACAATTTTTCTGGTGAGCTGAGGCAGGAGAATTCTGGAGTGAATTTATTCTATGCTAGCAGGATATTCTGCTGATGCACAGCATTAAATAATTATAGATCAGATGTTTTAAATGTTATTTTCCATATACCTGGGTGTAGTTTTACAGTCAGCTGTTGCCTCCTCATCATCCTAGAAACGTACTGGTTGTACTGGATTTTCCTGTCCTTTTGCTTTGTGTTTCCTTAGGTCAGTCAGGTCAGTTCCCTCATCCAATGGCCTCAGCTCCTTGAGTCCTGCTGGGAGCACAGCAAGGCACAGGTACACGTGGCTGAGCACAGAGGAAAGAACAGTTCAGGCCCTTTCAGGAGCAGGCTCAAAATCACATTTTTCAGAATTCTGATGCAGATGTTGGACACTAATTAGTGCACTGACTACCTTGTTCTATTGAATTCCTTGTTTCCCTCGATGCCTCCAGTCACACTTCCAAGCCAAAGGTTTCTATTGGGTATGGTGGGACTTTACACTTTGACTTAATTATAAGCACATAAGAGAAGCACAGCTAAGTCTCATCTATAAACGTGGAACCATGCTAAAAACACATTAGGATGAACAGTTCTGTTGTAGTTTCCTCTTTTTTCTATGAAGAGTTCCTTTGGTGAGGCAAATGGAAATAAAATGGAAAGGAAAAGAAATACTCTTCCCTATGGAGATGAAGAAGAAAAATAAGAAAGCCCATTAAAACCCCAGTACTAAATAAAAAAGACAAGAAAAAATTCCTGCCCTGCCACCACAGGACACAGTAAAAATGAGTGTTGTCTGTTAATATTGGTCAAGCTCCTTTTCTTGTCTCCCTTGCAAGAACTGAAGACACAGCAAGAGCAGTGATGCCAATGCACTTCTCAAGTTTACTCATCTCCATTCTTTCCTCTGCCAAAGTGCCTGGCTCTTAGGAAAAGTTCATGAAAAGTTCAAGGATTACTAACCTGTACACAGAAGGACTGCAATAAGAGATTTTAATTAAATTCCAGAGTTGTTATTGAGTTGGAGTATTGTCACAACAGACAATTATTGGTTTGGAGAATTTTGGGGTTTTTGACATGCAGCAAAAATCTAAGTAGGGCAAAAAGAAACTTCAAGAAAATGAGGAAAGGAGGAATCTCCAGTCTTTGGGTTATCAGATCCTTTTTGCCCAGGGTTTGCAGCAGTCATGTGGTGGGATACAATGTGGTACAGTGCTTGTTGAACTATATTATACAAATACTGGCCCAAAAGAAGTTTTGTGGATAACTTTCTTCTTGTTTGGGTGGGCAAGACTCCTAGCCTGTGGCTGCAGCTGGAGTGCTGCTGCTCAAAGCATGATAGCAATTCTATCAACCAGGGACACAATGCACAAACCCACAGCTGAGCTCACAGGTTTGCCTTCCCTGGAGGGGTTACCAGGAGAGTCCATCACAGGCCTTTTAATAGCTCCCCAGGATTCAGAGCCACTTCTATCAGACTGAGTCCCACTGCAGGATCCTTGAGAGCACAGGAGTCAAAAACATGAATTGTCCATGTATGGCTGCATGTGCTGCATGTCCTTCCCCTTCAGTCCGCGTGTATCACAAGTTTCCTGCTTCCAGCCTGGCTGATTAGGTGTGCGGCTGGGCTGACCAGCTAGGTGGGATGATTTCTCTAATTGCTCCTCTGGGAAGACTAAACTATTTCCCTCGCTGTGTCCAATGAGGTGGCCATGTATTTGACACCCTCTCTTTACAAGCAGATGACAGGGAAAAAATATTTGCTATAGAGTGTATTGGATGGATGGATTAAGCAGAAATTTGGAGATGGAATAAGCAAGATATTTAGTAAAGGTAGAAATGTGGGCGTTGAAACTCTTACATTAAAGGCCTATGAAAGATTTATTTTATTGTGCTGCACTAGATGCCAACACAAGAGTGAAATGGAAGAGTGTTTCATTGAGAGTGCTTTGAGTTCCCACAGACCAAAGGGATTTTGAAGCTGACCTGAGGTGAGAAGAAAGGCTTTGGAGGAGCAGGAGGTCTCTTGCATCCCAATGGGCCTCGTGGTGTCATGAGAAGTTTTCTGGAGGATCTGCAGTCCCTTCTGACAGCCCATGGGGATGTGTGCTGGCTGGGATGCTGGGTAGGTCATGGAGAATGTTTGCACTGGCATGTCCCAGCACTGAGCTCTGTGCTCACACCAACCCCCACAAAGAGAGGACAAAACAAGCTGTCCCAAAACATGGCCCCTGCTACCCTCTGCTCAGCAGTGTACATTTGTCATCACAAGGCATTGAATATTTAATATCTCACAAGACTTGTCTGACTTCCAAGGCCCTTATGTCATGAGTGAGATGCAAGGCTTTGCAAAGTGTAGAAAAACCTCTTTAATCCCAGGGACAGCAGTCCCAGATTTTCACATTGCTGCCATCACATGTTTCTCCTGAGCCTAGAAAAAGTCAGTGATTTCTCTGATTTGTCCATTAAGCTGTTCCATGCCCACAGGATGTCCAGCAGTTCTTGGTCCTGCTTCACCAGGTGGAGAGGCTCTAGTTCTTGCTAGACATGCCCACTGAAATTAATGCAGAAAGTCACCCACATTCTTTTGAGTTGTGAAGCTGTACCATTATAATAAAAAAAAAAAAGTAGATTTATGGGCAGGACATGCTTGCATGGTGTATTGGTAATAGCTTTCTCCTTGTAGAAATATATATTCAAAAAATATAAAAATGTTGAGCTGTCAAAAAAATGATTGAAGTAGCAGCTAACTATTATTTTTCAGGGTAAAAAAGTGCTCATTTGCCACTGACTGTCTTCTCTTGATGTAGTTATCCCCAATTAGGCTAAAAGTGCCAGAATTACAATATAATGTCTGCCAATTCAGCCTTACAATGGCTAGATAATTATAGAGCAAGAAAATACTATGTCTGGAAGGGTGTTAACTGAAGAGCAAGGGGGCATGTAAATAAACTTGACAATGATATTGAAAGGCAAGAAAAAGACACTACTGGATAATAGCATTATTGTGTGCAGGAGTTATTTACATGCAAGCAGAGCTTGTCACAAGTAATGAGAATTAGAGGAAAGCCCCTGCCCTTGGATACCAGGCACACCACAGAATTCTTTGTCTCAAGAATTCCAACATAGAAGCTTAATTTTCTTTTTGTACTGCAGAAAACTGGGGACTGCATCTTCTGACTGGGCCTAAAACCTGGTCACAGTGTCAGCTGCCAAATATCAGCTCTCCAGGCAGGTTCCTCTTCAGAGGGCAGTCAGCTCCAGAGTACAGTGGGAGGGGGAACATGGGGCATGGGAAAGTGCTGGGTTTTTGTAGAAACCGGGTGGTTTTGGTGGTGATGGAACTCCAAAGAGATAACCACAAGAGTTAGCTACACCAGGTACTACTCTGGCCTTCCCTTCATCATTAAACAGTGCTTACAGGAAGGTTAGCCAAAATTTCCATGGTTTTCATCAGACACATTTATGGCTTCAGAAGATCTTCAGCCTCTTTTATGTGTAAAAAATATTAAATTGCAGCAGAAAATCCTGCATCTTTCACCAACTTAAAATAACAGCTACTGCAAGGCACTAGTAGAGTTTGCCTATATCTGAGCCTGCTCTGTCCATTTGCTGAAGTGATTTAACATCTCTGTTAAACACAAACTGTACAAACACAAACTTTCTCTGCTATGGCCTGTCCTGAGCAGAACTTATGGCTGCTGCAGCCCTATTAATTGTTTGAAATGTAGATTAGGACAGATAGCACACTGTGCTAACACAACCCCATTGCATTCAGTCTGCTCTAAGCATGGGCAGAGCGAGGCAGTGTTTGCCTGGAAAACACTGTAAATATTCTTTTCCCTAAACTAAAAGGAAGGCTTGTACAGCATCCAGCAGAAGGTCCTGCTCTGGGACAAGGTCTTTTATATGCACTGAAAAATAAACAAGAATCTTATCCATAGCCAATAAATATCTTCAGGATTTGGCCCATAGAAATGATAAATGGAATAGGTCTGTCAGATTGTGAAGTGTACATAAGACTTCTCAGTTTTTTTTTCTAGCTGTGGCTGTATGTTAATGGATACACAATGTCAAAAGCTACCCAATATTATGATATCTAGTATATTGCATAATGCCCCACTGTGTTGGTAGGGAAAAAAAAAGAAAGCCTGAACAATCAATATTCCTTAACTTCTGAATGAAGAAATGTAAATTTCTAGATGTCATGGTGACACAGAAAACTTTGGAACTGGAAACAAGTTTATTATTCAAGTTGAAAAGCAGGAGAGGAGGCAGCAGTTGCCCTGCATTTTTAAGCAAACGAAACACATGGATTATTTTTAAGTCACTGTCCCAATTTTGTGAGGATTCATTGCTGTTCCTGCACAGGAGAGATTCATCCCACTGCCTATTCCCCCTCTCTGGAATCACATTGTCTCCCTGTAATTTTCCAACAAACACTTCAACATGAGAAAAATAATTTTACTCCCCATTTTTCTTCTTTATATTTTTTTTTAAGGCAGGGTAACATGTGGGAATAAGAGGGAAGAAGAGGCTGTGTGAGGAACTAGCAGATGCCCCCTGGTTTGCCAGTGGCCAGCACAAAGTGTGCTGGCTGGAATCTCACCTACAGGTGTTTGAGTAGCATCCCAGATGGCATCCTGCTGTGTTTAACATCCTGTGTGAGAAAAGCTCTGCCCCTCTCCTTAGGAGCTATTTCCCTGCTAAGTCTCATACTGACAGTTGGGAGGGAAATTGCAGTCACCAAACTCATTTCATTAAAGGCTGTTTTCCATCAAGGCAGTCACAGCTCAGCTGTGACCAAGGCTGATGTTTGCACTGCTGGTGGAACACGGCCTGTAAGTGTGTGCAGGGGTCTGGTGGTGAAACCACTGCCTGGATCACCTGGCTCAGCCTAGGGAGAACTTTCAGCAGCCTTTCCACTGTCCTAGATATCTGCCCACTTCTCCCCACTGTTCTTCACAGCCTCCTCTCAGTTCCTGCCTCAACTGTGGTGCCAAGGCTGCCCATGTGGCCTCTTTGAGCTTGAAAAGAATTAATTGTTGCAGAAAAGCGAAAGAACCTAGATTTATATCAGATATTAGGAAGAAATTCTTCACTGTGAGGGTGGTCAGACACTGGCACACGTTGTCCCAGAGAAGCTGTGGATGTCCCATCCCTGGAAGTGTCCAAGGCCAGACCAGACAGGGCTTGGAGCACCTTAGTCTAGCGGAAACTGCCCCTGCCCATGGTAGGGAGGTTGGAATTAGGTGATCTCAAAGGTGCCTTCCAACCCAAACTAATACCTCATTCCATGATAAGAGCAAAGTTTGAACATGAGTTTCCACCTGGGGAATGCACAAATACAGCCTACCACAGCTGTGCTGCATGGAATACCTTCCAGCCTTTCCCTCTAATCAGGTTTCAGATCTCTACCTAGGGATACGTAAATACTTCTGAATCTGGCTTGAAGTGATGAAAGCACCTCAAACCCATCTATTTTCTCTGCAACAGGCCCCATCCTCCCCAGCTCCCTCATGCTGAGGTAAAGCAGCAATGTCCTGGTCCCTTGCTGTCCCATACTGTCTCTCCCAGTATTTCATGGACCCTTCCCAGGGGTGCTGCTTTCTCTCCCTCTGCCCCCATGTTGCTCTGTGCATCATCCCAAGGCAGCAATGCAGGGGGCTGTACCCTCCAGCCCCACACAGGGCATTTCTCCAGGTGCCTCTGAAATCTCAAGTAAAGCAAGCCAGTTCTGCCATGGGGGTCACCCCCTCTCTTCCTTCTTTGCTGTTGCCTCTTTTTCATTGCCTGCCCGTGGCTGGGGCTGGAGCCTCCTCCCAGCCTCCTGAGCAGCCTTGCCTTTGTGGGGCACCTCTCTCAGTGTCCTTTCTGGTAGGAGACCTTGAACACTGTACAGCAGTGCAGGCTGTTCCTGGTGTTGTTATGCAGCTGTGTAAGATTAGAGGGATGCCCAGAGCTCAAAAGCATCATTCAAGGTAACTGCAGAGCTGGGATGAGCCAAGGTCTCAGAGATTTCAAGGTTTCACATTGATATCTCCTGGTGATGCTCCTAGCAACTAAGTCCTTTTCAGGTCCTGTTTCCTTCAAGAGAATTGTCTTGCTTTATACCCTTCAAAAGCTGGGTTATATTATGCATTAAAATGGCAAAACCACTGATATCAAGGTGGATCTCAGGTGCTAAATCTCTTGGCCAGGCATCTTACTCAGATGTCTGAGCTCTTCCTTCCTATCTCAACCACCCTTGCATGACCTGGAGGAGTCAGGCATGTGGGCACGGTAAAACAATCCCCTTGGGAGTCTGTCTTCTTTTCCAGGCTCTTAAATACTTACAAGGCTCTGGCCTTGTTGCACTTTGTTGCTCTGGTGCTTATTGGTACCTCAACAAGTGTATATTTCTTCATATTTCATCTTTTTCCAGGGGTACCCAGAGTTTGGTAGTACTGAAGTTGATGTCTCTGCAAATTCTCTAACCAAACAAGCTGGTTACCAAACACACTGAGAAAATTAGGAACCTAATAGTACAGATCCTTTATGGCCTTTTAGTGTGTCCTTTCATTTCCATTCATTTGGAAATAATGTGATTAAATGGCAAAGATAAGAACCTGTGGAGTCACCAGGCCAAACGCATTCCTGGTGTAAGGCTGAAGAAGTTGCACTTGGGACAAGTTTAGCTCAGTGGATTTAGGTATGCCTCTGTTTTCCACCTCAAAGAACTCTCAGCTGATCAGAAACACATCTCAGGACATTCATGTTGCCATGAAATGAACTCACTTTTCATGTTCTCTAAACCTGAAGACACACTAAATGTTTTGTGTTTCTTGTCAAATAGCCCCCAGAATGCTGTATCAACCTGCATGATTAACTCACCCATGAAAGCTGAGGTAGCTGACCTTTTAGGATTTCTGCCTCTTCAGGCATGTCCCAGTGAATGGAACAGAGCCAGGGCAGGGGGACAAATGTACCTTCCTTCCCAGAGGGGTATAGCACAGAGAGCTGTGGAAAAGGATTCCAGACTTTCAAAGCATCTGAGCCTCCCCTCCCTATGGAAGGGAGCACAGGGGCCACAGAGAATGAGGAATGCCCTTGAGCAGGACTGATGTTTGCCTTTGGGCCAAGCACATGACACAAAAGCAGATTGCAGTTACCTTTCTGTCCTGTCCTTATCATACTGCCCCTCTGTTGTGAGTCCAGTGTGTTTAATCCCAAGGATTTATCCCAAAATATTTAGCTCATTTTGTACATATTACCTTCAAGTAATCATACACCACTGAGTCATACATCATGGGATTAACAATCCTACATATGGTATAAACAGAACCTAAATAAAATCCCAGAAAAAGGATATTGCCTTTTAAATAAGTCCTGACAGCTGTGGAAAATATTATGCCCCAATACAACCCTCCCATACGACATACATTAATATGAAGAGAACCCCAAACTGTTCCTCTGGATATTTTGTAAGGTTTTATTTTATTGTGGATTGGACATATTGAAGTAAGACTATAATCTTATCGTGCTCTGACCTGTGCTTTTACTGCGCTGTATAAACAGCAGTTACTATGTTAGATGGAGAAATGTTTACAGAAAGAAGAAATAAAAACAAACGGATTTATTGTGTTGCAGAAATTTGAAACAGGGCTGAGAGGCTGACCATGTGTTTTGTGCTTGTAAGACTTTTCCTTGATGGAAGCAGACAGCTTAAACATGACAGAAGCCCAGCGAGGTCCTGTGCTATCAAGAATAAAATGCAATATCCGCACGGCACTGGCTCTTTCCAGCCAGCCTCACCTGCAATCAAAGCCCTTGATATGGCTCTTGCTGTTGTCTGTTCACATACTGCAGGTTTGGGGTCTCATTTTTTTAATAGATTTTGAAATTGTTTTTAAGTGCCAGTGAAAAGTGCCAGATTGACAGCTCTGGAGTCTGGAGCCCCTTTTTAACCACAGAAAGAGTTCAGCATGGGAAATGGCAAAACAAACTTCCTTCCCCAGCCCGAGCCACAGCCCCATCCGTGCCCGAGAGGAGAGAAGCACAGTGGGCTGTCCTTCTCCACAGGCTTCTAAAATGTCTTACAGCACTCAGGACAAGGAGCCACCAGCCTTCATGGGCTGCAGAGAAGTCACCAAGGCATCCAAAAAACCAGTCCACATACACAAACCACTGGGGAATGCGAGTCCGAGTTTTGGGAAAGCCGTTCTCTCTTTCAGAACTTCACTTTTTCTCAAGATAAAAGTCATTTGAAAAAAATGGACTTTTTCACATCATGATTTGGCTTCTTTTTTTTTGTTGACATTTTTACTGAAAAGGGTATCAAAATCAATGCCAACATGATAATTTAAATTTTTCATTTTTCCACATTCTGTGTTTCTGGCAGAAAAGAATGCCAATAAACATGTCAGTGATAAGAAGATTGATAAAAAACACGATATGCAAAATGTTCAGCTATAAAATACAGAAATGAAACACTGGACTGTTTTCATCCCTACAAAATGTAAACAATTTTAAAATTTTTTAGGATTTTTGTTTCACGTTTCAACCAGTCTTGTGATCTTCCAAGTCAAGTCTCCACAGACTTCTCAAAAAGGAAAAAAAAGTTTCCTAGGATGAAATCCTGGCCCCACTGAAGTAATCTGCAAAGCTCTACTTGAATTCAACCCAGCTAGAATTTCGCCCCTTATTTGTACACTGAGAAAATCTGATCTGGCCTTGGTAACACATAATAAACATGGGACCCTAGGATGCCATTTTTAGTCACTTTTCAGAGGAGAGCTGTACTTTAATTTATTTTGTCAAGTGTTTCCACTTAGGTTTTTCCTATTAATGCTTCTGTTACCCGCTGCACTGTAAGGTTATACTTCATATAAGTCCTTCTCCCTTAATAGTTGTGGTGCTTTTGCAAATGTTACTCTCTTTAATATGTGATTTCAGAATAATGAATGCTTGTCAAACTGATTTCTTGCTGTCTTCAAAGAGTTGGATGTGTTAAGCAATTTGCACTAGCAAAAGGCATGATATGACTTCAGATGGCAGCCACACCCCAGAACAGGCTGAATTTTCCAGGGCTCCTTCCCCTAATCAGAGGTCAGCTGTCTGGCCATTAAAAGGATTCTTCAGAATTTGTGATACTGCAGTTGAATTCTGTCTCTTTCAGACCCCCGTTGCAAAATGTCTCAGTGTACATGAAAAAATGAATTTCTGAAAATAACTGTACATCAGATAAAACCCTGAAAAATTCCATGAGCCACCAAGTATGACAAGAAAGGTGACACACATCCTCTGCAGGAGAGGAAATCATAGTCCTGGTGCTGTTCTCGGTAACTTCAAGAATAGTTCATAAGATTAAATAAACCAGGAATGTAAAGGGATTATCAAGAAAAAGAATGATAAAGTTACCTGATTTGTTTTTTTTTTTGCTTTCCTCAGTGAACAGCACAAATCTTCTCCCTACAGAAACCTTCTTGAGAAGCTCAAGACTAGATGTTCTGAAAATGCTTATTGACAAATACCATTTTTTGGGTGGAACATTTTACCAAGTAACAGAAAAACAGTTGTATTAAAAATAGTTTTTCTAGAGCTAAAAACATTCAGGTTTTTATGTCTAATCCCTTGTTTAGTCCAGGGCTGGGACAAGTACTGGCTGACCCTGCCTTGGTCCAGCTCCACTCACCCTCCCAGGAGTACAAGGCTCCAATCTCTCACTTTTCAGGCTGTGAGTTGTCATCCTCTCAGTTTATGGTAGTTTTACTTATGGAAATGGTGTCACTATAACACATTAAATGTTGAAAGGAGAAGACATCAAGAAATTGTCATATTGATATAGAATCCCAGGAAAGAAAAGATTTTTCTAGTATATCTATATAAGTATTTTAAATGGCTGTTTGAAATTGCCTGGGGAAGCCTTAGGGAGATGTTTAACTCATTGAATGCAGGAGATGGTAGGAAAATAAACATTAATTACACAGCCTTGTGAATTAAATGTATTTTAGACACATGGGAAACAGGGCTGGGAAGAAATTCAAAAGGTTAGTAATTCCAGCTTTCTCTGCTGGGGTGAGATCAACTTTATATGTCCTGTGGAGTCTAATCAACATTTTCCTATGCAGGTGAAGTGATCAGAAGTATGTGACCTATGCACATGGTCATCTGTCATTGATTTCAGACAGCAGAGCTCACACCTTGCTGTGGCACAGGCAGAAATGGGTGATTCACCTTGATGCTGAAAAAGCTTCCTCAGCCAGAACTGAGAGCATTTTGCAACGCCATTTCTTTCCGGTCTGTTGCAGGATTATGACTGAGAAATATTCAGAAATGTATGAGCTGATAAGGTCTTCAAAACCTGCTTTATAACAAAAATTGAAAGCAATGCAACCTATTTATTTTGTCAGACAGAAACTGGGCATGGTGCAGATGAAAGAGGAACAACTCCAACAGCTCACTGCTGCTCAGAAGGATAGCCTGGGTGCCTGCTCTCTCCTCTGGGGGCCACCAGCACACCCAGAATCCATTATGGGGAGAAAATTCTGTGTATCAGATAGGTCTTGATTTTATCAGTGCAAAGGAAATACAAATCAGTGTCTGCAAAGGGAAACTTTAGAAGGCACTGAGGTTTTCTTCACAAAAAGAGGCCAGTTACCTCTGACTGCTGGAACAACTTCTCCAAAGCTGTAGTGGATTACCCAAACTGGAGATCTCTGTTAACATTTTCCAGCTTAGCCAAAGGGTTTTTGTTTGGCTCAGGAATTGCTTCTTGGCCTTTGTTGTTTTATGGCCTTTGTTATATCAAAAGTCAGACTAGATAATCATAACAGCCCCTTTCAGCCACTAGAACTTTGGATCAATTATACAATTTTAGGAAATCCCAGCCCTGGCTCCCATGAGTTCCACATGGTCCTGGTGAAAGTCAGTGGGGAATATTGCCTGCTGAAGTATGTGCACTCCCTGTACAAATAGGTATTTTACACAAACAGGAAGATAAGTGAGCAATTGTGTGAGTATGTGAATGAAACAAGATGATGCACTACAGAGAGAGCGATAAAATGAATCTCTATGTAAAACCAGCCATCTAATGGAAAAAGCAAGAACAGATGGTGAAATAACTCCTAAACAAGCTGTTGCTTTAGACTCTGGCCATCCACAAACAAGTTGTGAGAATTTCTGATCCATGGTCCAGTGATTAAAGAGACGAAATTCAAAGGAAAAAGTGGGGGAACAAAAGAGGGGGGAAAAGAATGCATAAAACCCCAGCCCAGTTTAAGTTTCATAGAGAAATATCAAAGCAGTATTGAAGCATAGGAATACCGAATGCCAATACTTTATTTTTATGTTTTGCATTTACTGAATCAGTTTCAATTGTATGAAGCTCTCTGCCCTTAAGCCCTATGATATAAATTTTATTGGATTTAAAGGAAACAGATTGGGAATCTGGGACAGAAATATATATATATTTTACCAGTGCAGATTTTATGGTTTTGCCAGAGGAAGCTTCAAAACCATTTGATGTGCTACTTATGTAGTACTACTCACATATTCAGGAATTGAGGATGGGAAGAAAGAGAGAGGTAGGGGAAGGCAGAGATCTGTGCAAAGAACAAGTAAAGTTCTTCCCCTGGAACCAATAAAGCAATCAGAGGCTGCAAGTGTGCCTGGGGACATGAGAGTGAGAGGCTGAGGGAGGTGGAGGTGGTGGAGAGAGGGACTTGTAGCTGCCATCAAGGCCAAGGAGTGTTTCCATTGGATTTTTCTGTGTCAGTCTGAGTGTTAATGCTCTAACCTCATCATTGGACAGTCAGCTGAGGTGAAGATGGCCATTAACACCTAATTGCCAAAAGCCTGCTGGTAGAAGGGCAGCCAGAGGCCCCTTTGTGGGTGCTACCCTGGAGGTTTTACCCCTCATGCTCGGGAGTTACCATCTAGCACCTTCCCTGCAACCAGCGCCTTCCAACCCCCTGGGGACACAGTGGAGGTAGGGGATGTTTCCAAAGCTTGAGTTGTTTATTCCTGCCTCACAGCTGGCTGCCAAGAGGGAGGAGAAGCAGTACAACACTGCTCTGGCTCTCTGGCTCAAGCTTTGCTCTCCACTGGATGTTGCAGGAGACTCTTGCACTTTGCTCAGGCAGAGGACTTGTATGGAAATTGGCCTTCAAGCCACGCTGGAACAAGTCCAGGAGAAGTCCTGGGCACTAAAAGGAGTCCCTCTTTCTCCTCCTAAATATTTCCCAGGTCTCTAAAGTAGAGGAGCCTGGGGCAGCCCTTCAGTTTTCAGGAAGAATGTGATCATTAAATTGAAATCTGCTACCAGTGATCTGGTTCTCAGTCAAAGTCTTTGTCACCATGGTGGGGGAGTGTGTGCATGTCATACATTCACATTTTCCAAAGATTGTCTGTCTGTCACCTCCACTCCTACCTCCCACCAAGGCCTTCCAGCTGGGATGATGGCTGTACCACTGGAGGACTTAGGCTGCAGCTTCCTCAGCTTTAAAAAGGAGTAAAATGCTAATCCCTACAGAAATCTGCTTTACTGAGAGGATGAGCAGGTCATTGGTCATAACTCCTCATTCTGCCTACTTGAGCTGTGTGTTCCTTGAGTTGGCTGCCAGCAGAGCCAGCTGGTGGTGCTGAGCCAGCCACCCCACAGCAGCAATCATCCTTTGGGGTGTTATAAGGACAGGGATCTAGTCCCTACTTTACTCTTCCAACCCCTGCATGTGAAAAGATAGAGAAGAGCAAGCTTCTTCCTGGAGAATGTAAGAAAATGTGGAAGGATGTGTAGAAAGTAGGGGAAGAGCTAATATTTCCCAATGGTTTGGACTATCTTGGTGTTTCCTGGCCATGGGGAAGCTGAGGAAGCCACAAGCTCCTGAATTACCACAGCTGGGGTAGGTATGGGCAAGAAGATGAAGTCTGTAGTCATGGCTGTGTCAGCTGTTGATCTTGGACACAGAGGAATTCGGATGTCTCCATCATCACTGTTAAATGGACCACGCTACCACAGGGTGGGAGAAATGGAGTTGTTCCTGAGGGAGAGGAAGCAACAAGAAGCAGAAACTGAATGCAAAATGGGAGCCAAACTGCCTTCCTTGAAAGATGCAGGGCTGGACATTTGGTTCTCATGGTCAGTGACAGGTCTACAACCAGAAGTAGCTTTGTGTTTCCTGAGTATCCCTAGAGCTGCTCCAGTCACAGGGGGGAAATGGGAAGGTAGAACAGCCATTGGAAAATGAAGATTATGGAGTTGTGTTTGTGGAGTTACTCAAAAATATTCCAAAAGCTGTGCCCAAAGAGGCAAGACAAGGCAGTTAAATTCTGTGACATCAGTGGGCAGTCACACAGCTCTGAAATGTAAGGCTAATATCTTAAGTACCTTAAATTCATCAAAATGACTATTTCTGTAAACATATATACTGCAGAGTAATCTGATTTATTTGGGCATTGGTCATGGCAAGTGTTTACTAATGTCTGTTTATGCTGCCATCACTAGGTACTGTTTTAAGTCACTCTGCCCTCACTCACCCTTAGACCAATGTGTCATCATTTACTTCTCACTAAATTTTAAGTATGTAATGTCTTTAATAAGAGATAGTTCCAGCAAAGAATTTCTAGAAAAATATTTTTCTTAAAACAAGTCCTGAGTTCAACTGTTTGTCTTCTGTGGCTGTTGTAGAGAGGAACTTTGCTAACAGTGATGTTTTTATGAGAAAAGAGTGGTGAGCAGACACCAGAAAATATCAACAGAAAGCAAAATATAACCATGCAGAAGGGTTCATTAACACCTATCCTGTGGTAATCCAGACAGAGGCAGTAAAAATAATGTGTTTGAGAAACTTAATGCTGGATACTTTTAATAACTTACTAGAAGTATTTTTGACCTGTTTTTCTTTTTTCTAGAAATGAAAAATTAGATTTGATAAATTCTTTGTCCTTCTTCTGAAGAAGCCTGTATTAGCCAAGAATTGTTTTTCTGGGCTTCTTTCTGGGCTTTCTTTCCTCTTTCAACAACGAAACTGCATTAAGTGTTTAAAAATCCAAAGGAATGATCATGAGATTCTGTTTAGAACCTGAAAATCCGAGACCAAGAGTTCCAATAATTCATCCAAATAAACATATTAAGTAAAAAAAAATAATTTTTTAGTTATCTAATTTGAGAACTAAATGTATTTTGTGGAATGATCTGGAACAAAAATAAAAGGGTAATTTCTGCTGTTATTAGTGGGATTTCTCAAAATCACACTGAACATACCCCACAAGTATCATGATAATGTGAAGCCAGAATAATACATTAATGTTTTCCAGTGGTAAAATGTTTTACTTTCTTTAATTTAATTCACTGGACTGTAATATCTAGGGTCTGAAAAGAAGGTTATTCCTATCCAGTTTGGAAAATGTCATCCTGTGGTAGAGGAGGGCTAACCATAATGCTAGTAATACCGGACAGAAAAAACAATCATCCATGCAGCAGCTGAAAGAAAACAACTATAACATTAAAAAAAGCTTTACTATTAAATTACAACGTGTAGTAAAACTTACACTCTGAAACAGACTTTCTTGTGCATAATCCCGATTAATAAAATGGTTGAAGGGTTTGAATATTTTCTAGCTGATGGCTCTGACAAGTTAAGGCTAAATATACATTGCAGCAACCACTGTTGCATATACGTTTCATGCACAAATGGAGAAAATAACATGTTGACTGTAATTTCGTAAGACCAGAGGGATCAGTCTCAGATTCATATCTTAAGATAAAATGGTGCAATTACCATTGCAGTCCATCTTTCTGGAATATCTTCAATCAAAGAAAAGTCAACCATAATTGTGGATTTCAGTGGAATATAGATGTAGCAAAAATGTCTCAGACCGCTGTGATTCCATCATCTGCATCTTGAAGATCCCGTGCATTCACTCCCCAGCCCAGCACAGCCATAGCTCTCTCTGTGCACTGTGAAGAGCCCAGTGACACTGTACAGATGAAGAGAAAACAAACAAAACCCAGTCAGGGCTTACAGGGATTAGTGTGCCACCATGTGCAGGTTTTCCAGCATCCTCAGGAATGCCTGTGAGGCTCGGGGGTCCTGACAGTGGTCCCACCCAGGAAGCTTTGCCCAAGGTGGGTGGTGGAGGAACCTGGACTGATGCAGTTGCCATCAGTGGGTCCCTCTAATGAGACCCTCAGGCCAGAGGAGACTGTCTCTTCCCATGGCCAGTAACCCCTCCTTTTGGCTTCTTATCCTCGGGGAGCAAAGCAAATGAAAACAGACCTAGTAAATGAATCCCCCTGTTAGTAGGGCAGGGCTAAGGCACTGTTTCCCTTGTTCCCATTCCTGCAGTGTGGATAAACCTCACTGGGATGCTCCTGTCCTGGCACCTCCTGCCAGAAACTTCTGCCTGTTTTGGGCATAGACAATTGGACCTGCTGTCTTCAGGACTATCAGGTTGATGATGGACAGAAGAGAAATGAAAGGCAGGGAGACTGTGGGGAGCAAAGGAGAGCATAAGAAGGATACCCTAACACATTACCATCCCAAGTTTTTGGTTTCTTTTCCATCCCTCAAGGTGCTGTGTATACATTATGTATCCTGCTTCTCAGGCACATTAGACCAATGTGACATGCCACATATGGTGCCACGGACACCTTTTATTTAATCCAGCTTGGAAAAAAATGCAGTGCCACAGGCATCTCACAGACTTATGCAAGTTGTAATAATCACAATTTTAATTTTTCCCACAACTTTGAGGCTTAATAGCTTTAAAATCTTACAAGTTGTAAAAACAATTAAAGCAATAATTTTAAAAATAAGCAGAATGGGACCTTCAAAAGAATGTGAACCTTTAACACTTCACGGTTAAATAAGGGCCTTGTAACACAGTCACTTGAAGGCCAGCCCTGAGAAAACGCAGAAGCATCCTGTGAATTTGTTGATGCTAGTTCAGACAGACTGTTTATTTTCATGATTTCATGGAGGAATTTTAATTTAATGAGTGTTTTATACACTAATGTAAAGCATAGTTTCAACCCTATAATTATAGTGTCAAAATATTTCTGCTTAAACAGCAGCAGCTGACTACAGAAATGTGATTTACATCTGAATTGTATCAGGGGGACACTGCTAAAAATAATCAGCATGTGCCTTTTAATTGAATAAAAAAATTAACAAAGAATATCAATGTATTTCTCAGCCTAAGTCTTTCTGCCTTTCATATAAATGCTTTTCTTATTTGCTTATTGCCTTTTCAGGGCTAGGATTTCCAGAAAAAGTGTAGGCACAGAATGGCTGTGTGTCATTTTGCCCACCCGTTCCTCCCTACTGCACACACAGCGATGGGAAATTGCATGAGCAAATTGTCAGTTCCTGTCATTGAGAGCCTACATTTTTTGAAAATCTCACCATTAATCTTTCAGCTCAGTTTTAAAATAACCAACTGCCATCATGAAACAGGTTTCTCATGCTGCTTAGGGCTGTCAGCAGGTTTTGACCAGTTCAAGCCACATTTTGCTCTTGGAATGGAGTTAGAAACCTTTCTGTAGTTGCTGCTGCTGGAGAATTCATCTTTTGAGGTAATGTTTAGGGCAGCTTCAGATGGGAGAAATCTTGGTAGTGTGTTCCCAGTCTGTTTGCACCACTGCTCCACCAGAGATGGGAACACAGCCCTGAGCAATGTCCTGGTCTTTGTCTGGCCCTTATCCATAAAGCAGGATTATTCTCTGTTTGTCTTACAGTACCTTCTAGAGGCCCTGGGTGAAATGGCACGCCGCTGTGCTGGGTGTTCCCTTCACTTCCCAGGCATGGACAGCCTCTTCCCCAGAGGAGCCACAACCTACAGGCCAAGGCACACACAGGAAAGGCCTTTATCCTTATTGTGGAAAAAAAGGACTGGTGTTGAGTATACATCTACTCTACTGTGGCTGGAAGGGCATGGGATCCTTCAGAACATCTGCCTCTGCCATGTGCTGGCTCCCTGTTGGGAATTTCAGCCCTCCTGAAATGCTGTGTGCTCACAGACCCCATTGTAAGAAAAGGAGGAGCAGCAAGCCAGGGCTCCAGGGGCTGTGTCTGCACTCAGGTCAGCAAAGGCAAACCTGGGAGCACATCATAGTAGACCTGCCCTCCAGTCTAGAAAACTCCCAGAAGTATGTGATTCTTATCTATGATGGAGCAACAGATATTTTCCCAAGATGTTTTGTTTCATTCCTGCAGGAGAATTTGGAAGAGAAGTTGATGATGTTAACTCACATACGCATGCAGGCCTGTGGTTGTCTTGTCTTCTACAGTTGCTCCTCCTCTTCTCTGCTGCCTGAGACTTTGTGGGTTTAGGTTAAGCAAATCTGTCCTGCTTTTGGTGCTCAGAAAGGGTTTGAGGCAGTCAGCTTGGCTGCAGGAAGCTCTCGCTCTTTTCTCTCAGCCTTCAGCTTTAGGCCACGTCTTTGCCCATTGCAGTGCTCACAACCAGCACTGTGTCCTGCAGCCAGGTCAGCCTGAGCAGGGCACCCCAGCAGTCCCACAGCCTCAGCAGGGCACCCCAGCAGTCCCACAGCCTCAGCAGGGCACCCCAGCACTCACACAGCCTGAGCAGGGCCCTCCAGCAGTCCCACAGCCTCAGCAGGGCACCCCAGCAGTCATACAGCCTCAGCAGGGCCCTCCAGCAGTCCCACAGCCTCAGCAGGGCCCTCCAGCAGTCACACAGCCTGAGCAGGGCACCCCAGCAGTCCCACAGCCTGAGCAGGGCACTCCAGCACTCACACAGCCTGAGCAGGGCACCCCAGCAGTCACACAGCCTCAGCAGGGCACCCCAGCACTCACACAGCCTGAGCAGGGCGCCCCAGCAGTCACACAACCTCAGCAGGGCCCTCCAGCAATCCCACAGGCTCAGCAGGGCACTCCAGCAGTCACACAGCCCGTGTCAGCACCGAGGGTTTAACACCAGCAGCCCCCTGTGAGCTACTGACATCCCCATGACACCAACTGAGTTTCAAACACTGTCAAAAGCAGCTTTGTGCTCTTTGGTTGCTATTTTCTAGCCTAAGAAGGTATGGTCATGGCCTTGTAGAACCAGTATGTGATCCCAACTGTATCTGCAAGTTAGAAGGAAGTTTCTATTATGTTTCTATTAAATTGTATAAACATTGTATATGTGCATTACACACTGCATATGGGCATTGAGGTATATGCTTCCATGCACGTGTCCAGATGTATAAATATTGTGCTTCCCTTATTTGATGAAGCATGAATTTGGAGTCCTCCAGAATTCAAGGGTTGATCCTGATTCTCATCGATCTGCTAGCTTTAGTTAATTTTCTTCTTGAAGCACCAGATGCTCTCCGATGCCAGCAACGTGATGGGAAAGGTTTTTCACAGGGTAAGATCCTAAAGTTCTGCTACGGCCTTTCCTGACACGAGGATCAATGTATGGGTGAATCTGCTGTTTGTATAAATTTCAATGTCTCTGCGGGAACTGCGAACACTCTTTTTATTTTTTATTAAGACTCCACTAAATTGTCCTTTGGATTTATTTCAAAGAAGGAAAAGGGGGGGAAAGGCAGTAAAGATTGCTCTTCTTATGCTTTAGTTGTTTTTTTAACTCAATTATATTTTGACAATTCTGTATGAAACTTTGGAGTATGTCTTTGTTTAAGCAGTATATCTTCCATAGGAATAGTCAGTTAAATGTATATGGCTAGTTTCAGGCATAACAAGCTTTGACAAGGGCATTTAGCGGTTGTAATTCAAATCTAATTCAGAACATCTTAGCGCTGGACCTGTCAAGCACTTGAAATGCACTGTAGCTGCAAAACCAAAGGATATGGTCCCAGTCGTGCTCTGTGTGGCATCAAGCTGATGTGTCAACAAGAGCAGTTACAATTACAGGTTCTTTCAAGCATACTAAACTAATTTACAGTACTCTGAAAATGTGGGAAAAGGCCTTGCTAGCATAAAGGTGCATGGGACTTTTAGACTGCAGAGGCAAGGCAAGTGGCATGGCCATTTCATTCAGGAGTTTAAATTCTGTGTAGTTTCGGTACCACCTTTGGGGGGTTACATTTGTAACTAGATATTCTGTAGATAATAATAGATTTGCCTTGCAGCCATCAAATACCCTTGTCAAATCCCATTAGAATCACATTGTGCATTTATTTGAAACCTCAGTCTAAAATTCATGCATCTGCAAAGTGAGGATGGGGCCCTATTTGCGCTGGCACGGACTGGTCCTTTCTGTTTGTCTTCCTTGTTTACCTGGTAAACACCATTTCCACTGGCTGCAAAATGCTTAGGCTTCTGCTTACAGGGATTAGAAAACTTAGTGCAAAGGGAGAGGTTTTCCCAGAAGCAGATCTGATCCAAGGATGTCCCACAAAAAACAAGACAGAATTACAGTAACCAACATGTAATTTTAACATCACGATATAAAAAGACTTGATTTTAAAGTGCACCAGTGATTTAAAGCAGCTGCACATATTTAGAGGGCATTGCTTTAATGTGCACACAAAGGCTAATGGAAGCTTTTACAAATGAAAAAAAAATCAGGTTTTATGATTTATCTACTTTTTATGCACAACATTATAGGCCTTCCCCCCAGGGACTCATAAATGTGATTTTTACTTCCCAAATTACAAAGCTAGTCAATTATTTGGGAATGAGTCATTCATTCAAAAGTGTCTGTAACGGGATGTGTTAACCATCAGGAAATTTTACACCAATTGGAATTATAAACACCAGGGTAAAAAAATCTCTTGGCCAACCAGCTATGTCTATTTGTGAAACCGTGAGCAGGGAGCGCAGTGTAGCTTATGCTGGAGAAATTCTGAGAGGCTGACTTGGAGGGGAGAAAGGGGTGGTGAATTTTTTTTTCCCCTTTTTCTTTTGATTGTATAAAATGTGTTTATTTTATTTTGAAATAATGTAGTTAGCAAGTCTGCAGCAACTTGCAGTCAAGGCTCCTAAAGCACCTTATAAACCTCAGTCGATTAAGCTCGCAGCCATGTACAGGGTAAGGAACTATTAGCTGCATTTTATGGAACGAGAAGCTGAGGGCAAGAGGTGCTGCTGGTGGGAGACACACAGGCATTTCCTTTGGTGACCAAAACCACTTCTTCCCTACCACAACTCCATCAAGGCCAACAGGAACCAAAGGGGCTGTTTTTAATTTGCATCTGCTTCCCTCTGTATCTGGCTGTTTTCCCCCAAAGACTTGCACTGACCATCCAGAAGTCATCCCTGGGGTTAACAGCAAGCCCCAAGCACGGATGTGACTGATGACTCCTGCCTAAACTGATTATCACAGATTCATAGAATATGACAAGTTGGAAGGGATCTGTCAGGATCATCAAGTCCAACTCCTGGTCCTGGACAGGACATCCCCAGAATCCCACCATGTGCCTGAGAGCGTTGCCCAAATGCTTCCTGAACTCAGTGTTGACAAAGGCTGTATTGTTGAAACATCAAATTCTTCTTTTGGCTACTGTAAACTCCTGCTGCATCCTAGGCCAAAATTAGGAAGCCACTGGGGATCTTTAGTCTCTAGGTCTCCAAAGAGAGCAGTAGTCAGGGAGGAAAGAGGAGAAGCACCTATGAATAGATAGGTGTGTTTCTGCTGATATTTCCTCTGCTCCTGCTGGATGCAGAGGAAATCTATTAATTCCATCCTTGTCAGTGCTGCATCTCTTTTCTAGGGAAGACATTCAACCTTTGTTCTTGAAAAAAATTCATACAGGCACTTGCAAGTAGGTGAATTAAAAGTGAAGGGTGGAAAATTAAGGTTAGTGTATTTATAGTGCTACTGTTTTTAAAGCATTACTAGAATCTAAATCACTATTTCTCTTTTTTTCTCCTAAAGGAATTTTAAAGCTGTAAATAACTTCAATGATGGAAATATTTGCCCTGGTTCAGCACAGTTGCTCTGCTTTTGTGGCATCCTGTATTTTTCAAAACAACTTCCAAAAAATGCATTTTAGTACAAAGCAGATTAATAGTTCTTACATATAGTCAGATGATACAACATCTGAAATTTAAATTTCATCTCCTCATACACACTCAAACCCGGTGGGGACACTGGTTCCATATGCAGAATATCCAAATGCTAATGTAAGGACAGAAGCAGGGTCATGGAAATCTCAGTAAGGAGTCATCCCATAGCAACATCCTGATGAAGTCATTCTACTTGGGCATAAGCCATGAAAGGGTAATTCAGAGTTGAAGAAATGCCCCCCAGGGCCTTGGTTAAATAGTGTTAAGGATGGGGAGAGCTTCAGGAACAGGAGCCACTGCCACAGATCCCATGTGTGGGCAGATGCTGAACAGCAAAGGCTGTCCCAGGACCCAGCACAGGAAGGGGTGCGACAAGGGCAGAGCTGCCTGCCACCTTCTGAGCTGAGAAGAAAACAGATCTTAACTCTTACTCCCACTCCCACCACCTTCATAAGGTTCATTTTCTGAGGCTTTGCACAATGCCCTTTCTCCTTTCTTTGTACTTAAGTCTAGGCCATAGAGTGCAGAACCAAGTACTTTGCACCAGGAATTTTCTCACCGTGTCATTTCTGCTGGCTGGTTTGAAAAACTGTGAACACATGGCTGGCACAGTAAGCTCTGTTTTCTTTTCTCTGAAAATGTAAGAAAAACAGAACAGCACCTCATGATTCCTCAAAAAACTGGATGTTCAGAATCTGTGCTCAGATTGGAATTACATGATGCAAGTCCACCAAAATGACAGAGGAATGTAGGCTATTCTAAGATAACAATAAAGCCAAAGTGTGCTTGTAAATAATCAAGTTCCTTCCATATCCTGTTTACAAGTAATTCCATAATTCAAGCAAAGCCTGGATCCTACAATGACTTAAGAGTTGTGTTGCCAGTAAATGAGTGAGCAGATACATTGCCTTCAGAAAAGGTGTACACAACATATAATTAAATATAAATTTATTTATTCAAAATAAGCACTAATTTATAATTAAGCTAGTTCTGGGTTGCTGAATCAGGCCCTGAATAGTTTGGCAGTCCATGATGAAAGCTCCCCATCTGTAAATTACTTTCTGTGAAACACTTTAACCAAATTCCAGACAAGTTGGAAGATTGAAAAAGAAGATGGAAAATTTCAGAGAAAAATAGATTTCCCTAATCTTAGCTAACACTTCAAGACCTTATCTGCTGCATAAACCTGATAGGCCAGTGGCTGAATTTTTAAGTATTTTTCTGACATTTATTTTTCCAGAGAAATCTAAAAAACGTCAAGTATCTTGGGTTCAGGTATTATTTACAGTGCAAATCAAGAATCCTTTTTTTTTTCACCAAACTCATATGCCAGGAATCTGACACAGGATCTGAACCACAACGACTGAAAATTAAGGAAAGTAAAGGCTATTCTCTTTGTCATCACACTTCCACTTATAGTGATATGCTCTTTTGTTATTAAGCAGGCCCAATCAAAACAAAAGGGATACTGTTTCTTTTATGAGTAATGCACTAACCCACCAGCAGAAAAAAATTCACATAAAATGTATGGGTTCGGACAGCATAAGATTTATTACGATGGCTACAAAAATTATTCCTTCTTAACAGCACTTAAATTGTCTAATTATTCACAGCTGTTTTCAATTTTTTTCAGGTTCTTAATTAGGGGGTAGAGTCCTCTGCCCAACGCCTGAACCAGCACTGTCAAAAATGGCTAGGAATGGTTTCACGCTAAACCCGCCCGGCCCTGAGGCTGATTAGTGGAAACCACTGCTAGGTAATTTGTTATTCATACTTATCCATCTGCCTCCTGCTGGGCTGAGATAAAGAGATACACAATTTCCTCCTTGTTTGTATCATTATTTTAGTCTATCACGGCAATCAAGGCAAGTCTGGCTGGAAAGAAAAAAAAAAAAAAGTAGGGTTTGCTGTTCTTTTAGGGAAGCATTCCCGGACAAGCAGGTACGTTTGGGGGCCAGCACCTGATAATCTTAATTGACCTCTGGATTTGAGGTTGGGCGATCTTTGTTTAAATTTAGCATAACAGCAGGAGGCTGTGTGCCTGAGGGGAGCAAACAGATGTGCAACATGCAGGTAGGAGTCACTCCTGGGGGTTTAGGCTTCCATCAAAGACAACTTTCCTGAAGGATGTTACAGCAGGGTACAGCTGGTCCCTGCCGATTTTAGGGAGCTGTATTTTATTGCTGAGAAGAACCCATCAGTTCTATTTATATGTGTTGGACACTAAAAGTAGACAATTATGCCATGCTTAGAAAGATCAGAAAAAACATTCTTGTCAGACTGCCTCGGATCTGTCCTAGACATTTTCTTTCCTTGGAATGCTTCAACCATTACAGTTTTGAGAAGCCAAAAGCCTGTGAGGCTCCATGTTCTCCCTCTGTGAGGCTGCTGTGTGTTTTGCATCAGCAGCAAATCTGTAGGTGCAAGTTCCTGCCTTTGCATGCAGGGGTCTGTGCTCAGGCTGGATGGATGGCTGGGCACATACAGTAAAGGGAGCTCGAGCCTGTTCCAAAGGAAGTCTTACTGGTTTAAATGGGAGTAATAAATCTTTCAGGTCACCAGCTGCACTTAGCTGGCCTCATTAAAATTCAGATCCTTAGTATCTGTGGGCAAGTGTATGAAAAGGGGTTATGGGGTGAATTGGTCAACAGATTTTAGGTTTGTTTGTGCTCCCTGTGGACTCCCCTACTGAAAAAGTCCTGAAGAGTTTAATAGGAAAAAAGAACCTGTGTTATTTTTTTAAAGTATCCTATAGGATTTAATAGGGAATTATATCCTGGCTATGGACATTTTTTTATGGTTCAGATAACTGTAGGAAAGACTGATTTGTGCATTAATGCATTTTTCTAGTGTGTCTCAATTATAGAAACATCTGCACTAAGTGAACTTGAAACCTCTTTGATTCCCTGTGCAAATTCTCACTATTCAAAAGTCCTCATGTTTTCCTATTTCTTGCCTTCAGCTTAATAGTTTCAGAGCGGGTTGCAATAGTATGTAACTGTGTAGCTTACAAAGGAAAGTTGGTTTTTTAAGATGTAATTGCTTAAAACCTTCAAACTCTGTATTCAAAAAATATAGCTAGCTCAGCACTGATTAATCTTCTGGATGTTATCAGCAGCATCTGTTATCTCTAGTAGAGATAAAGACTTTCAGCCTGAGCAGCAGTACTTGCTCCGTGCAGCCCTTTACTGGGCTGGGGAGGTTATTTGAATGCATTCTAACAGTCATGGCTGTTAAATGGAAGGATGGAGTTTTGTCTGTTTCAGCCTGGAAAAGAGCAATTTTTAAAATTATTTTTTATTTTTATTACTCTCTGCTGTTATTTACACCAGTGCAAAATTAGCGTGAGCTTTTAAGGCAGGCTGTTTCACAAGGTGTGGGACAGCAGAGAATTTTTTTTCAGCTAATTGGAAAACGAAATACTACTATCTTAAAACACATTGTTAAGTTTGTTAAGTCCTTTTCCAGGTTCATATAACAAGTTTATAGCAAGCTGTTCTTACTCTGGGTGTGTTGGGCGGCACAGGAAAACTTCTGCAGCTCCGTGCCGTGGTGGATGGTTTTGATTCACTGTTCACTGGCTGGTATCCCCAAAGCACAGCTGGTATCCCCCAAAGCACAGCTGGTACCAGCTCCAGGCCAGGAGCAGCAGCTCACTGGGTGTGAGGGCATGAAGCCTGTTCTGACTGACTGTGAATGGAGCTCAGGGGCAGTTCTGCTTTCCAGGCACCTTTCCACACTCAAAATGCTTTCACTGGCATTTTCTTTGTGAAGTTGTGGGTCCTCCATCTTCCAGCTGGAAGTGAGCTACAAGTGAGGGGTCTTTGCTGTTGTCTCACTTGGTAGAAAAGCAGTCCCTTTCCTGAAAAGTTTTATGTCCAAACAAGAAAAAAAAAATGCTGACAAATAATCGCAGAAACAAAGACACTGAAATAAATTACTTTTATTACAACAGTGAAGAAGCTCACAGTGGGTTACCAGTCACTGGTGGATCCTATGGCTCTCCTTTTAGAAGTATATGAGGAAGACTTCCATTTTGGTGGAGAATCCAGGGACAGACTAAGCAGGTTTCCCAGAATCGTCAAGGAGTCTGTGCTATTCAGAATTGAAGTTCATATCTCATCTAAAACTTTTCTGCATTTCTTCAGCTCTCTGAAGTAGCTCTGCTTAAGCTTTCCCACCACCTACATTTTAGGGTCATGTTGGCACAGCTTTCTTACAGAGGCACTCACATCTGCTGAGTCAATGCCTGTTAGCCATCACAGTTTAGGGGATGTCTGCTGATATAGACACTTCTTGTCTGTGAATATACGGGCTAATTCCCACTGAAATCAGTTGAAGGTCCATCATTATTATGACTGACCTGGAGTGACGGTTTGCTCAGATTTGCAAACTGAGGTTGTACTTGTGACCATTGCTGTTGTTTATCCTCTGTCCATGCTTGGCATTTCTCTTGACTGGAGAAATGGCACTAGCAGCTTTGATATCTGAGAAGATTCAGTGTGGTTTTGCACTTTTGTGATGGCAACCTGAAATCAGTCCAGTAAACTCAAAGCTTTCTGGAGAGAGTTCAGTAAAATTTGGACCAATATAATTTTATGCTTGTATGAATCATCCTGGTGTTTTGTTAAGTCTTAACTTAGTTTACATTTTAGTCATTCACTGGGACACCAATAAAAAAGAAATAACCGTAAAGAAAAAACAGCTGGTGACTCAAAATCAAATCCTGCTAATATTTCTCTCCCAATAAAATTGGTATCACTGATATGAAGGCAAATTCTTCACATTATATATTATATGACATACTATAATATATAATACAATATATACACACACATAAACCCCTAATGCTTTAAGAGCTAGGATTTAGAAAATATATAGTGAAGCAATATTACATTCAGTGCTGGGCACCCTACTACCAAAAATATCTAGAACTGGAAGGACTTCAAAGAAGACATGTTAAAGTGACTGGGAATCTGGGGGAATTGGATTTTGAGGAAAGTTTTAAAGCACCTAAAACTTGTGTCTAGAAATTAATGAGACAGTGACTCAGAACTCTGACTTGCATCAGAACTGGTACAATTTTTGGCTGGTATATGAAAGCAAATTGGAGACAGAGCTGGTTTACATTAGGCTGTAAAATGACATGGTTTTGCTAGAGCTTCACAGGCAGCTGAGTCATCTCTTCAGCAGGACTGGAAACCTCAAAATTGGGGCTGGAAGTGGCAGTGGGGGGCCAAAATGCTAGGGCACTGCCTGAGAAGCCTTCTGCACCTTGAGAGGGCTCTCAGCACCTCCCAGTGCTGGCAAAGCGCCGGCACTGGTGTTGGGAAGCTGCACCCTCCTCCTCATCAGCCAGAACTTTGCTTTTTGGGGGCACCAGTGCCTGCAAGGCTGAAGATCAAGAGCTACTGCACCTTGAACTGCTGACAAAGTCCAAGTCCCACTTTACAGACACTATTCCTCAGATGTAGTATCCTGCAAATATCTGACAAAGACATGGGAGGAGTGGATTCACCTGCTCAGGGACACAGAGAGGATTTCCAACAGAGGCGGGCATCTAGCCCAGATCCTTAAGTCCAGGTACGTAACCAAAGTGCAAAACCTCCCTTTATTTGTAGCACAGCCAGCTTAGAGGAAATACTATATATATATATATATATATATATATATGAAATCAGAAAAATAGGAAATTCATAAAGATAATTTATAAATGGTAAGATTAGAGACTGTTTGTTCTTTTCCCCATTACTGAATTTTATTTTTTAAACACACAATTTTGGTAAGAGCACATTATAAGCTTTTTCTCTAGCTCCTTGGAAAGGTTCTTGTGGAACACAAAGGGTATGATTCCTGTTACATGAGTTTTTTTTATATTTAGATGTAGCAAAATCATGTTACAGGAAATCACACTGCTTACTATGTTTATCTTTGTTCTCTCAGACAAGTTGGCTGATTTAACACACCTTTTTCACTCCAGATTTAGTTCCTTTCAGGTATTATCTAAAAAGTTAGGTATAGTTCCATAATGAAAAATTACACTTTATTTTAATCAGTCACAAAATTAAGTCTGCTCTTGCAAGAACATTAAAAAATTATTTAGAAGTCAAGATATTGCTATTTCCATTTTAGGTGTGAGAAGATCCATTTATTGGCTGGAAATTTATTAAAAAGGAACTCTGACTTGCATTTTCAGGCACATGAGACACAGCACATCAGATGCTGATACCACTTCATTGTGAAGGACTGACTGATAAAGTCTTCAAAAACCAAGGACTTTGTGTGTAAATTCTTACTGAATCAGATCATTTCTGTTTCCTCCATATTTGGAACTTCCTTTTCTTATTTTGTTTAGAAAAAAGCATACTTATCCCACTTAAAACCATTTCCTTTTTCCTCTTTGCAAAGTGAAAAAGCAGAGATGTGAATTAATGAACACAAAAGAGCTATACTGCTGCTGCAACAGCTTATTGCTGAAAATCTTGAATCCTAATTAAGGGAAAGAAGAGAACTTGACCTTTGAGAAGTGATAGTCTTGTTATATTTTATGGATATGATTATTTGGAGTATGGCAGCCACTTTTGTGTTAGTAATTATAAGTGAAAGGTAAAATATTATTAATGTAAGTGAAACATGCTTCAAGCAAAGAATAAAGCAATGAATCAAGTTAAGTGAATTTTTGAAGCATGTGGCAAGGATGTGCTCCTGCTCCAGGATGGTTGGTTTCTTGCAAACAGGCTGTTAGGTTGAAACCATATCTGTGGTTTGTTGTTTCATGGAAGAGCAAGATAAACTGGGGAGACTACAACAATAATGAAAAAGCAGAAATCCATGAGACAGGTTCAGCGAGCACTTCCTTAGGGAGAGGAAAGGCAGGAGGGATGGATTGCTAATGACTGGAAGCAGGATGTTTGATGGCATTACCAGGCAATGTAAATACAGGCTAATGGCCCCATCCTGAAGCACCTCTTTGAGGTGCTGGGTGAGAGGGTCAGAACTGACCACAGCCAGCAGCAGCAGCCTGGGCAGGATAAGACCTGAAGTTACAGAGAACACTCAGCAGGATTTCAGTCTCTGGCAGCACTTGTGGTGGGAAAGTGAGATCTGGTCTCCAGAACACACAAAATCCAGGAATTCATTGCCCCATTAATGTTTCTGTCTATAGTTGCCTGAATTTCATAGCCTTTGTACAAATTTCTGCTTTAAAAATTCCCATTCTTAGAGTTATTTAGGGAGACATTCAGGTCTCTAAATACAGCTGACTTCCAGACACCACTCCATAAGGACATGAGTTTCTTGCAGGAGCCCTCTGCCATTGCTGCTGGTCTTGTGCAAGTGTCCTAGGCACTCTCAGGGTTCCAGGATGGCACCCAGCACCTACAGCTAGGCTCCAGGACTGTTCCCAAAGTTCCAGCAGGAATTTCTGGCTGTAAGAGCTTGGTTTCAACTTATTTCAGTATTTTCTCTCCAATGTCCCCACTGCATTTGTGCAGGTGAAATATTCCTGGCTTAGTCTTCTGAAGACTGGAATTCTCCCTGGATAGGAATTGATTGGGATGTAGCAATTTCCCCACAAGTATAGTGATGTTAGACATTGCAGTTCTGTGAAGAGTACCTATGGTTACTGTTGTCAGAAAAAGCAGAAGTGCCAATGTGCATTGGAACAGAAAAGCAGTAGTTCTGGCACCAGAACAATTTTATATAAAAGTCTTCTTTATGAGTCTTGAGGCCAGATCAGGTATTGTTTGTGTGCACGTGCCTGGTGCTCTTCCCGTGGACATTAGAGCACATTCCTTCTTGCCATTTTCCCTTCAGCTGCACAGCTCCTTCTTCATGTATGGCAGCTTTAAAACAACACAAAAAGTACTCTTTAACCCTGCTGACCTTTAAGCACATGACCTGTGAAAACATCGTCTTCTTTCTATCTACCATACTCTGTATATTCAAGCACACATTTGACATTTATGTTTTCCTGAGGCAGTAAATTTTCCTTCTGCTGACATAGAAGTAAATGCTTTAATCAGAATAAATCTGACTCTTTAAATCAGCTAGCTACATCTATAGCAAATTAATTACTAAAAATGGCTGTTCTTAAAGAGTCTGGATATTTCTAGTATTTATTAAGAGAAAGACTTTATTTTTTCTACAGGTTCTCAAGAGATTTGATCTCTGCACAAGTGAATAATTTCAGTTCACTTCAATGGAACTAGTATGTGAGTTAAATACTATTACTCTGAGTCCCCAAATTAATGTGAAAGCTCCTGCTTTCCTTCCCAAGGGAAAGCCAGGACTGGACAAGGATGAAGGGAGCCATCTTTAACTCATGTTGTTTACAAAAGGGACATTTCTGGGAGCAGGTGCTGTTGCAGAAGGGGCCCTGGGCCTTGTGGTCAGCCTGGGGCTGGAGTTGGGATATCCCTGTGCCAAGCTTGGAGCTTGGGGCGTGGGCTGCGCCAGAACAGCTCTCAGCTGCCAGCCCCACACCAGCCTTGGCTCCAGGCAGTCACTGCGCTTACCCAGCTCTGTCCTACTCCTAAGATACTTCTTGAGTCCAAACTGAAAACTATAAAATGCTCTCCTGCCATTTTTAACAGGAAGCCCATCTGGCCTCCATAACAACAAGAGCTGTCATAATTAAAGACACTCTTTAAAATTCATTTGGTTGTGAAAGGAAGCTATTTGAAGGAAATGACAATCCAAACCCTTTTTGTGAAAGGAGCCTTTAATGACTTTCAAAACCTGCTGGAACTGTCTAGGATAACTTAGAAATACAAATGTCAGAAGATTTATTGATCAAAGCAAACTCCTGTTCTTACTGTTTTTCATGTTTTTTACAGATTTATATCAATTTTATTAAGACCCAAGCAAGACAATAGTTCCGATTTTTTAATGGAAAAAAATATTTTTCAATTTTTACAATTTTCTCAATATCTTTTCCTTAACTATGACTGCAGCTGCTCAGAAAGTAATGAATTTGGCCAAACCTCTTTCACAGATGAAAGCTATAATGGGAAATAAAAAGAAGAGCTTTCTCCACCCTGACAGACTCCCATTTAGCCCGTTGTTTCTGTCCTCAAACACTGTAAGAGGAAAACAGGCTGTATTCAACCCCCCCTTGCCCTGGCCCTGCCTGAAACTTTATGTCAGGCACTTTCCTAAGACACTCTTGAACATCCAATTTACAGTGGAAACATTTTCCCCTCAAATTTCCTGCTCCTTGGTTAGAATGATGACCCTTGGTGGCTGGGGGTGTGAGGACCTCTGTCCATGATGCCCAGCAGCCCTGAGATGTGTGAGTGACCACTGTGGTGTTGCAGGGCTGGCTGTGGGGCACTCAGGAGGGGTACCTGTATCCCATTGCCACTACATCGCTCAAAAGCTGCAAGAGGCTTTTTTCTTTTCCCAAGTGGCACACCTGTGAGAGGAAATAGCAACCAAGATTTTAGGGTATTCACTGGAAAGCTGCCATTTCTCATATGGAAAGACACCAGTTTTTCTAGGCTGGTGCTTAGATGGTGCAAAGGTGGAAAGACAGCATCATGAGGGTTTTCTCTTTGCCAGATTTCATATGGGAAAGGTGAGGTGTGTCTGAACCCATGCCAGGGTCTCCTGCAATTGCTTCTCATTAAGTCTGAAAGCTTTGGGACAGCAGAAAAGCCCAGCAGCCCTGGGGCAGCAATGTGGGCAGTGACTCTGGAGGCTCACTTGCCTGCTGTGACTTGGGCTATCTGTCACTGCTAAAGCCAGTGACAGCACTGATACTTCAAATGGAGATCATTGAACTGAAAATGTTGGCTTGATACTTCAAATGGACATCATTCAACTGAAAATGTTGGTCTTGGGGACTTCACTTGTAGTGAAATCTGGTCAAGATGGTGTCTCTAGGGTAAAAGTGCCATTCTCTTTGAATTCACGGGGACCCTAAAAAATTCCTCACTCAACTCACAAAAAAAGACCCAAAAAAAAGACAAAAACCAAAACAAAAATCAAAACAAAACCACCAAAATAACAAAATCAATTAAAAAAACCCCAAAACAAAATCAAAACAAACAAAAAATACCAAGAGAATAATAATCAGTAACAAAATAAGTTAAGAACAGACATTAACTGGATAAAAATCCCAGCAGTTTCAAGCTCTTTATAAGTCTAATGAATGAGTGATTAGACAGTTTCTTGCAAAATCCTGTGAATTTATTGAGGGTTCCCCCTCATTCTTACAAAGAAAAGAAAGTCAAAGGTTAGGCCACTGATCCACCAAAGAGTTCAAAGCCTGCTGAAGGGTGGGAGCTGCCAAATTCATGAGGTCATGTTCACAGTGAGATAACTGTCCAGATCTCATTCTGAAAATGAGTTTCCTTTCTGGTGTGCATGTGAAACCTTTCAGTTTCTCAATTGACTTTAATTTTCAGCCATTCTAAGCTTGCTAGACTGCTCCCTCAGACAAAGATGATAAATAAGTTTGCTGAATAGATAGTTTTCTGACTTTCTCTGATCAGAAAAATCTCCCTAAAATAAGCAATACTGAGACAGCCAGTGCTGCAATGTGAGTAATAAAAATGTAATCAAATAATGTTCTGAATTCAGCATCCATAGGTGCAGAACTGCCATGAATAGCATCACTAGCTTGCTTCCTTTTAAAAAAGTTTCATCCACACTCTCAAATAAAAGCAAATTTTGGGTCATTTTGGTCCTAACTTTTCAAAATGGCATCTAGCCTATAGACTAATACACAAAGTAAAGCAAAAAAGTGGATGGATGGATGGATGGATGGATGGATGGATGGATGGATGGATGGATGGATGGATGGATGCTGTGAATTTTTGAGGATATCAGAAATGGAGCAAGTAGTAATCTTAGCTACTGATGGATTCTGTACCTGGTCTGTGACACAGCTCCTGGACAGGCCATTGCCCCAGCATTGTCCTTGCAGTGGCATTGCAGGTTCCCTGAGCAAAGGGGAGGAGAAAAGGCTGAAATGTGGTAACAGTCACAGGATACAGTGAAGGGTATCTGAGGAGTACCTGAGACAATATTTTATTTTAACTTTTAATTAACTGTCTATCAGGTTAATTGAACTTGTGAGGCCATAGACAGGCTGCTCTCAGTAAATAGCTGGAGGAATTTGCATTCTCCAACAGCCTTCAATAGGACAGATTTGGCAGCTGACTGCGAGTGACTTCTGCTAAGGCAGGGTATGCTGCAAGACACTTCTGCTGGTTTAAAGCAGGGTGAAAGTTGTAGCTCTAGTTAGGCTGTGCTGGTCTGAAGCATTTCCAGTTTAAAGACTCACTGAATAACTCTGAAGACATCTCTTGGCATATTTAATCCCAAAAAATACTGAGATACTGTAACACACTAATGTAGTTTTTATGTAGCAGTAAGGTCCAGACCTGGGTATTCAAGTACCAAATATCTACTGAAAACATGTAAATATGTCATTTAAGCATCTCAGAATACCTTAACCTGAAAGTAGAAGACTTAACTGAATGAAAGACCTTCACTAACACCAACAGGAGTTTTGTCAGAGTAAGGACCAAAGGATTTAGTCTTAACTTCGAAGACAAGTAGTTTTCAAACCATCACTAACTGGATGGAACTGCTTGTTTGGAAAACTCAGAGCCCCTTTTATGTAGCAGTGACAGAAATGTTAATGCCATTTTTCCTTGCAGGTCACTGGCAGAACCCCAAGTATTAAGAAAACAGTTTTTGAATTTTATCTACGACTTTAATATCTCTTTGTAAATTTATGAGCCTGCTGAATTTGCCTGTCTGTAGTCATTATTAGATAAAAAATAAAAGACTTAAAGGTAACTCTTTAGGTTAAAATTTATAACTTTCAAGTGATCATCTGTACCCTGTCATTTTGACTTCTTAAGCCTGAAGTTTGCAGTGCCTCAGGCAAAAACATTGCTGGTACCACACGTCAGATAAGATGCAGCCTGGCTTTTTTTTATATATAATATTTATTGGATATTGGGCATTGCTAAAGGGGATCTTATTTTAACTGAAGCCAGATTTTCTGTAGTTAATAGAGTTAGGAATGGTGTATTATTTTCCAACTTGGACGGGTTATTAATACTTATAAGTTGTGAACATGGAAAGAATTCCCATAAATCTGTGTAGCGCACTGAATCTTACAGCAGAAGAGATAAAGATGTATGAAAAGCTGCTGAATGCCTGCATGTCACATCAGGCCCTGTTCAAGGACCTGACTCTGCTCTGGGAGCCCTGGAGGAGAGGATGCCTGAGTGGGGCTGTCAGCAGCTCCAAGGACTGCTGGTCCCAGGGTCAGCTCTCCTCATCTCCAAATGCTGCTCTCCAGCTCTGCGTGTTTTCCACATGTGTCATGATAGCTCTCTACTCCCCAAAAAGGTATGGTTTATCCTCCCCAAAAGTGGGAGGATTTAGCAGGACTACACAGAAAAATCAAAGAATTGATGACTGATTATTTTCCTCCCTCTGTTTTAACAGATAGAGTGGGCAATGTGTTCCTTCTGTGTTACTGAAAAGGACAAGGATCACTCTCAAGTTGAAAGGGCTCACTCCATTTAACCAGAGAGACCATATCAGACCTCAGTGTCCTATGGCAGATTTTGAACCTAAAGAAAACCATATACACCTGTCTGTGCAGATCTGCTCTTTTCCCCTCGCTGAGCCGTATGAAATTAGCGATAATTTTTATTCTGGCTTCTCTTTTGAGTTGTGCACACACCTCCCTTGCATACACAAGCCTGGCATTCATGCAAACCAGGTGCATGCAGAAAAGAATTTTGCTCTGAATATGTATTGAGCCAGCAGTTACTAAGCTCTCCAAATTCTTCTCTGGAGTGCACAGAGCTTTGTGTAAAACCTGGGACAGACTCTCATTCTTAACTTCAATTTTTCAGTTGTCCTATTCAGGAAGCCAGAGGAGATATTCATAGAGTATGACCACTTTGCTGCTGCTTCAGGCAACACAGGTAGTGCAGAGCCCTGCTAGGTGCTGAGGGCCCTTGGCCCCTTCTGACAAAACTCTTAAGCTTGTTATTGAAATCAAAAGAAGGACTCACTGGCTTCAGTGTGATCAGTGCTTTTGCTTTCCTTGAACAGGGTTGGAGCATTCAGCTCCTCATTGCATCCAGTCCTTCATGATTTTGCTCCAGCTCTCTTTCCTTCACTGTCTGTAAATATGCATGTAATGGTACTCAGCCTGTAAAGATTTTATAATGCTGCACATTATGCAAGAGAAAAACTCAGGAAAGTGAATTATAAATGCCAATGTATTATTTTAGGAAGTGTTAGTAGAAAAATAAATGTGATATATCCATTCTACTTGCACAATGGCTGCTACCATAATTCATTTACATCTTCCAGGCAATTATTGTCACTATGCTGTGCAAGGTCACACTGGTAATCCCAGCTTTATGGATTTAAGGCTAAGGAAAGCTAAGTGACTTCCATAGGTCACAAAAAAATCAATGGCCATGCAAAGACCCAGGTGTCCTACTCAGGCTGTAACTTCTGAACTGCCTTAACTTGGTGCTATAAATAATCTGGGTCCCAGTTCTGCTTCCACCTACATTCCTGTATCTCTGTCCCCTCCATGTACATGTCTCTGCTCCATTCTCTTGTAGGAACACTTCCAGTTCAGCTTCAGGTTCTCTGATGACATGTCTCATGTTTGGTGAGGAGACGATGGATTAGCTCCCCTAAGCTGAGGTTGGATAACTAAAGCAAGGCTTGCAGCATCCCTAAGTGCACAAATGAACAGCCTCCTCTCAGAGAGTTATGGTTTTGTTCCACACAAATCTGGAGGTGGTGTCATGTGTGTCTGCACATGCACTAAACACTGATCATATCTGACAAAAAAGCAAAAATGGAAACCTCCCCTAAGGCAAGGCCCCCAAATGCATGATTAATACATGGAATGTGTGGATGGTCACATGGCTCACACTGGGCACCCTGGGACCCATAGCAGCAGCTTTCTGCTTCTTAGCACCAGCAGCTTCCAATACACAGCGGTGGTGTGGAGGGCAGGTTGTACCTGGTGCTTTCTTAGTGTCCTACACAAGGAATGTAAAAATCCAGTTTCAATCAAAAACTATCTTTGCAAACATTTTGGTTATGAAAAATGTAACTAGTTGGTGCTAAAGACAGGACATGGGTCTGCCTAGACCTTTGGGACTGCTACAAGTACTGTTATGATCTGATGACTTTGTCACATCCAAACATTCTGCGGTGAGGAGCTATAAGACCCATCTGACAATGGAATTTCTCTTCTTAAACCTTCTTTAGCTTGGTGCCACAGTAGTTTAGAACATAATGGGTTTTTCCAGTTTGTACCACATCAAAGATATAAACACTGACCTTTCATTTTGTGTTCTGATGGGTTGAAAGTACAAGAGCTGTCTGGGAGACGTTACTGAAATATTTGCTCTTAACCAAGATGGGGCATCCACAGAGCTGTATAACTCAGATCACCAGAGGTTCTCTGTGTGACATCATCTCTGTTGAGTCTTCCCTTCCAGGGAAGTCTTAAAAGGCACAATGCCCTCTCAGTGCTCACAAGCTCTCAGGTTAGGCTGTGGTGGCCAAGGAAGTAATTTGAATGATGCCTTTGTCAGCCAGACCAGGTACACCTGGTGGGAGTTTTGAGACAGTTCCCAGACCAGCACAGTAATACAAACTGAAATAGATGTTGATATTTTTGTTTGTATACTAGGCTGTGAACATTGAAGGCTTCTGAACAGGAAAACTTCTTGATATTCCCATCTCTCCATGGGTACCATAACTTGGGTGGAGAGCTTGGCCAGGTATGGAGCAGAAATTTTATTTGCCACCATTTGACCTGGCAGAACCTGTGGACCACAGGCTGCTCCATTCTTGCTGCACCACATCTCATCTACATCCATGTATTGGAGGGAGCTTCTGCCACCACAAAAGAAAGCAGCATTGTGAACTGAGTGTGTTTTGATTGAAGCAAGCCCTTATCAGAGGTATTCAAAGCACCTGGACGATGACTTCATTGCTTCGGTGACAAACTGGACTGCTTCAAAGGACTGTCCATGCAGAGGGCTTTGAATCTTCCTTTCAACTGGCATTTTTGACAGGGTGGATTGGCCTTCGATTCTAGATGTGTTCTTCTCCTGATGGATGCTCAGCTCTGTGCTCTGGGTTTGGGGCTGACAAGTTTGAGCAGATTCATGTTCAAAGAGGGAGGGCAGCTGGGAGAGTACCTGTGTGTGCAGCAGGCTTGATAAGGTGCAGAGGCACACCTTGAACTCTGCTCAGTGAAAGGTGTAGTCCCAGACTGCCAGGAAGGCTTTAATTACTCGCAAGAATTTACAAAAGGAAACTCTGAGAGTATCTTTATTGGGATGGGTCACTCATTGCAACTACTGAGATGACAGGTTAGCAGGACCACCTGGATAGCTACCAAGCTTATAATGTGTGCAATTGCTGTTGTTAACAGTAATTAACACTTCTTCTGCAGCTGCAGTTAATTTCTAAAAGTGCTGATCATCTAATTATACAAGAAAACCTTAGGACTCCAGCTTACATGTGGCAGCAGCTTAAAATCAAACCTCTGCAAGGGATTTGCTGCCACCAGGGTGTACTGCCCAGCACTAGAGGAAGTTGCTGCGTTTACACGAAGGGAAGGTAGAAAGCTTGTGAAGAGGCTTGTCAAGAGTCTCCCTTTTTTTCTAGCATACTTTGATGTGCCTTGGTAGAGGCTAGGTTTAGATTAGATATTAGGAAGAATTTCCTCACTATGTGGGTGGGGAGGCAATGGAACAGGGTGGCCAGAGAAGCTGTGGATGCCCCATCCCTGGCAGCGTTCAAGGCCAGGCTGGATGGGGCTTTGATAAACTTGGTCTAGTGAAAGACCCCATAGCATAATATTCAAGGTGCCTTTGAACAGAAACTAAGGTCTGATTTTATGTGCTACCACCCTCTCAAATGAAAAATGGAAGGACATCCATTCTGCACCTGAAGCAGTGTCATCTACCCAATGCAATGGAGCATTGTGTATGAGGCAGAGAGAGTGGGAGGTAGGAAGGCAGAGAAGGGAAAGCCAGGAGGAAGCAAGGAAAGAGGTTGTTGTTGAGCCCCTGAGGGGGAAGTGACACTGAACTGACTCCAAGGCAAGTTTGTAAATTATGAGCAAAGATAGCACATGCTGTTTGCCTCTCTGTTTGCATTGTTCAGAGAGATGGAAATTTATGTACAGTCACGTAAATGAACTAGAGTGCAGCAAGAAATATCCCTGAATTTATCTTCCATTTCTTTTCTCTAATAATTGCTTCAGGATCTCAAATCCCAGAGGATAAATATATGGTTACTCTTCTGTTCCTAGTGGTTAGATAGTTTTTAAAGAAGGATACTAAATATTAAAAGACAGTTGTATACATACGTGCATGCTGTCTCGGAGCTCGTGAATGCATATGTGTTTTCCAAGCCCCTTCCCAGATAGAATGCCATTACTCCATGAGCTGTACAATGATTTCGTTATTGAGAAAGGCATTCCCTTTGTGATTTGAATTGTGCCTGGAGTTATTAAAAAAAAATCAAACATGGTTTTAATTGCTGTGAAGGTTTTAGTTGCTTATAGCCAGGAATTTAGCTCAAAATGTCTGCACTCCTGAGTTTAATTTGTGCAAAGTTTAATATCTTCATGCAATAAACCACTGAGGTATTTCTGTTTTTAGAACAATATACTAAACCATTTTGACTTCTCCAGGCAGGATCAGTTTAAAGCTTTGATTACCTAAGCTTTAAATCCTTAATCTGTGCTTGGAAAAGGCAAGGGGGGAGGGGAGGGCAGTTAGTGGAGAGGGGCAGCATTTTCTGAATGTCCAGCCAAGCATCTACTAAAAAAAAGAAATAGATTTTCTATGGCACAGATACATACGAATTTGCCCATGAAAAAAGCACACCAGTGTGCTAATTTGAGGGGGGAGACACGCACGTGTGGCCCATGCATGTGCTCTGAAGCTGGGGACAAGTGCCTGAGCTCTGCAGTCCTTGCCCCTTTTACCCCTCGCAGCCATGTGTGAGTAAATCACAGCTGTCAGTGTGGTAGCAGCTTGATTAAAGTTCAGGGGTTTAATAGATCATTTTAAAAACCCCAAATTACTCCCACTCCCTAGTCGATCCACCTGGACCCTTGCCCTAGGTGCATGGCAGTTTTCAACCAGCACTGGAAAAGCCAAGTCTGGGCCTGAGGTTCCTGCTTATTCCCTGAGGATCCTCGCTGCAGACCTAGACCAACATTCTCAGCTGTATTTAATCTGCTCTGAGACAAGCTGGCTATGAGAAAATGCAAAGGAAAAGGCACATAAGCAAAGACATGGAAAAACTTGGACAGTTGGCCTGCTTTGTTCACTTGGTAAACTGGAGGCTGGCCAGTAACAGCGGAGCTCCCTTGGCAATACAAGTCTGTTCCAATTAATCGTGTTTAACCATTCTAATCACACTTTAGCACATTAATCCTATTTTCAATCCAAAACACATCTGAAAGAGCGGCATGTGGGCCTTTTTATAGCAACCGCAAATCAGATGTAACTGAGAGACATAGGGCCCTAGTTTACTCTGCACTTTCACTGAACTTAAACTTAATAAAATATGTGACTGAGTTGTGGTTGGATTTACTGCATGATGTTGATGCTTCCACATATAAATAGATCCCTTAAGTAACTTAAAAACCTGTCAGAAAGGGCAGTGAAAATTTGATTATAAGGTAACCAGTGCGTGTGTTTTCTAACAATGACATTGTTCCTCTGGTCAGTGGTATTGAGAGAACTTTTAAAATTTAATCTGCTTATGGATATAAATGATGCTACACTTGGAACCATGGGGCTGCAATTTTTGCCTCGACAACACTCAGTTACAAAGAATTTTATGGCTTGCTTCAACTATGAAAACAAAATAAAGCTGTTATCTTCTCCCAGTCATACTTCTGGCATTTAAAATAAATTTTGGAATAGCGAAATTTTTAACTTTATTATATTCAGCAAGTACCAAGTAAAATAATATTTTTGGTTTGTACTGCTGACAAAATGTGGCTGCTTTGCGTTGCTTCTGTGCTAAAATCCTTGCTTTCAGTAAGAGGTGGTCTTGATAAGGTATAGATCTGTGATGATGCATTTTATTTCCCAATTTGTGTGTTTGCTTTGAACTGAACAACAGCAACAAGAAAAAGAAAAAATCCATCCGGGTATGTCCATGCCCAAATCTCTTTAATGCCTAAATTCATGTTTATAGTCAGACTCGATGGAGGCGCATTGAAATATAAATTATGCAGAAGGATTTCTGTTTGAGCCTTGAATTTAGCTGTGAAGTGGGAATGAAGTTATCAATTCATGCTAAATTAATTTAGCAATTCACAATATAGCAAGAAAAGGTATGAAAGAAAAGTCTATCTCAAACAGGAAATTTTTGGACAATTATCAGGATTATACTCAGTGTTTGGTTTTCTAAGTAAACACTTCTAGCTTTTTATGTTACAAATACTAATCTAGTAAGATGCATTAGGGGAACCTAAATGCAAACTAGAAATGAGTTTATCCAGGTAAGTAAGGTTTTATTAAACAGTTTAATTCATTCCAGTTCTTTTGGAAGAAATTGCAGGTTATGGTTAATGTAGTGTATCAGACAGGAATAGCATTCACAGAGCCACCTGCATTTAATATAGAACTGTCAGAAATCTCTACTCACTACCACTTATCCAGAAAAAAAAATACGCAACAATTTGATCAACCCAGGACTTTTTAATATTGAAAAAAAAAAATTCTTTTTCTGAATACAATGAAAATAAAGACTCAGTTTATGGAATTTTGTTCTTCAGTAGAATCTATACAGGGTTTTTTGAGCTTATTGAATTAAAAGTCATTTTGGCTCCTTCTGTATGCTTTAGTAGGCACTGGAAAATACTATCCACTGGGACGGTACCCAAATAGAGAATTAAGACAATACATTCAAGGCAAGTCTTATAAAAAGGCTTTTCCAAATATCGCGAAAGAAAGTCTAAAAAAATAAGTTAGTGCTTGTGGTGCCAAAGTCTGAAAATCCTTGGGTTAAAGATACCAACTGATGCATGGAATAATACAGAATTCCACGACCTGCTGACAAAACAGCTTATCCAGCAGGTATTTCTAATATTCTTCAAAAAGGAGTCTATTACTTGTGAAAAGAGCAATTGAGTGACTTGGTATCAGTGGTCATAGAGCACAAAATGGTGAGCAGACAGCGTTGGCTACTCCCCCCCTTGCTGATGCAAAGCATGACTGGAGCAAATATGAACTGCTTGCCCTGTAAGGTGGGGATAAGGCAAAGGAGGCTGCCAAGGTTTGTTTCACCAGTACAGGAGCTTTGAGATGCCTTCACAGGGATACAGAGGAGGAAAACTGCTCTAATGGGAAGCTAGGACCAGTATGAATTATTTCTTTTTCACTTTCTGCTCTAAGGCCTTCAAAAGCTTGACACAGAAGAGTTCATAGTAGATTTTAAGGAGGAGATGGGAGGCACATGGCAGAGCAGCAAGTCCTTCTACCTACTCTAGAAAATAAACTGCAGTCAGCAAGAATTTGCTAGCCTGTGAGTCAGGCAAGTGCTGATACTTTGTTTTCTGCAAAGCAGAACTGCTAAGGGACAAGGGGTTTAATGTATTAATCTTTCCTCTCCTCAAGTTCAGTGAGTTTTTTGCCATCTACTTCAGCAGAGCCAAGATTAAATCAAAACCTACCTACAGTCCCATTTCAGCCACAAACTTTAACAAGTGCCATGAGACTCTTCTAAACCAGACAGAACAGAGGTTGATGGATTTATTTCCTTTCCTTTATGAGGAAACCTTTCCATGATTTGTAATTATTCATCTTCTGCAGGGAAGCTCTGCAGCAGATGAGGGGTCCAGAGAGTTCTGGCCAGGCAGCAGCACTGGGGAAGCTCTGTGGCTGTGCACCCCAGAGCCCAGGTTTGCACCTCCCTTCACCACCCACCTGCTTACACACAGCATCCATCCACAGCACCCTTGAGAGGCCCTGAGGCCAGGCAAAACCCACATGCACCAGCAGTGGGTACCTGCTGATGTGCAGAAATGCCACATTGCCATATTGGCTCAATGCCAATGCCTTCTTTTCACTGCCTTCCCAGTGTAAATCCTCAGTGGACTGATGATTGTTGCCTTTGGTGGGCCTGAAACAACACATTGAATTTCAGCCCAAAAATATTTCCTTCCTTTAGGCTAGAATATACTATAGTACCACAACTACTCATGTGTTCCCCAAGACTTCACATGTCCGAAAGGAAATACTGACAGTACAAGTGAAGTCATTTGGAACTGATATGTGTTGAAGTATTTTGATATTACAGCAAAACTGCTTCCTAGAAGTTAAGAATTTACAATTTTGCCAGCTTATTAGATAGGATATTCCTGTTGCTTTAAAAAGTGTTAATATTTCTCTATAATTTCAGAGACAGAAAGGGTCAGAATACAGACTGCGAAAATAGAAGCAAAAACTTAAGAAACAAAGGTGTAAATGAAGTTACTTGACCACCTCCTGGATTATTCAATGCAGTGGGTTTCTCAGGCCCAGCGTTACCCTCCCATCTCCCTGGGAGATTGGGATAGGAAGGCCTAGATTATTTTATTGGTTTCTCTGGTATGAAACTAGAGTAATTTCAGGAATTCAGATTTGGTCCCAATTACTGCAGTTTAAGTTCTGTAATGTTGTTATCCTCTAGGCAGCCTCTGGAGCTTATCCTTGTTAAAAACCATGTAAATAAGATCTCAGCCTAACTCCCAGAATCAGTTTGGAAACTTTTATAATGCTAATTTCAATTCAGATTTAGTTGGTTTCTCATGTCCTCCAACCTCCTGTTTTAGCAGTGGGTGCAGATGCAGTGAGTGGTGTTAAAACTGCTGTGGAAGCTCTCTAATTCCTCTTCAGGAATGGGGGACAATCCCTTTGTTTCAGGATCTTCAAGCTGAAACTCCCTTTAACAGAGGTGCTTTTTTCCTACCCTAGGAATAAGATTTTTGTACCCAAGCCAGTTCTCTTCTCTGGAACAGAAAAACTCAAACCTTCAGTGCATTTATAAACTGTTGGAATGGCTTAGAAACTCCTGCTTAGATGCACACATACATTCCTCAGATGAATGAAGGGGTACCATGTCATGGCCCTGCTGACCACATGGTAATTTCTGACGTATGGGTTTAGTGCTGACTGCACTCACATGGCTCAGCTTCCCACTATTTCAGATTATATGAACTACAGAAACTGCCAGCACTCAGCTCTCTGGTGTTTAGCACAAGGTGGCTCAAGCCCCTGCAGAGGCTACAGCTTAAGGTATGGTTGCTCTTTACATGAGGTGGATTTTAGCCCAGATTCTTTCCAAAACTTCTGGATCACCATCAGCAAAACTTCTGAGCCACTATCATTTCTCAGCACTTCTCACACCCTATATTTACATCAAAATTTTAGCTGAAATATGATTTAATGCACTGCTTCATGCAGCCAAGTCCTGGATCGCTTCCCATGGCCTTGTAATGTCCTCTAGCAAAACAAGGAAATGTGACATTTATGACTCCTTCCTCAATAGGTATGACAGAGGTGAAGATCCCATTAAAGCTGCTGACTGTCTTCCAATCATTTCCTTATAAAAATCTATTCTATACCTTGTTTTTTTACTAAGAATGATAAGTTCTAGATGTCTTAGAAGTTGGTGTGTATGACAGGTAATGCCTTTTGACTTAGGCTGAGTGCGTAGTATGTCACATACAAGCAGAGGTGCCCAGACCACCCTGAAAAAATGCTGCAGCCTTTATCTTTAAGGGAAGTAGCACACAGTTTGTATGTATGGAAGTACCTACAGGAACAACATGGGGTCAAGAAATCACATCTGAAGACACAAGACTGAATTTCCAAAGTGTGGAAGTGCTCGAGACCTCAGTCAAGGACATTTCTCAGTTTGTCTAAATCATTATAAACTGAGAAAGAAAACTTGTTTCCTGACACAACACTCACTATCTTGTGTGACAGCTGAAGCCCCAGGAACTAAAGAGGACAAAGCAGGTTAAGAAGTTTTGGGCCTGAGAACTTGAAGCCAGTGGCTGAAGGGAGAGGTCAGTGTTGTACTAAAGGAAATTGAAGCCAGTTTCAGAATTTTGCTCGCATCAGTGATTTTACATATGAGCAAATTAATGTATTTTAGTTGTAGTAGAGTCACAGTTTTTCAGGCCAGATGGTACTAATATATGGGTTTTTTTCAGACTAAATAAGTATCTGTGTTTATATTACTCAATAGCAATATTGTAGTTCAAAATTGTGCAATAGCAATACTGCAGTGCTTAGGATTGAACAGGAACTGCAAGGTGCTGAAAAAATTTAGAGCAAAGAGGTGGCCCCTGCCCTAAAGACATGGTCCTAGAAGATAAGAGATGTGAAAAAAGGTAGTATATCAATCAGACCATATTGGACAGTACATGGGTAAATTCCCTTATATTTAGTGTATATATATACTGCATTTTCTGAGTTGTATAGTAATGGATCATATTTCTTATTCAGGACTGGGGTTTCTTTTTACAAATATTTTTATTTGTTTTATAAATTGCTGAGAAGTATCCTAGCAAAGTCTCTGTAACACTTTGCATAGGACAATATGAAGAAAATAAAGTTCTTTGTAGTTTCCTGTGCATGTTGGATGTGTTTAGTGCACGAACTTGCATTGAAAAAAGAAAATACTTAATGTAATTTTCTGCCTCAGGTTTCTAATTAGACTGAACTCAAGACACAGGTTTTATAGTCAGACAATCATTATTGGTGCAGTATTGCAGCCTAGGGAATTTGGGGAGGGGAACTCTCATAATACAATCCCCAGAAGGGATGTTCCCTTATGCTTGTTTATTTAATGATGCTGCATGTTGGCCTCTCGATTTCTGTGATTCTCTTGAGGAGCTGCTGCTGCCCTGGGTGCTCTTCTGTGATCAGACTTTGGCAGAAGGACAGGCTAAAGAGAATTGCAACAGGCTGTTGGACTGCAGGTCCTGTGCTAAAGTCACTTTGTCACTGAAACATCACTCCCCTCACATGGGGTGAGAGTTCCAGCAGCTGCATTTGGCCTTTTCACCCTTGTCTGCAGAGACATAAATACCTTGGTATGCTTTCACATTAACTCAGACATGTCATAGGCTGTCTGTGGAGCTGAGAATCTCACTATTTTAAAAAAGGCAAAGCAAACCCTAAATGTTATAATGGATGTAGTTAATATTAGAAATAGATTGAAGTGGAAATGCGGGGAATGAGTCCAAGTTGAAATAGAGGCTGAACTCATATTCTCACCCTGCTTGCATCTGCAGCTCTGAAAAGAGAGCCTGGGGTGTGTTTGAAACACACAGAGCCTGTTTGGGGCAGGTCCATCCCTAACTGCAGTTAGTAATGGTCCCCACAGGGCAAAATGAAGACTAACAACTGAGATATATTTTCAGCCTGCTCGAGTGCAAGTACTTTGGTTTAAGAAGAAAAAGAGTGCAGCACATTTGATGTCAGGGCCATCACTTTGATATTAAAAAATGAGGACTTCATGCCCTCCTGCATGGATATACAGATGTGGCCTCCAGCTCTGTACCACAGCCTTGGTTCTCACCTGGCTGTGACCCAGCAGGGTGTTTGCAGCAGATTTAGAGCTATGCAGACTTCATCCAACATCACTGCACTTCCCACAAGCACAGCATCCCTAGGGGGCTGTAAGGTCAGCCACATGCCCTTTCCTAAACTGCTTCCAAAGTACATTTTTAACAAAGCTGCAGCACGTTTTTTTTTTTTGTTTTGTTTTGTTTTGTTTTGTTTTGTTTTGTTTCCCTTCACTTCTGTCTAGCTATGCCTGATGAACAACACTGAGAACTCCAGGTCAAACTCACTCTTAATTTATAGAGTTCAGGAGAGTGAGAACACTTCTTGTCTATGCTACAACCTGTGGGCTTCAGGGAGAATTTCATCAGCTGAGTTCCCCATGAAGCTCTCTGAGCAGAGGATGCTCACTGCCAGTGCCTGAGCAAGCTCAGGGGCATCCCTGCTGCTCTGCAGTGCATCCTTCACCTGCCAGTACTGCCTGGGCACTGCTGGTCTCTGGAGAGGAAAATGATGCCCACAATCAATTCTTTCCAACCTTCTTGTCTCCATGCAAGCAAGCACTTGGATAACAGGACTGCTCTGTGTTTTCAGAGGGGCCTGAGGAATGCAGGCCTCAAAAGGCAGAGGATGGGCTCAGAGCTCTCTGCTGAGGTGTTTGTTTGGGTTTGACAAATTTAGGTTTTCCTTTGCAAGCCCAAACCTTCCTTTTCAAAGTCTTGGAATTCCAGCTTTGAATTACAGCTGCCTCAATTTCAGGCAGACAGATTTTGAATCAGATCCCTGTGGTTTTGGTTTAGGGTTATATCCACAACTGAAAGGGGCCTTAATTTAGCCAGTTCCTCTTGGGAAGGCGGCCAAAAGAATGAGGTTTCTGCCATCTTGAGCACAACCTTCATAAGAAATGCTCCTAAGGTTTCTTTGCTGTCAAATTCAAGCCCTTCATGCTTCTTCAGTATGCCACCCCAGCTTAAAATCTCAGCAGAACAGGTCACAACTTAAATCCTTGAACTTTTATGGGTGTTGGGCAGGCATGGATTATAGCAAACAGCATTCACCCTACACTTTGCTTCCTCATCACTAGCTGAGATTTGAAACTGCCACAGTTCTCACTCTTTCCTGCTGTTCCAGCCTTGGAGATTTTGATTAGGAAAAGAAATAGAAAAATGAGTGAAGAGAAGAGGAAGCTGCCAAAACCAAGCTGTCTTGGGACCTATTTTAACTGAAGTGGTACAAGAGAAGAAAAGCTGTGGCCCTGTTGTGTTCATATTTCAGTTTCACACATGCCCAGTAGAAATGAGGATGTACCATAGGCAGAGGAGCACATGCTTTCATCTCACACACACGTTGTCCTGATGAAGGAACAAACTGCCCCATGCAAGACTGTGAAGTCCTGCTCTGTGTCCATGTGATAGCACCTGCCCTGCTGACCACAGACGGAACTGATTGAGGGACTCCAGAGCTACAAGCTTCCAGAGCTGCCATGGGGCTCTGGGGTGGTCACTAGAAATCAAGATCTTGCCAGAGAATACCACAGAAAAGTGCTGTGTGCAAACACCTCAGGACTGGCACAGGACTGGGCTGGGAAAGTGCCACTGGTGGTGTATGACTGTATAATCTCTGTAGCTCTCTGTACCCAAAATTTAGGAACTGTTTCTTCAAACTGTGCTGCTTAGAGAAAAAAAAGTTGACAAGATAAATCTGCTGGGACTCATTGATGGATATATTATTCCATAGCAGCAGCCCTTTAGTTTAAAATGGATTCCCAAGGTCTCCTTCCCCTGATGAGCAGCAACCTCTCTAGCACAGGAGTGCCTTGGTGAGAGGAATATTTTTCCAAAAGGCTGTTCTGGCCATTGTCTCTTTAAATATAGCAAAGAGTAGCTGCCACAGCCCGGAAGCAACTGCAAACCATTTTAGGTCCTGTCATCACTTGTTCTGTCTCCTCTTCCAGCTGGTAGCTCTTGTCACATCTTTCTTTCCTTGTTCCAGAGGAGTCTCCTGGTGCTGATAACTACTCCTAATTGCTTCTAATTATTCAATCAGTCCAAACATTTTCTACCCTTTCTCCTGTGTGTGACAGGGATGGGTTGCTGCTTTTTCTCTTTTTCTCTAGACTGAAGAAGAGTGCACCTCAGGAGGGCAAATGAAAGTGATACCTATCTTTAGCAGTGTTGATGCTGACCACAAAATCCCTGCTGGGCTTGCTTTGGGAAACCCTGCACTGGGATGAATTTTGGTGTGAACCTGGGGTGGCTTCTCTCCCATGTTTCAAAACATTACCTGCCTGCAGGGCACAAGCTCTTTGTGGTCTTTGGATTGGCTGCAGGCTGAGAGAAATGGAAGAGGGGAGGAAAGGGGATTGCCTAGCCTTTGGACTGCACATTTGTTATTGTTTCAGTTTAATTGTTCCTAGTAATTCTAAACTGCAAGCTGCTATGTGCATCTGGGGAAGCATGATCATACAAAGCTTTTTTTGTCTATTTGAAGCATTTTTTTCTTTCATTCATTCTTCAGATTATTTTCTTTTTCCTGAATCTTCACTTTTTTCAATCTTTGCAAATAAACACTAACTTTATTTTTTTTTCTACGTTTTAATCTATTTGTTATTTTATTGAGGAGCACAGGAAAAGGTAATTATTACTATATTTCACATCATATAGGGATCCTGCTCTGTCACAGCTGCTGGACACATGACCAGCCTTTCTTTGGGGAAACTCAAAGTACTTGGTTTCACTGGGCAATTTTGTACTCATGCAGAACCTGCTCTTGTGCTTATTGAGTTTTGTGAAAAGGTCTTTTAATTATGAATTAGGTGTAGATGTTTCATAGGATTTTAAAAATAATGAAGGTCCTGGCTTTGAGGTGTAGAAATAAACAGGGGTATTTTTTTAGAGACGATTTCAAATGTAATGATTTTAATGAGTAGCATGTTGAAAAACATTGAAATGTTTTAAGAGTTTGAATAAGCAGAAAAACAGCACTAAATTTGTAATCCCTCTTTAAATAACAATGTGATGGTTTTAGTTTAAAGAGGGATATAAGCTTTGTGTTGTGACACTGGCTTTATGCTCAAAAAGCTGTGAGCCCGTTTCTAAAAATCTGCTGAAGGACTGTTGTACAGAGAAAGTTACTGGAATATGAGGGTTATGGAGACATTTAGAATATGGACATATGTGGAATTTTACATCTTCACATACCCCTCTGATGTCTTCAGAAGCTCCTGGAGGAGAGGGTGGAGTTGCACATTCACACAATCACCAGGCTGGGTTGGCCAAACCGCACCAAGGGAAGGCAAAACTTCTGGTGCTGGCTTTGCTCAGTTTCTCCTGCAGCCTTGTTCTTGGCCCTTGTTCTGACACAACACTTGGAAACCCCAGGAGAATCCCCTGTGGGGCTGAGGGTGTCCACCCCAGCTCTCCCAGGACAGGATGGGCAGCATGGCCGAGCATTCAGATGTGGACCCATCAACTGTGCAGGAGCAGGATCACTGTGCCAGGCTGTGGCAGAGCTCCTTCAAATGCCACAGACAAAATATTGGCTTGCTTTAGTCCTGGGATGAACCAGCCTTGATGTCTGTCAAACTGCACTGTCTGTTTGCCAGTGGGCAATTGTTTCTCCTTGGCTGATGGACAGATAAAAAATGCCTGTGGGTAGGCAGATATGTGACATCCTGGATACCAGAGAAATTTTTTTCCCTTTTCCAAGAAATAAGGGAATCAATTCTCTTTAACTGGGAGCAATAAACTACTTGTTGAATGCAGGTCTCCAGTCCTGAATCACAAATGGCTCTTCAGCCATTATCAAACTTTGGGTTTTTTTCTTCATGGCAAAACAATATTCAAGAAAACGTAAAATGAGAAAATAAAATCTTAAGGTTATATTTTATTTTCTCATTGGATGCACAGCTCTTGCTTATACCCAAGCACATCTTTACTTATACCCAAGTAAATTGTAGAATTAGACTGGGGTGTTGAGGAATGGCATAGAAGTTATACTAAGGTGGAGGAGGGGGAGAAATGGATGGGTTTACCTTAAACATAAAATTTGCTGTTAGAATAATAAAATAATACGATACATCTGGGTTGATTTTCTCCATGGTGATAGAGGGCTGCTCTAACAGTTAAGCCTTGGTCATGGCTGACTTAGACATACTATAAACTGTGTGATAGGGTTCTCATATCTCTTTCTCTTTTTCTAAAATAATAACAAGAGGAAGGCATTTATTACCAGAAAGGCTGCACCCCTAGGCAAGAAGTAGTCATCTTTGATTTAACTTTACAGTAAAGTTGCTGAATTAAATGTAGTTTTGTTTTTATCTGTTTGCATGGAAGGCTTCCAGATAAAACAACTGTTTTAGTGACCCGTGCACTTGTATCATGTTAATTAGGTTTGAAAACTCATCTATTGTTTTCATAAGGCTATTACATTTTCTGTAATTAAATTAAGCAAAAAATAAAGATGCATGGAATAATATTTATTATTAATACCAGACTCGAAAGGCTTACAACATGTGAATTGAAGGTAAGGGCCTCGAAGACAGCTTGAACTTCATAACAATGTCAAATAGTCTAGTTTTTCAGCAAGTCATTGCTACATGTATTTAAAGAAATCATTGTGAGAGTGAGAACTAGCCCACTGAACACCCAGGCTTCTGGTTCCATTTGAAACTGTGTAGTTGCTGGGATCTTTACTGAAGATCAACTATTAAACTACTAAACTACTGCCTAAACGGGAATGAGGCTTAACCCCAGTTACACGTACATGGGTTTGATTTGTGCTGTGTTGTTTGATCATGGGACAAGGTCTGACAGGCTGCCTGCATGGTCACAGCTCCTGGGAGATGGAGAGAACGTGGATGGCATGGGAGGACATGAAAGGGCTCCTCAGTGGCAGGGGCAATTCAAGGTGTCCTGTCTGTGTGAATGCTGTATGTTGGTTCAGTTTGGGCACAATCAATGTCAGGCCAATCATAGGTATCTATCCTGTTTAGTATCCCATCTGTGTGCAGCCAACCTCAGATGTCTAGGAGGGAGAACATGTACACAAACGAGGCAAATTTATTTCACAGAATGCAATCTTATCTACCAGTGATATTTGGATGAGGAGTTTTGTAAGACAGAAATTTTCTCACATGGTCACTGCGAATTTTTCTCTTTTATCCACTTGCTGCCTGGACTTGGGTTAACTTTTGGCACATACCTGCACATTTACGAAGTTCAATTTCCTGTGGTTTACTCTGAATCTGGAACCTGCTTCTTTCCTCTCTTGGCCTGCATCTCTGGGCAATACATGCTGCTCATGGTGAAAATCATCTTAGTGTGTGTCCTGTCCTGCAGACACAGGCTGGCAAGAGATGAGCCTGTGTCAGTCCATTTCCCAGCCTCTGCCAAGCAGTGAAGGCAAAATTTTGCCTTCAAAACATGTTTAAAGTAAGGAGACATTAAACTGGTGTGGCTCTGACCACAGAGATGAGAGCCAGCCTAGTTAACATTCTGTGTGGGAGCAGATGTCCTGTGCTGGCCTTGGTGTGCTGGGAAGCCACCAGGCTCCAGCTGCAGCAGAGCCCAGCTGGGCTGTCCCACATGGCCAGGCTCTGACACCAGCAGCAGGGTGGCCAGTGGCTTGTATTTCATGAGGTTCCTGGCATTCCAGTCAAAGGCAAAGACAAGGCAGAGCCCTGGCAGAAATCCAGGCTGGCACTGCCTGGCACAGCAGCTCTGTGGGAAAGGAGGTGTAGGGGTGGTGGCCAGCCAGTTGGGCACAGACCCAGTGGGCAGAGGCTGTGGAACCAGGGCTTGTCCAGCCAGGAGACACCTCCAGGGAACCACACAGCAACCCCTGGCACCTGCAGGGAGCTCATGGGGAAGATGAAGGCATGAAGGCAGGCTGTGCTCAGCTCTGCAGGGTGGGGGGACAAGAAGCAGCAGTGTACATTGAAACCAGAGGGTCCAGACTGGGTGAAGGGGAGCATTTTTGGGTGGGACAGGTTGCTTGGAGGTTCTGTGCAGCCTTCATCCTCAGAGGTTCTCCAGACTTGTCTGGGCACAGCCCTGAACAATCTGTATTGGCTTCATTGCTTTGCATAGGATATTGTAAAAAAACCCTTCTGGGGGCACTGCCTGCCTGAAATACTCTATATTCCTATGAAATATTTCTTGTTACTGAGAATGTTTATATTATCTTCCATATGTAGATTTTCTGGTATCTAATAAGGCAACTTCTCTAGCACCAAGGAAAATACTAGAGTCTGTATTCTCCAGGTTTCCTGCTTACATGAAACACAGAAAAGTAGTGTTTTAGAGACCTCTAACCTCTGTCAAGTGCAAAGGGAATCAAAATCTGCAAGGCAGGGACATGCAAACAGACACAAATAAACACAGAAACAGTATGACTGCACAAGTCTCATTTTCTTAGGCTAATTTCAAAATTTGTTAAAATCTAAATATGGACAAAGGTTTGAGTGAAATGTAATAATTGCTAAACTAGTTCACCTGGCACTATGAAGTAAAGATTATTAAAGTAGGTAGCCCTTCCATGAAAAGAAATTCATGACAGCTGAGGTATGCTATAGTACAAGCAGATTTTGCATGCCTTGTAAGCAGCATATTCCTGAACTGGCTTGAGTGCACATCAATCAACCAGAATTAATCTCATGGTAAACATATACTGTTCAACAGCAAAACCTATCATTCGGATCCTCTAAAGTTTAATTAAAAACCTATGAGAGATCCTTAAACATGAAATGGGATTGATTATCAAATGTTGTCATATCTACAGCAATGATACTTGTAATCCTGGTCTGTGTCTTGTAATGCTGTATGTCTTGTAACAGTGGAAGTCTGGAGGCTCCTGCATTTGTAATTTTATGGATACTTTTAACTGCTTTTTGCTGTAGTGTCTTTACTGCTTGAGCCCAGGCTTGTTGTGGGAGTATATTGGCTGAAGTATACTACTTTGTATGCTTACAACAGAATTTATTAGATATGTTGAGCAGCTGCATTTTTAAGCCTGTTAGAACAATAGCTGTGTAATAATGTTAGTGTTTAAGGCAGATTTGCATACCAGGGATACAGGTTCCTCGTAAAGAGAGGTGTCTCTTACCTTGACTCTGTAGGCCTTACACTCTTACCTGTACACTGAGGCCCTGTGCTATCTCCACCAAGTTCTTCTCTCCAGCTGTCCGGCAAAATTCCTTCCTTCTGCCCAAGGTGCCAGTCCCTGGTCCCACAGGCTCCTCTAAATCCCACTGTACGCTGCCATCTTTCTGTGCCCCCAGAACTGCCCCCAGAACCTCTCCCTGGCCATCGTTAGCTGTGACCAAAACTCTTTCAGTGGTGACCCCCATGCCCTGCTCAGATTCATGGATTTAGGAAATTCTCATCCCCCCCGTTGCCTTTTCCTGAGGCTGAGACACTGTCAGGAGAAGGAACCAGGAGACACTGTCAGGAGAAGGAGCCAGGATTCACCCCCACTTCACTCCCACCTCACACAGTGAAAAACCTTTGTTACAAGATGGCAGCAGACACAAGACGGTGCCTGTGGGTTTGTATCCATGTCCATAGAAAGAACAAAACTATTTAAAAAATATTATTTAAATTCATTTCCTCACACTGTTGAAGTTGTGATTTGAAAGGCTGCTGAATAAAACAATCGGTGGCCTGGCTTGGGACACATAATAATGGCTCTATTGAAATTGTTTTGGTGGCACATAAACAAAGCGTTCTTCTTTTTTCTTCTGGGCATCAACTGCTGGCAGAAGTAGATGAAAACAGCTTCTCACACCACACCGCCCTTTTACATTTTCCATATGCTGGATTTTAAGATTATAGGGTTTTAGATTCTGAGTTTGCATGTTGCATTTTACATAATAATGAGTTTCTGTCTGAGGCTGAGTTGATACATGAGAAAGCAGAACCACCACCACCCAGAAAGCGAAGAAGAACAACACACATTTTGGAAAGGAGCTCTCACTGAGCTCTTCACATTTTTTCCAGGAAGCATATTCAATTTCTGTTTTCTGCCATGCAGATGGTATCTGCTTTTGAGCTCCTTGGGAGGAGTTTGTCTTCCTACTTGGTGGCTTTGTTTCCAGTAGCTTCCTACTAAAAGTCTTCTGAAATTACATCAGTCAGATTTTTCTTCATTAATTAATTGCTCAGTTACAAACCATTCATTCAAATTTTTGTTTCAGTCCTTGACTTTGACACTTTTGCACCTCTTTGTCATCACAGAATGGTCTTTTGTGCCTGTTTTAATTGTAGAAATGTCTCACCAGGAAAAAGTAATTCTTGGGTAATGCTGTTCTTTTTGATTATTTGCTCCCCTATTACAAAGAGTTTCTCTCTGAAAGGGGATACGTGTCTGTGTAGTAGGGATGTTACTAGGAAACTGGATTAGATGATTTCCTGAGGCCTCTTCCAAACCAAATTATCTTGTGATCCAACATGCATTTTTAAAAAATCTCCCTGATCTCCTTCTGAAACTGAACTCAAGTTTAGAATTTTTTCTGGTTCTTCCTATTTTACATTTTTTTGTCACCAAGCACTTGGAGATGAGATGCCTACCAAGGTTTCACACAGCAGAGGGCCCTGCTGGCCAGTGTAGTACCCAGGGAAGTGATCCTTCAGCTTCTGTGCAGCACAGCAACATTCCACAAACTTTTGTTTCCTCCATCTCACCCTACTTTCTTACAGTAAAATTGAAGTTAATGACCTTTGCTACAATTGAGAGCCCTTTGCAGATGGATTGAGAAGCTGGAGTCCTGTCCTCAAAAGTCACTTAATGGCCTCAGAGACATTCCCAGGTCTCTGCAGTCACAATGCAGCCACCATTAAACACTTCCTTGAACATGCTTTTCTTTAGATCCATCACACCCTGCTTGGTTCTAAACTCCTCTCATCAAAGCACTTGTCCTTTGCCTTGTGTAGTGGAGGTCTTCAAAGTTCACTGAGCAGAGAAGGTGTATCTCATAAGGAGATAATTTTACCTATTTTAGGGCTCAGATTTAGGATCAGTCATGCTCAAGCAGCATTTTTGCTGCTTATATACAGACTTTGTCAGTTAACCTACAAGTAAGATTTATTTCAATGTATGTTCTCACAGCAAAGAGAATTGCAAGCATTTGCCATGCTTTTCATGCTAGAAATCACCTAAGATTTATATCTGTGGTGAAATAATGAAGACAGAACATCTCTAAATAGCAATCTCTGACCTGAACTTAGAATAGGTATTTGTAGATGGAACTTGCACAGTTTCATGGTCACTTGGAGTGACTGGAAAAGTCCAAAGACCCTCAATAAAACTGATTTCACCAATTTCTGTAATTAGGAAAATAGGATTATAAGTGCACAGAATATCACAGAAAATCTTATTGCTGCACTGACTGAGAATGAACACTGATCTGCTGCTACAAAGAGCTACAGTAAAACTTTGGAGACATGAAATATGTCTGAATTCTTCAGCTTGAGGACAGCTGTAATTATAATGGGCTTGCAGAAATTAGGCTGCAAGAGTAGCCTGTTCTCTCCCCCTGCCTGGGATCAGCCATAAATGACTCATAGTGAGGCGTAACACTACCTTTTGATTGAGAGGAATGTCAGTTCTCCAGCTCTATGATAAATCATTACATCTTTATTAGGGAATGGAGAATGAAAGAACTGCTCTTCCATTATATGTTTACTCAATTTGTGTCCAGCTGCTTTAGGAACACCCTACTCTTTCTTAGTATCTTAGCAAGCTTTGCTAAATCCATCTGTTCTAAAGCAGTATTGTGTTAAGCACAAAATAAAGAACCCAAAGCAGGCACCAGCTGCAGCTACCAACAAGCAGGCTATTGAAATCCACTTACTCTAGCTTACTAGACACTTATGAGAAAGAAAGACCATTCTAATATATTTAAGGCTAGAACAAGCTTGTGTCTCCTTGCCTAAGACAAGCAGTTCTGATGATCATAGCTGGTGGTCTGGACAGCAAGAAAAGGCAGGACGGGCTAGTAAAAGCTCCTTTGACTTCAATGGCAATATGGATTTGGCTGCGTGCAAACAATGAGAGTATGTGAAACTAATTATCTACCCATTGAGATTTTCTCTCCACCTTCCCCCTTTCTAATTTCTAATGAATGTAGATAATTGCTGTGTTCCCACTAACACGCAGATTAGGCCTCTGGGATTAGGCTGTGTGATTGAGCAGCTAATACTAAGGGTAAACGCCTCTGGTGTTCCTGTTAAATGCATTCTTGCTAGTAAGTTAAATAATCATTCTACTAAAGCATTACTAAAAGATTTAAATACTAGTTTTGCAGACTTCTAGTAGATTTCTATGGTTTCTGACATACTGTGACATGCTTCAGAATGTTCGTTTATACACAGTTTGATTTCTTTTGATGATTGTCAACTTAAGTTACTAAAAAAAGGAGAGCATTTTGTACACAGAAGGGAAAGGGGTGGAGGGAAAGCAGTATGTTAGAAACATGAGTAGGTGCCCTGGCTTGTCCATCCCTCTTGGCATCACTTTATTTATACATTTTCTAAAGGATTAGAAGTAATCAGTTCCAGAGGATGTGCTCTGGAGTATTGGCAGAGTCTGCTTTCTTGGCAATCATTGCAAATATTTTATACAGTTTCACATTGTCTTGTGCAGTACCAAGTGCTGGCGGTTTGACGTAAACAGCGTTAATGTTTTAACTTCTATGGCAGCAACGCTTCTCCCCCTGCAGAGCCCTGGGCTTTCCAAAGCCTTGGGGCTGGCTGGGCTCATTTGGCACGGTGGGAACACTCACCTGGGGGTAGTGCAGGACCCCCTTCTCCAAGGCATGGTTCTGCATGGCTCTGCCCTTGGCAGCAGCACACCAGAACCTTGTCTCCGAGCCTCTCATCTGGCCCCCCAGCAGGATGAGGGCCTGGTGTGCAGGCAGCAGGACACAGGCAGTTCCCATGCAGCATGTGCTCATTACACTCATTTTTACAGCTCTGCCTTGCTGTCCAGTGAGAAATAGCAGAACCCCACTTCCCAACTCATGTGTTTTAACATTTGCAGGTAAATAGCTTCTAAGGTGTAGACCTTGCCATGCAGTTATGGATGCTCCAGACTGATGTCACCTCCTCTGGTCCTTCAAGGTTATCACCAGAAGCAAGCTTAGAGACCACACGGTACTGATTCTCCAAAAAGAGCCTGAGAGGCTGCCCCCATCTATTGTAAATCAAAGGCAACTCCTACGAAGGGGAGAGAATGATGAGGAGGATTCCATGGATATCAGAAGGCTAATTAATTACTTTATTATACTATACTATACACATTTCATCTAAACTGAATCTGCCAAGCACTCACTCTGCACACACCCTGCTCACACTGCACTGAATCTCGTGACTGTCCCCCAACAGTCCTGACAGACACACAGACACACAGACACACAGACACACACACAGTTGACCCTGACAGGCCAAGGGAACAAAACACCATCACTTTGCGTAAACAATCTTCACATTGCATTCTACTTTGGCACAGCACAGGCACAGCAGTGTTTTCTTTCTCTGAGGTTCAGAGAATGTGAATCCCAGAAATATTCTTGGGAAGAATTGTGCCTTGCTTTTCTCTGTGAAGAGAAATGTGGCAGCATCCATCTACTGAGGTGAAGGGTGCTGGGTTTTCCTGATGTCAGCTGTCAGCTTCAGTGAGGTGTTTAGGAGAAGAGGGGTAAGACAGAGTGTTAATGCAGTGACTAGAGTCCAGAAACAGTAAAGAAGGTGGGAGAGGAGAGTCCCTGAGACAAAAAGTATAGCATTAATAAAAGAAAGCACTGTATTCCTGAAGAGCTAACTCTGTCCTATTGGCCGAAAGAACAAGGGCATGTTGGAATATCAGCAAGTGGTTTTCAGAAAGGACTAGCAAAGTTCTGGCATTTCATAAAATCTAGGTAACATTGTGAAAAGAAACACAAGAAATAATTGTTTCTTAATATGGCATTTGCCTAAAGTAACATTGATGTTGATTGAAGTAATGTAATTTTCATATCTAAAATGTTGCAGGGGAGAGTGTGTCTACTTCATTTATGTTTGCAGAAACTTAATCTACAGGAAAAGATTTTATAACAGAATTGGAGGTTAAATTTCATTTGCTGATTTAATAAAAGCTAACAGGATGGATTTGGGGATATTTCATTAATCTTTCTTTCCTTTCAGTGAAAAGGAAATTAAGTTCAATCTAGTTCAAACTTTGCTTCACTATTATACCATAGACTGCCAATGTCCATGTTCTCTCTGGCAAGTAAAAACCTAATTAGTCACAGAAAATTCTTCCCTGATCCTGTCACTGCGAGGCAGGAAAAGCCTGGGCTGCAGACAAAGAATGCAGATGCACTCGATGCTTGGCTGTGGCTCTGTTAATGTCTGTGCTTTCCTGCACAGCATGCAGTGACATTACTGAAAGTGGCATATTTTGTCCTTCATGTGATGAGATCAGATATAAGCTGCCTTTTCAAAATGCAAAGAAAATCTTTTAATATGAAGCAGTGCAAAGAACGTACTGCCATTGGCCGCTTCCCCACCTCTGCCCATTCTTTACATTCAGGGCTGGCTGTTGGGTGCTGTGGGATGATCAGCTGGGTCCAGCTGGGCGAGCAGGGCCAGAGGGCTGTGTCTGGCTGCTGCTTGTTCAACCCCGCTGTCAGGGCTGCCAGGATGCCCGGGCTGCAGGGCCGGGGTGCCCCGGGGCAGGGAGTCAGCTCCTCCCACAGCACAGCTGGCAAGGAGGCTCCAGCTGCTCCTGCTGCTCCTTGTGTCCAAGACCTGCTGGATCCTTAAAATGCAACTTCATATTTCAACCCTTTATAATTTTGAAGAACAGGGTCAACTGATAAAATTAATTTAGAAGTAACATTTTATCTATCACTTCCCTTAACACTTATGTAAAATAACACTTGTTTCAACATTCTTGGTTACGCTTAATAAGCAGCAATAACTATTAAAAATACCTGCCTTTTAAAATTCTAGTTCTATTTCTAACAACCATTGTAGAATTATTCTGAGACTGAATTTGGCTACCTCTGGCATAGATGTTGTCTCATAGTACATTGAATTTTCACTATCTGATGAAAATTTTGTGGCATACATCAAGTATTGTCTGGGAAAGGAAAGTTATTTTACCTCCAGAGGTGAGATTATAGAGCATAATTGGCACAAGCATATCTTGTGAAGGACTTTTTTTTCACATCAAATTAGTTGATTGCCATTTATGTTTAGATGGAGATTTTCCAAGACATTTAGAGGCATTGTCTCATGCAACCCCTCTGAAAATCCCAGCTGTCACTGCAGTGGTTTCACAGTAAGGTTTTGAGGGGCAAAAAGCTGTCTGTGGTGTAATCCATGTGCAAGAAGCAGTTAATTCTGCTTATTTCTGAAATTCAAAGACAAAGCATGAGCCTTGGGGAGAATTTTATCTTCCACTTCTAACTGAGGCAGGGTATGTGGAGGCAGCCTTTTGTTTCTCCAGAATACGAGGGGGAAATAACTAAGTCTGCCCTTCTGTTCTTCCAGCAGTTACGCCCCTCAAAACAGCAGGTGACTAAAGTAAGGCAGGTACCTCACTCTGGGTAGAGGATTACTGTGAGGAAATCCTCCAGGATTTTTTTTATGAAGACTTCTTTTTTTGTCTCCCCTGTTGCTTCAGTAGTGTGGCTTTGCAGAGCTGGGAAGTGACCCAGCCCTGTGATTTCCCTTGTAGGGTGAGTGTGGAGTGAACTCCAACATCCCCAGGGTGTCCTGGCCCTCGCTCTCTGCCTCCAGGGATGCTGGGGAAGTGTCCCTGTGAGGAGGGGAGGCAGATGTCCTGGGACTAGGGGAGAACTGTGCTGTGGTGCTCCTGCCAGGGAAGGAACAGCCCTTGGTATCCAGCTGTGTTTATGGTCTCAGCCCATGTTCTCTCGGTTTCTATGAAAGCCACAAGTGGAACAAACCTCAGGCTTAGCCCAAGGTCTGTCTTTTTGTCTAAGCCTGACTACGTGGTGGCTGGGCAGCCCCCCAGGGATCTGCTCACACACCAATTCTTCCCTTCAAGCTGTGCAGCTCTCTCTGCTCTGCACTCTCTGCCTTCCATTGCTGGTGTGTTGGAGTGGCTCCTCATGGCAGGAATGGTCTGTGAGCAGAGATTCACCCTGTGCTTGTGCAGGACTTGGATGGACTGGGCTGATCTGGGTGCTGGAGCGCTGCCCTCTCTGTTTTGGCATGCATGTCCTGGCTAGAGCTGGGAGAGATTTCTCCAGAACTGCTGTGTTAGGCATCTGCACTCCACAGGCTCGTAAATAATTCAGTATATTGAGCTGTGGCTTACTTACAACATTAAACTACTCAAAAAGACAAATGGAAATAAAATAATAACTTGAGCTTAAACACATAGGCTGCAGCAACCCAAGAATTCATTATGCTATTTATCTGCTACTGTGAAGCATAATTTTAAATAGATGTATCCTGTCAGAGCTTTCTTTTCTAATGACTGTTTCAGAACATACTACTGTGGAACATATCAGCATTCCAAGCTTTTCCTATATTTGATTATAGCTGATAGCAATCAAAGTAATTTTACTTCCAATAATAATGTTGGCAGCAGCTTAATTTAATAGCACGGAGGTTAGGTCTTATTTATATCATTCCTCAAATTGGATAACTTTGAATGTAACTACAAAATATTTTGCAATGAAAACTTAAAATATGAGATATTTAATTGAGTTTTCTGGCCTCATTGCTTTAAAATGTTCATTCTTCACAAACACATTCTTACATCAATTGTTTTGAATATGAATTTTCTATGGACCATAGGCCTTTTTCCTAATATTCTGAGAAATGCTGATTACTTTATCACTGTAAGCTATGTCAATAGTTAAATAAACCAGTCTTCTTTTAATAGCTCTGTAATTTTCCAAAAGTAAGTAAATAATCTTTGGAAAAATAAATCAGTTAACCAAATCTGTTTCACATCCTGTCTGCTTTCCCGTACCTTGGTAAAGGTAACCTTAGAGTTGTATTATGCCACACTGGTATACTGTCACCAGCTTTCATAGTTACATCAGCATTGCATCACTAGAATGGAGCATAATTTCATCTCTTTGGGATTATGGGATTTTTGCCACTGCCTCAAATGGGGGAGGCTGACTGTGCCATCTGTGAAATGACTGCTATATCTCCTAGTGAGCTACATGTGCTGCTGCCTTTTTTGGCCCCTTTATTTAGAAATAACTATGTACAGAAAGTCTCCCCACCCAGCATCCTTCACCATGGACCTCTCACTGTTGCTGTGCTCAGCGCTTGCAGGGTTGGGACAGATGAGGTGAGGTTTGGATGAGAGCTGACATAATTTGCTGCTCTCTCCCCTTGGTCTGCTGGACTCTCCTGAGGACTCATCAAAGCAACACTGAAGGAGGCTCCTGTCAAAGTTCCTCAACCTCCAAAAGCTAATTTTCTGGATAGTTTGGTTCACAGAATGGCATCAGGTTTAAATGTTGAAGAGGAAAACGTGATGTTTTGGTGCTTTCAGACACAGCTGGTTAATTCAGTGATAGGAAAGTAATATTATCCCCTGTAACAGAAGAAACAGCAAAGTCAGAGACATTGCAAGAAAACTGTTCAGGGGGAATCAGAGCCCCAGCTGATTTTGGGACTCCAGCCTGTCCTTGGGTTTGGTGCTCTGTTTAGGCAGCCAAGGCAGGTTTCCAGCCCTGGGGGAGGAAAGTCCCAGGGAAAAGAGCAGCCATACTTCCCACAGTGGAATCAGGGGGTTTCACAGGGTGAGTAACACAATGAGGTGTTTGCCATGCTTGCCAGTATGAGGCTGCTGAAAGCAAAAACAGGCCAGAGAATCACCATCCCTCTGTCCTGTTTCTGCTCACCTTGCTGAGTTATTGTAAAATAGATAAATAAAAAGGCTCATCCTCTTCCCTCAATATATCTTTTGAGATTAAGTTTTTAAGGTCATCTGCCTAGAGTGTCAATTGAAAAACATGCTGACAGTGAATGGTAGAACTGGGGGAAGAAAGGGAGAGCAACTGGTCTGGGACTGGGATGGGAGGAGTAGTCCCTTACCCCTGTGTTGTCAAAAGCATGGGGAGAAATTGCCTGAGAAGTGGCTTGGCAGCCTCTAGCCAGATTCTGAATGTTAGAAATTTATGCTGAAACTACCTTAATAAAAGCACTCAAAAGACCTCCAAAAATTGTCAGGGGTAAATCAAGAAGGACAAGGGAATCAAGGGAATTATGAGCCAGGGACAGAAAAGATGAAACTTCAGTGCACTCAAGGCATCTTTCCAAGGGGAGTCTCCCACATGTTTCAGCAGAAGACAGAGACAACACCAACAATGCAGATCTGGATCTGCACTCCCTGCTCAGGATAGAAGTTCCCAGCCATGCCCATCTTTCCACCAGGATGATACACCCAAGGTGTGATGGCCAGTGTGTCCCAGCTCCCTTGCTCCCAAGAAGCCCTGTTACACCCACCTAAAGACCATATTCAAAAACTTCCCCCAGATTAAGTAAAAAACAAATAATGAAAAAATTGGTCTTTGTGAATTGCCTCTCTGCTTTAAATAGATCTTGTGCTAAAAGACAGAAAGACTTGTGTATTTATTTCCAAGATTATTAAATTACATATAGAATATGCTTCCTGAGTATTAGCAGAGTTTATAACTGAATTCATCCTATCCATGCTCTGGTTACGTCTAATGAGGATAATTATTACATGGCTTAGCCATAATTCAGTATTGACTCTTTCGCGCATGAAAAGCTTTTGTTGGCAAGCATCAGTGGAGAGCTCCAATAAAAGACATCTTTAGCTTGTGTAAACATTGTTATTTCAAGGTCTCACCCTAACGTGCTTCAGGCTAAGTACTTTCTCCTCAATTGAGTTAATATAGCCAAAATGATATAAGGATGGGATTAGATACTGGCTTACACCACAAGGAAAAAAATGAAAGTTGGACAGGGAAAAATGCAGTTAATTCCATCCTGTCAGCAGTGGATATTAAAGATTATTAGTTGGCACACTCAATTATGTGTGAATCACAATGGTGGTATTGTTACTTTTCATTCAATTTTACAGGGCCAGGCAAAAAGTGTAGGTTTAGTATCATCTTCAGGGATTATTTGTTCCTTGCAGTGATGTGAGGTTATATTAAAATTTTCAACAGGTTCAGAGGAAACATCTCTGTCTAATGAAATGTCCCACTTTTACATGATCTTAGTCACTGGATAGAACTGAACAAATCTGCCTGATGGGACTTCAGCTGTAGCTACGTCTTATGAATATGTTTCCTTAGGCAGTAACTAGTTATTCTTTTATGTGATTGTTAAAATGATAAACCAACCAATATAGCTCTCTTTTTGCTGCTTCCCTCTGCTGGATAGAGCCAGTAGTGCTTAGTTGTGTGTCAGGCTCATTAACACCAACAACCTGGAAAGACTCCTCTGCCTCCTTAGGATACTTGCTTTTCACAGACAACAAATCTTAATCTTGCTCTGACTCTTATGGTGAATTTCTCAGTCTGCAGATTAAACAACAGTCATAGAATTCAGAATAATATAAAATTGTTGGCTCAATTAAATGGCCCCAGTCTGAGGCTTTGATGGTGGAAGTTCTTCTTCTGATGGGAAGGTGTGCTGGACTGCAGTGGGATGCTGGGCATGCCAGTGTGTCTGCCCCAGGCCCTAGGGTGGACTGACAGCAGGACAAGGAGGTGTGCTGGCTATAAGTCAAATTAATTATGGGATATGTGTATTGAAATTGTTGGGTTTTAAACAAAATAAGCCTCTGGCACATTGTTTGTGTTTTGCTTGTCTTCAGAGATTTCCCTAGCCAGAGGAGACCGCTGTGATAATGCGCTGTGACTGCTCGACTGCTTTTCCAAGACCAGCAACAATGCCAGCTGAGCTACAGCATGTATTTTAGGAAAAAAATCCAAACCCAACCTTCTAATCTTGGTTTTCAGTTTCCAGTGTTAGAAGGCCTCCCACAGCATGGTGACATTCCCGTATCCATTTTCCCTTGCAGCATTTGCATCCCCTCATGAGGTGAACAGGTCTCATTTTGAGATTTAAATGTCAGGATTCATCTTGTACAGTTTTCCTCCTCAAAACTGACAAAGCCTGTCATCATATGTGTGTGGCCTGTATGGGTACTTGACAGAAGTAGCTTGGATAACTTGGTGCAGTCTGGGTGCCCAGGCATAGGATTTTACAACCTCTGATCCAGTTGCCCCACCACTATCCGTTCCAGAGGAAGACTTTAGAGTCAGTGGTGAAAATTATGATTTTCTGAATATCCACAAAGTTCCCCAAATCCCCACAGAGTTACCATTTCCCAGGCTCACAAATGAGACCTATGCACTTTGAGTTTGGATGTCTGACTTTTCAAGCTGACTGTACTGAAACGTGTCATTTAGCTAAATTTACCCAGAAATTTAGACTATTGCTATAGTTTTTTATAGGAATTGTTTCTGCTAGGGTTCAGAGTCTGGGCAAACAATTCCAAACCAATCTTATTGTACCTTTCTGTCACATTGGTTGTCCTTCAACCAATAGTTTATTAGTGCTGGAGTCATCTTCAGCAGCTGCTTCTACTACTAGTACTCATGCCCAAGTGGGAGTCTAGATCTTTGAAAAAGAGAGTTTTCCTCTAATGGTGCATTTCTATTAAATGCATTATGTTCATTCAATTTCCTCTCAATAACCCCTTAGTAACTGGACACCCATAGAGTCCTCCTCTAAGTTTAATTCTCTGTTTTCAAGAATTGTCAGGCTCTGTCCCTTGGTGGGGGCATCACACTTCTTCTTAAAACTTTTAATGTAACATTTCCTCAATGCCTTGTTTGGAAAACTTATCTCAAGACTGAAGTCTGCAGATGGTTAGAAAGCAAGAAATTTTTTCTTCTTGGTTTAACACCCTCAAGATTTTTTTTCCTTGCTGTGCTCCCTGGACACTGGAAGGTCTCCATCTCAAAGCCAGTTGTGTCCTGTTGTCAATCCTCTGTTCAGGGTACCATTTCAAGATACAGGGACATCACCACTGACACCCTGCAGAGGGGACATAGGCCACAGAAGGGCAGCTTGGTCCCCAGGATGTGAATGGGGAAAGTGAAAGGTTTTGAGCAAATGGACCCCATACTTTGTGTCATGTTCACGCTGTGATTCAGGGTAAACAGAATCAGGTTTATGATGTTGCTGCATAGGCTAGATGAATAAGAGCATACACTTGAAGTTTTAATTTAAAATTTTTAAAAATTGGCCAAAACTCCCCAAACCACCCTCTCCTGGGTAGATCTAAACAAGAATTTACCTGTCTGCTGTTCCTCTCCCAGCACTGAGCAAAGTGCTTCAGTTTTCAGAGAGGCTGTGGTGCTTGCTTCTCAGGCAGGACAATCAAGGGCTTCCATGTCCCAACAAAGGCTTTTGCAAATATAAGGCACTGAGAAGGGAGATTTTCTCAGCAGGTGTGGGTGTTGCTTTCTGTTGGCCCAGCAGTTTGGACTCGGCTACAATATATGTTTACTTTATGTAACTCTGAGTGTAGTAAGAATGCTAGCAAAAAAAACCACTTGGAAAGGGAAAAAAGGAAACATTAAACCTTAACTCTGCATTCTCAATTAAATGATTACTCCTTCAGGATGAAATTGTTCTTGATTCTTACTGTAAACTTTTGAATTTCTTACATAAATAGCATGATTATATTTACATAAATAGTTGCACCCTGGAGTACAACAATCCCATTGTACACAAAAATCGCATTAAAATTTCCTGAGAGAAGAATACAGCTTGAGCAATGGTGTGTTGTCCTCACTTTTTTCTTTTTTCAGAACCAAGCTGTGTATTTTAGATGCATGAACCCAAGTGCAGAATTTAACCCCTTAGAATCCAATGCTCAGCTCCAGTATATGAAAGCACAATCATTATTGAACTGATATTTCGAAGCACTATAATGTACAGAGAGGTTTCCTGCCAACTGATTATATGCACTTAGATGTGAAATAGCAAATATGTCTAGAGGAGTCTGATTTATCTTTGAAAGAGACAGCTGCAACCTCATCTTCCACCTAAAACAACTGTAATCCCAATATCTAAACACAGAGGAGCCTGTGTCTTAGTTCACGTCCCTTCAGCTTTTTGCCACTCTGAATTAGACAAACTCTTGATTATCCTCTCCCCTTCCAAGGGCAATAACAGCATATAAATCCTAAATTTTTAAAATTAGATGAGATGTAATGTAAAATATGGCTCAGTGTGCTCTCTCAGCCAATAGTAAGGAGGCAAGAATAGATATTTGGCCCTAACTGCAAAAGGAGAATTAAGTACTTAAAGGGGGCTTATAAAAAAGGATGAGAGGACTTTTCACATGGACAGATAGTGATAGGATGGAGGGAGAATGGTTTTGAACTAAAAGATTAGAGTTCTGGATCAGATATTACTAAGCAATTTTTCACTGTGAGGATGGTGGGGCGCTGCAAGAAGTTGTGGATGTCCCATCCCTGGAAGTGTTCAAGGCCACGCTGGATGGGGCCCGGAGCAACCTGATCCAGTCAAAGGTATTCCTGCCAGTGGCAGAGGGGCTGGAAGCAGGTGATCTTTAGGGTCCCTGATCCTATGATTCTGCAATAAATAAGTTTGAATAAGTGAATGTCTGTGGATCAGGGTATCCACACTGTAGAACAGGTTATGGACACTGCCTGAAGCTATGATTGTGCTGAAGAGGTGGCCACTGATCCTCGTACTGCTGTATCTTGTGAATTTCTGACAAGCACAGACAACCAAACCAGAATGGATTTGGACAATCAAAGATTAGCTGAAGGATACAAATAAGTGCCACGAGTAGAATTTCAGAATTAATTTATAGCTGGTTTGATTGCTAAAGTAAAATAATGAAAAGAAAAGAAAACAAAACAGGAAAATAATAGAATCATAGAATTTTCTGTGTTAGAAAGGACTCATCAGGATTATCGAGTCAAGAGCCACACCATGTGTCTGAAAGCATTGTCCAAATGCTTCTTGAACTCATACAGGCTTGGGGCTGTAATGAGGGTTTGACTCAAAAAACTCAACCCTTTTTAATTCCCTTTGTATGAACATATGCCTGCCTGCACACATCCCACCACTTTTGTTTCAAAGCAAGAGAAAAAAGACTTTTAATAGAAAGCAAATGTATTCTTTGCTTTCAATTTTTTCTTTTAAAAACTCAACTTAGCCTAATACCCCTGAAAATATTGTTTTATAAAAAGAAATCAAAATGTTTAGTAAGTACAAAAATGAGCTGCGTCTACTATATAATCCATTTTCACATTAAAAAACCTCAAACCAAAAAAACCCCAAGCAAACAAAAAAAGGAAGACCACCCTGAAATCTTGTTCCACTTTTACCTGAACCTCTGCTAATTTTTGTTTCGCTAAAATTACAAATTTGGCAATCAGTATCCAACTGAGAAATGTATTCTAAACCTCTAGGAAATGACCTTTCTGGTACTGTCAGGTAGGCACTCAGGAAAGATGCCTCTGGGTAGATTCAGTGGTGATGGAGAGTGCTCATAAGACACCTGAAGAATTCTGCAATGTTTTGAAACCAAGCACTTGTGTGCACAAGAAGAAAAAAATAAATTAAGCGAGGATGGTAAGAAATATTTGTAATCTGAAATGCAGGCAACAAGATGTGCTGTATCAATAACAAAAGCAGGTGAGTGGAGCTAATATCCCATGCTACTGCAGGCTGGACACGGCATCCAAATCATTTTGTTGGGAGATGACAAATCTTTGATTTTGAGAGCAATGGCGAGTGACATTATTTTTTGTATTTCCTGACACAGCATGAATCTAAGAATGTTTCTTACTTCATATGGGAATGATTTCAGGATGCTAGCGACATAACATTCAGGGAATGAACAGTCTAAAATTTCTATAAACACCAGAATCAAGGCATTTATGAGTTTTAGTAAAAATTTTATTGAAGTCTGGTCATGTTGGCATATTGTGCATTTTAAATGTAAATTAGATTACTGGCAGTAGATTCAATTTAGTGGTAAAATGTAAAGAAAACAGTTGGGCTACAGATGAAACAATAATGTAGCTGTTCTTTAGTTAAGAGAACAGTGAAATCCAGAAACAAATGGTGTTTGGGAATATTTATGGTGGGGGAAATATGCTGCATACAATTAACTTTGTCAATTATATGCAGCACGGTAGTTTTTGCTCAGCTTTGATGAGCAGTTTCTGATAGTGAACATATGATAGGGTGAGTGGATGGCTCTGAGGGTTTCCAGTGGGAACAGAAAACCTTTTATCCTTAGCCCACTTGCTAGAATGCAGTCCAGGCTGTGAGTGAGCAATGCTGGTATCTTAGTGTGTGCAACCTGTTGGATGTGACACCCGGTCTCCTCCCTTCCTCCTTCCCCTGTTACACCACTTCAGGTGCAAAGCCTGTGTGCCTAAAAAGGGCCACAGGAATTGGCACTATGATGGCAGCTCTAAGGGAAAACCCAGTGCTGGAGTGTTGGCATTTGGCTCCCTCGTACCAAGGTTTTCCCTGATGGTGGAAGCTCTTGACCTCTCTGCCTTGCTCTATAGACACAACGTGCCAGCTCTTGACGGGCTTATCACCAGGCATCTTTCAAAAGCTTTCAAATTTCCAGAAAAACACATGGCATTTAAATCAAAACTTCAGAAAAATATTTACTTACTTGTATGGGTGCATAAAAGAAAAAAAGAAATGTAGGATCTGGAGACACAGCTAGCTGTTTTATTGAGCTACCATTAGGCTCCAGGATATGCTGGAAAGAAAATTTCACTTCAAAGGAGCAATGGTACTGAGGAGTGATGGTTTTTCATGTACAGCAATCACTGTACAGTTGCAGCTCACAAGTGGCTAGGCTGGTGCAGAGCTGTGGAAGTTACAATACTGTTGTTTAATTAAGCCAAAACTGTTCTGGATATATAGCAATTTAAATATATTAGTTCATTACACACACTTATGACATGCCCTATTGCCCCAGAATTACTTCTATTATTAATTATGAAAAAGTAGGTTAACAAGGCAGTGAAATAGGTGAGAATTCACCCTCCCCTACCTTCCAGTTTGCTTAGGTTAAAGGCACCAGGGCATTGTCTTGCTGGTGACAGACATGGGGGCTAAAATCCTGCTCTGTGATGAGCTTTGCTTCAAACACTTTGCTTATGCTTCCATGGTGGCATAAGTTAAGGGCTTTTCAGAAACAAATGTAGGCAAAGGTTGCTGAAACATCACTTGGGACTGGCCTAGGGTGCTGCTGATGGTTGGTGTCTGGGAAGGAGAAGCAGGGAAAACAACCAAGGAGAAGAGGCAAAATTACTCAGTGCTTTGTCAGCCAAAATAAGTGTCAGGGTCAGGTCTGTGAGAAGCAGAGAAAATGCACAAGGTTTTCAGCAAAGTGCTAACTGAGCAACCATCTGAGTGCTGGTTCCTGAGCTGCTGGCCTCCCAAAGCATGGTGCTCTACAGGCTCCTCAGGTTGGCCAAGGAAACACCTGACAAGTGCCAACTCCTTCTTATGGAAAAAACCCGCAAGACCATAACATTTGTTTAGCTATTTGGATCTGAAAGTCAAATGCTATTTTGACTACTTGACAGCTTTTTTTGTCTAATTTTTCATAAACCCTCTGGGGTATTGCCCATTTTTATGTGTTGACAATAGCTAGCACAAACTCAGCTGAAGCTTTTGTGTAGCAAACTGTCCTGCAGAAAGTTAAAAGATGAGTAAATTTTCCAGCTGTTTGCAAGGTTGGAGTGGAGACAGGGGGTTGCAGTTGAACCTTGAAGAGGCATTGATCGCTGCTGCCATGACCAACAGCATTCCGAACATCAAAGCCACAAGAAAAATTAAAACAAAAGTAACATTGAATTGCTGGTTGCTGGCTTTGTGATTGGAATAAGAGTAATTGCACATCACACTGAGCCTCTGAGAACCAGTGTGACCATAATAAATATTCAGAAGACCATAATAAATTTATTGGCAAAGTCGTCTGGCTGCTGTCAGACCCCAGTCTTGAAGGACACGTCTGTGCCTGTGCTCTGCCTGGGATGTGACAAGCCATGGCTGGAGTAAAGGCATGGCCAGACTGGCACCAACTAGGACTTTGCCAGTGACTTTATCATTAAGGCAAAAGTTTCTGTCTGTTGTAGATGCTTAACTGCTTTTTATTCTCAAATATTCTCAAATTTAAAAGGCATGAGAGGGGAGGAGCACGGGGAGTGTAATGACAAGATCTACAGTGCTAGGAGAGCAGGAAACAGTGCATAATTAGGGGTGCATAATTCACTTGTCTCTCATAGCCACTACAAGTAGTTTACATCTTTCTGCTATGACTTTGGAAACAATTACTTTTTGAATCATCTGGTTTTATAATGAGAAGTTGTGCTGTTGGCTATTTTTTATTATTTAAAAACTGGAAGGCAGTGTAAGAAATCTTTCAAGAAAAAACATCGCCTCTTAAGTTTATCTAAAACCCTTTTTGTCATAAGGTTCAGAGTTCATTAGTGGGAGAACTATTTCCTCATAAGAATGAGTAGCAAATAGCTGAAATGAAAAAAAGATGAAAACCTCAAATGAAACTGAAAGTTTTAATACAAGTACTAATGTTTTTTAAGAGCTATTCCTTCACGTGCTTCACTGAGATTTAGCATTGTGCTGTGTAGCAAAACTTCGACATTCACTGGGATTTTGAAGTATTGCCAGTTATTCTTCCTTGTTAATTAAGAGTTTTTAAAGAGAGAAATGTGTGATTTTTGACCTTGATCAGGGTAGTGAGATAGACATGTCATGAGAAAGCTAGCACAGCTGGTTGGCTGAAACTCGTTTTGCTTTTGGGTTCCCGGTGTCAGGTCCCATGCCCAGGCAGTCCTGCTCCTCTGAGCTTCCCTGGGTGGCTGCAGCCTCTGCATATCTGTGGTGCCCCAGCTCCTGTGAGCTGGTTAATCTGTGGGGAAAGCCTCTGAGCTTGGGTTTGACCCTTTTGTTCCCTCCAGCTCCCGACTCTGTACTTATTGGTCAGCACAACTTCCATTGCTTTCTGTCGTGTACCGATTGGATTTGTTTTGGCAAGAGTGTCCAATATCTCCTCTCAAGAGGGAAGCTCAGCACAGTGATTAAACCCTGTCTAGAGGTTTGGGAGGCTGAATTCTGTGTTTTGCTCTCCCATTGTTTTCTGTGTGCCTTTGGCTGAGTCGCTGGAGGAGGAAGAAGAGGAATTCATGTCATCTGGCTTCAGCTGTTAAAAATTAGATGTCTAATCTGAGCTTGTGCTCCCTCTGTGGTCAAGGGAGAGCGACAGGAACCTCCAGGGGTAGACTCATCCCTTTCCAATGTGTCTGCTCTCTCAGTAGGTAGATCAGCAACTAACTGAGACTCTCACTCTTCATTTTCAGATGACTAAAATAAATCAAACTGTGTTCCACACATAGTGACTGTTTTCTGGCTGTCACACAAAAATGGAACCATTAAGTCCATTTAAAACAATGCAATGCTATGGCAATGGAAATTGCTTAAAAACCAGGCCAATTTGGAAAGCACTGGTTGATTTTTAGACCAGACCCTTAATAAATACTTGAAAACTAAAGGTGTAGAGAGGTGCCTCTTGTTCTTTTAACATCTCCTAACTCCTATAAAAGTCATAGGAATTTTTGAAAATCTCACTAAATGCCAATCTATGCTTTTAGGTGTATAAACACTTATAAACCCCGGTCCCACTCTTATTAGGAAGAGTACTATCGTAAAATGCATCCAGGCATCCAAGCAGCACTTTCCCTGGCTTCTGCCCCTCATCCCTCCAGGCACCCCTGCTTCCATGCTCTGTGGGTCTTGTCCCTGGCAGCTGAGGTACTCTTGGATGAGGACTGTGTCTGACACATAACACTCCAGATCTTCCCTGCTGGTGGATAATTCATGAGGATGAGAGCTGTGGCTGGGGAGAGAATCAGTGAATCATAACTGCCTTTCCACTTCAGCTCAACTCTGGAAACTTGGCATTGTGGGGAATCTCAGACATAAACCATATTTTATTAGTTGGAGTTGGCAATTGAGCTGTGACCATGGAACTGGCAAGTTACAGACACAATGCACAAGTTGTAAATTTAATTTGTTCTTTCGTTTGGGCTGCTTAGCATCTCTCATCCCTTGTTGAGCGTTTCCATCAAGGCCAGCATGATAAGAGTTAATGCATGGTCTGGAAATTAATGTATGTATGTGTGTGTGGTGGGACACTTCCTCCTTTTTGGTTGTCCCCTTCCTTTCCTTTATGTGAACAGACTCGTTTGCCATCCCCAAGAGTGCAAGAGGCAAAGGTGAGGGGAGAGCTGACAAACAGGGAAAATAATCCCTTTGCCCACCCCTTGTGGAAATTCTGTTAGCTACAACATGGCAGCTGAGACAGAGCGACTTAACCCAACCAAATCTCTTTTATTATGTCCCTGTGTTTATTTTTCCTCTGCATTTATGACTTAGCATGTTGGTTTTGGTGTGGAAAGGACTCTAAAGCTGTAGATATGTGTTGTAATTATACAAATTCCTCTGCATGGAGTCTGTTAAAAAGGTTGATCTATTTTTATGAGGACACACACAAATACTCATTTTGATGGACCTCATTGGCATTTATTGCAGGCCTGCCACTACTAAAATTTAAAGCCAACCTCGTAAATTTTATGGAAACTACATACTGCAATTATTAGCCCGAAGACCTCCTGTCTCGCAGGAATGAGTCAGAATTTGCTTTCCACGTACACTGTGGTTTACACCTGAAACAGATTAGTTGGGACCACCAGTAGCTTGAAAACCTAATCTCCAGTATTTTGTTTCCAGTTTAGCTCTGAAAGATACTCCAGGTGTTCTCATTAATTAGTCATTGTAAGTCACCATGTCACTATTGTGCGTGGAACAGCTATTTTCCTTGGGCACTCTTTCTGCAGGAGTGTTTTAAATTAAAAGCTAGTTTATACACTTTTTAATGTTTAGGAACAATTCTTGTGACTGGTAAAAATGAACAAAAACAAACTCTAACAAATCAGTTTAGAAGAACAAATACTTGAACTTGAATGTTTCCTGTAATGGTACAACTTTAGAGAGTTTAACTGAGCACATTGTTAGCATAGTGAAGGATCCAGCTAAATATCATAAGCAGATCCTGCAATTTTTTCTGCAGAAAAATTCCCACTTTCAGGAATTCTCCATAAGTCTTAAAGACCACGCAGTAGGTAATATTGTTTTCCTTGTGTCCCTTGTCTTATTTTATAGTCGCAGACACAGAGACGGAGATTAAATGGATTAAACCTACCAGTACAATGAATCAGTAGGGAAAAGTGAGATTAAATATAGATGGATGATAAGGTTTAACATATGCAAAGCATAAATATTAGTTTGTGTGTTGTGTGGCTGTATGTGGTCCTGTAGATAAACTTTGCTAAAACTTTATTAAACTGCTTGGGACTGATAAGTGAGATGCTTTGTCGCAAAGGGCAACTCAGCTGACAGCAGGCAAAACATTGTTAAAACTTTTGTGGGATCTAAAAACCATGAATTATGTTAATTAAGAAGCCTATTATGATGAGGTTCTGGAAAAAATACATTCATGCAAAGCATTCTCATCCTTCATTTTCAAAAAAGTCTTCATTCTTGATCAGATTATTTGAACCCAAGCCAAAAGAAAGAACTCAAAGGAAAGGATATGAGTTGCCCAGAGAAGTGAAGTGGGAAGTTACACTTTCCCAAGGGAGTGCTTTGGGTGACAAGGAGAAAGGGTAACCACTGAATATTGGTTTAATTACTGCAGAAAAGGAAAATAGTAATGTCTTACTGCTGTGAAGGGGAAGAATAACTCAGCAGAGCACTAGCTCACATAGCATTCTAGGAAATAGATTTGCTAAGGAGCTCACCTTTGGAGCACAGGAATGCCAGGATGACTGGCAGCAGTCGTGATGCTGCAGTTTCACAGGAGAAGATGCAGTCATCCAGAGCTGGGCTTTAGTCTAAGGGAGATAATAAAAAACACCTTGAAAAGACATTTTCAGAGTCTATGAATCATAGTGAAAACACCTCAGATTAACTGAAATCATTGCTTAGGAAAAAGGGCTTAAAGTAAAAGGCTGAACTGAAGATGAGCATTTGAGAAAACATTATTTACTGATGTCAACAGATATGGAATTATAGAATCATTGATTGAAAAAGACCTCTAGGTACAACCCTTAAGCTAGCATTGCCAGGTCCACCGCTAAAACATGTTCCTAAGCACCACATCCACACATTTTTGGGATGCTTTCAGGTCTGGTGAATCCAACACTTCCCTGGACACCCTGTTCGATGGTTGACCACCCTCTCCACGACAAAATTTTTCCCAATATCCAATCCAAACTTCCCCTGGCATAACTTGAGGCCATTTCCTCCTGTCTATTGCTTGCTGCTTAGGAAAAGACACCAACCCTCCCCTTGCTACAACCTCCATTCAGGTAGCTGTAATCACTTGTTTTTGTTATTGCAGAACATAAGGGGCTCATCAAGAACTGAGACCTAAAATGATGGATTTTCCTGGCCATGCTGATGTTCTTCAGGGTGAGGATCTGCAACATAACCTCCCAAAAGAAGCAGGTAGGCCTGATTCTACACAAGAATTTCAGTCTCTGATGGGGGATGAAAGAAAGTGGGGCACTGTAGAAATGATGTTATTTTCAGAGAACGAGTGGTGCATGTGCACAGGAAGCGCAGAACCAAACAGGTGTTCCTTTGCAGCCTGAGGGGAGGTAGCAAAGACCTCAACAGGCGTGGGGCTTCAGAGACAGCCTGCTCTTCACCTAGTCATATAATCATGGACTAGAGTCAGTTGGCAGGGACCTTTAAAAACATCTAGTCCAACCCTTCTGCAATGAGAATCTTCAACAAGATGAGGTTGCTCAGAGTCTCATCCAGACTAACTTTGAATGTTCTCAGAGAAAGGGCATTTGTACCTTTCTGGGTAACCTGTTTCAGTGTTTCATCACTCTACTGTAAAAAACCTTTTTCCTTACATCTAATCTAAAGCACTGTTCGAGTCTAAACCATGATCCCTTATCCAATCCCAACATGCTGCTAAAATGTTTGCCCTCATCTTTCTAGGATAGGCAGGGAGAGCTGTCCTCGACACTGCAGGGAGCTCAGGATACCAAGTGTCCTCTGTCCCACGTTCACCCAGAGCCCTACTCTGAGTCCTCAGAGCCTTCTCTCTGTCTGTAGGCATGCACACATGCTGGTGGGTGTGGATGCACATGTTGTCATGTCCTTCACTTTTCTGCCTTCCAATGCTGGACTTCAAGTGGAGCTGTGTGCTGTTATGTCAATATAGAGAACTCTATTGCATAAAATTATATAATTGCTCTTTTCTTCTCCTGCAGGAGTGAGGCTTGCTTGTTTTTACTCTGTGGTCTCTTGCAGATGGGGTGGAACTAAAGGAATGTAGTGTCCCCTTACCACAATGCACATGAACTCATCTGTGCTGATTGACCCTGTGGCCCAGCCCCTGATGTTAGTCTGTCCTATATTTCAGTGGGTACAAGCAGCAACTCACTGCCACGAGGAGTTCGCCCCTTTTTAAGCAGTATCTATTCTTATGTGTCACTGCACCAAATACTTGAGACATGCACTTGAGATTTTCCTCACTGCCGCAAAATGTATGTATGTTTTATTACATACTGCTGAGTTCTTCACTTAGGAAATGACAATTCAGATGTGGCACCAGACTCATGTGCATTTCCCACACACTGAAACAGATAAGCAGAGATGTTGCCCTTTTCAATTGAAATGCAAGAAGATATTATGAGAAAAGCCTTTATCATATTTAAATATGAAAGCATATTGCTAATTCCAGATGCTTTTGCTCGTAAGAGGGGGATAGTCTCTGCTGATCTATGGAGAGATATTGTGATCACCTATAATGCCCAATGAGTGATATTTGCTTCTTTTCCTGCTGTTAGGCTGAATATTTAAAAGCCTCTTTGACACCTGAGCAGGGCTAGTCTTTGTATGAATTCTTCTAAGTGGTTTCAGAATTTCTGTTTCACCTTGAAGAGTTTCAGTTTGAGACCTCATAAACCTTCCTTTAACAAAGAAAAGGACACGAAATCCATAATCGGCTTTCTTCAATGTAACAAATATAACAGGTATCCTGGCTCCAGCTGAATATGCCACAGATGCTTATGAAAAGAAGCAGGTGCATTGTGCTTTTTCTCAGATTTCAGAAGTAGCTGTATCTAAGTGGAATGTTGTCTCTTTTAGCTTGTAAATAGTCAAGGTATTAAAATGTGCAGAATGCAAATGGAATTTGCACTATAATATACTTTAATTTGATTTGACATTAGATTTCATCTTCTCATCTTGTCATGATAGCTATTGAAAAGATGTAATTTTATTTTGAAGTCTTAAATTTTACCTTTGCTATGTTCCAATACAGGGAAATTGTGGTTGGAAAAGTTAGAGTGCAGAGTTGTGGACACATGCAAATTAAGTTTTGACTTTGATTATATTTTTTGCACTTGCTATTTGAGATGTGCACTCATTCTCTTTTTCTTTTCAGTGAATATTTATCCTGATGGCTATCACCAAATAATTGCTTGATGTCTAAAGCTCTATTCACATGACGGGCAATTCAGAACCTTGATCAAGGTCAATTGTTAAGGTGTCGAAATCTGAAAATTTAATCATCACCAAGAGTAAAATGATATTCAGAATTATGCATCTAAGAAAAGCCACTATTTACCAAGAAAAGAGTTTTTTATATTCAGTGATCATAGTAATTTCTAAAGTGGAGCATCTTAGAATCTGCTTTGACTTATTCACTTGAGAAAATGGCTGGCTATTCCCTCACTCAGAAAATTCTGGACAGCTAGTCAGAAAAAAAGAGAAAATCCAGTCTGATCAACAGTAACTCAGGTTTTGTCTACAACTCTCAATGCCTTGACCAGAGTTCAGTGTGGCTCATACAATTGCAATGCACTGCAAGTCCTTGCTCTAAAATTGGCCCCAACTAAAGCAGGAATTCACAGTCACTTTTGATAAGATTGGTGAGAAATTATGCTAGCCAATATGGGGTCTTCCACAGAGCCAGATTTTCCTCCTAGATCCAGCATGTGCTCATATGGGACTTTAACAGCTTCTCATGATGCCAGTAATTCCTGTCCACCAGATAATTTCAGTCGGCTCCTCTGAAAGTTTTTGAACCCATCTCTGTCATGGCTTGAGATTTCTAATGGCTTCTTGCTTGGACTAAATCACTAGAGGAGAATCCTGTGTGCAGGTACACACAGCAATGAATTCAGGTCTGGTCTGACCCACCAGCAGGCCACAGGGACTTGTCAGCTGTTTGACAAGAGCCCTGGTTGCAGATGGGGAGCTGTAGATCCTCTGGTGTCACTGTGCTGCACTGGGAGCTGTGCTGGCCCCTGTTTGGATGTGGGGGCCCCTCAAGAGCAGTCACTGCACAAGGCACAGGTCAGTGTCCTGCTACAAAAGCATTTGATTGCTTACCTAGGAGCTCAAAAGCACCTCAGACCTCACCCACTGAAGCTGTAAAGATGCAAATCCGAATGCAGATCCAGTGCTTTATCCAGTAGAACCAAAGGACTGGTATATCTAAAGGTTTTATATCACTTCAACAATAAAAATACCAGTTTGGTAGCAATCCCCACCATGCCCCTGAAATAATCTCTGCTTCTTAGTGAATGCATCACAAGTTCTTCATATGCTTTCATTTATTTTTCTTTATTAATTTTTCTCAAAATTTTAAGGACATTATTGTGGAAGAGTATATAAAGAACTTGGGAAATGTCAGATCCTTTGTTGGTCGGTGGATATTGAGCCCTCTCTCACAGCTTTCCAAGTGTCCTGAGGAGGTACCTCTGATACCTTTTGATACCTCAGAGAAAGCAGAACAGCAATGTCATGATGGCAACTGGACTGTTGGGTAAGTGCCCAGCCTGTGTTGCCTCTGGAATTAGCAATCAAAACGAAAGACTCCACACAAAGATGCAGCACTGCCTGTGCTTTGTAACAGGAGCAGGTATCTATTTGTTCCTGGTACCTAAGGGCCTGCTTCTCCACAAATAGACAGGACCGCATTTTCTAGGCACTCTTCATGGGAGTTCTTGATTGAAGGTAGTGCCAGAACAATTTTGTTAACACCTGTCAGTCAAAGGTGTGATTACAAACCAAATATCTTAGATAATGTGCATAGTCTTGGTAACATGCAATACAAACATTTGCAAAACCTAGCATCATGAATTGCTCCAAATATTTGAAGAATAAGTTTAGTAGCTCTGTTGATGGAAGAAATCAGCTAGAAAATCTTGAGCACAATAGTTTAAAGCTTGCTTATGTGTATCTGTAAAAACCTTAATCACACCGTGCACTGCAGTGAAGGTTGCACAATAAATTCAGTAGTAACACTTACTTAAAGCAAATACCTTCATGATACTTCTAAAGGAGAAAAAAATGTGGAAATTAATTTATTCTGATGGTATAGAATTAAAAACAAAACCCTCAGCAAACATTAAACATCTATCTTGAGGATGAAAAGGAGATTGTATTAATCATAATCATATCTGATCTATATCCCCACTCAAAGTAGGGCTAATTTTGTTGATCAGATCTTTATCAAGTTCTCCAGGTATGCAGATGCCACAATCTCTCTGGGCACCAGTTCTGTGGGGAATTTTTTTCTTGTATCTAACTGAAATTTCTCTTGTTGCAACTTTGCTGCCTTTTGACCTCTGCTGTGCACGTCAGAGAAGGGTCTTTCTCCATCACCTTTAGAACAATGAAGCTAAAGGAAACAATTAGATTTCCTATAAGCCTTCTTTTCTCTAGGTTAAACATCTCCTTAACAATGTTGTTGGCCCTCCACTGGACTTGTTCCAATTCTTTCTCATACTAATGGGCACCAAACTGGGCACAGCACCCTCTGTTTGAGCACACTTGTGCCTAAGGCAGAGGAATAATCACATCAGGTAGCTGCACACTGCACTCACTAACACAGCCCAGCATGTGGTTATCATTCCTTGCCCAAAGAGCGCCCCTTATCCCAAATACACCTCTTAGGATCTTTTCCTTCCGGCAAAATCCCATTAAATATGTATCAATGGGAGAGGGGAGAAAAAGAAGGACAAGGGAAATAAAATTTTTCCAAGTACAACTTCCTTTAGGAACACAAAGGCAATGTTAGTAAAGAAGGCTAGATGCCCTTCTGAAGGCATCAGATTTCTTCTCTTCAGAAGTATGGTATCTCTGTTTGCAAACTTGGGCTTACAAATACAATAAATACTAAATCACTTCACTTGTCCAAAATCACAAAATAACTTTATCAAACTGAGAGCCTCAATTACCTAGTTCAGTTTTCAATTCAGACTTCAATGTCACTCTTAATCTAAAAGTAATTCAGATCAGACTGTTCAAAATGTTTCTGTGACTGTTTTTTCTTATTGTCCCACTACTGAAATGTTGGTATGAATACTTTTAGCTTGGAACATAGAAACACACCAACAGCCATGAAAGACTTCCTTCTGAAAAAAAAGTGTTTCATTTTCTTTTAGGTTATTTGTTTTTTCCCTTTGGTAGGCATGCAGCCATTTTTACTAGGCCTCTTCTTGTCACCTTAAATTAAATTCATAAAAATGTCAGAACATGACTGACCAAAATTATTTTCTCATCTACACTGTGGTTCTGTTGGGAACTTTTCCCTAGATGATGCTATTTGAATCTGACTATTGACAATAAATTTATTGTCCGTAGAGTTCCAAATGTGTGATGTCTTTTCCTTCCTTCCTGGCTTCACGCTTGCAACTTTTTCCCTTTCTGAGAAAATATTGCCACCCACAAAACATTTTTCTCCTTTTAGAAGAAATGCTGTGCTTCTACCATAGAAGGGTCACATAAGGTAAGACCTCAGGATGAAAAGTCAGATCAAAGCCATAGCAAGATGGAAGAAGAATCATATTTCAGAAAAATAGTCCATTTCCCTTCCTCAATCTTTGATATATAATTAGTTTTTAGCAACTGAGGTAAGCTGTCATGACTATGTAAACTGCTCTGCCATGAAAAAACAGTCAGATAACTCTTAGCCTACCACGGTAAGTACCAAATATAGAGGTGTTAATAAGAAAAAATTGGTTTAGCATGAACTATTTTGTGTTTTACAAGAATCATATTCTGAAAGCAAGACTACAACAGTGCTTCCAACGTTCATAATTTTATTACAAGTCTCATGATGTTTGGTGTTTTTCCATAAAGCTCCAACTCCTGGAGGCATTTCATTACCTCTGATTCTCAGCTCTCATTCAAAAGCCATGCCTTTAGATCTTGCAGTTGCAGAGAAAATTTTGCAAGTTGGAGCCCCAAAGACCTAAAGCAAAGGTAAAGGCCAAATACTTTTAAATTCAGCTTTTAAGTTAAGTTTAACTGTCTTAGGTTCTGACCTAAGAACTTCTGAGTTTTGAGGCTGACAGTAGACCTGCTATAAAGTTTCTGGATTAAAAATTGTTTAATAAATTCAAATATATTAAATAGTTATGCATATTTTTATATATGTGAACACTTGCAACTATAACTACAAAAATAAATTTTTAGATCTTTATGTTTGCTGCTTCAGATTTAAGTCATATGCTACTGACTGCACAGGTAGAAGTGTCCACAAAAGCAGAGGGGAACAGCCCAAGTATATTTCTATATTTAACAATATAAAATATAGAAATACTAGCAGAATTTTGCATAAAATAATTTTGATAATTGATACTTAATCTGTGCTTGCAGTTTGGTTATTTTTTTAATAGAAAAATTCAATAGCCATGCATCATGATAGGAAAATCTTTTAATTTTGGCTGTGTGCACAGAGTGCAGAGGAATGGCTAAGGAATAGCTGGGGAGGGGTGATGAATAGATTCACTTGAAGTATGTTTTGCAATGTTCTAATTCCTGTTCAGCAAAATGTGATCACAATCATTTGTTTTAATGAAAGGGTTTTACCCCCTTACCACCCAAAAAACCCCAAAAGTTAAAACTCTTGTTATTGGCTCTTGCAGGACTTGTTTTCTGTTCTCCAATAACAGAATAAAAGCAGTACTATGTACCCAAGGTGGTTTGCCATCCAAGAGGAATAATAACCATCAAGAAGCACAAAAAAGCACATGCTTGCAAATGATAAACATGCAGGAATGTGTTTGTCTTCAAATACTAAAACAGTTAGGAAATAACTTTTGATTGAAAAATCCATAAATTACTACAGTGTGTTATTTCAACATTTTTTCAACTGTGTATGTTTATATTATACCAATCAATATTTAACTCAGCTCATGATCCTGCCACATTCTATTTATACTCATGTATCTATATCAGATAAAGGTTTTACAACTATGTGGTGAATTCCAGTCATGCAGTTCTGATTTTTTTTATTTTCTTGAGGAAGTAAGCAAGTGAAGAAGATGTACTGGAATAATAATAATAACAAAAAAGGCTTAAGAACAATTTCTTGCCAGAAATAGAGAAATTCCAATATCTGAGTAGAATTGGTTTCAAACAAAATATATCTCTTCTTTTCTACTGTTTTTTAATACCAATATAATTATAACTTGTTTTTAAAATTGGAATTGTAGTATAGGCAATGCCAAACCAAACAGAGCTGGCTACAGGGTTTTGATCATTTTCTCTGGTACACTCAAAGGTCTACCTACTGTATTTGTTACAATAGCTCCTCAGAGGAAGTCAGAAATGTCATGTTCTTTATACTCATCAAGTTTCACAAACAGCAGTTCAGAAGCTGGATTTTGAATCCCATCACCCTTCTTCTTCCTTCCCCCATGACCTTAAATAAAATGGTCAAAGGGAATATTGTAGCAGAAAACTTCCTTATGTGCATATCTATATATACACATATACACAAATCCATGGGCATATACATAAAAACACTCACAGATACACACACACATGTGTGCACACACCCAGAGGGTGGTTGGACACTGAACAGGCTCCCCAGAGCAGTGGTCACAGCACCAGCCTGACAGAGTTCATGAAGCTTTTGGACAATGCCCCTGGGCACATGGTGTGACTTTTGGGGCTGGTGCTGTGCTAGGAGTTGGACTTTGGTGATCCGTGGGGTCCATTCCAACTCAGAGTATTCTGTCATTCTACGCATAAATGCACCTGCATGCACATACATTTCAGAAAAGGAATATTGTATTTCTGTCCCCAGTGGCTCTGGGAGAGGTGTGGAAGGTGAGATGGGGGCTGCAGCTGGGGGCAGTGAGGATGCACTGTGTGCCAGGCTGCCACCAGAGTCCTCTTTGTGCTGCTCACACCAACCCCTGCAGCAATGACAGACAAAAGCCTCTGAGGTTATCTGTTTGGTGTGAGTGGGATGAAGCTCTTTCCCTTGCTGGGATTCAATCACAGACTCTCAGGTTGTCCCAGCTCTCCCTTGTGGGGGCTCAGGGACTCCAGCATCACAGACAGGATCCCTTTGAAGTCCTGCCTGCAGGCTCTGTGTGGAGCCTGGCTTGCACACCTTGGGATCAAAGCCTTACATGACCATTGCATCCAGGTGCAAACACTGATTCTCTATTTCCCTGCTCTTTTGATTTTGTCTATATGTCTACTGCTTATCTATTTCTCTGTTTTCCATTTTTCCTTATTTTGTTTTGCACTCTCAATATATTAACACACTAAGTTTTGCCCCACTAAACTAAACTTTCCAACTACATTTCCAAGAAGTTAATCCCATTAACTTTTTTATTGTATTTGAAATGGGTTTGCCAAGGAAAGCGTATTGCTGTAATTTATAAATCCACTGCAGCACCTCTAGGAGACAACTGTCTCTATGTTTGGACAGGATATGTTATATGGAAATTGAGAGAGAATTTGTAAGATTTATTTTCCACTATTGAAAGCTATCAAGAACTTAATCTGAAAAAGAGATTATTTCTTTTCTCCCTGTATCCAGTACACAATGTTATAATTTTTTAATAAAGATCATATAGCCTTGGAAAAGCATTTAACAAGCTTCATTGGGATATTAAGTTACAAGCAAAGTTCTTCTATGAAAAATTCTTAAATGTGGAAAATAATTTGGGATTTTGGACAAGCCATGGCTCACTTATTTGAATTTTTTTTATGAAGTTACAAAATAGATGTTGTCCCCAAATACCCTGATCTGCAATGATTAAACTTAGCCTTGTGTGGAGGCCTGGCACAAATCCTTAGCATCATAGCTTAATGATTTATTTTGCTTCGCCCTGAATTTGTCCCTGTTGAAGTCCAAATGTCTTCCAGGGGAGTTGGTTTGGACCATGTAGTCTGTATGTGATAAAAAAATATAAATCTGCTTTGAATAACTGGGGCTGGGTCCAGGGCATGATAGGGCATGGCTGTGTGGGAGTGATGTTAAATGGGTTTTTATGCTCAGATAGGGTGGCCAGAGGATACCCTGAGGTGGAGCTCAGCCCCATTGCCTGCTACCAGAGGACTGGAAAATGGGGCAGAAAGCAGCCTGGTCACTTGTGGGGAAATGCCTCTCACTTGGGTAGAGATCTCTGTAGGAAAGCTGTGCATGGGGTGGCTGCTGGGGAGGGCAGGAGGGAGGGGAAGAGGAGGGCAAATGGAACCCCAGCATGGCTGTGGCTGCAGGGCAGAGCAGATTCCATCTGGGTCACTGGGAACGACCTGCATGGCCCCTCCATGGGAGCCAGGTGCTATTTCAGGGACCCTCAGGATGCATCCAAACTCTAAGGATTCCAGATGCCCTCCATGGGCTCCTACAGGGCCCTGTGCAAGGCACTGATTTGCCATCAGGAATAAGTTTCTTCATTCCCCATCCCTTGAGCTGGATTATGTCATCGTGCCAGGGCATTAACCTATGGCTCGTACATCTAAATATATTTGATTTGGGGTTTTCTTCTCTTCTAATATTACAGCTTTGCCTGGAGTTTATAAATACTCCATTTAAGGAGCTATTTAGCAGTAACAACATTCCTGAGCTCAATCCAAGAACTGAGCTAATTATGGCTCCCCTTCAAAAATCTATTTCCACTCCCCCTCCCAAGGCCTTCTCTCCCCTGTGGTCAAACAGCCTGAAGATAATAAAGTGCAAAAAACTCCTACCTAAATAAACAGAGGAATTAATTGGATACACTGTCACTGACAGATTAGTAAATCCCAGTCTTGCATTACTTATTTATGTGAGTCATCCTGCTGTGTGGAAATATTTGTGTAATACCCTGATTTAGAAGAATTATATTCAAAACCCACAAAACAGGAGGTTTTTTGGCATCTTCCCTAAATAGGATAAGGAAGAGTAACAAGTAATCTGTTTTAACTGCTCATTAGCTGGCTAATGCAACTGGTGATAAATACAAAAAAGAAAGTTTCTGCTCCTGCAACTTCATAACCATTGCATTAATTTTTCACTTTTTCATTCAAGAAAAATCATGTCTTACAGTATCCTTGGAAAAAAGCCTTCTCTGTTTATAGGCAGTGCAATTCCACATTCTTGGTATATGGAACACCAAATGTCCGGGGATAGCCAGCATCCTGGCAGAGTGCCATGCATCTTATTATGTAGTAGGAGAGCCAAATTTCTTCCTGCACAGTATGTCTATAAATAAATTGCTTCTTCCCAAGCAATTACATAGAAGCATTTTTCCAACCAGCATGCAAATACAGGATTTTTTCTTACTGCAAGTAATAGCCAATTTATATTAGTTTAAGGTCAGAATTATTTTAACAATTATATTGAAAATGCCTTTTCCTGAGCTTGCACAGGGATGCAAAAAAATGCAATAAAATTTTTCTTTAAATGACATTTCTTCCCTTGTAAGGATCTGGCATAAAGAAGCTGTCCTTCAGCTGTCTGTAGTTGAAGTGTTATATGCACATTTCAGCAGGTCTGGTAAAGGCTGACACTGCATTCAGCCCGTAGCTGCTTTGGGGTATTTGTGCAGTTTATTTACACAATGCCTAGAAAAAATAATCTCATCATTTATATTGGTGGCTGTAAGATACTAGAAAATAAATTGGCATTTTGTGATTCTTGATCTAAAATCTGGATGTCAGCAAACTGTCATTGAGCTCCTCATTTCTCGCTCTTATTCAGAGCACATGGCTGTATTTTTGTGGGCTTGACTCATCAGGTTATTGAAACAATGCAGGCAGGAGGTTAGGAAATCTTCATCTGGCTGCTTTGGTAACTTAAATTTATTAAAACAATCAGTCTTAGAAAGCTTTTCAATCAGATTGGCATTGCACCACATCACCTCTTTCAGAAGTGAGAACCAAAAGGAAATTATAGTGGTACCACCCTGTTGAACTTCAAATATTGACAAAATTAGAACACTCCAATATGCAAAGTGTATGTTATTGTGTGACTTCCTTTTATTACACATGGAATGTCTTAGAAACCATGGGGAGACAAGGACTTTCTTTTGTTCCTTCCACATCTCCAGTCATCATCTAGAGTAATTACGTAGTGTATTTACAACTTTTCAGCTTTTTAAAAGGTTTTTTGAGAATGAATGATTGCAAGCTACCTTTCTCTGTTCCTCTTTTGTAACAAAATTTACATTTTTTGACCCTTTAACTTCCTTCTTCTTCCATTATGAAAACTCTTTATACACTTAAATTGTATCTCCCATTCAGAACTTCTTCCATAAGGAAATGTTTGCAGCAGTGGCATCCCATATGGTAAAAGAAGAATAAAAAAACTTTTTATCAGAACTAGAAAATAAATTCCTTTAGATTCAGTATTAAAAACAAGAGCTTGGCAAAAATGCTGACTATATTATTAAGCAGTGTATGGAATTAATATATTTCTTGTGAGTAGTTTCTCATGAAAACTGGTATTTTTTCATGAATTTTGATCTAGTGTGTGCAGCGTAGTTTCTCTGTAGCTTCATCTGTGCCTCCCACTTTGAATGGGAGCCAGAAAGGTGTCATAGATAGCATTAAGTGGGCCATCTTTCCTTAAGACAAAGTATGTTCTTAAATAATAAATGATCCTGGCAAGTTGTTTATTACCAGCAGTTAATGATCTGTTTATTAGTTAAAGTCTGTGGCTGTTAACACTCTAACAAATCAGTTCACTCTGTTAAACATCAATTTTGAGTACATTATTGGTATTAACCATACAACGAACTAAAACTGTTGCAGACAGTTGATTTTATTGCTGTGGCAGAATTGTATAATGGGAGGCAAAGGTGTTCAGTAGGGTACTGCTGCAGATAGATTAGGTTACATTTGTTTGTATTGGTTAGCAACTGACTTTTATCCACAGCGAGTGTGTATTCTCTTTTCCCAAATGTCTCTCAAGCAATTTAAAGTCCTACATGCTCTAATTTCTGTGTTTTTTAAGAGTGTAAGAATTACTTTTGTATCTGCACGTATATTTTGAAAAAAAAAAAAATGAATTGGTGGCTTAAAAATTAACTTCTGGAAGGTGTGTGTGATGAATAGCTTGCTTAAAAAAAGTTTAAAAAAAAAAGCTCAGAAATGAAATACTGCTAACACTGCTTGTTTGCCTGAGCAATTGGCAGTAGATCAACTGGTTTTCCAGACTAGTTGCAGCTACTGGGAGGAACAGAGACAGAGTTTAAAGATTCTGGTGTCAGCTCGGCATTAAGCTGTGCTTACATCATGTTAAAATCCCACAAGCATCTTCAAAAAAAATAAGAAGACCTGGGATATTAGGTGATCTTGATGAGAACACTTGGTCTTGAGTGGAATGGTGCTCTACAAGGTTTTGGCTCTGCCTAGTCCCAAACCATAAAATGCATGGATTGCAATTTTGCATCTGATCAGGAAACAAAGCTGTAAAAGTAGGTTCACTCCTAGGGCTCAAGTAGTGGTAATAAGTCTGGCAAGGCTGCATAAATAGGTGTGAGAATTACATTCCAACCCACAAATTCAAGAGTTCAGATCTGTTCTTTCAATTTTGGCCCACTTCTCATAAAAGGTAGCTCTAAATACTTTCAGCATTTAGAAGTAATCCACTGATACATTGGCAGAGAGGAACCCCCAAAAGCTTTACTCTAAAATGCATAAAAAATACTTTTCTCCAATTTGCTTGACAACTAAATTATTTTTAGGGTTGTTTCTTTGACAGATTAATCGAACAGATCCAAAACCTTGTATGAGCCCAGTATTATTTCTCTCCTTTCTGGAGGGGCTGATTCAAATTTCATTTAATTAATTTCATTTGATTCATTTGAATTCAGTTGAATTCAGCTACAACCAGCATAGTTAAACCAGAAATCCGTGGTTCATAGCACTTAGCTAGTGCAAAGGCTATCTCAAAATAGTATTTAAAATTAAATGACACTAACATTATATTGATAATCTACAACTTGCTTGGGGCAGAAAACATTACTGGGGAACGTGTTGTACCACCACAACTGTAGCTGTGGTCTAAAAGGTCAGTACAGAACAAGAATTCAGTAACAAAACTGGCACTTTGGACCCTGAACAGGAGGATGTCTAGCAGAGCTTTCTGTAAAGGTATTAAAGTGTTCAGCTCTTTTCATGTTTGCCAACCAATTTTAATGCCCTGTTGAAGGAGGAATAGGAGGACCTGTGGTTTACACCCAGTGTCAACAGCAAGGTAATTTCCCTAAGAGTAAGTACTGCTTTCCTGAGAGTTTTAATTACCCTCGAGATCCTGTGGTTTCCATCCAGACTTGCAATTAGCCAGTTATCCCACAGGAAGGTATTTGCAATGTAATCTGAATTAAAACCTAATCCAACGCCTGTTAAAACCAAAGCTAATGTAGATTTGCTGAAATTCTCTCTCTGTCTGTTTGTTGCCAGTTTACCTTGTTTAGGGGCTTGAGCTGCTGCAGCCTCCCTGTCACTCAGGGTCACCTACCCTGCTTCAGAGCAGTCCTAGAAAACAAAGCAGCAAGAGAGTGGAAGGAGGACAGCTCAGCTCTCACCCTGGCTAGGCAGTGACACAAACTTTCCCATTTGCCTTTGGGAACACCAAATCACATTCTAATCTTGCAAAAAAATGCAGATTTTATAAACCGGTGCTATAGAAATGATCGTAACTGAAGTCATGTTGCTCCCTGTAGCCCGTGAGGATTACTGCCTGCAAGTTCCTGCAGCTGGCATTCTGAGTTTGTGTGCATTATAAACACAAGTTCAGACATATCCAAGGAAATCTGTGCTGGTTGCTGTATGAGTGGATTGTTGGTGCTATAAATTTGAATGCACTGACACTTTCTTCTTGCCTGAAATGTAGTGATAGCTATATATGTTAGCATGTGTTTTTATATTAAAGTCCTGTGTAGGATGGCATGAATGCTAAATGTGTTTTCATTTACTGAATGCCTTTTACTGTCCCTTACTCTGCCCTGTTTAGAGTGCCACCGAGCAATGAGTGGTTTTAACAGGAAAACCTCTGAGTTGTTTCTGGTAGCATGTATTTTTTCTTATCAATGCATCACTCTGCATCACTCTGAAAAATGCAGCCTACCGCCAAAACAATAGACTTTTCCTGTACTTTTACTTTTCTTCAATCTGTAAGAGCAAGGCTCCATTTGAGTCCTTTTAAATTAATATTGTGAATGACACATCAGAGAAGAGTGTGTATTTTACCAGTCAGGCGTGAGGGTGTTTGAAATCAGCCTTCAGTTTGAAGTGACAGACAGCAGCCAGACTAACAGCACAGGGAGGGTGAGAGGGAAGTTGTGTAGGATGGACAGGTCAATGGGACTCAAGCAACCCACAGGAAAGGAAATACTAAAATTATGCAACTTGATGTCCCATGCTTCTTTCTCTTTAAGAACAATGTCTATATTATTGCAGTCACTCTCAGCACAGAATTCCTCTACATGCAGTAAGCAGGTAGAAAATTCAAATGCATTTTCAGAATCTTATATTTTCAATGGCTAGATTTTCTTATCTGGATTTTAATGGAGAGACAGCACCAGTTCAATGATTTCAGAATAAGTGTGTTGGTGGAATTGCTGTGCACAGCCTAACTCTGGTATTGCTTAAGAGTGAATGTTTCAATTTTCCTCCTTGAGCCTTGTTTGAGACTGCACAACATGCAACACAACCAAGTGTGGAATATAGCCCAGAAAATTTAAGACACTGACTGAGGACTGTTTGTGTATCACTCCCCCTTTGAGGACAGAGCAAGCAAAGGGCATGTCAAGCTAATGCTTTTGTTAACCACAGCCAGTTCTGAAGTCAAGGCATTCTGTGGATCAGAAAGTCAGATTTCTTTCAACATAGCTCTTTCCAGAACTTGATGCTCATGTTTAAATCATTTTAGAATTAGGAATCCAGTTGTTGGGCCAGAGTATAGACTAGGGAATATTTGTACAAAATATTTAAAGTTGTTCTCTGGTTTCCCTGGATCCTGCTAATGTTTCAACATGGACCAGTCTCTTTTTGCTGAAATAGGGCAAGCTGAGGTTAGGAAAACCTAAAATTAGTGGGATTTAAACTCTAATGGCTAGACTAAAGCATTAGTCATCTGATGACTGATGCCTTAAGATGTCTTTGTGAAGAAAATACTTTTCAATCAAAAGAAATCAAAACACTGCACTACTTGCTTTAGGCAGACTGAGAATATGTGTGTGTATTGGAAAACTGGTTGAGTTGCAAAGGTTCTGAAAGTTATCCCAAACTTTTAAAAGTTTTGTCTTATGTATTTTACAAAATGAATATACACAGGAACTTCACATGACACTAGTCATGGGTTGTGCAATATTTAAAGATGCACAAGTAGATAACCTTTCAGATAGAGTACCAAATTAGTGATGAAAATGGGTAGATGTTGCTGTCACTAATTGCTGTTTCAAATCCATCTCCACACCCTGTTCAAAACAGCAAATTTTGTAACCAGCCTGAAATTCAAAGGTTTGGAAAGGAAAACTTTCTACAGACAGTTATTGTGAGCGCTGTTATTGAGCTAAAATTTGGTGTTCTGAAAACATCTGCAGTCTCAGTGGGACTTTTACTCCTAAGTGGAATGCCTTCGCTTATTTTTGGATCACTTATTAATAAGAAGTGGTAGAAGCCCACAGCTCACTTTAAAGGAAGCCTGCTCTGTGAACTGTGGTATCTCTCTAGGATTATGAAGGGAAAAGATCTGCAACTCACTCTCCTCTTCAAGCAGTGCAGATGCTCACTGTACACATAATAATATAGCTGAAAGACTCAAAACAGCCCCAGTAAAAAACATTTTCCATGAGAAAATTAAGAGTAGATCAGAGTGTTCTATAAATTCACATTCTTTATGCACTGACATTCCTTGGTTAGATCTTTCCTAAAATACCTTATGTCCACTGGATTTTCTCAAAAAATGGTAGCAAATACATGTTTACTACCCTGAGGCTAAGCCGCAGTGAAGAACTGGCCCAAGAAATGCATATATCCATCCATCCATCCATCCATCCATCCATCCATCCATCCATCCATCCATCCACCCATCCATCCATTGTTTTGAGCACATTTAATCCTCAAATCAGTTGCTAATGTATGTTGATGTATCGACTGCAAGAGGCAGAATGGGGAAAGAGTTATTATTCCCTCTCCCTGAGAATATTTACCAATGGCAACAGGATTCATCCTCACTCCCAAAAGCATCTTGTGCCACATCAGCACAGAAATAAAGAGGATACTATCAATAAAACTTCTGAGAAAGGAAACATCCCTGACTTTTGGCTCCTGTATCGTGTTCTCTGCTCAGTTCCTAGTCCGGAATTTCATCTAACTACACAGCATGCTGACCTCTTGAAACAGGCATCAGGCCCAGAATATGATCTTTCATATCTTATTAAAACTTTGGAACAAATCCATCAAAAAACCTCTGAATTTACATTTTCATTAAAAAAAAAAAAAACTGAGTTCCCTTCAGAAACAAAAGTTTGAAGACTAGGCTGTGAGAAAGCAGTGCATAGGAATTAGAAAGAAAATAGAAACCCAAAGGCAAAGTGTCTAGAGACAGCTGGAAATGGATAAATACTGGCATAATATTCCTGATTCATAGGAGCAGAAGACATACTTGTTGCTCCAAAATATTGTATAATCCCAAATTATGAAAAAAAAAAACCCTGTCTCATTAGATGGGATTCAAAGTGTAAAAGGTACATGATGCAAACTTTCAGCTAAAGGTGAACATGCATCACAGAAGTTCAAAAATCTAGTTCTGGTTAGTTTGGGATTAGATGGTTAGTTGGGAAGAAAATAACCATAAATTAATTCAGACCTCAAGTTAAACGTATCTAAATTTAATATTTTCTGGAGGCTTTCAGAAAAGTGTCAAAACACTTAAGTATATCAATATTGCAAATAAAATTGTCTTTAGAAATACTAAAAAGAAACAAATCCAAACATAATATAAACACAACTTTTTAGTTCTGTCATCTAGTGGTTTGAGTCTTGTGTTGAGTTCTACAAATGATCTTTGCAGGAAACAGGCAATTTTTGCCTAAATTAGAACACAAATGAGGATGTGGTTTACTGACAGCAAGATAGAGACATAGATTAAAGTTGAGAACATTAGTAGGTAAATACAATAACTCTTCCACTCCAGTTGCTTCATTGGATGATGTTTTTCACCTAATGTAAGCACTGATCACTGAAACAGATGATAATTATATTTATTTCAATGGTATTATCAAAACATCATCTAACCAAGATAGTATTTCTGTAGTTCCTTCTGGCATATTTGCCTCGCCTACTTCAAATCTGTTACCCTTTATTATATATTTATCCACTATAGATTTGTTGGTTTTATTTTTGTACTTTTGACCTTCATTACTAATACTATTTCCTGGATTTATAAAAAATGCAAATGATATGTATTCATGATATGTATCTGACACACTTCATTAAAAAAAGTGGCTTCAGTCATATAGTGTTTGGAAATGATAATGTGACTTTTAGCTGGAAGATACTCTCTATTTCACTTCTGATTCAAAATCACTGGCAAGTACCAAGCAGAATTCCACAGGTGTGGGATTGGGCTCCAGTTCTAGTTCCACCATGGTAAACACTGTTAGATTAGACTACAGTCATATCCACAACTCTAAATCTCCTGAAAACCATGAAAGTCTGGACATACATCATGTGCATGGTACAGAAAACAATGCAGTAGCTGTCTTTTTGTACAGTTGATTTATTTATTTTTAAGGCTGACTTTGTTGCTCTAACTCCCTTGCAAAGACTTTTGAGGTTCTTTGCATTACAAATGAAAAGTTACTTTGGGTGCAACCTCCAGAACCTTTTCAGAGAAAGGAGAGGTTCTGGTGGCATTATGTATTTACACTTTATACTACAGAGAAGACCTTTAGCCAATGTAATAATGCCTGGGTGGGATGATAAATGCTGGCCACATACAATTCCCATTGATTTGTAGCTGTGTGTGCTCAGGAGCTGTTGTGGTTTAAAATCCAGTGTGGTACATGATGATCCAAAAATTTAGTTCAGTTATTGGAAAAAGGTAAATGAACAATAGAAGTCTTCATCTGATTTATGTTTATCAGTTGGGAAAATGGTCCTTTGGTTTTTAGTTTGCTTTTTTAAAATTACTCAACTTATAATAGCACGAATCCTGGCATAGCAAGTGATTTAATAGCGCAAAGATAAAGAGCACAAATTATGCACAGTGTTTGTAGGGAACAGATACACAGATCTCCCTCTCCACCATTACGTGTGACTGTATGTATAACATGGGGAATTAGGGTTAGCTCATCCTTACAGAGAAAATTAAAGTGCTAATAGGTTAGAGTAAAGCCATCTTGTCTGGAAGCTGGTAAGCACACTGCCATAGTATGTTCAGTTTCCAGAAGAAATGTTGGCTACTGGCTGTACTGTGATTGAGAAGCACTTTGTAAACCTGGGTCAGTCATGGGTGTGCAACAGAGCCACTATGTCAGCCTCTCCAGCACTTCCCTTGGAATGAATGTTTCCTTAATGTAGATGTCCAGATCATCCCACTTTCCTGACCTTGAATGGGTTTGATCACAGTATCTTTGAGTAAAGAAAATCACTCAAACTGCTTTTGATGGGAAAAAAAGCTTCCAAGTACCAAGGCAACCTCCTGTTGACTCCTGCCATTGCAGCCAAGGACCCAAAGTGTATTCCCATTGTCCCCTTGCAAAGGTGCACTATGTCAAAAGATTCTCCTTTGCAACAATCTGCTCAGTTTGGATGCATATTTCTCTGTTAAGATGAAAAGTCTTTTCTTGCTGAGTCATTGATGTCATATATCCTCATTCGCCAAGTATGCTGTTAGCTGGAATACATATGAAACCTGCAAAAAAATCTCATTGGCCTTTGTTCAAATTCACGGAAACCTACAAGAGATCTTACTTTCTCCACTAGCTTGTATCAAATCAGACTGAACCCGTACCAGCTTTTAAATTGCTACAGCATCTGATTTGTCTATAACAAAATTTGTCTATGTTGACTCATTACAATTCTGAAAAAAAATCACCTCTGACCACTAACAAAGGGGGTAGTGTATCTTGAGAACTCTGTGTATGACTAACTGACATATACAATAAATACAAATGTTACTACAGTAACAGATTGAAATTATATAGTTCATTTAAACCTTTTTCCAACTTCAGCTGAGTCCCCGCTAAAGCACACAGGAAATAAACACATTGAGCTGTCTGGCACCAGGCAACTATCCAGGTCCTGCTCTGTCTAGCACTGTGCTAGGCTTATCCATCTAATCAACATTAGGAGGTTTATTTATGTCAGACAGATATATTAGTAATAAATGAATTTATTCAGTAGCTTGGTGGATTTATACGTGTACAAAATCATTTTAGTTTAAGCACACTTAAAACTGAGTGACTCCACTACTTTTATGGGCTGTATCCTGAAGCCCTTAGCACATTCTAGCCTCCTCTTCACAAGAAAAAAAAAAAAATACAACCCAAACCACACAACGCTCGCCCCCCCCCCCCCCCCCGACACACACTAAAAAAAGCCCAAAACAAAAAACCAAAACACATCACCAAAACAAAACACTAATTGAAGTCAATGGAATGTTTACTGGAGCAAAAACTGCAAAAGACTTAAGAACTGGTGAAATGCAAGTGAACATGAAGCTAGCAAAGTGGCATTTCAAAGGGTAGTGGTATGTTTATATACTTTGTATGCAATATTCCGTGTATAAAAGTCTGTTTCAATTTTTAAAGCCCAAGATAGTTTGTAGAGGAGAAACAGCTGACGGAATTCAGAAGGGATATCTGCGTTTTCTTCATCACACCTATTTGTACTTTAGACAGACTTTGTTTTAAGGCATTAATTTGACATGCGAGTCAGGTCTGTGCTACGTTGAAGACTGTTTTCACTGATTCCTCTGTTGTTTTTTAGAAAACAGGACTGAGAATTCTCTTAGTGCTAAGGTTTATCCATTTCAATCAGACAGTGAGTGGCACATTCCCACCTCATTCGCAGTTTTTAATTCCAATTGCTTTTGAAATGTCCCTTTTCCTTCCCCCCTTTATGCTGCCACTTGAAAGTTGAAATGCAGCAAGAATGTAACGTTAGGTGCCAGTTTTCTGAATTACAGGGTGACTGCTTTAGCTGATCCCAAAAAGCAAGTGTCTTTTTATACCGCATAAAAGCCTGAAATGTTTACATATCAAAAGGCTATAGGCCAATTTCTGTCAAAATTATACATGAAGTTAAGCAGTACAAGCAATTTATTTAAACACTAGTCATTGTAGAAAAATTCAAAACCATATGCTCTTTTAGCAGTTTTTCACAAATGCATTTGACCCATGACTTGGCAAGACATGCATGCTTCATAATTTACTCTAAATTTCAAATCCTCTTGACATTTAAATAAAAGATCTTCATTAATAAAGTTTATATGAATGAAAACTTTAGAAGCTGATATTGTTAGAGGGAAGCTTTCAGAAAAAACCCAACCGCTTTTCTGCCTCGTTTTCAAATGACTGACTCTCCTAATCAGTTCAAGATAAGTTTATTCTGGGAACAAATTACGGTAATTTCGCATTGTATGACTTTTATACTTTTTTTTTTTCCTGGTGAAGCAATGATGCAATCAATTTGAAACAAACGTGGGTGAGCGCTGCAGGGTGATGGCATTTCTAAGTGAGAGATGTGCCGCGAAGCGCCCGTTCTCCGCCGCTCATCCCCAAGCCCCCGGTTCAGCCCGCGTTGCCCCTGGCGTGGGGCGGGAGCCGCAGCCGGACCCGCTGCTCACGGCGAGCCCGGGCCTTGCCGAGCCGTGCCGTGCCGGGGTGCCCCGTGCCGAGCGGTGCCGTGCCGGGCCGTGCCGTGCCGGGGTGCCCCGTGCTGTGCCGTGCCGGGCCGGGCCGGGCCGAGCTGGGGTGCCCCGGGCCCCTCCCGGCCGGCAGCCCCGGTACCGTTCCAGCCGGCCAAAGGCTCCGCCGGGAAGGCGGTGGGTGCGTTTTGCATCCCCGGAATTGTTCTTTAATGTATTAAAATAAAAGAAAAAAATATGTCCGTTTTCTCCAAGCGCATTTTCATAGACTTGTGTATGGTGATTGCTTTGTATGGAATCGTGTTTGGGTAATAATATTGAAAATCAGCGCGGTGTTTACCGTATTTCATGCCTAACAGCTTGCTCTGCCCAGCGCTATGCTCCTCTTTAGATCCCTCTTTCAACCCATGCTGTGACCACCCTCCCGTAACAAACAATTGCTTAGCAACACTATGCAGCACAATTTGCTTGTGTTTCATTTGTTATTACAATTTCACCCCGACATTGTGCGACAACTGATTGTTTGTTAAACACAATTTTCCGTTTGCCAGGTTAGCGAAGAGCGCACGGGAAATGAGAAACTCCGAGAGCGGGTTTTGCCAAGCGGGTATCAAAACCGGGGGTTTCACGGCAAAACGACTCACTCTAATACAAAACAAAACAAAGTAAAAGAGACCTTCCTCACTGGGGGAACAAGTTATTTAGAAAATATAATTTTTAAATTAAGAATAAAGGTAGGCGTTATAGCATGGTGGATCATCCGTCAGGGGAGCAGAAAACTCTTGGGGAAGCCGAGCGTCCGTCCGGCCCGGGCCGTGTGTGCTCCGCCAGCGCCGCGGCCCCTCCGGTGCCCACGCGTGTCCCGCGGTGCTGACACCACCTGGGAGAAGCCGGACAGCCATGGACATGAACCCTGACGCCAGTGATGCTGAACACCCGAGAAGCCGGGTGTCCCCACTGAGGGTGTCCCCAACGAGGGTGTCCCCACGGCAGGAGCGGGCTCTGGGGCTCACCCGGGTTGTTCCCCGAGGGGCGGCAGTCCCGGCTGAGCGCTGTCCCCGCCGCCCCGAGCCCCCGGGATGCTCCTGACGGGCCGATGCGGAGCAGAGCGGGCCGTGCCCCGCTGCCGGCTCTCCCGGGACCCCGAGCCCCGCAGGCCGCCCGAGGGATGCTGCGGCGCATTGCTGCAGAGCCGCCGAGGACGTGGAGGAGCATCCCGATGGCGGCATTAAGCAGGCGCTGCTCTGCATGCAGCGTGACCGGCTGCACTCAGGGAATTACTGACCAAAAAACCCCGACAAACCGAAACTCCCTCTCCGAGCCCACCCTCAAACAAACAAAAAAAATTAAACAAAACTCTCAAAATATCAACAGAAAAAAAAATTTCTCAAATCTAACCAAAAACCCGCCGAACCCTCTGTCAAATACTTTCACTTTCCATCAAATTTGAAAAACTTGCACGAAGTTCAGGTCTAAATGCCAAAGGCGTAAAGAAATGGTTAGGCAGATAAATTGAAGCAAAAACCGATGCAGCTAATTAAACACATTGCGAAGTATCAACAAAGCGAGAATTTAGTTTTGGCATTCTTTTTTTTAACGCTTATACAAGTCTTTCGCTGTAAATACGTTTCAAATCATTCTCAGGTGCGGTTTTAAATCCTGGAATATAGAGGAAAGAAAGGCTAAAGATAAAGTGCAAGTAAGCGCTAACGAGGATATTCTTTGTTGAGGAAAAATAATGTGTTCCTCGTAAACGGACTCTAATGGCTTGTTTTCATTTCATGCGTACAATTTCCTACCTTCTTTGATGGAGAGTTGATGGGGTAAATAGTCTAATCTTATTCAGTTCACCTCCTGTGGATTCCCAGGGACAGTCGTGACAGACGAAGTATTCTGCAAATCACAAGAGCCAGCTACCAGGAGAGCCAAACCTCTTAATAGCAAGAGTTTTAGAGATTTAAAATTTGTCCATTTAAAAATTCATAGAACATGCAAAATATAAAGTTCTCTGCATCATTGCAACTTTATGGCCTTTGTTTTCTAAGCTAGATAATTAAAGATTGAAAAGAAAAGAAATAGGCACCAAGACAGATCAGAAATAAATTGGGATACCTACCACACCCGGGGATTTGAGACAGCACTGGTCTTTAACGTTTGCGTCTCTTGGCTTGTATTAAAAATAGAAGGTGGTACCTGTCTGAATCTGTTAAAAAAGAAAAAAAGAAAGAAAGAAAGAAAGAAAACAGAGAGATAGAAATTTACAATATTCATGTGTCCTTGTTCCGCCAGGTGACCTAGGAAAATAGTAAAAATAAAATAGTTCAGTTACTCAGTGAAGACGTTGTTGCTTCACTGCATAAACCTTAAATCACAGAAACACATACTCTTCAGTGCCCGCTCAGTCCTCCGAGCCGGGGACACAAGATTCAAATCGTGCTACAGAAACACTTGGAGTGGGGGCGCGTTGCATGTTTATGTGGCAGTTTATTTTTTTTTTTTTTTAAGTGCTTCTTAAGCAGTTCGAAGCATAAATAATGAATCTGAGCCTTAGACAGAGGAAATCGCACCCACTAATGTGAACTAACACTACCAAAGTAGGCGCATAATAGACAAGACTAGGAGCTGCTAACCACTTCTACACAATGGCATTAATAAGATTAACCTGGGCAATTAGCCGGTGCAGCAGAGATCAAGCCTAAATCTGGGGCCTTTCTAAAAAGCCCACTAATGGAAAGGATTACGTTAATTTCATTAATTCTCAATACACAGACTTGGGCTGCTTTCACTCCTTTGTGTAACCCCCACCTCTTCTCCACCAAAAAAGGGGAGAAAAAAAAATCAAATCTGGTTTTGTTTGTCATCTGCATATTACCAGGAACTAAATCCAGGATGACGTCGCCTGGGTATAAAAAAGGGAAGAGGTTCAGATGGATTATACTCCGAGCAGCCCTCTGGGTTGAGATCAGTAAACAGGCGAGAGTTGAGGGGGGAAAGTTCCAGGGGTGGATCCTGCGCACACGCACACACACCGCACACGCGCGCACAGACACACACGCACACTCTGCCCGCAAGCTGCCCTCGGAAAAGGCTCTTTTCTTTTCGCTCCGATCCCTTTTTCAAATTTATCCGAAAAGTTTCGATTTCGCGTCCTTCCAGCCTCTTCCCCCCCCCTTCCCCGGCCACCACCTACCCTCCCTCCCGCCCTCCTCCCTCCCTCCCCCGGCCGGTCCCCGCCGCCCTGCCCCGCACGCTTTGGGGCATGCCTGTGAGCATGTTCAGCATCGACAATATCCTGGCGGCCAGACCTCGCTGCAAGGACTCGGTGCTGCTGCCCCCGAGCGCCGCGCCCGTCGTTTTCCCCAGCCTCCACGGGGACTCGCTCTACGGCAGCGCCTCCGACTACGGCGGATTTTACTCCCGGGGGGTGGCTCCCGCCTCCGCGCTGCCGCCGGCCGTCACTGGATCCCGGCTCGGCTACAACAACTACTACTACGGGCAGCTGCATGTGCCCGCGTCCCCCGTGGGCCCTTCGTGCTGCGGGGCCGTGCCGCCGCTGGGCGCTCAGCAGTGTTCCTGCGTGCCCCCCGCAGGTAAGGCGGCCCCCGTGGGACGGGACGGGCCGGGATGGGACGGGCCGGGCCCCCTTTGTTCCCGCAGCCCGGGGCCCGAGCGGTGGCGGGGAGCTGGCGGCCCGCGGGAGAGCGGCCGGGCGGCGGGAGGGGGCAATTTCTGTTCGGGATGGGACGGGACAGGAGTGGGGGGAAGCAGCGATCTCATGCAAAGCCTATCGTCGACTCGTCTGTCTGTCCGTAGGTTACGAGGGCACTGGGTCAGTCCTGATGTCCCCTGTTCCCCATCAGATGTTGCCCTACATGAACGTGGGCACTTTGTCCCGGACGGAGCTGCAGTTACTGAATCAGCTGCACTGCAGGCGAAAAAGGCGGCACCGGACTATCTTCACTGACGAGCAGCTGGAAGCGCTGGAAAACCTCTTCCAGGAAACGAAATACCCAGATGTGGGCACGAGGGAACAGCTGGCCAGAAGGGTGCACTTAAGAGAGGAAAAAGTGGAGGTACTTTGCTTTCTTTTTCCTTCAACCCTCCCATTCGCACTCAAAGGCGCCCGAGCCGGATGTATCGCGGTGCGGCTCCAGCCCGGCTCTGCCAGCGGAGCCGCTTTGCGGGGGCAGAGGGAAAGTTCTTTATTCTTTCCAAGTGCCCTTCCTTGGGCCGGCCGACCGAGCCTGTCCCAGGGCTGTGAGGGATTGTCGGCCGGCGGCTGTGCCTCCTGAAGGCGCCCGGCCGGTCCCACCCGAGCGGCTGTTTCCCCCGCCTCCCTCCGTCTGTCTGTCCGTCCGTCTGTCCGAGCCCGGCCGCCCACGCCGGCCCCGGCAGGGCTCCTGAGGGGCTGAGGTCAGCTGCGGGTTTGCACAGTTTTATTTTTATTTTTCCCTCTAATAATTTAATTTCTTAACGCAACAGGTTTGGTTCAAAAACCGCCGGGCGAAGTGGAGGAGGCAAAAGCGATCGTCTTCGGAGGAATCAGAAAACGCACAAAAGTGGAATAAAGCGTCTAAAACGTCACCGGAGAAGAGACAAGAGGACGGGAAAAGTGACTTGGACTCTGACAGCTGATACTTCTAAGTGGGGGGGACATTTCCCGTGGACTGTCGGACACGCTCCAGAGGATGCTACTAATCTTGCACAAGATCTGCCTTGTTGGAGGGGGAAAATATCTGTATATAATGTACAATGCCCCGAGCTAATTCCGTGTAAATAAAATGTGTTGCGGACGTGTTGCACAGGTAGACGGCGGCGCGTTTGTTCAATCTGCGCCGCGGGGAGAGGGAGAGAGCGGGACAAGGGAGCGGGGAGCGGCGGTGTGCGGATCCCCGGGAGCAGGGCGGCCTCGCCGGGCAGTCCCGTGTTGGGGTGCGGCGTCGGTGTGAGAGCCGGCGGAGCGCAGCGCTGGCGGGCCCGCTCTCCGCAGCCCGGGCAGCGATGGTGGGTCTCGCACCGGGGGGAAGCGGCCGAGGCCCAGCCAGGCAGCCCGGTACGGGATCAGCCCGCTAGGAGCCCGAGGAGGCCGGGAGCGAACCCCGTTCTCCTCCCGAGGGCCGCCCGCGGCAGTCCGGCCCCGCCCGCTTCTCCCGGCCGGGAGCGCTGCGGCTCCTCTGCCCCGGCTCTCCCGCCCCGGCTGCCCCCGCCTCGGCCACCGTGCCCTTGGGAACACCAGCAGGCAAAGCAAACCCGGCCCCACACTTGTTGGCTCTGCCCCGTCTCCCTGAGCTTTCCTCATCTCCCTGCGGCTGAGCCTTGTTGGGTTTCCAAAGCGTTCGTCTTTGACCCTCGTTTGAGAAACCGTCTCTCTTCAGCGGTGCTTAAAGTTGTTGTTAATAAATTTTAGACATTATCAGATGGATTGCACTCAAGGGGAGTACGACCCCTTGTGTGCTGCTTTTTTTCGGGTGTTTCAGAGGAAGTTGCTAATGGAAGTTTTCTCCCCTTTGAGGCAGCACCTTTGCAATTACGAAAGCAGTGACAGCCTGGTCTCGTTTTACTCTTCCCTCTGCGAGGGCCTCGTAGTTGAGTCGTCTATTCCCCCCTTAAAATTCACGTTCGTTTTCCTTTTGCTTTTTTCCCTGTGACTCTCCAGCTCAGAGCTTATCATTTCAGAGAGGAACCACGGCGGCTTCCCCATGGTGTGTTTAGGAAGATCCTCTTTCGTTGTTTAAAAGACTGTTCATAAAGTTAAAACAAATAACCTGAAAGTGTAAAGCCAATTCAGACGATCTCTGGCCCGACAACTTCAGGCTGTGCCTTTCATTCAAAGTTAAGTGGTAGTGAGCTGATTTTTCTTAATTATGGCCAATGTCTAAACTCACCTGTATCTATTAAATCTCACCTAGTTTAGACCAATTGTTTTTTCAAATATGCTCATCATTACTTCAAGTGACACAAGAAAGCATCAGGTGCTGTGTTGCTTGCCTTTTTCCTATTTTTTCGTGATGTATCCTTGTTTTTGTGGGTGTTATAACACGGTGCATACTGCAGGTGTTAGTGTGATAGAGCCAGTCTTAGTACCTGTCTGCTCAGGCGACTTTTTAATGTCAGTGTTTCCACATAGATGAGGTATCTCATTCTGAGCGACCTCTCACCACGCCAAGATGTAGGAACAGCTGCTGAGGAAGCAATTCAGCATGGTTTGGTGTGAGCCACTCCTTCAGGGGGCTAAGAGTTTCACAGCTACTGCTGGCTTGACGAAAAAGAAATTCAGCCTCTCGTTCCTCGGTGCAGCAAAGGAGGAAGGGTAAAAGCAAATGGATTCCTCTTCTTGGATGGTTTGGTTTTATGGAGCTATTGCATTTTGGAGATTCCACCCTGTTGCTATGGATGCATATTTGACCTCTGTAAATTATATTGAATTACAACACAACAGCACTAAAAATTAGTTCTTAAATTGCTGAAAATTAGATTTGAAGTGTTTTGTTATGTTCTATGCAGGAAGTCTTGCTGAGTGGATTTTTAATGTCATCACGTCTGTATTTAGTCATTGTTAGGTCTTAAAATGCATACTTAATTTGCAAATAAAAGCTAGGTCTAAAGAGAATATTGCCCAAGACTTTACAAATGCTTATATATTTGTGTTATTTCCATGTGTAAATATCCCTACTGCCACAATAGGATCTTGGTAAGGTTTTGTTTTATTTTGTATTTTTTAATGATAATTTTGGGAAGTCACTATTAAAGATTTTAGCTTGCATAGTGGAATGTAGGAGTTAAACTAGATCTGGGTTTGTAAAAAGTGGGATTTAAAAACATTTTTGATTACCAATAGGAGTTACCTAAAGTTGCAGTACATGTCTCTAAAGAAACTTAGACTTTTCCAGTGGGAGCAATGGTTCCAGTTGTGACCCACAGAAGCTCCAGGTATCCAAACATGCCAGTTAATGGATTTATTAAGAACTGTTTGTTCTGTGGAAGCATGGGATGTGATGTAAGAATCAAAAATTTGTATTGCAAAACACAGTTTCTATCCATGGAATTGTGATGAATCACCTCTGATTTCTTTAAAATACCATTGTACCTTTGTCTGTGTTAATTTTTGAGTTTTCCATAAACTCTTTATTACGATAAGCTTGATCTTGCAGTCAAAGGAATCTAGTTTTATTACTACATGTACGTGTAGATCTACTGAAGTTAATAATATGACTTTAAAATCGAATTGAAAAGCAATTTTAATCTTGACCTAAAAGCTTAACCTTACTTACTAAAAATGGTGTTTGTGCCATTAATAGGAGTAGCTGTCTCATTGTTTTTCTCACTGGTGTTTGTTGAAAACCTAGAAGTTTCATTCTCTCTTTTTAGCCTACAAAATGAGATTCTGTGCAGTATGGAAGTCTGATAGTGAAAAAGTAGTGAGAAGTTTGCATGGAAAGGATCAAGAAAGTTGAAAACTAAATTATTGAAAACATGAGGGGGATTGTAATAAGAAGATCTCTCACTCACTTGTGCTGTTTTGTTGGCATATTCAATTTCTAGATGTCTGTCTGGATTTTTATTTTAGGAGGATTCCTACATGCCAAAATGCAAATGCCACGTAGCAGCTTTCATTATTTTCTCTTTCTGTTCATGCAGTAGGAATAAATCAAAGCAAGGAACCTGAATATGTGCTATGTTCCAGCAGGTTCAGATCTAACAAAGGGGCTTTGAAAGAGTTGTTTGTGGTTCTGTTTGTTAACACTTGTCTAAAAAGTAGACCAAAGCAGAATTTAAAAAAAAAAAATTGGCCAGTTTTTTCTGTATCTCCTCCATGGCAACTTAGAACCTTGTATCTTGGGCAAACATTCTCAGAAGATTGGATGGGGCTGAAATGTTTTGTATTGCTCATGCTACTGAGGCACTGTCTAGGTTTTACAACTTGAGTTCAGCTTCTTGCTGTCTTACTAATTCTCTATGAAATGTTGGACTTCTTTCTTTCTTTCTAAATTTCTGTCTGTAGAATGAATAATATTCCTCTCAGATCTCACAAGGGAGTTAGGTTGAGTGGGGGATTATAAGAAGAAACGTAAGCTACTTTGGAGGTTCACCACTGTAGTGCAGACTTATTCCAGATAATGCTGTGCATTATAGGAGTAATAACTGAATAATTATACAAAAGGTGCATACACCAAATAAATCTCTCTGACACCAAGCTGGCTTAGGTTACAAAATTCTATTGCAAGGGAATGGTGGGGAGAGCAATGTGTAGTAAGGGTCCAATGCAGAAGTTTTCTTCTGTACAGAGGCAGACTTAGTAATCTGATGTGCTCTCTTCACTGTGCCATCTGCCTTTAGATAGCAGAATTTATACTTCTATTACTACTCTATTAACTATATTTATTTCTGTAGTTCTTGTTTTAATGAGTAATGCTGGACAGCAGAGGTCAGAATTTTTTTTGCTTGACATGAAGTGATTTATTATCAGCTGGGAATCTGGACTTTTTTTACCTTTCAGTTTTACTAATACTTGAGTGAACTGTTTTTGAGCTTTACTATAATGGGATCCTGGGAATATAAACCATGCAAACTCTTTCTTACACATGACTTGTGAAGCAAACATTTGGATTAGTGGAAGTTATAAAAAAATGCAACATTAAGGTGAGTTCATATTTTTTGTGCTCCATCTGCATTTATTGGTTCACTGGGATTAAACACTGTGGAGCATAAAGGAACAAAATCCTAAAGAGTTTTTGTTTTGTATTTTGACCCCTAGGGTTTTATTCCATTTATACTTTATGCTTTCCTACTTCAGGGACCTGGTGAGCCTGGACTCAACCTAGACAGAAAAGTTTAGTCAAATTACCTTGTTTTTCTGGAGTTGCCGTTTACCCTGATTTGATTGGAGTCTGTTACACAAAGGTAAAAATTACAGCTACAATGGTTTGGATTGTAAGAAATTAATGCAACTTTAAAGTGGCATATCTCTATAAAAGTGTCTGACAACTTTAAATACAGAAACCTGTATCTGGAGAATTCAAATTTAAAATAAAAAAAAAAAAGGAATCATACTTATTACACTTTTGTATTCAGGATAGAGTAGATGTCTATAGACAGATACATGTGTATAGATACATACATGTGTCCTATATCCCTCAAGACATAGACAGAACTTAAAGACACAACTGAACAGAACAATAATGGAGCAAGAGAAAGGCCAGGAAACTTGTTAAAGCATAGAATTACCTAGAGTTGAATGTTGAAAGTTACTTTTCCTTTGTCTTCTAAATGATGTCTGAATACTCATGTTTGCATTTCTTTTCTACTCCTTGCAGGCTTATATTGGAGATTTGGAGTTTTTACCTCCAAAGACATCAAACACGTGTGGAAGCCTAGAAGTTATAGTCATTCCTTTGTATTATATCCAGGAAAACAGTCTTCCCCCAAAACTCTAAGCACTGAAATCCCACCAGAGTTTAATTTAGTTGTTTATACAAACACATTATTATTATTATTATTATTATTATTATTATTATTATTATTATTATTATTATTATTATTATTATTATTATTATTATTGTTGTTGTTGTTGTTGTTATCATCATCATCATTATTATTATTATTAGCCTTTCTAAGGCAATGTTTGCTACCCAGTGACTGCAGATTGCTTTCTTAACAGCCTGTGTTGGGTTTTTCTTGTTCACTATACCATGGAAAAAGGGACAATTTTGGTGGAATGTACCCCCCTTACTCAGGATTCAACCATCTTCTTCATCAGGCTGCCTGCAGAGCTTCTTCTCCCCGTGCTGTCCTGGGTGGGTGCATCTGTGGGCATGGCAGGCTTAGCATGCACTATTCCTGGGGAAAAAGGGATGGAGAGCCAGACTGATGGTGTCAGTTCAGTGGTTTGGTTTGGAGGGAAGCATCTCAGACTGAGCTGCAAACCACAGCACTGGAACGAGCTGCTGAGCTCAAGGATGAGAGCATCTGAGGCTGGCATCCCTCGTGACTCAAAGGTGTCACAAGTGTGGAACCTGGCCATAACTGTATTTATTTCCTTATCTGGGGGCTTTGGCAAACTTTTCAGAGTGAATTTTCAGAGTGATCCCGAGGTGGGAAGCTGCTGTTTCTCCATTTTGCTGTTGGAAGTGCTGAGGTGCCTCTTTCTCTGGGGGACACACAAGAAGTCTTTGGCACAGTGTGGGGAAGCAGAAGTGATGACATTTTTTCACTGGTGGATTTCAATGCCATCACCATGTTTTCCTGTTATCCTGCTGGAAATTTGACTTTTCTGGTGAAAATAAGAAAATAAGGCCTTTGTGGTTGATGTAATTATATATATAATCTCACTTGGTTCATAAACAAATTACATGTATTTTTGCTATGTCCATGAACCCAAATTGAAGGCTAAATTAATGAAAGATGAGTGAATAAAGGTACAATATGGTTTGGGTGTATGGAAGACATATTTTAAAAAGCCACAAAATCAGAGACCTAACCCTCTTTTTTTGCACACCCAAAAACTCTTGCTGAGTGTTGCATGTGCAAGGAATGCAGTGCCAGCAGAGAGCAAGTAACTTTCTTTGGAAATGGAAATGGAAAAGAGTTATTTTTATGCCAAATTTTACCCCACAGTGGATAATTACAGCCAAGTTGTAAACCCCTTAAAAGCAATAAGGCACCAGTATAATGAAACACATAACTGAAATTTACTGTACTTGTGTAGATTGTAAGCTTACTTTTGAATATTTAGTGTTCAATTTCTAAAATCTGTAGTGTTCACAGAGGGCTTATAAGTGCCAGAATTTTGATTAACTGTCTCAAATAAACTACTGCTATTGTTATCACTATAAATCTCCCTAACCTAAGAACCTCAAAGAGGTTGAGATTTTCTGTGGAAAGTGTAATTATTTAGAAGGGCATGAACCCAACACCCTTTTATTTGGAGCTTCCTGGCATTATACAGAAAGTCTCAGGCTTTATTTACATCAGTTATTAGGTCTAATTTGTTTAATATTACTTTTTCATCAGTTTTATACTGTGTTTATCATGCACAATTTTAGAACATACTGTGTTTTCCTTTCAGTTGGCCCTAATGGTACAGAGACAGCTCTTCACAGTGAAACTTGTTCACTTGAGACTCCTCTAGCCTGGTTGAAGGGATGATGTGGAAGCCTGACCCAAAACCTTTGTGAATTAGTGAGAAACTTTTTTCTAAAGCTGATGATATTTCCCACTGACACCAATGGATGTGGTCACTCTGCAAGGGGATCAGTGAATTGAGGGCATTAATCCCTGGTCAAAAAGGAACAGTGATTATGGGACAGAACCATGCAGGAAGGGATCATTAGAAATCCCAGGGGAGCTTTCTCTCCTTAAAATTCTCTCTAGGTATCCTGCTCTGATTTGTTCAGCCAAAGTGGCCCTGCCCACCTTTGTACAGGTGCAGCTCTAAAGGCAGAAATGTGTTTCTGTCACTGAAGTCACTGCAGTCAGTACTGCTGTTGATGGAATAAGCTTACTCTTGTATCTGGATTCATGCTAAAAGTTTCAGTGAGATACTTTGAAAGGTAAAAGCCACCTCCACTGAAATAATTACACAAACACAACACAGTCTTTAAATGAGCAGTAATATTGTTAACAAGTTCTTCCTTGATATAGAAGTAGATGTTTTCCATGCAATGAGGCTTGACTAGGGATATTAGGCTCTCAGAAACTGTGTTAAGCTTCTCTCCACCAGCATAAAGGCAAGATAAAAGTTTGATACCTATCACTCCTGGCCTTAAAGGAACATCTGATTTACCAGATGTTTAAGAAAACCCAGAACAGTGTTCCTGAATTGCAAAGCAGCTGTGTTTTTCTCTGCTCACATATTCATTGGCACAGCTGCTTCAGATATCTGGGCATCTAAATTATTCTGACATCAGAAAAAAACCCTGAAACAGGGACTGATTATGGCCATATTGCTTATGACAGTTTAATGCTTTGGCTGACTGATCACTGGGGAAACTGTTCAGTCACCAGGCACGTTGCAGCTAAGAGGTAAGTAGAATTCATGTTGAGCACTAAGAGCTAGGACATTAGGTGCTCCAGAGTCATTCTTTCTAATATCAGTCTCTTTGAAGTAGCTGTCTTAGGAACAGAAGCAGTTTCCATTTCAGCTTCACAGCCTTTTGGGTTGCATGCTGAAAATTTTGGTATTGATTAGATGGATCTCAGATGGCTATAGAATTAAAACAAAAAAGCAAAAAATAATAAATTAGATGTTAAAAATAGTCTAAGGAAGTATATTAATTTGTGTCTTTTGAATTTATGTACATTTTTGCTGTTCTTCTCTCAACTTCCTGTCTTGATTGTTTTAAAATCAACTGGACATTTTATTAATGCTTGGGTAGTACTTTGGAGCCAGTCTATTCTTGCCAATAAATTGATTTGCTTTTTTAAAATAACTTTTGGATCAGCACATAGTAGAAACACAACTGTCACAGAAAAGTATCTGAGAACATTTTTGGAGAAAGCAGATCTAGGGAGTACAATCTAATCTTCACCTCTGGAAGTAGATCACATGAACTGGAAACAGTTCTTCAGTCTGCATTGCCAAGTGACTCTTGGCCCTGCATGAAAAAGAGAGAAAAGCAGGCAAGAGCCACATTCCCCTACTTTTCCAAATCAACTAGATGCAAACTCAGTAAATCTGTCAGGGGCTGTGAGAGGAATTGGCCCACAAATATAGCTAATAACAGCTTTTGAAGATCCTAATTGAGGATTAAAACCTTTTAAGGTTTGATTGAAATTATGTTTGTACAACTGAAATTTTAAGATATTTTAAAAAATAATATGAGATACACTTCTTGTTTATTTTTGGAACAAAAAAATTGAAAATCACCGTTGTTTGTAGACCATCATGTATTTTTGTTTGGGTTTATTTATTTTTACAAACTCTTACTGGCAGTCCTGTTCTTGTTGAAGCATAAATTCTGAAGGCAATTTAAACTTAACAAAAGCCTTCTGATCTGTTTTAGAAACCTGTTTCTTTCTTATAGCTCATGGTTGTGCACGTGAGACAATCAAATGGTGGAGTTCCATATAAGTGAATAATCTTTGGTATAGAGGTGTCTTTTGGGCAGAAAAAAAAAATCTATGGAAAGTTATGCTATGGTTGATGATGCATGACTTACAGATTGTACTTGCAAGGACTGAGGTACTTCTTAACCTCTTTCAGCAGGTTTTAGCTCATACCTGGCAGATACAAAGTGGAATCCAAAAAGAACAATGAAGTATTTAAAATACTCATGAGGCCCAGAGGGGAGGCTCCAGGCTGAAGCCTCACTGAGAGAGGTCAGCTAAAGACTGAAATGAAAAATATTGCTAATATACTCAGCACAAATTGGGACTGAGGAGTACAGTTTAGTGGATAGGAGACTAGTATGGGAGTAAGAGAAGAGAATTTATCTGCAGTTCTGCTGTTAGAAGCTCTGAATGCCTACTATCTCAGCTGGGCCAGATATGTTTCCATCTGTAAAATGGAAACCATTCAATATGATATACATAGATACCAAGTGCTGTGTACTGTTTCTCCATCACAGTTCTTTCTGAGCAACTGGTTTCCTCTATTTACTCCAGACAGAGACATGTTTTAGGTTGGAAAATAAAAATATTTAGATAGGTTTGTAATACCAGATCAAAGAGGTTCTTGAGAAGGAAATGCTGCACAACCAGATTTAACCTCTCTTGCCCCACCAGCAGTAGGCTGATAGGTTTGTAAATTAGAGGTCACTTTCCCCTCTGACATATTATTTAAAATCCGTTCTGAAGAAAGGATAAAACAATTTAGGTCGTATCAAGAAGGCATCTGAGTAAGGATGAGATGCCAAGGAAAAAATATGTGTGCCCTCTGTCAAATACTTTGCACTTCTAGGGGAGCGACAGCATACAGGCTGTAGAAGAAGACATTGGAAGAGTAAAGGGGGAACAGAAGCGTATAAATCCATGGGGTTTTTCAAAGTGTCAGCTTGAAACTGTTTCTTTTCTGAACTGTTTCTAATGAGTATTTTAAGAGAGGGATGGATCTGAAGGATTTATCACCTGTCCTCGTCTGGCAATGCAGAAAATTATGAGTTTGACATCTTCATGATCTGTATCTGGGTGTGACATTTTTACTTTAGTGTGTATGCCTATATTTGCATTTACAAGGACAACAGTTTTTCTTTCAGTGTTGTCAGCATCCCACTGAGAGGTCTTCTAGAGCATAGTTACCAAATGTGCTTGTAATCACTAACAGCAAGATAAATGCTACTGTTACACATTGTAATTTCATTAATTTGATAAAATCTGTTTTGGCTTGTCACTTGCTCCCTACCAAAATAAATTACAAGGCTGTAATGCTCCACTGTGGTAAGTGGATACCCACTTCATGGCAGGTGCTGAGCTGAGCTGAGAATTATGGCAACCTCAAAGCTCCTGTTTGGAGTGACAGTGTTTAATCTGTTAGTATTGTAATAGCGTGGAGGTTCTGCACCTGAATCACCAATGTGTTTTATCTAAGTAAGATGACCCTTACTGCAGGAATTGTTGTCCAATGTTGACCAATATTGTTGACCAATGTTTTCCCCCATCCCCTCTCTCCTCCCAGAAAGGACAATAGCTAAGAGCAGCAGGGTTATAAAGGGAATAAATAAGCTTTTTGGGCTGACTACAGGGCAGCTTTGTGAAATGGATGGGATCTCACAAGGATTGGTGTAAGTGACCCTCCAGTCACCCATGCTCTGGAGCAGCTCGGTGCTTGATCCAGAGCAGGAGACCCAGCAGCTGGGATTTGGCCAAACGTTGTTGCTTGCTGACCCTGCTCCTGCCATTGCTGTGTCCTTTGCAGCAACAGCAGGAGATCAGCCCCATTCCATTTGGGGACTTCCTCATGCCAGAGAAATCCCTAAGGAAGCAATTAAACTGCAACAAGCTTCGTAGTAACTTGCATTTTGGCCTGTGATCTAACTTTGCAACTCATGATTAAAAACTAGGTGGAATACGGCTGATTTTTTCCTAACAGTAAGGAGACTTACATGGTTAACATTTTATTCCTACATCTTGAGTTGCTACAAACATTGTAAAGATTATAAATGAGATTTGTAAACACAAGTTATTTATGCAGCAAAACATAAATACATGCCTAGATTAGGTCAGCTGGCAAAAATTATCAGTACTCATTATTGCTATTTAACTTTATGGAGTGACCTAAATATCTTACAGAGCAGACACAATAAAGAAATTTATTCTTGAAATGCTGCTGCTCATTAGGGACTCAATGTGGGAGAGAACTGCTTGTGTTCCCCTCACAGAATATCTGAGGTACCTCAGGTGTGGGCTTGCAGCATCTCTTTAGCACGTCTTCCCTCATAATGTCTCGTACATGATTCATATCAGTGGAAATTTTAATCTATCCTTTGCATTTGTGTGTCTTCTGGTGGCCAGAAGGACAGTTTCAATCTGACAAAGAATACTCTTGTGCATTTATAGAATACAGTTTTTAGGGGATTTTTACTTTAACACATCTGTGTATTGAATGTTTTACTTCTGTTACCAGCAGTTATTTACCTGAGATAGGGAAAGTGACTGGGGAAGGGGGAAACCAAGGGTGTTCTTGAAAAAAAAGTCTTCATGTCTCCATGACAAGTATGTCCTGGTGGAAGGCAGACTGCCTGTATCAGCTTTCACCAAGAGAGAGGAAAAATGGGAATACCCTGAGTGCTTTGTCCTTTCATTGTCAGCACCATACAAGTGCAGTTGGAAGTTAGCACTGTGTCAAGTTTCAGTCTGTTTCTGGTTTGCAGACCTTTAGCTTGTGTACATTTCCAGCAATGTCAAGGATTTTCTGCATGTCTTTTTAAAAAATTATTTAATCTTCCCTGTTTGTTTCCCCAGGTATACCTGTTTGCTCTCAACCAGCTTATAAAGTTTTATTTTGTGTAAGTCTGGCAAGAGAAGAGGGGAGCTTGAAATGTAAAAAGTAATTTGTGATTTAGTGTGCATCCCTCTGGTCAGATTAGCTACTGTTGGAGTTTTTCTTATATCCAGGCAGTTGAAAGTGAAAGGACAGAATTAATAATGACAAATTTCACCTCCTCTGAAAGCTGGTCTGTATATGAGCATGTTCAGAATGGTTACTCTTGCATTAATTGAAAGGCATGACTTTCCATAGCTGCATTTTATTGTTGCATTTACATAAATGTTGCATGTGCTGGAAATCTCATGCTGATTTCTGACAAGAACAAATCTTCTCTAAGTGGGACATTTTGGTTTCATCAACAGTAGTTGCTCCTAAAAACAAGCCTAAAGGATGTTGGTTGTGGTTACAGAACTCAACTTGTGTTCTGAGATACTCTTCCAAATTTTGCAGTGGTCCAAATCCACATCTCTCTCTTCTCAGATGATGGAGCTCCAGAAATGGGTATGATCTGGCCTAAAAGGCCATGTTTGGCACAGTGCTTGCTCATTTAATTTCTTCTGCCCCAAACCACTTCAGTGAGGTTCAGCTTACTCATGAGAGATATTCTATCCCTGTGGTGGAGAAATTCACCAACTTCTGATGTGGAACAGACAGAGAAAGCCAAATGCCAAAATGTGTTTGTATAAATACATACACTGGTGTGGTGATCCCTTTGTAAACATCTGTACTTGAGAACCTTGTTGGATTTTGAAAGCTCCTTGGAGAACACGGGGAAGGATCTTTAACAGAACTCTAGCTTGCAAGACAAACAAACATTGCAAGCAAAAATATTTTTTGGTACTTTTTGAGAAATTGCATAATTTGCCTTAATCTAGAATTTTAGGTAAAACAAGCAATTCAACAATACGAACAATTCTACAGGACAGGAATATATATTTCAGTTGAGCTACCACAGGCTATTTTTAGAAGTTTTAGCTATATTTTAAAGTTCAGTTACCTTGGGTTTATTATCTTAGTTGATAGTTAGATCACAGTGTCAGTGTGAAGTGGTTTTGTGAAGCACTGAATATTTCCTCTGTAGGCTGGTGGGACTCAAAAGTCTTTCATTCCCCTTTATTGAATCATGACATTACACTGTGCCAGTCAGTGGGCTTTGCAGACAGATTCTGCTCACATTTCAGCAAGGGCAGTGGATGTCAATGGTGCACCAAAACTGCTTCTTTCAAAGGGTCCTTTCAATGGCAAAGGTAATACTGTTGGAACAGGTGCATTCAGTTATGCTCAGTTTTTAAACTCAAAATTTGCAATAATGATGTGTTTGAGAGTTTTTCAAGAGCTGAGGTGGAGTTAGGTTTGTTTGGCAAGACTGTTAAAACTCTAGCAGTGTCACAGCAGTTACTTATGAGCATGAGTGTCCGCTCAGAGCTGACCCAGCTCTGTCAATAGGTCTCCTCTGCCACATGGTTATTGTCACTTTCTGCAGGTCCTGGAGATCTCTTGATTAAATCCTGACATGCCAGGTTGAGTAGCTTTCGAGAGCTGAAGCAATGACAGCAAAATGGAAGGGATATACGGCATGCATTTTTTTCCTGCATTCACTACATGATTTTACACGTGGAGAAGCAAAGGGGAATATCACTGCAGTCAGAGGAGTTGAACTTGACAAAGTCATCAGTTCTTGGCTCCTGTTCATGTTCTTGCTCTGCAGAGTGCTTTTGCCAGCTTTAACAAACACAGAAGCTCACTATGGAAGCACACTGTGGGTGCATTTATTTTTGTTTCACTTTTCTGCAAATAGGAAAAGAGCCATGGCAGTTTTTAGCTTTAGACAGGAAGACCCTAACCTAATGATTTTGAGGAACACGGACCTGATCCGTGGCTCTGGGGTTGTTTTCTGTTAATGTCACAGCAGCATTCAGTAGCTGCAGCTCACAGCAGACAATGCCAGGCTTCTGTAACAACAGAATGAAAAGAGAAGAGGAAATTGTGGCATGGAGTCTCCTGGTATGCTTAGCAATCTTTGTTTCTCACTAAAAACCAAAAATAGTGTCTTAAAAATGGTCAGCGCAGTTTCAAATTGGGATATTAGCCAAAAAGTCAGCCTCTTTGGTGGTGAAGGTAATGCTCCTGTAGTCTAATGCTAAACTTTGTGCGTGTTGTAGACAGGGTGAACTTCCTGAGAATGTATTGCAATGAAGAAGGGTGCATGTTTTAAAGGGTGGTGATGGGATAAAGTGCAACCAAGAATATTTCTACCTACACAATACAGACACAGGGCATAAATTACATACAATCTCTCATATGCACAATTTTGAGCCCATGTATTTGGAGATATGGTAGAGGCCCACACTAATAGTTGCTCATATTTAATATACATCTCAATCTGTACATCTACACAACTTCAGTTGGTCTGTGAGGGGAATCTGAAAAGAGAAATTAAACTTACAGAAAAAGTTCAACAAACTATTAGAGTTGGAAGGAAATTGAAATAATGGAATTCTCTTTTTCACGTACATATACTTGTAGAAGATATGCTAGAACATGCTATGCTTCTATGCTCCACTAGAAATAGCAAAAATTGTCCTGTTAATTGGAAAACAACCACTGGGTTTGTGTTCTGTTGTGTGGCATGCAGGTCAGTGTAAAAGTAAAGTGAGTGCTGTGCCTTGGAAAGAATTGCAGTTTTGAAGGATAGGTCCTGCATGCTCATTTTTGGTTTTGGCATTTAATGCCTTCCTGTCATTCAAATATGTGGGAGGAATCCAATGTCAAAATCTTCACTGTGTATGATATATAATTTCTCTCTTGTGTTTCAGTGGGAGGAACATCAGACCCCAAAATGATTATGTGTCTACTCATAAAGAATACATCACTGCATATTTTAATGTCAGTTGTGGGAAATGCAGATGGGGTAAAGTATTGTTGTCACCTTTCCCCCTACTGAGTTTCTGCTTGTGTTTTTCTATGTACTCTTACAGGAAGCCAACAACCCAGAACTTCATTTCTGTGTCTGGAGCTTTGGTCCTGGCCAAAGCAGACCTCTAGAGATTAACATGTCCCAGGAATTCAGAATCCCAGTCCAGATCTTGGTCAAAAGAATGAAACCTAGGGTTTGTGAATAGAGATTTTTATACTTGAAACAACATGCAAGACATCTTGAAAATTTCCCATTATGCTAAGTAAGAACATGTCCATTTCACAGTTGGAAAAATAGAGCCATGGGGAGGGTAAAGGCCGGTCACACTTCACAACAAGTCAGTGGCAAAATTTATGGAAGCCTAGGTCTCTAGAGCTCTGTGATTCTTAAAAGCAATTGGGTTCAGCAATTTACATCCTTTCTGTGTTAACTGTATTATCAAAGATGGTGACAGCTTAAATTTGGGTGCCATTTATAGAATGAATCCTGAAGTGACAAGAAATAAAGCAGAGGAAGTGACAAGAAATAAAGTGAGAGATGCTGTGTTGGATATGAGATGAATACTCTGCATGCCAGCAGCAGGACTGCAGTGAGCCAGCCGGTCCTTCTCTCAGGTTTCTCTGGCTAGCACTTGCACACACCTTGAGGATGTTGGCTCTTCCAGCAAATGATGCTAGAGAGCTTATGGACCACAATACAGCTTGGGCAGGCTCTATGTCTGTTTGCATTGCTCCTGATGCTGAAGCATGCCCAGAGCAGCAGAATGGAGAGGAAAGAAAGCATCCCTGCCCTTGTGGGCTCTGGACTTTATCCTGTGCTTTGTCTGGGTTCAGCTCCCTTCCACAGAGCACTGCCTTGTGGTTTCTGTCTGTGTTTGGTCTTAGACACAAATATCATTCATGGCTCCCCAAGGCAGGGCCAGGCAGGGCCAAAATCTGTCCTGTGCCTCCCTGCACCTTGTTTAAAACAGGGGTTCTAAACAAGTTTTGTGGGGGAGTCCAAAGCCTATTAGAAAGAAATGAAAGCCTTACATCAGCTTCAGGGGGGTTTGGATCAGGCCTTGCATGTCTTTTCTTACTCCTAGTGCAGTCTCTGGGATTTTTGCCAGGGATTCATTGGGAATAGTTTGGCTTCACTGTGACCAGGACTGGGTCCAAGATGAGCATACACAAGGGGAATGAACAGTCCTTTCAAAAATTTTTAATTCCCTCTCAAGGCTCCACAGCAATGCAAAATGGTGTAAAGCAACACAAATAACTACATATCCTAGGAACAGAGATGAGAATTCTAAGCACATGCAGTTTTATTGAATGTTATCAAGGCTTCCTAGTAGTTAATTTGATTAAATGGAGCTCCCTGAATGTTCTTTCTTTAAAAGTGATTTACAAAGTGTTTTAACATGAGGAGTTTCCAAAAGCACTTGGATGTCAAAGAAGAGCTATTAATCTTTATATTAGCATTCTGAAAAACAGCATGTGTTCCTTGATTAGTTGATATTTGTTTGCATTCTTCTTTCCTACAGAGGATTATCACTTTGACCTTTTTAAACATACTGTAGTTCTTTAACATTTAGGAGTTAAATATTTTCATGGTTATAAACTGGCATTAATCTGGTTTTCACTGGTGCAAATAAGGATTGAAGCCCACAAAGAATTCTGAAAACCCTCAGATGTTCTAATAATGTTTATCTCATGAAACACATTAGTGACCTAGCTAGCATGCCATATGCTTGATCATCTTGGACAAGTCACACTGGGGCCAATCCTGGCCAGCTCTTGCCCATGTTGATTGTGTAACTGATTTCAGCAGGTCTGATCAAGTGAGATGAAGGATTTCTGCCTCCTGCCTTTGCTGAAAAGGGGCTCAGGCAGGATTGGCCCAGTGGGCAGATTATGGGTTTTCCCTTGCAATGCAGATACGTGTCTTTCATGATTTTACATAAATGTGAAGTATGCTCTCTAAACAGAAAAGTAAGAGACACTAATTTATGTGTGGTTTACTTCTGTTTTGTGGTGGGTTTCAACTGTACCTTGGGTGTGTATTCCTTCTTGATATTTCTGCTCTGTGTGTGTGTGCAATCAAGAAGTCCCATAAGCTGACACAGCATTAGACTGGTGACACTTTCAGTCTCTTGGGACAGAGAGTGGGGTTGGAAGTTATAAACAGCAGAGGTCCTGGGCACTATGAAGCAGGAGCAAAAATAAATATCATAAAGATTCATTAAAAAGGGCATATTTGATGAAATTCCAGCAGAAACTGGAAGACCACATGACAGAAATTAATAGCCAAGTTAGTCCAGAGCTTCTGCACATGCAGTTATTCCAAAATAAATTAAAAAGTACCAGTCTTGGTTGCCATGGTTAGGACTGTTGGTATGTTGCTTTGACTTTTTCAGTGTCATTAATTTGGCTCTTTTGTCAGGTGAGAATCCCTAAATTAAACATTGCTTTGGATTGCTTCATAATACTTCTGCTATGACAGAAAGAGAAGAAAAAAGAAACCACTCAATTAAGGATCTGCTGCCTGTTATAGTTCTGACATCATGTGAAAGAAGACATCATGGACCCTTTGCCTATTTTGCTAATCAATATTGTGGGATTTCCCCATTCTTCATTAATAATTTGGATTTTGGAGAGCCCAGTCATAATGGAAGCCCTAGAACAATGGCAGTATCTTCAGGTGCAGCTGAACACTGGATCCTTGCAGCCCCTTGCAATCTTCCCCAAGGCCATCAGAGCTGCAGCTGGAAACTGCAGTACCTGCAGCTAGGCTGGCAGAGGGTGAGGGGATGGGCCACAAGTAATATCCCTTTCTTTGATTATGCAAAGGAACTCTGCTAGATATTTTGCATTTTTAAGTGTGTTTCTTGGTTATGCTTCAGGCCTTTGCTGTGTAAGTCTATTTCCCTTTCTCTCCGTTTGTCTGCCCAGCTCTGTTTCTTGGTGTGTGATTTTCTTTGTCTGCCTTCTTGTTTGAATTCTAGTTGCCACTACTCTGCTGTGTCCTAACTTCTGGCTTTTGGCCATCTCAACTCTTGTATGATCTTCTGACTTTGTATTTCATATACCTCAGCCATAATGTATTTCTTTCTTAACCTTCCTGCCTTCCTGTCTTCATTCTCAAATATTAGATACGTTAAATCTGCATACAAATTTATACATGCACATAAATTGGGAAGATAGATGATTATTAGAGTGTGGAACTTGAAAATAAGTAACACGTGCTTTTCCCACCCTTGTAGGGAAATTTAGGTGGTTTGTGTTAGCACACTAGCTTATATTTGGTTAAAATAAGCACTTTACCTAACCCATCGACCCTAGTCCCAATCCCTGTTCCCTGGAGGATTTGGTTTGGCTTGGCAAATATTGTACAAAGGGGTAATCGGCTCCCCTCTGCCAGTAGACTGCTGCCTGAGTCTGATAGTCATCTACTTAACTGGCTTTCATGAAGTGCAGAAATGCATGTTGGGCTGGGCCTGCTAATGGTGCATAGAGTTTTTCCTGTAGTAAGCCCTAACACATTTTTAACAAAGTTTGAAGATTGTTATTTTTTGCAGAGCATTTGTGCAGACAGCTAAGTAATGGTGGGTGAATTCCCACATCCCCAAATTTAGGCTGGAATTTTCTACACCCAAACCCCTTTGCTTTGGCTGCAAGGCAGTAATACTGCACATTACAACTGGTCCTGTAGAGTCTGGAAAACTTTTGGTATGCTGCCACAAATCCCACAGCCTTTTGGCTGACCCATCGCTGCCTATGCACAGCAGGGATAGCCAGCTTTTGTATAGGAGCCACTGTATTCCCAAGGAGGTATTTTGGCCAGACCAGATACAGCCAGTTTATGCACTTGAGTTTTAGAAACTTTCCAGACCCCATCTGCACACTGTTTCCCTTCCTTTCCCCTCTCCAAAGAGCACCACCAGCCATGTGGCTGGCTGGTTGAGGTTGCCTGCAGTGGTGCTGTGGGCCACCTTTTGCCACTGGGCTGCCACTTGACATTCATGATCTGCATGAGCTGTTCTTGCAGGGTGCCCATGGCTGCAGCGTGCAAAAGCTTCCTCTCACAGCTAGCTTTACTCCAGTGTGACAAAAACAGCCTGATGCCATATGGGATATTCATTCACACTAGGAATCTAGTACTGTGTCTTGCCTGTCACTTAATTAGCTGTTATTTATTTTAATAGAATGCATAATGCAAGGAATTATTTTTGTTTAAGGGACTTAAGTTGACTTAAAGCCATAGGGAGGAGGAAAAATCCCCACATATACAAGAAGTAATAAAGTGCTTTTGTTTTCCTAAAATTATTGCTATTTGAAGTCCAATGTGCCAGATCTGGAATATTGCAGTAAAGGTTGCACTGGGATTTCACAGTTATTTACTAGGTGATTATTTAGAGTCACTTTCTTTTTAGTCAGTTGTAACATTTTACTTTTTTGGGGCTTGACTGGGATATGGGATCACACTTGGTTCTAGCTGGGTTGCAGTAATCTCTGTGTGACGTGGAGCCAGAAAGACCTATAATAGCAGCTGTTGCTTTCATTAAAACCATTATAAAGGTCTATTTGTGGTGTCCCCAAAAATAATTCTGATAATTGGTTGTTAATTTTAATTACTCACCAGTTGAATATCTCGATAGGAGAAACAGGTATACATGCCCAGTTAAACAAAATAAACACATATTCAGTAATAAATGGACATTTGGGTAACATGTTAAATGTAATAATACTGTGCAGTGATGATTAATTTATAATCTTCATCAAATCAGTGGAAGCAGGATATGGTTAATATGATGTCATTGTTTAGATAGCCCTTTTAATGACTTATTTATATACGTATGTTCAGTGTTACAAGGTGGTGAGTCGACACTTGTTAGTATTGGGCAAGCTGCATGATCCACTGGTGAAGCTGCTTTTCAGGCAGAAGGTGCACAGTGCCTTCAAGTTCTTGTTTCACTCTGACCTCCAGGCCCTCAGCACGACCAGAGCAAAGCAAGCTCCCTAAACTTCCCCACATTGCCAGGAGCAGCAGCCACAGGGTGCATGGCTGTCATGTTCAAACAGAAATAAAATATAACCAGAAAATGTTGCTATCTCCCTGGGGGCACAATGTAGGAAGCAGCAAGTGGACAAGAGACTGCAGCTTCAGCTTGCCACCTGGCTCCTTTGCAGCCATCCACTGTGGGGTGCTGTACTCAAGGCTCAGGAGACATTAAAAGAACACTGCTGGAGGGACCAAGGCTGTAGGGGCATTTAGTTTGTAAAATGCTTTGGGAATGCTGGAATTTCCTAATATGACCAACACTGCTCTCAACACAGTTCCAAAACACAGCCCCCTAGTAGACACTGAAGAAAATTAACTCTATCCCAGCCATGCCAGCACGCTGGATAAAACAAGGATTTTCCCACTTCATTTCTCTTCACCTTTGCCTTGTGTTGTTTGAAGAATCCTGTCACTCATTCTCACAGCACTGAAAGGAGGAAAATATGCTTTGCTTCAGTTAGCACTGAGTCATGGGTGGCTTGTAAGGACCATCCCATGCACCTCTACCTTGGCCCTTTTTTGGGTGGAATTAATCTCAGTAGGGTATCACATTCTCAGCCTGAAAGGATATTTCTGATGGTCAAGTGGTGAGAAGTAAGAAGATGAGGGCACCACATTGTTACAGCATACATAAATGTTCACATATTTATCATAATATGAATATGCAACCGGAGAAATGGAGAACTACTTTGGCTCTTTGAATAGCACAAGCAAGGAGGTTAGGTTGGGAGTGAGGTCTCTTTTTTTGTTCCAATTTATACCTATATGCAACACACGTTGGCAAAAAGTAGAAGTATGATTAATTCACTGTTATGAGCTGGCAGATTAGTCAGGTTATGGAATGGCTGTGACACGGAGAGTGATAGAACAATTTTCTCATGAGCTGGTTTCAGGTTTCCTAAGCATTTTGTCCTGTGTCAACTCTATCAACTGTGCTTTGCAGTCAGCAGTTGTTCTTCTCCATATATTCTTATTATGCATTCTTGTTAAAACGTTTTCATCTTCTTTTAGCCTTTACTCGGATATTCCAGACATATTCCATTCCTCCACACAAATGAGCAGTAATTGAGTTGACCACACGGAAGGTCAGAATTTATTTCCTGTTCCATACTAAAAAGGCAAGTAAACATGAAGCACATGAAAAATCTAAACAGTAACTTTCTCATTGGTTCCGTTGTACATCTTTGTCCTTTGAAGTCTAGACAAATAGACTGTGGCAGAAAGACATGAAGATATTATTTTGATAATAAAATTTACTAAGTGAGGCTATTGTAAAAAGCCTGGCTTCCTTATAATAGAGAGTGTGCTAACAGGTCCTTCAATATGCTGATTTGATTTCTGTCCAAAATGTCCTAATCATAAGTGAAGTGATTTATCAGTGATTTTAAGAAAGGGACAAATTCCTTAGAATGATCTAACCTCTATATTTTGCATATACCCAACACTGTTGAAAAGGGAGAATCATTTGTCCCATTTTCTACTTGAGTGGTGAGTTGGAGTGAGTTCAGTGATAAATATGTGTATAGAAGTTAAAGCCTGCCCATTTGACCATCTAAGCTCTAGAGACTACCCAATCCAGGTGGAAATGCATGATGCTGGAATAATATATTGCCTACTTCCTCTAACTGCTGGAAGTCAAACCTCACTTTTTACAGAAAAATTAGTGCTGTGATCCTCACTCTAAAGTTTTGGTTATACATGGGCTTTTAAATATTGATTTTATAAGTTCTAATTGTTTATTCAAATGTGACAGAAAAATAATCGTGTCAAGAAATGTGAGCTCTCCACTTTTGGTTTATTTTTTTAGATACCTGTCCTTTGCAAATGTAGTGCATGGTGCAACTTTTAAAAGAGTAACCTGAACATGGCCTTGGATTGCAGACAATGCAGTCATGCTCTTCTAGGATAAATGAAGTGTCACTGCAAAATACCAGCATCAACAACCAGGGGCAGCTTTAACCATGTCTGGGGTCTACTGCATGGTTAGAAGTTATTTATATGAATATTCTCACAGAGCGCTGCAGACAGTGGAGGTTACTGCTGACAGATAATTGGGCCTGTCACTGTTGTACATTAATCTAAGCACACCTCTTTATCCATACATATCTAATACACAAACTACAAGATCCTCTCAGTTCAGATCACTTGTAACCATTGTACAGTTTCATACTTCCAGTAAAGGCATTTTTTCTGTTACGAAGTTACATTTAAAATGTGATGATCCAATACAAGCAGATAGATTTTTAGCTCAGTGTGTAGAGATTTAAGTGCCATTTCTTATTGATGCTAATGCAAGTCAGGTGGCTAAAACCCTGTACAGCTCACTGAAGATTCGCCCCAAGATGCCTCGTAAATTACTTTTCATTGAAAGCACATCCAAAATTCACTTTTCTGTATATGGTTTTTGCTACAGCAGTCTTACTCTAGATATTAAGTTTGTCACTGAAGAGGAATCATAAAGTCAAACAGGGCTTTTAAATAAAATCTCATGCAATAAAATGTTAAACTCCAGTTGATCTCTTGAACTGCAGCATTTCTGTGCTGAAGGTCATGACTGGTGTGCATTACAGTTGGCTCCGCACCTAGACTGCTTTGTCGTCACAGTTTGGCACAACCCAGCTTTATCTGCATTTACAGCCATGAGCATTACAGGATCAGGTTTGGTTTCTCCCATTAAAAAAAAACAACTTCATGCAGAGATAAATGACCTCCCAGACTAGAATACTTAATTAGAAAAAAGTTTTTTTGCCAGCTGGTGAGTACATTAAGCCTTTCTGCCTTCTTCTGACTAGACAGTTCTATAGAAGTGTACCTTTGGTACAATTTCTACTTCTGATAAATTTAGTTCTATATCTTTCTTGGGGGTGTGTTGATGACTGCTAGATGCAAAAGGATTGTTAATTTGGAGAGTAGTAATCCAGTGTTTCTGTTTGAAGGTTAACAACTAACTTGATTGTGTATCCTTCTGTGTTCCCTTCCATAGGAAAGCTAATGAGGAAAATAACAATTTCACTGGAAATTACTGGTTTTGGAAAGAAGACCCTGCTTTTTGAGCATCTTAAGCCCAGTGTCCTTGACTACTCTGAAAAACAGCGTTCTGCTTGTGTCAGCTGCTAGGAATATTGGGTTGCCAGTCGTAGCCTACAATTCCCTACTTTTTATTAAAGACAGTAATAACAGTGCAGTACTCTGTACTGTCCTAACCTTTTGCATCAGACCTGAGTTACCAGAGCCACTTTGGAGTTTTGAGGGGAGGACCCTGTTGTGATTTCTGGTGCTGAATTTTATGATGTGAAGTTCTGGAGGGGAAAGGAGAAAGATGCAAGTGTGAATTTCTGTTAGGGAGTTAAATCCATGGATGATGGAACATGGCTTCTTTGAGCCTATCTGGATCAGAACCTATCTTTGAACCTATTGTTTGCCAGGTCCATGTATCAGTGCTCAGCCAAGATGTGAGTAGTTTCAGCAGAGGAAATCTTAGTAAACTCCACCATCAGGTTAGACGTTCTTGAGAGCTAGTCAGGCTGTGCATCTCTTCTGTCTGGTTTCTTCAATTCAATAATTTCTGTGTTTTTCTGCCTTCGCTTTTCTGACAGAGAATGAACTACCTTTGAATACTTACATTTTCCTGTCTAATTTTTCCTTTTCACTCAAGAACTGTTTTAAAGGCACGAGAACATCTGCTCAGCTGAACTCTGAGTCTGCTGTTCCAAAGGATCATAGAGAGACCTAGAAAAGTTACCTATCTGGACCTCCTTGTTCAAGTAGGTCTCAGTAATATTAAAGTTCTGGAGATATTTTGCATTACTGAGAAGGTATTAAAAGCCACAAGTTTCAAAGGGAAAGAGATTTAAAATCTAATTTGCTGGAGCTCACCCATTATTTTTTTCTCCCCCAGAAGATGTACTAGAGTTGTTCACTCAAATGCCTTAAACTATTTGCTGGAAAGAGGAGTATATCATTCAATGCCTATTCAACAAATTTCTCTGGTGAACTGTGATGGAGAGGGAAGAAAAAAATGAGTGAATATTTGGAGAATTAATGAATAGTCTCACTGGCCCAGAGGTACAAACCTCTGAATCAGCAAACCAAGGAATGCACAGTGTTGGTCAGTACCTGCTCACAGGAATTGTTCACACATGGGTCAAGTGTCCATTCTGTCCCCCACTCTTTGTTTCTGAAGATGCCATTGTGGATTAATTCTCCTCCATGCATTTCAAGCCTTAGCCTTGACTGTCTTGACTATCAATTATCAATTTTTACGTCTACTGTGTAAACTTATGGGTTAGTTGAGTTCAGCTGAGTAGTGTGATAAAGACTCATTATCTTTTTACTTTTAAAGGATATTTCTAGTTGCTTGTCCACCTAAAGCCATAAGTTATTGTTACACAGCTGTGCAAAAAGAAGGATTCAGGAGACCTATTCCAAGAAAAGAACTTAGCAAGCAGACTTTATTTTTCAGTGTAAAAAAAAAACCCCAAAAACTACAACAAACCTTACTTGGATACAGAAATAAATTTTGTCTACATGTTTTACAAACTGTGGGTAACGGTTTTGCACCCCAATTGGCACTTCAGAAGACTAGAGCAGATTAATAGCTGTATCAATTTTTTTTTTTTTACCAATTCTGGGGCTGTCTCCTTTTTTGCAGAGAAAAGGAAGCTTTGTTTTGGAACAGCAAATTGCAGAGACTACAAGCCTACATATTCATATTTTAATAAAGACATTCTTCTCATGCTTGAAGCTTCTTTAAACCCATCATTGAAGTCTGGATTCATTAAACTTTGCTGGAATGGAAACTGGAAATAAGATTTGGCCATGATGTAACCAAAGATCACTGATCTCAGGGAAAAAAAATCTTCTCCACTGTGAGCCAATACATATATACAATATTAATGAGACTTTTCCTGCTAACTGGAGAAATTATAAGTGGTAACAGTGTACTTGGCCACTGTCTGTCAGAATAGTAGAAGTCTTTCCTCTACTGGCTAGAGGAAAGATTTTTTTTTTTCTTTTTTAGCCCTACATAACACAAAGTAGCTCACACAAATGCATTCCCATACTATTTTTCCTGTGTAACCATTTCAGTGTGGTTACCCTCCTTCTAACTGAACTCTATTTTCATAGAAGCTTGACAACTTGTTGGCAGTTACAGGTTTTATTCCATGTGACCTCCATGAGGCTTGTTGGGGTTTCTGCTGGCAGCTCCCTCTGGAAGAGATGCTCCAGTGCAGAGAGAGAGTTCCAGGTGGGGCTGAGTGGTTTACACCTGGAGTGGCTGTTGAGTGGAGGCAGAATGGCCTTTCAACAAGGAATACAGTTTTCTTACTTGTCATTCCAGTCCTATTTGTTAGATATGCCTGCAATCTTTACCTTTGTGACAACATTTCAAAAAATGGGGACTTCAGACTTCCTAAGCTGTTTGCTGTCTGGTGTTTGAGCACGCTTTGTGCAGTGCACATACTTCTTTATAATAATTTGTAACCAGCAGTTGGTACCATGCATGTTCTCACTGCTCAGGAGAATAGACTTTAATGTAACACCACAGCAACAGCTAGTGTTGTGAAATTTTTCCTTTGGAGAATGTCGTTCAAAATTTTGCTGGCTCACAAACACCTGAATTCCACTGTGGTTTGTCATTAACACTGTCTGGGGAAAAAAACCCCAAGGGCTGCAAGTGTCTGAAAGGCCCAGTGCTATGAATATGCTAATGGTGAGATTTCATGAGAGGATGGTGCTGAGCTGTAATTACTATGAGAACCAGGGCTCAGAATTTCCTGAATATTGTGGGTTTCAGTTCTCAATGATAACATGGCGTTAGTGTGGTTTTTTGCCCTGAATGTTGAGTGTGCAGACAACTGGTCTTTTTTTATACTGGTGGAAATAGTCAACCATCTATAATTAGTAACATTCAACCCGCTCTCCAAAATACCAGCTCTTGCTTGGGTCTCAGATTGTCAAGGTTTATTGCAGGCAGTCCAAGACCAGAGAGTTCAATTAGAAAATTAACTTATATGTTATTTTACCATATTAGAGAGTTGATTTCCTTCCAATTTGAAACAGATGATACATTGTTATAAAGGGTTGGGGTTGCACTTAATATTCGCCAATAAAAGAGGTAAAGACATACAAGACTTTTCCGCTACATTGGGTTAGGGCTTTAAAAATAATATACTTTTTACAAGCCTAACTGCAGATTTTATTCCTTTGAGTCACGTGTGCTTGGTGGAAACCATGTACTTACAGTGCTTCTCAAAGCATATAAAGTGCAATAAAATTTTTTAAAAAGAATTTATACTATGTTTAGTTTTGTAAGGAAAAAAAAATAGTAAGTTTAATCTAATGTCATTAAATGTTGTGGTTTTCAGGTAATTTGTAATCCAGAAAACTTCAGTATATTTGGCTAAATGGTAACAGAAAATTAAACTATAAGGAACACTGAAAAATTACTGGGATTACATTTGGAGTTAAATATTGACTATTAAAATGTTTGTACTTCAAATAAAGTGGTGTGACTGTTGGCTCACCAGATATCTAAGCCGAATATCTGTACCTTTCTAAATGCTTGAATAATAAATTAAATGGACCTCCCACCTAGGTGACCTTGCTTCTGCTACCAGGAAGGAGCCAGAAGGGAAAAGAACCCTTGAGTAGGAGCAGCATCAGATGGAAGTTCAGTAGGAGCTGCTTAGGACAATGCACCATCCAAAGCCTTTCTTCTGAGAACACGGAGAACAGCAGCTCTAAACAGCTTCTGGGCTGCAGGGTGTTTGCCCAAACAGCTCCTTTTCCTGCAGCAAGTCAGCATTCCCACAGGGGCTCGTGCAGGCAGGCAACATTGGATCTGGTATATATGCCTGAATATTTCTTTCTGGGTGTGTGTCTCAGCTTCTGCTGCTCTTCTACAATGCGGCATCTCAGCCAGCATAAACAACGCTGGGATTCATTAAGAATATAAATTAGCTGATTGTTGATGGTTTTCTGTAGGAAGCAATGACACCCATAGGGGTCCCAGTGGAATCTTAGAGGGTGTGGTGGGAAAAGATAGAGAAAGATTTTTCTCCAGGCCTTAATGTGTATAAGGCCAGTAGTGCTTATAAAGTAGCTGGTGGATGAGCTATTTGAGGGAGAGTGCCAACAGCATTACCTTCTGGAGACAGAATAAAGATATTTAAAATAGGAGGCAGATGAAGAGCCATGACCCTTAGTGGAACTCTTCCAGTACAGTTTGTTTGAATCTTTTTCTTCATTACTGTTTCCCAAAGATGAATTCAGTAACACAGAACCTCATGATAACTGAACTTGCAGCACTTGGGGGCATATTATGAAAATAAAAATAACTTCATATCTAAACCATTCTCCTTCTCATGTCCCATAACACCAATACCTGTCTGCAAATTTTATTTTACTTGGGGAGTTCAGGTTACCACCTTTCCAGCACTTTTTACCAGTTCTATCCAAAACCAATCCTGATTTTTATAAGTCAATAAATGGATGGAGCACTTTTAATAAGAAAACCTGAGAAGTCGAAAAAAAAAAAAAACTGGAAAAGAAGATCAGGGAAAATTACCAATCTGCTGAGAATATAATGTTGCCAAACCCAAAGAAGAAAATAAATCTTGATGCCACCTTTTGGAAAACAGTCACAGTCAGACGGAATTCTGAGTAATCCTTCTGCAGGAGTTACTCAAGTTCAGTTTGGTGTTTTCCACTTCTGATAGATGCTGGAAGAGGGCAGTTTTAAGTAACAGGCTTGAAGTATGCAGTGTTACTAATCCAAGCAGTTACATATGCAATTTAAATAATAATAAAAAAATTAGTTACCACAGCTTTGCATCCAGGAGGGAAAAATTAAATGCTTTTATATGATATTAGAATGGCAGAACTGAAAGGGTTTGGGTTTTGTTTGTTTTGGGTTTTTTTTTCCCCTATCAAGAAAATAATTGTTTAAAAGGGGAATGGTGTTTCCCTAAGTACTCATATAGCCGTTATTTTTAGGGTTTTTTGGTTCATGGTTCATGTTTTCCAGAAAGAAAGCAGCAGTGCCTAGTAGTAAATTGTATAACCAGAGAACAAATCTTAAACCTTAGTAACTGAACCATTTCACTGGATAGCACTTAATATATCATATCAGAAAGGAGAACAAAATTCATTCTGTGAATTTCTTTCTTTCAGAAGGGATCCAGTCGTCCCTTACATTTGGGATGTAAGATTTCCTCTCTGCAGAGGAAAGTGTGGGGAATGAATCCAGCTGTCCCAAAGTAAATTGTAATTGAGACACTTGGTAAAATTTCTAATCCATAGCTCCCTATTTTCTACTACTTGCCATCCCCCACAAATGAAACACAGATAAATGACGCAGGAGAGAAAACAGAGCTATAAACTGTTCACCAGCGGGATCTGCAGAACATTCAATGCTGGAAGTTCAGGTTATGGCTGTTCCTCCAGAGAACATGGGATTTCCTTGTTATCTTATGGGTAGGCGCTCTGTCTTCTTCTGGTACCTTGCACTCTCAGTCTGACTCTTCTCTCATGACAAAATCTCTCATCTTAGGCAGGTTCTGGCAGCTGGATAAGTGTAGCCCTTTGAAAACCTGCATGAGATTTCAAGTCAATCACACATTTCACTTTCCCCAACATTTTAGTTTTTCTAAGTCAATTGCATGCAATCAGTTAGCCTGGGATCAGAGGATGCTGTACTCAGATGGAATAAAGGTTGGCTGAAGCAACATGCTGTTGTGTTTGTGTCGCTGTCTGACAAAGTAGTAAAGTCACCTGAGAGCTTCAGGGCTCGTACAGCAGCAGGCAGATTTTCTTTGGAGGCACTGCTGCTGTTTCAGTCAGGGATGCCAGCCTGCATTCCATTTCAGTCTGTGCTCTGTGTGTCATCAGGCCTGGCTGGTGTGCAAAGGTGCAAAGGTATGGTTTGCAGGCTTTGTACCCTTGAGTATTTTATATCAGCCTGCAGAAAAGTCAGTGCCTTGGCCAGGCAATTCCATCCCATAACTGAAGAAGCAGCTCCACTAAAACTCATGCTGATGTCACACTCACTGGAATTCAGAACTTAGATCAATACAGGTTAGTTTTTTCCTTTTTTTTTCCTTTTTTTTGTTTTTGCTTTTTGATGCAGCTTGGAGTAGAGAACTGAGGAGGTGACATGATTTGCAGTATGAAGTGTACAATATATTTATTGCTACTTTACATTCTTCATCCAAATTAGTGTTCCACCAGCATTTAACACATCTGCTCTGCTATTTTCTGGGTTTTAACAGAAGAAAATGACAGTAATAACTTTAGATCTATGAGTAATGTTTCTTTAGCACTAGTTAAAAGAGGGATATCATTTTTTTTTTTTAATTTAAAGAATGGAGAGATCATTTTTTAGTAGATGGGAACACCATCTTCCCAGTATAGAGGTTGTTGGCTGGTATCACACACAGATATTCAATAAGGAAGGTAGTGAAAGAGATCACAGTTTCTACTAAAATTAATTCACCAGAAATTAATTTCTGGTGTCACTTGCCATGAAATAGATTAAAGATGCAAGACTGTTTTAATGCTGGCCAGGATTCCAGGATTTAGGAACTGGAATCTGTATTGCAGCTCAGAAGTGAGGACTGAGGGTCAGTCTGTGCCCAGCAGTTTCCAAAGGGAGCGTGCCAAGAGGAGGGACCCAGGCTCTTCTCAGAGGTGCCCAGCAATGGGACAAGAGGCACCAGGCAAAATCCTGAGCACAGGAATTCCACCTGAACAGGAGGAAGAATTTCTTCATGGACTGAAAACACTGCCACAGCTTGCCCAGAGAGATTGTGGAGTTTCCCTTCCTGGAGTTATCCAGGAACCATCTGGACACAATCCCAAGTGAAGTGCTCTAGGGGACCCTGCATGAGCAGGAGGTTGGACTCGATGACCACCAGTGGGCCCTTCCAAACTCAACCATCCTGTGATTCTATGGTATTTCAGTAAATATTTTTGGCACACAGTTATCCTCATGTCAGTTAAATCACAGCTCTGTTTTCAGTAAATGTGGGAGTTAGCTGGTTAAGTATGAGCTACTGAAAAGAAAAAATTTAGTACAGCTTTGTTGCATTTTCTTTGTAGGCTGAAAAGAAAAATGAATATTTCTTCAGAGCATATTTTCTAGTATATAATGAACCAAATGTTGAACAGATGTACTTAAAAGTGTGGAAAAATCAAATGAAAGGCACATTTAGAATTTATAGAGTTGAAAACCAAAAAAAACCCCAATGGAAACAAGAAGGTTGATGAACAGAAACTATGTTGTTAATACAGAAATTTTTACTCTAAATTTAAAAGAAAGTTGGTTTCTAGGTCCCTAAACTGCAATCTGGAATTATATAAATTATGGTTAAAAAAATGATGCAACATTTCTTCTGAAAAGTAAAATTTAGCTCTAAAATATGTTTTTATATTCATTTTAAATAGTGCAGCTTCATAAAATAGTACTTCTTCCAGGAATCATGAAACTCATAGAGGTCAGAGAGCTAAAAAACACTGGCTTTTTTCTCCCCACATTTTGCAATCATGCAGTTAAGACTACAGATGACCAGAAAATAAGCCAGATTTTTAATTCAGTACCAATTCTTTGTCACAGCTGCTGCTGTAAGGAACCAGTGGGAAAATGGCCCTGCAGAAGTCTCTTCACCCAGGTATGGGAGTGTAACAGTGCACCATTTATTTCAGCAAGACAGCTGCATATTTCTGCAATGAGCTGTGGCCTGCATTCAGAAAAGCACCCCTGTTCTGGAAAGCAGCCTCTTTAGAGGATCACAGTTACAACAGCTCCACTGCAGAAAGCATTTGAGCCTGGGACTTGGGGAATTAAACACATGCTTAAGTGCTTTTCCTTAATAGGGCTACATTTAGACTTGTGAATTGAGGCTTACACAGACCAGTAAACAAGGGAATTTTCAAACAGTTATCAGCCATCTGTATTAAGTAATCCACATAATGAGTGGAACTTTGGAGATTTATATCAGCTGATACTGTGTCTTGTACCGGGGAAGAGATTCTGACATGAAGTTCTTCCTTAAATCAACCCTGCAATCCAGAAATGTTCATTGCACTTAGGTAAAAACCTGCTAAATATGATTAAGTACTTTGTCTTCCTATCTCATGTTCTTCAGACAATTAAATTAAGAGGCAAAATTATTTGAGAGATGAGAACTGGAGCAGGCTTTGGTAATTGAGTCCCAGCTTGTCCCATTAGTTCTTGCCCATTAGACCAATCACTTGTGAACAATTCAAATTTAGGTACCCAAGGAAATGGCTTGATGTTTTCCAAAGTGCCGAGGAACTTTGTTTGGTTGATTATACCAATATGATGATATATGATGATAGCCCATATTGCTAGTAAGAATTTACAGTTTTAGACTTTGTCTTCTATACTTTGGGTCCCGTTTGGGTTACAGGCATTCAGGTCACCCATCTCTCATCATCAGCTCCCAGACTGAGCTGTGCTTGAAGCTGGGAAGCTAGAGGGAAATATGGAGGAAGTGGAAGGTGTTGGAAAAGGGACACACTTGAAGTTGTGGTAGGTATTATGTCCCTTTTCTTCACTGGAACAGTCGAGAGAAATGGTGGGAAAGATGCTCCTGGGGATATTGCATCAAAAACAAATTGCTTCAGAAAGCTCAGAGGATAAGTGCAGAGGAGACCAGCTGTGCCTGTTGGAGGACACTGGGCTGCAATGTACATATCTGAGCCTCTTTAGGACTATTAAAGTAACTGGCAGGAGTAGAATAGAGGTGAAAATTGAGCCCTCTGTCTACATTTTGCTCACTAAAATTACAGATTTGTCTGTCCCCAGGCAGCATGTGTTATACTCACTATGTGCTAAAGCTAATTTTCTAACAGGGAGGGTTTTTTGAAGACACAATGTCATCTTTACCATCATAACTGGTAGTCATTTGCTTACTCAAATAATAGATTAGCTGGTCAATCTAAAAGCTATACTGTTCTGTCAAAGGGATTTTATTTGAAAATTGAGGATGTAATGTGGTTTACTGGGGAGACACAGGGGTGATTTTTGAAGGCCATAGAATCTAAAAGACCCACTGCCTCTGTCCATTCATTTATTTATGCACTTATTTTTTCAAATGTCTGCATTGATGGTTGCCATTTTCCCACTAATTTTGAAGAGCATTTATTTCAGAGAGACATGTCAGCTTGATTCATTCTAAAAACACATAATTTAACATAGTATACCTAGATATTGACCTCACAGAACATTCAGAAATAAGGGTGGGCTATTTATTAAAATTATAGAAAGAAAATTGATCAGATGCCATTTGGATACTGATGATTGTCACAGTTAGACTGTATACAGTGTGTGACGCAGTATAGCCATATCGTCCCTTTTATTGATACCACCCCTTTTCATTTATTATAGTCCCTTGTCACACCTGCTGCTGTAAGGAATCAGCACATCATCCAAGGTGGATGTTACATACCTGTTTGCAAAGATCTCTGTCCAAACAGACCTTTCTGCTCATTCCAAATGCTGAATGAAATAATGCCCCTGAACACAGGCACCAGAGAACAGAGTGAATTCTTTATGGTTTGCAAACTTGGCAGCTTTCTCAGGTATCTGCAGAACCTTTTGTACAATATGGAGCAGAAGAAAACTGCAGTCCTAATTTTGAGTTCTGTATGATCCCATTGCAGATGAGTGAGCACGTGCAGATGTTATGCAGATTTGTCTCATTGTATGTGGTGTCTTGGGAGACTTCAGCAGCAATTCCTGTCGAGTCTTAACAGTGACAAAAATAGTTAAAGGTCATCTTTGAAAGTCCATTTTTACTTGATTCCAGAGTTTCCTTTTCTCTTTCTTCTTCACTGTGAATCTCAGAGAATTCTTCATTTCTATGGCTCTAGGGCTTGCTGTAGATCTTATGTTTTAGTCACAAAAGGTGCTACAAAAAATCTAAAATATGTGTTATAATGTGTCATTAATACAAAGCTGACAGAGTGGTGTCCTCCAAAGGCTGTGGTTCACTGCTCTGAACATTAAAATGAACTTAAAAAGAGCAGATTCTTTATCAGCCCTTTCCATGGTGACTCAATAGAACATGTTGAACAGTATGTACAGTAAGTGATGTACTTCTGCTAGGAGAACGGGAGTTGAAATACTCCACACCATTTTCAGAATGGTATTTATTCGTCTGTTTGTATTCACCTTCATCCCCTCACAGGATCACAGTGTGATCGTGGGATCATAGGACAAGTGAGGTTGGAAAGAGCCTCAGGACATTATCTAGTGACATATTCAATGACAATTCAGAAACTACAGCAATGACTGCATCTCTTTCATGATCTTTGATTTCCATTTGTCTTTTGAATCATGAAATCTTACAAATTCAAATGCTATTCAGATACTTCTTTTGAATCAGCCAAATAAAGAATTAAAACAACAAGCTTCTACTCTTTGATGGTTCTGATTCTAAAGTAAAAACATGCAAACAGGCTTGCATGCGAAGGTTCAGAATGTACTGCCATCTTTCTGAAGTTCAAAAAAAATCAGACATAAGATCTATATTTCATCCCTCACTCAGGAAAATGCAAAAGATGAAACCATCACATAGAAACACAGAATGGCATATTAAATTTAAAAAAAAAGGATCTTGTTGCTTAGCATTCAAGCAGTTTATAGCTAATTCTAGTTTCTGTAGTAATAGCATCTGCAAATAGTATTATAGGGAGTGGTTTCAGCTCACCTGTTAATTCAGGCAAAAAATCTTACATTTGCAAGTCAATAACCTTTCAATAAGGTGCCCAGAGAAACTGGAAAGTGAATACTCTTCCCTATGAAGGATCAAGAATTTGCATCAAGTGTCCTGGTTTCCCTGCAAAGCATGATGTGGTGCAACAAGTGGAATCCTTTGCTCCAGATTTCACACTTCATTACTCACATATGCAGTAATTCCAAGTTTGTTTTGCTTTATATTTTTAGTAGCAGACACAATTTAAAAGGCTCTATGTGATATGACTGTCAATCCAGTACAATCTCATCAAAATGTTCACATTCAGAGCACAAGCATTTCAAAAAGTATAGAGCCCAAGATCGTTCCCTTTGATGATTGAAATTATGTCAGTCTGTTCAAATAAGGTTTGACATTAATTTTTTCAGAAATTTAGAGCTTCTCCTAAAATGCCATCTAAAAGTATCATAAATTTGGGTTTATATGCTACATTTGTTTTAAAAAGCACTCAGGACAAATAGTTGATGCTTATTTAATGCAGTTATAACTGCATTAGTTTGCAAAGTACTAGATTAACTTGGGGCACGTGAAACTATTTATACTGTAATTTTTTACGTTGGAGAAGTGTTGTCCTGCCAGTGATGCAATCAGTTGGACAACTCACTGCTATATCTATTATTGTTTGTCTATAAAATGGGATAAAAATGTTGATGACTGGTTGTTAGGTTCAGTCGTCATTTATTTGGAACAAGGATTGTCTTGTGAAAGAAATATAAAGTTCTTGAAATAGATATTATGACATTTGGCATGGGAATGTCATGTGCGTGTCACACCTGTCTCCTCCCAACAGGAAGAACAAGAGCTCCTCTTCAAAAGGGAATAACCAGATATCAGCCAATTTTTAGTGGAAATGCAATGAAAATGGATTGCAAAATTTAGATGGTTTTTGCATTATAAAAATGTCATTATAATAAATGGAAATTCATACGTTGAAATGCAAAATTAGCTGCTCTTCCTTGTAATTTTGAGATGTGTACTAAGATATTTTCTTCCATCTGCAGGGTGTACCTCATAAAAGTATCTTATTTTCCTTCTCTTTAATGCCATGCCAGCTGATCATTGGCATCAGTACTGTGTCTGCTGGCTGAATCTCACCACTCTTTTTATTGCCTTTGTGAATATAAAAGCCCATTGGGTGTCATGGGAATGTATGTACTGGACAAGAGAGTAATAGTGAAAACACAGAGAAGTAAAATTATTTCTTAAATTTCAGTTTAATTTTTTTTTTAATGTAGGTTGATAACTTGTTCTGGATATTTCTTCAGTGCGTACTTCCTAATATTTCTTGTGCCAAACACTGGACAGATGTATTTCTAGCCTGGATAAATTAAGAGACATACATTTAGGAAATGAAGCTGGAAATTCAGAAAGCTCTAGACAGCCAAGCTTTGAGCTGGAACTTTACACTGACAATATATTTCCTGCTATAGTGAAATGTGGCAATATCAGTCTACCATGAATACTGAGAACCTAGATTTCCAGTAATCTGAACATCACCTTCACCATCACCTCCCTTGCCCTCCAAGCTCATGCATTTGCCCAGACTGAAAGTGAAGTTCTCAAGTCAGAGAATATGAGGTACCACCAGGACCCCTTGAAGCTGGTGTGACCAAGAATCAAAATTGTATGACATTTAGTACAAAAACTCCCATTAATGGCTATTTCAGTCTCTAATTCTCCATCGGCACTCCTGGAATGTCTTCCAGTATCACTTTAGCTGCCTCAGGAGCCTTACAACTGCAGGAGAAACATTTTTCATGGAGCAGGGAGTAAGTGTTGAGTATTACTTGCAGGTTTCATTTGGAGGAAAGGCCATATAAATGAAGTTGAATCTCCAAAATTTTAAATCTCTCATAGGATTATAGGAATTTGAGTTATTCTGTAGTCAATATTGCTTTGCAAAGGCTGGATTTCCAGATCTCCTGGAATCCACTGCTGCACAAAAACTTTGTTGAAAGAAGCAATAAAATCACAGTAGTGTAATAAAAAGATGAGAGTAGAAATTAAAATAAGATAGTATTTTAACTCCCTGAAGCCAGCCATGTCATTTCTCACTGGGCCACTTTTATACAGGAGCAGACTTCTACATTTCCTGTTCACAAATGAATGCATCTTCATGCTCACACAATGACAGGAACAAATGTAAATGACCATGAACCACATGGAATAACCACAGTGCCAAGCTGCTGCAAGCTTTCTTTCAGTAGCACCCATGGGATAATAGGACAGGTGAGGCTGGAAAGAGCCTCAGGACATTAGCTAGGTAATAGAGTGACATAAAATGTGCAGGCATTGACTCAAAACAAGAAAGAACAAATTCAAGATTAAGTTTAAGTATGATTTAAAGTCAGGAGGTAACTTAGGTGAGGAGTAAGTGTGCTGTAAAGAGAGTGATCTGAGCAGGGCTCCTTTCAGAGTGAGACCTTCCTCTCCTTTGGCATATGGCACTCAGCACCAAAGGCACTTTGTTATGTGTGGATGAGGCTGCCTGGCAGTACTGCCATGCAGTGTGCCATTCCAAGACTGGAAAGTTAACCTGCAGAAGTGCAAGTTATACACCAGTAGCTGAAAAAACTTTGAGGATCAAGCAAAAGGTCTCAGAAAATGATAGCACTGATAAAAATTTAGTTTGGGTCATTCACTATTATTTTATATGGTAAATGGAACTGCTTCCTGATATGAATAACGCAGTATTTTGATGGGCTATCTGGCTATTTAATGTGCAGAGAAGTGTGATTTTGACATGATTAGCAAAAGAGAAAAACATTTGAGAAAGCCATCTAATCCTGCTTCCTCCTTTTAGCTCTAGAGAACCAGAGAAACAGTAGCATTTAAAATCGCGATTTCCTCTTTTGTGTAATTATTATGGGAGCTGGAATGATTAACAAAACAGAAAACAAGCACTTAGCAGACACATAAAAACTTCTAAATAGACAGAAAAAACACTTATGCTCAGTATTTGCTCTGCTGTTCGCGGTGCAATTTCAGAGACACTACCTCAGCATTACTATTTAACACATGAGTTTTAAAGATCCAAACAAGAGCAGACAGGTTTCATTAACATAGGAGGTCCCTGAAGAAATAAATATTTATTAAACTTTCAGTGATGTAAAAGAGTGAGTTTTTTTAACCACACTTCCAGGGTTGTTGTACTGCCTGCCAAACACATACCTGGTGAGCTATTTAGAAACTTCCTGTTCCACATGCTAATTAACAGTCTATGAATTTTAACTTAAATCAGGGTCACATAGCTGAAATGTATTTCAGAGGAGGCCTGCATTTGTCATTCAAAGACATTGCCAAGATTTTAAGGCCCTGCTATAAAGTGGATTTCACAGCTTGAAAAACTAGTTCTCCAATAACAACTGGGTCAAAACTGGGAGGAACCCTAATGCACTGAGTCACATGAGGTGCATTAGATGTACTTACACTTGAAATCAGAGTTAATCCAAAACTGGAACATTCAACATAAACCTCTTTACATCCTTGTAGGCAAGGCACTGTGGCCTTGGATTCAGATCCCTAAAAGATCATGGAAGAACATGTTTCCCTCCTTTAGGTTACAGTGAGATTCACAGAACACATGGCAATATAGCTGGGCAAAATGCTCCTCTTCAGTGCATCTGGGCATTGATCTGCTTTTTTGGAGGGAAGAGCAGCCAAGATGACTGCAATATCTTCCACCAATGTTCAGTGATGCATTGACAGAGTCATATCCAAAGCAGTGCTGTAGCACCACAACTCCCTCTTCCTACTACTTGCTCAGCTGCGTCTTGCAGACAAATGTCTTCTTGATATGGAGATACCTTGATTAGATTGTCTTCAGAAAATATTTTTCACTGTTTGCTAGATGCAGGTGTCTGATTTCCAAATGCTATTTTTCCTTCTTTTTTTCCCTTCCCCTCAAGTACAATTAACCCTGGAGTAGTTACTACATCAGACCTTTCCAAACAAGGTGATCAAGGTGTCACTGTATAAATTGTTATTACTTACTTATACATATCTTAATGTCTTTGCATCTTAGTAATTTAAAAATATATTACTTCATATTTTATAATTTATTTGGAGGTTAAGATTCACTTATTAGTAGTAAATATAATTCTGTCCTTTCCATCATGTATTACTTCCCCATTATTTAGTTGCAGTCTTGATGATTTTCTGCACGAAGTATAGGAAAATGAGTTTACTTTTTGCAAATTGCAGGCTCAGCTGTCTAGGAAAAGGGCATGTTAGCCACATCTATATAATGTGGCTTTTATCCTGATGGCCCAGGTGCATATTTAACTTCATGTGAGTATCTGGGGAGCCAAAGGACCCAGAATCAGACATGGGAGGAGAATGAACAATGGTAATCCAGGAATCCAATGTTAGGCCAAACTTGAGTTAAAACCAGTTAGAAAAAAGTGAAAAATATGTGGAGGAAGTGAACCTGGGACACCAAGTTAGCTGGAAGTGTTGAGATTTACAACTTTTCTTGTGACCTTTAGTAGGGAGGAGGAGGAAGAAAGGGAAGGATGAAGAAGGTAAGAGAGGTATGGCAGCAGTTGCAGGAATCTGCCAACCCTCACTCCAGCTGTTCTGGCCACATAGCACCTGGGATTCCTTCCTTGGCAGCTGTAACAGTAACAAAAATGACTTTTGAAAGCCCTATTGTAGCAAAATTTATAAGGCTACAGTGGTTTTTCTCCTCCATCATTCTGGAAACTACCAACTCTTCTTATGGACAGAGTAGCTCCTAACAAGAATGACCCTTGGATGTACAGAGTGAAGATTATTAAATAACTATGTAGAAGCTGTATTACCTCCATATTTATTTAGTACCTAAGATCACATCAGCATCATGAGGTCAAATTTTGACATCCACAACTGGAAAAAAAAAAAATTGGGCAGATTTCAAAGAGAATCTACAAGGATAATCCAAAGAGTAGGGAAATATGTTTTCGAGTCTGAAAACAAGTTCACCCTACTTCTTCCATTAAACAAGAAATTAGGTCTTTAGAGTAAGACTTACAGGTATACAAGAAAACCCTTCTGGGGGTGTAGACTGGTTGCTCTGTCTGGCTGCTAACAATCTAGCAAGATCCAAATACTTAATTTGAATCTATAAGTAGTTATTTTAATTCACTTTAAGGCCTATACTTAATAATTACATAGATTCCCACTGATTCCAAGATGATGAGAAATGCACAGTTATTGATTTCTGTTTGATTTCTCCATATCAGTCATGATTCTAAAGCTGCCTCTTCTCTCAGTCATCTCCTTTCCAAGTTGAAGACTAATAGTCTAACAGATCTTGCATCTAATGAAAATAGTTTCATGTACTTGGTAATTTCTGTAGACATTGTACATTTTGTTGTATCTTTGTTTTCATTGGATGGATCGATTGGGCATGATGATGATTTCTAACAGTATTCTACTATTTTCTTTTGCTTTTTGTTTTGTTTTCCTTGTCCTTTTTGTGTTTTAACTAGGTAAGCAAGATGCTGATGATTTCAGAGAACCTTTTACAACAGGTTTGGCTCATATATAAGAATCTTTAAGTAGCTGTTCTCCCCCCCTCCACTGTCCTGCATCGCACTTACTGACATTGAGTTATGTTTGCTGCTCAGTTGCTCAGACATTTTGTTCCATAAGATTCTTTTGCAATTGCATTGGCTCTGTGACCTTCTGCAACACCAGCTGAAGAGTCACAGAGGTCAGCACTAGAGGAATTAATTTGCTAAGCTGGATGCCAGCCATATGATTATATATGTGTGTCTACACGTGTGTGTGTGTGCTCATGCACTTCTCAAAGGATGAGGCTGAAGCTCAGGATTGGTTTCAAAGGAGTCTGGTTTTGAGTTAGAGCCAGGACTGATCATGGCTTGCTCTTGGGGATATGCATTCTACAAGGTTCTGAAAAATCCTGGCATGGTGCAAGAGTATATGAGATCGCAAGAAATATATTAAGTAGTCAGGGGAAGAAAAATAGAGGAACTACAAGGCTGGGGGTATATAAGAGATAAGAAGGAAAAAAAATCAGCTCCTAGTCCAGTCCCAGGTGATTAGTACTGTTTATTTCTTCAGTCCTAAGATTGTAGATGGCCACCAACTTCCTCCCAGTGTCCCTGGATTATCCTCTGTGTGCAACAACCTCCTCCTGGTGAAGGCAGAGCTGACAGGCTGCAGACACCCATGTTGTCCAGAGCACTCAGCCAGCAGCCTGGGGCTGACACATCTGGGGGTGATGAGTGGGCCCTGAGGGAAGGAGAGATGCACCCAGAGTACATTTTGGATCTTTGTAGTTGGGCAATAGTGCTGCCACCCAGTTTTGTGAAGAGACAGGCTGTAAAGCATTATTCTTAAGAGGAGGGAGGGCAGTTGTTGTATTGTCTTCTCTCCTTTTGTACTGTTACTCCTTTTGTTTACAAATTTTTGTAATACGATTTTAGAGTAATACAGTGATTTTGAAATCTCTCTGAAGTTTCCAACGACTTTCACTACTCGAGGAAGAAATACCATTTGCTGTGCTGCCACCTAGTGTTTAGAGGTGCTGCTTTGATTTTTTTGATTTTTGATTTTGAGTGCCTTCATGCTTTTTCTTTTTTTTTTCCCTCTTGCTTTTTAATGTTCTCTTTCCCATGAAACAGCACTGGACTTACAAATCAAGCCTCCCTCTTAGCCTGGAAAATAAAAGTGTATCTTGATCTGAATATCTGCTGCAGAGAATTTGGGAGACAGACAATGACGAGATGGACTCCATTTAGGAGGAAGTTCAAACACTTCTACAGAGGAATGGGATTAATGAGGGACAATCCCTACAGCCAGGACAGCTGTTATTCTGAACAGTCAGTTTTCATCTCCTGTTTTCTTTGCAGAATACTTTAATCTACATCCATTGACATTCATTTGGTGGGAAATTAAATTTTCTGGATACCTAAAGAAGAAAGCACAAGCATGTTCAATGACTTATTTTTGGTGTATAACAGGTATAATACAAACCACAGTTCAAAATACTCCCTGAGGTTAAACAGCATTATAGAGAAGAAATCATAGAAAAGATGTATAACATGTAACATACAGCAGAGAGCAGTGTTAATACAGTTTCCATTGTGGTCTGTTCTATTTCCAGGCTTTAATATTGTTATGGTCCAGGATAGGCAAATGGAATTAGGAAAAAAATAAACCCCAGCCTGTTATGTTCCCCATCTTTTGGGGTGCCTGTGAAGGCTGTATGTAGGCACTTGTAAGACCCAGCGAATCCTGCTGAACTATATCTTTAAAATTTAACAATACACAGGGGTCTAGCTGGAATTTACACCCCCTTGGCCCCCTTCAGAACTGTAAAATCTTGGATTGTGTAAGATTTCTTCTGCCCCCTTCCTGAGAGGTTGGCAGTTTTTGCCAGGAAGGAGAGGCGAGATCCATACATGTTGCAGGGTTTTATAGTCCCTCTGCACTTGCTGGGGCTCGCCCAGGTGAAGTGGTTGCCCTTGAGTATTCCTGAATTTTCAGTGAAAAGTCTGGGGAGCTACAGGGAGGACTGGTGGCTACTGTCAGTTTTGTTGAAATGCGGAAAGGGGCCAGCTCAAAGCTGCCATTTCATCAGAGCGGAGCAGGCCTGGCCACTTCTATTTCAGAGGAAGTAAATAAAGGGGGGGAACGTGTTTTATTTCTAGTGAAAGCTTTGGCAATATTCTTGCCTTGTCTGGTGGTTCAGCGATGGTTTGAGTACATTGCCTGCTTTTCTGGCCATAAACTCCTTCACTGCTTTCTTGTACTTCATGCACTGATGCCTTATTCTTGTGAAGATTTCTGCATGGTGGATCTATTCACACTTCAGCTGGAGATACAAAGAAAGAGCTTAAAGCACAGGTTTGTATCTATGCAATGCCTTTCTCATACTTCTCATGAGCAAAATGCATCTAGAGAGCCAATGATCTTTGATGTTTTAAAATAAAGTGTTGGTTTTTATCCCTCCTTTGATTTTTGCAAAAGGAATGACTGTATAAAAGCAATATATTCCTAGCTGATATGCATTCCTACTTCAGATGTGATTTACCTTCTTGTGCTTTAAAAATTAAATGCAATTTATTTTAAACTAGAAAAAAATGAAGAGAGAGCAGCAAAATAATAATAAAAACCTTAATCAAGACTTCACCTAATGGTTTGTACACTCTTCTAAGGAGGCAAACAGGAAAAAATAAGACTTTATCAGAAAATTATTTTTATGATTAAAATGTTTCATTATTTGTCAATATTTGTGCACTTAACTTTAAATACTTAAGCCCCACCCTTACCCTCAGGAGCTGATTCTGCTGCACGTGAACTTCTCAAACCTAAAGGAAAGGAAACATCTGGAGTATCATCTGGCCAAAAAGGCCGTACACACTGCACTGCAATAAGTCATGGCTATACATTTTGATGGTTTTATTGCATATATGAATAATGTATTCTGCTTTGTCTACATATTTGTCATTATAATGTTCCTGCTAAAATTAACCTGCAAATCACGCTGAGGAAATATAAGAACGAATACAGGAATCAGGTGCTTCACTAATGGTTTGACATCTGAACATGAGAGTCAAAGATGTCTGTGTTTGGAAAGTATTGTCCCTAAGTAATTGTTTGTATCTCTCAAAAGATTAATGTGAATGTGTCCCTTAATGCATTTTGTATATCATCTGTATCTTTACTAGTTAATGACATAACTTTCATGTCATGAAGTCTAACATTTAAATTATCTCATCCAATGTCACTTACCTTGTAAATGTTCTCTGAAGGACTGTGGCAGATTTCAAATTCTTCACAGTCCTGTGGATGAAGAGTGGTACCAAGACTTGGGAAGCTGATCTGGCCTCTCCTTCATGGGCATCCACAGCCTGGACTAACACACTGGGTCCTGCGAGCAAGGACTGATTTGTGTGTGCTAATCAAATGTGTTTCCAGACTTGGACACATAAAGGGTGTGAGATACTGATGTGCCTGTATTTCTCTTAATGAGGCTTTTTCCTTTTGAAGGACTGGAAATAAGTTTGATCAGTGTGAGGAACAATTTTAGCAGAGGTTAGAATGTATTATGCTACAGAATAGGCCAAAATAAGCATTTCTGTTAAAAAGAAAAAAACAAAATAACAAGACAAAAAGACAGATCTACTGAAAATATTGTATAATTTTTTGTTGCATAACAAAAAATATCGTGAAGTCCAGGCCTTTGGGCACCTGCTCTCCATCTGAACTGACTGGGCACTTGGATAAATACACAGCTCTTTGTAATACCAGTCTGTAGTACATGGCCAGTAAAGCACATTCTTCATGGCCAGAAGGCCCACAAAGATAATTTTATAATTAATGAAAACCTAGGTGGTAAACATTGAAAGTGACAGCAAAATCTTGAAGGAATTTTTGTTGACACAAACAGGTGCAGCCAAGTCTTTCATATCCCTAAGTCATAATTAATCATAAAACCAATACTATTTAATTGTATTTAAGAACTTGTATTTATTGAGTCTTTTCCTTGAAAGTGATTTGTATATTTGTATATTTTTGCATTATTCAGCAGCAATCTCAGAACAGTCACATACAACCTGCATTTAAAAGGCTTGCAGAGGTTTGTCAGATCAAGACAGATAAAGTATACATGACTAATGTCATTTTGTAGTGCTTAATACAGTTAATCCTTAAAACATGGAACCAGGAAACCCTTATTCATACTGGTATTTGAAACCTGTAAGCAATCTCATGTTTCTAATGCTGATTTTCTTATTATTCCACAAAGAAAACAGTACCAAGGCCCTTTTCCTGGAATATTACTTGAGGCTATTCAGAAAAAAAAACACAACAGGAAATTTGGCTCTTTAGCCCTAATAATGGTCTCTTTATTGAATGGAGACTTGCTTTTTTTTTGTTAAACAGATTTTCTTATGAAAGGGTTAGAAGTGAATAAACAACAAGTTCAAGCTCATCAGATTTCTTTTGATTTATGTTGACCTTGAAAGAGAGAGAGGTCATGCTGTTGGCAGGCAATAAGAACTAATCTGTTACTAAGTGAGTAATTAAAAGTGAGGCCTTATATATTTTTGTAATGAGTTGACAGCAATTCCAGCCCCATGTCATACGGTTGCTCTAATCAACATGGTCATTGCACTTAGTGCCAAACGAGAAGCTTATAAGAAGTCAGATGACAAACTCCAAAATATGCAGTTCTTTCAGATGAATAGACTGACTATATTAAAGAGGAGGAAAAACTGCAATAAAAATTAACGTCAAACTGATGTGTGCAATTAGGAACTTTACATTTTTCTAATGAATTGGAGTGGATGCTTATTAGTATTCTCAACTGAAAGAAGTGAAGTTTTACTCAAGAATAAAGATAATATGAGTTTTGGCAGCTGAGTCTACTGCTTAACTGCAAGACTTAAGACTGTTCTGACATCAGACATGACAGTATTGACTTCCATGTCACCAAATAACCTAAAGAATGGTCCCTATTTCAAGATGCATTAAGAAGTCTGGTTTTTTAAGTTCAAGGAAATTTTCTAAATTGATTCAGGGTCTGAATATTCCTGCAAAGTACTGAATGACTTGGCCCTAACCCAGCAAAATGTAGTAGCTATATCTTCACCTACTTTTAAGAGTGGTCTGAAGGCTGGGATTGAGGCCAAACTCACTGGTCCCTCCCTCATGCATTTCGCTGGTAGGGGAGTGCTGAATTCAGGTTTAGAGACAAGTGGGATGAGAACCTCAAATTTGTTTTCTGTGGTTTGTACCTGATCTTGCAAAGACTTCACAGAAGCATTGTAGAGCAGGCAGGCTGTCCTGGAGAGTGGGTAGGACAAAGTAATGGATGGGATGTCCCACAGAAAGATTCTACCATCGTCTACTGTGAAGAGTGGTGGGATTTACAGGCTGCTGAGGCTGATGGAGCACCTTGGGTCTCTGCCTCTGTCAGAATCAGTTATCTGAGAGTAACTGCTACCTTGAATACCTGCTTAACTTGTTTTGCTTTTTCAGATAGTAGGACTTTCATGCACAATGTGCTCTGAGTTTTCAGACATATGCCCAAGCACTTTTTGAAATTTAGGCAGACCCTGGCAATGTCGAACCTCCAAAATCAGAGGTACTGGCACGTGCTGCAGGCAGATCATGGAAGCACTTAGCACGCTTGTACTGAAAGCATAACCATTTTTTCCAGCTATACCACTTGGTCTAGTTAAAGTATTACCTTACACAGCAAGTTTTGAGTTATCAAAAATAGGGAAGAATGATCTGTCCCAGAGAAATTATAAAAAGTCTTTCACTTTTTATTCTATGGAAGGATTTGGTTTATGTTTCTCAAACATCTGTCTTCTCTTGTTTAAGAAACCACTTAAAGGAGAAACTTTGGTGAAGATGTAAATGTTAACTATGAGGAGGTTTTTAGCATCACTATCAAATGTGGTGCAAAATCTGCCCATCTTTGAAAGAACAGGAAATGCTAGTCTCATTCACAGATTTGTTGTCAAGTTTACTAAAATATGGGTCTCACTAGAGTTTTTTAGTTTTGATTTTTATTTCTTACACCTCCATTAACAAGATATCCATGCAACTTGTATTTTAAGGTCTCATGTCAACAAACACACAGCTCATGGTTTGTTCTCATGTTGCTTATAGCCATGTGAGATTTAATTATTTAAGCTTAAAATCTGGTGTTGCTAAAGGTTGGATTAGATGAGTATCATTACCCATAGGTCAGTGACTCTTGGGACCACTTCTTTTGCCTGATTTCCTTAAATTACTGAGCAGCTTCTCCAACAAAACATTGGAGCTACAATCGCCCACAAAGCAGATTTTGCATTATCCACTCATTGCTCATTTTGGCTTGAAATAAAATCTACAGAGAAATATGTGAGATGAGTGTGATTGACATCAGAGTCAGGCCAAAGCCATTTCCTGCGAGTGGCAGCAGCACAGTTGTGTATCTCAGCCAGCGCTTGCTCGGGTTCGGGACGATTGTGAAACAGGCTGGAACTGCCCGTGAATGGGCGGCTCTGCCGAACAGATGGTTACAGCAAAGGCAGCCAAGGGACCGTGCATGAGCATTGTGTGTCTGTGGGGGCATGAGCTGCAGCCAGAAATGTCTATAAAGAATCTGCCCTAAGCTTTCTGGTCCAAGATTAAGCAGATATGTCATTTCTAATCCATTTTTGGGGTAGACTTCTGAATTATTAAAAAAGAATGTTTCTGCAGCTGTTTCTGCAAAGAAAAGCAAAGAAAAAAATAGACGTCCAAAAGAAAAACTCAGCAATGTGGATCAGCGAGCTTGAAAGGGTTGGTTTTTTAGAAGTGCATTTTTGTATTTCCTGGTTAGACCTTTGGACACCAGCCAGCTTTCTGCTGAGTAGGTTGGCAGAATTTGGATACACAACAGTCTGCTGCCTTCCATACCCCCCCTGCCATGTGCAGTATTCCTGCTGCATAAAGCCATTAGTGACCAGATTACAGAAAACATAGGGCTTTGTTTCAGAGCTTTTATTTGTTGTTCCATTTCCTGTTTCATTTCTATTTAACCTCTGCTCTTTCTAGTTCAGACATAGTATCAAAGTGAATTTGGAAATGAACTTCATATGGATAAGAATGAATTGTAAACCACGCATGCAATATCCAGTATCCCTTTCTTTGGTAGAATAAAAGTTACAATTATTTTTTAATAAAAATAATATATTTTATTAATTGAATAAGTTTTAATAACAGTAAATTTCTCCTTCCCTCTTCCAATAGCTTTTTTCCATCAAAACTATCCTCAAAACTAACCAAGATCTGCAAATCTTTTGGGGCAAGTAATCTTTGAATTACATAGCTAGGACCTGTAATGAACTGGGCAACCCAATGTTTTGCTCCTCACTTAAGGTCTTTTTCTATTATAAATGTATCTCACTGTTTGGATAGCTGTGTACAATATCAGAAAATTACCTGGAATTAGATGGAAGGTAGCCTTTCCAGAATTACAAAATTGGAAAGAAATATGTAGGAGGATGTCTCTGAGCATGGTCAGAGGGAAGTGCAGCTACTCTTTACAAATAAATCTTCTTGAGGTGTTCCGTTTCTGTAAAGCTCCATTAAATTTGCTTTTAACTTGGTGTTACAGTGTTATTAATCTGTTTATGATATTAGGAGTTGCCATACTGACTCTAAGTCCGGGGGATGCATCTGAGAGCATCGATTTCCAGATGTTTCAGAGAAAAAGGGAAGACATGGCACTGTCTTCCCCATCCATAGATTTTATTTTATCTGTTAGTACTTAAGAGATCAAGGCCTGATACTCATTTTCTGATATCTTCACACAGTTTTTATTGTTCTGTTATGAGACTATTGCTACCTACATAAATATGTAGCTGCTTTTTCATCTAACTTCTCAATATTTTTATCTTTCTGTAAGAAAAAGTTCCCCAATTAGTCATTCTATATATAGACATTTCTTTTTACTGCATTTCAATGTCCCATTAAAAATATTTTTTAATATTGGTTTTAATATTTTTAAAAATATTTGTTTATGTTACTTACATACTTTTTCCTGTGTTACAAAACATGACACAAAGATCTTGGGTTTCTGGTACATTATTAAGTTTTTTCTTGCTGATCTCCTTTTGGAGATAAAGCAATCAAATCTTCTCTAGTTCCTTTCCCAGGTTTTCCAGGGCCAAGCTTATTGCTCATATTCTTTGCCCTACTCTTTTATATTTTCAGGGCTGTGTCTCTCTGTCCTTTTCCTTTTCACCTCTCTGTTCTGCAGGATCCTTTGAGTGAAATATTTAGCCTATCTAGGATATGTTCTTGCTGTACTTTCCTATAAAAATTCTCTACTTCGTCCCATTTCTTGTGCAAAATGACATCTCTGTCACTTCTTGTGTGCAGTGTAGTTGAATTGTGTACAGTGGATCAAAGCTCATTTCTCTTCGAGTTTATAAATCTGTAAGTATAAAAAAATCGAATATAACAATCTATATTTTTGTTTTAGTGCATAATTAAAGTAATTATTATAATAATTAAGTGCATATTAAAACTGAAATAACTTCTATTGCATGTTGTCAGAAAATTGAGTATTTTCAAGGTAAAAGATGAAGACTGGCGCAGCAAACTAATTGTGGCCAGTGAAGTGAAGGGAGGATGAGTCAGTTGTTTTTATGGCAGATTGTGCTGTTCATAGGATGTCCTGTGGCATTTTGTCCAGCTGGAACTTCTAAATAAATCTATAATTATATATAGAGACCTGGAAAGACAAGGAGCTCACAGTGTTGGAAGTAATGGCTGTTCATGGATATTTATCATTAAATGTCTTTAGACTGAAGGAGCCCATTCACTTTAGAGAACTACCTGAACTGCTAGTCTTTCTCAGGTGTCTGAGCAGTATTTTATTTGAATTATAGGAACTGAATATTTTGTGCCTTTACAAAAAAAAAAAAATAAAGCCACCTTTGCACTAAAATGTCATTTACAGCTCCTGGCCTTACATTCAGGTTGTGTGAGATACAATCTCACATAAGAGTTTCTGACTAAAAGCTACCTTTCCCAAAACCTTTCTCATTAATTAAAGGCTTGGAGGTTTGGACAATCATAACAAGGAACATTTTCTTCTGTGTCTTTGGCTCTTGTACTTTTGAAGGACAAAGGAAGGACTTTTGAAGGATGTACTTTTGGAGTGTTTTCTGTCAGGCTTGTTGGCTGTTTCAAGACCTGACTACCACTAATTTTTTTACTTTGGTATTATAGGTGAGGAAAGAGATAAGCTGGATTCACAGTGCAGGCATCATGACTTCTGCACACTGCTACATTCAACAATTGCAATCCATTAGATACAGATCTTGTGAGTGCCATGGGCAGAGTGCCTAACAGCCTCGTTGGAGTCTGGTGGGACATTTTCCATGGCTTGTGCTGCAAAAAACACCACGAATTCTGAGGAATTAATGGTATTTTATTGTGTCTGTTTCAGCCCTCCCCCATTAGCACTTGGATATAATCATTTTTCTTGACCTAGCAGGCGCCTTTGTGGGTGATGAGGAGGTGTAGCTAACACACAATAATAATAATAATAATTCACCAAATTGGCAGATCTTTGCTGTGTGGATTCTATACATGCTATGAGGATTCTGGTTTTCTGCCCTTTAAGTTGAGTTAAGAACGTGTTCTGCACTCTTTGTTTTGTCTGTGGTGTGTTGCTTTCCTTGAAATGAGCTTTACAAAACAGCGGAGTTCATAAATCTTAATTTGAATTAGGTTCTTGAATGGTTTTTGCTTGACAAGTGTTGATTCCTTAGTGCCATCTATTAATGAAGTCTGTCTCAAGAGCAGTGAGAAAAATCAGAGTTTATGGGTTTGGATTTCACTATAATGAAACTGACACACAGTCAAGAAACGAGGAGAAAGCAATATTCTAATGACAAATTATTCTCATCATATAAAGAAACAATTCAAAAGGAATTTGCTGAAACTGAGTGAGAACAGTGTGAAGCCTTGCATTTAGGACAGTGAAAATCCAACACAGAGATATAATGGGAAATCTAAAAGGAAAGGCCACAGGAGGGACCTTGAGAGGAACTTTGGGATTATTGGTTCACAGCTTACCTTTAAATCACGTGTGTAATGTCTTTTCAAAACCACCAAAACTATCTCTGGAATAAATCTAGCAGAAATGCAGGAATAGGAAATAGTTGTTTTCCTAATTTGGCATTCATGAGATCTCATTTGGATTACCATCCAATGTGGAAAATTATTCTTTGAAAATGGCTAGAAAAATTTTGAGTTGCCCAGAGGGGAAATTAAAAGAAATGAAAGATCTAATCTAAAATCTTACCCTATCCTAGTCTAAGAAAGAGAACCATTATGAAAGATTCAGTAGTTTATAAATTTCTTTTTGACAAGATGGCCAAAAGTAAACTGTTACCACTTTTGGCTGAGATAAGGCCAGAGAAAATCAGCTGACATGAATAAAAGATGTTTGTATTAAATTCTATAAATTCTTATTGTAGGATACTTTAGCAGTTGGACAGATGAGGTTTTGTTGGTTGTAGAATCTCCATTATTAAAATTTTTAAGAACGCAAGAGTGTCAGGGGCATTCTGAGTTTACTAACAGAATCACAGAATGGGTCAGGTTGAAGGGCACCCCAGAGTGTTATCTGGTCCAACCTTCCTTGACAAGGAGGATAATCCCAGAGCTCAAGGCACTCAATTGTGTCCAGATGGTTCTGGAAAATCTCCAGTGTGGGAGATTCCGCAAATTCTCTTGGCAATCGATTCCAGTGCACGGTCACCTGCACAGTAAAGAAGTTCTTCCCTATGTTCAGGTGGAACTTTCTGTGTATCAGTTTCTGCCCATTGCCTCTTTTCTACTGCTTGGCACCACTGAGCAGGATCCATCCTCTTGTCACCTTCTCTTCAGATGCTGATACACATTGGCACATATATGTATATATACACTGGTATGCTTCTTTTTCATAGCTGGGAGTTAAAATAGATCTCTTGCGCTCCCTCATCATCCAACATCTCTGTGGTTTGGTTTCTATGATCTTAATGTTTTAAAGGTGTATAAAAACTGTGCTTGAAATGCAGCATTGAAAAAAGATGTGTTAAGCCTTGTGAGCAGGAGTTGTAGTGGCTTCTGGGCATCAGAGGGAGAGGCAAGAACCTCCAGTTCAGACATCCATTTTTGATGATGTTTGTGTTGAGCTGACCCAGAATGACAGATCATTCCTGACTATCCATATTGAAGTACCACTGGACTCACCTTGAAATTATTTATGTTATGTGACTTTACATTCAATCTCTTTTTATTGCTCAGTAAATGAATCCAGTGGAATTAGTCATACATAAGGGACCTATCTTTTGGGACATGGTTTGTTCTGCTTGTGTGGGGTGGAGAATCATTGGTTAGTACAAGGCTTGCAATGTCATCTAGCTGGATCTCAGTGATGCAAGATGCAGTGGATGATTTGTTGCTAATGACTCAGATATTGTTTGCTTTTGGCAGGTCTTCCATTGAGCATATTTTTTTTTATTCATATCTGGTTATTGTTGGAGTCCAGGAGCTCTCCTGTAGCAGCAGGTTATCTTCTGGATTTACTTCCCTTTTTGTTCAGAGCTGCACATGAAGTTAATCTTACTTTTCTGGGCTTTTTATCCATCTATTTACCAAAAAATTCCCTTTGAAAGAGTGCTAAAACTTCCCTTTGAAAGAGTGCTTATGCCTTTTTATGTTATTTCTTTACTGTTGGCATACATTAAATTATCTTCTACTAGTAGTTCAGGTCTTACTTTATTTGTAACTGATATGTATTAAATAACTTCTGTAACTTATGAAAATCCAATATCCTTAAAACCAGCAGTTCCAAATTTCAATAGCTTTGTCTGCAGAAGATGTCTGCTTAATATTGTGAATGTCTCATTAGGAACTAATTCCTGTTTCACTGTAAATATGTAGTACTTTATTAATGATTTTGCAAGGCTGTGTGAAGAAATGAAAATCAGGGCAGGTGGAGTGGGGAGGTGGCTCTATAAGGACATCAGCAGGACTCCAAGGACCCTGCTCTTGTGTAAATCAACCAAATGTTTAAACACCTTACTCGGTTTCAAAACTACTGTAATATAGTAATAGGTAAACACCCATTAATATTTCAGTGGCATAAAATATGTTTACTCAGAAGCCATTAAGAATAATTTAAAATGATTTTTAATTGATCTTCTTGACTTCACATCTGTCTGGCCTTCTATGCTGTTTTGCTTTCACACACTCACAGGGTTTCATAAAGAGCTTGGGCGGATGCAGGGCCATGCTGCCAACAACATCCATGCCCAGCTTTGCCGTTGCCATGTGCTCCTGCCTCTGGCTTTACACCAGTTCCAGCTTTCAGGAGGCCGTGGGAAAAGCTGAAATCTCATCCAGAAGAAATTTAACTGAAAATTAAGAAGTGATTTAAATAAGATTACTGAAACGATCTGATGTGCATTGAAATCGAATAATTGCTAGGGCTGAGACAAAGTATGGGCCAGGACTGCAATAGGACCTGCAGAAAAGGGTGGCACTGACCCATTTGCAGTAGCCTGCAGGCAGATCAATTTAAGAGTTATCATTTTATTATGCCTATGTTGTGCTTAGCAATTTGCGTAATACACTTGGTAAATAACAAAAATTCTGTTTGAATTTCCTTTGCATGTGGGTGATTTAATTGCTGAGTTCCTCTGAAGGGTTTACATACTTTTATAGTATTAATCTTGCAATTTGTAAATAATGTTGTTGGTTGGTTTTCATCAGGTAGGTACATCTCTTACCATACTTAAGTCTATCTTGTTTAGAATCTCACTTCCTCCCTTTTATTCCTATTACTTCTGCTTAATAACTTAATGGATAATGTTGTTTTACTAGGTCTTGATGAAACTTAAGAGGTTGTATGAGGAATTGCTCCTAACCATCACCTAATAAATTGGTGCTTAACCCACTATTGGTTCTTCTCTTTTTGGTTGTGACAAGTAGGATGCATTGCTTGGCCTAGAAATAAAATATATCACAGCTTATGTCTATTATGATTTCCTTCTGTTCTAATTAGCTGTGCTGCAGGTAAGCACAAAAACAGAGGAGAACAAAACAACAAGTACTATGTAAGGTCTAGTTGTGGTGTAGTACGTAAGTAACCTAGTGACTGAAATTTATTTCAGCTCCCTCTTCTATGTTGCGTGTTAAACATCAATGATATTATTTATTTGTCTGCTATACCTGCTTTTCCAGCAGCTTAAAATGTTGGCACTATGAGGTGCTTTAAAGATGAAAAATGCAGTTATTGCCAGTCCTAATTTTTGCTTTTTAAGGTTTAAAAATCTGTAATTGTTGATGTAAAGATTTTCTTTTCCCTGTAAGTTCTTACACACAAATCTTTTTTCTTATTTTAGACCAAAGGTGCAGCATAAACAAAAAGTTAAGTCCTACCAGTATTGGTAACACCAGGGCAGGTATGTAAGTGCTTGGCTTAGAAAGGTTTCTGCTCAATTTTTGCAATTCAGCCATAGAAGTGCTTATGGGGTAGAAAGTCCCTTAGTAAGGGTCTGGGAAACATCACACTGAATTCCTCAGCCAGGCAATTAAGCCAGCCTAGAAAGCTCCAGACAAGAACAGAACGGTGTGCTGAACAGAATGCAAATTGCATTTCAGATCTGGTTATTTTAATTCAGAGCAAGGCCATCAGTGTGAGTGTTTCCTTCAGCACACTGATAACTAGATGTTATTGCCTGTTGAACTGTGACAGGTTTTTTTTTTTTTAATATCTGTCCTCCTTTTTGTCAAACATTACAGCAGAAATACTTCAGTGGTAATATCTGCTCACTTAGAAAAACAAAGGCCCTGGAAACTTTGAAAGGAAAAATATGGCCTCATTTTTGTATCTACTTTCCAATTTTCAGCAAGCTTAGTAAAACATGTGGATTATTAGGTATGTAATTGTACTAAAGCATCCTCTGGTATCCATGTGGCACTTCATTTCATGGCAATCATTTAAAATAACTAGTAATAGAAATCAGATGAAATTAAGGTAGTTTTTAAAGACATCCAATCTTAAGGCGAGGAATTCCCTGAATCTTGATTGTTATGCTGGTCTTTAAGTGAAAATATGAGTGAAGCTGAATGACAATTATTCTGTTATTTGGAAGTATTATAATGCACTTGGAAATGTATGATTCCTGGAATGGTTTCTTATAGCCTTCTTTGAGTATGTTCTTTAGTAATTTCTGAGTGAGGACTTGGCACTCCTTGTGAGTACAGTCAAAGGAACCAGTGAAGTACATTCAAGGCTCTTTCGAGATGATTTCCAGAGCCTACTATGCTGAAGCAATTTCTTTTCAAAAGGTAAAAGAGACTTCAACTTTTTCAAACAGGAAGAACTGGGACCTGAAAGTCATGTCTGGAACATTCTGCAAGAAAAAATGGATACCGCTGATTGAGTGTCATGCATAAATAATTGTTTTGGAGAAAGGTTTTGGAGATTAATGTTCTTGAGATGGTAACCTGAAATGACTGTTTCCTGTTAGAAACAATGGAAGTTGTTCCATCTATGTAGAGAAATTACCATACCCTACTCTGTCAGAGTGTAAATTATCATGACAAGTGTAAGAAATGTAATATCCTGTTACATTTTCAATTTTTTTGCTTGTGAGACAGGGACAGATTTTTCCCATTAAGTTCATTTGAAAATGTTGTATATACACCTCATATATGTGGTCTTTGTTCTGTTTCCCCCCCCCTAATTATCTAATCTACAATCTTCTGTTCTGTGTAAATGACCTATGATTCACTATGTGTGCTTCAAAGATTTTAAGTCTGGAGCAATATCTGTATCATGTACAGATTCTCAATAATTCTGTGTATTCAGGGAATAATGCTACAAGTCTTCATTATAACTGAAGCTATTGTGCTGCTTATTTGAAAAGTTTTTTGGATATGTTTATTCCACCAATGTTATAGAATTTAAACACAGCAGCTGAGACAGGAATATCACCTATGTCAATTGTGGAGAGAGTTCTTCCATGCAGCACCAAAAGAATAAACCTGAGGGATGTAAAACATTCTTGGTACTGTACACTTAAAAACGTGTAATTTCAAACTATTGGATAGTTCATGCATACAACATGAACTATGGAATGTCATGAACAGCTGGAACTGTTGACATCTGTACCTTGGCTGCTCCTTCCCTAAGGAGGCTTGGTGGCAGCTGACCTGTGCCCTTCTCTGAAACCCATGATGACCAAAAGGCTGAGTTATCAGCCAGCATCCTCTTTTGAATGGCAATGAAGATGTTCTGCTCTCACTCAGCAACAATTGCATGTTCTTATTACTGTGTGCCAGTTCCAGCTGAAACACAGACCCTGGCAATGCTGTGTCACTGAGCCTGTTGGCCTGAGCTCTCCTTTTCTGTCCCTCTATCCACTCATTTCCTTGGGTGTTACCTGGACAGCACTTAAACTGCAGAGGTGCATACTGATGGAGTGCAGGGCTGCCGGTGGCTTGCGCTTACATTCCTGATTTTCAGTACATTCATACTAATTGTGGTCAATGAAAGTGTGCAGTTTAGCTGCTCCCTGGCAGTCCCAGGCATATATGCCAAGCTCAGTTGTGAAAGATTTTTCCCAGCAACAGCATGTGGCTCTCTTTGGCAAGCTCCCCACCAGCCCTTTTGTTGGCAGCTGCTAAGTGGTCTCTGGATCTCTAATGCAGGAAGGCTGCTGATGGGTTTCTGATCTACATATTTCTCTGTAAGCAATTTCTTTTGACATACCTTTCAGTTCTGCAAATGCTCACTTGCTTTATATTTATCTATTTGGTTCCAAACCCCACACAAGCCTCTCAAAGAATATAGATCCACTTACAGTTGAAAGAAAAATTTTACGTGCCAGAAATCCATGTTGTCCTTTGCTCTTCCATTTTTCACTTGTACACTTTATTTTCATTGTATGTCTGTAAAAGCTCTGTGTTCTCCAGAACCCACGTCCTTGCCCCTTACTTGTTTGGTTAGGATATAGGAAGTTTATGGGATGGATGCTGGCTGCCTTTGGGTACCACCCTGAGACCTCAGTATGGTCCTTCAACTTTTCTTACACTTCTACAGTGGCAAGCCAGATGTTCCCCATGACTCCTAGCACAGCTAACCATGCCTCCAGGAGGTGCCAAGAGAAATTCTTTCTCTATGGCCAGTGCTGACAGGACTGAGCCCAATGACACTACACCTGCCTAGCAAGAGGAAAGAAGCTGCATTTCATACCCTTTCTCAGGAAACACTTTGCTTCCCCCTTCTTGGCGCAGCGAATGCAAATGCAAAGCTAACTGCTCATCTCTTTTAAGTGCTGCCATTTATACAAGCCTGTCAACTTGCATTTCCTGCTGGCAACCACTGCTCTGCTCTGTGCTGTTACTTGTCATTACACAAAACAATCACTCCATGACGGTCTGCTCCTTAGAAACACATGTGAAGTAGACCTCAAAACATGTGACTTAATGGAAATAACTTATAGGTAAGGGAAGGTGGAAATATTGTGGAGGCACAAAATCTATATTAGACAAGAGTTCCAGAATAAATTTTTCTCTGGACAGAGCAGAGTTCCTTGTGTTTTCTGGCACTGGATTTTTAAGAATAAAGAAAATGAGGATGAGGAGTTCCAAACCTTGCATAGATTCTGTTAACCATAGCATAATGACAAAAAAAAAAACCTTCATAAAAACCCTGCTGTGCCTTGCACCAATTCAGATAGTTTCAATATGTATTTGTATAAGTACTGTATCATACAAACTCTTCCTGAAACCATAAGGAGGTCCTGAAAGCTGAGAAAAGGATTCCTCTTGATAGAATTTCACTGTTAACTTGTGCTCAAAGTTCAAGTTACACTGCCATAACTTCTCCAATGATAAAAATAACTTGGGGGAAACTGTGAGTGGAATTTTGTCCCAAACTCCTATCAAGTATTGTCTGTTTATCATATCAGTAACAATAGATGCAAGTATTTCTACCTTCTTTTCATTTTTTACATGTGCTGGAGAAAGGAACTATGCCTGGTCTCAAAATGCATGTACATATGGAAGAAAATGGGAAATAAATAGAGAAAAACCCTCAACTTTCTTTAAAATCAGGGGCTTGGATGGAAAATACTGTGTCTTTCAAACACAGATTTCAAGGTGAGTGAAGTCAAATAATGCCATGCCAGCATTTTTACAGTTTTTTATATCCCTGCTGCTGAATTTTCTCATGCAGAAACAAAGACAGTTCTCCACTGACTTTTCATGAGCTTTAGTAAGTTGAGGGCAGAAAGCAGATCTGTCATATTTTCCACTCATCAGTGTATAAGTTCAATAAAGTAATTGTGTAATGTAATGTTGTTTAAAGTGATGCTGTCAATAAAATTGCTCTGTTTGGAGAAGTTAGCCTCCATGGTAAACCTCGAACTCTCATTAACTGAATTCTCTTCCTCATCACTGGCCCGAGTGAATGTGCCAGTACTATCACTGAAGTATTTTGGTTCAAATTGAGTATGCTTTGGTGAGGTGCAAGTTTTCATTCCTTGAGATGGAACAGAAATGTGAAGCATCAAGATTTGTCCTGTGGCAAACAAAGTGAAGAGAACTCAGCCATCAGGCTGTATCTGGTTTTGCAGGCTGTCTAGATGGGAGTGCTTTGAACTGGTGGTGGCAAATGCTGCGGTTCCAGCGGCTGCAGGGGAGCTGCAGCTCAGCACACGCCTCTGAATAGTGCACTGCAGTGCCACTGCTTTCTGCTTTGCTGCTGGCTGAACATCATGTAAAACTGCAATCACAGCATAAAAGAACTTTCTCCAGATAATTAGGGATCCTAACACACTCCCCTTCTCTGCCCCCACTGCCAAAGAATTGCTGCTATTCATGTACTTGGCTGGAAATCAGCAGTGCCTGCCAAGGCAAATTACTGGAAATTAATTATCTGGAGCCTGATCTGGAAGTTTTGACTCAGCTTTTCAGTAGGTCCATTCAATCCAATGCATTTTTTTTTTAATAAATTCAGATTTGGAAGGTGGGCTTTTGCTTTGTCAAGCTCTGCCATTCTGTGCGGTGAACAGCTGCATCACACCCTCGCACACCAACTTGGGTTTCTGTCCATGGCTTAAATCATGGGTTGAGAACATGTAAGGCTAATAAATTTCATTAACTTTCATGTCCATATTAAAGGGAGAGAAGGTGCCACCAAGCAAACCTCTCACTGAGAGGAATCCACTGACTGCCACTCAATCACATTACTGTTGCTTCGTGTAGACATAAACCAACTGCTTCCTATAGTTCAAAGTACAGACAGTCCCTGTTAGATGGAATATGTTCAAGGAAATTTTTAAGTGGTATCTGTGGAGATATTATTTAGAGTGTTTTCCTCTCTACATGCAGAAATGTTCTGATGGGTTCTAAATTAAATTAGTGCTAGAAGAGAGACTTACCCATGGAGCTGTCTCCAAAACACCCTGGTCCCATCAGGAGTATTGACATTATGTTGTGAATATTCCATAATGTTTGTATGTATATTAGCATCTACATTGTGCTCAGAGCTGGGACACCAAAATGTGGGTGCTTTTTTCTGAAACTAGACTGTGAATGCACTCAAAAACTATGATGGCAAAAAGGCAGAATGTGTATCATGTGGAAGGGTACTTGCTTTGCATTAGGAACTTTGTGTCTCCTGGAAAGACGTAAGTGCTCTCTGTAGGCATATCCACTGTATTTATACAGCTTAAGAGTTTGACTTGTTTTTGTCATTGCAGCATTCTCTTTATAGTCTATCTTCTCATTTTGAGTTTTGCCAGAATCGATATTTTTTTCTTTTAAGATATAGAGCTGCAAAAGCAAGCATCCAGAATTGCTGTTGATGAGATTTAAGCCATATTCTTCCCTCTCATAGGAAAAGGTTAGAAGCAAAAGATCAGATAAGACAGTGAGTGGTGAAGTGTTCAACTGGAATAATCCAATTGCTTTTGATCTTTTGCCTGCGCTCCAAGATTACAGGGTCTTAATATCTGAAGTGCAAAGCAACATATTGAATTAGTGGTAAAACCTAATTTAGTAGTGGAATAAAGAAATTCAAAGTTAACATTTGAGACCTCAGAAAAATAAAATGCAATGAGTTTCCTTCAGAACTAATAAAGAAAAAGAAAATCCAAACATATTTGCCAGTTTTTGCAATTGCACAGAAGTAAAAAAAGGAAGCAAGCAATAAAGTGGGAAGCTACTGTTACTGTGGTCATAGCATGGAAGTGAAGCTAATGGTTTAAATCTGTATCAAGTAGCAATTACCCTGGCTTAAGTTAAAATTATTACATTCAAAATAAAGGCCAATCACATCTGCATGTTTCTTTTATTGATTTTTCAAATCATAAGATCTCCACATGTGGCATCTTTGCCACAACCCATTTTATAAGTGGCAGGAGCAGTCTTCTAGGTTACTGTTATACTAAAGATCAAGAAAAGCACACTATCAGCAACATCTAAGCTGTGGAAGAAACATCAAATGAAGCTGAGAATGGCATCATCAAGTTTTGGGTGCTAATGTCACAAAATCCAATATGAAAAATGCAATTAAATGGAAACAGTATTTTCCAGAATCTCATTTCTGAAGGCATTTTCAATTAATCATGCTACAACATGTTTAGTAGAGAAATAAAAAAAAATCCTGAAAAAAGAGGAGAATAAATGATCATTCAAGTGAGAAAAGGTTCAGGGTACGCTGATGGGAATCAGACACCTTATGCTTGAAATGATGAAATCTTATGCTTAAAATAAAGGAAGTGGTATAACTCCTGCTGCCATCAGGAAGACAAGAATAATAATGACATGGCTTACTAGTCTCAGTCTTGAAATAGTTTTATATATGTTCACATTTCTATTTGAACATGCTGCAGTGTGGTCTCATTTCCCCACTTGTTTGTTTTTTGTTTATTTTTAAGGATGAAAAGTAGAAGCATGGTAGAGTGAAGATTTTAATAATTCCTACATAAAGGTGATTAGGGTTTTTTTAAAGATTCTAGTGACCCTTAACAGAAGCTGATCTATGATATCATTTAAACACCAACCAGGCAGCACTTTAGATTCATGTAAATGTAAAATATCAGTGAGCAATCCAAACTAACAGTAATATACTATGATTTTTCTGGATTGGCCATCTGAAGCAACAGAACACCAGTAGAAATATTTACCCGTCATTCAGAAAATGAAAAGCCCAATGTAAAAGGTTTAGAACTTGCGTCAGTACATACTGTATATAATTGATGGCTCTATGGCAATAGCAAACTGTACATCTTCAGTGATGGAGGGAAACAGAGTTACAAAACCTTTTTGAAAACCCACGGACCACTTCTATAGCCTGCTTGTCACCTGCATTATATTTCCCAGCAGTTTTTCTTTTGTTGAGTCTGAAGGGATGGAAGTGGAAACCAAGCAGGGAAAAATGCTGCGAGTTTGAAGATTTTTGCAGAGAAAGACATCTGCATTGCTCCCCAGAGGTTAAGACCAGGCTGGCATTAATGTCTTCATTCCTTTTATTGCCCTGGGGCAGCTGTGGTAAGGTGTTGACCTTTGGGCAAAAAGATAATGCTACAGATTCAAGTTCTGCTTGTACTAATTTTCCCATTAAGCTCAGGGGTACTTTCTTGATGCCACTCACTTTACTCAGGTAAGCAGTAGATTCACACACCCAGAGGACCTCATCTACAGACAGTTTTCTTCTATCCCAAATTATTCGACTCTGCATGGAAGGTACGGCTGGACATATCAGAGGGATATTTTTGTGAGTTGCCTGATAGCTTGCTCTTTCTGTATGCTCTGGCTGTTGAACACAATCCAGCCAGGCTAAGTGTTTCCAAACAGCAAATCCTTCTAAAAAGGGTAAGATCAGCTAAATATAATTTGAAAGTGTATTAGGCTGGCTTTCTTGTGTTTCCACTTTTTCTGATTTAAATATGATTCACTTGGACACCTGAATGAAGTAGTTCAAGTACACTGACATCTTCCTACTTCAGGAAATGAAATGATTCTCAGAGGATCCTCATAAAATTTTTTTGCTGTGTGCTTAGTCACAGAGAGCAGGAGGTGTAGAATTCCATCAGGTACCAGGGGAGCTGCATGTGTTGTGTTTCCTCTGCTTTTTGTGCATGGGCTCACAGGCACTCGCACTTCCACATCACTTCCTGAGCACAGAACTGCTGTGTTGTTATTCTCAAATTGTCTCTGTAGCAGCTGGGGAGGGTGAAATGGAAACCACAGGAGAAAGGCAGAGTGCTGTTCTTAACAGTATCAGCTGATAGAATTAATTCTATGTTTATTTTAGAACTGAATTTTCAAAAGAGACATAATTTTGTGAGTTCCATTTGAGAGATTTCAGGTATTTTTCTTTCATTCAGACATCATCCAGTATTCGCTGTTTCTGTGCATCACAAGGGGAAGTTTGGGTGCTCAGCCAATTCCCTTCCTTTTTAAACAGAACATAATTTATGTTTGAAGCAGCTATTCAATGTGTGCAGATACTGGGCAATCTCTCTGACCCATTAGAATCCTCAGTGTCTCATCTGTATGGAAGCATACTCAAAAGTAACATGAAGTCACTTAGAAATAATCATCTTTTACCAAGTTAGTTGCATTGCAAATCATACTTACAGTGACTTTCCTAACTCCTTTTTTTCTATCATGGCGATTTCTGCTAAACATGACAGATAATTACATCTTAGTTGATCCCTTATCTATTGTACTATAAAAAGGTTGATTTTACTTAATTCACTTTTGATTCACCAGTTGCCTGCAGCCTTCTATAAAAATGAATACAAACTATGTTTAAAAGCTTCAGAAGGCAGATCTGACAAATGCACCATAAGATTTAGAGACAAAAGGCCATTGGCCACTCCTACCAAATCATATCCCAACTAATGAGAGGGTTTGGGATCAACAGAACTATTCCATAATTTCGAGCCTTCTGACAGGCAACTAAATCTTCTTCAGTCAGAAGCTGGACACCATGTTGAAGTCAAAGCAGAGAACATTCTGGGAAATGTGGGAACAGAGGGCTAGCAGGGTTTGTCTGGGTCATCAAGTCCAGTTTTCTACTGTTGTAGACATCCATGTTTCATAATCCCTTTCATTAAGTTACCAAGATCTATCTTAAAACTAGTTAGATTGTGTGCCCCCACCGCTCCCCTTGGCTGGCTGTCACAGAACCTCTTTCTTCTGATGGTTAGGAGCCTTCTAATTTCCAACCTAAATATATTCATGGCCAGCTGACGCCCATTTCTCCATTTGCCACCACTGTCCTGAAGCTGAAAAAACCTCTTGTCTCTCTTTCACTTCCATCCCTTGATGCAAAGAGAGCATGTCTCATGTACTCATTCTGCTGCACTATTCAAGTTAGGTAATTTTTATTTTTCTCCTAGAAGGGCATCTTCATTCTGCAGGGATGCACTTCTCTGAGGAAGGTGGTCATAGCTTGAGCTCTGCCTTTTTTGACAATGAACAGTGAGTTTTAACCACACTGTGCCAGTGTGAGGTCTTGCCAGTGCCTTGTACAAGAGGCACAGCCCAGCCCTGACTCTGCTGTGAACACCAGCTTGAGAACAGCAGCTCTCACCCAGCTGTGACTCAGATGTGTAAGAGCATATTGCCAGAACATGAACGCTGCAATTCATAAGCAGAAAGATAGATCAAGCTAAGAAATAGGCCTTACCCAGTATTCAGGCTTACTGGGAGAAAATTTTTGTTTTCAGTGGTATCATAATCATGTCGCTCTAATTAAAGCTGTGCACGAATTAATTTGTCCAGCATGGTTTTATGAATCACCTTCACATATGAGCAATCTTCTTAATCAAGTAGGGCATATGTGAGATTCTTTGCTAAGAAGTAACACATTTGTATGTAGTTAATAGCAACTGAAACATTCAAAATAAATTTGGAAGTAAATCGGATGTATTTAGTAGTTGGAAATCCTTTCTTTACCAGTAGATGGCACAAATCAGCTTGGTTTGGTTTCAGATCATGTACAAAAGGTGCATTAAATAAAGGATGAATTAAAATAATAACAAAATTCTTCTATTTACAGTATCCAGAGGATTGCAGAAATTATGAACTGAGAGTAGCATTTATATATTGTGTTATATTTTGCTGGTGGAATTTCCAGTTAAAATAATTTATCTGCCTATATGACTTAAGGGACTTTGACCAGATTTTGGCCTATTCAGACCTAAGCAGAAATGCCAAGGCAATCCGTGGGTTTGGATCTGGTCCTGGTTTCATGAGTGCAAATCTTCTTGTTGTCTCTAGATACTTTGCCTTGCACAGAGAGCAGATTTGTGTTTGTTTATTTCGTTGGTAGGGTGGTTTGTTTTGTCTTGTGAGACAGAACACACTCTCACACTAAATCTTTCATTTCAGCTGTTTAAATACCAGTTGGTGAAGAGTTTCATCCGTTAAATTGACGGTTCCTTTTAATTGGGCCGATTTTAGCTCAGGGCATTTGGTACTTTGGAGAATGGCTCTGTATCTTGGAAGGCTCATCCCACACTGAGATGTGGAGGAGTGATTCTGACAGAACTCTTGCCTCATCCTCCACCCCTCCCTTGCCAACCTTGTGGCCAAGTTTTTCATGGGGAATCCCAGCCCTGGTGACTGCACAGACTGGCTCCTTACTGTGCAAAACAGGGCCACATTACAGAGCAAGGGGACGGTCCCAGGCCAGCCAGACACCTCCCTGTCCTCCCAGGTGCTGCCTCCCCTCTACTGACAGCCCACCGTGGCCCAAATTCTTTCTGTCCCTCTCTTTGCTTCTTCCAGGTCTTGTCATTTTGAGTTTCTTCCAGACAACATCACAGCACATTTGCTTTAGAATACAGGACCAAAGCCTTTGTATGACCTAATTGAAGATATGCCCTGAAACAGGAGCAGATTCTAAGAAGGTAAAAATTGGATATGATAATTGGCCTTGTTTGATATTTGATTTTTTCAGCGTGATAAAATTAATTTGATTCTGTTATTCAACACAAGGGAATTACAGTTCAACTCTTTTGCAGTTCTGTAAAAGGGAATCAGTAATTGGATGAAAAAATTTGTTTTGTTAAGAGGGTTTGGAACAATAACAAAAGATCTTGAAACAATTTTACTTTATTCACTGAAGGGCTGATCTATAGCTGCTTGTTTTGGGGGTAAAAAAACCAACCGTCTCAGCCAATTTCTTCTCTCATAAACAAAATTTTAGAAAGTCTCCTTTGAACTGTAGTGAGTCAATATTACTTGGACAGACATTTACCCAGTTATGAGCTGCTCATGAAAATGCTTACCAGGGAAAAGAGTACATCATGTCATATAATAAAAAAGAAAAGGCAAAATAATGACCTTTCTTCCATTCCTTTAATTTCTTTGCATGTAATGAATATATTCCACTTTGGCCAAGGAACTCAGTGGAGAAAGCAGGATTTAGCCAACAGAATGTGAAAGCTGAGTTTGAGTTATATTCTAGCTTGAATGCTCTTTTATTCTCCAGGGCTGGAGGGGGCTGTGTTGGGACCTCTGCCAGTGTGTGTCACTGGGAACACTGTCCAGGAGGAGCTTAGGTGTTAATGGGGAGGCACTCAGGAATGGTGTTCACTCCAGAGAAACTCAAAAATCCCCAAAAAAACCAACAGAGTGGTGAGGATGCAACTAAGGCCGACATCCTTCCAATGCTGCTGTTTCCCAATTAATGGAAGGTGACTCTGACTTGGTTCAGGTGTGGAAGGTCAGAACTTGAATTAAAAAATAGATTTGTTTCAGGGGCTGCAAAAGCAAGAAGGCAAAAGTCACTCCTCTTTGGTGGTGTGGGTGTCTTGGGTGGCTGGTAGATGGCAGTAGCACACATTTATGTTGCAGAGGCGATGTGTGTCTGGGCAGGCAGGTTTCCTCTGGAATTCCTGCCCGAGTTCTGACAACACAATGTGATGGACAATGTCTGCACATCTCCCGAGACTGACCTCTGACCTCATCCCTACTAGAGTGATGGAGGCTTAGGGATGGGAAAACAGTTTCCATTCCTGTAAACAGGAATTTCAGTGTTTTTAAAGTCTAAGGGTGTTTTGTGATTCTTTGAGGATGAAGAATTTTGTGCAAATTTAATTACTACTGTGACACTGCGGAGAGTCTGCACAGCACAAAATACTGCATGGGCGATACTGGTCTTAAACATGAGAAAATCCTCTCAGTGCAAGGCTTTGGATATTTCTGTGGATGAGACTATTTTTTAAATGTTCACAGCAAGCAGGAAAAATTAAATCCAGTCTCATCAGACTCACTGTGCAAAGGGAGAGAGAAAACACATAAACCCGTCCTGGATGATCATCAAAGCTTGATAATTATTTTTGTTAGTTGTGCAGCACCATTTCTGATTGGATTGGCAAGCTCAGTAAAAGGCAGTGTGTTTTATGAGGGATTATGATGAAAAAGAGGGTGTCTGCCTTTCCCTATCCTTGAGGTGGAAGGAGCTTTGTATACAAGGAGCTGGAGGTAGAGGGAGTTCCCGAGGAAGCAGTGGTGCCAGAGGCACCGGCATTATAAAAGAAATGAAGAATAAGAATAATTAAAAATGGGGGTGTAGGGCAGGGATGGATTTGTGCAGGGTCTGAAAGATTCCTTCCCTCTTGCTTCTTCTGATTTCCAGGCAAAGGCATACTCATTCAATCTTTGCTAAAATGTGTAAATATTGCTCTTAGAATGTCTGACTGCATCTAAAAGTACCACCTACCTTCTTTTTCCACATGAAAATGTAAATTGGAAATGAAAATGTAGGCTGGGCTATCCAGACTAGACCCTAACTTCATTTTAAATCTGCTGCAGAGAACTTGCATTGTTTCTGTACATTAGTCATGCATATGCACAGCTTACACATGAAAGCAGAACTGCTGGTACTCGAGTGTCATGCTCACAGTACATTTGTGCAGTATATCCATGGGGTTTATCCAGACACAGGCAGCTGAATTGTTACTAGGGTACATATTTAAAGGAGTGCATGGAGTCACAGTGACCATGAACTGAGCTCTGGTGTTTCCCAGAAACTGGGAACAAGTTTCAGAGGGTGGTGTGAGACTGATATAAAGATACCCTTTGGGAAGGTTTCGCCTTTGACACTTTGCTCAAAAGAAAAGATTAAAAAAGGAACCTCATGTGAGTCCAAATATCATTTAGAAAACTCTTAGGAGTAAACAAGGAGTTTGCCTCTTCACGTAATGCTGTCTCAGCTGTTCTTTAATGCCTCTGTGTACTTGCTGTCCAGGCTTCTGCCACAGGGCAAATCTGAGGAAAGAGGATATCTCATAGCACTGCTAGACTTGTGGCTTGAGGCTGTCAGCATGGTTTTGGGTCAGGTTAATGGCAGTCGTAAATGACAACCTTAGTAAAGACACTTCAGGCATCAAGGAGCCAGTTATCTGATCATGATAGGGTAGATTTCTGTGCTGAATTTCTGTGTGCTTTTAACAAATAACAGGTCTGGGATCTTTCAGTGAAGCTATATTGTTGCTGCTATTTTCTGAATATATATTGAAGAGTAAATATCCAAAATGAAATATCAGATCTGAAATCCTCTATATCTGAGTAGCCAGCCCACCAATACCAACCAAACTCTCTTCCTAGGTACAGAGGGATGAAGCCTGCCAAATGACTTTCCAGAATCTCCTGGAAGCAGTCACTCTACACCTGTTTGTTTATGGCCATCATGTCTCAAGTGAAAGCACAAGAGAAAATGGCCTTAAGTTGTACCAATGGAGATTCAGGTTGGACATTGAAAAAATATACTCCCCTGAAAGGGTGGTTAGGCTTTGGGATAAGTTACACAGGGAGGTGGTTAGGCACTGTCTCTGGAAGTGTTTGGGAGGTCTGGATGTGGCTTTGGGGATTTGGTTTGGGGTGGTCATGGTGGCGCTGGGCTGGAGATGCACTGGATCACCCTGGGGTCTTCCAGCCTTGGTGATTCTGTGACTTGTTTCAAGCTCAAGCTCTACCAAGGCTGTAAAATGCAAGTCCTGTTTTCAAAGCTTTCTCTCCTTCATCTGCCAACAAAATGAGAAGTTTTTATGGAACTGGCAGTTGGCAAGCATCATCTCCATTTATCTGGTAAGGAAAGAGAGGGAATACTGGAAAAAAAGTTTTGAGATGCTGACAGAAGTTATTTTTTTATATATGTGATCAAAATGCTGAAGGGAAAAAGGAAATATATATTTGGAAGAGGCTTCTCATTTAAAATGGTAGATAATAGAGAGTTTTCTGGTTTGTTTCACAAGATGTATTTTCAAATATTTTGAATTTTCTGTATTTTGGTATCTTGCTTTCTTCTTATTCTTCTTTTTGTCACTTAGTGTAATAGGGTCAGTATTTTCAAAATATGTGAGCTTATTCTCCATTTTCCCATCCCATTCAATGCCTTCCCTTTTATTTTCTTTTTTCTTACTTCCTCTCTTTATTTTAGTTTTCTTCTTCTGGAACTTTCTTGGAACTTTCTAAAATATTTAGTAATTGTTTTATAGCTTTTCTGTTTTAGGAAAGGGTGTAGGGCAGTAAGGGAGAGTAGTCATTTTATAACACTCAGTTCTTATAACTTTTAAAATTAGTTTCTAATTTCTTTCTTTTCCCTACTATCTTATATTTAGTGGGTACTTTAATGCTTCCAAACTGAGAAAATATTCAAAATCTTTAATTGGCCTAAGAAGAGAAAAAGGAAGGATAAATCCCCAAAAATCATTTGTTGCATTCAGTTAGCAAAAATAAGTAAGGGGGACAGAGAAAAAATTAAAAGTCAGCACCTTAGAGTAAGAAATTTGATGACTTCAGTGAAAGTGAAATGGGTTCATATATGCAGCATTTTCTTGAATTTTGTATTTTAAACATTTAGGTTTTTTATTAATATATCTACTGCTCTAAGATTAGATCTATATATAGTAAATTTCTGGCTGTGCTAGTTACAGGTATAGTTTAAAATTAATATGAAATGTTAAAATTTTTAATGGAAGATTCCAAGTCAGAAGTTGCTTACAGCAGCACAAAAATGTACTTCATTTGACAGCCTCTTACACAACTGTGCCTGATCTAAGGCTTCACTGGTATGTTTAAAACTACACAAGTTTATGTTGTGAAACAAATCTTGTGTTAGACATGCTCTGAATGTTCCCATGGTGTGAGCACACAAAATGCCTCTGCATAGCTTAGCTCTTAGGTACACACCTGGTGTGTTACAGGTAATCTCCATAAACAATGTTGTCTAATTATAAACTAATCTTAACCTATCTAATCTTAAATTGCACGTCATTTCCTTTAAAATACTTTTTCTATATATTATTTTAAATTTAAATTTAAAAAATATATATTTATAATTTCTATATATTATATTTATAATTTATTTTTATTTTTTTAATTATTATCTGTTTGTCATGTCACAGGCTTTATTATGAATTAATTAGGGTAGAAAACTCCATGAATATTGTAGTGACTGTGGCTATAAATACTACGTGCTTATGCTTAAATGTCACTACACTTAACCAACTGAGATTAATAATATAACTTTCAATGTGCAATATATTTGAATTAATATAGGCACTTACTGATATTTTACACAGAAAAAAGTAGTGCATGATGCTTTCTAAGGTAGTCTGCTGGTCCAGAAATATGTGCTAAGACTAATTGATATACCCTGCCTGCACTAGCATCTGCATTGCAGTTATGTTATCTTACTACTTGTTTATTTGTCTTCCTGCCCTCTTAGCTCCCATAGTCTTGTTTCTAAGCTTTTTCATATAATCACAGAGTAGTTAGGATTGGAAAGGACCTCTGGAGGTCATCTGTCCAACACCTATGCCAAGGTACCCCCATAGCAAATTTTGGTACATGTTATGCCTTTTCATTGCCTGTATTTGGTACAAGGACCCTCCTAGGTACAACTGCAGTGCTAGTACAGTAATAACTGGATTATAAAAGTATTCTGAACTAATATCTGTACTACCTCCCAACACTGATTAGAAATCCGACAGATGTTGTTAATTCTAGTTATCTTTTGTGGAAGTAGATGCCTGTAATGAATCCATGTAAGTCAATGCTCTGGAGAGGGCATTAGTAGAGACATACCTGTTCTGATGCTGAACTCAGTATCTTTGAGAAAAAAATTCATTTGTGTTTGCTAAAGGGGGTAGACTGCATCATTATTGTTAGCTATATTTTTGGTTGGTAAAGCCAATGAAGAATTTCTGACATAGAAAAGGAGAAAAAGTTGTTAATGAGAAAAAAAATCTGTTGGGAGTACAACTTTTTTCTGGTTAGTTTAATTAAGGATGGAGGTTCATAGTAAACTTTTTGTTGCCTTTTTACTGCCTAGCATCAAGAAAGGTTGGTTATTTGAGATATGATCAATGTTTGCCTACAGAATTCATTCTCATGGTTTGTGTAGAATTCACAGTTTTTCAAAAAGCAAGGTGATAACTTGACAGCATACTAGCTCTAAAAATGTCTTTTAAAAGGATTTAGATAGACACAATAATAATGAGAAAAAGCTGGATCATATGAGAGGGAACAAGGCCAGACAGAGAGAGAGAGGGAGCAGGTCAAGGGAGGTCATCCTTCCCCTCTACTCGTCACCAGTGAGGTCACACCAGGAGAACAGATGTGGGTTCCCTCATGCATGGGAGACCCAGAGCTACTGAACAGTGTCCAGCCAGGAAGATGCCTGAGGGAGCAAACCACCTCTCCTATAAGGAAAGGCTAAGAGAGATGGGATTGTCCAGCCTGCAGAAGAAATGGCTCAGAGACAGGTCTCATCAAGTGTATAAATAGCTGAAGGGAGCTTGCAAGGAAGATATTGGAGGCAATTTGGGGATACACAAAAGCCATTTGGCCATAGTCCCAGCTAAGCTCTCTAGATGACCCTGCGTGAGCAGGAGGTTGGACATGGTGACTTCCAGAAGTCCAACCTCAACCATTCTGTGATTCAGAGTAGAGGAAAAGCGCATGAGGGTGGAAGAGGGGCTTGCTGAGCAGGTCTGGGACATGGAGAGCATTATACATTATAACAGGCAGTCCTGGAGGGGAAGAATATGCCGAGTTGGAAGTGCAGAAAGTTGTCACGAGATTTTTTGATCATCTCAGCCCCTCATTACCATCAACCTCCATGCCTGTGGTGGTGCCTATCAGGTGGACAGTTTCTCTATCTCAGGAGCTGGCCCCTCCCCAGCAACACCCTTCCCCCAGTGAATATATCCAGGGAGCAAGGGAGCAGGGCATTGGTTCCAAGTGCTCCTGAAGTGGTGAAGTAAGGTCAAACAGTGCCTGACTTTCTGGTTAGAACAGCTGTGCAGCGGGACACCGAGGAGCCAGCAGTTGCAGGTATGTAAGTCACCTGCAGATGAGCAATGCCAGAGTTTAAGAATCACAGTGATAAAGTCTTGTAGATAATCAGAGGTGGGACTACGCCTAAAGGAGGAGAGAAAACAGGACGTACTGCTGGCGACAGTGGTGCTCCACCCGAAGGTTCCTGTTCAACAGGAAATCCCCAAGTCCCATCTGTGCTGTATGCAACCAAAGAGTTTGCAAAAGGGAGTAAGAAGGGGAATGTCACAAAAATCATCAGCAGAACTCATAGGAAGTGCAGTAGGAAGTATATACATATGAGTGTGTGTGTGTATACAGGTATGTACCCATACCTGCATCCTGCACAGCAAATACCAAGAGATCTTAAGCGAAACTGAGCAACAGTGGGCAATATTGGTGTGCCTGTGTGTAAGCATTTGTTGCAAGATGCAGAAAAATAGAGTATCAAAGACATAATTTTAACTGTGAGCACCATAAGGCAAGATATTACACTGATAAGAGCTGCAAAGATGGTCTGTGTACACCCTCTCTCCTGGACATCAAAAACAGCAGAAGTGCAGCAATCTGAAAATGGTACCACATATTACTGATTACCAGTGGGTTGTTAGGAGCAAACTGAGGGATGTATTGGTGACCACAGGATTCCTCTTGTGCAGTCCAGCTTCTCTCAGTTCATTCATGCTGTGACTGTGTGGTTATCCAAATGGCAGTCAGACAGCAGGTGTGTGATCAGCATCTTCACTATTGTCTCTGCATTTGTATTGTGGTCCAATCTGTCTTGCCAGATCAGATACTGGTTTCACACAAGGCTGTCTATCACACATAGAATGAGTGGTGAGAGACAAGTGAACTTCTTATCCTCCAGCATATCTTTAAAAGCCTACTTTCTCCTGGGAATGCCTGTTGATTTTCTGTTTGTTTAGGACAGCTCATTCAGTAAGCTGTACTTCTTTACCACCTGTAGTTTCATGTTCTTGCATCAAATGGTGGTAGAAAATCTCTTTTTCACTAATGAAGACTCTGGTAGCTCTGTGCTGGAGCCAACTATCATCCTTTCACCTGGTAGTGGCAGAATGTAGTTGCATCTCCTTTCATCCTCTGGGAAGCAAAACGACCTTCAGAACATGTTAAGATGTTGTAAAAGTCGCCAAGTACCTTCTCCTACTGAAGGAAAGAACTGAGTACAGGGAAAAAGGGAAATGCTTCCACTGAAATTGCCTTACAGATCATCTTTCTTCCCACAGTTTCCCAGTGCAGCTCCCAGTGCAGCTCTCCACAAGCAGGAATATAAGTTTCTTCTATCCTTACAGCTAGAGAAGATGTGAAACATTATGAAAAATAGGATAAAGTAGCATATGAAGATTACTTTGCAAACTGCAAATTAATCTTTAATTGTTCTCATGGAAAAATGAACCTCTGGTGAATAGAGTTTATATTCAGTCCGTTCATCTTCTTTGGTAGACAGGCGGTGTTCAGTAGATTATTTACTTTGAGTAGGTATACGCAAAATATATAGCTTAATTTTGTGCATGGTGGTTAGCTCAGAAAGTCTATTTGCTCAAATAATTTTAATGTGTCCAAGATAAACATCAGTTGGTGATTACAGTGATTTGGAGCTTTGGTAACAGCTTCACTAGTGACAGGCATACCTGTTATCATCAGACTTGTTTTTTTTCAAGTTCGTGGCTTTTAATGATAATATCAGCAATGGAGATGCTGAGAATTGCGAATTTTTCAAGTCGTGTTGCTGGATGCATTTCATGCAAGATTTCAGCCTATGTGAAAATAAGACTATTTAACAACATTTATTGGCTCTTTTTACCCCATATCACAACATGTTCTGCAGTCAATTGTTGCAGCATTAAGGAGAAAAGGTTAAATTTTTGGAAGCTAGTGACAGAAAGACTTTGGGTTTTTTTCTTAAATCTCAGAAAGCTTTCATTTGAAAGATCAGAAAGAAAGATCAAATTACAGATCTGCAGGTAATATGTAAGGATTGTGAAAAAGAATTATCCCCTGGGGATAATTCTTATTATTAGGAGCAGGCTGGACAAGGCACACATTCCTTGCTTGCAGCTTCCAGTTTGTTGCTCTCTGGTAGAGCAGAGGCAGGTTAGATGTGGTTGACTGCTTTTCTGAGGTTGTGACAGATGAGAAAAACTTCCTAATCATCCTAGAGGATCACTCTGGCTGCAAGAGATAATCAGAAGTTGCTTTGATGGCTTTAGGTGATTTTTTTCCTTAAACTTCAACAAGCTCCTGTGCATGTCACACCAAGGCTTTTGAGCAAAGTCATTCAAAATGGGAGGCTTGCACATAGCTGACAGTTAATGAGCAGTCTCAAGTCAGTATTTTTGTGACACTGAGGAAAGGTCCCTGTAGATGAACCCTTTTATTTTGCAGTAGCACAGTAGCATGACCTTCCTTGTCACCTGTGTAATCACACACAACCCAAACCTGAGTGTAATGTGTATGAAGTGATGACAGCACAACTGGCAGTTTTACTCCCTAATGCAGACCATATCATTTGTATTAGTGAGAAATTCAGACCTGAATCACTCCTGTCCTTTACCAACTTCTGCAGTAGTCCTTATTTTTAGTTGTTACATCCTACAGAAGATTGGCATAGACCCACTTCAGGAAGCAGCACAGGGACAATATAACTGTTGCTGTGGAGTATAGTGCTTACAGAGCCTGTGATGCTCCAAGTAGATGATTAATTTGATTTGTATTTGCTATACAGCAATTAGCTATATATAGCTGATTTGATGCAATCAGCTTCATAAGTAAAGAGCCTGCTTTCTTAAAAGTGATAAGACTCATTAGCTTGTTGGTTGTTTGGTGTCTTAACTGTCTAAGAGAAAATGCAGATAAAAAAAATAAAGGACTTCCCTGGCATAGATGGTCAGTGGTAGGTGGTGGTTAACAAAACAGGAATGATGAATCTGTTCTCTACAAGTTTCCAAGCACATGTCAGGATTAGTGTGTATCCTGAATGATATATGGTTCCTTAACAACTGTAACTCAGCACCTATATAATGTGTACAACACACAACAGTCAGTCTGTAGACCCCTGTGTGTTGTCCCTCCATTTGTGAAAGGCTAAAAAACTGAATCTTACCCTATTGTTCAGACACTGTTTCTATACCTCACATATGGTTGTTGCCAGCTGCTGAGTGAAATGCAAGCTCTTTCTGTTAATTTCCAGTGTTCCTTCCAACTCTGGATGGAGTTAGTGCTGTCATAAGACCAATAATTTTGTGCATAAAGATTATTTTCATCCTGTGCAGTGAAACAGAAAGGGGTGCTTTCTTGGAATCATAAATGCCTTCATTTTCTTGGTAGCCCCATCACCATTAAGAGCAGCCTGGGCTTGGCTAATTATGGCATTGTCATTCACCCTCAAGTAATTAACAAATGTATTTGCAGCCAAGGGGTGTGGGGGAAGCACTACACAAATTTTAACTGTTATTATTCTGAGGGAAGAGCTCCTGAAGCACCATTTAATTTGCATTTTTTAGTATTATAGTGGTAATTGTGCTTATCATTTGCCTAGAATTTGCACAAAGCACTTGTCAAAAGAAGTGTAAAATATCTGACCCAGTGAATTTCTAACCTAATTTTATTCAGGTTCTCAAATGAATTAGAAAACAAGAGCTGAAAGGAATGAAAACATGAAGCTCATTATAATAAGACCATGTATTAAACAAGCTTTGTCTTAAGTAGATGGAAAGCGTAGGAATGTTCTGAGAAAATAGTGTAGGACAAGGATGTTATGACATGCCATCTATATGCACATGGAAAACAGTAGAAGTGCAATATATGAAAGAAAGAAGTATTTAGCAAACCACAGAGGAGGAGAAAATGCACAGAAGTCAGGGTCCTTTCCAAGGTCCATTGCAGCAACATAAGAACTTCTCACATGCATGTTTTCTTTGACTGTCCTTCACTCACTCTCAAGCCTTAGTGAGGATGGAATTCTTACTGATGTTTGGCAGAGAGGGTGATAATCACAACAGTGGCCTGTAATATTCTTTATCAACAAGCAGGTAGGAATGAATCACAAAGACACTTGCTCATCTGGATGTTGTTGCTTTCGAGTGCTTAAGGATGCCATCTTGCAATATTGGTATCAGCAATTTCCCTTTCTATCTTCAGTGAAATCAGGCATGGTTCTTGAGCCATAAGTATTTAATATAATAGCTCAAAACAGTTGTTCCTTGGGCCTTGCATCTTCTACTGTGTATCTCACCACTGTTTGGTTTTGACATCACTAATCACTAATACAAAAAACTCCTGTGCCTACAAACTCTTAGTTTATTTGAGGAAGGAAGAAAGGTGAATGTAGGCAGGTTGATGAGCAGCAGCGGCAGCAATGAGACTCTGCTGGCCAGTGTGAGTGGCACTGTTCTCATGGAGTGAACATTTCAACCATATGAACAGCATGATCTCTCTTCTCCACCATGGAAGCACCATAACAAAGGAAAATATAACGAAAATTTTTAAAATAATAATTAAATAATATAATTATTTTGGTTGAAACAGATCCTTAGGATCAGGTCCAGCCACTAAACTAACATTGTCAAGTCTACCACTAAACCAGGTCCCCAAGTGCCACATCCACGTCACTGAAATACCTCCAGGGATGGTGACTCATTCACTTTCATGGGCAGCTTTTTACATTGCTTGACAACCCTTCCAGTGAAGAATTTTTTCTAATATCCAGTATAAACCTCCTCTGGTGCAGCTTGAGGCCAACTGCTTTTGGCTATCTCTTGTTATTTGGGAGAGCAGGATGATCCCACCTGGTTGCAGCCTCCTTTTAGGTGATTGTAGATTTATAAAATCCTCTCTGAGCCTCTTTTTCCCCAGGATAGACACCCCCAGCTCCCTCAGTACTTATAGGACACATGCTCCAGACCCTTCCTGTGCTTCACTGCCCTTCTCTGGAGTTGCTCCAGCATCTCAATGTCTGTCCAGTCATGAGGGGCCCAAAACTGAGCACAGGATTTGACATGTGGCCACACCAGTGCCAAGTATTTCTACCACTGCTCTTGGATTTGTTTAGCAAAAGACCAAGCATTTGTGACCTCAGCTATCAGTTTGGTGAGTAGTCCAAAAGGAGTTGTTCAACTAGATTTAGTTACAGGATGCTGTTTTTGAGGAATGTATTGAAAAAAATTAAAGAGATCAGAAAAGAAACAAATCAAGTCCTAGAAATCAAAGGAGAACAAAATTGTCTTTTCCTCTCAAGCCTTGAGGTGCCCTGACCCTTATGTTTTTTGCTTGGTTGAAATTATTTAAGGCTAAGTTCCTGCAGCTAGGCAGAATACATCACTCCTATGCTTCCTGTTCATCACTAATGTCACTCTATCCAGCCTCTGAATATGATTTCCTTCCTTGAAGGCCTGGTGTTCTTTATTCTGCTCTGCATTTCTTGCAGAGAAGTTATTCTCTGCAAGAGAATAACTTCTCAAGCCGGTTTCTTTACACTTCATCCAAGTAGTTGTGCCAGAGGTCTTTGAAAAGGTTAAAGATCATTAAAACTATAACAGCTCATTACTGTGCTTTGTCTGAGAGAGATTTGATGCAGCCTTTGTGGACAAGAAATGGTGAATTCCTCATATAATAAGATCTTCCATGATTCAAGAGTTTTTAACAACCGTATAACATCCACCTGGATGTATATCTTGTACACAGACTTCTTCCCTCCTTTCCCATAGATGTTAGGATGTACTTCTTGGTTGCAGAAGAATTATTAGATATTCTGGTAAAAATGTCTTCATCTGCAAAGAGAAGGAACCATACAGCAGAGAAGGCCCAGGCAAGAACTATAAAGGCTGTGTTCAAAGAGCTGCAGGATGGAGATAAGATGGAGTGATACTGATGGAACAAGTTGGCTTGAGTGGGATGTTTCTTTAATGGGAGTGGTCAAAGCAAGCTCAAGTGAGGGGATAATCCAAGGGAGAGTGAGAAGTTATGCATGATAAAAAGCAAGTGATGAGGAAGTGTATGATGGAGATCAGGACAGGCTGGGCTATAAGAGCAGGGGGAGATTGGGCACACAAGAAGAGGAAGCACTGCTTTCCAGGCTGTCCAGGTATACATTGGTCTCCACCCGAGTCCAACAGGTCTGCAGTTACCCCTGGAGCTGTCAGGGCCAATCCAGCAGCCCTGTGTTCCCCTGTGTTAGTAGGCACATGACATACTTCTGCTGTTACCTTAATGCCAACAGGCAAGTTAGGGGCATTTGCTACATCAGATGGTATCTTCAGGCCTCGTGTTGTTTGTGCCTTACATTGCTTTAACTCCTTTGAAGTCGTCATTGGCACATATTTTAGCCATTTGTTTCTGTTGTGGACTTTATCTTGCGGCTTGACCTCTTTTCATGCTCTTTGGGCTGTGCCTTCCCCCATGACAAGGGTGTGGGCAGGCGTGTTAACTTGTGCCATAAACACATTCCTTCAGGGTGGTACTGAGGATGAAGCAAGAGGTTAATAGGAACTTCTTCAAATAGTTACAGAGTTTTGTATGGCGGGATGAACACTGTGCTCCTGCACCCTACCCTGCCATACTGGCCCTGCATGCCTCACTTAAGTAAATCTCTCTCCAGTCATTGATGTGGGTGTGTCTGGCACTCTGGCATTGGGAGGGAGTTAGGGCCAAGCCTTGTATGCAGGGATTGTCTAACTGTAGACCTTGAACTGGCTCTGTGCTTGTTGCTTTGTGCCCTTGTATTGACACAGAGCAGATGATTGTAGCTTTGTTGCGGTCACGAAAGGTGTTATTCTCTTTGGCCTTCCATACTGCAGATCTCTGTGTAGTTCAAAGTGGTTATTTTGCACTGCATTGTTGCATCATGATGTTTCCTGAATTACCAGGCATTTGTTTGCTTTTTAACCCACAAAATTCCAACACAAAATGAGAGAGCTCTTGGAGCAGAACAAACTAATCTGCATGGAAAAAAATTCAAGTTAACAAGTGAAGGTAGTGAAGTTAGTCAGCCAGTTTAAGAGTGTGTGGGCTGGAAGATTCAGGCATTCAAATAAATACTCTTTTACTTTTCTGATAATCCCTCTCTCCTCCCTCTTACTTTTTTTTGTCTGACCTCCTCCTCCTGTGAGCTACTAATCGGTGTAATATTCTACAGGGTATGTCTTTGATCTGAGATATATATCTTAAGTAAAAAGAGTAGCTAAAACATGGTAACACATCACTCCAAAACATTTTGGAGTACTTTCTTTCTGTGATTCTACTCTATTTTCTATGTAAAAATATCCTTTAAAATTTGAGATGATTCCTGCAACACTTGCTGAGATGAGGTAATTGCTGTTAAAAGGGTAAAAGCTATTTAAAGAATCATACTCCCAAAAGGCTGGCCACTGGCTTTTGATCTTTAAATCTGATCTGTTTTTATAACTAAATATCAACTAAATATAATTTGAGCTGTGTGTGTAAAAAAATCATGGCTGTTGGTAAGTACAACTGCAAAGTGAGTTAATCCACAGATGTAAGAACATCTATGCTGATAAACATACTAATTTTGTGCATGACAATATTAATTTGGTAATCTTTCGCCTACAAATACAACTGTGTTTGGAAAACAGAGCCTTTTTCAGAGCCATGAGATTTAATATGAAAACATAACTCCTCAAATCCCAAGCAGATAAAAAGTACTCTCTCATTTATATGTACTGACTCATTTATATGATAAATATATGTATAAATGATAAGAAAAATAATATGTAGTTTGCCTAGTTAACAGAGTTCCAGTATCATAAATTTGGTTTATTACAGAGGGTAGTGCTTGGTCATTCAGGGTATAACTTTGTGTGATTTTAAGGGAGGGAGCATCATTGGCCCCATATATGTCAGTTCTCTTTCATGCTGGACTTCTGAGTCCACAACTGTTTCAAAATCTAATGTTTACTTTTAAAAATCAGAATGTAGAAGATATTAAAATTGGTTTTCAATTTCACAAGAATGGAAGAGAATATATTGTTATAAGTTAGTTATAACTAGCTGTCTGCCTAGAGCTAAATTTTCACTTATGGCTTCTAACTTTTCACTTTTTAGCAAGTGAAGTGTCTTGCACTTTCTATAAACATTTCATTTTGTCATCCATCAGGTACAGTTTCCTTGTTTTCTTTGAAGAGTGAAAGAACATCCATCTCCAGGCAACCCAGAGGACACTTTCATGGACAAATTACCATGAAGCAAGTGAGGGTGTGGTTTACAGTGTGTTACCTGCTCCACCCAACGGCTTCTCCTTATGGTAAATGTAAGGTCTTTGCCTCCCATCCCTTCAGTGCAGACTGCATTATCCTCAGTGAGGCTGGGATTGCATGGGCATCCAAGAGAAGTTGCTGCTGTGTACTGTAATTTCAAAATCTGTGTTATCTCTTAGCAACTTGTTTGTGTGGTACACACTTGCCACAGCAAAAGGTTGCACACAAAGAGAAAGGGAGCTTAGAAGGATATCACTTGCAACCCAGCACTCAGTATCACCTTAGTAAGAGGCAGAGCATGTTTGCATCTGCGTGGAGTGTGGCATATTTGTTCTTGTGAATCTCCCTTGTGGGGTGGAATGTCCATGAGGAGAATTTTAGGAAGAGATTTTAGCCAAATAGTATTTTATATTAACTTTTTACTGAAATATTTTTTACATGTATTAAAGACATTGGGTTATTCAGTTATTGCAAGAATATAAGGAATGTATTTAATACTATACTTAATGAATTAATGAGAGATTTGGAGAAACTTGTGCATCTTAAACTGGGGTTTATCTTCTATAAAGTTCTTCATTAGATTTTAAGAAAGCAAATAACGGTACTGTGAACAGTTTTAAGTTATTGTGTATGGATAGAAAGCTGACAATAGGAAGTAGCTAAGATATTTAACTTAATTTTCAAAAGACCCCTGTTTTCTCTGTTTCTCCCTTCTTTTATCTGAAAGACCCCTGTTTTCTCTGTTTCTCCCTTCTTTTATCTGATTCTTCTGTTATTCATGCTAACTTGTTGTCACTCAGCTTTTCAATGGTTTCACTTTGTTTCCCCTTTACATATGTTTATAACACTTTCCTAATACTGTTTGGTTTGTCAAAGAAGACAGCAGAAATTATATAATATAATAAAAGAAATAAAATCAAATCTATATCAATAGTAGTTAGCACTAAAATATATGTACCTATGGCTTAATTATTAAACTCTATGATCAGTAGGTATCTAATTACATAACTGTATTTGAAACTTCAGGTTTCCTTTCTTTTTTTTTCTCCTTCTGAAAAATAAAAAGAAAAATCTCAAAATATTTTCATATTTGTGAATCTGTTTCTTTAAAGCATTGGAACTACAGTTTTCTGGGAATGGAGCTTTGAAAATGTTTATGCATATAGAAGTAACTGCCCTTTGCTTCTAATGGGCTCAAATTGGTTACAAGCCTGCACATATGCTGATGAAAACTTAAATTACTTTTTATACTAAACACCTTTGAAAATCTGGCATTTAAAACTTCATTCACATTTGAAAATGGGACATAGGCTCTGAAAACAATATTATATTTTTGCAGGATGCCTTCCCATCAACATTTGTCGTGTTGAGCCAAACAGCAGAGACTGCTGACAATGGTTGCTCTATCTGGAGAAGGTGTACTTTGGCAAGTCCAGGTTTTCTTTTAGAAAAGTTCAACAATTGGAAGAGCATTTTTAGAAGGGTATTTTTAGAGGAAGTATGAAAGGAATCCATTTAAACTTCCAAATCCATTGGATTAAAACTGGCAAAGGACAAGAACAAAATGTGTCTTTTAGTATTTTAGAAATATATATTAATCATGACATCATGAGTAGAAGAGCACTGCCACACCTTTTTATATGTGTGCACCTTTAATATGCAGCCCATTTTCTCAAGGAGCCTGTAAAAACTGCTCCAGTAATCTTGGAACTCACCACAAAACCAGGAGCTGCTGTCTGCTTTTTTTCTGTGCTGCAGTGTTTGCACTGGAGTATGAGAGCCACTGCATTGGACTCTGCCATATTTATATTTCCATGGGTCACCATTGTTACCCTGCAATGAATGAAAGGTAACCTGCACCAAAATGAAAGAAAAGGAGATTTCGTGCATTTTTACTGCTGGATTGAGCACGCATACAGGAGCTTAGCAGAGAGTGGCAGGTGTCTGGAAACTTCCTGCCTTACTTGTCTTGCAGTAACCTGTTCTAATTTCCATAGGCTCAGGAAACTATTGCAATGGGCAAAACTGTAGGTAAAGCTTGTGTTATGTGATCCAAACTCCTAGAGATTTCAACTTGGTTCCCTTGAAAATCCTCAAAAGTCTGTAACAATTGGTGTTTTCACTGCTGGCTTCAACTTGAGTTTGATTTTGTCTTTCAGCAGCAAAAAGAGGATGATGCAGCCTTGCAGGTTTTCAGGCTGTGAACAGCTGAGGCAAATTGTAAAATCTCAATATCATTTGGGCATCCCACAAGACAGCTGGGCAGCCAGGGGGAGTGCAGGACCTCAGCAGGACCCAGTCCAAACCCTCCTGAAATCAGGGGCAAGGGAGGACACTTATTCTCATTAGGTTGCTTGGATGAGAACTTCTCCAGGAAGAAGCAGCCACCATCAGATGAGTCCAAAAATGCAAATTTTTAAAATTTATTTTCCTGTTCTGCAGTTGCCAAAGCTCCTCCTGCTTTAGTAGTTGTTGAAGTGTGTCTTCACTTAACAGCTCTTGAGCAAGTGCTGCATTTTTCCTTTCCTTTCCATGGGCCACAGCCCATTATTAAGCAACTTTTAAAATACCCAGATACATAGATCTATAATATATACATTCTTGAATGAGTGGCTTATACGCTGATTGAAGGGGAAGAAGGGGCACGTGTCTGTGGGAGGTTTTGGTCTTATTATGACTTGAGGAAAACAAATTTACTGGATATTCTTGTTGTTTTTTTTTTCTCTAGGAGTTATGTCCCCTTGCTTCTGATAATTCAGAATTTTTCCTGGGCAATTCACCTTTCTGGTATTCCCACATGCCTGTGCTCAGGAACAGACTTGGCACATAAGGGAGGTGACAAAGGAAGGTGCCCAGCAAGACAAGGTGGTGCCTAAGATCTGAAACACTGTTTGTGGAGCAAAGGAAATGCCCAGAGTGAGGATACTGAATCCTCCTCCCAGCAGGGCAGCGGGAAGCATGGCATCATGTCTCTTCCAAGAATCCCAAGTCACTCAGTTTTCCCATGGCCAGTGTCAATGCAGTTATAATGTCTTTGCTTCCAAACAGGTTTAAAGGCATATTTAGCTTCTGAAGATTTTCATAGATTACTGTTAAAGAAAAAAAAAGCATTTGTGAAATAATTGAGCTGAATCATTTGAGACATACATCACCTTGTGTGTGTTGCATGGCAATTACTGTGAAGGCAGTTCTCTTTTCATTTAGTACCACAGATATAACTCACATTTCTTGTTTGGTGTTACACCCCACAGTTTCTGTGTCCACCAAGTTGAACTATTATAAGTACAATTTTCATCACTAGAACTATTCTTCCCCCCTCAGACATATTAGTCATGCTGCAAAACAGATCTAGTCAGCCAGAAGGAATTTACTAGCTGCCTGACTAACTGAGTGCAGTGCACCTCTGAGGTCCTTTGTCTTCAGGACATGTAGCTCCCTCTTCCAATATCATTACTATTTATTCCCATTGTTTATTTTCCTAGACTTCATTTTCTTTGCTACTGTCCAAATTGCCTAACAGAAACCTTTTCAGACAGAGCAAGAAATCCTATCCCTTTTTATTTTTCTTTCAGAATTTGGAGATATATTTTAAACCTCAGCATATCTGTCTGTCCTTGGATGATGATCTCCATGTACCACTGAACATGTGCTCATGATCATTAATTTCTAAGTGTGATTTTCATCATGATCATGAAGAGAGGGATGCGCTCAATGTCCCAAATAAACAATTTAATTTCTTTAGAGATGTGCAGGACTAATGTTTCCTTAGCTATGTCTTAAAGATATTAAAGCTATTCAAATTGTTTGTTTTCTGCTACATTAAATATTTGCACCTGACAAATCCCATTTTGCTTATTTGCTTGCTGATTGCTAAGTGCAAAGACCAGATCAGAATTGAACTTTTCAGTCTGTCAGAGCTAATAAAATGGAGTTCAGTCTTCTGACTACAATGGCAAATAGTTGCAACAGTATAGCTGTAAACAGCATAACTCCTCATACATTTGGTGTAATGGACCCATATGTGTAGCTGTAATATTTCACCCTAAGGCTATTTCACAGGAGTGAAAATAATACTTTGGGGGGAAAAAACCCACATTATTTTTTCAACCAGTGTGAATAAATCTTCAACTGCAACTTTCCAAAAGGGAAGAAGTTGCTTAATGTGAAGTAAAAAAGTGAGCCTTGCTAAGAAGTACGTTCTTTTAAGTCCAAAGTATGTCCTATTGAGAGGTCAACTCTCAGATATAATCTGCATTCCATGGAGTGTTTTGCTCAAGGACACATGCTCAAGTTTTTACTCAGTTGTTTTGTTTTATTTCCCTTTCCAATGAGTTAATTACTCTGAGACTGGAGATCAAGGATATTACATATTTTTACAGACCCTGCTTTCAGGAAGGAGTACACTTTTTTCCCCTCAATTAATTTATCCGTGTAATTCACATATTTCATCCCTGCACATCAGTTTGTTCAATTTCACTTGTATAACTTCCACTCCCCAAAGTTTTTCAGTTGCATTTTCAGAGTTTTTAAATCATCAAATGGGTCCATGCACCAGGATGCAATTTACAAAGAACAATGTTGAACTCTCTGTTTTCTAATTATCAGTAATTCGTCTCCTGCTGCAACATTGCCTAGTGCTTCTATGAAGAAATCCTTTGCATTAGAAGTCAGCATGGACAAGGACTTTACTATGCCAATACAGTATGTTTACTCTGTGCAAACAGCTTTGCAGGGATCTCTAAGGGAACAAGCAGAATGCTGTGTATAGCTCAATTGTCCCATTTGAGCAGTAGTGCAGCCAAATCAGCAAAATTAGCCTGGAATCTAGAGGCCTGCACCTTTCACTGCCTCAGTTGCCTCGCTTTCAGTTCTGGCATTACAAAGTGATCTGTTGCACAACATAGCAATCTTGAGGGTAAAGTCCCCAGGCAGGAAAATTTACTTTTCAGCCCTAATTTCTCACAGCTGTTTTCTTAGTTCTTTTCCCTTTGATCCCACAGTAAAAAGTCTCCTTTTCATGTTTCAGTCCTACATGGAGAGCACGGTTTGCTTTGTGAGACACAGCTTCTTAATTGCTCTAATCATCCAATAATCTCTGAGGTGTCACTGCATGTCTGGTAGAAGTAGTTCCAGAAAGTATGATGCTGAAAGCCAGGTTAATTTCTGATGTTTCCCTCCTGCCCTCATGTCAAGTGCTAATGGATCAAACAACTTCAAGTACACTGTGTGAGAAATAGTTAATAACTAAATTCTTACACCTGTTTCCAAAGTAATTAGATAATTGACACTCAATGGTATTCCGATAACATTTAACCAAACTCTTCAGAACTTGATCTTGTCCCTCACAAAAGAAAGCAGCTCTTATGCTGGCTGTCATTCTCTTCCTTGGTTTCTGTTGTGTGTGCTAACAAAATAATGCTGTAAAGAAAATGTTGTCTGCATGTTCTTCAAAAAACACCTATTGATGTTTCTTTGACATGAAGTGCCCTGAGATATATTGCTAGTATCTGGTGCCTGTGTAAACACTTTTTTTTCCAGGTGCATGTTTCTAATGTAATTGAAGACTTTGGAATGGCCTCCAGTCTGATTGTCTGTGCAGGACTCTTTAGCTTCGTTTATTTTGAGAAAGCCATTCAGAAGGGAGGTCAAAGCTGGAGAGAGGAAGTAAGAAAAAGGAATCAAGATATTCTTGGAATGATAGTCTATATATGGTTTATTAATTTAATATTGGGACTTTTCTCTTGGTGGTCAGCTCACTTTGAATATAGGGGATTTTCTCTGTAGTGTTTTTGCCTCCACATTTACTTAAAATGTCGAGAGCTGGTGATAAGGACTGACACTAGAAAGCCAACAGCCTTAGTTTCTGCTAACAAGGCATTACGGGACAATGAGATTGTTGAAAGTAACAGGAAAAAATATGTGCATTTTGTCAGCAGTTGAAACCTTAAAAGCTGTAAAATTTCACCAAAAGCAAATCAAAGAGAATTTGCAAGATCAAGCCATTTAAATAGTGAAGGATATGAATTGTGCGTCAGTGTTTCACAGACCTCTTGGGAGAAGAAACATTTGGGGATTTTGGTGTTTTTTGTTTTTTGGGGGTTTTTTGGGTTTTGTTTTTGTTTTGGGTTTGGTGTTTTTTGGAGTTTTTTTTGGGGGGGATTGTTTGTTTGTTTGTTTTTAGCAGGACAGTCATGTTTAACTGAAGGACTTGCTGAGGAGAAAGGCAGCTAATTTCATGGCAGAAATAAATCCCAGGGCTTTGAGGAGAAGCAATAACTAAATCAATACCTGTTCTTCCAAGTATTGGTTCTTTAGTTTTCTTGAGGCAAACTGCTACCTACATCTCGTCCCGACCTTCCGCTCTCCCCTTTGTATAACATTGATTCTCTGGAGGAGTTGCTGAAGCTGAGGGTAAAAGGTGACAGTGGAGCTGAAGGGGACTTGGTAGTGAGTCTTTTCAGGAGGTGGTGGCTGGAGTGGGGTTGGTGCTTGGAGAGCTTCTGGTAGTGGGTGGGGGATTTACTGAAAATAATTGAGGCCAAGTTGGATGGGGTCTGAGCAAACTGGTGTAGTGAAAGGTGTCCCTGTCCATGGCAGTAAGGTTGGAGCTAGATGATCTTTGAGGTTTTTTCCAACCCAAACCATTCTATGATTTCATGATTCTATACTTTTTCTCTCTGTTGAATCCTCTGCAGAAGAAGAGATGACAGGAGAACCTGGGTGAGATTCCTCCTTATCCTCTCCTAGAAAAGAAAGGTGGGGAGCTGGGCAGGAGGGAGGACAGCTGCCATGCCACTTCTGCTCTGTTCCTGAAATATAGTGTTTTGTTTTCTGCAAATGACTGCTGGGTTTGCAAATAGTGACCTAATTCAAGAAAAGCTTGTAGTGGTGTTACAAGAGTGTTACATGTATTTACATACAGCCATGCACTTCCAGTAACAGGTGAGGTATCACTAAGTGTATTCAGGAAATACTGAACAGTAAAATGTGTTTATCTGTTCATGTAGAGCACAGGTCCTTGAAGAGAGAATATAGGCAAAATGTGACTTTTATTCTGCTGCCTAAGGAGAAGGAAAAGCCTGGGAATTAAGGGAAGCATTGACCAGGATTCTGGGGACAATATATTCTCTCTTTTGTTGAGTGATAAAAGGGAGGATTGAGAGATTGAGAAAGGTCTTGGGAAAAAAAAAATAGACTTTGAAGGAAGAGAACACTTCAGCCTTTGGGGGGTTGGGGGTAGCGTTTGTCAGTTATTTGGATTTATGTTTCCCTATAATTTCTTTTTAAGAGAGCTTAAAATAAGAAAATTCATTCTATTGAACTCAAAGAGTGTGGGCCTGTGAGAATCTTGCCCAAACAAATGCTCAGGGAGAGGCTCGGAGGTGGAGGAACGCTTCTGGTAGTTGTGGGAGCAGAAATTGTGGACATGCCAGCCAATTTCAAGCTATCCCAGACTTTGTTAGTTTAGTGAATTCTTCAACCTGTTTGTTGTGTAGTGTAATAGATTTACTGGTAGGAAATCCTGGGACTAAAGGAATTGTAAAAATTCCCATAACTAAATGGAGATGCCTTGCAGTGCTTACTATCTCTGTAGGTCATCTCTAACAGTGCTCTACTTAATAAGCAATAATTTTTGAGAGATTCCTCAAGACCTGAGCTGTTGATAGAAGATCATATTTACATTATTGTAAGTAAACAGATGCCCTAAATCAGACTGATCACACCTCACAGTTTACAAAGGCTGCACACACTTCCCCTTTTCAGGAGAAAGTATTATAAGGTTCAGAAAAGAGCAACTTAATACAAATTTATTTTCTAGTCCATGTTGCCTCCCTTTTTTAATTATGGTTATGAGGAAGTGCTTTAGTTTCAATGAGACAACAAATTAAGAAATTCCTCCATCTCTTTGAAGGTATATACACACCTGGTATCTGTAGTTAAGCACAGGCTAAGGAGAGCCTCTGAGGCCTTGTTTATGCAGTAGAACACTCTGCTTATGCCATCAGTGGTTACTATATATAGCAGAGAAAGAAACCTTGCAGAAACAAACCTCTTTCAACTTCTTGGCTTAAAGCACATGTATTTACATTAGATTTTGTCAGCTGGGGATTAACTACCTATAACAGTTCAGTGCTAGCTTCAGAGCTGTGGAATCTTTAGAAAAGCCCCCAGTGTAAGTGAGGAAATTCCCTGTTCACTCTCCATATCATATCTTCAACATATGCAACATTACTCTGAAATAACCCAATCTTCAAAACTCAGCAAAATGGCTAAACTATTTGTAAATCAATATTCTGCTTATAATTACAATAAAAATCCTTGTTTATGGCTGTTGAAGATTTTTCATCAAATACAGATATTATACAGCTGGGTAAAGACCTGTTACCCCCTCCTTTACTTTCTTTCCTGTCATGGCTTGACACTGGAGACATGTGAAAGAAAACTTTAGACTTTCTTTAATATTAATGTCCAGATACTCACATTATTCATAGAAATTGAAATTGTATTGATTTTTTTCTGCTTCCTTTCCAATCATAGGGCAGCTTTCCCATGTTCAGCAGCACGCTTTCTCCTGCAGGTGTCCTGAGGTGTGGCCTAGGTGTGTTCAAATCTGTCTTAGTCATTTGTCCGTCACCTTGTCATTAGCATGGCGTCTATATTTAATTGGGCTTCCTTCCTTCATCAGAAATCAGTTTTTATATACCATGAAAACTGCAGCCCATTATTAAAAGCCAGCTCTAAGCAAGATTGTTGGCTCTTATTTATACAAGAAGCAGTGAAAATAGTATATCAAGTACTCCTTCAGGTGAGTGGTGTGCATGAAGAACACACCATGTGTGAGTCCAGTATCATGCCTCAAAGCCACCTATTTCTCGAGTTTTGCTTCATAAGCAACTTGGTTAAGGGGTTTTCTGCAATCTGTTGAGCCTCTTGATAGGTTGTAATCATCAACAACTTTCACTGATTGTATCTTTGCCTCACAGAAAATATTCCTGAATTATTGTTGTGGTTATTATTTCAACGTCCTTGGAAACAGCATTTAGATTAGCACTCAATTTGTGTGTAATAAGGGTTGGTCCCTCCCTGGAAATGGTTGCATTTTGAAGGGAAATGAGAGAAAACATTACCCTGATTTTAGAAAGTCAGATGCTGTGCATGGGGATTGGAGGCTCCTGTCAGACCAGGAGCCAGTAACTCTTGCAGGAAATGCAGACAACACCACCAAGCTGAGTGGTGCGATTGGCATGCCTGAAGGATGGATGTCATCCAAAGGGACCAGGACAAGCTCCAGCAGTGGGACCATGGGAATCTCATGAGGTTTAACAAGAGCAAGTGCAAGAGGCTGCACCTGGGCCAGGCAACCCCCAGTAGGAACACGGAGTGGGGATGAACAGATCAGAGCAGCCTGAGAAGGCTTTGGGGTAGATGAGAGGTTGGACATGACCCTGCCATGGGCACTCACAGCCCAGAGAGCCAATTGTGCCCTGGTCTGCATCCAGAGCAACGTGGGCAGCAGAGTGAGGGAGGGGATTCTGCCCCTCTACTCTGCTCTGGTGAGATCCCATCTGGAGTGCTGCATCCAGATCTGGGGTCCCCAAAATTTCTTATGTTGTGGATCTGTCCAGAAGAGAACCTGTCCACAAAGATAATCAGAGGACTTGGCCATCTCTCCTGCCAAGACAGGTTGGAAGAGCTGGGGTTGTTCAGCCTGGACAAAGCTCCATGGTGACCTTATTGTGGCCTTCTAATACCGAAAAGGGTCCTACAGAAGGCTGCAGAAGGGCTTTTTACAAAGACTTGTAATGATAGGACAAGGTTTTAAACAGAAAGGCAGTAGATTTAGATTGGATATAAGCAAGAAATTCCTCACTATGAGATTGGTCAGACATTGAAACAGGTTACCCAAAAAAGCTGTGGGTGCCCTATCCCTGGAAGTGTTCAAGGTGAAGCTGGATGGGGCTTTGACCTGCCTGTGGCCTGGTGGAAGGTGTCCTTGCCCATGGCAGGGGGCTTGGAACTAGATGATCTTTAAGGTCCCTTCCTACTCAAACCATTCCAATATTCTATGAGTCAGTAATTCCATGTACTTGAGCTGAATCAAGAACATTGCAAGCAGGTCACTGCAAGAAATCCTTTCTCTCTACTCATCCCTGCTATGCACATCTGGAGAGCTGCAAGCATTGCTCCACAGTGCAAGGAAGACATGGATAAACCAGAATGACCCCATTAAAGTGCCAGAATCGTCATTGAAGAATTGCAGTATGAGAAGATGCTAAAAGAGTAAAGGTTAGTAATGTTTAGTCCAGAGAAAAAACACCTGTGTGGGTCTCAACAATGTATGATCACCCAAGTTTTGATGAGACAAGGAAAGACAGAGATAGTGTCTGCTCAGTGGCATCAAGTGACAAGAGGCAATGAGCACAAATTAAAATACAAGAAGTTCCACTTAAATGTGGAGAAAACCTGTTAACCTGCTAACCTGCTTTAGTGTTCATGTTGTCAAACACTGCAATAGAGAGATTGCCCAGAGAGCTTGTGGATCTCCATTGTTGAGGGAGTCAAACCCAGCAGGACACCATCCTGAGCAACTCAATGTATATGACCTTGGTTTGAGCAAGGGTTTGAACTGTGTGGTCCCCAGAGCTCCCTTCCATGATGCTTTGGTCATCCTGCACCAAGGAGTAGAGCTGAGCACAGGATACCAGGCTGTCTGATGTGACCCAGCTGAACTTGGCACATGATCAGAGGGGATTGCTCCCCACATCCCAGATTATAAGATAGTAAGCTGATCTAAAGACTTGCTCTATTTAACACCCATGTTCCTTGGCTTCCACCCCCTGTCCCCAGGCCATGCTTGTAACTGCAATCACCTACATTCAGTGGCATCCCAGCTGCATTCTTCTTCTCTGGGCACAGGGCCATACAAGTGACCCAGGAGTCAATATCACAGCTCTTGCTGCCAGTGGATTCCCTGTCTAGGAGGGGATAGCCAGGTACACATCTGACAGCATTTGCTGGTGTGCCACAACAGTGTTCTAAGCCCTGCACCTATTAGAATCATCACTGGCTTCATCTGCAGACAATCAGCCCCTGCCATGGATATGCAGAGACAAAGCAAGGTAGATCACAAAAATTCAGGTTGTCCTGGTGCATCAAGTCTTGCCCTCCTGTCCTAGTGGCAGCAATGCTAGTGGAAATTCTGCAAATTGTGCAAATGATGTTAAAAGTATTTCTCTGTAGTTGCTGCTTCTTGTAACTTGTTCATAAAATAGTAGATTCAGGCAACTGAGATGTGTATGAGTGTTTGAATTAAGAAAAAGTAGGTTCAGTTTGAGGAAAATGGGTTTCAATCTAACCAGAGTGATCAGATAGTCATGAATAATAATAAGTCACGTGTAAAACATATTCAGTAAAGTGTCCAGTAAAACTAGTTTCGACATCATACTAATCTCTAAAATTATAATGTGTGAGTCATGGCCCTTAGATGATCTTAACCTTTACTAGAGGATACCCTGCTTTGTATTCAGCAGCATAAACAACTGAGCAAGGACCTGTGCAGACCTGGTGAATACAACAGGACCCTTTTGAATTCACTGTAAGTAATGTTTTGGGTTTTTTTTTTTAATGTGGAAAAATGTTCAAAAATTATATTCAGGAGAAAAATTTTTAAATGTTCAACTGAGAAATTATTATGTTCATATTCAAGTTTTGGCCTAAAATTTCTTGGATTGTTTAATTATGATTTTGGGGTTTTTTAAATAGAAAAGTCCTCTGTGAGATTGGCACATTCGTACAGCATGACTCTGCTTAGGAAAACTGCATTTCTAAGTGTCTTAAATTAAGTACATTGATGATAATAACAAATGTAGGGTGTGAAATGAAATGAAATGAAAGTGGGGTCTTAAGGATTGCTCTCTAAAGCATCTGGAGAGCATTAAAAAAAAGAAACTAGGTAAAAGAATTAGTGTATGAGTGATGGTGGGAGAAGTCACAAACAAATCAGAGCTTGAATTTAAACATGATCTACATATGAAAGTGCACTGTCTGAAAGTGGTTTATCAGGGGTTCAGGCCCTTCCTAGCCATAGCAGTATTTCCATGACCATGATATTCAGAGTGTGAATTAAGGAGTATTTACAGCATCTATTTCTAAAGCCGAGATCAGCATTCTGAGTTCGCTGGGTTTTGGAGAAACCAAACAATGGAAAGTGGAGAACAGAAATGTGGGATCATGGTGGGAGCTGATAAGGATTCAGAGCTTTTACAACACAGAGGCTGTATTCTCAGTGCAAGTCAAAAACCTTAGATATTTTTCTCCTAGAGAGAGCTTTGTTTTATAAAAGTTTTGGTAGGTCAAATGATGACATATCACAGGAGGATGTTTTGGATTTCCGGATATTCCACAGCTTTACTTCTCTCTATTGACAGAAGTTATTGAACCAATTGTAATACAGTATTAATTTCTAGAGGTGAAAGTATTGCCGTAGGTGTGGAATGAATGGTTTCCATGCTTTGGAAAAGGCTTTCCTGTTCTATCTGTATTTTTTTAGTGTCTTTGTTCCTCCAGAATTTACTCACGCATCTTCACTTTTAACCATTGTAAACTTCTACGCCAAATCAGCCTTTTCTTTCTTTCTGATGATAAATAAAATATTACTCTAGAGTTTCTCTAATTTTTTTTTTTACTTTTTTTTTTTCAAATTTTGTTTTTAGGTGATTTGATTCAGTCACTGGGCTGGGCATGCCTTTGTATGCAGCAGGCACACTTATTTCCTTTTGGTGCTCTATGTATTACTCATTTTCCCTGTCTTTGTAAGCAGCACTGTATTCTCAGGGTTTTGATAACATCCTGATTGCTGTTTCTTTCATTATTTTTGTGGAAGTTGCTTTTTTCTTTTAGTTGTGCTCAACTGCTCAAGCTTTATGATATCACCATAAATGTTCATCACTTCCTCATAGACAAGTGCATTTGCATTCTCTTAGGTGCCTGCATATGGGTTTTTATGCAGCACAGTCAAAGATGTATGTTTTAATTTTCACAGAAGAGGTATATTGTGCCTTTCTTCTGTTTTGATTTTTCATCAGTTAAATTTCCAAATTTAACTGATTAGCCTTGACTGTCTCCCTTACTTTCTTCTCTATAAACCTGTGCTTTTGACTCTTTCATCACTTAAAGCCACATTGAAAACAGAATATTGGGGAAAAAACCAGTTTAAAATGAATTGTAGCTTAACTTTAATGAGGGCGTATTTGGAATTACCTCATCCCTCTTTGACTTTAATTTTTATTATTTCATAACCTCTTCAGTAGGTTGAGCAATTTTCCAGAGTCTGCTTCCTTGAAATAGAAAGCTCATTTCCCCCAATTCAAACATCTCGGAGTCACTGGTGCTAAGTTAACTCTGTATAGTGAAGGGATTGATGTATTGCTAAACACAAGGTGAATAGATTTGTAAGCAAATGTAACTTTTCTTCTATTACAGAATCAGAGAAATATGAAGATGTTGGTTTCCCTGTGTTTTTTACTTGTTGGAATCCTTTCCAACAGTTACTGCTATGAGCCTTATCCACAAGGGGTAAGAAACCAGAACCCAAGAGCACAAGAAAACCAAAATATGCCATGGCAGAATGTAAGGAACAGTGTTTGTCGATTTGCATGTTGTTTCTACAAAGATATTTCTTCTCGTGAAAACAACGGAAACGTTTTCTTCTCTCCTTTGAGCATCTCAACCGCCTTTGCAATGCTGACTCTGGGTGCCAGATCAGACACCCTGACACAGATTCTTAGGGTCCTTTGCTTTAACCCTCATCAGATTTCTGAAAATGAGATACATGAAGGTTATCGTCAACTCATGCAAGTGGTAAACAGAAGGAATGCTGGGCTACAGTTGAATATGGGAAATGTTCTGTTTGTGCTTGATCGACTGAAGCCACAAGAAAGATTTTTAAGTAATCTCAGAAACTTCTATGAAGGAGAAGCTTATCCTATGAACTTCAAGCAGTCTAGTCAAGCCCAGATAAAGATCAATGAATATGTAGCAAGAAGAACAAATGGAAAAATCAGGGACCTCATAAATAACCTAGATCCACTTACTGAAATTCTCCTTATTAGCTATATTTATTTTAACGGTAAGTTATACATATCATGTTCTTCTACTCCATAAATTATTTCCTCAGGTCAGTTTTAAACTCAATCATTTTTTGCAATATGGTTTTGCAGGTGGACTCATATCTTTCCCTTTTGGTCCTCACTTGTATTTAATTAGAAACAAAGCTATTGGAAATTATGTTCTACTTGACACTGATAACTCTTAGCAAAATGTATGGCAAATTTTCCCATATCTTTTAATATATGAACTTCTTTCCCTCAGAAAATTGTGTGAAATACATGTTGAGGAAGGCACCTCTAGGCAGTAAAGCATCTAATCCTATACAGTCTACTATGATTCAAGCACTTTCTTGAGATCCATTTCTGTGAATTTCAATCCAGCTGGTTTTTTTTGTTCAGCAAGTTCAGAGTTAAATGCAAATAATGCTATTAAAGGAAAAATTAGCATCTCATCAAACAGAATATGTTTAGACAACAGCTTTGCTGTTACTGTGTATGTTTATGTATGGAAAACTAAACAACCTACAATAGCATTAGTTTCACACTCATGGTCTCCTTATTTTTTTACTAACTATGCCTTTGCGGATAGCTTGTCTGTAGTCCTGGTGTGTCTAGAGGCATAGGTTTCAACCTTTTTTTTTTGATTTGCAGATTCTAATATTTTCCAGTGGAGAGATGGACCCACCAGTATCAAATACAAGCCTATTGACAATAAGCTTGTTTTTCTTAATTAACTTGTGCAGTCTGCTTAGATACAGTCTTCAGATGTTCCCAGAGCTTTTCAGACTTCTGATCTAATGAGAAGAAGAGGATCAAGGCTGTAAGGCTCAATCAGTGGTCTAATAACAGATATTGCATCTTATTTCAAACTTTCTATTTCTTACAGATTATATGCTGAAAGCAAAGTATTTGTAGTCAGAAAAATAATATTATGTAATTTATCTGATAAAAATATCATCAAGCTTTTTAATTGAAATGGAGCTGGCATATTAGATAAATTTTTAAAAGAAAAGCTATCCTTTTAGAACCTGGATGCTTGCACTTTCCAATGTGAGGCTTCCCCTGAAAATAATTAAGAACTATATTTCTATTTTGTTTTGCTTTCCATCTGCATCTCTGCTCCTTGTATTAATGTCTGAAGATTTGGCACAACTAAATGGAGCTAATTGAAATACAGATGACTGATATTTCTTAGTTGTCTTGAAAACCTACTTGTTTATCTCAAATAATGTTTTTATTTATACTTCTATTAAGCATCAGGTACATCTTTCAAAACAGGAAAAAAAACCTGTCAATTTTTCTTTTACTGAAAGGTGTTTGAAAAATGAGCAATGGATTTAGTAGCAAAATGGGGGCAAAAAGCCCAAGAAACCTTATATTAAAGATGACTTTGTATTACAGTTAATTTTTACATGTTCTAACAGTAAGGGTTGTTAGGTTTTTTTTAAAGAGATATTCAGTTTACAATGGCAAAGATTTCCTAGCTCCTCTAAAGGTGATGGAGTTTCAGTTTTATCTCACCAATTTTAAAGCAAATGGATTAAAGAATAGCATTAATCACAAAACTATAATAACATATTTTTAGTCTTGAGATCAAGAGTAGGTTAATCATGTAGAGCTGGGATTAATCTTGAGAGGATTTCTAAACCTCACTTAGCTGTGTAACCAGTGCATACTTTCAGGTGCTTGTCCTCTTTTTGTGCATTACAAACTTCCCTGCACATTACTGGTGACACTTTTTTCGTGGTGTAGCGTAGTACAGAATTCCTTCTTCAAGAACAAAAGTCTGGGAATATTTTCCTGGCTCTGACCTACAGGATATGTCATTCCACTATGTTACACCAATCCTTTTTCATGCCTCAGTAAAGATCATAATGACAAAGGATACTTTGAATTTCATTTTACTGCTTGAGTGCTGTGAAGCACATAAGAAAGGTGCCTAAAAGGTATCCCCTAAGATAGAAGTGAGAACTAGGAATAAAAGTGCCTTTGAAATAAGAGGAAAGTATTAGTGAATATCATCTCTGTCTAATCTGTGTGTTTACTGATATTCATGGCTTGGGACCTTAATGATCATTTATATTCTGATCCCTCTGCGATGGGCAGGGACACCTTCCACTATACCAGAGTGCTCAAAGAACTGTCCAACCTAGCCTTGATCACTGTAGATGGGGCATCTACAATTTCTCTATTCCAGCCTCACAACCCACACAGTGAAGGATTTCTTCCTTATATCTAATCTAAATTTAAATTTGCCTTCTTTCCATTTAAAGTCATTCCCCTTTGTCCTATCACTCTCTGCCTGTATAAAAAGTCTTCTCTCCTCTATAGGTACTTTTCCTCTATAGGTACTTCCCCCCTTTAGGTACTGAAAGGGACTCTAAGATTTTCCTGGATCCTTCTCTTCCCATGCTGAACAACCCCAGCTCTCTCAGCCTGTCTTGATAGAAGAGCTGCTCCAGAACTCTTGATCATTTTCATGACCCTCATCTGGAGTAACTCCAACAGATCAATTTTCTTCTTTTATTGGAGACCCCAGAGCTGAATGCAGTACTCCAGGTGGGATCTTGCCAGAGTGACGCAGAAGTGGAGCTGGCCACACCTTTTTTATGCAGTTCAATATGTTTTTAGCTTTCTGGGCTGCAAGCACACATTGCTGGGGCATGCTGAGATTCTCATCAACCTACGGGACCAAGTCCTTCTTCTCAGGTCTGCTTTCAACTCAATCCATTATTTTCCTGGCTTGTATTTATATTTGGGGTCGCCCCAACCCACATGCAGGACCTTGCACTTGGCATTGTTGAACTTCATGATGTTCTAATGGGGCCACCTCTCAAGCCTGTCTCACTTTCCCTGCATGGCACCCTCTCTGTCTGGGTAGCATCCCTTAGCTCTGGAGGTTATTCTTTCCTTACAGCATGTCAACAGAACCACACCATCTTGGTGTCACTGGAAATTTGCACTCAAAGAGGGTGCACTCAATTCCACCATTCACTTTACCAACAAAGATCTTGAGCAGCACTGGTCCTAATACCAACCTCTGAGGAGCACTGGTCATCCCTGATCTCCTCTTGGTCAACCAGCCATTGACTGCAAGCCTTCAAATGGAAACATCCAGACAATTCCTGATCCATTCAGCGGGCCACTTCTCACACTCATCTCTCCAGTTTAGAGTCAAGGATGTCATGTGGGACAGTGTGAAATTCTTTGTGCAGCTCCAGGTAGATGATATCTGTTGATCTTCCTTTACCACAGCTTACCCTTAGTGAAGTCATGTTGTCAGTCACCAATCACTTCCTAATTTTCCATGTGTCATAGCACAGTTTCCAGGAGGATCTGCTCCATATCTTGCCACTCATAGAGGTGAGAAAGACTGGTAGTTTCCTGGGTCTTTCTTTTCTTTTCTTCATTTATAAAAATGAGAGCTCTCATTTATATTTTTCAGTCAGTGGAAATTTCCCTGGACTGCCATAACTTCTCAAATATGATGGATAGTGGTATTGCTGTTCCATCTATATCCCTCATGATCTGCAGGTCCCATGGACATGTTCATCTTCAGGTTCTTCACATGTTCTTGAACCTGACCTTCTTCTACAGTGGACTACTTTCATTCGCCCAGTCCCTGCACTTGCCAGTAAAGATTGAGGGGGGAAAAATGTCATTGAGTACCTCAGCCATGTTCTGGGTAACCAGGCTTCCCATTTTCTTCTGGAGGGAGTTCACATTTTCCCTAGTCTTCCTTTTATCACTGTCATACCTATAGAAGCTTTTCTTGTTGCCCTTAATGTCCCTGGCCAGATTTAATTCTATCACACCTTTAACTTTCCTAATCTATTCCTTGGAAGCTCAGAAAATCTCTTTTTATACTGCTCAGGTTACCTGTTCTTGCTTCCACCTTCTGTAGGCTACCTGTTTGTGTTTGAGTTCACCAAAGAGCTCCTTGTTCATCTGCACAGGCCACCTGGAATTTTTACCTGACTCTTTTGTTAGGATGGATCACTCCTGTGCTTGGTGGAGGTCATCCTTGAATATCAAGAGAATCACAGAGCCATTAAGGTGGGAAAAGGCCTCCAATATCTTTGAGTTCAGCCTTTGACTGAACACCACCATATCAAATAAATTATTTGCACTAAGTGCCAAGGCGAGTCATTTCTTGCACATTTCCAGTGATCATGAATCTACCATATCCCTGAGCAGCTTTTTAAAATGTTTGACAACCTCTTCAGTGAAAAAAAAATCCTGATGTCCAACCTGATCCTCCCCTGAAAGATCTTGAGGCCATTTTCTCTTGTCCTATCATTTGTTGCCTGGGAGAAGAGACTGACCCTGACCTGGCTACATCCTCCTTTCTGGCAGGTGTAGAGAGCAATGAGGCTCCCCCCCACAGGCTCCTTTTCTCTAGCCTAAAAATCCCCAGTTCCCTCAGGTGCTCCTCACATGACTGACTCTCTAGAGCCTTCCTCAGCTCTGTTGCCCTCAATGCTCCAGTGCTTCAATGTTTTTCTCATTGTGAGGCTCCCAAAACTGGGCCTCGAACAGAACTGGAGGTGGGGCCTCACCAGTGCTGACAATCATGGGGACAATCCCTGTCCTGGTCCTGCTGGCCACACCATTGCTGGCACAGGCCAGGATGCCATTGGCCTTCTTGGCCACCTGGGCACAGCTGGCTCATGTTCAGCTGCTGTTAATCAGCACCTTCAGGTCCTTTTCCACTGGGCCACTTTCCAGCCACTCTGCCCCCAGCCTCTAGAGCTGCATGAGATTGCTGTGACAAACCAGCTTTCCTGGGGCCCTCTTCCCTCCATGGCTTTATCCCAAGCAGATCTCTGAAGAGGCCAAAGTTTACACTCCCCAGAGTAGTGGTCCTAACATCCTAGACAGTTTTCAAGCAAAATTCTTCTTGAAATCAGTTGGTCTTCCCTGAGTTGAGCGCTAGATAAATGTTTAAGTTTTTCAGGACTGGTGTCAGTCATGTTTTTGTGATTCATTCTGCTTTTTTTGTCCCCTTAAGCATAATATTGTAAAAGTTCTGTGTGTTATATATCTGATGATAGAAGTCACTATTAATGCAGTATATAAAGTATATGAAATGTATAAAAGTAGCAACTTTTCCCTGTTCAGAGCATTGCAGTTGTCAATCTATGCTTTCAGAGACCAAGACATGCACTGAAGAAATCTCATTTCACTTTTTCAAAAGCTACTTAGTAGTGCAGGCTGTGTCAGATGGTGGAAACAGCAGAAAATAATTATTTCATTTGTAACAAGTTGCCTAGTAATCAGTGTTCAAGTAGAAATCAGAAGTCAACAGGGGTTGCATCTTGTTTCATGGTTTTCCTGATGCCACTCATTTTACTTAGTGTCACAGCTCTACTTTTGCCCATACAAAAAATGTTAGTTTTGCTCTAGAAGGCTAAATGTACTACACAGCAACAAGATTTCTTAAAAATTAAAATAAAAACAACAAAAAGACTTTCCAAAACTCCACATTTTCCCACTTTTTAAAAAAGTTTGCTCAGCCTCTGAAAGGTATGATGTGGATACCTGGAATTTGGTTTTGAAACTCGTCTCCACTGAGGATAAGAACCTTTCAGAGTTTCAATGTGGATAGTTTGTTTCACCATGACTAAGTGAGAAACCTTTGAAAATTTAATATGGTGAAGATGACAGTGGAAAAGTTTTCTGCTGTTGCTGTTTTGTTTCCTAGATCAGCAGTCTGGTAAAATTAAGCTCCTTATGACTCTATACATCATCAGCTAATGTGAGGTACCAACACCTCTCTGCAAGTAACACAAATCCCTTAATTTCTCTGAAGAATTCATCCCTTGTGTCACCTTTTACAAGCCTGTTTTGGTTTGGGAATAAGAAAATGAGAGAATCTTCTTTTGAGCTTAGATAAAGGCTGCATTATATGAGGACTTTACAGGCTCCTCAAGACTGTCATCATGCAGGAAAAGGGCAAGTTAGAACCCTTAAAAACTCATCTAAATGAAGGATTTTGCAGCCTGCTGTAAGATCTGAGGGAGAGTTTTACATCATGTTTTACCAACTGTGTGTTGCTATTGAATTATTCTGAGTATTTAGTAAGATCGTGATCATTGCAAATTGGTTTGTCTTTGAAGCTGATCCATCTGTACCAGTTTCTGTCATCTAAGAATGTGTCCTATGATAATATGTCCTATGGTTTCATGTCCTTAAAAATATCCTGTTACTATGTCTCTTATATTTCAAGCTGAATGGGAAAAACCTTTCGATCCAAAATACACCAAAATGAGCAAATTTTTTGTGGATGGGACCAAGGTTGTTGAAGTCCCAATGATGTTTGGATTTGGCCTGTTCAAGCATGGCTATGATGAGCAGCTGTCTTCCACTGTGGTGCAAATGGATTACAAAGGAGGTGCTTCAGCGTTTTTTATTCTGCCTGATAGAGGAAGAATGAGGAAGCTGGAGAAAAGATTGTCTTGTGAACATTTGTCAAGATGGTCGTCATTAGTCACAAAAAGGTAAAATTCTGCAGTTCTTGGTTCAGATGGTAGCCAAGGAAACAAATGTGCTGGGGTATGATACAAAATCAATATGCAATTTTTAGTTCTGCTTTATGCAGTAGAAGAAATTTCCTGACCTAAGTTGGATCTGGCTGATTTAGTGTCCATGTGTTCTCACATTCAGGACTGCACACACTGAAAACCTTCACAGATTAGGACTTTTGTTATTTCTGCATTTTGTTTCCCATCTTCAGCTCTTAATAGGCCCTTTATGACTTAGACCCCTTCTCACTTTTTTGGGGGGAAGTTTTCTGCCTTCTATTTACAAGTGTATTCCTACCACTTCAGCCTCTTTTCTTGTCTTTTTCTTAATTTCTGCCTATTAAAATTAACAGCAATTGTGCAGTTAATGCTGAAATAACAACTTCCATTTAGCAATTGTGAAGGCAAAGCTCAATATGTGAAAAAAACCAAAGCCAAACAAAAGAAACAAACAAAACTCCAGCAAAACAACAACAAAGGAAAAACCCCAAAACAACAACAATAAAAAGAAACCAAACCAAAAAAAAAAAAAAAAGAAACAAAAAAAAAAGAAACAAAAAAGAAACCCAGCAAAAACAATGTACTTCTCTGTGCACCTCTACAGTTTTGAAACTTCTGGGAGTAGCTATGTGGTTTGTGACTATAGGACAAAAAAGTGGTGACTCAAGATACTTAGGTATAATTTTTGCCAAAGAAACAATTGCCTTTACAATTATCAAGATGAATGCTAAATACAATTGGGGGAATTTATATTTCCTCTCTCCATCTTACAATATGAAAAAGAATGACAGTCAAAGACAAGTCTGTTTCATGCTGCTCCCCATTTTTCATCATAACCATTCCCTCCTACAAAATAACGACACAAATTCCTCCTTTCCCCTTTAATCTTTAATACAATTGATTGTACCAGCTATTATTTGGAGTCTCTGGGAGGTGTTAATAAATGAAAGTATTATATGGAATAATGTAAAGGCTGTGACCTACCTTTGTCCCTTCTCTGTCTGCAAACTGATGTTGATATTAGTGGCAGAAGTGTTGTGAAGGACATCTTTCATTTCTGGTGGCTGACAGAACAGTGCTGAAGTGTCACCAGTACAGACAGCTGAGATCTTTTAAATGGCTGAACTAAAGAGAAAACCTGACTTTCGCTCCTGGAAAGTGTATCCCACTGCTCCATTCCTGGTTGCATTGCTCCTGTGTGTCTGTGGCTTTCCCTTTGCTCTGTACTGGAAGCAAGTGGGGGCTTGTGAAGAAGTGCCTTTAGGTAACAGTATGGCAGAGGATTCAGTGATAGGTGCACCCTCATTCATGGCAGCAATCAGCACTGACTGAAATCAGGGAGAAATAAGAAGTCAAGCGACCTGTTATCAATCCACAGCACTCTTGTTTTTGGATACAGCCGGAGCTGGCATTAGATGCTGTACAATGCTGGAGGTATGGGCTTTTCCTTCCCCCCTGCCCACTGGATGTCTTTCTCTTTGGTTAGCTTCATTAAGTGCTCCACATCTCCCTGACCTAAAGCCCTGGAGAGCTGCCCTAGTTTCTCACCAGGTAATAGTACCTAATGTCAGTGCTATCACTAACCTCTGTCTCATTATGCTGCTTCTAGCCATAAATGTTGGGCTTAACCATTGAAAAGTAATTGTTAGATACTTAGGAGAAAAACGGGGAAAAACAAGGATAAATGAGTCAGAAACATAGAGCTTTGGTTAATTTATGGAAAGCAGCAATCTAGGCACTTAAAACTGAGTAAGTCAGACACTGGGGTTGACACAGGAAAGAAATTATCTATTGGCTAACTGTATTCTGTAAATTTGCTTTTGTCTTTTATTTTGCTATGCCTTCTATCACTACTTACTATTGTCCTGCTTCTTTAGTGGATATAGTTCCATTTTGTCTGTCCTGTTTTATATGACAAATACACAAGGCCAGTTTTTTCTCCAAAAGTAACATTCCGTGAACTTGAATGTGTTGGATTTTTTTTGTGCTCAGCTTGAGACACCTAAAGGAGTCTCTTTTTCACAAGGTGCCTCCTCAGTAATGGCTCATGATTAAGGTGCTTCCAGCTGATTGCAGAAGAGATCACTGACTTCAGAAAATTTTCATCTCCTATGTAGACTAGAGGGAGGCTACAGGCAAAATGTCTTTAGGGAGAAAGCAAAATCAGCTTTCCTCTTATGAGTCTATGTTGTTCTGTGATAACTGATCAAATGTTTCATTGTATTCTTGTACTTCTTTCCTGGCAGCTCAGTAAATTTGTATCTTCCAAAATTCACGCTTTATGGGACGTATAACCTAAAAGATATCTTATATAAAATGGGCATCATGGATCTATTCACTGATAAGGCTGACCTCTCTGGGATCACTGGGCAGCCTCAGCACAGAATTTCCCAGGTAAGTCATACTGCTTTTTGTTTTATGGGCTCATGGTTACTGATACTTGCATCACTTTCTGCACAGCTATTCATGGTGCAAAACTCATGTAAAGAGGCTTTGCTTCCATAAAAAGGCAGCTGATGGCACGCAGAGTATTTTATCCATGTTAGTTGCACTGTATGAGCAATTGGGTTGGAGCAAGTTACTAGTCTGTAATTTTTTAATTCAGAAGGCTATTTTGACCTGCATGGGGCAACTTTATAAAACATACATGACCAAATCATTTTCTATCCACACCCTGGTACCTCTTGCAGCATGTTGTTACAGTCACCACTGGGTGCTTCTGTTTGTGTCTGCCTTCTTTAGCCTGCTTGTGGGCAAGTAGGGAGCTGTAGGATGTATCACTGCTCATATTTTATGGAGGTGAGGGAAGAGGAAAAACACACTGCTTGCTTTTAAACTGTTTGGGAGAAATGAAAATGCAGTTATTACAAACATTTGGCTTCAAGAATATTAACAATTACTGCTAGGCTCTGGTAAAAGCTACATAGATCATGCTTCAATTAACCTAGTGTTTAAAGCTCACAATCAGGGCAAACTTAATTGTATAATGAAGAAAACAACTGCCCTCATGGCCTCAAGTGGACATTAGCAAATCAGGATCTGTCAGTGTCTTGATTTCACAAGGTCAAACTTTTGTGTTTCTGTGCTTTAACCCTCCATTTCTGGCCATTCATCTTTGCTCCCATTTTTCCCAAAACATGAAGGAAGATAGGAAACATAATTTTAGGTTTTTATTCATGTTATTTTTTCAACTGTGTGAACTTCTAATACACAGTTAAGTATGGTCTTACTCTCTTAACATTTGGTCTAGCTGTACAGATCTCCATGAGCGTATGCAAATAATAAGAAAAGAAACAAAGCAAATGTTTTCACTAGCAGGGACATGCCCCTCCAGAGTAACTTTTCCTGGAGAGTAACTTTTCCTCTTGGGGGCTAGAAAGCTGTGCTGCATGTAGTTTTCTGATTTCCCCCCCCCTCCAACTTTGCTATCTTTAAGCAGTGGACTCACACTTGTCCATCTGACACTTGTTACTTATCAGTAATTTCTTCAGGCACCTTTAACTCTCATTCTTATTTAGATGACCAGTTTTGTACTCCCTTGACTTGTCAAATGTGTGTTTCTTCACAGGCTATTCATAAGGCTGTGGTAAAGGTGGATGAGACTGGCACCGAAGCAGCAGCTGCCACAGGCATGGAAATAGTGCCCATGTCCGTTCCAATTACCGTTAGATTCGACAGGCCCTTCCTAATGGTCATAAATATGGAAAACACTATACTCTTCATGGGAAAAATTGTGAACCCTCTGAAGAGAAATTAAGTTAATGTACAAATTAGGTATGTGGTGATGACCACTCCTAGATCAAGTATTAGACCTGATGAGTATGGCATGGCTACAGAGGGGCTCTCCACCTCTTAACTGATGTTATTCACTGTTTTTTGTAGATGAGACTCTTCATCCATTTAAGTTACCATACTTGCATGTTTGTTTGGGCCTTGCTTCTTTTTTTTTTTTTTTTTTTTAAAGAAGGTTGCATTCATGCAGAACTGTCATTAGCTCTGGGACAAAATAGGCCTGTGTGATACTGACAGCATAGATACATCTTCTAGCAGGGAAGATGAGGAGCGTGTGGGTGGAGAGGGTTGTGTACGTCTGCTTCTTCCCTCATGGCTGCCTTCTCTCCTATTTTTTATGTTGACTGACAAATAGGTACAAGCTATGTCACTTTACTATTTGTGTCAATTTTCCTACCAACATGAAGTTCATAGCTAGCATAAACCTTAACATGCATAATGCTTATTACCTTCCCTAGTACCATTGTTGTCCAGTGAGTCTATTACACCCTTGCCTGTCAGCTGTTGTCCCAGCTTGGCTGCTGCAAAGGGGTCTCAAAGAAGGGTTTTTTCCCCCCTGCAGATACATACTGCTCTGCCTACTCTTTCTGTGTAATCAATAGTCCAGACTCATTCCAGGGCAAACCTTAGAGGTTCTAAGAATTTGATCTAAGAATAAAAGAGATAGATCTGATCTCTGCACTTGGGCGCCCTGAAGCCAACCATTGCGAATCAAATATGCAGCTCAGAGCAGCCAGAAGACTACTTCTAGCTCATGCCTGCACCTAAAGTAGCTCCTAGAAGTCCCCAGGCAGCAGGGAGCACAAGCCATGTCCCCCTGGTGCCAGAGTCTGCACCATTACTGTCTGTGCCTGGGAGATTACCCATGGCAGCAAGCGCCACTCCAGTATTGTTTGTAGGGTCAGGCACCCCACCAATAACACCCATACCCTACCAGTGGTACTTGCCACGTCTCTTGATATAACCCCTTCTGTTCCCAGACTGTCTGGTAATACAGCATTGGTACTCTTCTTCTCATCTGCTTCATGGTTAGTATAGCCGCAATATTATAAAGAGCTGTTTTCACTATTAAAAGGCACAATAACCAGTCACATTCATAATGAACATGCTTATTTTATTTCCTTGTTTTCTTTCCTATCTATTTTTTTCTTCTGGTTTTTACAACACCAATCATTATTTTATTTCTTTGCTCATGTTCCTGGTATATATCTGATCTCTGGTTGCAGGAGGGGTCAATTCTTGACTAAAGTGGGTTAGTCTGTTAATAGGTATTAAGCACTTACACAAGTCTTTGTACAGCCTTGAAATATGCAGACAAATGTACTATGGGAGAACAACAACAATTAATAAACATGACATTAAAAAATTTCAAATATTGCTATTTTACTTCTATAATTCAGAGTTAAGAATTAAGTGGTTCAAGCAGTAGTGTCAACAAATAATTATTAATTTACTGCTCGTATACATTAGATCGGCACAGTAATGCCAGTAATGAGTTTCAGAAAGCCCTCTGCCTTCAGCTTGAGCAATTAATAGTAGGTTATGTCTGCTAGGCAGAGAACCTTTTGGGAAGGCTAGACATTCTTCTCATGCAAAGATGTTTATTTCAAAACTTTTAGAAAGTGTGTTGCTTCTACTCTGTCAAGTGTGTAGCTCTTGTGTGTCTCATCACTCTTCTAAAAAGCTCTCTCTTGACTCCCTCTAATAGCTCTGTTATCAGTCTTGGCACATTTTAGCTGAAGTTCCTGTTATTTCATAAATAAAATACAGGCTATCTATATCATACCTTTTTGAGTTTTAATAAATTAGGACAGAGAAACAAAAAAATTGTTTAGAAGCTTTTTGTAGAGGAACCCACTTCCCAATTAAAATCACAGTGAAGAAAAGCTCTATGGCAGTGAAGAAAAAATCTATGGCATTCAAATAAGGCAATAAGAAAACATAAATTTAGTGTTTCCCAAACACAAAATTAGGTGTAGTAAACTTGCCTACATCAGGGCATTCATAGCAAATCTTGACAGGATGCTTTCTTCAGATGCTTACACATATTTGTTATCTACATCAATCTAAAAGTACTGCAGATTTTCCTAGGTGACAGATAGTTCTCTGACAAAACCAGATCTTGTGGCTTTCATTCCTGTAAAAATGTACAGCAATGCATTTGGAAGTAAATCCAAGAAACTCCAACTTTAAAAGGGGGGGGGGGGGAAGTATATTCACACAGAAAGCTAAACTGTAATTAAGAAGAAAAATTTCAGAAATTGAAGTAATTATCAGCTCAGGGAATGTCCCCTTGCCAAAAAGAACAATTCCACAACATTAAAATTGTAACAAGAAAGGACAAGGAGAACTTTGAGGGAAATGTCACAAAATAATATACTCTTTTAAAAATAAATCATTTCAAAGAGCCTGAGGGACCAATAGATGTTCAAAGTGTAAGTGTTCAAGGGGGCAGTGGCAAAACAGAAAAGCTCAGTCTATTGCACATGGGTTTCCTTTGCAGTGGCTGAGCTTAAACCACTATTCCAAGTTGTACAATAGAATAGTATTCGGGGGGGAAAAAGTAGTCAAAGAGCAAGTAACAACAAATTACCCTGATTATTTAGTATACATGCAAGAGCTTTTAGCTGTCTCAAGAAGAAAAATGTTAAGCTTTCCACACTGGTGCAACTGTCGGTTAAACTGTCTCCATACCACCCTAAAAGGAAGTGAGAAATGTGACATTCAATTTTTTCAAAAAGATGCAAGCATCTTGAGTGCAGACTAGTTAGACCAACTTCAAGTTTTTTGAAACTGCAGAATTTGTAGTTCTAGGAATAAGTATGACAAAATATTGAATAATAAACATGTCTGTCATAGAAACATAGAATCTAGGTTGGAAGATCAGCCCTTAAGATCAACTCTAGCCTTTAATCCAAAATAGTCAAGTCCAACCCTGTCTACATCCCCACATCTTCAAAATTCCACCAGGGGTGGTGACTCAACCACTTCCCTGGGTGGCCTGTTCCCGTATTTAACAACCCTTTCCATGAAGAATTGTTTCCTAGTACTCAATTTAACCACCTCCTGCCCCACCTGCCCACTCGAAGCCCCTCCCCAGCACATCTTGAAGCCATATTTCTTCTTCTATCACTTGTAACTTGGCATAAGAAACTGACCCCCACCTGACTACGCCTTCCTTCCTCCCTTCAGAGAGTTGTAGAGAGTGACAAGGTCCCCCTTTCAGCCTTCTTTTCTCCAGGCTAAAAAACTTCATCTCCCTGAGCCACTCTTCATATGACTGACTATCTGGACCCTTCTCTAGCTCTCTTCCCTTCTCTGGACTTTCTCCAGCAAAGACTCAATCAAGTCTTTCTTGTCATGAGCACAGCATTTGAGGTGTGGCCTCACCAGTGCTGGCTACAGGGGGACAATCCCTGCCCTGGTCCTGCTGGCCACACCATGGCTGGCACAGGCCAGGATGGCATTGGCCTTCTTGGCCCCCTGGGCACAGCTGGCTCCTGTTCAGCTGCTGTCAGAGGGCACCCCCAGCTCCTTTTGCACCAGGCCTGTAGTATTGCAGGTGGTTGTTTTGGCTGGATGCTTTGAGAGACAGTATCAAAGGCTTTACTAAAGTCCAGGTACACAACATCCACAGCCATTCCTCATTCCCTCACTCAGCTGGTCACCTTGTCAGAGAAGGAGGTCAGGTCAGTACAAGTAGCACCTGCCTTTCATAAACCTGTGCTGGCTGGGCCTGATCACCCAGTTGTCCTCTGCATGCTGTGTCATAGCACTCACGAGGATCTGCTCCATAACCTTCCCTGGCACTGAGGTCAGGCTGTGTCCTGTAATGCCCCAGATCCTCCTTCTGGCCTTTCCTGTAGATGGGCAGCCCATTTGCCAACCTCCATTTATCTGGGACCTCCCTAGTGAGCCAGAACTGCTGATAAAGGATTGAAAGTGGTTTGGTGAGCTCTTCCACCAGCTCCCTCAGTACCCTTGTGTGTGTCTAAGTGGTGCAAGAGGTTACTGACCATTACCCCTTGGTTTATGAGGTTTTCATCCTTCCCCCTGTGTCTGTCTTGCAGCTCAGGTGTCTGGGTACCCTGTGAACAATTGGCCTTTTTATTAACAACTGAGGCAAAGAAGGCACTGAGAATCTCAGGGTCTTTCTTATCCATTGTCACAATCTTCCTTCTTGCCTCCAATAAAGGGTGGAGGTTCTCTTTGGCTTCTTACTGCTAATGTATTTATAGAAACATTTTATTGTCTTTTACAGCAGTAGCCAGAACTCTTTGCCAAAGAATTCTTTGAAGAGCTGGTATGTCCACATTTTGTAATGGTTTGGTTGGTATATGCCACGTACTTCTGAAAACTTACAAAATTCCTGAGGGCAGGACCTAAATCAACCATAAAGTAGTAGGGAGGGAATACCTTTTACAAGCAGAGTTCAGGCATGCATTATTCAGAGAAGTTAGAGATGACATCGGACTTTAATATATTGTGACATCGCACATTTTTCTGGTGGTTTCACCTTGTCCAGTGGGAAGGATCTCAGAGTACTCAGTGGCCTGCTGATCAGAGGAGAATCACTAAATACAAGGCAAAGAACACAAAGGGAAAAGCCCTTGTTTTATACTTTGCATGGTGGTCTCAGGTTACTCATTGCCCCTCAGGACAGAGATTTTGCAGTGATGCTGGATAGGCCACTGAATGTGTCATTTCTATGCTCAGTGACAGGGAAAAAGGAAATTAAGCAGTATGAGATGTGAAGAAAGGGAAAGAGAGAAAGCATGTGTATTTGTGTACCCTATATATGTATTCTACTGTGTATGTGTAGCCACTATTTACTGCCAAAGCCTAAGAGCTCATTTCCTCTTGCTGCGCCCAAGGCTGTCCAAGACCTCTCAGGGCACTTTTATTTCCTCAATTAACAGCAACACTTCTATCAGTAGGAAATGTCTAAAAATCTAAGCCAAATTATATGACTCAGTACTTTAGAAGCATTCACTACAAAAAAAAAAAAAAAAGGAAAAAAAAGGAAAAAAAAGAAGAAAAAAGTGAAAAAGTGTGGGTTTTTCTGAGACTTTAAAAGGGTCTTTTTATCACTTTGAAAGGTTGAAGGAGGTGAATTTATATTTGCCTTCATATTTGCAGTTTTGTTCTTTTTGCAACCATTAATTATACTTGCAATCAAATTAATGCCTTGCTATTTACCAGTGAACCTTCACAAAGATTCTAACCAGATCTGATAGCTCTTTTTTAATGCTTTTGGGTTTTTTTCTTATATTTCTCTATCAATTGTATTTATATACATTTTTAAAATGGGAATATCTCATTAGTAATATTTTTTTCCCATCAGATTCAAAGCAAACTTGAATAAAATTTATTTATTAATGTGAATTAGCTCTCAGTATACCAGTTCTAAACCATTTTTCCTCAGCATCTATTTCCTTAGAGTATATGATAAATCTGGTTTTATCATATCATGAAAAAAGGCAAATGAGAATGAAATTATGAGTGGCAAAATAAGGACATCCTCATTCCTCAGGTCCTCTACAACTGATGCAGAGGATTTTCCATCCTGAATTGAAGAACTGAGTGCATGATACAAACTTTCCTGTAAACAATTGTTTTCTTTCCAGTCAGACTTTTCTATGACTGCCTTTAAATAATGTTCATAGTCCCTTACTTTTATTATCTTCATATGAAATAAATTACCTTTCTCTCCCAAGAGAAATTTCAATACAATTATTTTTTTACAAATTGTGACAAAAATTATAATTCTCAGCAAATTTCCTAAAATTATTTTGAATTTTGTTTTCCATTTTATTGTTAAATAATAGAAAAATCACTCACTTCATATTATCTTATAAAATAAAAATTAGCATGGAATATTTTCATAATTTCTCTTTCAAAATGTTGACAAAGTCAAATATTCAAGAAAATGTGAAGGTTTCTTTGACTCTGCTTTCTTACAGGGAACTTCTCTTTCAGACAGCTTCAAATAAGTTTTTCTGAGAAAGGATTTTTGAGTGGAACATTAAAGGCTACAGGAAGAATCTGGACACTTGTGCAATCTAGGAAATTTTCTCAAGTGTGGGAAAAATGTTGAGCATTTATGAAGTAGTTATAAGTAATAGAACACTGAAGTTATAGCTTGGGTATAACCCTACTACCATCAGATATAAGCTGGGGCCTCCAGATCAAAGGATTTAGGGACTTCTCAGCTTTGGCTGGCCACTGAATGCTATAGAGCAGAAATAAAAATAATTACTTTTACACTAAACTGTGAAAATAAATATATTTAGAACATGCTGGTAAAAAAATCTTCTTTTGTAGACAATGAATCCTCTTAGACATAGTCTTGGCTTCCAGGATTCTGTTTCTGGTGAGGAAACCCTATTCACTGTGCTTCAGAAATTACTTCAGGAAAGATCCTGATTGCTGAGAGATTTCCGGAGATCAGGGAAGACTAAGTGCCATCTGTGCTGTAATATTTGGGTGTTGGGTTTGGAGCTATAGTAATTAAGTGTGTGGAGGCGAATTAGAAAAACAAACGTGTTTGTTAAGAGATTAATTCAATCATCATTAGTATGAGAGTCGGAGCATTCACAAAGGCCAAAGACCGGTTCAAACTGGTTTTCATAATCCCCACCCACCTAAGTTCTACCAAAGGCATTAATTTAAAAACATTGCATCATCAAGTAAAATAAAATACTCTCACTGGCTGATCAATGAACCTAAGAGCAGGACATCGTCACCTAGAAGTTTTTGTGACCTGATTAACCTTTTTGCTCTCTACGGCTGAGCCCCATTCTTGCTGACCCCAGCCCTAGAAGTGACATAAGGCTGTGCTGCTCCATCCAAAAAGACACCTGGGTATTCTGTGAAAATCAGTCTGGCCTCTCCCTCATCCCCAGAGGTTAAGTTTCAAGGAAGGGTCTTACTGGGAATGACTTCTTCTATAATCTTCAACAGGCTCTCTTTGCCATTGCTCTCCAAGAAAATGGAGGAAACAGGGGTAGAGGAATGGTGTGCCAAGATGAGAGTGGTCTGCAAGTGACTGTGTGTGATGTGAGGAAAGGCAAGAAAAGAATGTCAGAGGAGATATCAGCATGTAGGAGACAACACTAGACAGGGTATTGTCGAGTTTGGATTAGGGAAGTTTTGTCACAGTTCCAACAGTTTTGCTGTAAAAAGTAAGATTTGAGATGCTTGTGTAATAGTTGTTATATAGAAAAAAAATGGCTTTGTTTAATTTGTCTGCATATTGATCTAGAGCAGGATTTTTAACAGCTATATGGTGTTGGTCTAGATCTTCTCCCAGCATGGTTAAAAGCAGTGGCCGCAGCAAAATTTAATCTACTCTATATCCATTCAAAATAGAATTGAAACCTGCCTCCCCTCAGCACTTGTTCCCTGGTGCACTCCTGTGTTTGTACCCTCATTTTCAACAGAGCTGTTCTGACAAGGTGTAATAAAAAAGGTAAATTTGCTCTGGCTTGCAAGACCACTTTCTGTGTCCTTTCTTTGAGAATTAGCCAAAATCCATATGGTGTGCTTGGACAACTGAGCTTCTGAGTCACAGAATAATGTCATTACTGTTTACTTCAATCCACTTTGACCAACTTTACTTGATCAGCTGTGTGATTAAAGGTAGATATTTGATTCAGTATCACTCAGGAGTCCACAGGAGGTAAAGAAAGCAGTTCAGATGGTCCCAGATAGCAGGGTCAATGGACCAAATGGGAAGGTGAAGAAGAACTTTTTAATGAAGGCTGTCAGAATTATGTTAGTTGCTTAAGTCTTGAATTACTCATTGGGATGGTTCTTGTTAAGTATATTTTCATGTTGTATAGACACACATTTATTAAAATTTTAAGTACTCTATTGCTGTTGGAAACCCATAATTAATTGATTAATTCCTTTCTTTCTTTAACGCAAGAACATTATTAGGAAAGAAGGAGAGACCAGTAGTTACAAAGCATTGGGTTGGGACTTGGGAGTTTCTGCTTCCCTTCCCAGCTCAGTCACAGGTTCACATTACAGAGACAGCTTCTTGGCTGCTCATAGCTACCCACTGAGCTATAGTGACCATCCTTCCTCTGAGTGTATGTACTGACCATCCTTCCTCTCCTAGCTTACATAGTCAGAGCAGGAGTTAGCTGCCTTACCACAGGTAAACAATACGATTTTAAAAGCACAGTACTGGATGGGCAATAGATGAAGAGGTTCAGGTGAAATAATCAATGCTGGCATGATGCTTGGTTCAAACTGAAAGAAAAAAAAAAATCAGCAAGTGCAAAGGTCTTATCCTTCTCTATTTTCCTGTATATGGCTCTTATGCTGTAGGTGCTGGCAACAGATATTTGCATTTTCTAGACATGAAAGAAAATTACCTGGTAAAAGGATTGATTTGTGCTGTGTCATGGGGTGCATACAGGGGCACTACTTGCAATACTTGGGTGTCCTTAATCACCCATCCCCATGCTGTAATATACCTCAGAACTACCACCCCTTGAATACAAATGCTAAGCTTACAGGAAAGAAGACACTTTCTGTGAAGCCCAGAGGACTTTTCATGGAAGCTTGCAATCAAGGAAATTTTCAAGTTTCACTTTGAAGCTGTACAAAGATGTATCCTGCAGACCACAGATTTTTCAAATTTTGTATCACTGTTACCAAGGAATGTGTCATGGAATAAAACTGATAAAAATGATCCTGTCTTCATTAAACTCAATAAAGAACTAAAGTAATGCTCAAGACCTTTGAAAGTAAGTTTTTATTTTCACATCATCTAATCTCAGTGAGTAGGTTAGATGGGTCATTTTTATCTTAAAAGTGAGAAAACTGAAGCCTATTAGTGTTAGTGATGTTCCCAAGGCCAAAACTGAGCAGCCTAACTGAGACAGTCATCTATCCTGAATTTTCAGTCCAATGGTTCTCTCATCAGGTGGTCCATCCCCATCTGAAATCATTCCAGTATCCTGCACAGTACTTGGCCAATGAAAGACATTATTGGAGATCTTTATGATCAATAAGATTATTTTGTCATCTATTTTGGTGGCTAGAAAGAACAGAAAATAGAATGCATACTATTCTTTCACAATATCCTAGATGGAAATCACCCAGATATTAAAATCTTGGTAGATCTGTCACGACTAATATTAGTGTTACAGAAATAAGGTACCTTCTTTGAGGTCTGAAAAGAAAATCATTGGTAAAGCTGTTACATGTAGAAATAATGAAAAATCAGTCTTCTTTTGAAAGATTCTGGGGCCTAAATAAAGGTTTCTAATGTTAGAGCAATTTGCCTACTCTCCCGCCCCTTTTACAGGAGATTATGGTTGCTGTGTCATACCCACTAACCTGCACTCACTCAAGCAGCAATAGGTGTTCATTTGTTACTGGTGCACCATACATGTAGCAAACCTGCTCCATTTTAGTGTATAATTTGCAACTGAAATTGGTTTTCCAACTGAAAAATTATGATGAGTGTTCACTATTGGTCATTGCCATTGGTAATTTTTTTTTTAAATTCTCATCCCTTTACTTAGTTGATATGAATGATGCTAATTCAAATGAAAAAAAAGTTCTGTGAGCAGAACTTACCCCTCCTTGTGCAAATTTTCCTCACTATATATAGACTATATGTCATCCTAATTTCATAGTCCCTTTCTAAGCTACTGAATTTTGTCTTTCTGGCAGTACAGTAGAGGAGATTCTCTAAGAAGTACTGAAAACATGGCATGACCACTATGTGCAGATTGGGCCTTTACTCTTCATTATATACCTCATCCAGACTAGAAAAAACATAGTTCACCAGACATGCATACACCTCTAATCTTAGCAATTTTCCTGCGCTCTGGGTGCCCGTTCCTTCCCAAAGACTATAATATAATTCAAGGCAATCAGCAAGGAAATGGAGGGGAAGGTAGTGTCCAGTTCCTTCCTAGTTCCATACTCCATTTCCTTCATATTGCTGCTTTGTCAGTCTTCTTTCAAAAGAAGACTGATTTTTCATTATTTCTACCTGCTTGTGCTTGTGGTCTGTATTTTTTACACTAAAAGTCTTTGTTTAAGTTACAACATAACAGATTTAGAGATAGAAATTTTTTTGATATTTGAAGTGACTTGTGTATTTGTGAGCCATAATCCCAGAAGAGTTTTATTGTTGCTAAATTGACACAAAACTCTAATTTCCTTACCTAAGGTATAGAAGCAAAACAAGAACATTGGACAAGTTGGATGGTTCTCTTGTCATTGAATATACCAGTTATGACATCACACCGCAACAATGGTTAATTAAAAACTCTTTAAACCTGATCTGGAATGCTCAATTCAAAACAAAACAAACTGTCTTGAAGATGTTTCAAGGTATTAGCAAATGCATGAAATGAATATATGGCTCTATTTCTCCTAAAGACGTCAAAATGTGAGCTGGGGTGTGGTGTAGAAACTGACCTACATGAACTATAGAGCAGTAACATGGACTCAAGCAATGCAGACACTGACGTGGTTTTAATTATCAGAAGGAATAAAACACATCCATTTTGTTATTTCCATGTTCTGTACTTTTATTCCTATAAAAAATAAATAGTAGAGCAAAAGATCCAGTTCATTAGATAAATGATCAGTATGAAGCTGGTTAACATGGTTTCATGACTTGGAGTTGAAACTGTGGTCAGCAGGGAGGTGGGACTGTGATGGCTCAGGGCAGTGTGTGCTACACCTGGCATGCCTGCGTCTGTCTGCTCATTGTTTTAGTTTCAAGCTGCTGTAGTACCTTATTTCTGCTGCTATAATGAAATGGTAAGGAAATGCCTTGTTAAAGTTTAGCTTAACATTATTAAAAACAAAACAGTAATTACAAGGCATCACAAATGAAAGAGAAAACAAGAGGCTTATAACCATTTTGTAACACAGTTCGTCCTTGACCACCATGACCTGTTATTCACTTGGGCTTTGATGACTAAAATAATCTCTGTGTTTGTGATCTTTACAGCCAGAGTTAGAAGGAGCAAGTAAAAAAGGAAGGGGGAGGGGGAGAGTGGAAGAAATATAGAGGAAAACAAAGAAGGGGAGTGTCCAGACAGTGTTTATCTATGTTCTGTCTCCATGTTTATCTATGTTTGTAACAACAAAATTACACATGTGAGTAAACAAGTACAAAGAAAAGAGTCATCACAAATGGGGAAACGTATTTTATGTCACCACTCAATCATGGTCTTTATTGTTAGCTGGAAAAATTCAGTCATCCTAATCCATCAACATTTCAGTCCTGTTGGGAAAAGGTAATAGAAACAAACAACACTTGTTTTCATTTGAACAATTTAAAACTGTGTGAGAGGGTAGGGAGAATGAGAAGTGGGTGAGCACACGCAGTACTCCAACATGTGGGAGTAAACAGCCTGATCCTTGTATTCCCACCATTCCTGCCCAAGGCAGGAACTGAGATGCACCCAGAACCGAGAAAGATGAAGGGACCACATCAGCCAGGGTGGGACATCTATCATGGAAACCTGTCTATCACATACGCCCTCAGTGGTATTAAGCTACAGAGTGAAAAGGTACAGGCAATTACTTTGTTATCCATATACAGGCTGAGGATCATGCAGGAGATCTGTCTCAGGGTAGATTTTGGAAGAGCACCAACCTGACTGATACATGGCTGTCAGCTCCATGTGTGCTTCATCGCAACACAGAAGGTCTGACTTCTGGCCCCAAGAGTTAGCGCCTGTTTCTAGTGATTTCAGGCACAACCTCCTGCTTCCCAGTAGGGTCCTGATCACACATTTGCACTTAAGCTCCTCCACATGGTCAGAGGCAGCAGAGAGGATGTCACAGCTGCTATTGAAAAGGCTGAAGATTGTCAACTTCTTTGGCTGAACAACAGAGATGGTCCTTGTGAACCCTGTTCCATCAATATTTGCTTTGTTTCCTCCTTTATTTTGGTTGGCTCTAATTTTTATCGGGTCTGTGTAATGTTTAACGTCTCTAATTAAGCAGAAGATGATGAAGCAGTATAAGTAACAGTGTGGGGAACAGCATGGTCAGCTGAATGCAACGGGGCTTCTGATTTTGTAAGTACTACACACACATTTTTGTTTTTAGAGAGTTGGAGATGATGCTTTCTGTAGTCAGTGGAATTTTAATATTAGGTTAATTTCATTTCTCTGTTGTGATTTGGTTCTGTGTGGATGTTGCAATGAAATATTAACCAAGCAGATGTGCAAGGGACCAGTGGGACCTGCTGTTCTGGGGAAATATGCTTAGACTGAAATCAAACTAAAAAAACCCTTTGAAGTCATGGTGACTTATTAAGTACTTGTTAAAAGAGAATACTGATGTAATCACCTTTCAGGTTGGAAACAGCCTTCACAGTGACTCAAAATTAGTATAATCCCACTAGTGACTGAACAACCAAGTTCAATTTAAAAACTCTTCTGGTGACTTAATTTATAAAGCAACAATTGAATTGCTAAGGCCAGGCTCTCTAATTAAGACTGGGGTGATTGTAGGGGGTAGGTGGAAGGCCACAATTTAAATTTAATTGCCCCTTTTCCTCCCATAGACAAACTAATATGTGGTCTGGAAGAGAATTCTTTTCTAATTTGCATTAAAAGTATTTCCGGATTTAACAAAGCCTTGACAATTTCTTCAGCTTTGAAATGTCAACAAAAATATTGGTGTCAGAAATCTTCTAATCTCAAAATTTTGAAATTAACATGTTTTTCATTTCTGAAAGGAAAAGTATGTGAGGAAAACTTGATGAAAATATTCAGTGCTTTCAAGCTTTTGATAGAAATACTTCTTCTAGATTTCTGTAGAAAGTTATGATACCAGGAGAAGATTTTAACTGATCTGTTACAGCAGAAGTTAAAAGCATGCCTAATATAAGTTTGCTGCAGAAAAAAAAAAAAACCTGAACCATACTCTTTGCTTCAGAAATTCTTTAAAATTTAGGCTAAGCTCAATATGGACACAGGAAGTAAAATTATTTTTTTCTTTCTCACTTAAGTGTCCAATATCTCAAATAACTAGAGAAAAACAGACTATGACATGTTTAACATTAAATACATTTGAAACACATTTCCTACTATATTATTTCTTCTTTTTTCCACAGTACATAGGAGTTGTTTGGGTTTTGCCTTTTTTTTTTTTTTTTTTACTATGAAAAAGAGGCAGAGTTCTGTTTAAAAGTTATCTGCAAATAGTTTTATCACATTCCAACCTAGGCCATACTCCATCTTTTGTTTTAAGGAAATTCAAATTTAGTGTTACCCCTTGTTATTGTGGGTCACTGCAGTGGGCCCTGGCTGATCTTGGGCAGACTCAGTACACTCAGATCCTAGCAAATATGAGAACACATAGCTATCTTTATGTTTGCTATGAAAAAAAAAAAAAAAGAAAGACTATCAATACAAAAATAAAACAACTGGTTAATCACCAAGAATCCTTGAACTTGGGCTGCCATCAGAAACTCTAAATCTTTAGATAGTATATACAGTCATCTTTCACATCTAGGAATGAATGTAGAATCAAGAGAACTTTACCACAGACATGGGAAAATACACTCCTGAAAGAAAAAATATATAAATAGGCTATATTTGCTGGAAATCAGAAGACAACCCATGACAGTAGAAAAGTTCTAGAAATGTTTTCATGCTGAATATGTGAGGACAAAAAGCTTATTTCATTGACAGCTTGTTACAGTTATGAAGAGGGTTTATATGAGATGCCTCCCTAGAACTGCAGGGAACTGAATTCAGTAAACCAGAGATTTGTTCCAGCTCGTGTGGAGAGCAGGTGGCTCATGTGAAGTATATCATGTCAGCTTTAGGAGAACAAGAATAATGAAAAAACTTGTAATCTCCAAGGGAATTAATCTGTGTCCTTTGGTGTCCAAATGGGATGATTGCTTCTCTCCCTCTTTGACCCAGGTCCTTCCCACATCCCATGCAGGTTAACCCATGGTGAGGGGCACACCACCATGTAAGAAGTCACAAACACTTGTCGCAGCTCCCCCAAAAGGAAGATTCCTTCATTCCCAACATGCACCTCATTATCTGACACAAACCTGATGCTTGCTCATGTCATTGTGCCCACCTCTCTGTGCACTGCTGTCATGGCACAGGATGCTCCAGGCTTTTGCTTTGGAGTTCATGTAGTTCACTTTCTTCCATCACTTATCAGTTTTGGCCAGTAACTGGCCATGTGAGCAAGTAGCCATGAAGTAAACAGGGGTGTGATTTAACAAGCACAGGATAGTCCATGATAGCTCTCTGTCCACAAGGAAAGTGAGGGAATTTCCTCAGTCCCAGTGAGTAGTGAGCTGCCTCACATTACCTTACATATATCAAATTGCTTTTGGGCAGGTGCTGTGGAATATTTGACGTCTTTGAAACCCACACCCTGCCTTATCTTGTAATAACTTGCATGTCTAGATGTACCCTATAGAAGACAGTGTTTTGGGAAGATAATGTCATTGTGAACAAAGATTATTACAGACTGTAGCTTTATATTTTCATTGCCAATGGAAAAAGTACTGCTTTTTCAGAGCAGTTACAATGGAGTATTATGAATTTCTTATGCCTGACATTTTAGTCTATAATTTATTAGAATTTGTTACATAAATTTGACATTGTGCCCATGAGAACTTTAAGCTTGCTATGTACATAGATATTTACAGTTGAACTATGCAAAATTTGTGCTAACAAACTATTGATTATTTCTTACTACCAAGCACATCATTAGCATCTGACTGTTTAATGACTGTTTATTTTGTGGCAGAACAATTTGAAAAGAAGATGAAGTTTCCCCAGTGCCTGTGTTTACTCCTTGCTGCTCTTTGTGCTGTAACCCATTGCTGCCCTGAAGACATTTGCCATGAAGTCAACAATACTAATCTGCAAGATGGAAGAGAAAATTTATTAACATATAGCTGTGACAAGAAAGGCTCTAACCATGCAGATTTTGTATTTAGATTTTACAAGCAGGTTTCATCAAAAGAAGATGATAAAAATGTGTTCTTTTCTCCTATGAGCATCTCCACTGCCTTTGCCATGCTGGCTGTTGGTGCTAAATCAACAACTCTCTCTCAGATTTTTGAAGGATTGGGCTTTGATGACCTGACTGAAACTCGCATAAATGATGTACATGAAAGTTTTCACAAAGTTTTGTCAGTACTGAACTGTGCTGATGTTAACATCACATTAAATATAGGGAATGCCCTTTTCACAGCGACTGGGTATGAACCACAGGAGTTGTTCCTACAAAACACCAAAAAATTTTATGATGCAGATGTTTTCTCCAGTGATTTTCATAAACCAGAAGAAGCTACAAAGCAAATCAATAAATATGTAGAAGAGAAAACTAAGGGGAAAATTCCTGAATTAGTTGGTCATCTTGATCCAAGTACTGTACTGGTTCTTGTTAATTATATTTACTTTAAAGGTAAGATGATTAACATATATTTCAATAGATAGTTTTGATACAAAATAACAATTTTAGGGAACTTATGATGATTTATTACCAGAGTGACAATTTAGAAAAGAGCTAAACTGTGCAGGACCTTTCAAGTAAAGATTAGATCTGGCCAAAAGCAGAATATCTGATTGTTGAGACATACTGATTTCTTTGTTTTAATTTAATTTGCTTGAAAGCTATGGACAGAAAAGTTCCACCCTAGTGGATGCCTCATAGACAAGGATGCACATAGTCTCACTGTTTGAGGCCATAATGACTAAAGATGTACATGCCAGTCAGACTTGGTGGACTGACATCCTTGCACAGGGACCCCAGTTTTATGATAGATCTACTAGGTGCTCTGCATGAAAAACTGGGACATAATATCTTGAGGGCCTGTGCTTCTGGAGCCTTGCTCAAATGTTAGGACTCTTAACTACTGATGAATTCTACACCATGCAGAGTGCAGTCAGCTTGCATAGGGTACAGCCTAACAGAAAAGCCATGAGAAGGGCCTATGACTGAATGCTTGATTGTTTTTAAATGGCATGAAAGGCATTACACAGGCTTACAGTCAAAGAAGGACTCTCAACTGTCATCAGCCTTTGGTTGTTCTTCAGCAAGACATTGCATGTGCACACAAAATATGATGAGCTTACTGCACAGTTAGAATGCTTTATTGGGTGTTATGGAGGAGGTTGAAGTGATTTAGAGAGCCTCTTCTCCCATCAATTTACCTCCAGTATCCTACATTAAAGCTGGTCTAGTTTAAATGAGCCATTCTTCATGATCTTTGAGTGCAACAACATCTCTTTTTCCCCATTAGCTGCCTGGGAAACGTCTTTCGATCCTTTGCGCACACATGAGGATGATTTTTTTGTGAACCCAAATGCATCTGTTAGAGTCAACATGATGCAGCATGATGGTATCTCAAACGTTTACTATGACCCGGAGCTCTCCTGTGTGGTGGTAGAGCTTCCTTATCAGGGCACTGCACGAGCATTGCTTATTCTGCCTGATGATGGAAAGATGAAGCAAGTGGAAGATGCTCTCTCCAAGGAAACGGTTTGTAAATGGGATGGCAAACTTGTGACCAGGTAACTCTTAGAATATGGATTGCTACATTTGAGCACACATCACTCTTTTCAAGGGAAAATGCCAATTTCAGATCACCTCCCACTGGATATAAGGTCCTGATTTCATAAAGGGACGTTTCAAGCAATTCCCCAAAAGAGTCAGAGCAGGGCACAATCACTAAGAAACTGCAGGCTCTGTGACCTGACAGAAGGGGACACAGCATTGTAACAGATGCCTCAAAACTTGCTTGGCTACTTTTTGACTCCTTACCTCTTCTTTCGTGGTGTTAACACGATTCATATTCCTATTCCATAGCGAATATGTCCTAGATTTTATCCTCCTTTTCCCTTACTTGAGGCTTTCCACTGTCCAGCAGACTACTGTCTGCTTACTCTCTAATCCTTTAGCCAAAAAAAACTCTACTAGCTGCTCATGTGGCACTGGGATGAAAGAGAGACAATGAACAAATTTGGTTATTTTCCCAAAATCACATAGACAGTGTAAATTCAAGAAGATGGTGCATCTCTCAGGAAGCCAAAATTGCTCAAGGAATACAAAGACTACCATCAAACAAATGCGCAATCAAAAGAATGCTTTCAAGTGTTGCCGAGTTGCATACACCCAGCTGGCTGTAAAGAGGCTGCAAGGGCTCACTGCTCTTTTCTTTTCTTTGATCAACAGGAGATTAAATCTGCAGTTGCCAAAGTTTTCTGTTAGTGGGTCTTACGATGTTAAAACCCTGTTTGAGCAAATGGGCATTACTGAAGTGTTCTCAGGTAATGCTGATCTGTCTGGAATTAGTGGCAACCACAATCTCCAGGTTTCGCAAGTAAGTAGACAGAGCTGGTGATGGGATGGTGGTTGGCTGATTTGATCAGTTGTGTCTGGGATTTTTAAAGACTTTATTTCCCTCTTTATATTACTGAAGTTGTACGTAAAACTCACAATGACATGTAGGGGCTAGCTCAGTAATTGTGTTTTTTTACAGAAAGAATCTACCAGCTCACTTTTGTATTACCTTAATGCTGTTATTAAAAAGCTGGATATTAAATACATAGAGATATTAGGCAACACTTTAAATAACTTCTTTGCACTGGAATATAAGAGTTTACATGAAGTTGTGTCATTTGTAAACTACAAATGAGGAATTCATCATGATATTTGTGTTGATTAATATCTCAATTTTTAATATTCCCAAGGTTTTCAGGAAATCTCCAGTTTGCAGTAGCAGAATTTGACTGTGACAGTTTGAGCTATGATTTAATGCTGAAAATGCCAAATACTGCCCTATATTACCATTTAAATAACAGGTTTTAGTTAATCTTGAAATAAGAGAAATTGTTGCTAGTAGAAGTCCAAACCATCTAAGAAATTAAACTAGCTTGTACATGGGGTATTTTTATCCCACTCTACTCAGCACTGTTGACAACGCATTTCAGTGTGTCCATGCCAAATTTTGGCCCTCCTTGCTCAGTCCTGGCATATAAAATACTCCTGTTTCAAACTGTTGGAGATTTATCATACAATAAAATTTAATCTACTGGATTATTACTCCTTTCTTCTCCTAAATGTTCCATAAGAAAAGAATTTATTTTACTCCTGCTTCCTGTCCCATATATAAACCACAGTGTTTTCTCCTATTCTGTGCAGGCAATTCACAAGGCCTTGCTTGAAGTTGATGAGGCTGGAACTGAAGCTGCAGGAGCCACTGCCATCATCTTTACCAGAGTTTCGTTTACTTCTCGTACCATCAAATTCAACAGGCCCTTCCTTATTTTGATCTCTGACAAACAAACTGGCATCACACTTTTCATGGGGAAAATTGTTGATCCTACTAAGGAGTAATAGCTGAGTTATTTGGCACAGTGATACTGGATATGGGTTATAATGGCTACAGCACTTGCAGTTTTGGGCTAGGTAGCTCTGCTAACTAGTCTCTGATTGAGGGATATTCAGAAGTAAATAAGAAATTTTCAAATAAATTAGTAAGGAAAAAACATTGTAAAAAATCACCATCAACTGACACTTTTTAAATGTAACATTTTCCCCAGCTGAATAGTTGTATTGGGTTTGCATGGTAAGGTTTTGGTAGTGGGGGCCTGTGGGAGGCCTGTGGGGAGGCCTGTAGGGGTGGCTTCACTCAGCAGCTGCCACAAGTTTCCCCCGTATCCAGTATCCCGACTGGAGCCACTGCCAGTCAGCTCCAAGGTGGATCTGCTGCTGCTGAAGGCTCAGCCAATCAAGAATGATAGTAACACCTCTGTGGTGACATATTTGAGAAGGGAATAAAGTTATTTTGCAGAAGTAATTGAGGCCAGAGGAGTTCAGAGTGAGAATAAATGACGGAAATCATCCTGCAGACACCAAGGTCTGTGGGATCACCCACTCTTGCAGTGGAGCACTGGGGCTAAACTCCATAGCAAACCTTGAGGCACATTGCACAGCTGCTGCCTCAAGGAGAGGCTGACTTTGACAGCTTATATCCCACTGCACTGCTCTCATGCCATTGCACATTGACCCTGGATACATTTTTTGCAAGTGGAGTTGAGTCCCCGTCCCTAGGAAGATGAGTCTTCTGAATGTACACTGCTCATTTCTACAGTGATCCTGGCAGTCTGTTTTGAGCACTGCAAAGGTAGTGCAAGCCCCAAAACAACAAACAAGTTCCCCATCCCTGACATCTCTCTGGCCTTCTGACCTGTTCTCCCAAACTTGGGCCACCTTACACAGGGGTGCTTTGCAGGGGCTCACTGGTGTTTGTAGGATTGGGTTGGTGTATGGGGAGCTGTGATTCTGACTCAGGGGGACTTGGAGATTGCTGCCTTGTGTGAGTCCCTTTGCTGCAAATGGCAAGAACTCGGTGGAAGCCCTGAGCTATTGCTCCTCATGAGGTAAGATGGCATCACTCAGGGAACTGGCAGAGACAACACCTCTGTGCAAAGAGCAGCTTTTACAGAGTAAGATCAATGAGAACTTGCCGTGGTGTGAGGCAGCCTCTCTGCAGTGCCCACACAAACCCAGCAGGAGCCGGGAGCAGTTCCTGTGAGATCCCATCCAGATAAATCTGTGCATCAAGACTGATTAGAAGGGAGGATGGTGAGATTGTTATCAAAGCCACAAGATTTTTATCAGAGTGTGGTGGCAGAAAAACAGGTTGTTGGCCAGTTGCTAAAGGGAAAGAAGTTAGGAAAAATCCAATAGTTGCTAGGACAGAGCAAAAGCTTTAGGAAATCACACACAGAGCAACTTCCTTCCCCATCTACCTCCCAGACCTTTGGGTTTGAGATGGTAGGAGAGCAGCTGCATTGGCAGTTTCCCTACTGGTCTATGAAAAATGGCTGCTACTAGCAAAAGTATAAAATGGAATAGATAACTCTGAATGCTGGTTTGGGACTTACCTACCAAGCTGTGGGGCATCTCTACAGTTGTCCTCCAGATGAGCAACTTCATGCTCCAGATCAGCAGGTTGACCTGAATTGTGGCACCAACTGAGGGTAGAATCCTAAATCCCTCTGGAAGAAGGGGATGTGTAGGGGACAGTAAACTAATAAATCTTGTGCCAAACATACATCAAAAGCAGAAAAATGCCTACAGTTCACACTATGAAGGTCTATAGAGACTGGGCACTGAACATACCTCACTGATGTTACTCCCAGCACAGTTTTGATAATATTCTTTAGGAACTGGATAATTCTGGAAAGCTTGTGAAGGGAGATGGAGTATTTTTTCCTAATTCCAAGAAAATCTGTCTTGGTCTACTTTGCATCATTTGTCTTTGCAGTTTTCTTTTGTCTTAATATGTGATAGGGAACCCTCTTCTAGTGTTATTAAAGGTAGACAAAAAAGGAAGAGTTCTGATAGACATAAATAACTAAAATTTTCATTTAGGGACTGTGTATTTAATCTGTGGTAAACACGTGTTTTATGGTGCCTCTCATTTATCTGGAGATGTTTTTATTCCTCTACAATTCCCACTCATGCTTTCTCTCAGCCTATGGGGGCAGTTGGATCCAAACTAAGCCCTGAAAGAACACTAGATTTTCTTAATAAGCTAAAGGTTGTAGCCTTTAACTTAATCCACCTGACCCTGCAGTGAGAGTTAGCAGAAGGGGATAATACAGCTTACAGTGAAGCGTGTGACCACCTATCATAAACATCCAACTCCTGTGGGTCTGTGATCTGACACACTTATGGGAAGTCACGAGGAAAAGGACCTAGAGAGAGTTTAGCTCAGCTGAGAGCCCCTGTGAGGAAAGACAGACCCACAGGGCTGGTCTCTGGAAGGCAGCCTAGCTGTGCCCCAGCACCCCCGAGTGCCAAACTTCTCCTGGCAGCCTATGGGCCATGTGGGAGTCATAAGTTTGTTCTGTCTGACCTTGTTTATGGTCCAGTGGGACTCTGCTTGATGACAGGATATCTTCTGTCAGTAACACTGTTTGTTTGCCACATGGCAGAGTCCATGTAGAATGTTGTTACAAAACATGAAGCGGTGGAACTGCAGGGCCACTGCAATGTGTGTTCCTTTCAGCAGTAAGGAGAGGTGCTGACAATGCCAAAGGGCACAGAGCATTTGGGCAGGTACAGAAGCACCAGTTGCTCACATAAACTCTGCTGTTCAGGTTCTACCAATACTTTGGACTTGTTCCCAGCTATACCATTTGAGTCTCTGCCCTGGTATCTGGAATGCTTTGAACAAGCACATCCACCCTCTCCCCACAGTCATCTGCACAGCCTCTGATCACTGCCATTATTGCAAGGAAATGAGAATTTGGACAAGTTGCAAGCCAACCCCATTCTACATGTTTCAGTAGATTCAGTGCAACAAAAGCTGCAGGCATTTTCTTTGTACTAATTCCAAGCAGAGAATCACTAAGCTCTTAAAACCAGATTGTGATAGTTCCCAGGCACGGTAGGTTTTGAGTGGAGATTCTGAGAATGCAGCTACTCATCTTTGACATGAGTCTTGGTAGTTTGGAACGTAGGAAAAAACCTCAAACAGAGTTAATCCCTAATCCAGCGTTCAAATAATGTCTCCAAAGAACAGAGGCACTAGGATTTCCAACCGCAGAAAAAGTGCAAGAGAAACACAAACATTCTTAAATGTGTGCTTCATTTGAAAACTCTAAACATTCACTGCAGCGGGAGTTAGAACAAATGCAAATTATCAAGAGCAAAAAAGCATGAAGACCACCATGGGCTATGTATCTCTGAGTCCTGTAACACACCCTTCAAATCTTACCCATTCCTGGCTGGATACTGCACATCTGCCCTTACCCACATGGGACTGCTTCCATTAGATGTAAACACAGCATATATATGATATCATTCATTCATGATATCATTAAACGGTTAGCCACCAAAAACTGATCTGGAAATATCCTTCATTAAGTTCCCAGTCCCAGGTATAACAGTGAATCCATCTAAAATAATTTGGTAATTGTACTTTCCTCAGACTAACAATTTTAAAGAAAACTGTAATTCATCCATTTAATGTAAATGTCCTTGATATGACTAACATCTTGGTTACACAAAATCCTCTGATGTTACTGCAAATTATTTTGGTGGTTTCTTGCAAAAAAGAATTTCAGTGATGAAAGTATAGTTCAGTTCTAATGCTGGAGATTAATTTAGCACAAGTGAATAAACCTTACTTATACAGTCTTTATTTCTCTATTTTTTGTTGCATTCAGTTTCTTTTCCAGAAATCATCTGGAAAAAAACTCTTATGATTTATTACTTTACTAAGCAAGAATGCATTCTTCATCATTTGAAAACTGTTAACAGCAATGTGATTCTCATATGGAAGGTCTGAAGAAGACTGTGTGACTGGAGCAAATATCTTATTAAGGAAAAGTTACTATATTGTTTACTATGTTTCATGTAGGAAAAACAGACCACAGGGAAGATGCTCTGATGAAGGAAGAGGTTTGAAATGAAAAATCAGTACAAAAAAAGATCACAGAATCATTAAGGCTGGAAAAGACCTCCCAGGACTATTGAGTCCAACCTACATGTTATAGTCACCATGAGATGGTTGCAGCCAGGAAAGAACCTCATAGCAGGAGAAAATATCTGTGCACAGAGATGATGAAAGATGTAATAGGTTCTAAAATGCGTATGAATGCTGTTAGGTTTGCTGTTCTTGCAGATTCAGATTCTCTAGCCATCAAAAAAGCCATACCATAACTTACATATTCACAGGATGATTACTAGAATTTATTTTTCATTCCTCTATCTTTCAAGTGAGAGGTGAGAGGTCTCTTGGTAAATCTTATAGGTAAAATTTGAAGACATTTTGTGTGTCAGTGGCCCAGCCAAAGATTACTCCCTCATGCCCATGCCTGTGATTGTGCTGTGTGCCATAGCCCTGACATGTTCACAGTGGCACCAAAGGTGACCGAGAAGAGTCATCCAACAGGAGCAGATCTGCTCCAGCACCTCTGTACGCTCTTGGATTGGCAGGCTAGGAAAGGTGGTGCAGAACCATGGCAGAAAGCCCATGCAGGTACATCCTAGATCCCAAAGTGTCCTGTGGAGCCATGATAATGTAAGTCATTGATGGAAATGGAATTGTGCTGACCTGCCAGGCTGTGATCTGCAGAGGCTAAGGGTAATCACATAGTCTCGTATTTTGCCTCCATTGAAGCTGGGAAGAGAGTTGCTACACCATCTCTGATCTGTCAGAATCCTCAAAATCCTAAAATCTTAGAGTGTCAGACTTGTTTAAGAAAAGGGAAATGAGCAATAGAATCATACAATAAATTTAATTTCTTTGAATATATTTATTCAGCTAGTTGATCTTCCTTCTGCTTCTTCACTGAGGCCAACAATATTAATCTGTTGTACAACAACAAATGGTAGCACTTTGCACAGTTTAGCCCTAATGCTTTCTATCTGGCTTTGGAAGCAATAAATTTTAAGGGTAATTCCAAAATATCTATATAAGAGATTTTCCTAGTGCTTGATTATGGCTATGTTTGCATCACAAAAATATAGAACGTAAGATATCAATTTAAATTTAATTTAACACCAAGAGGTTTCTCTGGGTAGACAATTTCATTTCAAAATAAGAACTTTTATATTCTGGTGAACTTATTATTCTAAAAGTTATTTGCATAAGAAGGGCTCTTTAAGACCAAGAGAAAAAGGTCCATAGGGCAAATTCAACTGGTAAAATGCAAAGATTTCAGTACACCAGCTATGAGTGAGATTCTTGCAAGAAGCCAACCTTTCAGTGTGATTCTTCTACATTGTTAACTGCAAGTAGAACTGTTAAGCATGGAGCCTCGAGTTTTGGGGATTATAGGAAAAGGAGCCCTGTGCCACCATCTCCTGGTAAAGTAAAGGAATGGACATGACAAATTCTGACTGATTTTCAAACCAGAAACAACAGTATCTTTCTGGCTTGTTATTGTGTTGACAGGGACTTTGATTTTCTTGCTAAGTTTTAGGTGCAGGTTTGGCAAAATGCTGCACTTGAACTGACTGCGGTCACACAGGGTTGATGGTTTGGTGTTCTGGTGGTAGTACATGCACAGATCAGCTCAGTATGGAAAAGAAGGCAAATTAAATATTAGAAATTACTGAGAAAGAAAAAATGAGCAAATCACATAGCAAGTTATCTAAATCTCTGGACCATCCACACATGGTCCTATAATAACAGAGAACTATTAAATCTTCAGAAAAAATTGTAAGGTTAATCTAAGGTCTGGAACAGCTCCTGTTGGAGGTGAAAGATTTTCAGCCTTGAAAAGAGACAACTTAGCAGGTATAAAAAAGGCAAAACTTATTTATGGCAGAGACTGGGCAAAGAGAGACTGTGTTCCATTATCACATCTGATGCCAGAGCCGCAGACCATCCCACGAAGCACATAGGAGCCAAGTTCTATGCCAGTAAAAAGAGATGGATCTGCACCCACAGGCAGTGTATGTGGAGTGGCACATTGCAGGGTGATGCTGCAATTCCAAAGGTGCACCAGCACACTGCTTGCTCCTCATGTGTTCCTGACACAAATTTCCAATGATCAGTAAGGCTTTTATTCCCCTAACTCTATCTATATACACAATGCAGCCCACAAACCATAAATTTCCTGGGTAGATATTGCATACAGTGCTTTTCCATTTCATGTTGTGTCTGTTATATATTTCACAGGTGTAACACCTGCTATAAACTCTTTTTCTAGGGAGCCCAGACTGCTGGTGGACCAAGGAAAGGCAGGACCAAGGTGCACATGTTGGAGGCAGATGGGGAATAGGGAAGAGTTGGGAATGGGAACTTGCAGGATAGAATATGGAGGTTCCTCCACAATAAGTTCATCTTCCATTGTAAAGGCTTTTTTTGACACAAAGAAGAAGGGATTAATTTTTGCATTTAAAATGCTGTGAGGATGATGAAGGGTGAAGCAACTTTATTTGTTCCTCGAGCACGTCCTCCTGGTGCTCTCCTGAATGACAGACCTGGGCTGAGAGAACTTTTTGTGGAGAATGTTTAGGACCAACCCAAAGAGACAGAATAACCTCTCAACAATCTCTTGCACTTAGGCTTTTCCTGTTGAGGGAAAATTGAGCTAATATAATAGGAAAGGTTGGAAAATACCTGTGTTTACCTGGTTAGATGGACAGACTCCCTGTTAAGGGCTCCAGAAAGCAATGTGTTGTGTCCTTCCACTACATTGGCATTCTCCCTAGAAAGTGTTCTCCATGCATGAGGAAAATGTGTGATTTGAATTTTTTCCCATTCTAATATTAAGTGATGTAAAAATATTTTAAACCTGAGAATCACTTTCAGATGTAAATGAAATTATTAAATTAATAAAAGTAAGACAATTAAATAAGTTGATTAGGCTGTAAATAATCAGGCTGAGAGATGTTAACTCTCTCAGACAGTCTGTCATCACAAGAGAAAATGCCCCTTTACATTACCTCATACCAGGATGAAAAAGAGCACACTAATTTTTACTAGCTTTTAGAAAAAAAATTTAAAACAATTGCATATAAAATCTACCAAATGTGTAATTCTTCAAAGTTCTTTAAAATGTTTTGAGGTTATTATTTATATATTATCATATCATTTATATATTATCATATATCAAATAATGTTATTTATATGTTATCAAAATATCACAAACAATTTGATATAGCAGGTTTTTTTCAGTCCAAATCATAATGTATTAATTATGCCACATATTATTAGCCACAGGTTCTGTTCAGATTTAACAAAGGTAATGATTCTGTTTAGCAGAACTACTCACACACTGCTATGATTAGAATTAGTAACAATTCCACATCTTCATCAATCAGTTATCACATTCAGAAACAATTCCTAGGGCCTTTGTTTCTTCTTCTATTTGAATTGTTCTCAGAGGGCAGCCCAAGTTTTCTGTCTGCCAGACTTGTGCGTGCATTATTACATTAACAAATCACATTTACTGGATGATCTTTTTCCACTCCTATGAATACTTAGAAGTGTGTGCCTTCACATACATGTCTTTCACAGATAGGGGAAAACACATACAGTAATTCATGCAAAATTATCTACACATGTCCCATAAGTAGTTTTATATTTCATTTGATCTTTAAGCAGAAGACTCTCAGAAGGAAAGCTGTTAATTACCTGTCCCCTCACTTCCTCCTCAACCTCTTGCAGCCCACATATGAGCCAAGTGGGTGACTTTGGTCTGATGGTCTCAAGTAGAATGGTTTGAGGGTCTTGTAACCAGATCAAGTGATCAGGTGTTCCAGCCCCTAGGTATGAGTGCAAAAAGATTAACACTGCTGAAGTAAAAAATAAAAGGGTATGCCCTGTCCTGTTTCACTGCTTGACTATGCAGCCATATAAAACAACCACAGGACAAGAGCCTTGATTTGAGATTGAGGGGAAGAAAATCCAGTTCCCTTTTTAGAATTGCCTTCTGCTTCCTAAGCACAGCTCCCCACCAATGTGCTCTCATCCAGAGATGTTGAACACCTCATGTGGGGCATTTCAATATCTGATATTGTCTGGGACTCCTGCTCAGAAATCAAATGCCTAGCAACTTGCAGATAGGGATATGCTGGCAACTAGATCTGTTTAAAAAAGTTCATTTTCTGCCTTAGGTTCTCCTGCAGTGATTTGCTCTTATATTCAACCCTGAATATCATCCAGTGATGCCAGCATGTCTTCTTTAGTACTGGATGAAAGGTGAATTGGCAGCATGTTCTGTGTCCTCCCAGTGTCCATTTCAGGTGCATATGATGCAGAAGATTATCCCAAGGAAATAAAATATCTGTTTCTGACCATGTCTCTCTTTGCAGTCAGTGCTGCTTCTTAGCAGTAGTGGTTTTGTTGTGTTTTCTACAAAGCCAGGTGAAAACTCTTCCCCAGTTCCCCAAACACTCAGTCACAGGTGATGGCCAACAGCAATGAGTAAATAACTTTATTGATTGCAAATGTCCCACTAGAGTGATAATGTCACGTGTTATTTTCCTAAGAAACTTGGAGACTGTGAACCAATCACACATGGTCTGCTCTGCATAAGAAAATCCCCCAAACCATCAAACATGGTGTTGAAAGTTGTGACTAAGGTAGATAGTAAGGCAGAAGGACTTTCTAAATCCAAACGCAGTTTTGAAATCCTGCCAGAGAGGTTGTGGCATGGGCAGTGCCCCCAGAATGAATCAAAGAAGGCATTTTGGCAGGGACACTGTGATCCTTTGTGCTGGCTCAGGCAGACCCAAGCAAGGGTGGCCCTCACACCAAGTCACAGCTGTCCAGCTGTGGCTCCCTTGCCAAACACCCACAGCAGCAGGTCCCTCCTGTCAATCCACAAGCATGGAAGCAACAGAGATACAGTGTCTGCTCCATTCCTTCGTGTCTGCAGCCCCATCACCCAGCATTTGTCTGGGCTGGAAAAATTGTCCAAAATAGCCAATGTCATGCATCCTCACTGGCATCCTCACTGGCAACTTTTATTTGAACTAATTAATGATTAACAGAATGCTCTGATTAACTCTGTTTAATGGTATTGAAGAGAAGAATGGGCAGACAAGACCAGGCTGTAGCAATGTAAGTACCCTTTTAGTTTTCCTTTGGATCTCTTACAATTCATTTTGAGGGGGTCCTTACCTGGGAGTGGTGCCTTTGTACATGTAAATAGGGAATATAACTCTTATGAAAAAAATCAAAGCATTTCAAAAGCCAGAAAGAACTGATACTAAGGAAGAGACTTCCCATAATAAAGTAAAAATTGCATTTGGAAACAATAGAAATTACTATAGACTTTTATACCACGAAGACTAGTGATCGAGTCTTTCACCTTTGAAGGAACTGTAAGAGCATTTTGTAATTTTGGTTCTGGATAGTATGATCTATGCATATATTACATTTTTATTTAAAACAGATTAAATTCTCCAATTATTTGATGAATTGAGGAAGACTAACAGAGCTGCAGTAACCTTTGTGCAGTACTGAGTACAAAACCAACTCATGCCAGTTACTCTTGGGAAAAGGTCATAAGCTTCCAGTTATTTAAAATTTTTAAAAGAATATACTAATATTAAAGTTAATAAACTTTTAAAAGTTTTAAATTACCTCTTTTGAAAGAGAACTAGATTAAAAACATAAATAGTGGAGTTGTATTCTTTCCAGGGAACACTGACATGCATCAGAAATGCGAATTATAAGTGTGGGGGGCTTTGGAGAACAGGTGTGTTCTGAGAGCATCATTTTACTTTACTGGAGGACATAGTATGAACAAATTAATTCTTTTGCAGAAGCAGCTGAAAGAAAAATGAAGACCACTTTCTCCTTGTGTTTATTGCTAGTTGGTTTGCATACTTTGGCCCTGCGTCAACAGCATCCTCGCTACCGTAATAAGCAAGATGATGCTAAAGGGACATATTACCCAGGACGTAATTCTCAGTGGGAAGAAGCTTCTCCACTTAAGAACAAAACCTTTGTCAAACTAGTTTTCAGCAATGCTGACTTTGCATTTTCCTTTTACAAGTTGGTTGCATCTGAAGCAATGGACAAAAATATTTTCTTTTCACCCATAAGCATCTCTGCTTCCTTTGCAATGCTGGCAATTGGTGCCAAGGCTGTGACACTGACACAGATTTTGGAAGGGCTTGCCTTTAACCTGAAAAAGACTCAGGAACAGGAAATACATGAAGGTTTTTGCCAACTCCTCCACATGCTGAACCGTTCAGATAGTGAGTTCCAGCTAAGCCTGGGCAATGCCCTTTTTATAGAAGAAACACTAAAACCACTACAGAAGTTCTTTGATGACGTCAAAAGCTTTTATGAATCTGAAGTCTTTTCTACTGATTTTAACAACTCTGTTGGTGCTGAGAGTCAGATCAACAGTTATATTGAGGAAAAGACAAATGGGAAAATAGTTAAACTAGTGGAAAATCTTGATCCTCTGACTGCAATGGTTCTCGTTAACTATGTCTTCTTTAAAGGTAAGATATATCAAAGGGTGCAAAGATAATGCTTATTACAGAGAATGAAAAGAGAAAAAAATTAAATATTTTAAATAGAGGAAATAATGTTCAATATCTGTAAGGTATAGCTATAAACCCATGTATATTTGTTGCCAGTAAAAATATTTCCTCACCTGCTTTAATGAAATTTTAAATCAAATATCTTTATTGAATTCAGTAATTTTGCATGTGATCATAGACTCATGCTGTAGTGAAGGTGGTGTTTTCAGTATTATCTGTCTGTAATTGTCTTTAAGCACCTAAAAAAATAAATATGCAATGCTGTAACACCTGAGGATGCAGTAACATGAAAAGGATATTTACTCTAATGAAAGGAAGGCTGTGGAACCACATCCTGTTTTATTCACTGTGACCATTCCTCCTTGTATTCCACTGAACACATTTTCTTTTTGTCATAAGCCCATTGGAAGAAACCCTTCAGTACGGCACTGACAAAACAGGAGGATTTTTTTGTGGATCAGAAAACATCTGTAAAAGTTGACATGATGTATCGAAAGGGTTACTACAGAAATTACTTTGATGAAGAGCTGTCCTGTTGGCTGGTTCAGGTTCCTTACAATGGAGATGTTGCAGCATTATTTGTTTTGCCTGATGAAGGGAAGATGAAGCAGGTAGAAGATGCCCTCTTGAAAAGAACTGTAACTAAATGGGAAAAGTCCCTCCAAGACAGGTAAGACTTTTTGCTAAGGTGAGAGGTGACCATATTACAGATTAGTTGTGTTTATCTCACCAAGACAAAACATCAAATGACAGGTTATTTGACTGAACTCTATACACTTAATGTATAGACTTACTTGACTCTATGATGGATTTCCCTTTTCTTAGCTGGAAAATGAAAATTAAACAGAGCTATGGCTAGTGAAAAAATAGGTTATTGAGCTTGGGATTAATCTTGGGTTAAGTTCCTGATTCAACCAAAAATTACTTAGCACCCTGATGAGGTCAACAGACCTTTGTTTCAAGCAGGCACTGGGAAACTGCAATGGAGTAGCTGTTGAGGGCATTCTGTGTAAAAGTGGATTAATTCACCATTACTGCAGCTATTTCTGTGGAGGCCAAGGCCCTGCTGTATATTTGAGCAGCCTTAGGTCAGCTAGCTACAATCATTTGAAAAAGCCCTCCTACCTGGCAGTAGTAGCTCTGTTTGCCTCTGAGTTGGTATAGCTGTGTCTCCACCCCACTCCTTGAACCCCACTGCAGAGGCAGGAGCTAGCACAGGCTTATTCTATCCAATCCTCCACATTAAGTAGCTAACCTGATCAGAAATGCTATCTGAACCCCTAGAGAAGGCTGTAAATACTTAGAAAAACAAATGTGAAGTGTCAGTATACTGAAGTCATTGAGGAATGTTGCCTAGATGATGATTTGTCCCTATTTGTGTTGTTTGTTACAGAAAAATACATCTGCACATTCCAAAATTTTCTATTTCTGGTACCTATGATGTGAAAAATATAGTCAAACAAATGGGTATGGTAAATCTGTTTACTGAACAAGCTGATCTCTCAGGGATTACTGAGGAGCCTGGACTGACGGTTTCAAAAGTAAGTCAGCGTGTGAAAGCAGCCACAGGATTTGCCTGTTCCCAGGAACCTGACAATAATATTCCATGAAAAGCTTATCCCAGTCTCTCTGAAGCATCACTCATTCTCCAATAGCTGCCAGTCTATTGGAAGAAAAGAAAGCCCTGTCTGTCATAAACCTGAAGCCAAACATGCTTACAAGGGGTTAGAAAGGCATGGTTGGAGGATGAGGATGAAAACATACATATAATTAAATGTTCTTTTGGCAACTAAACAAAATTATCTAAATGTAGAGCATTAGGTTTGGTAAAATTTCCTCTAATTCTTCCTACACAGGGCAAAGGGCTGTTATTCTTGTCCTTCTAGTGTTCTCAAAAAGTTATTTTTTTCAGCTAGATGACAGGGTAAATTCACAATAATACATAAAGCTGCCAAAGACAAAATTGAGTCTCGGCTAAATTACCAGCTTTCTTTGCTTCCAAAGTTTCTTGTCATCAGTCATCTCGAGTGCTCTTTGGCTGTTTGCAGTTTGAGGGTTACTCTGCAGAACCAGTGAAGGAGGATGGCTTGGTTGGTGTGATGGCTGTTGGTGCTGCGGTGGGAACGGGAGCAACTGGGGATGACCTTCCCAGAAGCTGCAGCTGCTTGGTCTTGCTCCAGGCAGGGCTCCCTTTGCCTGGCCAAAGTGAAGAGGGTGGCAGGCTGCTCTCCTCTTGCTGGATGGTCAGCTGGAGGCTGTTTGCTTTGTTCCTTGCAGGTGATCCACAGGGCCATGCTGAATGTTCATGAGAATGGCACTGAGGCGGCCGGGGCCACCGTGAAGGAGATTACCTGGAGATCCGGGGATTTTCCTCGCCCGCCTCGGGTCAGATTCAACAGACCATTCCTCCTGCTGATTCTGGATAAGTTCACCCACACTGTCCTCTTCATTGGGAAAATTGTAAACCCTCAGAAAAATGACTGATTGACAAAACTTATGCACATCACTGGCCAAATTCCTGTGATCCAGTGAAACACTTATGTATGCCTACCACTCTGTGCTAGTGCTCATCTTTCAACCATTATCCTTAGAAACCTTATTAATCCCTTACAACACAAAAATTATTTTTCTTGTCCAAAAGTCACTAGGATTTCCCACAGCCTACACCTGAATATAGCATGCAGTGTTAATGAAATACAAGTCACTTTTTACCGGTTTTGTAAGAAGCCCTTTCTATGTGCTCCTGTGGGGTATTCAGCTGGTTAAAAGTCTCCAATTGATGTAGGTATTGCTGTACAGTCACAGGGTGTGCATATGAAAGGAGAAACAGGAAAAATGAGGTGCAAGTTTTAATTCCTGTCCGTGTAGTCCACTAACCCTTGATGAATACACTTAGATGCAGATTTCTTTAATATTGGAGTGAATGTTCATTAATTTCTTTATGTTTTATAAGCAAGCATAGCATGAAAGTGCAGGATCAGTGAGTGAGATGGAGGACACCACCAATGGAAAGGGCTGATGAGTGCAGCTGGTTTAGCTTGCCTTCCTCTGTCTCCTCCTCAGCAGAAGCCCTGGCATGGAGATAAGAAGGCTGCTTTGCTGTACAGATAATTTAAATTCTACTAAGGAAGGAATGCATAGCAGAAAAAATACTTTTGTTTTATCCTAATAATAGAACAATTGTTGCTAAGACCTCAAGATAAAAGCCTGATGGAGTAGTCCATGACACAGCACCAGTTTCCTTTTCATAGATTTGTTGTCACTGTCGTTTCTTGTTTCTACTGATGCCACCTTCGATATTCACTTTCCAGACTTGACAGATTGTGGAAAAAAGGAGGAATGCAAATTATAACTCCAGAAAGTTTGCACTTCCTCAGTAGGAAATGCAGAGCTTTCCTAGGAACTGTTAATTTGGTTTAAGCTATCATAAAAACACATAAAAATACAGAAAATATTTCAGAAGTCACTTTTCTAAATGTTAGCAGTGGATTACTGTTATAGACTAAGAGCAGACTGGGAATTCATATTTGTACCTTTTCTAACCTTAAGGTTCCTTGAATCCAGCTGCACTACATAATTGCATAGTTATGAAAGAAACATAACTTCACTTACAAAGCAGTAAATATTTAAATTATTTTATTATCTATTCCTTTAGTATTTAAATCAACATCTTTAATGTATCTTATTAAAATATAGAAAGCCAAAGAAAGAATGTAAATTATAAATTGATTAAATCTTTTGTTATAGAATATCTCAAACTGGTAGAAAAAATTTTAAATTACAACATTTTAGACCTTAGCTTCTTAATATGTCTGTGAAAAATATAACATAAAAACTGTGGTGAATATTTCTAAAACATAATTCTTTTTTTTGTTCGGGGATCTTTATTTTCTTTCACATTAAACCAGTGTCATCAATATGAGTAAATTGTAGTGCAAGAATACCAATAAGAAATAGAAAAAACATTCCATGTCTATCTGCAGACAGGTAACACTTGATATTCACTTTTAAAGTCCTCCTCAAAATCACATAAATCAATGACAAACTATTTCTTATTCATAACTGTATTTAGTATGTTTAGTAACAAGTAGTTGTCTTCATGCCTCTAAATATATAAGGACTTGGTCTAGGTGAAATACAGATAAATTTATTCTACAGAAGATCATTTCAAACCTCTTGCCAAATCTCAGGGCTAACTCAGGATGAGTTGTCAAAGTCCAGCTTTGCAATGACAAATAACTCTGTAGGCAAATATCAAGAGACCATGTTTGCTGTTCATCATGGACCTCAGATCAATAATCTCTGTTTGTTAGTAGGAAAAAATATCTGAGTGCTATTTTGCCAATCACATCTCACTTTGAGAAGTAGCCTTGCCTCTTAACTCATTTGAAAGTGGATAGACAAAAATAAAGCTGATGTAAGAACTGGATGACCAGCAAATATCTTGGTAAGGGACCATCTTCAGACAAGTGCAGGAACCGTACATGTCTTGCTTTGGTTTTCTTTCCATTTTGGCAAAAAACAGGGCACGCCTTTCACTGCAAATGTGCAGCAAATTTGTGTAGTCAATAATGAGACCAGAAGGATTGCACAACCCCCCACAAAAATGTCAGCATTAAGGTTGTCACAAACCCACTGCAGTCATGGTTTGCTCAGGACAGTGTTTCTTCTTCCAGTCTGCCTCTTTTTTACTTCTTCTTCCTTGGGTTTTTGTTTCTTGGTTGGCTCTCTGGCTGCGAGTGTTGTGACCAAGAAACCTCAGAGTAACCAAGGAAGGACTTTCATCCTAGCTAGTCAAGAGCTGCTGCTGCTGTTGCATGCAAGAACTGTGATGGGCCACTTCAGTGCAAGGGCACTGCTGGAGGCTGGAGCTGGGGTGATGAGCCACATGAGGGACAAAGTACAAAGGACACCTTCCAATGCAGCCTGCACTGGTGTCTACACACGGATGAGATGTGGGAGTGCTTGCAACCTCAGCCTCAGCCCTGCCTGTGCAGACCCTGAGGGAAATCAGGGATGGGGTGGATCAAAGCAGTCTCTGCAAAGGCTGAAAGCAGTCTTCTCATGTAGGTTAGCAGCCACAGAAAAAGAATTGCCAACATTGCAGAAACTTTGGAACAGCACACATTGAAATAAGGAGAAAAGGAAAACAAGCAGCGTGGAAATAGTAGTAAACTGTATTTATTGTCATATTTAGGAACCAGAAGGGAAACAAAGGCTAAAAATGTAAATAAGGAGGTCAGAAACCCAGACTAACCCATGGTGGAGATAGATTTAACTGTTATCTACAAATTATGTGAAGTTCAACAGACATTGGAAGAAAACCAGAGGCAATTTTGAGTAGTGTTAAAGATAATAAAAGAAGGAGCAAGCAAAATCAGGAAACTGTATATTGTTGTGGTGGCAGAGAGAGAAATAGTATGCTTGAGGTATAAAAGAAAATTACATATTTCCAACAGCCAGTGGTTAGTACCAGTGCACAGGTCTGTCATTGCTCTCAGTGTTGTACAGCACCCACTTGGGAGAATCTAAAAGCATGTAACAGAAGCAACAGCCTGAAATGTCATGGGCTGAAAACAAATTACATATTCTGCTGGAAAGACCAACTAATACTCTTGCGTTAAATGCACAAAATAAGGATGAAACACCTCTCCTCTGAAGAAATGCTGAGAGAATTGGAATTCTTCAGCCTGGAGAAAAGAAGGCTTTGGGGTTACCTAATTGCAGCCTTGCAGTACCTGAAGAGTCCCTGCAGGAAAGATGGAGAAGGACTTTTTATAAGGGCCTGGAGTGACACAACAAGTGGGAATGACTTCAAAGGGAAAGACAGTAGGTTAGATTAGATATTAAGATGGAATTTTTTACTGTGAGGTTGGTAAGGCACCGAATTGGTTTACCCTGAGAAGTTGTGGATGCCCCATCCCTGGTAGTGTCAATGGCCTGGCTGGATGGGGCCCTGAGAAGCCCATGGTATGGGTTGGGAACTAGATGATCTTCAAGGTCCCTTCTAACCCAAACCCAAACAATTCTATGGTGTCATGTACTTAATTTTGTTTTCTGATAGTCTAGTAATTGTCACACAATTAGTAATTAACAGATATTTCTTGGAAATACTATGTGAATTTCTCAGTTTTTGAAGAACTTGGTGATTAATTGGAGAAGAAAATACGGCTTCTATAGCCATCACGAACTTGGCAGCTAGGAAGGTGCCATGGTCAAGATCCTCATAGCCTGCTAATCACATTAACCTCTAGGCTCAGGAAATCCGTGTGATAGATTAATGCCTCAAAGCAGTGCTCTCCCACAACCTTCAAAGAGCACTGGTAACCTCAAATGCCCCCTGCATACTCCTGGCATATCAGAATGAGTTACCAGCAGCAGAATCACCCATGCTCAGGGACACCTGAGCAGCAGCCCAGGGCCCCTCAGGACCCATGAGCTCCTGTGAGCCGATCTGGTGAGGAGGGGACATTGCCAGGGCCATGTAAATGACTCTGGGAGTGTCACACTGGATGTGGTGCAGTACTTGGCTTGGGCAGGACGTGCTGGGAGGCACACAGCTCAGGTAAGTGCTGAGTGCTCTTGGTCTCTACTGTAAAGGTGGGCTCTTCCTTCAGAGCCAAAACCAGAGTGCCTACTGAGACAGCCCTGGGAATCCTGGGATTCCACCCAGATGGGACTGGTAAGGAAGGAGATGTCATTGCAGGTGGTAGCTTGCAATGGATGCCCAGATGCTTCCCCTGGAGAAAAGGTACCTGCACAAAGTGTGCTCAGGCTGATAACCTTTCTTGGCATGTAGATGAATTCCAAGAGACAGTTAATAGGCTTGAAGTATTAGAGGGCCTGAAACACTGCTAGACAACCTGGCTTCTGGAATGGGGTGGATTTAATTGTAGCACTGCCTACTAGGAGACCGCAAAACGTGAAAGTCAAAGCAAAATAAAAAAATGCATTTCACGGAAACATTTCCAAGCCTTCTTAATGGAAAGCCATAATATTAACTCAATAGTTCTATATATTAGATTCCTGACTTGTGCTCTGTCATTTGGCCAGGAGACAAAAAATATCTGTGGTTACTTGACTCCTGCAAAGGTCTGGAAAAGAGTTGTATTTCTCTTCTTCAAACACAACATGGTTTGGTCATTTTTCTTATTTCATCTGGGAAAAGGTGCTGGGAAAGAAATAGGTTTACAAATCGATTAGAAATGGATGGCTCTATAAGCAAAGCATGCTCTAGCTGAGGCTGTTGGCTTTCCAACCCATTCTTCAGATCTCTCATTCCCTCAGAGTAGCTGACTTTGACATTGCTTCTGAGATTTCTCCAGTTTAAATGGACCCAAAAGTGTCTTGTGTTAACTGAAAAACACATCTTGGACTTTTATCACAATACCTTTCAAGGACATAAACCACTAGCTGCCTGCATTGAAAAAAAGATTAAAAGGAAGTAATCTTCCTCAGAAGATTTACAGCCTCCAGGATTGTTTTCACATTCTCATTCAGTTGTCTTATATTGTGTGAAGGCAAGCAATAAAAGAAAGGGCAGTGAGAACATCTTGGCTAAGGGGCATCTTCCAAGAGCTGTGAACATGAGATAAGACTCATATGAGAGTTTATGTTACATGTTACTCACAGTTCAGCTTCCTAAGGGTGGGTTTGATGTGCTAAAGGACATCACCTCTCTGCAAAGGAAGGACTGGGAAAATAGCTGCTCTTGTGAGAAAATGGTGAGAAAACAGAAATATTCTTGGAGGTTCTATGGAGAAACATGTTATGTCTTGAAGAGACCTTTTCTTTCCCAAATAAACAGCAGAGGTCCATGGGGAGTACATGTGAGGAAGAGGGGAATTACCAAGACAGCTACATTTTGCTGTGAAAAGCAGGAGCTTAAGCTGAGGGGCCTCTTGCAGCTGCCATGACACAGGAAAGGAGAAAGGCAAGAGCAGCCTGACAGTACACTTGGCCTAATTAACTCCTCTGCCTGGGCAGAGCACCATGCAATGTAGACTTCGATTTCTTCTAAGGCCTGACTGTTACTTAATTAGCAGATATTAAAGTTTTTGGCATAAATAAGCTAGAAAGTGATACCAATGGAAAGAGGAAAAAGGACATTATTGTAGAAGTGAAGAATTAACACTAAAGTTTTCACCTCTATCAGTTAGATGTTTAGTCACAGGGCACAGGCTCAGTCCCGTGCAAGGGGAGCTGTACTGCTGCTTCTCCCTTGCTGGGAGATCACTTTGACTGGGTGTCATAAATGCCGGCCACATTTAAAGCCTTTAAAGCTTTAAAAATTGAAACACTCAGAATAAGCATTTTGCCCTTATGTTAACTTTCCACTCCAGTGTCACTTGGTGCTCTCCCTGCACCAAGGCATGTAGCATTTGCAGAGCACTGCAGCAGTTTCTTGCCTGAGACATTTATATCTGTTCTAATTGCCAGCAATTTCCACACCTTTATCTGCTTAAAGACTGCTCCCTGCCAGGCTTAGTGAGGTGATGGCTCCCTTTCTCTTTTATATTTTGTACATCTGGTACAGCAGGGTTAAACCCAGTCTTTAGTTCAGGCTCCAACTCATTCAATACACTGCTATGAATCATAAGTGAAACTCAGACCTATTCCCATCTGAAATTACTCACTTTTTGGCCAGTTTTTGGGCAGTATAACTTGGGGGTTCCTTAAAGAAATACTTCCATTTCTTTACTAGAAAGAAATTAAGAAAAAGAGTAGTCAAAAACCACAGGTGGGGTAAACACACAATTTTAATTCTTATTTCTCTAAAAGGCATATTTTTTTTCTATACTTGTACTGCTGTGCAGATAAAGGCACCACAGATACATATCTTAATTTAATTCAACACAGCAAAATTAAAAGAGCAAGCTAGTTCAGAGGCAGTAAGAACAGCCAGATATATCTTCTATTTCTATATTTAAAAGCAAAATCTGTGTTTATGTAGTTTTTTTTTACTGACATTGATTCTCAAAATGCTCTTCCCTTGATACCCCAAGAAGCCCAGCTCCATTTTCTTTCCAAGGCACTCCAGTTGGATGTGCCATGTCTGCCTTGGATGGAGATGGAATTTGGGTTGGGGAAGATGATGAAAGGTAAAGAGAAGTTTACGGGTAAAATAGCCTCTCTAAATACTTCAGTATTCATGGAGCCTGGCAGCACTGAAAGGGCCACTGAGCTCTAAGTCTTGTAACTCATTTCTGTGGGAAAAATGAGGAATTATTTTTGGCACTCTGTGGATTTTTTGGGTATTCCAATCTTTCTTTAGAAACTACTTCAAAGACATTAATTAAAACCTCTTTTTTTTTTTTTTTCCTCTGGTCTTTGAGTTCATAGTCCAAACTAGGATAAAATTAACCTCTGTAAAAAATAGTGGTGGCTTGCTGTGCAGAGGTGGGAAATTTTCATTATGCTTTCTCACTCAGACGTTAATTCCCTTCCTTATTATCTTGTAAATGACAGCCAGCAAATAAGAAGTTCACTGCGTGTGATAGGGTTTCAATCTCATAAACTAACTGATCACTGAATAGTGCATCTCAAGAGCTGTAAATCACCTACATCTCCTGGAAAGCAGCAGTGTAGTCACAACCCGACTTTACTGAAGGCAAGCACTAGAAATTTTGGCTTTTCAAGATAATCTAGGCACTAGCAGGTGACAAGAACATTTGATTTTCTCCTTTGAGTCTTTTTTTGTGAGGCCCACCTGGGGGGGAGGGGGAGGAGGATAAAGCATCCGTGTGGATTATGCTTCACAAAGAACCCCCCCCAAGATAAATGGAAGAGCAGAAGATCCATGCAAGCTTTCTCTCAATTAATGCTAAGCAAAGTTCAGCTGAGAAAATGCAATGGTTTCTCTGTTAATGACAGCTCAGAAGTCCCTGGATCATGACAAATATATAGGATGCTGGAGCTGGAAGACACCGAAGATCAGAGAACAGGACTGCTTGAATGCAAAAAATTATAATAATGAACACGTTTTACCATGCAGTTGTTAAGTCTGGAAGACGTGGTCCAGAGAGGTTGCAAAATGTGCTCCTGTGCTTGGAGAGATGTACCTGAGAAATCTGATGTTTTGTGAAAAGGGCTGGACTAGATGGCCTCTGGAGGTCTCTTCCAGCCTAGATTCTGATTCTAAGATTCTGCTACACAGGCACAAAACCTGTGGGGAAAACACACTGGGATGGTTGTTGACAATGTTTTCCCAAAAAGTAAAATACTTGATATAGAGAGACAGTTTTAGAAATATGTTTTAATGTCTGATTATAATCCCTGAGTTTCAATGTTTCTCTGCTATATTGATTATAAGTTTGCTGCAAGAAACCATTGTACAACACAGTTGGATAGAAGTTGAACAAGGTTTTATTACTAAGTGCCTACATGTGTTTTGTAAGAGAAGCACAGAACATCTCCCTTACTTTTTCACTTCAACCTCTTTCTGGCATTTCCATTTCTCTGCTCTCCACAAGGTAGGTCTGTTTCCAGTCCCTGGGCTGGGATTCCTCGGATGAAATCATTCCAGGGAGCCACTGCATGAGCAAGCTCCCTTTACAGTTTTACTGTCCAACCTCTGTTCCTATGAAACTTGCCCTCTTTCTTTAAAGGATGTTCACAAAGACCTCCTGAATTTTGCTGGGAAGCACACTGAGGCTGCACTAGCCAGGGCTGCTGTCTTCCCACTACTCAGCAGTTGCTATTGATTACAGCCATAGGTTAAACTGTCTGTAGCAAAAAATCACTGATGAAAACTTGGCTCAGAGCTTTGAGTGTGTAAATCCATGTAAGGCATGATGAACATCAACATCATTGGGGAAAAAAAAGTATAGATCATGTTTTTAAAGTATAAAGGAAAATGCTGTAAACTCTAATCCCTTCTCATCCTCTGTGCAGACCTAGTGCTGCCTTAAGCAGCCTGTGTGCTGTACGTAGAGTTTTTGCACCCTGAAACAATTTTACATGTTGGAGATATCAAGGATTAGGGGCTTGATTGCACAGATTTTGGTTTCTTGTGTGATCCAAATTTTGCTGTGGTTAAACAACAAGAATATGAAAAGTGTAGCTTGAAAATGTCCTCTATCAAATTCAAACTGAAGAAAATGTCAATTTGCTTAACTGAGACCTGTTTTGCATTGTACAGAGGGAAGCAGAGAATGTAGGAGAAGACAACTTCAAATTCCATTACACGACACTAGTAGCAAAGAAGAATTTTAAGGAGTGATCTTTATTTCATATGCAAACATGCATCACTAGCCAGCTGTAGAAACAGATAGGGTGCCAGCAGCACATTGTCAGATTAAGTTGGGCTAATTAAACCTTATTACTTTGTTAGGCACAGCTCATTGAGCAGCCACTGTGTAATTGGTTACAGAAATTCAGCAGTGCTAGCAGCCCTAGCCAAGTGAAAACATGAGGGGAGAGTTTTCTTTAGTATCAATAACAAAAATCAACATGATTGTCTCTCCTGAAAGGATAAACACAATACATCAGATCAGAATGACTTTGCACACAACCTGTGTTTGTATTAGAACTAAGAGCAAAATTATGTTTCTTTCACAAGTGTGCTAACAAGAAAAATGAAGCAGATCACTGAGAGACATTTCAGGGCATCCAGAGCCTGTGTTTGCATGTCTTACACTGTTTTTAAAGTCTCTTGTAAGCTAATTGTTACTATTACTTCTAAAAAAATACATAACTACTAAGGACCAGTAACACCTTCATGGACAAACTTTCCTAGCAAAATAGAGTTTCCAAAGTTAGAGTTTTAAAACTACACTCTTTTAGTAACAACTCTTGGATAAAAACATGACTCTTGGATAAAAACATGACTTGGCCAGCATATATCAAGCACCTTAACATTTATTTCAAGCATCTGACAAATGTATCCATGAAGTACAGACTGATTAATAGGACATTTTTTGTTTGGTCCATAAACATGGATTTAAGAAATCTGTTTCCATATTTAAGAAGTTCACTTTCCACACAACACAGAAACACACAACTGTGTATTTGACACATAAATTCTGGTTCTTCTCAGATTCAATAAATGCAATACATAGAACGGAAACTTTTGAGTGTTTAATGAATGACAAGAAAATCTTGAATACATTAAAAAATTATGAAATACGAAATTCGTTATCCTGAAATAATGATTTTAATGTCAGTCAGAAGCTGAACTCCTCGTATATTTTGTTTGACTGACATGTGAATCATAGATCTATGCTCCTCCTGGACAATTTGACAATACCATTCATCATCTGTAGCTTGTATTATCATTTGAAATGGATATGTTTACCTCTCAAATTATGCAAATTAATAAAGACTCATTAAAGCAAAAAGTTCCCAACAGTAATCTCCATCTACAGTATAAATGAGCACATGGGTTCTGTCAAATGGGATAACAGAGCTAAGAAAAATATTTGTGGGCAAACAAATGCAGGAAAGGTTGTTCTGTGAACCACAACAAAACAGTGGCTTACCTTCCATGCATCCCTCTTCCTTCCCTGCTGACTGGAAGGCCAGGGCTGGGCAGACCTTTCAGTCCTGTTGCAAGAATAGCAATTAATGGGAAAATCTGACTGCAGCCACGTATGCCTTCAAGCCATACTTTAGGTAAGCTCTTCAAGCTAACACTGACTACTGCCCCAGAGCCACCACCCCTCAGGCACTGCATCCTCTCAGCTGGAGTCTGGTGCCAGGGTAAGCAACGGTGAATGTTGGTATTGCAAGTACTGTCTCAGTGGACAGGACACGAAGACAGCCTTAGGACAGCCAACAGAGAGGGTTTCACATCTGCACCAGATATGTATTCTGTCAGGTGGATGTTATAGATCTGGAGTGGGGTGGCTGTGACTGCTCTGCAAATACTTCGTCCAGGTCCTTCCTCAGCCAAGGCTGGAAGCCATTGGCTTCCTCAAAGCCAATTTTGCTGCTTTGAGACAGTGCCATTACTTTTCCTTCAGAGTGCCCAGAATTACAGGAGAGTTTTCTAAGAGCCTGAGAAAATACTTCTATAGAGTGACGGTCTGCATTGCATTCAGCAGGGCATGGCTGGGGCTGCAGGCAAGGCATGCTGAGTATTTGCTGATGAAAGGAGCTAGGTATCTTTTAAAAGAAGTATTTTGAATAAAATAATAGGAATAGAGTCACATTTTTAAGGAAATAAGGTGTAAAACAAAGCAACAGCATAGGCATGCTTTATGCATTACTGTCTCCAGAAGCAGGCCCTGGGGTGGAACAGCTGCTGGCTTGGAGAACCTCTTTTTCAAGCCAGCACCTCATGACAACAAGGATACCCGAAGCAAAGAGAAGCAGATTTTTAAAGAGTTTCAAAAATCAATCCATGCTGACTTTCAACAAGAGGGATGAATGTCAACATATACAACAATACAGATAAATGTCTGAACAGCAAAACGTTTGTGTTTGTGTCTCTGACACAGTTTTTTCACTGTACTGAAGCATGTTTTTGTTCACCTCAGGGTCATAGAGTGAATCCAGAATTAGCCCCAATGCTTGCAATATCATTCTCTACAGCACTGTCTCTTCTCTCTCCTGCTACCTTCTGCTTCAGCTGGCCCTGCAGTTGCACAGTGGAGTCCACTGCCCAGGGTTCTTCTTCTGTTGTGACCAAACCAAGGCTCAAAGAAAGCCTCTGAATGTAGGACAGGTTCTGAACTGCTGCCAAGTTCATTTGTGGGGGAAAAAAACAAGCTATGTGTTAATTAGCTCTTCTGATCTGCTTTTCTTAGTGCCATGTTGAAGCAGGTGCCCAAGCTGCATGATCAAAAATCTAAAGCCCCAGTGCAGGCCATAACCCACTTCAGGAGATGCCTTAGCACTCGTATCACTAGCTGACAACAAGCTGGGGAGGTGTATCTGGTATTTCAGCTGCTCCTGGCCATGGACCTCTCCTCTTCAGAGTTTGCAGATGGCTATTATGCATGTTTGGGGACAACAAACATTGAAGCCAGCTGGCCCAGCGAGCACTGACTTCTACCTTCTCTGCGTGGCTACATCAGCATTTATCTGTGTCCTCAGACACTTGGAGGTTTTTTAATCCATGCGATGTTTAACAGAACTGTAAATATTTAACACAAATATTTAACACTATGACTAAGGAAGTGTCCATAAGCACCAACAGCCTTTCTTGGAGCACCATGAGCTCTTCTCTTGTTTTTCCTGAAAGGTTGCACTTGTGCCATCAGGAATTCTGGCTAATACATTCATTCAATTTAAATGCAAAGCGTTTGTGTTTGGCTGACAAAAAAAAGAAAACAGGCTATTCCATCAAGCCCCACCTGACACAAGTGCTCCAAGGGACAGCAGTAAGAGGTACTCTAATAAGAAAAATTACAAATTCAAAAATCGAAATACTTAACAGCAAACTTTGGCTGTATCTGAGGCAAACATGCAAAATTAAGCTATATTCTGAAATTTAAAAAAAAATTTAAAAAAAAGGAAAATGAAAAAATAACGGGTTGAAGGGTTGAGTCTGTAAATACCATGCAGGGACCTTATCTGCATGACCAAGGCCATGGATCCCAGCAGGTAAAGAACGACCTCTGCAAGCAGCACAGCTGGGAACTGCTGTGCTTACACAGCTTTATACACACAGCTCCTTGGTTCTACAGTATCAAGGGGATTGTGCTGCTCCTTGCTGAACAAGTCCTGCAAAGTGTAGCAGAGGCATAGAGGGACTAAGCAGGCATTCTCCTGGCTGGCTGATCAAACCATGCATCTGAACAGCACCTCCACTGGTGAATGGTGGTGAACCTGCTTCACAGCACTTATCTGCACCCTCCTTTGGAAGATTCCTGGGAAATACATCTTTATAAGAAGGGTGAGACTCACAGTTTGATACTGCCTTGATTTATTACTGGTTAATATTTCTGGATTACTCTCTTCCATCATTTGCTATTGTTTGATGTATTTGAGACTAGGTTGCTGCTCATATACATTACAGCAGTTGCATTTGTTCAGTATTGTCTTTGGGCACTTGCAGTGATGGCACATATTTTATACAGCTTTTTCAAGTGCTGAAGTCTACATTAAGTACTTTTCAGATCTTGATAGGCTAGGAGGTCCTTAACAGAGCTCCAGAAAGAATCATATGATTGTGAGGAGACCATTATAAGACTGAATGAGGTGCCCTCTTTATTTATGAAGAAGACTCATTGCTTCATGCTGGGCAAAATTGTGTCTCCAGATGAATGGTTCTATTCATCTCAGGTAGCACACAGGGTAGAGTTCTGTGCTCTTGACACCAAAGTATCATTTCCAATAAATATTTACTTAGGAGTTGCATACCCTTTGGGATGCAACACTGTACTCTACTGACCAGCCTGGGCCCAGTGGTCTTTGCTCTGTTTGGAGTGAAGGGATGTGGACACATGCACACAAGGTCCAGGAACACTGGCCTCATCAGCATTCAGCTTTGTGCTTCCAGGTAATACGTATCTGAAGCCATGTAATGTTTAACAGAGGAAAACAGCAGTACTAGTAAAGCAGCAAGAAACAGCACAGCCCATTGAGAGCACGAGTCCTCTGAATGTAAAGTAAGTACCCAGCTATCTTTATCTTAATGGCTTTGACCCAGCTGTATGGTATTTAGCTCAGTGAGTCATAAAGCACGTCTGCTTTCAAGGGTGAAATCTAGTTTCTGAGTACTCAAATGACAGTTGAACTTAATTTCAAGAAATACTGAATAGCAAATTCTGAGGATTCATTGTAGCAGCTCCACAGAGTATAACTGCACTGAATATTTATCCCAAATAGCTCAAAAACATCTAGAAAAAATATGCTTCAATAACAGAAGTATTCTGACTTCTCAACTGTCAATTTTATTTATCATTACTAATTTCCCCTAAAGCTTACAATCAGATAACCAAAACTGAAGTGAATGAGTAAGTGTCTTGCTCACACTGAGATGACTCAGAATTCACAAACTGATTTTGCTGTGCTGATGTCCTCTTAATCCAACTTACCCAGATCATACAGAGCAAGGCTGTAGAAAGACAAGCTGGCTCCTTTTCACACAAACCTTGGTGGTCAGAGTGCTGTCCCAGGGTGGAGAGAATTCCAGTAAACATCTCCCCTGTTCTGCTGAACCCATGTCTTTTGAGTGCCTTTACCATTGACTAGAGGGTAAGCAGGTAGCTTGTGATCTTCTACCTGAAGCTGATCTGTTACAAGCAGGACATTAGGTGAAGGCTATTTGGAGCTTTTCTAGTCACTGGTAGCATATTTTTAGTGGGAATAGCTTTTACTTGTTATCTTAGGCACCACAAATCAACCCAACATGTTCTTGGTTGAACTGGTAAAAGAGAAAGCAGTAAACAAAGACAAAAAGTGATCACAGTCACTACAAATGTCCAAGATGCCCTGATCGAGTCTTGCTGCTGAGCACTACTCTGGCCTTAGGCATATTTACCTTACAAAAGGATACTTTCCTGCTGATGTGAAGCTTGGAAAGACAGGACAGGCCAAGTTCACACTTACAGTCTCACATTCCCATGACCAGATGTGGGATACACACAAGAAGGAACCCATCTGGAAGACAGGTGACACATGAGTGGTCATTTAAAATAGACAAACATATTCTAATTCAATCAGGTATTGAAGCAGAAAAATTTTACCAGCTCTTATGATTAGCCACTTTGTATGGTAAAATGAGTCAGGAATGAGAGAAAATAGCACTTCTGAATTTTGCAATCTCATATTGTTTTCCTTTGATATAGCACTGCAGCACTGGTTTTTTTAACATAAAACTCATTCAAACCCCAATAGCATAATAGTCTTTGGAGGTCTTAGGAAAGAAGCACAAAATAATTAATCAGAAGGTTTCTAATGTGTTGCTTTGTCATAAAAAAAAAAAAAAGCAGCACCTTTTCACTTCTTCTCTTCCTTGGACTCTTATTTTTCTTTAATACTCACATGTTTCTTTCCCACTAACAAGGAACTTTTGTACCTAGAGTAAAGTAGAACTGAGATAGGCAGCAATGAATAGGAATTACAGGTAAACTCAAAAGCACAAGGAATTAAAAAACGCTTCCATAGCAAAGGAGGAGGTCAGGACATAACAGTGATTTCCACTTGAAGGCAGTAGCAGACAGAAATAAAAGATGAGGTGTTGATACAGCCAACCTCCAGCATCCAAGACCTTTTCTTCTTTGTCCACGCAGTATCTGTGAAGAATGATGAAGGCCATGCTCCCCCTGTGCTTGCTGGTGGCCATGCTTTACCTCAGTGCCCACAGTCTGACCCAGACTGATCACCACACTGACCAGCCTGAGGCAACTGACCCCCAGGAGCTGTATTCTCTTGATGCAGATCCTCTTGAGTCCTGCCACAGGATAATCCCAAGCAATACAGACTTTGCCTTTCGGTTTTACAGGCAAGCAACCACTCAAGAGCCTGACAAGAACATTTTCTTTTCCCCAGTCAGCATCTCTGCTGCCCTTGCCCTTGTGGCCCTGGGCTCCCAAGGCAGCAGCCAGGCTCAGCTGCTGGAGGGACTGGCCTTTAACCTCACCAGCATCCAGAAGGAGGAGATCCACCACGGCTTTGGTCAGCTCCTCCGCCTGCTGAGCCGCCCCGGCAGCCAGGTGCAGCTGAGCATGGGCAGCACCCTGTTCATGGACAAACGCCTGAAGCCAATGAAAACCTTTCTGAGGGACATCAAAAAACTGTACAGAGGAAAAGCTGTCTCCAGCAGCTTCCAGAATTCCACTCAAGCTAAAAAAGAGATCAATGATTATGTAAAGAATAAAACCCGTGGGAATATAAACCAAATACTTGAGGACCTTGATCCAAACACTCTGATGGTAATTGTTAACTACATTTATTTCAAAGGTAAGTTACACAGATGCTATTTAATGCATCTGTTTTGTGCTGTTTCACCTGAAGTAAAACAAGTACACCAAGTTATTTCTGAATAATTTTTAAGTGAATGTGTTCAGATGAGACTATTATGAAAAAAATTGAAAGTTTTCCACTCTGATACCTCTTCCACATCTAAATTTTTCTAGCACATATTTAGACTTCTAAGCATAAAAGTTCATTTACTTGCAATATTCAGGTTCAGGGAATTGTCAGAGCACAACAGATTCATGTATTGCTAAATTATTCTGGCAGACTTCATCTACTTAGTATTTTAAAAATCAAAATGTTTTCACATTGTATGTGTGAAGTAGAAAACTAAAATCTGAAGATGATGCTTAACAAAAATTGCCTAAAACTTTAATTTACTTACAGTCCATGACTATTAGATGGGTAGGTACCTCTGGAGTTGGATTCCAAATGTTCTGCACCTTGTCAACATATTACACACATCCCAAGAAGTATTTGAATATATTGCTTTGAAAATTATTAACTTCTTCTTGGGTGTTCATTTGTAGCAGCATGCAGGACATACATGGAATTTCCCACCCATAAAGGATTATTTGGAAATTATGAAGTTTTAGCAAAATACAAAAGTATTTCATTTTATATACTTTATAAATTTGGGTGACCTAATCTCAGGTTTCCTAGTCTGAGCACCATACGAGAGTAAATTTCTTTCATGGAGGGCAAGGGAGAAGGCTTAAACTTATAAAGTAACCAGAATATTGTGGAGTTTACATTCCATTATTTATTTTTTAAGTTAGGCTATTTCAATTCAACATTAAAAACAAAAAAAGCCAAAAAAACATACTTACAGAATGCAAGGTATAATCCCAGTCTATTTGTTTAGTGAATTACCTTTTTTATTACACAATAAAATATCACAGAAAATTCAGTTGAATAAACATATAGAGCAAAGCATTTTGAAGACTAAAGACCTTGAGGCACTATTCCATTTACCATACTGCAGTCATGTTCAGGTCCAAAAGTTTGTTTCCCTAGCATGTGAGCTTTTCCTTAGTGCTACAGGATGAAAAACACATAAAAAACCATGTGAAGAGCATAACATGCTAACTTTTAAAAGTTAGACATCTGCTGTGAAACTTGCTTTACAAGCAATATTCTGAAAAAAGTAAATCCCTGGATTCTGGTCAGTTTTCATTTGCTTCAAATAAAACATAAAGTAACATGCTGAAGTTACTTCATTTAATTTATCTGACTTAGAAAGATTGTGTACAACTCCATACAAAATTTAACCTGTGGTATTTAATCGTTACAAAGAATAAGATATTTAATAAACTTTGAGTACTTTTTATCTCCAAGTGTAAATATTCAGATATGGTTTTGTTTACTGTAAAATTTTCTGGACAATATTAATATATCCTCATTGAAATAAGTATTCAACTCCATTCTTTCTCTTTTGTTTTTAAGCTTACTGGGAAAATCCCTTCAATATTAAGGGGACTCACAAGGACTTTTTCCATGTGAATGTAAAGACCTCAGTTGAAGTGGAGATGATGACTCGAGATGGATTTTATAAAGCATACTCTGACAGGAAGCTGTCCTGCAAGGTGGTGCAGATTCCTTACAAGGGAGATGTTACAGCATTCTTTATCCTGCCCAATAAAGGAAAATTGAAACAGTTGGAACATGCCCTGACAAAAAACACTGTTTCTAAATGGGAAAGATCTCTTCAAAGATGGTAAATATAGAATTTTGATTTGATGATTTGAGGTAGTCAGAACCTGAAGTCTGAATGCTATGGTCAGGTTTTACAGTTTCTATCTTGTATTTTTGATGGGAGGTTTAAACAACAGAAGAGGTATGAAGGGTCAGACCAAATTATTTTATATTTTCAGCAAAAAATTAGAATCAGCATTACTTTGTGATGAGAGATCTCTGAGGTGGGAAATTTAATTCTTTTTTCCTTTTAATTCATTTTTTTTTTAGCTGATGCTAAGTATCACCATTTCCCTTGTCTCAGACAAAATATTGAGTGGTAATACTGCAACATAGCAGTCAGATCCCTCAGAGGGAATGGGGTGTGAATTCCAAAAGCAGAACTTTCAAGGTTAGAAAAAGAAACTTTGTCCCAAAAATGCTGGCTGCACTACTTTTTAGTGTCTCACAAAGAGACTGTGTTGCAGAATCATAAAAGAAATATGAACTGATATCTTTCTCCTTCCATACTTTTCTATCCTCCAGACCAACATCTTCCTATCTTCTTTTTCTTGCCATGTTTCTTAGCTGAAAAGACTATCATTCTAGCACAGAAGAACCACCATCAAGTTAGGAATCTTCACTCCAAGGCATATTCTGATTGCAATAACTACCATACTTTGCTTTTGGATTGACAGGAGGATGGAACTGCATATTCCAAAACTTTCCATTTCAGGCACTTATGACTTAAAGAGGATGTTAATGAATCTGGGTGTAACTGAAGTGTTTTCAAATCGGGCTGATCTGTCTGGAATCACAGGAAACCCAGAAGTGAAGGTTTCAAAAGTAAGTTTATCAGCAGAAACAACCATCCATGGTTTCCTTAACACCCAATTGCCTTACCCTAAGTTCACCTGTGAAATTGTACTTATTGCTAGGGCTGGCTGATACTCTGAAATAGCACATTTAGCTGATAAAGTCCCTTTAAACTTTTCCAGACTTCTCCAAGATCTGGAGATAGGGATATTTTCTTGTGTACTGTGGCAAGCAAAACTGGGGGGTAGATGGAGGGATGGGTTTGGCAATTAACCAGGAAACTAAACATAGCATATTTTCTGCATGTAGAAGTGGTGCCTGTGGGTAACTAGGAGTTGTGCATGTCTTGCATCAGCACAGTGACAGAAAAAGTGGCCTTCCTCTAACATGCATTCTACAATTTTAAAGGATTTAGAAATTGCTGTTACTATTGAAGGCTCTGTTGAGTGCTAAAAACATAAAATGGACCAGACTCGAAAACATCCCATTCCCTGAAAACATTGTGAAGATAAAAACTAGCATTTTTACAGCCATTCTGAAAACATCAGTGACAATTTTCTAGCTAGTAAAAGAAAATTACAATTTGGGGCTAGTAAAAGAAAAATATTTAAAATGCCCAACAATAATTTAACAAAAAAATTGATAGCAGTGTTGAATTCCTGGCTAAACTGTGCCCAAGTGCTGTTAGGGATACTTACAGAGCAGTTCTGGATTCCTTTTTCCTTTCCCTTTGAAACTGACATTCCCTGGGAGCTTGCTTGGTTATTTTACTTTCAATTAATTCCACAAGGTGTGCAGTTGCTAAGGTCTGCGATGCACTTGTGGTGAGAAACACTGAATGTGTATATATCTGGTTATTGAGACAACATTGCTAAAAACCACACAACAGGCTGTAGTGTCCTTCTTCCTGGTTCCTGGCTTACCAGCAATTTTTGTGAAAGGCAGCAGTTGAATTACCTTTGTGTTGATTTGAATAATTTCACACCACATCTTCCACATACATTAATTCTTGCTGTATTTTATTGTAGGCTACTCATAAGGCCCTGCTGAAGATCCATGAGAATGGCACAGAGGCTGCAGCAGTCAGCAGCATAGATTTTCTTCCTCATTCTGCTCCTCCCATTGTCAAATTCAATCATCCATTCTTGCTGTTGATTGTTGATCACTATACTCAGAGCATCCTCTTCATGGGAAAAATTGTAAACCCAACTGAAAAATGACTGGTCACTGGCTGGTCTTATTCTTTTGAATTGCATTTTATGGAATTATTGCCCAATGTGATTAAAATTATATCCCAACAGTTATTAACAAATTTCTTTTTCCAAAGAAATCAGGAAAGAGTGCAGTCATTCTTATAAACATTCTTTTTTGCTTCGTTATTCCACAGAAAATAACTAGTGAGATATACCTATTAGTGAATTGTAAAGAATTTGATAAATCAGCATTTTAGTGATCAGTGCCATCTTTGAAAGGCAAGGTAATATCCAGCTGACAGTATTAGTTGGAACAGTGAAAGTAAATAAATTTTGAGTGGATAAATCCAAATGAAATCTCTGCAAACTACAGACTGGCTTCTGACATTGTAGGGTTTCCAGTGGAAGGAAGGCATAGCTGCAAATTACACACTGGGAGAGTCAGTCACTTTAGACCAGGCCTAGGCACTTCCTTTGAAGGTCAAGTCTTACTCTGTACTCTCCTTTAGGACATTCACAGCTGATGGCATCCACCCCCATTGTGTTGGCTTCCTTGGGCTGCCCACTACTGTAACAAACTCTACACAAATATTCTATATGAAAGCAGTGCTGGGAAATGTTTTAGTTGGCTAGATATCCAAAAGCTTCTACCAGCATTGCATTATAGATTTAGTCTTGTATTTCTTATAAATAGAAGTCCCTTGTGGATGTTCAGAAAGGACAGGATATGAATACCTGGAAGGGGAAAAAACAAACAGTGAGATTAATCCTTCTCCAGAGTTTACATCTATGCTGGTAAATAAAGAGCTCTAAGATCTGTTCTCTAACCATGAGGTCAGCTGCCTCATCACAGGTTGTATCCACATTGCTTAATCCTGACCCTGCAGGTCATCCCATCTACTTACTGCAAATGGCCCTTGGCCTGGGCTAACTCCAAACACATGCTTAGTACTTGTTTGGAAGAATCATATGGTGCCAAGTGTCTGAAACTGTTCTGAAAGTATAAGAACGTGTCTGCAGGCTGAAGGCCAGGTCTGTTCCCCAGAGCTGCTCCGTGTACTGGGACAAATGGAGCCACAGTGAACAACAGACGAGAGGGAAAGTGTCCCTTGACCACTCAGTCCCACAAGCTTCCCCTCTACTGGCAATTTGCATTTTTTTTAATAACACCAAGTCCCAGGTGATGCTGATAGGCCTTCACAACTGCTTCTCAGAAATGAGGGAACTGGGGACCGTGATGGGGAATAAGATTTGGCAGTTCAAAAAATGCCCTCCAAAACTACATCAAGTCACAGGCTGTGAGGGACCCACGTACTTTCGTGACATGGAAAGTAATTTGGGATGCCCTTTACAGAAAAAGAGAAAATTTTTACTGGAAGGAGTTATTTTTATTCTACTTATACCAGTTTTGCAATGACACCAATCTCCAGATTTTAATGGTGTTACATATGTCAAAAAGTCAATTTAGATGAACTTTTGTAGACATACCTTGAATGATACATCTTTATAGGGAAACAAGAAATGGCTGCATAAGGACTTCTGATGCAATGTGCATATTTATCTCACTGAAATTTGTTTTTACAGTCAGAAATCCTTCGCCCTGGAAAGCCTTCAAATATAACATGCAAAGCCAGCATATAATAATCAGATGACAATGCAGCAACTGAAATATGATAATCTGATGACCAAGCAGCAACAGAAATAAGTTAATGATATGGGATGAAACTGCTCCTAGAAGGAGAAAAGTTGGAAAAGGAGGAACCAAGACACACTGCATAACTGAGCAGAGTCAGAGAGAGCAGACAGAGAGATAATGAAATTATTCCTTAATTCCTTCCATATAGACCATTATCAGACCAATGGGAGAAGCATGTTTGTCAGTCCTTTTTATAACTCCCCTGGTTCCAAGAGAAAGAGTCTCCCTGGCCCAGCCACCACCTAGCTCAAAGCATCCAGGAACTCCACACTCTCTTCTGTGCAATTCCCCTGGATGGCTCGCCATTTGCAAAACTACTCAAAATTTCTAGTCTGGCCTTGCATATCCCCGTGTTCTGGGGACACAGCCATTTTCAACAACAGCAATGTGCAGCCAAGTAACAAACTGCTTTCCTCTCCCTGTGTTTTTCCTGGCTGACATGAGGTGATACCTATGTATGGCAATTCACCCTCATTTTCCACTGCCTTCAACAGAAGCATATATTATCTGAGTCTCTATTTCTGGCACCTATCATCCAAGGCAGATTTCCAAAGGACTGGGCGTGACTGATGGATGCATTACCCACGCTGATCTGTCTGGAACTGCTGGAAGCTGATTCTTTGAAAATGGCCATCTGTGGGTCTGCTGTAACTGCTGGTCTTAACCTTGTCTAGGAAGACACTTGGGCCAGGCTCAGAGGATCTGGTGTTGGCAGTTGTGAGCAGGGACAGAAGCAACTTTCCACTCTCGGCCTGACATGCTGAGTGCTGCTGCATCTCCTGGGAGAAAGGAGAGAGGAATCACTGCAGCAGCTTTGCTGTTCCCAGAAATCCTTCTCAAGAAACAGTGGCATCCTTCAGATGGCTAGCCAAGCATTAGGACTGGGCTGAAAGATTAATGCTATCTATGCAGGCAGGCCAAGGCTTGAGAGAAATATCTTGTCTTTGCTAGAGTTAAGCAACAGCATTCTTGCTGCTCCTGAGACTCAGTCATTTTACATAATACTGCAATAAACTTTCTCAGTACTTGCACATATCATGGAAAAAGAAAACTTCTCTGTGGGAATATATGCTCACCAACCCTGCCTCTGTCTTGTACGAGAGAGCAGTTACATAGCAATAACAATGATGGTTGATTCCTGTGTGTAGATAAATTGTAGGTTTACCTGGGGCAAAATCATGTACATTCAATGGAAATAATTAGTCATTGCTAATTAGGATAAGTGCCATGCACCTCATCCTTAAATAACCTTCTAAATAGTTTAATTGTGCCTGTTTCAGCTTCCTCTCAGAGGGATCCTAGTGTAAGATAGTATGATATGTATGTAATTCATTATTCTCCTGCGCACAAGGAGCTAAGGTCTTCTCTCTTGTCCTCAGTTAACATTTTGCTGTGGAAAACTTTGCCCATTTCATTCTTTCATTTGTTTTCTTTTTTCAGTTATTTTTCTAGCTATGCTATGCTTTGCTTTTCACTTGAGTAGTTTCTAAAATACTCATTAATGGTCCCTCAAGAAGCTAACCGATGTTCTGAGGCCATCAAATAATGCCATTTAGGGCAGGGCAGAGCAGTTCCTCAACAAACTTGCTGCTGCCTTGGGTATTCAATTAGCTGGCATTATTGTATCAGGGTATCCAGTGCACAAAGTTCAGTGGGAGAGGCCATCCAGGTTCTTGGCCTTTTCTTAGCTTTCCAGATCTTCTCATGTTCTGTTTTCAGGAACTGATTAACCACAGTTACTGGCAAAGCTTTTCATGTACAGTTGAGCTTGAGCCAAGAGTAGCAAAGTCTCTGGTCTTTCTCTCCCTTTAGAAAGGTGAGAGGTGCTGGCATCATTCTGGCTGTGTGATGGGAAAAAGACTTTAAATATTTGATATCCAGAAAAGAAATCTTTTACTTACTCTTTGCTTTGCAAATAACTCTTATTTGCCCTGTTTAATCTTTACCAGTGGACATTAACTTAAATACTAGAAAGCACTGAATGAGGGAAGAAGCACTGTGAAAGAAAAGTCCAGCACAGTAAGTACCATACTATATTTTCTTAAAAGTTTTTGAATTTGTGCTCTGTGTAATCCCTGCTATTTACTGCTGAGATTGTTTTGTTTTGTACAGTAATTGGAACTTACTTAACTTTTGGAAGTATTTTCTAAATGTTTGAAGCAAAATTCATTCCTTGATCCAGCCCCTAGCTATAGTGACAGAATGACAGGGATTTGAAGTCCAAAATGAATATCCAACAATCAGTACCAAGATGAAGAACAAAACCTTGTCTCTGCTCCCAGAGGAATAAATTTAGTTGAAATCTCAATGTCCCAACTATTCCAGGCAGATGCAGGGCTAATGTGAGCAGCTTCATTTCTGTCTAATGTGCTTAAAGACCGGGCTACTTGCAGTCAAGTGGCCTGGAACAGAAATCAGTCTCTCTCAAAGGCAGATTTGGGAAATTATGAAATTACTTGTTACCAGAACAAAATGAATTATCACGAGCTAGAATGCCTTTTTTTTCCTGAGTCAGTGGTTATACCCAGCATTTTAGACATGCTGAGCATAGCTCCCACACTCAGCACTTCAACATTTTCCATAATGGACATCCAGAAAAGGGGCAACCTGGAAATGACAACTCCCCATAATAACTCTGGTGCAAGACATGAACCTGGCATTAGACACACAGCCTGAGGCAGATTCTGGGCAGAATCTCATTCTTCAGGAGAAGCATACCGGTCCTATGAACAGTATTCAGACCATCTCTCTCTCCCTGAGGGCCACTGCTTGCTCCATGGGTTTGAGTTTCTGTCATTTGGGATAATTTAGATGAGCCACTATATGGAGAGTATTCTTCTCCAATATGTCACAGGATTCTTCCCCCAAAAGGACAGAAGAGAGACTGTGGGGTTATGTAGAATTTGCTTATGTCAGTTGAAGGAAAAGGAAAGGTTGTCAAATTACATATACAATGTAATACAAGGCAGATTCCACTGTAGCTTTTCCTGAGCTCTTTAGTCTTGAGCTTTGCAACTTTATGGATGGCTTATGTACAAAATAGAGTGTCAAAAACCTATCTCGATTTAGCTTCAGTTTGCTGAAACACTAAAGGTAAAATCTTGAAATAATATAGGTCTTGGGTCAGAGAGGTTATATGAGAGGCAGAATTATATAAACCGTTTAATGGATGTGCATTTAGGTGGATTTTACAAACTACTATAACTATCTCTGCAATGCTTGAAAACCAAAGTCATAACAAGACCATGGGTACCACAGAAACATATCAGCAAAAGTTGGTCCCTCTGCCAAAGTACTCACCAGATAGATGGGTGCAAATGCAGTAACTCAGACATGTATCCCAAGGAACTTAGGAATCCACTGAGGCCATGCTGGTCAGAAACAAGAACTATTTCACACACAACACCTCAGGAAAGCTGATTCTTCCCTGGTAATACCACATTATTGTCTTATTTCCTTTCTCCTTGGTCACAATCTAAGAGAACTGACTAGAAACAAACTCTAGGCCAAGTATAACGGCATTTACAAAAAGAATAGTAGTTCTAATGACTGACATCTAAAAATCAGTATGTAGAATTTAAAATCTTTTTCATCCAGTAAAGAAAAACTTCTTTAGATCTAAAAGTTGCTCTCTTCTTTCTTAACAGAACTGTTCAGGACAATGAAGTCTGCACTGTATTTGTGTTTGCTGCTTCTTGGACTTCAAGTCCAGGGTCAACAGCAGCTACAACAAGTACCAGGTCCAGAAGAGCAGTCCCAGGCTGATCATGAAAACTTGCCTCATGTCAAGCTAGCCCCCAGCAATGCTGACTTTGCATTTAAGCTTTACAAGCAGATCAGAGATGAGTCGGGCAACAGGAACATTTTCTTCTCTCCTCTGAGTATCTCCACTGCCTTTGCAATGCTCACCCTGGGGGCCAGATCAAACACGCTCAGAGAGCTGCAGAAAGGCCTTGGCTTCAACCTGACACAGATGGAGGAGCAGGAGATTCACGAGGGATTTCAGCGCATCCTCCAGCTGCTGAACGACCCTCACCGAGAAGACCAGCTGAACATGGGCAACGCCCTGTTCATAGATAACCAAGTGGAATTGCTTCAAAACTTTTTGGATCGTGTCACCAATTTTTATTATGCTGAACCTGTTTCTAGTAACTTCCAGAATCTTCCACAGGCTATAAAGGAAATCAACACGTATGTGGAAACAAAAACACATGGCAAAATTGTTGATTTAGTCAAGAGTCTTGATTCAGAAACTGTGATGATTCTCATTAACTACATTTTCTTTAGAGGTGAGTCACAGACATGGGTAGCAGCTATACAAGTAAGCTCTGGAAGTTCTGTGAAACAAAACTTTTTCACATTGTGAATATATCTTACAATCTAATTTAAAACATGTCTGTCTGTTTTTAAATTACACAGGAAAACATTTGAAAGACAGGTATGAAGAATCATTTTCTATATGAGAAAATTTTAAAAAATGAAAAAATGACAGAACCAGCAGAATTACTGATCAATGGCATACAAATTTTAAACAAGGTTCTTAGATGAAGATATTCAGAACTTATGATCATTTGTTGAAAGGCACAGGTATTTGCTGTGCAGGACATGGTCAAACACAGATGACAAATGCATGAAAGGAATAAGCCTGAAGCTTGTATAGTTGGGGTCTGTGAAAGATTTACCATTATCTGATCAGGCAAAGATGCATCTCTTTTCCACTCCAAGCTTCAACTTATTCTTTTCTTGTGGGATTTTTATTAAACCAGTTGAAAAGAGGTGAAGTTTCTTTCCATGGCCAGTCAACAAGCATATTTGAATTGAGATAGGCTTGTTGTTGTCTCTACAGTTCAAGTATATTGTTTTAGGCATCAATTAATGTGACATGCCTTTATTAGTCCCTCTGTTTTTTTCAATTCTATACTCATTCTTTTTTTCAAAGGCTTCTGGGAAAGACCTTTCGACAGTTTAATCACAAAAGATGATGACTTCTTCTTGGATGCCAAGAATTCTGTTAAGGTCAAAATGATGCATCAAAACGATGACTTTAAAGTCCACAGGGATGAGAAGTTGTCTTGCTGGGTAGTAGAAATGCCATACAAAGGAAATGTTACTGCATTGTTTGTTCTGCCTGATAAAGACACAATGAAACAGGTGGAAGATGCTCTGCTAAAAGAAACGGTGTCTAATTGGTTGAGAGCACTTGAAGAAAGGTAATATTTTAATTGTGGCTTTGTTGAAATATTGAATAGGCTAAAGCTACTCATCCAGGAAAGGTAAAGCTTAGGATACCATGATGAGTGGCTAAGTACAGCTCTGAGGAACAAGCACTACTCAGCTTTTTTAACTCAGACAAGCTATCATGTAATTTCACACCAAAGGGGAATCCTCTCAGCTCCCCCAGTCACAGCTCCCAGCTGTGAGCATCCTGTACACATGCAGATTGTCCTCAGGAACCTGCCTTCAGTTGCAGGAATCCAGTTAAAAACAAAATACTATTTCTTTTTCTCCAGTCTGGATGATACTTTCCAGTCAGTCACTTTCATAAACCATCATTACCCCCACACCATGGATCAGCCCGTGGCTGGTGGGACAGGTACCTCAGTTTCTGCTTCTCCAACATGAGGTTTACCATTGTCTTAGAAAGCCAAGCCTTAGCTCCATGGGTATTTGGGATATACCTGCAATAGATACTGCTTCAAGGGATCTTGCATTAACAAACTCATATTTTTATTTATTTTTTGAAAAGAGAAATCTACTTGGATCTTCCAAAATTCTCTATCTCCGGCTCCTATGATGTTAAGAGCCTGTTTAAGAAAATGGGTGTGACAGAGGTGTTCAGTGATCAGGCTGATCTCTCTGGAGTGGCAAAAGATCTTCTGAAGGTTTCCAAAGTAAGTATGCAAGCAGGGATGGTAATCAAGAGATTTTTCTGCTTTATTTGTATGCAGGTTTAATCCTACAAATAGGCTGATCCTACCCCTGGAATGCAGTCATGGTTAATGATGGTAATAAAGGAAGGAAAAGGTTAGGCCTCAAATGGCTGCTGTTCCTACCATTTAATATTAAATTGTTTAGTGCACAGTGATCCTATGGACTTAGCTGAAGGTCTCTGAAGAAGAAAACCACTGGAAAGCATAGCAAGAATAATTTCACAAAAAGCTGGTGCTAAAGAAGTAATGCATGGCAAGAATCATAGTTATGACATGAGTCTGGGAATAATCATTCTTATACTATGTATAAACCTTTCATTATTACATTGTCTGAGCACTTCAGAATTTATATGGACAATTGACTTGCAGGACAGGGATAGCCCCATTTCACAAGCAAGAAATGAGACAACAGACAAACAGAATGATTTCTCTAATGTCCCAAGGAGTATATGCCTTGTGTCATGAGGGAGGTGAGCCTTCCCTCCATCCTTCAGTTGTGAGACCACCTCTGGAGTTCAACACATCCAGTTTGGGGCTCCCAAATCCAAGGGACACATGGACACCCTGGGGCAGAGTGAGTCCAGAGGAGGGTGAGCAGGATGGCCGTGTGGCTGGAGCACTGATGGATGAGAGGAGGCTGGGAGAGCCAGAGCTGCCAGCCAGGAGAAGGGAGGGTGAGCAGGGGGTTCTTAGCACTGCCTTAGATATCTATTAGAAAGGGAGACACAAGATGGACACAGACTCTTTCTGCAGATGAACTGTGATACAACAAGGGACAACACCAAAAATATTGAAAATTGAATATTCGGATTGGGTTTTTGTGTATAAAAAATTCACCATGAGGGTGATCAAAACCTAGTATGGGTTACTTAGGTAATTTCTGTCCTTTGAAATACTCAAATCCTGACTGGATTAAATCCTGAGTAACCTCATCCCGTGTCAGAATGACGCAGTGCAGGAGGGTTGGTGGCATTCAACAGCCTCTAGAGGTCCTTCCATCATATATTATTTGTGATTCCTTACATTCCTCACTACGTCATGTGGAAATACCTGCATTGTAGATATGGGATTGATGCCTGGAAAGCCAAGTAAATCGGTGAAGGGTAAACAGAGACTCGTGAGAGAAAATTATAGATGCATTGCAGACAATGAAGGAAGAAAACAGAGGGCTATCCAAAACCAGTGAAATAGCTCATGTGAATTTCTAAACATGAATTTGCTACACCTACCACAGAAAGTCCTGAAAAATCTTATCCGTAGGCTGTATTGCAGAAAGACACTCTATAAAGCTTGTCACTATTGTTTTTGCAGAGAGAACCATTTTGCTTACACAGAAATTGATGCAAAATGAAAAATTTCTTCTTTTGTGTTCAGTATTAAGGACAAAATCTTACTCTGAGAAACAACAGAATAATAAATACCCTCTATGTTGCTCAGTCTCTGCATGCCGGCAAGTTTGACTCTGTTGAAGAAAACTTTTCCTGAAACATTGCTTGTCGTGGAAAGGCTGGACACTAGTATTTTTTTCACACAAATTCTACATTCATTCTGTGTTTTCTTTTAAGAATTAACTTCTACCAGTGTTAAAGCAAGCAAATTTTTCCCCAGCTGCTTCTCTCTCTTCTGTGCCTAGATTATATTCTGTTTCCTTGCAGGCAATTCACAAGGCCACAGTGGATGTCAGAGAGAATGGCACAGAGGCTGCTGCAGTGACTATGTTAGGATTCCAAGTAATGAGTGCACCACTTACTCCTCCTCCTCGCATCACCTTCAACAGCCCCTTCCTGATGATGATTATTGACAAAACCACTGATGGCCTGCTCTTCCTGGGGAAAATTGTCAACCCAACAGCTAAGGAAGACTAGGCCAGAGCACTTAAACTCTCCAGTGCAGAGAGGAGAGCTTGTGCACATCCAAGGAATTTCTTTGTAAAGAAGGACTAGAACTGATCTGATGCATAATTAGCAAACAAATAAATTAATAAATCTTCTATCAAGTTCTTGTTTACTTTAGAACAGACATTTGGGTGCGAACATTACTTCTACAAAATTACTCAGCCCAAGTAGGCAGCCATGGGATCTTGAACATATACACATTTTCTATGTAGTTATCATGGTGTCAGGGTTCTTTGCATGCAGATAAACTTCCTGCTGTTGGCTGAGAAACTTCCTGTGTCTTCCTTTTCCTGTCCTCACCTCACAAACCTCTATCCCTTTCAGCTGGGGAACCCTACTCTCTCTCCCTCTCATTCCACCATGAATCCCAGGAGTCTCCTTCCTCTTTGAATTCCTTCCATGGCAATGGCAACAGAGCCATAGAGCTTTTATACCTTTCCTCTCCTACATGGTGGATGCTCCTTGGTGAAGAATAATCCTTTTTCTTCTAGCTTGACAGCTGCCTTCTACCAGGTTCACACCTTGCTCCCTTCTGCACTCCTCACTGCTTGCTCCAGAATAAGGGGCCCAACATTTCTGGCAAGGCAAGAATTTACCTTTGTGTCAGTGAAAGCTGCACATCATCGCACAAATTATCTCCTTTACTGGTCTTGTTGCATGCACAGTAAAGCATGGATCCCTAGCAGAACCAGATGTGGCAAAAGCCATCCTCTGGTTCCAGAAACTGGGGACTGCATCTGGAGATCATGCCTCTGTTGTCCACATGCCAGTTGATCATATTGAACTTGACTTGCTTCAGCAAGCTCAGGCTGCCGAGTGCCTCCAAGAGGATTCTCTCCATTAAGCTGATGTTCAGGCTACACAAAAGTGACTTGGGCACCTTCCTGAGTACTGAGTGGGCAGAAGCCAACATTACCAAGAGCACCATGTGAAGGGCAAGTTGTGCTGTAGCAGATTAATTTTCATTAACTGGCAAATAAAAATAGAGTAGGATAGTAGTAAAGACAGAGTTGGAAAAAACCTTCCCCCCAACCCCTTCCTTCTCCCAAGCTCAATTTCACTCCTAACTCCTCTACTCCTCTCTCTGAGTGGTGCAGGAGAGCAGACACAGGGCCAGAGGAGTTGAGGTCAGTTTATAATGCTGCATCTCTGCCACTCCTTCCTATTCCTGGTCTTCCTCTGCTCCAGCATGATGACAGTTGACAGTGCTTCAGCAACTGCTCTGGCACGGGTCTTTCCTGCAGGATCCAATCCATCAGGAACAGACTGCTCCACTGTGGTCTTCTCTTCATGGGCTTGCAGGTCCTGCCAGGACCCTGCTCCAGGGCAAGCTCTCCACAAGCTGCAACTTCTTCTCGGCCACATCCACTTGCTCTGGCATGGAGTCCTCAGGCAGCGTGGGCTTCTGCTCCACCACAGTCCTCCATGGGCTGCCCTAGGGGCACGGCTGCCTCACCAGGGGCTTCTCCAGGGGCTGCTCCAGAGTCTGGAGCACCTCCTGCTCCTTCTCCTACATTGATCTGAATGTCTGTGGGGCTGCTTCTCTCATTTGTTATTTTAATGTGTTTTCCTTTTTCTCAAATGCCTTCCCCAGAGGTGCCACCATCTTGGCTGCAGGGCTCAGCTGTGTTGTGTGGTGGGTCTGTTGGAGCCCTCTGGAATGGGCTGGAACTGGTCATGTCCAGCACAGGACAGCCCTGACCTCTCCTCACAGAGGCTGCCCTGCAGCCCTCTCTGCCAGCACCTCTGCACAACCACCAGATACACAGAACCCAGTCCTCAGCTGGGGTTCACAACAGGTAATGACATTTAATGGGTGGGTAGAACACTTTGATGGTGCTATTGAACTGCCAGGAGCTCCTTCACAGTGTCCCCTCAGCATCAACAGCTGGAGGGCACTTCTCCAGCCTCAGCTCTGCCCTCCTCCTTAGGAGGAGCTGGAATCAAATCAAAGAGTCCACTGAAGGGGCCTGGGGCTCCCTGACACTGCTGGAGGGCTTTAGCTTATGGCTAGGCTGGGTCAGAGCTGCTAAATGCTTCTGCAATGTGGTTGGGTTTTGGAGAGCCCTGGCAGGTCATGTGGTGGAGACAAAACCATAGTGAGCATTGTTGCAGTGAGAGATAATAAAGCCTTTCATGTGAGCAAGCACAGACCTTTCCACAGTCCTGTGGGGAAAAAAAAAAAAACCCAACCTCTAGCCAACCTATTCACACAGACCTAGGCTTGCTTAATGCAAAATATTTTCTCTATAATCATCCCCTTATATCCCCCATGTGCAGATTTTAGAGAAACAAAACTAGCACTGCTCCATGGAAAATCTGAGTCAGCCATACCTGTCTAACGCATTTTCTCTCTCAGGAAAATGAAATCATTTCAGCATTGCTTGAAGGGGCAAACGTCTGCTGCTGGAGACAAGCCAAGGATTTTAGCTTTGCACAGGGCTGCCAAGCTACAAGCCTCTTCATCCACAGCTACTAATACAACTTGCTCAGTCATTGCTCCCCTCCTTTGGGAGTGCTGAGGTTTTAGGGAGCAGTTAACTGTGCTCTACTTAAGACATGCTAAAGGGAAGGCAAGAAAGAAAGTAAACAGGAAACTGTTTATATTGCCTCATTTCTTCCCTTCTCCTCTACCCAATTCTGCAAAATGAAACCCAGGAACAACTCTAGTTTTATTGTTTACTAGTAAATACTAGATAAAAGAAATAAAAACATTTCTAAAAATCCTTAATTATCCTCCTATTAGAACTGTGAGATTTTCTTATGGAAAATAGTGCAAGATCACTTGGTATCTAATGGGTTAAATGCATTTTTTGAGGGTGGAAAAATTATTTCAGCTGAGAGGATAGTTCCAAGCTATGCTTCTGTAACTTCCCTGCAACTGCAAATAAGAACAATTAAAAAAAAAGTTTTAAAAGGCAGACTAGTGATTTCTCAAATAAGCACTTAAGTTCAAAGACTTTGTTGGAAATTTAGATGGATTTTGGAAAGGAGCTTAAAGAGTTGGAAGAGAACAGGAATGTTGAGCTGATTTGCTCAGTTATTTTAGCTCCATGGTGGAGCTAGGAGGAATATAGCAAGAACATGATGAATTATCAGAAAAAGTGAAAGCTTTACAGATGTTCAAGAAATTCTTCCTTAAAACCAAAGGCAGCACATTGGCTCAGCTGTAGATATCCTGAATCAACTCTGGCTGAAACTGAAATGCTACCAAGAGGAAAACCTATCACCCTGAGCCAAGGTAACTCCAGCAGAATGAGAAACTTCATGTTTTCAGGAGCAACATGGAAAGAAGAGAAGTGGGAGAGTAAAATCTCTCTGAAGAGTACAAGGAACCCTTGGCCACATTTCAACATACCAATACTTCAGATACACTGACCCTCAGGAGAGAAATTTTGGTGCCAGCACATGGAGTGGGCTGCCCACATATTGTGGCCTGGTGTAAACAGGGATAAATAGCCTCACCTCAACCTCCAGCAGCATAGCAGCTAAAGGTAACTGGTTAAAATCTCAGTGATATGCATTTTGATGCTTGACAACTTCCCTTGTTAACTAAAAAAGTAGCATCTACCCCAACCATACTGGAATACTGGGCATCCAGGAATATTGGGCATACAGGATGCACAATGAGGGGTAAAATTAGACTGTATTGACTTTGCAATGTTTGACCTCCATTTTGCACAGACAGGTCTGTCTTTGCCTTCATTAGTCATCTGTCTCTGATGTTTTTTGGTGTCAGTGCCCTCCTTGAGAAAAAATGCATTTCTGAAGTGTTTAGAAACAGCAGTACTGTAGCTGAAATCACAGGACTTCTGACCTAAAACCCCTCACAATCATCCCTAAGTGGAGATGGAGATTATCTGTGCAGTGCTTTTATTTTGTATTTCTGAACAGTTTGACCTGACATTCAGCAAAATTAAGGCTTTTGAGAAGCAATAGGGAATGTTGTAGGCAGCAAGCTGTCATATTTGAAAAGTAACATATTGCACTTCAAAGTTATAAAGTTATTGTGAAATGTCTTGATTTGTCTGAAATGCACGTATTGATATAAGAACCATAAATAGCCACCAAATCAGAAAAAGTCTGAAGGAAAACCACTACAATTTGCCCTTGGCTAACATAAAATCATACATTAAAAAATTAAAAATGCCTTTCAGTTTACTGAAGTATCACTTTTGCAACTGCCTTGCAAGGAAGGAAATGCATCTGGGGATCTCAGGATCTGGAGCTCCTTGATGACTGAGGATTCAAGCAAAGAATTTCTCATGAGCCTTTGGGAGAACTGCTAGCTTAGCCAATATCTATTACATGCACAATCACATGGATGTTCTTGCCAGCTATATTTCTTTGAAGATGTGCCAGTACAGGCAGTACTAAAGGGGCACATCAGGTTTTTAGTCTTCTAAGACTGTTAAGTCTTGCTAGCTCTGGTAATATTTTCCATGAAAATTGTTAGTCCTCATTTGTAAATCTGTGAGTCATTAGGCAAGTACATCACATCTACATCAAAATTTTGCATGCCCACATGCTCTGTGGATGTCAATGGGAGATGTAGCCAGCTGTATTGATTGTGTGTACTGCAGGTAGAATTGACTTTAGCATTTAAGTATGGCACTGAAAAGGGAAACAGAAAATCACAACTTCTGTCTAATTTAGGAATACAGCTGTTCTTCCAAATCTCTGCAGGGTCTGTGTCACTCACTCATGTACAGTGCATTTACACCACCCTTTGTTCAACTCTTATTGAAATGCACAAAACTGAGCACTATCTCTTCTGTTCTGTGAGGGACCCTCTGCAACCCTGCACATTCACCTTCAGACCTGAAAAATCAATATCTGAAGTGCTGTGGAAGTGTTCTGGAAGTCCAGAAAGGGGTCAAGCTGACCCTAATAGAGCAGTTCATATGGAAGAACCAAGTTCCTGAAAGAGCAGATGGCTTTGGTTCAAGATTGAGATGCAGATTTCCTTGCTGAGGCCCACATGTGCATATAGATGTGAAAGTGAGAAAGCAGTATCAGGATTCCTTCTCTCTGACATCAATTTTGAACAATTTAATTTCCCATCTTGCAGACTGTTTGGTGTGAGAATTTCTGGTAGCTTGTAAGGGTTGTAGGTGGGAAGTGGGTTGTGTAAATGTCCTCTCATAACTTTTAAATTAGTTGGATGATATCAACAATTCCAAACTAAAAAAAACCCAACCACTTATCTTAAATAAAATTCTGAGAGCTGTCACTTTCCCATCTACATCCCTATCTCTTGCACTCCCTGTGGTATTACAGAAGGAAAGTAAATTAGATAAAAGCTAAACATGAGCCAACTGTCTGACTCAGCCACTGAACCACATGTTGTAAGGATTCAGAGGAAGAATTCTCTATTGTACCAAAAAAAGAAAGGCTTTATTAGTTTCTACAGGTTTCCAAAAATGAGACAGCTTGATCTGGAACTGATCTGAAACTCATGCAAGGGCCTCAGCAAAATTACAGAAACAACCAGAAAAGCAATTTAGAAAACTTGCTTTCCTAAAACTGCAGACTTATAGAAAATCACTTTCCATGCCTTTCACCAGAAATATTATTAGCTAGTAAAACTTTCAGAGCACCAGTAATTATGAGTACTGCTTGGTGAACCCAACCATCTGGTTACAGGATAAATAAGCCATTGCAGAAATAAGATTTCTGTGGTCAAGAAAACCCTAAAACAAACCTGGTTAAACAGAGGTTCATTGAATATTTCCTAATGATTCCTCTCTTTTTTCGTTTAGCTTCATTTTCTGCTGTTTCTCAAAGGTCTCATGAACAAAGAATTTCATTATAAAATTACCCAGGATCATGGCAAAATATCAGTTAAAGCCCAAATGAAGACCAAACTATGTAAATATTATAGTTAGCCTCATAAGCACTGAGTGGCTGCCTGCCTGGGTGGTGAAATCCCATAGGCATAGTAAATCTTTTGTTTATTTTACAGAAATGAAAGGTAGGAGAAATAGAAGGCCCTTTGGAATTACATGCTATAAAACCCAGAAAAAATTCATTGGAATACAAATTTTTATTGGTTGCTACGTTTACATACACTAGAGGCCAGAAGAGGACAAATGCCTTAGCAATACAAATGTAGTCTGGTCTCTTGTTTTTCATACAATACTACAAAGGCAACACATCACTCACCCTTCTTGAAAAAAGTCCTTTTGCCTCTATAGGTCTACCCTGAAAGGGAGAAGTTCTTCTTCCCTAGTTTTTATTTCAAGTAAATGGCATACAATTGCTGAATGGCCTATACAAAATGGAAGCTTTTTCTTCTGGGGTATTTCTCCCCTTGTGCTGTGACATCAAGGTTTACAATTCCCTCAAAGGTGGTAACTTCAGCATGTTGCAGAATTGGTGGGAAGGTGCAGGGTGAATCATCCTTTCAGGATTTTCCCCGGAATGGTAATGTTTAAGGAGCCATTATACTCCAACTGAAATAAGACAATTTCCCTTTCTTCTTACAAGAACAGAGCCTGATAATTCCTACTCCACTATGGAAAACTATAAATCTCCCTTCTTAACTAGTTCAACACTCTGAGGAGTAGTTTAATTGTGAACTAGTAGTGTGGGGGGGGGGGGATTGAGTTCAAGAGAGATTTTGAAAGAATAATGAGAGATTATCTTAAAATAAGTCTGTGAATTAGTGAATAAGGGGTGAAAAATAAAGTAATTGTCTGGCAGTATAAACTGAAATTATCATAATAGGTGAATAAAAAGTGGGAGTTGATTTCTTCATATCAAATAGGAGAAAATAGAGAAGTCAGAGTTTGGAAACAAAAAGAAGCAATCACCAGTGCAGTAATCACAAAGAAAAGCCAGTGAAATCTTCAAAGGGTGAAAAATCTCCTCGGGTCTGAAGGGGTAAAAATGTATTTCTGAAGCCCTGGCAAAAAAAAAAAACATGTGCGCCTCACATTCTGTTGATTTATTCATTTTCACAACAGCCTGGCTGCTCCTCCCAGAGGCAGTGGCGGCCTGGGCTTCAGGGGGCTGGCACATGCACACAGAGGTCCCCAAAGCAGTGAGCATCCTCCCGTGGGGGTCAGGACTGGGAACAAACAGCTGTGTGTGTCAGATCACACTGTTCAGACAGCTGAACTCCCAATTATTTCTGCACATGGATACCCAGGTTTCCAGTCACATACTGGATCACTCTAATTAACCATTCTGTGTTCTCCTAACAGAGTATCTGATACAAAGCTCTTTACATTGCACTGTGTTCTTACCATCATGGCCAGCAGTCACCCTTCCTTTTCTTCTGGGCTGGTCTTCCCCTGATGGTATCCAAGAGTTTTTACCAGACCCTGCACATAGTTTTGCTCTCTGGGAACTCTGGGCTGTTTCCTTATAGTCTTCATCATGCTGAGCCCTATGGGATACAGGAAGCAAAATTCTTAGGGATGTTTTTGAGTGGGCATAGTCAGACTAAGTAACTCTAGCAATAGTCACCCTACTGAAAATCTTCATTTATCAACATACCATTTAGAGCCTTCTTATTTAGCCTTAACTGAAGAGCCTCTTCAGTTAAGGCTAAATAAGAGCCTCAAAGGAGTCATCATGACACCTTTGGCCTACAGGCTTAATTAATCTTAAAACCACAAACTAGGAAGTTGTTCAACACTCTAATAGAAAATAAAACAGGCATGATTTTTTATTTGTGATCAGGTTAGTGTCTGTCATTAAATTAATTCCAAATACCACATAAAGTATGGCTTCAACTTTGTAATTATTATTTTAATTAATCCTAATATTTCTCTATATTCTCTATTTGGAAATGTAACTGACTGAAATATTCTCTTTCTAGTAATCAGACATGGGGAAGAAAATAAAAGTGACACAGCTTCAAAGGAGAGGTTGATTTTTCAAGCATGAAATGCAATTTAGAAAAGATGTCTCAAGAAGAAATATTGCATCTGTAGCATGCAACTAGCACTATAGCTTGTCAGGATTTATGAAGAAAACAGCTTTATTTGATATGTCTGAATTTGGAGCTATGCTGCCGTTGGCTTTCCTCTGAAGGACTTTGAATCAGAAAAGCAGGGGAAGGAGAGAATTTGCTACATCCTATCAGCCTTTTGCTGGAGAAGTTCTGTGAAAATCCCTTCACCCTTCATTTCTGGCATGAACCTTAGGAGACAGCAAGAAAAAGCAGAGCCATTGGGAACACTCAGTGTTATTTTTGCTCTCTTGTGCTGGCAGGCAACTGTGCCCAGAAGAGCAATGTCACTGCTTGCTCGACAGCTACTGTATAAACTTTATTTACTGTTTAATGTATAACAGTGTGTTCACTGTGTAAGCCTGTTCAAACAATATAAAGACAGCACAAAAAGCAATAAAGGTCAGATGAATGTGATGGGGTCCTTCTGAAAGTGCCATGGATACCATTAGGTTTTAGTAGCTAAAGACATTAAACGCACATTAGTGATCTGTGTCATAGATTAACTCACTCATTTAATTAATTCATGCCCAGCTAAAGCTCATTAGGGCAATGACAAGCTACTCTGTACAAAGAAGCTCTTCTTTATCCAGCTAAGAAGGCAGATGACATTTTCACTACCATAAAGATAATTTTTAAGTTAAACTTTTAAATAAAGCAATAAAGCAAATACGGATCACTGAACAGAAATTGTAGAAAGGTGTAGTATTTTTGGAAAGGTCTTATTCCCATAATTAGTAGATAACTAGTATATCTACTTCTTTGGTACCCAAATGGCTTCCACAGACTTCAGCTGGTCAGAACAGAGCCATTCATGTAGCATGAAAAAGACCCAGGAAGTCTCATATCAGAAAACCTGAAGGGAGAATCAGGAAACTTAAAAGCAAATCTGCAGCTTCCAATGAATGGGCATTCTACCTCTGGCTAGTTTGGGGCCAGAGTGCAGGGGTCTGAGGGCCATGAAAAAATTTGTGCCAATGTGGAAAATTATGATCAGGGCCTTTTCTGTGAAGCTGACTGAGAAGTGGGGAGGAAAAGGAGGGTTGGAGGGAAAATGGAAATGTTCAAGGGATAAAGGTGTTTGCCACCTCTGGGCCCATTTAACCCTTCTCAGGAAGACCATCTGACATCAGGTAAGGGAGAAGAGAGTTTCTTCCCCTGGGACATCTTCCTAAGGTTTCTGCTGCAGCTAAAGACTCCTGCCACAGTGCAGCTTTCACCCACTGCCTATCTGCCTGAAGTCACACACTCAGATGCTCCCACTGCTCTTCTTAATAATTCCTCATTGGGTTCAGAGCCACCAGCTAAATCAGTCTTCCTTCTGACCACATCTCCCAGCTCCTTTCTTATACCCAGCTCAGAAGTGTCCATCCTAAAGCCCCATCCTCTTCAGGATGAAAAAGAAAAGCTGCTTAGCAATAATTGCATTTTTTTCTGGAAGAATGATGTACACAAATATTCACTTTCCACTCTCAATTTCTTTCATCATATATCATCTGAATTTCAGATCACAAGCTGAGAAGAACTGAGAACATATGGCATTCCTGGCTGTATATAAATTCATGATGCATACAGGGCACTACCAAGACAAAAGTCTTGATAGATCCCATGATTATTGCATGGGGACACTACTGGTAGCTGCTTCCTCTACTGTTGCTATCTGAACACCTGCAGGTAGCTTCCCATTTTGTGCAACTCCACAAAACCCTTCTCCTGCAGGAATAGCTATCTGCATTTGACCCAGAGTCCTTTACAATCACTTTTGCCTAAAGAAGTTCCTATTCCCAACACCTGTGGAGTAGTGTGCTGACTGGTCAAAACATGGAATATCTAGATAGCTGATCTGCAAATATTAAAGAATAGAGAGAAAATAGAAAAGAACAGATGGAACCCTCACTGGCGTCACAACAAGTCAGAACAAACACATGGAAATTCCTGATGGAGTTCAAGGTGAAAAGGTTGACTTTGTGATATCCTCAATACTTGTAAATAATGCTAGAATGTTGCCCTTTGCAATTATTTCTTACATCTTGTGATTCTGGTGGGGAATAGAGTCCAGGTGAGCAAACAACATCTACAGGAGAAAGAGGGGTTTGTAGCTGACAGGTGAGAAAGTTGCCAGGTAAGAAGGCTCAAGGGGTCCAACATGCTTTTACTACACTGGCAAGGCAGCACTGCATGAATTACAGTTCCACTGGTCCTTCCCTTTCTCTTTGCTCACCACCAACTGTAGGAGCACTACCAGCTGGTTATTGCCAGGGATGAGAGGGGGCTATAAAAAAGTGTTATGTTTCATGTCTGAGGGCAAAAAAGGATATGAATTATGTGCTTTAGATACCTACAGGTTCGACACTGCAGTCCATCATCTACAGGCTATCTCTGGTTTCTTGTTGGCTTTCTCCCATTTCAGTTTTACTGGAAATTTCCCTTCTTGATCCTAACCAGAAACACAGCCTTCTTCCTGCACTGTTTTTTTCCAAATGTGAATTTAATTTATTGAGCAAACAACTGCACATTTCACATTACTAGATCACCTGCCTCTGCTTATATTGCCTGAGTCCAAAAGACATGGGGCCTCCTCTGTCCGATTGAGGTGATTGATTTCCATCTCGTAGCTGGGACCAGCTGCTCTCTCACACCCATCAATATTGTTCTGCTTAAACACACCTGAAGATAATGGAAAAACCCCAAAATGCAAATGGGTTTTGTAAGAACACTACTAAAAATATTTCATAGCAATTGATTACTACAATATTACATGCATCAATTGTGTCAGCTATTTCTTGTACTTCCATGGCATTCAGGAGTTTCAGTCCCCAGAAGCAGGACTCAGCTCTGCTGAAGTGAGTGTGCGTGGGATGGGAGCCTTTCCCCTTGGAGGCAGGCTGGTGCCTGTACACAGTCCTCCACACCCTTCCCTAATTCCCACTGGTCTCATCCCCAGATCTGCTCCTGAGAGAATGAAATGCCATGACAGAGCAGTTCTAACAACTAGTTTCAGATTTGCCCTTTGGATGAAAAACATTGTCAGAAAACCACTTTTCATTTTCTGAGTAAATGAGCTGCAAGTTTCTCCAAGAGATCAGCAGGTTTTGTCTGACCCCAGCTGAAAAGCAGCAAATTACTGAGCTGAGGGAAGTATTGTAAGAGTCAGACAACATTTTAAAGAAGCTTCTAAAATACTGTTCCAGTTCAGAAACTATCCAAATTAAATGCTTTAGTTTTTCATCTAAAAAGTATTTGGGAAGAAACTATTCAGCAGATTCAGCAAAAGCTTCAGAAGTTGCTCTGGGTAATCTGACACAACATGTCTGGATGAAGATGAGTTTTGACAGGAATATTTCACCCTGTCAGAGTCTCTTCCCTCTTCACCATGTAGCTGACCTTCCCCCAACTAGAAATTCTCTTGGCTTTTGTGAAAAAAGAAACACAGGCGATATCTACATTATTTGCTGTTCCTCAGGAATGATTATCTGTCCCTGATCTGGTTAATGTTTATGATAGAGTCTGGGTTTATAACATTGTTCAACAGCTGAAAGGATATGAAGACAGGACAGACTCTGTGCTTTGGAGATATTTGACTAGAGCAGGAATAAATATCTCCAAAAAACAGCCATATTTAGAAACAGCTACTGAGCATCAGATCTTTCACAAACTGAAACCTTCAAAGCCCCAAAACCCTGGCTTTTCCTTTTAGCTTGCCATCTCCAGTCACCTCCATGGCCACCATCTCCCAAAAGCCATGTGAGTTTCTGAGGAGTAATAAAGAAGGTAGAAGTAAAAATAAAACCATACAAGTCTTCTCATTATAAGTAAAGCAAGACTAGCAATGAAACTTGGCATGAAAATGCATTTTTACTGTGTAAGAGATATTCCAAGTCATTTTTCTTCATCAAAAGACACAGGGTAACTCCTGTCTGCTAATATCAGTGCACTATTTGCCCAGATTGGGTTGGATGTATCTGTGTATGCCCAGGTTACTTGTGGTGATGGTCAAGACTTGCTGGGTGTGTTTGCCACATATCCATGATCACCATCATGTAAATAGTTGCAAAGTATACTCAATGTCAGCTAAAAACTGAGCTAAATCAGTGCTGAATTTGCACAACTGTCCATTTAAATATTAGGAAATACAGACATTCATGTGGTACTGCAAACACATCTCAAGACTCTCTGCACAGATATCTTTATATTTTCCTTTGGGAAAAGCACCTTGTTGAAAAAAATGCTGGGTATTGCTTCTTTCAAGTATATGAATATGTGTGCTTGGAAGTAACATGGAGGCCTCAGAGTTTTACCTCTGGAGAAATATCACATCAAATCACTTCAGTGGAGCAGGACTCCACCAGTCCCATCCTTCACCAAAAAGCAGAACACTGCCACCTTCATCCTGACATTTCCTAACTGCAGGAGTTTGCAGTTAATGTGTCCCCCTGAGGGGCCTGGCATGTGACAGCCCTGACAAGAATTCCAGGTTTTACCACCTGCAGTGTCCCATTTCTGAGGTGTCTAAGTTCCTAATAATCACTACATATGGAAGATGAGACCAAAAAAAGAGATTCTGGGGGTAAGAAGACAATGCAAATGCTGGAGCAATCAGTCTAACACACAAGAGATGGTAGACTTACGGGATTTAAAATCAAGCTAAATAATGAGCTAGTTTTCCATCTGCTGGGTATTTGTGTTGTCTCCAATTTCTGTAAATCTCCAATTTCCTAGCCATTTCAGAGAAATCTAAAGGTATCTGAGCAGAGGTGATGGGCCTTTGAAGGAGAGATTTGAAAGCAGAAAGCGTTTCCACAGGACATGTACAGAAGTTGATGACCCCTGAGCAGCTTCTAGAGTTTAAATCTCTTATGAACCATATCTCACAGCTCAGGGCAAGAGATGTGCAGACATTTTAAATCTGCAGAAACCCAGGACCTTCCTTGGTGAAAGAAGGAACCATTACTAAAATAAAGATCTAACACTGAATATGTTCAGATCACATAGTTTTAGAGCATATAAACAACAGGATCACTGAATCTTCCTCTTTGCTATAGTTCTCCACAGGGAGCAATTGCAAACAGACACAGAGAGGAAGGAGATTTCTCCACATGAAAGGTAAAGAACTTTCAACATTCGTTCTGGCTCAAGAAAGAAGAACATAAATCTACTCAATAATAAATGTATATGTGCAAGACGAATGAGTGTGTACTTGAACATTTTCCAAACTGTGTTCTCCTGTGCTAAAGAATTTTATCAGAGATAGCTCTCCCCACTGCAATCGTACAGCTTCATCTTGGGAGATGCTTTAGCTTGTCCTAAGAGAAGACAGCAAACAATCAGACTTGTTGAGACACTTGCAGTTATGCTTTTTGCACCCCTAGAAAGTAAATGGAATTAAATCCTAACTTCTTGAGCACCTCTGCTAAGGACACATCTGAAAACTTACCATCTTAACAGACATATGTGAAAGAAAATGGCCATATCAAATATTTCTTTCATATCAACTTTTCAAAGTAGCCCGTTCAAGCTCACCTGTTCCAAGGTTCACCAATTTCCATCTCTCCACCACATAGGCTACAGAAAGTGTATCATTAGCAGGCCTGAATTACAGGCAGGACTAGGGAAATTAAGGCAGCTACATGGATTCCTGCTGAGATTCAGTCAGTACTGGGAAGTGTCAAAGTCTCTGAGGAGGAGAGCACAGTCCTGGGCAGTGCTGCAAGTCTGAGCACAGGCAGCACCATGGAGGGGTGTGAGCCACCTGCCATGGCTGTGGCGTGCTGGAGCACAGCAGATGGGCCAGCAGATTTGTTTGTTCTCGGTGTGCACTTTGTGTGCCTTCCTCTGGCAGAGCCTGTGTCTGGGCAGCCAGGAGGGAGCCTGCCTGCTTCCCTTGTGCTGGATCTGTTGGGGCATGCCTGAGGACCAGGGAGATGACACCTTGCAAAGAGCTGAGTGTTCCACGGAAAAGCCTCTGAACTCATGTGGTGAGAAGCAGAGAGGAGTTTCCCTGCAGGATGAAATTAAAACCTACAGTGTAAGTGGAGACAGGGACTCCTGAGACCATGGTTTCAGAGTCATTTCTTGTTAGAAAAGTAGAATGATTTATGTTGGAAGGCACCTCCAATGCTGGAAGGTCATCCAATCCCACCACCTGCTCACAGCAGCACCAGCCTGGAATCTAGTTCAGGTTGCTCAGGGCCATGTCCAGCAGGTTTTGGATGTCTTCAAGGACAGCAGTTTCATGGCCTCATACAGAGAAGTGTCCTTGTATTTCACCTCCCTGTGAACACTCCTTTCCATAGATCTCATTGGTGTTTCCCTTGCTGCAGCTTGCATCCCACAACTTGCTTCTACCACTGAGCACCTCTGGCTCCATCTGCTCTTTAGCATAGCCCATTATGTGGGAGAGGACAGCAAGTGCAGTCTCTCCCTTAGCCTTCCCTTCTCCAGGCTGGAAAAGACCTGTTCATCCAGCCTCTCCTCACTTGTCCTGGGCTCCAGCCCCCAGAGCCCATCAGCCATCCTGGAGAGATGGCACGGATGCAGGGGGATGAGACATCTCTGGCAGCAACATCCTGTACTTTGGTCAGGGTAAAGTAACTGTACACCTCAGCCTAAGAGAAGGAAGCAGACTCCAAACCAGATTTTGGAAGTGATAGAACATAACTCTCCTCAGGACCCAGAAGGTCTTGACTGCATTGCAGAAAGGAACTGATGATGGACTGGCAATAAGGGAAGGGCCTCACTGCAGGAGCTCAGGGGACAGTACCACATGTGCCTTCCCTCACTGGAGCTAGAATTCTTGTCTGAGCAAGACATTCCCCCTTGGAGTGAGCCCAGACCTACTCTGTGGGGGCAAGACCAATGCACAGCATAAAAGCAAAGAAGGAGGAATTTGAAGGTGAAGGCCTGCTGTATTCTCACTTGGAAGCACTGGAGAGGGCACTTGACACAATTGCACCTGATCTGTATTGGCACCAGTTCCAGCAGGTCACTACTGACCTGTTTCATGTGACCACGAGTGCCTTTCCTCCTGAAACACAGAGCTCCAGAAATTTAATCTAGCCTGGCAGGGCAGAGTGGGATGCAGCTTTCACCAGCTCCACGCTGACATTTACTCTCAGAACTCTCATAGGAGGGACTCTGTGCTCTCTGTACTCCAGAGGGCATCAGCAGAACAGCAACAACCCATTGTGTTTTTAAATGGCTTTTAGAGAAATTAGTCAAATATTTTAAAAATATGAAAGTGTTTCTCTACTAGAGAAGCAAGATACAGTTATTCTAATTTACATAATTAAGTCTTTTTGGACTACAGTCAACCTGATTTCAAGGGAATTCATACTGGATGACTCCAGTTAATGTTGTCAATTCACTAAAAAATGATACAGTATTATTAAGATCTTATACTACTACTACTACTAATAATAATAATAATAGTAATAATAATAATAATAATAATTTAAAACTCCAGAGTAACTTACTGTTCAAAGTAATAAGACACCCAATATTGGAGACCAAGAGTACCAAATTGAAGGATTGCTGTCTTTCAGAATGCCAAAGCAGTGGCTGTATAATCTTACTGCCTGCATAAAAAAAAGAGCTACAAGTTCCTATGCAACAAATTCTGATATCAAATATTGAAAGAGAGTCTCAGTAAATTTCAGGATGGCTTACATGGTTGGATGAAACTGTTATATAGATGAGGAAAAAGAAAACAGATATCACATTGGAGATTGATATAGATTAGATTTTATTTACTTCATTTTCCATCTTGCACTCCCACGCAAATTTTAGCAGATGAATGGCACTTCCAATTGCAAGAATAAATTGCTCTTAAATAAAGTCATATTAAGTTGATTTGGTTTTCCTTCACTTTTTTTTTTTTTTTTTTGGCAACTTTACTCATGGCTGAACTTTTGTGCTCTCATTTTTCTCTCAGTGTGTTACTCATCTTCAGTCTGAATATGTTTTAGGTAGCTTCTGTAAGCTGAGAAGCTATTGTTCATTTGTTTACAGAAAAACAGGCTACATGTGCCTAGCTGCTTTTTTCAGTCTGTAAACAATTCAAACACATTTGCTAGCAGTCTGGATCAAAACTTCTATTGAACTATTATGCTTATCTTTGCACAGGTAAGAGATAGGAAAGTAAGCCAGGAAGGAAAGGATTGGCAGAAGCTCCAAGAGCCCTAAATGCACAGAACCTTCCATGCTGTACCTTTTGGTAGTTTCACATGTGCAGGCATACAGGCTGGAAAAGAGAGGAGAAGAAATGCTTCCATACATTGCTAACCCCTGAGGAATGGCCCAGAGGAAAATCCTTCCAAAATATTTATCCTGTAATTGTAAGCTTTTCTTTCTGAAAGATTCCTTCTCTAACATGCACTACAAGAAAAGGCATTTTCTTTACAAGAAGGACATTGAGGTGCTTCAGTGTGTCCAGAGAAAGGCAACAGAGCTGGTGAAGGGTCTGGAGCTCAAGTTTTAGGAGGAGCAGCTGGAGGAGCTAGGGTTATTTATGCTGGGGAAAACGAGGCTCAGGGAAGACCTAATAACACTCCAGAACTGCCTGAAAGGAAGTTGCACCAAGGTGGGTGTTGTTCTCTTCTCTCAAGTAACAAGTGACAGAAAAACAGGAAATGGCCTCAAGTTGTGCCAGGACACATTCAGATTGGATATTCAAAAAAATTCCTTCACCAAAAGGAATATGAACACTGGAACAGGCTGCCCAGGGAAGTGGTGGCATTACCATCCTTGAGGTATTTAACAGACATGTACAAGGTTTAGTATGGAGCTCTCCGTGCTGGGTTAATGGTTGGACTGGATGGTCTTGGATTTATTTACCAACCTAAATGATTCCATGATGTATAGCACCTTTCCTCCTTGAATCCCCTACCTCTCAAGGGGATGATCCTCCTGGCTGGAAGGTGCTCACTGGGGCACTGACCTGTGAGTTTTCCAAGCCCTCAGTCATACCCACATTAGCACAAGCCCCTGTGGCTGCTGCAGGAGCACACCCTCACAGGGGGTCATGTAAAACATGGGTGGCCTGACCATAGGGTCCAGCTCTGTGTGAGAGCCGGCTCTGGTGTCCTGCCTGCCCTTCCCTGTCTGCCTTTTGGCAGTGCTGGCACTTTGTGCCAGCCCCCACTGTGAGTACAAGGCAACAGCCTGTCCTTCAATCCATTGCTGCTTGAGGCATCAGGTGACATCACTGTGGCTGAGGTGCTGAGTGCCACAGGGTCCTGGATGCACATCTCTGCCACCATCCTGCCATCCCTACAGCAACCCCCAGCCACTACAAACATCAGTGCTGCAGCTTTAACTTTAAAAGAGATGTCCCTAGAAATTGGCCCCTATTAATGGCAATGTAGGTAATTAAGAAATAGTGTACCATTTAAAACAAATATGCCAAATAAAAACTATTAAAAGTCTGGTATAGAGGAAGCAAAATACCTCATTGAAAAATACTAAATTGAGATCTGGCTGCAGCATGCATCCACAGCTGTCTTTTCCTTAGGCTCATGTCTAGTATTAGGTATATGTTTCATTTCACTGACTTCAGTTACTTCTACTGTATGAACTCATGCAGTTTACAGAAGTTAATGATGCTTGTGAAGCATTTCCCAGAGTGAGTAGCTAGATTCCCATTAGGAGGATGTGTAGAAATGCAGGCAATTCTTAGGACTGTTCTAAGAAAAGGCCAGGTCTGGCCATGCATATACAGCAAAAATCAGGTGCCTGCCCAGAAAAATTGTCTTCACTGTTTACTCGGCACCATTCCTAAAGTAATAGCACTTGTCTGTCCTGGTTAATGTTTTCTAGAGGACGTTTTGCTTTCATAATGCTATTCAACTGTATAAATAAGAGAGGGAGCTGCAGAGTAGTCCTGGTGAAGACAGCAGGATCCTAGGGAGCTGCTGTAAGTAGTGATTTTTTTTTTTTGCTTCCTATAGAGACTTTAAAAGTGTCTCCTCTTGTTGAAGGCAATCCATTTTAAATCTTTTCTAGGGTTGTATCTTATACTGAAATCTGTTCTGTATAATGAGGTTTTTATTGTGGCACCTGGATATAAAGGACATAGGCATCACAACTGAGGGAATGAGTTGCCCACACATTGTCAGGTCATTGGAGGAAGGATTGAGAATCTAAAAGCAGAGCAGAGTGTCTTATCAGAAAGCAAGGTGGTCTCTGGAGCCAAGAAATCCTAAAAGGGGGACTTTCCCCGATGTACCTCCTGCTAGAAATAGGCCCTGATTCATTAAAAGTCTGAAGATGGGTGCTTAGAACTTTGTTTAATATATTTGTGGGTTTTTTTTAAGTAATTCTGGTGATTTTTATACTGAAGGTCTACAAGAAATACCATCGCTTAGGGAATGGTGTATCTAATGTCTACTTCTGTTTTAGATTGAGGTAATCATCAGGTCCATTGAGAGGGAAGTGGAGAAATTGGTGATTTTCACATGTTCAGAAGATCACAAGGAGGTCAACATTCAATGAGCCAGAAACCAGCCTGTGGTTAGGTGTACACAGGAATGTAGAAACTGAGAACCTGGTCTGATCTGTTCTTGCAGAGAGAAGAGAATCCCCTCTATCCTTACCACTGCACTCATTCTTTTTTGTCTACTTTTTTTATTCTCTTGGAGTCAGTGATGCTTCATCCCTGAGTGTGTGCAGTGACTCTGGTTCAACAGCAAACACTCATGGTGGCCTGGTAGAAGAGTGAGAGCTCATGTTCACCTGTTTCCAGGTAAAAGCAGTCTTGGAGGTGAGTGATGCCACTTTCTGGGTGAGTTCTCCAATGCTCAGCTGGCTCACAGAAGATAGAAAAAACACAAAACAGCCCTGGGAATGAACAGTCACATGCATTTCTAAAGGATTATGTAAACTAGGCAACTAGGTTTCCACATTTCTGCTGCAAAAGGAATTACTTTTAATGCAATATTCATAGTGGTTGGATTCTCTGAACAGTCCAATGGCCTTGGCTTGTGTTTGCAATCTCCTCAGGGCCTCAGGCATAGAGGTATCAAAACGCTGAAAAACAAGAGAAGTGAATGTCTAGATGATCATCTGGAACAGGCCCTGAACCTGTTCAGGTGCATATGATTAAATAAGCAGAGCTTTCTGGCCAGCCAGGAAGGCACACGTGAGTTTGTGGTGCTCCTTTGAATAGGTGGCCCTGGACCTATAAAGCCTGGACCTATGAAGCTTTATCACTTCAGAAGCCTGGCCAGGTTTCTGAGGTCATGGTCTTACACACAGATCTGGCTAGTCAAGTCTTTCTTTTGTGATTTTTTTTTTTTTTTTTGTGTGTGTGCTTGGGTGATTCTTTTTACAAGTCTCTAAATAGCTGATATTTAGTTCAGCAGACACCACTGGTGGTTGTGGTGCTGTGACTTGATGTGTCTGGTGCCCCCACAGTGCTTTCGGGAAACAAATTTCTCAGATTTCCTTCTTCAGAAACAATCAGGAGGGAAGCAGCACCATCTGGTGAGCAAACAGCTTTTCTATTTATGCCTTCATATGTTTTTAAGTAGGGCAAATTTTCATGTTGCCTGAAATTAGATTATCAGTGAGGACCCCTTATGGGAGTAGCATGGGATGAATATTCATTTCCTGGAATATTACATGGCACTCTAAAGGCATAAAGTTGTCTCCAGAACCTCTTCAATCATAGGGAAAGAAATCAGTCCTAAAATGGAAAAATACCTATATCCATAAAGAAGCAAGTTCTGTCAGTCAGAAAACTCAGTCCAGCCCACTCCCAGGTTTTCTGGTGGAATTATTCTAAGGTAACTTTAGCTATTCCCAGTGTTCTCCATTTTCTTTCTGAGTTGCATGGTAGGGCATATTGTGCTAGGGAAGAAGTAATATATTCAGCAAATGTTATCATCAAGTCTATTACAGATAAATTGCTGCAAACACTGTCTTCCAATTGCTGGTATGCTCTTGTATCATTGTCTGGTTTAATTGAAAGCTCTTCTTTAAAGACACCTATTCTTGAACACCACAAATAAACTGTCATTTTGTAACACACACAAAGAAAAGAGGCAGAGGTTCACAGGTTTCCTTCCAGGCTATTCAACAAGTCAGACTAGATTTGGAACTAGAATTGAAGTGCTTTTCACTCCTACTGCTATGCTGATGGATAAACTGGGTTTTTTTCCTGGAAATCATAAAAGTAAAGGTCTTAAAGAGCTTTCTGCAAGCTTAACTCCTCCTGTCTGGAAATTTCCTAAAGGCTTTACAGCACAGGCTCTCAGCCCTTTGCTTTTTAATAAATCATTAGCAACTGTGCTCCATAGGAAAATCCATCAGTCTCTAAGACCATATGAGAATCTGCATCTTCAGTTTCCTGCTGAAATGGTCTATTGTCAATTTGTCAGTGGTTGATCACTTGCTAACCCAGAAGCCACAATAACATGAAATGAAATAGTAAGTATCAAATATGAAATAACAATCCACAATTCATATTCTGAAGGTTGAGAGGGTGCAAATCTTATTATAAAAGTACCTTTAGGTTTCAAAACAGGGACTAATGAAGAGGACCACTTGTATCTTGAAAGCTTTAACAACAAAAAAAGACCTCTACAAAATACAGCTGCTAAGTCTTTCATAATCTTATGCCTTTAAAACAAACCATTATCAAGATTTTTTGTGAGGTCTGACTCATGAGTCTTGACTGTTTGTGATTGGCCAGTACTGAGTAACAGATGGATGATTCAGATTGTATTTAATTATCTGTGAATTCAGAATTGTAATAAAATGAAATTAATTCCATGAAAGTACATAAATTAACCACAAAATGTGAACATGTTGTAACTACATGGAGAAAAAAATATCAGGATAAGGAAAATTGCCTTCAGAGAACTGTAATTGATATTTTACAGAATCCTTACAGCAAAACCATTCTATATCCTTTCACCACAATTTTAAGGTCAAGACAGTTAAAATCCCTTTGTGCTTTGCATTCCAAATAAATAGAACTGGCATTTTGAGGCATATAGAAAAGCCAAACTATCAGGTGTCATATTTTGTAATAAATATTAAATGTGATGAGATAGAGAACAGGTGGCAACTTATGTTTAAAATGAAATGTTTCTCTTTTTTGGAATTCATGTTCTTCTTAATAAATTATGACTGCAGCTGAGTAAATAGTTCATAGTAAATAATTTATCCACAGGCAGCTTCTGAATCAGCCTGCTGGGTATGTGGAAATAGATTAGGCTTAGCTCTGATGCTTTTGTTTGGGAGTTGATTTGTCTTCAAAGTCTGACTAATACACTGGCTCACTGATAATAGTTCTTAAAACTCAGAACTGGAGCTCTAGTGTTGAGATACAACTATCTAGATACATCAAGAATTATTTCAATGTCAAAATCAGAAGAGATCAAACTGCAACTTAAAACTACTGTGTACAGTAATTGAAAATGTAGCTACCAAGAACCCAACCATTACAGTTCTTACACTTGTCAGTAATGCTGTTATTGCAACTAAGCCTGCTTTTTAAAATTACTTATAACAAACATGTAAATGTTTGAATATTTGATTATAGCTTGAAAATGTCTTGTTGTTCTCATGAGTCTATCTATAAGTGGATATTCAACTACTAATATAAATTGCTCCCTCTGATGATGTAGAGAAAGCAGGACCATAAGCATAGCACTTTTTGATGAGGCTCTTAAGTTGAGTCATGCCAGAGATGAAAGGTGCAATTGGTGTAATATGTCTCTCTGTGCACAATTTTAGCAAATCTGGCTCATTATCTCCTCAAACCCTGTGCAACTCTTGCACCATTTCTTTGCCCTAGATTCCTCCTCAGAAATGAGGCCTATTGGGACATTCACACCCCATTTCCAAGGTCTCTTTTTAAGCGCTTATAGAGTGCAGAGTATCAGCTCTGCAATGAAACGTGGCTACCACAGCCAAGTGTAACAAATTGATAAACGTTTCACCCTTTGACCAGCGGAGCAGCTGATAAAAATAAGGCCTTGTTCTTTGTTAATGGCATTGACTGCTTCTGCTGTGCTGAATATGAACCCACTCCAACAGTTTTGTGTAAGAGACAGCACATTGTTTCAGGTTCTTATTTAAAATATTACATTTTTTCTATTCAGCAAAAAACTCACCTATTCCTTAGAGAGGTAGGTGTTTATATGTGGTTTGCTACTGAAGAAGAGCCCTCATTATTTGTCCTTTCTTTAAATGGGATACCTTATCAACCTGACCAAAAGTTTATTTAAAGATCTTCTGCCTGCCTGTTTGCTCAGATTCTGTTTCCATGTAGCTACTGATTGCTGCTCACTTGCATGAATTTCCTCTTTCTCCCCTAAGTCACAAGATACCAGACTTCTTCTATGATGAAATTTTAAGAAGTTATTCAGACCATTAATGTCAAAAGCAGAGTTGCACCACAGCCTTCCAGCAATTAGCCAAGAGGTGTTTTGTGATGGGACATGCTCCATTCTCCAGCCTGCTGAGGGTGCTGTGTATTCAACTAATCCATGCTGAATTTTGTCTTTGCAGGTATTTAGGGTGGGGGTGGCAGAAAGACTTGGCGGAGACTTGCCAGGAGGCCTGGGAAAATTAAAAAAAATTCTGGCAAGAATTGGAGATCATGGAAACTGAGGACAAAAGAAAGAGATAAGACTTTTTGATTCAGTGGTAATGAGAGAATAACTCTTTCTACTTAATTAATTATTTACCTCAGTAACATCATGTCCTTTTTTTTTCCTGTAGGATTTTAATACAAGAACATGAAGACCACATTCTACCTAAGTTTGCTGCTGGCTGGGTTTCACACTGTTGCCCACAGTCAGCTCCCACCCAGTGACCACAATGGACATGACCCAAATGACCCTAAACACCACATACATCATGGAGGTGAAGCGATGGCTTGCCTCAGACTTGTGCCCAACAACGCTGACTTTGCATTCCAGTTTTTTAGGGAGGCGGCACAGGAGGCACCAAATAAGAACATTTTCTTCTCTCCTGTGAGCATCTCCACTGCCTTTGCAGTGCTGGCCCTCGGGGCCAGATCAGCCACAAAGTCTCAGATCCTGGAAGGACTCGCCTTCAACCTTACAGAGATTCAGGAGAAAGAGATACATGAAGGCTTCCACAACCTAATCCACATGCTGAACCATCCTGAGGGTGGAGTCCAGCTCAACATGGGGAATGCCATCTTTGTAACAGAGAAGCTGAAACTCCTAAAAACATTTTCAGATGATGCTAAGGCTCTGTATCAGCTGGATGCTTTTACAACTGACTTTAACAAACCCACAGAAGCTGAAAAGCAGATCAATGATTATATAGAGAAGAAAACACAGGGGAAAATTACTAATTTGGTCAAGGACATGGACCCACAAACTGTAATGCTTCTGGCTAGCTTTGTTTTCTTTAAAGGTAAGTCTCCTCTAGGGTTCACATTCTCACTATTCATTCTTATCAACAAATCTAATGTCACCTACCTCAACTGAAAACTGGTCTGGGGAAAATTTCCAATGCTCCTTGCTGAAGGCCAGAAGATCCCCTAATGGCACAGTGGAGATGATGGAGGGGTAACAGCCACAGCCTCCTATGCAGCCTGAGCTGGTGTTCCTGGGTTTAACTGTAACTCCAATTGTCCCATATTCTTCTCATTTTCAGTGAAGGCACTTAGACTCATATATGACCTCATGACTCTTTTTAAATTATGCATGATTCAATAGCCTAATTTACTACATACTCCTTTTTTCCCCCTATCAGAGTCCTTTATACAGGCACACTAACATCTATATATGGGAGAAGCTAGTGACAAATGGGGGGGGGAACATTTTAAGGAACAAAGCAGAAACAATGTGCATTTCTGATGTGGGTTAGATGTGTCCTTAAGCCTGACATAACACCAGTCAGATATGAGATCGTACAATATTTTATCTACAAATATTATTAAAGTCAATAGAAATTAATTGCATGCAGTATATGAGTACATAGATGATGTTTACAGAAAGCCCACATAGATCTCCTGAACAGAAAACCTTGTAGGTTTTGGTAGGTACAGAAAACCCCACCTAATTATTTCATTACTGGCATCTGAAACATAAATTGAAAGTGGAATATAATGCACTTTTTTGAACAGGTAAAAGATCCTTGCATTAATGTGATACACATTCTAAAGTGTCACATTTGAAAATTCAGTATTTAATGCATGGAGAAACAGGTGAATATTATTACTAGCTATAAAAAACTTAGACTATGATGAGATAAAACACTGGATATTCAGTTAAATTCTCCTTCTCTGTATCAGGCAGCTGGGAAAAGCCTTTCAAAGCAGAGCATACTGAAGAAAGGGAGTTCTTTGTGGATGCTGAAACAACTGTGAAAGTCCCTATGATGTACCAGATGGGCAGATTTGACTTCTACTTTGATGAGGAGCTGTCATGCACTGTGGTACGGCTGCATTATAATGGCAGTGCTACTGCATTTCTGGTTCTGCCTGCAAAAGGGGAAATGAAGAGTTTAGAGCAAACTCTGGACAAGGAAACCATCCAGAAATGGTCAGACCATCTCTTCCAGAGGTAATCTCCTGCCAGTCAGCTGGAGTGGCACCTAATTTATAGTATTTTTTCTTTTTGGGGAATGCAAACACTGTGATTGTGGTGATTCTGGGAACTGAGTGGGTTATTTTTGGCTCGTGCGCCCTAGTTGTAAAAATCTTGCAACTGGTTGGTATTTAACTATTCTTTTGTTGGTGGAAGAGTGACTTGCAGCTCTCCCAACCAGAGCAGAGACCATCCTATTCCTCTCTAAGGAATAGCAAGCATATATTGGTGTTTCTAAAACACTCCACGGACTGAAAGGAATGGTTGCAATTTTAAGTCAAATCTTCCATACTGAGATTTCAGCTAGTGTGTTTTTCCTCTCTTATGTCACTCTTATGGGACTCAGACATAAGTCTGAACCCTAAATAAAGCATAATTTACACAGTAGCTAGTAGTGCTTACAGGCATGATATGTCCTACACAATTATCTTGCAGCATTCAGTTGTTGTTAGAAATTAAGTGATTAATTGTGGGTGTCCTGATTTTCTGGCATTTTATTTTGAAACTATAAATATCTAATGAGTTTCTGTTACCTTCAACCATTGACACCAACATCAGCTAATGCATTTTACAACCTTGTTTGTCTGGGAGAGATCTTAGCAACAGTAGATGAGTAATATCAAGTTAATACATGCTTAATTTACCAAGCTCTGCCCTAATTCACAATTAATAAGGCTGTGCAGTTCACACCCATCTATCTCAGTGCATCATCACAGAAATACCAGCACAGTTAGTAAAAACATAATGGGTAGCAAACTGAATATGAGCTAATAATGGGATACCTCAAATATCAAAATTAGAATGTATCATTCTCAGCTGCAATATCAGAAAAACCCTTATCTAAATGAATTTGTGGTGCAAGGTCATTGAGGATGAATATAGGAATAAGTTCTCTGTGGAAGAAACTGTGAGAACCAAATGGCAATTTCTGTTTTACTGTTCTGTTGCAAAGCAGCAAAAGACTTGAGCTACCTAAAGGGTAATCACTGCTGTGGGTGACTGAGGACCCCTGGACAGGGTGTGAAAAGAAACCCAAGAGAAATCACACTGAGCAGGAGCTGCCTGCAGACAGCTCACAGTCAAAGGCAAACTTGATCATGGCCAGCCCAGAGGAGGAAGACAATTAGAGGACATGGAATCCAAATGTGCAGGGAGCAGACCTTTCCTGGGGACATGCCAAATGCCCCAGTTATGCCAAAAATACTTATTTGATTTGAAATGCTGGGATTTGCCACGCTTCTCCCCAGGCAGACTTTGTCAGGACTTCTTTTCAGCTCTCCACTTTCCTGAGCATCATGGGCTATCCTTTATCTCTGCCTGTAAAGAGGGGCTCTTGCTACTGTTCTACTTAGCAGAGTGCTCTCAGATTTCCTGGAAAAAACACCAGATAAATACTATTATGATTGCTATTTTTATTATTAAGTATGATAGTTCTTCTATCACCATGAGAAGCACCAGCAATTGAATTGCTGCTCACTGTACACTCAGGGTCCAAACCCCTGGGATTTGATGCTCATGGGAATTAAACAGATTTCTCACCATCCTTTATATTGCTGAAAAATCCTTCTCACCACGCTTTGTGTTTCTCTTCTACCTAACAGATCTATGAACCTCTATTTCCCCAAATTTTCTATTTCTGGGAGCTATGAAATAAGTAACACCCTTAGGAAGATGGGAATTGTGGATGTGTTCACCGACCAGGCAGATCTCTCTGGCATCACTGGCGCCCCAGATCTGAAGGTTTCCAAAGTAAGTATTTTCCATTCATGCAGGAAAACCCATCAGTGGTAGCATCCAGGAACACCAGGTATATACAGCTCCCAGATTCCCACCTTGCCTGCAGCTGGGTCACCCAGGCCTCAGCCTGCAAGCTACAAAAGGAGATTGGCCCTTGGTGACACTGGAGATCAGATTATATTGCTGCATGTCTGTTTTTTACCAAGAATAGTATTGGCCAAAATATTTTTGGGCAGTATCTGAAACATGAGAGGAGCATCAACCCCTGACTCCTCAAGGAAAACCATCAATGCTTCCAGGCACAGCACAACCTGTCCTTCTCACCCTGCAGACTCAGTTTTGGAGGCACAGACACACAATTACAGGTGGAGCTCTATCCTTCATCCAGTATTTTGGACTTTTTTTAGGAGATTTCCATAGCCCCATCCTAACCCTCATTTAAGCAGCCATGACCACAACAATAGAGTCTTCTGCCTCTACTCACTTCTCAGTGGATCCCCCAAAGCAGAGCTGCTTTAAAAGGACTCTGATTAATTTCTCAAGGGGCTGTTGACTGCCCAGAGTGACTCTATTTTCTTTTTTCCTAGGTTGTCCACAAGGCTTCTCTGGATGTTGATGAGAAAGGTACTGAGGCAGCAGCAGCAACTGCTGTTGAAATAATGCCAATGTCTCTTCCTCCAACCATTGAATTCAGCCACCCCTTCCTCATGCTGATTTTTGACAGAGATACAAACAGTACACTCTTCATAGGAAAAATAGTCAACCCAACTAGTTGAAGTGACATATGAATTTTGTTTGCTACTACTAATTAAAGATGTGAAAATGCATGACATGATTTATTTCCATTTGTACCAGCTCATATATCGTTCTTTGTTAGTAACAGTTTTTATTTTATGTCATCAAAATCTATTGGTATTGACCATGACATTTCATGAAGAGGAAGAAAGAAATTGTTTTAAATTCACCTAGAAAATAATGCCTTTTTTACCTGACTGAAAGACAAGGAAAGACCTAAGCTTTGCCAGCATTTGGAAAGAAATGTTTATATTACAATGGAAGACTCCTGTTTAATGCAAGGTAGTCAGAGGTAAAATTATGAACATTCTTGCAAACTAAGCAGAAGTGGTTGCAATTTACCATAAGTAAATCTGAGATGGGAACACTTGGATCAACACTGCAGGGTCACAGAAACCTGAAGCTCCTAATGGAGACAGCACTGGGAATGTGAAAAGCTGCCCTCAACAGCCTTCTGTACCAAAAACCTTTTATCATTCTTAGTAGCAATCTAGCAGCAAATTTTCCAGAGTTTCTGCAGCTTAAAAGAGAGCAGGAGGATCAAATCTGCCTTGAATCTGATTTTCACCACGTGTTACCAATTTGACAGATTTAGATGGAGTTACTGGCTCCTCACATATGTATCCATCAGTGGTGAGGAGGAGGGTGAAGCTGAATGGGAAGGTGAGGTATTTGGATGGCAATAACTCAAGCATACTGTCAGCAGAGATTTGTGGAAAACCTAAAAGGAGACTCTGGAAAATTAGAGATCTTTCAAATGCTTTTGTCCTTTTACAGCTAAAGATATGAGTCAGGAGCATGCAATAAGCAAATCATCTGACCCAGGTGGGGGTGTCAGGCACCTAGGCAGAACATAGGGCAGCTTGGAGGCTGGCTGGGAACCACCTTCAATGGACTTGCTTTGGTAACTGGTATTGGAGGGAGTACAATTGGCTCTGTTTCCCTAAAGTTGTGGGGTTTGGGAAGAAATGAAATGGTGTCATGTCATTGCCAATGATGCTGGGAGCAGTCAAAGGCTTGGGAAGCCAACACAACCTCAGCAAGTTCTTGTGTGCCTGCTGTGAAATTAAGAGCAAGTGTGATTTTATTAGTGTGGTGCAAAGCATTGTCTCCCCTGTTGCAGTCTAAAGGAAAGCTCCATTTCTGCTCTGTGTTCCTAGTGAATACCCTCCTCTAACAGGATGCTTGAAGGTGTTTTTTGGCTAAATACAGTCTCATTATAGATGAATATATCAACAACTCATAGTATCAAAGGCAGGACTCACAGTGACAGAATTCCATGCACTTTTCTGGCACATTCCTGCATACTCCTCTATCTGTTTGGGTGCCTTTGCAGCTCACTGCCCACACAGCAGTAATTAACAAAATCCCCACCTGACTGCAGGCTTTTCATCACTCTTAAATACAGGAGGGTGCAACCTCAGTGGGGTCAATTTCAGCTGTTATCACTCCTGCTAAACAACGGGCATCCAGTAAAGCCACAGTAAAACCTTTAGGGGGTAGAGAGCTCAAAGAGGCGAGATCCTTATTATTAATTTAATTCCCTAAAGTTCCAGTTAAAAAAAATGAAAATAATTGATTTCAGTAGGGTGATACTCAGTTGACATCAAGAAGTGTGGAAGAAACAGAGGCCACAGATGAATTAAATATTCCTTGCTCCCTTGTAAACCACTTTGAAGCGGATGAAGACATAAACATAAAAATATAGCATAGTAGGAGGAAAGTTGTCCCCATGTGGTTCTGGTAGAAAATTGAAGAGAATTTCTCACCTAAGCTCAATCAGCTTTTGCAGGCTGTTAATCCTTATTTTTGGAAGGAGATTCCTTCCCTTCCTACCGTTAGTGCCTTGGTGCCCTCATAGACGTGCCCCCTTCGCAAGCGTGCTGGAATTGTGTTTCCCTCTCACATTCCAGGGAGCAGAGCCCACGGGGCAGCAGGAGGGAGGCACAGGAGCAGCTGGGCTGCTGCGAAGAGCCGGCACTTCTCAGTTTGTGTCTCTCCTCTGACTGCATCTCTTTCTTAGCCGATCTCTGCGTGTCTGTAAATGTGTGGGGAGGTTACGGGGACACCGAGCGGCGCCAGCCGTGGGAGGACAAGGTGGCAGCGGTGCGGAGGGGCGCCTGCCGCTCCCACACGGGATTTCCTGCCCATCACTCTGTGTCCAGGAGCTGTTTGCTAGACTTGCTTCATCAGGCAATAGCTCCTGCTGTACTGACACCATGCTGTGATTTTCCACTGCGGGATTTGCCAGAGACAGTGCTGAGAAGAGGCAGGCACCACACTTAGCACAAAAGAGCAGCAGACAGCTTGCTCCCTGCCTACATCCATACTGTGCTGCTGGTTACGTGGCCCCTTCTCATGTCTCCCCCCATCCACCAAGTCCTACTCTCTTAATCCTGCTCTCGTCGCTGCAAGCAACAAAACAGGTTTTCCTCATTACACTCACTCTTCCCATTTCCTCTCCGGAGCACCTCCTTTTCGCAGCCTCCCACTCTCCCTCCTGCAGGCTAACATTTCGTCCCTCCCACTCGCCGGCGCCGTTTGTTCACGCAGGAGGGAATGCTGCCGCCTCAGCTGTGGCGCCGGCCCCGCCAGCAGGCCCTCCTCTCTCCTGCCCAAAAAATGGAGGGCAGGAAGAAACAGGGTCCCCTGCCTTCCACAAAACACCTCCAGGGCACTTAAAGCACAGTGAGGGAGACAGGGCTTCAGGTCACTAGGCTGTTGCCATTTGCGGTGATGGGCAGTGTGGGAATGTAAATGAGCCAGGGACACATCTCAGGGACAATTAGTGACCAGGTTCATTAGCCATTGAAACAGCTGATACAGCTATAGAGTGCAATGAATGGAACTGACGTTTGTGCTTCTGGTCATCCCAGGTTTGGGTGACCTGCCTGTCACTGGGCCGGCTGCCAGCCCTGTTTCAGTGACTGCACCCCAGCAATGCCATGGGCAGCTCTGAACGGCCCATCCCGAGGCTGCCACACGCTCCTGGGCTCACACACTGCTTGCTGAAGCAGGCACTGAGGGGTTTGCTCTTCTCTCACCATCACTGAGGCTGTACCTGGAGAGAGGGAACCAAAAGTCCCCTCACTTCCCACCCCACACCCTTCAGCCTCCCTCAAAGAGGAGTCAGGGGAGAGACGCCCTATTCACGCTTCAGGCAGGTGTGATCTGATAGCTCTTGCTCCGCAGGAGGAAAGATACTGGTCACTAAAACCTCTAACTTTGCAAATACAGCCGTGCTGGTATTTCTTGTAACACAGTGCCCTGCTTTTTGTTAAACTTATCAGTACAGGCCTTGATTCTTTGCACTTGCTAGGCTGGGCTTGGACCTGCCCAGGCCTGCCTAGGGTTTTGTTTTAGCTACTTTTTGTGTAACAGTAACTATCCAGCAATTAAGTGCTATTACCCACTTAGTTTAAATTTTCCCTTAGCTTTGGACGATTGTATTCAGATATTTATGTAACCAGGAGATATTAAGAACAATGAGTTCTGCATAGAATGAAGTGGCTGTGGCCTAGAATGAAAAATGAAGGTACACAGACATGGTGGAATGATAGCAGGGAACTGGAGAGTACAAGCAGAGGATGATGCTGAACACCACAGAGCTGAAATCATCTTGCCAGTAGTCAGTCACTGGTCATCAAAGCTTTACAGACCTGGGAGCTGGGTGAAAACAGTTTGGGGCTGTTTAACTAGGAATAACTAGGAACTGTGAGAACAGAGATTGAGTACATAGTATATGTGTCCAAGTGTACTGTGTCCAGGTACTGTGTTCAAGTGTACTGTGGACCTGTGAAACATTGAAGAAAATCAAGGGAAAAAACAGGTGAGCAAATGTGTAACAGTGATCCCAAGCAGACCCCAGAGGACAGAGTTTACATCTGCGCTTTGTACTCCTCCTGGCAAGGATGTGGCCATCCCTTTCCTGAGGCTTATGGTAGGTGAAAAACTGATGTTTTGGAAAGAAAACACCCCCCCAAAACACCCCTTTGCAGTCAGTTGGTGATCTCTGCCAAGCACTTCAAACCTTGTGGATCAATGTTGGACAAAAGGCAAAAGCTGGTGCAACAGGGGGAAGAGGAATCAGAGGCAAGGAGCCAGCACTGTGTGGCAATCCTGATCCTCCTCCAAAGACCCTCCCCTGGCCTGCCCTCCCACCAAGCCTGCTGCTGAGTGTGGGCCACAGGACACTCAGAGCTGGGCAGCAAGACCGTGAGGAGGGCTGGCAGAGGGGCATATCACAGAGGGGCAAGGGGACACCCCCAGGCAGGAGCCTGTGATCTGCAGCCCAAGGACCTTCTGGGTGACCACTCTGGGGCTAACAGGCACAGAGTTCTGTTGAGATCTGTCCCACAGACAGAATTTCACACTGCTTTCTTTGTTAGTCCAGAAACCAAAGAGAGCATCAGTAGGACTCCTTTTTCTGTGCCTCCTTATCTATTATGCTGATACTCTGTTATTCAGTCACTAGATGTTTAGCAACTCCCCTGGATAGCTACAAGAAATAAGATGTCATCATTATTTATTCTGTTTTATCTTCAGGAGCTGAGCCAGTCAGCTACAGATTACTGGAAGGCACGAGCATGGCTCTACTCATTGACAAAGGAGAGGAGCTCACTGAGAAGAGGTGAAATCAAAGCTTAAAACTCTAGTAGGTTGCTTTCTTCATGGTTACACAGAAAACCTATTTAAAAACAAATCTTCACAGCTGTAAATGACTGTCAGTCCTGTGACAGCAACACAGAAGCTGCTGTGGCAAAACCCCTGTGTGCTCCTTCACATGTGTCAGAGTTCCCAGCCTCTGACCAGAACTGATGCTGAAACATCCAGTGTTGTTGGTGTTGGGGCACTGAGAACAGCCAGCATTTTTAAGGACACCTTGTTGCAGGCCACATTTGAATGTGGTTGTGCAGGATATTGGTTGTAGGAGACAAGCATGAGAGTCTGGTTTTGTTTGTCATCGCTCCCTAGGCTATCTAGGTATAATTTGAAGTACTTGGATTACAGCTTGATCTAGTTATATCCATTATTTTATATCCCTGGGTTTGCTATGTTAATTACATAGAGAAACTATTTGCCTGGTAAATGGTGCAGCTGAGAGATTATCAGACTACCTGCTGTGTCGAAATAGCTGGCTTCAAAGCACAGGAAATAACTGTTTAATCAATTTAACATGTTTGGCCACAGGTAAAAGTCTAGCATGACTTAATAATTGTATAGCATTTAAAACTTTAACAAAAGCTTGGGGGATTTATTTTGTTTTATTTCATTTTGTCTTATTTCTTGGTCAGTTTAACTTTCAATATTCTCAAAATATGTCCTCAATCCCTTATACAGTCATGGGGAAAAGACCTGCTACTGGAGTGGCTCTGCAGTGGAAATGAGCTCAGCCTGTCATGCTGGTCAGTGAGGGTGACGCCATCCCACAGAGCCCAGCAGCATCAGCCAAGAAAACCTGTCTGAATCAGCAGTGTTCCCAAACAGGCAGATTTTGTGTGCATGTTTCTTTGTCAAGCTTGCATCCTTTGAAGAAAACAGAAGAAAAACTTCCTAATGATTCCAGACTTTAGTAAAATGCAAATGCAAAGTTCAAGGATGTGTTTAAGCTGGTGGCTGCAGGAAAGCTCAGCCTCTTTGGATAGCACAGGAGGTCATCTCACTCTGCTTCTGCCCATGGCCACCAGAACTGGCAGTGCTAGGGCTCAGCCTGGCCATGTGTGAGGCCACTTGGGCAGAGAAAATGGGGGTATCCCCTACAGGGGGGCTGATGATAAGCAGGAGTTGAGGTGAAAAGAACCTTGGGTTCTTTTCAGCCTCACTGCCAGGCAGGGAGCCACTGACCTGGTACAGAATCCCAGTGCCATCCTCGGGGTGTCCCTGAGTGTGCTGTCTTTGCTTGGGTAGCACAGACAAAGGCATGAGGGGAAAGGAGAGATTTCCATGAAGCTGGAAGTCTGAAGTCAGGAATGTGGTTTTGCTGCCATATTTGTAGGCATGATCTCCCCTGTAGAAAAACCACCAATTTCCAAATGTGCCCTCTAACACGACACAAGCAAAGCCCACAATTTTTAGGATATGACAGCTGAGATCACCTTATCACTGCAGAATCAAGAACAGACACTTGGAGACAGCCAGTGCATTTTGTGTCAGCTCAGCTCTGCCTGCCATGGTATCATATTGTAACCCATGCAAGTCACATTTACCAACACAGGGCATATCTCCATGCCTCCCAAAGTGCATCAAGAAGAGATGAGCCTCAGACCTCCTGCAGCTGGGAAAGTGAACAAAACCACACATCAAGATGGCACAAAATCTGGACATTTTTGAAATTATTGGGAGTCTGTGATGACAGCACTTTATAATACAGATTTCTCCCCAGCTCAAGTGCATCACCATTGAGATGACAAAAGCAACAGTAGGGTTTAGGACTCTGCTCCCTCCTGGCTGTTTCCCCACACCACTGAGCAGTGCTGCGGCTGCTTGACATGTCAGCGGGGCTCCCCATGTGGGCTGTGCTCCAGCAAGGCATGCTGTCTTCTCAGATTCCTTCCCAAGACTCTGCACACAGAGTGACTTCAATTTGCCATCATTCCTAAGCAAACCCTGGCTAATGGACAGAGAGACACAGCCCAGGTCCTCCCAGCTCTGCATCTGTTTTCTTAAGTCCTGGCACTCAGGCTTAGTGTCCCATTTCTTTCCCACAGATGCACCCACACATAGATACACTGGCACACACTGATCTTTACTGTATGGTTTGGGGACATCAAAGTGTTAACCACTGTTAGTACAATTGAACGAAATTACTGTAAAGGAGATGGTGGCTAAGGCACTCAGTGCACAGAGGAGGTTCCAGGAGAAAATGCTTTGCTAGCTTATACCTTTGTTTTCTGCTCTCTCAGGGCAAATTTCAGATAAGGCTCATGTTTGCTTTGCAGTGAGTATGCTGACGTTGCATTGTTCTTCCCGACGCCCTATTGCTTGATTTTAAACTAGGAGATAAAACTCTGGGCAAAGACTCCATTGCACAGCTCATTTTTCTTTTCAGCAGACATGAAAAGAGATGAGGCATTTGCATTTCATATGTGCTTAGGACAAAATTTCTAGCCTGGCTTCAACTTTTGCTTTTGCAGCCTCATCTGTTAAGAGCTTGTTTGCTTGCAGACTTTCAGTGTCACGCTGTGGACTGGCCTCAGCAGCTGAATCTATCACAACTTCTTGAGCTAGACATGCTGTTACCAACATAAACTGCGGCATGTGCATAATTAATTACTGAAATGGTCCTTGCCTGAGCAAGGGCAGTTAAACCCACAGCCTGCTCAGTGGAGCGATGGAGTTATGTCATTATACCACCGTCTCATAGGGAGACTGTTTATGTTGCCTCCCTGAGCTGCTGAGCTGCACTGCTGCAGGCACAGCTGTAGTGGTGCAATTGCTCCTACAGGGAGTCTCCCCCTGGCTCAGCTCTCAGGGAGAATTCCAAACACCATGGCAGGTCTGGGCAGGCCAAGAGTAAGAGCTGCTGTGCAAGTCAGCTGAGTATGGAAGTCACACAGCCACAGAGGGACCACAGACCCAATCCTGTGGTGCTAGCTAGCAGTGGAAGCTGTGAGTTTTACAAGGCTTCACATGTTGAATTTTGGTCAAAAAGGCAGAAAGAGTTAAATCAAAATTATATTCAGTGATGTGCTGAATCATTCCATCTTCCATTACACTAGATGCACACAAAACCAAGGTTCTGCTATGATCTAAAGGATTGGTTTAAAATAATATAGTTCTAGATTGAAAAATATCTGTACAGAAGCTTTTGTTCTGACATAAGAAATCTTTTTTATTTGTCATCTGCTGAAGAGTTGAGAGTTTAACTTCACCCAAGAAGTCACTCATGCTAGAACAGAAATTCACACAAGGATTTAGGATAACACTTTCCCATCACAATTCCACTGCATTATTTTCTTAGGTAAACAGCCCTATGTCAGTTAAAATTTACTGAGATAACAGTGAAACATCCACAGAGAAAGCACTGGTAGTTTTTGTCCCCTTACTATTGGAACTGTCTGTATCTTGTACGTTTCTTTTTCATATGAAGAGCATCAGTTGTCTAGTTTTGATCTTTGTTTTGTGCTCCTGATCTGCTGCAGCCCATGATGTCACACTTACCTGGGAGGAGCAATTTGATCTGGTCACAGCAGCAGGAGGCTGAGGATCTGAGCACATTGTCACACAAGATCCACGTTGGTTGTACACAAGCCTAAGGAGCTGAGACAGGATGTCTGCAGCAGGTTAAAAGCAAAGATGTTTGCCAGACCAATCTATATGGAGTGGCAGGGTGGATTATCATTGGGTCTGACCTCCCACAAGCATCACAGTGCAATGCAATGACTATATTCTGCCTTTGGAATGGGAGCATCTTTGTGTCCAGGCTTAGATCTTCCAATGCCTACCATGGCTACCTTGTGCCTAAGCTGTAAGATAACTACAGTCAAGCAGAAGATACAGGTTTGGATGGCAAGTGTATGAACCACGATTTTAAAAGGCCTGTTCTCTTACAGTCTCTTCATACAGTCCTCAATTCTTTGCTATTACTGCACTGTGTGTTCACAAGAGCACTTGTTTGCTTTTTGGTCAGAGAGAGCAAAGTCTTGTTAAATATAGCCACTTGCTCAATAAAATGTAGCTGAAATATCATATTCACCCCACGCTTATCTTCTACTGAACAGAAATGTTGGCTGACAAGAAGTCTGACCACAGGACTGGCTGTCCTTTAGAAGGACAGTGAGTGGAACTTGAAGACACCACTGCTCACTGAAGAAGAATGAGTGGTGGCTTGTAATTTAGGCCTCCTGTCAATGCAAATGCTTCCATGCTCATTACAATGCCAAAAAGAAAAATGAATACCTCCATCAAAAGCAAATTATATGATGCAGAAATCTTGCATTCATTCTATAATCACATGCTGACCAAGGTTACTATCATTTACTATAGAGTAACTTCAGTGGGATCCAAAAATTGTTTCATTATATAGGGAGCAAAATAGGTGCTTTCAATCAAAAATGCCTGAGAAGGAACAAGTAAAGAGGCTAGATGAGGCCTTCTGGGAGGTAAGAAGGATGGCTTGGATGTGTTCAGGCACTTATTCTGATCTGGCCACAGCCCCAGGAAGTGTCTGAAGTAAGACTGCTCCCACACTAGAGATACCACTCTCTTTAAAGGAATATATAATACAGTGTATTATAGGCTTTTAAATGCTTCAGTTTGGCACAAAATCCTGACTGTAGGAGGCTAGGAATCTTTCCAAGAAGAGGCATAAAGAACAGTGCTGATACTGTAGTTATGACTGTAGCACAGAAAAGCAAAACTGACCTACAGCTGAATTGCCACTGGGGTCCTGACAGTGAAGGTGCTTTGAGCTGACCCATGGTCCACATCCTGTGGGAACACAACTTTCTACTCCAAGTGACCCAGAGAGTTCCCTGAGAGACTGCATTGTCCATGCCAACCTCATGGGAATGTGCTGGTACTAGCCAAGGAATAGACCTTGTACAGGCAGTTGTGTTTCATGGATTGGTGGAATCTTGGGCCATGCTTTGGGTACCTACAAGGTTCCTTTTTCTGTTCAATAAAGTCTCAGCTTTCTGCAGCCTTGATTGTCATGCTTTTCTTCTCTCCTCCTTCCAGCTGTCCTATCACCCTATAGGAATGGATACTTATACAAAAACTGTTAACCATGAACATATCTCACTACTCTTTGTTATCCCAGAAGTGAATATTAAGATTTTATCTGTCTCTGACTCATTGATGGGATTAATTTACCAGCATAAAAATAAATATCTGAAAGCAAATGTATTTGCACTTTTTTGGTACATACAAAGAGTTATCTGGCCTGCAGATTCAGTGAAACCTGGTTTCCATAACTTCTCTGGTGTGGATTATCTGATGTCTGACAAGGATGAGCTCACCACTTCCTCCCACAGTACAGGCTGTAAAAATGTCTGCCCTGGATCAGGTCATTCAGCTTGATGAGCTTGGTATATTTCAGACCTTTATCATTTTGTAATGGTGGATGCAAAAAGAATACTTTCAAAATACATAAAATGCAATTGAGAGAAGGCAAGAGAGAGAGAATGAGATAAAGAGAATATAACCTAAATCTCAAAAAACCCAAGCAGAAAATTTATTGACTCAAAGTTCAGAGTTGGATGGCATTTTAACCAGAAAACATCAGGAACTGGGAAGAGCAGTTCTGGGAGGAGTAGCAGCCTAAAAAAAAAAAACCTTTGAAAAGAGCTTTAAACTTAGCACCTGGTTTCCATCAGGACTGAAAGTGGTTCATGCATTTGCTCCATTTGCCAAATTTTTTTCCAATACAAATTATCCTCTCACTAGCAATGTATGTGCATCCTTAAGAAGTTCCATTTCAAAGATGAGTAAGGTTGCTAAGTGACATGAGCGCCTAAATCAAGGAAGTGAAAAATTAACACCTCACATCTGGCATTGCCCACATATTAAATGCAATATTCCTATGAAACATCAAGAAAGCCATATTTGAGTACCTATACAGCTCATAGGGGTTGCTTTCCACTTAATTATTTCACTGTCTAAATAATTTTCCTTATGAGAAAGAAAATGGAAATGTAGATACTGTAGATACTGTCTTCACAATATGGATGTAGAGATCACAACACGGATACTGTCTTTAAAAACCTCAGGAAGGGCCTGAGGTTTTTAAAGACCAGCATGTATAATGAGTAGAATCAGAGAGGCATGGAAGTCTCATGGAAGAACAGGTAGTGTAAAGTGCTGGAGCAGCTTAAACAAAGTCACCAAGTGCTGTATGAAAACTGATTCCTGCTTAAATACTTCATGAGAGCAGAGCCAAGTGGATACAAACTTTCTTGAGGAAGAAGTGTTGCTTTTGAATATCCAGTCCATGCATCCTCCAACAAGAAGAGCACACTCAGAGCCAGGCCTGCACTGGTTACTGCATTGATAATTCTGTTCAAATGGAAAAACCCCTGAGAGGCACAAGTACCAAACCCCACAATGCAGAGCTCTGCCAGTCACTCTGGACAATGCAGGTAGCACTGATTTGCACTCATTTGGTGATTAATAACCCTCAGCACATTTCACAGGTGCCAGAGGGCACCTTTTGCTACAGAGGCCACAGTGCAGAGATTTCTTCATTACATCAGGTAATTGCTTCAGGCCAGACAGTCAAACACTGCAAGTCCCAGGGACTTAGATTGATTATCACAGCAGTAAGGAGATGCATGGGCAGTGCATGTAAATATAGAATTTGGATAAGAAATAGTGGGCAAATATATAATTTTTCAAGTTCAGGTCATCAGAGGTTATTGACTGTAAAATTTTATGTCATTCTGAAGGTGCAAAAAAAAAGGTTTTTTACCCCTTAGACGTGCCAGTCTCTTACACACTTTATCATTCCTGCCTTTTGAGTTGGATTTTTTCCAGGAATTTAAAACAGAAATGCACTTGCATTTCACATCTCCTGGAGAAACTTTGAAATTCCCTCCCTGGAGAACAGAAATATCTACCAGTACCATTTTCTTAAGTTTGTGTCTCCTGCCTGCTCAAGTCCTGTCTCGTGACAAAAGCTTAGTAAGGCTTTTGAGAAGGCTTAGTAAGAGAAGGGCAGCTGTCCAAACACACAAAATTATCGTTCTTCCCATCTGAGAACTAAAGGTTGTGATGACACCTGCTGGCTCCATGGGGACTCGGCAAACACCAGCCAGCCCCTTCTAGAGCTTTGCAATACTTGCAGGTAAAAATGGAGGATAAGTAAACAATGGTGAATTCAAATTTTTCATTGCTGCAAGCCAGAGAATCACAGGGAACAAGGCTAGGCTAACTTTAAAAGGTTATTTACTCAGTTTCCTGGGAAAAAACAGGGTTTGTGCTACTTCCATCATACATCATGAATGATTGCCTCTTTTTACCTCTTACTGAAAATTGATAGTACCTCTCTGGACACGGTGTTACAATGTTTCATCATTTTTGCATTTCCTGTAAAAGATTCCACAGTAAGATGTGTTATTAACATACAATTATACTTTCATTTGTGTGTTCAAGGACAGTTAGACAGCCCTTGACTGTGAAGTTGAAAGCATCATGGAAATACTTCTGCCCTATTTATGAGCTACTGCAGCTTTGCTGCTTTGTCCAGCTTGTACAGTAGTACACCCATCCCACCCCAGGTGACAGGCAGGAATAGGTGCCTTCCAAAGAGGCTCTCACTACAGCAATCCTGTCACATGAACAGTGGCACAAAAGGGCTCAAGCTTATGAACAGTGTAGGTCTGGAGCCACAGTTGTGTCCTGATGATTTCAATTATTGTTGTGCATTCTTGGAGTGGGAGAAGCAGCAGTCACCTTGATGAATCAGCTCGTTGACAAACTAAGTGTGTTCAGAAGACTGAATAAGGAGCTGTTTCATAACTGTTGGAGCATGTTAGTTTATGTGTTATGAGTAATTTCACAGTGAGACTTCAGAAGAAGTACAGATCCCTGCAAATCATCCCTGCAAGTCATCCATTCCCTGCACTATTCCTGGGATTTTGTTTAGTCTAAGAAACATGGAAGAGGTTAGATCACATTCAGCCTAAATATTTTCCTGAACTGACACTTTTTACTTTCTCATCACTCTCCAGTATGGTCAGTATTTCTGACTGATTTCACCTAGATCCCTCAAGACAGTTGTAAATGCCCTGTGTCTGCCCTTGAGAACCAAATGTGTAGCCATTAGCTGGGGACAGAAATTTGCAGGGTCTTGACAGAAATGTATCTGTTTAGTTACTACCTTGTTTGAGCAAGGCAAGAAATTCAGTTCCCAAAATCTCCCACTGGGAAGCTGGTACAGATACAAGTAATTAAACACCCGTCTCCTTCCTAGAACCTGCTCTCAAGTAGTGCAGTCATGCCCACTATATCTCATAGCCCACTTTGCATCTCAGCTGTGATTGAGTTACAAACTGCTAAAATGGGTCATGGAATGTGGAACAGAGGCATTACTTAGTCAAGAACTAAAGGAGATTATAACTGGGAGGAATCAGACTCAGCACAGGGAACCTAAGCCCTCAAACCCTCAATATTAGGATGACGGGTTTCTTCATGGTCACAGAAGGTTTCCTAAAACTGACTGAGGAAATTAAGTAAGAGGAAAAGCAGCCATTGAAATAGAGGTGTTGCCAGTCCCGCCAAACTGCAAAAGGAAGAATTCTGTCTGTAGCAGAAACTCTCTGACTATTTGGAACAAGCAGCTGAATCTGCCTCTGCAGTATCTACCCCCAGGTACTCAGGAGTCACAGGGCTATGTCAAACAGATTCGTGAGAACCTGAACTACATCATCACTGCCAAGTTTTTCAGAGTTGCATATGCATCCAAAAACAGTTGTCTATTAGAGAACAGACCGTCTTTAGCTCAACTGCTGCCCAGCCTCAGCACTGGCACAAGCTCCCAGCAGAGACACAAATGGGCAGCAGTGCACTTGTATTGGCCTTGCTTATTCAGGTTTTAGAGATGGTTCTGTCCTGATGAACTGTGGAAAAGTGCAATTTGCAAGAGTCACACACTAGCAATCCTCTCCCAGTAAATCACTCTGAACATGTATAGTTTGGCAGAGTGTTACCCATATGTTGTGCGGAGTTTAACTGCTCAGAAAGCTCTGTTGAATCCAAAGGGCAACTGACAATATAAATAGGAGTTGGTGGGAGGAATACGTTACTCCTGATAGTGCATGGTGGATACACTCAGCAAGGTGTTACCTGGCATAAAAAACTAGCTAGGGCTTTGTGAGTAACTACAGAGAAAGACAATTTTCTCAGATCACTGTACACAGCCAATACATCTCATAACAGCCTCCTATTTCCTCTGGGTTAAACAGGATTGATATGGGCTTTGTGGTCCAGCAAAGATTTAGCCTAGAGATTCAAAGAATTTAAGGTTTCTTCAAGCCCCTCTTTTCAGTACCATACCACCTATAAACAATCTTAATATTTTGAATATTAAACATCAATATTGAGTCTCTTATCTTCCAGCAGTGACCACATGTGTCAGCATCATGGTGCAAGGAGGAAGAGCTACTCTCATTGCAAATAACTGCTGATTTTGCTGAGCACAAAGGCCAGGATCTGTGTCCATCAGGTTTTCCTTGTATTTTCCTTTGGGCCACAACCACAGCACCACAGTCTCCAGAAGACACACAGATTCAGAGGCACACCACAGTAATGCAGCTTTGTTCAACCATATCAGATGCAAATTTCTTCCATGCGATGAGAGGACATTTGAATTTCAAATCCAACTGAATTAACCACAAATACATATACACTAGGAAGTAGGAAAAAAAAGTCCAGTCACATGGAGAACAGAAGTTCTGAAGTCACTGGGGCATCCACAGTAGAGCTTTTTCATGTTTAGGGACTAGACTGCCTGACATTACAGGGCCTTCAGTTTGTAACCCCATCTTATTTTCCCATATTCTGTAATACAATGCCTACACTGGGGACCTATTATGACTGGTATTGCTTCTAAAAGGAAGAATATTTTAAATTAATTTAAACAAAATGTAATTTAAGAAGCTAGAGCCTGTGACCTCTCTGTTGAACTCCTTAAGAGCATAAACCCCACAACTGCCCTCCACTATGGTATCCTTGCAACAAGGATACAAATCTACTTAAACAACAGAGGGACTACATTCAGTTCTTAAGCCCTTCCTAATGAAATCTTGCATCTTGTAAGCAAACACTCTTATAGAAGCAATACTCATCAGCAATAAACAGAAGTCTTTTTAAAATTGAGTCCTGGACGCCCTAATTCTTAATGGGCTTTCTACAATGTCTAATACATCCATTTAGACTGCATATTATATTTATTTTTTTCAATTCAGTGAGAAATTAGAGACTAGTACCCTTATTTCACATTTTAAAGCCAAATGATTTTTCTTTTACAATCCAAATCAAAATTCAGTGTTCTATTTCATTTGGGAGTATTTCTGAAAACTATTTAGGACCACGAGGGGAAGATAGGGAATTCCATGTGTATGTTTTATCTGGAATTAGGCCAATGATCAAAATAGTGAAGAGTTTAGACCATCCCATGCTAGAGAAATTGTTGAATGAGCTATCTGTCTTAAAGAATGTGCCTTGCCCAACTAGTAAGGCTCAAGACCCAAATCTGTTCAAGCAAGACCAACTGAAAATTGTTAAAAATTATTGATGCCTCCCATAGCTCTGTATAAGTTTTGCATGGATATCAGCTTTGTATTTTATGGGAGAACATCCCTCAGTGGTTATCAGGCATTGATGTTGGCAGACTGATACATCACTGAATACCTGGCACACTCTTCAAAGAGGGAGTGGAGCCCTGGCCTCTCCTCTCAAAGCACGGCCAAATTGCAGGGCAAGGATGCTGGTAACACCCCTACCAATGTTCTGGGCCTTCTCCCTCTCTCCCTCCCTCGTGCTCCCCCTGCCTTGGTGAATATTGACATTTTCTTTTACATAAGGGGATAATTTAAGCCAGATTGGATACTCTACTGAGTAGCTCAGATCCTGCCTAAAAAATAATTCTTATGGGCTATTGGATGTGGGGGGCCACATCCTGATAGAGTGCTGAAGGGCTAAATGCAAAGAATTTATTGTTCTCTTGTTTCTCATGAAAGAGAACATATTTACTGGAATATAACCCTCCCTTATTATGCCATTTATAGGAAACACATAATCAGTGTTTATAAAGCAGTTAATTTATAACAGACAAAACCAGATTATCTGTCTTTGGAAGAGCAAATATTTGTTCAAAAACTTCTAAATGGGACAGACATCTTCATCTCATTTTTAAACATAACTGATTGAGAAACATAACAGAAGAGCTACCTAATAGGTAAGATAATATTTATATGAAAAATTTAGATTGTAAAGGAAAGATTATTATATCTTTTATATATATATAATGCAATTTTATACATTTATCAATGATTCTCTAGATGTGATGCTTTAAATGATTGTAGACCTTAATCAGCTTCTAATGGATTTTTCTCTTGCTCTAATGCCTTCAGAAGAAAAAGGCATTTGCACAAGAAGCTTCTTTCTTTGATATTGATATTACTAAAAATAAATATTTCTTTAAATGGAAATAATATTCACTTTGCTCTAACACACATTTATTAATGAACTGTCTGCTCTCCAAATAAAGTGAGTTGTCCAAAATTAGCAATAAGCTTCACTCGAATCTAAAAATACAAGTCTATAATGTACATAAATTCTACTTTATCATTCCCAGAACTGTTTTTGAGAGAACTGTTTTTGAGAACTCCCAGAACTGTTTTTGAGAACATGTCCTCTAGTTCTAGAGGACATGCTCTATTTCTGTCAGTAAAGGAGAATGATACAGCTGCTTTAATGTTAACTTTAAATGTTTGCAATCTCAGATGATTACTTAGTGCAACTGCAAGGTTTTTATTCCCATGTTCATTGCACCCAAATCAGCAGCAGATGTGTTTGTGTTTGCCTGAGGATTCAGGAATCTTTTCTTGAGTGTTGAATAGTTTAGGATAAAACTGTAAGCAAGAGCTTCTGTGTTTGTCCTGCCCTTTCTGTCCAAAACCTCTCTGTGTTGGGAAGGCAGAGCCCTCTGGAAGGCAGCTCAGCACTGTGCCCAGCCAGTCCTTTCACATCTCCTGGGGAAAGCTGGTGGCCACTTGAGCCAAGTCTTGTTCCAGATCTCCCAGAGAGAAGCAACAGTGATGTCTGCCAGATGCAACACTGTGTGCAGGAATTGCACCCTGCCTAGAAAAGATGAGGAAGGGCTTGTGCTCTGCAATACTTGGTGAGCAGTTAGGCCTGATGCTAACTGCATTTAGAGGGACAAATTGGTGCTGCACTGATTGAATATGATCAAAAGCAAAATTTTCCAGTCTCTGCCTCTTTGCTAGAGCTGACTCTACAGTCCAAGGGTGTTTCTTCAAAGCAGGGATGATTCCCAGAGGAAAGAACCTCCTTCTTTGCTGCCAGGGCAGGTGCAGCACTGCGGCAGGAACAGGACCCCTGTGCCTGTGCTACTTCCCACAGAAGTGGGTCACTACACAAGCAGAGGGAATGCTCAGCAGTTACTGCACTAGCTCTGAACTGCACTGCTTCAGCCTGCCAGGGGCCAGTGAGTGTCCCAGCACTCCAGATGTCGCAGGCACCGCTTTGACCAGCAAGGCAGGTCAAAGTTATCCCCTATATGAAGTCAAGTTATCCCCTTCCCTACTCCAGTCCTGAAAATCCAGACACTGGGAATCTCATTAGAAATAAATCAAGAGTTAATGGGAAATAAAAATAAATAAATAAATAAATAAATATTCACAACATATTTGCTGCATATTTTGCTCTGTTCTCTGTCTGCCATGCACTCGAGAGCAGGCATAACATTCATCGAATTCGCTGCCTCCCGATTAAGTCATGACAGCCCATCTGTGCTGCAGCAAGTACAAAACGTGACCTATTATCTCCAAAGAAAATAGCACACCACCTGACTGCCAAAAGCACCTCGTGACTTGGCACCCAAATGTCTCAGTACTCACATCAACATACCTTTTCAGGACTAACTCCCACAGCCTGAATCAGCCAACTGTGAAATTCAGCTGAACTCTGAATAAACCAGATAAAACCAGCTTTCCCATATGCCAAATCACAAATTATACAGTGACCGTAATTTGCTGTTACAGATCCTTAGCTTAAAAGGAGTAGTTAACGATTGCCACGTGATTCTAGGCTGTTGAATCACTTACTACTTTAATGATGGGCCATATAATCCATCTTTTAGTCTCATTTATCCCTTTGCCCACTGCTATACAAAAGGAATCTGTGCAGGTTTGGTGGTCTTGAACATCCCATTTAATTTATAATGGGAAAATGCATCTCCAAAGATTGTAGCCATTCAAAAATTTTCCATGAGGTGCAATTCAACATTGCTGTATGGGAGAGAATTCATATATTGCTTTATGGAAAGATGGATGATAATCATATTTGCACTATATGCAAAGTGCATTTCATTTGCAAATTTACACAATGTTTGATGCTAAGGTTTGCCTTGGGTGTCCTGTAATATCTGCCTGGTCTTCTCTAAACATTTTGTTGGCCAGGTTTGGAGTATATACCCTGAAGATGCAGAAAGACCACTACATCTTTTACCCTTTGCATTGTGAATGGAAGAACAAACTAAAAAGTCATTTTGTTGCCTTTCTTTTTTTCTAGGAAAAAACCAACTCTAAATAGTTCATTATTGGATGTCAACATGAAAGCAGGAATCTATATACTTCTCTTAAGTGAAATATGTTTTGAATTCATCCGGGCTGATATCAAACCTAAATTTCCAATGGTGGAAAAAGAGAGTAATTTCTTGGAAAGAAATGACATCAGTATTTCCAAAGAGTGGTATCATCACAAAAATATCTCTAAGCCTTTTGAACACCAAGGTTTTGAAGACCAAGGTCTTGAAGACCAAGGTCTTGAAGATTTCACTCTTCACAACTTCACTGAAAAGACCACAAATTTTGGATTTAACCTCTACAGAAAAATTGCAATGACACATGATAACAATGTAATCATCTCTCCATTTTCTGTGTCAGCTCTCATGAGTGTCTATATGATGGCAACCAAAGGAGAAACACACAGACAAATTGTAAAAGGTCTAAACCTCCATGATGTGAAGGACAGAGTGGATAGCCAACATTTACCAGCTTTGTTTAAACAACTGACAGGTAACATCACAATGAATGAAGAATTTCTCCTCATGCGAGGTGTTCTTTCTTTTATTCAAAAGGACTTCAAACTCAAGGAGTCTTTCCTGAATTTATCTAAGCAGTACTTTGACATGGAATTCCTGAAAGTAGACTTCGAAAACTTAACACAAGCAAAACTTTTCATCAATCAAAAAATTAACAAAATGACAAAAGGAAAAATCCCAAAACTTTTTGAAGAGCTGGACCGCCATAACAGAGTGGTGCTTGTGGACTACATTTTCTTTAAAGGTAATTGCTGGTTTTATTATGCAGAATAATTATTTATTAGGAGAATCAAGACTCTAACTTCAGCTACATTAGGGGGAGTTTAAATGAATTTAGATGTCCTATTTTCTCTATGTCTTTATCTAAGATTACTTTTTTCTATTAAGCTCATATAATAGGAAATTATTTTTTATGATAGGAAACCACAATTTTTCTATGCTATCTTCCATAAAATAGAGTCTCAAAGAGAACAAAAAGCCCTGTATCAAGCTATCTCAGTCCATCTCCCAGTTATCCCTCTTTATGACAGGAAACAATGTTTTATTTTAATTCACCCATTAAAATGAAAAAGTCTTAATCATAATAGTCTTAAATGCTGAATACTGGGCATAAAATCATGCACTGATTTAACATAGTATACAAAATCATTGAAACAAAAATAATTTCCCTATTTTCATCAAGAATCATCTGTCCCATAGGAACCCAAGAATCCCATTATATTACCTTACAATGGGAGGGAAAGAAATACCAGAGATGGTCAGAAACCATTTTATGGAGAAGTCAGTGAATCCTCATCCAAAATATTGGATAATTAAATTAAATACAGGATACTGAACAGCTGGTAGACAATTTCAGAGAAGGTTACATGTTACAAAACGTCAGATGCTCACCAGGCATTGATAAAACAAAGATAACATAAATTCTGAACTTGAGTGGCAACTAACCAAACTTAGAAAAATACTTCCCTTCTTTCTGTGCAAAGGAAGCAGTTTATTTTGTGGATTACTTTGGGTTTTTTTCTGTAAAAAAATTTATATACAATAAACATAAAATATACTGAAATTGTCATCCACTTATCCCAGACACAACTGACAGCCACTTCAACTAGATACAGAAAATATCCTATAGGTTTTTTAACTTTTTAGAATATTTTTCTGAACAAATCTAAACACACATAATGATTTAATTTCTTTCTTTCCTCAGGCAAGTGGGTCTATCCATTTAATTCCAAATTCACGGAAATTGAGACTTTCCACATAAACAAATACAGAAGCGTACAAGTACCCATGATGTTCAAGTCAGATAAAATTAATTCCACTTTTGATGAGAACTTAAGATGCACTGTGATAAAGATACCTTACAAAGGGAATGCCCACATGCTGATTGTTATCCCAGAAAAAGAGGGAGACTACATTTCAATTGAAGACCATTTGACTGCAGAGCTTCTGGAATCCTGGCTTGGAAGCATGAAATCCAGGTATTGCTTTGACACCCACGGGGCCCTAATGTCTTTGATGTCCACTGCAGAAAAGCAACAAAGCCCAGCAAAGATTAGCTGGGCTTCCTTACCCTTTTCCCATGGTAGCATCTCTGTGGCAAGAGCTATCTACAGAGTAGAGGTCCTTTAATGGTCCATCCACAGCCCAAGTGGTATGTGAAAGTTGTGACTTACAGGCAACAAAACTTCAGCTCATCTCAGTTAAAAACGTCTCTCTGTGAGAGAAGGCATGAGTCTTTCCACATTCTTCCTTAGGTCTCCTCTCTCCTTAAATTTAGTACTGCCAAGCAAAACCCACTATAAATCTAGACATTTATTAAACATTTCCTACCTGGGGAAACCCAGAGGGACTGATAAATTAGAATATAAAAAGGTAAACCCAAATGATTCCTGTGAAATGTAGTTCCTGAAGTGAAAATTCTTTTCAGCAGTCAAGAAATTAGTGTGTTGCCCTGGTATCAGGGCACTGTGACTGTTGGTGGAAGTATTTTTACAGAGAAGAAAATTATTTGTAACATCACTGGCAGGCAACAGGTTAGAAATTATTTTCTGCAACCTAAATGCCAGCAGAGACTCTCCAGTTTTTGTCCCTTCTTTTTCTGTGTAAAGCTTAAGTCCTGAGTAGTGTGCATTTCAGCAGTCAAGTGACTGTTTGCATCCTTTGCATTAATTAATATTTTTTTTAACAGAAAAGTGGATATTTCATTTCCAAAGTTTAAACTAGAGCAAAAATACAAAATGAAGAAACTGCTTCAAAGTCTTGGAATTAAAAAGCTTTTTACGCGTTCAGCAGATCTTAGTCATCTGACAGATCACGAATATGTAGCGGTTTCACAGGTAAGCCCACTAAAATTATTTGTTGTTTGGATTATAATAATATATAAACAGCCCAGTCAATATGGTCATATAAATTTATAGGGACACTAATAGCAAAGTACCTCATCAGCCAGGTATGTGCAATCTACACATCTTAATCAGGATGGATCCCACTTCAAGTATGAGGTGTGTAAGGGAAAGAAGCAGTGACATCTCATAGGTGCTCAGCACCTCCCAGAGCTAACCCATCACAGGAGAAAAGCTCTGCCTCAAGAGGAATATGGTTGGCAGAGAATGGGCACAATTTCACAAAAACTGTGAACAAGAAAGACAACGTAAATGAGAGTCAAATGGTAAAATCCAGGGCAAGGAAGGAAATTCAAGGAAAGAACTCCTTATATGCATTCCAGAGACAGTTATACTTCTCAAAAAATAAAGAACCTTTGAAAGTTTAAATAATAAAATCTCAAAAAGATAACAGTGAGGAAGAGAAGTCAAGGCACTCCTGTTTTTCCCTTTATATACCACGGAAGAGAAAAAACACAATCTCACAGGCAAGGATTGGCACAATATAGTTGCACTCCAACCCATACAGATGTTCCACCTTGTATGCTGAAACTTTCAAAGAACCTTTAGACAGGTAAAGGCAAGGGCAGTGAATGGCCAAGGCGGCAGGAACACAGCCCCATGGAAAAAGAGGAGCAGGAGGAGATACTTTATGCCACTGTTTAAGGGAGAGCAAAGATGAAATTCAAAAGACTGATGCAAAACAGAGGCAAAACAAGAAGCAGAACAGAATGGAAGACAAAGGACTTGTCAATCACATCAATATCAAGAAGGAATAGGTCTATGTAACCAGAGATATCTTATGAAAAACAAACAGCTAGTCTATAAAAAGGACAACTTGCTGATAATAGAAGATTAAAATGCATGGTCAAAGAAAGGAGATGAAAGACAAAACACAGAGATACTTGTGCCCACAAGAACGGAGTGTGTGGAATGAGATGGAAAACAACGAATTCTAAATACAGTAAAAGTTTAAAAAATTACTGAAACAAGATGAATTATAAACAAGATCCAAATAAAATTACTCTGGCATAGGATTTAAAAATGTAGTTTTATAAATTTATGTAAGAAAATTGTAGCATGCAACTGCTCCTGGTTGTGGAGGGTTGTATGGCAGAGACAATCCAGGACCACAACTCCAGGAGAGGCTTCCCAGAATTACAGAATGGTTAAGGTTGGAAGGAACCTCTGGAGGTCACCTCGTCCAACTCCTCTGCTCAGGCAAGGTCACCTCGAGCAGTTGCTGAGGTCCATGTCCAGACAGCTTTTTATTATCTCCAAAGAGGAAGAATTCAGTGTGCCAGTGCTCAGTCAGCCTCACATGAAAAAGCATTTCCTGGGGTTCAGAGGGAACCTCCTGTGTTCAAACTTCCTCTGTTCAAACCTCCTGTGTTTCACTTGGTGCCCACTGCCTCTGGTCCTGTCACTGGGCACCCCTGATGAGCCTGACTGCACCTTCTTTGCACCCTCCCTTTGGGTATTTGTACCCTATGAGAAAGAATCCTTCTGGTGCTGCTCTTACAAGTCTCCCTACACCATATAGAAGCCTTTGTGCTTAGCCAATTAACAGGGTGGGATAATAAACACTTCTATACAAGTTTCAAAAACTCTCATGCTTGATGTAAAGGTTTTCAAATTTGCAGTGGCTTGAAAAAAAAAAACCTTTCTGAGAAGATCTGACATCCTAAGAATAAATATTTAATGGATGAAATTGCAGAGATTTTCAGTTTGGTATGAACTATTTCACTGTTGGGAAATATAATGGCAATCTGCAGCACTTTTGTCCCTTCCTCTTGATCATGTAACTTTCATGCTGATTCTCAGCAGTTAACTATTGTGTTATCAAAAAAATCACACTTTAACAGGAACTGCTAACTGATATTAGAAGCAATATGTGCATCAGCTACAGAGTGCCAGAGGAGCATCCTGTCCCTGGGAATTGTGAAAGACAAAAATATTATTTAAAAATATGTAGCAGAAACCTCAACACTGGTGAAGTCCTTCAACTGTTTTCACATAAGTAATTCCTAGAATTGGGAGTTTAGGAGCTGTAAATCCACTCGATGACCAGGCAGTTCACCAGTACAGACACTAACACAGCAGAAGCACTCACAGGTATAAGCAGCCTGAAAGAACAAAATGGAAAAGATGAAAAAATGAAAAATCAGATTCTGCCAGGCTGCAATTTCAGTGAGAGTGGAAAATATTCTAACCAATCCAGGACTGTACCTCATTGCTCTACATATTTAGATAGACTACCAAATTTGTACATTTGGTAGTCTGTGCTACCAAATGTACAAAATAGAAATATGCAGGAGAAAAAACAAAGATTAACTGCTCATTTTAGTCCTTCACAGAAGCCTACTTCAACTGAATACCTTCAGCTGGAAAAATACTCTTTAGGTTAGTATTTACTTCTGTCACGTAGTTATTTCTGCCTTGCACTTCAGGTTGTCCAAAATGCAGTTATTGAAGTGGATGAGGAAGGAACTGAGGCTGCAGCAGCAAGTGGCTCAGAAATAACAGCATTCACAGTGCCTCCTGTCATCAAAGTGGACCGGCCATTCCTTTTCATGATTTTTGAAGAAACTTTTAAAACATTACTGTTCATTGGCAGGGTGGTTGATCCAACAGAAATGTGAATAAAGGTAATAGTTTCTATTCTTTGGTATGTAAGAGGCTTTATTTTTAATAATTTAGTTTATAATAAAAAGACAAATAAATGTGAAATGTGAAAATCTGTTCTGTCTCTCCTAGCTAGCACCAGATAATCCTAGCAATATTTTATTAATGCCAAAAAACAAGCTAACTTCATTAAGGCTCAAAGCAACAAAAACGTGACTTGTAAAATCTACCTTTGGTAAAAGAAAACCTAACAACCACAGAAGAAATTTCTAAAATCAGTATTTTAGTGATAAATCTGAATAAAAAGCCCCATTCAAATGCCAAAATATTCAGGAAGCTCAGATTCCTCAACATTTTCTTCTGTTACAAAGAGACTGAAGAGCCCAATGACCTCAGTGTTAGCAGAATTTTGCCAGTTATACAAACAGAAGCAGTATCAAGTCCTAAAAGAGAATTTATAACCTTTGTCTAGAGATCTTTATTACTGTAGAAAATAAGTCTATCATGAAGTCTGTGTTGTGAGTCTGACCTCTTTCAAAGCATTTATGCAGACTATCAAATCATCTCATTTTCTCAGAGTACATGATGTGTCTTGAAAATATTCTTTGAATTTAAAAAAAATAGTTCTGAAGAATAACTTAGGTATTATGATTTTAAAAAATCTGGCCTGTACTGTTTCATAGCACAAAGCTAGCCCTCTCCTAACCTCAGAACTTCTGCTGTAATATCATCTAGACACCAGGGTGAACTTTGTAACAGGACTCTGTAACTGAAATAAGGTAGACTTTGGTAGGATAAAACATACGTCCATTAGAGTGTAATAAATCCATTTACAGAGTTGATCCTAAAGTCCAAAGGTGTTGCCATGATGTTTCAGAAAAATATTTCAGAAATATTTTCAGAAAAATATTTCCATGATCTAACAACAATTTCCTTTATTTGAGTAGAGCAGTGCATCCAACCGAATGACAAGATCTTAACATTTAATAGATTTTAATTAGCAGAGTCCTATCTATAAAGTACAAAACAATGCAAAAAGCCACTTCTAGGTTTATGTAAATAACAGATGTCAGCATAATTCTGCTTGCTCATACAACCTTCACAAAATAATTGCCCAAAAAGGAGCAGAAGACTTTTCAAAATCATTTGGCAAGGAACTTCACAGGTGTCTATCAGTAAACACAAGATACCTCTGCTAGAGAAGATACAAAAGATACCTTATAGGATAAAACTGGTAAATCTCTAAAAATCACCTCAGTCACCATTTGGTGTCTGCCCACAAGAGCCCAGACACTGATGTACCCCACTCACCAAAGGACTTAGGAGGCAGGCTCTGCTGGCTAGACTATGAAGGTGCATCTAACCTAGCTCCAGATTGCATTTAATGAATCCAGAAAGAGAATCACTCCTTCTGCCACTCGTCTATATGAAAAACAACAAATGTCACTGCACAGTTGACCTTCAGCTGTTATTCCAGCACGTATAAACAGTGCTCTGAAGGGTTCAAATGCATTGGTGCTGTTTAACAGAACTAACCCAGAAGTAAGTGGCCCCTAAAAAGACTGCTTGGATGGAGGTCTGCAGTGCAAAGGAGTGATGAAAGTATGCACAAGACACCAGAGGTATTGCACAAGGAAAATGACCAGTCCAAAAATGTCTAAACAGAGCATTTCAAGATTACATTGAAGGAATTTCAGGTTATTGAGTAGAGCACTGTTATCAGCATTAAATAAATTAATCAGTTTAAAATGACAGACAGCGACAGCCAAGAAGGAACAAAAGACAGACAGTTTACAGAACTCATTACCTGCTTATTAAGGGGAGAAAGAGCTTTAATTTTCTGAACTTACTGGTTGTTCTGCATTGCTCTGCAAGGCATGAAAAGAGCAAACACAGTGTTGAGTCCTGCTCTACAGCTGGCTACTGATGATCTGAGTTTGGTGCTGCCAAAGGTCACACTGAGAACAGCCTGTGTCTCCTGGGGCCCACGGGGGAGCAGCTGTAGCTGGCACCTGGGCCAGCTGTGCCTGGGGAACTGGGGGTGTCTGCTCACATCAGTGCAGAACCCAGGAGGAGCCAGCCCGGGTCATCTGCACACCTCTATCAATACTGAATGTTAAACATCATAAACTCAAAGAAGCTTTTAAAGAAATCTGTGATTTACAGGATCCTATCCCAGGCTGCAGAACAAACTGAAAAATTAAGTATTTCCAGAGAACCCAAATAATGCCTGTTGACTTAAGACAGAGAATACTGCTAAATCTAATTGAGGTGTAGGAAGCTTAAGCATTCAGATAGTGCTTAATCCAAAGAAACATTCTGTACTTCACACAAGACAGCACACACCCAGCATTATTAGTATTTTAAATAAATACCCTCCATAGGTAAGTGCTTTTATTAATTTTAATTATAAAAGATGCCCTGAGAATTTTTCTTTCAAGAACATGCATGTACAGCATTGTCCTAGGTTTTATTTTGAGTAAATCATCATTCATGTTTTTACATTATAAAAAGTAACCACACTCACATATGCATACACAGACCAGATTATCTTTATCATACACCAATAAATTTTAAAAACCATATATTTCTGATATCAATATATTTATGCTGCCTCCATTTTGAAAGAGAAGCTGACAATAGCTTCATAATCTCCCTCAAGTATTGGCATAAATAGAACTCTTCAAAATATGATTGCATGTTTTTCCACATAAATTTTGATAGAAACATTAGCATTAATACAAACAAATGCAGATGACATCACTGAACCATGACAGCTTGCAATAGCAGCTGATTAAAAACTAGATTCATTATTATAAATTATTAAAGTGAAAATACAATTTGAAATACTAAAATTAAAACAAGTATTTATACAACAAAACTTATGAAATACAGCTTTTTTTTTACATCATCTGGAGACATTTGCTTTTAGATTGCTTTGAAACTCACACAGGATTTTTATGAACTTAGCACTTGTAAAAACATTAATTCCAAATTCACAGCACAATGCTTCAAAAGTCTATGTTTTTTTTATAATGGTTCTGGACTTTGGTCTTAAATTAGGTTTGCAGATTCTTTAAAATATGGGATCCCTTTTTCATATTCATAACAATTCCTTCTATTTCTTCCTTAAAATATGGGAACTAAGGGTTGCAAAGATTGTAAAGAAGCCAATTAAATAATGTGCATTCTAAATCCAAGACTTCAAACTATAAAGGCCTAACTGAAGAAAACTAAATCTTCTCCGTAGCTGCAGCGGTTAAGAGCACATAGCTGAAGTTACAGTTCATATCATTTCACTACGATGTTAGAATTCTGCAACCATTACATTGTTTATCAGAACATATTTTACAGCTTGGAGTTTTATATAAAAGATTTATTTTAAATTTTTAACATTGCAGGATGCATTTTATTCAGTTCAGGCATTAGAGAGTCCCATCTGCTGCTCCCACCTTATGCCACCAGAACGTTGTTTCCTCCAGTCTCTGGTTCCCTCATTTTTCTGTCAGGTGATCTAGGAGTTTGATTTTCTGTTTTTTCTTCATATAAAAGAAGAAAGACACATAATATGTTGTTACTATATTACTAACTTGCATAACATATTAAACTGCTATCATGCAGAACATTTTAACATAGCTCTTAGCTGCTGTACTTTAAAAATTATGAGCTGTTCTATTGCACCCAGTGAAAAAGCCAAATGGATATATTCTGAGGGCATTCTTCTCAAGAAGGGTGAAGTTCTCCATTCAGGTGTCTAGAGAAGTTCTTGTAGAGATGCATCTGAGTGAGATGATTAAGGTGGCACAAGCAGTCTATTAATGGCTATTTTGGCTATGCCAAAAGTCTGGCACATTGCTCTGTGATTTCTAGCTGTTCTGTTGACCACAAGGTCATTTAGGTAATTTCTGGATTTTTCATGCCTTAATTTTTTAATCTTTAGATATATTGTTTTCAGTTTCAAAGAGTTGTAGATGTCAATTAAAAACAATTTGTATCAGACAGAAATATTTCCAAGATGGGTGTAACTTTTAGAACTCTTGGAAAAACTAATTTGCATCAATATTTTACACTATCATTTACAAATAACACAATATATTGTTCTGTTTCACTGCTTTAAAACTGCATATATGATATGATAATATATCAGTGCCAGGATACCTACTAGCTCCATCATAGAAATGGGACACAAAACACAAGCCAGTCCCACTGGAACTGGGAACTTTCAGCATCTTAAATGCCATGATGAAAACATGATTAAAAACTGTAAGTAACCAACTCCAAATGTAGCATATCAGCGGCAGAGCTATTTCATCTTGTGCTTAACTTTGTAAGCAATTATATGACTAGATGAAAGACAGTTTAAGATACTTATCTTAAACATATAACTGGTACATGCATCAAACTGGATGTCTTATAGGTCAGTTGTGGGCATCTTATAAAATACTGATATTTATTTAGATTTATTGTTGCATTAAAAATTAACTTACTAATAATAAATTAGAATTTTATAATAATAACTTAGAAAAATATTTTTATGCAACAATAAATCTACTCCCTCTTTTTAAAAGATGGAAAACCTGTACCACACATCCTTAAAGAAAGTTTTGATTAAAAGTGAAATAATATCAGCCAATATTTGTATGTCTATAGGCAAGATGCAAAATACTTAAATGCTATATATATATCTATGAAGTGGATCTATTCATTGACAAATCTATAAAGTTTCTAAATAGTTTTAAATAATTGCATGTTGAACCTTTTCAGTCATTTTACAGCAATATAAACTCAAGCAAAACATCTTATATCTAACAATCTCATAAAACTGAAAACATTCAAAAGAATATAATAAAGCTACATGGCCTAATGATAGAAGATCACACTGCTTGACAGAACACAGTGTTCATGATTTACGTCAATGTCTGCGCTAGGACGATTCATGATCTAACTGGCAACTCTTCAACAGAAAGTCAGAAAAACTTCTCTGCTCTGCATATTAAGCAAGATCTCTTGTGGACAAAGTACTCAACCAGGGCTTTTTCTGATTCTTTCCTGTCCATCAGGTACTTTAAGCAGGTAGTCTTCTCTTTGTGATTCCCTCATTAAGTTATATGGGTGCTGCTTTAGCATAATTCTGGCATTTTCTATGGCCTAAGTATTACCTAAGACCTAGCAACTGACCCCTACACTAAAACAATACTTCCTTGTCACCTCCTTGTGAGCACTGGATCATGATTTACTATTTTTTTTTCTTGCAGCTGTGTTATTTTCAAAAAGAGATAAAACTTTAATTGGCACATAATTGAGAACTAGTTCAAACTGAATGTTTGAATGCATGAGTGTGGTAAGAAAATACTTCAGTTCTCCACCAAAGTAACTCTGAGTTTTGAAAGTTTCCTAGAGCACTATCATATATTAAATCAGAAATTCTTCATCCCTGCAAACTGCACTATATTGTCAAAAGTGAATACTTGCCAATATTCTGTAGAGCAATTTTATGGGAAATATTAGGCTTAAGCAATTAAACAATATTTAATCCAAACATATACCACTTCAAACCAAGAATCATTAATTTTATCTGTTTATACTTTAATTATTGTGTTACTGCCCACATATTTACTTAGAAAAAGAAACATTTTAGAAGTTACCCTACTCAAGCTGCAGAGCCAGGAAACTAAAAATTAGGTCTTGCCAGAATTGAGATGATCAGTGCAAATTTTAACCAGCATATACATGAATCTGCATGATGATACACTCTAAACAAACACTCAATTATTGTTTTCTCACCTTAGTGAGTTTTCTGCCTGAGTCAGTCCACTAAAGGTGGTGCTCATTTATGAGCATCTATTCAATTGTACCTCTCACTGTACAATTGTCAAATTCTTCTCACAGAGTCATTTCTGTCAGCTGCTTATATATTTGGATATCATTTTTTTCCATCATCAAACTTAGAAAATAATGCTTCCTTGAAACTGATCTTTTTGCTGTTTTGTTGTTGTTTATTTTTAATTTAAGTGTGCATATATTTAGCACCAGGCCTGATTTCCTGAGTAAAAGATAAAAAAGTACAGCTAAACATGTGTGTGATTGAATGTATTTACCACCAGACATTCCTGTATCTGTATCTCTTAATATATCCTCATAGAGCTGCTTCATTTTCTTATGAAAACAGTTAAGTATTGGGTCAGTTTACAAAAGAGAAGTTGAATCTACAGCACAGCAGACATTAGACCAGCTTGAGAGATGTCTTTTCCCATAAGAACACAGAATACTAAAACTTATTCAGAACTAAATGTAGGACATCCTAAGCTTCCTCTTCTTTTCCCAAAAATGTTTTTTTCCCCCGATACATCCTCTTTAGCTTCTGACCCCATGCAGTTCAGGGACTTTCTGAACCAGACAAAGCACCCAGATCACTGTGTTTGATCAGATACCTACTTTCAAATACTCTGCTCTGAGGGTATTCGTTTGGGAATGGTACACAGAGACTTGAAGCTGTGTTTCTTACATCCCACTCTCCTGCCTGAAGACAAAAGTGCAAACTGCTCTGTGTGAGCCTTTTCCCATCCCTCTGTATTTAAACAAAAGATATCAGTTTTATTTTAAATGAAAGATAAAAAAACCTTTGAAATTTGGAAATGTTTTATGTGATAAAAAAATATGTCTAACTAACCTTTGCACCTCACAGCTTCGTGAATATTAATCTATTAATTTTCCCCAAATCCTTGTGGCACAGCAAGTAATTGGAATTTCTACAGATTGCTAAAAATATTGACAACATTTGAACTAATTTTCTGTTTTTTAAAGTGAGGAAAGGAGGCCTTCAGTGATTAGGGTGAAAGAAAATGAGGTTTTGAGCACACCTAATTTTTTAAACTATGCACCACTCCATTAAATTTTATGTTCTCAAGATAAATGCCCCATTTACTTTAGAGATAACTGAAAATGTCAGCATGTCTACTAATCTAACTGCTGACTTTGAAATGGTGCACTTTGAAATAAGTGACCCCCTAATGATCACCTACAGAAAGTCTGAAGTGCTGAGGGTGGTATTAAGAGAAGCCATTAGACGCTAGCAAAGACAGGGACAGAGGGCAAAGTGATTTGGCACCTTTAAGTACTCTTCCTGTGAAGCCACTTACTTAACAGAGGCCATCTGCATTCACAACTTACCTTCCAACCTTCTCTACAAAATAAAAGCAGTTTTAAAAACTACAGGTCACTGTGCAAGCTTGAGTTCATTCCAGAAAACAATTTATCTTGTAGAGTGAAGACGGTAAAATTCCAGCAGAAAAAAAATCATGTACACAAGGAGCTAAATGAATATTGTCCTGAGAATTTCTTATTTTAGTGCTTTATATTGCAATTTAGTAATTTTATTAACTTAAAATACTGACTAAAGCTGGCAAGATATTTTGGTTTATTTTTTAAAGGAAACTGAAAATACAGAAGTGGAAAAATGTGTTCATCCAGATATTTAATTCACCAAAACAGATCATCACTATTGTTTCCTCTCTCTACCTAGCAAACCAGTATAAGATGTTTTCTCTTTCCTATCTTAGCTTCCAGCTGTAGTTTCATTATACATTGAAGTCTGCTTTCCCAGACTCCCTTTCTTTCTGTAGCTGGCTCCTTCCAAGGCATTCTGCCTTGACTTAGAATGCAAATCTCTGCTAGCAAAGAAAAGTCTCAGTTTGAGCCCACAAAATTGCAGCTAGTCCAATGACAGTAATTTAGTTATAGTGTAAAAGGAATCTGCAGGGAATTTGCTGCTAGAGTCTACAGGGATCTGGGTGAGTGTGTGTCACAGTGATTTTCTATGATTTACAGTTTTAGCACAGGAGCAAAAAATACATCTTTGATTTTGTTCTTGCAAAATGCTGAACAGCACTGGCTGATGTTTAAAGGAAAGCAGCCTGAGGGAGATGCCTAGCATTGATTTTTTGGTTTTTTGTAAATGGTAAGGCAAAGGAGTCAGCATTAATAACAAATACCAGCACCAGTTCATTGTAAGGCTCAAGGTTCATAATGGAATTGTTACATAATGATAAAACATATATAAGTCCACAAAATGAAGGAAAATCAGAAACTAAGTAGTCTAAAAATACTTCTATTTCTCCAACTACAGGCAGCCAAATCACTGTGACTGTAGTTATTACACATCAAAGGCACTAACCTTCACTTTTTCCCATTCCACCCTCTCAATTATATACCAGTGAATGCAAATATGTGCAGGAGAAACAATGTGGAAGACTAATTAGAAGGTAATGCCATCTTAGAAACAGTTACAATTACATACATCACATTTCTACCCTGCTATTTTAGTATTTCAAAATCCGTGTGCAGAAAAAAGTATAATAAATACAGGCCTAATTTTTTTTTACATGGCTCTTTTGAGTTCCCTTTGAAAATGTTACCCCTAGGCTCAGATTAACATCTTGTCAACAACTTACATGCTCATCCTTCGGGTCTGACTCTCCTTATTGCCATTGCTCTTCTGGTCAGCTGAGTTGAATAAGTTGCGAGAAGAGCTGGAAGGGAAGGCAGCACTCCCACTATTGCCAGCAGCATGAGCCCTGAAGGAGTCATCTGAAATACACAGGGGCAGCTTAGACAAAGAACTTTTTTGAAAACACCGCACAGAAAGTAAACAGAATAAGCTGTTTGTCCTGTGACAATAGTGGCTTATTTCCTATGGCACTAATCCCAAATTTTAATGGAATGGTTTCTACTTAATATTTCTTCAAGCATTTTTATTAAACAGTCCCACTAAATAACTGGAATACACATTTTCAAAGAAAATATTCATATATTTAATGTATGTAAAGAGTGTGATTTCTTAGGCCAAATTTTAGCTGCTTAAAATTTAGCTCTTTAATGTAATTTAATTGCCTAGTGGCTAATGGTAGTGAATTGAAAGACAGGTTTCTCTAGGAAGCCATTCATCTCAATCTTATCTTTAATCATCCAAACTCTTTAAAATTTAGTGTACAGAACTCCAAACAGTAGTTTCTCTCTCTTAATTCAGTAGAATTTTTACATAATATTCATTCTCCTCATGTAAAATAGGTGGGGAAAAACTCCAAACTCAACCTTTTTATGATACCTGAAATTCCAACCAGGACATGGCAAACTCAGTTTATTTTTACTATTTTTAAATGTAAATTAAAACAAATGTGTAGGAGAAAAAAAATCTGAAAAATACACTTACTAGACTAGCACTTAAATGCCCATATAAATTGGATACCTATTATTCTGTTTTCTTTAGGAGAATGATATCTTAGAGTATGCCTGCCTAATTGGGCCCTATTGGCAAAAAAAGTGAAGTAAAACACATTCTAGTAACCTACTTACCACTAAAGGATAACATACAACTCTTTCCCGTCCCTGGCACTGAAGATGTATATCCTGTAGCAGAACTTTTACTTTAAAAAACAAAGCAAAACAAAACCAAATTGGTTATTTCCAAAAGTGTTCCTCTCAATTATATCATCCTGCAGTTTAATAGTATTGGAGGTTATTTCTGAGTTTATATGAAGAAATTAAATGAGAAAGTTGTGCTGAAATGTCTTTAAGAAATGTAGGAAATTAGATTTAGCAATTCATATGGAAAATTACTTTTAATATATGATAAAAGGAGACATTTATTAACTTAAAAGGAATTCATAACCATTTCTAGGCCTCAGCATGCCTCAGATGTTTCTTCTTCAGTTAATCAATTAAACAGAAAGCTGAAAACATAAGTCACAACTCAGTGAGCACATCACAGCTTTCAGAGATCCATGAGCATTCATTTCATAAGAGCTGACTATTAGCAAACATTTGCCTAGGAGGTAAGCAATGAAGATTATAAAGATACTTAGGGCACTTGTCTATGTTGCTGTATTTTGGATGCAGTACTTGAGTACTGAAAGATTGGCTTCGAACCAGCTTGGATTTTTTTTCTTCTTTGCCTAAAATTATAAAGAACATTTTTTAATATGAATATTACATTTCCTCAATAATTAAAAAACACTTTAAAATATATTTTTCTGTCAATCTATGGTAAATGAAGGAACGAGATTATTTAATACTTCAATTTAAAAAAATAAATCTTAAGTCACTATTTATATATTACAGAGTGAAACAAAACTAAAAACCATAGAAAATACATTTAGTTCTATCTTTTCCTCTGTGCAGTAGGTGTAACTTGGGTCCAAAGATGTCAGCAGCAGTTTTACTGGGGTTTAATCTGATGATGTGAAATCAAAGTGTTTCAGTGAGTTTTTGAACTCTTCTTACCTGCTGATGTACCAGAAGAGCTTCCAGAAATAGAGAGATTGATACTTTTTGCCAACACTGACGATGTTTTACTGTCTCTACCTACAAAAAAACCAAAAAACAGTCCAGTAAAATCCCTTCCCTCTTAAAACTTAAATTTTTATAAAAGAGCAGACATATCAGTCCTGGAGCAAAGAGTAATACTATCTAATCCAGTGCTACTAGCACTTCAGAAATACCACAGACAAGTACTTACACTATATCCCAAAATGAAAAATAACAGAGAACTAAAACTGTAATGTATTTTATTAATAAAGCCAAAATAAATATATGTGTTATTATCTATTATACATAATATGAGGCCATTTTTCATAAAAAACTTCATTAATACATAGAAACAATTTTTATATCCAATTTCTAAATCTCTGTTTATTGTATATAAGAGTCTCTTTCCTGCTCCTTTCTCTACTACCTTTGTAGAAGAGTAAAGCATGCATAAACATGTACACAAATAAACAAACTTACGTTTCTTTTCAAACATTTTATCATTAATATTTGTAGATCTTCCTTCATTTTTCTGCTTCTCTTTTTCTAATTGTTCCTAAAAGAATGAATAATTTTCTTAGATATTACCCAGATAAAAGTAAATGTGTTTCCAAGTAACAGTTCATTTCTACTTTCCTGCTCTACAATTCCTCATGAATATCCAGAGAACCAATTAAGTAATACAGAAAGAAATCAGGGTACATATCTCATTTTAGAACCACAATCTGAAGAAAGCTCACATCTAGAACTTATAATTAAAATTATGCTTGGCTTTTGGCATTTTTTATATTCAAAAAGATACAGACATTGGCAGCTGGCAATGTAAAAATTTTCTGTAACACAGACACCCTGAAAACAGAACAGGCAACACTTTTATTTCATACAATTCAATGAAAATGTTTTTCTTAGATTTTAAGCTGTGTCACATATATTCAAACTTTATAAAGATCTAAAATTAACATCTACAGTTGATAAATCTTTATGACAAAATCAACTATGTAAAATTGTTCACGTTCATGGAATTTATTTGCCCTTCTGTAATACTACTCAGCCTAAAAATATATTCCATTTGATGAGTAGATATCACACCAGCTTCAAAAAACTATACAATATTAGCTAATATTCTATACCATTTTCACAATAAAAGTTAAGTGAACCCTAACTGCTCTAATCTATATTTTTCATGTCATTCTACTTACTACCCAGTCAAGAAAAGAAAGAGGTAATTAATTCAGGTCAGGGTTGCTGGAAAATAGTTCCTACAAAATCAGCTACTAAAATGAAGGAAACTTACTAACATATTCAGTACTAAAATCTTTTTTAAGTGGGTTGCATGGCTCTTCATATGTTTGGGACTGCAACATGTCCCAGTTCCCTGTGTCCCTCTCAGGTTCCCCAAAAGCATCACAGACAGTGCTAATGAGGCCTTTGTGATACAGAAGGGCTGCACATATTAGTGGCCTATACCATAAAAATTCAGGTGCTTTTCTAAACTGCAGCTGTAGAAACAGGGCAAAAATTGATATCATACAACACACAGGAGGCTCTTTTGCACCAGGCAAACACTTTCAGTACAAAAGCATTGACTGTATCTACCTGCAGACTGCCTGAGCCAAGTTCAAGACTTTGAGTTGAGTGTGTGTGTGCAGGTCTGAGAATCCAGCTGGCTCAGGACACTGAAGTGGCAGGAAATCTGTGGCTCAGGTATATTTGCTCATACTGACCTGCAATACCCATTGACATCAAAGTCGACCACAAAGGAGGAAACAAGGACATTTTTGGGACACTCCTGAATCTCTTCTGGTTCACTACAAAGAAGTTTATTTACTACAAGTCACAGGAACCATACTAACAATTTTAGGATCTTCTGAATCCTGTCAGCTGCTCAGCTTCTCCCACCTCAGGCTGGAGGGGAGGCAGAGACAGGAGGACTGCAGTGGTCTAATTTAGGCTTTGTGGAGATGAGATGAAGATATAAGCTGTGTGCTGAAGTGCCTACTGCACCTTTCGCTTTTCTCTCTTTCCTGGCTAATTGGAAAGCCTGTAACACAGAGCATTCTTTGGCTTCCTTAGGACAAAAGAAGTTACGAGATTAATTTCTTTGCCTAGGGAAGCTGTATGTGAACTCTGAGGTCTTTCATTGGTCAGTTTATCATGATATGCATGGTATTTCTCAAGAAACTCAAGTGTGCCTTTCTAATTGATACAGCAAAATTTAGGTAGTAAAGAAAAAAAATGTTACATGTTACTTTGAAGGACTTAACCCTATTATTAAGTATAAAATGAAACCACAGAGAGATAATAAACCTATTGAGTCTCTCCAAAATACAAATTTCCCCTACACCTTAAAATTACTGCCTCCTTAATATGGAGCTAGAAACTATTTTAAAATAATTACAGTGTACTGATAAAATATACCATTTCCAAAAGGAGATGTTCTTGCCTTTCTTTTTCTTGATCCAATAAATCATTTTCGTAAAATCTTTTCTGAAACTTCAAAATGAAATCAATAAAAACAAAAAGTCACTACACAAAAATGGAAACTAAGAGTAGCTGGTAAGTATTAAAGTTAATAAGTACTTACAGCATCTACAGAGATCTCCATTCTGTCCAATTCTAACACTGTCTACAAAGAAAATGAAACCATTATTTATTATTACTCTACAGAGTGTCATACCATGAAGTAAAGAATTGCCTTTTCTTCCTACATATTTAAAGCCTATGTTTTTATTTTTATGGCACAAATGCAGTTTAAAAGCATCAGAGAGTATTCTCAGAGCCCTGCTGAGACTCACAATGAATAGATTCACGGAATATCTGCATGGAAGTCAAAATACACTCAAGGAAGCACCACAGCAAGAATAGCTATAGCACAGGCATAGGAACCAGGACTGAAAAAAGCAACTCAGGAACCTGTGTCTAACTCAGAAGGTTCCACACAGGTGCTCACCCAGTCTCTCTCCGGCAGACTGGTCCTGTAAGGAAGCCACCTACTTGAGCTATTTCACTTCATGGTTTCTAAATTTGAGACTAAGCATGGACATTTTGAAAGATGCACTTTTTAAAATATTCGCATTAAAAAGACATTTGTAGCATTTCAAAATCCTGCAAATGCTTTGTCTGTATATTGAAAAATATCTAGTCTAACAAGATATCTCTGTCTCACAAACCTGATGAGTTCTACTAGAATCAACGTTCAATCTTTCTCTAGTCTTTTTATTTAATAAATGGTCATTGAGCCAAAATCCTGAATTTGATTCACTACAAAATAACTGCAATCTAAGTAACCAAGGAAACATTAACACTCCTGAAATTCACAGAACATACTATACTACATCATCTTTTAATTGTTCAAAATTACATAATAGAGAATGGAATTTTTTATCTCCTGTTCTTACATTGCGAAAATCCACAGAAAGCATAACTTTAGTCATCTTAGCTTTCAGTGATAAACCCAAGATTAAACACTGCTTAAAAAGAAAAATGCTTACTCTTTTCACAATAGTCAAGACATCTTTGTCTTTCTCTTGACACAGAAGTTTCCTTATACATAATTCCAGCTGCTGAAGTAAATGTTTATCAGTGGGAATCTTCAGAGTAGATTTGACTTTTGGCAATAAATAGCATAGCTTCATTCTACAAAAACAAACAAACAAACAAACAACCCAAATATTCACTTTTTGATGCAGATGCTTAATATATATTATTAATTCTCAATGTATAACAAGCTAGCATTTGACACAAAATAATTAGGTGGTCTAATTTTTCAGAAGTGATTGTTACTTATGTGTTGATTCCAGACATACTGTTTTCAAAAAGTCTCCATAGATCATGAATACAGACCATAAACATCTTTGGTTTGTCTGGGTTTCTTTTTAAATCTAGAAAAATAAGGAGACCTCTGGATTTTCCAAGTGATATGCACACCTAACTTTATCAGTTACCTACTGCCCTGCTTCTGGGATTTTCTAGCACCATTCCCACACTCCCCTGCATCTTTTGTACTGGTCATTCTGAAGGCTCTTTATGTTTTCACTCAAGTTCCATTATTTAAGCAAAATATAAAACTTTTAACAGTATTTCTTAATATATTATTTATAGCTTTTTTTCCTGTACACTGGTACATATTCTACATACCTGACATTTGCCACTGGGTCATGGGTAAGTTCAAGCACAGGTAAAAAGAAGTATTTACAGAAGAATGATTTTGAAAACAGTTCCATAATGAATTCACAAGTATCTAAAAAACGAAGTCTGTTCCAGTAACTTTTTCCTTGGCCCAGTTCTGAAAAAAAAAAAAATTTGCATATATTATCTGTCAAATTTTCAATGTCAGACAGAAAACATTTCACAGGCTGACCTTTGACTTAAAAGATGATAATCACAGGCATCAAAAGACATATTCTCAGCCTATCTCAATTCTTTCTTTTAGTAAAAAACTAACATTCTAAATTCAATCAATTCTGTCAGTGAACACTTGAAAAAGCAAAAGAACAAGGGAACTAGCTACAGTGTTAACAAAGTCCTGTATGCCTTTCAAACCATGTCACAGGAATATCAAAATTACTGTGTGAACATCAAGGAATGTTAATGAGGATTGTTAAGACTCCTAAGCTATCTTTAAAACACACAGCATACACCAAAACATCAAATATAGGTGACTGATTAATAAATTAATTTCTGAGACTTATTATGCTGAAGTCTCTAGAGAATTTTACTTCTACAGCAGAACTCTGTTTTTTATATTGCTGCACCAACAACTTAGTAATTTTGGCTAAAAGAAGTAGGGCTGGAAAGGTCTTGGCATATTATCAGTTTCTGCATTGCCTCTTCCTCAAGCCCTTTCTATAAACTTATATAAGCTCCAGCTCTATTCCTCGCACATGCACAGTACATTTTGCTGGTGATAATATGAGCAACTGAATGTTTTCTAAGCATAGGCCCTCCGATGATGGAAGGAAATTACACTGAATAAATGTAACTGTAAACAGATCTTCAGCCAAAACTAGCTTTCATTTCCCAGTAATGGAGGAAAGATCATCTCTTACGTTCGATCAGTTTCTGAATAACCTCGTGTCTCTGTTCCTGTTTGCGATTGTAGCGCAAATAAACGCACAGAGTCCGAGCTGCTGCTTTCTGCACTGGCAGCACATTCTTGAAAGAAATAAAGGAAACACAGTTAAATGTATCTGCAAGAGTATGACTAAAAACTTCTAGAGAATTAGAAAAAAAATAGCTAAAAAGTAGACTAACTTTATAAATTTTTAAATAGATGTCATAATGCAAGACAGAATTAGGAAGTTTGGCCTATTCATGAAACACCTGCTTTTTTATTCCTTCTGCCCAGTTTGTAGATTTAACTATTTCATAAGCACCTTAAAATATTCCATGTCTGCAAGGCACCTTCTGTATTGCAGATGTTAGAAATAAAATTCACATCATCTTCTTTTACAACAGTTTTATTCTTCAATTAACTCAGTAAAATTTCAGACTAGTAGCTCTAAATGTAAATTTACTTTAGAAATGCAGAGTTCTTTCATAAAGAACAAACCAAGGTATGGAATCGGGAAAAAGAAGGCATATTTCAGAGGAAAAGGTTTTGATTTAACTAGAAACAAACTGATGATGAGCACAAGGAAATGAAGAAGTCTTGGGGAGGAGGAAAACTGTCAATCCAAATTTTGCTCCTCAAATGGGGGCAAGTTTTCAGCAAAAAATCTCATAGAAATAATGACAGGGCTTGATATACCATATGAAAAGGATAGGAATTTAATATAACACAGGAAGAACTACACATAGCAAATATCCAGTGGTCTAACTTGCATTAACAAATCAAAACAAATGAGAAAGCGACAGGTGGGCTCACATTTGTCAAAATGATTGTCAACATCCTGTGAAGAAAACGGTAATAGATCTGATCGCTTGATATGATATGAGGGAGACAAGCATATTTTTGCAGTAACTTCTCGTGTGTTCTCCATTTTAAAGAAGTCGCTGCTCTCTGTTCTGCTGTCGTTAATGCAGGAATCAAGTCAGGAATAGAGAGTAACTAGAAACAGAAAGATAAACAATAATTTTACATTTTCAAGCTGTGTGTCTTGTCACTATACTTAAAAAGAAAATCACAACAATAGAAGAAGGGAAGACTAATACAAAAGGTATTTTAGTACCTAGCTAAATACACTTTCATCTCTAATCCCTTCTCCTGACAAAGGAAAACTAAACACCGTTCTCTTTGGAACACACTTTTACAGATATTAAAACCATTACGCCAACTCTCCTCAGCATTCTCTTCCTCAAACCAAATGAATCCCAATTCTCTTTTATCCTCTTAATCTTTGCAGTTATTGTTCTCAATCCCCTAATTAGTTCTAGTAGGAATTAATTTTAGTAGGAATTGTACACCTTTTCTCAGTAGAAGGCAAAGAATTTTTAGTAGCCAAGCTAAATTCCCTCTAATATTAGGAAAAATTAAACAAACTGCCACACCTGACACTGCATTTGCTATATGTTATATATATTTACAGCTGTAAACAACTGACAAATTCAAATTTTTAAATTACACTGTCAACTTCTTCACGTACAAGAGAATTAATTTCTTCAGTTCTTATACTACTGCAATATCTCAATTAATCATACATTTAGGAAGTATTCTCAAAACCAGCATCCTTTCTGTTCCATCTTAGAGGTGAGGAGTCAGGGAATAAACCATCATCCAGAGACACATACAATTAAATTAGAAAAGATGGGAGCTGAGTACAGATCTCTTAATTCAGTGTCTTCACTTCAGGAAATAGATTTCCTTCTAGCAGAAGCCTGAAAATGGCACCCATGAGCAACTGATACATCAATATGAAAAAATTTAAAACAGGTATTAGCTATTGATCCCTTAACACAAAACCAAGTTTTGTTTTCACTTAACTGTGGTTAATTAGAAAAAGAACATGTATAAACTGTTCATTTTCATATTAACTCTAATCTTTCCAAATTTTTTTAATGTTAAAGCTTATAATGTCAACAATAAAAAAAAATTGAAACTTTGTATCTCTTCAAAGCAGAAACTAAACATGAAAGCCTCTTCCTACAAAATTTGTCTGAAATTTCTTACTACCCTCATTTAGGAAAGAAAATTTGAAAAACCCCATGAGAATACCCACCTTGCTTTCTGATCCATTGTTTTCTCCTCTATTAGTCATTAGTTCAAGGATTTCAGGAAGGTGACCTACTAGGGCATCTAACACCTATTTAAAGAAAGGCTGCATGAAAGAGGTCTGTAAATTAACTCCGTTTTTAACTCTCACCAACATATCCCTGCTGACACCTTTCAAGTTACTGCTCTCTCATATTGAAAGGAAAATGGAGATTAATTGCATTGATTAGTTGCATTAATGACTGATATTTTAATGCAGTAAGTAATATAAGCATTACAGGTCTCAGTTTTTATGTATGTGATCAGACAAGTTTTCTAACTGGAGTAGTCTAACTTGCTACCAGAGAAACCAGTATCAGAGGAAATGGTGGGGTTTTTTTCTTGAACATGTATCTTTTTTACATCCTAAAAAGTCTTACTGTGCTAACTGCAATATAACTGATCCATGTTCTATGCAAGTTACCATGGGCCAAAACTCTTTCTGAATATTTTGATCTTCTAACCATACACAACTTCTTAATCTCCTCCTCAACTGGACAATAAAAATGAAACAAAGCAAAAGACCTTGAATGCTCTCAACTATTATTTTAATATAGTACCAAACCCAAAGCTTTTTAGAGTTTGCAAGGTAATAAATAATATAGCAATTAAAACTAGTTAGAATTACTATTTTTAAAAGCTAATAAATTTAGTGTGGGTTTACTAAATTCAAACACCTTCCTATGTTCCTCCTTTTTATTCACAGAAGGCTGGCGTCTTTATGCAGAGTCTGTGCAACAGAAGCAAAAAGCTGTTAATAATTTCAAATTGTTACTCTACTTTGGTAGTGAAGAGTTATTAAACATGAAGATTATCTGCCTCAATGTAGCAAGCAAAAAAGTTCCAATTAAAGTGTGTTACCTCCAGTGACTCATCCTGTAATAGCGTAACCAGTTCTTTATGTATTGTATACACATCAGAATTTAAAAGCTTAGCAACCTAGAAAATGACAGAAAGATAGCAAGGTGAAACATTCTTTAGTTCTATGGCTCAACACTGCTTTCTTACTTTACAGCAAGCATGAAGAGACACAGAAAAAAGTGTTTAATATCAGCTTCCTAAAGTTGTGTACTTTCCCATGGATCACATTAAAAACAAGCTTATATAAAGACCATGAGACAAGAAACAGGTCTATTATCTAACTATGAAACCTGCTTTTGAAATTAACTCTATTTCACATTTAACAAGAAATTTTTAGGCTGCACTGCAAGGCTAGAAATTTCCTTGAGGAATATTCAAATGCTGTAAATTACGAGAGTTAAGAGTCAGCCTGCTGAATAACTTACAGAAGATGAAATGCAAAATTTTCTTATCCTGTGCTGGATTTTAAGTTTCCCCAACCTTCCACCTGAAGTTTCCACTCCTTACTCCTTTTGGTTTTTGACAGTGACTCATAAGACTCAGAGATTCATAAGTCTCATGCAAATTTTTAAAAAACACCAGCAGTCCATGCTATTAAAAAGCTTTTATAGCAAGCATAACACAAACTTGAGGAATGAGATTTTTTTTGCCCCAAGAAATATTTAGGTGATTTTTTTTTTAATGCTCCTTTAAGCCAAGTGAAAATAAGAGCTTACTTCCAATCAAGATGAAGCTTTAAGAAAATGGCTACAAGGACTTATATTTTTTGGAAAGTAATCCAGCTAGCAGGGAATGCTATAAATTACTCATTTTTGCCTGTCAGGTGGTTGCCTAGTTAAACTGTTAAAATTAAATCAAAAAGAACTAAATGTTCATTTAGAACAAGGTATAATTTTACAGGTTTTTTTTAAATGAGCTAAAATACTTTCCTTATATTCAGGCAGTACCTTAATAGTGCGATGCAGCTAAAACAAAATATTATGTAGAATTGATGCTAATTTTACAATTTCAACAATTATGCTGGACTATCATTAATTAGAACAAGATATCAACAGGTAATGAGAACTGAAAATCCATACATCTTTCTTACAATGGTGAAAATAAAGCCATTTTCCCCTTTATTGTTCATTTAAGGTTTTCAGCAAACTGCTTAATTTACCGATTTCCCCAGCAAAAAAAATGGGATCAAAGCTAAGCTCAAAGACTGAAATACAAGAGTGTTATGAAACACATTTTAATTTCTGGAATTCACTCCATATAGTTAATAATACCTATGCATTTGTACATTTTTTCCATTGCTCCTTACAATCTGACCTAGCAGCAATCTCTTGTAGACAAATGTCACACAACTTAAATAAAATAATGTTTGTGTATATGGGCTATTACAGAGATTAGAAGGAACCGAATTCCCTTGAAAAACTAAATAATTTCAATACATTTTCTCATCTCTTTTTATTTTGGTTGAATGTAAGCTTAAAGACAACAACAAAATAAAATAAAACCATGTGAGCAGTAACAAAGAACCATTGTAGACTTACTTCAAAGAAACTAATGGCCATGGTATATCTGACAGGAACTTCAGGGTCATGACAAAGGCAGAAGAATATAGAATAAAGTTCTAAATGGAAGTTCTTTGGATCCACAAAAACAATCATGGCCTGTGGAAGGATAAAGTCCTTTTTAAACTATGCAGCTAAAGCATGACACTAGCAGAGACTTTCAGATGAACTTGAGAGGCAGCATGTTGTTATTTTACAGAGCAAGTGTGGAGGTTTTGTTGGCCTTTTTAAAACACCAGGCAAAATCCAGAGTTGAGAACTAAACTGAATTTATTTATTTTCCAGACATGCTGCAGGCTGTTTTTTGAAGATAAAGACTAAAACCATGAGATATAAAACTTCAGATTTATAAATACTGCTAATGTTTCTGTACTCTAGCAAAAACTGCAAATGTATACTTCAAAAACAAAGAATGTTTCAGCAAGCAGCAAAGCAAGAATCTGAATTTCATTATGATTGTGTTTGTACATACCTTGGTTTTGCTCAAATAAACCAACAGATGTCTACCTACATTTTTGCCTTTTTGATTGCCTTCAAAAGGCAGAAGAAAAAATAGCTGTCTACTGGCTCTTGGTGCAAACATGTTTTCATTGAATACAAATACAGAATGTCAAAATAAAAAGTAGATTTACAGAAATATGACTGGTGTATTTAAAGACCTCACATAAAATTGAAAAGACTTTCTGTACTCAGGCAGGAACATGACTAAAACATCAACCTGAGCATTCAGTTTCAATCTCCAACTCCCTAGAATGATGTGACACACAATGAATGTGGAAGTGTAGATTCAAGTGGGTTGAAACTGGGGACTCTCTTTCACAGACCTTTTCCCAAATCCTTTGTGCTAAGCATTTGGAAAAAATGTGCAGGAAAGAATAAGACCAGTAAACTCTCAGAACACCATTTCCTCAGTCCAAATTTGCCAACAGTTTTCTGAGGCTCTGCAAATAGTAGTATTTCCTGCTAACTCTTTTGCACAAGGTCACTAACTGAAAGTTTGCAGGAAAGAGCTAAAATCTAGCTAAGAATGAAAAACTTGGGAATAACTCCTCTATCACTTGTGTAGTCCTATTCAGTGAACTATATGTACAACACAAATTAATATTAAACCTTAAATTAATATTACTTACTGGGAAATTGTAAGCACAGTTCTTCCTCACTGAAATATACTTCTTTTCCTGTTCCAGAGTTTGCAGATGTAGTTGATTATCATTATGCCCATTTTCCTGCTGTAAACCCAGTGTGGAAAGCTTCTTATAAAATTCCAAAAACCGCAAGTGCTGTTCAGGAGTAAAAATGCCTCAAAAAAAGAAAAAAAAACCAAACAAAACAACAAACTTTCCTCATTACAAATGCTATTAATAATGTACCCAAACAAATCTCACTTTAAAATCTATCAAATATCTTGATTTTATCCCTCCTCTTCCTCCTACCCCCCTTGAATCTAGCAGAGTATAACAAGTACTCAGGACAAACTGGAATGTAATTAGCAAGAAGAATTTGAAAACTACAAGTACATTAGTAATAACAGAATAACCAAGAAAAGCTTCAATTTTATATTCCAGAGGACAGGGATGACCTATCATTGACTGGTATCAAGAACACTGAAATTCTTAAGAATTTTTCTTTTCAAATTCCACTAATATCATAAGGCTGAGTACAATTAATAACTCTGACAGAAATTCAAGCTTCAAGTAGAGAAACAACAGGTCAGTGGATCTTAGACAAGAGGTTTTCAAAATGTGCAGTCAGATGTGCTTCATTCCAGTACTCAAAGTACTAGTTGTTGAAATCTTAAATAACAGAATAGAAAAGGGCTAAAGTGGTACTTATATTTAATAGCTGGAGACGGAATGGACAAGCCATATAATTATGTAAATCAGGTTACTTTCACATGTTTGAAAGAATTGAAACAAACAAAAAAAAAGAAATCTACTACTAAATACCAACGTACACACACACACATATATCCCCCCAAAAAAAATAGCAATAGCCAACATGGCAAAAGGAAAACTTGTCAAACTGATTCAATTTCCTTCTAGTACGGAATAACAGGACCTGTGAAACAAAAGAGGCAATAATGATCATGTCTTTCACAACAAGGGAACAGGAATGATAGATTAAAAACTATAAAAGTGCTCCAAAACTGCTTGGAAAAACAACTAGGAGAAAACTACCCATATACTAGTGATAAGATAGGCAATGGTATAAAGTAAGTTCTATCCTAGTTGTGGTACTATTTGGTATTTTCATTCTGGATGCTACAGAAGAGACTTTGCTTATTCAGCATTCTGAAAGCATCAACCAAGGACAGAGACTGCTTATTCTTCAGAAAGACAGAGTTTAAAATGATCTTCAGTAACTGGACATATGGTCCTAAAACTTTTATACTCTTATTCCATTAGAATAGCAGTAAGGTACCACGCTTAGCCTGATCTGCATCACCTGCACAAGGCCAGGAAAGACTAGCTGCTAGATTTTTTTAAAAAGGCAATTTTTCATACTGAAAAATGTGAACAGCTATATATTTGGCAAGATGTGGGAAGCAATCCTTTCACTTCATTCAACTGCTCTAAGGCGTAACACTTTGAGAAAAATATGAACTTGTCAGATGGAGTTCAGAGGTGAAGAAAGATCATGAGTTAGTCATTCAACCTAGAGAAAAGAAGACTGGAAAAACATGATAAACACAGGATGGACTGTCCTAGCTCTCTGTCTCTGAAAATAACATTTTGACACTGTGGAACAGCCATTTCAAGTAATCAGCAGTGAAGCAATGGTCACTTTGATCATCTCTAACATAATCATTAAGGTTCATTTTAAAGAGCTGTAGGAAAGATCAAAGGTTTTAAGAGTCTAGGGGGAAATTATAATGTAAAGCCATGATTCTGTGCTCTTCCTCCACAGGTAATACATGGTGGGCAGAATTATCAAGGAAAGTTGTGCTGTGCTCAAGTGAAAATTCAAGCACAGATTTTGGGTATAAAAGTAATGGGCACAGATTTGGCCTCAGCTGCAGCTGGGAAATTCACATGGCATGTCCTTTCTCCCCTGAAATTCTTTAAGGGGCACACTCTGCACTGTGCCTTAAAAAGGAGATCAAGCACGGAAAAGAACAAAGTTAATATCATAATGTTTTCAGAGGTTTCTAGTTTCAAAAATTCTATCATCCAAATGACAAGCTCCAGAACACCCCAAAAAACCAGTCAAACCAATAAAGATGAAACACCATGTTTCCATCTTTGACCATGTCTAAACAAAACAAAACCAATAATAAACAATATGTAGATGGTCACTCTAAGAGGAAATTTCCAAAATCTAACTAACTACCATTTCATTCCCCCCCCCATTCCAAGGGGTTCAAATTCTCCAATCTTCCCTCATGCTTAAGATTTTAAAAAAGAAATTAAATCATACCATATAATCCATTACAGAGTTTCCCTAAATGAAAAGATAAGGAAACTAGGATAGATTCATCTGTTTTGAAGGATTTTTCACAGAACGATTTCACTAATGGGAGAACAGTTTGACTCCGATCATCTGAAAAACAAAAGAAATTTGTAGAGATAGCCATTTGTCAACATTTTAAAAAGAGCACAGACACTGAACTACTGTAATAAATGGATAAAAATTTCTTTTAACATTCTCAAGATTACTTCTGGCAGGCACCCACTGAAGGTTCAAAACCAGAGGTAGAGAGAATGATCCTAAATTTAGTTCCTTTCCTGTTATGTCCATTTTTTGTTTGTTAGTGAAAAGGCATCCCCAGTAAAGAATGAGGCAGAGAATAAATAAACAGCGACTACCTTCTCCATTCACTAAGAATATAGAGAGAGAAAGAATACTGCAGTACTCCTACAACAAGATTTCCTACAATAGTAGGAATACAGGGAGATCAAGACTGAACATGACTGTGACAGTAAATAGAAAAATCAGGATATTCTGTACGTTAATTTTTTAAACCTACTCAGAAGTGTTTCCACATCTTTTGGTATACAATAAATTCACAGAGAAACAAAATAATTCAGGACACAGGAAATAAATTAAATCATTTAGAAATTAAAGCCAAATCCAAACACTCTGTGTCCTTATAAAATAAATGAGCAAATGTTTGAAGAAATTTATGTCTTTGGACTTATTTTAAATAAAATCATTGTATTAAAATGTTTGAGTTTTAAAGGGATAATGACTTTTAATGGTAGATCAACTGCAAAATTCAGCAAATAATTGTGCCTGAACAAAGTTAGATTGGCCTGAAGAAATATTTTGATATTGTGGGAGAGACACTCTAGGATGTAATATTGGGTCATCTGCCTTCAGAAGTGTTCATTTTCTAGTTCAGCCATGAAAGCAAAACCCACGCAAACCCAACTTCTAGAAACATTCCTTAAAAATCTGTAAATAACCCTGATTGCTTTCTCTAAGCTTCTTACAGTATCTCAAAGCAGTAGTTACAGCAGGGGGTGGGGGAGGAGGAGTGAAGAGTGAGAGGTACAAAGAGAAGCACAAACTTGATAGCACCAATACAGAGGCTCAAGAACTAGAAAACTAACCTACTATCATAGTTACTGATATAAACACTCACTGCTAAAAAATCCATTTACAGTATTCTCTCCAAAGCTATCCTATATTTTTCTTTTCTTTATCCACACCTCTATATGGCTTAAATACGTATATTGTAGTTGTTCATCACCAAGTTGCTGTACAGTACATTTTTGTTGAGCTAACACCTTGTATTTGGTGTACTGATAGCACTACATTAATTAATTAAATACTAGCAACACAATAGTCCCATAATTTATGCAGTAATTTTACTCATTCTATTTAGGTGTATTATATTAGAAACTTGGAATATGATAACTGATTTCATGGACAACTAGCTCACCTCCCTTAAAACTTTCTACATATAAAGCACTGCAAGACATGAAATATATGGAAATACAAAGGACAAAGCAATGAACAAAATAAAATCAGAAATGTCTGAATAATGCAATCGGAACACAAAGGATTTAAATACAATTTTAAGATGCACTAGAGCACTAAGAATTGGGCTAGGAAGCCTAACTTGGGATCTTACCTGCATCAAACATATCAAGCAGGTTCACCAGGGTCTCAAAAGCTGCCAGGCGTACACTGCTGCCCTCATCTCTTGCCAGCTCCACCAACTCAGGAAGCACCACAGTTTTTGTTAGTTCTGTCCTGCAACGTGAAGCAAGCAGTCAAAAGAAAACTTACAATGAAACAATACTGCCACTGCAAAACAGAATTCTGCCTTGAAATACTCATTTAGATATTTTTTGGGTAGTCAAGAAGAAAAAACGGACCAAGTTCTAAGGAAATTAAAGTTCAATAAAAAACCTCCAGACAATCTCAGGACTTTTCTTCTTTGTCAACCAAGGAAACATGCAAACTTTATATGCAGAACTTCATCATTAAAAAATCATTCAAATTAGCTCAAAATAAATTAGAGAAAATGTAGACCAATAAAAAAAAAATCAAAGGATTCCAGCTATTTCACTGTATCACTAAGAAAATTCCTATGATCAAATATGCTCAATATGATGGTCCAAAGTCAAAATTTAATAAATATTAGCCATGTTGGATTGAAGTGTCTGGAAATTTTACAAATCAAAGATGAGCCTCCTGCTCAGAAAAAATGCCATTTCCCAACTAGTCTAAACACTGACTTTTGGCCTTAGTTTAAAGTAGTAAAAAAAGGGTTCTGCTTGTCCTTTTTTGCCTTGGTACGTACTGACCTGCTAACATACTGCTGATAGTTAACTCTGGGATGCTGAAATGAAAATGCTCAAAATATCCCTTCCAATCAGACTAAAGCAGTAACAGCTGCCCCTTTTGTAAGTCAATATAAACAATAATCCTTTCAAATGTTTATAAACAGCATCAAAATGATTTGCATCTTACAGAGTTTATTATACCTACAAGCAAATCAAGAGATGTTAACAGTGTTCTTCCAAGAAAATGATTAAATATTCAAATAAAGTTATGAGAAAATAACAGATCATTTAGTGGCAATAACACTAACTAGTAAAAATAAGTATTTGGACTGCTGTCACATTATACCTTCAATATTTACCTGAAAATTTGCTCATGTCTGTTTAGTTATTTTTTCATTTACCTACTACCTATTTATCCTCAACATGATACACTGGAATAGCTTCCATACTGAAAGCCCTCAATGTCCAATCTCATGAGATTAAATCATCCAAAGCACTGAGAAGGAATTAAGCAAAAGAGATAGAACAGTCTATGTGAATACATTAATGCTAAAAATAAAAGCTGGTGAGGAAAGAATCAAAGGAAAAATACACAGGAAAGATCAGTAATTGATAACAAAGTATTTAGCCCTATGAAACCCACTCTTCTAAGGTGGTGTAAATTACCAGTAAAGCTGTCATTTGCCACTGCATAATACCTATTATTTTTTTAAACTTTCAACTCCTAGTATAAGTGAAATTTAGAATAAGTGAAATTAAGTTCATTTTAAAGACACTAAACAGAATTTACAACACATCTGCACATTCCAAATTCATAACTGAGTATGCATGAATTCAGCAATTTTAAAAGGAGATTTTAGGCTGACATTTTAGAGAAATATTTTGCATTTTAGATCAGTCAGGCAAATTGCACTCACCCTATTCCTCGAGCTACATGTTCCAGCTGCCGACACATGCAAGCTCTAACTTCATATTCCACATCCTGGCACAGTGATTTTACCAATGGAAGCACCTCTCTTTTAACACTAAAAATGTGAACATTTTCTATTAGTATACAGAAAAAGAATATATAAAATCTATTGAGTAATGCTGAGCTTTACTCACATATTATCTGTTTAACCCATGTATTACTAATTTATCACACACAGTAAAGGATTTTTCTGATAATCAGCCATTAGAAAAGAATATTGTACACTGGATGCAAATATGTGGTATAAAGAAAGAGGAAAAAGAATATTTACTGTCATTATAATTTGCTCATATTCATCTATTATTTCTTATAAAAGAAATAATTTCTCTACAAAAATAGTAGGTAGGCTACTTTAGTAGGATGCTGTCCTCATTTAATAACTTCTAATCTTCAGTACAATTTCTGAACAGCCACTGAAACAATAAAAAGATTATATAAATGGAAATGCAAATCCCAATTAAATGTCTGTAATACCTCATCTTTGATTTGCAGGTATCACCCTAGACATAATTAGGAAGAAAGGAGAAATAGAATTTAAGATTAAAAGCTTGAATATTTCAATGCCTTCAGGCAAGTAGACCAAGTATCATTCTAAATCAATGGCAGATACAAAATAAAAATTTTGATTCTTATTTCAGTAAAAACATATTACAACTAGGCAGAATCAGTCATTGTGTTTCCTTTTACTGTTCAAGGTTCTGTCATAATTATTCATAAAATATTCCTATAAAAATCCTTATGTTATTGCAAAACTCAAGATAAATAATATGTAGACACTGACAAGCAAATTTTCAAGCCAGCTTCCACAGCCTCTATTCATTTCAGTGGAAATTAATTTACTTCTTACAGAAAAAATTTAGCCTCAAGTTTCAAAAATTGCACAGTCTTGGAAGTTTGGAATTTTAGAATACACTAAATTAGGGACTACATAAAAAGTACTTTTTAACTTGGAACACTGGAGGGAAGAAAAACTAATGTTCCATGACAAGGACAGGATATTAAAACAAACTAGGAATAACATCAAATACAAAGTTTTTAATTATAGCATAATTTTATGAAGAAAAACTGTGCCATTCTGCAGAAGAAAGTGAAGATATGCTTATACATTGCCTACTCCTGAGGATGGGTATGTCTTCTGGGCCTGTACCAAGAGCCCTTCTGAAAAGGGAATGAGAATGAGACCTGAATTTTACTCAGTCTGCCACATTCTAAACCTGAGGACCCAGCTCTGAACTGCACTCAAGAGCTCTCTACCAGAAGAACAAGATATCCCAGAAAATTCTGAGTTATCTTCCTAAAATGTAGTGGCTGTGCAGAAAAAGTGCTTACTGAAAAAAAAAAGTTTTTACTGAAATGTGGGGATTCCTGCTTCTGAAGAGCAAGGAATCATGTTGAAGAAACATCACAGAAGATGTGATTGTTATGGCTACCAATTAACACTACTATATTTCACAGAAGATTCCAAGTAATCCATAAAGTCACTTATTTCCATGAGACTGTAACATCAAATAAATAAATGCAACTGCTATTCTGACAGAGTCCTAAAGATTTGGAACATAAAGATTTGGGAACATTCTCAAAAAATACTACTCTACCATTTTCATTAAATTTTGCATGTTCAACAAGTATATATATATACATATATACATATATATACAGCAAATGAAGATTTAGATAGTTTCCTTTTGGGTGCTTCTAGCCCTTTTTTATTGAAGAAAAAAACCCAACATAACCTGAAGAAATTTATTCCTAAATGTCTTATCATATTGGCCTCTTCTTCTTTTCTGTTATGCTGAATTCTTACATTTTGGGGCAGATCAAAATCATTGTTAGAGTGGGCTTCCTCAACTAGACAGTTTCTGAGCATTTGGTGGCCTACAGTGGATTTCTGTTGTAATTCAAAGTCATGTTGTGCTGGATTGCCCAGATACCAAACACATTTGGGGAAGTGGTCCTGCTATCACAGGCCTGGGTAAGCTGACCAAGGAATGGAGCACACCAACTGCTTTGGGCAGATTTGCTTCCATCATTGCACTCTATTCCATCCAGGCTCCCAGACACTGAATCTAAGGGCTGGAAAATATCAGGGAATAGCAGCAGTTCCTCATATATCTACATTTTAGTTAGGGATAGGAAAAAAACCCATATCTACATGCTAGATCTGGTTACATAATAAAAAGTTAGGAATGGAATTACTCTTCCTATGACAAGAAACTCAAAGGAGATGAAGTTGTGTCTTGTGCCTGTAAGTTTGCAGAGAAATCCACTGTGTGACTTATTTTTTAGTAAGAAAAACAATATGGACGAATGGCCTGAAAATGGTATCCATTCAAATCTGTGAAAAAACATACAAACTCAAGTTATAAAATGATGAACATCAGCAAGTCTAAACATGCTAGTTAAATAATGAAAAGTATCTGTGAAAAAAAGTATTTCATTTTTGCAATTAAGTCTACTTTTCTTGTAGTAATTTGTGTCCACTAACAGAGAAATACTCGTTTACACTTTGGAATTAAAATATATTGACAGTCTACTTACATATGAGCTTCAAATTTGTTAGCTACTTTTCCCATGATTTTACAACTAACTAAGCGGGACTGAAGTGTTTGAGAAAGTTGTGCTTTGGAAACAAGTGGATTCAGTATCTACATGGAAAAAAAAGAAGAAATATGAGTGAAAAAAATTGTGAGCATCAAATAAATTATTCCTCTTCTTAAAAAAAAATCTATAAAAACATGTCCCAAATGTCATTAACCTTTTCACTGAATTAATCAGTACTAACAATAATGGCACCTATGCACATCAATAGTCAATTTTGTTTTAATTACATCTTTTAAATTACATTGTAATTAGATTTTGAAGGTGACTAGAATAATTTCTCTGTTTTTGTTCCAACCTTATTTTTTTACCCTTTATAAGTTGAATTTTTAAACAGTTCTGAATTTTACTCTTATTTTAATGGGATTTTTATACTACACAAAAAATTGTTTATTTAAATCTCCATATTGTTTTAAATTATAAACACAGTCAATATGTCTGTTGCAAAGCTTTTGAACTTAACAAAATACGAACACTTAGAAGTGAATAAATTAGCTGACTAAAGGGGACTGGCACTATAACTTAGTGACAGATTTTATTCTTTCTTTCTTGAGCTACACAGTGAAAAATGAAGAGTGTTTGCAGTGCATTAGAGTTTTGGTACACCAAGAGCTACTGGAATACACTAAGCAATGGACCTCTAGCATTCAGTTCCATTTAGCAGATATTGGAATTTTAGTCCAATAGTAAACAAAATGTAGTTTCTTCATGAAGACATAGAGTGAGATACTACCCTGTAAACCAAAACAGGATGCAGGAAAATGTGCTACTGAGAATACAAAGTGCAGTGGAAATGTTACAGTGGAGTGTAAATAAGTGTAAAGTAAACTTTATTTGCTGAAGAACACTACTTTTTTTAAGGTGACCTTCCTGTCTCGCCTTTTTGCCCATTTTTGCATACTCTTACAGTGTGTTCCACAACCACTACCATTTTCACAGGTATGGAAGTGCCACAAATCTGACTGAGGTGAATAAAACTTGCAGGGAAATACAATCTTACAATTTTAGTATTTTTTGTGATCATGAGAAATCAGTATTACCTCATGTCTGACAGTTTCTTTTGGTAAAGCTTCTATTACAGCAAGAAGAGTTTCTAACCATGCATTGCTGACACCTGTTTAAAAGATATGAATTATATGTGATGTCTTATATTGTACATACAACAACTAAATAAAAACATGTACCAGTTTTACAAAATTTGCTGTAACTTTTTACACACATCTTCAAGGAGCTATCATATTAACATTCAAGGCTTCAGAGTACCAAGTAGGACAGGTAAGAAGCAAGGTCTGACCCCATTTCTTTTCCTTTCCAATTCCTATATAAAATTAATAACTACTCAAATTGCTTTTTAAAGCTAATTTCCCTAATTTCATTCTTTTCTTACGCCCACTGAAACATTCTAGTTGCACAACAGTCCTTTTCTTTCCTTTGTATTCTAAAATTAGTGTCAAAGAAATTAAGGGAAAATAATCAACACAGAAGAAATGTCAACCATCCTCCCCCCATTTTCTCAGCCGCAAAATGTTGGTACTTCAGGAGAAGCTCAGACTCAGAAACAAGTTTGGGATTTAATCCTTCAGACAAAGTGAGAGGGGTTTTTCTGCTTCAATCAGAATTACATTCAAATATCAGTATGAAAGTGGTAATCATGCAAAAATCTTTCCATTCATGCAAGTCTAGATACAAAGTCCCAGTGACTGCACTCACTGTTGACACAGTATTGCAGGGTCACTAAGGAAACAGAACTTGTAGAGGTCATGAGCCATCAGAGTGGCTGTGCAGCCCTGACCTGCATCTCTGTGTTCCAGGTTCTGGAGAATGATGTGTAGGAAGGAGTGGGAGTACGTATGAATGGACACCGACTCCTCTTGCAGAACAGTCAGAAAAGAAACAGCAGCTGTTAACTGCATTTCCACTCCTGCAACATGCAGAACCTCCTGTACAATTACAAATTATAACAATTTAGAGAGTGAGGCAGAAATGTACTGAAAGAACATCCAAATTTTTACATTCACTTTTAGAATTAATATGCAACAACCAGGATAAACTACAAAATTTGCTGTAAAATTATTTTCTCTTAACAGCAATTTATTGCAGAGATTAAATCTTCTTATGATATATCATGAATCTTCTAAGAAAAAAAAAGTTACTTATAATATTCTTTGTGACTTTAAGTTTCATCAATGCAATGTGTGGATTCTTCTACTTTACAAAATGAGAGATAGAAACAGACCAGCCAACAACTGCACTCCTCTTGTTTATGCACATGAATTAAAAATAAGTATTTCATTCATTCATTCAGTAGGAGACACTAAAATAGCAGAAGACAATTTAAATTTCATCCCTTGACTAACAAGGAATGCAAATAAAAAGTACATATATATAGTCTTAAGAATAAAGCAAGATACACTAGAATATTTATCTAGCTAACTAAACATTTGTATTTCTGAGCTCTGACACACAAGAATGTCATGAATTAGGCTGTCTTTAAAATCATCCACTCAGAAGTTAAACAAAGTTAATATGTTGAAGTGAAATGAAATATCACTATTTTTTAAATTTAAAAACAGGTAATTTAAATTTTAAATATCAGATTTATGCACAGACCTTGCAGGATGCAATCTTTGACACAGCATTCATTATAAGTATTAGTAACTGTAAATATCTGTCAACTAAGTGAACATTCTATTTGTTTACTTTCCTAAGCATGTTTATTTCCTGAGAAAATAAAAAGTTCATTATTCTACTAGTAAAGCATTACACTCATTTTACAAATTACTCCAACTTCAGCAGGAGTCTAAATCCCATACTTCCTACTTAGCATTTTATATATGTGGTTTTGTTTCTTTTTTAAACTGCTTGATCTGAACAGTGTTTTCTCAGATCACTCACCAAAAATCAAAAATAAGCCAAAATTAACTGAAAATAAAAATAAGCCTGGATCAGATTAAAAAAATATATATTCATTTTGCAGCTAAGTGCATAGTTGCTAATGGATTGTACTCTTCACTGGGTTACAAACTGTCTGCATGGCCAGGTCCTCAGTGCTGGTGAATGGAATTACATCCAGTTGGCAGCCAGTCACAAGTGGGGATGCCCAGGGCTCAGTGCTGGGGCCAGTCCTGTTTAATCTCCTAATTAATATCAAGGCCAATGGTGTGAGGTTCAACAAAGGCAATCACTGGGTCCCACACCTGGGTCACACAAACCCCTGAGTGCTACAAGCTGGGGACAGAGTGGCTGGAGAGCGGCTTTCCTCACTCAAAGGGTGGTCAGGCACTGGAACTGGCTGCCAGGGATGTGGTGGAACCACTTCCACCATTCCTGGAAATGTTCAAAAGGCACCTGGATAGGGAATCAGGGACATGGTGAAAATAATGCTCCTGGGTAAACAACTGGACTTGATAATCTTAGGGGTTTTCCAGATTTAATGATTTTATGACTCTAAATATTGTGTGTCAGAGGAATTTTGCTGAGAAAATAGTTTGTAGAGAACATCTGAGAAATTACTATTTGACTTGGTATAAAACAAGTTCTCATTTTACAAATGTCAAACCATTTGTACATACAACTGTACAATTATTAGCTATTTCAAGGAGAACAATAACTTATCTCTCAAGACCTGTCCCAGTTAACAATGATGTTTCTTTCTCAAAGGATTCTCTGTGTCCTTGCTCGCACAAATGAAAAAAAGAAACAGCACTGTGCTGCTTTCCAACAAAGTATTTGCATTCAACACCCATGGAAACTGCCTTCTTCTTACTTCCACAGACTCTCTCCTTGTTCTACCACTGCTCTTACAGCCACAGCCAAGAAAGAGTAAGAACACCTACCAGTTTTGTATTTTGAATATGTTTGGGATCAGAATACACATCCATACTTTTCTGGGATTCTGGCCTAACACTTGTTCAAAAAACCATCCCCAGGAGAACCAAGAGAACTATCCACACACTGTAGATGCTAACACAGCAGTGTAGACCAGAAAATTATGGAGCAGTGCCAGGTTAACAGTTGGACTTGATGAACTTAAAGGTCTTTTCCAACCTAAATAATTCTGTGATCCTATGAATTCAGTTTTCCGTACCTATTTACTTTGTATGCAATACAAACAGGGTTACTTACCAACAAACAAAGTTTCCAAATAGTCTCCTCCACTGATCCACATAACTCTGGATAGTCATGTGTGAGAACACATTCTCTGGATGTGCCTCCTCATGGACCTCGGGAGACATTGAAATATAAATTTCTAGACTGCTTACACACCTGCCTGCACTGATGCTTACACTCAGAACTATACAGTTCTGCATTTGGAAAAACATGGGTCTCCTCTTTCCATTTTCATACAACCCAAGCTGAGTAACTTAAATTTACTTAATATAAATTTATTTATTTAGAAAATAATGTATTTTTCTATACATGGATACTCCACAAATTTTCACTCCAGACTAAAAAAGCTCTCCCTGTCTATCTTATTCAGACAAGCATTAAGTATTTAATGGAATTTAAGGGTATTAACATGTTCTTAACTATTCTAATGTCTACAAGTTAAACTCAGGCCTCAAAACTTAAAATTTAGAAAGCCTAGTTTATTCCATTAATTGGAAAACGGAAAATTCATCTCTACTTTAAATGCAGATTTTCTCCTGCAACAACAGAATTCTCTTGAAAGAATGCTGCAAGCAGAGACATAGTCAAATCATTTTAGTAATTCCATTGGCATGATAGAAATTTTAGACTAAAAGACTAAGAGACACAGAAATAATGGAGATTACAGAAACTGAAGGATATAATGAGAATGGACCTTAAAATTAATGTACAGTATAAGGAAGGATAAAAATCACCCCACCTTTTCTTAAACCATAAAATCAGCTACAGAAAAAAAAAGCTTTCAAGAGAAGGCTGATATATTAGGAAAATAAGTACTCTGAGAATTAATTTGGAATTAATGAGACAACACTGAATAAAGCTTGATATATACACAACAACAAGAATAATCATAGTTTGCTGCAATCACAGCATTTGGAAAAATCTTATTAGTCATTTGGATAGACACCTGCAATCTCCCTCCATCACTTTCGGTTGCAGAGCTCAAAGATGGAAAGCAGGAAAAACACTATTAACATCATTTGAAAAGAGCCATTTTGTGCACAAAGAGAAATGCTTTTAAGAACGTCTAAGCTTTGCCTAAATCCGCATTTCAATGACTTCCAAGGTTCATGAGGAGGTGCATGCAGAAATCCAGAGTGGGCTTCTCTATGCAGAAGAACACATACAAGGATGCAACTTCATTTAAACAGCAGCATTTTAAAAGAAAACTTCCTAATCTCATTCCTATATTAACATCTAAATTATATACTGTATGTTTGTTTAAATAGCATAACCAAAATACTGACATTTTATTCAATAATTACTTATGCATGTCACATACATTGGTGTATTGATTTTACTCATCTCAAATCTAAAACATGTTAAACATATAGTGTCTTTGACACAATTTTAACTAGATTTCACAAAACTATAAGCAATTTGCATACACCCATTTCTATACTTCTACAAGTAACCATTTTTATCAATTTTTCACAAATGAAATACAAATTTGCAATGTATTCAGACTGAACATTCCTTGTATTTATTTCTTTCTTCATCTGCTTTACCCTCAGCTCTAATAAAAACATTAATTTTCCTTTGGGTGTCTGCAAGTATGCTAAATAACTACACTGGTTTCCTTATGCAATTATATGGTAACAATACCTTCAAAGAAACAGCCCTCTGAAACTACTACACAATTCATTTTTCATGTGCCAATTTGATTTCACAAATGATTGCTCCCAAGCTAAAGAAGTAGAACCAAGTGCAGTAATTTAAATCAGTTTATTTCCCTGCAATGGCAGATTACATTTGCAAGACTCTGAGTGCAGTGGAGTTCAATTATGCTTTTACAGACTAAAAGTTTCCATTTAATGGTCAGGATTACTCCTCCAATAAAAACAAGGTTAAGAAAAAAGTAATAGGTCAAATTAATGATGTCAAACACTGTTTTGAAATTAAAAGTGCAGTGCACATGGTTACAACATCACTTTACTTCTACTACAGATAAACAATATTAGATACCATTGAAGGACTGGCCTTGTAAGAGCAATGGCACAGAAAGGAACTTAATTCATATACATTCCACAACACTTCAGTTTATAAAGCTTAAACTTTAAAGGAACTATTGGATTTAGACTGACCTCATTATATTTTACGTTTTTACCTCTGTCTGGAGCCCATTAACTTAGGTTTCATTTAATTTATCATCTATGAAGACATCCAGTTTTGTTTAAATGATACTGTAAGATGAAATCCACACTACGTTTCTCAATAATTTGCTCAAATATTGATTGCATTCATTATTAATGTTGTCTTCTTCATTTCAAATATTTCTATCTTCAGTTCCTACTGCTTCTTTCTTCCTATACTGTTTTCAGTTTAATGTCTTCAATATTATACAGGAAGACACTTTTACAAAGTAACTAAGTACAGCCTGATCAAATATCACACTGAGATCCAACTTCCACCGTACAAATACTTTCCTATTCATGTAAATGACCATATTTCCAAATATTTTCTTCATCCCTAAATAAAAAAAAACTTAAAACTAGAATCAAAATCTGTATTCCCATACTAGACTTTTTACTGAAGACACGCCAAGGCCAGCACTTCTCTACAGCCTGAAAAATAAAGGTAGAAATTCCCTAGTGTTTCTTATTCCTCCTTAATTTTAGGAAGAATTCTGCTCTCAAAGTAGAAAACCAGAGGAAAAAACTGGATTCAGTATGGTAAGCATAAAAAACCCAAACAAACTTTTCTTGAAGCCAGTAGGTTGGCTCAGAAAAACTACATTACATATGTCAGATTAATTGGTGGTTGTAACTGCAGATATTTGGTGTAAGTTGAAGGGTCACCAATTACTTTGCAACTTCATGTCATTCTTCTCAAAGTACTTTTACACTCATACATATTTCAACAAATGCCTATTGACCTGCATCTCATAGCGCAGAATGCAACCAGAAGTACTTTAATGTTTTCTAAATAATCTGTCAGTCTATTCCAGTCCTTAGTCCTGAAAAGAGCTATTTCTTGACCACTTGCTGAATCTAAATAATCAGATAAAAGTTGAAACCGCTCCTTTTAAGAACCAGAAGTCTCCTGAGATCAGGACAGGACATTTCAGGACATAACATGAAGTTGAGAGGTGATGTCTGATATTCACAGAATGCTTGAAGGCTGGAAGGGTCTTCTGGAAGGCATTTTGTCCAATCCCCCTGCTCAGACAGGGCCAGTTACAGCTGAGACATGCCCAGGCTGCCTTTGAACACCTCCAAGGAGGAAGACAACAACATCTCTAAGCAACTTGTGCCACTGCTCAGTCACCCTCCCAGTGAAGAAGTGATTCCTGATGCTCAGAAGAAGGCTCCTGTGTTTCTGTTTGTGCACATTGCAACAACAGTTGCAGTTCTGTCACTGGGTACCATTGCAAAGGCCCTCTCCAACCCTCTTCTTCTGCAGGGGTCCTAGGGGTTGTTAGCATTATTAAGTTTTGCGTTTGCATTTGTGATTTAGTTTGTTCTTATTTGGCCAAGGCTGCTCCTAAAACCACATCTTAAACGAACTTTTACTTTTCTTCTGGGTGCATATCTGGGACAGAGTGGAAATATGGAGACAGGTATCTTCTTCACAATCACATAATCATAGAATAGGTTGGGTTGGAAGGGACCTTTAGAATTGAGCTAGTCCACCCCCCTAGCAATGAGCAGGGACACCTTCCACTAGACCAGGCTGCTCAGTCCCATCCAGTTTGACCTTGAACATTTCCAGGAATGGGGCATCCATAACTTCTCTGAGCAATCTGTTCCAGTGCTTTACCATCCTCATGTCAAAGAATGTATTCCTTATATCTAGTCTGAATCTATCCTTATTTAATTTAACCCCATTGCCCCTTGTCATATCTCAAAAGGCACTGACAAAAAGTTTGTCCTCATCCTTTTATAAGACCTTCTGAAGAACTGAAAAGTCAAAATAAGATGTACCCAGAGCCTTCCCTTCTCCAGGTTAAACAACCCAAATATCCCTTATAAAAACACATCTCTATATAAAATTACTGTAAAACATTACATGGTCAGCATGCATTTATCACAACTAGCAGTGATTTACTACAAATGTGGAGGGCAGAACGTGAAATTGCACAGACAGCTAAAAGCAAACTATGCTCTTCTGGACAGCACCATGAAGATCTTAATGTTTGGATGAAAGGGGTTTCAGAACATCAGAATCAACCATTATGACTGGATAGTCCTCAACAAGAATTCTCAAAAAAGCTGTCAAAACACTGGTAAATCTTTTAGAACATTTAAATAATACTAATTCTGCTTTATTTTCCCTAACCTAACAATTTTTAAAAAACTATAATGCCTATTATACTTCATAAGTTCAGTGAATTAATGCAGGAGACCTATTGGACATACACCTCCTAAAGACTGAGTTTGCAATAAAAGTGGGATATTTTTTTTTCTTTGTTAAAATAATTAAACTGGCAGAAAAAGATACATTCAAACCTCAACACACAAAACTTACTCTGATTTTTGGTAAAACCCGACGAAGTGTTTCTGCAGGATTCTGTCGCATAAGGACTGGAAGATTTGCCACCACACTTGTTCCTTGGATATCCTGACCAGAACTTACAAAAACATAAACATACAATACATTACTCACTATGACGATTACAAGCTCACGGCTTTCATTAGAAAACAAAACAAAACCAAGAAGAACAAACCTACACTACTCAGGTTTTTCATGCAAGCAATGAGGCTTTTTTTTTTAAATAATATGTGGTAGAAGACCACATTTAAAAAAACAACCTATCAAGTTATTATATATCATTTTCTACATGGAATGTTTTAATTTTTAGTGTAGCTTTGCATAAAAATGTGAAACTTCTGAAAGTCTTTTCAAACCAGATGATCAAGGCAGTGGTTTCATGGAATCTTTTGCCTTATGGCAATACAAGGGATAAACCATAAGAAGGGGGTAAATAGAAGATATACATGAAAATAACACACAGGGTACAGCATTTTACCAGAAACCTACCATTATTTCCTTTTTGTAGGGAAAGCAGCCAGATGTATAGTCATATGCACGCAAACATGATTAAAAAAGGATGTAAAGAACTTGTTAAATGACAGATCTTGTACCTTTCTCCTCATTCTGTCTCTCTCAACGGTATCCCACAATTGAAAAAGGAAACAAACAAAAAAAAAAAAAAAAACAGGATGGGAAGGAAATGGTAGGCAGCAATGAAAAAAAGTACGAGGTACTCAAGTAGATCAACTCCCAGAATAGAATCAGAAAGCAAGAGGGTCTGGATGCCAAAATTAAAACTAAACATCAACACATCCTTTTCCTTTGGCAAGGCATGCATATCTTTGTGTTATCCAGCAGTAATGCAAAAAGCCAAGGTAAATTGGAGAAGATTTTTAATTTAAATTTTATTCATTTTGTATCAACATGGAAGAAACCCATGTTTCTTCCTGCTAACCCATGTTCTAACTGCTAAAAAATGCAAACAAAATGCTACTCTTATCCTTCAAAACGTAAAGAAAAGGGAAGCATTTCCCTTTAAACCAGAAATTCTTAGTATCTGGCCTACTGCCAATTAAGAAAGTGAAGCAGGAGGCATTTCAACACCTACACAGTCTGTAATTTTCCAACTGCAGAAGATTTCTATTTCTACCAAATGAGCTGCACCATAGATTTTCTTTAACTATTAAAAACTCCAGAATTATAGTGAATTATTGCTAAATGCTCAGCTGTACACATTTTGTACTAATAAACAAATTAAAATAAATCCTGTATCTTTTCTTCAGAGTCACAATAAGCTCAGTGTTTTGAAGGCACTATTCCTTTATTAACAATGCTAACTATAGAAGAACACAACAGAGCCCTATACTTAGAAGCAATTTAGCTCAACCTCTTTTGTGCTAGCAAAATCCACATACCATTTAAATATAAAACTTCAGGACTCATCTTCTGAGTTCATCCTACAGGAGATCCCAGTGACTTAGCAATGATGGGAATCCTCATGCAGGAAAGGAAGCTCTCAGGCCCCAATGCTCCTGTCCAAATACTTCCTTCCTCTACAACAGCAGCTGCTTGCTGCTGGCCAGTGGTACCAGACCTGGTCTAACTGTAAGACCCCTTGTAAAGCACTTTTCAAACACTTCTCAAGCACAAGCATAGCACTAAGCCTTCTCCTTCTAGCCCCTGCATTTGCTTTTACTTATTTCTTTTACCATCAAAAAATGAAGTCCACATAATAATTGTGATGTCTTGTGACTGAAGCAAATCCTCCTAGAAACCATTTACAAACATTTGAAGGACAGAAACATGCCTGCCAGCAGTCAGCCTGGATTTGTGAAGGGGAAATCAATCCTGACCAGCCAACTTGACAACATGTGACTGGCTGAGAATGTGGAAGTTGTTTAACTTATTTTAGCAAGGCTGCAGACATTGTCTCTCATCATAAACCCCCTAGATAAACTGATGAAGTACAAGCTGGACAAATGGAAAGTGATGTGGACTGAAAACTGAGTGAACTATTGAGCCCAAAGGGCTGTGATTAGTGGCAAGGGAGCCATCCACAGGTGGTTTACCTCATGGTTTACGTTACTGGGGGCAATAAAGTTTTCCTTAATGACATGGGTGAGGGGACAGTGTGCACCCTCAGTACGCAGATGACACAAAACCAGGAGGAGATGTTGACAGACCAGAAGACTCTGCAGACTCAACAAACTGGAGAAACAAACCAACAGGGATCTTATGGAGTCCAGCAGCAGGAAATGCAAGTTTTGTAGCTGTGGCAGAACACTCCCATGCACCAGGAGAGGCTGGGGCAAGCCAACTGGGAAACAGCCTGGCAGGAAAAGACCTGGAGGTCCCAGTGGACACAAAACTGACCTGGAGGGAAAACCAGCTGACAGCACCCTGGGCTGCACTCAAAAGCATCTCCAGCAGCTCAAGGAACATGATTATTCTTCTCTATTCAACACAAGAATCTCAGGCAGGGGGTCGCGAGTTCATCGCAATATTTGTGCAGAAGTTTAGACAAAAGGGATTTTTAACCTTGAGAAGAGAAAGCTTGGGAGCCTTATTTGACATGTATAAACTCTAATGTGAGACAGTAAAGAAGACAGAGGCAGATTCTTACCAGCAGTGCCCAGTGATAGGATGCAAAACAACAGGAAAAAATTCAATACACAGGAAATTCCACTTAAACCTTAAAAAACCCACAAAATCTTCTGTGTCAGAGTATTCGAATATTGGAAAGAGTTGCCCACACAAGTGGTGCAGTCTCCATCCATAGGACTCAAAATCCTGCATTCAAGACAAGACTCTGAATACATTGCCACTAATTGACACTACTTTGAGCAGGAAGATGATCTCCAGAGATCCCTTCCCACTATACTATGATTTTATTCAGGGTATGTGTGGCCAATTTTGCAAATTTTCATGAAACTCAAGGAAGACAATAAGATTTCTTATATTAATTTTTAAAGCATTATTAAAAACAGATTCTACAAGGTAAGAACAAATAAAATTTTCAAAGTCCCTGGGTAGTGAATTAGAAACATTTCTTTCTGGAAACGGATGCATGACTACAACTCCTTCTGCAGCATGAAGAATGAAGATTAGTCACTGAATGTACTGCAAAACAATATTACCACAAAGGATTTTGAGAAAGAAAAGACAGATTTACATTTCTCTCTCCTTCATTCACATTAGCCACAAAACACGACGGCAGGAGCAGAATACAGTCCTGTTAAGAAGACTGAGGTACAATGTTTACCCAAGCTCTAACTGAAGCTCTGTTTGTGTAGAGGCTTTTCTTTCACACTGTGACTAACTGCAGCAGTTTGGCAAAAATGATTTGTTAAATAGCCATTGTTGAATCAACCACTCAAGTCTGTGCTCTGTGTAAACAGAAGTTCTGATGAGTGGCTGCAGGGAATTACAGTTTTACCTCCACATCCCTTAAGTGACATTATTTTCAGTGCAAGATTCTATAACATTTTATGTTGGTCCAAATCTGAATTTGTTGAAGACAGAAGTAAAAATTTAGCAACTTCAATGAGAGAGGGATTAGAACACCACAATTAAAAAAAAATATTAAAGTATTCAGTAACTAACTGGGTATTAGGAAAATGAAATTCACAAACACTCAAACTTGAAAAAGAGTGTCCACAGTTGTGGGAATCTTTGGACACATTCATAACTCATCTGGACAAAGTCTGGAGCAATGTGAGCTAACATCAAATGGCATCAGACTTGGAAGCTGGCTCTGCTTTAACCAGGGCATTGGACCAAATGACTTCCAGTGGTCCCCAACCACCTAAACTATTCTGTGACTGGGATTCATAAATCCTAGACTTAATTTCCTATTTGTATAAAAGCTCAGTATCTGACAGGATTTAGCCTTTTCAGAATTATTCCATTTCAATTCTCCCCACAGGATTTCTGTTTTCCTATGCAATCTACAGTTGCCAAGGCAAATTAGAAATCCAGATAAGTATTTCTGTCAATAACATAAAAGTGTGTTGCTCATAAGACCTCCTTTGAGAATCATCTTTAGTTTATTGTGAAAAATCTACATGGTCTATATATTAAATAAGAAGAAACGAATAGTATTTTAGTACATATCTGAACTTACACCACTACATGTGAAACTTCTGCTATAATTAAAGTAAGAACTGAAACCCAAGATTTAGCTGCACAGTAGTTCTGTGTTCATAGCAACCTTGTTTACCAGGATAGGTTGGGTCAACTGAAGTCTCTTATTTTTGTTTCCTTGCTGAATATCTGTCAAAGAGAGAAATGAGAATTTCTAACTCACACAGATACCCTTTTCTGTTTCTGAACCAAACCAAATACCTTATAACGACACAATAATTTCTTTGTTCCTAATATCATCAGATCCATGAGTTTATACCTTAATTATTATGAGTAAACATTGAGCTTGTCTCCCTTCAATTTTAAGAAAAGTTTCAAGAATGTAAGTGCCTCAAAGGAACACATTTTTCCTCTAAAATATTACCTCAATATCAACATTACAATCTCCTAGAAGATAAATGTTTCTTCTTCCTTAGAGGACTTATAATACATATTGCATTTTATATGGTTTCTAGGAAGAATTTATTTTGGCATTTTTATTTTGAGTCTGAATGTAAAAAGTAAAGCCAGTCTTTTTACTTCAAGATCAAGGTAATGCCATTTGCCATTCCTAGGTGATATAGCAAAAATGAGCTATGAGCTGGTATTATCTTTCATTATGCCAGTCTTCATTCACTGACCCAGAACTTATAATTTTCACATTCAACCAGATTTGTCATGTTCACAGCATGCTTTATGTGCTATAAGAAGTCTTCTGAAAAAATACAAGGACTGTAATTTTTCTAAACTGAAAGTGGAAAAAAAAAATCACAGACGCTAACAGAATTCTAGAAGGGTAAATGACTTCTGTTGACCTAAATTTGTCTTATAGTCTAATTTAGACACAGGATATCTTTTCATTCTCCAGTCTTATTTTTTTTGTCAGTATACTTCATTCACACAGAAAGGAAAACTTTAAATTACCTAGTAGGTACTAAAATCTACTTAGAGTCTTCTTCAGTTTGTGGGTCTTACCTGTGTGGAGCATTATAAACACCAGATCCCAAAGCTTGCACTTTATTACCGTGTGTATTTCTATCATGCCCTCTCAGCCTTTCTGACTATAGCGTATTCCATCTTGAATCAATTCCATACTTCTTTTTTCATAGCAACTCTAATCTAACAGCCCTAGAAGATTATGAGAATTTTTTTTAAAAAAAGAAAGCTGTAGCTGTACGTTACAACCTCTCCTTTCTAAACTGACTCACAGGTCTAAAAAAATTGTTTATTTCTTCAGGATTTATTGACAGCTCTAACAGAATCTGCCACTTCACCTCAACCCTTGCAATGAGTCTCTTCAATCATTTAGAAACAAATTATGCCATGCTAAATCTACTTGCAATTCCTCTGCATGCTATTAAGAAAAGCACATTAAAGGTTAGGAAAGCAACTCTTAACTGGTTTCTGCCTATATCTGCTTGGCTTCATAAAAAAGTGCTTTCCGTATTTGCAAGAGTCGAAGACAATGGTAAAAGCCTGAATAAGCCTAGCCTTTTAGAATCAAAGTACAACTAAAACTTCTTAATAACCTTTCAAAAAATTCAAACTTTTTAGAATAGGCTTATAATCCCCATAACAAAAACCTAGTAACAGTAGAACACAGACAAATGGTAAACAAAACATACTTTGTACATGAGTTGATCAGCCTTCTTCAAAAGCACATGGACTGGATCAAAAGAAAATGCAAATATAAAAGAATCACAAAGATACTAAAAAAAACCTGAGTACAGAATGAAAGTACAGAGTATTAGTACAGTGACTGAATGAAAAGCCACAGGAAAATAAAAATAAAAAAGGGTAAAGAGAGGGCTTCAAGCTTTTGATCACAGCATTTTCCTCATATACAAGAAAACCATAACTAGGTATCTTAGATATACTTTATATAGATATCTATATATTGTAAGTAGATAGGCATTATATCTAGTAATACAAGCTAAGCTTATGTTCTAAATATATAAATATAGGAGTCAAAATGTGAGCATTGAAAAATATATCTAGAATTTTAGAAACAATTTGAAGTTTTAGCTGTAGAAGCAGCTTTATTCCCAGCCAAGGAAATCTGTGAGCTCAGAATGACTTTCAACAGTTCATATTAAATTTCTATCAAATTACTGCTGTAAGGGCCTGATGACTCAAAAGCAAAAAATAATTAGGAAATGAAGATGAGCAGTGAACTTACTTCATATAAGAGCTAGATTTTTGACAAGTTAGAAGTGGAAAGCTTTGCTGGTTCATATTCTATTCATTATTCAAGGAGTATACATAGCTTCAATACTCATACTTTCAAGTAATTTGGACTCCTATTTTCAAGTATACTCATATTTTCAAGTATATTGGACAGCTCCTTCAGACTGATGCAGTTCCATGCATCAGCAATACAGCTTCAAACAGCTGACTCCAGTGCTGCTTTCTCATGTATCAAAAGCAACCATAGATCGAAGTCAGCTTTCTGAGGCAAATACACAAATAGCTAAAAACTGCTTCAATTTCAAGCTGTTCCTGATTCGTATTTTAAAAAAAAGTGTTTTACTTGCTTTATGTTCACTTTGGAAAGTAGGATAAAATTTGGCTACTTAATTAAATAGAAGAGCTAGAGCCACGTCTCTCAAACAAACGTAACATTTGTTCCATTTTGGAGTGGACAATCAAACCAGGTAATACATTTAACGTAATAAATTGAAGTAGTGACACAAATCTTTCAAATTTCCAGCTGTCTGACAGAATAATTTCACTCAGTAGATAAAAATGAGCATTACATATACAGATAATTAATCCATATCTTCATTCTTTATAAAACCATTATCAGCACACCATCAGAATCCTCCTGCCTACCGGTGCTGGTTTGGCCTGGGGTACAGTTAATTTTCATTTTCTCTCCAGTGGCTGGTGCAGGGCTGTGGTTTGGACTTGTGCTGAAGACAGGGTAGATTATAAAGAGATGTTTTTATTATTGCTCAGCAGGGCTTACGCAGAGCCAAGGCCATTTCTGCTCCATGTTAGGGAGGAGACTGGAGGTGCATGGGAGACTGGGGGGAGACACAGCCAGAACAGAAGATCCAAACTGACCAAAGGGATATTCCAGACCATATGGCATCATGCTCAGTATATAAAGTGGGATGGAAAGGCGGAAGGAGGGGGTATTTAGAATGATGGTGTCTCACTTTCCAAGTCACTATTACACATGACAGGGCCATGCTCTCCTGGAGCTGGCTGAACACCTGCCTGCCTGTGGGAAGCAGTGAATTTGCTTTGCTTGTGTGCATGGCTTTTGCTTTCCCTAATAAATTGTTTTTATCTCAGCCCACAAGCTTTCCAGCTTTTACCCTTCTGATTCTCCCCTAGTGAGTGGCTGCGTGGGGCTTGGCAGCTGTCTGGGATTAATCCAAGACACTACTCAATTATGTTTAGGTAACTGTAGTAGTCCTAGTAACATTCCTTATCTTCAAAAACACTAAAATAATCTTAAATAGCCTTTTGCTACACTATTTTTTCCTCACACAGTCATATTAGCTTATTTCTAGTCATACAGTTATCCCAAAAAGAGTTTGACGTTCTGCAATGGAAAGAATAAACAAAAACATTTACCAGTAATTCCACCCACATTTACTAAAATTAGTCCAGAACCATCTTTGAAGAAAAGAATCTCTCTTTCCCTTGAATGCATATCAAATATGCTCAGCTGCATAGATCCTTCACAGCATATATTCAGTGTTAAGCACCAGAATTTCTGGCTTGTGTATTTACTATGTTGATATCAATATCATTCTATGGAAGAAAAAGTAACACAAAAGAAGAAAAATGTTTAAAAGTATTGATACAATACTATTTGCATGCCATTCCCCTGCCCTTCTCCCTATGGTTTGTTTGTTACTGAAAAAGAACTTTAACTGATCACTGAAAGGTTTAGAACAATACATTTTTAGGCTAAGTAGTATTAACACAATATATTATTTTCATGAACAATACTTTTGTTAGCTGTGTGAAGAGGCATCCATGCAAATGGATATTGACTGCCAGAATTTGCCATACACAGCCCACAGTGCTGACCTATCAATGTTATTCTAGTGCATAAAGAACTCCAAAGTTCTACACAACTTCCATTGGGCCAACATCATCTTTACAGATGTCACAAAAACCATCTCAGTTGGTTGGACTTCACTGCGCAGTCCCCTGAAAATAATGAGCTTAAGGCAAACTCTCAGTCACAGAGGGCAAAGAAAATGAAAGTGAGAAAGGGGAAGGAATAACATTTGGGGGAAAATACTCCCAACATCCTTTACCAAAAAGCAGGTAAAGTGAGTCATGAACATCTCAAATAACCTATCAAATACTAAACTCTAGTTAGAATCTTTTTCAGCTTATGGGTTTTACGGGTGTGGGACATTATACCCAACAGATCAAAAAGCTGCCACATTCCAACTGTTCATTTAAAAAGATCAAAACCACGTCCTTCATTTAATAAGGAAGATGAGACACTGAAGAAATTTTTACTTGATGCCCTCAGAATTTGCAATCAATATGCAAGATACAAAGATCTGTATATCAACTTTATTGATCTATCTACTCTCTAACACATCATTCTCAAATAGATGGGAAAGTTTAAGTGATGAAAGCACAAGTGTATTTATCCACAATAAGAGTTGATTTTTACATACAAGTATACATCTAATGATTTATTACAAACTTAAGGTGCAGGTATTTTCTTGCAATGCAGCAAGCATGCACAGTTCAAAAGAATTAACAAGTAACCCTTAAAATACACCTAAGTTTGCTTTACATGATGATAAAAACAAGAAGAAATAGGCATACTCTTGGGTTAAAACCTGTAGTAAATAAGCAGGTTAATTTTAAGTATCATTCTTTTCTCCATTGATTTAGTGACTATCAACTGCTGCAGTTGGAAAATAACAAAAATAAAATTGAATCTTGTTCTGAATCTAACTAACTATAGCCTAACTAACTTCTAGTTTCCCAATATGGCAGAGAAATAGGTGTTCTAGTCCTGAGCTTTGAAATGAAAGTACATAAAAGAGATTAACTGTTTATAACAGAAAAATTTTGGTGCGAACAGCAATCAGGCAATGACTCATGTTTTGCTATTTAATATGGACATAAATCCTCCCCCTCAAAAAGCTCAGTTACAATTTCAGCAGTGAAAATGGGATCTTTTCTGTTTCTCCATTTAAAGATAGGATTTTTATCTCCAAGCCTGCCCAACAATGTAAGCAATATTATCATACAAAAAAGTGTCTTAAAGCAGACACCTTTCACATTTCTCTTTTACATATGTTTATTCTGCTAGAAACAATACAATCAACCCCTACTTACAACAAAAATACAATTAGCATATTTAAAGCATTTTATTTCTGTCCTTAGTTGAGCCTTCTCAATATATGCTTGGTAACAGAAGTTACCAAGCAATTTCACTAAGGAGGAGGAAAAAAAAGCCAGTATATACACTTCAGAAAATCTGATTACAAGCTGGTGAGCTGCACTTCTCATGCAGCACAGACAAACAGTAAATCATCCCATTTTGTAGGCATAAACTACTGCAAGCAAAATGCAATGGTTTTATTGAGTGCAACGCCACTTCTGCTGCACAGCTCTGTTAATGTCAGTTGTGTTACCAAATGCTTTAATCTACCTGGAATCCAACTTTCCTGGTCAACTCCAACTGGTAGAAAAATGCTTTGGAATTAAACAAGCAGCTTTGAACAGGCTTTCTTTAATTGTAGCATAAACTGGGGGCTGCAGTGCTTAATGTTGTTCTTTGTTGTTCAACAATAGCCAGGGGGAGGCAGCAGGGGTGGGGAGAGAGAGAAGCAAATTGATACCTACCCAAATTAATTTACTGGTTTTACTTCAAAAAATGTTGAATTTTTACTAGAGGCATAATTGACAATTTGGACACAAAGCTACTTGGATAAACAAAAGTCCTCCAAGACTTTCTGTTTATACCTTTTCTCTTAGACTATCACATAAAACCCTGTGGAAGCTTATGCAATTTTATTTAAAGTTGCATTGCTTTGCCATTTAAAAAAACTAAAAAAAAATTATAACATTCTGATTTAAGATAGACTTGGGGAAGAAAAAAAATATTTTTCCCCTAACAATCAAATAGGAGATTTAACTTTAAAAACTTATGAGAAAAATGCCTTAGGAAAAAAATCTCATACTGATCCATTTCCAAAGTTAGAAGTATTTTCTTAAACCGAATGATTCTTGAAAAATGGATAAGGACAAGAAGAATGCATAAATTGCTTTTTCTTCCTATTAGAAAGAATGTAGGACTATGCTCTTTGAGACTGCAGCCTTTCTTCCCCACTATACATCATATTGACTTAGCAATGTGGGTCACCTTCATTTACAGAATGTTACAAACATTGTCAGTTTAAAAAAAAATATCTGAAGTCTTACAACAAACCTCTGCTACTATACTCAGCTTGGACTCACACACACTTAAAATGATGCAATTCCATTCATGCCAGTTCATCTATCCCTGCTTGCACACTGCCTACACCTGACTTTCTTATAGTAAATTCAAGAACAAGTAGAAGAACGTCAAAGTAGGAATTATATAGAAACACTGAGGCTAAATTTACACTGTAGCATGTTTCTGTAAACAAAGCAACTGCAATTTTGGAATTATGCAATGACTAAGAAGGACTGTCTATGTGTAGCCTGTTAGGAAAGGTAACATGTAAGGGATAGATGGGCAAGATGTTTCCAACAACAGTGAATGAGTTCAGCAAAGCAGAGCAATTACCCTTGGTCCTGCTCTGAATTGATACGACTGACAAGGAATGACTCAGCTGCACTGCACATGAGAGTTGTACACATTCTCTCAGCCCACAGTCACGTAACACAGAATAAACAAAACTGCTGCTAGAACAACTGCTACCAAGATACAGGGACATATCCCAAGCCTGGTATTTTTATTTCTTAACATTAACCCCTCACAGGGTAATGTTTTGCAAAGAGAAACATGCAGAAACATTTATCTGAATGTAAAAGAAGCTAAATAGAATAATTTAAATAAGAATACCTGCATCATGAGTCCATTCAAATAATAACACTGACATGAAACATCTGGTACCTTCTGCTCGTGTAAAAGTATCAGGCAGCAGCAAAAAAGCCTCAGACAGATGTATCCAGGAGATCTAGCAAAAGTTTTCAAGTGGTTCTTTGTCCCTTTCCTCATTCTGGTTAATTAACACTCTTACTCTAGAAAGACATTTTTCTTCCATATACAAGGGTGGATGGCCATAGGGAATTAGCATTCAAGGCAAAGATTCCATCTTGTCAAAGTTTGGTTTTCCAAGCCTGCAAAGGAAACTGTTACTGTTCAGACTGCAAAGACACATCTACAACCTGATCTAGGAAGGTAAAGATTCACTGGGGAGAAAGAGAGGAGAATCAAGATGTAAGAATGCCAGTGACACATCAATTCTCAAAGGGTAAATTTCAAGAAAAACTCAGTTATGAAAAATTTCCATCAATGTGCTTTTGTATTACTGGTGTTTTTTAAAAAAACCTTGCCTGAGGACATAACTGTCTTTGGCTAGAGATGCCAGTTTTGGCCTGTTTTTGAATCTGAATTGACCTTCTTATTCAGGCACAGAGTCCTATCATTGTGTATAATGAAAACAGTTGGTTCTTTAGCTGTAATATGAGTTTTACCAGACTATGTCAATAGAAGCCCTTGCTATAGAAATCACTTCAATTTCCTGTTCTGTTTATCCTCAAGAACTAAAGAAAACTTCTCTTATACAAAAAACTGCCCCTAAAAGATTGAATAAGATGTTCCTACCAATGCTGGAGAACTTCTCAATGAATAATGTAGACGTCTTTGAGTTGCTTAGTCTCAAGGACTGTCTACATTCCCATTCTGTTTCCACTAGGAAAAAACTTCTCTCTAAGTGATTAAATGATCCTGGTTTTGTTTCCTGTGACATAAAGCTTTGGGCTCCAAGGCTTGACAGAATCCAGGGTAACTCAGTGTTGGCATTTAGAGTACCAGCTGGTGGAACAAGGAAAAAAACATTAATATTACTAAAGTTAACTCTAAAAATAGCTAAATGAACTATTATACAAGTTTACCCCAGAGAGCAGGATTAATTTGAAATCTCAACAAAGCTATGTCTTGTCTTGTTCCTAATTCTTGTGTCACAGCATATCTGCAAAGGCACAGATACAGGCCCAAGACTGCAGTCCTAGTTCCTGAAGTCCTAAAATTACAATCAGAATTTCACCTCAGTAAAACAACTTCACATAAAGTTTACAGTGTAGAAATATGAACCAATATATAATGGAGTTCCATCTACCTTGCTTTGCAGAGATTCAGAAAAGCTTTTAAACAGCCTTGAATGCAAAAATACAGGGTGTACAAGCATATGAGCACTAAGAGCCACTCTCTGAAGAGTCTCAAGAGTACTCAGATGTTTTGGGACAGGTAGTTATGCATGCTACTAACCTGCTTTTAGGGAAAGAGCAGCTGAATCAGTACTAACTCCTGTCTCTTCTTTGTGCTAGCAACATATGGAATCAGAGTGCAGGGCCACGGAAGCATCACATCATGACATGTGAAGCGTTTCCAATGCCTACAATAAAGCAGTCCTCAAAACACTAGAAGGAATTTGCAAGAATGACATGCTCAGTAAACAAGCAATCAGTGGGATGTTCACATTTAGAGGATAGTGGTCACTCATCAATGATGAGTGGTGTCCCTGAGAGGTCCATACTGGGACCAGTGTCATTCAGTATCTTCACTAATGGTACAGACAACAGGACTGAGTGCTGCCTCAGCAAGACTGCCACCAACACCAAGCTGAGCTTTGCTACAACATCATGAAGTTTAACAAGACCAAGGGTAAGGTGCTACACTTGGGTCAGGGCAAACCCTGGTATCAACACAGGCCAGGGGATGAACAGATCAGAGCAGCCCTGCTGGGAAAGATTTGGGGGTGTTTGTGGGAGAGAGGCTGGATACGAGCTGGCTACACGCACTATGCAGCAGCCCAGAAAGTAAACTGTCTCCTGGGGTGCATCCAAAGCAGTGTGACCAGCAAGGCAACGTGACTCTGTACCCTGCTCAGAGGAGACCCAGCCTGGAGTGCAGGGTCAGGTTTCCTCAGCAGAGAAAGGACATCAGCGTTTTTGAAGAAGGGTAACAAAGACCTTGTCCAGAGGAGGGTCACAAAGACAACTAAAGGGACGGAGCACTTCTCCTGTGAGGAAAGGCTTAGAGAATTGGGGTTGTTCAGCCTGGAGAAGAGAGCAGCCTCTTAGAGAAGCCTTACAGTACCTAAAGGTGTCCTACAGGAAAGCTAAAAAAAGACTTCTTAAAAGGGCATGTAGCAATAGGACAAACAGAGATAACTTCAAACTGAGAGTAGGTTTAAATTGAGTATTAGGAAGAAATTTTTTACTGTGAGGGTGGAGGGGCACTGGAAGAGATTGCCCAGAGTTCCCAACTCTGGAAGCACCTACAGCCTTGTTGGATGGGGCCTGGAGCAAAGTGGCCTAGCTGAAGCTGTCTCTGCCCATGGCAGGGGGATGGAATTAAACGACCTTTGATCCCTTCTGACCCCAGCCATTCTGTATAAACTGACTAGAGATTTGTGTTTTGGTCACTAGGATACAACAGTCATTATTTTACATTGTACTATCATGTGAAAGCATATTCAGACTGGCCAAAAATGGACAGCTTGATCTACTCTTTGAAGAGTCTGTACCTTTGATGTATTCTAACACAAAATATTACACTTTCCCATCTACATCTTCATTTCCAGGACCTGACAAAAACTAGTCCAATATTATTATCTCTTGCCAAGGCAGGCAAATGATAAAATTTAAATTAGAATTATTGAGCAAGCATGAGGATAAAAGCTCCTTATGCACACAAAATGGTTTTTTGTAAACACTTGGCAATTTCTAAGGAAGGTGATATAAAGAAGAATTATGATATTTATACATTAATTATGTGACATCAAAAATGAACTGTGCAACTGTTAAACCTATTCATTAAATGCCAGTGCTCATCCAAACAAAAAGAAAAGAAACTCACTCTCCTGCTGGGCAACAGGCTATTTATGTATGGGATCCATCATTGTAGAAAGAAAGAAATACGGGAAATATTTTCCTGGATATTCCTATGTCAAACATTTCTAGGAGAGGATGATAAGGTTTTCCTAGGACAACAGAACAATTTTTAGAAGTTAAAAAAACCCACATATTTTTCAACTGTGTTTGATATTCAAAAATACATCTAGTTTCTCCTTATGTCATGAGCAAAGATGCTCTGAAACACAAATATAATTGACATCTCCAGAGAAGAATTTGACAACACATAAGGAAGAGCTACCTGGTCTCACACATCACAGCTCAGGCAGACTTCCAAATCTCACGCAGAGCTGATCTCCCTTTCATGACCCGGTGAACCATGCAAGGGTGGTGTAGGGTGTGTGCCTTTGACACTGTTTGCCACATCTTTCTCCTGGAGAAGCTGACAGCTACCACTCGGATGGGAGTGCTGTTGGGTGGGTTAAAAAGCGCTTGGAAGGCTGGATGCAGAGAGAGGAGTGAATGGTGCTGCACTCAGTTGGCAGATGATCACTAGTGGTGCTCCCCAAAGCTCAGTGTTGGCGACAGCCCTGTTTGACAACTTCATCAATGGTCTGGACAAGGGGATCAAGGGCACCCTCGGTCAGTTTGCAGATGACACCAAGTTTGGTGGGAATGTCAGTATGCTGGAGGGTAGGAAGGTTCTGCAGGGAGATCTGGACAAGCTGGATCCATGGGCTGAGGCCAGTGGTATGGGGTTCAACAAGTCCAAGGGTCAGGTTCTGCACTGGGCTCACAGCAACCCCACACAGCACTACAGGCTGGGGCAGGGTGGCTGCAAAGCTGCCTGGTGCAAAAGGACCTGGGACTGCAGGTTGACAGCAGCTGAACACGACCCAGCTGTGCCCAGGTGGTCAAGAAGGCCAATGCCATTCTGGCCTGTGCCAGCAATGGTGTGGCCAGCAGGACCAGGACAGGGATTGTCCCCCTGTACTCAGCACTGGTGAGGCCACACCTCAAATGCTGTGTTCAGCTCTGGGCCCCTCATGACAATAAAGACATTGAGGGGCTGGAGCATTGAGGGCAACAGAGCTGGGGAAGGGTCCAGAACACAAGACTTGTGAGGAGCAGCTGAGGGAGCTGGGGGTGTTTAGCCAGGAGAAGAGGATTACTCTTTTGTATTATTCTCCACACCCACCTGAAAGGAGTTTGGAGCCAGGTGGGGACCAGACTCTTCTCTCAGGCACCAAGTGGCAGGATGAAAGGAAATGGCCTCAAGCTGTGTCAGGGGATGTGCAAGTTGAAGATCAAGAAGAATTTTCCTTAGTTAAGGCTGCTCAGAGCAGCAGTGGATTCTCCATCTCTGGAATTGTTCAAAAATGACTGGGTATTATATATATATATATATATATATATTATATTATATATATTTATTATATATTATTATTTATTATATTTATTTATTATATTTATTATATTTATTATATTATATATTATATATTATATATTATATTTATATTTATATATTATATATATATAAACTTAGTGCTATAGTTTATTTGACATGGTGGTGTTTAGTCAAAGGTTGGACCCAATGACCTCAGAGGTCTTTTACAACTTTCATGATTCTTTAAGTCCATTTTATGTCAAAGGCCTTGTTATACAAACAACAGCTGATACTTTCTATCCTCTGCTCATTTCAACCAGTACTTCACAGATCCAAAGTATACATTCAAAATTAGAGTAACAAAAACTAAATCTGGTTTACTATTGGCAGCAGAGCCATGTATCAGCTGTGACTTCTTGTTTACATTCCCATTTATAGCAGCACGAGCAGTTGCATTTTGTTCCACACTTTGCTGGAACAAACCATCTGAATATTTTGTTAGAATTAAAATGTATTCCCTAATCTGACTGAGATTGCAGGGCTACAATAGCATCAGTGCTGGAACACAAAAGTTATCAGTACCATGCAGTCACATAATGAAAGGAGAGGTGAGCTTCTCTCTGATATCAGGAAAGCTTCTTCCAGCTTAACTTGACTGTGAAACCAGACACCAGGAAACCCTAACTTCATAAATACCATAAACCAGTCAAAGTTTCAGGCATTTCACCCCCTCCCAAGCATTGTTCCCATGCTGCTATTCAATTCCTTTGCGCTGGCACAGGGCTTCTTTAAAGTATACAAAGTCCTGGACCACACAATTGATCAGTTTAAAACTAACCATCATTTCCAGGATTTGCCTCAGGTCAAGTTCCCAGTGTGCTGTGCAGACAAAAGGGCAAACATAGTTCAAACACTAGAACAGGGAGAGGACTGGCATTGCCATCTTCCTGCACTGGAGCCTGAGAAAGAAACCTGAAATTTTTCTCTCTCCTTTTTTTTCAATGCTTCTCAATGCACTACAGTAACTCTGCTCTGTATATTCACAGCTGGCTCCTCAGCTGCAGTTTAAACTCAGCAAATATATGATTAACAGAAGTATTTGCACCAAGCTAAATTTAAATAAAGGTATGTGACTTAGCAACACTTTAGGAGTCTACAGGTGCACCTTTTACTTTAAGGTGAAAGACACAATATTATACTCATTAGTTTATTTCCATAACACATTTAAGATCAAACAAATTGTTCATCTGTCCAACTAAGTGAATCAGAATGGAACTTTTATAAAACTTAAGTTGCAATTTGAAAAATAAAGGATGGGGAAAATGAAAAAATACTTTTTACATTGATATTTACAGCTTGACAGGAGAGATGGAAGAACTATTTGCCAATATGCTGAGCATTACAGCTGGATCATTTAGCATACCATTAGAACCATAAACTGTATAACAGGAATAGAATGGCAAGTTTTCATGATTATGTAACACACCAAAAAAAAATCATAGTATGCAGAAAATCAGCTCCTAAAGTTACATGTAAATGAAAGTTTTCATTTAAAATCAAATTATTTTTAAGTGATTTGCCTGAACCTACAGAAAAATTAAATTTTCCAAAATTAACACCATCACTAAAAACCAGACCAAAAAAAAATCCACAAGCTTTTAAATAGTAGTGGCTTTGACATTCACAATCAACAACATATAATGCATTAAAAGATGTTTAGAATTTGAGAATGCTCTAGCTAATCAAGGATAGCTTGTACAATCAAGTACAATTAATTACCTTTTCTTCTTGTTGCTGTGGCCTTTTTAAGTCACCATAACTTTAGAGGCATTGAATTCTTTCCAGTCTAGACAGAGTATCTATTGTGTCTTCAAGAACTGTGTTAAATGTTTTAGAAAGGGATTGTGTTGCTTTCTACACTGATAGATAGGATCTCTCCAAAAACAATGGTTTTGTTCCTAAAAGGATGAATAATTCAATTTTCCATCTTGATAACTCATTATTACGTTATTTTGAGTAAGACACAAATGTCAAGGTCTGGAAGTTTTAAGACTAAGCAGGCACAAATGAAAAAAAAAAAAAAGTAGCTGAATACAAAATCAAAAATCATACAGTACACACAACAATGCAAAAGCCCTAGGGAAATCTATCAGAAAAGTCCTCAGAAAACAAACCACCCTGCAGTGCCTACGCCAGTAAGCATTCAGAACCAGATTCTCATCAGGCAAAGCATACTTTGGGCTGTATACCATAAGAGAGTGAGCTACAGTAAGACAAATCAATATAAGTAATAACACCAATCAAGCATCAGAAAACATGGAAAAACTAGTTACAGGCAAAAATTCACAGCAGGAATAAAAATAATTGTCCCCAAGCTGCTTATTGCCACTGTCCTGGTAGAGGTCACGATGCCCTGAGGTGGAATGCAAACTATTCAGTTGCTTCAATGTGTTCCAGCAGCTCCTCTTAATCTGCTGATGGTTTTATGATCAGCCATCAATCTTGACACTGACCCGGCTGAGACACACAGCTGTTCTGCTGTCTTTGTTCTTCTGCTGGGCCAGCATCATGCAAAGTACAGACAGAATACAACTCTTCAGTGGTTCCTGTTAGAGGCTCCAGAAACCACCAAACACACAAGCTGAAGTTCTAATACATAGATCTGAGACACTCAAATGCCTCTCCCTCCCTAAGTCCCTAAACCCATTTGGTTTCAATGAGAAGTTCATAAACATCCCTGACAGTCTGGTCTAAGGAAGCCCAGTTCATCTACCAGAATCAAGGTTAAATGAGATTAAAATAAATTACAGTCCACTTTGTTACCACATTCTTATTAAATTAGAACTTGCTCAGTCTAATTGCAGAATGTTACCTAATTAAAACTGAGTATTCTGGGCATCAGCGGTTTAAAGCAGAAATTCACTTACACTAATATGTACACTAAAGTCATATTAAAGTAACCCTAGCCACCAGGAGAGCTGCTACAGCCTCTCCTTTTGCTTGCAGAACTGTTTCTAAATCCACATGATGTAGTAAATCAAAGAGCTGATTTACCTGACAATTAATGCAACTAGAAATTATCAACTTTACCTAGATCTTCTTATCAATCTACCTCATTACACAGTTATCTGAAAAACAGTACTAGCAGAAAAGGGGAGACTGAAAGCAAAGACATTCACTAGCAATAATAATGAGAGAGAGACTACCTTTTCAGGATTATCAAAATTACAATTATCACTTTAGAATGTGAAACCAAATTATGATAGGCAACAGCAAAAAAAAAAAATGGAATGAAATTATGTCACTGTGGACCTGAGATCTCACATAAGATCAATCTATCAATGCACTCACCACACGTTAAAACATTTGTAGGTATATAATTACATCACACTTAAGAGAACACAATGAACCGAAATTTACAAAATCTGTGACCATACATCATGGCTAGACACAGACAAGACACTGTGGAAATACAAAATAATCATTAGATGGTCACAAATATACACTGGATGAGTAAAGCAATTAACTTTACAGTATCAAGTAAAAGTTCACACCAGAAACTGTATGGTACTACTGGCAAATAAGAAGCAAAGAACACAAGAAGTGAAAAGAGAAGAATAACTGATGAAACTCTGAAAGTTGGAACATTAATACCTTCTCATATATACAGTAAGCAAGAATCAAGTCACTGGGGAAAAAAAAGAAAATCTATCCTCTCCAACTTAGATCTCAATGTACCCATTTTCAGACTACTATAGTAAAAGAGTTCAGGAACAGAAATCTTCTAAAAACAAGTATCTAACAAACATACAACAACTCTGCATATAAGGAAATTGAAGCTCAAGAGTGGGAAGGAAAAGCTGGAGGCAGGTTTTAGATGGAAAGGATGTGAAAAGAGAAGAAACTAGTTGAGTTTTTTTGTTCAGAATGAAAGCCTTTAAAACATGAAGACTCTTTCTGAACTTTCCCGGAAAATCACTAGTAAACATTAGCTTTGCTGTAGCATACAAAGCTTTTACCCATTATTAATCAGCTCCATTGCACTGTACAAGCAACCCTGAAGATACTCACCTCAATAATTTAAAATCTTCAACTTGCAGATTAGGGTGCAAAAAGTAAATGACAATACAAAAACCATTATGACAAAAGTAGTATTCTGTTGTCACCTGTAGATATTTAAGATGAGAGATCTGCTTTGTATTATTGTTCTTGTATATTTTAATGCATGTGGAGATAACACAATCCTTTCCAAATGGGAAAAAACAGAGGTGTCCTTAACAATTTGTTTCAACCTCAGCAATGCGATTTCTATAGACAGATTTCAGAAAAGGCAGTGGCTTTTTTGCATAAGATCAAGGTTAGTCCTACATAAGGAACAACCTGAAGGACAGTGAATAATGCATTTGTGTGAGAAAATGAGGCCCAGAAAGAATGGACTGGCATTACTATCAAACCGCAATAGGCAGGTATATTGTATTAAAACAGATGAAAAATTCCTGACAAGCCAAAAGTACATACTCTTGTACATTATATAAAAGGTACTACTAGGTTACAGGCAGCTTTTCAACTCTGCTTTTACTCCACTCAGTACAAGGACAGCAACATGCTATTCAACAGCAACGGCTTCCACTGGATGACTGTATTAACATACATGCACAGTAAGGCCAGATTACAAAAGCCATATCAAGCAGAGCTGAAGGTTCCTTTCAGCAATGAGAACAATGCAGAGGGAAAAATTAACACTTCCTTAAAAGAAAAAGAATGTTATATCTCAAACAGCTGCTGGAGTAGAGAAAATCATATAAAGATGTCAGGAGAAGGTCAAGGCAAAGTTGAAAAGCAATTGGTAAGATGAAAGCTATGAATGCCATTTAAAAAGGCAATTATCTAGTTAAGACATATATGCTGGAAACATGGATTTTTAAGTGGAAAAGAAGCAAAGAAATTTGCTACACACTGGAAGAGAAAAAAATAATCTATGCTGGTTGTTGTGAGGTAAAACCCAGAATGGATACATATCCTTTCAGCGATATGTACCACATGCAAACACTTTCCTCTGAATTTCCCTGCAGTCAACAGACTGCTTTGATTACAGCAACTAAGAGCAAAGCAAGTTTTAAAAGCCTCTATTTAATAAATTTCAGTAGTCAGTATCAAAAGCAGTATCAGCAGTCAAAAATGATTACTTACAAATACTGCCATGCACCCCAAAAAGAGAAAACTTTATCACCAAGAATATCTACTCTAAATACTGAGCACAGGCTTAGACTAGAAAAGCACTTAAAATAGCAGAATAAGCAAACTGAGAGGGAGCTGCAGCTGGTTCTCCAATTACTAGGTATTGTTTAAAAATGCATATTCAACTCAAAATCCCCCCAAACATTTGTACTCTCAAAGATGACTTACACAGTAGTTGAAAGATCCATACTTTAAACTACCAAATTTAAGTTATTCAAATATCTGCAAATAAATATTTTCAGCAAAAAGGGGGAGGTAGGATGATGAAAACCAGAACAGAGGGAAGTATTAACACAGTATTTTCTACAGTTATTTCTAAGGACTATAGAAGTAATGTCTCAAGTTTTCTCTTCTGAAAGTCCAAACCCACACAAGAGGCTAGAGCAGCTCTGTTACCAGCCTGTGTTAACTGCCCATGAGTGAATATTTGCTTGGAGTGAGTATGAACTCCCTAAATTAGTGGTATTAATAACATTGACACTCAGGGAATCCTGCAAAATCAACTACAGGGGGAAAGATGATTAAGTACAACTCTGTGCTGGTGAGGAACATATTAAAAGATCAGAAATTCTTATACATGTACACAGACACCCCTTTATAGGGTGATTATTTTGTGAATTACAATACCTATTTTCATCTTGCCTATATGCTTAACATAAGTTGAAGGCAAAAGAACTACTAATAGACAGAAAATTAAAGGAGTGAAGAGTAAAACACTAAAAAAGCTGTATGTAAACACAATGGTCAGCAATGTTTCACAGCAACATTTTAGGAAATACCTGAGTAGATAAACAGCCCTTTCAATATCACTGAGTTCTTCATCAACTGTCAATCTTTCTATTTCTTCTGGTGTCTGTCAAGTGTGAAACAGAGATTATGAGTTTACAATGCCTGACTACTTCACTGTTTCAATCTTAAAACAACCTGTTTCTCCCCACACATACAGGGATAGCTTCATGAGTAATCTGAATTTATTCATGAACCTCCAGCCAACATTTCAAATTCAATCACATAAATCTTGCACCAGGAAAAGACGGAACGTCAGAGAAGTACAGTTTCAAGTCAGACACTATCACTATTAAACAAGTTGCATATAATTTAATCTAAAGACCCAAGCTAATCTATTTGTTCCCATCTTAATATTTTTATACTGAAAACATCAAATCCCTGCTATACAGAATTCGAGATTGTTTATTACAAAATGACTGAGAACAATGTTTCATATCGTGGTGCTGTTCAAATAAACAAACCCAAACAAACGCTAGAAAAACGGTCTATTCACTTATCTGTGCATAATTAAAACAGACCCAATTTAACATGGATTTTAAAGCACCGTTCTTTTTCGAGGTATATATACCTTCAGGCTCCTGCGTACTGGCCTCTCTATAATAGTTAGTTCCTGCAGGTCTTCTATGTATCCAAAAAGACTGCTATGACTAAAATCCATTTTGGAGAAGATTACTGGGCGCATGTAATAACTAAAGCCTTCGGCAGCCGTCGCTGTCCCCGAGCCTCACATCGCAGCGCAGGTGGCAGGAGCGAAGCCCCGGGGCGCTCCGGCGGCCGGCAGCGGCCCCGGCTGGGCGCGCACACTGCGGCAGCGCCACCGGCCGCCACCGCCGCCCGGCCTCCTGCCGGCAAACTTTCCGCTCCGCCCGGGCGGCCAGGCGGCGGGGCCAGCGCCCGCAGCCCCGAGAGCCCCCGCGGCCGCTGCTGTGCTGCCTCGGCGGGCGGGAGTTTCGAGCCAAGTTTGCCCTCGTCGCTGGCCACCCCCGTCCGCAGCGAGGGCGCGGGGACCGCGGTGACCCCGGCCGCGGGCTCGCTCCTCCAGCGGCGGGGCAGGAGGGCAGGGCAGGGCAGGGTGAGGAGAGGAGAGGAGAGGAGAGGAGAGGAGCGGAGCGGAGCGAAACAGCCCAGCCGCGGTGCCCGCGTGCCGCCTCCCCGCCCGCCCGGGAGGAGGGACGGTCGCTGTGGTGCAGTGACGCTCCCCGCCCCCGTCCCGCGGCGCAGCCCCTCGCCTCCCTCCTCGGGTGAGCGCCGCAGCCCCCGGCCGGGGCAGCCCCAGCGCCGCCGAGCCGGTCTCCGGGGCAACGCGGCGCTACCGCGGCCTCCACGGGCAGGGCACGGCAGCGCCGGGCGCAGCAGCGCCGGGCGCAGCAGCGCCGGAACGCGCGGAGGCGCGGCCCCCTCAGCGCCCGGCCCGGCGGGGCTGCCCGGCCGCCGTGCGGCTCCGGGAGCTTTTCCTCACACAGCGGCAGCGCCTCGACCCCTCCCCTGAGGGGCGCCGGGGGCGCTGGGAACCCCACCAGTGTCGCCTGTCTCACCGCTGTGTCAAATTAAATTACACCGGGGAAACTGAAAACAGTGCTGTTTTTAATGAAAAGTCCAAACCAGGTTCCTGCCCCAATGAATTATATTAATGTTAAAAGGACAAAAAAATACTTCTTCGGCAGTAAACTGTGAAACTCTGACGAAGACATGACTTATACTCTTCATAAATTCTTAGTCCTCACCTTTTGCATTCTAGACCCAGGTTATGCACCACTCACACTCACAGCAGCAGCACAGATTCCAATAGGAATAGTTTGCCTGACGAATGCAGTTAGGCCTTGGATGCCTTTACCATTTTGGCTCACAAATGTGGATTGCCTTGGGGGCTAAAGGGAGAGTACTTTTTTCAAAATAAAATATGCTAATTACCTCTGATTCATATACAAATAAGCATGGATAATCTTTAAAAACTTAGTAAGAGAGCTTCTTTTGGAGTGCGTAAGTGATGCAAAATGCATGCAGGACAAGAATTATCATACAGAGTTAGACTCAGCATTTACTGACATAAGTAATTCTCCAGACCTCTAGACAGTGGCCTTTGCAATGGTTACATGAGCCCATCAGTCACACTCAGACCAGGAATTAAAAAAGCTGTAAATATTTCACAAGGGCTCGTTTGAAGAGGTGCAATTGTTTTTTATCCTTGGGAAATGCCCACGTGACCAAGTCAGTTTCGCTGATAAAAGATTAGAGGTAATTCCAGAAATTGTAAATATTATAGGATACTATGTAGTATATTGCCCAGAATTGTATTAATTTTTATTCTATGACTGGCAAGTACCTCAGCTTTTATCTAGCAAAAAATAAACATTGTCCCCTATGTGTTACTTTTCTGCCTACCAGTTAGGCCAAATCCTGTGCTTGGACAAACCAGTAAAACATTAAAAATTAGAGGATCTTCATTAATTTCAAATGTACAACAGAATTATTAGCAGAAAAATCTAATCCAATGTACATATAAGTAATTAAAGTATTATGTAATAGCAAACCAAAACCATTTGGCATTTTCAAGGTATGATGATGAATCAAAATAAGAAACACTTTTTTGAACATCTCCTTTCCAAAATCTTTTTAACCAGGGAGCATCATTAGACAGAAAATATAATAGCTGTAACTGAACCTAAGTCCTCTTAGAGTAGGTAAGGAACTAGCTCTATGAGAGGAAATAAAAAACAAGTTTTAGACAATGTTCCCTCCTTAAATATAAAATCCTGGCATGCAGTCTTCTGCCAGTGGTAAGTATTAGGAAAACATACTGAAATCCCAAACACAGTTAGGAAAATCTTTTTGCAAGTTCTTTCACAGCCAATTTGTGGTTATTTCACCTTGCAAGTAGTTCTCATGAGTCATAGATATCGTCTGAAATCAAAGGTATTTTCTTCTGAATGCCTTGAACTAGTAACTCAATGAAGTTTTCAAACAAGGAATTCCAGAATTCAGTTTTATTGACTGAATAATACAGAGTTTAAATATGCAATTAGGCTGATTACTCATGTTACATTTTATAACATTTATTATAAACTTTGTAAGCCACTAAGGAAGAGAGTTTTTTATAAATGTGTAAACATTTAGAAAAACATCTCTTTCTTACTGCCTTTAAAAAACTGTCCTTCTAACTCAGTCCAGGAAACACTGAGCAGACATGATTCCCATTAACTTTAAAATCTGTAGATATGTCAAAGATATCTACAAATATCCTGGAAATATGAAAAACAGAATTAAGAAAAAAGATTTTTTTTTTCCACTAAATATAGTACTGGACTAGAATAAAGAACACAGAAGGAATTAGATTAAATATATCATATTTTGAACCATACATTTGACAGAAAACATAAAGCTTGCATATTTTGTTCCAAAACCACATACACAAAAATGAATCCCCTCTGATAATAAACCTGCAGGCAAGTGGTCTCTCATTCTCATCTGTGACTAAAGTCACGTATGACTTCCCTTCCAGTGCTGCTGCTTTCAGCTCCTCCCTTTTCCACTCCTCTCTTCTCTCAAATAAAACTCTACTCTCAGCTTCATTCCAACGTTGTCATAGCTATTGTATTAAAATCAACAGCTATTTCATGCTGCTTTAATGAAGTCCAGACTGAATTGGAGCCTTCATTTTAACACAGGGGCTGTGTAACCTTGGAAAGACGGTACCAGGCTGATTTCAAATAATCCTTTCTTGAGGAAGACAACTGCAGTGCACCTGGGAAAGTGGCACCCATACCTAGTGGAAGAAGAGAGAGAGTGTTATTCCTGCCTTCTAAAGCAATGAGCTCTAAATTCAATGCAGGTGAAGATAAAAACAAAAAATAAAAAAAGACAACATACATGAAGGATTCTTCAGGTACTCTGACTTTACCTCAGGATTCTGGGGTGAAGTGATTTCTCAGGTTGGACAGATGCACAGTTCTCTTTGCTACCCAGCAGTGAGGTGTCTGCCTTCTGGAAACTGCTCTGAAAATGCTGTTTTTCTTACCGTACCTGTTACATGTACCAAAAGAATCTACCAGTAAATTAAACTATTCACAGAGAAATTGAAAACTTGTGAGGTCTCAGAATGCATTGCAATGCCTGAATCAGCTGAAATATGAAGGAGCTGAGGAACTGGTTTGGGGGATACAGAAAGACATGCCAAGAAATGCTTTCAGGCAAAAGGTGTGTGCTCCTGATTAAGAGTCAGAATTTCTCATGCAATAGCCAAACCAAAAAAGAAGGAAAAATTCAGCAAATTATTTTTTAGTTATGTTGGGGAAAAAAATAAAAACCCAACAAACCAAAATCATTCTTCATTTCTCATTTTACCTAATTTAACAGTCCAAAGAAAAAATAAATACCACTTCATAATGCACACAATGTAGGTTATGCACTGTGTAATTACAATTCTGCTCAGGACTCAGCACCTGAACTGTGCAGAAGTTCAGTTCAGGATTTTGTCTGTTCGCCACCACTGAGATACAGCCAAAGCTGCAGCAGCTGTTGCTCACCATTTCCAAATGAGTGACCTCTGACTGAAATTGGTTTTTACAGTCAACCAGACTCTTAAAAAATGCAATTTTGATGTTCAATCTAATCCCTTAGCCTTACAAAACAAGGTTGTTTTTATTCTATTTGTACTCCAAGTAAAAATGTAGCCATGAACAGTGGCTCTTCAGGAAATCTCCGTGTCAAGGCAAACCTGTACAAGAATAATGTAAAAGAAACATGGTCAAAAATATTAATCTACTTCAGAACACTGCTTGGAATGTAGCACACACAAACCTCACTAGGAAAAAGATATTATTTAGTGTATTTTACAGTTTGTTGCTAAGAAACTGTTGCTTCATTTCACTATTGTCATTTGCAGAAAAATTTTGATTGTTCTTTTGCCATTTTGGTCATCTCATTGTAACAGCTATATAAATAAATGGGTTATAAAGGGAAAAGCACTGAATTGTGTTCCATGTGCTTTCATCTGTAGCCTGGTCTCCCATAATCTTTCTTGTAACTTAGTTCCCTCCAAAAATATCTAAAAAATCAAATAGATTATTTTACAATAACACAGAAAAGATCCTTGAATTTATTTTTATGTAACATATAAAATCTGCAAGATCACAGTCATTGTGCTCACCCTTTCTCTGAAAACTAGGAATGTGCTCCTACAGTGTCTAATCTGCTGCCCTCTGTCCAAAAGCAGTTAAAAGCACATGCAAAAAGATAGAATAACAACAGAGAAAACAGAAAGTGTTGTTTTTCTTCAAATCTTCCAGCTACTTGTATGAATTTTTTACTGGCAGTAGGACCTAATACCCAACTACTTTACAAAGTTTAAATTAATGATTTTCTGTTGTAAAAACTGGCTCTGCTGTATGCATAGAAGGAAGCTGATGAGTCCAGTTCCTTGCTATGACAACCATGAACACTGTCACACTCATGTCAAATATTATATTAAAATTAACAACTTTTTGTCTTCAAGTATTCTTTACTCATTAGTTGTCATAGAAACTTAAGATTTCCTACATAAAAGTACTGTTGGTCAGTTTACCAAGTTTTTTCCTACATTAGTGTCCTTTACTTTATTCTTCCTTTCCTGGTATGTAAAGACTGCAGTCATATCTGCTCTCATCCTGGATTAAACCAGCTAAACTCAGAATTTAGTTTTCAGTCCTAAAACAGCCTCTTCATTCTCCTGCCCACCCTAGCAGATCCCTTGGCATCTGCTGCAGTTTGACTTCAACAGTGTTGAATTAAGGTGATCAGAATATAGTATTGAAAATTAAAGATATCTGGGAAATAATGCCTTTTGCAAAGAATGAATATTTGTACAGGAGTTAGTTTACCAAATATATTGCATTGGCAGCTCACAGTTAATCTTGTGGTCAATTACTACTGTCAACCACAGTAACCTAAAATTAATTAAGTCCCATCTTAATGATATACATTCTCAGGACTTACTTTAGCTGAATAGTGCTGTACTTTGGATAATACAATTCATCCAATTATACTGGTCCTCAAGGTCCTTTCAATCGGCCTTGATATCATAATTCCCCTCTGTATTAATAACTGTGTCATCAGCAAATTTAATACTGTATAACACTTACTCATTAAATAAGATTAGTACACAAGACTTTAAGAAACTCAAGCAAACTCCATATAGCTGATAGGTTAATCTATCAATATACACACCAATGTGCTACCCCAAAGGAAACACACATTTCCCTTCCTCTTTAGCCAACTTCATTCCCCTTGAAGTTCTGTCCTATTCCTTTTTTCCCTAATAAAAATATTTTGAGGTTGTCCAAGATTACATGCACTTTATTTCTCTGCCCAGAAAACCGGTTAGCCTCTTAAGGGACATGGCCTGATTTCCCATTTCCCCTTGGTTAACCAATATTGACTTTTATTTAATTTCCTGTTATCTTCATAACTTCCTTTAGCGTTTTTCCCTTGAAGATACATTCTGAAGTATCTACTGCATTTGACTGCAATTGCAACCATTCCAAATGTTTCTCTCATATTAAATGGAGTTGTCTTTGCTATTCTTCAATCACCGGAAAAATCTTCACTTTGATAAATCTGTACTTGAAGAAGTCTTTGCTACTACAACTAGAGTTAAACATGCCAGTACTCTTAAATCTCATCCTTACAGATTATCTTGTTCTGCTGGCTTTATGAACACACTCTCTGAAGGAGAGCATAATGCTTGACAAAAGTAAGAAATGCACTTGTGAAGTTGGAAGAACAGAGAAAAAGGAAAAAAAGGCAGCACAGGCAAAGGAATATATATTTTCAAATGAGGTTTAACAATAGAGAGTTATTTTTTCCATAGTGCTATGCCATAAAATCTTGTCAGTCCTAGAACAGTATTCCAGAACTTCTGAAAATGACAACAAAGGCCTTAAGCCCAAGAACCAAGGCTTTACCTTGCCTCTTCAGGACCAGGACAACAAGCCTCATCTGGCTGCATGACAGAAAAGAGAGAAGAGCAAATTTTACAGTCTGCAAGGCACAGGAGGCATCAGGTCCCCCACTGGCCAGCAGCTGCAAGTCCTTCAGGTGCACAGAGCACTGTGAGTATTAATATAAATCACACTACTGTGACATTCCTTTGGTAGCAGAAACAGCTATCAAAATCAGTAATTAAGCACATACTGACATTCCTGCAAGAGACAAAAAAAAAAAAAAAAGGGGGAGAGAAACCAAAGAATTTGATTACTAAGTGAAAGCCTACATCAGTTGCTGACATGCACATTCAACTGTTCCTGGTGCTGAATTCAGCTACACGAACCCCAAAATTAAAGGTACTGGTCAAAACATTCTCTGGCTTACACTTCCTTAGGAGAATTCTTCCATATTTTATAAAAAATCAAAATATTAACTGAAAAAACATTTAATATCTGTTATGTAATACTGCACAGTAGGGACCAAACCACCATCCCTGGGCTACTATCTGCAGGAATGAATATTTACAGCTGGGAAGAACAGGATCTGTTACCAGGTAAAGTTCTGTCATGAGGACATCAAACCCTTCAAGTTCTCTTGGGCTCTCAGACATACTGGCTTAAATACCTTGGAAACTATTGATAAAATAACAAAATATGCATGTGCTGACATGAGTTATGCAAACAAATGACTTATTAATACAGATTATTATCTTCAATTCACAGTTTCCTGGTACTTAAATAACTGTTGATCTAAAGAAGCCCTAGGGGGGTAAAGCAGACCTGTTTCATTTGCCATTTATAGTTTTACTAAGAACTCACTCTGCACTATTGATAATGGAATTGTATTTACCAGGAATTTAACAGCTAACTGACAGTTAGACATGAAGGTGAACTTCTCATTGACAAAGCCTTGTCACAATATAGCAAAGCTGGGCCTCTGTCAGATCGCAAAGACTCAGAAAGATTAATGCTACAAAGGCTTAGCAAGATTATTGTTACTGTAATACTGAGCAAATATTTCGTTCCCTTGGTTATCCCATTTCAAAGCAACTCAAATATTACCAGAGAAAGTGACCATGTCTGTGCAGGCTGTTCTGAAGCTATTGCTCATTACAAACAGGCACATCCCTTCTTTCACATTGAGATTTAGGGCCTGCAATTCAGTCCCTCAGTCTAGAATCTAGAGCTCAGTACTGATCAAGAAGAAAATCAGCTCACATGAATTCTTACAGAAAAAAAATCAGAATACTCCTTTCTCCCATAAAAACATGTCCACAATTACACTAGAAAGCATAATTCAACATGATTTGGCAAATAATTTCCACGATAAATCTTTCTTTCAGGACAAAGCTGGAAATTCTACAACTACGAAAGGACATGTAATTATACCTAGGAATAACAGGTAAGAACTCTTCTGTCCAAGCTTTCTCATTATTTTTATTCAGTGTCAGTGTTAAGTCAACCACACCAGAATTTCAGAGTAATCTATTTCTTTTGCTTCTGCAAATTTACTTTTGCTTACAAGCAGTAAATGAAAGAAGAGAGAAAATGAAAAATATTGTAAAGAAGCTTTTTTGTCACTTACAAATTTGAATCTAAACAACCTTTAGGGAAAGGCACTTTTAATGAAGGAATGCATGAAGAGTGCTGGGAGCCTTCCTAAAGGCTGGCATGAGGATGCAGTCCCAGTTCCTGTCAGTGAGTCCTGTTGGCCATCTCTGCCTCCCCCTCAGCACTCCATAAACAAGGTTTGATGGCTGTAAAAGGTGCCATGTAAACTATGTAAACCATGCACACCAAGGAAGGAGAGTCTTCTGAAAAAACTGAATTCTCTAAGTGCCCCAGAGCTGAGCCTGGGGAGTTTTGCTACATGCCAAAGTCACTGCCTCAGCTCACAGGGCAGCAACGCTCGCTCTGGTGGCACAAGTGACACTGCTCCCTCCTGACACTGACTGGCAGCCTGACCTCCCCCTCTCTGCCAAAATCCCCTCACCAGGAAAACTCCTGCAATGTGTCCTCCATGCCACGGAAAGAGCAATTTACTCCCTGGGGTCTGTTCTGCACACAAAACCAGCAGCACTGTCTCCATCTCCACACGCACATTGCTCTGGTATTTCTGTGTGGGAAGAACAGTAATTTACACTTTTTGGGGCAATTCCTAAGTATTTGACACATGTTTACTGTGCACATCACAAGACATACTTACAAGCAAGTAAATTCAAGGGTGTGTACATATTTCTGCCCAGACAAGCTCAGGAAAAATTCTAACAAGACTAAGTAGTGCCAAAAAATGCACTTAATCCTGCTCTAATAATTAGATTATTAATAAACTACACTGATATATTTTACAAGAACTACATCATAAATTAATTACAGGGGAGTCCCTGCTCCCTGAACTCACTTCCTTACTGTCACTGATTTAAACTCATCTCATACAGAACATCAGGACCAAGCATCAAAAGCTCTTTATCCTTGCTCATGGAATATGAATTGGGAGAAACTCCTCATATTGTGCATCGCTAAGTCAGTAGTGATGACTACCTGGAACTGAAACTGTCATTGAAAACATTTAATATGCTTATTTCTGCCCTTGGCCTTCAAACATTAAAAAGAAAAAAAAACAGGTAGAGAAAACAATCCTCTGTTTTGTCATCTTCTCACAGAACCAGGAAAGACCTGTAAATACCAAGTAGAAGAAATAACTGTAACTGTTGTTGTAATTGCACTAGAACCTACTGTCCCAACCTCTATCACCTCCAAAGCTCCTGGTTTTTATCTCACTCTGCCCGTCTCACAGCAAGAGGCTCTTCTGAACATCAGCCAACCTCTTAGAAGAGACAAAACCTTTCCACTATAATTTATGCCGAGCTCTTCCTACGGCAGGACCCGGCTGCGAAGCGCACGGATCACACAAGAGGCAAAAACACCCTTCCTGGGACCTCGGTGGCGTTCGCTCCTTCCCTGCAGCTATTTACAACACGCAACTCTGCCCGTAGAAGGCATTAAAAACAGCACCGCACGCACACCCAAGCAAGCGCGAGTAGCCAATCTCGGTGTTGCGGCAGTGTCGGTGACACGGAGCCGCCCCAGGAGCGGATCCCGCCCGCGACTCCCGCTCCCCTCTCGGCACCGCACCCGGCCGGCGCCGCGCACTGACGTCACACGGTGCGTGACGTCACACGGCAATGGCGGCGCCCAGGGGCGCACGCGGGTCGCAGCGGCGGTAGCGGAACGCCGGGGTTGGGCAGGGCCCGCTCTGTGTCCCTGTGTCCCTCTCCGTGTTCCTCCGTCCCTCTCCGTCGTTCTCTGTCCCGGGGCTCCTGAGCGCGGTAAGCGCTGGGCGGGGCGGGGGGAGCAGGCTCCCGGAGCTCCCGCGTGTGGCGGCGGAGGCCGTGCTGGGCCCCGCCGCGGCTCCGGGGCTTCCCGGCGCGGGCAGGGCTGGGAGCGCTGCTCGGCCCGCTGAGGGGATTTATCCAGCGGTCCTGCTTTTACCTCCGGAGGTGTTCCAGGAGGGACGCAGTAGGCCTGGCCTGCCGGTTGTATTTAGTAATGCCATAGCTAAAGTTATATTTTAGCTATTCTGAATAACGCCAATCACTTGTTTTTAAAATTTTTAAAAGTTTAATAGTAATAAAATGGTTTAAAAAACAGTAACATAATTAGAGTAATAACAATTTGGACAAATTTAATTAAGGCAATATGAGACAATAAAAACAAAGAGTTACGGACGTCCGGGTACCTTTTTCTGGGCATCACGAGCCCGAAAAAGGACACCCGTTAACAAAGGATTAACCTTAAGAACAATAGCCCGTTGCATATTCATATATGATGCATAAATTCCATTCAAACACAGGATTCCGTCTGGTCAGTGTCAACTTCTTCCTTTTAATCCTAACAGCGCCTTTGAGGTGGGAAGAAGTTAGTTTCTTCCGATAAGAAGGCCATACATTCTTTTTCTCTGAAAGATTTAAGTGTCTTGTGGCTGCTGTCTCGCTGCAAGCCCTTTCTGTTAAACAAAGCATCTTACATAGTATAGTTTCTATTTTAACAATTTTTATAACCTAAAACTGCATTTAACACAGTACTTAAGAGAATTAATACAGCATTACTTTCTAAAACAACACATATAATATTCATTTTAATATTTGCGAAAAGCCTATCATAAAATACATGCATTTTTCATATATATATATATATATGATATATTAGCTCGAAGTTATATATAAGTTATGTTATTGGTCTATCTAAATCAGAAGTAATATAATAATTCCATGGATTCCCGTTCGCGTGAATATCAATGTGGTCTCCATTCTTTGTATTTGAAGGCTTTTTTTTCTCCCTCTGTTTCTTTTTTAGGTAAAAAATGAAGGCCAGAAAAGGAGGGAGATTTAGATCTTCCTTTAAATTGAAGCGAAAAGGCATTGAAGTGGTAGGGGAATGGAAAAGCGTGCCGATCGACCCCAATCTGTTTGCTGAGGAGGAGTTTCGAGATATAGTGTGCCTGGAGGAACTCACAGAGTACAAGCTAGTCAGTTCTTCCAAAATAGGGAAAGTAAAAGAGAAGAAGAGAAAGGCTGAGAGTGCTTCTGAAGAAGGCAATGAGGAGGTGGAAGAACCTGTTGCTCCTCCAAAAAAGAAAAAGAAAAACAAAGATTTGAGGAGCCAAACAGATAAAGGCAGTATTCCTAATGCAGCAGAAATTGATGACAAAGAGGCAAAGTGTAATGAAATAATTGAAGAAGCTAATTGTGAAGACCGTGGACGTGTGACTGAGAGCATGTCAAGCAGAGGAGACACTCCAAAGAAGAAGAAAAAGAAGGTGCCTAAAAACAAGGATTTTCAAGCACAGGAAGCTGTTCCATCAGTAGCTACTTCTAAAAAAGTCAAAAACTGGACAACAGAAGTTTTATCTGCCTCAACTGATCAAAAAGCTGATGTGTCTGCTTGGAAAGACCTGTTTGTACCTGAGCCAGTGCTGCAGGCCTTGAGCTCCCTGGGGTTTAGTGCTCCAACTCCTATCCAAGCCTTAGCCTTGCCTTCTGCCATCCGGGATAATATGGACGTTCTTGGTGCTGCAGAAACAGGTACAAGTCTGTTCAGCCGATCCTGTGTGCTGGGAGCATCCCTTTCCCTCCTTAAAATGTAGCCCATAGCTGCAAGATTTTATATGCAGAAGAAGCAGCTTTTCTGTATTATAAAAGAGCTTTCATCTTTTGTATATTCAGAGTATTAGTAGAGTTTTAAAACTTTGAATCTTACATGTTTGTAAGCATGGGAGCTAGATGTTTGTAAACTTACATGTTGACAATTACATGCTTGTAAACGTGGAAACTTCTATCTTTACAAAGCATGCAAAGCTTTGAAACCTCAATGAGTTTCTGTGCTTTTGGCAGAAGTCTCTTTTCCTGTTTCTCAAACTGTTTCCTGTTTAGGGAATGGTAAGGTGATACTCTGCAAAAATTAATAAGCAAACAGGGTCATTTCTGCAGCAGCCAAACACGTGCTCCCAGGCTTGTGGAGATAATTCTTTCTAGAGTGGAGCAGTGAATAAACCCTGGGCACAGTGTTAAGTGTGAATATGACTCAGGTCCTGCTCAGAGCAAAACGGGCCCACCCTGTGCTCTGTCCCCCGGCTTTGCCTTTTTGTTGTCACCTGCCCTTCTCCCTGCTTAAAGTGAGTTATTACATCAATGATTTGAGAGGTATATTCACATCCATCTTGTGCTCAGCTCATGCTTTGAGAATTGCTAGCCTTCATGAAATTTTTTACAGCTTCTTGTTTACTTAATGCTATGAAGTCCCAGAACGTGTGTTCCCTCAAACTTTGCAGTTCATACCTTTGAAGTTTTGTCTTTAGCAACATTTTTTCCATAAAACACCTAGAGATAGGAAACACAATTGGAAGCTGCCTTGGTTTAAAAGCTTCCTTTAGACTGTCTTCATTTGTTCCAGTTGCTTTATCTCACTGCTTCTCTGTAAAGTCATTTACTGCTCTCCAGCAAGAAGGTATAGTAACTAATAAGATATGCAGTCATTTGCATTTTTATTTTAATTAGAAGCTGTGTTGATGCTATTAGCTTCAGTAAGATTAGAAAGCCCTGCAGGGAGTGTTTTTAAAAATGGAACTGAAAATTTAAATGGTGTTTTTGTACTGCAAAAAAATTACATTGGCAGTGCTGGTAAGCAAGTTCCTCTCTAGCTGCAGAATGGAATGCATGGTCTTTGGCAGGCTGTGTTGTTGCTTTATAATTTTGCATAACCCTGAGGTAGTAGGAATATGTTTTGCTCATTTATTCTTTCATGAGTGAAATCCAGATTCTCCCCAGAGAGTCCATCGGATCTTCATGTTCCTGGGAGATCTGGACAACTGCCTGTCAGGAGGTGCTGCAGTTGGGAGAGGTTGAAACTCTCTAGTTCTTTTCTTCTGCATCCTGCAGCACCTCTTAACATTGGGCCTGAGGGAGGAATATGCAGAGTTAAAGAACTAATAAAGAATTAAATAACTAATCTTTTCTAGTAGCAACATTGGGAAGATTTTGATATGGCAGTAGATCCATGTGCAGATCAGACAATGGGAATGTCAAGGCTTGTTTTTGCAGTGGGTCTAACCCTTGCTGTTCGTTACTGTGTAGAACCAGTGAAGTTTCTGGTTAAGGAGCCAAATCTATGTGAAATTATACAATATGAAACTGCTTAAAAGAGCACAAATCAGCTTGAACTGTAGTACCAATATATTCCTTCCTCCTAGTTTTGCATGCCTGTCTTTGTCTGTGGTTTGTGTGTTATAAGGATAACATGTCCTGTGAGGTGATAATTTGTTTAATTTCTGGGTGAATCTAGTGCCTGTAGAATAGTCCTGATTATCACAGCCATAATCTGTCTGGGTGCAGTACTGACATTGGCAACAGCAAACTGCATTACATTTAATTCAAAATCAGCAGTGCTCTTCACCTTAAAAACAGATATTCTGTATTACCAGACCCCTATTGTATAAGTGGTCTAAATACAGGTTATAAACCTTTTCCACTTCAAGTGCAGGCAGAAGTCATAAAATGACTCCCAGCCATGCAGAAAGGTGAGTAAGTGGATACGAGACTTTGCAGCAACACTGGTCAGGATGATGACACTGGGCTTATCTGTATTAACTCATATTAAGGTTCTCCCCTTAAATAGGCAAAATTCTGTGTTGCTGAATTGGCAAACCTTTACAGCTTTTTGATATGGAAGGAATTGAGATGAGATTTCCAGAGGACTGCTTTCCAGCAGTGGCCTATTACAGGCATGGTGTAATAGTGTCTTGTACTCTGGATGCTGCTTTCATGATTAGTCAACTGCTACATCTGAAAAGCTTAACTGGGGTGGATGTGCTACCAGGCTTTTCCTGATGTCTTTATTACTGACAGATAGTTCAGAAGGGAATATTTGACCGGGATGTAACATGCAGTTAGTACAGTGAACTCTTGCAATTAAACTTGCTTTTTACATGCCCTGTCTCCCCAAAGTGGATTCTCTCTTTTAAATTGGATGTATGTGTTCTGATCATAAAAATGTGACTCAGTGCTAGATCAGGAGATTAAACAGTGGAGTGTTTAAAAATACAGTATCTTAGAAAGTTGTAAATACAGGACTATACATTGAAGATGGAAGCTAATCCTTCAAGTGCATTCCAGTTTGTCCTTGGCCTCATTTGCTATTCCTTTATTTGGAGAATGTTGATTAGAACTTTCAATTAGGGCATGGTATTCTCCTTATGGGCATGCAGTTCTTTAAAAATATCTTGACTGCAACTGCAGCTTTTTAAAAACACTTTTAGAACAAATAAATGTGCCTGACCTGCTATAGATTGGAAAAATACCTGTTCTCCAGGAACAAGGGAATGGAGATGTATAAAGGGAACAGGAGAAAAGATGCTACTGCTGCAAGTTTATGGTCTTCTAAAGATCATGAGTTTGCATCTGTTACAATGCCGTGTTTTAAGAACAGTGTGTGATTGGCTGTTGCTTTTCTCATCTTTTCAAATAAATGACTTGTCAGTCTGTGTTATTTTTCTTGTTTGTTTTTTTTTTTTAGGAAGCGGCAAAACGCTTGCATTTGCAATTCCGATGATTCACTCTGTGCTGCAGTGGCAAAAATCAAATAACTCAACAACCAGAAATGACAGTGTTTCTAAAGAGTCCCATCAGCATCATGATGAACCAAGATGGGAAAATGAGGATGAAGCAGAAAAACGAACCCATCAGCAGGCTGAAGATAGCGGAGATGAAGATGATGCATCTTTCACAACAGGCTGTGTGAAGGTGCTGGAAAATGTTGAATTTGATTCCAATGACGAGACACTCACTCTTGGCTCCAATAAAAACAGACCTCTTTTAGGACTGGTCCTTACTCCTACAAGAGAATTAGCTGTACAAGTAAAGCACCACATTGATGCAGTTGCAAAGTTTACAGGTATGTAAATCCCAGAGGCCATGTTCCACAGCCAGAGTAGACTGTTTGGATCTTGGCAATGGTGTTGAGCCAGAATGTGTGCTGCACTTCCTTCCATAAAATCATAAAATGAGTATAACTTTTGAGGGGTTAGAGTTTTTACCACTGATGTGTGAGAAATGCATGGAGATTCTTCAGTGAGATGCACATGGAGGTAAGCAGTTAATGTGAGCTATTTTGCTTTAAAATGTGTCTTCCTTCAAAGAGGTATTGATTCATGCTCTCACAACACAGAATCAGTAATAGATACGTGGCGACAGCTAACCTTGTTCTAGTTTAGGGTAATGTAGGCTCTATAGAATTAATAATTTCATTATATATAAAATTTTATTTATATATATATTATAATAAAAATTTCATTTTTAACAAGTATATCAATCCTTGTATATACTGTATATGTATAACTTTGTTCTGTCTAGTAAAAAAAAAGTTAGGGCCATAAATGTTTAGGGTAGATAGCATTGCTGGATTGTCTGGCTTATCTCCTGCAGCAATCAAGGCACAGAAGTGTTACTAAATAACGTGCCTGACAAAAGCAGTTCTCCCCTCTTCCTTTCCCTTCCAGACCAGAAGTCAGTACATCTGTTAAGTGAATGAGTGAGGACATTTTGAAGACAGCGAGTTTTTCCCAATTCTCTCCCCTTCTCCAGTACCAGTAATTGTTTGTTTATTAAAGAGTAAACACTAGTTTTAAGCCCATCTTTCTTTGGTGTCTGTATGTCCTGCTGTGCTCCTCAGTCTGCATCTGATTACAAGGCTTATTTTAACTGCTAGGCTGAAATAATCAATTTATGTCATACAGTTCTGATAGGAGCAGTGCTATTTATGTATAAAAATCTGCTGCCCAAGTGATAATATAGTTGCTGCAGTAGGAGAGGCAATATTTTGATGTGGACTTTTTATTGCCTCAAACTCACTTGGGGAAAAAAACCTGCTGTAGTGTTTCACAAGTAGTCCAGAAGAGAATCAGTGGAAGCTGGGATATTGTAAGGGTCTTGCACAGTAGCATTGGGTTTACCAGGAGCCAGTGTATTCTTTGAAGAAATAGGGTGAAATAAGCCATGTGTGGAGTCTGCTTCCAAAGATAAACTCCTTTTAGTGCCTCTGCAATCTACTTAAAGCTAACGAGGTCTGTGCTACTGTGCAAGAATCAGTAATCAGGTGGGAGCATACTTTGTAGGATTATTCCATAGCAAATGAGCAGCTATTTAGCAAGACAAGCGTTTCTCAGTCTTATTCTTGAAAGGAGCTTCTGCTTATTCTTAACAGGAATATGTTTGTCCATGCAAATATAAGGGAGAAAAGACGACACTCTGAAATTTGTGTAAACAAAACTAACAGCGATGGATAGGATTTTCATGCTGTTGAAAGACCAGTGCACTAATTCCTGGCATCTAACTATAATGAGAATCTTTCTGTAAAATTGAGTGCATTTCTGTATGCTCAGTGTTACATAAAACCCCTGAAGTTTCCTGGCCAAAATGCTTGCTGAAAGTTGCAATGTAGACTGTTTAAAACACTTCATGAAGCAAATATATATATAAAAACATTCACTGGTAAATGAGTGAAATAAAATCTGTTATTTATATGTTCTAGGCATTAAGACTGCAATCCTAGTAGGAGGCATGGCTGCACAGAAGCAAGAACGTGTGCTGAATCGAAAGCCAGAAATTGTAATTGCAACCCCAGGCCGTCTGTGGGAGTTGGTTAAAGAGAGACACCCACATCTTTCAAATCTTCGTCAACTCAGGTAAAGGTGGCTTTTCAGATAACTGCTGGATACTGAAAGGACAGCCCTGCATACTGGTTAGGTTTACTAACAGATTAAATAGCTTAGACTACACAATGTCACCTATTTCTGTGTCAGTGTTTTCTTGAAATGCACATTGGTTATTTTGATGGAGCGGATATGTCAGTTAAAGACAGTAGTAAAAACCTGATTTTTCAAAAAAATGCAGAAGACTACTGTAGCTGCCCCAGCATACCTGGTGTTCCTTTTGGTTTTATATGCATAACATCCTTTATGTGTTTAGCAGGAAAAGTTGATCTTAAATGTATCAGGTTTGCATTTAGCTGCACAAGTGTATTTTTACTGTGTGTTTTCTCCTTGACAGGTGCCTTGTGATTGATGAAGCAGACCGAATGGTTGAGAAAGGTCACTTCTTGGAGCTGTCTCAGTTGCTGGAAATCTTAAATGATTCACAGTATAACCCTCGACGACAGACTTTTGTTTTTTCTGCCACTTTGACTTTAGTCCATCAGACTCCTGCAAGAGTTTTACAAAAAAAGAATGCTAAAAAGATGGACAAGAAGACCAAACTAGAATTGTTAATGGAAAAAGTAGGAATAAAGGGCAAACCCAAAGTAATAGACTTAACAAGGAAAGAGGCTACTGTTGAGACACTGACAGAAACCAGAATCCACTGTAACACCAATGAGAAGGACTATTATCTCTATTACTTTCTTCTCCAGTATCCAGGAAGAACCATGGTCTTTGCAAACAGCATAGACTGTGTAAAACGCCTCAGTTCTCTCCTCACAATCCTAAATTGTGATCCTCTTCCTTTGCACGCCAACATGCACCAAAAGCAAAGGCTGAAAAACCTGGAAAGATTTGCTGAGCGAGAGAGGTGAGTTGGTTTTTAACTTCCTAGTAGAGAAAAAAAGAAATTGCATGAAGGGTGGTGGTGAGGGGGAACAACTCTGTTAGAGTAGGAGCAGGTTGGGGAGTTCACTGAGGATGTGAGTCTGTTCATGAGCCCAAGATATTAATGATTAAGGATGAGGTTTCACAGTTAAGGTGATGAACTGGAGCAAGTTCAGGGGAAGGCCACCAAGATACTCAGGAAACAGGGGCTCTGCAAGGGAAGAGGCTGAAGGGACTGGGTGTTTGTATTACCTAGGAAAAGTATTTTGTGGGGAGCTAGTGGCAGCCCTCTGACACAGTAAAAGGTTATCCAGAAGATGGAGCCAGGCTTTTCAGAGTGGTGCTTGATGGGAAGATGAGAGAGAATGGCTGCAAGTGTAAATAAGAGATTCAGCCTGGATATGAGAGAGCTTTTTCTCTGTGAGGACAGTTGAGCATGGGAACAGGCTGCTTATCTTGGACTTTTTTGAGGCTCAGTTGGATAAAAGCCCTGAGCAACCTGGTCCAGTCTTGCAGCTCATCATGCTTTGAAGAGGAGATCTTTCTAGAGATCTCTTGAGAGAAGATAGAGAGCCTGTGGTCTAGGAGCTTTTTGCTGCTGAAGGAGCTGTGACTCCCCTTGTGTTCAGACATTTTTTTAGAACTGTCCTGCACAGCTCTGCCCAGATGTGTGCTCTGCAGCTCATTTGATCCTCTGTAAGTTATTGTATTCCCCTAAACCATCAGAAAATTAACCACTTATTACTCATTTGCAGGTTTAATTACAGAAACCAGTATCCTGAGGGTTGAAGTATCTTTGAGCAATGCAGAAGAAAGGGCAGTTGTGCCTTTCAGCAGTAGTGGGCAGCCAGGGTTTACCCAAGCAGACCCATCCTGCCATTGTAGGAGACATTGTTTTGGGTTGTCTTTGACATGGCCTTTGGGAGGTTTTTTGTGTCATTACTTCCATAGTGCAGAAGGCTCACAGTTGAGTCCTGCTGTGAACTGCTGCGTGCTGTCTGGGAGTTTGTTCCTTGTTAATACACCCAGGCATGGAGAACAAAGGTTGAATTGCTGTGGTGAAGCTGCAGCATCCCTTGGCAAATGTATTGATAGCATTTGCATAGGTCAGGTGAAGTGTTTTCAGAGACTGCAGATTTTCAAGGCAAGAAAGAAATTTATGAGACCATTTCTCATGCCCTTCTGCAGATTGCAAGCTGTAGAATTTTCTGTTGTTATTTCTGTTTTGAACCTTGTAGCAATAGAGTATGCAGTCAGATGCCATAAAACCTTTACAAATTTCCGTTACCTGAAAGTTATTCATTTCAGTTGCTGGGAGATGTTTTTAAAACAAACTGTTCCATATCCTGGGGTTACTTCTGTCTCTGTAGAGACTGCTTATATAAAAGAACAACTTTTTTGAGTAGTTCATTTTGTCTAACAATAAAGAGAAATAGTAATTGTTAGAACAGAACTCCCCCCTTTATTTCTAGGTTTTAAATTACTGAGAGTGTATTTGAGTGTAGGTTGGTAGAAGATACTTCACCCCCAAAAAACTGTTATTTAAATAGATAATGTTAATAATGTGATTTTTCTCAACTGGTGAAACTTCTAATAACATGTACTGCCAGAGGATCAACTGTGTTGTTGATGGTGGGGTTGTAGCAAGCTAAAGAAATTCTTTAGAACTTAGACACTGAGCAGTGTAAAGCAGAGGCACATATACCCCCTTCCTCATTGAATAGCAGGTTTTTTTCCAGCATTCTTGTGAACTTAGAGAGAAGAAAAACATAGGAAAACAGGATCCAGCAAGTTAGTGCATTTACTTATTGGTAACAGAATAGACCTGCTGAAGGCAACATATGCATTTTAAATTTTACTTTAACAATTACTGTTTCAAGACCACCCATTAGGTATATTGGGAATCATTTCTGTAAGGGCAAACAGAATGCATATGTCCTACAGATAATACAGTATAAACCTGTTTCTTAAACTGCTGGGGTAGAATTCTTGATTGCTATATTTTATGTTCCTTGGCAAATTATTTGCTCTTCAATTTTACATTCATTAAATTTTGTCACTTTCTCAGCTGTGTCCTCCTGACAACAGATGTTGCAGCTCGTGGTCTTGATATTCCTAATGTCCAGCATGTCATCCACTACCAGGTTAAGCATTTTTAATGTTTTTTCTTTTACTATTTTAGTTTGATGTAAGTTTTTGCTGATCCAAATCCTGAATGCTGTAAAGCTGTAATTCTTGGTCCCATATATAGTATAGTCCCAAGTACACAGATGAAATCATTTAACTGTCCTTAATGCTTTGTACTCAAAGATCTCATTTCTGCAGTGACTGTAGGTAGCACTTTATGAATGTGTGATTATGTATCAGAAATGACATAATAGATACGATCCCCCTTGCTTTTTGCTTACCTTTGATATCCAAAGGTGTCAAATTACTCAGCCTTATAACTCTTCTCTTAGGACACATAAAAAGTTGTGTTCTCTGCGTTCCCGCAGGTGCCTCGCACCTCGGAGCTCTACGTGCACCGCAGCGGCCGCACGGCCCGAGCCGCCCACGAGGGCCTCAGCCTGCTGCTCATTGGCCCCGAGGACTTGATCAACTTCCGGAAAATCTATAAAACACTGGAGAAGAGTGAAGAGCTGCCATTCTTCCCAGTTGATGCCAAGTGCATGACTTCTATTAAGGTAAAGAAATAACAGGTTTTTTGCAGCCTGAGTAGTTGCTTCCTTATTTATATTATTGATATGGTATTGCCTGTCGTGTTCTTTCCAGGTTTCAGGTGAAATTGACTCTTGAGGATCTGGATTAGAAAATTAAGTTAATTGCACTTTATATTTTTTTAAGCAATATCTATGATTCCTCATCAATAACTGGCCCAAGAAAGTTGTTCAAACACTGACATCGCTTATGTTTTTCCAGAAACAGTATAGGGAAGTGGATATGTTTTGTGGCTGTGGAGCTGGGATGTCTCTGCTAAGTGCATTGTTTAAATCCTCTTATGTTAGGAACAGACTAGAGAACAGTATCAGGTTCAGGGATATTCAGTGATCTTCACCTGCCTCTTCCTATCTGAAGTTGTGGGTTGTCTGCTTTTCTGAAAGTTTTTGTACTGTGAGGCCACAGCTGCCAATGTGTCAAACTGTGTTTCCCTTTCCTAGGTTATTGCTCATTTTTAAGAGGATTCAGTCACTAATGCAGAAGATAGGTAATGGTTAGAATTTACAAAACAGTGTGTTTAAGAAAGCATCTAGTCACTGCAGATTTTCTACTTCTTTAATAAGAGACTATTTCATGTCTCTTAGCAGTTTGGATGGTCAGTCATACACAAATGGGACATATTTAAATACTAGATTTTAAAGGAATCCAGCTGGGGTAGAAATGTCTGAATATTTGACAGTCATTGAGAACCAGGAAAAGTGCAAGCAGTCAGATAATGCAGCAGGTGTCTTCCTCATGGTATTTTAATTCAGGCTTACCTCCTTGGATTGGACTGAGCCCAGGGTCTACCCCAGTGGCAACAACAGTATCCTCACCTTGGGAATAATGACAGGAAGTTTCAAAACTCAGGCTTATTGTAGAAAGGGTATTTCTGTTAGGAAATGCAGCTTTCTGAAAGAGGAAAGAAAATCAAATAAAATCAGTGGAAGCACTGATTCATTTTTTTCTCCTCTTGGTAGTAATGAAGAGAAACTGATTCCCACCCTTATCTCCCCCATTGTCCCTTCCACCCACTAAATGTTACTAGTTACTGAGAGAGATCTGTTATTTTGAAGAGTCTTGCTTCAGAGGTTCCTTCTATGTTTCTTGATGAGTAGTTGTTGGCTCTTATCATGCTCTGTCAATTAATGGGCAAATAAATGTTGTTTCTACACTTTCTTCTTCCTGTCACCATCTCTATCTGTAATAGTGCTTCTCTCCCCAGAAGAGATCTCTGTAATTGTAGTTTCTGGACTCCAGCCTCATAAGCCCTTGCAACAGTCCTGTCTTGTTTATGTTTTTGTCCTGGGTTTAACCACAAAGTCATTGTAGTTGGGACTAAAAGTGTTGCTGGTTCTTTGTCTGTCCCATTGGCACACTCCTCTCCTTTTACATGGCTTCATTCAAGTGCAGGAAAAGTCTGAAGGGGTTTGACTTGAGAGGAAAAGAATTGTTGAACCAGGAGAGATTTAAAGAGGACTTAAATTTTACAGAGATGGAAAAGGTTACTTTAAATTTCTTGTAATGATCTAACAAGTGACTGACTCGGTAGTCCACTGTGAGTGTTAATTCTCCCTCTCTCTGCAGGAATTACCCTGGCAGTCCTGGCTGCTGTTGTTACTGTGCAACACCTGACTGTTCTGATTCCTGCATGATTTTGCTTTATGCAACTTCAGGCACATTCCAAAGAGCAGAACTTGCTTCTACTTGGTTCATAATTTCTGTTAGTGCAGATTTTCTTTCCACAGAGAATTAGTTATTTGTTTGGCCCAGCTGGAAGCCTGCAGGTCAGGTTAAGTTTGCTGGACATCTTTGTTCAACCTGAGTGCAGCTGGGAAGAAGGACAGGACATTCTGTCCTGTACCTAAATAAGATCCAGGTGCATTCCTGAAAATATGATGTGTTCCTTCCATATGGCCTGCAGGAGTTTACTTTCTTCAGAGTGGAATGAAAGTACTGGCTGCTCCTTACTGCTGAGACTAATAACTCTGAGATCAAGCTGTACTATGTAAGCATGTAACTTGGAAATGATTGGTGTCTGAATCATGATTTGTTCTTGATGTCTCTCAAGTGTTTATAGTGATTCATTCATAGAAAGTTGAGTTAACATTCAGGTATGTTTAGTAGTTGAGATGTTTAAGAAGTCAGATTCTGTCATGGATCTAAGGACGGAAAACACTAGTGAATGATGATGTGTTTATTAGGTGGGACATGAGTAGGGAACAAAAGTGTCTCTGCACCCCAGATGCATTGCAGTGCATGCTCTCAAATACTTACTCTGCTGAAGTACCCCACATTTAAACCTGATCATTATGTCTAAATGTACTTTCATTGCAGGAACGGATGAACTTGGCAAGGCAGATTGAGAAGGCAGAATTTTTCAACAGTCGGGCAAAGCAGCACAACTCCTGGCTCCAGCAAGCTGCAGAGGCTCTTGAGATGGATCTTGATGATGACATGTTGATGGGCAAGTAGAAAATGTTTTTCCATGTATATGCTCAGTAGGGCCCATAGTGCTGGTGTCCAGAAGAAGCCTCACCATGGCAGAGAAGCTTCAAAAGCTGCAGGGCAGGAGTTGAGGGGAATGAAAGGAGTGTTGTTGGTGCGTGGTGCTAGTGCTGTTTTCAGGATGGTTGTGCAGCTGGAGCTGAGGAAGCGAGGTGTGACTGTTCTGGCAAGTTGCAGACAAGTCTGCATGTTGTAGGACCAGAATTGGTGAGCTTCTGGCAAACATTTCAGAGTAATCTAAGCAGCCCAGTATGTCCTGATTTGAGTCTTGTCCCCTCTTGTCATAGAGAAGGCTATTTCCACACTTCTGCTTCTCTCTCCCACTCTCTTGTAGTCAGGCATCAGGACAAGAGCCTGACAGCTCTGTGTGGGAGCAAGCAGGAAGTGCTAGGGAACACCAAATATTATGTGAGCCTTAAGTAGGTTGAGCTGTGTGGGCTAAATGGCCGATACATATATTGAAGTTGATGAGGTTTTTGATGGTTTGTTAGAAGTAAATAATTTCTTACATTTTTAAAATTAAATATTTTTCAGGCTGTAGCTGAGAGAATTTGTAGGGTTGTACAACTGCAAGTGGCTATTTGTTCATTGCCATGAAATTTTGCAAAGCTTAGATGCCCCATTGTGTGTTCTTATTTCAGGAGCTGTAGGTATGATTTCCTACCAGTTCTTTGAAGGCAGGCTGAATAGAGTTACTGCAGAGGTCTCTTCAGATTAGTCTGGCTCTAACCTGTTAGCTGCTAAGATGCCAATGTCTTTATTTTGAAACATGTTTAGATTAATGTCTTTATTCATGCCTGGACTAGCTGCTTCTCAACCACTTTGCAAGCAAACACTAACCATCTCTGTCTGCATTGTTCAGGAGTGCTTTCAGATAATTAGCACTCTGCTGTCTTGTTTTGACATAATCTGAGTATGCTGTGTTTTGGAATGAGTTTCCAAATAGCACATCCAGTCCAAGTAAGTTGTAACTCTCAAGTGAAACACTTTGTAATTGCCTCCCAGAAACTTGCCAAGTTTATGCTTTAAAGTGTACTCAGTCTCTCATTCTTGTGTGGCTTGTTGGAGCCCAATTAAACTCCCAGTCATTCGTGCCCTTAGTGAAGTGCCTCTTACACAGTTACAAAAGATTCAGTAATGTGCTTTCAATTTTACCTTACAGCAAGCTTGATTTCATTTTTCTCCTCAGTTCAGGCCTTAACTATGGTTACTCAGTAGTCAGGATTCTTCTTGACCTCATTATCTCGTGAACAGCCTGGTTGATCTGAAGATGTCACAGATGACTGGGAGTTGAGTGACCTTGTTAGAGAGAGAAAGCTGGGGTCAGCATCTGCCCTTATCAGGTCTTACAAACACCTGCAATGCAAGTTTTTTTCATGTTGTAACATTCTGTATCTTTGATTTCTGCCCCAAGGGAGAAAAGCGAGTGAGCAAGAAGAAAGCCAGAAGCAAAAGATGCTGAAGGGGATGAAAAAACAACTGAAACATATGTTGTCCCAGCCACTGTTTAAAGTCCTTATGAAAACCAAGTACCCAACACAGTCTGGAAAACTACTCTTGCCTCAGACATCAGAGAGCATTTCAGCTCTAGGTGCCATGTCCAAAAAGCAAGCCAAGAAGAAGAAATCAATAAAATAAAATTAGATAACAGCAAGATCATTCAGTGTGACAGAAGCAAGGACTATCCTCAATCAAGGCTGTCAGTGCTTATGGAGGATCCCAGCTAGAAGACAGATTGTGTAAGGATGTTGCCTGTGTATTGGTTGTGCAGGCACAAAACAAAATGCTGATTTAAAGGGCTTAATTATCATCTGGTTAGTTACTGTTGAATCTTGTCTTGGATCTTGGTTTTTTATGTTCTTATTTTTTTTCACAAATCTCTATATTAATAGAAGGTAATTAGTTTTCACATAGTTTTGATAATTACTCCACTTTGTGAGATGGGTAAGAGTTACTGAGTGGAATTCACTGTGGGCATACTCTAATGGTAAAACTTGATTTGAATATTAATGTTTTTGAAGGACAGGGGAAGGGTGGTAGTGGGAGGTTTGGCTTTTACTGCCTCCAGCTCAGTATGGAAGGCAGAAAATACAGATTATGTTACCAGTAAATCTACAGTTCTGGTTATTTAAATGTCCCTGTTTTCTTTCTCCTCTGATAATATTTCTGTTCTGTTCTCCACGAGGTTACATTCTCTTAGTCCTGTGTTAATGCATTTGAATATGCAAAAAAAGTTAGGGTGGCAGTGAGTCAGGACTGACTTTGGGAGATGTGTAAATTTCTGAGAAGTGTTGCTACTCAGTGTTTTCATGATTAATATTTGAAGTTAAGCCTGTATTTGAAAACATGTTAGAACCATGATCTTCACTGTAATAGAGGAGATGATGTTTTGAAATGTCACTTTTGAAGATTGCTCCATGATAATTGTGCTTTTAAATAATTCTAACCTGATCTAAGCAAATATTTTTTAAACTGTTTTTTAAAATATGTCAGAAAAAGATATTTTGAATTTTTTTTAAATTATATCTGCCATAAACTTCAAAGCCTGTGTCTGTTTTCAGTTACTTGAAATTTCTAAATCCATCATAGCTGATGCTGTTTACACTTAGCAGGCAAGGAGAGGGGAAAAGTACCCAAAAGATAAGACAGTGGAATCTGTATTGGTGGGAGGACAGGTAACCTTCACCTGCTGGCTCTGGGTGAGGCTTAGTTTCTGTGTCTCAAACAGTGTGGAATGAACCAGTGTCACTGCCATGACAAGAATCACCAATTTACTCAGCTACCCAGGGAAATTTGTCTGTGGAGTTGAGACTTGCTAGTTATGTGAGAATAGCAAACTCTTTATTCTTTCATGTGTGTAAATAATTGAAGCCCTCTGTCTCTGGAGGGCTTTTCTCTTGTTTTCATGCATTACTGAAGAAGAGTTCTGACAGTGTAATCATAAGCATACAGAGCTTGTCAATGATGTATGAGACTTTCCTTGCAATGCACTGTTTGTCTCATGCCCTTGGGAGTAGAGGGGAAAGTTTTGGGGAGCAGAGATGGGAAGGTTGTGTTTCCTCTCTCATGTGAGGAGATGCATCTTTGGAGTTAATGTGACATCAGAAAAATAAAAACAATTTATGACAGTTCCTTGTAAGGAAGGCTGAAAAAAGGAACTGAACAAAGGTAAGCATACCCTCATTTTCTTTTGCATGCCATTTTAATCAGACTCTTACATTATGATGAGGAAACCTGTATTGGTTTTGCATCCTGAAGGGTTTGAAGACCAGGTAAGCCTTTTCTGAATCTTATGATGCATTTCTGTTTCCATTTCATTAGCAAAATCAAGGCTGGATCCTGACAACAGAGCTCAGCATCTCCCCATCTGAATCTGCGTAAGTTTTGGCAGTTTCTAATTCCATGAGATCATGAGGAGAACTAAGTTGAGGACAGTGAGAGTATTGTTATTTCATTTCTATCATTGCTATGAAGTTTTTCACCTGCTTCTGTTTCCCTGTGTTTAACCCAGCTCTCACACTCTCAGCCCACTGTCTTGCCAAGTCTCCCCAGGATGGAGCATGGCATTTGTGCCCTCCTTGCCACTTTCATAGAATCATAAAACCTAATTCCACCATGCCCAATAGCAAAGTGCCACATCCATTTGTTTTTTGAACACTCCAGGGGTGCTGACTGCACCACTTCCCTGGAGAGCCTGTTCCAATGCTTAATGGTTCATGTTTGCTTGTGGGACATGCTCTGGGGCTGGTTTTCTTCTGCAGCCTCTTATGTGCTCTGCATGAACTCTCAATGCTTAAATCTACTGATGCTGCACCCCCACAGGAACTAAAGCAGAGATTGGACCCTAAAAATATCTGTGTCTTAAAAAGAACACTTGTCTGGAGCTCTGAAAGCTCTCTTGTGGCTGCCTGTTTTGCCTTGTCATTATCTTACCAGGATACCCTGAGTCTTCTAGCTAGAGGAAAAGCCTAATATTTGCTTTAGCTAGTTTTAAAAAATTGTTAAATCTATAACTGAGAGATACTACCATTTAGCAGCCCCACTCCTATGTGAAAGAAGTTACTGCAGAAAGAGGACAGTAAAGTAGAATGTTTTCTCTATCTCTCTTTTGTATGTGTACTACTGGTGCATATTAGACATGAAGAGTTTTACATCAAGTCCATATGGGCAGTGTAATCTTCACGTTCATCAAATATGTAGTAGCAAATGTTTTCTCTAATGCTGTGCTGGCACAGCAGTTATACTGAGGCCTCTAACCAGTAATCTCGTGTTTTGTGGCAGCTTATGTCTGCTGAAATACCCATAATTAAAGGACTTATTAAGTCTCTTTAATCTGTCAAAGCAACTTCCAAGTAGTTTAATAAAAGCATGACTTCAGCAGAGTGTCGGTAGGCTTCAAGCTGATACAGAGCAACCAGTGCTACCTAACAGAGAAGTGAAACAATAGCTTCTGAACCTTCTTTTTTATTTTCTGAATGCATGGGGCCAGTTGACCTCATCCCTGCCACAGAGTTCCTGCTCTGTCATACTCTATAAAGAAAAGGAAGAGTCCCTGCAGTTTAAGGCATCTGCTGAGGAGATAGTTTGGACAGGATTTCACATATTAGACAAGAGAGTTTCCTGACATGCCCCATGCTTTTTCTTTCCTCCCCTGTATGTTAATAAAACAGTAAATTAGCAGAGCAGAAGCTGGAGTGGTGCCTTGCCATATGCCAGCAGCCCAGGCACAGGGCTGGCCATGTGGCACAGGGGAGGTAATTCACACCTTCCTGAGGGAGGGCTGGGTACCCCACACTTTCTGCAATTAGTCTGCATCACTCCCTGAGGGACAGGAGATAGGAAAGGGACACTTTTACAGCCTCACCTCACACAGCCTGACAAGCAGGAAAATGTGGTAACAAATGCTGTGCTTTTCTGGGTGCTGAAATGCTCCCTGCTATGTCCTGTGCTAGCAGGATGTGGGGTTTGGGTGCCTGAGCTATTCCAGACTTTTTGATGAATGGCTTGGTGAAAGAAGGAGCTCAGAAGACATGAAATGCATGACTGATGATATAGCAAGCAACAATCTGTAAGTAATACCCAATAGTCATTGCGGAAAAGTAGGATGTTGTCAGTGGTCACAGGTTTGGGAAGTAGAAGGGAAGCACGAGACAGAAGGGGTCTCTTTAGGAAAATTATCCTGGTTCTGTAACCTCTGTAGATCCCCTCTATATAGCCCCCTTCTGACACTCAGGAACATGTCTGATACTGTTCTGGCCTGTGAGAGATTTTCTATTTCAGCTTCTTTTTGTTTTCAGCTTCTTCAGTGTTTTCTCAAGTCAGTCATAAGCTCCTCCTGGGGCTGGCCTCCCAGAGTGAGTAAGAAAGAAGAAAATAATCTATCACTCCTGTGGCAAGTTTATTGGCCTGGGGAAGCAAGTAAATAAGAGCTGCTGTGCTTCCTTGCATTGGAGTTCAGTAGCTCTTGCTGTGAAACTGGCAGAAATTGTAGCCAGTTTCCAGAGCAACCAACTTTAGATGGTACAAATTGCCAAATTTCTGTAGGTGAGAGCTGCACATACAAAACATAAATGCAAAACCTGGCTTGGAAAAGCAGAGCAGGCAGTAAAAAGTACATGTGGGCTTTAGTACCACTGGGCTAATTAAAGGTCTGATTATTTTTTATTATTGATGTGATTACATCAGTCTAATCACTAGTGTGGATGGTGTTTTAGAAGTAAAGTTTCTCTTTCTTTACTCATGGAAACATCTGTAGCAGTATGAACTGACAGGTGTTATTGAATTACACACACTGGCCATCTTAACAGGGTCCAACCCTACTATCCCACTGATTAAAGTCAATTCCAAGTGAAGGTTTCCATTTCCTCTTTTGTTAGCTCTCAGGTTACAGGTGTGTGCCTCTGGACAGGAACCCCTTGCCTAGACTGTGGTCCTCAGTTGTACCCATGCCAGCCATCCCCCAATCTACACATCACTTCATTCTGCTCAGCAGTCTCTCAATTTCATATAGTTTTCACTATTGCTGGGCTGGCCCTTCTTAAGTTACCTCATTCTCTCAGAATTGTCTCCTTTGTCCTTGCATTCCAGAAAACAAAAAGAACTAAAACATCTATACAATGAAGAATTTAATTCTAGTATCTTAAGGTATAGAAGAGAGCCCAATAATAAAACTGATTGAAACCATCTGTCTTGAGCCTTTTTGTCTTGTAGATGTTTTTGTGTCCCTGGTATAAATTTGGTAATTCATTCCTCTCCATCTAAGAGGCTGGTCATAGCAGGGACAGTGGTGGCAGACACAGCTTAGTACCTGCCAAACACTATTTCTGTTGGTGGCAGGTATTTCTAGTAGCCCAAATATCACTTCAAAGCTACCTGACTACAAATTCAAGTAATTTTATCTTCAAGAGTCTTACTCATTTTTTTCCCCTCTCCTGAGGACTGTGAATGATATTGAATGTGTAGTTGTCACTGCATTCCTAAAATTTGATAGATGTTGTTTAGTATTCCTGCTGGAAGAGAACTAGCAGGTTCCACGTTTTCAGGTATTCCATATCTGATAGGGATGTTTGAATCACTCCCACAGTAATAGTTTTTCTGGTGGGAAAAGCTTCTATCCATTCTGAGAGCTGATCCATGATTACCAGTGCTCATAAGAGGCATGTCAGCATAACCACTTTAAAAATGGGAAAAACAAACATGATCATACTTCAATCTCTTGTTTGCGTTTTGTGTTGGAAAACTTTCAATGTGTGGGACAAGAAATCACAATACTTTCCATTGTCATATATATTCTGGGGACTGCCCACATTTTTTCCATCTGGTTAACAATTGCGATCATCTCTCCAGGTATTTTATCATGAAACCACTTAGCCAAACTCATTAAATACTTTCTTGGTAGAATAGGTTATCTCCCAATAGTCCAAATTCCAGTTCCATTTTTCACTGCCTCCCAACTTTCCCATCAAACCCATTCTTCCTGTGTAACCTCTGCATATATTTGTGCTGGATTACTGATCTCTAGTCAACCATCAGCAGACGGAGTTATTAGGGTGGCACACTCAGTATAGGTTGTTGGGCAGCAGTTTTAGTTGCTTTATCTGCCAGTTCATTATTTCTTCTGCTTTTGCTGGACAGCGCACTACAGCAACTTCCCTTGGAAGCAGAATAGCTTCCAAGAGCATTCAGATTTCAGTTCCACAAGGAATAAACTTTCTTGCTGAGGTAAGGAACCTTCATTCTTTCCAGAACATACCCATTGCATGACACTATCCAAAAACTTAGAATAAGAATAAACACTGCTGATGTCCCAGCCAGGCTGCTCTTGCTAATGCAGTTAATTCATCAAGGGTTGTGGAGGTTCTGCTTCAAGTACCTATGGCTTTTTCACCACTGTGTAGCCTACATGTCATTTTCCATTCATGTAGCATAAAGACCTGTCAGTGATAAGGGTTAGATTTGAGTTCCCTAGAAGCAGATCCAGCAGATCTTCCTGCATGCAGTTGGAGTGAAACACAGCCTCAGCACAATCACGACAGGGCCCATCATCCTAAGGAGCAGGCAGTAAAGTTGCTGTGTTCAAAACACTGCATCTCTTTAAAATAACATTCTCATTTAAGATAATTAAATTGTTTTAAATCATAGTGCTGAGCCGTTTTGGGGGACATTGCTTGCGAAGCATGTCGCTTCAAAATCAGTTTTACTTCATGGGGGGCATTCAGGGTTGAGGGGCGAGCCGGGGGTGATGCTCTGCTGCTCTCCGCGACGGCCCTCGCTCCCGAGGAGTTTGTCCCGGCAGGACCCGGCGCTGAGCCACGGGGCGGCGGTGCGGCCACGCTGCGGAGGAGCGGCTGCGCCCGCTGCTGCCGCGCTCTCACACCTCGTTCTGAGGACTGGAATAATGCAGCAATCCCTGGGCAGGAGCAAAAGCTCCTTTTATACTTAGAAAATCCTTTCCTCTTTCTGGATTCCCACGGTATAGTATGTACAAAAAATGAATATACTCATATTATATATATAATATACTCATACATAATATACTCATATATCATCTATAATACAATATGTAATGGTTATATATATTATATCTATAACACAATATAGAATATATAATTTAATATATAATATATATAATATTTATATATTATATCTAATATATATTTCTATACATAGAAATATATCTTTTTTATATATATATTTCTGATCTCCACTGCCTCTGCCTTTGTAGCTTTTCCCCCAGTATCTAGGGTCTGCAGTATGCTGCTGTGCCTAAAAATCCACACTATATCTTTCAAGTTATCTTTAAACGAACTGAAGAATATAGTAGGAGAGCCAGTGAACTCTTGGGGCAGGAGGGTCCATATAAGTTGTTGATTTTTCCACATAAATGCAAACAGGAGCTGGCTGCCTTCTGCTGCAGGAATGGTAAAACCTAGCAGTCCCTGGAGGAACCCCTGACCCAGAACAAGCCCCTCAGTTATACCGATACCACCCACTACTCAATCCATACATCCAGTCCCTTAATCCTGGTCAGTGATCTCTTGATTTCTTATTAGTTTTCACTCTTGCTGGGCTGGCTTTCTTCTGAAGTTACCTCATTCTCTTGGAATTGTCTTCTTCCTTCACTCACATCTGCTGGACTCTGCTGGCTCTGTGTTAGCAGCACTTGTTTTCTCAAAAACCTTGCTCTCAGTCAGCCCTTGCAGCCTAGAGCTTCAAGTGCTTTATTTACTGGTGATAAGCAATTAAAGCTAAATGAATCTATTCAGAAAGAACAGTTAAATGTCTTCTATAACACATGAATAAGGTACAAGGTGCAGTCACTGCTCTTTCTCATCAAATTACGTCTATGCTGGCTCAAGTGAGACTGTTTCAGTCGTTGAAGTTCTGAGATGACATCCCAGGGTGGTATTCTTGGCAAGTTAAAAAAATTGTGAGAATTAATTTGCTGAAATATTTCTCACTAATTTTCTTTCTTTTCTCCTAAATTCAAGCTGGGAAAAAAGCTTATTCTTGCACTCATATGCAGGTATAAACATGATTGGAAATAATGTCCCTTTAATCACAAAAGTTTTCAAAAGTCTATTTTCCAGTACATCATTCAGCTATATATGTGTATATACATGCACATGGTGTGACTTCTTAGCTAATTAAACTACATATTTTTATATAAGAAAAATTATCATCATTATCTCCATTCCCCTGGGAGTTGTTTGTTTCATTCATTAATAAAATGTAGTATATGTTTACCAAATGATAAATGAAAGTGAAATGGAAAAAGTGTTGCCATCACAAATTTCAAAAGAAACAAGAAAATTTCAATGGTCTAGCTCAACTAAATCCAAGCTAAAAAAATGCAGCTTCCTTTAAGCCTTGAAATATGATTCCTCTTATTGTCTTACCTTTTTTCTTCCTATTTTCTATAAAAGGACAACAAAAATTACATTGATTTATTCCCAAAAAAAAAAAAACCAACCAGGAATAAAGAACTGATATTTGGGCTATAAAAACCCCAAGATGATTTAACAAGTTGAAATTTAATGTTATTTTATTTTTTAATATGATCAGTGTGAGCACAAAAATAAACACTGAGTAAATTTATCAGGGACTGTTGAATTAGAAAAAGGTACCACCATTTCTGTACACAAAAGTCTTGGTGTTACCCATAACCAGGGACAACTTCCTCTTTCAAATAAAGAAAATGTTTGCAGTTTCCATTATATGGCATTCATATTTTACTGCAATGCCCTGTTATTTAAAAACAAAACAAAATAACAACCCAAACCCCTAGACTAGAAGAAGTTTATCTATTATATATAACTGGAAGCTGTCTGTTATTTCTGTATTTTAATTAAACTGTTTCACAGATGGTGAAACCAGAGCCCAGTTTATGATAAATTACGGCCTCCCAGAGCTGAGTTACTGTGCAAGAGCAAACAGCCAGACACTGATTCCACTGCTGGGCAATCAATGCCATAAATTAACATTTCTGCTCCTTGGTGTACTTACATTTGTTGCCATTATAGTGCAAGAGTTCTATTGTCATTACATTGCAAAGGTTCCACATGGCTAGAGTTTCACACCTCCTTGATGGTTCTCATGGGCAGCTCCTCCAGGCACTAACTCACTCATACTCACAGCAACCAACCAACCCACTCTTGTATAACACTCTTCTTTTCGGCTACAGGTGCAGCCTGATAAACTCAGGCCTGTTCCCAATCTCTAATAATTGGCTCAGCTGCAACTCATTAGGGGATAAGATTACTTTCTATTCTACCTTTATTTACTTATATTTTATCCCCCTACATACATTTATGACCATTTTATATGCTCTGGAAAGCAAGTCAGGCACTTGCATGTATGGCCCTGTTTCCCCAGCGGAGGATGAATGGACAGGGCACAGGTACACACAGGGGTGGTAAATGTGCCTTGCTCTACACAACAGCCAAAGCAGAGCAGTTAGCAAGGAAGCAGTTCAAGAAAAAAATTCTGTGACCTTGCAATTACTGGAGCTTCATGTTCTTTTTCTCTGTTTTATTTTTAAACTATTAGCATAACTTTTCAGACGAGTTAATGTGAAAAGTAAACACTCATTTAGAAAAATTTATTAAATATCTTAAAGTGTGCAGAGGGAACTAGATTTGAGTGACAGCTTTCTAAGTGGTGCTTGCTAATTCCTGTCAGCTCCAATCAGTTACTGATTCAGTACTATTAATGCAGCCAGAACCACCAGCTGCAGACCAGGCTCCTGAGTGCTTAACAACCACGGATCAAAAGGCTGTTCACACCCCCTAAGTCAGAACCCATTTGGGTGCCAAATCATTTGTCACTTCAAACCGCTGTTTGTTCAGCAGGCTGCATGGTGTCCAGGGGATAGACAGGTGTCTTCCACTAATATCTGGTGACTGGTGAATATCAGGCATTGTGGCCGTGTGCCCTTTGCAGAAAAATTCCATGATCCTTCAAATCTTTTCACAAGTTTTGAAGGAAACCATCAAATTTAAAAGGCTGCTGTTGTGAGTAGTAAACGGGTCTTCTCTCTACTTTAGCCACTGGTTTTATCCATCCTGGCAAATCTGATAGTATATTTTTTCCCTTTAAATGGAATTTAAAGCAAACAAATTCCATTTGGTGTTGCACTATAAAGTGCATAGCACATTGCAGCAGTGGATACATTGAGAGGTAAAGCTGGTACAGTGATTAAGTCCTGTACTAATTTCACACAAAGGTCTTTTGTGGACAGACTGTTTTGTCCCATGTACAAAATTTAACCAGAGCGATGCTGCTGTACAAGCAGTGGTTATCCTGTGTGGAATCCTGCCTCCTTCTTGCAAAAGGGAAATGAAATCCATTAAGGTGAAAGGAAGAGCCTTGCTCTCCTTGTTTGTCAGTCTCTCACCACTGCCTGTAGTTACCACCCACCTTTCTGCCTTGCTTCCCTGGGCCTTATCACTATAGAAATCCTTCTCCTTTTATATTTTAGCTTTCCTTACATTTATTTGTTCAGTTATTGCAGTAAAACCAAATCTTGCCAAGTGTTGTTGCATTGCAGTGATGGAGAATACAAGGAGAGGTCCTGAAAGATGATAAATACTCATAACAAAAACACCTGTTATCTCTTGTTAATATTATTTAAAACAAAAATTGTAATAGGACAGTGTTGTCTAAACTCAAGTGACTACAGCCAGGGAATTCCTACTCTCGGTGATGTGTTTTCCTTCAGTATCTCACTCTTTAAAGCAAAATGCTCTGTACCTGTCTGTCAGCTCATCTCTGAAAAGAGTCTCTTCCTTAGCCCTTTTCCAGTATGCAGGAGCACAATAGCAGAGGGATTAGGTTTGGCCTTTCTCCTGTTAATCCAGCATAAGGCAATAGCTATTTATATTGCCAGAACCTCCCACATTTTATCTCCTGGACAGCTGGCACACCTTGAAACGCTGACTGCTGTTCTCATCATCCTTGCACTGGCAATGGCTGTGTTTGTGCTGGTGGCTGCTGCCCTCTGCCAGCATACACCTGCACCTCCCACAGCAGAGAGAACCAAAATGGGGCAGGATTTGGGACAGACCAAAGCACTGACAGAAAAAGAGAAAGGAGAGATTTTCACAGGAGAGTTGAATTTGTTTCAGATCTACAGCATGGCTCCACCTACCACAGCTGTAGTACAAGTAGGAGAGCTTCCTGAAGTCTTGCTGATTTCTTGAAGTGCCTTTGGTCACATTCTGTGTCATTTTCTGCATCTGTTCATTGTTCCTTGTGTCATGCAGGTGATCCCTCAGGCAGTTTGTAAGGCACAGCTGCAGCCTGGTGTGGAGGTGCAGCCACAGCAGTGCTCAGCTTAGCACCTTACTCACATGGAAGGATGAAATCAGCTGCTCTGCCGATAAACACCACAGTCTGCCTGGGCTGTCTGGTGCTTTTTTCCAACACACTGAAAGCATCACGTGGCAATAAAGGTGTCTCAAGCTGCTGCATGTACCAGCTTTGGCATGTTCTTTAGGTTCCCATCAAAACATCAGCACTGTTTGCAGTTTTATTTGGTAGGTGATTCTCTGTTTCTGCCTGTGTCAGGCAGTGCTCATCGATGGCTTCTCTGGCCAGGTGCAGGCCTGCCTGAGCCACTCTCCTGTCTCCTGCAGGAGGCAGCAGGCTCCGTTTTTCAGAGTGTACTGATCGTCTGCCAGCCTCAAAGAAGGACTGTTCTGTAATCCTTAAGCATTTTCGTGTGTTCTGAAGCCATACAGATGTGATGTCAGATAAAATGCTCTATTCTATCGGATTGGAAAAAGAATTCAGAACTCTGATGTCTTGTTTAAACAGCTAAAAGTAAAATTCAGGCTAAATGAAATTGATGGATTGGAGGAGGAAGAATTTTTCAGGGCTGTTTTTTGGGGTTTTTTTTGTTTTGGTTTTTTTTCTTCCCTGTGTTGTGGAGTATGATTGCCTTTTAGGTGAAAATGTAGGATCATAAAATTGCTGGGGTTTGGAAGGGACATTAGACATCATCTAGTTCCTGCCCTCCTGCCATGGGCGGGGACACCTTCCACTAGACCAGTACCTAAAGGGCACAACAAGAAATTTTACATTAGCTATTAGGAAGAAATTCTTTCCTGTGGGGGTGGTGAGGCACAGGCACAAGTCGCCCAGAGAAGTTGAGGATGCCCCATCCCTGGAAATGTTCAAGGCCAGACAGGACAGGGCTTTGAGCAACCTGGTGTAATGGGATGAGCCTTTGCCCCCCTTGCACAGGGGCTGGAAGAAGATGATCTTTAAGGTCTCTTCTGACCCAAACTGTTCCATGAGTCCATGAAATAACTGGCCAGCATGCATCCTTGGTCTTTAATGTCACAACGGCCGCGTGTCTATGGATGCAGTGGAGCTCGTGCTGTTTCTGTGTCGGATGTATCTTCACCCAGCTACTCTCATTAGCACACAGGCAGCTCACTCCCGACTCCTGCCTGCTCGGGGCTGCTGTCGGGCAGCGGGCGCTGGGTGGCACCGCTGCGCTGGGAAAGCAGCGGCAGCCCGGCCTGGGCATCCGCATCCCCCTGCTCCGAGCTGGGCCGAGCCTGCCGCATCCCATTGCCCCGAGCCGGGCCTGGGCCTACCGCATCCCCCTGCCCCGGCCTGCCGCATCCCCCTGCCCCGAGCCGGGCCTGCCGCATCCCCCTGCCCTGGCCCAAGCCTGGGCCTCCGCATCCCCCTGCCCCGGGCTGAGCCTGGGCCTCTGCGGCCAAAGCGGCCTGAGGGGCTGGCACCACTGCGAACCCCCGGCGTCATTCCCTCTGCTCCCGTAATTCCCCTCTCCCTGCCTCTGAGAGACGTGTCCCTGGCCAAGTTTACCTCTCTGTAAATCTAACTGGTTTCGGTTCATGAGTGAAATGAGGAGCATTGGGTATTTGCACTGCCCCTTTTACCTGGCCAAAATCTGCCAATTTTTGGTAACTAGTTTGTCTCAGCAACAAAGGTGAAGCAGACTGCACTTTAACCTCATGTAAATCTTCAGAATACTTCAGCCATTTTGTTCTTGTGCCCTCAAGCTGATCTGGTTGTGTTTAGTCCTGGGGATGACGATGATCACAGTTGTTCTTTATGTCCTCCTCAGCAAGGAAGGCTGAAGGAAACTGGAAAACTTCAGAGCCAGACAGCAGAGTGAAGCAAGCAGATGTGGGTCCAGACAGCAAGGACTGGCATTTTGGTTTCAGATGGATAAACCTGGTTCCTGTCCCAAAGCTGTGGGGAGACAGCAGCTCTGGATTGTTTTCCCCATCTACCTCCTGCCTGAAACAAATACTGTTTAACTCTCCTCACTTCTGATCATAACTAGTCTCAGCAGACACTTCTTGTGGGTTTCTCTTTTGGAAATGTCACTCAGATGCTTCAGTCTGGCACTCTGTAGACTCCTAATTGTGATGCTCCCACAGTCTGAGACCAGCTCTCCCTTTGAACTGGTTGCCTGTAGATCCTTGTGGGGCAGCAGCCAAGCCATGGGAATCTGGGTCATGCAATGGGGTACAGTGGGGCAATCCACAGGCATGAGCCAGAGGTGACACTGCTACCCTCTATTTGGCTTCCCCCAAGAGGCTGGAGCAGCTAAATTCCAATTTGTTCAAGTGTGTAATGACCTGGGCTAGATTAAATCATGTTCCTGCAGTGGGCAATGGTGAGCATCTGAAGACAGGAGTCTTGATGGGAGCTGGAAGAAGGTGGTGCGGAACAGCACGTAAGGAATAGGAGCACCTGGTTGCCAATGCCCAGCACCCAGAGCTGCCTGGGGACAGTGCAATTCCATTGCATTTTACACTGCACAGGTTAAACAAAGGTGCAAAGAGGAGGAACAAGACATTTCTGAGTTTTGTTCATTTAATTGTCAGAGCTCCTGATTTCCACCAGAGGAACTATGTCATGGTGGAATGGGCATGGGCACCATTCTGACTTTGCAGGTCTGTCACAGAAAGAAAGACCACAACAGCTCCAAAAATTTGGTTTTCTTATTAAAAAAAGATTTAGTGTGGCCTAAATAAAAAAAAAAAAGAAAATTAAAAAAAAAATTATGTGGTAGTTTACATTTTTAATTGAAATCCTTCCTTCCAAGCATTTTGGTAGAAGAAGAGGGAAAGCCAGGGAAAATGTTGCTGAAATAGAATGTTTCATTCAGTGGAAAATTCTGATTTAATTTCTGAAAACATGAAAGACTGCAGTCAAAACAGGAGCTGTCATGCTGCTGAAAAGTCACATTTTACATTTGCAGCTGTCATTCTTGTCTGAAGGCTGAGATCCTGAGGGGACCCCTCAGCTTCCTTTCCCTGGGAGGTGCTGGCCTTGCTATTTGCAGAGACAGGGTGATCCTGGCCTCTAGGAAAGCTGAAGGATACAGAGAGCAAAGTGCAGCTCTAGTCTACAGACCCTGTGACTTTCATTATTCAGGTATTTACATAGCTGTTGTAGTATCTCAAGGGTCAGTTTCATTTTCTATCCAACCCCACAGTTTCAGAAAGTCCTGTTTACATTCAGAAGCAGTTTCATTCATTAGCAGTGCCTGTTAACACTTAATGAGTTAATGAGATTCACTCCAGGACTGGTGCACAAACAGCCTTTTCCAGGTGCCTGATGCTTTGACCCCACAAAGCAGTTTTGGGTGAGGACACTCCCAGTAAAGAGAGGGGGCCAGGAGAAGGACAGAGGCTGCCAAGCAGTGTGGGAAGCATGCCGTTACTTTAAAATCTTATTTTTTAAGTCCTAACGAAGCTGATCACATAAGATGTGGTGCCCTCCCTGGTAAATGAAATTTTGCAGAGCACAATGGCTGTCCCTTCCTGCTTGTCCCTTCCCAGCAAATCACACTGTCCCTCAGCTGACTGAACTGGACACAGTTACTGGGGTCAGGTTTCATATGCACAAACTGTCCTTCAATCACTTGTCTTAACACATCAGCAACAGGAGCACTTGCCTTCCTCAGGTCTTTAAACACATTTATTTTACTGTGCAACTTAATTTGCAGCTGGTTGATCTCCTGACTTGGTCCTGGTTGGCTGTACAGACATTTGTTATATAGGGGATGTCTTTTAAAGGTTTCTAAGTTGTGAACTGAGCTTTGATAATTCCTACTTATCAAACAATATCAGCTTCAAAATACTATTGAACTGAGCCTTCAACACCAAAGGAAAATCCATGTCCTTCTCCAAATGAGCACAGGTGATGTGGTTTCAGTGATTTTGTTTGGGGTTTTCTTTATATCTGTACAAACCATAGCAATACTGGTTCATTCTGGTCTTTGGCCATAGAGCAGCACTATATTAGTAGATATGGCATCATAAAATCACTCAAAAATCTGAAGTGTGGCACTTAACAGAATCTGGGGGTATTGAGTTGGGGTGAGGGAGGTGATTCTCCCTCTCTGCTCCATTCTTGAGACCCTACCTGGAGTACTGCAGCCAGCTCTGGGCCCCCAGCATCAGAAGGACATAGACCTGTTGGAGTGAGTCCAGAGGAGGGACACAAAGCTGGAGCACCTCTCCTATGAAGACAGGCTGAGAGAGTTCAGGTGAGGGTTTTTCAGTCTGGAGAAGACAAGAATCCAGGGAGGCCTTATACCTTCCAGTACCTAAAGGAGCTCAATAAAGCTGGAGGGGAGCTTTTTACAAGGACAATAGCTTTAAACTGAAAGAGGTCAGGATTAGATTAGATTAGATTAGATTAGATTAGATTAGATTAGATTAGATTAGATTAGATTAGATTAGATACAGAGCAGAAATTCAACCCTATGAGGCTGGTGAGGCTCTGAAACAGGTTTCCCAGGGAAGCTGTGGATGCCCCGTCCCTGGAAGTGTTCAAGGCCAGGTTGGATGGGACTTTGAGGAACCTGGTGAAGTGGAAGGTGTCCCTGCCTATGGCACAGGGAGTTAAAACTAGATGATATTTAAGTTCCCTTCCAACTCATTACATTTCATTATATGAATTAACTGCTACACCACACTTTTTTGAAAGAAGGAATTGTTATTCATTTGCCAATGGACTGACTGGACATAGTGCTTGCCCAGGGCCCTGTCATCAGGCTGAGAGGCCAAATGACATCTCATGGCAGTGCCTGGGCAAAAACAAGGTGGAGGCAGTACCAAGCCCTGCTTCTGCAGCTACCCAGGGACAGCTCAGGATTCATGAGGTGGGAGGAGAGCAGGATGTGCAGCGCAGTGGTGGGACATTTTGGAGAGCATGTGTGAAGCTGCACTCTGCTCTGGACACAGATCCACACCTGCCAGCCAAGGCACCAGTGCAAGCTCTTACCACCACTTGCCTACCTGTCCTAAAAGTTGGCATCCTTGGCAGCAGTACCACTCTTTGTTGAGTTTGACAATAAACATGGAGCACGAACTGCTCTCAGCTGCTGTCTCACAGGGCATTTACTAGCTGGGGATAATTTTTTGTGACTCAAGGAGGGCTGGTCTTGACAAGTGGTTTGATGCCAGAGTTATTAAGCTGATGCTACCTTTGGACTGAGACAAAAGACAAGGAGTTTGATGCTAGATCTGAAAGAACTCTGCTGCCTGCAATGAGTGCCTCCAGCTTCATCTGCTGGTGAGTCACTTAGGAGTGTCTAATTCCATGACTCTTAGGAAACAAAACTTCACCAACCAGCTCTTCTGTTTGGAATGGTGTGAGACAGAACTCAAGGGCTTGGTTCCCTGTAGCATGGTGCAAAGCACTGTCAGATACTTCCTTTCCAGTTTGGTAGGGTTTTCTAGTGAGCTTGCCCTAGTGCAGAGATTTGGCAGCTTGCAGGAAAACTGAATGGAGCATGCAGCATGTTATGCTGCTGGAAATCCTGGGTAAGGCATTCACCAGGTATGAGCCAGTAGAGCCCCTGTGTTTCATAGGGAGTGAATAATTTCCCATACAGAGTGATGGAAGCTGTGATAACACAATGCAGTGTGTGTTACTGGCCAGTACCAAAGTACTGTCATGAGATCGGTCATTCTGGGTTTACATCTTTCCCTTTCTTGTTCCTCCATTGCCATTCACATCTTCTCACCCTGGAGAGCCTCTGGTCCTGCTGCCCTCCTCTCTCTTCCCCCCCTGAGCTGAGGAGTCCCCCAGAGAGGAGTGTCATCAAGCACAGAGTGTAGGAAGGAGGATGAGCAAAAGGGAATTGCACCTCACTCTCCTTTTGTGGCTTCTGGTGCTCTTGGAGCTACTGGCTTGTGTCAGCCTTGAATAATGGACTGGGAAGGGCACTGTGTGCACTGGGCAGAGGGGTGAGGGCCAATTTCAGCACAGCCTTGTTCCACTCCGGGTTAAAGGGAAGTTTCAAGGGAGTAGCGTAAATCCTATGGGCAAAGTGAGCTAGTGAGGAGATAGTGTGGGGAAACAAAGAGGCCCAAAACATCTGAACACCACTGGCCTCAGCCTGAAAAGATTCTGAAGTACCATGATATGGTATTGACACTGTGAATGATTCCAGTAACACCTTCTTTTTCCCAGAGAAGGAATTAAAATGAGGAGTCCTGTACTAATTTCAGAGTGCATGCCCTGAATCAGAGTGCACAAAAATGTACATTAGTCCCACTGATTCTCATCATGATCAGTGTAATGACAATATTTTCTATTACCAGTGTGTTTCCATTTTGCAGCAGTTAAATCTACTTTTACCAAGTTGGATATGCAGGGAAAAGAAATTAAAAGGCCATTAGAAGAAGAACTGGTTAAGAAAATCAGTTAGCCTAGTGCTGAGGTTCTCAATTTTAAAAGCAGCAGTACATTCATCTAAAATTGTGCCATGTGGATGCTTTCCACTTTTTCTCACCATGTTGTATTATTCCATCACTACCCACTGGTAACTTGTTTTGTGCCTTCTTTGTAGCATCTTGCAGAGTCTGGTCTCCAACACCAAATGGTAGCCTTCTGGATTCATCTCTCTGTGTCACTAAGTGTATTATATGAATTTTTTCAGAAGTAAATTCTAGTGATGAATAGGAGAGGAATACTCTGCAGAAAACCATTAATTTCTCTGAGTACCCTTCTAATATATGGGATTGGTGTTACAGTTCTGCTCTCCTCAGCCTGTGCCTTCACCATACTCTTGTCATGGGGCTGTGCTGTGTCCCTTACAGGCACATGCTGCAGCCCAGAATGCAGGCAGAGAGAATCACAGGAAGTGATAGGTACACTATTAACTAGTACACATTAACTAGTATATCTTTATGTACACTATTAACTAGTCCTGGCCAGTACTGGGACTATTTATTGTTATTAGCATGCCCTACCTTTAGGATTTCTTGCCCTTGCTATGAAATGCATATACACACAGACTAGGTCCATAATCTGAGATTTGAGACCATAAAGCTGAACTGATTTCCTCCTTCCTCTTGATTTTTGCAAGGTAAAATAATTGGTCTTGTCTCAACAGGGCCAGAATTTCAAGTGAAGGTTGAGAGACCCAAAACATGGTTCAGAGTAAGACCCAAAGGGGTAACATCTTGGGAACTGTCTGGATGCTATTCTTTGCCCATTCCTCTGACCAAGCATGTCTCCGTGTCTCTGTTATCTCTCTGTTAAGACTGGATTATTCTTCTAAACCCCTTTAATACAGGGCTTTGGAAAAGGCTGGAGAGAACTCTTGAAATACTGATGGAAAAACCATGGTACTTCTCACTTTCTAGAAATGTCCTTATATAGCTAAACTTAGACAGTCTCCAAGTGGATTTATTTATTCTAGCAGATTGCATGTTCTATGGCTTTCTCTAACACTGCTCCCCAGGTTTAGATTCCCAGGGGCTGAATTCTGAAAAATCAGTTTTGAAGAACATGTTGTGACATATCTCAGCCAAAAAGTACAAGTCTCCCTGTCCTGGTTTGATGACCTGTCTGTTGTCAGATCACCTAAAAGGAGCTGAGCCCACCAGCACTGTTTGGTTGCAGACTGGCAGCAAGATGAGACTCATAATGGGCTATGTGCAACGTGCACACCACACATGCACAGGTGCACGTGCTGCTGGTGATATGTAGCCCTTTTTAGCACATTTCCCCCAGTATTTCTGTTGTTTAATGTATCTATTAATTTTCAGAGAAAAAGTGAGAGCTGGAGAAATATTGTTCTTTGTGAGGAAATTGAAGCATGGCATTATGTCCCCTTTCCCAGTCTCTTTGTAGCTTTGCTGGTAGAGCAGAGAGACAGTTTGGAGCCCCTTGTTCCTGGCTGTTTGTACTCCTGCTGTCATCAGCAATGCTGCTAATCTGAGGATTACTGCAGCTGCCAGAGTGCTTTGGTGAGCAGGGCAATTCCCCAGAGGTTTAGCTGACAGGGCTCTGGGTGTAGTCCTCATGAAGGAGTGCCACAGATGTGCCATACTCAAAGTTTGTTACTTACCTGCCTCATCTTGGGGCTTGATGAACATCCCACCTCCTTGCCAGGGCTGCTTATGGTGGGATGTCTGACAGCAGTCTGACTTTCTCCTGGTTCTGCCCCAGCACAATAGCCCTGAGTGAATTTCTGCCCTCTGCAGAGAATTGAGGATTGCCAAGTTCCCAGAAAAGGGCATTCTTCCCATGCTGACAGAGCAGGGCTTCAGCCCAGTACAGATCCCTTTGGGAGATCCTCTCTTTCTTCTGGCAGCTGGCCAATGCCACTTCTGCTTGTGTCCCTGTGTCCCATTTCCTCCCTGTGACTCTGGCTGGCCTTGTGCAACCTGCTCACCTGCTCTCTGTAATGGCCTGGGTAGTGTGTAGCTCTTTGGATTTTTTCCACAAGATGCTGCTTTTCTTCTGGAGTGAGAAAACTCACTCATCAGCACCTGGATGAAGACAGCAGCAAGCTGACCCACTCTTGTGCCTCTCACTTGCAGAGTGACTGCTGGCTCTGGCAGCTTCCAGTTACCAAATGGATTTCTTAGTGACTCCAAGAGGTTTTGCAAACTGGCCAGTCCTGCTCTGGGGCTGGGCAGGGACAAGCATAGGCCTGGGCTGCTCCACAAACACCAGGGCTCCGCACAGGGTGGTGCAGCTCTGTCCTTCTGGCAGGACCAGCTCCTTCTCTCACTGTCAAATGAACCAAAATGAACCGTGAGCAGCTCTGGCATCAGCACTCAGCCATTGCTGAGCAGAAAGGTCAGTGATGAGCTTAGTGCCACCCAGACACAGCCCACACCCAGTGGGGCACCACTGGAGCCTCCCTGGGACCTGGAGCATTGATCAGATCCAGGGGGATAATGTGTGGAGATGGGCTTTTTGGGGCTGCTTTCTCTCCCACCAAGTGCATTGTTTCTCAACTTATCCCAATTGAAATAATAAATAAGCATGATTGATCAAACCAAAAATATCATGAGTATTCTTTTAATCATAGAAATCAGCCTCAGTAACAACATTTTGTAAACATATGTTCAAAATAGGCTTCAGTCACCATGTTTGTGTATCACCATGGCCTGGATTGCACTTGGCCTCCTTCCAGGAACCCACTTGATATCCATGAGAGATTCCAACAGGGATGGTATCCAGACTGTGCCGTGGCCACTGACACCGCTCATTTGACAAAAGGGATTTTTTTTCTTCCCTGTTCAAATGAGGGAGATATATTTCACATTTATGGTTAGCAGGAGCTGAAGAACTGTTCCCCTGTTCAGCTGTTACATGTGAGTCTGAAGAATTCTTGCAAGAAGATGAAATTCAGCACCACTAAGCATTTGATTTTTAGGCGGTGTGACTCGACCTAAATAGCACCTTATAAACCATAAATAACCTGCTTAATAACATTACAATTTTTGTGGTATCATGTTCCCATGGCTTGGCTTCAGGGTCATGCTATTTTTGTGGTCATGGTATTTTTGTGGTCATCTGACAGGATGACTAAATTCTTTGTCCAGATCAGGTTTGTAGGTGAGTCTTGTGTTTCCTGATGGTTCCCAAATGTTCCAAATAAACAGTAAAGGACACAGAGAAATGAAACACAAAATGGACAGAGGTGCCACCTACCATCTATCCCATATACATGATGGTCCTTTCATGGCATGGTAGGAGCCAAATCCTACTGATGTACAGATTTCTTCCTGCAGGATTCTCATGGACCTCCCAGGAAGTGACTGCACTTTACAAAGTCCATGAAGGACCAGGACCTCGGCATAACAACCTAATCTCACTTTTGGGGAGTAAATCTAGTAGTGGGAAGCGGTTCAGGATGACTGATTGGGAGCACTTGTGTCTCAGCTCTCAGTTTGCTCCCTCTACTGCATCTGAAGGTCATCTCAGAACACTGAAGAATTCCAAAAACGGAAACTGGGAATGATTTGTGCTTTGTATTGACTTTTTAAATATGGGAGTTTCACATTTTCAGGTGCAACTGCAGGTTTCCCTGCTACTTTGAAGAGGCTTGAAATAGACTCCTGTGGGAAAAAAAACACACAGTTTTTTTTCCCACCCCCACCTGAACGGGGGAATTCTGCTTAACCTGCTGAGTCCAAAGCATGAGCTAGATTGAGAGGTGAGAAAATTATGTAAAATGCCTGTGCTGATGAAAGTCTGGCAAAAGGAAACAGCCTGTTCTACTCACAGAATGTGAAAGGTAAGAAAACAAGACAGGTGAAGTGATTTCATGTTAAAGTTTTGTCAGGGAAATGAGTGGGACTTCATACCTCTCCTACTGAGGCATTTAAACTTCTAATCTCAGGGAACTTAATCTCTGTAAAACGTGGTGATAAGGACAGAAAGAAGGAAAACTCTCTCCCAAGTAAAATGCTGCTCTATCAATAGAAAATTAATACAGTGGGATTCAATAGTGATTCAACAAGGAAATCAATCCATTGTGAGACTTCACACCAATGAGTGAAATGGGTTTTTAAGAAAAGCTATTTGGTTTGGATTTCAGCTTGGTTTTTGTAGGTTGGATGTTTTTTGTTGTTTTGGGTTCTTTTAATGTCTGCATGGGTACTTTGTGTCCTTTAAATAGGCCACACCTTCAAACAGACTTGACCTGACGGTGAAAACAAGCCAGTGACTTTTCTTAGCTCAAGGTCTAAATGTTGCCAAGAGATGAACTATTTATAAGCTTAACACCTGACTAGGTGCTAAATAGCTCTGGTTGATAGAGCTTTTGGTGCAAAATTATCACTCCAGATTAAGACTGGACTGGACACCCAAAGACCTGAAATGCTAGAATGGATTCAGGTAGGATTTAAGATGCATTTAAAAGGTGTATTTAATGTATCTTCTCTAAGGTTGTGTAATTCAGCAGGATTATGGAGTTTGATAATGACAGACAGGTCTTTTACCTGTATGTAAACAACACAACAGGGAATTTATTTGAAAGAAAATCACCTAAGTGTTTAAATACAGCATTAAACCACAAATGGATTTATCTACACCCCACAAGCTTTCTGCAAGCTGGATCTGTGTTTAACAGACTCCACTGATGATGGCTCCCTCATTCTAACATAAATATTCCCCTGACCCCAGTATATTTGTTGTAAAAACAAGAGACAAAAAATTCAAAGCTTATTGGACTGATTTGCTTGCTTGGAGAAGCTGACAGAGCATAGTTGACCTTAGACGTGGTGGGGAGGGGGCCAGGGAGCAGGACTGTTTTCATTTTATAGTGTAATAAAAGTTCAAACATATCACAACCCTCTTGCATGGGACTACAGAGGTCACATCCAATTTACTGAAAAACACTGAGCAATAAAACAGTCTGGAGCCTCTTCTACTGCAGCTCTAATCCCCTAATAAAGAAGTGTAAATAATCAGACTGTGTCATTCACAAAAGGGCAGAAGTAGAATTTCAGGGCTTTCTCCCATCCACACTGCTCCCATGCAAGCATGTGCTGCAGAGCCATTTTAGGGCAATATTCACAATCACCTGCAGCAAGGGAAACCAACCATAGTCAAAACCCAAGTTCTGGGACCTGAAGATGTGCCTGTGTGATCTGAGAAACGTACCGAGCAAGGCCCTATATAGGCTGCAATTTGTCCAGGAAGTTTTCTTTAGGTTGGTCTCACTTGAGTGTTGCATGGCTGTGTGGAGCCAGGAGAAAAACAGAACTAGCAGCCAACAATGGAAATGGGAAACAGGGGGGTCAGGAGGCTCAGGATGCTTATAGTCACTTTGAGTCCAGTCTGTGCTTGCAGGGATAATGTGGTGTAGCCATCCAAGCACCACTGCCCACTTCTGCAGCTCAGCAGACCTGCTGCCTGTGGTAAATGTTGGAGTTGCAGGTCTAAGAGCTCCCTGTGCAAGAAGCATGCTTTAGAGCCCACCTTCAAAAGCAAGCCCAGCAAGGCAGAAATGAACCACACACTTTGTGAATCCTTTTAGCACCTTTATGTCATCTTGGTCCAAACCAATTTCTGAGTGGACACCATCAATTAATTGTGGTGATGCTGCTGAGCTGCACTATGCAGTCCTTTCTTCCCAAGCACAGTTGTATTGGTAAGCTGTAGAATTCTGCCCCTTGTGCTGGTGTCAGCTGCAGGAGTTTGTGCTCCTAGTTCCCAGCCACGAGGCAATGCAGATCCCAGGGTCAAACTGGGCTGCTGCTGTCATTGCAGGGATTTGTCTCTCTCACCCCCTACCTGCCCCTGGCCGTGCTGCCCAGGCACAGAGGCTCAGCCATGGAATGGGTCTGACTGGCTCCCCACTGTTCCTGCCATCAGCTGCCAGGTGCACCCCAGCACAGCCCTGCACAGCTGATTGCTGGTAACCAGACCCAGCTCAGGAACAAACTGAGCACTGCCAGTTGCTGTTATTACAGTAAAGGAGACAGCAGGTGCCTTGGAGTAAAACTGCCAGGCAATTTGCCACTGTTTTTCAGCGGGAAATCCTTCATATACTTTGTATTTAGCAATTTTCCTCTCTAGCTGTTGCAGCCTGCAAAGAAAATTGAGAAACACACAAGACAATTCTAGAAGAGTTAGTTCAAACAGTAAGAATGAAAGGTGTTGCTAAAGGGACCTTTTATTGTCAAAGGAGCTTTTAATCCTGTTATGCCTCATGAAGAGAATTTCTATGATGTTGAAGGAGTATATAAAACAACTATCCTTTGAGGGGGAAATCCAGCAGTTCTGACAGTTCAGACTCCTGAGAAATAAAAAGAATTTTAATAACCATTATACTTACTAATAGCAAGCATTAATGTTCTGTGGTACCAGACATGTATAAGATCTATTCCCAAATACTGCATGCAATGTGCCCAAAAGGCTGCCTCAGACCACACAGGTGCAGTAGGGAGATCTGAGCAGAGCAGGGGAGCAGAGAGCCTGGCTGGAACAACGGGAACTTGGCTGGCTCACCGCTACTGAGAAAATATCCCAGAGTGGATACCAGTGCTTTCTATAAATAAAGCAAGGGCATAACATCAGGGAGAATGGAGAGCCAGCTCAGCTAAAGGATAGAGTTGGCAGCAAAAGAAATAGAGGACCATGAGACAATTAAAAAGAACCTTGTGATCAGTGGAAAGAGGTTTTGAACAATATATTACTGGGTGTAACAGGAGCTGAGGCTAGAGCCATGTTGGACACCATCCCTTTGCATCCTGTCCTTGCAAGTTACAACCTCTTGAAAGCCCTCTAATGCTGGGTGTACCTAAATCACTTAGCACTCTCCCACAGGCATTAGGAGCTTTGTTCATCGCTCATCCCTGAGCCCCTTCAAAAGTGGCTGATCACCAGCAGATATCCTGGGGATTAAACCTGGAGGGCTTCTCGTCATGGTCAGGAGCCGCTGTATTTAAATCATGACTAGAGGAGGGGGAGAGAGTGTTCCATCAGCCACATTTTTTAGGCAGCTGCTTTGTTGATAAATAGGCTAGATAACAGAGGTTAATCCCTGCTGACTGCAGAAGGAACCTAAACTCCCGAATTTCAAACCCCCTTTCAGTTTAAATCAGCATTTGTCTTGTCCAGCTCAGCTGTTTTTGAAGCCTCTTAATGTGTTTCACCCAAATTTCCTTGCTCCTTTTTGATGGGTCTCATTATATTCTGAATGAGGATTGTGCATGATGTTTATTTACAGTAGGGGACAAGACCTAAAGATGCAATGAGTCCCTTTTAGAACCTTGCTCCTATTACCAATACTGTAGCACTGTGCTGATTTATTTTACTGACAGAACAGATGAAACAACAGACATGCAGGATCTCAGCTGGTATCAGATGAGACTGTCAGAGACAGCCCTGTGTTACAATCTGACATTGTCGTAGAGTGAGCTTAGCCCTACCTGATTCTCAATTTTCAAGCTCTGATACCAGTTTATTTTTCTCTCCCTCTGTTATTTCATTCAATTCTGTTTCTGCTCAGTAATTTGTGCTGCCTCATTTCCTTTTCCCACTGTTAGTCTTTTAAAAAGTTACTAAAATAAAAGTTTGCTTCTGGCACAAGAGAAAAAAAATGCTGCATTTAACAGGTGAATGAGGCACCATCTTTTCCTTCTATGATATTGTTAGTTACTGACTTTCTGTTGAGACATCCTTATTTAATTATTTGGCCAAGTGATAAGTTCAGTGATGCTAATGCAAATTAAAAGGGAATTAGTTGCATTTGTTGGTGTTATAATCAGGTTAGTTAGAAGAGAAGAGGGCAGGATGCATCTACTTCTCTAAAGTACATTTGTCCTGGGCATACTCAATGCAGTGATGGCTTGAAAAGTTCTTAAAACAATTTTGAATTGATAACAGGGAAGTTTAGTATTCTGATTTATATATAGATGGATTGGTTTCAGAAGCAATTACAGGACTTGGAAAATTTTATGAAGCAAGGTAATTTCAGTATTTTTTGTTATTTCAACATATCTTTTAGGTTCAACATTAAGTTTAATGGAAATGTAGCATGAAATCTGATTTATTTTATTAGATTTTGTTTTTAAATAAAGATTACACCGCATGTTTGGAAACAGATCAAGAATTTGCTTCTGGAATCAAACTTTGCATGAAAAATACCAGCTTGCAGTGGCAAGATTTTTTTCCTAATACAGATTAGCTCAGTTGGTCAGAATATGGTGCTAAATAATGTCAAAGTTCTGGATTCTATATAGGCCATTCAGTTATGAGTTGGACTTGATGACCCTTGTGGGTCTTTCCCAACTCAGAATATTCTGTGATTCTTGATTCTGTGATCCTGATAATAGCAATGGTATGTGGTGCATTGTCATGGCATACAACCACACAGCTCTGCCTGGCACTGCATGATAGCAAAGATGAGGAAGGGTTGTGTTGAGACAAGGCAAAGAGTCTCTTCTATTGCTCTGGCATTAGCAGTTTCAGTGCCAAAGGTGTTTTGGTCTGAGTGTTTACAGAGATGACTCGACTTTGAGATGTTCTGCATGTGAAATGAATGTATGTTTTTATAAAAATATATATCCATGTGGGCAGGGCTCCTTATGAAGACAAAGTGGACTAAATGGAGACTGAGGGAATATGAAATCCACCTGTCCAGCTTCCTGACAAGTTGGTGCAAAGATTATACTTTAGGATTGCTCACAGGGGCCAGGCAGTAAATACATGATGACATCATATTGCACAATGGAGAAAGGCGAGGTTTCCAACACAGGAGGATTCAACACAGAAATTACCAACATGACAGCCTTTGTCTTCCACTTTGCTTTAACATCGCTGTTGAACTCCAAAGATTTGAAATTTTATAAATCTGTGAGTCCAGGTCCTGATAGGCAAGATTGACATGTATTTATCAGTATAATTCAATGTGATGGTCTTTGGAATGGATCTTTCAGTGTGGATGGATGCTTAACAGCTCCTGAAGATTTTCTCCAAATGAAATGTTTGTTCTAACCACCTCTGCAGAGATTTATTCAATGGGCATGATGATTGGAATATCTGAGAAAGCACCTGGTCTCATAAGGCTTACAAAAAGGAAAATGAGACATGGGCCCAGCTATGGATTTTCCACTGGGCACAGAATCTGTTCCAGGATTAGTGCAGTACAAAATGCTTTAGGTTATCTAATGTATTTCATGCTTTTCATAGTTATAAAGTTTGGGGATGAGTGTCTTAGAAGGGAAACTGCAAGACAATGGTCTTGAAACATGCAAAACTAATGGGCATGTCTGGTATGTTGCTGATTCTTTTGGAGAGATACTCTATTGGAAAAAACTGCTGCCAACACATGTGGGAAGCACTGTGCCTCTTGAACCTTTTGCAGCATTTTGAGAAGGCTGATGGACAAGTCAGCTCAGTGTAAGCAGTGAGGAAGTAGGGTTGTGCAGCAATTTAGAGCAGATGAGTGCATGTTTGCCACAGCTCTGTGCTGTGTAAACAGATACCACAGTGGTGGGCACTCTGTGGCTGAGGGATGGATTAGATGGACTCAATGCATGAGCAGCAGCTGCACATACTCAGTTTCCCAGGTCTGCCCTAAGCTGCTCTGGGGCTGAGTTAACCAGTTGTGCACGTGTCCTATTATGCATGATGTTGCTCTCTCTTTTCATTTTTATTGACTTCATATTATTTTCCATAAATTCTGATTTTGCAATGATGATCACCTCACTGTCTTCTACAATCTCACTTCCCCATGTTGCAAAACAGATTTAACTTCGGTCAGTGCCTACTGCCATCATTCCAGTTTGCTTTTCTGTTCTGGGATGCCACCCATAAATGTACAACACTAGGTATGCAGATAAAGTGTACAGATAGAGGTATTTGTGTGTACAGGAAAGGTACTACTCAACCATTCTGATGAGGAGAAAGGGGCTGCAGGGAGCCACATTCCTGGCCACAGCCACAGACCTGTTCCCCCAGCAGCCTTAGCCATGGCCAGGCAAAGATGGTGGCCAGGGGATCACAAACCTCAAGGCCTACCCTGGCAAATATTTCTTCTGCATGCCACAATGCAGAGACCTGCCAAGTCATGAAAATGTCCCTTCCTTGCTGAGTGTAAGACCTTGGGAGAATTTTCAACCTGAAAGCTTCTAAATCAACTGCAAAAAATGCAATATAACCCGAGGATATGCAATATAGTTCTGAGATAGCTTCAAAATACAAATGCTCCAAATAAAATTGGAGGGCTAGGATGAGATTTCTTTGATTTTTCAGAAGGTGTTTGGCTTTCTTGATGCTGTCCTTTTATCACACAGTTCCTAGTCCTCTCTTTGCATCTCTGGTGCAATTGTGCATATTTACTGCAGCATGTGTGGAGGAACATGAATTTTATCTATTTTTTTTAAATCTTCTTCCCAAAGGAAGTTGTCTCAGCAGTATTTTGTTTAATTTGCAGAGCAAAGTGTGTTTTTCTTGTACAAAACAAGCAAGAGGCACAGAGCCCCATGCTTATATCTGGTGTATGCCATCTTAGTTATATGGAATAGTAGCTTTATTTTGATGTGATTTCATCTGGTTCTCTGATAATATGCACACTATGCTGCCAACCTTTCTGATGATCTTTTCCTAAGGAGGCTTAGCCAGTACAGAATTCTGATCTGTGCACTCAAGGTGGAAGAGAAACAGAAACACTCCCTACAATGAACTCTTTTTCCTGCTTACTGCAATTCAGCTTCACCACCTGCAGAATGCTCACCTGGTTTTTATATTGCATTGATGCCTGGCTCAGAGAGAGTGGTAGACTCAGGTCCTTTCCAGGTGTATTTGCAATTGTGGATGTCAATAAATTACCCTGAACCACATGGGATCAGCGAAGATTTTTACTCACCTTGAAAGAGCTTGAAGTCTTTTGCCTGTTTTTATCCAACATAGGATATTGATCTGGAGCTCTAAAAGGAAAAGTGTTAATGTGTCATGAGAAATTCATACTGCAAGTCAGTGTGCACCATTTGTGTTGTTATTTCACTGATTTGAGGCACAGCTTTGAAAATCCCTTGATGGAACATCTGCCTCTCCCTGAAGAGATTGTTGTGCTCCTGGGCCTGAGCACCAATTTACTTTGGAAGCAAGTAAGTACAGTTCCATTAAAATAATCAGGACAGTACTGATTTATAGTACCTAGGGATCTGCCTGTTCCTTACATAAATAAATGCAAAAATGTGTGTTCTCTGCCCTTGTTTGTCAATTTTCCAGCAAGGACAGATGGAAATTGTCTGGAAGTAGAGTTTTAACTATATGAACAATTTCTTTATAGGAAGAAAGTTGGAGAAAGCCCATATCTTCTGCATTATTTTCCCCAGCTATTCTCTTGCCACAATAATTTGTACCTGTAATGAATGTCTCAGGTAAAGGACTTCAGTCTTTACCCAAGTACAGCAGATCTGTACTGACATATCTGTTCATATGCACATATACAGATGAAGAGAGTCCTTCTTCACGTGTCTCCTGACAGACGGTCAGCAGAGACAATAATAGTTTTTCATAAATAACAAAACATAATTATCCAAGGCAAAGAAAGTTTGGTGATGCCTGGTTGTTCTATTATTTCTTTACATATTTAAGTGTGTTATTTCTAGTGTATTATGAGACCTTCAGGGGTTTTGGCTGACAGCTCTGCCCTCACTTACTCCAGTGTGACTCCATCAGCTTCCCTGGTACTGAACCAGTTGTCCTGGGGTGACTTTATGACTTTATACCTGAGTATACCACTAAAAAAATATTAGTTTCCATGCTTTGTTACACAGATGTAATGCAGAGCAGAAACAAACTGATCCTCAGGCCAAACATGTGGAATGGATTGCAATTACAAAGATCAGTAATGAGGACAACACCCTTCACTTACTCCAGTGGTTTCTGGTAAATCCTCCTTTTTCCTCCTCTCTAAAAAATAAAAATACTATGAAACACTCCACTCCTCTTCATATCCTAAGCAGTGAACCAGTAACCACAGATGTTTAATAGAACTGGTAAAAATTTACACTATCAATCACTTTTTCTTGAGATAGGAAGGAGCGTTTTGGTTCTTGCCAGACACAAATGTGTCCCAAGCTCTGCTGCTGCCATGTGCTGCCCCGGTGAGTCTGCCAGCATGTTCATTAACAGCTGCTGCCAGAAAAGTGAAGCCTTGTGCATGTATGAGGTTTTGGACTTTTTGGTTTTGCTTTGGCTATGTTTTAGAGCTAACCACAGTTTCCTGTGCAACCTGACCTCTGTGCTTCCAGCATAGCCCGGTGTCATTTCCGTGTGACTCAGATCTGGGCTGGTGTTTGCAGCCTGGCTTTCCCCTCGGGCCTGACCCACAGTGTGCATTCAGCATGCCCCCAAAATGAGGTCCCTGCTCCTGGTGGTCCAGCCATATGCAAGTCTTCACTGGTACACAGCAAGAGGTTGTCAGAGGTTTGACAACAATAGCACAGGAATGTGTAATTTGAGGCTCTGGGACCTGTTGTTTCAAAATGTCATGGAGATAAATAATTTACCAAAGTGTGTATTTGGGTTCAGTGTTATATGAAAACAAGAATATTGAGGAGTAAATAACCAAAAAAATATTTGGAAAGGTTGCGAAGTGCCAAGTTTTGAAGGTTTAAACCAGTCATCATGAACTGGCAGGATGTCTCCATGGAGAACTTTTTATCCTGACCAAATTTTCTTGCAAATGTTGCCAAACCACCACTGTTAGGGTCAGCCTATAGGGTCTACTTAAAGCTGACTGTTGGCCTGATTGATTTTTAGGTGCCAAGCTACAGAAAATAAGATTATGTCGGAGGTTAACCCATGACACACAATAGTGACCAAAACTGATGTGACAGACATGATGTACAATTGCAACAGAGAGCAAAACCATTTTCATGAAAAATAGAACGTGCCAACCAAGAAATTACTCAGTCTTTGCAGCATTTCAGAGAAAATATCTTTGACATCCTGCATGCACCCATTTCACTCATATATACTGTGAATAGTTTAAGTCACCTTATCTTGTCTCACAATCTCGGGTCAAAAGGAAGTCACTCATTAAAGGAAAAAAAACAATGAAATTATTTGAGCACTTTTGAAAGGTGCTGTGCTGGCATGCCCATGCTTTGGTATTCAGAAAGCAAGCACAAAGTAGATGGATACATTTCCCTACACTGACATGGTGTTGTTCCTTTCTCTGGTCCCAAAGGACTGCCCCACCTGAGGGTGAGAATTTTGGCTGAGGAGACCAGACAGTACCACAGCAGCCCAGGATGTGATAGATCATCCTGTCCCAGAATGAGCCTGCACAGGCTCCCATCAGCTCCAGGGCAACTGCCAGGTAACAGCCCTCACCTGTAGCCTCATGACCCAGGGAACTGTCTGTATCCCACTTGTAGGGCCTTGAAACAAAACTCTCTCCCTGCTCAGCTACAGACACTCCCCGGTGCCTGCTCAGCACCCTGCACGCTGCCCAGGGGCTCTCAGTGCACCCTGACACCCAGCTGATTGGCACAGCTGTTGGCCCCTCCATTTGGAGGTCAGCAGCATTCAGCATTCTGTCTCATCCTGGTGACCTGCCCTCTGCCAGGCTGCAGCTCCAGGGTGGAGCTGGGGCCCTACAAGGATGTTTCCTCAGCAGGCAGCCATGGAGGCTGCTAGCTCCTGGTACTGGAGGAGAATTTGTCAGCACTGGGCATCACCCATGCCCGAGGCACCTGCAGCCCCACCAAACAAGGCCTGGTGAAAACACCCTAACCTGTCCTCAGCAGCAGGGTGGGTCTAGGTGAATGCCAAAGAACAGAAGTGCAGCTGCAGCTCACATACAGAAACTACATTCTGCTTATTGTTACAGCTCTCAGTGACATCAAAGCATCAGCTCTTTACTCCAGCCCTCCTCTGTGCTTTCGTGCTGCTCTCATCTTATCTATAAAAGTGTTAAACAGATTTTCCATCTGACTTTGTGGATTTGACACTTGTAAAACAGGTGTGGTTTTTCCTGGAGCTATGATCTCCAAACAGCACAAGGAAGATAATGGTGCTTAGATGGAGCTCTGGGTCTACCTGACTCAGCCACATTGGTTGGTGTTGTGTAGCCCTGTAGTATCTTGTAAGCTTGTATGTAGCAAGCTACTTTTTTACTGTGAAAGAATCTGTCCTCTTTTAGGCTTAAGGTAGGAGTTTTAACAGCCACTTAAGACTGATCTTAAGGAATGACTGATCTCTCACTTCAGTGGTGAAAAACTCTTCACAACTTCACTCTAATTTAGTTCATTCACATCAATTTTGAAGATTATCTGGATTTTCATAGTTATATGACAATGAAACAGCACTTACTACTTGATTTAAAAAAAAGCTAAGCAAGAACACAAACAGAAAAAATATTTTTTCTGTCTTTTTGCTTTTAATAATATCTCCTTCCAGAATATACTAGTGATTCTTACTCTTGCACTGTCTGCTCACCAGCTCAGTAGACAGAGTACAGGAGTCTGCTGAGTTAGGTAAGTGTACAGTTATTTTTAACCCAGTTAAACATTACATGTTCATATGGCATGTTGTGCAACAGATATACACTGGTGTCATGACATTCTGTCCAGACACTTGTTCTAAATTTAGCTCTAAATTTAACCTGAGATGTAGGGCAAATAATTAAATGTCAGCCTTGTGAATCAAACCTGTTGTTTTGTGATTTGAACTTAAAGGAGGCATAAACCTCTGCTTTTCTCTGGTTGCATGCTCAGTCAGTGCAGGACAAGGAAGCTTTCTCCATGGCAATATAAAGCACAGTTCATTTGACCAGGGTTTCAGGGACTGTATTTATTACATACAAATTTGACAACACACAAAACCAGCACTGGGTAAATAGAGAGGGTGGTGCAGTGTCCTTTAGCACAGCCTATTCTGGAGCCTCTGCTGCTCTTGCAACCACCCATGTCCCAGGCCTGGCCACCTCATCAGGGGAGGGGGCCAGCACAGCAGGATCAGTGTGGTGTCCCCTTAATTTCAGTTTCTGAGCTCCACAGCAGCAGAGCTATGGAGCTCAGAGACTGAAAGCAAGGGGACACCACATTGACGCTGCTGAGTTGGTCAGCAGCAACCTCCAGCATCCATCCCAAGCCAGGCTGGAGCCCAACTCCTGCACCTCTCCCCTGAGGCTGTGCACAGGAGAGTCCTGCTCTGCTAGCACCTGCCTCAGCTTCCCTCCAAGCATACAGGGACCTGCAACCCCTTGGACTTCATTGGGGTAAAAGTTATGGACATGACTGCAAGCTGCTGAATTTAGGCAGCAACATTTTTTTTGTTTTTTGAGGTCTGTTCATCTGTAGCAAGAATAAAGCCAAGACAGATCCACATGCAGGAAGCCTCTCATGTTGTTGCAGGAAGGGAAGGAGATCAATGCAATAGGTTTTACTGCACACAGCAGGCACAGCAGTTAAAAACAAATTAGTCGGAAAGGAATTAGAGGGTACCACAAAAAGCTTCAATAGAGACTTTGTTAATAAACTATCCTAAGAGACTAAACAGAGAGGTAAACAGCCATTGCATATTTCCAAGGATTCATTTTAAAAACCTATGAAAAACTTGTTTTTCATAAAAATTGGTTTTCATCTTTCCATCAATTTGGAGACACTGTTTTTCCCAGCACCTTTGCTACTCACAGCAGCTTGTGTCTCAGGTTGCCATTTCCATCCTTCTGCTCCCCTGCAAGAGCCTCAGAGCCCTGGGATTGCAGCAATATCTCTGAATTTTGTGGATTTTGTAAAGGTCAAGGTAAAGGCAAGTCTTTCATTAGAATTCTTACTAACATACATTATAACATAAGATAAATGATATTTGCACAGCAAAGAGAACTAAGTGATAATGTTTGTGATTTCACTCTTCCTCCAAGGAACATGCATTTGTTTATACAGTCTTTGGGTTGTATTCACTTCATATTAGATTTTCATGTTCCCTCTGACTGATTCTTCTTTGAGGTTGAGTCAGTGGATGTGACCTTATGGTGACATTTGCAGAGTGGCATTGACTGTAGTAGCTGTACACTCTTACAAAGCTCACGGGCAGGGCTGAGTCATTGGATACCTAAAAGTGGTCTTAGGACCTGGATACTGGGTGTTCCCCTTTGTGCTCATGTCACATTTCCAGAGGAGTGAGGACTTCATTTTGATTAGTTTTGAAAGGAAAATTTTTTCTGTGAGCAGCTACTGTGCAGAGGTGGAAGTCATGCACTGAGGCAAAGTCTACCCTAATTAAGGATGTGTGTCAGCAACCACTGAAATTGAATAAATTCCTCCTGAAAGGGGAAATATAATCTTGGTAGAGTGATCTCAAAACAGCTACAACTTTCCATCAAAGAAGTATTTAAGCAGCAAAGTTAGTAAGGAATAATGTATATCATATTCATTACCCCTGGGCATGCATGACATCCTGCACCTTTTCCCATACAAGTTCCTCTGGCTCCTCTCCTCTCTCAGGGTATTGTAGCCAAAGCAATCATTAGTTCTTGCAAAGGAAATTGAAACCATTTTTTTATGTGGGAGTTTCTATATTCTCATGGGTTTCTGGTTTTTGAACATGGGTTGTGTAGCAGGAGGCACAGGAGAGGTGCTTGTGGTTCTAGTGTTGGCATTTCATGTTCGGGACTGTCAGATGGAAGCACAGCATGGCAACCCTGAGTGCAAAGCTCTGCTCACTGGATATGATGGTAAAGGATGTGTACTCTAGCTCTGTGCTCTCAGGAAAATGTGCCACTCAAAATACCTTGCTGTCTTTCTGCAGGAAAAATCTCAGACCAGATGTAAGTAACAAGACAACAGTTAGAGGTAATTGGTGAACAAAGACATATGCTGTCCTGAGGCAAGGTATTATGAGGATTTTCTGTGCAGGAACTGTTACTACCAGAACTAGTCAGTATTTTTTTCCTTTCAGAAGAGCCACACATATGCCAAGTGTTTGGATGCAGCAGAGTTAGTCACAATTGGTGGACACAGGCCATGGACAACAGTTTGTGCTGGTGCCTATTCTCACCTTCATCACGTGAAGGCACATCTGTGGAGCTCTGCACACACAGTGAGTCATAACAAGCTCACTGGTCTCCTGGGATGCACAAACCAACTTTGTTTTTTCCTCCAGCTTCAGCTGCCAGATTCAGCTGTGTAGCTTAGCAGAGCTGAAGGGCTTAGTAGCGATGACAGGCTAATTAATTCAACTAATGGAAGTAGAGACAAAGGAAAGAAATTTAAAGGTGCTTTTCTAACCTGGCTTCTTCTGGCTATTTTGAGGAAATATGAAGGGGAAAAAAAATCTTTATTATTTTTCCATTTGTTTTCACATGGTCATCCTTCTTTTCTCCTCCCAGATTCAAATTTCTTCTACTGTGCCTTGTTTGTGAGACCCTAGCTGACTCCCCCCCATCAGCATGAGTTGGCCATTTCCATCACTTCTATTTAAAGGAACAGATCTAATATGCAGTTTCTGAGTTTGAAATCTGTCCCAGAAAATAGTGGAAATTTACATATTTATTTTTGCAGGTGACATTTGTAATCTATTGAAATGTCTCAGAGTCAAGCTGAAAATGCAGATCTGTAACTTTGCATGCCCCAGGGGAAATATTAACCAATCTGATGCAATGATAATAAATCATGATTGTTATTATTATGCTTTGGATGTGTTGCAATAAAGCCACAATATTGTTTTATTGGGAAAAAAAATCAACTCCCAAATGTATGATTTCATTTCTGTATAGTATTATTTCTGTAATTAAAATTCAAACTTATATGAGGTTTTCTCTGAGGATTTCACAGATAGTAATTAAATAAGGTCTTATTCAGCAGTCTCTATCCATATAAGTAGTCCCATTGGCTTCCCATCTGCAAGGAATTTTGGACTGTTCTCTGAAGTTAATGCGTTTGATTATTTCCACTTCACTAATGTAGAAAATGATACACAGAGGAGTTAAATGATTTACTCAAGACAAAAGGGAGAGCTAATGGTATCTGAAAATAGATCTTCTGAAGCAGAGTCCCGTGCTTTTATTGGAAAATGGTGCATCAGCATTCATAGCAGCTTCAAATCAAGGGTGCAGTTTGCAAGGAAGCCCAGAAACGTGGGAGGGAAGGGAAGGGAATGCAGTGTGCCTGCTGTGAGTGGCATGGGGAGCCTCCTGCAATGTTCATAGCCCATGGGACCTTGAGCCCCAATGTCTTTTCATAATCAAACAGGTCATCCTGGAAAACCCAGACACCTTTGCCTTTGCAAAGCATGAACCTGCATCACAGTATCAGCATTTTTTCCTGAGTTCAGTGATCAAGGCTGAGATATTGCCAAAAAACAAGCAGAAGGGTTAAATGTGGGAGATGCTCATGGTTTCAAGCCAAGGCTAGTTACAATCTTGAAATAGTATCGAGGAAAAAAGCACTGAGTGTTGTTTAAAAGTCACAGAGGGTTGGCTGATACCTTGTCAAGGGTGTAAGAGTTTCTCACACCCTTGGTGATGACATTCAGGGCTCCTTTTGTCTGTCACAGTAACTGCTGAATGACTTTAACTTTGGACAGAACAGTCCCAGCACTAGCTATGAGGGGCAGATCGTTTTTCAGACAGCAGGGAAGGCAGATGTGCCATGTACTCACCACGATATCATGCTGGAGCAAGATGGACTCAGGAGCAAGAATGGAGAGGGAATGATGCTGCTCCTGAAAGATTCTAAAAACAAAGCAGATTAGTTGAAAGGAATCATATATCAGTGGATGATATGGTCTTGCTACATTTTTCCCTCTAAGATTGCACTTGCTAAGCCTTCCATGGGGGCGTTCATGCATTGACAGGGTGTGTTCAGTGAACCTGAGCCTCCACAAGGTACTCAGAAAGGGCTCCAGACCCACTTCCATCTAGGCTTTATTCTTGGTGCGTGCAATGTTTTGCCATGGAAATGAGTGAAAGAGGAGCTGAAGGAAAATGCATAGGCATAGCTTTGATATCCTATTATTATGGTTTCCCTTGATTCATTGTACTAGCTGGACAAACACATGGAAACCTTCTCAAAGTGAGCACTATTATTCCCACGACCCAGACAATCCAAGTGTCAGTTCTCCTATATGTGCCTGACTCTTTTCTAACTCATCCCTGGATCTGTGCTGTCTCCCCTTGGCCAGCTTGCCTTCTTCAGGATGTGGGGAAGATGGGTACCACTTCACATTTATGGCCTTGAGGAGTCTGAAAGAGAGCTATTGTTCACATTCAGGTGGTAGGAGAGCAGTCCTTTTCCACTAGTAAGCTCTTAAAAATACTACTTGGAACAGGTTCACAAGTGCTGTTGTCATCTTTTGGAATCCTGAAGTCTCCAGCTTCCAGCCTTAAAAACATATGAACAACTCCAAGACATCAGTAAATACCCAGTAATGTTTGGTTGTTTTGTTTAAAAAGCATCAGCTAAAACAAAAGTAAATGGAGGTCACTTCTCTCCAAGCAAATAAAACTCTCCAGGACAGCATATTTTACTTGAAAATTATATGGCAACTTTTTTTTTTTCTTCTTTAGGTTCCAGAAACATATCCATATATGGTCTACTTGTCAGGGACAATAAATAATGATGTAATAGAAAGGTCAGCTTTGTGTCATTTAGCTCCAGGATGTTGATGAAGTGAAGTTCTTCAGATAATGCAACAAAGAAGAACTTCAGGATTGGTACAAGTTTCTGCTGTGCATCTTCAAACAGGAAATCTGAGATTGGGAACAACTTATATTTTGGCTTGTATACGCTGATCATGGGGTGATCCAGAAATAAACTCCAGGCTTCAAAGTGAGCGTGTTTCAAAGCTGTCCTGCAGTTGATCGAAACATCCAGGCAAAGCAGGGAGACAAATACCAGCGAGGATTTTCTGAATTAAGACTTAACCAAGGAGATAACCCATTTCAACACTATTATTACCCTTTTATTTCAGAACAAAAAGGTAATGCAAATCTGCATGTTTTGAACTTATTTAGTACTTTCAGTCTCTCACTTCATTATGTCTATGCAAATATTTATTCCTACAGCAGTTTGTAACCTAACACCCTAACAGTCTTGGGAGCTTTGTGATGTGCTTTTGTTTGTTTTGGGCTTTGGTATTTTTTCAAATATGCCATAAAACACTGTCTGTTAAACAGAACAGTAGCTCTGTCATTTCCTTATTTTTCTTTTACTCACAGGTGGTGCCTGTATCTTTGTCCCTAGAATATCTTGCTCAGAAATCAATGCTGTAGCTACAATACACTAAGGTAGAATGTAGCATGCAAGGCACAGTGTAAAAAAGGAAAGATTACATCAGCAAATAATTTCTTTAATTTTTAAATTTCTAGTTGGCTTGCCATGAAGCTAATATTGCACTAATTTCTGTGTGAATTAATATGTTCTGAGGAGAAATAAAAGCTTGCAGGTGTAAGATTTCCAGTAAAGAATTTGCGCAGAATCATGATTTGGTGGCATCAGGGCACATGCCATGTTGATAGGTGACCTGTTTTGACAGCTGGGGCTGAACATGGGGATTTGTTTACTCAGAGGATTCCTTTGGGAAGCCTGGTTTTGCTCCTTCAGCACTGGGCTAGAACTTGAGTGGTTTGCATAAACTGTCACTACTAAGAATCCCTGCCTGTTGCTGCAGCAGGACAGCTGAGGTGTCATCCTTCTGATGTCTCAGCTCTGGCAGATCTGATAGGCACTGAAACCTTTCTGGTTTTAAAAAAATAATTTTCTTCCTCATAACAACTATCCAATATAATACCCTTGGAAAACTGCAAAGGTTTATCAGGAAACTGATCTAAAATGCAGCAAAAATGCGAGCACTTTAAGTGGTGCAAGTCAGTCTGGTTTCTGTTGCCCACGGAGGATCTGTGCTGAAAGGTGCCACAGTAAGAACTGAAGTAAGGCTCAGTTTGCTGGGAAAACCTCCAGCCTGTTTGCCTTGCCCCATGTGTGCTCCTGCTGCTTTCAGAAGTAAAGACAAACACGTGGAAAGGCAAACACGGATCTGCAGAAGCAGGAGCTCAAATGTTCCTCGCAAAAGGCAAAATGTGAAGCTGCTCCTCTTCTCTCTGTTTTGCAGCCCCCAAAGACTTGGTTATGTTTTCACAAATGTGGTTTATTGCACCCTGAGCCATAAATAACAAGGTTCTGTATTCAGTTACAAGCTGACTGGAATAAACTCAGCGCAAAGGCAGGCAAAGTCTGGCTCTGTTCCCTTAATGACCTTGTCACTTATCTGCCATCCTTCTCTGACAGAAATAAGTAATTCTGCTAATTCTGCTGCCTGGGATCTATTGAGGGGGGGGCTAAGCTTTTCTTTAAAGAAGTGCTATCAACGGGGACCAGTTGTTTCAAATGCTAATGGTATTGAATTGCACGGTTCTGCATGTTCAAAGCCAGCCGTAATCCTTGTTTATTTACGTTGCATCAGGGATCAGAGGCCCATTCTCCTAAGCAGCATGTTGACAGAGCTTGTAGTCCGAACATAATAGCAACCTAATTGTGTTTGTCTCTGGTTTTTGCCATCATGTAGGTGATTACTAGTAGTCCCCCTTGTGAGTAGTACCTTTGGTTTCAGAGATCTGACAGGTACAGTTGCTCATCAACACAGGTTAGAAGGTCACAGCATGGTCCTTGCACAAATATTTTATTTCCAACCTTACCTTCTGGTCACTGGATGCATCTCAGTTGCCTCTGTATGGCACAGGCCTGATTACACATCTGAATTAACAAACTCTCACTTAAATCAGGATGCCAAAATTAAAATCAAGATCAGCCTCTATGTGGAAATGGTGGTAAGTTTAGATTCCAGAAGATATTGTCAGACTGACTTACTAAATGGCAGCACAGACAGCAGAATCCCAAAACATCTCTGCTGAGAGAGCACTAGTGAAGACACCAGAAGTGAAAGGAAAGCACTCTCTAAGAAATAATATGGGCTCTATACCCAGAGCTTTAAAAATCAGGTTCTGCAGTCGCAGTAGAAGCTATGCACTACCTGCATGTGAGGATGGGCTCTTGGGCTGCCAGAGAAATGCAGAGCATAACCAAATGTTAAAACATTCCCCCAAGATCTGAAATTAGGATGAAGAATAAACACAGCATTTAACTTTTAAATCTAATTTCAATAATTTAAACCTACAGTAAGCTGGTTTAGAGCAAGGAAATAAATTCAAGAATAATCTATTTAGAAAGACCACTTTTAGAAAGACCACTTTGGCCAGATTTTACTAATCCAGACTTGTTCAAATATTTCTAGCAACAAATATTGATTTTTTTTTCATACCTTCATTACAGAAGGTGGAAAATATTTATCTTATAGCACATTAGCCTAGTGAACTTTTATAAGTCTGTGGTTGGCAGTTCACTGATGGCCTCAGATGGGGTAAACTTAGCCCTGCTGTGTCAGCTGAGCCAGGCCACTGCCAGGTGATGCCACTGAGTTTGGCCTCAGGGAAAGAAGGGTAAACAGAATTAGGCTGTTGTGCATTAGCCTCCAGCCAAGGGCATGTGCTCAGCCTGTTATTGCAGCTCAGCTGTCTCACTGCAGCTTCTTACAGACATAACTCAGAGCAGTGCCCCTGCCCTGTAGTCCTGCAGCTTCAAACAGAAGCATCCTCAGGTGGAAGGGGAGAATGGTGGCTCTGCCGTGCTCTGCTCTGCAGGAGCTGTAGGGAAGAGGGCTTGTGCCCTGCCAAGCTCAGTCACAGCACACGGGCAAACTGCACACACACACTTGTCTGAGCAAGTGGAGGCAGCAGGGGGATGAGGGACAGCTTCAAGCCCAGCTAGAGAGAACACTCTCTGCAGGGGCTCAGGGCAGCCAAGGCTCTCCCTGGCTCTCAGTGAGGACCCAAAAGCTCCTGCAGCTCAGGATGTGACCCCCACACCCTCATTGTGTCTGTGCAGTGCCATGGGCAGAACTGAAAGCTTTCTCTATTTTGAGCCCTATGAAGTTTCTCCCTGCAGGATGAGTCAGTGATGGGAGCTGCAGCCAACACTGTTGTTTCTGCACTCTATGGAACTCCTGTCAAAATATTTAGATTAGCGAGGCTCACCAACACGCAGGAGAGGTTCTCCCTTTTTTTCTGAGAGTGAGTTGGACCCAGTTAACCCCTACAAAGGATAAGAGAATGAAATAGGAGTGATCCCCACAAATCTAAAAATCTTCCCTTTTGCTCCCTTTGCCTTAAGAACATGTGAAACAAAAGGAGGGAGGGGAAGAAGGTCCAGAACGGGCCTTTATACCTAGATCCATTTGGGATGGGATGCACAGCTAGGTCAGTTAGCTCCTCTGTGCCAGGCTGTGGAGCCGTGTTGGCAGAGGTGTTCTGCACAGTACCTAAAGCCCAGGCTCCCACAGAAGGCACAGCTCAGATCACAGCAGCGATGGATTCACTGCCATGAGAATGGTGGCAATGGGACTGGGGGGGATACAGAGGAGGGATCTGTGTCCCAGCCTGCACTGGTGCAAGTTGCCCTCAGAGGGGAGCAGTTTCATCTCCATTCTTGCCTTCTCCAAGGATTCATTGTGCATCACCTCCATTAGCAGCTTAAGATCAGATCCTGCCCTCCCTGCTGACGGCTTTGTTTAGGTTTCTGAGTCACACTGGGGCCAGGTCCCTACATTCAGGCACTGTAGTGCCGGATGCTGCAGACGACTGCTGGATGTTCCTGCCAGCTCCAGCCGGTGGTTCCACACATCTGCAGCTCACCAGGCACCACGTGAGTTTCTAGGCTGAGACTGTGGGAGTACTGCCCAGCATGCCAGGGGCTCAGCAAGCCCAACAGCAGCAGAACTTCTGGACAAGCAAAGCTGTGCCATGGTTCCTAGCCAGCTGCTGGCTGGAGAGCAGCCAAAGGCAGGTGCTGGAGCAGTGGGGGCACAGGGAGGCTCTCAGCAGGGTGATGCCTGGGCTTGGATCTTTGGGACAGCAAGGGTCATAGCAGAACTGAGGCATCAACTGGAAAAAGGAAGCAAGAGCAGTCATGACAGATCTGGCTGAAAATAAAGGGGAAAAAAACCCAATAAACAAAAAAAAAAACCATCACCAAAACTGGGTTGCATTATTTACAGCAATTGAAGGGTTTATTTTGGCATTTTTCATGGCTGTAAAATACATCCTCTGTTGTTAAAAGTCATAATGTCAATCTGAAATCTGCTGGGCTTCCCTTTAACCTGAAGTCTTCCCACTTTTTCTGGAGTGGGCTTAGAGCTTGAAGTGTCTGTTGATGTGGAAAATATCACCATGTCTGAAGTGAAAAGCCTAAATCCAAGATTTTAATTTACTTGACTGATTCAAGCTCTTGCAATTTCTTCAAACCGTATTTGGGGAGCTGCCATTTCCTCCAGGTCAGGACTTGGCTGTGCACACAGCAGCAGGGGCTGCTGCAGCAGGGCACTTTCCTGCTGGTGTGAGCCTTGTGGCCTGCTGAACCGCTCTGGTTCCAGTGTGAGTGCCCAGGAAACCAGGCTGAGCTGGGCACTGGGTGGGGAGAGCAGCTGTGCAGGGCAAGGGAGCTGACAGCTCCCCTGAGCAGTGGGGAGCTGGGTGGTTCTGCTGTCCCCACGCTCATGGCTCTGCTGGCTGGCCCAGATCAGCAGGAGCTGATCCTGGGCAGAGCAGGGCTGTGAGGAGCTGAAGCCAACCCTGCTGTGGCACAGGGACTGGCAGCCACAGGGTGGGGACAGGCAGCTTTCCTGAGAGCTGCACTGGTACACTCAGCCAGCCCCTCACCTCTCTGCCCCTGGGGAACTTGTCCCCACAGTCCTCTCCTGCTGGGTCCCTGTCCTCCCCGTCATGTCCTCGTCCTCCTGAGCAGCTTGTTCCCATCTCCCCTCACCCCAGTGCCCCCTGTTATTTTACACAGTTCTTGCTCAGTGCTTATAAAATCAAACCTATTCTGCACTGGCTGTTATCTTCTTAAAGAGGCATGCTTTTCCACCTCCTCCCATAAAATAAACCCTAGGCCCTTGAACACTGATGGCCAGGGTGGTCTCTGGCATCCAAATGAGATCCTGCTAGAGCATTGTACCATTCATGGCATCAGTATTTCCCTATCGCTGCTGGAAATTCTGCAATATTTTGAATTGTCTTTGCCTTTTAGAGTCCTGCAGTGGTGGTTCGCAGTCATTCTGTGATTGCTGAATGTGCCAGTGTTTCCCACTTCTCTCATTCCCATCTCACTCGAGACCTTGAACTTTGTTCTGTGAAAAACCAAAAAATCAGAAGTGAAACAGACCAGTGTGGTGTTGCTCTCCTCGCTGAGTGAAACAAAGTCACTTCAAAGCATAGTTTTGTATGTTGCTTGAAGATCTCCAGATAAGGTGGAAAAAATTGCAAAGCCTCTTTGCAATTCATGGTGGAGAACCTGTCCTTACAGAAAACCAGCAAAGAGAAAACCACTTCCCTTAATTTCCTTCAATTACAGCAAGAAATAAAACAAACAAAAAGAGACATCCATTGGTCTTCTCCTAAATAAAATTCAAAAATTTGTCTCTTTAATCTTAAGGGGATTTCCTTTACCTATTTTTCTCTTGAGATGTGGTAACTAGAATAAGCAGATAAAAACTTGCCTTGCTTGCAACAACTCCCCCTTTTTTAAACACCAGCTAAACCAGTTATTTCTGTGTAATTGAAAGGAGATAGTTCGCAAAGTTTACATGCAGATTTTAGCTGATAATATGAAGGATTTCTGGTGAAGGATTTCTGAAGGGTTTTCTGGTCAGTCTAATTAAGTGGCAGACCCAAATGACAGTACAAGACAATTGAGTTTTTTTCATTTTCCAGATTTTGATGATTATAATTTTTCTTTTACAGGAAAGCAGAGAATTATAAAAATGGCCACGACGGCAGCAAATACTCAAAGACAAACGATAGGCTGCGAGGAGTACAGTCTGTACAGCAGCCTGAGCGAAGATGAGCTGATAAAGATGGCCATCCAGCAGAGCCTGGAGGAGGACACAGCAGCTCAGACAGTGGCCCAGAGCCCCCAGAAGTCGCTGGTGGCCCGTGCGGGTGAAGCGGCCGCCCCAAGCCGTGCCAGCCCGCACAACCCTCCCTACCGCATCTACCCCTGGCAAAGGTGAGCGAGCGCCGGCCGAGCTCTGCCCAGAGAGCCCCGCCCGGCAGGGGAAAGCAGGATCGCTGTGTCTGCCCTGTGGGGAAAGCAGGATCCTTGTGTCTGCCCTGTGGGGAAAGCAGGATCCCTGTGTCTGCCCTGTGGGGAAAGCAGCTCCCTGTCCCTGTCCGGCAGGGGAAAGCAGCTCCCTGTCCGTGCCCTGTGGGGAAAGCAGGATCCTTGTGTCTGCCCTGTGGGGAAAGCAGGATCCCTGTGTCTGCCCTGTGGGGAAAGCAGCTCCCTGTCCCTGTCCCTGTCCGGCAGGGGAAAGCAGCTCCCTGTCCGTGCCCTGTGGGGAAAGCAGGATCCCTGTGTCTGCCCAGCAGGGGAAAGCAGGCTCCCTGTCTGGCAGGGGAAAGCAGGATCTCTATCCGTGCCCAGCCGGGGAAAGCAGGTCCCTGCCCGGGAGGGGAAAGCAGGCTCCATGTCCCTGCCCATGAGGGCAAAGCAGCTCCCTGGCCGGCAGGGCAAATCAGGCTCCCTGTCTGCCCTGCAGGGGAAAGCAGGCTCCCTGTCCCTGCCCATGAGGGCAAAGCAGCTCCCTGGCCGGCAGGCCAAAGCAGGCTCCCTGGCCGTGCCCGTGCTCTCTAATTAGCTCTGCCAGGCGGCTCCTCTGCGAGTCTGTCATTAGTGTCAAAGCCAGAGCCTGCTATAAATCCAATGAGGTCAACAATCTACGTGCTCGCAGCGAGAGGAGGATTTGCTTGATGTTGTCTGTCTCAAGCAATAAAAAAGGGGCACAGCCACAAGCTTTCATGAACAGAAGCCCTCCCAAAGCCAGCTGCTCTTTTTTCCCACTGTATGCCAAGCTTAGGTTTTGTCAGAGAGGGAGCAAAGCATTTGTTATGCGAAAACATAAAAGAGGCACAAAAACCAGGTATATGAAATAGTGAGAGCTGAGTACCTGTTAAATACTTCAGTTTTTAAAGGATGTGATTATTTCTGTCTGACTGTGATTATTTCAGTCTGACTTCAAGCACACCACTCTTAACCAAGAGCAACTCCAGACACCAAATTGTGGCAGCATCCCCCTCCCCTGCAACGCTGAGCTGTGGTCACAGAGACCTGCTGACAGTTTCAAACCCAGACATTGTTCCCCTTTCATTTTATAAAAGGCAGATTTCTCAAGGGGGATGGAAATAGATTCCAAAGTCATCTACAAAGCAAAGAAAAATATCATTTTAATCTTTTGAGTTACTTTAGTTTTCCCCTTCCTAATAAACTGAGAGTTACTGAAGTAACATGTTCCTCTTCCCTTTTTGTAACTCCGCCACCCTCTGATGCCTTGCTCATAACCACCTGTGGTTGTTTGGTTTCCAAGGCTGGGAAACTGGGGATAATTTAATGAGCAGCAAGCATGTACATAGGTGTGGAATCAGGATGCTGTGTTGCCAGCAGTCCTGCTGCCACCAAAGGCTGTGGTTTCTCAGTGTGATTACTGTGTCCCTCTACAGCCAGCTCTCCTGTAGAGACCTGATGCAGGGGAGAATAAGGGCTTCCCTGGCCATTTGGTCCTGTCCTTGTTGAAGGTCCTTTGACACCTGCTATTTTGGCAAAAAGCAGCATTAGCAGTTCTGTCATTTTCTGTCCTGTCTCAGCCCAACACTGTCCCACCTCTCACCAGAGGGAAAACCTTTGGGTTTGAAGCACCAAATCTGTAGCATTGCTGAGCTCTTCTGCCACCTGGGAGAGCAGAGATAGAAACGGAGCTGACATCCAGCAGCTCTGGATCCTCCTCTGCCCCCTCCTCTGACTTGTCTGCGTGGCCCTTTGGAGGTGATGAATGTCACCTCACCTCGCTTTGTGCCTGCTTCCTGTGTGGTGGTGGTAGGGTTAACCACACTGTTGTCTTATATGGTCATTTGAATCCCCTGACGCTTCCTCAGAGGGCCAAAAATAAACTCGAGCCGAGTGAGCAGCTGAATCCAGTGCAGAGCAAGCCGTGGCCATCTGCTTTTATTCAAAGCCTGACCGGCAGGCTCGCTCTGTCTCTGTGCATGTGTGTCTCTGCCTCTGCCTCAGCATGACCTGTTTCTCCTACTCGGAGTATTTCTCCTTGTTTCATTCATGTCATCGCCACTCCAGATTGGCCCAGCAGACAGGCCGTGCTCAGCCGTCCGGCTCGGGGGCAGCCTGGGGGGTCAGGCGAAGGTGCGACAGCAGCCAGCTCAGCACATCCCAGGCCGTGTAAGTGTCTCCTTCTCCTCTCCTGCTTTTCCCTGCAGCCACAACAAGCCTTGCTACCCACTCTCTCCCTGAGACATGTCTTCTGGGTGGTGATGGTGCCTGGTGGGGGGAAATGTGGTGTTCATCTGGAGGAGGTCTCAGTGACACCTGCACCTCACCCTCACTGCACTCCTGTTCTTCCTTCCAACCTCCCCGCTGCTCCAGGCCGTTCCTGTGCTCTTGCAAGTGACCCACTTCAAATACCCCTTGTTCTCTTCTCCCTCGTCATCTCCTCATCCCCCCAGTGCTCATGTCCTGGGGACTCTGGGTCAGTCAGAAGGTCTGCAGTGACAAGGACAACAGGGAAGGGATAACTGCACTGTGGTTAATTTACATAGGCTGGCTCAGTTATCATCAAGATAGATGAGGCAGGCAGGTGCTGATAGTAACTGCACTAGTATTAAGTTCAGGGCTCAGCAATGGGCAAAAGTATTTTATAAATGCTCCCAAGATGCCATACCTGCTCCCAGCCATACCTGTGCTGTCCAGTCATACAGAGGAGGGCTTACTTGTCCAAGGAGGAAACTGTCTTGGCTGACTGATCCTCCTGGCCATGTTTTGCTGTTGGCAGAGGCTGCAAATAAGCTTAGTTAAACACAGTCATGGATGAGAAAAGCAGACATTGGCCCAAGCTCTGTCCCACTGCCTGTGTGTAGTGGAAATGTGTGGACCATGACAGGTTTATTACAGCTCTCTGCAGTGCAGAACAGATACATGCCCTTAGCTATCAGGTGACAAGGGTAATGTGTTACAGGCAGCACTTCCTTGCATCCTGCAGAAAAGGAACTCCTCACCTTTTCTATCTATCCAATAAAAATTTTGTTTAATCCATCTTACAAGTCCCTCCCTGGATGCAGGGACTACCCTTCCACCACTCTTCTGCCTTTCAGCTCTCACCCAGCTCTACAATCTCCCCCACCTTCCCCTGCATCCTGGCTGATTCAGACTGATCCTGGCCCTTCACTGGCATTGCACTCCCTGACCTTGTGAAAACATCTTCCTGCTACAGCATGAAGCCTTCCTTATCCCTGTCACCTGCCAGCCTCCCTTGGCCACACTGAAATCACATCCTCTCACTAGGTGCTCTGCATTCCTTGCATGCCTTTTATATGCAGAAGACTTGACGGCAGGCTGTTCTTTTCCACCAGGTAGCTGCACAGAGTTCAATGTACAAGGTTGATAAACTAGCCCTCCTCTGCTGCCAGGTAGAGCAAAAATATAGCTGGGAAGTCCTAGGAGAGCATGATGGCATGACTGGCATTTTTATAGCCTTAGTCTCAGATCTAGGCAGGGATTCTATTTCGGTTCACCTGTGGAAGTGGTGTTTCTTCATCCTGCCTGCATCTCTCCAGGCTGTCAGGAAAAGAAGGAGCTTTTTGAGCCTTTCCATGCTCCACTGAACCTCTTCTTCAACACTCAGAATTGACCTGACCATGCATCTCATCTGCAAGGGGTATTTATTATCTTGCCTGCTGGTCTTTGAAATGCAGTAATTCTTTTGAGTTGCCTATAAGGTTAAGATTTGTTCATATCTTCAGACTTCCTCCATATTTTTAATGCTTGTATTTTCTATAGCTGATGAAATCCAGGCAGCAGAATGTGGTGGGTTTTTGTAACAGCCAACTATAAGTCAGGCAGAAAACAAGGATTTCACATGGAGATTCATTAAACCTTCTGTTCTGATCTGGAATTTTCTTGGCTAGAGCATCCGCAGCCTGGTCCAGCAAACCCCCTCATCTTACTCAGGAATCATTTAAGGTCAAGGAACCCGACAGAAGTTTGCTTCATTCAACATCTGAGGGCTTAAGCAGAATAGTAACTGATTCTTCACACATTTTTAACCCCAGCACAGATCCAAGGTACCTCCTGCTTTCCCTGAGGTCTCAGATAATGTGATTTACCTTGCATTTGCTGCGAGCCGGCCCATGTGCAGACCCCTGCCATGGCCCACCTGGCATGCAGTAATTCATTAAGCACCAGTAATTATATCATGTGCCCAAATCCTGAGGTCACAGCACAGCCCTACATGTGTAACTTGAGCGTTTGTACAGAACAACAGATGGTTTCAGCAGCCTTGTGCCAGAGGTGTTGAAAGATGAAGATCCCCCACCTCCGCCTCCTCTCCCAGCCAAAAATGCCAATAGTTGCTGTCAGCAGACTTCAACGAAATGCTCAAACACCTGTATAAAATTCCATGGTATGTACACAATTAGCAATCTTGGGTTAGTCCCCAGGGTACCCTAAGCAGTATGGAGATACAGCCATGTCCCTGGGACATCCAGCCAGCAGATCTCAGAAGGTTAGACGATTCCTCCCAGGAGGGCTGTGGCCAGGACAGCAGCTGCCTGTTCTAGCTGTTATCTTCTCAGGCAAAATGCCTGGCCTTGTGTCCCATATCTCTCCTCATTCCAGTGTTGCTATTTTTGTGACCCTACTGTCTTGAAATCACTGCTTCCAGCTATAGAGAAGGAGCAAGTGGCACCAAGTACTATTTCACCTGGGAAATAGTCTTTTCCCATTCTCTGGCACAAGTGTTGAGATCACCTGTTCCACTCCTGGCCCTGAATTTATCCTCAGAAAACCAGCTTGGTGACTTCTTTCAATGCTAACATCAGTGTTTATAGCATAGATTGTGTGCCTTTGGGCAAACTGAAATTAGTGAGGCCTGTGTGAGTTTCAGACTGTTGGTCTGTCCAGCCCCTCCAAGGCAATGGAGTTCAGTGCTGGTCCTGTAACTCCAACAAGGTGCATAGGTTGCACCAGTATACTGCTTTGTGAGGACTCCTGTGCTGACCTGCCCATATTTTTCTATCTCTGATCTCACTCTGTTGTGGTATTTTAGACTTTCCTCTTGTCATAACTGGAGTTTCTGGTTGTTCCCATCATCACTAGCCTGTGTGACCTCCACCACATGCTGTATTCCTGCCCTGGCAATGGTAATAGACTGAGACATGCACCTCTCTCCCACATCTCTCTGTCTTCAGGACTGCAAGATTTTCTCTGTAGAGCTAGTTCAAACCACAAATGCTTCAGTGCTTTCTGCAACTTCTTGTTTTCTGTCTCTGAAACTACAGCCCACGTTCATTTTCTGCAAGTCCCCATTAGAACTGGTAAAGTGCTTCCTTCCTTCGTGCTGAATCTTAGTCATTTAGTGCCTCACAATAACAAAGCTGTGGCTGCACTGTCCCAGCACAGCTCAGCTGGAGCCCAACACTGGAAGGCACAGCCCACCAGCATGCACAGAGCTGCTGCCCACCATGGGCAAGGGTCCTGCTGCCTTGGCTGCAGGGTACAGCCCCCAGCTCCCTCCCTCTGCCATACCAGCAGCCTCAGAAGGGTTGAAGGAGGGTGGCAGGTCCTGTTCAGGTGCTGCTGACTTGGGGAAAAGTGGCTGCCAGGCAGTGTTGGGGCTCCTGCTCTGTGGGGAGAATCACAGGAGCTGTCGCTGTTGCTCTGCAGTGGGATTGGTGTGCCCAGGTCAGCCCTGCTCTGCAAACCCTCAGAGAGCTCAGAGAAATGGGTTGCCTGGAGTGTGTGGAATGCAGGCTTGGCAGAGAGAGCTGGGTAGGTGGAATTTTTTCAATTTTTCAATCCTCCCTGGATGGAGAAAGGAGAGCCAAGACCAACACCCCAGTGTTCACATGCTCTAACCAAAGCTCTCCCTACTCCATAAGTGGACTGGCTAAATTCTGAAAACAGGACTGTGTGAAGAAATAAGAAGTATCTTAAAAATACAAGAGTAAGATTTATTGATAATTTCTGTTAAAGCCACCCACAAATCAAATCAAAATATTTCTTCAAGGATGAGCAGGGGTAATTCTCCTCAAAGCTGATCTTATTTGAAAGATCTCACATGGAAGCACCATGCCACATGGGACAGTGTGGTGATGCAATTATCACAGTCATGGACACTCCACAGTGTATAGAGCAATGTCAGAGCCAGTCTTCCTCAACTTCTGACATGTAAAGTATAAGTATTTGTGTCAGACATTTGTTACAGCTACTTAGTTCCCTTACATTCTGAGGAGAGTGATCAACACCTCCAGACAGTGATTCTTCTGATCTGCTGACAGTAACAAAATTAGAGAAGACAAATTTTACCTTTACAGGCCCTATGGTGTCTCACTGAATAAATACATGCTTTATAGACTGCAGGGGTTCACTCTTTTGGGCAAATAAAATAGTGATGTTTCTGCAGAAAGCTTCTCAGTAATGAAGGAAGGAATAACCAAGTTTTAATCTTGTTTTAAAGAGAAATTGACCCTGTAGTGGCAGCAATCAGGGATGGAGATGAAAAAGCAGTATTCAACATGATGAAATCAGGAAAAAACCTTTCTGTACCTAACAAGGACGGCTGGATACCCCTCCATGAAGCTGCATACTATGGCCAAGTGGGCTGCCTGAGCCTGTTGCAAAAAGGTCAGTGAAGTTAAAACTAACTAATTACAAAAGAGAAAATAAGAACATGAATAAACTAAAAGGCCAAATTAGCAGTATTTCAATCCTAGCCTGGGGCTGTATATGAAGATTCTTTCTAATCTCCCTGCCTGTGTACTAATTTCATCTTCTCTCGGAAAGTAGGTTTCCAGACTGAAGCCTCTAAAAGTTAGGATATTTGGGAGAAAGTGATGTGAGATAGATTCTGCCAAGCCCTGCATTTCTCATGCAGCCTTGAAGCTGAGCTCTCTCCTGTTAAGAGCTGCTTGGCTGCTGCAAGCTGACAGAAATAACCCCCTTTTTCCCTGGGGGGAGATCCAACCCAGCATCTCTTTGCTGGTGCCTGAAGTTAATTGCTGTAGTTTGTTTTCAAACTTCAGGTGAAGAACAGTTGCTCAACAACTTTCTGCATCACTAGTGGCCAAAGCTGGGCATTTTAATTTAAACTGAAGACAGGTTTCGATACTCAACCTGAGTTATAGTAACAGTATGTTAATGTACATTATATATATATATTAGTATATATATATGTATAATGTATATATTGTACTATATACATTAGTATATTCCTATATATTAGGAATATATATATTATATATATTAGGATTTTTTAATATATATATAAGGAGTATATATAAATATATATTCTTATATATTCCTAATATTAGTATAACACACTGCTTACGGAAATGAATAAACAGTAAAAACTGAAACTCTCAAGGATTTGGAAGGGTGGTGGTGCTGCAGACCCTTTGCACTACATGCCACAGTGACTCTGGGCTCCCCGTTCCTCCCCAGCATACCCAGGCACCATCGACCAGCGCACCCTCAATGAGGAGACAGCTCTGTACCTGGCCACCAGCCGGGGCAACCTGGACTGCCTACTCACCCTGCTGCAGGCTGGGGCTGAGCCCGACATCTCCAACAAGGCCAGAGAAACGCCGCTCTACAAAGGTGAGGAGCTGCTCTCACAGGGGTGCCCAGCTCTGCTGGCACCACCAAGGCACAACTGCAGGATCTCTTGTGATGAGGCGCTGAAAGTCAGGGATGAGCTCTTGTTTTCTCCTTCCCTGTGGTAGTCCTCTATCTCCTGTGCCTGACCTGCCGTGCCATGGCCTTTTATCTCATCCTGTCATGTAGACAGAAATAGCAGCTGCCTTGCAGGCTGTGATGGGGTGTTGAGAGTGAGGGACATTCTCAGCTGGGCCCTAAGCACAGCAATGTCCCAAACTTACAGCAAGCTGGCCAGTGAAGGGCTATGAATGCTCTGCTGAACAGTAGGACCTAAATAGCTGTTAGATGTACAAGAGATGGGCCACGTGAGGAGGATTCCACACACAGTAACTGTAGACATACCGTGATTCATATACTGTGGGGGTCAGGCCAGGCTGTGTGCTATAGGAGACTCATAAAATTATAAACAATTCAGTGAGGCAGATAAAGTATTTAACACAGACATATTACTTTGCTGCTGGTCGGAGAGAACACTTTCTTCTTTTAGCAGACTAGCAATATATCCATGATATCACAAACACTCAGAGGAGACCTCTCACACCTTCCTGTCTAATCTCCTTTGCTCCTGCCATGAAAGTTTTTAGCACTCTAAAACAGTAAGACATATATTACAGGTTAAAACAGCAATCTTGCCTCCCACTTTGGATGCTTAGCATTACAGCTGCTTTTAAAATGCTTTTGTTTTAAAATACTGGCTTTTAGTTGACATGGGAAAGGCTGTTCAGCTGTGCATTAAAGACACAGTAAAGGTCGTAGTAGTAGCAGTAGTAGCAGTGCTCATAGTAATAATAATCACAACAAAAATTATTTCAAAACACCTTTTAGCCAGAGAATTGTTACTAAGAATGGGGTAGCCTTGATGCAATCTCTTCTACACTATCCTAAAACAACAACAACAAAAATGAGTTAAAAAGACTGTCATAACGAAATAGTCATCATATGTAAGCAAATTAAACTCTGCAGATCTATGGATAGAAAATTACAGAAATGTCTAATTACATAGTTGCTTTCAGTATATGAGTGACACCTGTTTATGGGGGAGAACACTATGGAGCTATTGCTAAGAAGAATCAGAACTAAAAGGTGGGATCTCTTTCTCTTGTGAGAAAAAGACACTATTATTTCAGGGAAAAAACTGATTGCTATGAAATGTGCTTCTCTTCTGTACATTTTCCAACAGTTGCTAACTGGGGTTTTCCATGTAGCTACCCATTCTATGTACCTTTAGGTTGCAGTCCTGCCATTAAGGTGCAAGGGAGCCCCAAGATTTGGGATTCAAAAAGCTATGGGCAATTGGTAGAATAAAAATCAACAAAATGATATTAATAATTAGGAAACTATATTTAGCTGAGAAAGTACTACTGACTCACACAACTGTTGGTTTGAACTTTTTATATTTTCTTGTCTACATAGCGCTTTATCTGCAGTCCGTGGCAGTAAGATAGAGTCAGTTTGCAGAGAATTTGGAAAGAAAGGGTTCAGGTCACGTGATTTCTCTAACATATTTGTTCTTCATAAATTACTTCCTGCACCTTATCACCTCACTGTGTCACTGTGGTTTCTTGTTGGTACAAAGGTGCTGGGCTGGATTCCCCCAGTACCAGACTCGACACAAGCCCTGCACAGGACACTTAGCCAGGTCCAGCTGAAGACTGGCTTCAGTGTCACATCCTTTTTGAGCCTCAGACAATGCCACTTGGCAGCAGCCTTTGCTCTCGTGTAGGCCTAAATGGATCTTTGGTCTTACTATGGCCTACTTGTATGATAATGCCTGGGGCTGCATGAAACAGATACACAACACCCAGAAGCCTGTTCTAGTGTCTTCCCTTTTTTCTAAACCAGCTTGTGAGCGCAAAAATGCAGAGGCTGCAAGACTGCTGGTGCAGTACAATGCAGATACCAACCATCGCTGCAATCGGGGATGGACCGCGCTCCATGAGGCCGTCTCCCGAAATGACCTGGAGATCATGGACATCCTTGTGAAAGGGGGTGCCAAGATTGAGTCAGCAAATGCCTACGGGATCACTTCCTTATTTGTGGCAGCTGAGAGTGGGCAGTTGGAAGCTTTGAGATACCTTGCAAGATGCGGTGAGTACAGTTTACACACATCTATTCGTTTAATTCTTAATAATTCAGAGTTTCCCAGTGATTCTCCCTGGCTCAGTTTTTCTGTCTCTGGACGCCAGGCCTAGCCTGCAGAGAGCCTAAGAGCCTTCTGCTCCTGATGGTAGAACTGGGTGGGGTCTTCACAGAGCGTGGTCTAGACACATGCTTCTTCAGCATTCATTCACAGTCACCTACTTTGAGAAGTCATATGGTGCTGTCCGACTGCATTTCCTAACAATCTTCTAAACCCATACTGCTGCACACATGTAGCCCAAAATCCAGTCAGTCATAAAAGGCAGCTGCAGGTGGTAATAGATGGCAGAAGTTGAACTTCAGCCAACCCCATTTTCTCAGGAACATGTGCAGTGATGGGCAAGGTTAGCTGTCCTCATAATGTATCCTCTGAAAATTTATAAAGTACTGCTGTAGAGTTTATGGGTTTATATCAAATAGAAGGAGACTCACTCTCCCTATGTGTAAATGTTCAAATATATAAACAGAGTGGATTTGAATCTCATTTACACTAAATCTTTTACTGCTCCAGTCATGTAAAACAGCTTTACAATAAGCACAATACACTTCACTACTATTTTGAGGCATATTTTCTTCAATGTAGGAAAAACTTGGGTCCCACACTTGCAAAACAAGAGTTTACCAGTAATGTAGATAAGAAAATGTTTTGAAAAAATTAGTATGATTAAGAAGGATATGAGAGCTGAGAAACCAAAAATGTGTTCTGCTGCCCAGCTAGTCTTGTCAGAGAGTTTTGTATGACTAGTTAGTCAATCATGATGCCTATGACTTAAGAAACTGAGCCAGAATGCGATTTGTGTTTCAAATTAGATAGATATTAAGATTTCCTTAAAGTTCAATTTTGAGAAAAATACGCAAGAAAAAATCCCATGAAACTGTCCAATTTTTCAAGCTCTTCAAGCCCTGAAAAGCTCTTCTGAGCATCCCAGGAATGATATCATTCATTTTTTATGATGAACAATTTTCATCATAAAAAGGGTTTATTTCTCATTAGGAATGAAGTCCTGTGTTATGTTTTGTCACTGTCATTCTCCTGTTGTTTCCAGCTACAACATTTTCAAAGGGCCAAGCACAACACAGATGTTTCAGCTTAGGGTGAGAGCCCAGGGAAATGTTCTCATTGGCAGGGATTTTTCATGATCAAACAGAAGACTGATCAGTTTCTTTATTGGAGTTTAGAAGCAAAACTCCAGTGAACTGTCATTCCCATTTAGGATTCACATAGAGCAGCCTTCCTGAGAACACCATGGTACAGTATATGACAGGCAAAATCCAGGCCTAAGGGCCTTAAATATCTACAGCAGAAAAAGCTAAATTCCATATTGTTTATGGCAAAAAAATCTTGGTTTATGCTTGCATGTTATTTATTAAGCAAAGTACACATTAGAGCTCAAGAAAGAAATTACCAAATAGTCTAGTAGTTTGTTGGTAATATTTCTCTTTTTTTTGTAGTAAAACTTACCATTTGAAGCCTAACTCCAGCCCTCATGAGGTGAAGAAATATGGGCTCAGGTGCTGAGTTTTGAAATGCAGTATTCATTGATTATGGCACTCCCAAATAAAACCTCAGAATTGTTGATCAGCACCGTGCAGATGTCATTTAATAGAGTATTATTTTAACCTGGATACATACTAAAATTAAAAAGAAGTATAAATACTGTAAATCTGTGTAGTACTTACAGTGTGACTATATAGAGTATAAATGATAAATATAAATAAATATATAGCATAAACAGATATCCATAGAATTTTGGAGAGCACCTATTGAGATAATCTAATCCAAACTCCTGCTCAGGAATAGTATATATACATAGTGTAAACGCATGAATATTAATGGAATTGCTGTGTTTGAAGGAAAGGCCATGCCATATAAAGAACAGCCCAATTTATTTTCTTTTAATCTTTGAGCTGAATGGACCCTGGATTCATGACTGGGACCTAATAGTTGCCATCCATGATAAACTGTCCCTCATAAAATTCCCATCATATTATAGATCAATGTAAATCTATGATATAAAGGTGTATAACTGATATGACTGTTCCACCTGTGATATGACTGTGTTCACATCCCCATCCAGCACATTTCATAGCTCCAGTGTCACGGAAATATAAGTGTTCATTCAAAGTATGTTGTTCCCATCTCACTTTAACCTTTTGGTGCTAAAAGGGTTTCTTCCTTCCTAGGTGCTGATATAAACACACAAGCCAGTGATAACGCCTCTGCTCTTTATGAAGCCTGTAAAAATGGACATGTGCCCATTGTGGAGTTTCTTTTGTCCCAAGGAGCAGATGCCAACAAAGCCAATAAGGATGGCCTGTTACCTCTTCACATAGCAGCCAAAAAAGGGATTTGCGAGTAAGTTTTAGTTCGTTTCATGGTTTCATCTTTTAGACAGGAATCCAAAGTCCTTATAAAAAGGAGAATGGAATGTCCCAGAACCAATTCTGAGCAATGTGAGCAAGGCAGGTGCCAGCTGAGAAGTGGGCTTTCTGCTTGCAGAGCCCAGGCTGGAGAGTGTGTTTGGAGGTTGGGATGGGATGGGGTGAATGTGGGGTGAAAGACTCCTTTAATTTTACCAAGACATCATCTAGTACAGCTAAATAATATCATGTATCTTGGAAGTGGATTAAACTGAAGTCCTCAAAATATTCCTAAAATATAATAGGAAAAAGTATTGCTGGGGAGTGTTAGTCCTTAATAGCATTTGCAGCATGGTTTGCAATAATTTTCCTACATAGGCCCATGGTGATTCTTCTGCAGAAGCAGAAGATGCTGGATTCTTCTCTGGTGTGTTCAGGTTTTAATAACAATAATTCAGTTGCTGACAGCAGGAAATGGTTAAGTGAATCTCTAGGGCATTAGTGAAATTGTCACTAGAATATGGTGTCCAGTTCAGATATCCTTCCTTTCAGAAACCTTTCAGGAAATTGTAAAGGCTTCAGAAAAGAAGGACAAGAATTTCTCTTGGTCTGGAAAATATATTTTATTAGTGAATGATCAAATGACTCTTATTTGTAACAGACAAATTCATAAAAAGATCCACTGCTTTCTTTCTGAAATTAAATGTGTTTGGGACAGAGCTGAGCATATTTTTTATAGAGGGAGACAAGTAACTGGTGGAAAAATTAGCAGAAATCAGGTAGAACTACCAGTCCTCTGAAACAGAGATTTTTCTAGGAAAGTAATAAACTATATCCCATGATAAAGAATATCAATTTAGAAGATGCTGTCTGTTGGAGGATGTTGCATTGTCATGTAAGTAGTAACTTGGGACATTGCAGCCTGCTTCTGAGCCTGAACTCCATAGCATTTACTTCTGATCCTAGAGCAAGTTTTAGTTCCTGCTTTTAATCCCTCATTGCTGGAAGAGTAAGTGACCCACAGCTAAGTTTTTATTGCAGTAACAGATCCCTTTGGTGACTGTAGAGGATCTTCTGACTATCACAGTTTCTACCAAAATATTTCTACAACACTACATCTTCCCAAAATGCTTTTCATTCTAGAATTTAGATTTGTTTTGCAATGCCAATTAAGCTTCTCAAACCACTTTGATAGACCTGAGGATATTAACATTGGTTGGAGTAGGCCTGGTTCCTTGTGCAAGCTGTGTATTCTAGAGGGCAGCTCAGTGTCAACTTATGTAGCGGGATTATACACTTACATCATGTACATGAATCCACTGCACTGAATAACATGCATGATTCAAAATTTTCTCCAGGGTTTGAGTTATAAAGTAATTTGCATGTGTGAGAGACAGAACTCAGCTTCAGTTGTTCACTTTCTGAAAAGTTTATCTGAAAGTACAGTAAGTTGATCTGAATTATATAGAGTATGGGCCAGCTCTCTTTCCCTCCCCTCAGCAGTCTCACACTCTGACCTGAAAAATTAACATGGAAACTCCACAACTTGAGTTCACCCTGGGTTATGGAAGGAAGGGCCTGATTCAGGGCTTGTATCAATTATTCCCAACAACCAGCAGCATAAATGAGACCAGAATTTAGTTCAAACTCTGCCTTCCTTCACTTGTAAAAGATTGAGCACAAATTTTGTGCATAACTGCTGCAAACTAAGTAGAAAAGAAAGACAAAAGAAAAGTATATTCTCTTATAAATATTTATCTAAATGACAAAACTTTAGCCTGTTTGGCTGATCATTCTTAATTCCTCTGGTATTCAGTAAAATAACACCCTTCATGGTGACCTCTGTATTCCTGCAGATTTAGTACGTAATTCTGCAGGAATTCCACACTTCAACTTTTTGCCAGAGCACGAAGGCTCCCTACCATCAAAAAGCCAAGAATGTGGTCCCAGGGCTCAACTGTCAACTCTTGTTGCTTGATGTTTGTTTATTTTAAATGACACCTTGTCAATATTGACCTGAAATTCATAAGGGTCATCTCATAAGCTTCAAGCCGTCATTTAACTCTTTCCCCCTTAGAACTGAGGAGTTGAAAAGGGAAGACTTCATGAAGCGTGGGCAGATTTATTAAGTAAATACAAGTCAGTAAACTCTTGGCGTGCTCACACTAAGGATGCTCTGCCTCCTCCTCCACATAACCTCTAACAAATAGAAAACACAGAAGCAGGTGTCAGGGATTATTGAAATCTTGGCACTATTTCAAAACTGTACATGAAGCTCATCCCTGTGACAGACATGGATGTGGCCTGACTTGTCTGGCCTTGGCTGCCTTCACTTGAGTTGCATTCTCCCTCTAGAGAAACAGGAAATGCTCCAGAGGCACCATATTACTGAACTGACCCACTTTGGAGGGTGAGAAAGAGACACAGGTTCAAGCTACACAATTAAACTGGCAACAATTTGATGCTTCCTGCTTGTCACACCAAAATAAATGTGGGCTGCAGGGACTGTACTGAGCTCTAGGATTTGGATGCAGAGCCTCAGTGTGGCACCCGTGAAGTTAGGTTCAGGTTCCCCTTGCAGACAGAAATGATCCAGTGCCTCTTTAACTCAGATGTGAAGAGCTGGCTGAAGCACACATGCTGGAGGGAAAGAACAAAACAGACCCTTAAATCTTCAAAACATTTGATCATGGGATGAGTAATGCTGGTACTTGGCGTAGTGTCCTCACAGTGCTCTGTGCCCTTTTTGTTATTAGACTCTTGCAGAACATTTGCTGAGGGTGGGAAGTTGCCAGCTCACCAGCACCCAAACCTCCAGCTCCCTGGCAAGTGTCACAGTGCTGGAAAATTAGTGTGACTGCTTGGAGAAAAAAAATAAGTGCTTAATTTCCCAAGATATTTACATAATTTAAAAGCCTTTTTGTTTAAAAATGAGATGTAGAAGTAACTTGGAGACATCAACAGTACATCACGTAAATAGGAACATAATCCTGTAAAATTACATCTTCAACCCTTATTTCAGCTCCTGGGAGTGTTGGAGGCTCAGTGTTTCACAGGATCACAAGATCATCACAGACAAAGGTTTTACTGGCTTAGCTCATTATGTAAATATATGTTTGAGGGCCCAGTGTTGGGACCAGCTATTGCTGTCAAGCTGAAGATATTCAGCATTTTAAAGGAGACACACTACATGCTAGGAAAGTGAGCTTTGCATGTTTGTCTGTCACCAGAGCTGATGACTGCTAGGCAGAGTATTCTGCATGTGAGGAAAGGAGGTGGAGAAGGTGAGCTTGGCTTCCCAGCTCACACAAGTTCCTATTTAAGAAATCCCCCTCTACACAGATATTACAAAGGGCGTGTGGGCAACTCCTGACACAGCAGGCAGACTCAGGTTGGATGATCCCTAGGGTCTTTCTAAAAGTAAGTTTCCTTGAGGTGAGTTGTCTATTTCTACAGAATCAACCTAGGACCTTGGCTATATTACCCAACTTTATAAGCAGGAAATGAAGGTTTAATCCATAGGGTTGGTCATGCAGCTTCATTGACACCTGTGCAGACATAAAAATGATCATGGGTTTGTGACTGCAGGGCTCCTGTGCATCATATATTTGAAATTCGTATTAAATATTAGAGCAGCTTGATTTATGTTGGTGTGTTTAGGGCCACATCATGCTTTCCAACAGCAATTCCTCATTACTGGGGTATAGGACTTGGCTACACATGTTTTCTCCCTCAGCTGAAACATGGAAACCAGACTGGAAAATATTTTTACTTCTTTTTCTCTCTTTTACTAATTGTCTTTTTGGCTCCCTGTGGTCTGGGATGGACATTGATAGCCCCATGAACTTGCCATAGCCAAAAGCTGCACTGTGAAGGCCTACAGGATAGGTACCAATGCAGGGTAATAACTGAACTGTAAAATCTAATAGGGAAGGCCTGGGAACCAAATCTGTAGTTTATCCTAGCTCAGTCCTCCAGACATGGGGTTTCACCTCCTGTCTGGTGTCAAGCCTGTCTGGTTACTGTGGCTGTGACCGACATAACTTGCCAGCACTTTGTGTTGGCACCCTTCTCTGCTGAGCAGTAAAGCAAAACCTGAGAAGGGGAGATACATTCTCTCTGCTGGCACCTCAGGCTGGAGATTGTGCACCTTTTCCTCCAGTGCTACCCACAGCATGATGATGAAGGTGCAGAATATCTGGTAGCTCCTGGCTGGTTGTCTGCCATTTGGGCTGTGGAACATAACAGAAGTTTCAACAGGGTGGGTGAGTGCCAGCATGTCTCTCTTCCATTGTAACTGCCCGTGTAGCTGCCATTACATCACAGAAACTGGGTGATAATCTCAAAAATATGTGCTCCTCCATGAAAGGGGAAGGTCAAACAACTCATCTTTTTGGCAAGGTCGGTGCACAGGGAGTTGCTGACAGGTTTGAGGTTTGCAGTCTGGCTTCTATGAGTTGTCCCAGTGTCTGAGTTAGCAGGCTCTGCCCTGGGGGTACAATCATAAAGCTATGAATAAAGCTTGCTGCAGGCTTGTAGATGCCCTGGAGCTCACTGCTGCTCACTGAGTCTCCTCCTGGCAGGATTGTGTCCATGCTGATCCCTGTGACCAGCCGCACCCGTGTCAAGCGCAGCGGCATCAGCCCCCTGCACCTGGCGGCCGAGCGCAACAACGACGATATCCTGGAGGAGCTGATCGAAGCTGGCTACGAGGTCAACACCACCCTCTCTGATGAACGCTCCTGCCTCTACGAGGACAGACGCACCACCCCACTCTATTTTGCTGTTTTTAACAACAACATCTACGCCACAGAGCTGCTGCTGCAAGCTGGAGCCAACCCCAATGTTGACCTCATTAACCCATTACTCATCTCCATCCGCCACGGCTGCCTGAAGACCATGAAACTGCTTCTTGACCATGGGGCAAACATTGATGCCTATATATCAAGTCATCCCACCACCTTTCCAGCTACCATCATGTTTTCAATGAAGTACCTTTCTGTGCTGAAGTACCTCCTGGATCTGGGCTGTGATGCAGGTTCCTGTTTTGAGTGTCAGTACGGAAATGGCCCACACCCTGCATTAAATTACAGAAGGGAAAGACTGAATGATCCCCAGGTGACCAGGGAGCCAGCTGTAGTACAGGTAAGCACTGCCCAGTCTACCTGCAGGACTTTTAAGGACATCTCCTACCAGTGGGTTCTGACAACATTAGTGTATTTTTCTTCCAACTTTTTTGCGAGAGAAAGTGCCACAATACCTACTTTATTTACAGAAAAAAAAATGCTTAATATGAGCCAGCAAACATTCCAAGTTTGTGTCCAATGACTGCAGGAAGGTAGGGAACAGCCACTGTGGCCATAGCTTGAATTTACAGTGAATTGTAGCCATCCTGACAGTCTAACCGAGAGTTCTACAATGCTCTTTTCCTCTGGACCTTAGGTGCCAAAAGTGAGGCATATTTTCTTGACAAACATATGGATGAGAGCATATGGGAGGTAGAAACCTTCTTTTTTAACTTGCACTGTAGGATTTGTTTTGTCTGATACAGAATGTTAGCTACTGGTTACATGAAAACAGTCTAGTGCTTCACTCTGTGAGGGTAAACCAGTGAATGTGAACAACTGCAATTTCTGAGTCTACTGGAAAAGCAGTCACGGAGAGAGAGCATGAATTATTACATTAGCTATGTGACTGAGTTATATTTGAAGATTTCACAAGAGATTAGGAGATTTAGGTCCATGATTTCATCTTTTCAAAGCCACTTCTTCTAAAGCCACAGGCTTTAGATATCTACATTTTATACATGTATCTTTGCAGTCCTTTCTAAAATGCAGCTGGACTTATCTTCCATTGGTCTGGAATGGGACTCTCAATCCCTTAAGGGGCTTTGCAAAATTTCATATTATACTTTTCTTCTGATTTCCATATCTCCTCTCCTTCCAATGTATCTCAAAACCTAATATTACACTCAAAATTTGCTGTCTTTCAACATGCTACACAAAAATGAAATCTCAACATGGCAGCTTTTCTATTTTGCACAAAATCGAGGATGAAATCAATCAGCTTCTAGCTAGTGTAAGTGCAGCTTTGAGGGATTCAGCAGAATCCCAAAGGTATGGTTACCAATATATATTCTTTTGTGGTGGAAAGAATAAAGGAAAACATTAAATGATCCTAGAAAATCTTGACCTTTTTATCAGTCCTGTCTTCCAAAAGACTTTACTCTCAGATAACATATCTGGGAGAAAAAAACAACCAAAAAGAAAATCTTATAGAGAGAATTAGGAGTCCATCACAATATTCGCTTCTCCTAAAGAGGGCTTTACCCTCAAGAGTCTTTTGTCACAACAAAATTCCTCCAGTATACCATATTTTTTGTCAAAGAAAATTTATAAAATACATCATCTCTAGTTCTTGATCTGTGATATTGTAGCACACTGAGTGAACAGAGAAATGGAATTCCAAGACAGGTAGACAGGGTTTGTCTACTTGTAGCCCTCTATGGTACCCTAGCCACTCAAAACCAGTTCCTTCTGGATCTCACCTGAAATTATTGCCTAAGAAAATATTAGGTCACTCACAAAGAGTCATTGCCTGAAAGGTCACATCATATAAGGCAGAGACAGAAAAAATTGTATAAAAATTTATTTGTCTAGAGAGAAAGTCTAGTGACACTATGTGTCTAGTGAGGAGATATGCACACAGAAAAAAAAAAGTAATCCCTTCCCTCTAATATTGTTTTTTATTTGCTTTTGCTGCTAGGATTTTAGCTAATAAAAGTGAGGCTTCTGTGGTAGCTTCATGATAGTTATGATATGATATCATAGGTAGTTATGATATGATTTATATTCTGAAATGTGGATGTTCTTATGAAACTACAGCCTTCTCCATACAAAGGATGTTCTTCTATTTTCTTGTGTAAGATTATGTAAGGATAGTATATCTTAATTATTAGTCTTTATAAAGGCCATGAAGTACTGTAACTGGGTTTGGAAAATGCACAAATATAAATCATAAGTGATGCTACTAAATGAACGTGTCCTGGGGAAAGTGAGCACAGAAGAATGAATGGTTGCTGACCCTCCCCCGTTGGCGGAGCTGCTGCTGATCCCGGGCAGGAGGGCACGGGCGGCAGTAGCGCGCAGTCACGAGAGGGCATTCGGGTGGCTGCCGAGAGCGCAGCCCCAGAGCCGCCTGCTCCGAGCAATCCCGCTGCCTGCTGCTGCAGTTGTGCATTGTTTGTCTTTATATTGCTAGGCTTATTTTCCTGCAATGTGTTTTGAAACGTGCTCATTCCACAAGATGTTTTTGTAAGCCGAGCTTGTGAACAGAGAAGAAGGCAGGCAGGGTCTCTGGTGGAGACAAGAAGAGAGCAAGTAAGATGCAGTGTTTTATGGCCCTACATGTGTCTTCATTCCCACTCTCCTAAAGCAGTCACTGCAAGGAGGTGTTGTGCAGGTGCCCAGTCTGTGTCTCACACGGGTAACTGCATGGCAGTGACACAAACACTGCAGTGACAGGCAGACTCAAAACTGCACTCCCTATAAGCAGCCCAGGTTGGGAACTGTGGGCTGTCCACTGCCATCCTCCTGACACTACTGTCTCTAGTTGTCCTGGGAAACTTTACATGGTGATGTTTGGTGAAAAATAAGAGTCAGAAGAGTAGTGAACACCTCTGTGAATGCTCTCACCTTGAACAAAATAACCTTATTTTCCACAACTCTATTTTACTAGGTGAGCTAATAAAATTTTACTTCTGAATAAGAGTATCCACACAAGAGTTTAATGGCTTTGAGTTAGGACTCATGCATGAAAAACCAAATTTCATCTAGTTAAAGGAATTTAAACTGAGAGAGCTTTAAGCCGGTGCATTTTCTTTCCTGTTTGGTGTGGGCTTTGAAGGTGTTTGCAGACAGGCTGAGTGACTAAGTTGATGGATGGTGCTTCAGCCACCAGCATTCAATAGGGTTCGGCCTTGTGCCTGAGTTCTTATGCACACAGCATGATTTAATTCATGTTAAACTTCCTGAATGCTTGCATGCAGATTATGTTCACAGATATCTTCACCATATGCAGAGCCCTAAGAGAGAAAGATGAAACTGACTGGTATAATATACATATTTAGATTAAAGTGGGCAGATTTTTTTAAAATGAGATTGCTTAAAGTCAGGCTCTTAAATCTGTTCTCCAGTATTTCTATAAGAAACTCTCCATGCAATGAATTTCAGTACTCTTCAGCTTACACTGGAGACAATAGAAAATTGGCATGATCCAGGACTGAGTAAGGAAGGCACCCTCTATTAGGCCCAGGATAGTTCTCACATGAGTGACTAAAATGGCCAGGGATTCATCTGTGCAGAGATTTCTCCACATTTGTTTCTCATAAGATGTTTGGTCCCCCAAAGCTGCAGATACTAGCAGGTTCACAGGAAGCAGGAGGTGCTGCATTCCTCTGAATCTCCCTCTTTCCCCAGGATTCCATTTTACCCCCCAGAGCCCCACCCAAGAGGGGAAAGGACCCAGCATGCTATGTCACAGGGCCCTAGACTGCATGGACCTTCCAGTAGCCCTTGACTAGCTAGGGGCAAAGTTCCTCTGCCCTTGCATTTCTGTGGAAGTAGGATCTTAGGACTTACAAACAATTCAGCATTATTGCATGCTCCAGAGCTAGGACTTTGCCAGGGATTTGTGTCATCCTGTGATTGCAAAGACGGAGTTCTGCCCTCAGGTGGAAAAGAACAGGCTTTAGTTGAAGTTTTCTGAAGGGAAACTGGTGATTGCCCTCACAGCTGGTAGAAGGAGGGTACCATGAACGCTATCAGGGCTATTGCAATTGCTGTTTCCACAAATCCATTTATGTCCCACTGATGGCAGTCCATCTGTTTTTCCTTGAAGTTTTGTGAAATGGTGTCTACTCCAGAGATAAGTCGCTGGGCTGGGCCGATCATCGATGTTCTTCTGGATTATGTGGGAAATGTGCAGCTCTGTTCCCGGCTCAAGGAGCATATTGACAGCTATGAGGACTGGGCTGTCATTAAAGAAAAAGCAGGTATGGTCTCCCAAAAGAGAATCCAGCACAAATTGTCCCACTGTTGGATTCAAAACCTCGGTCACCATCTCCTCTTAGTGTTCATCCCATAAACTTGAAATCTTTGAAAGGATTTCCCTTCTGTGACTGACCAGATATGAGTATCAGTAATTTCTGGCATGTCACTGGCCCTGTGGTGTGAAATGCACACCAGCCATCAGTCTGACCCACTGGGAATGAGCACAGCAGTGCAGAAAGGCCCATTTGGATGTAGCTGGGGTTCAGTCAGATCAGAACAGATGGGCAGCACAGCCATCTCCACAGCAGCCTAGCAGGCACCAATGGCCTTTAAAGACTTTATTAATATTCCACTCTCCTAATATCCTTTCCCTCAGGACAAAGCCTTTCATAGATATTTTCAGAATCAGTTTTTTGGCACCAAGCAAAATTTGGTACCTATTGCATTTATTTTCATTGGGAAGGCTAAACACTTTGAAGTAGCTTGTTTAAATCCTCCTAGAAAGCCCATTGCTATGGCTGAGATGGGTACAGCACCCCATCCTCCAGGCCCACATCCTTCCCCATGTCATGCCTCAGTACACATGTTCTGCCACCAGACATATTATCCCTTCATTACAGAAAAAAAACCCTTTTTTCATTCTTCCTTCTCCCATTTTCCTCCTGACACTCCCCTGCCCAAGCTGAGCTCAAGTCCCTCAAGTTAAAACCTGTTCTGCTCACGTTTCTGACCCACTGTCTTTTAGAACCCCCACGACCTCTTTCCCACCTTTGCCGCATCAAGGTCCGGAGCGTGGTTGGAAGGAACCGCATTAAACTCCTGGACACGCTGCCCCTCCCAGACAGACTGATCCGCTATCTACAGCACGACTACTCACAGTGACCCCAGCACACTGCAGTGCAGCAGCTTCCCAGCATGGCACCCAGCCTCACCACTGTGGCACAGGTGCACAGCAGGGAGGAATTGCTGCTGGCTTGGTCGAGCACCCCTCTGTGACTAATCTAAGAGAAATGCGCTTTTGAAGCAGGAATGAGAAGAAAACGAGGAGACAGCTAACATAGGAGATTGCTGTTAGGTTTTTCAAGAGAAAACACATACAATTCACCTCAGACCTTAGTCTGCAAAGAAGAAGGAATGAAAGCCAATACTGACAAATGAGTAGTGCTGAAGCAAGCATCAGTGAGGAACTCAAAAGTGTCCTGAAGCTGTGGTGGAGTTTAGCATCCTTGCCGTGGTCACAATTAAGAACTTGTCAAGAATCAATGTGTTTGGGAAAGCAATCACATTGCCTTCACTGACTGAGATTTTTATTGTAGTTTCTATTCTATTGTTTGGATTTTTGCTAAGTGTGTTGGTAGCTAATTCTCTGATATTTTGACACCACCTTGCTAACACCTTTTTTTCTTTTTTTGTACCTTTCTTATTAAGTACTTGATTTATGAACCTTCAGATCTCAGAACTCTTTAATAGACTAAAATCCAGAAATGCTGAATCCTTTAAAAGTCAAGGAAAGGTTTATTTAAGGAGGATGGAAGAATTATATTTGCACATAGCGAACACAGTTCATTCTGTGTTATATTTGCAATAGGAAGTAAGTGAAATTTTGCTTGAGAGAATTTCCTAGACTAGGTATTTGAAAGCAACCCTTAGCTCTTTCATGTTTTTTTGGTGCAAATTAGAAGTAGCTGCACTGTAAACAGTAGGTTTATGCTTTCATGAAGCCAGTGTCAGAACAGAACAAAGCCCTAGAGGAACAGGAACAGAGAGTGATGTGAAGGAGAGAGGCAACACTGCTGAACCAACTTATTCTCTTCCTCCCCCAGATCTTATCTCTGTAAAACCCAGGTCTCCAACCTCCTTGGACCTCTATGGCTGTAACAATACATGATTGAAAGTAAGAGAATTTATTTCAAAATTATGGAATTCAAACTGCAAAATTTATGGAAATGAATACTCAGAATTAGGTTTCCAAATCCTTATTCAGATGCCTAAACAATGGCAAGTTGCTTGCACCAGGTATTCCACTTAAATCAGGGGAATCATATACATATCAGATATTACTGAGGCAGAATAAAAAATCTCAGAATTTAGCCCTGAATTTTCTGACTTTGAGAGTTTGAAGGATCTTTTAGCTTCCTTTGACACTGACGAAAGTTATTATCTCAGCTTCTTTGAAAATTAGGTCACCTATTTACAGCTGAGATCCACAACTGATTTATGGCAGCTTAACAAGTCACCATCTATCTGCTGAACCACTATAATTGTCCGTGAAATTCTTTTATTGAAGTTTTTAACAAGTCACATTCCCTCACAGCTGGGGAGGCCAAGGAGCCCATGAACAGTTATTGGCAGAGACTACAGATCCCTTGACAGGTGTGACTTGGTGAACTGCTTTGATGAGTGCTTTATTCTTCACTAGGCACCTAAGAAAGAATGGAAGAAACTAAATTTGGAACTACATCTTTGCAGATCTTATGCTAGAAGCACACTCCTTACCTTAGGTGACAGAAGAGCTGTGCACCATAGTCTGCTTGGAGTCCCCACCGGTGACCTTACAGATCTGGTTTTGTTTGTGGGTCTGCATACCGTCCACGGGATATGACAGAACTCTAAGTAGGGAAAATACATTGCACTGAGTTTTATTTGTGTGGAGTTTCATATCTTAACACAGGACTAAAGTGTGTTGCACAAATACAAGTAATACAATCTGTCTGGGCACACAGACTGTGATGACTTTGCATGACATGTCATCACTTGTGGGACAGGATGAGAGGAGAAAAAGCATTGGTTACATGATTCCTTACTCTGTCCATTGCTGTCCCCTCTAAAAATGCAAAAATTGAAAAACCAACAGAGTTTCAATTCACACTGAACACTGCTCTTGTAAAGCTTTGGAAAGTCAGGTGAGATTCCTCCACTGGTGAAATTTCATCCAGTAATTTCCTTTACTGCCAGTTTAAGATCTACTCCCTTGTCTCCTGCAGGGTGAACAGGGAATTGGTTAGAAATACATTGGGTGGAGAGAAAAGGAACTAGAAATTGCTGTATCAGTTCTGCCAGTGAAGGCCCTGTATTGGTAAGCAGTACCTGGAGAAATAGGAAATCACTGTGGAGTTCATGCATCTCTCACTTTCTGGGTCTGTGCAACAAAGGTCTGGGTCTTACATCGATATAAATCAGAAGTCCTTGAAACAGAGTAAGTATAAAAAAGCAGAGTTGTAGAGGGTGATGGATACAGACAGAGCTTGGTGGAAACCACTTCAGAGTTTGGTGAGCAGTGACAGCCCTGAAGACCCTGGCAGGTAGAAGGGCTCACAATCACCAAGTACTTGTATAACTCCAGAAGTGGGATTTCATAAGCATCCCAAACTGGGAATTTTCCCCATAGCCAACATTTTTGTATCCACAAAAGTCTGGCAAGTAGCAATTTCTTTTTATGTCCTTGGAGAAGCTGAAACTGGGTTTGAATGGGATAAATATGGAAAGCCCATTTCTTCTTTCAACCAAGAGACCTTAGTTTCTACTGGGAGACCCATGTCCTGATTGCTGTCAAAGATCTGTCCTAAGCAGGAGTCACTGAGCCAGAGAGCACTGGTCTGATGGGAACATAACACAACTGTGGGAAGGATAAGTGCATGCTGTGCACAGAAACTGAGGTGAGCAGAGTCTATCTGTTAGAGGGGGAGTCTGGTAATTACAATGTTATTAAGTCCTTTCTGCTTGATCTTTAAAGCAAACCTTCACACACTCAGTTTACATTTATTTGCACTGAAATGGAGCCCGCTACCTCTCCACTCCAGTCACTGACATACTATTTTGTGCACAACACTGAATCTGCACAAATTCAATGTGCCTTTAATGCATCTATTTACATTTACTGTGAAAAGAAAAATACTCCAAAACCCAGGCAAGCCAGGCTTTGTAAGCAGATCAGTAATTCTCGTGCAAGGTAAAGTGGCTTGTTTCACTGAGTGTGATAGTTAGACTCCTTCAGAGATGATGACTTTATGTGAAATGTTCTAGGAATATTTCATGACCAGGTTACTGTACTTTTTTTTTTTACTGCAACATGTGCAATTCACTTGATGTTCTTGTGCACTTTTTTGATTTTTTTAGTTTTATTTTGTATGAAAGTTTTTTCATTTACTTTCCCCTTCCCATTATTTATAAAAGCTATTTTGTTTTTAAAAGTTTAAATCCACACTGTTCTAGTAAATAGCAGCTCTCAAATGTTATGTTTCCATCTTTCAAACAATGTATGAATAAACAAGTAGATTCTTAAGGACTATCAGCTGTCCTGAATAGCAACATCAACCATCGACCAGCCAAACACAAAAATACCCAGAAAAATTCTGAATCAATCCAAGCTTGAATAATTAATAATTCCATTGTTAATCTCAGGGATGAGAGAACAGTAAGTATTGCTAGAGAGGAGACAGAGTTGCTATTATTTGCAAACCTTTTGGAAAGTCTCACACATCCCCATTCAGGGATTTTGAATATACTTAACAATTGTCTTCTGTTCATTTGTGTTTTACTTCACTGCTGCTCCAGTTCAAAGCCCCAGCAAGGGCCACTGCCTGCTTTGGGCTGGGGGGGGAGGTTCCATATCACAAAGGATTTTGAAAAAGTAACATTAGTTCAAATCTGAATGTAGGAGCATAAATATTTGAGTCAGAGGTCATTTAAAATGGTCTGTTTCAATCCTTCATTATAACTTTAAAACACACCATTCTACTACACGGAGAATGTGGAGCAATATACATTCAAATAAAAAGGAGTTTTAAAAAAGTAAAAAGAAAACTAGGAATTTAATATTCAAAATATAGAAACTTGGTTTTAACTCTCTTCTTCCTCTGGATTTCTTCAGAAATAAATTTATACAGAGGCTACCCACTTTGCCAAGTATTTTAATTTTTACTAAACTCCTTATTCTGGTGTGATCCACAGCACTTAGAAATTTCCCTAATGAGCTCAAGGAGGAACACTTAAGCACAGCAACTACTGCAATACCAGTAGTTCATTCCATGAGCTGGTCTGGCCACCCAGATGGAAATCCAGACCAATGCCAAGGAGGCTGCTCTGCATTGATAGTACTGAAACAGAGTTCAGCATCTGGCTGCATCTGGATTACTGCAGCAACACAGAGCTACTGATGTGAGAAAAGTCTCCCATTTCCATGTAACAAAATTCCTTACCTACAGGACTGTAAATGAAAAGCTGTTGTTCTCCTTCCTTTAACTTCAATGGCTCTGGCTTCTGTTACACTCCTTTTGGAGAGGGACAGAGTTTCCTCATGGATTTTTTCCCAAAAAGGGAAAGGCATCTAAGTATGTTCCAATCTTTACTTCTGGATCAAGAGCTAACCTGAAGTCTTTGACCCCTAGACTGGCTCTTTAGCTCCTCACACCTTGCATTTAGTTGCAGGTATCTGCTACCAAAGACATTTCCTGCTCTCTCTCCTGCAGTCCATACTGGCTTGATACATAAATGAAGTGCCATAGTGGGGAGAAAGCAATGAAAGCCATCACTATTTCTACTGTTTTCCTGCACCACAAACACATTACAGACATTGTTTCAATAAAAGTGAACATTGGTGAGATAGGTGAGGTTTAAGGAAAGAGTAAACCACTTTTAGCCTGGGAGTAGAATCATAGAATATTTTAAGTTGGAAGGGACCCACAAGGATCATCAAGTCCAACTCTTAAGTGAATGGCTCATCGAGAGATCAAATCCACAACCTTGGCATTATTAGTACCAGGCTCTAACCAACTGAGCTAATCCCAGTGGTAGTTCATATCCCAATAAAAGTTGCAACCTGGTTATATAATACCAAGGCCATTAGAAGATACAAAATGATACTCTACAATTACTTCCGATTATAATTTTTTTTTTATTACTGCAATGCAGTCAAATGAAGCATTTTCTGTTTTTCCCCTTGTAGAGATGTCAGGAGTCATGGAGAGCTATGCTAGTCACAGACCAAACCAAACAAAGCCACTTTTTATTGAGTCCTGGGAGAAGTTCCCATTAGCTTCAGCAACAGCAGATTCAGGCCCTGGGAGATCATGGGTGTCTATTCTTTGGTCTTTTTTTGTCCCAAAATAAACTTTTCTTGACTTCAGTGATTTACTCCAGTATAACCAAATAGACACATACACCTGCAGTGTTAAACCTCTCGTATCTCATTTCTGTGTCTTAGTACCACTTTCTCCACGGATTTAAGAGAAACCTAACTTAAAAACACTTCCTAATAAATTCTCCAATGCCAATTTGTTTAAAAAAATTAGGAAAATGCTAGGCGAAACATTTACAGCCAGGTCTTGGGAAAACATCTTAAAATCAGGGGGAAAAAAAGATATCTCTCAGCCAGAAATTAAGGCAGTCTATTCTTTACTTTTTTCTTCCATCACACCTAATGGTTTTGTGTTAAACTAATAAAATTCCTCATTTATTCTGTTGATGCAGAGCAATTCCTGATGTGGAAATTCATCCCGCTTTCATTTCACCAGCTTAGCACTAGCTAATTACTTAGTAATTAGCTAAGACTTACTTATGGGAAAATTACTTCTGATTTGTATAAATCTGAACAGGCAGAAATTTCAGCCCTCATATCTCCCCACCAGTTGCAAATCAAACCCGTGTCTACCCAGTGGGGTACTAAGATTTGGCATTTGCAGAATCACCAAAATAAAATTACCTTCTTTCTTCCCTTATTTTTTTCTTTTAATTCTGTCAGTATTTACATACAACAAGAGCTTGAATCAATCACAAGTGGTTTTATATCAAATTCCACCCTTCCAGTCTCTTGCATGCAAAACGATATGACCTGAATATCTTGACTTCTCTGGAATTACTTTAAAATACAAAAACTCTTTGAATGCATTTAATTCATTCCATTTCACTGCTGCTGCCGCAGGGCAGACCGAGAGAAGATGTTCCCACGTGGAGGAGGTCTCCTAGGTGTTACAAACGCGGCTAGGAATGGCCCGCAGCCCCGCTCGCCGCGGCTCAGACAATGCCCATCCATGAAAGAGACCTGGTCATGCTCCGTGCCACCGGCTTAGCAAGGTTTATTCCCGATTCACCCCCGTGTACGGAGAGGAGAGTGCAGCCCAAGTACCTTCCCGGCAGTTCCTAATTCCCTGCGGCCCGCCCACGAGGCACAGGGTGCGATGGCCGGCCTCCTTCCCCTGCGGCTCGGCGCTGCCAGCAGCTCATGCCTGGAGGCTGGCCGGGCGTTCCGAACCCCCCTCGGGAGCTGTCGTGTTCGGCATGACTCTGACTCCCGCCCCGCTAAAGGTAGCCAAAAACATTGAAGATGGGAGGGGGGATGGCGGGCTTGGTGGGAATGGGTTTCAGAACCGTGGGCCTGTAGAGTTTCTGCCCCGGCCCATCGGCCTCCTTGCAGAAAGGCGGCACCTCCGCCGGCAACGTGGCCGCGCTCTTCCTCCACAGCCCCAGCCCCGGGAAGGGCGACGGGGGCAGCGCGCCCGGGGGCTGGTACACGCCTGGCCCGGGGCAGGGGAAGGGGCAGCAGGTCCAAGCACCCACTCGGCCCGAGAGGGCCCCGGCGGGCTCCTTGTCCCCGGCATGTGGCGCAGTGTCAGGGGGGCTCTCCGGGCCAACAGCGTCTGGGGTCCGTTTGCTTTTCTTCCCCTCATAGGGAGGAGGGTCTCTGGGGGCTTGCAGCCCCTCAGGGCTGGCAGCAAAGGCTCTGGCCGTCAGGCTCTGGGCCGGCCGTGGCTCTTCCCAGAAGGAGGCGGGGAGCTGTCGCTTCCTCATGGGCACCTGGTCGGGTCGGGCAGCCTCGGGTTTTTGCTCCTGCAAAACCCGTTCCCCGGTGATGCTCTCCTCTGCCTCGGCTGTCTGCATCACCTTGTCGGCGGCAGCCCCGCCGTATGGGCTGGGCTCAGGTGCCTCGGTCAGGGGGCCGCGGGCCCGGTCCTCTGCCCCCCTGCGCCAGCCGCACTCAGGGGCTTTGCTGGGGTGACACCTTGGGATCCGTGAGTACTTCTGAGAAAACCGCTTGAGCTGCTTCTGCAAATATTTTCTGTGGTCAACTGATCGGCGACAAGGAGCCGATTTATCCAGAGCCGCTTTGATGTCGCTCGAAGCCAGGTTAACGAAGTTCAGTAGAGTTTTTACCTCGCTGTCCGATGCCATCTCACTGAATGCACCGCGCAGAATTTCCCATGAAAAGTTTATAATCCTCCTTCAGACAAACCACGGCAAACCTGCGAAGCATGACAGGCAGAGTTTTGAGCAACAAGCTTTGGTTCAAACAGCACTGAGCAAACGGACGGAGGACATGTCAAACTTCTCAGCCTCACAAACAAGTTGTCGGTCAGCGCGCTGCCATGCAGGGGAGCTGCCGTGGGAGCAGACGCGTGCCCCCAGCCCACGGCCCCGCACGGCTGCCCTGCACACCCCGCACGGGGAGCGGATTCCAGGGCCCTGCACGGCTGCCCTGCACACACCGCACGGGGAGCGGATTCCAGGGCCCTGCACGGCTGCCCTGCACACACCGCACGGGGAGCGGCCCATAGGGACAGCACGGCTGCCCTGCACACCCCGCACGGGGAGCGGCTCACAAGGACAGCGGCTCAGCGCCTAATCTCGTTAGGGAGCGCTGAGCTGGACAGAGCCGCGGTGGCCGCCCTGTAAGCGAGCACGGACACTCACCCGGCGAGCGACAGATGCTTTTCTCACCGGTGCTGGCGGCAGCGTCGCTGCAGAGGAGAGAGAGGGAGAGAGAGAGAGCCCCTTCCCCGCTAATCTCGTTAGGCAGGTTACACACCGCCAACCTCGGCGGAGGCAGCCGGGGCCCGCCAGTGTTTGGATGTAGTTTAGCAAGCACTTGAGCAAGCTGAATGAATATCGACTCCAGCGAGTTCGGGGCTCTCCCAGGCCAATCAGAAGCCACTTTGCCAAATACAAAGCATCCCAATCAGGCATCAGCCTCCCCTCCTTGCATTCTTTGCCATCACAAATTGTCTCCATGGGGACAGCCGCAGAAAGACAGCTAATAAATACAATCATTTCCCCATGATTTCTACCATTCTCCCTATCCCCTTCACCCCGATGAAAACCTTTCATTTTAAAATTACACAATCCAAAGCAAAAATGCTGAAGATCAGTTAAGAAAGTTTAGACACCCTTTTCTCTGCATTCTCGAAAGCTGTCTGTGGGCTGATACTAAACATGCTTCATTGGCACAGGACAATATAATACGGGAGACTGGACTAGCCTACTTTTAACTGTTCCCCATCGGAGCATTTTTTTTTTTTAAGGGGAGGATGATGTCAGAAAAAGGTAGGAAAGGAACAAATCTCTAAAGAGATGTGCAGATATCCATGGAAAGGGAGCTTGAGCGCTCAAGAATCTTGTCTTTATGTTTGCCCCCTCAATTGAGTTACACAAAAGCTGAATTACCCATTCAAACTACCCGAACAAAAGGATGGAGTTGGATAGTACTCTTGCATCTGTAGTCAAACAGTTAGAGACTTAAATCGAGTCGTCATGATGGAGAAAGAGTTAGACAAAGCCCATAGAATTGCCATCAGCAAACATTTTCCTGTGTCATATTAGTGGGTCTCCATGACTCCCCCTGGCCTGGGGACAATAGCACAAGTTTGCACACTCGACTACTGTCACCCTGCCAACGCTGGCAAGGAGCAGAAACAGGACAATCCTTTAAGGGGAAAGCATGCCCACTGCAGGGAAGGTAAGAAGAGAGGGAAGAAAAGGCGTGTGAAATGCTAATTGAACTGCTTCCTTTACTGATCCAGAGTTTTGCGAGCCCTCTGGCTTCTCCAAGGCTTGTCCCTAAGGGGTGACAGTTACTTAAAAGCACAGTAAAACCTAGAGCTGGAGGAAAAGGAGAGCAGAAGAGCTGCCCTTGGTGTGCACTGATGACACAGAGCTGGCAGCAGCCTGTATGCCAGCCAGCACCTGCTGCCTCCCACAGCTGAAGTAGCTTTGCTCCTGCTCTCCAGTCCCCAGTAGCCCAGAGATGGGAAGACTGGATAGGGGCACAGCACCTGTGCACCCATCATCAGGGACATACTGCCAGCTCTGATCCAAACTCAGATGTGTGCTGAGGAAAGCAGGGACTGAAGTCCAAGACATTTTGCAAGTAAAATCTGTTTTACTATTATGAAGCATCAAAGGCCTGAGCACTGAGGGATGAAAACAGCCACATTTCACATGTATTTTACTGACTGTTATTTTATTTTATTTCTATTTATCCAATTTTCATCACAGGAAGGCAAGATCCAGACTATGCCATTATTTGAAAGTCTGGGCAGAGGCCTCAGGGATGACTCTTCATGATCCCTGTGTTGGTGCACTCATCCCACTCACACCTTTTCTCTCAGTCTGGCCTGAGCCATATGTGGGGGTGAGGTGAACCCAGGCTGAGGTGTTTCTGGTCTAGGGAGACCCTGGGTCAGCGACAGAATGTGCTGCAGAGCTGTTGGCACCATGGCTGTAGCACAGTGGCTGATTTGCTACTTGCAGGTGTGCCTCTCTCCTCCTAGTGTCTGTGTGGCCTGCACAGACACTTCTGTGCAGTTGAGGCTGCAGGGAGAGGTTTTGTTCAGCTCATTCAAAGAGATGCATACCAAGGGGTCATGTCTCTCTTTGCAGGAATAAACTGACTCCTGTGCTTGAGGTTTCAAACCCAGCCTGGGACACCACATTTCATGGTGCAGTCTCCCACTAGAGGTAGTTGGTTTCCCAAGGGAAAAAGGGAGAGAGATAGATAAGTGACAGGTGCCTGGGAGACAAAGATTATGCCAGGATATTAATGAACTATGTCCTCAGAGGCCTGGGAAACTCGTGCCATGTATTGTTATGAGACCTACATCCAATCATGGGGGCTCCAGAACCCTGGGCTGTGCTCTGGGCCTGAGGGCTAGTGGGTTGGCTGGACTGAGGAGGGTGGATGTGACTTGCCTGCTTACTGGGGGGTAACAGACCTGCACACCTCCAGCACACTCACTGCAGGAGCGCTTTCTGAGCTCCTGTGCTACAGCCATGCCCATCTTCTCCCAGGAGGATGCTTGTGCAGGATGTGGCTCCTTGGGCAGCACATGGCAGGGGTGGAGGAGCTCCCCACACCTTGCTATGCTGTCTGCTTTGCCATCCCATTCCCCTGCAGCTGGTAACAGTGGGGTTCCAGAGGGGAATGAGCCAGCAAGCAGGATTTGAAAACCAGAGCAACCCACCCTTTCAAGGTCAGACTCAGGTTGAGCTGCACAGGGTTTTCTCTAAGAGGCCACCGGAGCCCTTTTGTTCCTCGCTGCTCTCGCCATGTTCATCCCAATGTACATGTGAAAGGAACAATTAACAATAGGGCACTCCTCTATGAGGATCCAATGCACTTTGAAGTGTCCACCAAGCAAAGGCTCAAGAATGATACATCATTTTCCACTGTGAACATGTCAAACTAGTACAGCAATTGAAAAAATGTCTCCACATGCCTTCCCAGCATGCAGACAGGGACCAGCTGGAAAGCTACTTCATATCCGACATGTCACCTCCTGACAGCTGTCTTCTTGGGAATTTTTAGTATGTAAAGTTTTCTAACTCCTTTTTTTAAGTAAAGCACAAGAATAAATTCATTCACTTGAAAATTGCAGCCAGGCCTTTACTAAAATGAAGCATTTCCTTTGAGACTAAATGAAGAAAAGAGGAAAGAAGATTTTCTTGCACAAATATATCCGCAAACTTTTTTTTTAATTGGGTCACTAATTGTAAGCATTGTCAACTTTTAGTCACTTCTACACCAAAATCTCACCAAGTTTTTTTCCAGGCTGAGGGGCCCATTTAGCAAAGGTATTCCAGCATTAGTTTATCCTGAGCCATGTGAGCACACCCAGTAAACAAAATGCACACCATTAGCTGGGGCAGAGATCCCTCCCCATCAGTGCCACAAGCATTTCAAATAGCAGGAACACCTAAATCATGCTGGGAAAGCAAAAGGCAGCTCAGTGAATGACTGAGCAGTACAGAGGTGATACAGAGGAAGAGAGGAGAAAAATAAATTCCCATTGTTCTATAAATTTTTTAAACTATTTTTCCCCAATTGGGTGACAGTACTGTTACTCCCTGTTGAGCCTAATGGATGTGGACTTTGAAGCAAAGAAAAATGGGGCTCCAACTGTTTTGAAATGTTAGAAAGTTAGCTGGAACATCTCAGATGTGCCACATGTGCATTGTTCCTTTTCTTTGTCCAGTCAACTATGGGCAGTTAAAAGCAAAGATAATTTAGTTGCATGATCTTTTTTCACTCGCCTGCTGCCTCCTAAGTCTCTGCTTTCTCTTCACACTTGAAAAGGAGAGCCAAGAACCTGAGGGGAGGTGGTGATGATTCATGGTGAAACCAGAAGTACTGGCCTGGAGAGGAGTAATGTTGGGATGGAGGAAGACCACTAAACCTCTACCTTTGGATACCTTTGGAATCCTGATTTTAGATTGCATGTTGACAGTGACTGAAGTGGAAAGACATTAATGATGCACTGATGGCATAAAAATGGAAGATGTTATTTAACATCACACTGCAATAATTGGGTGACCTTAAAGGTGAATGCAATGGGAGAGGAAAAGATTGCAGTAACTCTGAGCCACACAGCTCAGGAACTGATAGCAGGAATTTCTGTCATGAGGAAAAATATCATTGTCTGTAAATGAGAAGGGAAATCAGGTCATAGGATAAAAATGAATTTTCCTTCATCTAGTCTGACCTTCAAAGTGTGTGGAAGGGAGAGGGATGAGGGAGAAAGGTGGTGTGGTGCTGATGGCACTCAGGATCTCAAACTGGCTAAGAGCCTGGCCCCAGCCTGGGATGGAAGCTTGTCCATTCCAGGACCTGCAGGCTCATTTGAAAGTGATGTCTGACAGTGTGTGACTGCAAAGGGGCGCAGCCAAAGGCCTTAGCATTCCTTCCTGCACCCAGCATGCAGGCCTGCAGACAGCAGCAGGGACATCTCTCCCTGGCACTGACACTCACACAGCCTGGTGCTGCCCCAGAGCTGAGTCCTCTAAGCTCAGGGAAAAAGAATATGGGATTTCTTCCCATTCTTGTGCTATCCACTTGTTCCCTTTCCTCACCCTCCACACCTTCTTGTTGAAACTAACACCTCTGCTCCCGAGAGAACAGCAGCCTGGCACTCCAGCGGATGAAGCTTTGACTCTTTCCCCACCCTCCTTTTTTTTTCCCCTCTTGACAGTCTGCTTTGACCTGAGTGACATCCTCTCTTTGCTTTCAGTCCCTGATTTTCTGCACTTGGGGACAGACTTTGAGCAGGCAGTAAGTGTTGAGGGCGTGCAGACAGCACGGGGGGGCTGCTGTGCCCCAGAGCCTGCCATTCAGGCAGATGGTGGAGGGGGCTGATGTGAATAGCTCCTGTCAGTCTCACAGAGAGAACTTTACAATTGTGCTACGTGTTGGACTGCATGTGACTAATGCCATTCTTCTGCAGGCTGCAGGCAGGACACAGCTGTTTCTTTAAGGAGAATTTTGTTTTTCTGGGCAGAAAAAGAAGCACCCATGACAATATTGTAACCATGTATCCAATATTATGCTCCGTAATTAGGTATGATCAAAGCCCATCCTGCCTGCCTCTGTCTCGCTTTCTGGTAAATAAGATAATGCTTTTTTAAAAAGCGTGGTCTTGGTTTGGTCGTTCTGAAGGTTTAAATTCTGTCCCCCCACATGGCAGGTATGCACTGAAAAAAAGCAACAGGGCCAAATATAGGTTTCTTTACATAATTCTGGAATAAATAAGTATTTCAAGAGCAGGATGAACTCTGTAACAAATGGTACAGGGTGTGTCTGTTGAGAAGAAACAATACTGCAAAAATAATTTTGAAAATACAGACATTAATATGAACATATGAAAGGGTGGCCACTTTCTCTTAAAAGCTGCAAAATGAGAAACGCACAGTGGCTCTGGACAGGGAAAGAGAGTGCATGGTACAGAAGAGCCATGCCAGACCAGAAGGGTAGTGTGTTCCTCCTGCCCACATTTTGGCCAGGCTCACAGCCCTGCTCCCTGCTCCCCTCTCTTTGGCAAGGCTTCTCCCCATGGGTGTTTCTGCACTGAAATCCGTGCTGGGCTCCTCAGCCCAGCAGCACACTCCTGACACTCCTGCACCTCCATTCTCTTACCACAGGGCATGGCTCTGTACCACAGCCCAGCTGGGGCTGCACTTGCACTTGGACAAGGTGCAGGCAGCCCCAGGCAGTGCTGCCCTGAGCTGGCCCCCACGCCAGGGTGACCATGACGCTTCAGGCAGGCAGTGATCTATCTAGCAAGGCACAGTGTGTGGTTCTACCCCTAACAATTCCTTCTGGCTGCCTCCCCTGTTGTATTTCCAGACATGGTGTCTGCCCCTAGCGCTGGTGAATCACCCCTTGGAGTGTGGAGCAGGCAAGAGCCTTGGTTTGGCTGGTGTGTGAGCATCACCCACAGATGTGTGCAGGAACTGGCTCAGCACAGGGGGAGTTCAGAGAGGATGAGCTTTGCTTAAAGCACTTGGACCATCCCCTCTAAAGAGTGAGCCAGGAGGTGCCTGAGCAAAAGGGTGTCTTTGATCTCTTTTTTCTCCTTCCATTAAAGAGCCACTGAGGCTGTAACAAGCTGCATTTCTGTGGCATAGCAGTCCCAGCTCAGACATTGTGCAACACAGATTGACCTTGGACCCACACTTGTTTGAGGTATTTCATACGTAGGATTGATAGAGACAATAAAAGCTAGTACTAGCTACTATTTTAGTTTCTCTTTGTTGAGAAACAGTTAGAAATAACTGGTCATTATTGTCAAACCAAAAAAAATTCCTTCTGTACCTATAATGACAGAAATAGCTGATGAACAACAACCCTCTTCTTGGACCTGATCTTCAAATTTTCTTGGTGGTTTGCAGTACAAAAGCTGTGAGGGAGCTCTTGCAGTCCCAAGTGTCCTACTGGAGGGATGCTAAGATAAAGACTCAGTATCCACCCTAGCTGGGCTGAACTATCCATGCAGAAGGCTTAGACAAAACTCTACAGATTTCTAAATCTTCTCTACACTTCCTGTTGTCTTGATTGGTAACTTTAGCACTATTCATGGTTTGGGGAATTCAGCCACCTTTGCAGTAGGCAGCTGTTGCACAAGGAAGTAGAACCAGCATGTGCCATGTTCAGTGTCTTCCCTCCATCCCAGTTTTGGAAGTGTCCTTCTCTAAAACTGATCTTATGCTTCAAAGGAATATGTGAAGGTGACAAGGGCTGCAGCTGTTACTGAGGGTCCCTGTGGGAGCCCCTAGAATGGTCCACAGGAGGTGAGTGCCAGCAAATGAGAAGTGCCAAGTGCACACTGCACCTGATGAGCAGCCTGGACACAAGGAGCTTTTCAGGGCCTGCTGTTCTGCAGGTTGGGTAGATGGAGAAACTTCCACAGAAAAGACAATAATCATCATAGAGACTGAAGAACCAGACACTTCTCTGCAGTGCCAGCTGCTGCCACCCTCACTGCCCTCATGGTCTCAAGTGCGCACTCTTGAGCTGAGCACCGAGGCTAACTGGGTATGTCAGGTCTGCCTCTCAGAGTGGTGCATTTGATTCCTAGACTCTGTTGACCCAGGTAGGTGGCCATCGCCCGTGGGAAACGCCGGGAACAGCCCGGCCGCCCGTGCGCCCTTCCCGGGGATGGCTGGGAGAGCCCGAGGGGGCCGTGCGGCGGCGGGGCCGCGAGGGGGCGCTGCGAGAGCCCGGCTGGGCCCGGCCGCGCTGCCGCGAGAGTGAGCGGCGCTCCCGCTGCGCCCCCGCTGCGCCCCCGCGGCCTGCGGTTCTGCAGCCTGCCTGCCTGCCTGCCTCGGGCCCTGCCGGCCTGCCTCCTGCCCTGCCTCCGTGCCTGCTGGCCGGCCTGCCTGCCTCCATGCCTGCCTGCCTGCCTCCTTCCCTGCCAGTCTGCCTCCGTGCCTGCCTGTCTCCATGCCTGCTTGCCTCCATGCCTGCTTGCCTGCCTCCTTCCCTGCCTGCCTGCCTCTGGGCCGTGCTGCTCTGTGGCGGGGCAGCCGCAGCCTTTACTGCGGCCAGAAAAGCCAGCATCAGGCGTTAATTGTTATTTATAACAAATCCCCTCCCCTCTTCTCCTTCTTCACTCGGCGATGCGGAGTGCGGTCGGGAGGTGCTTTCCTCTCCCCGCACAGTGCTGCTGTAAAATGCACCAGGGGAGTAGGAGAAACTATCGCGGGCGAACAAACAAGCTTTTGTGTCCACGGGTCCCTTGCTGGGCAGAAGGTTCAAAGACGCTTGAGCAATCCAGCCTCAGAGCTCCCTCAGTTCAGCGGTCCCTGAGCAATCCAGCCTCAGAGCTCCCTCAGTTCAGTGGTGCCTGAGCACACTCAGCACTTCCCAGGTGCTTGAGTCCAGTTCTTCGGGACCAATCCTGCATAAAGCACCAGGAACATTAACAGAGGAAAATGGGGTCTGCAGAACATACTGCACTGAAGAAACTGAGCAAATCACAAAGCCAATATTAAAGTACTGATGATCAGAATCAGTCTCTGCTGGAGTCAGTATTTGCTCTAGGTGTTCTGGGCTCATTACTGAAGCCAAACTTTAAATGAGCATGGATTTTTACAGTTACCAAATTAGGTTCCATCATGAGCTTTCATTAAAAATACAAGAGCTGGGTACTTGGAGCAGATTAGCACTCTGCTTTCCTGGGATATAAGAGTGTTTATATCCACTGGGATCCTATAGTGGGTGTTGATGGGAGGCAGCAAGGGTTGGTATGTGCTTCTGCAGAATGTAAAGGACTTAGAACTCTAATGTGGTGCATTAAAAAAAAAAAAAAACAAAACCACCAAAAAAAAAAAATTTATTTGCCCTAACACAGTCTTTTCAACCATCTTTTGCAGAGAGAATTCAAATAAATAAAAAAAGTGCTTAATTGTTTATGACAAATAACAAGAATACATTGTCTAAAACCTAACTTTTTCAAGTCTGATGTTAGGTCTGTTATTTTTCTTTTTTCTTTCTGCCCTCTTTCTTTCTTTTCTTTCTGCCCTCAATGAACCTGGTACATCTGTCACTGTTGCACAAGCTAGATCTGTGCATGGAACTGCCAGGCATGAGCAGAGCTTCATATGAGAGACAGTGATACTGGGAGTCCTGGTCTGATCCATCATGAAAACCAGGGAAATGAATCCAGGTGGATGGTGCTTTTAAGAGTGCTTCACTCACAAAATTCTATAATAAGTAGCTCATGGTGAATGAGAAGATTTGCAGCTATTTCTGAGAGTAGCTGAAATGTCTATTACTTGCAGTGTGGTTTGCACCTTGGCAATGCAATGTAACAGACTTTATATCTGATGAGACTTTTATATCTGAGGAGGCTTTTATACTTAAAATACTTACCCAAATTTGTATTGTTTTCTTCATGAAAGCATATTGTGAAGCTCACTCAAGGACAGCAGAGAGTGATACAAGCAGCACTTTGGCACAACTTTGGCAGTCTTCAGGCTAGTGACTGCTGTTTGTTCTAGCACAGAGGGATAACACAAAGTAAACTTGAAGAGACTCACCAGTTTGCCAGCCTGACTGAAGCCAAGCTCTGCACCTGCCTGTTAGAGAAAGACTTGTAGACTACAGAGCTGCCTGTGCTGAGAATGAATGGGAAAAAAAAGGATGAAAATGCAACTTGCTGTCCTGCTATAAGTCTCCTCACTTATAAGAAGAGGTATAAGCATATTATGTGCATTGCTCCAGATCCCACTTCAGGGGAACACATGAGCACAGATTTTGTGCACTGTACAGATGTCAGCACAGACTTACTCACATGGACTCTAATAAATGAACTTCTGATTAGCAGCAGTCAGTTCTCCCTAACCCACTTCTTTGGTACAATACAAAAGGCTACTCCCCTGCACTCCCATGCTCAACAGAATGCTAATTCTTGGATACTGAAGGAGTCCCCATACCTGAGCTGGTAGAGAAATCACCCTCAGTCAAAGAGTTCAGTCTAGGTGTAGAGGACCATTAGGATTAATTTTGTTGGAAAGTGCAAAAGGTTGACATTTCTGATAAACGGTTAACTATACCTGCATTGTTGCCAGAGCTGAAGCTTTGATGGTGAGGTGGAACAACTGTGGGCAAAGAGAATCACAGACAATCTCTGTAAAGCAAACCCTTGTGGATAAATGAACCCAAGCCAAACAATGAGGACAAAATACCATCCAACTAAGTGTGCTAAAAGAGCTCAAATATGAAATTGCTGAGCTACCAAAGCAAAGCTTAAACCAACCACCATCTCAAGGAGCAAAAGTGAGTAATGTGGTAGGTAGTTGTATGAGTGACAGAATAAATAAAGCAACATTTTCTCTGGACTGGTGGTAAATTTACAAAAGGCGTTTCCAAGGACTTATGTTGGGCTTGGTGCTGTTCACCACCTCTGTATGTGGCATGTCAAAACGTGTGAATACTGGCAAAGTTTGCAGATGATACAAAATTATTCACAATAATTAAAGCTAAAGCTAACTGTTGCAGAAGGAGCTTGTAATACCAACTGACAGTGAAGTGCCAGATGAAATTCAATATTGACAAGTAAAAAGTAAGGCACTTAGGGAAAAAATAACTCTACTTATACATGTGCAGTGACAGTCTCTAGATAGTAACACTTAAGAAAGATCTTCGGTAACTAAAATTAAGGTATGAGGCTTTTGAAAACATCACTTACTGCCCTGCAACAGTCAAAAGGCAAATTGGATAGTAGGAGTTGCTGAATGAGGGAACACAATAAAGTAGAACAGAAAATAATATTACAGCCCTGATCTGATAAGTTTCAAAAAGATATAGAACAGATAGCAAGGATGGTCAGAGTTTTGTAACAGTGTATTTTTCAGGAAAGACTAAATTAGAGCTTTTCAGCTTGGCAAGAAGACTACCTGAGGAGATTGATATAAGTGTATAAAATCACTAATGGTATGGAAAAGGTAAACAGGACAAGGTTTATTTGTGTTTCTCCAGTGCAAGAATTAGGGGTAACAAATTGAATTATCCTACAGTAGATCTAAACCATAAGGAAGGAATTTTCCACATTATGCATTAAACGATGGAACTTGTTGCCAAAACAGCAACTTGTTCTTGCACAAATATGTTTAAAAAACTTAGACAAAATCATGTCATATAGGACCAGTATTAAGATGAAATATCCACCTTTAACCTGTAGCTCAGAGGCTCCTGAAATTATCAATCATCAAAAGTACAGACTGTTGTGTACTGACTGGCCCTGTCCTTGTGCATGTCTTTAAATATCCACATGGGCTGACATCTGAGGTCAGGTCCTGGACTGTAGAGACCTTTAATCACAAATAGTAGAGCATTTTCTTTTGCAGGAATGGGAAAATGCATCCTGGATATATTATAAAGTAATATATATTACTTTATAATATATCCAGGCAAGGCAAGGGGCATACTGGAACCATATGAAAAACAAGGTCCAGTTCTCTCTACCTACTATTTAAGTTTATTTGGGACAATTCTGCATTGATAGCAATTTTGTTTTGATCCTCATAAAAAGACATCTGCAACTCAGAAAGGTTTAGTTATGATTTCTTTAGAAGATTAAGCTGTTCTAAGGGGAGCTAACATAATTCAAAGTGTCATCCGTCATGAAAAAAATATTTTTTGAGAAGATTTTGTTGTTGCTGTGGCATTATGGTCCCAGTCACAGCATCTTTCCTTACACCAGAATATCCAGTACTAAGCCCATCACAACAAAACTCCCAATCCAGTTCTGAAGGCAGCAACATCCTGCTTACCTCTGAAGCGTCTCTCCAGCATGGTGAAAGTCAGAGTGGCCATTCATTTCCATACACTTGAGAGTGTGTGTGTGTGTGTGTGTGTGTGTGTGTGTGTGTGTGTGTGTGTTTGCAGATTTGTGGCACAGGAGAAAATCCAGGCAGAGAGAGAGAAAATTACATTCTTATTTGTTTGTTTGCAGGCCCTGTCAGGGGTTGAGATGCAGTAGCTCAGTAGCACAGTATCTGCATCCAGACAGAATATGGGGTCTAAGACAAAAAGTAGGCAATTGTTGAGGGCACCACACAGTTGCCAGCAGCCAGATGTGGGCTTTACAGCAGGAGCAGACAAGCTCCTGGGGCAGCACAAACTCAATTTTGTTCAACTTGCTGAGTCTCACGTTGCAGTGCCTGGTCTGCAAACACAGGAGGCACATTCCGAATGGAGCTAAAACCACTGTGATGGAGCTGTTCCTGCTGTCCCACTTTAACACACAGATTTCATGATCATATTTGAAGACATATTTGACACCTAGACAAAAGCCAAAGACTTTAAGATTTCCTAGAATGAGACAAATACCCATCCTCAGCCCCACGAGCTTTCAGATACTGCAATGAAGTATTTGGTAGAAAAACTTTGGTTGCTTTCTGTTCCAAACAGCTCAGCTTTGATAAATGCAGCAGGATTGATCTGTGCTGTGCATCCCTTAACTGAGTTACATGTATAATCCTCCCTGGAACAGAGCATTTACATTTCACTGACCTAGTTGAAAAAATGCATTAATTTTAATTTATGCAAAATTCTCCCAATAGAAGAGTAAGGGGAGAGAGGCTATGTCTTATTTGCAGTCCTTGCCTGCTTGGAGCTAAAAGTGAAGCCAACTTTTTAATCAGGATTTTTTGAAAATACTGAAGCATTTCAATGGGTGTCTTGTTCATATAAATCCAGACAGAGCTTTTTTGCCTCCCATGTATCTCACACTGTCACAAATACAAAATGTGCTATTAACCTGTCTCCTCTCCACTGAATGGTGCCTCTCTGCCTCTGGAGACCCTGGGGCAGTGGGGCACCAGGGACAGTTTAACACAGACTTCAGCCAGACACCTCATTTCAGCTCCCCTTGTTGCACACCTTTCTGGAGGCTGATCCCATATGGAGATGATAGAGAACTTTATTGTTGAAGAAGGAAGTTAATGGTGCATGTTCCTATGTCATCTGACCTGAAAAGCCCCAAGAGCATAGTTAGCCCACAGCCCAGCCCCAGTGCTGCAGCTCTCTCAAAGAATAAATGGCCACTAGTGTTTGTGAGATCTGGTTGTGTAGCTCAAAATTTGACTGTAGGGTCACTTCATCTCTCTCAGTAAGTCAAACACAACAGGTACATGTACAAAAGGGACTGAGTGGAGGGCGGTTTAATATTGCCTCAGCATGGAAAATCAGAGGGATAGATGTCCTCATGGTAGAATTCCCTTTACTAAGGATTACTTTGGGGTCTTGACTCAGAAATGTTGCTGCTACTGCAGCCAGCCAGCCCTGTTTCCGCATGGGAGGTTGTCAGAGCAAGGAATAGCTAGGAACCATCATTTTTTGCTCAGCAGGCTTTTTGGCAGCTACCAGCATTGCTGTAGTCAGTGTGAAGTAAACCAATTAAGTAGCTTTTCATGCCAAAATGGCCCAGGAAAAGGAGAGCACCACAATAGCTAAGTCATCTTCTTTCCTCCTGCTTAAAGGGTAGATTTGGGGCAGGTGAGCGCAAAGTCCTTTCTTTGTCCCTGGAGGCTCAAACCCAGCCTGCCTTATTCATGCTGACAGCCCAGCTGTGGCTGAGGGGGCTCTTCTCTCTGTGCCCAAAGCAGGAGCTCTGCGAGCCTGAACAATGCCACAGCTATCCACAGGAGCCTGTACGTGACCCGGGGGAGCAGCTCAGAAAGCCACTGATCTGGGGAGATGTTCAGATCCAGACTCTGCCATGAGCCCCCCCAGAAACATCACAGGCAGCCTGTGCTCATGCAGTTTTGCTGCACAGCATGTGGGCTCATGTAGTCCTTGACAGCTACCGTGTAAACACAGGAACCACAACCTGAGCAAGGGAGAGGAAAATAGGAAACATAGAGGTATCTTCAACTGTGTGATTCTTACATCTCCTTATCATGTAGTACCCCTGCTGTTTGTAGTCTTGCATCTTTCTTTGTTTCAAATTCACCTTTGTTGTAACTCTAAGAATGAGAAAAATGTCTCTTGTAGGTGCAAGTAAGGATCTGTGTTTATTGGAGTATCACAGGGATGAATTTTATTACTAATGTGTAAGGGCAAGAGCCACCATGCTTTCAGGAGATTGCTGCCCGCCTGGCATGGTATTTTTTCATGGTTGGTGGTATCTTTAGCTTACAGTAAAGCTCATTTCAGATGGAAAGTACTGTAGATGCTTTGCTCATTACCAATGGAAATGCGATGGTGTGTTCTCAGTAAGGCTCTGAATGTGCTTATCTCCAGCTGTTTAACACAGGTACTGCTGAAGAAGGGCAATCCCTGCACTAGACTGCAGCTGCTCTGAGAGATACAGTATCATAAAATGCAGACAGTAATTTGTGGCAATCGAGAATTTTTTCTTCTTTTCCCCAGCAAAAAAGCAGTCATTTTGCACTCTATCTTATGCAGAATGAAAAAGCTTTTATGAAAAGTAACTTTTCGTATTTTCTAGTAAATGAATACTGATAACATTAGGGGTACAGTACCAGGCAAGTATAAAGAAAGAAAGGCAAGGAAAGCAGGAGGAATAGTGCCCAAAGAAAGTACCCCATCAGCTCCCAGAACATTTCCAAAGATTTATTTGGTAATTAAACCAGCAATATTAATTTCAGATACTAGAACCCAGTTGTCAGCTTCTCAAGCCTAGATAACTCACAAGCTATCAGATGTCCTTCCGAATACACATCCTCTCTCACAAACTTATATTTTCTGTAGCTGGACCTTGGAACAGTCTTAGAACAATTGCTTCAAGACAGAAATATGGCTCTGCAATGATACAACTTTTGCTAAAAAGAAAGTAAGTAGAAATAAGTAATATCATCTCTCTGTACAATTTGAAATTTGGAGAACTCTGTCAGGACAAAGAGAATTTTATTAACCATTATTCCAGGCAGGGAAGTGTTGAGAAGAGACCAGAGTGGTTCACTAGCATGAGTAGCTATGGCTTGGTAAAAGCAGCCTGCAGGTGGAAATATTTTTTCAGAAGAATCTTTATTTTCCATGGAATTGCTCATGATCTTCAGGAATTTGAATAACTCCTAGTTTATATGGATTTGCTATTATTAATCTGGTTTAAGAATCAACATGTTATTCTGTAATGTCACTCTAGAGGCAAAGCTGACCAAAGACTTGCTTGAGAGAGGAGATTGTTCCAAGGTTTTGAACACACCTGGTGCATCTCATTCAGACACTAGCTGAGAAAGCTGCAAGAATCATGGGTGTTCTCTGTCACCAGGTAGGATTGCTTCAAATGTGTAGTCCCCTGTGCCATAGCCTGGACCATAGCCTGTTCTCTGCACAGTCTCCACCAGTACAAGCACTTGGCAGACCAAACTGGAAGTGCTGGTAAATGTGTTTTGAGGGAAGAAGTGATCTATCAAGAGACTGGCAAGTTTTTTTACATGTACTGAACTGACCCAATGTGATCTCACAACATCTAGGAACAAAACTATCCCTAAATGTGTGTTTTGTTTGACTTTTGTTTGCCACCTCTAGGAGAGGCTTGGTTGAATACTGCAAGGGTTTCTGGCATGGTAGCCTCATTGCCTTGATGCAGATGCATTAGTTCCTTTCTTCTCTGCTTGCTATTACTTCAGTTCATATTTATGTGAGCATACTGGTCAGAAACTCCTTCAGATTAAAATAAAGCTTTTTTTTTTTTCTTTTTAATAAGAATTAATCAATAATTATCCATTCATTATTTCCTGGACCATTTGGGTTACCCATGTTTAATCTAATGGGTTAATTCATTTTATGTCAGTTCAGCTGTGTCACATTGTGTCATGTTTCTTGATTGGGTGACTGAAACCTTTGAAATGGGGTGTAACAAGTAAGGAATACCTTGTTCATGCAGTAGAATCATTCTCGGGTTTGTGACTGACTGTTCAAATGATTACATCCAGGTCAGTGCAGCCAGCCACCAACAGGGTGAATGCAGCATGTCAGCTGCACAGAGAGTAAGTGGAGTTTGAAAATGTCATGGCAGACCTGGTCCCACTGCTTTGAATGAAACATCTCCTTTTTACAAACCTTTTGTAAGAAAAAAAGTTAACTGGTCCTACAAAATGATCAGCACTATCATCTGCTTGTTTGTCTTTATGTAACAGTGACTTTCTAAAACCTTTTAAATGCCTGTTTTCACCACTGTACTGAGTTTGATTTTGTAATCTGAATGCACTTCTCAGGATAGCAGTTACCAAAAAAAAGGGAGCAAAAATAAAGAAAACCACAGTTAAAAAAATTCAATTGAACAAAGTTAAAAATTGAAAATTGATTCTGGAGTTTTTTTCTAAACTTGTTTTTCTATTTTAATGCATAAGCATGCCCATCAACTATTCATCCTTATTTCAGCAATTATAGTACACAGAAACCTTAACGGGCCAGGACTTAATTGTCCTTTCCTTTAGTCTTCTGTCCAGGCTGAGCTTTAGCTTCTTCTCTTTGTATTTTCCTTCATCATAGATTCATTTTATTTCTATCATCATCTTGCTAACAGCTCTTACTTAGATGTAGAGAAAAGTAGGATCTCACCCATATGTTTATCTTGCTACTGGGAATTATCTGAATAGAAAATGAGCACAAGCAACACTCATTTAGCACGAAAAAGCAAGCTGGAAAGTGTCAGAGAGCTGCAATGAATGAACTCCTCTTGCTAATGACTAGCTGGCCTTGTTATTAATATGGTTATAATAATGTTAAGCTTCTCTATTAAGTCAGCAGACAAGGGCTATTGGTTACACTTCATTTCTAAGAAACAGGCCCATCTTTCAATTATGTTGTAATTCATGGTGTCTTTAAATGCCTGGAAAATGCAAGTTCAAGAACATCTCATTGAAGATGCTGCAAAGTTTAACTAAAACAAAAGTCTCTGTTTAGAAAGACTACATTTGCTGGCTTGTGATTCACTTCTTCACTATTCCCAGATGAAGGGAAGAAATTGATTACCCCTGTGCAGATTTGGAACAAAAATTCATAACAAATAAAACTGAAAGTAAGTGAAGATCATCCTGAGGATGTGACTGAAGTTGTGTTCTTAAAAGCCTCTGCCAGAGCCCTCAAAATGCTGAGTTACCTGGTTATGCTCAGCAGTCACATACTGGTGTGCAGCTGAAATTCTGGTTAGCATCAGAGGACAGGTGTTAGAGCACCTTAATCTTCCTCATGCCTCTGCTCCAAGGGTCCATTTTCAGTCCCTACCAGTTTCTGGGGCCCAGATATGGTGCAGTCCATTCTGGGGCTGTGGGCATCCCAGGGGAGCAGGGCAGCAGGATCCTCATGTCTCAGGTTTCTGGGTGTGCAGGGAAATGCTGTTACCTCAAGGCTGCTCCTGGACAGTGATGAAAGCAAAACTCAGCCCGTGCTGTTTGTAGCACTGTACACACGCACAGTACATATGTGAGCTCCCAGCCTTGCCCAGGTCCCAGCAGCCCTACTGCCCCTTCCTGCTGTGCACACACTGTGGGGCTGGCTCCAGGTACAGCCTGGGTCACCCTGCCTGCTCGGAGGGGAGCAGAGTCTTCTTCCCTCTTGGTTCTTGTCCGGTGCTCTCTGTCTTTATAATTTTCTTTCTGTTCCTCCAGTGAGATAGCTCAGCTCCTGCCAGGATGGCAGCAGTGATTTACTGTTCACATTGTGGGTAGGGACAGGGCCTGAAGTATGTCCCTTATTCCCCCATCTCTTGATCTTTCAGCTCCAGTGACTTGCACTGCACTGTGGACATGGGAACACCTTTGTTTAAGGTCCAGCTCTGCAGGACTTATGGGAAGAGCCCTGGTCCCAGTGGGGGCTGTTGTTCAGTAACTGTAGGGGTCTCTGTATTAACAGTGAGCATTTCTGACACTCTCAGGACAAAGCACTGGCTGCAGTGACATTTTCAGCCTGTGACATTTCACCTCCCTGTTTGGAATGAAGCAGTCTTTTGAATTTGAGAGTGACTGATATTCATGACCTTTTCATCTCAGAAGTAAAGGACTGTCTTTAAAATATGCTCTGCCTGCATCTTGGGATGTGCAGTGAACTGACCTGCCCTTGAAAACAGGACTTCAAAGGACTTCACTTCCCAGGGTTTGGTCCTGTGAAGGGAAGTGAGTTGGGGTTTGATCATTCCATGTAGGAAGTTTCACAAGGGATCAGGGGTATGCAGTTTCACTTTCCGTCTTGCTCAGCTGAGACCAGTGCCAGGGCATCCTGCATCTCAGGCTGCTGATGGCAGTAGGGCTGGCTGCTGGAGGGGACGTGCCAGAGCCTGTGTGCAGGTCCCACCCCAGGACACAGGACAGAACTTGCCCTAGTGCCAGCCACGTTACAGTAACATGTGGCTTGTTGTCCTCTCAGTGTGTCTTGTACAAAATTCCCACCATTTTATATTGGGAATTTTCTCACCTCCTGACAAGGTTTGAGAGCTCATGCTGCCAACAGCTTGTCCCACTAGTGGATTTGAAACCACCTGAGTGGTCATGAGGGTTGGAATACTGAAACCATGTTTTGTAGAGCCACCAAATTTTTGCAGTTGCCAGAGCAAGAGAAGCAACCCCTGTGTAAGGTGCAGGGAAAATGCTTCCTTAACAGGGATGAAAAATTATTTTAAGGTATGTGCTGTCTCCCTGCACAGACTTATAAAGACAGCATGTAAAAATGAGCAAGAAGTTTGAGGTGTTTTAATCACAGCTACAGGGCTCTTAATTTCCTACATACCTAAATACAAATACCTGACAGATTTAACTGTGGGTCTGATTCCAGTTCCTTGCAAGAAGTAGCAAGGCCGTGATTGTTGCTTGCAGGCTTATGAAAATTACAGCAAGACACAATTCTCTATTAAATGATTGAAAAAATTAAAAATAAATGGAACAAAGGAGTCGGAAAAGATGATCATAGCAATCTTATGATCATAGTGAACCTTTTAAGTTTTAAAATTATGATACTGTAGATATTATTTTCTGTGCAATTAAAAAATGTCTGCTAAGCTTTATTATTTCCATTATGTCACTAATAATGCCTAAACCAAGGCAGAGTTTGTTTCCTCTCTACATAGCAGAAGGGAAGTCCTGAGAACTGCAGTGGTGCAACTGAGAAGTAAATTAGGTTGATGATATTTTTGCAGCTTTTGGCTTCATTTAGTGCACCTCCTTTTGCATGAATGCTCTTTTGAAGCTGGAGCTCTGCAGCTGTATGTAGACATAGGAAAAAAAAAACTTTCTCAACTATATGCATTAGCAACTAGTCCTGAGGCTCATCTGAAGCTGTTGTACCTACTGAGGCAGTGTAGAAGAGCTTTCAGATCATAATGAATTCATGCACCCTCCTTCATTTAAATACATGGAGACACCTTTTTTAAGTGCATAATCCTGAGCTCTCCTGTTTTGTTTTGCACATCAAACAGGAAGGTAGTTGGGATCAGTCCCTGTTCACACTGCCATTATGAGGGAATAAAAACTATTTCAGTGAACTCACTGCAGGGGTGACACCTCAGGATGCAATGTTTGGTGCAGTGAGAAGTATCCAGGAGATTAATCCAGGGACCCTGATGCCCGACAGGCTGGGGTTTAAAAGGGGAAAAGCCCACTGCAGACTGTGCCAGAGGTACCTGAGCAGGTCCAGCAGGTCCACCTCGCTGCAGATAAAGCAGTTGTGGGTGATGGAGAGCTGACAGAACTGCCCTCTCGTGTGCAGGGGATTGTGGATGGTGAGCTGTCTGGAAGGGGTGGCTCTGGAGCAGTGTGAGCAGAGCCATGCTCGTGGCTGTCGGAGACCACTTCTGATTGTGTACCACCTGTGGCTGATTTGTGAAAGCGAGTGCAGCACGCAGCTCGTGCGTGAATCACAGAGTGTGCCTTCCCCTGCAATCTCCACCTGCCGTAAACGACAACTCACAACCAGGCCTGCCAAGCGTTGAGTTCTGTGAGAGCCCCTAGACATGGTCCGCACCTGAGAGACCCAGGCTCTGGAGCATTTTGAACACACTCTTTAAGCTTTGTTTTCCACAGCTTGGTGTTTTGCCCTTGGCAACCTGCTTGAAGAGGTTGGCTAAGGTACAGCAGATCTCCTTCCCTACATGTGCCCCAGTACTCTCTTTTTGAGCTAGTGGTATCCAAGCCTTCCCAATGTCTTTCAACAGACTTTTTTCATCACAAAAATGACGGATGGGAAGTGGTATTTGTCTGTACATTAAATAAAAAAATCAAATAAAAATTAAATAAAAGTTAAATTTAAAAGTGCAAAAAGTAAAACTGCCCCTCAGACCTAGATAGACTAAAATCATCATGCTTGTCAGGGGACAGATCCAGATGAAATCTCATCCATGCAGATGAGGCTGACACCTTCCCTGTGATCTGAAGGGAGAACAAGGCTAGAAGATCTCCTGTGACAATGACACTAGGAGCTGGCAAAGCAGCAGAACTCTGGCTTGCACAGGGGTGTGCATGCTGGCAAGCTTGCCCCAGCAGGCTAGTTAAAGCCACCTCGGGTACCCCTACAGAACAGGGCTGGCATGCCAGGAAACTTCACTCTTTTGAAACAGTACTGACTTCAGCTTGTCCCTCAATCCACACTTCAATGCCCTCCTTCTAAAGGAGACAATCCTTTCACAACCCCCTTGCTCCCCTCCCTGACACTGCCCCTTGCTGCTAATGAAATAAGGGCCTAATGGAACATGTCATGATGGTAAGTGCTTAAAAGATTTATCTTTCTGTCTTCATCTGAGACATTTTAGTATCAGCTAGCAGCTTCCAGCCATCATGATAATTTATTTAAATGATTTATGTGGAAAAACAAGACATTCCACAATACCTCTAAGACGCATCCTGGAGCGTGGCTGCTGCTGGCTAACACGGCCTCTGGGAGCAGAGGTGCTCATTTACACCTTGTACTTCTCATCTCTGCAGGGAGGTGATTACCCCTGACAACACCACCCCTTGCCAGGGATTTTAAGCATTTCTGCCTGAACAAATATGAAGCTACATGGAATTTAAAAAGCACAGTGCACAGGAACAACATGGGAAAGAATATTTCAACAGTGCTCAATGCTACAAAATGAAACAAAAAGAAAGAAAAAATGCAAACAAACAAACTTCAGGAATAGATTTCCCCAAAGTAAAAACAAAATGTATTTAAAGACTTCAGAGCAAAAACTGGAGGAGATGGGGACTGATTAATCTGTGGCAATAGTCAGACAGTAGACTCTACCCTGTTAAAGCTTTCAGGAGCATTGACTGAGAGCTGCTGCAGAAAGTACATTTTTGACCATAAAGCAGTAGCAAGCCATTCTGCAAAAACATGCAAGCAATTTATGGGCTCACCATTGCCTCTACAACTGCCTGGTTTATCCATTTGCAAAGAAATATTGCCAGTTAAGCATGACTGCAGTGTACTAAAAGTTGACTTATCCTATTCTGAAGCTCTTCAGTGAGCAGTGCCATCTGTTTTTCTCTGGACTTAGTGATGTCCCTGCAAGTTACATTAATTTGCAGTTTGGGAGTCCAATCACAGTCACCTCCAGCTTTACCACAAATGCCTTCCCAATACCAAGGATGTGATACATGCAGACATATTATGACTTCCTTGTCTGCATGCACAGAGCTAAGGTGATTTTGAGACTCATTCTCCTGGCCAGCTGGAGTCAAAACAATGTTTAGCAATTTCTGCCTTGTGGATGCTGGGAGCAGGAACAGAGTGCAATGGGCTGCCTCTCCTGGACCTCCCTGGGCAGGGAGGTAGGCTGAGTGGAACAAGGGGCAGAGGCCAGGGTCAGGATGCTCAACTCACACCAGGGCCCGAAGGAGCTCTCCCACACACCCACAGATACGTGTGTTCAAGCTTGCTTCCAGTATGGCTCTAAATTGACACTTCAAACACCACATCAGAAGGCTCTGGATGAACCTTACCCAGCTGCCCTCTGTGTATACGTGTTTTCCAAAAGTCAGTAAGTAAATTAAGACCTTCAGCAGGTGGCTGTGACTTTATTAAGGCCTTGAGCGTGTTCTGCTACAGTAGGAAGGAGACAGACAAGAGACCCTCCCTCCTGCATGAGGCAGTGTGCACCCACTGACCCTTTTCCCAGAGCACTGGTTGCCTGGCCACTGGCACACAACTCATTGGTCCAGGAGGCAAAAGGGAGCATTCCACCTTGCTGTGTTTGCAGTCAGACCTATCAGGGCTGAGGGGAACATAATAAGTAGGAGTATTCTTATATCTAAAGAGCAAGTTATTTTCTCCCAGGGACCAGGAGGCCTGTTAAGCATTACAGAGGGCACAGCCTGTCAAGTCAATCAGCAGATGCAATGCCTTGCCACAAACTCTGCCCAAGAAAGGGGTCTCCACACCAAGCACAGAGAGCACAAGCCTGAAGGGAGTATGTCCTTGTTCTCCCACTCTCTGCTGGTGTAGTGGAACTATCAAAGCTTTACTGCTACAACTTGAGCCAGCCCAGCTGGTGCTGCCTAGGTGGTAACATGCCCTGCAACTTGGGTAAATGTTTGCCCTGGGTCTCTCCCCATGTTCCCCCCACCCCCAACCCTATTTCTCAATCTCTGAGAAATTCCAACAAAGCCAACAGCAGTAACCTTGCTAGGTAATACCTGTTTCCCAAGGCCAGTGCCAGTGTGAAAAAAGTTAAACAACCTTCCATCCAACTGGGGACCTTGTCTCTGAAACACTCATTACACTTTGTAAGGCACAGGCTTTCTCAAAAGCAAAAGGTTTTTAATAGACTCCTTAGCCTTGATGAAGTGGTGTTTTTTGATAAATAATAAAATACCCAACCCAGAAATAGCTATTAATTATTCACTGAGATAGCAACTACAGCCTTGGTTGCCTCATTGCCAATGCTCCATTGCAGTCTACAACCTCCTTGTGAGGGGAAGAGAAGCAGTAGACATGGATCTCTTCTCTTTGGTGACAGTGACAGGACCCAAGGGAATGGCCTGAAGTTGCGTCTGGGGAGGTTTAGATTGAATATTAGAAAAAGACTCTTTACCCTGAGGGGGTCTGGACACTGGAACAGGCTCCCCAGGGCAGTGGTGACAGCACCAAGGCTGACAGAGTTCAGGAAGAGTTTGGAGAATGCTCTCAGGCACATGGTGTGACTCGGGGATTTTTCTGTTCAGGGACAGGAGCTGGACTCTATGAGCCTTGTAGGTCCCTTCCAACTCAACATATTCTTTGATTCTGTGAAGAACTGGTCTCTCTGTAAATAGACACTCCCCAGGTGACCGGATCATGATCCTGTTGATTTAGTGTTTTTTTTCCCATTTAGTTCAACAAGAGCAGAAGGAACCACTTTGTTCATTTAAGTTACACTTTCAAACAGATCTACTGACTCCATGGAAGTTATATTAGTCTCTGATGTCAGAACACTTGATTTTGTGCATGCTGACGTAACTCAGCAATAATCTGAGTAAGCAGGTGAAGTCCAACTTATGTCCATTATTTGCAATAATAAATACCTGCCTTATTTGTCATCAGAATGCTGATTGCTGGTTTATAGGCTCAAATGGGCAAATCGCTAGCAATAAAATATCATTATGCCTCTAGCTGAAAGTTTGGTATCTGATAGGCAGCTTGGAATATTAACTGGTGCAAATAAAAAGTAAAGAACTCTGGACAGACACCAAAATGAAATCAAGAAATAGGTACTAAGCAGAAAAAGCAGTAGGCCTGCTTTTACTATTAGCAGAGTGTTTTGAATCAGATGCAGTAATAAAATGACTTAAGAGGATGGATAAAAACCTGAAGTTCTGGAAAAGGATATCTTAGGTAACAGAAAGGCTTGTTGATTCCCATAAGAGTCAGATTCATCTGTGAAATCTTATCATCTTAACGTTGTTTTTTTCAATAAACACAAATGCTTTTTTTTTTTACATTTTTAAACAGAATTCATCTTTTATCTGTAAAGACTAATAGCTGGTGGAAAACTGAGTGATCTTGAGGAATATGGGCTGTAGGGAAGGTCCAGAAGGTAAACCAAAACCACAATTTACTGAGCTCAGAGTGCTTAGTATTATTCTTCTGTTTGCATAAGTGTCCATAACTGGCTTTATCTTCCTTTAACACACTACAGCCTATGAGATACAGCACTTTCCTCTTACCATGCTATCTCCTGAGCATAAGCAACACTGGAGATGATGACTCCTAAAAACTACTGACATGACCTAAATACTGTGGAATATTGTATTTTCTTTGTCCAAACCAGGCAGAAAGTCAGGATTGAAGCAAGCTGACATGTCTGGCTGAGATGGGGTGGTCCTGCTCATGGAGTCTGGACTGACAAAACCACTGAATGGAAGCCCAAGTAGAAAGCATGTGATAAATTCATACCCACAAAATCGTTATCAAATAACAGCAGCACTGCTGTGTTCTCCAGTTTGGAAGGAAACCATATAACCACAGATTTGATTGAGCTTCTGCTGGGAAGTCAGTGTAATCATCACCTTCAAAACAGATCTGTTGTCTGTCACACGGAGACAAATTGCTTATGACACTTTGCTCTGTTCAATTATTCTTACTATAACAAGATTGAAAAGAAGTTTCTCAGGGTGCTTTTTTTCCCTTTCCTTCCCTTTGCAGCACTGGTGAGGGTGCTTGGCTTTAGCATGTCTTTTTCACTCCCTGCACAGAGGTAGTTATCCTTTCCAAGCACCTGGGCCTGAGGCTTTTCTCATCACATGTTGCTGCACAGGGACCTTGGGAAGCTGGCCACAGGCAGGTCAACATGAAAAAAGGTGGCAGAAATGTGCAAGATGTCATTGGCTTCAGCTCTTCTATCAGCACATATTACACAAAGCAGAATTTGCCCTTAATATTCTTTTGTTGTTCTTACATCAAAGGGCTAAATTTTGCCCACTAATATGAGTAAGAGGCTTTTCAGTTATCTTTCTGATGCAAATTATATCATTTTGCATTTTCCACTGATTATCTGTGGTTTGAAAAGTACCACAGATGTTGAGCAAAGTCTGTACATCAGTTCTCTCCTCCTCTGAGAACAGCATTCAAGTAAGCAAAATCGAAACAGTCCTGTGGGAATTCTAGTTTAGCTGTAGCTCAAGAGGGAAGCCAGTCTGGGCTTCAGAAAGTTTGTCAGATATTTGATGAAACTGTGATCAAAGGACTGGGTGTGCCCAGCTCAGCACCTGAATTTATACCAGGTCATCTCCAGCACATACATTCTCTCCCCTTGCTAGATGCCCATAGTGAGCACGGTGCACTGTTACATTTAGCAGGTGCTTGAGGTCCATTAGATGACAGCCCAGTGTGAGATCTGCCCTCAGCTCTCATTGCACAACATGGAATAAATTGTATTTGATTGTGGCAACATGCTGACAATGCCAAGGTTAATGAGCTAACAAAGAATACTTAATGCAGTCAAATTATGAGAGATTGTTTTACTAGGTGGCATTTAGGATTTAGAATAATCATTACAAAGTAAAACCTCTATCCACCTCTGACTGGGCTTTTGCAGAGGTGCATAACATTTCAAAATGCAGCTGAGCTGAGAAAAAGCAAGTACCCAAAAGGTCTGCAAAGCAACATCAGCCAAACATGATATTACTTAGTGTTTTTTAGGAGCTGTGACAGGAAAGTATGGGGGCAAAGGAACTATATAATGAGTCTGCCTGGTGTTTTTATCACAATGTAAGTAGACCACCTCTCTGGTTGTGCCTGTGTTAATTCTCAGTAACCTGACTCATTTGCAAATTCAAGTTTTGTTATTCTGTGACATAGCCTGGGACTGTAGTCTACAATTATTAATTTAATGGTGGTTTCTGGACCGTACCTTATTACCCAGTCAGATGTATTAAATTATGACAGAAGACTTCTCCAGGAGTCCACTGAGGTCACTCACAGAACACTGCCAGATGGTCAGACATCCAAGACAGGAAAGAGTAAGAGGAGCCTTTTCACCCAATCCCATCTATCCCTTTGAAAGTGTGAAGTTCTATCAAACTCACCCATTCCTTAGCTTGTGAAAGATAGGGAAGACTGTGGCTTTGCAGGACTCTCCTTCCTCCTATGCTGAACACCCCACAAGGTTGCAATGGGGCCATAGGCAGGCCTTGATCACACACCAAAGGGCACAGTATGAAAGGCACCTGCCAGAGTTGGAAGAATCAATGTCAGCTCTTTTTCTTTGCCAAAAAGACTATTGATTCTCTATACTTACTCCTGTAACTTGGCTGACAGGTTCATAGGACAGCAAGAATCTCAGCTAACAACAGTGCTGCTTCAGCCAGTTGTTCTTAATAACCCTGCCAAGGAAAGAAGATTTATAGACAGGAGCTGAACAAGGCAAGAGAATACTCTTTTTTTTTTTTTTTAATGTAAGAACATATTTCAGGACATTTTGCTTGGGTACCAGTTGTCTCATTCTTTTCCATAAAGCTGCAAGAGCACAGTCTCTCTGGAGTGCTCTATGGGTAAGAAGTGATATATGAAGCAGGGTAGGAGGATATACATAAAGCTGGTTGGTCTGTGTGTTCCCTCATATAGCAGCAGCTGTACAATAGCAAAGGTTCTTAAATCATCACCTTCTAGACTCACAACTAACACATTTCCCCTTGAAGTTAATTAGAAAACTCTTGCTGATCTGTATGCAGGTTATATGCTTAACACAGTCAAGGTTTGTCCCTCCATATGTCCTCTTTACCTAAGGCCCCCCTCTTGTTTGGCTATTATTGACATGAGCACACATTTTTCTTCAAAATTAATAACCAGCTCTTTCCACATGACCTCTCTTCTTTGTCAGACATCTATATCCTGACCTGCTGCTTCAGAGACACTACCAAATCTGGCACAATGCCCTGGCAAGTAAAGGCAATACAAGAAAAACAGGAGTGAAGGTGATTGGTTGGATGTTACTGCTGTGGTAGAATGTATGTCACAAGAAGGAATGTGCCACGCTGACTGTAGGATAGCTATGATTTACTATACTTTCAAACCATACCTTAAATGCACTGTGGTTTTTAGGATGTCTGTATTTTTTTTCCTCTCACCTAAAGCAGCCCCTTCTATCCATTATCTTTATGTACCCTCTGTCCTCCAGAGAATATCTGGTGGAAATGCCAACCAGCCCAAAGCACCATGCAGGCTGGCACCTTGGGCTTTACAACACTTTTATGGGAGCTATAAAGAAGACACCCAGAAAATAGACTGATAAATGAGATAGTCTGCACATGTTTGTTATGTGACTGTGACAATGCCAGATTATGGAAATAGATATTTGTCAAGTTTTACTCATTAAAAAGCAGCAGAGAAGGCCAAGCTTCTTTAATTTTTTTCTTTTATTTTTGCAAATCATGCTTCAGTAAACCACATGAGGAAAAGTTTTGTTTATATTGGACTTTCAGTCTTATCTATTTGTTGAACAACATCAAGCAGGTAATGTTTGGAGGACTTCTGAGGACTTAGAGCTTTTCAGTTTGGTCTTGCATCATATATTCATACTGGAACAAAAAGTCAGCACCCTTGGCAAGAAAAAAATCACAGTCTTGTAAAAACATTACACTTCTTGAATTCTGGCAATGCACTGACTAGGAGTGGGCTTTGAACTCTGAGATGACAAGGTGTGCTTTAGTGCCAGGGGGAGGGAGTCCCCTGGAGACATGTACTGCAGAGAGAGAATTTAATCACTAAGATGTTTTTAGGCTGAAACACCTAAATGGTGGATTAGACTGAAATGCAGTCATAGAATGTGCTGACAGGTGTTCTCCAAGTAGGAACCAATTAAAGAAAAAAGGACATTTCCTTCTGTAAGTACAAATCTAATTTTTCGTTATTCTTCTGAATATACAATATAGAAATTATTCCACTTTAATAGATAGGGATGAATTCTAAATTTTACCTGAGTCTCTTCCAGTACTAAGCAATTATTTCTCCCTTTTTCTCACCCAAATGCCTTAGGCTAGTTTACAAAAAATAACAATATTCTAAAAGATTTGGCTGTCACTTTGCTGAACAGTGGTTTCTAGATAATAGGACAGAATTCACAATCAACCTTAATAGGTCTGTGGTAGAAACTATTAAATACCCCAGTTAGGACTGAGATGGAACAGTCCCCAAGGGACCTTTGTGCTCTGATCTCACTGCCACTGGAAGAATAAATAAGTGCATAGCCTGTCACCCTGGCTAATAACTCCCAGAGACAGAGGTTACCATTACGCAATGGGAGTTAGCCTATGTTTCACTGATGTCTTGCTACTAAATTTGCCTTCCTGAAAGGCTTTTAATGACTACAAGAAAAAAAGAGATGTCAGACTTGAGGCTTACGACCCAGCAGTCTGGGTCTTATGACAGCCAGCACTAATCAAGCATAGAAGATTTTTTTTTTTTAAATAATGTACCAATAGCTTTTCTTTGGAAGGGAATATGAATTATAATTGTCCTACCTACAGTGAATACAAATATTTCTTGACCAGGAATTATCCTGCAGCACACAGGACACTGCAGGGGGTCACCAGGTCCCCAGGAGCCATAACAAGGAGGAACCAGAGGAAGGACAAAGATTCAGCATGCAGTGTTCTATGTCATGTTGTAAGGCCCCAAAAAACTCATTCAATGAGACTTTTAGAAGGGCTTACAGTTGTTCATGTACTCTGAGCTAGATGCATGGGAGAAATACTGATAAGATATTCTCAAGAGTTCAAAACAGAAAAAAAAACCCCCAAAACTTTACTGGCAACCTCAGACAGTCAGAGAAGTTTGGCAAAAGGTTTAGAGCAGTATTCAATAAACATAAAACACTTCTCAAAGCATTACCTTCACAAGCTCTCAGCCAGTTTGATTTTAAATTGCTCAAAAACTCCAAGAAGATAGAAGTAGTAAAAGAAGGAAGACAGAAAAGAACAAATATAGCTACAGACTCCTACCAAATCTGAGGTTCTGATCCCTACTTGAAAAAAAAAAATTAGAAATAATTGAAGTTACAACATTTCTCTAACACCTTTTGCATTTACAACCCTCAAGTGTTTTACAAATATTAACTTATTGCAGACCCCAGAAGAGCTTCATTACTTTTCCCCTGCTCTCTGTTTTAAAGATGAAAAAACAGAGCAAAGTGAAATGTCTTTCCCAAGATCACAAACGTTCTGCCTCACAACCACCAATTTTGATGCTCCTGTTCATGCCACTCTATCACACTGACAAGTTAGTGATACTCCCCAGTGTGAAATGGTCTGCTGGGAATAAAATGTGTAACCCATCAAATACACAGCTTGTTTACTCTTTGCTTACATTTAAAATACCTCTTTAAATAATACATTTTCAGTGAGCAATTTGAACAGCTCATTATTTATACCATTAAATCATGTTAAGGTATTTTTTGAAGTCAAATCTAATTAAATTACTGTTTACTTCAAGCAAGAAGTTGAGCCAGTGATTCACTGAAGGATTTATCTCTGTCATATTTGCAATTAAACATATTGATCCATTTATATATATTTTGCTCTAGTTAAAACTCTCAGGATTATAAATTCTGAACAGTCACCATACTAGAGGTGAGGAATACCAGTTTCAGGAGGACAGCATTCAGAATAACCTTTCTTTTTGCACTAAAAAGCATTTTTCTCCATGACCTGCATGTTTAACTTCTGAGGTTTCTCCTTCACAAAACACAAAGAATTCTGTTTTACTTGTGTTTTAAAGACTATCAAGAGGCAGTGTACCTTCTTTTTCTTTTTTCAGTGAGTGACTGCCTTTGAAATCACTTTAAGTGTAAGGCATGAAATATTTCTTTGTGAGTTCACATACTTCTAAAAGCAGCAAAAATGCCAAACTAATGCCTTTAAAACAGGTTGGTTTTGAGGCTGTTTCCATATTTAGGTGTCTGATTTGGGGTGTCTGGAAAGAGCCTGGTTCAAAGGGTGGATTTTCAGCTTGATATGTTTCCCAAAAGATTGTGTATATTTATGTATGTAGCATGTGTGTGCCTCTGCACTGAGCTCTCTGAGTGGGGCACTGGTTTGTGCTGTGAATGTTCCCAGTCCCCTTGAATGGAATCAAACTTTCAGATTCCAAATTTTGTATTTTGATGGGAAGTGATCTCAGGTGTCCTGGGCTCTCATGGTGTTTAGCCCCACTGGGTCAGCTCTTGGGCCACAGCTGCTTCCATTCAGAATAAAGAGCATTATCCACTTGAGCATCCTCCTCGGGAACTGGGATTTTTCTCTTACAGCAAATTCCTCCCAGTCTTGTTTCTCCTAACAGTTCATCTCAAGCCTTCAGATTTTTCTCACTCTTGGATCTATTTTTAAAACCATTTTTTCCTATAATATGTAATCAGTACTCACCTGACAGGAGAGTGTACTCAAGACTTCAAAAAGCTGCTTTAGGACCACATGATAATAATTCTCCTTAATCCCAAATATAGACAAGATACAGAGCAGGGCCTACAACAAGTTTTATAGAGAGCATTAGTGTCAGCAGTTTAGAGAGAATTAAAAAGAAAAATAACATTCCATCCCTGAGGAAAAATCCAAGTAGTGCATAAGACTAAAAGGAACATTTCTATTGGGAATTGCTTATGAAAGAGATTTTTAGTTCAAAATAAGGAAATCAGTTGGCACTGCATAGGGATTGTATTGATCAAAAATAGTCTTCTGAAATATTACAATTCAAAGAAGAGGCCAAGCAAAAGACACAAATGAAAGTAAGCAACCCAAATGCAGGAGAAACTAAATCTTGCACTTGCAGCAAAGATTGTGTTCAGACTCCAAATAAGACAGATGCTTCTTGCAGTTGGGAAAATTTGAAACCGGACCTATAGCTATGATCCATAACAGTGCTAGATTTATTGACCACCTGCTGTGAAAACAGAGCCCTTTTTTGCAGCAAAACCTCAGCTCACCATGTGTGAAGTGTCTCCTGTGTCATTTTCACGATTTCCTAGAAGTTGTGATTAACCCAGATGCCAGTGCTGCTCCATTCCTGCATGCTCACCAATCAGTGCAGGATTAATAAGATGCCAGGTGAGACCACTGAACCTCCTGGTGAGCTATTGAAAGAAAAGTGAGTGTGCTAAAAATATTTAGAGATTTATTTGAGTTCTCCACATGAAGTCTTCTGTAATTTATCACTTCAGTTCACACTTGTTCTGTTTTGTTTAATTTTAGAAGGGGGCCTTTCTCTCCTGTTTTTTACAGTGACCACATCACAGGTTTGGGTCTGTGACAGCCATGAGTGCACTCCAGTCCCTGTGTTTAGCTATTTTTCTATCTGCTACACTTGCAAGCTCCTCCAGTTGTTCTGCCGAGCACAGAGATGCTTAAGCTATACAGATCTCAAATGCATGTGTACTGAGCAAAAGGGTTAGGGTATTCTCTGATTTATGAGTAATGCTTTTCATAAGTATCCAGAGATATGAATGGGCACAGAGCTGAAACAAGCAGGGGATTGATTCTTGTTCTTCTGAGCTGCAGCAAAAGCCTGCTCTGCTTTACTTAATCACAGTAAAACAACCCTCTCATCTAATGGTTATTTTAATTTTATCCAGATCTCCTTAGAACAGATTCTGTGAGAATCTGAAAGCAAAATCAAACATGACATTTTGGGATGTTCACCAAAAGCAGTTGAATGGATGAATGAAAACATCAGTTTTTCTCCAGTAGTTCAATACCCAGGGTTGGAGACATGACAAGTTTTATAAATAAAAAAATTTTGGTTTTTATTTATAAATAAATGTAAATTGCTGACAAATAGAAGTGATCTGTTAAATTTATTTGAAATAAATATATAAGCATAGAAACAGCACCATGGAGTTGTTGGGTGCCATGTAGGCAATAACAGCAACTATTCCAACTATCCTCTGTATGAAAGTTTTCCAAAATCAGCATGGACTGCAAAGTGCAAAAGCAGTATAGGTACATGAACGTAAAGGTAGTGGATGTCATTGCCACTCTGGATGACCCTCAACTGGGTCTCTCACTACATATAAGCAAGACAACAAGGCATATTTGTTTCTTATTCTTCTAAATAGACACGTAAACTGACTGCAACACAAAGATGAGGAATAGACTGGTTGGTTGTACAGAATAAAATCAAGTTTTTACTACAAATCTATTTCAAAATGGCCAGTTCCAGCCAGATTGAGAAGTCAATATATACCAAGATACCTTGCAGGTGATGTTGAGGTAGAAAAATAGATAGGTTCATATATGTCTGGGAGGAAAATTATCTGAAAATGTAAGCAGTCAGACCAGTACTGATCTGGTGTAAAATGGAAGGCATGAATGATACTCAGAAAAATGTTTTGGTGAATGGGTGTCTCAGTGAAGCTGGTGGTGTTGTTTTAGGCTGAGAAACTCAACCTCACTGCTCAAAATCATTAGTTGTCTTTGGAGATCTTGATCCTTTATACGGAGAGCCATTTGCAGGTGAGTAGGTTTTTTTTAAAAAAACACATTGCTATATCACATTAAAAATACATTACATTATATTACATTAAAATATACTGTTATATAGCTATGTAAATAAATACATAAATCAATTTATTCCATTCAAGAGAGAGCTGTGGGTATGTTATATTTATCTCCACTAAGCATTGAATAAAAGCTTAAGGGCCTGTGGAAAGTAGTAAGGGTTGAGTACTTCTGAAAGGTGGACGCAGGCATTTCCTGTCCTGTGCTCCTGCTTACTGCTGTTGTACTGCTCAGTCACAGTTTCACAGGACTTAACCCCAGACAGAGATTAAATGGCAACTTTTTATGAGTTTAGGCAAACTTACTGAGCTGACTGCATGCAGGAGTACATTTTCTTTCTAAGGTGATTTATCTCCTTTATGTGGCTGGAGCGATAAATAATCTGAAAATTAACGCCATGCTCCCCTGTAAAATAAAAATCCACATTAATCTCAGCTATCAGAGGCAACTATAAATCAAATGAAAGCAAAACAGGGCAAAGAGGGGTTGGAAACAAAGCCCCATCCCTGGCAACACAGCCCTAGGCAGACATTATAGCAGTGTTGGCTGAGACTAGCCGTCAAGAGGCCCCAGAGAACTGGCTCTTGGGGCACCTGCCACAGCATTGAACATGAATCTTCAGGTCTCCATGAGCCAGGTCCTGGATTTCACTGTGGGCAATAATTACCTCTGCTCCAGGAAGGAGATCAGTAGGAAAGCTGAATCTTTTGTCAACAGGAGGAGTAATGAGTAACTGGAGAGCAGAAATACAGAATGCCAAATGTAGCAGAGTCTTTAAATTTTAACACAAGGTACCATTGGTCCTCATGGGTCAACAGAACAGAGCAACTTCACCTTGTCCAGGTGATCTGTCTGAGTCACAGGTGTGAGTTATCCTGGCTGTCTTTTAGCAGCCTCTCTTCTGGAAGAATTACTGAACTCTTCTATAAAAATTGTTTCTAAGTAATCTCTCTTGGGTTAAAAGCCAATGCTGTTCTTTTTGAGCTAGCTCTGAAAAATCTCCCCCATAACTAAACATACAGGATTCCCTAGAAGCAGTACCTTCACGATGCCAATTGAGGGAGCAGGAGTTGTTCCATATTTGAAAGCTAAAGGTAAGGAGATGAAGGAAAGAAGTATACATAGCTATTTCAGAATCTGTGGGCAGTTATTTCTACTGGATTCTGAAATATAGTGGAATTCCTATAATTTTCTTAGCCTGAATAAACATATTCATCAGGGCACCCTTTCATCAAAGAATGCTGTATGCAGATATCTGTAGGTGCATGGATGCTACATCCTACAGATGATATACAGATTAATTCTTAGATATACACTTATAAAGCCCCCTGATCTGCAATCTAAACAAGCATCATTTGCTATCAGATTTGCAGCACTCTGATATTCTCTACTCCAAATTAGTCCTGGGTGAATTCCATCCCTGCAGCTCACCCATTTTTCTATTACAGCTAATCCAATTACTTCAGACTCTTATCTTCCTTCCAGTGTGCACATAGGCCATCTTCCTCATGGAAACCATCCTGTAAAAAAGTTAATAAGCATATTTATGCTAGAGAAGTTATGGACCAGAGTGTTTATGGGCACAGGAATTTGTTATCTTTGTGCTAAGCGAAGAAACATATTGATGGACAAGATAGATGAGCAATTTAAACAAATGGAAAGGAACCATGAATGGATAACTGAAAAGGGCTACACTTCACCCCCAGTTCATAGAAATAGCACAAAGAGAAATGTTCTTGAAAGCAGATGGTTGGCACTGGAGAGAGCTTTTGAACACAAATTTTCTCCCTTTCCAAAATTAAAATATGCAGTGCACCCATTGCTGATGGAGTTTCTCACCCTGTAGATGTAGGTCTGGCAGTGCTCACCAGAACTCTTTACTTCAAGCAAGTCAGAGTTAAAATTTTACTTTGTTCTAACTAAAACTTGTTGTAAAGAGAGAATCAGTGTCTTCTTGTGCTTGAGCTAGTTGCAGAAATGAGTTGTAGCTGTTAAGAGACAGATGTTACCAGAGTCGAAAATGCCTGGAGGTCTCCTCACACAGAGGACCCCACTGAAGCCTGAGTGTTAAAATGCACCCACAGAGTTTGTAAGCTTACACCAAGTAATTCCAGCAAAATCCTTCCGGTGCAATTATTCTCTTTCTGCACCTGTATGGTGACTTATTTTCCAAACTTCCAGTGGCGAGGCCAGGTACCAGATTCAAGCACCAACATGAGATCCAATAACTGCTTATCTGCGATGCCTTGGAAGAAGCCTGATGACTCAGGCACATTTTGAAAGATGAAGGGGCAAGACCTCTGCTAGCTGAGAGCTAATCCTGCTCCAGCACCACAGATTTGGAGAGAAAAGGACTAATGCACACCCTGAACAGTGCTGCCATGCCCACCAAGGAGGCCAGGAGTAAATGCCCTGGGACTCTGGAGATGCACCTCAGAGAGTTCTTCTGTCCTCACCAACAGGGCTGGAAGAAGGGGAGATCAGCACCAGGCTAACCTGTAGAAGGAAAAAGGAGGGAAAAGGGGAAAAAGACCCAGCCTGTTTGCTCTGGGACTCAAATCAGCCCTTAGCTGTTCTAAATAGCTCTGTGCAAGACTGTCAGCAGAGCAGATGCTGGATTATTACAGAAAAAATAAGCATTATGAAAATATATTCATGTGCAGGAGAGGGATGGGGCAAACCAGTATCTGGTAAAACAGCTTTGTTGTGAGGCAATTCTTTATCTCAAGAGTAAACACTTAGTCCCCCAGGCAAGAAAGAATCACTGTTAAAATCCTTCATAATTAAAGAAGGATTATATTATATATATATTTTATATATATATATATATATATATGTATAGGATCCTATATTATATACAGGATATATGATCTTGAGGACCTATTTCCTCTCCTGGTGGGAGGAGACATTGCAAAAACATTCAAAAGGACAGTGGGGTACTGTTATCAAAATCAGCATAGCAGGTCCAGGAAGTTCCTAACTCTGATTCTTCCTGAAGACAACAAAGACAACGGGCTTCTGCCTTCAATATCCAGTATACAATGGCAGAATTACATTTCTGGATGTCTAGACAAGTGTGTGGAGCTGGACTGTGCATTTCCAGTTCACTGGACACCGCTCTACAGGCATGGGTTCCTATAGGTGCTGCACGCATGTCAGCTTCTCTCCCACAGCTGGGACTTAGCAGGACTGCTGCTGTTACCTGGCCATTTTTTGTAGAGAAAACCAGAAAAAGGCAGCTAAGGAGGTGATTGGGAACAGCAGGGTGTTCCCAAGAAATATTAAGCTACCCTCTGCAAATAAACTTATTTCAAAGACAGAGAATTGCTTCTCAGTTTCCTTTTATGCTTCCATTTTATGCCTTCTGACTGTTCTTCTCTTTAAGACTGTAAGTGCACTGGGGCATCCCTGCTTGTTCCTCAGTATTTGACCAGGGCCTTATTAAGTGAAGGCCTAATATTAGCTTATCCCTTGGCACTGCAGCAATAAGCAAAAGAAAATAATATTCACATTAGACAGCCACTATAGCTGTGGACACAAAGAGAGTAAAATTGATGTGCTTATTCATAAATAGAGAAATGTTTCCTTTGATTATGGGTTTCCTCCTTCCTCATTATAAAAAATTATCAATTATTCCTGCCTATAGGTACAGCAAGATTACTCATCACCAAGTTAACAGCAATGCACTCCAAAATTGCTTCTGTAATTCAGCTACAACAGCACAAGTAAGAAGGATTAAATGACAAGGAGGTATGCTGAATATACGAAAATACTGTATGCAAATTGTTGTAATTCATGACTGAGTCACAAAAAATATGTATTCAAAATCTGTCATGATTTAAACATTTAAGAATAGATTGCTATGCATTTATGTAATAACTTTTCATTAGAGGATCTCAAAATGCTTAGGAGGCACTGAGATGAAAGCATGATGATGTCAGTCTTACAGGACAGCTCTAGGTGCATTTCTTTTCAAATGAGCAGCTAGTGGCTCCCAGGGACTTCCAACACACCAGACCAATACTTGATGGTCTGGGGGAAGAAAAAGGGCTGAAAAAGGTAAATCTGATAACTCTTCCAGTCCTCAAATGGGTTCAGGCTCTGTTGATCCTTACAGATGCATTTCTAATACCCTTTAAAATATCCAGTGATAGAGCAATTACAAATATATCTAGCCTCCTTCTCTCTGATTATACCTTACATGACTTCATGTAAGCAGCAAGCAAATATGTTGCAAATAAGCAACAGGAAAATACATTGCAAATACAGTAATACCCCCAAAATTTTCGCACTAAACAAGAATTCTTAGTACTAGCAAAGCCATGATGCAGCTCATCATTCATCACAACAAAGAAAGCACTGGAATTTTTTAGCACGTTCCTTCACTGGTTTTCAGTAGGCTGAGCAGAATGGAAATTTGAAGCAAGAGAGAGCACACCTCAGGCTGTGTGGAACAGAGTGTGGGCACTGATGTTAGGAGTCATAAAGATGGAAACCTAAATCAATGTCTTCCTGGGACCTCCTGAGAGCTCTCTCACTGTTTGGTGAGACAAAGACTGCAAGATAAAGAGTACTCCAAGGTGTAAGTGCTTCAGCTGGAGGAACTATGGACTGCCAGACCCTACTGAGAGATTTCTTCCTCTTCCTAGTGCATGTATTTGTTAAGATGAAAAAGGGAAAGGAACAGATCAAGGATTTGAATGTTAACAAAAAGACAGAACACTAATCTTAGAAACATAAAGATAATAACTGGGATTTTATTAATAGGAGATAATTTTTTTTTATTTTAGAATGCAATAAGATCTAAATCCACTGGCTGATTCAGAGCAAAAAAGATGTGTTGAAACTGCTGACACATGCCTGCTGATGTTGGTGGCCTTAGTAAGAGACATCCCCACATTTTGCATAAGATTCTGCCAGGGAAGTAATTTGGCATTACAGTGCCAACATGTGACATAAAAGAAGTTACAGGCAGTGTAATCTCTGTTTGATTTCATCAAAACATCCATAGCATAGGCTCAAGGCAAAGTACTTCAGAACTTATACCTTTTTTCTTAGGATTGTTGCCTAAACATATTGTTGCCTTTCCCTTATGTCTAGCTGAGAAAATTCTTTGCACTGTGTACATCTCCAGGTCTTCCCCTGCAGAGAGCGCTGCTGCCAGAAAAATGCCTTCTGACCCTAGAAAATAGAGGGGACAACAGAAACCCACAGGCACAGCCTGGTAGGACTGCTTTAGGAACACGTTGCTGCCAAGAGATGCGAAATGCTTCGCCATACCTCAATGTTTGAAATATTTTATGATGTAGATTTATGAACTTTCATAGCAGCATTTATCTATGTTCTTCAAAGGCCAAGCCAAGATTAGTGCAGTTGTCAGTGCTGTAAGACCCATGTGTTTGGCTGCCTTCTGTACAGGGAAGGTAGCATGGTCTGTCAGGCAGTCCCTCTGACAGCCAGTCTGAGCCACAAGGAGCCATGCTCCCAGCTACTGCGCTAATCTAACAAAATTCTAGCAATATCTCACTGAACATTAACCTACCACCTACTGTCAGCAGGCCGATCCCAGGATACCTTCTGCATACCAGAAAGCATAGGCACCACTTTGGGTATCTTTCTTCTCTTTCTTCAGATATTAAAGACCACACAGGATCTAAGAAATTACAGCAGTGGCCAACTGGATTGGTGTACCTCAAGAAGACTTCAGACACAGGAAATGCAAAAGATTTGGAAAGATTTAACAAGCTGTAATAGTCTAGAAACGGCTGACAAATCACTGGATTTTCCTTTCCATCTGCAAATAAAACCACAATTTACTGGCAGGAGACTACAAATATGTTGGACAGCTCTGAATTCATATATAAAAAAAATCCTGTATTACATACAAAAAAGGCTTACTAGAAGAACTGGGACTTACCAGTAACGCCACTGGGACCTGCTACCAGTAACGCCACTGGGACCTGCCAGTGATTGTCCTGGAGCAGTGTTTGGTGCTCAGCATGAAGATTTCTGAAAGAAACTCTCCCCGTTAAACCGAGTGCTCTATGACTGCACCGGAGGTCACTGGCGAGCTGGTGCTGTCTTTGTGATAGTCCTGCACTAGATGGGGCTTATAACCAATCAATAGCTCTTGTTATGAGACAGATGGATCCATTATAATCTGACCTGCTCAGACTCTGGCTCTTAACCCTTAACCTTAGCTGATGTAAAATATTCACCAAAATTCGCTGTTAGACATCGGACCAGCCTCATATTTCTTTCCCTGCCATTAACAAATGTCACATATTTGTCAGCGGCACAGATTATCTCATCCACCTCATCATAGTGTATGCCATGTTGTTGAATGTGTTGTTAAAGAACCAGAAGAACAGCATTTTTAAAAAATGCACTGTTGTGGAATTTGTGAGTAGATGAATAGAAAAAAAAAAGTTAAGGAATGTTTCCACCAGTATTTTCTTACAACAATTAATAACACATTTATTATTTTGCCAGGGCTTAGGGTTTTGATAAGCACAAAGCTCAGAGCTCCAGGAACACTGCAGCCACAAAAGGAATCCCAAGGGGAATGCAAAACTACAACGACATGGCTTTCTACAAAGCTTTTTCCTTGCAGCCAGCTGTACCGCAAGATTGCCTATCCTATCAAGGGTAAGGGTCAGGGTTACACCTAGGGTTGTGATCTTTTAAACCAGGAAGCCCTGAGCTCCAGGCACCCTACAGGCAGGAATGCATCCCAAGGGGAGCGACAAACTGCCACAACATGGCTGCCTCCAATATTTTCCTTGGGACCATCCCTAAACCTAGGCTCATTTACCTGCCTAGGGTTAGGGTTAGGGTTGTGCCTAGGGTTAGAGTTTTTTAACCAGGAAGCCCTGACCTCCAGGCAAAGTGCGGCTGCAAAAGGCATCCCAAGGGGAGCGACAAACTGCCACAACATGGCTGCCTCCACAGCTTTTTCCTTGGAGCCAGCTCTAGCCCAAGACTGCTTTTCCGGCCTAGGGTTAGCGTTATGGTTACGCCCAGGGTTAGAGTTTTTTAAACCAGGAAACCCTGAGCTCCAGGCACCCTACAGCCACAAAAGGCATCCCAGGGAAGTGCAAAACAACATGGCTGCCTACACAGATTTTTCTTTGGGACCATCCCTAACCCTAGGCTAGTTCACGGACCAGGGGTTAGAGTTAGGGTTAGGGTTACGCCTAGCTTTAGGGTTTTTTAAACCAGGAAGCCCCGAGCTCCAGGCACACTGCAGCTGCGAAAGACATCCCAAGGGGAACTCAAAACTGCCACAATTTGGCTGCCTCCACAGCTTTTTCCTTGGAGCCATCGAGAACCTAATGCTGCCTTTCCTGCCTACGCTTAGGATTAGGGTTATGCCTATGGTTAGGGTTTTGAAAACCACAATGCTCAGAGCTCCAGGAACCCTGCAGCTGCAAAAGGCATCCCAAGGGGAGAGCAAAACTGCCTCATCATGGCTTCCTCCACAGCTTTTTCCTTGGAGCCAGCCACAGCCTAACTCTGCCTTTTCTTCTCTAGGGTTAGGGTTAGTGTTGCGGACCCCTAGAGCTTGGAACCCAGATATGAATCCAGATGATCTGTGTGCTTGCAGTAACAATGACAGGCTGGACATTCCTCATCTGAGATCTGCAGAGTGATAGCTTTCTAAAATCTGGTTCCTAATTTTTCAGGGTAGCTATCATGTCAACTAGAAACAGAGGTAAAAAAAAGTACAGAGTGGAAAGAAAGAGAAATTAGTGTTGTGTTAAACTGGTCATTTTTCATGGATTTTTTAATGAAACATTTTCAAATATACAGACCTGCTCAGAGTAGTTTTAGTCACATATTTTCAGTAGGCATAGAAACTTTTGGACTTGTAGTTTTAGGGAGTATTCTGATGCTTAGGATTGATTATTCTGGTAACCAAAATTAGATCAGTCTGACCAAATATGTACATGTTTCTCCTTGAAGGATGAGTTAAAAAAAAATAAGCTATACTGATAATTTTTTTTAGAAACAGTGATTCTCCATCCTTGCCTTTCATCTGGATCTGCTTAGACTCTTGTACATTTACTTAGCCCTGTCCTTGCCATCCCTACGTTTCCATAAGATGTAGGCAAAAAGAGTCCAAGAGAAAATGTGAATGCAATGCTTTCATACCATCTTTTAACCATTCCAATAACAAGTATTTAATCTTTTAGACCAGAGCGGCAATGTATAATGAGTGAAAAAGTGACATAGCACTTAAGTGATTTCTGCAACCTGCAGTTCACTCAGCATGCAGAGATTTCATTACAAAGTCACAAGTGATTGAAAATGTAATATATGTAAGAAGTAATGTGTTGTGTGAACAATTGATAAAGCTGAAAATAGGACATATTTGGGGCACACAATCCCTTACATCTAGGATTTTTTCTGGAGAGTTTAATAACTAATCCCACACATTTTACCTTACCACACATATTTATAAACAAAGAGCAAGGATACTGCTGACAAAATCCATTTTTGAAGAGAAAAAAATGTGAGAAACTACTGTTAAGTTAATAAGCAGAAGGTCTGTTTATCACTGAAAGTAGCATCTCAGAGTCAGAAAACAGAAAATACAACAACAGGCTTGTATGATGTACAGCCACAGCTTTTTGACCACGAATAAAAATTTACCATGTCCTGTACTTTCAGGTGAGGGAACACAAGCTAAAGATTACATACAACTTTCCATGTTGGTGCTATTCACTCCTCACCTAATCTGACATCGAAACATTGATTTTGATTACAGAATTCCTGGCCTATAGAGTGAAATGGGGGCACGCTGCCACTGTTTTCCAGATGCAGTGCAATAGCCAGAATTTATCTGAGAGAAAACTTTAAGAGCACTTATTGAAATTCAGGTACTTATAAAACTTAAAACTAATTTCCAAAACTTTAATATCATGAAAATCAAAGAATCATTTGTTATCCAAATGCATTCTAGATATCCTCAAAGTTGGGAATCTTTTCCCAAGTTGGAAATATTGAACAATAGAATAATCGAATCTTCCAAAAATCAAATCTGTTACTTGTATGGTCCTCTGTTTTATGAAATAATTGGGATCATCAAGAAGAATTCTCTCCCCTCCTTGGGAAGAGATTATGGTATTTGAAGAAATGCAATTTCCTCCACTGTTTCTGTTGATCTTTATTAATTCCTGATCTTCTAAAATTATTGCAATAAATTGTGGATTGCTAGGTAGAAACTTGAAATCCAAAACCAGTAAATTTTCCTTCCACATGTTGAAAGCACTGCTTAAGATATATGGAGTAATAAAAATATCCTTTAAAAATAGCAACAAAAGTCATTTCAGTGCAAGCAAAAGTGATGTTGTACATTTACCTGCTTGCTGATGTTTTTCTAGACTCAAACCCAAAAATTAATCTGGGACAGATCATGCCAGGCTAACGAAGGCTTTAAAAAGTCAGTGCTAAAATGTTTTCTAGCATGTTTATGTTTTCTAGCATTTCTCCAGGTTGGACACTCTTCTTGAGTTCATTGACTTGCATCCAAAAATGTCATTAGTAAAACACTGCTTAAGTGGATTCTTTCTAGGTCTGTCTGACCACAGAGCCTGAGAGGAGGCTGCCTTTGCTTCCTCTGCTACTGGCTTCAGCTAAAACCCCTCTGATGTCTCTAAAAACATAGAGAGCAAATTTCCCTAAAGTCAGACTGGGGAATATCTATTGATTTTAATAAAGTTTAGACAAGTCAACATCAAAGAGAACCTTCTCCTGTGCTCTCTGAACATTTGAATTTATGCTGTAAACTCCATCAATACTGACAAAATAAATAGCCTCTTAAAGGCTATTATGGCTACTTAGATTAAAGAAATATGATAATATTTGTAAGTACAGCTAATCAGTGTTGCAAGCCTTACTAATGTTTCCGGAGTAGTTGCTCCATTGGAGTGTTAATCACGATTTCTCTGATTATCAGCAATTTTTTAAAAAATAAAAACATGAAGCAAACAAGATAAATATTCTTCCTTGGTAATCAGATCAAAGATGAAAGGGGAATTGAGTAATGGTCATCATTCTGTTGAATATTAATATTTGGCTTAAATTTTTCAAGAAACTGCTTGAATGATGCTGTTTGTGCAGCCTTTTGCTGAAAACAAAAAAAAAGAGAAGACCCTTTTAAAATAGTTTAAGTTATTATTTTGAGCTGTAACACTTATAAATCACTTTTCATCTCCTGAGCCCTGAACCAGAGCACAGACCTTTGCTGACCACACCAGCAAAGGATCTGCTACTGTTCCATGTTTCTGTGATGAACTAAACATTTCAGAGGACAGGACCTTGTTACTGCCTTTCCCATCCAACACAGCAAGAATTTTGGGTAGTTGGATCTCATTGTGTTGTTTTGACAGGCAGGGAATCCAATTTAGGTAATTTTTAAAATATGACCAAGGTGGCAGAGGGAGTTGGTAGTAGTGGGACTACACCCCAGGAAATCCTGTTTCTGTTTCCAGGATGGTAGTCCTAGCCATTATCCCTTTCCACACTTCACTGCTGCAGACAAATAATCATGTTCTTCCACAAACCAGCCCTGGTGCTACAAAATACTTAATGCATTATTAAGCAAAACATATTCCAAGCCTGTCATTGATTCAGGGCCTACAGTCTTGCAAGAATTGTATCATTTATCTTCCTTATAAGTGGAAAAAATTCCTGGACTCTATTTTCTCTCCATAGAAACTACAGAGATGCTGAAGTAATTAATGAAAAGTACTGGGGTCATGTGGACAAGAACAGGGCACACATTCAGCCCTTTCTTCAGCCATTCAGACTAATGGGAAATATGCTTCTGTGTGGACCATATGACTGGGTCCAGAGGCTGGATTTAATACATTTGCAGCCCAGTCATTTTCCCAAGTGAACTGTCAATTACCAGTGTGAGACAGAAAAGATACTGATTACCTGGGCCAAACTCTGCTCTTGTTTGTGTCAGAACAATATCCCTGATTGCGCTTGCTTCCGTGTGACTGTGGGTTGAGTTTGGCTGTGTCTCCTCGGTTCCCTGGGTTGTCTTTGAACCACAGGAACAGTGCTTTGAGACAGCTACTTGGGCAGTCGCTAATGGCAAGAAAATCCACAGTTCTTCAGACATTAAGGCATTGTAAATACTGAAAGAAAATAAATCTGTGTTGTATTTTTTTGGCATACAATGCCTAAAGCCTTATCTCTCATTCTGTCAGGAACCAAGAACTATGTATACAGATGGTGCAATTTATTATGTTCTGTACTGTGACCAAGTGCTGAAATACCTTCAGGAAATCACCAGAAAGCCTGAAAAGCTTTGCTGTCTCTTGTGACTCCAGCTCACTAAAACTATAATTGAATGAGCACAATATATTAAGCCCTGCGTATTACACAGTAGGCTTACAGAAAAGGACGCCATCTTTTTCAGCATCATTACAGAAAATATCTTTGCTGTACTATTACTGCCTATACCCAAGATCATAATGTCTCTGCCTCTCTGAATTCTGATCTTAGAAAACCACAAGACAGGGATTTACAAACAAATGCCTGGGTTCAACGACTCCACCTCAACTCAGGTGTAGCACCATTAAATTCCAGGGTGCTGTTCTCATTTGTAAAATGCTGCTGGGCCTGATAGTCCTGACATTTTAAAACAGTGCCTGTCGGGGCTGAAATGAATGGACATGAAATGAATGTAACAGTGGTATGAAAAAAGAATTTTAGCTGTGTATCAGTTCAGAGGTTAATGTATTTCTATTCCTGCTTCTCTGAGCAGATTTTTATGAAACCGATGATTAAACTTGGCTGAGTGAGTGCAAGAAATACAAAGGAAAACTAAAGTCAATATTCTCAAACTCATTCATCTCTCAGTATGAAATGTAAACCTTGGAACTAGTATTTTCTTCATACCCATGTGCTTTACTGCATTTGAAACACTGAAAACAAGATCCCTGTGTCATGGACCCAATAACAAATATTTTATGGTCATCTTGATACCCACAAGGCCCAACTTTCAGCAACAGCCCAATTCACAAAACAGCTGTTTTGCTTTTAGCGCTTCATTGGAAGCAAAACCATCTTCATCCTTGATTTCCTACTGTTTTCTTCTTGTGGTGCCTTGATATTGGAGGGTGGTCTATCCATCCACTTCCCCTCATGCACTGTTACACATTTCCGCGTGTTTTGTTGGAACATAGAACCACAAATGCCATGAAGCGTCTTCCCTATTTCATCCCAGAGACAGCGGGCCGACCCAGCCCCGTGTCCCGCCTGTCACAGGACAAACCCTCGCGTCACTCATGAGAGAAGGGAACACCGACAACCACCAACCCCAAAACCTCCTGGCCGCAGTTCGGGGCTCCTCCAGGACGGGGGTGCCGGTCCACCCCGCGCCTCCCTGGGCTGGGTCCCGCTCCCGGCGGCGGGGATGGCGCGGGGCGGGTGCGGAGCTCCCCGGGGCCGCCGGTCCCCGAGCCCCGCCGGGGCTCAGCGGGGACAGCTGCCGCCGGGAGGAGCCCGGGCGGGGAGGGAGAGACGAGGGGAGCCGTGCGCGGAAGGGACTGCCTCGATGGGCTTGAAAAATCACTGCAGCAGCGGCGGCGGGCTGGTGGGAGATGCAATGCCCGGGCTGCGCGGCCGCGCCGCTCTCCCCGCCTCTCTCCTCCGGCTCCGGCCCTGGCCCCGGCCCTGGCTCTTTTTTTCCTCGCCTGGCTCCAAACTTTTCCCGCTCCCCTCTCGTGTGAGCGGGAGCCCCGAGCTCAGCGGTGAGCGCCGGCCGGGAAGCCCCCGGCACGGAGAGGCTGCCGGCGGCGACAGCCGGAGCATCCCGGGGAGGGGAAGCCGGCGGGGCGGGCGGGGAGGGAGGCGGGCAGGGCGGGGGTGGAGGCGCGTCTCCCTGCTGAGGGAGCCGGGACGTGCAGGGTTCTGGGTTTTCCCGACCACTCTTTCCCCTCCCCACCCGCCCATCTCCCTGCCTCCCTCCCCCCCTCCTTCCCTCCCGCCTTCCCTCCCTCCCCTCCAGAATTAAAGTTGGGACAGTCGCGCTCCGGGGATGGGTGCGAGCCAACGCCTCTGCTGCCGGCTCGCTCTGCTCCCTCCCCAGGTCGCCCGGAGCCCGCGCCCCCGCCCGCCCGCCCAGGAGGGATGCTGCTCCGGCAGCTGCTGGGGCTGCTCCGCTGCTGCTGGCCCTCCCTGCTGCTGCACTGTGCCCTCCACCCGCTCTGGGGGTCCCTCCAGGTAGGGCCGCCCGAGCCCGCTCGCAGCTGCGGGGCGCGGGGGCGGCGGGGCCGGGGCGGGGGAAACGCGGGGGTGCGGGCAGAGCCCCTCCGGCACCCCCGGCAATGCCGGCAGGAGGCCGTGGCGGGGCGGTGGTCTCGCAGGCGGCCCCGCAGCCGGGAGAGCCGCTGCTGTCCTCGGAGAGGGCCCCCCTTGCCGGTGCTGCGGCCGGCGGGTGTGCGGGACGGGCGGCCGTGCCAGCCCCGGAGCGCTGAACTCGATCCGAGAGCGCTCGCTCCCAGCAGGATGGAGTTGAGTTTCTTCGGCGCGCCGGCGGTCGGAGGGCTGGGGAGCGCATTTTGCTGTGGGTGGCAAGATGCACGGGAAGAGGCAGCGGCGGAGCGGAGCCCCGGCGGCCGTGCCTTGCCGCGGGGTTTCGGTATTGATTGCGAATTGAATGGAGGGTTTTCTGGGTAAAGGGCTGAATCAGCTTTTGCCAACTCCGACGCCGTGGTGTTGTGTGACCTTGATTGTAATGTGGGTGGCCAGCAAGAGAGACTGAGAGAAATTGGTGCACAGTGAGGGAGAGCGCCCATCCAGTTTGGAGAATCAGGACAGCAGCAAAGCTCATCTCAAATGCGTCACTTCGATATTTCAAAGTTTATTTATAATATAAGTCTTCAGAGAAGTGACTGATGAGCCAGCCAAGTGCCGTTCAAGAACAGACCAATTACAGTTTCTTTCTTGGAAAAACAAAGTGGAGACTCCACATCTTTTACTCCCTGATCTAAACTTAGTGACTCCCAAGAGATTAGAGAGATGTTGTTTGTTTTAGCGTCTTGTCTCTTGCCATGAATGACAAAGAGGATTTGTGTTCCTTGTGGATTAAGATGAACAGAAATACAACAAAAACAACCTTTAAAGCAATGTCCTGTCATAAAAATTTCTGCCAGCACTACCTTCCTGCTGTCCTCCTCAAATATTTAGATCGCTAATCTAAAGTTAAACTATAGCTGAATTTCTCAGGGAAGCACAGTTGGGTGAGAAGAGATGCCTCCTGCAACCTCTTCCCTATCAGTCAATTGAGCAGAGAAAAAAAACCTCGGATAAACATATTTCTGGCAAACTACTCACATAATCTAAAACGATTTTTCTAAAACAATTTATAAAAATTGAAACAGGCTCTGAGAAATACGAAAGCCAAGGAGCTCACCAGCCTTTCCTTGCAATAATTTGGAATTTGGATGAATGACCCATTCATCAACTGTGCTTGTGCTATTGCCTGCTGTTCTGTGGAAGAACAAACACTAAGCCTGCTTTTTTCCAGTTTTCCCAAAACTAGGCTCCCGTCAGCAGATTCCAATGGGAAGGGCAGGTGTGAAATGCTCGCTGGCATGCCAGCCTTCCATCCTTCCTGTGACTGAAATTCCTCCATGGTTGAACCCCTCCCATGGTTCCCTTCCCCATGTTGAGTCATAATCCTTGCTCTTATCTTCTCGCAAGCCGTTATCTCCTTGACTAATTCTGTGCTGTTGCATCGTTGCTCTCCTGCCCTGCTCCATCTCTAGCAGCAGGCGTGTTGTGTTTGTTTTCTCACATCCCCCAGCCCCTCTGCACGCATTTGTCCCCACAATGACTTAGTGTGGCATAGCTTTCCCTCCCTCCTCGGCTTTTCCTCCTTAGGCCCTGCCTTGAGACACTTAAAAGAATCAGTCAGATGCTAATCAAAGGAGAAACATTTGTCTTACTAAAAACAAAACCAAAACAAAACCCACAATCATTTCTTATTAGCATGGTAGCCAGTTCTGTGATAAGAGGGAAGGGATGATTCTGTCAGAGGCTTTTGACATAATTTTAAAAAGTGCAGAAAGAGTCATGATAAATAACAGGGACACATTTTTTCTGGTTTTGTAAACATGGATCTGGATTAACTGATGTGAATTGCACAGAGCTGTCCTGGGATTTATGCAGCAGCAGTGAGATCTCATCTCATCTCTGTAGACTGCTACCAAGAGACAAAGCTCTTGCTACATCAGCAGGCTTTTAGAGGTCTCTGTGCCTTCAGTCAACTGCACTTTTCTGTTAAAGCTTTCCTCCTTTTACCTGATTAAAAAAAGTCACAAGAAGGCCACCCTCCAGGGACTGTATTAATCCTCTTTTCCCATCCCACTCTGTAGAACGTGCTTGTGGACTGCTGCAACCCCATGGGACTCTACTGAAATACTAAACAGTTCTGACCACATGCAGATTTATTCTTCCATGGTATGCAAAACAGGACTAGGATCACTGTTTCTAAAAGAAATTGTGGATTAAAGAGAAATATTCCACAGACATAAACTTCAGAGACAGACTGCAAAAGGAAACCACCAGTTACCACTTTCTGTTTGTTCTTCCCCGGACATTTGTGGATCAGATTTTCATTTCCATAAATATTTTAAAACATTTGTTCTTTTTGCAAAACATGTTCACATCAAATGCACAAATCCATAAAAGTCAACTCTATATATTTTCAGAGCAGGGGAAAAATGCATCAGCTTGAAGTCCAGGCAGCATATGCCTAGACTGGCCAACTGCTCAGTGTGCTAAGAAAGCCTCCTTGCCAAGCAAGCAACCAAGTTTCAGATAGGCCAAGAGAAGGTGCTCATGGCACCTCCAGCAGCAGAAGAATGGCTGGGAGAGCTAGGGAGCAAACCCTGGGGATCCATCTCCAGAGTGATCCCTTGCCAAGGCAACCCCTATGCCACACACTGCCTGGCAGCCTGCTGGAATTCCACTTACACCTTCCCTGCAAAGCTCTTCCAAAGCCATTCTGGGGCCATGGGAGAGTCAGTCTGCCAGAGCAAATAACCAGTAAAGTGTGAGGCCAGATTCATTTAGTTTACCTGGCCATAGAAAAGTGTGGCTCTTTCAAAACACTTTTCCTGCCACATGCTGTAAAGGCAAGTTACCTTGAATTGCAAGCAGTAAGAAAGAAACAATGGAGTATTATTTCATCATCTCCTGCCAGAGCAAGATTGTTCCCTAAAGCATATTTTCTAGTGATTTTTTTTCTGCTTACCTTTAGAAGACACAAGTAATAGCCTTCATTTCTTTCATAAGAAGACTAATAGACATCAACAAGGGGATTTTTTTTTTCCTTGAAAAGGAGCCAAATGCCTTCCTTTTTTTTCCTGATTCTATCTTGCTACTGTTATCTGCTGCTTTATATTACTGTTACTATTCTGTCCTCTTGCTGCAGTCCTTGACTATTTCTCTCCTCCCTGAGGCCCTCACCTCGATTTGTGTATTTCCTTTTCTTGGCAGATTTCAACCAACTTAAAATATCTTTGTTTTTAAAACAAAACCTTTAAGACAAACCCGTCAAGGTAATATTTATGCTCCTACTTCTGTCTTCTAACAACCACACATTTCACCCAGTGACAGGAGAAGGGAAACAAATACGTGATAAAGCCCATGCTTTTAAATGTCAGTTTTTTTCTGACTATTTAAAAATTATCATGGGAAATTGTTATAGAGGTTCAGGCTAAAGTATTGAGAAATAAAGCAACTTTTCATTTTTTTTTATTTTCTTGGTTTTTTTTTTCTCTAAAATAATATTTTTAAAGCAGACCGGAGCAGGAGTATCAAGTGACTGGCCATGATAGCATTAATCTGGTCTGAAAAGTAATTGAGAAAATTATCCACTATTTTCTGAGGACACTCTATTACCAGCCTAAGGGAGGAGAGCCTCCAGGGATTTAAAAGTGGTCAATAGCTCTAAAAAAAGACAGAGCTCTTTGCTTCTGCTTGATATTAAGTTAGAGCAGTAAGTCAATGTAGCTTTGCCATACCAGCAGTGTCTTCAAACTTGCATATGCAAAGCTGCTTCTGATCTGCAAAGGCGGCTGGCTCCAAGTCTGCTCATGGTTATTCTTCCCTGCGTCCATCTTCTCCCATCTCACTGTCCCCTGCATGACTGCACTGAGCTCTCAGGATTCGATAACCCAGGGCCCAGGCTGTAGCTAGGAGTGAATAGCTGCTTCCTAATCAGCTGCCAGCGCCACTGGAGAGGTGTTGCCCACCTCCTTCTGTCAGCGCAGTAAATTTGTCACACCTGTTGAACAAGGAGGGACCCCAGGTATGCCCCCACGCTGCAGGGAAAGGCACTTCTCCCACAGGGCTCTTCCTGGAAGCATGCCTTGAACCCCAGCCCCTCATGTGAGCAGTGTTGGAAGAGCTGAAGCAGCATGGAGGATATTCTGCTGCCTGGGATCACTTACTTTAAAAACAAATAAACCTTGGCTGACAGATTTATTCCTAGTCATGAGGGGTTACACAGCCAAGTCACTTTGATTCATTAAGAGTGTTCAGAGAGTTTGTGTAAATTCCTGGAAGCTGTCTGGGATGATCTTTAACCATCCTCTTACTGTTACCTGATGGTGAAGGGGAAAGTTGGAAAGCACTTGTGCTGAATTTGTTTTTCCCTATGTTTGGTAATAGATTTAGACAAGCTGTTTAAAGAACTGAGCCTTCTGCCTTATGCTGTGCTGAGCTGTCCTTCCAACTTAGCTACACGTAGCCTTTTCTATTCTTTGCTCCCTCCCTATAATATTTAATCAACAAAGCCCTACCTCCATTTCCCTGAGGCCAGAGTAATGCGTCTTTCTGCATTTAGAAACCTCCTACGCATGTGAGCAAGTCCTTTGTGCAGTGATGTTGTTTTAATTAGCCACGTCTCTCTTTTTGGCCAGAAATACATGAAACAATGTGTACAGCTTTCCTGCAGGGCAGGGCAGCCCCCTTGGTGCTCAGCTGTGGGCAGTGGAACAGGCACGCTGGCCATGCTGGGGGCCAGGGTTGGAAGGGGAGAGGAGACAGACGGTGTGCCCAGAGCTGGCAGGGGCAGGGAAACAAAACTTGGGCAGCAGAGAGAAGTGGGGAGAAGGCAACCCTGGGTGACCCTGCCAGAGAGGCATGAGAAGCCTGCCTAAAACAGATCAGAGAGCATGGCATGAGACATCCTCTTTGTAATGACCGACGTGTTGTGGAAAAAAGCTAATTAAAGAAGGTGATGTTAGGCCAAAACTATTAGGACAATAACCCGCCTGAGACCAAACTTGACAAGCAAATATGCTAGGATAACTGTCCTTAGCTTCAGCAGGACACCAGTCTGTCCCAGGCGGTCTCCTAATGCTTACATTCAAAGTGCTTGTTAGATAACATGCTTATTAATCTTTTAGGCTTTGCTTTGTCTCTTCGAAATTGTATCCTGTATAAGTCATTCAGAAAGAGCTGGCTTAGAGACCTCTGAAGTTAACACCTCTCAGAAGCTTCTGTGATGCTCAGCAAATTTCTTTCATTGGGGACTGACTCCATTTTGTAGCATTACATTTTACCGAATTTTACTGAATATTCCTTGAATCCCTAGTTATGTAAATATTTCTATGATAAGAAAAATATGCTGTTAATAAATAGTACTTGTCGTGACTAGATCAAGCTACTGAATATATTTTATACCAGTACTGGCTAAATCATTGCTCATGGCCAAGTGATGCTTATGCTTGGGTTCTGCAATGCCTCATCTTCACTTTTATTATTAACCAACACTGCATCTCACAGGAGGCTACAATGTGGCATTTCCATTTAAACCCTGTCATTGCTGTGGTCCACAGACGATTAAAATGCGGGTAGCCTCCCCTCTTGGCAGGAAGTGAAACATCCCGTGGAATGCTCTCTGAACTTCCAAGTGAGGCTGGCGAAGCTGAGCAGGGATGTCCTCTGGCTCTCAGTTCTGCCTTAAGGAAAATGAACATACTCCTGACCCTAACTGTCTTATAATTTTTATTAGCTCTCTTTGGCTTGCAGCAATGACCCTGTGAATAATGCATGCTGCTAGATGGCTTTCCTAAGGAAAGAAGGCTTATGCAATCGTATTGTCTGCCACTGCCTGCCTTCTCCTTAGCCCATAATAACTCAGAAACCAGCTGGCCAATCTCAACCAAATTTGACTGAGGGAAAGAGTTCTTGAAGAGATTGTGTTAAATAAAAGAAATATTAAAAATGTGGACCATGTAGGGAAGGGGCATCTTAGGAGCTTTAGCTCAGTTCTCGCTACAGGTTTGAGGTACCACTCAGGTACTCAAGCCTAAAAAACACATTCATCAGTTTTCACTCTTCTGCTGCTCATGCAATGACTTATTTCTTCACAGATCACTCAGGGTGAACCCCAGAAGTCATGCTCCAAGCCTGTAGCAGAGAAATTTACAGAGAGCTGCCAGGAAATTTGCCAGTGCAGGCCACCTCCTCTGTTACCACCGCCTCCTCCACCTCCGCCGCCCCCGAGGTTGCTGGCAGTGCCAAGTAAGTAGCTGCTGATGCTGCTGGGGTGTGCTGAAGGAGGGCAGAGCACGGGGACACCTGGACAGACAGCAGAAGTGATGTGGGAAAGGGCACAGCTAGCTCATTTGTCATTTTCCACTTAGCAAATGGAAGAAGAAATGTTCTCAGTAGAGATGGAGATCTGTTTTCTGATCAATGAATAATGCTTGGGTTTTGGAGGAAAGCCAGAGAAATTCCCTCCTTTCATTGTGTTAGATATGATTCCCTGGTTTTACATGGTTCCCTAATCCCTTAGCCCTGGGAAATGCATTCCTGCAGAGACACAGTGCTGTGCTGCCCCCTCAGTGTTGTGACCCCTTTTTTGCCAGGTGAGCAGCTTGAAAGTCTGGGTGCTCCAAGGCAAATTAATTTATAAGCAGACAAAAATCCAAGCACTCTGTCTAGACCATTCAGTATGTTTGACTGTTGTCAAGACACTGGGGCACTACAGTTTACCATAGCAGTGACTCAGGCTCAGTGGTTTTAAATTGCTTACAACTGTTACAAAAATAGGAGGCATGTCAGGAGTCAATGGCAAGTGAGCAGCTTTCCCACTAATGCACATGCAGGCTAAGACTCATCTCTTTCTCTTCATACAAGTCAGTGTTCCCAAGCCTTACTCAGTGCATCCAAGCTCCTCCTTATTTCCAGCTGCACATCCCCATGCCCAGCACACCTGGGGCCTTCAGTTCCTGCTGGCTAGCTTTGCAGCTACTTTCCACATCAGTATTCCTGTGCTCCCTGGCGTACAGATAATTTCTGGAGAGTGACATCTGTCCCCATGGTCCCTGCAGTGTAGGAGAGACCTTCCTGGTTCTGCTGCACCCACTGGGTTCAGGGAGTTTGGTGTTCCAGTAAATCTCCTTAATGCTTTTGCATTTTCATAAATTCGTCTCTCCCTGTAAGGCTGCCTATTAATTCTTCTCCCTGCTTATGTAAACTCTCCTGTGAGCAGTGTTGCAAAGTGTATCCAGTATCCTCAGCACTTCCCCCAGGGAAAAATAAATCAGTAGGTATCATCATCTGGCTGTTTGTCTTTATCAGCGGCATCTCCAGATGTGCAGAAGACATGAAGAAGGCTTCTGCACAGCTTGTAGTCAGGCAGAGGACAGGCAGAATTTTTCAGTGTCTTTTCTGCCAGGAGCATGCTTTGTACTTGTGCTACACTGCAGAAAATTAAGGCAAAGGCAAAGAAAAGCCAACAGTGAAACACTTGGGAAAGGAAGTACAAAGACAGCTGGGAAAGCAGAGAGGGATAGTTTTTAGGGCAGGAAAAATCTCTTCCAATGTTCAGGAAAATGTCATGGGCAGTAATATGGAAAATTACCTTGATCACAGCCTGAAAATAAAGTACTTTGTCACTCTCTTTTCTTGTGCCTGGGGTGCCCTGTTACCCTGAGGGGAATGAGATGTGGCAGTGTTGGCACAGGGACCAGCCCTGCTGACCAGCTGTACTGGGAAGGGAGCACCACTGCCAGGCTGTTTCCCCTCCATCAGGCAGCTGCTCTTAGTGCATGGATTTGTCCCCTGTCAAGTGGGAAGTAAATCATGTCAGAATAAAAGAAGTCTGTCACACATTGCAGAAAGAAGAACAAGAAATCTAATGGGCTTGAGACTGGGATAGCCTGATGCTTTCTTAGGCTGGATTGCCAGGTGCTAACACAGTTCTAAAAATGAGCTATATAAATCCAGATGACTAATACTTAAGCAAGTGGCTTCATTTCAAATACAATGAAAAAAAGAGATTACACATTTCTTTCACTGGTAAGCTTTAGAGTAGCAATCAAGTGTCTCATCTTGAATGATGCTTTCATTATCATCAGCTGTCTAGGCGCTGTGATTTAGTCCATGTGTACAGCAATCCACTTCCTTGGGAGAAACAACAAGCCTTGTGGTTAAATATTGATGTTATATACACTGCTTTTAAATGGTATTCAGAGGAGAGGAAAGTAAAGAGCCAAAAGCTGTTGTGAAGTGGTTGATGCTAGATTTGCACTTTGAACTTGCTAAGTGAATGAAGTTTAGTACTGGAAAGACATCTGCAAAAAAGCAGCGGTCCAGGAGCTTCAAGATTTTTACCCTTACAAGGTACAGTGTGTGTGTCATGAGGTACTACATAAAAATGCTGGAATTGCTTTCAGAGCTTTGTGAGCCACAAAAGGCTGCAGTCTGCTAGGTACTGTCCTTAAAAGCTCCCTCTGCAATCAAACTGAATGTTGCTGGAGATTTAGATCAACTCGAAAGCAGCTACCATGGTTTGGGCTGGGTGGTTAAAGCCAAGAAATGCAAAAATCCTGTCTCTCCAGTTGGTACAGACCCTGACAGTTCAGTTTTCTGCTGTATGAAGCATCTAGTGCTCTTTGACGTGGCCTCAAGCTGCTGTTGTGGAAAATCAGAGAACCCTCTGATGTGTCCTCTCTATTAGTCTCACCTGATTTTTTTACAAACCCTACTTGGTTTGTATGGGATGGCACTGCATAACTGTTTGTGAGCAGCTGAATCACTCCCTGAAAGGCTTTTATTGTGCTGTGAGGACTTTTAGGAACAATTATAGTACATTTAGTGTCTCTTTACACATTTCAGTATTGACAGGTTGATCCAGCAACAAATCTTTAGTTCTGCTTCCTGCAGATAGATTTATACAAAATCTATTAAATGCAGAGAATCCTAGAATTCACATATAATAGCTGGAAAATGCTATGTTTACTCTGAGGGGAAATAACCTAATTCCCTCTGGAGAAAATGAGTAGAATCACACAGCTTAGCAGGCAGTCTAAAACCACAAGCAGTGTTAGGAGCACCAGCTTTCCCTGATTTAGGAGACACCTCCCTGTTAGAGTTGGGAACTTACATTAAGAACGTGTGGAGAGTGTTTCAGCACATCCTAAGGAGGCACTGAATAAATGAATGAAACCACATGACTATGGGAAATTAAATAGAGTGCTTTTTTCCTCCTTCAGGGATGACCCCAGGTCTCCTTTCCCCACATTTTTAACTCCTTTACATGGACCACTTGCATTTATGGTGCCCCATCCAACCCCTGATCTTGCTTTCACTGCCTCTGCTCTGCAGCCAATTCCATCACGGCAGCACAACCCTGTGCTTCCTCCTGGGAATCCATCTGCCTTACGGTATCCAGATGAAAGCTGCCATCAGCCATGCTGGGTCTCTCAGTATTGCTGGTTCACCTGCACCTTTTCCTGCAAAGTGGGACACTTGGGCTGTTTGAGCTTTCACTTCCCTGACCTTCATTTCAGGTGTAGTTTTTCATCATCCCACTGAGATGCTGCTGTCTGATTTGATACAGATGTGTCCCTTACCCAGGGGCTGAGGAGAGGGACTCCAGCCCATGTTAGGAGTGCCTGGGATGCTGGGGACTGTGTGATGGTGGGGGCTGTCAGGACACACAGTCCCTGAGCCCGTGGCAGCTCCTGCAGACGGTTTGGCCATCGATGTTTCCAGAGCAACTCCCCTTATGCAAGCAGCAGCCTGCTCTTTAACCCATGCCTAGAAAACTGCTCCTTGATGAAGTGAAGGGAAAGCTCATGAGGCTCTGAGGGGCCTAAGGCCAACTAAACTTAGATGCTGACAGCAAAGGAAGAAGGAACTTTCAATGAAATTGAGTGTGTTCCCTAGATATGTCTGTAATGACCTGAAGGCAATAGAGATGCTCAGAACCTGGCCTTTAATTAACTGTGTCTTTTTCTCTCCATCTGCTTTTCTCCTTGTCTCTGGATTTCAGCCAAGACTAAGACAAGGTGGATGGAATACTTGTTTAGGCAGCATTTCTAACCAGGCTTCACGGGCCCATGAGATTAAGCTAGTTCAAATGATGTTGACCCTTAAAAATCTGAAAAACTGCTGTTGTCAACCCTTAAATACTCTGTGAGCATGCAGGTTTCTCCAGGGGCATTGCAAAGAAGAAAGGACTTTGTCTGGAAGTAAAAGCCAGGCTTTCAAAACAGGAAAGGGGGAAGGGGTTAGAGCTAGTTATACACAGTAGTCAGTATCAGTTTTAACCTGTGTAAGGACTTATGAAAAAAAATATCAGAAGTGACTTCTTTAAAAACGGTACAAGGAAGAGAAAGGATGTTCTTGCCTGTACCCCTCACTTGTGGGTGAGCAACATTTGCTGTCTCTGCTTTACCTTTCTCCCACATTGGACAAGGAGTCCATGGTGTTGCCATCTGCTCTCTGGATGAAGGAAGTGTCCATTCAAACATTGCTTCAGTCAAAATTTAGAGGACGAAGCTTGAGCTGAGTCTGGATACATGAACCAGTCTCTGGTGGTTGGATGCTGGCACAGAGGTGCACAGTGAAGTCTTTACAGCTCCTGACCTTAGTGGAAGTTTGCCCTGAGCTGTCAGCTGAGATCAAGCACAATCATGTCAGTGCAAGGCCAAAGTGAATGACATCACTGCAGAGGACTCTAATCTCCATGCAGTAATTGTATCATTTTGTTTTTCAGAGTGAGATCTTTATCTCTGGAGACAGAGCATCTAATTAACTAATTATTTGGACTGGTGAAAATGCCAAAATAAAAATGACCAGCTACAAGAAGGGTGAAACCTTTTGGCAGCTGTATAAGCTCAGATGTACAGCCTCATTTCAGAAAGCCTGTAGGGTCCCTTTAGTGCAAGTAGGAAAGATAAGGGCATTCAGATTTTTGGGACAGATTGTAGATTCATGACATGGTGCAGGTTAAAAAGGACTGTAAAGATCATCTAGTTTCACCCCCCTGCCATGGGTAGTGATACCTTTCCCTAGACCAGGTTCCTCAAAGCCCCATCCAAACAGGCCTTGAACACTTCCAGGGATGGGGAAGTGTTCCTTGAACACTTCTGGACAACCTGTTCCAGTACTTCACCACCCACACAGTAAAGAATTTATTCCTAACATCTAATCTAAATTTATGATCTTCCAGTTTAAATCCATTACCCCTTGTCCTTGCCATACCTGCCCTTGTAAAACGTCCCTCTCCAGATTTTTTGTAGGCTCTCTTCAGGTGCTGAATGCTGCTATAAGGTCTCCCTGGAGTTTTCTCCAGCTCTCTCAGCCTCATAGAAGGACCTCTAAGGTCTCATAGAAAAGGTGCTCCAGCCCTCTGATCTTCATGCCCCTCTTGGAGTGAGTCCACATCCTCCTTATGCTGTGCCCAGAGATGGTCATGGTACTGCAGATGGGCTCTCATGAGAGTGGAGTAGAGGGGAGAATCCCCTCCTTTGACCTGATGGTCATGTTTCTGTTGATGCACCCAGGACACACTTGGCTTTCTGGGCTGTGAGCACACATTGCCGGCTCATGTCAAACTTCTTGTCCACCAGCACCCCTAAGTCTTTCACCTTAGGGCTACTCTTAGTCTGTTCTCTTCACAGATTTTGTTTGTACTCAGGATGGCCCCAACATGGGTGCAGAACCTTGTTGAACTTCACGAGGTTTGCACAGGAACACTGCTCAAGCCTCTCAAGGTCCCTCTGGATGCCATCCCTTCCCTCTGGATGTCAGCCCTTCCCTCTGGATGGCATCTGCTCCCTCTGGGTGGCATCCATCCCCTCCATCATGCTGAGTGAATGACACATCTTGGTGTCATCAGCAAACTTGCTGAGGATGTGCTCAATCCCACTGTCTGTGTTGCTGACACAGATATGAAACAGCACCAGTTCTAATACCATCCCCTGAGGAATGCCACTCATCTCTGGGCTGTTACAATGTGTGCATATTAGACAGGAATCTGAAGAACAGGAATAGTCTGCAGCTTCTTAAACTTTGTGTAGGTTTTCAAGTAAACAAAGTTTTCAGATGTCTTGCTAATGGTTAAAATGGCCTTTCAGAGCAAGAACTTGTTATAGAAATTGCATGGCTCTAGGACATAAAAGAATAAGAAATGGATTTTCTTTGGGATTTTCTTGGTCCTAAATCCTGATGGTGGAATGCACAGGTGATCCACTGTGGATTCAAAGAATGAGTTTGAACCTTTTGCTGAATACTGTCTCCATGTTGCTATTCCAGCAGGAAAACTGAGCGTGGTCCTGATGCTCACCACGACATTTCTTGAACTTGGATGCTGATGTGTTTGCCTACTCAGTGCCTAAAGAACTTTTGTCTTTGGCAGAGATCTGATTATCCCCAGGAATGGAGGGGAAGCTGTGATTGCAAAATGAATTGAAGCCTTCCTGGAGGCCACGATGTGTCTTCAAATATGAGATGCCCAATGGTCAGCTTGGCTCAGTCTGATGTAGGCTGCTGCAACAGGAGCTGAGCACCTCAGAGAGCTCTGAGTTTAAGTTTCCCTTTGGTTAAGCATTTCATCTTGTGAGGGCTCTCTGTCTTTACAAGCACCCACTGCAAAGCTGCCGGCCCTAAGTGCTCAGCTGGCAGGACCGCCCTTCACCTACTGCCCTTCTGCCTGAAAGACTTGTTCATCTTTGAGATATTTGGACATATTAGAGGAATCTTGGGTGGATTTCTCCCAAGTGATGCCCAAAGGAATTGTTAGCACACAGGCAGGGCTGGGTTTGTTTTAGAATAGAAGACATTTCCCTCCATCCTGCATACAACATAGTGACTACCAAACCTGAACAGCAGAGAACTACAAGGCCCCAGAATGGCAGGGGACACATTGTCTCCTGCATGAAGACATTTACAGTAGTGACTGCTACTGTGAGAGCAAGTCTGGTCTACACAGTGACTTTTTTTAAATGTAAACAGAATGCTGAAACAGGGAAGCCCTTCCAGTTTTGGTAACACAGCTGTCATGCTGTGAATTGCCGTCTTGTGTGAGAGCATTGTTCATGATTTACAAAGCAAAACCAAAATTCAATTCTTGTCATCTCCCACATAGACTTTTGTGTTACTGGAGGAATGTGACTCCCAGAACTGGCTGTAGGATTTGGAGATTTTCAAATCTAAATTGAACTCTGAGCCCACAGCCTGGAGCCATGGAGGATGGCAGAGGCAGAGTCTAGTCCAGGTCCCCATCACGTTGTTTTCACATCACAGACGCTGCCTTCACTCTTAGCACAGTGAACCAAATCATTAAGCATCCAAGACTGGATTAAGCAGAATTCACCCATCTAAATCAGAAATGCAGTGATTGGATTTTCTGCCTTAAATTGCAGGCACTTGATTTTGTCACCAAATACATATAGAATTCAACATCCTGCCTTTTTTTTTTTTTTCCAGTAAGCACAGTTATTTCTGGTGTAGGAATAAAAGTTACAAGGCCTCACCTCTGAGTCAAAATGAGAAAATTATTTATGGTGAGGATAGTTCGTAAGCAGCAATCAAATACAAATTTTGAAATAATTTGAGCATCTAAGATGTTACATTAAGTTTGAAGAGCAGGATTAGTGATTAAAAAGCAGGTAAGACTGGAAAGGTTCATACTAATACTTTCATTTTAGGATTCTGCTGTCACTCTTTCACCTAACATTTCCTCATACTGAGTTGTAAAATCTCTTTCTGTTTGAGACACTGGTAAGACCAGATGGTCAGTCACAGCTTCCAGTGCTTTCCCATTTCAGAGTTTTTCATCACAATAAATTCTGAACTGTTTTGCCAAGTCTGATTGTTATTTAGGCAAGTGATGAATATCTCCCCTGCTCTGGGACCTTGCATATTTGTTTTGAATTTTTCATACAGTAATAAATTGATATAATGGAAAAATCCTCTCTCTTGAAAATGCATTTTGAAGTATTTAAAAGTAAGAGCCTCAGGCCAGATTTTGCAGTGCACAAATCAGTGTGAGTTCTGTTGTCTATAGATTAAAAGCATTGTCTAATTTTTAAAAAGAACCATCACATATTAAACTGGTTCTGCAATAGAACAGTCCTTTCTACTCTGAGATGCACACTCCAACATCTTGATTTTTTTTTTTAAGCAGAAGGAGTTGGCTAAGCTGAAGACATTAATTCCTTCTGTGGATGGCAGTCCATTTGTACATGCCTACCATTCCACTGATTAAGAAGATAACAAATCTTCAGTGAAGTTACTGATGAGTCAGAGGCTGCTGATTTACAAGTAATTGTAGGTTCACCTGCTCCTGGCAGAAGGAGTTGTGCCTCATCTTGACAAGTCAGAAGTAAATGCTTAATTGGCACAAGCTGTTCCAGCAGGAAGGGCTAAGCAGCTGACCCTGCTAAAGCAGACCTGGAGAAATATGTTCTTGTAAGGGTTTTGTGCATTGTGTTGTTATGAACAGGATATAAAGGTGTTGCCCTGCTTGTGTAATTGCAGCTTAAGGGTGATATTTAAGTCAGTGTAGCAGGTCAAGGAAGCAGTAGTCTGGAAATTCGGGATGTTATCCCAAAGTGAGGACACAGTGTCCATTCATATAGTATGAATATCAGCTAATAACTGATGCTGCTGCCAAAATTTGTTATTAATAATTATGCAAGTTAATTTAACCCTTCCACTAGTAAATCATACTGCATTATAACTACATAAATATAGCAGCAAATTGTGGATCCCTAACGACTGTTTAATTATTTTATTATTTTGAAGTGTCTTTTAAATGGAGCTGGCATTTCATCAGTTCATTGGTTAGAAATAATTTTAGACAAAGATCTGTTCCTTGACAAATGCTGCTATTAAACTGGACATTTACCAATGGAGCAGATTCTCTTGAATCATCCCTGGACATTTTCCTTTCCTTGAGAAAGTGATGCACAGTTTTATTTATAAAAAATAAAGGGTTTGGTTTAACTCTTGTTTCAGTTTGGCCAGGTGCAGGTTTCAGTAGGAAGTCATGGTCTGTGTAAAGCCTGGGGGCAGTGCAGTAGCAACCTGTAACCAATTTACTTGCCTTTGTGGCTGAAAAGAAACCTGTGCCTTGTCTTTTAGCTTTCCAGGAGTTCCAAATACACTGAGTGGTGATTGAGGACTTCATATGAGGGCATTTGGCAGGGTGAAATGCCTCGATCTGTTAATGTGATGTAACTGCCTTTTCAAGTGTTCTGTATTTTATGGAAACTGCATGAAAAATTATTAGTTGATAAATGTAATTTTACTTATATTAGAATTAAATTTACACCTGGTTTGGAAGGCCTTTCACACTTCAGTTCCATTTTATTCTGGGTGGGTCATCAATTTAATTTCCCTGAAGTTGAATCTGAATACAATTTGGAAAAGGAACTTGAGAGCAGTAGGAATGGGAATTATTCATTGATCTTTCAAAGGACATTTTAAAGTGATGACTGTAGCTCTTAATTCCAGCAATGAGTTATTGAAGGGATACCAGGAATAAACCACATAATATCAAATAGGAGGATTATGTTTATATAGATGCCATACATCAACAGAAGTATCAGCTACACAGTCAGCTGGCTGTTCCCTAAAACTTAGACATATGACTTGCAAAATGGCTTTCTTTGTAAAGTGAAAACTCTTTAAAGCCATCTGCACTTACCAATCTAAAGTATATGTCTGTTATAGTCACTCTCTTCATATAGTGGGGTGCCCAACAGGCAAACCATTTATTTTTCAGAGATGAACATAAACCAGTACCTTAGAAACTGTCCTATTAACATATTAGGAAAATATGCAGAGTATTTCCAAGTCTTCCACAATCTGTTTCAGGAAATTCAGTCTGCAGTTGTTTTTGTCTCAGACTTCCCTGAAGGTGCTAATTTTGAGAAAGTTTCAGCATTAAGACGTGAGGTTTGTCTAATCTTTGCTATTACCCAGAGGTTCTCAAGCTCTTAAAAAAGCTGTTAAGGATCTACAAGTTAATGACTTAATACCAGTAGCACTGAATTTTATTCCCTTTGCATAGGTTGTGACTGATGGCACCACTCATGGGAATACTGTTGAACTCTAAGAAATTGGGCAAATCTGGACTTTAATTCAATCTGTATATAAAACATTATACCAAGAAAATCTGTCATCTTTCTGTGAGATTGAATCTGCCAGCCCTGAGGTGTCTAATTAATCATTTGCTGGTGAAAGACTGGTCATCACTGTAAGAGTGTAGATTCCTGAAATCACATCTCAGCTGCCTGAATTTCAGCCTCCATCTCCCCTCCTTGGATGGCAAGGTCTGTTCAGTGTAAGAGCTGAAAGACTGATAAGCTTTCTGAAGGCCTGAGGGTGACATACTGTGACTCCCACAAAGGAGGCATCTTGCCCACCCTTCAGGGAATTGTGGAAAGAGTGTCCAGGACACTGCTTCTCCCTCTGCCACCAACCTGCTGGGAGATCTCAACAGAGTCAGCTACAATATCAGACACCCAGAGCTACCATATCTGAAACAGAGATATTGTTTTCGTCCTTGTAAACTTTGTATTTGAGACTAGTAGTGTCAAGCACTGAAGATTATTATTGTTATTGTTATTATTATTTTATTATTAGGCTCCAAAGTAATGGTGATTGCTATAGAATTGATCAGCTGTGCCCTGTCCCCAGGAATGGGAGGCTGTACCATCACACAGTGAGGGCTGTGCCAGGGCTGAGGAGCAGCACCCGCAGCCACACCATCACCATGCAGTAATGAGGGGCTGGACATGAACCCACACTAAAATCCAGCACTTTGGCTTGTCTTATTACTCCTCTGCCAATGATGATACAGTTCCAGCAAAACCCTGAAAAGGAGAGTATATCAGCAGATAAGGGAATTAACAACCAGGGAAGGCTCACTGTATGAGCTTACAGTGTCCATACAACTACCCCTACCCCTACCACAGAACCTTAACAGGCTCACCAGAACCTGCCTTCATGGCACCTGTTGGGGCATGGATTTCACCCAAGGGTATCTGAGGCACAGTGGAAATAAGGGCTAGTTTTTTAAAGGCTTTTATCACCTAAAAATGCAGATTGATGCTGAATAAGCTCTCCAAGCCACTAAGCTCTCAGCAAGTGTCTCAAGCCATGGTCCAATACACCTTAGTTTGGACTGGTCAGCTCTTTACTGATGTTTACTGTTTACTAATCTGTTTACTGTTTACTAATCCCTTCCTCACTGTGATCTGAGGTGAGTGGTGGCCATAAGGTCACAAGGGAGAATAAGGCAAGTTTTCTACTTAGTGTCTCTGCTCTTTGGCAGTTGCTTCCCCATGAGCTGCCCTCTGCAGTTGCACTGCACCACAAAGAAGCCTGTTTCTCCCAGAAATTCCTGGTACTGATGATGAGCCCATCTTCTGCCCTAAAACAGCCTCTGAAACAGCCTGAAAGCAAGACAGGTTGATTGGGGGAGAAGCTGTCTAGAACTCATTTCTTTTTATACCTATTTTACTGCAGTGGACCTGGGAGGTGGTATTGGCTGTGGGATTGAGGTGGGAAAATGCATGTCCTGTACCTAGTGAGTTCCAGTTTGGAAGCAACCCTTTATTTCTTTCACTGGTTCCTACTTTTGTTTGATGTTAAATGGCTCAGGGCACAGTGCCATAAGCCTGCAAGCAGAGATAGTCCTTTCCCCTGGCAGCTTGAAGTAGTCTCTACATATCTAATTCCCAGAAGCAAACTTCTTCCTGCCCATGTTGAAGTTATTCACAGAGTCACAGAATCATTTAGATTGGAAAAGACCTCTGAGATCATCAACTCCAACCTATTGACACCACATTGTCAACCAGACCATGGCACTAAGGGCCACATCCAGTCTTTCCTTAAACACCTACAGGGATGGTGACTCTACCACCTGCCTGGGCAGGCCATTCTGATGCCCAATCACATTTTTTTTTAAAGAATTTCTTCCTAATGTGCAACCTAAACCTCCCCTTGTTCAGCTTAAGACTGTCCTCTTGTCCTATGGCTGGTTGCCTGAGAGAAGAGACTGACCCTCAGCTGGCTGCAGTTCCTCTCAGGCAGTTGTAGAGAATAGTGAGGTCTCCCCTGAGCCTCCTTTTCTCCAGGCTAAACACCCCCAGATATCTGTGTGCATGTCTGTGTACACGTGTGTGTCCTTGTTAATGGAAATAAGCCCAAGTGTGCTGAAATGGCAGATTTAGCATGAAGGTCCAGTGTTTTCAGGCCTCTTTTTTTCTGGATGCTTTTTCACTTTCATCACTGTAACATGATGAGGTCACAGTTTGGCAGGACAAGCAGATTGTGTTCAGCACTGATCTTTCCTCACTGAAGATTTGCAAGTGCCCATAAAATGCCTGCGCACATCAGTTGCCACTGAAGAGCTGGAGTGTGTGTTTGTGCAATGAGATGGATGGTACTGGCACATCTCTGTGTCTCTCAGTGGTGCCTCTGTCCAACAGAACTGAGAATTACTGTCTCCAGGTCAGTGCTGTGCTCTGCTGTTCTGTCACAGACCATGGCCTTGCTGCTGTGTTTCCTTGAATTGGTGGTTGACAGGAAGGCCAGGTAATTATAGCTAGTTCTTGTGGAAATATAGATGAAGTACTTTTAAATGGGTACTTATGAGTCTGTTCTATGAAAGAACTGGGAAAGAAATAGCAGCAGTGCTGACATGCAGCCTTATGTTGCACATTTTATCCCTACACCTTGCAACCATTTAGAAAGCTGGAGCTACTCTTCCATCCTGGAGAAGGAGAAACAAGGCTGGAGTGGAAATTGTCCCAAAATCACCCAGTGAGCAAGGAGGAGAACTGAGCCTGGAACCACCTCCTGAGGGGAATTTCTGTCTTCTGCAGTGACACGGTGCCTAAGTACAGAGAGGTTAAAGCCTGTATCATGAAATGCAGAAAATTGAACTTAAGGTTGTATATCTTCATGGCCAATTTAAAGCATCCTAGTTCTCAGAGTGCTAAGAACCTCTGGAAGCCAGGTTACCTTCTAAAATAAGTGCCAGAGTACTAATTTAACACCAAATGCTTTGGCACTTGTGACCTGTTTGTTAGATACCCACTAATCTGATCGACATCTCCTCCATTTCAGCAAACAGGCCACCAGGTCTGGCAGGGCTCACCTCAGTGATGGCTCCATGGAGAAGCAGCACTTGGGGTTCCTGGGGGTGCCATGGGGACTCTCTTGGTGCTGCCCAGCCTGGCAGTGACCCAGATCCTCTGTGGAGAGCAGAGGATGTGACCAAGCCCATGAGGCTCTCCCAAATGCCTTGTTGCTGCAAGGAGGAGGCTGCCTTGCAAGGCACAGGCTTCAGTTCTCATTTGCTTGGGACAGAGAGGGACAGGGTGTGATTCAGTCAGGGTAGAAACAATTCAGTCCTTCATGCTGAGAGAGAATCAGATGGGGAGTGAAAAGCAGTGTCTCATGGGGAGACTGCTGGTTAGAAAAACACCAGACAAAGTCAGATCAGAGGGCACTGGCTGATGTGAGCATGCATTGTAAAGATAAGTGCCAGAGCTCAGTATTAACACAGAAGCTAGCTATGATGTAATCTCCTTAAAAGCCTTTTTACCACAAGGTCTATAAATGCTACTGCTTCTCCAGATCATGCTTTAGAGAACAGATTCTCCCTCTGTGCTCTCTAACCCTGCTCCCCTCCAAAAGACCTCAGCTGAAAGCATGTTTTGTCCCTATTTGAGGGGTACCTCAGTTCTGGTGGGTCCCATCAGCTTCACCAACAACCTAATAGGATTAAGGCAGGCAGGTCTGGCCCTCAGCCTGTTAATCATTTGGAGCACAGACTTTGCCTTCCTACTTTGTTTGACAATCCCTTGACTGCTCTGCTCTATGCATTGCCATATTTCCATATTTATGTAGAACTCTGAACTGTTCTCTATTTTTCCTCTGCAATTGTACAAAACCAAGACAGGTTATCCCACAAGCTTAGTGTCAGCCATTCCAGGGCATCCTGTGGGATCCTGCCCTGTTTCTGACCTTAGGGCTTGGCTGCACTGGGCTGCTGGGCATGGTGTCACTGTGCTGGCTTGGGGCAGAGATCTGGCGCCTGCCTGGCAAGTCAGAAAGAGAGTTTGCTGTTTCCACTCTGTAATGTCATTTTAGCCAAATCAGTTGTTTGTGTTTACTCCCAAAGAAGAGGAAATACAATCCAGAGAGGAGGACTGGCCAGGAGTCAAAAGACATTTTGTTTTTCTGGCTTTCTCACTGAGGTGCAGTGAGTTTGCACAAGCCACTTTCCCACAATGTGCTTTACTTATGTCTGGCCAACCAATATTTTTACTTATTATTATTTTATTTTGGTCCTAACAATATATTCATTTTCTGCAAGAATCCCAAATCTGCCAAGGAGAAAGAGCTGCATGACACCTACCAAGAAAGCACAGTAACATGGAGCTTTAGTGAAATCTATTGCTAAACCCAAATCTAAATATTTTCAGGTTCAATAACTCCTAAAGCTTAGATCTGGAGCATCACACTTAACCTCCCCCAACCAGCTGCTCTCTTCCTTACTGACTATCCATGCTCAGGTTTTTTCACCTGCAGTTCCAGTTCTGTTTCTTGCAATAAGCCACACACTCCTCTTGTGCCTGCGATCTTCAGAAAATTGCTGCAGATCTACCCCTTTCCTTCACCTCGTGAACACTCCAGTCTCCAAAACTAAGCACAAAACTGGGTGTGTTTCTTGTTTCAGCAGATTAATGTTTTTAGAAAGGAGGAGAAAACTAAGAAGACGAGGCAACTGAGAGTGTAGAATAACAGTATCTACAGTGTAAGAGCTGCGGGGGAGGGAATTTCTCTAGCATCATTCCCACACATGTTTTTATTATAGCAGAAGTTCCCGCTGCGTAGTGATTGCAGTATCCCCCTTAGAAGTGTAGTAGGAACATATGCACGGAGCAGCTGCATGATATAAACTTGTCTGAAACAAAGTGTGATAAACAGAAGTATCATCTGCTACAGGAATAGCTGATGTCTACCAGTGTTATTTAACCTAGCTACTCCAGGGAGGCCATAAATCAGTTTGGGCTTTGTGCCGAGCACACCGCTATTGCCTGGCTGCTCACCCAGCTGCTCTTGGCACTCTGGAAATGGCCCTGGGCTTACAGGCAAAAGGAAGGGCAGAAATCTATAAGGGAGTGGAAAGAAACCAAACCTGACAGAGCTAGACAGGCCACTTCTCCATCAGTGTGGAAAATGCCAGTCCTTCCTTTGGCGAGCCTGTCTGTCCCTGCTCACCAGCCCGAGGGCTGCCTCACATGAAGGTGAGCTCAGGGTTCCCTCTGGCCAAGCACAGCCCCAGGGCCTGTGCATTGGGGTGCCCTGAGGATGCAGGTCGTGTGTGCAGTCATGGCTTTCTGCCCCTGGAACACACACCAAGGTCACCCATTTCTTGGTCAGCCTCCTCTCCCCCATCCTCCCAGGAAATTTTCCACTTAAATCCAAGAGCGTGGAGGGGAACACATACTTTGCCTGTTCTCACAATGTGTTTTAGAATAACAGCTGAAGATCTATATTTGTATCAAGTCTAGCAGCACCACAAACTCCACTAGCAGGCTCTTTAAAGGATTTGTTTTTCCCTTGCTGGCTGCCTCTGACTGTGAGCAGCCCTGGGTACACGCAGCACGTTCCTCGTGCATGCATTATCCAAACACATCTGTAGCAGTCCCTACGTGATGAAATGCAGCAAACAGAGGGGATGCTTCAGCTGACACTGACTCACTGATCTCTCCCCAAGGCCCTGGGTTAGGTAACCAGCCTTGTTCCCAAAGAGCCCTCAGCCTCCAGGGCTCTGGAGACACTGATCCTGACCTTCAGCTACATTTCTCTTCTGAGCATCATCATGCAGATGCTGGGACAAGGTCCTCAGCTGGCACCAGTCTCACAGCTGGGTGGGCTTCTGCTGGTTTACATCACTTGAGCCCTTGGACCTTTTTTATTAGCTGCCTAAGGCTTCATCCTATCATACAATGAATTTAATCAGCATTAAACTAGTCAGCACTCACTTTAGGGTGAATCCACACTGCTGGGGGGAGTGAAGGGCCTTATGCAAAAGTAGACAAGAGGCCTCAGGCTCAGGACTGAAATCTGCTTTCTCAAAAAAGATATGAGCATGTGATGAGCATGTTTCTTGTACATTACACAGTGCAATGCCTAGAGTAAATATCTGAGCCTTGGTGTTTGTGTAACTTCCTCTGCAGGGTTTTTCCTCACAGAACCCAAATTATTTCATATTAATCAGGGGATTAATTGAGCTCCTCTAGTCCACAGGAGCTTGGATGAGATGCCTTGATGTGAAAAGACCCAAACTGAAACACATTCAAAATCCTTCTCAATATTTAACTGGGAGTTCATATTGGACTCTGGAGTGTCCTGGGAGTTTTTTTTCATACACCTTGACATTTGAAATCACATTAAAACTTTTCCATGTTTTCTGGGCTTGTCCCTGGATCCCAGTGTGATAATGGCTGCAGGAACTAGTGTCTTCTCTGTCTTGTAAATGGGAACATCAACATACAATTTGCCTGAATATCAAAATAATAAATAAGAATGAAGATGAGACTAGGGCCCAAACCCTGTTTTTGCCAGAAGATTAACAGGTCTCTAGAATATGTGACATACATAGAGATTGCTGAAAATACACTGCCTGCATCTTCCTTTTAATTTCCAACCAAGAGTGATAAAACACTTGAGGGCCTTGGAATATGAGCTTGCCTTAAAAATAAAATCCTATCCTGCTTCCTAGCATGCTAATTAAAAGTGCATGGCTGATTCAGGCAGCCTTACAATAGCAAAAGAAATGCTTCAGGCACAGAGATGGCAGGGTTTAGCCTGTTGTGAGTATACAATATTAAAAACAGGCAGATGTCTCATAAGGATGATTACTACAGCACTCTTGACCTTTCTGCAAGAATAGGAATAAGAGCAAAAGAAAAACAATAATCAGTTTTATCTTGAAAGTGCTCTTCCTTTCTTTAGGCACGAAGTTGCTGTTGTAGGGAGGTGATGGGGGTCTCTGTCACCCTTCCCCATCACATCAGTGGACACTCAGCTGCTTGGGTCTCAGTCTGTGGGTGAACTGACACTCCACTGGAGACACCTCCCCAGGGTTACATGTGGGAGCACGGGTCTCTGCCTCCCTTAGCTATTTTCCGGCTCAGCCCCGTGTTTGGTTTTGTTTTGTTTTTTTTTTTTTTTTTTTTTGCTTTGTTTTGCTTTATTCAGTTCTGTTTTTCTTTGCTTTGCAGAGCTGGCTGCTGTGGGGTTGGCAGTGGGAAGGGGTGCTCTGGTGCAGGCCTCTGCCTCAGCAGCACTGCCAAGAGCTGCTCAGGGCCACCAGCCCAGCGTGGGCCCCCTCAGAGAACCCTTTCTGTCTCCTGACGGCCTTGGTTGTGTTGCTCGTTAATGTCCCAGCATGCCCATGCAAAGAGCAATTAGCCTAAACCCATATGGTAATGGAAAGTAATAACACTAATCAAAATAAATTATGGGAGCGCTAGATTTTGAAATGATGAGCTTTATAAACTACAGCCATGACCACTGAAGATAACCTGATGGTGAATCCAAGGATCCACAGTCCTGTTTCTAGATTCTGTCTCAAGCAGTACATGTATCACTTTTACAACATACACAAAACTATTTAATGCTTACCCCAGAAGATTAAAACAGCTTCATCACAGTTTTTTGTTGGAAGCTCAGAGCAATTTTGAGAATGACCACTGAGATCTGATCCAAAAAAAATAAGACAACTTCTTGGGAATTTTATGGAAACATTCTTTCCAGTGATAGAACCTTTATTTTTGTGCCTAGACATTGAGGGAAACCCTCAATAGCTGAGCTAATCTTTTCTGGTATGCACATTTCTGACTATAGCCAGCTGTGTGCAGATACCTTCTAACATTAGAGTGAGAGCTGTGTCTTTATGCTGAGTCTTCAAAACAAATTTAATCAAAAAAAGCAGGTGTAAGATTTTTGTGATGCTAAATAGTTTGATCTGAAAGCACTCTTTTGTTAATTTGTTTTGAATAAGTTGGATCCATCTACCCACCACAGGGCTGAAATGGGTTTATTTGCTCATTGTATTTATTTAGGCCTGGTGCCTTTGGGAGTAGGAGAGGGTGATAGTCCTCTCAAAGTAAACCTAACCAAAATTTGTACTTCATAAATTTTAAGGCCAAGAGATAAAAGGCATTGTACTCATGTGGACTTTCCAGAGCCAGAGCATTTTCTTTAGTTATTCAAGTCTTATACTGAGTCCAATCTCCTTAGCTGAATTTAGACTTCTTAAAGTAAAAATGAAAAGAGTACCTTAAACTAAGTTTTTTTTTTTTAAATACTCAACCAGAAATGATAGACTGTGGTAATGACTAATTATCCTTAATGATTATAATTACCCTATTTCTAATCTAAATATGTTTGTCTCCATTTGTAGTTGAATGCGTTCCCGAGTCATTTGCAAACTGTATCAGTTTCATCACCCTATTTTCGGGGCTGAAGGGGGAGGTCACTGTTAAAAACCACATTCTTCCTGCAGTGACTTTCCATTTATAGTTAGATTTTGAGACATACTGGTTCTCTGGCACTCAATTTATGTGTGCCACACTTACTGTGTGTGTAGCTTTATGGTTTCATAACCCCAGCATCGCAGAGCCTCCTCTGTGGCCAGCCCTCAGCTCTCAGCAGCCCAGTGGGATGACAAAGGGACTTGTGGCAGCCAGGGGTGTCCTCCACTCCCCAGGTACCCCTCTGTGAGGGACAGCAGTCTGTGGCTTCTTTCTTTGCTCAAGGGAAAGGGCACAGTTTGGCTCTGAAATATACAGCTTTTGGGGTTTTATAATGGGTTTGAAAGGGGTGGTACAAACAAGGAGGCAACCAGGAGAATTGCTCTCCTGCACTTCATCAAAGGTGAGGACAATGAAAAAAGTGGGCACTGACATTGTTATAGGTTATGTGGGACATACTCTGCTCGGTGTGTTTTGTAGTGATGTCAGTATCTCCCTGAGGAGCATTTGGGACATACATGTGTGCTTATCTTCTGCTCAGTGTGTTTTGTAGTGATGTAGGGGGATACAATATCAGTAAATAAAGGTCGTATAGAAAGTAATCTTACCCCTTAAAGAGTTGCAGCTGAGCTAATTATTAAAGCTTAGGAGCAGGCCTGTTTTTAACAGGCCCCAGCTGTAGCCAGTAAGAAGAGTGTTATACAAGAGTGGGTTGGTTGGCTGTTGTGAGGATGAGGAAGAGTCAGTGCCTGGAGGAGCTGTCCATGAGAAACATCAAGGAGGTGTGAAATTCTAGTAATATGGAATCCTTGCAATGTAATGGCAATAGAACTCTTGCACTATAATGACAATAAATGGCTTATATTGTATCCCCCTACATAGTGATGTCAGTATCTCCCTGAGGAGTGTTGGGATCTACGTGTGTGCTCACCTTCTGCTCAGTGTATTGTGTAGTGATGCCAGTATCTTCCTGAGGAGTGTTTGGGATTTACATGTGTGCTCATCTTGTGCTCAGTGTGTTGTGTAGTGATGCCAGTATCTTCCTGAGGAGTGTTTGGGACCCCTGTGTGTGCTCTTTCCGGGAGTGCCTGTGAAATGCACTGCTACTCCATGCAAGGTGCCAGAGGGTGCTGCAGGTGCCCTCACACAGGGTAATTTCTCATCACTGAGAGCTCAGTGACACCTGTGGGCTCAGCCCTTCTCCCCAGGTGCAGGTGATAAGCTGGGATCTGGTGGTCAAGCACAAGATGGAGAGCCTCCCTAGCCCCAGGGAGCTGGGACATCAGTGCCTTCCTAGAGCTCAGTGTGGGACTCACTAGGAGTGTCTCTCTGAAGATGTGGTTCTTCCCAGGCCCCTTGCTGGTTCTTTGGGAAGTTCCCCTCTCGGCTGACATTTCTTGCTGCACACAGAGTCATCCATGCAGGCCAGGCTCAGCTTTCCCATCATAAGGGGATTAAGTGCAGCTCTTCCTCAGAGGAGAATTGTGAGGAGAAATGCATTAAGGACATAGAAATGCCCGGGTATGAGGGGTATGTGAACACATATTGAGAAAGGCAGAAAAGCACATGTAACTGGGAGCTTATTGGAAAAGGACATTTCAAAGGAAAACAAGATTAGCACTGCATTAATAAGAAGTAGAATTATAAAGTAATTTTTAAATTTGTATGAAACCACAAGTCACTAGGAAACAGCTTGGTAGCTTCCAGCATGTTTTCTTGTGCTTCTTTTTGAGTGTTCAGTTTGGACCAGTGGGGAAAGGAACTGAGCCAGGTGGATTAGGCATCACTTCCACATTAGCAATTCTTATTTTTCTGTCATTAATGACTGTATCTAGGAGTAATGTTTACTATTCAATTCCGTGTATATCTGTTTATTCTCCATGGAAAAATACTGTGACAAACCATCAAGAACTACATGGTGTACAGACATGTGACAAGCCCAGCTTTGTATCCTGCCTCTGTCATTTGTCAGTGTCATTTTATTGTGATGAGAGCAGCCCAGGCTCACCACTGTTGTGCTTTCTGACTAGTTTGGTTGATCCTGCCTTGGAAGAAGAACCAGGGCTGGAGAAGGATAGCCCCACTTCTCCCATCTTCAGTGCTCTCATCAAATTTTACATGGCACCTGCTGATCAGTGTTTTTCCTTTCACTTCACTGCTCCCTTTTGTGTTTTTCAGGGCAGCACCTGAAGGGTAAAGTTGACCTTGACACTGCCTGCTCCTTCATGCAAACATTTTGTCATCTTTGAAATGCATTCTGTTCTCGAATATAACAAGACTGAAAACTTCCAGAGAATATTAAAATCATTAGCTTTATCAAAACACAGTAAATAGTTCCATCACCCACTGAAAGCAGACTTTCTTAACTCACATAGTAATAAAGTAGAAATTCAGTTGCTGGGGCACTCTAGAAGTGAACATTTCCAAGGAGGAAGCTGGGAACCACTAGTTGTCAAGCTATTGGGCTTAATACTTTAATTGCTTCTTATAGTTCTTTACCTAGTCTTTTCCTAAGGTGCTGCTTTAGATTCCTTGGGGTGAATGTTGCCAACTCCTCTATACATCTTGCAATCGGAAAAAAGAAGTTTCCTCAGGAATTGTGTCATTCATTATTTAATCTATTGAGTGACAATCTAAGTGTATGTGTATCTTTCCTAATCAAACACAGGAGACAGAGGAGATGTCAGATCACAATAAATGATACTGGACTGACGGCATTTTATCTTGTGCAGCTCTTTGTGATGTGTACTGGACATCCAGAATATTGAGTTAAACAACGAGACTCATAAAAGAGCCTTTTGCTGTATTGCATTCTCTCACCTACTTAGTTGAGAATATAGATAAAGACAGTCTCACCAACTGATTCATTATTAAATGTCACTTAAGGTGACCAAAATTCTCATGGAATGTACATGGTTGCAGAGGCTGTACTTAGGCTCTCTCCTCCCTCTGCAATACACTGATACTGCTCTAGGCATTGGCTGTTACTCACCATCCTTCAGGAAATGTGTCCCCTCAAAGCATGGGAAAAGGAACATAGCCCTGAAGGGAAATATTTTAACTAAATGTCACCAGATACAAAATATTTCTTGTTTCGAGTGGTACTTAAATAGACAATTCTAGCCCTAAATGTAATAAGAAAAATATAATAATGATGATGATGATGATAATAATAATAGCAGCTTATATTTCCAAAGTTAACTTTTCTTGATGTTAACATATCTTGACAATTGGCTTAGAATTCAAAGGTAGTGTAAAGGAAAATAAGATTGTCAACTATAATACTCTGAAAGCAATTAGTAAATGTAATAGAACTCATATTCTTTTAAAACAAAACCCCCTTCCTCACTCCAAGGTTGCAGTAATATTAGCTACAATACAGACTGGTAGGCACTGCTTTGGCTCCCAACTAACCTCCCCTAATAGGGTTTGAAAACATGCTCTTATCAGCATAATATCCCTCTCTAAAATTAAATCTGATGCAGCTGAAGATGGTGAATGTAGAGGAAGATGATGTTTCCCTCGGGTAACAGAGCTGAGCCTTTCTCCTTCGTGCTGGGTACCAGGTTGTAGATAACACTGACACAGAGAACTTGGTCATCTGGGGACTGTGACAAGAAATATTTGGTACCAATAAGAGAAATTGATTGCTGGGGAAAAGAGAGAAATGGGTCCTAAATGTGAAATAACATCTTTTCATGTATCTGAGATCCTGGTGTAGTGCCACTGTGTGAGTGACTGAAGCATAATTGTTAATACCCTGTTGATTTGGGAGAATAAATGTATTTTTCCACTCTCTTTTTACAGCTCCCAAGTCTACCTTTTGTCCCACTGAAGAGACCTGGTGGCCAGGCCTGATTATTATCATTGCAGTATGCTGTGCCACACTAGTGTTCCTCTTTGTAGTTGTCATCATTTGCTACAAAGCCATAAAAAGGTAAGGCTCCAGAAGCTTTTACTGTGCTTAGGGCAGGGCAGGCTCACAGAGCCTGACCCAAGGCTTGTCTCACGATATCTTGTTTAGTTTAAAGGCCCAATACTTGTCTCATGGTATCTTGTTTAAAGGCATCCAAAAGGAAAAATGCATCCTGTAGCCAGTGTGTGTTTTCATTGGAAAGTCACTTCATGTACCATATCCTGCACGTGTCAAGGGTGTAGTTCAATGCACTCATGGGCATAAGGAAAGGAAACGCTAGAAACAGGACAGAGCTACATTGTTCAGATTAATAACAACTTGCCCAAAGACAAATTGCTGCAGGTTGCTGGTGAATGTGGAGAGCTTTGGCTTGGCCAAGAGTAGAGGTAGGAAACACTGTACTACTTGTATTTGAACACTACTTCTGGTAATGATCAAAATTTACAAGTGGCATGGGAGATTCTTTGCCCAGGTCCATTACTAATTTTAGCATTTCAAATTATTGTAAACTCTCATAACTCAAAATCTACGGTAATAGGTGTAGTTTTTCATTTGGAGACTGTACTTCTAATTTATTCTTGCTTCAAAATTATAACCTACAGATGAAATTCAAAACCTTTCTCTCTTAGTGTAAAAGCCTCTGTGAAGCCTATGTACAACAGTGTGTAGTGGCCATTTCAGCCCACTGTCTTTGCAATAGCTGCACTTGCCTAGGCCTCAAGTAGTTAAGAAATATTGACTTCAGCTACACAGAAAAATATGAGTGAAAATAATTTCTTAAATAAAAATTTATATTTCTGGTGGAAAAGGTCAAAACTTTAACATTTCCATTTTAAGGTTCCAAATGCAAGTCCAAAGGGTTGATTTAGAAGAGAAAGTAATTAGTGGGAATTGTAGGCCAGATGGATGAAGGTTCATTTCTCCTCTATTGTTTTTAGCATGACTCTGACAATATCCCACATCTGAGTGTTTGTGGTGTCACAGTTTTACACTGTGAGGGTCTTGGCTGGGGGCTGTTGGTACATCCAGGTGACCCAGCCTGCAGTAGAGAATGCAGGATTGCCATCCACAGCTCTCGTGAGACACTGCAGTGACATCTGAATCTCAGCTTGGATTAAGTGACAGCTTTTTTGAACTTCCTGATTTCTGAGTGAGAATATTTTGGAGTGAGGGAAAAAGGAAAATAAGTAAAAATACTTTTCATGAAAAATATTATGTGCATGCAACATGAATGCAAGATTTTTGTTGAGCCTTGGTGGGGATATCACAATGGTGGAGCATTGGATGTGTTTTGTGGTTGTTGAAAAATTTATGTAGGATTTGAAAGAGCATCTGAAAGGGAGAATTCCAGCAAGAAGAGAAAGTCTCTATTTTAGATCTTATTAAATTTGCATAAGTATTTTTGCTATTCTAGTTTAGCTAAAATGAATGTTTATTATTTTGGGGGAGCTGGAAAGCTTTCACTCTAACAGCTGCACTTCAAAAAATTATCTTTGGAGGACTCAGATTGGCATCCAGTTGAATTGGTAACGGTGCAAAGTCTCACACTTCTCACACTCACCAGTAGTTTCTGGTTTACCATTGCTACTCATTTGTATTTGTCAATTTGCACCCACTGCCAAATTGTGAATGATTTGTGTCAAGGCTGCAAAGTGTCTGTATGAGAGCAGAAACTCTCCAGGGCAACTTGTGCCTCACGAGGAACTGCTTTTCAAATCTGCTGTGATGCTGGTAGATAGGAGCCATAGATGGGAGGAACAGAAATTAAATTAAAAGAGACAAATTTAGAGCTGTCTTGCAAAGGTTTGGGGAATTCACATACAGTCTCGCGCTTTGTTTCAGTGCAAAATAATACTGATTCTTGATGAGGACACCCATTATTTGTCAACAGTATGAATACCAACCTACAAGTCAGCTGCTTGAACAGGCATTAGGCTCAGAGAAGAGTGAAAATTCCTCTTAGATCTTCTTATTTTTGACATTCACACTGCTGACAAATGCTAAGCTGAAAACTGCTCAGATGTGTAATGGACAGCTATGAAAGAAAATCGTATTAATTATAATTTTACAGGGCAACTAGAGCATTTCTTTTCATCAATGAGTCCTTGCTAAGACAGTTCTGCTAAAAGAATGCCCTGAAGGGCCTGGCAGCATTCCCCAGTAGTTCAGATTTCTTGATCCACTGTAAAAGATATCTGTCAATATATGCTGGGTATAAGATCAGATGCTTCACAAGAAAAGCATCTCTGGCTTCCACACAGTATTATTACATATCATTGAGCTGAATTGGCTTTAGCTAATGTGAGAAATCCTTCCCTCTGTTTTTTGCTGGAAGGTTGAAGTGACTAGAGGAAGAGAAGGGGATTAATCTGGGTAACGCAAAAGCCAAGAGTTCCTCCAGTGTGTTCCCAGCTCTGGGCCCCATAACCATGCTCTGCCCTGTCTTTGCTCATCCCCAGCTCTCCTCTGCCCTTCTCCTCCTGGGCCCTCCTTCCTGCACATCTCCTGCAACTGGGACCTCTGTCACTGCAGCACCTCTGACAAATCTGTCTCCTCCCTCCACTGGAGAGGTGCTGAGGAGTGAAGTTGCAGCAGTCCTCTGGTTACAGGGTGTGACAAGGGTTAAAGGCTTTAGTAGCAAAGTGCAGGCAGGGATTTATTTGCCTTGAGTCTGGCTTTGTAGTATTAATCCCTCACTTTCATAAGAATCAAATTTGGAGTAAAAAGAAAAAGAAAAATCCTATTGTGCTTAAGTTGAAATCTCATTTACTGGTTTCAAAGGGCCAGACCCAGTCAAAGTCTCTTATGTCTGCTTTTCTGTAGCAGGAAGAGAGGCGGTGACCTCGAGGTATCATAACTCAACTGTGTTTTTATTCAATCTATATATAAACTGTGTCTTCTGGGGTAGTCTGTTTTCCCTCATAAAAGCTAAAACTTCAATGTGTCACCAACTTTGGGCACTAAAGTGATTTGTAATAAAATACAGCCTCATGGATTGGTGCTTCTTTGTATATAATAACTACCAGAACCGAGCAAATACACTTCCACCTCCATCTCTGCATCCACCCTGGAAACGCTCAGATTCTTCCATATGAAATGGTCCTAAGAAATGCTGAAATCCATCCAGTGAATGGATTTGACCTCTCTGGTCTGTGAGGGAACTTTCACCAAGTTGCATCCATCAACTTTAATACCCAGATGGGTTGAACTTTGGGAAGATACATATGAAGTGATAGTTCAAAGGTGCTTCAAGCAACTTTTTAATTTCCTCTGTGTGTTGCTGGTGACAGCAGCACTGGACATACATGACTGGCACACAAGGTACAGATGCGTGCTGCTGCATGGATCTAGCACCAGAGGAGACCACATGTGATATTGTGTTGGGCTGCAGCATGGCTACATGATGAAAGCACCCTCAGTTTGGCAGTAGAGAAATAGCTACTTTCTATGGTCTTGCTGTTAGAGGGGTATTTCCACTTTTTAAAAAAATTTAGATTTTCTTTTAAGAATATTTTCCATAGCACATCAGAAAAAAAATAGCAATAGTCAGTTAGCACCATCTGTGACATTTGTAGATTTCTACGACAGGCTTAATCACTGTCAGAGGCTCAGCCTCAATGTAAGCTGTGGGACTTTTCCATACGTTTCATGGATAAAAAAGTGATCTCACAACTAGTGATTTCTGTAGCACATAGAAAGAGCAGATGAATAACTGCTTCAAAATCCAGAATGCTTCCAAGTCATTCTCTACCATGTCTTTGTGAAAACCTGCCATTCTCTTTCCCCAAATACTGTAATCCAGAAATAAAAGCAGGCGGTCTAAAGACAATCCATAAACTAACACAGGGTGGAGAAAACCAGATTATTTCAGTATTATGTGGGTTTTTGGTTTGGGAATGTGCACCGTGAATGCCAGCAGCCCTAACAAACCTTCATCTGGTGTAAATCAATGCAGATCCAAAAACAATCAGTGGAATTCAATTGATTTTAATCAGCTCTAGAGGTGACTGCCTCTTAAGCTTTTTTTTAACATCTGCAAGTACCTGAATCTAAGATACCTAAGACACTAAGACTAGAGGGAAGAGGGAAGTAAACACAGTAAAGAGGATTAACGAGAGTTGTTTGGTAAATAAGCAAGTGAGATGGGGGAGAGCGGGACATGCAGTGTGTAATCCTATTTCTGCAGCTCACTGGTGTGTCAGTGTCTGTGAGGGGAGTAAGATATTTACATAAAAGGGAAAAATAAATCCCTGGCTCCCTGTATAAAATTAAGATAACAGAGTCATCTGTCAAACCTTGAAGGGGAAAGCAAAGCTGAGCATCCTGGTCTTTATGACAAGTGATGTGCCACCTATTCAACCTGTCAGGGAGTGTTTCAGATGGCTTTCAAATATGTGAAAAATATCTTCTCAGTATCTCTGGAACAGCCCTATGGTCTGAGATGACCCATGAGCAGGTCACTGTGCCTGGTGATGTGGCTCCTTGGTTCTGCTGGATTTCAGGTAGGATGGGTCCATCTGTTCTCAGATGTACTGCAGGGTTTGCTGCCAGCCCTCCTGCTAGATCAGCAGGGAAAGTGGGCTGATAATAGCCAAGCTTTACATGATATACCTTTTATTCACTGTTCTAACTTTGTGGAGCCACTTCTATGTGTGTTTCATAGTTTGAGAAAAAGGTGCCACAAATGCCTACATAGGCACTTCCTTAAGGAGGTGCTGAGTTCACCTTCAAATAATAATTAAATGGAAGAAAATATTGTACTGAAATAAAATGACAGGTCATATTTAAACTGTCTTAAAAATCAATGCTCAGGTATTTTTAGGATGCTTATAATTTGTGTATGATTTATGGCCCCTGTATACTGCATAATTTCATAAGCAGGAGCTAGGTTCTGAAATTTGGCTTTGTTTAACAAGATACCTGCAAGGGGAAGACACTGAGACTTTCTAAGGAGGCCAAGAACTGGCAGTGGGGGCTGTGGTGAGGGTGTCCCATGGCGCAGGGATTTATGTCCCGCTAAAAAGGGTCATAGCCCTGCACTTTTTCCCCAGCCAGTTTTGTACCACTCACTCCCCTGAAGAGAAAGAGCTGTGTAGTCCTCTCCTATGAGCCACTGAGACTAAGCATTGTCTAGTCCAAAATCAGTATTAATTGCAACAAAACAGTGGTTTTTTAGCCTGAGCAAAGAAGACAGAATCCTAAATGTACTTAATTGCTTTGAAGAGCAATTCACAGCATGACTGATGACAGACAGGTCAAGGTGAATTGAAATTGTTCATCTCCCCTATTCTCCCTGACACTTTAGAGGAGTTTGTACTGAAATGGTGCCTTAATTCCTTGCAGATGAAGGGAAAAACAGTAATTACTCAGAAGATAGAGTGAGATAGTTGGTGGAAAGGATAGGTTTAGAACTACTGTTTGAGTGGGAGATGCCCAAAGGGAAGAAGAAGGTCTGTGGGGGCAGATCTCTGTGCCTTTGATGCAATTCATTGGCACCAGACCAGATCAGGTCTGCAAAAGGGATCAATCCCTAAGTCATCCCTAAGAATCATAGAAAGGCCCCAGGAATGTTACTGAGAGCAGCTGAGGAAAAGGCAGACTTGAATATTTTGGAAAAGTAAGGAAAGATCTTTGGATTGTGGCCTGATCCACAGTCTGAATGTTGATGTTTATCAGCAACAGGACTATCAACCACTGTCCAGGTCTTCTGTCACCTCTAACCAAAGCCCAACATCCCCATGTGTTGCTTTCCCTCTATGCCCAATCATCTCCCAGTGGTGAACTGACTCCCATCCTTGGAATGATGCTGCAGATGATCTACTAAAGACAATTTAAATACCCTGAGCAACCAATCTTTCTGCAGGAGATGCCATTTTTCAATCATCAAGAAATGAGTTCGTAAAATCACTGCTTGATGAAAACTGAGTGCTAATACAAGGAAAATCAATTGTTCTACCAAGCAGTATTGAAGTCTGGATGTTGGTTTGCAACTTTTGAGGTTTGTATTTATGAGACAAGCTGTTGAAGAGCTTTACAGCTTGACTCAAGGCCAGAGCTCTGCTGTATTTATTCTGCTGATTCAGTAACATCAGTGGGGATTTTGGACAGGGGACTGGTAGTGTGTGCTGCCTGATCTTTTTGGGTACATCAAGATGGAGAAGGATTGGTGTAATTTTTTAAAGTAGAATATCAAAAGTATTGCAACTACTTGTTAGACTCTTTTGACAGTTCAAGGGCTGATGAGTGAAGTGGATAAAATAGCCTTTTACTTGGAGAGATGGCTCAGCCAAGCCACATGGGCACTGCTGTGCAGAGCAGTTTGTTTTGCTCCTGTCTGTGCAGAATGTGTTGGTCAGAAAAGCAGAAGGATCTGCTCTCCAGTGCTGTCAGTCTAAGACTTTTGTAAGTACCACATGTTTTTGTAACTGTTGTAGGGCAGGATTGCTCTGTCTCTTCTAAGTTATACAAACTCACAAATTCTGCTAGGGAGAAAGTTTGTGGTCATAAATGGCTTAAATGCTCCACTGTTTCTCATAGCCAGGAACACTGAAAGCCTCCAAGAGGTTGAGTCCTTAGCATAAAACAAGTGGTCCAGTTGTTTCAGAGAAAAGTCTCTTATGGATCATTTTGCACTTGTTTACTCCTAATTTGTGATATATTGACAAAGGTGCCAACAGAAATCTGTAGAGAATTATGATGTGTCATGTGACAAATGAATTTTTCAGTGTAACCAGAAACAAACTTGCCATTTTTTCTGTTTCCTACTGCAGATGCAGGTGCCACATTGAATGGGCAGAAGTCTACCCATACAGCCAAGCATTGTTGAGTTACTGCCTCAATGCAACTCTGATAGCGATGGGTGGATTTTACACACTTGTGACAGAATATAATGCTCATGCTGGTCTCATTACATTGGTTGCAGCATTCCTGATTTACCCCAACACAAATAGAAGAAACAAGTTAATACTAGAGTTTTGAAGCATATAGGAGAGATGCAAGGCTCACCATGATGTTTTTATTGCATTTTTTCCTAAAGACAAATATATTTTTCTTACGCATTCATTTAATTTTTTAGCCAGTCATACTTTTTGCAAGCTGATGAGGGTGCTTGTGGCTGACCAAGTGGGTGAAAAGCCAAAGCTGTGTCTGTGGCATACCCAGCACAGTGTGTAGAGACATTTGAATAAACTTTCTATCTTGATTATCTGGAGTATCTGAGTTTATGACTGAGCTTAGGACCTGCAAGAACCCAGCAGCCTGCAGTCTCAATATTTTTATGACTCAGAGAAAATTGTACCCATGGTAGTAGGGTGGGGGGTGTAGATCCATGCTCCAGCTCCTTATCACCCAGAAGTTCCCTGTGCACAAAAATAATCTCATGGAAACTTCCTTGCTGGCCTTATTGCCCCTTATTTCTGCAAAGGTTTTGCAGTGCATTTTGAGTACAAGCAGTAAAACCTGACTGACTTCTCACCTGGCTCAACAACTGCAGCTCCTGGTGAGCTGAGTTGGTGTTGGGGGTCCCAGCTGAAGGGAGATCACATCTCACACCCCCTCACCTTGCCCCGCTGTTTGCTGCCCACAGCTGCATTGTCCAGAGAGCAAAGGCCCAGACAGGGTCCCCCTCTGCACATCTGTGACACCCACGGGGTGCACCTCACCCACAGGCACACCTGAGCCCCTTGGAGCTGTGCTGCCACTGCTTGAGGGGCTGCACAGTCTGATTCCTGCTGCCTCTGTCCCTCCTTGCCCACAGCCCTGTAGTCAGTGCTCAGCACTGCTCGTGCTGTGGGGTTGCTAAGCAGCGCTCAGCTCCCCGCTCGAGAGCCTTGCGGTGGTGGGAGACGCGCCCTGGGGCAGCGTGGGCAGAGCTGCCATGGGAGAGCATGGTATCTGCTGGGATGGTCCCTGCCCATGGCACCCCTGCCTTGCCCTCACTCCAGAGCCCCCTCATCAGCAGACACACGGCCACCCCCTGTGGCGTGGCTGGGCTGGAGAATGATGCTGCTGGATTGTCCATCTTGGGGAGCTGTTGGCTAATTAGCCATGTCAGAGATCATTCGTGGGGATCGGCATCACAACATCCATGCCCCGAGCTAATGCCAGGTGATGGAGAGGACAGAGGGTTCTGATATGTGTGAACAGGTGTATGTAAAGAGTCTGGCCCCAGCTGTGTGAGAGGTAGGAGTGGGAAAATAGGGTTGTTCCTCATTCCAGCCTTTGAAAGAGGCCATGAAAATTTCTCCACCCACGTGGAGAAATTCTGCTGCCTTTGATGTCTACTTTTTGAGGCAGTGGCATGAAGCCTTTATGAAAAATGTTAATGCTCCCAAGCAGCGGGAACTGTAGTTTCTTTCCTTCACTTGCTCTGAGCCCTGAGAAGCCAGTGTGCAGACTGGCTGAACTCAAATTCTTCCTCAGAAATTGTCCCCAGTTACAATAGTCTACAAAAGCTGCACAAAACCAAACCTTTGCATGGACTTCAAAGTGAGCAGGACTTTCTGGTTTCTCTGTCTCTCCACGGACTTGTCCCATTGCACACCTGGAGCATCCTCTGCAGTGCATGGACATTATATTTGCATCTATCCTGCAAAGAGCAGGGTCTGGCTGTGAAGACTCTTCATTGTGAGTAGAGAAAGCCAGAAGCAGCTGCATGAAAAATCAGTGGTCTCAGTCTGGTTGAAGGCAGAGACAGATTGCCTCAAATGCAAAGTGATGTAGATAGCTTCAAAGGTCAGTTAATTTTATGAGTTTTAATTTTCTTTTCAGCTCCTTGCATTTATTTGTGTTGCAGACACTCTTCTTCCTGTAACAGAAGATCTGCAAAGAATTTTTGTCCATTTCGACAGAAATTTATCATACTATTCAAATAATGTTGTGAAATTATATTTAAATGATTCGGTGAAACAGCAGTGGCTTCATTCTTCATTCTTCTATCATTCAAGTTGTTGCCTATGTTTGACAGTGATTAAATGGCAAGGTAGTTATCTGCATTCAGCAAAATATCTGGACACAAAGTGCCATAATTTGGGGGATGGAAAAGTCCATTGCCTGGAATGTCAGTTTCTACAGTCACTTGACTGATGAGGGGAATTTTGTCCTTGGGAGAGAGCAAGAGAGCAGGAAGGAGCAGCCCTTGCTCATCTCCTCTCTCTGTCCCTTATTTCAAGCCCACATTTTTCTAGTACTGGTGCCCACCCTGACCCAGAGCACAGCCATCAACAGCCATTCATTTTGCAAACATGGTAGGGAATTCCTGTTCTTTTTTTCCTCCTCCACTTTCCCTTCCAATATGGACATGTTTTTGTAAGGACACCTTCTAATGTTTTTCCAGTTGTCCTAGTTAATGTTTGTTAAGCTCTTTGAAGATAGCAAGCATTGAATAGTTGTTCAATCTGTTCCAGAAGGTGTAGAGAATTTTAAAGCACTAAGAGGGAGCTCTAGGTTTGAGTTTCCACTGGTGTTATTGTATTACAGAGTGGCAGATTAGTTTGTTGCCCTCATGCCAGCACCTGTGAGAACATGTATGTCTCAGTTTTGTGGGGGCAGATCATGCCTAATGCAGTAGAGTTACAAATAATCCCATATTTCTGTGTGGAGCATACATTTTCCAATCCCAGGCTGGTCCTGCAGTGCTTTGCAGAGCATGGTGGGTGCACCATGAACTGAGCTCCGTGACTGTGCCTCAGCTGCCTGCACTGCTGTGCACCAGGACAGGCCTTTGAGGAGAAGGAGCGTGCCCAGCTCATCCCCAAAGGGCACTGCCAGGGCACAGTCCACTGCCAGGCACGGCCATGGCCATGACCATCCTGCAGACATGATTTGGCTTTGTTCAAAGTGCCTTTATTTCATGCATCGAATGTCTTTTTTTTTTAATTAATTTTAAAATTTATTTTTTATCTTGTTTAGTAACATTTTGCCAGTATGAAAAGCTGGCATTATGAGTTCATTTTTTTACATTAGTCCCATTCATTTTTCTCCTTTTATAATCAAAACATATTGACAGTGTATTCTACTCAATGGATAATGTCAGCTGTAATATTCCTCAGTCAATAAAACCTTTTAAAGATTATTAGAGGGAATGCAAAGAGTGGGTTATTATGTGAGGGGTCACTGAAAGTACTTTTATCAATTATGTCAGATAATTGTCCAGCATCATAATAATAAAGCTGCTTCTCTTCCTTAAGATTGGTTTCATGTAGGAGCATAATTGTGAAGTTAGCTTAATTGAAGACTTGGTAGGAAATGGGATTGCATCCATCACCTTTGTCTCCCAGGGACAGATGATCTTCCTGTGTAACATCAGAAAAAATCCTCCTCAAGTCCAACAAAGTCTGTGGAATTACTCTGACTTTGCACTGCTGAAAATAAATGGAGACTAAATTCCACTTCTTAAATTTCACATGTGGCTCAGCAATCTGCTGTAATTACTTGCAATCTGAACAGTCCAGATCCTGCCTTTAGACGTGCCCAGAGTGACTGGGCTGAGAGAGCCGCCCTTCTGCAGGAAGAGATCTGCCCCCGTGCTCTGCAGCCCGTGTGCACCAGCCCAGGGAGCCTCCTAAGTGCTGGTGAATGGCTGCCCAGCAGTATGGGTTGTTTTTCCATGAGAGAAACACTCAGCCAAGGCTCAATCCATGCACAGAGAGGGGAATTGGAGTGTGAACCAGCCCAAAACAGAAATCGCCCACATGCCAGCAGGGCTTAAATATCCTCCAGAAGCTGGTCAGCTAAAATTGGCTGTGAGGCAAAGCCAAGTTAGCTGTAAATCACAGGCTAAAATACATCCACGTGAGCAGTCAGAAGAGAAGAAGCTCTCCTTGGGAGTTGGTATGTTGGAGCTATGTCAAGCTATCCTGCAACATGATTTCCAGAGCTGTGAAAGAGACTTTCCCTTTTTGCATAATCATCCTAACACTATATAGAGCACTTGCACAGATTTCCTCCCCCTCTCCACACAAGACAGACAGACAAGGTCTGAAGATGTTAAAAATTGTATAATTACTTGCTCTTGTAAAAATTATTTATCATCTGACCACTGGTTCAGTTTGGCTAAGATTGAAGTACTCAAAGGTCTCTAGGGGAAAGAATGGCCTTTTCTGATTCATACAAGAGTTTTTATTTGGGGCAAAGGGGCAGCGCAGCTTGAGGAAGGAGAACTCCATCAAATGTCTAAAACTGAAAATAACCCAATAGACATAGTTCTTTCAAATGCTGCAGGTAATATCATCCAAGATATCTATAACACTTTCTAGTTTGGAAGAGTAAGTAAAAAAAGCATATATTGTGATAAAAAGTAATAAACACTGGGACAAGACAGTTTGTAGGTGCTTTAGATGCTGGACTATCTGTGTAACCTGAGTGGAGATGGAAATATGGGGGATACTTGTAAAAGCCTTAGGAGACAAACACTGAGCTGTAGTGAGTGTGTTGCTAAAAGTTGTCCAGATGGAGCTGCTTTTTATTATAACTGTAAAACATTTGCTTTGTATGTGGGAGGCAGTAGAGCCAGTAACCTCTTCCTACAAGTAATGAATAGTGTACTGCCTGTTTTCTGGACAGAGAGATGGTCACATATGGCCATTAGCTAATTTAATAGAGAAAAACTAAGGTTCCGGAGAATTTTCATCCTTAGGGTTTCTTCTTTGACTTCTGTCTTCACATTGTCAAATAAAATGTACCCAGTCTGATTTTTTTTCACGTGTCTCTGAGACAGTGAAAGGTGGAAATCAGAATGTGACTCCTTCCATGATTCTGAAGATTTTCACCAGAGAAGTGTCCTCCTCCAACATGAGCCCCATATGTCTAAGCCATAGCACCAGGCTGGCCAGCAAGGCTGGTTGTGTGTAGTTGCACACAAATTTAATGGCTGTGTCCCTGAAGGCAACTGTTGTCAATGCACTGAGCTCCTCCAGCAGGAGTCCTGTTCACAAACCAGTCTTAGGAAGCAATTTCTCTTGTCCCACCACTTGCTCTCATGGAAGGTGATTCCCCTCTGATGACTGAGGCCAGCATGAATCAAACAGTTGTTCGATGAACTCCCCCAGTACTGAGCTGTAAACAACCTCCATTCATGTTCTTTATGTTCTTATAAACATTCAGATTATGCAGAGTGATGGTCTAGTAATTGAATAACATGACAAAATGTATTCTTCCATTCCTGTCTGCTAAATAGGGATGTATTTGAAGTGTGACTGTAGCCCACACATCATCATGTCTGGGCTTCAAGAAGTGAAGTCTAGCTTGGAGCTCTCTGCAGAGCTGCCACAGGTACTGCTAGCATCCTGGCCCTGGAGATGAAGCTGAGTGGAAATAAACTGGCCAAATATCTACCCTGATTCTTGGACAACTTTTTGTAACCCAGGAAGATGCCCCTGCAGCTTGATCTCTACTGGTATATAGGTAGCTCGGATATTTCTGGGTATTTCTATTTATATGTCCCCTGAGGATAGACCAATCCTATGAAGCAAATGGGTGTATTGTATGAGACCTAATTTTATTGAAGGTTGATATTTTTGTATTTTAGTTGATTGCTAATGAGATGTGGTTATGGAGAAGAGCTTTGAGATTACTGCATATGCACGTGAAATAGCTCCCTGATTTGCCTTCTCCCTTCAGCCACTTTGCCCCAGAGATTGGCACTCAACCCAGCCCATGCCAGCACCAGAAATGGGGCTGCCAAATGGAGCTGCCCAGAGAACTTTGTTCAGGAGTGAAACAGCAATCAGGAGAGAGACAAACTCTTTACATGCTACTAAAGGCACCTTCCTGAGAGGAACTGAAAACACAAAGGGATTTTTGGCATGGGCACCCCTTACATTGGCACAAATGCAATTGTGCACAGACAGTACAGAGATGTCTCATAGCCTTCACCTTTGGTAAAATCTTTGGTAAAAAAAAGTTGATACTGATACCCATACAGTGCAGTCTTTCATGGATATACATATAGAGAGAGAGATTTTTTGAGTTGGCTTTTACAATTTACAGTTTTGTACCACTGCTCAGCGAAGAATGAAGTTTCACTTTGAACTTCTGAGAACTGGTCATCCCCTCCAACAATGCATACCAAAAAACCAGTCTTTCCTTCTCTAACTATACCTGAAAAGAAGAATGACCCTCTATTGCTGTTTGGGAAGAAATAGGATATGTATTTCCCCAGAGAGTAATCCAGGGCAGCAAATCCCCCAGTGGAGACAGGTGTCTCCTGGCAGTGCTGAGTCAGGTGTGGGAACCCCAGGAGGAGGTGAATTTGAGATCCTGGCATGTCTCTGCTGCCAGCCCAAGGTCACCCCTTCCTAGCTTAATTGGATTTCCTTGGAACCTAGCCTTCCCAGATGCTGGGCTGGATGCTCTGGCACTCAACAGAGACATTGCTATGGAGGTAATTGGCAGAAACAGGTTTGCAATACTCAGGCTGTCTTATGAAATCAGGTCTTATTCTAAACTCTCATCCCTTTCAAGCATGAAGCAACTGGAAGTGTATGAAATGTGGATTGCACTGGGAGTTTTAAACTCTCTTGCAGCTTACAGTTCTGGACAAAAGTTCTGTTCCCATGTCAAAGTGATCTTATTCTTCTCAAAGCTTTATTAAGCCTATAATGAGGTGTGATGAAGTCGTGATTAAATGAGTAGTCTGCTCTGGTTTTACTTGATTTTGTCTGTGAAGCCATAGTGGAGTGTCTACAAATGGGACGTGAGGTGAAGCCCTCTCCTAATACTCTATCATATAATTGTCTGATAAACAGTAGGCCTATGCCATATTGACACAGTAGCCAAAGCTGGCAAGGAGGGTTTTGTCAAATATACAAACTAAGTTTTGTGACTAGACATGATAAAGGGCCAAAAACTATGTTTCCTCTAAAAAATTTTCTAAACATAGAACATAAAAATTGTGTTTGAATGTGCATCGGTACATTGACCTTTGTCCAGGACTCTGCAGAGGATTGGTACAAGCCAAAGTGACAAGCCAGTATGAAATTCTTTGATAAATAAGATATATAATGTGATCAGAACTTCATCTCAAATTTTACCTTGATGTGTGAAATACACTGTTAAACAGCTGTTTGATGCTTTCTTGATTTTAGGACTCGCACAAGTTAATGCATGCATGGTGGAGAGGTCATTATGGACTCTGAGGCACCGTTTCAGGCGTGTGCTAAGCTGTACAGAGTTGCATGGCCAGAGTTTCATTGACAGATGTTTGGCATGAAGACCCAATTTATTTGCTAAACAATGTATAGCAAATTATACTGTAAAACAATGCAAACCACTTATTAGTGAAAAGCCTGTTTCACCTGCCACCAAGTGAGTATGTCACAGCCATTAATAGTTCCCTACTCATTTCCTCACTAATTTGAAACATCCCTTAACCAATCAAGAGCAGCCCTGGAATGGAAATGCATAAATGTGTGTCCATAGCTGATAATCTGAAAAGGGGCTTGGAGCATTACACTTTGGAAGATGATGCACAATTTGGCTTAGTAGGCAGAAAATAGGATAAAAGGGTTCTCTTTGGTGTGCAAGAAACTTTGCATGCTTGGATCTCAACAATGAACAAAAATTGGAGTAAAAAGAGTTAGTGGCTCAGAACTAGTGGCACACAGAGAGCCAATGCCCTAATGCAAGAGGTCACTTGGAAAATCACAACAAGCCAAAATGACCTTGTCTATCTAAATACATGGGCCAATTTCATCATGGTGACAAGTGCATACCAGTGTGCCAAGCCAGTGATTTAAATGGTGTACCTGGGGCAAGTCTGACCCCAAATCCCTGCCTGTTGTGCATTTGAAAACAAATGGAGAGAAGGAGTTAAGCAGAGCAGTCTCCAAGCCTGAACTTTTGCATCTAACAATAGTCTTTTCATTGAGACTCAGGAAAATAAGTGCTTTGTTTTGCTTGCACTAACCCTGAGCAATTGATAAGGCAGAAGCAGAACCTTGATAAAATCTCCATTCCCCTTTTTGCAGGCTCTGAAAAAATACTCTTCCATTGCATGCAAGTGCCAGTGGTGTGACATCCCTGGCAATCTGTCTAGCAGGGTCTGCAGAGAGATCTCACCAATCCACCCAGGTCTGTGCTGGGACACCAGCCTGGGGAAGGGAGAGTGCAAATTTCAGGACAGCTGAAGCACTGCATCTTAAAATCACTACTAGAAAATGTAAAAATGTAGATAAAAATGAGAGGAAGACATTTTTTAACATAAAGAAAGAAGAAGTCTAGTTAGGAAAAGAAAATGGAACTGGAGAGGGGCAGAAACATAGGAGACCAAAGAAAGAAGGAGTAAATAGGAGAAAAACAGCAAGTAAAAGTGGCCAAAATGTCTTCATTTTTAAATTATTGATAGGTTTGGAACTGAGAGAAAAGAAAAACAAAAGAATTTTTGAAAGCAGCAGAGATGTATAGACAGCCACTCCATTTTTCCTGCCCTGACAAGAAATAAGCACTGCCATCAGATTCCCCATTCTTCCTGTCAGGGATGTGGCGTGGTGGATGTGTGCTTTCAGTGTCTCAGAAGAAAGACCCCATGACCTTGTTTCAGATTCAGACAGGCGCTGCATGTTGAGCACTGAAAAACAGTTTATCAAAGCCCTCAGTCTCCTTAACTCTTAGTCTCCTTTTCCATTTCCATTCTCTAATAGCTGCAGTCATGACTAATATTAACAAGCTTTAACTCTTACCAGGTAGAGAGGCACAAAATATCACAATCAGAAGTATTTTCTTTGAGATTACAAGCAAACAAATTTACCTACCTGTAATCACTCTCCATAAAGCTTTCATTAATGCTTTGCTGAAATCAAATATCATTAACCATTTTGTAATAATTGCTGTTTGTTTTGTTAAACATTGATGAAAACAATAGCACAGAATGATTGTTGTAGTACATGTATCTGGTCCTCTTTTTGCCCACAGGAACACCTTAAACTCAAGACACTCATGTCTGAAATATCCGTGTGGAAAGCACAAAGCTTTTTTCCTCCTACTATGTTTAAAGCTTCAAGTTAAGCCACTTTTGAGAAGAGAAGTTGTGGGGGGAAGTGGTCTGTTCCATGTCCATGGAACATGGTCTGTTATAGGACTTAAGCTCAGGTGTCCCTTTTCAGAGTAACTATAAAATCCTAAATAAATTATTTTGCTCTGTAATGTACAGATGCTTGATAGCTTCCCGCACTTGTTGAGAATTTCCTGAATTTTCTCACAATTAACAGTGATCCTGGACTCTGTTAGCAAATAGCAGGAGTGGCCACTAAACAAAACAAGAAGGCGATGGTGCTGGGTCTGGCAGGTCACAGCAGGCACCATGTTTCAGTCTCTAGCTCAGACCCCTAGAACACAGACACCTCTATCTGGGCTAGCAGACTAGCCTGCCTTTACTGACAGTGCAGGGAAACACAAGTGCCTTGGGCACAAAGCGTCTGACATATTTTGGGTATCCACTTTAAGCTGTTCTGAATTGTGTTTGAAAGCACCTGTTTTTCTCCACTGGCTGTGGAGATTGTCTGGGGTGGTCACCACAGGTGTGTACATACCTGCACTGCTCAGATGAGTCCACTCCTAGTGACTGAGCACAGTGGTGTTCTCATGGCCAGTGAGGGACTTGGGACCTTGGTGGACATGACTGGTCATCACCCCTGTTTGAATGATATGACACTCTGAGGAGGAAGGTCATGACTGCCCAAGGAAGAGCCCACCCAGCCCAGCATCCCAGCCTGTGTTCCAGAGATGCAGGTGGCAGTGGAAGAGATTCCTTCCAGCAGCCTTCATCTCATGCAACAGGGACACCTGTATCCATTAACAGACTAGCATGGGGACACCAAAACCACATCATGACACCTTAGGATCAGACATGTCACCTTGCAGGTGGACTGTGATACTTGACAAAATTAGCTGCTGCTTTGGACTGTGTTCAGAATGGGAAAAATAGACAGAAGTTTGGTGGTATTATTATGTACCCTACATGTCCTGGATTTTGATCTGTATTGACAAAGAGGATGTTGATCTCTGTTTTTCTTCTCTCCCTTCCCTGCCTGTACATCACCAAACATGGGCTCACCCAAGGAAACCAATGAGAAAAGAAGAGAATGGAACCAGTCGGTCGGAATATGCAATGACCTCCTCCCAGAACAACAAAACAGTTGATAACAATGCGGTCGTATAATCCCCGGGAGCCCGCCAAGCGCAGGAGGTGGCAAACTTTCAAAGCACACACACAGAGTATGCAAGGTGGGTGAAATGAGGCAACCAAGGGAGCTCTGTGGCCAAGGACTTCATTTCAGAAACAGCGCACGCATCAGTGATCCAGAAGAGAAAACCAGGCTGCTCTCCAGGCTTGCTGCTGCTCCAGGGGAGGATCAGCTCACCCACCTGGGCTGCCCAGAGGAAAGGCCTCACAAAGGCATAAGCACTGCATGCTGCATCCCATGAAAGCCATGTTGCCATGCCTCCCACTCCTTCTTCTTCCTCTCTTCCCCTACTTTTGTGTTTGAACTGAGTGTCACAAAAAGCTTCTGGAGTAGGATCTTTTGAGGAGAGGGTGATCTGCCAGAGTGCCAGTATTTTATCACAGATGGGTCAGAGGGAGGTGTCTCCCTCCCTCTAAATGGGAGGTGTCTCCCTCTACATGGAGAGAGGTGTCACCTATGTGCTTCTCCAGCCTGTGCAGCTTCATACGCTGATGCTTCATTCCTTTCATTCTTACTATTTTGTTATTACAAAGGGAACAAAGGTTTCTCTTAAACAATCAAGCAAAATTGTGACTTATCCCAAGAAATTTATCTGTGGTCTGGTGACTATGCAGCTTTCATGGCTGAAGTTTTCAGGCAGAAGAAATTAAAATGTAAGATTTTAGCAATTAGCATTGCTATTGAAAGAGAAGTGCTTTAAACCTTATGACTTCATAATTAGCCTCCTTTTTTGCGCCACACTTTTATTTTATCTTTAAAAATGTTCCTTTGTGAAACTCCTTGTTTCTTTGTGTTCACGCTGATTCCCCAGGGAAACTCCTACAGGAAAGATACCGTTTACATCTTGTTGTGAGTGTTGGGGCAGGATTGTGCTGAAAGGACTAGAAGCCCTTTGAAATTCTCTTCTTTTGCTGGTTAGTGTTGTTCCCTCAAAGTGTTGCGTCTCCTGAACTGATGCACTGAGGACATTGCAGGTCTGGCTTGTAGGACCATTTTGAGGGTCTGGTAGCTGGTTGTGCCCACATTACCTCGGTCTCTGCCTCTCCTGAGCTCAGGCTGACAGTGGTGCCAAGTTCAGCATACAGTTCAGTATACTTTCCATTACATGGTTTGAAGATTATTTAAAGCAAAGCTGAATCTACCCAAATTCATTTCACGTAAGATCTCAGGTCAGACTCAGCAAGTAGCCCTTAGGATAAAGGTGATGAGACTAGTTGAGATGCTGGTCTTTCCCTACCTCCTGAAAACGTTCCTTTGTGTCATATCTCCACCTGTATGTCTCCATTTACCTCTGTGCTGAAAGTAGTGATGCAGTCAAAGACAAATTTACACCCTGGCGTCTTGTCTGGACATAAAACTTTGGTACCACTCAGTCTCTGTGTCTGTGGGTAACTCCCAGGCACGGGTGCAGTCTCGCTCTGGGACCTGGCTGCCCCAGCTGTGTTGTCCCTCAGTACTGCAACACACCAATACTTTCAGTTTTATATAAGGATGTGCCTGAACTGCAGAAATCAGACGTGGATTTGGAGCGCATTCCGGCCTGTGGGTAATCTGTCCCTGGGGGGCAGAGTTTGTTGTTATGGTAGAGGAAGAAAATGTTCTGCAGATCTTCCCCAAAAAAAGCTCTGGAATGTTCAAATCAGCAGTCACAGCTCAGGCCCATCTGCAGTTTTCTATTACCTGTCAAACAAGAGGGTGTATGTAAATACAAGTACCTTTCCAATGATAAAATGAAATGCTGCTATATATTGCTCTTGAGAAATTTAAGTAATTATTCATTTAGCTTTTTAGTCTGTCATCACTATGTAGAAGTTTAACTGCATAAAATTATTTTTTAAAGTTAGACTTTCTTGGGAAGTGAATGCAATTGCAAATGTGAAAGGAGGCAAGTAACCACAAGTATGATCATTCCCAGCCACATTAATGTTGTGTGCTTGTGCAAGACACAGTGATATATCCTTAGATCCAAAGTGGGATTAAAATTAAACAATTTACAATTTGAGTCTAGTATCCCAAATGTCGATTGCCTAAAGCACTTAGCCCCTAAATACTATAATAAAAATATTGCAAGTATATTTCTAGAATATTTTTGAGCTATAACATTTATTTTGGTGTAGTTACCTATGTTTGCCTTTCTTTTTTTACTCCAGTTGTTTCAGCCTAAATGTAGAAATGTGGCATAGTTTGAGACTGGTTGCATGTTTATCTGAGAGTATAAAGTATGAATGCAGATAAGTTGAGCATAATATGGGCTCAGGATTAGCACTTTCTCCTAAAGGTTGTTGATTTTATTTGTTTTCTAATACAGCTTTAAAGGCATGTTCTGTAAGGTCAAAATCACAAAAAGGATTTGTAGGTAATTATGTCCATCAAAATATGTCTGTTTTTGCAAAAAAGAGTAAAAAGAGATGGTCACTAAACTGTCTGATTTTCAGTGGTATCAGTGATAAAATGTCCTCACTAGAGAAGACCCTGATGATGACATAACCCACAAACAAACCCAGCCTAGGGCCCAAAACTCTTCAGGAAAACATAACCTTTGAAAACTTCCTGGAGAGTGAAGAGGCAGAGCATTGCAAGGCACAGAACATGCTGCCTAGGATCTATTTCCAACTCTGCCACTGATCTGCTGTTTACTAGCAAGTAATTTTACCTCTCTGTGCCTCAGTTTACCCATCTGTATAATCACAATAAAAGTAGGTACCAGCTCTGCAGCAGCATTTTGAGAGAAATACACAGCTAGCAGCTTATTTGCTAGGTGGATGTACAATATCAATATATGCAACATGCTGATCAATGTCTCGGGCACATAATTGCCAGAATAGTTCCTGAGCAAGCATTCCTCATGTGCTTTTATAATGCATAAAAGAAAAGCAGCAGCAGACGGGCTGAGAGCTGCTCTTGTGCTTGCCCAGAGCCTTTGCTCTCAGCCCTCACGTGGCAGCATGGCAGGAGAGGTGGGAGACCTTGCATGGGGCAGCTTTGCCTTCAGATTCCTGCCCAGGTACAGTTGGGCACATTGCACCAAAGGGATCTTGAGAAAGGGGCTGGGAAAAGTGTACTGGAATCAGACACCACTCTTCAGAAAAGGGAGGCTAGACAGGGGATGTCACTGAGGAGTGATTTCTGAGGCTTGCTGATGGGGTTTAAGGTTGTGTTTAATACTCTACAGGCTACTTACAAAGCTTATGTAAAAGAGGCTTCTGTGCTTCCTTACTGTACTATAATTAAATGCAAAGGGAAAGGAATAGGCCAGATACATAAACACTTTGCTAAGCAGTGATTCTGCATCTGGGGAACTGGCAACCCAAAATGCAGCTTTACAAGCATTTTGAGTTCCTTTTTAGCCACTAAAATATCAGGGGTAGAAAGAACCTGCCTAGCTCCATTGACAAAATAGTCACATCCCCAGCAGATGTGAAGGTGGCCAGTTCCTACACAGAGGGTACTTGCTGTGCTCTGCCCACCACCAAAGTCAGCAAACTGCTGCCCCCAGTCTGAGGGAGAGCAGCAGCTCCAAATCTCTTCTCAAGGATCACACTGGCAGGGAATGCACCTCAAGGGCCTGAGCTGCCAAGGGTTGAGTTTCCTCGTTCCTCACAAGACAGGAAGGTGGAGCTGAAGCCCCAGCCCTGCTGCCCTTCCTGTCCCACACCTGACACAGTGGTGTGCCCAGGGAAGCATTTCTGCCTTGGACAGATGCTGCAAAAACAGACATGGAAAGGAAGGGGAAAGTTCTACAAAGTATAAAATATAAATATATTGATATATATCTATACAGAGACCTGGTTGTCCACTCTTGCATACTACATGGTCACAGCACCTGGAGAAAGTGGGGACACCCTGCTCCAACCCAGTCATGACCTTGATGCTGCCAAGCAATGGAGAATCAGGTCTATGGTAGATATGTATTTACTATACTCCCTGCACCTGTACAAACAAAAATATATTATTTTAAACTGCAAAATAGTGTGTTTAAATCAATGCATGAATGTAAATATTCTAAGATCTGCCTTCTTGACTGTGTACCACATGTACAGATGAAAACGAATATTGTTTATAGGAAATCTGTATCAGTGGTTAAATGACTAAAGAGAAAAAAATATCAAACTTAATGTTGTCATGTTTCTCAAACAAGCCATTAATGTATATTTAGTATTTAAGGATTTTGCTCAATAAGTATGTTCTGTACCAAAAACTGTGTTGCATATACAGATTGTGCAGTACCCTATTTTAAAAATGCACCATAATTAATTTTTATTTTAAATAAAAATGTACTTGTAAAAACTTAGCTGTGTCCTGTTGGTTATGTAGCTGAGAGCATTGAATGGGGGAATGGCTGCAGTGCCTCTTCAGGCACTTCTCTTGTCACCCAAATTCACCAGACATGGTTGAAGTAAGGCTGAAGTAATTCCTGAGGGACTGCAGGGTACCTGTGTGAGCTCAGCTAGCACCTGCCATGGCAGGGGAGAATTCTATTTAAATAGGGAAGCATTCTGGTTGTCTTTAGTTCCCAAGACATTATTCCCTAACATTTTTTGCTAATACCTTAGAAATTATTTCATGTCCCAGTTTGGGAAAAAAATCTTTAATAAGACAGAGTAATAAAAATCATCCAGCACAGTAGGAACATGGAGGGTCTGAAGCCTCACAAGTCTTATGAGGAGCAGCTGAAGGAGCTGGGAATGTTTAGTTTGGAGAAAGAAGGGCTCAGGGAAAACCTTATCTCTATCTACAACTACTTGAAAGGAGGTTCTAGAAATATGGAGATCATTTTCCACTGAGAACAAGTGATAGGACAAAAGGAGACAGCCTCAAGTTGCCCTAGGGGGAGTTTTAGATCAGATATTAGGAAAAACTTCTACCTTTAAAGGGTTGTCCCGCATTGGAAGAGGCTGCCCAGGGAAGTGGTTGAGTCAGCAAACCTGGAATTATTTAAAAGACACATAGATGAGGCACCTGGGGACATGGTTTAGTGGGGAATGTGATGGTGCTGGATAAGTGGTTGGACTTGATAATCCTAGAGGACTTTTCCAACCTAAACAATTCTATGATTCTATGATGCAAAGTGGTTGGGGGTCATTTTAATGAATTACAGCAACAGCCATTATGCCACAGACTATGGTATTTGTCAGGTTTAAATATTAGACAGGTTTTGCAGAAAAAACTTTCACGTTAAAATCTCTATGTGACCACTGAGAAAGAAAATGCCTCTGGAAGGCATTGACACCTGCTTCAGGCATCAAAACTGTTGGATCAACATCCTTACCCCCAGTCTGCAGAGCAGAAAAATGTCACTTTGCAGAGCAGGGCACACCCTGGTGTGGTCCCTCAAATCCTACTAACCCTATCAGCCCCAAATTCACTGCTGTTTGGCTGAGCTCTTGTCTTACTTTAGTCATAATGATATGGTCAGAACAAACAATGGGAGGACTGGGTGCAAATCTGATTAGAGTACAGTAAAAGAGCTCCAAACCTGAAACCAGGGTTATGTCTTGAGTACAGCTGAAAACGTTGCTAAATAATAGGAGGTGCAGCAACTTTGCTGTGCTGAAGAGCCTGATGTTGCCTGATGTACACTTCCTTCACCACCCCAACACTGGGAACCAGTGTTATGATAGCCAGAGAGAAATTGGATTACTTGAGTTTAATATCATTTGGAGAGGGAGCAAGAAATTATAATGAGAGAGATGTGGATTCTGTGATTCTGCTAATATAAAATCATGGAGTGCTTTTCACTGGTTTTATCTGGGCATGTGTTGCCAAGGTCTACATCTTTTTCAAAGATGCCCAGTACAATTAGTTCCAAATCAGAACTTTCTCCATTTCTGAAAGATGCTTTTATTTGGGCATGCTTGATTCATGCAGATATAATCCTTGAGCACAAAGCAATCAAATATTTTAGAAAAAGAAAACAACAAAAAACAACTGACAACTGATGTTATAGTATGTATTAGTCTTCAATTACTGGAGTGTTAACATTTTTATTATTAATGTAAGTTTCTTTCTTATCAAAAATATCCCCTCAGAGCTGATATTCCATTAATAAAGATTTTATCTATGCCATTTCCTTAAGGTTCTTTCATAATTGCAATGTCTTCAACCATATTGATAGCACAGAAACAGTTTTCTAATTGAGTTTACAGAGAAGTAGCCCTTGAAAGTGGCCTGAAAATAAGTTTTTTAGTATTCAGAAAAAAGTACTAAGAATATTAATATCAAGATGGCTGGCATTTTCTGAACTTGTTTTACTTTTGGCTTTAGTTAAAACAAAGGCACTCACTGCAACATTTAAACTCTTGTCCTGCTGTTTCTGTCTTGCCCCATGGCACAGTTTGATATATCCATGGGGGTCTGCATTTCTCCTGGTTAGGCTGAGTGTTCTCCCAGCCCAGCCCCAGTTTGGTGTTTCCATGGGGATTGGCATTTCCCTGGTTAGGCTGAGTGCCCTGCCAGCCCAGCCCCAGTTTGGGTGTGAGACCCAGGCAGAGCTGTGAGCCCTGGCACGGGCTCCTCACCTGAGCAGCCAACACAGAGCTCTGGGGATGTGCTGGGAGCCACAGGGGAGTGTGCAGCCTCTCAAGGGGTATTTTCTGGGGAGAAGAGGGATGGTGCAAGTGCTGGACACAGTGTGCAGCACCAGCACCCACTCTGAGCCCTTGTTTCAGGCAGTCATTGGGAAAGTTAAGGTTCAGTAACATAATGATTGAGGCTGGATGTAGGTACTTAAATACCCTGTATCACATGTTATAAAATTCTATAAAAAGTATTACATCCATGAAGGAAGCATGATTGCACTGAGAAGAGTCCTGACCAGCCTCCAGGGGTGCTGGGGAGGATGCAGGACAGGGCAGACCCAGCCCTGCCTCCCCCAAGAACTTAGAGAAGAAAATCCTACGGGTTTAAATCCCTCCCTTGTTGTATTGTGGCAAGGCTTTAGGAAGCTGTTTTATCATGTGTGCTGGCTAGATATATCAAATCTTTTTTATGGCAGTTGATTTCCTTAATCTGTGAGCTCTCATAAAAAAATAGTTAAATGGTATTTATATATATCTGCCTGAAAGTATTTTATATGAAATATCACTGTGGCTGAAAGAGAAAGGAAGTTTCTTTGCAAATAGCAGCTGGCTGTTTTCCTTTCCTATGCCTTGATAGAAATTTCATGAATTCATTTCTGTGCAGCACAAAGAGAACTCAGAGGCGGAACGTGAATAAATTTCCCTTTAGGTTGGGCATCACTTCCCCCTGCACACGCAAACAGAAATGCTTTCAGGATTTAAGTTTCATTTAACACAGGCCTAGTCGGAAGCAGAAAAGAAAATATAAAGAAAAGCAGCAGCATGGCAGACACATCCCAGTGAATGAGCCTGTGAGCCAGAGACAGCCTCCCCTATTTTGATTTGTAATTTGAGGATAATTCAATTAGACATTTCAGGCAATTTAAACATTCATGCATTGTCCAGCACCAAAGCATGAACTGTTCAGCAGCAAACGAGACCTGACAGCCTTAGCAGGCCGAGTGAAAATCCCAATGTTTAAAAGGAAAAGCTCTCATCTAATTGATATGCCTACCAGAAAATTAAAAAAATAAAGGGGCGGGGGGGAGAGGAGGAGGCTGTGCAGGAGGTACCACGAGGGTGAGAGAAGTACAAAGGGGACAGTGAGGGCATATCCTGGCTGTGGGCTTCACACCTTATTTGCAGCCATTTGCTAAAAACAGAATATTTCAAAGCCTGTGTGTTCCTTTTAACAAGGGACTAAAACATAAATGCACCTGATCACCCATCTGCTCACCTCTCCAGAGGTAGCTGAAGGCAGGCAGGCATTCAGGAGCAAAATGGGAACATTTTCATAAGCAGCTGCCCATGAAAGCCAGGTGCCCCTACCACACTGAGGTAGCTGAAATCATCACCCCATGCCAAGGTCCTGGCACTGAACCCGCACTGCAGAAGGTCCTGTCTGGACCCACGGCCCACTCAGGTGGCAGGAAGAAGCTGGAGAGCAGGGAGCCCCTCATTGTGCCTGTTTCATGCACAGCAAGGCACTGCACAGCCCTCTGCCCAGCATCCCCTGCTTGCCCTGCCCACCCTGGCCGCCAGCAGCAGATCCCTGCAGGACAACATGAGGTGCATGGCTCTGTGCCCACAAATGGAGACAGATCTTGGCTGCTTGGCTGCTGGGGTGATAGCTTAGTGCTGTTAAACACTGGGTACAATAATAATAATAACTATAACACAAGAATTTCAGGTGGAATTTCAAACAAGGGTGTCTCAGAGCCTTGCTTACTTTAAATGCATTGTCTCTGGTGACCTCTGGATCCAGGGGAAGAAATGCTACTTGTCTTGTCCCTGGGAAATTGCCCTGGAAGCAGCAGGTCACCCTCACCTATTGACCATCTGGCTGGCAGACAAAACAGCTTTGACAGACACAGGTCTGGATTGCTCAAAGTCATCCCTTTGGTAACTTTTAGAAGCAGGTGAAGAAAGCATCAGGAATCATCAAGTAAAAGTCTTCTGGCCAGATACGTGCCTCTGGTGTTCCTGCAATGGCCACGCAGAAAATCTCTGGAGCTGAAAACTCACCTGTAAAACTTCCCAGGAATGCATCACACCTACCCCATCTTCATCTTAAATATTATGCAGGACCAAGTTTGGATGGTAAAATCCCAAAAAGTGCATACAGTACATGTGGATGCCAGATACAGTGGTACTTTTCCTTGAGTCATTCTATTTGAAGACCCAGCATTTAGTGTGCCTATAACCTACAAAGGTGTGAACAGTTTGTGCTGAAATTTTCCATGCTAACACTCTGCTTTAAGCTGACCTTTGCATTTGTCCAGGAGTTGCAGAACACTCCTGTTGCTTCCAAGAATGATATTGGGGGAAGAAAATATTGAAACAAAACCTAGAAGTAACTTCTGACTGTTTTATTGAGTATCTCTAATTCCTTGGGTGTTTGGAATTGGGATTAAATTTGACAAGAAGATCAATGCTTTTATCATCAGTTACAAGCTTCTGGAAACTCATGGTTTCCCTTCTTCAGAGGCCGTTTATCCTGGATAAAAAGTCCACTGAAAAGCCTCTCTGAGGTGAGGTTGCTCCATCTCTACCATTCCAACTAAAATTAAGATACTGAATATCAGTCAATTCTTGTTCAAGAACTATTCCATATATGTGACTAAAGTCAGGGGTAGAGCTAAATAAAAGCAATTCAGCTCATTTATTTTTAACACTATACTTTTGGAAAATCAAAAGCATTGTAAATTTAGTTTAAAATTACTGGTGCTCCACAAGGAAGTTTGCTGCTATCATCTCGGTAGAAACAGACCTTAGCAGAAAAGAGATTGTATGGTGTGCACAAGGTCACATGCTGCCTTTAGTGGCCCTTCTAAAAGCAGCAGAACTACTCCATAGTAATATGCATGGGGAAAAGCACAGAAGTTTATTTTTGTAACTGTAATGTTGTGTTGGAATTGTGTTGATAAGATACCAGATGGAGCCAAGCAATTTTAGAATTAAAATTTATCATTTCTGAGGGGGGAAAATAAGTATTTTCTGAAATTCTACTTAGTGTACAAACAGGAAACGAATCAATCATAAATCTGAACAATGCTCTAAATTCAACACTCCCTTACAGAGTCAAAGGAGTTTTGACTTACCAAGATGAGTCTTGTGATGAATTCCCATTTGGTATTTCTACTGTGCTGGCTGATGTCTAAACGTGGTGACAGATTCTCTGGCAGCACCATGTGATCTGAATTGGTTCCATTCTGCTGTCAGTACCTTGAGGAATATCAATAATAGTGCACTGTCAGTTGTTATAGGGAAGAAGAGGTTTATTTTAAACACCTGTGACTTATGAAGCCTAAGCACCTGAGGCAGGATTCCTCTCATCTAATTTTAACCAAACTGAAAAAAATGTAGTGTTTAATATCTCCAAGCTCTCCAGAACCTTGTTTTCAATGGAGAAAGATAGCAACTCCAGATGGCAACCCATCTTACCCTGAAATAGGTACCTGTGCCTGGGGGAACAGCCCCATTCTCCTTGGTCACACAGGGACAACTGCTGTAGCATAGGACAAGGCTCAGAGAGTCTGAATTTACTGATGCTGAGAGGGAGATGCTGCTGCACTCAGGCATTTTGGCAGGGCGGGTGGTGCCCAGTCCAATGATGTCTGATACTCTTCTTAGTGGAAAATAATTTAAAATCAGGTGATTATAATCAATAACCAGAATACAAACAGTCCATCCAAAATTGGGCACATTCATACAAATTTGTAAAGAAAATGCAACTTTATTCTGGCAAACACAGTCAATTAATTAATACAAAACAAATTGTGTTTATACAAGTTTGGGAAGTATACAATGTCGTAAATGTGATGAAAACACCTTATGTGTGTGTGTGTGCATGGATACAATTTAGTTCTGCCTGCCTAGATTAATGTTATTCTGAAAATAATAACTCTTGGGCAGACAATTCCTTTGAGGTCACTTGCACAATCTGGTGAGGCACCCACCGAGGGGACACCCAAAGAGCCCCCGGTGCTTCCCCTCACTCCCAGCCTGGAACAACACACAGCACAAGTTTTCCCAGCAGCTGTGGGGCCATGGCTGCTCAGAGGCCCAGCTTCTCTCTCTGGAGACACAAACCCCAGCTGGGACCTCAGGGGGGTCTGGAGGGCACATGGGAGAGGAGCCCAAGGTCCCAGCCCAGCTTATGGCAAGGACAGCACTTCATTGTTGAAGTGAACATGGAAATGGAGGTTGCAAATACATTAGAGCATGAAGCCCCTCTCCCTACAATCCTTATTCTTTTCTAGGTTACTGCAGCAGCCATAGACACCCTCTTCAAATCAGTTTTTCCTCCTGTTTTGAGCAGTTTCTGGTACGAGGGGAAGGAACTGGAAGCGTAAGGAAGCGAACGCCCCTCGAGCCGCTCGCCCCAGGGCTGGAGCTGCACGTCTGCCCAGCCTGGCGGCTCACACGCTGTCAACAGGAATGACCAGAGCTGCCCCAAAAGCCAACTCGGCCCTTCTGATGGCTGCAGTCTGTCAGTGTCACCTGAATTCAGCACACACTGCACAGACGTGCCCTCCCTCCAAGGGAACCGAGCAGCTGAAAACAACATGACACTCCATCAGCTCGGAAAAGCTCAGAAATAATCAGCACTCAGTTTGGCTTTGTCTTTTCAGGCATTTTCTGCCTGGACTTGCATTTAATCAGCAGAAATAAAAAAGTAAAAATAAAATTTAAAAAAGATAGAAAATCTAAAATACACTAGCTACCAACCCACCTTTTCCCAAACATTTCAAACTCAAGCACATTTACACTAGGAAAATACACCTTTATTCAAGGAATGTTCTTGTCAATGCTATTTGTAGCATGAATGGATTTTTTTAAATAGCTGTTTCACTATTGTTTTCCAACCTGTTAACTGGTCTCCTGCTTACACAAACAACTTCTCTATACATGGTGAGATCTGCTCCAGGATACTATGTCAGATTATGCATCAATCTCCAGTGTGTGTCTGGAAAACAATCATTACATAAAATCTTGCGTTGACCTGTATTAATTTTCAACTGTAACTGAATTAAGACAATGGACTGCAAGTAATGTGTGTGAATGAAATAGATCACCAGCTGAGGCTGCAAACCCTTGATGTTAGATCAGAGAGGGGAATTGTAACTATCAAAGGTGTTGCAGAAACTGCAGTGCCCAGCAGATGATGGTGGCTACAAGTGATTGAGGATCTGCTGAAGCTGCCAGGCCTGAGGAGCTGAGGGGAAGCAGAGTTGTGTGGTTCATGGGTTTTACAGGGTGGTGCAGTAAATGTACTTGTTTGAGTGCCTGGTTTCCCATGGACCTGGCTGGTGTAATACCTTGACTGCTGCTGGGTTCATGATCAGGCTTTCCAGACTAAAGACAGTGAGTTGTTTCACACAGAGTTCTGGGGCTTGGAGTAGGGAACATAATGTTTGTTGAAACCAAAGTATAATATAGTTGTCTAAAATATCCTTTTGCATAAAAGAACATATTTGAAAAGTACACTGGAGATGAAAAGTTATTCCATATTAGAATTTAGTACATTTTATTCCATACTTCATATGCCATGAAAGACACAAGTGATACATAAGTGGTGAGATTATTATTTGCAGGCTAGAGGGGAAAGCCCTTTAATAACAAAGACAGAATTGGCCCCCTTATCATATGATAGTGATACATTAGACATGACGTTTGGATGCTGAAGAAAACCTACATTCTGCATTTGTTGTGATGATTTACAGCCATTAACTTGACCCAAAAAATGCCACATAAGTGCTCAGTGTTATTAATAATAATCATTCAGAGAATTCTCAGATGGATTGCTTCAACTTCCTTTCTGCAGAAGTTCTGGTCTCCTTTTTATTCTGCATGTTCATTTCATTCCCTTCTAATTAAATGTGATTTTTCTCAGTGGATGCTAATTTTTTTTATTTGAATGTTTGACTCAACAGAGCTCAGCAATGAGCATCCCTCAGCACTCTGCGCCTGACCACTCTGGCTCAGCCTTGCAGCCTCTTGTGCTGTGTGGAGCCATCCTTAGAGAAAGTCACAGCTCTGAAAAAGCACTGCAGGGAAAATTGTCCTGTTTTGATGAAACCCATGGTGCAGATCATGTCTTCCTCTCTGGATTGATGTTGAGTGGTGAGCACTGGGCCAGCCTGTGCATTCTTGATACAACTTTCAGGGCATCAGTTTTACTGATAGACTAAAGGAAACAGGCTACTGGGTCTTTGAAATCTGAAACTAGCCTGGTAAAGGAAGTTTTTTTTCCTGGTTCTTCATCTCTGTCATTCACATGAACCCAACAAAAAGACGGATTTTTAGCTAAGTGCCGCAATTTCAGACCAAACTTAAAACCTCTCTCTTACATGTAAGAGCACCCTGATGGACACCATGTGCATCACGAACCAACAGAGCTTCAGGAGACATTGCCAGCTGTGTGGAATCAGGGATTTGACAGGAGCTTTTCCCCAGGTCAGCTGGCAGGCTGTGGGTACCTGTGTGGGGCTGTAGAGATGTGCCCTTCTCTCCTTCCCCAGTGGCACAGGAGGCTGTGGATGATGGCAGGCTCCAATGGACTGTAGGCACCCAGAAATTCATCTCCAGACACAGCACTGCAGCTCATGCCACCATTTGGTTTCTTCTTTGCTCATTGCCTACATGGATAGCATATCAGAGAGGACTTCATTTTGTTTGTTTGTTTGTTTTAAGCATAAGTGTTTTCTGGATTTAGCTTGCACTTTAAGGCTTTGGAAAAAAGGGAGGACCTAGCTGTGGATATCCTGTGAGATCTGTGAAACACCAAAGCCCTGGTTTCACCCCTGTGAAAGGGGTAACAGACAAACCATCTCCTGCTGACTGTGCATTACCCCTTGTGGGTCACAGAGTGTGATTGCTCACGCTCTTAGCCAGCATTGGTGAATTGAGTCTCAAAGTTGAGGCAAACTGAGACAGCTATTTTGGAGACATCGATGCAGGGCCCACAAAGAGCATCTGCTTGAGTCAGAAGAATTTTTTTTTTCCAGTTCCCCAGGGCACTAATTATTTCCATATGCAGCAACCACCTCCCTGAAGGCAAATGTGACTGCTCAGGCAGAGCCCCTTAGCTCCCACTGGAACGTGCACCCTAGGTTTACTGGCAGTGGGTGTTGTAGGAAAGGGTAAACTTGGCAAAAAGTCATTTGTCTGATTCCATTTCCAGTCACTAAGTTCAAATGATTGAGGCAACAGAACTGAAACCACACTTCAAAATTTAGTTCTCTTCATTTCCTTTTCCTCTTTTGTTCAATATTTTGATTTTTTTTTTATTGGTTGATTCTGTTATCATGAGTGACTTTTTTTCCTACTTTACATATTCTATAGATGGTATATAGCAATTTTTTCTTCACTAAAAAGCCCCAAGGTAATGAAAGAAAGAACTGTCTTATGGGTAACTTATCACTTTCTGATTGCCAGCAAAGAACAGAAATAGTGCACAGTCTTGCCCCACTAATATTTCATGCTTCAATCTTCCCTCCCATGGAATTGTGCTACTTCATTCAAAATAGAGCAACTGCCATAAATCTGCTCCATTCATAGAAATGAGCTGCTATCTTCACCTTGTAAAAGGTCACCTCCCACTGGAGCAAAGGATTTTCAGTTCTATTGACAGCAAAGACACTTTTTTCTCCTTTCACCAAACTGTCAGGAAAGAAAAAGTGCTGCAGTTCTGAGCCTGCATCTGCTCTGTTCCCTGTCCATGTGGCTGTGGTTGCTCCTGCACAGCCCTGTGCTCTCAGCCCAAGGATGCTTCCAGCATCCCAGAGCTTTTCATTACCTTATCTCCATTGTTTAGGCAAACACAGAACACTTCTCCAGACAGGTTCCAGGGCGCCAGTTTATCTGCATTATTTTAGCAAGGCTCCTTTATGCACAGTACCCAGCCTTTCCTTAAAATCAATCACTGCCTGATTAATGTTCTGTAAACAGGGGATCTCCACAGCAGTACTAGATGTACTGCCCTCCCTATGTGCTCTGCTGTGTTTCACTGCTTGATTCTTGTTTTGCTCTTCTGACATCACCTGACTACTTTCCTTATTCAGTCACTTTAATTTTCTGTGGTGGAAATTACTGCCTCTTCTTGCTGCTTTTTTCCTTGGCATTTTTTCCTTTTTGGAAGAAACACATTTATTTTTCAATGGATGATGCAGGTCAAAGGCTGTGTACCTTTTCCTAACTTTCCTAAAGAGAACATATATGCTGGCATTTTCTTGTAACCATTCAAAACATCTGCATCCCTTCTTGATTTGCTTGTCCAAACCAGATAGGACAGGAAGGTTTCTATTTTTCTGTCTAGCTGGGGGAGAAAGTTCATAAAACAAAAAAGAACATGCCTCAGAGAAGCATTTCAATCAGAATATTATCTACCCTGAAGATGTGAAAATCAATTTTGCTATATTTATCAGTTTCATAAAAAGAAAGGTCAAAATGTGAATATATGCAGCAAAATTGGCAAAGCCTCTTAGGCTTCCACTGCCCAAACAGGCATAAAACTTAAACTGTGTCTTGTGGTCTAATGTCAGCAGGGCTTGGTTTTTTGTTGTATATGAAAATGTTCTACAGAAGTTTTGAGGTATTGAGACAACACAGAATCAGAAAAATCAGATTAAAATTAACACTGCTCAAATGTGGAGTTATAAAGAACCAACAATAGCAAGACAAACAAGCAAAAAACCACAAGGAAAAATGATGCAGAACCACTCTTCTCTAGAGAGAGCCAAATCCATTAAGCTAATTAGTTGAGCAGCTGATGTTCTGACTTGACATTGTTTCTTCATTTAGGATCGTTAATTCTTCATGCAAGAAGATTTCTCATTATTTCTTATCCAAACAAACCCCAATATCTGGGTATCCTTCTGCAAACAGTGTGCTGATAAAATTTTCCTCTGAACAGTCACAATCTGAAATTTGAACAGCGTGACCTATGTGACCTATTACATAAATTCTATTTTCTCTTCTCTTGTCAACCAGTGACCCACACTTTGTAAACAACTTCCTTTATTCCTCCCTTAACAATTGGTTTCAATCCAAAAGAACTTTCCTTTTGAATTTTTAATTATTTTTTTTTAAAGCAGGGAGACATTTACTTTTGTGTAAATCCCCATTCTGTCATGTTCTTCTCACAAAACATGGACACAAAGAACAAAGGCAGACCCCCAGCAGACATCCCAAAGGAGGTGGCAGCCAGTCTCTCCTGTAGGCAGAAAGCCTCCTCCAGAAACATCAAATACAGGGATTGCTGCAGGTATGTAGAAACTTGCTTGTTCTCATCAGCTTTCACAGCTTCCCAAAAAGTGTTCTATGGGCTCCCATGGGCCCTGTGTGTTGAAAAGGCATTGAGTTGGAGAGTGAAGACACATCTGTGTTCTGTGTGCAGCAGTGTACAGAGGTACCTTAGCTGGCACTGAGTGGAAAATCACTGAAAGTAACACCCCCACTTTCATGCCAGAGTACAAACAGGCACACATTTGGAGGAGGACCTGACTCTGTTCCCTTGCAATAAGTCATTCTTGCATCTGTGTTTTGTATAAATATTCATGTATTTGAAGAGCGCATCCATCATCCCTCTTCTCCATCCCATAGAGCCAATGGACACTGACTTTCTGTGACACTGAGGGAACAAGCAGCTGTCCTTCAGGGTGGCTGTTCCACAGCACACTCCCAGTGCAGCAAGCAGGCCGGTGAGCTCAGCCCACAGCGGCACCAGAGTCCCACAAGCCCATCACAGAGAGAGGCAGGCCAGCTGGGGAGCAGGCAGGCCAGCAGACTGTGCCACTGTGTCCCCTCCATCGCCAGGCCAGGCCTCACAAGGCTTTGCTGGCTCTTCAGTACATTTCTGCTCCTTTCCTCCCCCCAGAAGTTTCTGAGATTCAAGGCTCGGAAGTTCTTCTATCATGGCAGGAGAAGTGGGTGCACGGCTCAGGGTCCCTTTGGCCTCTCTGTCAGGATCAGGAGAGGAAAGTGCTTGCACCAGCCCAGAGCTTCCCCTGGGTGAGGGACACAGCATCTCCACCACTGTTTCTGGGATGGGCAAATAAATTGCTCCGACACAGACTCACACACCTGCAGGAGCTGCACAGAGGGCACTTAGCAGGGAAATCCTGCAGAGCAGGGAGCAGGCCTTCAGAGGCCAGAGCGCTTCTTTTCTGTTGCTTTTCCTACTCCATCAGGGTCTATAGAAGATGAATGATCAAGCTTGACTTTTAGCAATTTAATTTTCTGAGTGGGTTCTTTCATTGATCAAGAAGTTGCCTATTTTGGGCTTTACCTGATTGTCTCTGAATTGTTACTCCACACTCATGCCTGCAAGCAAGGTGCCCTGTGACATCTCTGCTAAGCTAATCACTCCTGCCACTGAAGCTTAATAGGTGTTACTCCTCTGCCATGCAAGGCCTGAAGTTGTTCTGCTGAGGAAAATTGAGTAGAAATTGGATCTGAGGAGAAAATATTTTCTGCAGGATAAGAATTTTATATAAGCCTTGACCTTTAACAAAAACACCTGATCAAAATTAAGGAAATTAAAAGTCTGCTTTTCTAAGCAGCAACATTTTTTCCCCAAAACCCCCAATTTTCTTACATATTTGGAGAAAAATGCAGGTTGGATTGCCTCTATGGGCTGGATTCGGCCATCTCTTATACTTTGAACCCACTCCATTGCCCAACCCAAAGCTGTTATCACTGCTGGTGACTGCTGAACAATAGCACTGGATTTTGGTCTGGTATTTGCAAAGTTCCATCTTTTTTGGTCTTTTGGGGTGGTTGGTAACAGCATTTCCAAGCTCTGAAGGAGTGAAGATGTTTGTATTTTTAGCAGAATTTTCCAATCAGCAAATCATGCCCCATGAGAGGGACTGCACACACTGTCCCTGAGGAGGAAAATGGGCTACAACTCCCTTGTGCAGAAACAGCAGCTTAATGTTCCTCTCAAGCATCTTCAGGCAGGCGTCCTGCATGTACCAGGGAGCTTCTTCAGGGCTACAAATCACCCTGAAGGCATCAGAAAAGTACCTTGTCATGAATGACCACTGGTAGTCAGGATCCAGAACTTCAGTAATGCAAAACACTGAAGGCACCAGATGTTCACAACACTGAAAACCATCTCTAGAGAAAATGCAAACTATTCCCACAGCCTCTCATGCTTCCTCCTTCTGCCTTTTTATTACTAAGACTCTTCTTTCCCAATTTTCCCCTTTGTTTAAATTTAAGAACATCTTTTTTCTTCATAAGAGGAAGAAATATTGCACCCAGAAATATTTATGGGTCTTTATCACTGACAGTGCTGCACAATTTGTATTTTGATCATTAAGGACTTCCCAGCCAAACTTCAGCTCTTCCCTGACTGTTGATTCAATTAATCTTCTGTTTAGCATTTGGCTGCCTATTAACACTAATAAAATATTGTTATGAAAACATATCAAACTGCCCTTCTTAGGATGTAATCAGCCTTTTTAGCATGAAATACAGTCAGATTCAATCTAGACTATAAGTTCTCTTCTAAATTTCAAAATGTGATGCAATCTGTAGAGGCTCAATAAATTAAATACCTTCTGCCCCATGTGATATGTGAGCTAATCTACTTTTTTATTTAATTTGATATGCCCTCAAAGTCAGATATCACACCCAGAAAAAGTTTATCTCTTTGTTGAATGGGTAATATCCTCTCTAGAAGTACTGGAATCTACTAAACCTGCCTAACAGATGCTTGGTTTGGCTTTGTTTTGCTTACTGGTCCATTTGGAATTCCTTCCATTGACCCATTGAGACCCCATAGCTACCTCAGATCTCCCCCTCTTGGGGACTTCAAATTCCTTTTGAACCATCTTTTGTGCACAGATCTTTACACCGATGCAAGGGGGTGGGCAAGTTCCTTTGACAGCTCTCAGAGGGCTTTGCAAATAAAAACGCAATTTTCATAAAATGGCTCTGAGGAAGGCCAGTCTTGCCTCCCTTGCAGTATGACAAAGATGGAAGTCAGACCTCTCTTCTCCATGTCCTATCCCTGGGCATTCCCATGAAGGTCATTTGGCTGCTGACAATTACTAGAGTCAGTGTAATCACTGTATCTCAATGAATACCACAGATGAAACCATTTTGTCCCACTTTGTATATTACAGAGTAGATCCATACAAGTCCCTTCTTTAGTTTGCCTCACAAAAGCATAAAATGGTTGTTTCAGTACTTCAGTGACAACTTAAAGCTGTATATGCTGGAATTGAATGTAGTATCAAAGTAAGCACATTTTAAAATATGGCTCTCTGTGACAGCAAAGGAGATCAGACATTTTGAAGACAAACAAATTTAATTACATAAATATTATTTATTTTATTACAAACATTTTGTTCCTGAGCATTAATTTAGAGGGGATTTTAGCCTGGCTAATCCAATAAAGAGCAGTGACTTGAAATAAAAACAGCAACAATTACTCCAAGTCCTCTGCTTTCTCTTGTAGCCAGAAGTGTGTCCCCTCATTAGCTCCTAAGCTCTCAAACACATCCTTTCCATCTCAGCACTGCTGACATTCCCCAAATGAGCTGCCTCCATGGACAGCAGTGTTTCAGCAGTCAGTCCCTCCTGTCACAGCAGATCCTGCAGCTGCTTTATCCCGGGTACCTAATCAACCTGCTGGGGAGAGATGGATTATTACTAATGTAAGAGTGATTTAAATGAGTGATTCTGTCCACTTAATCTCAGTGTGAAAAACAGAGACTTCGCATAGATAAATACCAAAATATCACAAGCAAGTATGGAGCAAAATCCCCTGAAATACCTGGGCTGTACTGTCAGTACTTATTGGAATATTGGTCCCAATATTACCAGTTAGATTGTGCCTGGGCCAGTCTGACCCTCGCTGCTGAGCCAAAGGCGGCAGCTGTGGTGTATCACCCCAGAGACACCTTTAGCTTGCTGGTGGTTGCAGCTGGGCACTAAACAGGTCCAGGCTTGTTAGGAACTCCGTTTACCTCAGGAAGAAAGCTTCAAGCGATGGTGAAGAGAAAAAGGAGAGGATTCTGCTGGAGGGTTATATCCAGTGGTTTATTCCATGGTTACAGAAGCCTGAATCTTGGGAAGAGCTCCAACAGAATGCCCGACCGCATGGCCGGACTCAACTTTTAAGCTCAGGGGGAGGGGAGGGGACAGGTGAGCCACCAACCAGGTGGGGGGGGCAGGGTCTCAAGGGACGAGGGACACCTAGACAGGCCAATGACCCCCAGGCCTGAGGGGCATCCTTTGAACTTCACCAACCACATGACGCCTTGTTGGAATGTTAAGCCTGATTGACAGGACTCACTCAGCAAGGGGCGAGGGGGAAGGGGAAGAGAGGTATTGCCACACCTGGGAGGTGACCTGGAAGTCTAAAACAGAACATTACAACCCACCGCAACAAGTACTGCATGAGTTACTGGAATATTCTGTAAACCAGCTGAATGGTGATTCCAAGATTGTTTCAGATTGTCATCCTGGCTATAGCTTTGTATATGAATGAGTCATGACTATTACAACTTATTAGATTTCTTAGGGCAGATTCTCAAGGCTCTAGTCCCAGCCACATGCATTTCATAGGAAGAAGTCTTACAGAAGCCTTTGAAGGTCCAGCCAAGAGTTTGTGTATCTTTGTGATGGCAGGTGATGCTGAAAAAAGCCTCCAGCAACAGTCACAGATTCCCAGCCCTGGACATGGCACCCTAGATCTAGGATAGAGCAGAATAAAATAGAATAGAATCCAATACATTCAAATACATTATTTCTGTTGGAAGGGACCTACAATGATCACCTAGTCCAACTGCCTGAGCAGTTCTGGCCTGATCACAAGTTAGAGCCTCAGTTTGTCATGTCAAAAGGAAAAGTAGTGTAGAAGTCAAAGAAGAGAAATTCTGGCACCACCACATCAGTCAGGGAAGGAAACTGTCCAGTCTGTTTGAATATACAGCTCAGATGTCAAGGAAACAGAGACTCCACCAGAAGTACATGTAGTCTAAATCAATTTTTGCTCTTTCAGCCTGGACTCACTCTTGGAGAATACTCCCCTTATGATTCCTAGCCCCCACAGGCCAAATGGTGAAACTCTGTTCCTGGGAGGGTGCCCTGAGCCATGAAACCAGAGGAGGACTGTACTCCAATCACCCTCTTTGCTCCAAGCAGTGCCTTACATTGCAAGAGACTGTAATGAAGTCATTAGGTCTAATGGAGGAGAAAATAGCTATTTAAAGCAGATCTAGCACCAGAACTGGACTGAAGTGGAATTTTCCATTTTATACATAAGAAAGATTAGCTGCTACTGCACCTCACTGCTGCAGAATTAGCCATGGATCCAATTATGACTCTCCTCCATTCAGCCCTGCAATCCTTTCTGAATTCTCAGTCAGCACTAAGGCAGTCAATGTTTATCTACAATGTTTATAGTGCTTCCCTCTCCCTTGTGCTCCATGTCAGTTTACCTTTAGATTGCAAGAAAATATATTGCTTTCCCACCCTGGAAGCATTGCCCAGATGCCTGGGGAAGCCCTTCACATACCAGGTGCTGCTTTTAATGTGTGAGGCTTTTAACTTTCAGAACTATGGTGTCACTACCAGAAGTGCCATTTGCTGCATGCTGTGATTTAAGAGTGTAAAAAAATTTTAAAAAATAAATAAATCACCAAAAACCCCCAGAAACCCCCCCCCAAAACCTCCAAAAAACAACAAAATCCTCTAACAAGACTGTCCACTCAGCCCACAGCCTCTCCCTGTCTTGGCTATCACAGAGCGTGAGCCCTCTGAAGGTTACTTCTCTGCCAATTTCAAATATTGACCTTGATGTTCTGTCCCTTACAATATTCTTTAAAATCCATCATCTGCAAACTAAGTTTAAGTCAGGAAACCTAATTAGTAACAGAGACAATAAATAACAAGCTTAAGAGGAGGGAGGAGAGAACCTCTTGCAGGTGGCCAGATCTTAGCTGAATAATTCTCTGTGCAATGGTCATGCTTCAAAAATTTAATTCTCTGTAATTTCATTTAGGATGGGGAAAACAAAACAAAATTAGCAAAGTGATATAGGATTTCATTTATATTCTGGCAAGTACATTCATCTAAAGTTTAACCATAATAGCTGCAGTTACTGTATCTTTCTTACAAGCATTTAATGGTGTGAAGCAAGTGGCAATAAAAATTTAAAAAATAAAATAAAATAAAAAGGACCTACTTGGCATTATTATTTGCTATTTTTATACCAAAAAAAAGAAGAAGACTCCCTACTGGCAGGCTGATTGTATTAATCTGAGATTCCTATGGTCTTTCAGACTTGATTGCTTTTGATTCTTGCTTAGTAGAAGTGGTGATGAAGGAGCTGAAATCATAATTCCTACTTAGAAGGCAAAGAGGAGGCCACTTCAGTTCTGTGGTGAGTGGCACATTTTGTTGTTTTAATTAAAAAGTTGTTCTGAGAAGCTTCTGCAGTATTCAGAGCAGAAAAAGATGGTATTTTCAAAGACACTTTGGGGATCACTCCTGCATTTTTTCTGAGCTATGGTGATGTTGCTTAAACATACTAAGGAAGAGAAGCAATCATTGAATTTGAAGTACATTTTCTATCTCAAAAATGGTAAATCAATTCTCTCAATGATGAAAATATATTTTCCTTTATGCAGTTTTTAAATTGCTATCCATCCCTATTAAGGCTCTTCAAGAGAGATTTTCAGCAACAGAACACCCTCTAAAACAAACAAAAAAAATTATCTAAGTATAAAGAACTGAAGGTGTTTAGCCCAGAACTGCAATGATTTTCAAGTGCCTGCTCCCTTTGAGGTGAATGCCCAGAAAACTCTACAGGTCAAGGCTTGTACCCCTGAGAGTGCCACAGGTGTGGAGCATTCTTCAGCCATGAGCCACCATTCTCTTCTGAGACAGCAATCACGATCAGGCTCCTCAGTGCATTGCACAACCCTCCAAGCTAGCCAGACTCCCTCAAGACTCAATTTTCACTTTTAAAAATCAACACACTTCACTGGTACTTTCAGCTTTTTGTATGACAGCAGCATTGAAAATTAATATTTTACTGAGATTACTAAGGGTGGACTTAGGAGGGCATATAAAATTTGGATCCACTTCAGAATCATGTGACAGCTTAGGTAAGATGCTGTTGGCTTAGAGAAACCCAGATAAATCATATTTAGGGTTTTTATTCAATGATGCCAGGATCCTTCACATTGTCTGTGACTCAGATCAGCTGTTCCTTTTGCACTGGAATAATGAAAAAAGCCTCTTAGATTTAGCTCTAACCTCAACTCAAACTATACAGATGTATTTGAGGTGCCTACTGTGTTTCCCTCTGCTCCAGATACCAGCCAAAATAGCTCTCACATGGCAAAAGTGAAACTAGTTACAAGGGATGTAAAGGTCCCAACATTAAAGGTTCATTTCCCAATCTCTGGAGCTACCCTTTACTAGAGCTGCATTCTAAATACCCAAAATGCTGGCATTTACCTAAAAATTAACTTCTGGGTAAAATTTGAGATCCAGGTTTATCTGCTGGAAAAGTTAGTCAGGAAAGCCTCAGACTTGCACATGTTCACCTACACATCCCAAAGCATCTTAGTGTGACCTTTCCCACACACACCTGGAACAGGGCAGGAACAGCAACTCCCTAGGTCTTCATGTCCCTACAGGCCGTGCTCTGTGCATTCACGAAGAGCTGAGGGAGACCAAAATCCCACCAAACCGCTGCTTGTTTTGAATGGTGAGGGAGAATCATTATGCCACACTTGAGGCTGCTCCATCAACAAAGGCCAAAAGGGGGCCTGGTTGTTTGTCCTGCTCTCCTTCACACGTTCTGAGTAGCCCTGTAACACTCCCTGTGAAGCCCAGGACAGATGTCACAGAACACAGGACAGCACAAGCTGGGACCAAGCAGAGCCTTGAAATGCTGCTGTGGTTTCCAAGCCATGTCATTCTGCACTGCCTTGTGACACTTGAGGCAGCATTACATTCCCTGCATCGAATCCTCTCATTTGGAGTGAAGCATCTTCAGCTGCCCTAATGTTTGAGCTCAGCCTCACAGCTGGGGAAAGCTAGCAGCTGGTTTGTGATTCAAAGGATCAGAACAATAACCCATTGAGGCTACTCCTCCTGTCTGTGGATGGGTGAGTCACATGAACAATTGGACAACACAGATCAGTTAAGCCTAATTCAGTTAATAGAATTAATTTGCAAATTAGTACACATTAGGTGAATCAGCTGCAATTCATTTTGACAGAAACGTTAAAAAATACTAAAGTAGTTATAATGAAACAGATAAATATTACTGCAGAAAAGATTCCAAAGAAGGCAGTCTCCAGGTGAGACAGAATATCCATCCTGAACTAGGTAAAGTGTCTAGGAGAGGTGAAGGGTCTGTGGAGCTAAAGCTGAAGGAGAGGCCGCGTTCCAGAGACAGCAAGGAGACAGAGAAAGAAAAACAGAAAAACCACGAGGTCAATCTGCCCCCGACTTGGGAATTCCTTCGATAAAGAAGAATTAGTGCTAAATGTCATGTGGAATGAATATGTATGAACTTAATTTGAAACTGTATGCATATGCATTTGGAAGGGGGGATAAAAAGGGGACTCGGAGTCTCCAGGGGCACGCATGTCCTTTTGGGGAGTCTTGCGTCCGGCGCGCGTCGTAATAAAGCATACCGGGCTTTACAACTTTTACAAGTTGTGAGGTTTCTTCTTTTCTCCGCAAAACATTGGTGGAAATTTTTATCTGTTAATGCTGTGGATGCATAGGTTGAATTTCATATATTCAGTAGGAAGCACATTGTATAGCCTTTATCACCCTCACAACCCTTAATAGATCTTAAATAATCATTAGAGATGGGCTGAGAAAGTTCTGACTGGGATGCAGGCATAGATGTTGGGACTGATAGAGGGCCTGGTGCAAGGGAAAAGAAATAAACTGTTTTAAATTTAAATGCTGGCCTAGAAAAATTAATTGGTAAAATAATTTGGTCCTCTAACATTGTTCCTAGGAAAGATTGGAAACATGTCTGTGCTCCTGTTATTCAGTGACACACAGAGCAGATAAACATCTGACATTTGAACAACATCGGTGTCTTTGGGGTAGTGATCACAGGGAAGAAAATACCAATAGAATGACTTTATCCTTGAAAGGCTTGGAAAATGCTTTGGGCAGGTACAGTTAATAGGATCTCCTGAGCAAAAGTTGAGCTGCAGCTCCTGGAGCACTAAGATGATTTAGGAAAATGCTGAGCTCTCAGCTGTGTGTGCTCAGAGTAAACCAAGAGGCGAGAGCAGAGGAACAAATGTGCCACACACACACACACAAGGCTCAGAAGAAAACCTCCATTGTTGGCTTGCTGCACAATGATGGCAACACTCGGTGTTGAACAAATGTATCTGAAGGAAAGAGATCAAATCATGGCTGCATCAGTTCAGCAGTGTAATGTGACACCTCCCTGGGGTCCACAAGCACCTGAAACACACATTGCTGGGGTCACTTCACCATATCAACCCTTGCTCCTTCTGAGCCATACATAGGGGTTTGATCCCTAACAGGAACCAATTGTACCCCTCTGTAGACTTCAGTAAAACTGCACTTTGTACTTGCTTTGGATATCACAAATCAGCACTGTGTACACAGGATTTTGCTAGCAGTGGAAATTAGGTAACAGTTTCAATAAACAATGTATTTCTTTTAGTGATGGTCCTTTATATTCTGTTTTACTGATACTTTCCTATATGAGAAGGATTCACAGGTGTAGCAAACCTTTTGTAAAGTACTTCACTGCAATCAATTTGACTTCATCCAAAAATAGCGGAGCTGCCACAAAAGCTAATCTATCTAAAAACTCTATTACCTATAAAATTTTTATTCTGTGTATCAAACTTCACAGGCATGCTATTGTGCCTTTCTGAAAGGATTTAAAGTTGCAGGACAGCCATAACAGTTATGTTGTGCAGACAATTAATTATACATTGAATAAAACTGACCTAGCATTATATGGTGTCTGTCAAACTCAGAGCCTCCCAGCTCACAGTCATGGCTTGTCAGGTTTGATGGGGAGCTGGTTAAATGCAGTGCCAGAGCAGTTACCTTGGGCAGTGCACTGAAGGCTGCTTGCCAGTTGGCTGAAGGTCCTCTGGTATCTATCAGATCCAGCAAAATGCTGTAAAATAATTCACAATGTAGACTTCCAGTGACTGAGTCATGGGTTCCACTTTTCCATGTTAATGCTCTGTAAGTATGGATGAGAAATGAACCACTCTCCCAGGCTGTGCCAGCTCTTCACAATCTCCTGCTCCTTGTACACATTCTGATTCACAAACCACACACAGTGACAGCTGGAACCCCCAGCCCACAGCTGCAGGACTAAGGCACAAGGGGCACCAGGCAGGCCAGGACTCTTTGTCATGTGGCCTTCTGTTCTTTGGCCTGAGGCATTTCCAGTGGTGCCCACTGACTCCCCATCAGCAAACCCTGGGAAGGCCAGTGCCAAGGGTTGGTTCAGGTTCTTTTCCTGATCGCTTTGCTGCTGGGGAGCACCAGGACACCTTCTCCTTCAATGGCTATTCTCACTGCTGTCCCTTGATGCTCAAACTCCAGCTGAAATTGTGCTCAGCAGGGAGAGGCAGAAGTGGACAGAATAATTCAGTTAGAAGCCAAGTGACAAATGCAAGTGACAACAGCAAACTGTAGTGCTGCTGCCTCTGCCTGACTTCAGGCAGATTGCTCATCTGAAGACCCACATCATTGACTAAGCAGCTCTTGTGTAATCAAGATTCAGATCCTGTTGAAATAAAATAGACTTCATCTTTGTCCAAGAGTCACATTAAGAGGCAACAAGAAAAACTGTGGATAGAACTCTCCCAGAGCTGCGTGCAGCTGGGGGAATAGCACAGGATTCTTGGCTGCAGAACTCTTTTCCAGGACATGCTAGCAAAGACAAACAGCCCTGGGCTCTGGTAATCTTCATCGAGCTTGAAAGGAGGCTTTGCAGGTCAGAGTTCAGAGACATCTTCTGTCTCAGAATGCTCGTCAGTCCTAGAGCACATCGACTGCTGTCACAGCATGGAAAACAAAGCCAGAGAACCAAGTGTGCTTTTAGGGCCTTTGAACTGCCACGGCTCTAAGGACATGTTGCAGAGACATTACCTATAAGATAAGGCATGTATGTAGGTAGCAAGTGATGTGCTGTAAAAGCCTTTGTTTGTGTGACCCTGGGTGTAGCTCAGGCCGTGGCTCTCTCCAGAGGCACAGGAAAGCCCCTGGAGATGCCCAGGCAGACATTAACCTCGCGCTCAGGACACGGGTTATGTAACTCAGCAGCAGTGGGGCTTCAACCATTGCTTCATCCAAAGTGCCCCTTCTTTTTGGGAATTTCACAGTTCAGCACACACTAAATTAATGCTTTTACTAGGTCAGGCCTGGTAACAAGCGTTGATTTAAGCAGCTTATTGCGACAGAAGACTGAACACTGTTGCTAAATGGCAGCTCCCTGTGATCCTGCAGAGGATGGATTCTGCTCCTGCTGCCACACACCCCGAGACACAGCCCTGCTGGGAGCCTGGCAGGGCAGAGATTTGCTGCTGCTGCTGCTCGGGAGCATTTTCAGGGAACACCAAATGTTATTTACTTCCTAATCTTCCTACAGAATATAAAGAATTGCTGCTCTGGGCTATTTCAGAGAGATAATGTGAGTGACTCATTTGAGTTGTATATTGACCTCAGGCACTGTAAAGATACATTTCACAGTGCTTTAAAAAACTACTAATGCAGATTTCTGTACTTCTGAACATCCCTAGAGTGCACTTCAAAGATTTTCCTGAAGTCTTAAACCACACATATCTGGTCAAGCCCCATGTTATTTGTTGTTATTAGTCAAACACCCTTAATCATTGGTCCTATCATCTTCCAGGCTATATCCCCTACACTAAAGCAGCTTCTTAATAACTTGCAGTCCCAATTTGCCTAGGCATAACAGCTCCATAAGAACCATATTAATTATAATCAGTGACAGATACATACTAAATCCTATGTTGAAACATGGGAGTAGTTTCTGTGACCAACTCTTATCTCTAAACCCAGAGCTGAAACCAAATCTCAATTCCCACAGTGTTAAACTGTTTAAAGACCTGGATTCAGCAGGTCTGTCTTTGGCTCGTATTTAATTTTAAAAACTCCCCACCACTGTATTTGCATTCTTTTTGAATTTTGCCAGTCTGAACATAGATGCTTTGAAGCAGATTTTGCTAGGCAGGGAAAAGGCTTTCACCATGTTGCTTCCATGCATTATCCACTGAGACACCTGATCATAGATTCTCCTTTCCAGCAGTGAGTTTTAACAACAAGCTTTCTCAGGCTCTGCTCTTCTCCTGCAAATCATCTCTTCATCCTTTAGGCTTCCACAATTCCCATTGCACCCATCTGATCTCACCCACCTCACACCCGAGGGCCTCAAATTCCCTCCCTCTCCTTGTCTTTCAGTTGTCTTTCAGACTCACCACATCACAGCTTATCAAAATACAAAAACTTCTCTCCTACATGTCCCACTTTCAGGGGCGCAACGGCACTTCCATTTCACTAGGGTGACCCCACCCCTACACCTGGGCCCCCTACCAATGTGGTTACCTAGCAAAGGTATCACCTGTGTGGCAGGCACAAAATTGAAGCAGAGTTGAGGGGTGGAAGGAGTGAGTCCCACTGAAAACACAGACCACAGCTCTTTTGCCCAAAGTTCCAGCTGCCTACCACTCAGTATGGTACTGCACCCCCATGAGCGAGTGACAGACCTTGGGATGAAAGGAAGGGATCCCACAATCAACAAAACATGGCTCAACCACCAGCATTCTGCAGATGAGCAAGGAAGGGCCTACAGGGAATCATTACAGAGAAAATCCCCATAGGGCACCCCTCTGAAGTATCTGGATATTAATGAACACAATATGGGGAATAAACATAAGACAGGAGAGCTAAGAGTCCCAAGAGGTAAGATCCTGCATGAAAGAAGGACACAAGAAAGACAGTTAATATTTGAGAAAAAACTTAGTTGAAGCTCAAGAGCATGCAGTGCTGGTGCATCCCCCTCCCTGCCCCTCCTCAGGCCACCCCCTCTGAGCAGGTGCTGCTGATGGAGCCTGGGCTGCCACCCGCACTCCTTGGAGCTCACTTTCCCCACCACCTGCTGGGAAGATGCAGAGGCACCCTAAGACTTCACTGAACTCCAGGGGGATTTTTCACAGGGACCTTGTACAAACTCCTCAGTGTGTCCGTGGTGAGTAGTACATTGGTGAGCAGGGGAAGGGAATGGGCTGCAGTAAGGGTACTGTGCATGCTCTCTCTTGGATTCTGGTGTTTGTTAGGTGTAGTAAGATAGGCTTCTAAGGGAGTTGGTGTGTTTATACAATACTTTGTTAAATTGTTTAAATTAGGCTGTCACTTAAGTGCTGTTAAACCTTCAGGCTAAAAACTGTTTGTCACGTCTGGGGCTCACTTTGGCAAGGGGGTCCACTCTGAACCTTGACTCAGCGGGAGGGGCTTTCTCATTTCTTTTATCCCTGCTTTTTTTTCATCCCTAGCCTCCATGTAGTTAATTTTAGGTTGCTTTCAGTTTTAGATTAGCCAAATCAATTTCTTTCCACTGAAAGCACACAGAGGGGCATATTTTAAGCAAGCTAACACATGCCTGATTTTCCTTTGTTTCATTGGTTGGTTTTATTTTTGTTGTTTTTGTAAAGCATAACATTACTTTAGTGTCATATCTGCAAACATTTCCACTTTTATTTTAGCAAATGTGTTGAGGGAATACTGACCCTTCACAAAACCTGAAACGTGCTCAGGCAGATTGTGAGATTGGTAATAACGACTATGAATTTAATACCATCCCAATATACAACTTAATGTTTGTTATTTTTCTAACCAGTGCATTACAGAATAAATACAGAAAATACGACTGGGATTGCACAGATTTAAGTATTTATTACAAGAGGTGGCAAATCATTATGCTCTCAAGATTTTATGTAAAATCCACTGAGTTAATTGATTCTCCTTAGATTCCAATGGGCTTTGGCTGAGTTTCCTAATGATATTAAAATCCATCTGTTATTAAACATCATGTATGCAACAGTATGCAAATGCTGGGATTTGTAAATATCATTATGCAAAAGTTCATGTCCAATCATGCTCCTCTTGAAGTTTGCAACATAAATTCTGTAGACATCAATAAGAATAGATTTGGGATATCTTTTTAATTGCACTGTATACAAGTATCGACAGAAGAATACAATAGAGTAGTCACAAAATTAAGAGGCTTCTATGAAACCTACAAAGTAGAGCAGCATAGAATCAATGAAGTAAAAGCAGTATTTCAAAAAATAATAAATCAGACCTGGCAGTTTTGGAAAATGTACTGAAAAAAACCACAAATTAATTGGCACAGTTTAACAACCTAATTTCTAAGTGCACTTCATAACAAGTCTCCTTACAAGCTGCTGTTTTCCCAGAAGATGATGACAAAAAGCCTCATTAGAACATCACTGTTTTATAGTGACAGATTTTATTGCATTGCCAGCTGTGAATCTAAAAAAAAAACAAAACCACCTCCCCCCTAAAAACTTATATAAAGGTTCCTAAAAACCCTATTTTCTTTTGTAATTGTCAAAAAATAGCAACATAGCACTTCCATGTTTGTGAATACCCACAATTCTATTTTTAAAAAAAATAGAAGTCAAAGAAAAGTGATTTTTGTTTAGCTTCAAAAATAATGTAAAGGAACATTTAAGAACATTTCAATGATCAGAGACATATGTACAATATGGTAGATTTGAGTCCAATCCATGTTCATGAAAGCAGACTTAGAACCTGTTGATCCTGAGTAACTGTAATTATAAACTGGCAGGAGCAGGCTCTTAGCTTCACCCATTATAAGCTTTTTCACAATCTGTCCTAGGCTAAAAAGTGTAGATACAGTATATACTCTGTATATGGATTTATACAAAAGATCTTTTACAGCTCTAACCCTGTTATTGCTAGGCTAAAAAATGACTATTTTGGAACAAGTTACATGCATCATAAAGGGTAAAACTGAGATGCAGCTTCTGATGACTGAATTTCTACTTGAGCCATTTTAAACTGGGTGCACTGCAGCCACTTGCGGAGCACAGACGAGCTATTGTTCATCTGTCCTGACCCCTGTAACATCCTCAGGCTGTGATGGTTGACATTGCTCTGGATGGCTTGGAGTCGGAGCTGAAGTCCAGCAGATAAATGCTGTTGAAATGATGCAAAGCATTTAGTTTCTTACCTTTAACACATACATTAATATAGCAATGTGAAGGGTATTGGTTTGTTGGCCAGGGAGTTTCTTACACTGCCCCATGTCAAATTTCTTCCCTCCACATCCTGCCCTGTGGTGTTGCCATGGAAGGCAAATGTGCTTACAAACACAACTCCATACTGAGACCAACTCCAAAATTTTTCTTCTCTTCACTAAAAATCTCTTGACTCACAAACCACAGTGCACCGCCTTGCTCTCCCTTACAAAGAGGGCCAGATGGTAGTTTTACCCAAGAAAACAGGCCCACAGTATCTTCTCTAGAACCCACATCTATCTCCTGAGTCAAGAGTCCCAACCCTGATTTGTCAGGGAACTATCAAGCCTAAGGCATTAAGAAAAACCACAGCTCAGGGAACAACCAACCTCAGTAAATCGCAAGGAAAGGCCCCAGTGCAGAACCTGGGTAGAGGAAAATGCTCCAGAAGGGAAATGGATAGAGCAGTACTGACTAGAGGGCAAGTGTCTCAGCAAATGCTCACACTTCAGAGCTTCATCTCAACTGCATATGCTACCATTATCTGTCTTCACACATCTTATTTCCAGAATTTACAGAAATGTAAATTATTTCAAAATTTACAGAAATGTATACTATAAAAGGACAAGGCAGTAGAAACAACATACCTTTAGGTTTGACTGTATCATTGGCAACCACATTGGTATGAGCTGCAAGAAGAAGTGCATTTTGTTATTGTACAAGTGACTGTAAACATGCTACAGTTACTGTGAGGCAGAGAAGGATACCTCTAATGCATTTAGCCATTTGAATTGGCATGGCCTGAACCACAAATCTGAAAATGAGGTTATTTGAAGTACTTGGAGAAGGTAAATCTCAGCTGTAAAGAAGCCAGTTTCCCTTGTCTGTAGCTTGATGAATCACCTGTAGCAATTATTGATATCCTGTTTGAGGTAATGATGAAAACACGGAATTAAACTTGTTACAGGAAGTCAGTTATTACTTTACTTGTAAGGGTGTTTCTGTATGTGCAGGTGAGCAATATTGGAGCAAAGAGACTAAACATTTTGCATGGTGAGGTATACATCAAGAAATGGGAAAAAATGCAGTGGTTCTTAATAACAGGTCATATATTTAAAGGGTGACCAACATTTTTTAAGCCACTAGTCACATCAGTGCTTCACTGCCGAATGTGTAGGCTGGGGAGCACAAGTAAAATCTATCCAGAATGACAAGGTGAGGAGGTCTGAAAATTTGTCAGCTCTGACTGGACTGGAGTTACACATATTTCAGATTCCTGCTCTTCAGGGAACTTTTTCTTCTCAGGAAGTGGAACATGACAGCCCTATGAAAGCCAGAGAGGCATTTCTAGCAAAAGTATTCATGGTTTTCAATATTAATTTAACGATTGAGGTTACTGTTCTAAAATGTTCCTCCAAATGGCATTAAAATTTGCAATTTACCAATTATGCTACTGGAGCTGCAAGTTAAACCTAATCACTATTGACAACATTAGATAAGGAGCTGTTTCCCTTGTGCAAGGAATGATAATAGTTTCAATTTCAGTGCTCTCCTGCTGGAGAATCATGCAACTCTGTCAGGACTCATTACTTAGTCTACCACATGAAGAACCATAGTCAAACTACAGCATTTACAGACAGATGAACGTCAAAACAGCAGGAATGCAGCCAGATGCAGCAGATGTGTGAGCTCTGCACACCCTTCCATGGGCTCTCACACTAATGAAGTGCTCAATAAGATGCAGTGACCACAATCCCAAGGTGTGTTTTTGGTGAGGAGGGAGGCCATGCTCCACACCCCACTGCCATCAACAAAATATCCCTGACAATTCAGTCTGGCACTGATGGAGCTCCTGTGGAGTTAGCCAGAGGAGGCAGGACTGGTGTCAGAAGTACATCAAGCAAGAAGGGAAGCCAGGTAGAAAACTTAGGGTACCCTCTGCATCTGAACCAATTCACTGGACAACTTTTAGTCAGCTGAGAGAATCAAGCACTTCACATTCAGTTCATCTTGTCCCAAAGCAAGTATCTAAAATAGATCAAGATGAATCATGTCCAAAAATACTGACTGCAAAGGGCACTCACGGAAACTAGCTTTTATCAATATCTCTTCTGGACAAGTCTAAGGTCAGACACAGAACTTTGTCCTCCAGCACCAGTTCTGTCTTGCAGGGTCTGGACATATTTAAGAAAATGCACATTCTGCTGCATGCACAAGCAAGCAAACCCTCTAGTGCTACAGCTGCCAGATAGATAAGTCACACAAGAAGACATTTTTATGGAAGCACTTGAGTTTTGTTAACTAATCCTAAGCCAGATTTTCTTCACAAAGGAAGAATACAAAACACTAGTCAGAAAGAACAGCTGGAAGAACAGAGTGCTGCCAGACACTATCAAAATTTTGAGTTTATATTTTCAACAGAACTATATTGATTCCAGTTTAAATTTTAAAGGGAAACCAGGCTATACAACGGGCTGGTCATGGTGCTGTTCTGGCTCTCCAAATCTGCTGCCTGTCCAGCTCCCTAAAAAGCTACACAGCAGCTGCTGGGGCTGTCTAAAAACCTTGGGTCTCTGCAAAAGGCCTTAAGCTGTTCTTGTCTTCACTGTAGACACCCAAGTTCCTCAGAGATGCACTTGATGGTCAAAGATGTGACCAGCAAGGTACTGGTCCCCAACACCAATGCCTGCTATGGCCACTTTCCCAGTTTCTCTGACATAGAAAAGCAGCAGAAAAGTTCAACACTTTCATTTCACAGTCACTGAAGAAGAGACTCTCTCATTTCTGATTTTTTTTAATTAGAGAAGCCACTCACTGGTTCCTGTGTGAATAAGCTTTGCACCACTGTGTCTCTGAAGGACTTCAAACATTCATGGCACTTATTTTTCACATCTACAATAAATATTTTTACAAGCAGTTCAGAAAAAAATAGTGATCTGGAACTATGAATCCTACAGTAATGTTATGCATGTATACTGTTCATGCAGGATTTCACTAGGTAAAGGGGATTTGGTCACCCAAATTTTCTCTTCCATCTCTCACCCACTCAATATGAAAGCTTAGCACCTTAACTCAGAGTTCCACAGTTTTATGAGCTTGATTTTATAGTAACAACAATGTCCTTTTAACCTGACTTAGCATTATATTGATATATAATATCATAACCCCCTGAAAGCATTCATTTGATTTGTGACAGGGATTTGGCCCTAAAGGCCTCTCTTTTCACAGCTTTAAAGCCACTCTTCATCTTTGTCAAATTCTGAACATCCTGGACTGGCTAAAAGAGAAGCCCATATGTCTTTCAGACACATCCATAATCACTTTAACAGCCCTTAGTGACAGAATTTCTGTAGTGAATCAAGCCATTACAAATCTGTATTTTCACAATGAGAGTGAATACTTTCATGTTGACATAAAGACCTTCAATTTTAGCTACTTTATTTTCAATTCTTGCTTGATCATAAAAGACTGGAGTAAAGCAATAGTCAGATATTTCCTTTATGGCAACAGAACAACTATATTAACCTTAACTACTTATGTGGAAACTCTCTTGCACTGGGAAAACATAAAAAAGGATAGTAAAATTGATTTATGCTTGTGAGACTACCTCAACCCTTCTGCAAACAGTGTGAAGACTGACTATGGATTTCCAAAGAAACAACTCATATAATAACAGGAAAATCAATGTGGCAAAAAGTTTTTGTTATCCACCTAAAAGAATGTGAGGCTCAGAACACAGAAGAGATCAGCAAAGGACCTATGATGAGTAAAAGATGCAGACTGGCTGAAAATTCAGGCTTTAGCTAGAGGTTTTCAAAGTCAGTGACATTAGTTGTGTCTATTAGAGGAATAAGATCATTACTGACATTAGTGGCAATGGAAATAGGAAGCAGATTAGATGTTCATTAAAAAAAAAATCAGGAGAACTTGAATTTGAGATTGTGGTCTGGTCTTAGCACAGATTTTATTTTTCAGTATGCACTGCTAGGGTATATTGTGGCATTAACATTCAACCTCAGTCTCTTCCACTCTCTCTTTTTTTGAGTGGGAGACAAAGCACAGGACAATACATTTAGGAATCAGAATAATCAGGCAATATAATTTAGTACATATTCAGGATAGGGTATGCCTACCTTTACAAAGATAGTAGAGTTGCATTCTTGTAAAGCCTCCATTAAACTGATCACATGCAGGCACACCATTTCCACCATCTTGGAAAAGAAAAATCAAGCATAAAACCACATAAATATCCAGCATAATAATGTAGTAAGATAAGCCAACAGCCTCTAAGAAGAATCTTCCTGTATTTGCTAGGCAGTTTATTAACCACTGACACACAAGATGAAATATTACATGAGCACATAAGAGATGTTTTTCTTTGTTTGGTTTTACCGCAATGTGGTAACAGCTATGTGTTAAGTATTTCAACCTTTGATGTATTTTAATTCTTACCACACATCAAAACAAGCTGTCTTTGACTTTGCTCTTTTCAGACATCACAAACTGATTTTTATGTCTTCACTATGCAACTCTCATCAATCTATGTGTCAGAAATTGTTATTTTTATTTATTTAATCTTTGAAAATTAACATTCTCACAACACCCATCTTTTTATCCCCCATCAAAAGACAATTTATTGTTTTGAACTGACAGCTAGTCCATAATTCTTCCATTTTGTATCATAATGTATGACAGATGCAAATATCAGTTATTTGGTAGCAGACAGCTTTTTATGTTTTATATTGTGTAAAGTCACAGGTACAAGACAAACATCCTGAGCCAGCAATGACTATTTACAGTGCCTGTCTAAACTACATGTAAATTCCCCTTGATAATAATAAACTCAGCTTTTATGTTGTGCTTTTCATCTTCAAAGTGCTCCACAAACACTAACTAACTAACCTTACAACACCCCAGTGAGACAGGCAAGTATTACTATCTACATTTCACAGAGCAAGAGCTGAGGCAGAGAGCTTAATAACTGTGGCTCTAAAGCTACATAATGATATACTTTCAGAGAAAGGATTGGAACTTGGGACTTCCCAGTCATATTCTCATCATAGGGCTTGACAAGAGGCTTTTGTGTCTGCCTAAACAACTGGCTGGCTGGAAACACAATGCACACCACCCGTTCCTTCAAATGGAGCTTCCTGAACTGCTGTTCCCAGCAATGGCTTGTGACCCACAGACACCACACCATGTCAGAGGCTAAAATATCATCTAGGGACAGCTTTAGGTGGTCCTTGCCTGACGTGGACAAGACACAGGAAATAATAACTGGCTAAGACTTTCAACTGCAGCCCATGCAATTACAATTACAAGGGCAAGGTCCATACCTGCCTGGGATGGAAGATGTTTCACATGGGGAAAGGGAAATTATATAAAGCAACTTCTATACACATAGCAGATCTACATTTAAAAATAAAAATAAAACCCAAACAAACCAGGAATGAAAACCTTAGTAGCAGCAAACCTTAAAAACCCAAACCTTAAGACCTACATTAAGAGGAATGGGCCATGTATAAAAATGTTTCCCAAAGCTAACCTCAAGCTCTCCAGAGCCAGAACTACTAGTGAACATCTCAGTTAAAAAGTTTTGATCTGTCATGACTGTCTGGGATGTCTGGACTGTCAGGAAACACAACAGGCCTTGCCCATCAGAAACAAGCTCTTAACCCTAAGCCTGCAGGCACATCATTAGTCAAGGGTAAGCAAAGGAGCAGCTATGAGAGGGCTGCTGAAAGCCCTCTGGGTTCTTATTGTACAAAGTTGCTCCAACAGAAGAGAGTATTTGGGATAAACAAACATTTAAAAGTTATTTCCAAGAAAATTACATGGATGATTTCTGGACACCATGAACATTTCCCTTTTAGATCTTATCTCTAGAGATGCCTCCTTCCAGTCATTCATTACTCAAAAATGTTTCAAGAGATATTTATGTAGCTTATTTTTGATGAATAACCCATGAATTATGGGTGGCCAATTGTCAGCAGTTGAGTGTTTTTTCACCATCACATGGTAAAAAATAACCAAACGGATATTCACAGAATTATCCTAGAACAGTTCATTTGTGCTATAAGGCAGAGTCAGATAAAACAACAGACCACAGTTAAGAGCAGGAATATGTACAAAATGAGATGTGATGCAAGGAGCTCATAATCCAACAAGCAGCAGCTCAAGCTCCTGATGCTGTTTCAGGTAGATTCTGGCTACATCCTGTTTCAGGCCCACTGTGAGGTTAAATCACTACTAATTAGCTATCCTTTAATTTCTCAAAAGCATCAAAGTCACTTTATGATGCTATTCATAGCCTGTTGTATTCCACTGAAACAGAGCCAAGCCTCCTCTGAGTTTAATCTGTGCTAAATCTGTCTGCAGCACCTGACTTACCACTTTGTTATGTGCCATTAGCTGCAGGATGCTGGGTGTCACTCGGCTCCAGAACTCCAGGGCTGTGAGGATTGCTGTAAAGCTAAATTCGTTCTGATTCTGGACTGTCGGAGCTACTGCTGTTTGTTCACAATACACTGTCCAGAGCTGAGCAAATATAAATGCATGGAACAGGGAACACATGTGCAGAACAGATGTCTGTAAAAACAGAAAATAGAAGAAAATGTTTATTTAAATAACTCAACTGGGAGACAGTGCAGAGGCTTTCACTCCCTGTCACATGTTCTGCTGTGCAGTTTTGCCCCTCACTTTCCCATGTTTCCCTCCCATTAGGAACTAGTAAGTCAAGTACATTTGATAACATCTTTTCCATGTTTATAAAATATTTTTTATATTTTTTTATATTTATAAAAACTGCATTTGCAAATATGCTTCCATGCCATCTAAGTGCCCTTTAAAAGAAAGTTAGTTTTGCAAAACAGATATTTAGGATTATTTCTGAAACACTCTTAATGGAAATATCCACTGCAATCTGTGGAAGGCCTGAAGGCTCTGGCACATGTGACTCCACTTCAGAACCTGAAAGGACAGTTATCATATAAAATACATGATTTTACATCTGTTCTGTTAATCTCCCATCCATTTCTGCTTTGCTGGGACTGCTCATAGTCACAAGGAAACAGTGAAGGAAAGAGAATTCATTTTGCATACTCAGGCATGGCTCCTTGTTAATCCTTGTTATATATCACAGTGTCTGAGCCTCCAGGACTGCTGGACATTAACCATTTCATTACAAGAAAGATGCTTCTGGTCAGAGATGTTTTCTCAGTTTGCAAGAGCAAGAGGGATTCATGCTCTGTGGCAGCATGACTGCACCAAACATTGCAATGGTTGCTTGGTAACTGGAAAGAGGTATTTGAAAAAGCAAAAAAAAGGCCAAGGAAATGGATGGGAAGCACCAGTGTCTTGGCTGAGTGGAGGGAAAGAAAGGATTATTTCAGGTATAAGATAAATGTGTGATCATTCTGCTTCTGTCACTAATAAAAACCTGGTTGGTGTCAAAGACTGCTGCTATATTTGTGTTTAACTACTGTCACAAATGTCTCATAATCTGTAATAACTCTTCTTGTCCTGAAAACGTGAAGAAAAAAGTTGTGCTTGAATCATCACTGCTTGTAATTATTTTGATCATAAAATTATTACATGCTATCCAATGCAAATATACAACAAGAATAAATAACTATCTGAGAGATTTGCTACAGAGATGGTCACTACTAAAGCTTCAATTTGGAATTCAGTTTTTCATTCCTCACTCCTGTGTTCAGACATTTTGAAATAGCCAAACCTCAAACTTAAGTGTACTAATTTCATCAGTCTTCTAGGCATGTAAGAAAAACTGTACAGAGATTTCTTTCCCTCGGTCCTGGGTTTTATTAAGCTTTTACCCCTCCTTTTACCTTACTAAAAAGAAATGTTTGCAAAAAGGCCAATACAAAACACATCTCTACTTAAAACACATAATCCCTTACCTTTGATTGCTCTGGAAACCCAATCAGAATAACAATAAGGTGGTCAGCAATTTGTGAACCTGCATCCAGTGGAATAGGCATGCAAGATGATGGAGAATTTGGACAGACAACATTGTGTGTCAGAGACCCCAGAAGTAGCCAGGACAGCAAACGAATGTGTGAGACACATTCTATGAACTCTTTGGGCCTGTCAAGAAAGAGCAGATTTTACAATGATACTAAGTTTTCTGGCTTTCCCCAAAATATGGAGTCTCCTTATGCACATTTGGCAGATGCAGTCTCAGTGTGCTGGAGACACAGATCATTGGGAAGATTCCAACCACACAGATCTTGGTGGCCTTGACATACCACATACAAGTCCAATAGAACCTATTTGGTGGGTCTAAAAAACAGTCTCTACAAAAGGTTAAAACATTCACAGATTCATTGCTCCCATACAGAATGAGTTTTTTACACAGATATCAGATGGGAAGGATTGCCCAAGTGGAAATGCTCCTCTCAGCTCCCCTGGACACCAGGCAGCTGCCTCACCTCCACTGTGTTCCACCTCTCCACTGGTAAAGCAGAGTTAATTTCTGTGTTCTTGGGCATCTCCTTGCACATTTGGATTGTGTTTTTGAGGGCAGGGACTATGCTTTTTTGTGACACTTAAGTATTTTTCAACTGTCTAGTGCAGTGTCTAATTGCAAAGCAGTGTGCCTAGATAATCTAAAAAGGAAGAGCCCTTTACTGGTGCCATCTTGTCTGTCCCTTTGCTGCTTGTCTGTCCCTTTGCTGACTAAATACTCATTTGAATTCATAGGCACAGGAAGAAAATAATTGTTTTTCCATCAATAAATCACTATTTACTAGGCCACTCCCCTGCTGGTTTTAGTTTCTAATTTGCTGTCATTGTCAAAGACTCATATTACCCATGAGACATTCCATTAATTTTTGGTTTTTAATAAAATCTGATACAATGCTCTTCCTCAAGTCCCTATACAATCTTAAAGTAACTCATTTCTTTCAATTCAAAACATGTGTTCCTTTTTTTTTTTTTCAACATGTAAGAAACTAAAATGCAAGGATTTAAGCACTCCTAAAGCAGGTATTCTCCACATATGCAGATGGATCTAAAAGGACTGGAGTCTAAACACCTTAGTCCCCAGAATCCTGGACAGTTAGTCTGGGACAAAACTGGGACAGGAACAGAGGTTTGTTTAAACATAGTCCAGTTGACTACACTCAAAACAGGTCACTTGTTGTCACTGTAACACAAGGGACAGTACTCTCCTTTTTTTAGAAAATAAAACACTGTAAATCAGGATTTCTCTCAGTGAAAAGGGACAGAAAACATGTCTTGAGCAGGATTTCTCTCATTTAACTGTAGCCAGGTGAACTTAGTAGTTTATCATACATCAGTAGGCCTACACTTTAGTTCTCACTCATTTGTGCTCCACAATTTCAATGGCCATTTCCTGTTGTATTGTCTATAATTCAGAGAATATTTTCTGTAATTCTAGGACTGATCAAGTGCCTGTGTGCTTTTCACTGTCTGCACCTAGACCAAAAATCAAGTTAATTTCCAGTGTTACTCCAGTCAAGCCGCTGGAGTTACCTCCACTATCCTTTTGGCATGTACTTTAAATATTATATTGACAAACTCCTCAGTTAAGGATCAGGGAGCTGCTGAGCAGCTGTTTCAATGTCCCACTGCCACCATTTCCTAGTGTGGGTCTTATCTATAGAATCTGGCAATAGAAACAATTTTGTGAAGATTTCCAACTCATTTTATTATTCCATTTTGTGTAAAAGTGTTCTCACCCTTGCTGCATTGCTGAAGGAGGATGGTAGAGCCAAGGCAAGTACCGGATCACAGCTTTGTTGTCCCTGTGGTTCCCCCGGGTGATTTCCATAGCAGCAATCTGAGCTAAACCAACTTTCAGATGTCCACCAAAGGTGTCCTCATGCAGTGGCTGAGAACAAGTCTTCATGTGACTCTGCAAGGCAAAGATCTGATTTCCTACCCACCCAAAAAGAATATTTTGCTTGAACTAAATTCTTCCAAAACCCAGCATATTCTATTTCACTTCCCTTCAATTCCTTCCCACCATCTCTAATTGCGTCTACAAAACAAAGCTCAGAAATTTTACAAACTGTGTCTACAAAACAAAGCTCAGATTTTTTAAAATTCTCCAATCCCTATATTAGTAACACCAGTATGATGCAGATCTTTCCACAGAGGGCCACAATTCAAAGAAGCCATAATATAATAATATAAAGGCATAATATAAATTGGGCAAAATGTATAGGCAGCTTTTGTATCAGTAAACTCAACAGCTGATAAATACAAACTAATGCTTGCATATCCAGAGATGTTAGGTAAAAATGAAATAATCTAACCATTTAACAAGATAGCATCTGGGCAGGAATTGCCTTCCATGTGCAATATCCCATTTACATGTTCAGAAAGAAGCTCTCAGTTATTCTCCAGCAATATGTCTATATTGCACTAGTCAGCTATACTGCACTATTCAGTTACAAATGCCTTTAAGCTCTGGCAATAAAATGGCCAGACCTCTCACCAAGAAACATTCAAATATTTATGCTTGTAAAGATAATTTATTCTGCTTTGCAGTTTTAGGGATATTTCATTGCTGCTTCTTGGGATACTTCTGTATTTCTATTCAGCTAACTTTGCATTACCTTCTCGTACTAGACTGTAACAGAACACATGCTGACTGCAGTTGCTTGCTTAAAAGGAGAGCCATATGCTTTGCACAAGAAAATCAGGTCATCAGTTATCCAATTATTATAACAGGATAAAAATCAGTGAACCAATAATATTTTTGTACCAGATAAGTATCCAACCACAGAAACTTACACTCTCAAATTGCACTTACTTAAATCTCTTTGAAGGGAAAAACCCCTAGGTACCAGCATGAATGTTTAATGACTTTGTTATACAGACAGGTTAAAAGGATAGACAGTTATGAAGGCAGATACATTATAAATCTTCAAAAATGGTGAAATTTTCTAAAGAAAATCCTGCCAAGCTTTACCAATTAAGATGTTATCTCAAAGGGAAAAGGAAACCATAACAAACTGAATAGAAACAGTACACTGAAATCAGATTATCTTGAGAATTAACATTTATACCTTTTTTATAGTGCAGTAGTTCCTAATATACAGGACTGAAAATAATTAGCCTCTTTCAAAAAAATTATTCTTGGATATGTCAAAGAAAACATTGGATATAAATAAACAACTCCAACCAGGTCTGTTCTCTGAATTCCTACAGAGAGTAAAAATTTCCAAATTTTAAAACCAACATTTGAAAATCACCTTCTGCTGTTAGGATTGTTACTGATCCTATAAATCATATAGGATTCTTTGTTAACTATAACCCCAAATGCTGCTGATAATGCACACTTGCAAGAAATTGTACAACCAAATGGTCTTAGGACTCATTTTCTAGGGAGTTTTATAACACTTCTGTTATAAAACTCAAGCAATGTAAATATATTACATGAACTTGCAAGAATTTGAATCTAGATGCTGTGAATTTGTTTGAAGTTCTGACTATTTGTAAACTTAGAAATGCTTAAAAATATTTTCTCAAACATGTTGAAACCACAAAGTTTCTTTAAATAAAAACTGCCTTTTAATTTTATAAGACAGAAAAGCTTATTGTTTGCAATACATAAAATTATGGTTATATTTGACTCTCCTATTAAGCTAATTTGTCCTCAGATTGCTGCATTACATGGCTAAATCAAAACAACATGGAATTTCTGACTTAGTTTTAAATGGCCAGAAGACTGATTTGGGAAGCTTCTCGTCCCATTTCAAAACATGAAAGGGAAAAACTAGGTAAAGTTTTAGTTCATGTTCTACCTATATCCATATATAAAATTTTTAAAAACAAATAGTCCCACTGAGGATAAGAAATAATCACCAGACTTCAGCACTGTAAGAAAAATTCTAAAAATCAGACTACAGCTCAAGGGAGGTGAGCAGAAGGAGAAAGTCCAAATGACAGAAAGTTTTCTACAGAAACATTTACACAGGAGAGAGGATACTTGCAAGTATAAACAAATTTTCCCCATTCCTGGTTTCAGGTAAGCTAATTTTTTTTCCTGTGGAACTAGCATACCAGATGTATCTCTTGCTTCACTTATGATTCATTTGCTACCTATTCTGAAAGCAGTTCTGAACTTTAACAGAAATGGGTGAATAACTTAAGAGGATAGAGTGGGAAGGCAATCCAATTCAACTTCAAATGATTAATTACTTTGTGCTTTGAAGTAAATTTCTACTCCAGCATAACAGGCTGCTTCCCTTAGACTATTTTCTTTAATTCAAAGGAATTCATGGCCAACAGGATAAGAATTTAAGAAAGGGAATATTTTGTCCAGTAAAACAAAGTTACAGAGAGTTTCAAGACACAAGTTTCAGTTTAGCTGGGATTCTTCCTTTGTGTTAAGTATTATTAACATGCAATATGGTTCCCCTCTGGGGCACAAGGTGGGTTTGAGGGGCCAGAGGGACAGTGAACAAGTGAGTGTATGAGAAACTAGTAGGGTAAAAATTCTCATCTCACTGCTTGACAAATGAGCTTCAGAGCAGCAATGTTACTTAGGCTACTTATTTTTCAAAACATTTTAGAGATTTCCATTCTGTCGGAAATTTAATAGGGACATGAAGTTCCTCCATGAAGCAATAATTTTAGGTTTTGATTAGCTAATGATTACTAGGATCTTTGTATGAAATGCATTCCTAAATAAAATATTTTATGTTAGCAGAAGTACTTTCCTATCACTCCTCTTAAAAATTTGTCATCCAACTAATATAAAGAAACCAAAATGCAGTTTGGACTACAGCCATTAAAGCTATTTGGTTTTTCTAAAGAATATAACCTGACAATGAGAACAACAGCATCCATTAGAAAAACGACACGCCTTTTTTTAGGTCAATTACTGCATTTTAATTACCTCTGAACTTCCAATAAATTTAAGAGTCTGTTTGTTATCTATATAAGACACAGGATTCCTCCACAGGACTGTACTTAGTTGTAGAGGCAGGGAGTTTTATGTTTCCCTGGGTTATATTAAACACAACTACTTCTCACAGTGACTTTGGTATGACATTTTCTTATCATCAATATTTCAGAAAAATCATGCCTGCATTTTTATTATGTGCTCATGATATTAGAATCAGCCTCCATTTCAACATCACATAAGCTACTTTTTACTGATGCCACAGAAGTCTCTAATCTATAACAGCACTAATATTTTTTTTACAAGAGAAAGAAAAAAAACCTGTCAGTCACCCTCAAATACTTCCTACTGTGTCTCCCAGGCAGGTTCCTTACAGAAAACATATTTTTGTCAAAAAAACTCATACAGTTTAGATCAGTATATGCCAGAACCAACCTTCAATTTGGTTAAGGTATGCATATCTGCAATGAAATCCAGCACTTCCCCAACATACTGCCTCATGCATTCCATTGCTGCTGTTCCACACTAAAACATAAAAGAAATAAGTTAATATACTGGGTTTTGCTTCACCAGAATACAATTAATCTGTCTCAAATTCTTTATTTTCCTTTTTAGTTAAAATCATTAGGAATAGGTATTCTTTGATGTTCTTCTTCTCACTGTATTATCTCCTCTTATCTGATTATAGTATGAGAAGATAGCCGAGCTGCTGTAATTTCTTCATGCATCATAAAGTATTCTTATCTATGACAGCAATAAAAGATCCACTGATGAAACTTTCAAGAATATTCTGGTATGTCATCCTGAAATTTACAGTGGTCCAGAATCAAAGTCTTAAAACTCATGAGAATTGAACAGCTCGGTTTTTCAAGCAGCTGAGCATTTCTGCAATTAGAACCAATCAGTTACAATCAAAGAAAACAAAATTCAGTCACAGGCACAGATGTCCTTTTTTCACATTAATCACAATGGAAAAACTTCAGGTCTTTTATGTGTAAACATCACTAAAATGAACATCACTGAAATGTGTTATGTTTTTTCCTTTACGCAAAACTGATGAATATTTCCTGTATATTCCTGAAGAAAAAGCATTCAAAATACAGCATTTTAATGGCACTTAAGTTATGCAGTGTTCCAGTAAGATCATAAAGGTATAAGCTTACTGAGAAGCCACCTGTGCCAGAGCAAAAACAACCTCAAAGGGAAAACAAAGGGACTCAATGTGGTGCTTGCTGTTTTTGTGCACCACAGATTTTCATAATCCTTTTCCTAGAATAGTGAGAAATGTGAATCTGGCCCTTAGCAAGCACAAGATGAGCCCGAGGTGCATAAAGCAGTCAACAGAAGAAAGCTGTCAGATTAAATAAGGGCTTTGAATAGATCAGAGAGCCCTGCAGGGAAGCTTTCCAAAGGTGATGCTACCAACCCACTAGGTATCACATAAACCTCTGTTTATATGTTAATAGTCTGAGGTGAAGAAAATGCTACCTGAATTCAACAGGAATTATAGATGCCTCATTCTTAGGGGTCAAGTAAAAGAAATGCTTAACTTTTGAGGCTAAATGATCACATTATTAAATCAGATATCTTTTTGAAGTCACCAAAATCTACTTTATCCCAAGTCATAGGCTCAGGGCAGAGCTCTGCAGTAAAGTTTACAGAAGAAAACTACTGTTCTTTGACCTCTTTTTGATTACCTGCACTTTGAAGCATACAAGCTGATTATCCTATCTGAGCATTCAAATGAACTAGATTTAGTTTTAGTCACAGAATTATTAAGCCACAGTTGAGTTTTAGTGGCTGAAATCAGAAAAACTGCTAGAATTCTATATTTAAAACAACTGACCTGGGCACTCCTCATTTTTGTATGTTCCCTTACTATGTCACCTCCTGGCTTTTCAAATGTTGTTCAGTTTCCATGACAGAATAAAAAGCAGTAAAATATGGTTGGGAACCCTGTCAATATATCTTCCATCCAGTTTATGTGCACTAAGGATTCAACCTGGGTTCTAGAATATTGAATAACAGAATTAAGAAAGAGACTACACTCCAGTCTCTGAAAATAAATGCTCAGTTGCACAAGACTTCTCTCTAACAACCTATTCCGTTTCATGCAAGCAGTAGGCAGCCTAATTTTCTATGGTTTCTTCTGAAATGATCATGCTCCTATCACACCTTGTAACACCAGTATTAGTCTATTCAAAGCAAGTATAAATTAAAATATCCTGTTGGGAGGAAAGGTATTATTAAAGATTGGCATTTTAAAAATCACGCATTTCAGAAGATACATGGGAAAGATCCTATTTAATCATCCCTAAAGCTGACACACACAAAGGGAAACAAGTTTTCCTCACTAAGCCTGTAAAGCAAACCTTGGCTAACCCTCTTCCATCTGCTTGGCTACTCAGTCACATGTGCCATGGAACAAGTCAAGACCTCCCATTGTGATACTTCCTCCCATACTCATCACGTGCACATTCAGTGCCCAGGCAAGGAGTACTTGTAATTTAGCTACACTCATCAGCAGGATATAGATGAATGACTTACACATTACTAGAAAAATACCATTAACTCCCTTCTTTAATAAGATAATCTTTTGTGAGAGTGGAGGCTTGTAGCTTTCCGTCCTGCTACCATTTTTTGATGCATTCAGCTGGTCTGCTCCCCACTGAGAACTGCAGATCTTTGATTTGTCTTTCTGAGCACAGGTTCCACTGAAGTCAGTCACATGACTAAAGGTTATCAGTGAAAGCAAGGGAAGCAACATCAAATTCAGAACTTTTCCACTGTTAATAAAAACAATGAAGCATCTCAACCTTGCCTGTAATCCATCTTGCCAATCAGAAGAAATGCAAAGGAAAGAGCATTAAAAAGAAGCAAAGCAAGCTGAATAAGATGTATTTTTTTAAAAATCAGAACAACAGAACTAAGAAATGGATTTTGGTTTAGTACTTACTCCAGGCATTGAGGCAATCATCTGTTTATGTAGGATTGTTGACTCAGCTAGTTTTGTTCCAGCATCTGCACAAACAAACTAAGAAGGAATTAAAGATAAGTTATTTTAAATTATTTTTTGAGGAACCTGAAGACACTAATAATTTATTCATTACTTCATTAAAATCAGTTCAGATCTCTTCTTGCTTTTATTCATTTGCCTTTAGAGATCTCTTTATAAACAACCTACTTAACTCACCATTATAAATGAGATAATTTTCTTGAAAAAAAATCTGACTTTAATGTGCTTAATTAACACATATGCAGTACAGAAGCAATTTGAAGAATATTACGTAACAAATCAGACTTTCTTTATGAAAAAAATATATATTTGCTATGTCTTCCATTTATCAAACATTTTTCTCATTATAGAGTGAACCATGATAGAGAAGGATAAGGCAGGGTGCCATATTCTTCACTGTGATATTACAACATGTCACTGAAGTTCTACATTAATTATATGAAGAGTTTTGAAGTTGCCAACATACTAGGATGGTGCGATATAGTTTCTGCACCATACAACATAAACAAGCTGTTTCTGAGACATGATCAGTGTCATGCTACTCCAGTAGAATATCCCTCATTGCTTTTCCTATGCTTTTATTTTACCTTTTTTCTTGTTTCTTTTTGTTTCCAAGGGATTCCTTGGAATCTTTTTGTTTCAAGAAATTCCTTGACCTAAAATCTCCAAACTCCACATCATTCATACATTAAACTTGCTAGTTCTGTTATTTAATCATTATAAGCTTCAATAATGCATTGGACACCCTGCAAATTATTTGTTTGTTCCTACAACTTCTTGTCCTAACATTATATCTGCACTTGAAAAATTTTTGTCCATAGTGATGCAACGTAACTTTCTAAGAAAGAGCAGACAGAAAATAACTGTCAACTAAGGTCTAAGCCTTAATCTTCCTTCTGATTAAAAAATTGATACCCTAGTACTTTCAGAAACGGAGACAGATATTGACTACTGTATTTTATGGTTGTCTAAAGCATGCATGTTAGCAGAACTCTCAGTGACTGACTGCTCTCCATGAAAGTATTTCAAAATATCCTTTACAGCCCTAGAATTTACTCTTACACTTCCATAAGCTTTACAACAGAACAGACCAAGTACATTGACTCTTAGAGACTGACTGAAAAAGCAAATTCCAAAGAGACACCAGTACAATTTGAAGTCAATGGAAATCCTAAAGATGTGTGCTGATGAAATGTGAGCAGGAGAAAAGTACTGGGAAACGAAATGCTGTGTGAAGAAGCAGTTCCTATGGAAACCCATGGAACAGCAGCATGTACATGATGGCTTTCCTTTGCTAGGACAAATCAAGAAGTCTTAATGTGCCCTTTATCATCCACAACACCTATGCAAAGATTGGAGTGATCTGGTTAAAAATTCTTATTCTTTGTAAAGTGGGACAAAGTTAGCTCTCATCTTAGCCTTAATGTCACCAGTGACGCTGATGGCACTATGTAATCTGGATAAACGTGGGTGTCAAATGTACCTTTCTAGGAAGTCCTTTGTTAGTCAGCCCACGACTGATCTATCATTAAATTAAAGTGCTCATAGCTCCTTTGTTATCTGGAGCAGTTTGACAGAATCTGTATTCTGTGTGCACTGTCTGTATAGAATCTTGCATACAGGCTAACATGTCCATGGAGAAATGACTGCTGGAAATTAAAACCATTTCCGTTTGGTGCTGTGTTAACTCTGCTATGTCTTTATTCATTCAAAAGCGTACAATTTGAATTAATAGCCTGGTGGCTTTGTGTGGTAAAGAGGTGAACCAATCCCTTAATTCTATTAATGGCAGCAGAGAATATTTAAAAAATAAAGAGACATATGCATTTTTACTGGTAGATTTCTTAAATTACAGTGGTGCTTAAGATGGGCTTAGTGGTTACTATGGTGTTGCAATTCCAGAGGCTGTTGAGTGATTCAGACCACATACTACTGAGAGCTGCCAATTTACAGTCAATGGGAGAAGCAGTCATCATGCCTCCAGTAGGCATCTATGGCAGATGGTCTGAATACAACCTCTATTCTTCACCACTGACTGCATAAAAACAGAAGCTGGCTGCTTTGGATGGCAGGAAATATGAATCACTTCATCAGCCTCTGAAAGAGAGACATCATAAAAGACATTTATATCCACATTAGATGCTGTTGTGTAAGGTATGAATACATCCCAAAGTGAATACAGCATATGGGAACAGTTCTAGGAGGAAAACCCAGGCAAATACCATTTTATCTTTATGAGATAAGGTGATGTAAGAGAGTTTTGCTTACTGGGTCTCTCAGGCAATTGACTCAATGGGAAGCACAAGTGTAAATCAGTTAAACCCCACTGCCAAAATTGACATAGCCTGTTGGTATTCTCAAATGACAAATTCAGGAAGGACCAAACTAGGGGATTTTCATGCTTTGGGGTAGTCACAGGACTGAATTATAGAAGTAATGCAGAATAATTGGTCTATTCTGTAATACAGGAAAAATCAGTTCAAATCAACAAAAACCACTGTACATGGTATGAAGGTGCATCACTGCAGGTGTATGACAGAAAGAGGTTGGTGGTTGTTATTTGATGGTATTGACTGGGACTGAAAAAAGTAAGTTTGAGTTTAATAATAATTAGCAAAAAAAAAAAAAAGACAAACTTGTACTTTTTAACTTAAATGGATTTTAAGCATCAAAAGAAAAAAACCCCATGTTATTCTTCCCTTCCCAACTTCTGTCCCTAACACTGATGGCATAATAATTGTTTTCAGAGTTATCCTAACTGCCATATTATTCCATTTGTCAGTGTGATTTCTCTGTCAACTGGAAATAATTTACTTACTATGAGTAATGTACCAGTACTCAAAAGAAAATGAGTGCATAGTAAGCTATGTGAAGCTTTGACCTATAATGAGAAGGGAAGGAATGAATGGAGCTGTGATGCTGGGAGCATTATGGGAGATCTATGTAATAAATACCTCACCTGGACCTTATGAACTGCTGTTATGCTGGTCCCTGTAATTTTAAGTTTCCAAGTTTAAGTTTCTAACATATCATTGTTATCTCATTGGAACAATGAGCCCAGTGCTTGTGATTACATTTTATAGACTTCAGCAAATTGTTTTGGTGACAGGCTTGTGATGCCAAACTGTGCCACACTTGCCTTCTTGAAGGCAGAAGTTTTCATATGCCTGTATCTTATTTCCTCATATTTTCCAAGGGTAGCTTGACTCCACAGAATGAAAGCAGCAGAAATATTTTCAATGTATTCATTGCTGGAAAACTACAGGTCAAAAGAAAATGGCCTTCAGGAACTGGAGACAAACCTTCTGCCAGAAACTGAGTTGTGACCCATGATCCACTAGCAGCCCTTCCCACACAAGCTGGTGACAGGGTTTCAGGCTAGGATATAAAGAAACGGCAGCACCAGGGGCAGCTGCCCCAACAGGACATGATATAAAACTCAATGGACTCAACCCTTCCGGGTCCCTTCCAACTCAAGATATATTCTGTGATCTTCAATATATCAGCAGTGATGCACAGGTCATTATCATTATTAGAAATTTGGATTCCAGATTTAGTTTCTTAAATTTTAATGTAGGAGCCTGAATCTATGCACCAATGCATACAAATGCAACTGGATTTGCAATAAAAAGTTCTTGCTTCCCCAGACATTGCTGGTACTTTCTGTAACCATGTTGGACTCAGTTCTTCAGCCTCTGCCCCACTCCTGAACCTGGGCCCAGACAGGATCACTACGAGAATTACATCAGAATTTCCTGTACCTGCACCAACAGCAGCAGATTCATGTCTGGTAAGGGCGACTTCAACTTGAGTGCTTGCAGTAACTCCAATATAACACAGCGTGTCAAGTAGAACTTGTCCCTTTCCTGCAACAAAAATACCACAGAATATCCTGAAATTCACTGACAACCACTAGTAAACCATAAAGATACTTTTTATCTAAGCTTGAGAATAACAAAATTACAAAAATGTACCAGTCTCTGTTATCTAAAAAAAAAAAAGCCAACATCACTCATAATTTATATAATTCTACAGACTTAATGAACAGACATCAATGAAGGTGATTTTTCTTTGCTGTTTTGTCAGACATTATATCCAAGATTTAGTATTTCACACATGAAATACAGACAGATTTTATAAAATAGTTATAAAACCCAGGTATGCAAACACAGCTTTCATTAAGGAGTCCCATGAAAAGAAAAAAGAGGAAAGCAGTAAGAAATTACACTGAAGAACAAAACTGGCATAGTATTTAGCATTATTCTTTCACTGAAGCTGCCAAAAACAGTCTATATTTCCCCATACTCTCTTTCTGTTGTTATTCCCCTTTAACAAAAGAGTGCCTCCACTACAGCTGCTTGGACCATCTATTTCCACTCATTAGACTGGCAGTACTTTTCCACTTCCACAATAAAACCAGTCTTGGCTACAGCTGCTACAACAGAAACACTTTAAAACATAGGGGGAAATCAGCCAGCGGAGATTAGAACACAGAAGTCTAAGAATAGAGTTGTAGGGCTGAGTCAGCAAGGAGGTACAAGAGATAAGATGGCCTTGTTATACATCTTACTTTGACATTCTCCAACTTTAGACAATAAGATAAAAACATCAAACAAACCCATAACTTGCTACTGACCACAGCAGCTCAAGAATTTTGATAAGCAGGAGCGCCGTGCTCTATTTCAGACAACCATTAGAGATGAAATAAATGGTCTAATAATGAGAGCATATCCAAAGTGTGCTTAAAATCTAAAACCTGATATCCTCCATCTTGTAAATCCCATGCACTTGCCTGCTCACTTAAGTTAAATGTATGGAAATTCCTACTCAGTCAGGGCCTCAGTTTCTCCACAAAATCTGTAAAATGAGATTATTTGTCTCTTCCTCAGAGAAGTTTAATGAGGTTAATTAGTGAGAGACAATTTGAAGGCCACCTCTAGCTGCGCACAGGAGAAGCTGAAAGTGAGAGTGAGCTTTTGTTGCAGCAGACCAAGCAGTCATCAGTGCTCATCTTCAGAGCACTGCTGTCCCCACACTAGCTGTGTGGCATGCTGTCTAACAAAGCTTGCAGCAGCAGCAGTGCATGCCTCCCATAGCACCCACACATCTCTGAATGAAAACAGATTTTAAATATCAGGCCTTGATCTGAGAGAAGGTGCCTAAACAACAGAATGGTGTGTATTCCATGGAAGTTATGATGCCAGTCTGTGAATCAAGAGACCACACTTCAGGTTCCTAGTTTCCTCTTCAATTACATGGCATGTGCAGACAGATAACATATTTAGATGACAGAATGGTCCCAAACTGCAGTCCTTGTCCTTGCCTGACTATACTGCTGCAGTCTAGGCAGCTAGACTTGCAGGAAGCTAACACTCCAGAATCAGCTGTATTATGAAACCATTTCTTGAGGGGACAAACATTCAAAAGTCACATATTCCCATGCATGAGTCCTGCTCTGATAAAAAATATACAATATAAGAATACCCAGGAGAGGTCAAATGGGAACAAATGTCTTCAGTAAGTTATCTCCAACAAAGCCATAAGCAGAAGCAAAAGAATAAGAACAAGGCAAGCATGTATAATTTCGCCAACTATTTTCAGCTCAGGGAACTTCTGAGCTTCTGTATAATTCAAAACTCTCAATGTATTTCTCTTCCACATTACTGTCCATTGACCTCTGGGACTCATGCCAACCTTTAGCACAAATGGTAAAGAGTCACACACTATTGAAGAATCAGTTCCCTTTATGTAGTTTGACTAGTTCCTATAAACTTAATATGTTCTTTACACTGGAAAGGAATGAAATTACCTAGCCCTGTCTGGATCACTTGGGACCTTGCAGACCTCTCTCACATTCCCATCAGTTGCTGCTCTTTCAGACCAAAGAGCTCTGACTTAGTTGCTTCGTATGTGGAACTCAAACTGTTTGATCACTCTTGCTATCATTACCTGAACTTTCTCTGGCACTGTGATATTCTGAGTGGGAATCAAGAACCAGAATGGTTCATAATACCCACAGTGTAAACAAATCCTGATTACTTGTCAGAATTTCCCAGGAAGAGTGTCCCTTCCCACCATCAAATGCCTTCCCAGAGCTGAGACACAGACACTGTGCAGTGCCACACTCAAGTCAGTTGACATTTACATAACCCCCAAAGAGTGGACAGAAGTTCCTATCAGTAACCCAGTCCAGTAGCCTACCCATACTGAAAAGAAGGAAGATATAATTCTTTCAAAAGCATTTAGCTATTTTACATACCAACATCTATGCTATACAGGATATAATGGGGCCATAACAAATTGCTTGTCAGAACACTGGAAAAGAAGCACAGGATTCATGAACCCCAGGTTTTCTTGGCTTTAAGGGATAATACAACTGCTAACTGCCTCTTTCTCTAAGGAGTCTCCTACCTCACAGTCTAAACTCTTAAAGTTTGTTAAGCACATGAAGAGAGATTGAGCAAAATCAGGCAAAATGTTTTTTTGACATCTGATCTCTTGCTTCCTGCACTGTACATCAGGAGTGATGACATATAAGTCAATGGCCCAGAGTATCCTTCCTACCCACATCTGCTTATTCCTATCATCCTGTTGGTGATAAATATGTATAAACTTTATATTCTGCCAGAAAGACATTACTCTTTGAGAATAACATCCAGGGGAGTACATGTATAAATCTGATACCAGAAGTGTCAAGAATACACAACTTCAGTCACTGTTCAGCCAAATCAACTCTCTCACATGTCTGTGTATCCCTACAGAAAACAGCTTTGCAACTTTCAAATTGTGACTAACCACATGTCAATATGGAGAACATGAAACTACTGAAGTTCAGTAGTACCTCAGGGTCCAAACTTAGTAATAGGAGTCAATTGGATCTTTAATGGAGATTGCTGTCCTCCAAGTAAGCCAGTGTAAAGCAAAAATCTTTATTTTATCATTGCTGATACTGCAGTAATTAAGAATACTGAAGAGATGCCTCTTAATATTCTTTAAAAGATTCAGTAGCAAAATCATGTGGCATTCTGCATTTACTTAGTAAGGGACAACAGAACACCAGCAAAAGGCTAAGTTTAGGTTCAAGCTTCTGCAGTTCTAAGAGATAAGAAAGCCAGAAAGTGTCCATTTATGACCTTAAGACACTTGAAAGGAAAACTAAAGATAAGATTACAATCCACAGAAGAGATGGTACTCTCAACTGAGAGTTCCAAAGGCACCCAAAAAAAACAAATTGCTGACCTGGAACAGAAACTCAGACAAAGAAATATCAGATTGACGTGAGTCTTCAGGCTCCAAGACAAGAGAAACTCAGATATTCCTGCCATTGCCTATTAGGAAAATGTTGGATCTTTTTTTCTAAAAAAAAGATTTGGAATGGTTGTACAGCACTGACCTCCACAAAGTGCATGTCGGAGTAGCTTTTTCTTTGAAAAGACAAGAATCCTCCACAGCTTAGCTGAAAGTTGCTGTTTTGTTCCAGTCAGCACACTCAAAGTTGCAAAACAAGCAATTACATTTGAATAGTTTCAATGCTCACAATTATATTCCTTCTGGAATTCACTTCTATGTGGTCCTCTACCACAACACTCTTATTTACATACAGTGGCTTCCACTGTAGAGAAACACAGACATCATAACTGATTTGGTGTTTTTTCTAACTGCAGTCATTAATTTGACACTTCTAAGGCAAAACTACGATAAGCTTTCAAAAATAGCAAGGATAATGTAGTGTGGAGTTCCACTAAATTAACTATTCTGTGGCCATACAATGCAGAACATTCACTAATGCTTCCATTTCTGGGTCATCAGGTTGAATTAAACTAAATCAAGAAGATTTACCAAGCACTGTAATCCAAGCTTCCTGTGTGCAATTAAGTACTCACTACATAAACAGAATAATCAACCAGGAAGCATGCAAGAAACACGTGTGAGTTTTCCAATACCATGGTTTTAACTACATTTGTCTGAAACTGCAGAGCCTGAGGAAAGTGAAAAATTTCCTGTAGGTCACAATTTGCTTTAGCAGATATATGAAAAACTCCGATAAGACCACAAATGCAAGGGGGGTATCTTTGCTTCAGTTTTAAATGAGGCTTTTCTGTTTCAGCGGAAAAAAAACACTGTTAGACTTCAAGTTAACATTTTACTCACTTTGCCTTGCACAAAGCCTTAACTATAGATACAACTCAAAATAATTCCAAAAACTAGGCAATCTCTTCTGTATTCAGGATTATTCCACAGCATAAACTCTTCTCTTTCAAATTAGACAAAAAGCTAGAACTTGCTTGCTGTCATTAAACATACTGTTAATTAATTTCTGTTTAATGCTTCAAGCCATTACATTTGGTAAAAATGTTTCTTATTTTCTTGTGGCGCAGTTTTTCCACAAGAGTGCTATTGCTTTAATCATTTCTTCTTCACTGTTTGTACAGTGATATTTTAAGTCTTAACAAGACTGAAAGTATGCATGTTCCAGTTGTACATTATCAAAACAAAAAATCATGTAGCTACTTATGACAGAGTGTTTCCTGAGGATTAATTACTGTTCTGACAAATGTAGCAAGGATGGAAAACTGTGCACTTAGTAGCTAAAGCAACACTTTTGCTTAGTGCCTTGACAGTCTAGGTAATGGAGTATATATGATCATGGGTTCAATTTCCTTTTTATTGTTAAACTTCTCACTGATAGCTACAAAAATGAATCCAAGTAATAACTGCTATTTGTACACCATAGCTTTCATCCAGGAATCGTTAAAACTTTTTAAAAAGTGTACATATACTATTCTCTTTTTTACACAGCAACAGCCATGCCTGCCAAAGGAAAATACCCAATACAGAATGAACAGGATCTAAGACGGAAAGCTCCTAACTTGGAGTCTTCCATTTTAGTCAGTTGTCTACTGCTCCCCCCACAGCTGTGCTCTCCAAAGGCACAACCAGGAATACTTAAGTTTTTACTCACAAGTGTGAATGGCTAAACTTGTGCACTAGGAAAGATATGACTGATATTCATGTGATGCATGAATACCAGGTATATCAAAAATATGAGAAAAAGATGTCCAAGTTACAAAATCACACTAAAAAACTTTTCCGAGCAACATCTGCAGCAGGTTCCCATCATCTGTGTCTTTACTGTGAATGTAAAACTCAGCATTACTAAAAGGCACTATACCATGATCACTACTTAATTAACCAAACTATGTTAAAACTGTTGACAAGCCTGAAACTTGATAGTGATTCCATCTTTACTTCCAAACTACTTGTGGGAAGCGCTACTTTCTCCTATTTTCACTTGTTCCTAAAGGAAGATGCAGTGTCACTGTTACCTTGGTGAAGGCTCGGTAGCACAAACCACATAGTTCCACCAGGTAGGCCAGAGTGAAGACAGCATTCTGAATTACAAAGCTCAGTAATTTTGAAAAAGGTTCCAGAAGACTCTGCAATGACATGTGTTACAGAAATCAATAACGCATTGCACAAAACAGCAAAGAAGCATTTCAACTCTGAAATGCCTGAATGGAACAGCATTATTTTTAGCTCAGAGGCTATCTGCCTGGGATTCACACTGTTTTGGGCAAACAGCTGTATCATATGCCTTCATGCTTCTGTCAGAAGTTAGAAACAAAAAGTTAGAAAATAGTTCCACTTGTGACACAGTGTTTATAAGAGATGCTGTATAGTTTATGCAGGAAAACCTCACTGACTTCAGTGGAATTGTACTGAAAAACATCTGAGGAAGCTCATTAATCTTTTTTTTTAGAGAAAAAAAGAAGAAGAGGGGGGAAAAAAAGAGAACATCAAATCTTTAAGAAGATATACATTCACACCCACACAAGAATGTAATTCTACCCCCACTTCACTGTAACCTAGATTCCAAAGCTCCTATCATTCTCCAAACAGTATTGGACTGCACAATTTTATGCTTACATATAATGCTCTCCTAGCCAGGGGAAATGAACACACTCATACAATTGCACAGGCTGGCTCTATCTGAGGCAATAGAATTTCGTCTTCTTGGAACTTACCCTGGTGGCACTAGTAGTAGGTATCTTCAACAAGCAAATCATGATTCTTAAACTAGAGTCTAAAGAACACTGAACATATTTGAAGACAGAAAAGAAAAAGAAAAGAAGTTAGTGCCCTTCTGTGTACATATCTTGCTTATAGTGGTAGCAGCTATGAATAACTTACAAGTGAAGTCTGAAAAATGATCCCTGATGATTGATTTTTAATTACCTTCTCTAAACTGGCTTATCCTTGAACACAATCATGCCCCTTCAGTGGTAACATACACAGCATAGATGCACACAACCAACCCTATTGTATATGTCTAAGCTTCTTCTGGAGTACGATATTTTCCCTTACATATTAAGACATCTCACAACCTGCAACATTAGAATATGCCCTGGCAGCTGCTGTTTCAGATTCCTTAAGTTGTTCCTTGTGATGTAATCTTTATTTTAAGTAAATCACACAGGTTACAGCACTGAATGGGCTTTTCAGGATCAATCCATTGTCTTGCCTCACCCCTGCTGTAAACATCTATAATATCAAAGGGTCCCCTATGACCCTAAAGAAAAGAACAGGAGATTGAAAGTTCAAGAGGAAGCCATTGCTTTACTTGTATTTACTAATAATACCTCCAATGAATAAAAGGGAAATCAGAGTAAACTCTACACCTAAAGGTTCTGTGAATGGTGGATATGCCGTTGGAACCACTAAGATCCAATTAATTTGTTTTTATTTATTTCAGTTACATAAGATGCAGCAGATTGGGGTGGCTAGTACACAGAGGGAATGGTTATTGCCTGTTTGGCTTAGTAAGTTAAGCTGAAGGATAATGTCACAATTTGCCAAAATCTAAAGATGTTTCAAGATCTGACTATTGCATAATAGTGCCAAGGAATTTAATATCATTCATGTAGCCAGGTGGTGACAACCAATTTAAAAGACAATGTTATCAGTCACAAGTTTAGATTTTGGATCCCTCAGCCCATATAGAACAACACTTCTATGTACAGAAAAAAACCACAGCAAACAGATTAAGTGCATCAGAATTCCATTTCATTTACTGGAGTCTACTGGAAAGACTCTGAAGTTTTTATTGTGTTTTCTAAAATATACACACCAGGAGATACGATCCTGGTGTATGTCCTCTGAGCTCTGATTAATCAGAGCCCAGAGGTTCTGGATTCAGTTTCTGTAACAATATTCTATTACAAAGAGAACTACAACCTGGTCAGCCAAATGGGCTAGGCCCAAGTCCCAGTAGTCTCAGTTCTCTCTGCCTGTCTTACTACTGTGTACTTTCAGCAAATTAATTAGGTGTTGCTGCTCTTCTTAAGAGTTTTATTTAGTTTCAACAGTTAAAATCAGATGGATTTTCAATGTCTAAATACTGATTGTCTCAAATGCAGTATTCTTATCTGACAGAGACAGGGCATAGGAAATACATAGGAGAAAGAAGTGAAAAGTACCCCCTGTCAGAGTTGCTGTTGTTACACACAGAAAACATAATTAAAGGGATGGATCAGAGATACAATAAATCCGGTCCTCTGGAAACATCAGCTGAATCATTAGGAAACATTCCCAACAACCCACTCTGATTGGTTATCCACAATTTATGCACAGTTTCAGTACATTCTGACCAATGGCAATATAGCTTGTTTCAGATGCCCGCACATCATACCTTAAGAGGCAAAACACATGGGAGTTTAGTAAGGAAGGTCTGAAACTGATTACTAATTGTGGTCCAGAGGTTGCTGGGGGAATCCATCGGCAAGGCTTCCATGAAGGTAGCAATGTTTTCCAAACAGCGGAGCATCGCACCCCCTGCTGGCAAATTCTTTTTGTTGTTTAAACCCTGGGAAAGGAAATGAGAGCTGTGAACGATCATACACGTGCAGAAATGGTTCCTGACAAGGCATTTGGAAATGCTGAGCTTGAGACCAAATACTGCATGCTTTTTCTACTGTGTTAATGACAGTGTTGTGCTGGGAATTTGAGCTGTGTATGTGAAAATTAGTCTAGAGTTCCTAAAGTTCTGACCAAAGGAAAGCCTAAATGTTACAAGCAGGGTCTTAACTCATAATCTGCTTAGACTGGCATGGTAGTAGAAAAAGCAAAACTCAAAGTATTCAGCAGCAGATTTTTCATGTTTTCCTTTAGACAGTTTCAAAGAAGATACGTTCATTAATATTCCATAGACCATGTATGCTTTTGTGGCTTGTGTCCTAGGGTGAGGCCTGAAAAGACATGAGCAGTTTTAAAGTGATGCCAACATCCTGTATGAGGCAACTGCCATGTTCTTGGAAGAACAGGACACATGCAAGGGACTAGTTCTAGCAGGAGGGAAAATGGCACAGTAGAAATACGCCAGCTGCATAGAAGGCTGTCAATGACAGGCAGGCAATAGATTTTTTGAATATTTAAGAGAAACCGTCATCAGATAAAATGAAAAGGGAGAACTGAGATGTATGAGTAGAAGTGTTCCTGAAAACAAAAAGCAGTGCTTGGGGAAGGAATGGGGTGCACTACCAGTGGTGAGGACAGCCTAATTACTTCCAGGGAGGACAAAACAAAAATTCAGTGTTTTTGATGAAGCAAGTTTGAACTCATATGAGGAGAAATTACCCCGCTAATGCTAATAAAATTAGCATCATTAACACAGGCAATTGTCAACATACCTCTAACAGCTGGCTCAGAGCAGCGATGGAACTCAGCTCACTGAAGTCCATCAGAGATGTAGCCAAGGTCCGTAAGAAGCTTCCATCTGAAATTTGAATGATATTCTTGCACTGGCTGCTCATACAGAGGAACTGAGGGTCAGAATTGCACTCAGGTATTGCACATTACCTTTAATAATGCTCTGGAAGAGCTGAGGGAAGATGCCATTGGGAGCCAGCTGATGGAACACACAACGGAGGAACTGCTTGGCCACACCTGCAGCATTTCCAGGGATCATCATGCTGAAAATGAGGGAAAAGAAAAGAAGACAAAAATTGCATTGCAGATTAAACACTTGTCATTGCTGACTACATGGAGGAAATAAAGATGATGCTATTCTTTTCAATTATGGAATTGTTCAGTTATGAGTGAGACACTCAAAAACAGAAGTGTCCTGATCCTGAAAAAAAGTACAGCATGTTGATTTCATGACTTGAGCTCAACTATGAATAGATTAAAAAATTACATACACATATTTAAAGTATTTGTCTCAATAACTACCTGTATTTTTCCTGATTTCCCACATAGTTTTATTTGTGAGTCATCTGAATTTGAAATATAATCCTGCTCTCACCTTGTGTATTTCAGTGACACATAATAAGGTTTCTGGCTTTTCATGAAACACATGAAGAACAGGTAAACAAAAACATTATAATATTCATTTGCCTCTTGCAGTTTCCTTCAAAAGATGAAGTACTCCCTAATCATTCATAAATGAATGGTTTAATTTAAAAGCCTAAGTATTATCTATTTACTCATAAATTGCACATCTTAACATGCTTTACAGCTTCACAAAATGAATTTATCCTATTCAGCATCTGATTTACATAATGAGGCATCACTACCAGGGATTCTCCATGGCCAAGGAGGATTCACTTGATTGAATTTATGGAGATAGTTTATCAAGATAAATACTGAACACAGAACCAGTTAGAAAAAGCTGCACTGAAATTGTGAAGACCAAACAGCATCTGAATCTGATTTTTTCCAGCTTTAACACATATGAATATGGGCTCCTGTTTATCTCCAGAAAATACAGGGTATTTCAAATAACTGTAAAGGGCATTTTTTTCCTTTTATTCACAAATATTAAATAACATTTTTAAAAGTTAAATTTTGTTGATTTTAGGGTCAGGGAAGATGATGCTTTAGATTGATTGTTTCACTTTTGTCAAGGTTTCCTTTGCTACCATACCTTTCTGCTTGATTAGAAAAACTGGTACTTGATGCCAACCTGGAATAAAAATAAAAAAGAAATTGAAACTCATTTGCTCTTTTTGTGTGTATGTTTTATTTTTAAGTATGATAATAAAGGGCCATTTTAAATAAATAGCACACATGAATTTTAGAGAACATTTAAAATGTTAACATAAAGATCTGAAGAGCACATAAATTCAGAAAAATCATATTTGCATGACATAAACTCTATTCAGTCTTGCAGTCTCACTAATGCTCAACTGCTCTAAAGAAAAATCTTGCCTCCCTCTAGTAGCACAAGGATAATGAAGTAATGTTTTTGCCCTACAGCAGATCATGGATAACACATTTTTTTAGAGAGAAAAAAAGCTTGTCAGAAGCTGCCTAATGACTGAATAGTTTCTGATTAATGCAGCAACACAGACTAAGCAAAAAGTCTTTGCTTGGCCCTCTAAATTGAGGCTTCCAGTTTCAGATATTGGCACCTAAATAACTAGCCTAATTTCAAAACCACTAATTACCTACAAGCTCTTCCAAAGTCAGATGAGAACTATTGTATTCTCAAAAAATCAGGTCATTTATTTTAGGACCTAAATATAGACTTTAAAGGCAAATATGGGCAGTGAAAATCCTGAATACAATCTTAAAGTAAAATCATTCACTTCAATATGCAGGACATGTAAATGAATAGAATCAGGGCTTACAATATCAATGCAAAACACCTTTAATACCAAAAGTCACTAAAAGGCTGTACACTGTAAAGCCAATATAAAGATGGACACTAGAAGCATCCCTTATATATAAAACAAAATTCTTATTTTAATCTGCTGCAAATCAATATTTTAGATGGTATAAGTTGATAAGTCTAAGGGAAAAAGTTCATAGAGCTACACTATTTTATATCTAAACTTCAATGGAATTTTTTTGATTAATGATCCTTTTATCCTGGACTTAGCTGTTGCTCATCCTTGGTCACCCCCTGTTCTGAAGACAGTTTCCTCTCTAATCAACTAATAAAATCCAAAAAGGACCCTAAGGCAGCTCAGTCAAATGCAACAGCATGAACCGAAATTATGGTGATTTTCATGAATTATGCATGACAAGCTGGGGACACAACATACTTCCAACAATGCAATAATCTCAAACTTGATGTTGCAGAGGACTAAAGATTTTATTATCTTCCATTGTTCTAGCATAAATCAGAAAAACACATTAGAGTTCCTGACTTCAGTATTCTTAGGAGCAATCCACGCTAAAATACAACATATTATTTCTGGTGTGCAAAGCTAATTCTGGGTGAGAAAGGTCTGAAGCTACCACCAAGCAATCATGGCTTTTATTCTGGAATGATTGTAGCATCAGCTGGCACTAAGGCACACGAGGATTTCTGCAGAATGTAATGAGACCAATCACATGCCCAGTGGACATGACACCTATTTTCCAAAATCTACTGAAGTACAGAAATACAACAATGTAAAATCTTTCTTCTAAAAGAAATCAAAGTCTAATGTTTTTCTCTCCTTTTGAATGTGATAATGCAAGCATGGGGTTTGTGACAAACAAAACAGTAGGTTTCCAACTTTGGAAAAACTTCACCTGACATGAACTAGAGTAAACACTTGGGAACATCTGAAATTGCCCAAAATGTACGGTCTGTATATATTTATCATTACTACTCTAAATATTTTATTGCACAAATGCCATGAACTCTCATCATTGCCTCCACTTTTCAGACCACAAAGCAGAACAGGAAATGGATGTGTTCAAATCTGTACACGTTAGGAACAGAAGTTAAGCTTTTCACAGTTCCTCACTAACTCAAGCCTAAATTTAACCTTCAAACACAGCTTTAATGTTTGGAAAGTTAAATCTCTCTAAAAATCAGTTAAATAAGAATAACCAAGTCAAATATCTTGATTAAGGAACCAGATCATAAATTTAAATGCATGTCAGAGTCTTAGAAACACTTCAACCTTTAATTGTCAGTAACCTGAACCCAGAAATTTTTTCCCTTCTGAAAATCCCAACAGATGCCTATCTATGCCTGTGGGTACCCAAATAACTTTTGAAAATCTTTCTGTGTATTGTTTAGGTCCTGAAACACCTGGCACTTCCTAACTCCTTATTTCCCCTTCTAGGCATGAAAGTAGTAGCTCTATTAGTAAGAATAAAAGTGCAAAAAGTCTAGTTCACTTACCCTTCTGCTGTTGGATGGGTACTTGGAGCTATACATGTATATATGGCACCATTTGATGAAAGACAGAGCAAGGTACATCTATGAAGCACCTGAATGCTTCTCAGCTTATATTCACTATTTATTTGGCATATTTTCAAAGTGATTCCTTTGTGGGGAGTCTGTTATTGTATTTAGACTTTTTCAGAAATTCCAACCAGCAGGAACAAGACAGGACATTTACCAGGAATACCTCATGTTGCACTGTCATCTTGTGTTCTAAAACAATCAGCTGTCTCACTCTAAAGATGCAGCATTTCCCCCTCAAAACACAGAAAAAGGTAGCCCACTTATCCCTCATCCCTTGATAATTCATCTTCCAAATTATTTCCTCTCTGTGGCTGCAGTACTGTTGTATTTACAAGAGTCACACAGAATGGGCAGCATCCGTCTAGGTCAGAAACTCTGCCTCCATCAGAGTTAATTAGCAGAGACAGCAGGGAACTGCAGCCTTGCAGTTAATGGAAATAGAGGACTTGAAGAGCTGCTGTGTTTAAATGGAACTGGGAGGTAGAGCAGAAGCAGGGCTGTGGAGATCCATGCCCTTGCAGAAGCCACAGTCAAGCAGTTTGAACTTCAGCCTCCAAAAAGAACGTGGAGGAGAAGAGCTGTGCAATGTTTCTGCACGTCTAGTGCTGCTCAGAAATTCTTTCTGGAACACCCCATCACATCCATCCCACCTCTGAGGCAAGAAGTTGGGGAAGTGGCCAAGACAGCAACCACACAAAACTCAGTCGTAACGGTATACCTAAATTATCCCATGCACACTGGTAAAAGTAACAAGAGAAAAATAATGGCAGCAAATGTTCAAGATTTTCTGAGAGACCATTTCACACAGCAGCTGGTTTGGAAGACCAATGCAAATTTTCACCTAGCATACAAAATATGGTTGAAAAGCCTGAGGAGTGTCAGGTATACCAATGAATGACCATACGTAGGAGTCAACACTCCTCCAGGAGCAAAGTTCAGAAAAGCTGACCACATTCCTGCATAACTTCTAAAGCAGGAGCCACATAAAAGTGAAAAATTGTGTCAAAGCAGCAACAAGGGGGGAGCCAAGAGAATGCAATTTTTGTAAGGCACACAGAAGCTGTTTATGAGCATTTCACTGGAAACACAGGGCCAAGGTACTCTAGTTGTTAACAAAGACTTCAAGAGAGCAGAAGAAAATAAGGTAAGGGAGATTTTTAGAAAAGAGAAGGCTTGTTTCAAAAAGATAAAGTCCTGTCTCAAATTCTCAAATGAAAGCAGACAAGAGCATAAATTCTGACAAATGGGGTATAAAAAAAACTAGGAGGCAGGACAAAAAATAAAACACCCAACCATTTTAAAGAGCAGCGAGCAGGAAGAATAAAAACTAACAGCAGAATTTCCTTTTCTTTCAAGCTTAAGAAGCACACCAATTGCTGCATCAGCCGCTGTTCAGGTAACAAACATAGTAAATAAATAAGGGCACTGTAGAAAATCTGAATTTATTCTTTACATCACTGCTTACAGTGGGACAAGCTGAGGAGATTCCTGAGCTGAAATTTCCCTTTGGAGGGTTAAAGGGGAGAATATCAAAGGAGCTGCCAAAAATTGAACTGACAGTGGAAGAAGTTACATAAGAAATTTATAAAATGATGAGTAACAAAGGCACAAGACGGAACCAGATGTTATTCACTTAAGAGTTTTAAAATATACACCTTGGTATACTGAAGTTTATGTAAACACAGTTCCAGGCACAAAATCCTTTCAATCTCATTGGAGAGAGGAAAGTCCTGAATTTACCTTCCTACAGACTGCATGATGTCCAACAGCAGAGGAGCAGCCAAATCTGGACTGAGGTGAATGAAGGTTGAGAGCACAACTATGGCCAGGCCAAGTGTTTCCTCATCATATTCTTCAAGAACAGCCCCACAGTCATGGCACCTGCAAGGAAATTTTCAATCCTGATGTTAACGAATTTCAAACAAAGCATTACTATACACAGATCTGTGTACAATTATGTCTTTTAAAAGTATTATTACTTAGTACATTCTATTCCACATTTATTTAGAAAGACAATGTAATCGTGATCTTTCTATAATTAGTGACAGTCTATAGATTTCAAAGATTAATAAAACTTCTCACTAGCTACAGTGCCTGTTTCTTTAGTGACAAATGAAAGAGGGCCACAGGGCAGGCCCTGTTTTGGGTCCTTCATTGGTAACTGTACTCCAGCACCCTCCTCTATGGGACTGTATCAGTTTGCACTGTCCAAGAGGAGTCTGCAGCAGTCTGGCCCTCCACAATGTGAGCACAGCCAATTTGTGCAGCTTGGGCTAAGGCCCAGGCACCATGGACACAAACAATGACACTCACAGATGATGTTAAAGAGATGGAACAATTTCACACTGCCCTTCCTGTCAGTCATGAATTATGAATAACAAATTTTACAATTAGAAAACAATGATCTGATTGGTTCCCACAGCAGTTACAGCTATTAAGAAATAAATGAAAAGACCTCTCAGGGGCACAGAACCTTAGATGTCAGAAAAGTCTCCTTTCCCAGGGCAGATTTGCTGCTGAGTCACTTATCCTTCCTGAAATGCTCAAAGACAACTGATGAAGGTCTGAAAAGGCTCCAAAATGTCTAATTATAAAGGGGATGTCAGATCTGGGAGAGATGAGACAGGCTTTCACAAACTATGAAAAAGGCAAACCAATGTGGGAAATCGGCTTATCTCAGCCCAGTAAGGAGGCTGCCTTAATTTGATCAATCAGTTGCTAATGACTCCAAGTGATTGTGAGATTTTAACTTAATGGAATTGAACAGGCAATTTTACCTTTTTTACTGAACATAAAGAAAATATGGCAACAAAGTTATAGAAGTCAAGCCCAGCTGGTCTGTATGTTAATAGGTAGTGCATGAGCTTTGGTGAAATGGCCGAGGAAAGTGCCACAGACCAGACTAACTTTGGGATGCTTCACTTTGTTACACAATAAGGTCCACTAGCAGTCACAGACTACACAATGGCCCTGTCTTTCTCCAGTGATCACCCTTGCATGTCTGTCTGTCCACTGGACTGAGCACACACAGGAGCTTGGGGTTTCTCTTCCCAAGTTTTGAACAAATGAATGCATGGCTCCCTGCTGACTGCTTTACTTCTCTATTAAATGAGTACATTTCTGTTTAACATTCCCTTTACAGGCATTTTAACCAAACAATAGAGGTTTGCAAAACCTTTGAGGATCACTGAGTATCAGCATTAAAAAAGCTATGTGGAATACACGTGATGACACATCAACTGCTACTGACTTCAACAGAAACCCAAAGGAATATTTAAATGGAACGTCTTTTTTTTTTCCTCTCAGAAAAAAGAGGTTTCTGATGGATCACAAGGAACCCTTGATTTAAAGTAAGATGGAAAGTGCTTCCCCTGACCTCTGTGGACACATGATAGCCTGAGTCATCATTTCACCTGTGCTGAACCATCCAGATCCTACTGAATTGAAAACATATCTTGCTAGCAGTGTTTAGAAAATGTTTACCTTGGGGTAAAAAAAAAAACTTAGCATAGAGATAAATGGATTCTGTATTTGCCTCAAGTATATCTACACTTTACTTGACACATTTGAAGTTCAGCTAGTTCTTTGAAAGGAGAGAAAATAACCCACTTACTTATCAGTCATCAGAATGGGCTGGTCATCAGCAAATTCTTCTGGTGCAGGTACAAACATACTGACTATACTGGGTGCTGACAGCAAACTAGATTTTGTAGCACCTTAAGGCAATTAGGAAAAGAATTAAATAAAGAAAATAATCATCAAACAGAAATCCAAAATGCTTGATGAGCAGGCTTTTAAAGAATACCCATAATGGCTTTACTATGCCTAGAAATAAGAAATAAATTGTGTCTATAAAAAGACATATAAGCACATTCCTTGCTTCTGCCAGATTATTCCAATTACCTAGAACTATCAATTAAAAATAGATAAATCCTTGGGGGGGGGAAAGATAACATAACCAAAAATTCCAGGAAACTGGATGCAATTTTATCTACTAGGTAGGGAAGATGATTCTACAGTTGCTACAAGACTGGACATCAGAAGTTTTGCAGAATTCTCCCAAACATGTTGGGAATTAACTTCCCATAGTTCTCAGTTACATGAAGAAGGAATTAAGTTCACTTGTCTCAACACCAGGTCATCAATCTATTCATACTATTCTAACAGAGCCACAGAAGATAAACCAGGAAAGGACAGAGAAAAGAAATAATTTATAAGTAATTGAGAACATTGGAGGGTTGATCATTAGAAATGCTTTCCATTGGAAAATCTTCAAAAGTATCTTTATCCTTCAAAGCTGAGTTTTTCAGCTGCAAACACAGCAACAGTGATCATGCCAACATGTGGGGCTCACTTTGCCCTTAGCACTTTTTGTGCACCTAATTTCTGACAGATGCTTATTTATATGCTTATTTTTATTAGGAAAAGTCATGTATTAGGGGAGATCCAAACTCTTGACTTCTCCAAGTTCTGCTTTCCCGAATTACAGTTTAAGTAATCCATTGCCAAATTTCTTTCTGGTTGCTTCAATCTGTAGATTCTGATTTAATGTCAACATTAACCTTCTCTGGTAATATTTAAGTATGGAAACATGAGGAAGCTTCCCTATGTAAGATTTAAATGCAATTTATTATAACAAAATCCTGGCTACTGCAGAAAAAGCAAATTTAACAACAGCTCTCAGGCAGAATAAGCTAAGAAGCTCCCACAGTTTCTGAACTCAACATAAGTGGAGTGAAATGAGAATAAGGCAGATTTTAAATAACCATTTTATGAAGCATGAAGAAACATTTCTTCACATCCATAGTTCAGAACTTTATAATTGCTCCCTAAGGTTTTATTGGATATGAGCAGATACTTCAGGAAGACTAGAATACTCCAGTAATGTAGAACAACATCCAGAATGCAGGGGAGAGGTATAGATTTTGTATCCAGGTTTTTTCCCCTCTCAGATGGATAAAGATCTGTCTGTCATGACTTTCATAGTTTCACTATCATATTCTCTAGATGTAAGTTCCGCTGCAGCACACAAATGCTAAAAAGCAGTCATAATGCATGTTACCATGTTGGAATAAGACTTAACTACTCAAAAATGTTCTCTCTTGTGCAGTGAACAGTAGGAAAAAACCATGATTTAGGCAAAGAAAGTAGGTCACTGCCCCACTGCAGAGCTCTAAGTGAGTCCGGGTGTATTTCAGCTGTGAGGAAGAAGAGTTTATACAGAAATGAGATTCAGCCACTCTATACTTTCTGCAGGACAGTTGAGGGTTTTAACAGCTGAATAGAACACAAAATTCAGCACCATTTTGTATTTACCATTAAATCTTACTGGCAGTCTTAGCAGAGGACCAGGTCAAACAGACACTGAACTAACCTCTGATTCTCAGTGGTGGTCCCTCCAAATCTGGGTTTAGGCAAACAGGGACATTGCACAGCCTCTTTCCATGCTGTATCTGCTCTGTGAATAAAGAAAGAACTTCAGTCTCCAGAACCACAAATCCAGTACCTGTCACCAGTCAACTGCACCACAAGTCTTAAACAGTTAAAACAAGAGAAAGACAAATACAACTGCTATAAAAAAAGAGAAAGAAAAAAAAAGGAAATAGTTAATTTTTTAAGCATAGAAAGGAAGGGGCAAGAAAGAAGGAAAAAGAAAGAGAGAAAGGAAGGCAGGAAGGCAGGCAGGCAAGAAAGAAAAGAAAAGAAAAGAAAAGAAAAGAAAAGAAAAGAAAAGAAAAGAAAAGAAAAGAAAAGAAAAGAAAAGAAAAGAAAAGAAAAGAAAAGAAAAGAAAAGAAAAGAAAAGAAAAGAAAAGAAAAGAAAAGAAAAGAAAAGAAAAGAAAAGAAAAGAAAAGAAAAGAAAAGAAAAGAAAAGAAAAGAAAAGAAAAGAAAAGAAGTCCATACAGGAAAAAGGACACAGACAACCTAATAAAAAAGGCATTTTACACAAGAGTCATTAAACAGGAAAGGAAGTGCTAGCTATAAAGATTCTACAAGATATGGAATATATGAGCCACAAAAAGAGGAAAAAACAAGTGTTTAGAAATGCCAATACACTAGAAGAGATAGTTTGTACTGACAGAAGCCAGGCACAAAACAATTTTTTTTTACAGACAGCAAGCTTGGGAAAAGAGTGATTTGAAATAAGAATGGAAGAGACACATGACACCTACCCAAGGTAATAAAAAAGAAGTTAATAAAGCATGTATGGACCAAACACACATATTTATGTGGGATGAGACTACTTCCTAGTTGGTAGGCATGAGTATAATGAGTCTTAAAATTGTGGGGTGGCATTGAAATGACAAACAGTCACACTGAGCATTTGTCCAAAAAAAAAAAAAAAAAAGTCTGTCCAAATAAAAAGTTTACTTTTAAGCTAGTGGTTGAACAAGAGACTGAGAGATGCAAAGCTTTCCAGAAAAGAACATTTCATTTCGCCTCTCTGTGCTTGAAGCCTTTAACTGAATTGAATATTGGAGAGGGAAAAGTCATAGATGTTGTGAAGAAAGCTACCAGATTTGGAACAGGATTAACTAGACAGAGATTCTGAACAGTTTTGAGTATTGACCTGTTCATTTTGAATACAAGTACTCCCTGCAGAACAAAGGCAGTAACTTTTAAATCTCTAAAACCCTGCCTGATCCAGCTCTGTCTCTTCAATAAATAAACTTACCTGCTTTTAGAACAAAACCTCCATTGTTACCACTGGCAAATTCTGACCTTTTTACTTAAGGGTCTCATGCTGAGCATGCTACTCAGCAAACTGGAATAGAAAGGATAATCCTGAACTATGCCCCATATCTTTAGCCACTCTTCAGCTACACAGCTTAGTTTGATGGAACTTGATGCTGAAGACTAAATTTACCAAAAATTTCAACTCAGCTGTCCAGGGCTGATGGTAACACATTAATTCAGCATGATAAGTTCCATACATTATTTGAAGCATTCCTTTCTCTAGATGCATCTGCCATCTGCTGATAAATTTCTGAGAAGTAGAATTTTTTATGTCACTAACATCAAAATGGGCACTAAAATATCTAGCATTTTTGACAAACCAAAAGGAATTTATTGTTTAGTGACATCTGCTATGAATTTGGTACAACTAAAAGTGTTATACAGAAGAAAACAAAAAACAAATAAAATGAGTAGTGAATAAATTACATGCTTAATTTAGTTTTCATTGCTTTGCATTCATCTTAAAAGGAGAAAAAGCAGTGAGTAAACAGAAACTTCAGGTGTTCAGCATGAGTTGGTGAAAACTTCTTTAAAGAGAAACAAAACTGGCTGGTAGAAGGCACAACTCTGTGGTGTAACAACACCATTGTAAACAGACATACAAATAAATGATTCCATGCACCAGGGATGAAATCCTATACCTAATGAATTCAACTGTGATTATTCCATTTCTTCCAATGAGACCAGGAAATAATCTGAGTAATATGCACAATTAAAGGGACAACACTGTACCTCCCAAACATGTAACTATTCCAACACTTACTAGGTGATAATCTTGTACTGTCTATAAAGATTCACTTTAGACTTGATACTGATCACTTAAATTTGCAATGGTAGAATAGAAATACTCCCTTTTTATTTTTTTTTTAAGTGGATTGTTACACAGTAATGGGTTCAGGAAATAGAAATAAAGAACAATAAATGCAGCTCACCAGTATCCCAAGTGCTGATATTGTGGGGAGCACTAGACTGGTGTTCCAGCTGCCTCTTCATTAGCTGGTTCATTGTCAGAGCTCCCAAAGAGCCTCTTTTCATTTGTCTGAACTGAGCTGCAAGTCAGAAATGCAAAAGGATTTCAGGAGCTCAGACAACATTTAGAACTACACTCATTTCCTGATCTTACAAGCCAGCATGATATAAATTCTGAAATGGCAATGAGGGCTGGCTCTAAGGATCTTGCTCAATTCAATATGCACCTCTCATACAGCTACACAGGGTACAGTTGTGGCCCCAATGCCATCAGTCAGAAGAGACTTGGGTTCACTGTGTCAACTGTCAGTGCCTTTTTGCCTCCAAGTATTATGAAAGCTAATCAAAAGACTTGGCGTCTAGGAAGAGGTAAGATCCTACCCCAAAACTCCCATGCTGGGAGGCAATAAATGTACACTTGAACCTCACTCACATGCATCGTACCAAGGAAGGAAACTCAGTCTCCTCCCAGCACAGCATGAGGACTGCTGTGTCCATGCTGACCCTAGGAAAACAAATCACTGACACTGTGTACCAGAGCATCCTTCACGGGAGGCACGAGCTGAACTTGCCTCCTACACCCCAGCCCTCAGGCAGGGCACCTGCACGTTCTGCTGATGGCTGAAGCCAGCAGCCTTTGAAGATGAGACCCTTTTCTAACTTCACTGCCATTTATCTTATAGAGAGCCATCAAGCAACAAATATTCAATTTTTTATTCATCCAACAATTTACTTCATTAAAAAGATTGATTTATGAGATATGTGTCACTCAGAGTAAAACCATAAGGGAGACTGAAGACTTTTGGTTCATATCAATGTGGTGCTTAGGAACATGACTTAGTAATGGACTGGTAGTGTTAGGTTGGACTCACGGATCTTAAAGCTCATTTCCAACTTAAATGATTCCATCTATTTCCTCTAATTACATTGAAGAAGAAAGAGAACACAACTTCTGACTTTCTCACTTTTTTCTCCATTCATTAAAAAAATCAAATTGAACAAGCATAAAACATTCACTTGGACAATTGAGCCTGAGCAGTATACTTCCACAAATGAAACTAAAATCATTGCTCATTGTATGAAGACAGAGTTTTAAGGCCCTGCTTGAACAAGGCCTGTGAAACTGCTGACACAAGTATCCAGGAAAGCTTTTAAAATGTTTCCCTGAGAATAGCTTTAAGTTTTTCCTCAACAGGCCCTTAGAGCAAGACCAACAAACTAAAATCTTCTCTGAATGATCATTTTCATCTGTTGAACTACATTCAACATCATTAAAAAGACCAATAACTATCAGGTAGTTCCATTATAAAATTCTGAACAGTAACCATCTAAGGTGTGAAATTAGACACAGAATTTCACATTATTAACTGCGACAAAGAAGTACAGATAAGGGATAAACTGCAGCTTTCAGAAAGTCAAGAAGGATTGAGTGCCTTCTCCTAAACTTGCTCTACTCATTTTCTATCAAAGAGTTTAGAATTCAGAGTAAACAGAGTATTCCCTCAAAAACAAAACAAAACAAACACAGGCCTTGAGTAACAACAACCAAAATGAATACTTCAGTTAAAATCTGCACTGAAATTATTTTATTAGATGAAATATTTATGTTTTTACTCATTACATCCTTTCCAGTTATATCCTTCTGAACTGCATTTAAACCCCATTTTTTGGCCCAAGTACAGCATTTCTGCAAAGCTGTCCTGGTATAACTGAACCTGTAGAATTGAACCAGGCCAAAAGACCATTCCATGCTTCAATTTTGAAACTTATTTTGCAGCTGCCTTTCACAGCAAATTAAGAGTAAAATAGAATTTCCATCATTTCTAGGACAATGATTTTAAATAGATGCTTTATCACTTTATCAAGCATAGAATTTCCTGATAAAAGAATAGCAATTAATGTTAGAACTGACAAGACTGCTTGGAGTGCAGATGACTGTCAAAATAAAGAAAATTATCTCTTCGAATTTTCTCTAGCAGCTTTTTGTGATTGCAATTAAAATTTTTTCATGAATATATCATATAATCAGGCTATTGTTGAGCAGGATTATTTACCTGATTTCTCAGCGACAGCAATGACTTCAAATAATGATAAGGAAAAAACAAACAAACAAAAAAAACCCACCAAAATCCAAACCACCAGAGAGCTACAAAAAAAAAAAAACCCACAACACGTCAGAGTTGCCAGCCTTTGAACAGTGCTGGATCCAGCATGATTGCTGCGGACCAGCATGTGGTGACTCTGCATGCCTGTGACTGACTAGTGGCAAAGGGAACTGATCTGGTTTCAGCTGGGGTAGAGTTAGTAGAGCTGTGGTTGGTACAGGGCTGTGTTTTGGATTTGTGCTGAAGACAGGGTTGATAATGAAGAGATGTTTTTGTTATTGCTCAGCAGGGTTTACACTACCAAGGCCTTTTCTGCTTTCCACACTGCCACTCTGGGGGTGCATGGAAGGCTGGGAGGAGACACAGCCAGGACAAGTGACCCAAACTGACCAAAGGAACATTCCAAACCTTATGGCATCATGTCCAGTATATAAAGTGGAAGGAAAGAAAGGAAGAAGGGGGGACACATTTGTAATGACAGATTTAATCTTCCTAAGTCACCATTACTTGTCATGTGGCTCTACTGTTGTGGAGACGGCTGTACACCTGCCTGCCCATGGGAGGCAGTGAATAAATTCCTTTTTTTGCTCTGTTTGCATGAACAGGTTTTGCTTTCCCTATTGAAGTGTCTTTATCACAACCCATGAGTTTTCCAGGTTTCACCCTTCCCATTCTCTCCCCTGTCCTGCTGGTGGGAGCGAGAGCAAGCGGCTGCCTGGGGCTTGGATGCTGGCTGGGGTTAGACCATGACAGGGGCAAAGCTTTCCTCTATCAGGTTCTCTGCGAGAAACCTAACAAGCACATTAAAAGATGAGTAACCTTCATACAGTGGTTTGCAACATTTTTCATTTGTTATCTACTGATCTGGTCAGTCCTGTAGAATTCTCTACTCAAAGAGAGAAGTCCAAAGGCAAAATCTTCCCACTGCAATGATGTATGCTTTGTGTGGCCAGGTTATATTACCTGTTTGTGTTACAGAAGTGCCTTGTGCTCACAGGCCTGATCAGGGCCTACTATGCAAAGCACTGTAAGGATACATAGCAGAAGATTAAAATCTTTTCAGCCTAAATGTACAACAGACACAATGGAAGAATTCATATCCCTTCTTGCAGTTGGACACTGAGGCAAGTTTCCAGAAAGAGGAAAGAAATATTTACATAGGAATGCAGGTTCAACATCATATAGGCCAGGAATCACTAGCACTGGGCTAAAAGCAAGAGAAATAGGTCTTAACTGGACCCTCTTCAGCTGCTTTAGTAAGTGACATCTGTACCATTAGGTGGCCAACAAATGTACTCTATGAGATGCACATGACCTGAGATGCTTGTGGGAAAACTGGGGAGGTACACAACTAGCATGTCTAAAATAACATTCTTCCTTTAATAAGCCGGACACCCCTTCCAATCAAATCAGCAGACGATGAATTTCCAAAACTAAAATTTAATATTGCTATAGCAATCTGAAATTGAAGTTCAGCAGGACAATTGAGATGACCTAGCAGTTCATTGGTATAAGAGGAAGTAATTTTCCCTCCCTTTTTTACTAGCCACAGTTCTGCCCCACTGGCCTTCAGATGGGTCACCTAGATGGACACACCATTCTGAATTGTTATCAGGTACCTCCACCTTAACATCTTATCTTCGTCTGCTCTGTGAAGCCATCTGTGATGTCTACTGCAAACAACAGAGTTCACTTTCAATTGAAATGCTTATGGGAATCCCAGACAAAGAGTTATCACATTTCAGCAAGCAGCTGAGGAAGTGGCATTCAAGGCATTTTACAAAAATTGCAAGAGATATTTTTTTCCTAAGGTACCGCAAAAAAAGGTACCAAAGGCCATAGTAACAGCCCTGTGGACCCTCATCTTCCATTTCTGTGCACTGACAGTTGACAATGCTTTCTCACAGGGCAAAAGAAACATTCAGCTTTAGTGAATTACTGCTTTTAGCTGCTACCTACTTTAATTCAAGAAAACCACATTTGTCAAACTTGCCATGTCCCAAGAGAAAATCTTTAGCTACTACCTGTTACAATGTTGCTGAGCATCAGAGATTTAACAGTTCTAATGATATCCAAAACAGCTGTACTTCAAAGAATCAAAGGAACTCAGAAGAAGGAATTTACCTTACATGCTGTGCACCTCATGCACAATACAGTAACTTTGATTTTAATCCTCAAACCAGAGGTAAACTTACTTGATATGGAAGAGTGACTACTTGTCTCTGGAACACCTGCTTCAAGGGTTGGTGCAGATGATGACTCTCTTGGCATTTCCAGCGTTGAAAGTCCTTTGGCTGCAGGATCTGCATGTGAAAATTGTGCTTAAACTCTCAGCATTTAAAATCAACAAAGTTTTTAATCTCCCTTCTCCCTAGATGCCCTTTTCGCATCATTTCAGTCATCCATTCACCATCTGGCATTCCCAGCAGCTTTAAAGCGATTCAGTGTGTCTGTCATAAGAATTTTTATAGGGGCACAGGGATCTATTTCTTAAAATCACTTTTTAAAGGAGACTTCTGCCTATGGTCTTTAGAGCTCACGACTAATAAATGCACATAGAGTTTGATATTGATCCCACTCAAGTGATTATTGAAACCACCGACATGGAAATAAGAGAGAGACCACTGAGACAAAGCTAGTTTAAGTGACAGCTTAGCATCTTTTAAAAGCCTTAACTCCAACATGCCTCCAGTTTTCATTCAAGAGGCTGTTGACCTGAAGATTCACAGTTTAAAATTCTGCATTAAAAAGGTTCCACGTGGTGTTTCAGAACTGGAACAGCCCTTCCAAGCTGTTTCAAGGATAACAGTGTTCATTACTGCATGAAAACTGGCCCTTTTTAATGGTCAAAAAAAAGCACTGAGTCTAATTGCACAATTCTTTCAAGACCACACTTCTCTACATGAAAGGCTCAAAAGCACTCAGCTCTCTTTAATTTTTATAAAGCTCCAGTAGTTCTTCAGCTTATTAGAACTATAAATGGGACAACAGGCCTGAAACATTAAGGGAACAGTGCAACTATGATTACACGGAACAATTTCACCTCGTAAAAGTGGAATATCCTAAGAAAAATTTATTCTGTGATTCCCTCTGAAGCACTTTAGAAAAAAGTGAGGTCAGGAATGCATAAATATTCCCCCTCACTTCAACAGCCACAAGGAACTGAGCCCTCAAGGACTCTGTCCTTTTTCATTAATATGTTAAAAAACATGGTCAAATTCTAGTAACTGAAAAATCCTAGGGAAAAAAATAGCCAAGAAATTTAAAAGGGAGCAGCATACTATTTTTCAAACTGTTTGATAGATCCACTTGGAATCTGAGGAAAAGCTAAAGCTCACTTCCTCTCCACTGGAAAAAACTTAGTAACAGAACTTTGCATTGAAATCACCTGAAAAAACACTTAGGGTATGCAGAGGATTGTCCATGTTTGAATTATAAACCTTTAACAAACACAGACCAAGAAAACTTTGTGGATACCCAGTACAAAGAAGGCTACAAACAGATTTTAGTGAATAAAAACAAAATATATGTGTATGTCTATGTCTAATGCTCGGCCTTAACTTTGTGATCCATCCTGCTTTCCACTGCCTTTTGCTGGCAAAAGAAATAAGGGCCAAAAATCACTACACCAAAAGAGAATCAGTGTAGCATGGACTAGATTAGGAGATAAAAGGCATGCAAGTATGAACATTTTTCTGACTCCTAGCTTAAAGGGGACAAGGAGTTTCATTCCCTTACTTGGATATCAGAATGAGTATTTTTGTCACAGAACTCCACTTCGTTTTCAAATGGGTCCTTTAAACATCCCTCATACATGAATGATTAGCACATTCTTTGTGAGAAACATACACCTGAAAGCACTCAGCTAGCACATCAGATGCTATAAATACCCATATCTCACTATAAATATACACATCTCCTTATACAGGTCTGTTACTAAAACCTTTACACAAAAATAAGCCTTTTGACTGGGTGAGTGAGCTCACCTGCCTCCTTCTGCTCTCCCAGCTTGTCAAGGATGTTAAAGGAAATGTCCAGGTATTCTCTCTGAATAGCACTCACAGCAATCTTCCTCTGCTTCCTCTGGCGAGGAACAATCTGAATCTTAAATTCTGACTCCTCAGTCTCCCCTTCCTGTTTCTGCTCTGTGTTTTGTTCAGTGTCAGATTCTGTATTGGTATCAAGTTTATCACTTTCTGTTTGCTTTTCAGAATCTTCAGGGACTTTAATAAGTACTGTCTTTACATTTGGGCTTGGAATTGTTCCACTAGGTCTAATTTCCTCCACACTGAGCTCAGAGTTATCATCAAGGGACATTTCTGGAAGGGCAGATGATTTCTGCAGCAGGTCCCTTTTCTGTTTCAGAGTTAGTGAGTTTCCAGAGGACATGTCCTGAAATTCTTCTGGCTTAACTAACTCTGAAGAGTCCTTCTGATCTTTGGTAGAATTAGAAATGACCTCCTCTATTCCTGCTGAAGCACTGTTGCTTGTATCCTTAGAACTAAAGTCTTTGGAGCAATCTTCAATGCTGAACTGCACCAGCGGAGTTGTGCTGAGGCTGAGTGCAGACACGTTGATTGGAGTTGAAGGAGATGAAATAGCAGTTTTGCCAGAGACCTCATCATTCAGCGGGTTTGTTGCTTCTTCTTCTTCATCACTCTCCACTATTCTAAGGGGAGGAAGTGGTTCAAAGACTAAAGAGTCACTGTCCGAAGTGGAGAGCACTGAATGTTTTTCAGGACCCGATGTTGAATCGGAGGACAGATCTATCAGATCTAAATCTTCCTTGGGATCAGCAATTTTAACTGGGGAGTCCACTTTCACTTCATAGGTCTCCATGCAATTTAGCCTAACCTCTGGTATGACAGGTCTTTTGGTTTCCTGGAAGCTCTCTGTATGAGGAAGGCTCTCCTGTGTGTCTATATTTTCGGCTTTAGTGGAGGAGTTCTGCCGAGAGCGTCCATAGTCGCTGTGCCTGTGTGTGGCAGGGACAGGAGGCTTGTCTAGCTCACAGCGGTCTATGCAGGACTTCCTGCGGTGTTCGTCTAGCGAGAACAGCAGGGAGTCTGCGTTCCCTATATCAAGAGATTTTTGTTTTAGAGAGCGCAGTTTTTTTTTCTGAATGCTTTCTTCTCTCACACAGCGTAGAATACTGTCTTGTAAGGCCCCCGTCTCTCTATATTCAGCCAGCTCTATTTCACCTGATCAAAACAGAAAAAGCTAATACTACCTCAGTTGGAGACTTTTGGCAGATACTTTCATCTTTGTATCACAGTTCAACATGACTGACATTTTAAATACAAACCCAGTATTAGTCAAAATTGCCCACATTTTGTTTTAACCTCAGAACCAAAGTACATGGATTTTTACAACAATCTAAAAACATGCTATTTGGATAGTAGAGTTTACCTAAATGCTGTCCAAAGTCTATTCATCCTGGACAGAGGTACATGAAGATAGACTATTTAACCTTGTGCATTGAAAGGAGGTGTCATAGGCATGTAATTTCTACAGACACTTGGGATGACTGCATGTAGTACACCTATTATTTACTGCAGCAGAACATGCTTAAAATGGATGCTTCTGATTCAAGAAGCAAGGGTAGTATTGGCAGTGAGGATATTGCAGCACAAGCCTGAGATCAGAGAATTGCTCCCTGGTGACCCTAGAACCCAGCAGGGTCCATCAGTTATCAAGCACCCAGCCCTCCCTCCTCACGCTGGGGAGGAGGGCAGTGAGCACAGCTGCACCTCTGTGCCACTGCACTGGCACTTTGCTATGTGAACACAGTTCTTGAAAACATTTTCAAAGATTAACACCACTGCTGTTATTATGAATTACATATTTTCACATAAAATAGAATATTGCTAATCATTAATATCCCCATATTTCAAAATACTCCACATACAAATCATCAGGCAGAAAAAAAACAGTGATAGAAGTTTAAGTGTTCACTCTAGTCAGAATCACTTCCCCTCCCTCTGCAAACACCTAAAATGAAAAAAAAAAAAACAGGCAAGTGGGTGGTAGTAAAAATCTCTTCAACATTTTTTCAGGCTATTGATTCCAGACACCTACATTTGAAATCAAATTTTTGAAATTTGATTTTGAAAACCCCATTTTTGCCAAAAGAATTACATTTGCAGCTGCAAAAACAAATTTGCTTACCATAGAGTCCCATCTTATCAACAAAATCAATTTCTCAGAAAAAATAATTTAAGTAAAAAGTCTTCAGCCCAATGGCTGAAGAAAATTCAAAAAAATCCTCTTAATTGTTTTTTTAATTCAGAAGAGCCTATTGTTTGGAAAAACAACTGCTAATTTTAGGTATTTCTACTCTGAGGTGCCTATTTTGAGATTCCTGAAAGATAACTCACTCAGGGAAATGAGTGTTCTTCAGAGTAAGAGTAGTTATATAAAAATTAAGCAGTGCAACAAACTCTACAAAGATAGTTGGTAGCTTGAAATTAAGAGTAGGAAATTTTATTTCTGCATGAGTTTATACCAACAAAACAATTCATACTTCTCTGAGCATTCATCTCAACTGGCTGATATTTGACCATTTTGCTGCCACCAATTCTTTTCAGTCTTGCAAAGAATGTTTGAGACTCTTTATTGCAAGGTCCAGTTGGAGTATCATGAATATCAGATTCATCAAAAACACTGTCTTCCTCTGCTGAGAAAGAAAAAACATTATTACTCTTAAGAGGGAGCAATTTCTTGAACAAAAAGCTGTCTATGTAACAAAATCTCAGCTAGTGTCAATTAAACCTGAATTGGAAAATGAAGTTTGCTAGAAAATTTGTATCCCTGGTTTAATTTGTCATTCTTCTTACATCCTGAGTTAAGGTCTGAGAGAAATGAGAAATGGGTTACAGTGCAGCAAAAGTATAACAAAGCTTTTACCATTCTAAGGTGATCTTCTCTACTAATAATACATATAATACATACAATATTACAGATTCTTTAGTTAAAAGAAATACACTAGATTGGGACTCTGACTTGAGTAAACAACTTCTGTAGTGCTCAGTGAGAAATGGTAAATTGAAGAAGATGGAAATTAGTGAAAGAACTACAAGGTAAGGAATGAACCAGCAAAACAAGAAAGTGAAAAAGGAAGAAATGGATAATCTTGGGAAGCTGATAATGGTAACACTAATAGAATAAGACCTAAGAGTATGAATTATGAAATTACTGATCTAAGTAATAATAGTAAAATATTAAGCACTGATTTGAGACCAGCCAGACGAAAATGGCAAAGGAAAAGAAAGATCCAAATCTATTTATCTATCTAAAAAATGCCATATTGTCTATATGAAACAGCTATTAAAAACAAAACAGAAATTAAAAAAAATTTAAAAATCTATCATGTGGAATCATTCTGTAATTCTATATCCAGTGATTCATCTCCAAGGAAATAAGAAACACTACTGAGACAATGGAAAAAAAACAAAGCACTCAAAAGAAAAACAAAGTTGGCTTTGTTTATTGTAGCAAGCAAATATGGAGAGGAAATGCATTTAGTGTCTGGGACTGAAGGGGCAATAAGTCACAGAGCTAGAATGGACAAAAACTGAAGACTTAAATGAGACAAATATTTTCAGTTCTGAAATTGCTGGAAAGGTGCTAGTACATATGAAGCTTTGAAACTGCCACCTAAAGGCATCAGGGACAAGATACCTAATTGAAATGATGAATCCAGAAAAATCAATCAAGGCTGATAGTAAGAATTTCTACAGTATTGGCTTTAATAAGTTAGAAGACCACTTTTAATGTCATGTCCTATGTGTAACTACTTCTTCCCCTTACCAACAAATGCTTTTTGTCACAAGATTTAGCATCAGTTTCACAGCAGTCTGTACACTTGATCTCCACAATGAAGTTTGGCAGAAAAATTAGGAGAAAAGTTCAATACTGGGGAAATCCATCTTCAGCATATGAATTCTTGCTGCCTGACAACAAAATCCTCATCTGTTCACTATCTAAACACCACCTCTGATGATGACAGCAACACACCCACACACACACACAACCTGACCAGTGATTAAACAAGTCTCTTTAGAAAAGGTGGGAAAGGCTTCAACTATCCAAGTCCTTGGGGAATTGTATTCGCTGCTTTTTGTAAGTCACAGACAACTTTTCTACATCCTCCTGTTTCTGCAGCCCTTCCACAAAGGAGGAGAACAAGCCCTGTTGTTAAGTCAGTATTTACAGAGTAAAATTTGCCCATTTATGGTCCTTTACCTCTGTGCAGCCCAAAGCCCTTCACAACAGCTTTGGAAAGCAAGTAAATATTATTCTCCTTACTGTAAACATAAGGAAACAAAGCTGAAATGAGACATAAGGCCACCCAGGGACCCGGTATTGGACAAACTGGGGACTTGGGCACCTAAATTTGTCTTTAAAATGTCTCAGAATCAATCCAGAAAGTTAATGCACTTTATAAATGCATTAGTAAGTCATTATGAATTAAGTCATTAACTTGTCTCAAAATAAAGACAAATTCATAGTAAGGCCACAGTTGTGTTTTAGCCCTCCACTAGCAATACAAAATGTCCAACTGAGTGAGGTTATGCAATATGTAGTTTAGATCCCCATTAAGATTGCTTTAATTTGCTAGAGCAGAGTAGTAGGGAGTTCAGGTAAACAAAATGTTGTGCTCTTGTTTTTGTTGTACATCTTTTCACAAGCAACAAGTAGCAAAATAAGAAAAGGTACTGACATGAAAACAAGAGAGTTTCTTGGATTTTTCTTCAGAAGAGTTTTCTGCATACTACAAACACTATTTGAGAAGGAAGATGTGAGCAACATCTAAAGCAGCTAAAAGGCAAAATAGTTGAAAGAAGGCTACAGAATGTCAAAAGAGCACGTTAATCATTAACACTTATTATTAAAAAACTTCACAAACCTAAGGAATTACACTCGGTGACACCGTGGCATTTGAAGCCCCAAGTTTGCACCAGTTCATATCATCACAGTGCCTCTGCTACACCTCGTAAGCACATACAGAGCTCACCATCAGACACAAACTACTGAACCCTTGTTTTGCCTTTTGACATCCACCTACACATTTGCATTAACCTTGTCAACTTCAGCTCCTTTAAACAGTAAAGCAAACTATAGCCTGAATTCATAGTCTTTCTGTATCGATATTTGCTACTATTTCATGTTATTACAAAGTTAAATCAGAATGTGGTGTCACACTGGTTGCACACCTTGTGTGATGTAGGATCAGCTACCACTGCCTTAAAAAAGGCCAAGAACTATCCAGGCATGGTGACTGAGTGTGAGATACACTCCCCTGGAAGATGTGAGACCACTGTGTTATGCTCAGCCTACAGAGAAGCTGAGAACTCCTTTTACCACACATGGCTATCCTGGTCAGGTAAGTCCCACTTCAGACTCAATTACAAATATTACCTTCTAAAGCTCAGACCACATTTACGTATTTCTACAACACCTGCAAGACTTAGTGAATTGAATCAATGGCTCTCATACAAACCAGAGTGTTAAAGTACCTTTCTCCTTTTCACTGTATCGGCTTATGTTACTGTTGTCACTATACAAAGGACCAGCAGTTGCATGGGGCTTGCAGCTGTGATACTGAGCGTTGAGGGTATTGACTGTGATGTGGATTAGGTGAAGTACAATCTTGCTGATTTCACAGTCTCTGTAGGGGTACTGTTCAGCAAAAGAGAAAAACTTCAGCTTAAAAACTAACTTTTCTCCTTGGATAAACATTTAGGCAGTAAAACAGAAAAATCACAATAATATTGTCAGCTGGATGCCCTTTGCCTTCCCTTCACTATACATTTCCAAATACATCATGAGAAGCAGGACTCCTGTCAGCTTTGTACACAGAATTATTTTAATAAAATATTAAAAGTCCATATTAGTAACATTTAGTGTCTGCACTTCCTTGTACACCCTATAGACCTGCTAGAAATTTGTTAAGCATATCAAAAGTATTCACAGCTCCATTTCAGTGCATAAACACATTACATTCTAACAGCATTTAACAGCATTAACTGAAGAATACAAACTGCTAAACTGGCACATTCCTCCATTTAAAGTCACTACTCAGTTGTTTCTTTTTAAACTAATTCTAAGTTACTCAAAATACTCCTCACTGGAACTCCATACATCATTTTCCTATTTTAACATCAGTATTTTCCTTTCTCCAGTAAAGTTTCCTCTCTCAAGTAAACACTTGAAAGACAATAAAGACTGAAGAAGTACAGAGGAAGTCAGAAGCACAGACTAAATCCCAACTATTTCAGACGCTGAAATTAAATGCAGTCAGTGTATCAAAGAAAATTGTCCTTTACAGTTCCATTCATTTGCCACACATTTATGTGTTCCCTGTAAGAAATTTATAATTGAAGTGTAATTTTTTCTGTGGACAGTATCTTGTTAAGACCACTCACCTTGTAGAGAATAACAAGCAAAGCCTTTAACCACATCTGCCGAATGTGAGGCTTGAGGGACCAGAGGGAGCAACGAGGAGGCTGCTGAAAGTAATGCCTTAGCTGAGGACAAGAGCAATATTTCAACACCTGCACCACCAAGGGAAGAAGGTGTTTTCCCAGGTTGATGTTATAGTCCATCACCTGAAAGGAACACAGGAGTTACCTCACCAAAATCAAATCCACCAATGTTAAAAAATAAAATAATTAATACAGTTGAGGTATTAGGTAAGTGAAAGGAAATCAATGGTCTTAAGAAAATCTCACTACCATTTAAAAGCTTTCTGCCAGCTTGCCACCTTCTCATTTTAGCCAGACAAGCAGAATGAAACAAAGCAAATGTGTTCTGGAAGCCTTTCATCCAGCACAGTTTAAATTTTAAGATACACTGGCAAGTTCAGAAAATATATTATGCTGAAATAGCCTTGTATTATGGCACAAGTTGATCATGCTTCAATACACAAAAACATTTCATGTATATCCCATGTTCAACAGGATGTACCTATGAGTTTTGGGGGTCAAGTAGTTTGGTTATTTGGGTGTTTTGTATTAACATTTTAACATTGTACCAGTAGTTTTCTTTATTTTTCTCAATAGGCTTGCAACATTAGGCATTGGGTCTTTTTAAGCCCCAGGTTCTGGAATCAGGTAATCACATTAGGTTCCCACTCTCCACTGAAGTTAAGAGTGTCCACTATGTTATGCAGGAAGTTTATGCACACAAATCCTAAAGGATCTAAGACTAAAGCAAATGAAAATTATCTTGCTCTAAATAAAATGCTCATCAATCTTAAGTAGTGGTGTTGCTGCAGACAGGTTGCTGTGATCACTATTAGTCACATGCCATGTCTCCATCACGACCTTTGAAGAGCATCATGCCATTTGGGGCCAGTGGTTTGAATCCTAGGAGTGATTCAGAAGTGCAGTGAAGCCATATATTCACACTACCCTGGCACAACTGTGTTTCACTTGAAACTCTAATGCCATTTTTCATTATCTTCCTATCAGTCTTCCAACATGAGCTGTTTTCAAAATCACACATGCTGAAATCAGCAGTTGAACAGACCATAACAAGGCTCCACAAAGCTCTTGTGTCTGATGCTGCCCTATGCTGGTTGACACCCAGGAAGGTGCAGCAACAGGCCAAGGCAGCTCCAACACAACTCCCAAGATCTAACATGCCCCTGCAGTTTCAGTGGACTTAGTGAATTTTATCAGCAGCTCTCTACATCCAGACTTCAATACTTGCTTTGTTTTGTTTTTAATAGAACAAGCAGAAGAGACTAATTTACAAACACTAAACTCGTGGTCTCAAGTTCTCTCCGGAACAAGCCAACCAGAATTTTTCCCTGTAAAATTCTCCAGTCTGACGTGCAGCTGTCTCAAATACTTGTGCAGAGCTGAATAGATGAATCCCGTGCCTATCCATGTAGGGTGAGCCAGTCGAATATATGATTTATAATCACCAAATTCGGTCCTACCCCGTAATGCCGCGTTCGCCCAGGGAGCGAGAGTTACACAGCACGGGTAGGACCAGCTCGTCCATAGAAAGGAGGCAGAGCGCGGCCTAACGGAGCATATCCCGTAACGCAAACATGCCTGCCGCTGAGCAGAACCACTTTCCAAGCTGCCGTAGGCAAATAAGGGATGAAGGAATGAAGGAACGGAGGAATAAAGGAATAAGAAAGGAATAAAGGAATAAGAAAGGAATAAAGGCCGCGGGAGAGGCGGAGCGGAGCCCGCGCCGGGACAACGCGCTGCGCAACAGCGCCACCGCGCGGGCAAACAGCGCCCCTGCAGAGCAACCCGGGCTTTCGGAGCCCAGAACACTCGGAGCTCACGGTGAAAAATTTTATTTTTGGTTTTGGTTTTTTTCTAATCGAAGTCTCCACTGGAACCAAGCTTGGAATCAAAATCAGCGATCCAGCAAGCAAACCTAATCCCAACCTTTGTGCAGCTCAGGGGGTAAAGCAAATATTTATGGCTTGGGAAAGAAGAACAACTGAAATAGATCTCTTAAGAGCTCAGCACTAAATTTTCACTCTGTAAACACATCTTCAGATTACAAATGGCATTTCTCTTGCAGAAAAGGTGATTCCAAACACAAAGCAGCCTTACAGTAAGAAAATAATTCTCCCAAAATACAAATTAAAGTTGATGTCTGCTGCACAGAAAAAAACCCTGGACTACTGAAACTCTCAAACTCCTTTTGACATCAGAGGAACCAGGATTCAGTTATAAAGATTTAAACACAAACGGTGAATTTGGCTCACACAAGACATTTTAAAGGTGGAAGAGAAAGGCAGGGGCTGATATTTACAGTTGCAGTAAGGAGCACTTCTGAAAATCAGTCCAATTATCATCACTGAAATTTGGGCTTCGAAACTTGGAAAACACTTGGAAAACAAATGTGGAAGATGCTGCTCTGTGATCTGAACTGCCACTTCCAGACTCTCAATACAAGAGCAACAGGTCTGATTCTGATTTACACTCTTTAATTTAAAACTGCACAAACAAAAGATGATTAACACAGAGCTCTGGGACAATGGAACCCAATGCATTTGCAGCTACTCAGTTTGCATTAACACCATCTATTTTGCTTCCTGAAATATGAATACCTGACATCTCTCCAGCTGTGAAAGTTTATCCAACTATCCACATCACATTTAATTTTGAAAAATCACTGATTCAAATGCATGAACCAGAAAATCTTGCTAAGATCTGCAGATCCAGAAGAGACAAGGGTAGCTTTATGTATGAGCAATGTTTGAAAGTTACAGAGGACGTCTGTAAACACAGCCTTCTTCATCCCCTAAGGTAATCCTTTATGAGAGACTGTGATAAGGAAAAAGCACTGAAGTGATGATGATGCTCCACTGCAAATAGGAATATTCTGCAAGTGCAAAACATTTTCAGACCATTACCACCCCCTACTCTATCAGCAGGAATTAATTAAGCTTTAGAAAAGCCTTGCGAGGTAGAAAATTATGGTCTTCCTTACAAGATGGAGAAAGAAGGCACAAGGCAAGGATATGCTTGGTAATTTATCACAGCAATATAGGCAAAACTTCATAATGGCAATAGCACTCCCTAGGAAAGGGAGAACAGAAAGTCCTGCTGCACTGTAAGGAAGAAAAATGAGCCTCCTGCAAAGTGAAGAATGTTGAAGAGTTCACAGACTGTGAACTCTTCTTCCGTAGGGAAACTCATCTTTCATAGGGAAAGAAAACAAGAACAGGTCCTCCTGAAGAACAAAGGAGGAAATATTCATGAGGAAAGTAAGGCATTCAAAGGCTTTTGAAAGAAGGCAGAGGTTAGAAGCAGCCTCTAATTTCTCATACAGTGGTAGTATTTGCATGCCTCCATGCACACAAAACTATAATCTCTTTGCCAGTGATGCAGCAACTTTAGACTACCAGTGGAAAGAAATTTCTTCACAAGCTGAAAATGCATGGAAGTATTGAGTAGGATTGTTGAGACATTGGGACACAAGACAGATGATGGACTTTGGACCTGGTTAGCAGAAGAGATTTGATAACAGGATACCTTGGCAAAAACAAACAGAACTTTGAGGATTAAAAAAGATTCAATCAGACTGGTTTAACGGAAAAAGAAAATTTCATTAACTTCTGCAAGCAAGAGATGTTGTAATATGCAGAAGTTTGTGATTTTAACCTAATCATTGTAGTAAATGTTACTAGTCTTCCTAAAACAGTATATAAGCATTGGTAGTGCACAAGTAAATTCAGATTCTGATCACCTGTCAGTCTTGCCTGTCTCTCTTCATCGCCAACATAGGATTATTACCTCATTCAGCCATTATTTCACTACAAAGAAAGCTGTGCTACCATTATTTCAACAACAGGCAATAATAAATAGCAGCAAAAGCTAGCAAGTGCCTTCACCTACTTGTGCTATTCCAGCAATAAAGGCGTTAAAGCAGGTTGAGACACGCATTTTTTGGGGTGCAATCATGAAGCATCCTTCCTGCTGATCGTAGCCAAGCAGGACGTACAGATGGCGCTTGACCGTGTTGAAAGCTTTGGCGCTGCTGATGTCCGACTCTGCACTGCTCTCATCCTTTGCCATGAACTTCATCAGCACTGTGATCAGCTGGTGGACAGTCTGGTGGTCAATCCCAGCATCCTCTGGCAGCAGGTCTTTTATTGTATTATCGTTCTCTGGGGAAGGTTGTCCTATGGGCACAAGAGACATTGGTATCAGACTCTGGAGAACACCGTGTAACCTCTGTAAATCCAAACAATAGGGTACAGAACACACCAGAATTTTTTCCCAGAGTTCATCGCTCCATTTCTGCCCAAATACAGCCAGTGAAATTGCAGGAGACAGGCATGCACTTCTGAGGACATTGCTCCTCTGTTGCCTCAGGTCCAACAGCACAGAAACACCTAATGTGTCACTCATCTCCATTCCTCAGCTTTCCCATGCTTAGCGGAGCACTTTATTTCCCATCCCAGTGCATTTCTGCCATATTGAACATTATTACTCTTCCACATCCATCAAATCCTACTGCCACTAAATTCTCATCTGGTATGGTTATCAGTCTTTCCTCAGTAAACACGAACAGACATCAGTCTTTGCCAGTGGAAAATGTACAAAATGGCCAGGGTAGGAAATATGAAAATATGTACAAAACAATGATTAAGCAAAGAATGAAGACTTCCCCTATTAGCACAAACCTGTATTTCTCTTAAATAACTTGTAGTATTACAAATAACTTGTAAATAAAGTGTGTTATTTTAATATTCTAATTTACTTATATTCTCGATGTGATATGCTATTCTGCCAAAGGAGTCCTTTGCTGGTAAAACTGCATCTGTCTTAGGTTCTTCACAAGAAAAACTGCAATGTCTGTAATTTTTTTTAATAGTTTTAAAGTGTGTTGCATTTGTATTTATGGGTGAACAGAGGTTTGTTTGGCTGTTTTGCAAAGCATGGGAGACAGTTGTCATTTCTATGACAGGTGAAAATTAAAACTATGCAGGGGGCAGGAATTTTCAGATCCACTTCTATTAAGAATAATTTTCCTTTATTGGTCTTATTTGGATTAGAAGAAATAATGAACTTTATGTTATACAACATTTTTTGTTCCAGTTTTCATTGGGATTTTTACTTAAAAACCCTCCTTCAAAATGGACATTTTCTACCCAACTTTTGCTGGACCAAGATTTACAGATACAAAAACAATGAATTCTGAGATAATTAGAATCAGAAATAAAGCAAAACCATTTTCAGAAGTACTTCAAAAATATACACAGAAAGTAATCTTAGCTTCATGGATATAAACTGAGAAATAATCTTTATTCTTATATAATATTACACCCAGGTTAAAATTTTCCATGGAATTATATCATAAAGACACAATTTTCATAAGGATGATCTCTGACTGTATTATTCAGCCCTATTTATTTTCATCTCTATAACATGTTGTGAGATTTTCAATAAATTAAAGGAGATAAGATGAAACGAATGAAAAGATCATTGGGCTCTAAATAAATACTGGTTCTCCAAATAGAATCCAAAGAGTAATTAATCTGAAAAGCTTAAACCATTTTATTTTCACCTGCTGAACAATGTAATTTAGAACCTCAGTGATAAAATATTCAATTTCAAAAGTGTTTCATAACTCTAACACAAGCTAACAGACACTTCCCAGGACTTTTCCTGACATTTTACTTTTCCAGAAATATTCCTGCACTTTCTGATGCATTAAAGAGCTCATTTCTCATACTGTACCCTCAAAGAAAACTATACAGCAGGATAGAGTGAACAGAGCTTCACCCTGATTTGTCACAGCTGTACTAAGGATCAAGTCTATGGAATGTCATTCACCCCATTTTTATTTCTGATGTAGGAACCTGCAAAAATCCAGCAATGGAGAACTACTTCTTTACAACTACAGAAACTGTACAATACAGTTTAATCCAGATCTTCACAGTCTGGAAAACTTCTTCTGCTGTCTGGAATGAGTCTTAGGTTATACCAGGCCTGAACTAAACATTCATTTCATCAACAGAAGATACACATGATACCACATGAGGCTGTTTAAATCCAAGCTTGGAATGCAAATCCAAGACAGCTCTGTCTTTACAGTGGCTAGGGTAACTTTTATCCCTTAAAATTCACGAGTATTTGTATGTGCCTATACAAGGTATACAGATACAGACACCTATCCTACCCAGCCCTCATCAAAACCTTCTCACATCACCAAACACACAGCCAGGTAATATACAGCCTCCACGCCCTAATTCAATCTAGCCTTATCTCCAAAGATTCATCTCTTTATTCATGTGTGCCTTATATCACACCCCTTCACCTTCAAATTACTTTAAGGTATATCACAATGTAACATAAAACAGCAGATCAGGATTATAGCAGGGTTCATCATCCCAACTGTGATCCCCTTCACTGAAACTCTCTCACTGACTGTCCAGGATACTGCACAGAACATAGGAACATTATCCTGGTGCTTAATCCATACAGAATGCACACTGAATTCAGCTTGCATTTAGACTGTGCAAGGATGCCTGGTTTACATCTAGAAAGAACAGATGAGCATGAAAACTGGTTCATTCAAGGGCTATGTATAAAATACATGTTTTTCTACAACAGATGTACATCCTCCATTTAGGAGTCAGTCAGTTCCTTAGCTGAAACACATATGCTCAGTACTGCCAATGTAGCGTTAAAAACTGAAACAAACCTCAAAAAAAATTTTTTACAAACATACAAACTTTTGGGAAGAAATAATAAATATTGGGCAGGAGAAAAGGGACAGTAATTAGTCTTCTAGTTTCCAAATCATCCGTCATATCCTGAATCATATTATCAGAATTTTCTTGAGCTCAGTAGTTATTAGATGCATGAAACATTTTATGTACACATTTTTAGTGGAAACTTTGTTTTAACCTTAGGTGATGAACTACCTAAGCCTGGAAAGTAAAGTGTAGCAATACCAAAATACATCTAATAAAACCACAAAGGGTTACAACGCCTACTGTGGGACTGACAGTTCTTATGCAACAAATTCCTTTAAGCCCAGTATTTAGCAGGTGGTTGGTGCTGTTAAATGAAGAACAATCATCCACTGATATACCTGTTTATTGCATCATGATGTCACTTGTTCCCTCTGTGAGCCTGTGACAACCCACACATATGTTCTGTAAGGAACTAGTTTATTTCCAGCTCTCACTGGGCTAGCACAGCAGGACTATATCCTGAGAACTCAGAAATTCCTCTATTTCATTTCACAGCTTAGTCAGCTCCCACAGTGACAAGGTATCTTCTTTTCAGCTGATCATCAAATAAGCTGATATATTTTGATTAGGAATTTGCATCTGTTGGAAGTATTTCAAGTCTTGAAGACAGAACATGAAAAGATCTGAATCTGACATCTTTTCATTTCCAAATCATCAGCCTACACAGCACTCAGAGCAATAACTGTCAGTAGCCAAAATTATTAAGAGATTCCTTGGATCCTGCTGTGCTACCTATTCTACGGAAGCCTGACAGAGCGGTGACATCTTCAGAAAATGTCAGTAAATACAAAATAAGGGACTTGAGATATTTATAAGCACGCAGAGTGTAATATACAGTACTGACAGGCAAAAGCATTCTGTCTGCTGTCTTTAAAATCTGAAGGACCCAAAGATCTGACTCAAAACAACTGACCCATGGGGCCAGTCTAGCAAATATTTACTTGTGGGCAATCAAACACAGGAGGGTGAGGCACTGCTGGCATAGCTGACAGACTCCAAAGTCTGTCTTACAACTAGAGGCAGCTTTCAGTACAGACTGAGAGAAAAATTTCAATTTACACTTTTTGGAACCGTGCTGAGGTGATTCATTTAGACAACTTCCATCTTGTGCAAGTTTATCTCATGATTCAGCAAGAAAGTCAGAGTTAGAGCCTTCCTTTTCCTGTTCCATCAAAATACACCTCTTTTGTCACACCCACCTGGTGTTTGCTCTGGTGTTCCTCCAAGTGCTGGTGCAGACTGCTCATGTCTGGTCAAGCTCACAGCTTTAGAAAAAAAACAAGAGCAACTCTGTTTAATAAGGCAGCACTGACATCTTACACTTAGCATATATTCAGTGCTAGCACATTTATGTTCATTTACTCATGCACTGCTGTCAGGCAATGAGTGTAGCTGCTTGGAACATGTCATTTGTGTGCCCTACAGATTTTGTGCACTATGTTCTATAACTAATTTTCTCCATCATTTAATTTCGCTGGTACAAGAGTCAGCACACAGGAGTCCCTGTGCAGCATCAGTAATTGGTCATGAAGGATTACCTAAGAATTCCAAAATATTCAGGGGGACTGTGTTGGAAAGAATATATATTGCAGTGCTGGAAAGAAAATTACCTTTTAAGTTAATTGTTCACTAGCAACCAGGTTTGAAAGTTTTATCAGTTCCTATTACATGGGTAAGAGCAATGTGAGAGGTTCAATTTAAACATAAAGAATAATTTGTGTTTGCAAAATTCTCTAAAGGAGAACAGACAAGCTTCATTTCTGCTAGGAAAGATATCTGCATGGCACTCCAGACAATACCATGGTTTTCTAGCACTAAGTCCTCCTGTAGAAGCCATCAGGAAAGACATGTTGCATGGACATTGTTTCCTTACCAACAGAATGCTGAATATATTCAAAAACCCATTTGAGCCATTAACAGCTGTTTTTAAGACATCTAGCAGATGCTGCATGCACTGATTAATAATTATAATTAATAAATGTATTAGTAATAGAGGATTTTTTCAGTAAAATCTGTATCTATTTAAGACAAAACCACTGCATATTAGCCACAAATAAAAATAAAGATCTAGAAAAGACAAACTAGTTTTGGAGCATTTTATTCTGGCCTTTTAAACAGACACATCTAGACACAACTTGTCTATGCTCTTTGTCAAATGCCCTAACTTGTCATTATCAGAAACCTATTGGATAAATATTGACAACTCCAATGTGTACCCATCGACGGGATACGATCCATGGGGAGAAGCCAGAGGTGTGTCACACAAACATAAACAGGTACTCAACGAATTTTGGTGGTTAGGGTTTCAGGAAGGGAGAGCGCTCTCTTGGACTCGGCGGGTCCCTTGACGCTGTCCCGCAGGGAGCGCACGCTCTTCTGGCGGTTTCGCGCGAAACGAGCCCTCTTGATCTTCCACATTGCTGCATCACTGAGGTTGGCCACGTTTGTCCTGACAGCAGTGATAGCTTTGCAAATGCAATGGACCAAGTTAGGATTCATTCCACACCACGGGGAGGGGTCCTACTGCTGCCAAGTGCCAAATGCAACTGGGCCCCGGGTCCCACTTCAGCCAAGAAAGTTTCAAATGGGCCCACGGGGTCCATCTGCAAGGTACTCATGTGCATGCTCTCATTCTGAAAACCATACAGCCCCAAGAGGCATAACTGTGTTAAAAGATTATGTTGGTCAAAAACAGATTCTTGAAGCCAAAAACTGAATTTCAGGCTAAGAGAATATGAGGTGCCCCCATTTAAAACAGCAGAAATCTCACAAGTATGGATCACATTTGGTGTACTCAAACCTAACCATGGCCTGTAGTTTTGCCTTACTAACCTCCTGTTCTGCCTGCACCTACCATCCTGATTTTGAATTCAAAATTCTGTGAGTGTAGATTATGGAGTTAGTTACAGTGGTGTTATCAGCAGTATCACTGCATGTCTTAATGGGATCACCAATACTTTTTCACACTCATATCTACAGTGCACTGGAACCCTTTGAGTTTAATCATCTGAGTGACTGAAGTCAGTGAGCCCATCCTTTACATCACCCATCTCTTTGAAACGGCAAAGAAAAAGGTTCAAAAGAAATCTGATCATTTTTTTGTGCTTATTTTAAATCACTCAAAAATATTCCTATTTAAAGATATTGCCCTACATTTGCAGCCAGAGGTGTCAGAAACTAGTGTCAAGACACCCTCCTCAGGCCACCCCAGCAGTTCCCAGCATTGGATCAAGCTACTCACATATGGAGAAGAAAATACCTTTGCAGTTCCACCCCTGTCCTGTGGAGCAGTCACAGCACCTAGACTTTTTTAGGTACTGGGCTCCATGCAAATGTAGAAGGAAGCATTAGGCTGCTGAGGGAACATGCACTGTTCAAACAGCTGCTCCCATCTCCTCCAGGAAATGGAAATAGATCTGACTCATAGGCCACCACTTGGGTTAGGAAGTTTTCAATTATTCAGCATTCTAAAAATTTATACATGAATTAATTTTTAGTGCCTCTCTAGTGAAAGGAAGATTTGGTTTCTCCTTTAGAAATCAAGTACGAACAGGACAAACATTTAAAAACATTTGTCACTGCAAAAATAGTTAACTGAGCACTGGCTCTAGGAGTCCATGTATCTCTTACACTGTGCCACACACATTGGGGCTTTTCAGAGGGTCAAACAGCTCCTAGGGCTGACTTTGTACAGACCCACCACAGGACAGGACTGGGCATGATCTGGGACTTGAAGAACAGCAACTGTGACAGCATTAGAACTTCTACAATAGAACAAGTGGGTTAGTGTGGGTTGCAGGTGATCATAGAATCAGACCACAATTCAACCAAGGCTGGTAATCACATTCTAATGAGCAAAACACAACACCCAAAAGTGCAACAGCCTAATCTGTATTCAGGAAGTAAAAACTGCTAACTTCAATTTATTTTATTTTGGCCTCAAAGATTACTAAATTTCAGAGAATTTATATACACGAGACCTGCAACTCTGTCAGACTCTTGCAAGCAGCTAAAATTCCAGAAGCTGATAAAAAGCAATCAGATTCATTTGAAATATGCTTACTTGTTGGGAAAGGAAATTCTTTGTTGCAGTCCAGATGAAGCTGAGCCTCCAAACTCAGGGTCTCAAAGCGATTCACAAAGAACTCCCAGCTCAAAGCTGGGATATCTGCTTTTAGAAAATGAAGTAGCAAAAGCTTACTAAGAATTGTGGGCCTATCCTTGACAACTGTGTCAAACTGGAAATCAAGGCAGAGGCAGAGACCCTATAGAGGGAAACAAAGAAAACAACATATAACTGAGATATGAGATCTCTTAAGGATTTTTTAAATAAAGGGAGGTCAAAGCTCATAACTTCTCCTGTCGGTTAATATAGGATCAAGGTTTAGCTCCTTTTTGTACCAAGTCCTTTAAATCAGAACTAATGCTACTGGTATCAGGGAGCGAGTAAGGTAAGTAAAGAGATAAATTAGCATCATATTTTGAATGAAGAATTTTCTAAGATTTTGAGTAATAGAAAGGTACAGGCAAAGTCCTATCCTACTGCATATTTGGTACATAATATCAAAGTGCTTTGCTCATGCTCCCCATCTGAGAAAAAGGTTACATTTATGTAACTGAATCAAGCCCTTAATTACAAAAAGAATGAATCACCAAGGTTAAACAGGGAAAGCAAGATAAGACTGTGAAGTGTATCAGAGGCACTTAGCCTGAAAATTCTTCTGTACAATATCTGCACTAGAATTTTGACTGGACTGTCAAGATTTATGTTTGATAAGAAAGCCGACATATTGAATATGAAAGTGCAGTATACTGGTCTCATTGAACCCAAGTTCAGTAATAGTGTCATTGAACTCAATTTCTCTGGAAATCATTTTGAAAAGGTACCAAATGGAATTAAACTAGCAAACATTAACAGCTTTTTGTAGGCAGTAACCCTGAGATCTTTAAAATACATATTCATTCTATTCTCCACAGAACTAGAACTGAATTGTTCTATGAAATTTATTTTTTTATCTTGCTTTTCTTGCTTAGGTATCTGTTTAGATTTAATCATGAGAATCATGACTGGCAGGCTCTCTGACACTCATAATATTACATGTCTAAGTGACTCTTGAAAAGATCAAGATCAGGTTTGGTTTTGCCCAAATACATTTTCTCACTGTGAGCTCAGCAGGGTCTCATAAGACTTAGAAATTTATTTTTTTAATTGTAAAATACCAAATTATTTTCAAATAATCAAAAAAAGTCATTTTCTACAACAGCAGTTCAAACACAATAATCCTCTGCAGCCATCAAAATATTTATGGTTAAACTTGATCTTAAGAATTATTTTTTCCATGATTCCAAGTTGGGGTAGGGCAGTATCATTCCCTTGGTTATTTTGTGCATATGCCAAGTACCAAGACCAGTAATGCTTGCCTAAAGAGGTATTAGCAGGGACTGTGATGCTGTACATGGGAACTCCAGGTGAAAAGGCAGCTTCCCACTGGAATGTATTTTTTCCCATGTAGCACACTCACCTGTAGAGCTGGCCTCTTTATGGTGTCAAGTAATAGTCCAGCCCTTGTAGCCACTGCTGGGTTGACATCTTCCACAGCAGTCAGGAAACAGCAGAATGCATGAGCCAAAGAGTACTTCAGTAGGTGGTTTTTTGTCACAGAGTGAATGTCCAAAAATCTGCACAACACAGCCACTTTCTCAACTGTAGCAGTGAGACAAGAGGCATATTCATTCAGGCAATGCTTTATGTACTGATTAATACACAGATTAATACATAGAAATATGCACAGCTGAGAAAGTAACAAAGAAAAATAGCTAGAAAGAGCTATAATTTTGATTTTTATTATCCAAAATGTCGCATCTTCCCCTTCATTTTACTGCACACTGTTTTGCCATAGTTTAGCACCAAACTATCTCCAAAACTCTGCAAAGCAGCAAAAAGTTCATCATCTGCTATATGTCTCCTCAGTTACTGCAGAGAAAGCTCTACTTCTTCAGAGAAGAAACAAAGAGAAAATAAAGTATATTTCTCAGGCCTACCTGCTTCAAATCTCATCTTCCAGTCCTTACTGTTGAAATTGCTGTTTATGATTGTCCAGAAAATGTCAGCTCCATGAGGAAGTGAAAGGGCATGAAGAAGAAGTGGGACTGCCAGGGAAGAAAGCTGAGAAAATTCAGACTTCACAACTCCCCATAAGCTGGCAAGACAAAAAAGAGCAAGCCTGCTTATAAAGACACTCCCTTGATATCCTTTCTTCTAAATGTAAAGAACTTTCCATGAAAATCTCTGAGCCATGCTGGGCATTTATGTGAATACTACAGAGTGGATTGTAGTAAAAACAGAGTAGGAAAACAGAGCTACTTGCAAATCTTCAACTACAGCATTTTTTATTGAAAATCCAGGTTCAAATATTCCTTACTCTGAAGTATTTCATTTTGAAAGAGTTTGCCTAGTTCAAGACAACTGTCATGGAACACAGTCTGTGCTACGAATTAGGAGTTTCAGCATGACCACATAAGCCACATGAACTACCTTGACACCAAAAATCATGTGCATCCACAAATAACTAAGAAGCTGGATATTCACAATTTGCTGGTATAGATTCAGGACAGATTCTCTAGGCTGTTAAAACCCTCAGTCTTGGGAGATACTCAGTGAAATTAATACAGAGCAGCTGTTAAGTGCTGACAAACAGTATTTCAGACAATGATATGCTGATGTTTACTCAGCTAGTTTTCTTCAGAAGTCCCTTTCTCCAAAGAGAATCTTAAAAGGCACAGATTACAATCCAATTCACTCTAAGTGAACAAACTTCCTGTCCCTCACAAAAAATAAGGTGAAATACTATTGTTGTCTCAGCTTTAATGCTAAGGCCCTATAAACTCTGTGCCTGCCTTCACAACATCCTTTATTTTATTTTGTAGAGTATAGGAAGACACATCAGTCTCAGGTAATGGTATTATTGAATATGAGAGTCTGACTCATTGCAAAAGAGGTGGCTCACAATGGAGTAGCTATGATGGATACTGCAGGGTTACCTTGACTTCATTTACATCTTAATTAGCCTGTGCAATAACTTTCTTAATCTTTCCACAATTCCTCTACCACTCTTGTTAATTTCCCATAGTAAACTTGCAAATTCTTTGGCACTAACAAAGATGTATACCTGGAGAACCAATGAAGTGTGAAGACAAAATGTGCAATAATAACCCACCTGGCAATCAACATGTGATCTTGAATATAGGCAAGAAATTGTGGATGGTCTTTTCTTGCTATATACAGGCATTCCCCATGAAGACACAGGATCTTCAGACAATTCAGCATGTTAAAAAGAATGTCTGGTTCTTCAAACCTTGACATTTCCTGTGTAAACAGATGTTTCTCTCTCAACACAATGACATCACTTCACCAACAATACAAACTAAACTAACAAGCAATCAATGTTACCTGCAATATCGTGTATATGAGCTTCAAGGTAACTGGAAGCTGCTGATAACAAAACTTCCTTTCTGTGTCATTCTTTATTGCTGTTAAAAATGTAAGTTACAGACAATATTAAAATTCTTTTATCTATGAATTCAAAATGAAACTAAAGGATGTCAAGGTGATGAGAGATAAATTAATTCTAGGCACATTAATCCTGCAGTCAGCAAAGTTTGCATAGCATGGAATGTGGCATCTAATGTTTTGGCTACTTTATATGTTCAAAAAGCCTAGACTTCTTTTAACACTTTTGGGAGACAGTCACACTTGCTATCAACTTTTTTACAGCCTATCCAATTAATATGTTGAAAGAATTAAATGCATGATAAAAAAAGTGACTGTGCACTGTTGGACTTAAAAGACTGCTTGTATTGTATATGAGTATAAGCATTTCTTTTAAAGCCTTAGTGCAATAACCTTTTCAGCCTCTACCTACCGGCATTTTCTGTGGTCTCTGTGTGATTTCCTGGGTTTTCTCCATGCTTTGGTGCTGATTTGTCTTCCTCTTCTCCTTCAGTTCCTATAATAAACTCAGGTCTAGTATACAGAAGACTATCCTCGAGGTTATCTGTGGGCTCCTTTAAGAATATAATAAGTTAAATTCATTTCTTGATCTTACCTACATACATGAGGCCATATCCTGCTGACTAAGCTACATTTGGTGTGACAAACTGAGCTCAAATGAGGCATTCTTTGTTTAGTTCCTTGTATATTTATGCACTCAAATCACCTGCATATCTAAGTATGTTTCTGACATTGATTTAACAGAAACTGTATATCCATATTGGAGCTGAGGTGGATTCAATCTAGGGCCAATACTTCACCAAGTTTGTCATCCTTGCCTGAAAGGAATAACAGACAGGAGCAGGGTGTTTCCTGCACTACTGTGGAGTTACAGGCTTAGGGGCAGGACCTACCTCAGCCACTTTTACACTGAAAACTGTAAACTCCAGGCTGTGTGGCAAGGAGCACAGGATTAAAGGCTCCCATTGTGATATTTATGTTGTAAATTTCAGGGTGAAGTCTGGAAGTGTCCCAGCACCCAAAAGACTGCACTACACACTAATTTGGTATTGAGATGAGAATCTGCACTAGAGGGGCATGAGATGATTTTTCTAGCATAAATACTATATTGACTATTATGTGCAAAATATCTACTTCTCGCATACACATGAAATGAAATTCTGAAAATTTGACACATAACAAGCCATCACTATTCCCTCCATGGAAGAAAAAAGCTAATAAAAATCTGCTACTAACACACTACAGCAAATGAGCATCAGAATAAATGGAATGATGCCTTCTTCTCAACTACCAGATGGAACAGTTACATGTAATAGATATCCAGCTTAAAATAAATTCATCAGACCACCACCACCACACGAAATTTTCCAATACTTCTGCAAAGCTACAGAGAACTTTAATGATAACTAGTGACTAGAGAGTACATATCTGGGTCTGATAAAGTTGGATACTCAACCTGAAGTAAAATCATTTTTCACACAGTGTTCAGGATTTCAAACAGTCAAGCTCCAGCTAAGGCTTGCTCACTTGACAGCTGCTTCACTCAAAATCATTAATCATTTCAAAGTATCCACCCCTTGCTTTTAACAAAAGGTAAGTATTAACACTTTACATTTTATTTGAGACACAGTAGGATTGGAGTGATGCATATCCAAAGTGAAATAGCACTTCAGTGTTCATGGGGGAAGAGTTCATGGTGGATGAATATTGCCATTTTCCCTGGGTTCTTTGAATCAGTTCAAACTCTGGAAATTTTACAGTTCAATGGCATTTTGCCTTAACCTCCCAAATCCTTCATGCCAAAAGCCAGTGTAGCTTTGCTTCCTGAGCACAATGGAATGAGAATAGTGAAGGAGTTGCAGCACACCGATAATACAGATTCTTTCCTGTTCTACTTACCACAAGCCTGATTTCTTCCTTTGGAGCAAGCTGCTCCAGCAGCTCAAAACCTAGCTGGTAACACAGAATGCTGGACTGGCACAGACCACATTCAACTGATTTTTCATCTTTCTGACAGGTGTGAGAACCACCCCAGGGCGCCTGAAACACGTTGTTTATGATGGATATTATATCTTTTGAGATGCTGTTCTCTAAGCCCAAAGTGACACCATCATCCTGGAGTTCCATCTGAAAGAAAGTGAAAAGAGTAAGGTTTAATTATTAATTTAAAAGGCAGAGTACAAACCATCTGCCTCTTCCTACATTTCTGCTAGTTTTATATTACAGTACTGGGAAGAATCTAAGATAAACTGTAACTCAGAATTTTAAATTGCCATTGGCGTTGAGGCCCAAGCTCAAAAAGCTAAAGTAAATAGACAATTTCCAGAATATAATCTATTAATTTTACCTGGAGACTGTAATCCAAAACAAGTGTCCTTGAATTCACAATGTAGAAACTTAGCTATCCAAAAATTGATATCCTAAGCTTATCAACAAATCTCTGCCTCTAGTCTGTAAAAATAAACAAAGCTCCAAGGAGAAGCTCTTTCACTAGTGTCAGGTTAATAAATAATCTGAATGTGGAGCTATCTAACTTCTTTGACCATTAACCTATAATTTCTATAGAGATAAAGACAGATGACAGCTGCACTGGGATTTAAATGCCTTATACTTCATGCCAGGCCCTAAGCAGAAAGAGAATCAATACAGGATCAAAAGAATCAATGCCAGGCCCTAAGGAGAATGAATAAAGGAGAGCCAAAAGTGACTACAGAACTTCAGCGTTCCTTCCATGTGGATGTTTTTCTTCTGCAAGTACCTGCTTCAGGATTAGATCAAACATCAGAATGAAGCAATTAAGATTCATTTCCTCATCTTCACACTCAAAATCAATTGTTTTTCCACTAGGATGTCCAAAATTCTTGAAAGGGCTCTGAAAAGGACTACGTATTGGGCTCCGAAATGGGCTCTGGAAGGGGCTTGGGAAAGGACTCAGCATGTTGTGCTGAACTCTGCGCCCAGGGTCAGAAGCAACGCTCACCTGAAAACATAAAAAATCAACATGTCCAAATGACTGTCAGACACTTAAGCAATCTCATTCTATAAGAAATGCCAAAAATAGCAAGAACTCTGACAGCCCTGACACTCCCTTGTGTAGCTTTTTTTGCAAAATATACCAGTGTCCCTTATTAACACCACTGAACGATAAGATACAGTGGAAGTACAGGAACCATATTCTGCCCAGATGATACATTCTCTCAAGCTAAGTAGCTGACATCCATTATGTTATTCCTCTAAGAAGAATTTCAACATCCAAAACCAAACTGAAAATTGGTGCAGGCAGTAAAGCAGCCATCAGGTTACAATGATCTGCTCCATAATCCATGGACACTGACTTTAGCAGGAGGCTAACAAAGGAGCCCACCCCAAGAGAACTTTGTTAACTTAGATTGTACCAAGGATACAGCTAGCTGGAAATTAACTAAACACAAGGGCAGTAAGTTGTGTATGTCTGCACTGATTTATGCCCACACCACAGCAGGCCAGCTAAAACACCCTGAGAACTTCTAGGCATTGCAGGGAGATACACACTTAGATGACACACCAGGTCAATTTTCACACCAGCTATGGTCTGAAAGACCAGACAGAAAGTTTAATCATTTTTTCTGCTTAGTTTAGAAGTGATCATGGGCTAGGTATGGCAGTGCTCTCTGCAGAGCTGTATCAGAAGACCAGCAGACCACATGTAAGAAGTCATCAACTGCCTAGATGCTCTAGTTCCTTAAATGTAAGGAATCAGATCTTTCAAGCAACCTTGTTCCTGGTGTCCTTGAAGCACTTCATCCAAACTACTGAGAAATTAAGTCACATCAGACCAAGTATGCATAGTACCTATGTATTTGTACATATTTTCTTCCAGACCATAAGCCTTTGACAGACAACTTTAGAACACATTCTGCATCTCTTGTGTTTGGTACAAAAAATGCAGGGAATCAGAAATAAATTTTTCTCTCTCACTCTTTCAAAACATACCTGGGCCCACCAAATTCACACCAGAATACAGAAGGTCATTCTGGATGACCAGCTGTCCATAACAGTTTGTTCCTGATGCAAAGAATCAAACAGCTTGAAAAAGATACTGAGTTCCTACCTGTGTTACCATTACTCTTTTATATGACAGAGCAATATTAACTGAAGTCATGCCAATTTTCTTTGATTTTCAAAATGTATACTGTTTTCAATCAAATGCTGCCATATTGAAAGATGTTTTTTAATTCTTCATGTGGACTCTGTCAGGAAGATTGTCATAAGCAAAAAAAAATAAGCAGGATAAATAACAGTTACCCTCCGAGCTGCAAGATTTCCTGCCAGTTCACTGACTCTTGATTTTCTTTGATTTGCTAATTCTTTTACAGAATTAACTCCATCAGAAAACATGCTGATTAGTAACTGAAGAGGAACCACAATGTCTAGTTCAGACAACACCTAAGGAAAGACAATAAATAAGAAAGCATGAGTTTCAAGTTGGATCACAAACACCAGCTACTTTAGATGCACTTTTGTAACATGATCCTCAGCTCAGCAAGTTCTCTGCATTTAATTTTGGTATTCAATGAGGTGAGCTACAAGCTTAGATTTCTGTTATAATCAGGGCAAAATAAAACAGGCACTTTCAAAATATTTGTTGGCATCCACTTGTTGCACCTTGAGAGCAGTTTCATGCACAAACACACAGGGATGTGCAGCAATTCCACAAAAATATTTCTGTAAAGCAGAAATATTACAATACTTGAATTAATAACTTTTTTTTAATTATTCCTTAAAACTGAATTGTTTATTTTATTCTAAGAATTTGTTCAGAATGGTAGCCTACAGGTGTCAACATAGTGACAGAATTGTTAATTGCACATCACTTGGAGAACATTACCAATCTATTATGCTTCTGTTACTCAGATAAATATAAACTCATTTGCACTTGTCATTAAGTGTTATTAATTCAAGAAAAATCTAAAAATAATCATGCTTTACTTGAAAACTCTGTAGACCTAAAAACTTAAAATTACAGTCAGGTAAATTGGTCTTTGTAGAGGTTTAATTAAAATAACCCTCAGCAGGAAAGAAGCAATAATGAAAAGTACAGGTATTATTTTGAGGTGTTGTGGAAAATTTTGTACCCTTTTTGAATTCATTGCCCTCATCTGACATGATTATCCCTGTAGCTCCCTGTAACATTGGGTGAATGCCAGTTTTGTGGGCAAATATAGCACAAAAAAGGCGAGAGCAGCAGAAGACTTGGTGGGTACAGAGCTAGTCTAATCCAGCTCTTCATATGCAGAAACAACTACAGCTGTTTCTGGAGTCTGGAATTAATTTTAGAATCTACAGACCAATTTCTGTGGAGACTGAAAAGTAATGCTGTAAAAAAGTCAGCCAGCTGAATGGCTCTAAAGACCCAACTGACAACAAAGGTTTTCTTTAAAAAAGGTTAAAGAAATTCCCAGGCTTCCATTTTTAAAGAATCGCAAAATCATTTAGGTTACAAAAGACCCCCAAGATTACCAAGTGCAACCTTTGACTGCTTCCCACCTTGTCAGCTAGGTCATTGCTCATGATGGGTTGGCAACACTCAGGGTCTGTCTACCAACCATCCTTATATTGTGGAGCTAAGCAAAGGGCAGAAGGGGTGCATCAACTTCAGAAAAGCAGATTCTTTTTCAAAATTATCAGCTGTTTCAGCATGACTTATCAAGCAAGGACACTTACATGCAGCCAGAGCAAAGCCTGCTCTTGCACAGAAGATGGATACCCTGTGAATCGACAGCTAATAAACCCAAACATCTCCTCCAAGGAGAAAGGCAGAGGACAGAGCTCAGTGTCAAACATTTTACTGAAAAATAGAACAAAAATGTAGCATCACTGAGTTAGCATGGTATACACTGTGTGAGACAGAACAGAAAACTGGTAGGAAGCTAATCTTACTTGCAGCCTCACCCTCCACGGGAGCTGAGCTAGGCTGCTGATACCACCTGTCCTGACTATACAAGGCCATCTCTGAATTTGGTGATGCACCTTAAGAATTCATACCACATATGTCCAGTTTCATTTGATAGCAATATCTTTTCCAACATCCAATGCAAAATTTGGAAAACTTCTCATCTCACTAGTTCATTATTCCATGTTTGCACTAAAAAAAGTTTACAGCAATACCTACAAATATTAACTTACAGTCAGTTTCAGAGCCCTGTCATCAGTTTAAAGACAATGTGAAGTTTTACCATCAAAGTCATAAACCAGACATAAAATTATGATTCCACCACCAATCTTATTCTGGGGTTTCCTTTGCTCAAAGGGGAAGATATCAGCTAAACAAATATAGCTCTACTAATCCCCACCATTTCTCATCAACTGGAAAGGAGGAGAAAGATGGTCCTTCCAACATGATTCAGGAAGGACCAGCTTTCTACATATTTCTAAAAATATTCATTGATCACATCAAAGAAGAATCCATGTAGTTGGCTCTCGACTCAAAGATATGGGGGGCAATAAAAGAAAACTTTCCCAAACTTAAATCCTTTCAACATAGGATACAAAAACAAATCCAAAGCATTCACTCACTACTGCCTATTGCACACACAGACATTTTAATTAGTTGTCACCATCTTACAATGCTAAAACCCACAACAAACATATGCAAAACCAGAATGATTCCAACATATGCCTACATACCTCAGCACTTCCCGAAACTCTTTCAGTTGGTTATCGGGCACTTCTGTCCTTATAGCTTCCAGCCACTCTGGCATGATACACTCCCACACTGACTGGTTTATCACATTGTATGGAATCAAGCAAAGGATTCGGTTCAGCCCTTCTTTTAACTGGGTTACAGCACTACATGATTTGTCCCAGTATCCACCAACCTGTGGGTATTTCAAAAAACCATACTGATGAACTATTGCAAATGCAGGTCCACCAATGAGGGGAGAGAATGATGCATCTGACTCCATCTTATCAGAAGGCTAATTTATTACTTTATTATACTGTATTTTATTAAAGAATACTATACTATACTATAGAATACAGAAAAGATACTTTACTGCATGTTAAAAAGATAATAATGAAAACTCGTGACTTTTTCCAGAGTCCTGGCACAGCTTGGCCCTAATTGGCCAATGAGTCAAAACAACTCACACTGGAGTCCAATCAAACAATCACCTTGGGTAAACAATCTCCAAACACATTCCACATGAGCACAACACAGGAGAAGCACATGAGATAAGAATTGTTTTCCTTTCCTCTGAGGCCTCTCGCTGCCTTTCAGCTTCCCCAGGAGAAAAACCCTGGGTGAGGAAATTTTTTTCAGAGAATGTGAATACCACAAAGAACAACATTTCTAGTCCCTGTAACTTGCTCACTATCACAAATTTGCTCAGTGTGTTGCAGCCAGAAAATTTTTGGAGGTGATCATTAATAACTTCAAGGCAGAATTTAGAATTCAGCCATGGAGCTGTATTGTTTTTTCCTCTTTAATTTCACTGACAGTCCACAAAAGCCTTGTCCAAGACTTAAATGAAGTTTGCTCACTTCCAGGGCATGATTCAGTGTATTATTATTTATAATTCTCAAAAAGGCACAGATTTATTTGGTCAAACTTGCAACATCAATTTTTTGCTCTGGGAAACTTGTTACAGTACTGGGTCTTTATTCTGAAAAACTTGGTCTGTACAAGGTGTTCTTTCATGGGTGTTAGTTCAGGGTTTTTTGAACAAAGGTTCCCAGTGATAGAAGCAAAAAAATATGCTTCTAAGCATATAAGTAATTGGCATACAGAGATTAATTATTCTAACTGACCTCAGCTCACATCTGCTGTTCCTGACTAATAGCTCTAGAGATGCCTGCTGTTTTGGCAACAATTACTGGTAATCTCAGCCAGCAAACTATTTTTCCTTCATTCATCACAGCTAATTTCATGGCTATTTGTCTTCATGTTCTAGTGAAGTCTGGCAAATCTGGCAAGTTTTTGGTCCAGTCTTAAGTATGGCTGTAGGGGGTAAAAAAACTGAAAAGAAGGGCTGGATCCAAGAAAAAACACTGCAAGAGATTACAGCATGAGCTTCAGTCCTTCTTTCACCCCTTGATCTCAAAGCCATGGTCTCTTTTGTTCAGTTTCTAACATTTGAAGCATCCATCCACCTCTCAGTGTGCCCCAGCTGACTTACTAGCATCCCAGCAGCAATGGTTACTGAGTAAAACATGTCCATGCTGGCCTGCACATGTACAGCAAATCACATACATTACATCAGGAAAAACCCACAATGTACAGTTCATGTCTGATGATGTAATACAGCACATGAAGTCTTTATGGCTCTTCCAAGTCTAGCCACTTAATTTTAGGAAACAAGCCCAACATGTCCTCTGAGAGTCTCAAAAAAAAAAAAAAAAGTCTTACAAAAGCACGATTAAGTGGTGAGTTCTGCTTCATAACTAATGGACAGAAAGAATGACTCTTTTTAGAAGAGGCTGCACCAATAGTTGTACTTAGGCACCCTGGACAACCTGCCAGATAAACCTCTCTCTCTCCATCAGCAACAAGGCAAACCATGTCAGACTGGGATCTTAATTGAGTCACTCAAATTAGGTCTCTGATGTTAGCATCAGTGTTCCCAGAGTTCCCTTCAGTAACAACTGTGTGATTTCAAAAACCTTAATTCACAGCTGCAGAGATGAAGTATGCAAAGAACAAAGAAATATCACTAAAGGATAGGCTTACATCTGGGAGTAGGCAAATGATACCTTTTAGCAAATACATGTCTGGGTACTTCAGCAGCGTAATGGAAATGTGCCACTATCAAAAACATACAGTATCTTTCAATACCTATAATATTCTTCCAAACTGCCTTCACATCATTGTAAAAAATGCCTACTTTCTAACAAAGTAAAACTAGAAATGCTGTGAAAAGGAAAAATGTGGTGGTGCTCACAGGGGACTTAGGATGAGGGAAGAGATGAGAATGTTGACTCTATGTTTCAGAAGACTTGATTTATTATTTTATTATATATATTATATTAAAACTAAAAGAATAGAAGAAAGGATTTCATCAGAAGGCTAGCTAAGAATAGAAAAGGAATGATAACAAAGGCTTGTGACTGATCGAGACAGTCTGGACAGCTGGACTGTGATTGGCCATTAAATAGAAACAATCATGAGACCAATCAGAGATCCACCTGTTGCATTCCACAGCAGCAGATAATCATTGTTTAGATTTTGTTTCTGAGGCCTCTCAGCTTCTCAGGAGAAAAATCCTAAGGAGAGGACTTTTCATAAAACATGTCTGTGACAGAAAAATTCCCAATTTCCAGTGCTCCCTCTATTCTGAGATTTCTTTGTGTTGTCAGAGCTGGGAAAGAAAAGGTGATTTTACTCAAGACCTTAATCTCTGCAGCAAATAAGGGATCCCTCAGATAAATCATTCTTACCCTGGCAAACTCCATTGGCTTGGGCAGGAGGCACATAACCATGACATCAAACCTGACATCACAAACAGTCTTCAGCCACTTGGTAACAAACTGGGGCTTCAGCTTCTCAACCAGGCTACCAACTTCATCATCCATCATGTAAGCTGTAGAGTGAAACCACTGGAACACCATGCTGACCAGCCTTGCCAAACTCTCTGTGGGTGTATTCTCACTGGGAGTGCAAAGGCTCACCTGGAAGAGAGAAACGCAAACCAACTTTCATTTCTAGAATTAAAGGGGGGAAATTTTCGGTCTACTAGATTTTGCATATTCTCAGAGTTATGAGGATGCAGATTACACAGGAGACAAATGAAATTATCAGTTTTAAGTAGAGGTTGGTACAGGACAATTGACAAAACATTTCCTAACCAGAAAATAACAATAAAATGGGAAAAACAAAAACAGGGACTGAATTTTTTGTTTACTTTCAACACTGAAAAAAATTAGTATAGAGTGCTTTGACAAACTTTTTGGTTTAAACTTTAAAATTACTTTTAATTTCAGAAGCTACTGTAAATCTAGTAAAATATATGCAATACATACACACACATATATTAGATAAAAAGACAATTCAAATCAAGAACTCCAAAAATTCTGAAAGAAAATGCCTACCTAATGTAATAAGCGATCTTTACTTTGCACAAAGATTCCAACATTGAATTTCTGTCCTCATTTGGGGCATGAATATGAGTTTTAAGTACACAGAAATTCCCACATAATGATTAACATTCTTCACCCCTTCTCCAAACTCTCTAAAATGATACCTGGACTGTAAAGCTGTCACAAATCTGAGACCAAGTTTCTACCCCAGCTCACAGGCCAGCACGCTGCTAAGCCATTAATTACCTGATGTTTGAGCTCTTGGCACCCTCTGGGTAGAGGAGACAGTTTCTAGTCAGGTTGCTGCACTGAATGCAAAGAATGGATGACAGGAGAATTGGGAAGCTTCTTTAACTACCTCTCAGCTATTCATTGTCATTTCCTAGTGAAAACTGCACCCTCAGCACTTGGCAACCTGAAACTGGTGACCACAGCCTGGCAGTGAGTGAACAACAGGTATCTGGAGAAAAAAATGACAGCTCTCCTTCCCAGAGAAACCAGAATCCATTGTTTTTTCCTCCCTGATTTTTCTTGAGATGAGGCAGCCACCAACCCTCTTGCCAATTCAAAGTACAGTCTTTTACTTGATTGCAGGTTGAAGCTTAGGTGTTTTCTTCCTTGTGCTTGGCTCAGTTGAGCATTAACTCAAAGGCAGTATCAGCTGGCCGCCTTTTTAAAAGGAACTCTCGAGCCCTTATCCAGTTTCTGCATGAAAGATAGTCATTTTATGGAGGAAAACAGCAACCCAAGATTTCTCACAACCTGTGTGGTCATCGCTGTCAATACCCACTACAGAGAGATCAAGATATTTTTTACAGGAATAGAATGGAGGCATTGTATATTCTTCCTCCCTACCACAGAAAGGTACACTTTGAATGTCAGGGATGAGGCATGTACAAAGAAAACATAATCTGTTCTGTTTGCACTTAATTCTACTTCTGGAAATATAGACCTTTAGTCTTTATAAAACATTATTTAATACAGAATAAATGTACATGGCACAATAAAAAAAAAAGAGACGTCTTTACTTCTAAAACAACGTTAAACAACAAAACCCACAAGATGTCAGCAGAATATAAAGTTTATTCATGTAGTTCCTTGAAACTGCAGAGCAGCTCTTTTGGTACTATGGAACTCCACACCTACCACCCCGCCATGCAGAGATCCTACCTCTGTTTAGAGAATGGATGAGGGTCCTGCTATTTGCTCACCTGTCACTGGGTGACTGAAGAGAGAGCCTGAGAGGAAAGCTGCCTTGGAAAGAGCCTGAGGAAAAGAATTCTCCTTAAGGAGAACTGCAGAATGCAGTTTCTGAGGATCTGTGAAGCTGCAGCCTGGCCTGCTCATGACCTAGCCAGGAGCAATCCTGCTGTTTTGGAATAATCTCTGGTAGCTGCTGTAGGGGTAGAACACAGGGCTTCATGCTGTCATTCACACCAGGTGAATGGAGTAGACTGACTGACACAACTTGATCAAGCTGACTTCAGGAAGGAACAACATCCCACTAAGAATCCTCCTGCCTATTCAGAGGTAAGAGAGAAAGCTCTGTTTCCAGAAAGTGATGTTGAAAACTGAAAGGGGAAAATGAATTTTTAGGGGACTGCCTTTTAAAATTAAAAAAATGCAGCTCACCAGGGGGCACTTGTGAACAGAAGAAAACAGAACTCAATTAAAAAACAGAGTGAATAATTCTGTTACATACTTTGTAGCAGACTCAGAGACAGTCAGCAGCTCCACCCAAACTAGTTATGAAATCTCCAAGTCTGACAGCTTCACAGGAAAAATTCTTGCTTACAATTCAGAGTATGTCTCCAATTAAAGCCAAGAAGTGTGGGAAAAAATAGAGGCAAAACAGACTTCAGAAAGTAAAGGGGAGGCAACCACGAACAGAGAAGAAAGCAAGAATTTCTTACCAAGAACCATATTCCAAACTGGCTCAGGAGGCGTTGGTCATGCTTGTCATCATCTTTATTATCAAAGTCTGTGTTGTCCAGGGAGTGATGGGAAGAGGAGAGGCCCATCTGCCTCCTTCGGTTGAGTTCATGCTCCCTCTGCTCTGCATGAAACTCCGCTTCTTTCAGCAAGCTGTAAAACAAACCTGTGGTCAGTGAATGCACCTTTCCTGCAGTGGATACAGGAATCTAATCAAGAGTAACTAGATGTTAAACCATATCATGTCATCACTTTCCTGAAACAAAGTAACATCAAATTCTAGGATTCCAGGTTGCCCTCCTCATCAGGACAGCACTCACAAAATCACAGAATAACGAGGTTGGAAGAGTCCTCTAAGATCATCGAGTCCAACCTATGCCTAACACCTCAACTAGTCTATAGCATCAAGTGCCATGTCTGGTCTTTTTTTAAACACATCCAGAAATGGTGATTCTACCACCTCCCTGGGAAGAGCATTCCAGTACTTTATTATTCTTTTGGTGAAAAATTTTTTCCTAATATCTGTGTCCTCCTGTTCTGTCAGTTGCTGCCTGGTGGAAGAGACCAACTCTCACCTGCCTACAACCTCCCTTCAGGAAGTCGTAGAGAGCAATTAAGTTCATCTCTAAGCCTCCTCTTCTCCAGGCTAAACAACCCCAACTCCTTCAAACATTCCTTGTAGGACTTGTGCTCCAAGCCCCTCACCAGCCTTGTTGCCTCCCTCTGGACGTGCTCGAGCATCTCAATGTCCTTCCCAAACTGAGGGGCCCAGAACTGAGCACAGCACTCAAGATGGGGTCTCACCAGTGCCAAGTACAGGGGAAGAATGACCTCCCTGTTCCTGCTGGCCACACAATTCCTGACACAGGCCAGGATGCTATTGGCCTTCTTGGCCACCAAGGCACACTGCTGACTCATATTCAATATGTCTGCTCCCCAATTATCCCAGTGAAACTAAAATCCACCTGTGCACAAGATCTGCAGGCAATATGGACAGCAAGGCCTGATCCTGTCTCATGTACCCACAGCTCACATTACCTGATGACAGCCTCCACAGTGCACACGAGCTGCTCTGCAAAATGGACACCCAGACCTGGTCCTGCTCACATACATTACCTGATGACAGCCTCCATGGTGCACACAAGCTGCAATATGGACACCCAGGCCTGGTCCTGCTCACACACATTACCTGATGACAGCCTCCACGGTGCACACGAGCTCCGCTGCAATATGGACACCCAGACCTGGTCCTGCTCACGTACATTACCTGATGACAGCGTCCATGGTGCACATGAGCTGCAATATGGACACCCAGGCCTGGTCCTGCTCACACACATTACCTGATGACAGCCTCCACGGTGCACACGAGCTCCTCGGCGCCGCACTCGCGGGTGTTGATGGGGGGCGGCGAGGTCTGGTACAGGTGAGTCTCCGCGGCCGCCCCCAGCTCGCTGTGGTGGTTGGAGTGGCACCTCTTGCAGTAGCGCACGGGCCGGTTGCCGTGGCGGCCGCAGCAGCCCGCCGAGAAGCACGTGACAACCGCTCTTCTGACGTGGGAGCTGCAGTTCTGGGAAATAACAAAGGGTTCGTCAGGCCACAGGTTATCGGGAAATGGAACCGAAAACAGGGATGAGAGCCAGCACCAGGGAGCTGGCTCAAGCGCTGGCAATTTCCAAAATCACTCTGTCTAAGCACAACTGTGTGCAGCCTCCTGATGCCAAACATCACTGACCTTCCAGGAAGACAACCTCAGGACTAAATGCTGAGTCTGGACTTCAATGTCACATTTGCTCCTCTTCTGAAACACCAAACTGACATTTAAATCATCAACCTCAACCTCCTGACTCGGAGCAACCTCTAAATTTTACAGTAGTTCTTTTAACACCTGCTTATGCTTCAGAAGGTCTTTTTAAGTTACAGGTAGCAACAGGTAGATCCTTAGGAGTGCAAAAAAATGGTGCCACCATGCCACAGTTTATGCTATGTAAGGATCTGCCTTATCATAGGAAACTGTACAAGCCTTTGAAATAAGCACCTGAAATCTCTGCCACCTAGTAATCCGGCGCAACAGAGAAGTTTTCTTTGCCACATGAGAACTGGAATATGTTGACACTGTATCCTTTGCTATAAAAGCCTTATCAAAACACATTAGCTGATATGTACCGCAAGCAGATTCTTTTTGTCAGCAACCTTTTCAGAGCCAAGCACTAAAGATTTTCAGTCCAATATTTTTAAAAATACACACTTTACAGTTTGATTTTTGCCCAATTTAGGATCAATCCAAGACTTCAAGGACATGGGAAGATATATAAACACTTAAATTTAAAATTCATCTCTTGCTCTATCCTGTTCATAAAGCAGAGTTATAGAATACAAACAGAGCTCAACTGCATAATTGGATTGCTTTACTAATTGCCACTTAAACTAAAACCTACAACTCAAATCAACATTGTCAGTTTTAACAAAAAGAAACCTGCTGCTGAATTTTTTCCATCCACCAATCAATGCATTCATGGATAAATTGTGAGATTTTGGAATGGTACAAAGAAGAACGCACTATACAGTGATGGAATGACATTACACACAACATCAAATCATGCCCCATCACACAAATGGCTGAATCTTACCTTCTTCTGACATATAGCAGAAATTTCAGCTGTAAGGGGAAGGCATACAAAACATGAACACAAAGTGACGATCTTTGTGGTTTACTACGGCAGCCAGGGGAAAATGGACATCCTGCAAGGAAGTCTCTGGGCTAAACTTGTGTTTCCAGGTACCACTGAAACCCCTAAGCCTGCATAAGTGAGGACACTGTACACTTAAGCCTATGGCTATTTCTACTTTGAAATACAACAGCCTTGGTGCATTACGAGTGGTGTGCTCTGCAACTCCTCCACCTTCTGCTTATGCTCCTGCCCCACAGGCAGACTTGTAAAAGCACACCTTGCACACATGACTGTGGCACGATGTAGGAGACATGGCTCAGGTGGGCCTACACTGCTTGTGAAAGCTCTTGGCATAAAAAAATAGTGAATATGGATGAACAATGCCAAAGCAGCCACTATGTCTGGCCCATAATTTCAGCGTGAAATGTTTGCAGATTCAACCTGTAAGCAGTAGCTATTTGATCTGTTGCCCTGGCAACATATGATTCAGTAAGTTTAAGGGGCTGATTAAGAAGGTGTGCTTCCCTTAAGTAAATAAACATTCTTTATCTGGGTAACATTTCAACTAAAAGCAGACAGCAAGAAAATCTCAACTGCTTAAGAATTTTCAGTTTGCAAAGCAAAGAGAGAGGCAGTGTCTTCATTCTATCCCTGGAAGGGTTATTTCAGATGACATGCCGACTAGTCTGTCAACATGCTTTGTCTGCATTCTAGTACATAACAAAATATCAGGTTTTCTCACTGGCCAAAGAACAATGATTGGATCAATAACTGGATCACAAAAAAATATTTTATGTCCTTTTCTAATATCCTTTGCAGTCGCGTGTTACAGATTTTCAGCAGCTTTTAAGGCTTTCAAATCAGACCCAGGTTACTGGAAGAACTAGCCCCATTTTTTGGACAGCACTGTGGGACACAAGTACTTTTTAAAAACTTGGCTCCAGTTGTGAATGTGTCAAGATTTGAAAATCTGTTCAATTGTTTCTGTTTCCTCACGCATAGAGAGTTGCATAGTATTTCAGATAGAGGATTAGTCAATCCTTCATAGTACTTTAAGGACATTAAGCAGCATTAAATACAAACTACTTTAAATAAATAAAAAAAGGCAACACTTTTGAACATAATGCAGCAGTTCAAGTAATGCAGTATGGAGAAATATCAGCATAGTTTTAAGAATTATGATCAGTTTGTACCTACCCTTAAAATATCTCTTACCTTGTGGCAGAAGAACATCAATCAACCATTCACTGTGATCCCTGTAAAATGTATATATAATTAGCTTTCTTTTTATACACACACACACACACACACACATATATATATATATACACGGATTTATTTTTGTACAGAGGAAATTTAGATAAATCAATGTGGTAGGAATGCCATTATTCTGAAGCTGCTTTTTTTCAAATGCAATTTTATAAATTGCAGACTGCTTTACATAACATTTCTTGGTTGTGCTGTCAAACCATAAATTACCACTTTGATGATGTTGGTCACCATGTTCAAGGTTTTCAAAATTACTTTTGAGGTCTAAATTTATCAAATTAAAAGAGAGCATCCTCTGAAAGTCTGACAGCTAAAAAATGGTAGTGAAGAATAGCAGATGAATGTAGAAAAGAAACCAAAGTACCAGTATTGTTTTCTTTGTGTGTCCTTAGAAGCTATGCTTCTACCAAATTCAATTACTTTTTCCTGCTTTAGTCAATTACTTTTTCCTGCTTTAACTCAATGATGACTTAAAAACCTAAGGTGAGATGTAATTGCTTTTCCCACAGCCAGTATGATTTACAGTTGTTTGAAACTGAGGAGAAAAACACTCCTTTAGGTTCTGAACTACCTGTAACCTTGTCCATTTGAAGTAAGGACAGGCACTGACTGTAAGTATCAGTAGACTTTGTATATTAATGCAAACCAAAGTAGCAATTGAAAGGTAAAAAAGACAACCAAAAATGAAAACAAAGTGAGGTTATTTTATTTCAGGGTACGTTTATACCAAGTACTGGCCAATCCTGGATCAATTTCTTTGATCTCTGCTGCTCCATGGTATATCTTAGAGACTAATCTGAAATACATGTTACAAAACATTAGTGAAAGCTCTGTAAAAGAACTTTCACTGGAATGTTTGGTTTTAAATGACAACTAATGGATGAGGATAAAAAATGTTTTATAAGCATATGAGGTTTCATGAGCATTAATGAGGTTTCCCTGTCATAGTCAATGCATCTCACAGTATCTATTTTTTCAGAGATGTCAAATTAAAAGCTCTGTTTAAAGGTAGGTGCAAATGCTGATCATGTAAATATCTGTAATCCTTATTCATATTGAGTGGCAGTGTGCTCCATATATTTCAGGTTTACCTATACAAATTATATGCAAATCATACTCCAAAAAGGCAAAACTCCAGAGTTATGAAGTCTGACAATATTTATAATTTTCCAGCTCTTGGTTTACCTACCCTGCAATTCTTTGGCTGCATTCTTCACAAAGATATAGGGGTGGTGGCTTATCACCCAAAGCCACAGACAGGGATGGGTCAATGCACATCTGAAACATGGAGAAGGAAAAGGATTAACATCTCTGTTCATTGAAGCTTGCTGAAAAAGTATAATATGTTAATACTACAACATAAAATGTAACACAGCTTTGATATGTGTTAAGAGCATTTAGTAATGAAAGAAAATACTCAGCATGTGGTGTACTCTCAAACTATTTCTAACAAAGATAGGGATCTGAGAGCCTGTAAAAATAGGACATATTGCAGTCCCAATATTATCACTTTCTGAAAGATAAGTACGTTTTGTTATATACTCACATCGCATATTCACTATACACTGCTACTATTTTGTCCCTAAAAAGACAGCACTTAGAGGATCCATTGTTTAGGACAAGGTAATGGAAAGGTCTAGATTTTTCTATCTCAAAAATGCCTCTTCCAGCAAAATCTAATTTTCAGTCGTCACAGTTTTCAAGTGTAGAGCACAACTGCAGTGACAGAACAAAGACTCACAGTTCCCTTGGCAACATAGGTCCAGACTTTGTCTTGCATTAGCTTTTATCCTTCCACATAAGTCAATTACAGAAAACAGTTACAGTTAAAAGCCAGTTCCATACACATTTGTTCAAGTGTTTTGTACTACAAAGGAAACACTGAACAGTAGTGTGCATACACTACATCTTAACCACTCTGATCACTCTTACTCCACTGGAGTGCAAGATTTTATAAATAAAGACAAATACCTCTTTAAATGTCCATTTCTCATCTTTGTTAACCAAATCATCTACTTAGGACACAACAGGCTGCATTTTTCTGAGTGATGACTGATCAAAACTGGTTCTGTCAAAATTAGGCTAACAGATCAATCAAAAATATGCAGGTACTTAATCTGCAAAGCTTGAAACTGTACTTTTTTAATATTTTATTCTATTGTGTTATTAGCCTGAATCTAGTGACCACCACAACATGAAGCACCTTTCAACATTTTTTCTGTGAGAGAGGAATCATTGAGAATTACTGGAGTGGGCAGGAAGGTGGTCCCTTGCAGGACTTTCGAGATAAGTGCCATCACTATGTCCTAGCACAGCCTGTGGGAAAGGCTCACTGCAGAACTCTCTGACTAAAGAAATTATATTAGTATACAAATCAATGCCAGGAAAATTGGTTGTACCTACATATTTAACTAGATACAAATTAATTAATCAGTACACCTAACTGCAGTATGTTCTGGACTTGGGCCGCTGTTCTTGCCTCTGCTATCATATTGCTCTGTAAGCCTGGTCAAAGCTTTTTCATTTTTACTATGCCTGTAAACAGTAAAGATAGAATTTACCTTCCTCAAAGAGGGCTGCAGAAAAGGTAACTAAAGCTTTGTTGCTATTTGCTTTAGGACACATTCCAAGCAAAGGATCTTAACCAAAGTAGGTGCATTGTATGAGCTCAATCAAGAAACCAAGGTGAACATGTACCTACAGAACTGAAGCAATGTTTCCTGTATACAGTAATATTTGTGCTCATATTTGTACACATATATGTGCGTGTTCAGGAAAACATTTACATGGCTTAGCCAGGAGCCAGCTTAAAATTTTATAAAGTACTCTACAACCATCACCATGTTTAATTTCAAGATTTCCCACAGTAGTTTCAGGAAAAACCTCATCTTGCTTGAGGCAGGCAAAGAACATATTCCCAAAGGTGTGCCCCCTTTGGTGCCAACAGGCTTTGCTGCTCCCTTAGCACCTGCTTTGGTCACCTGCACACCACCACAGCTCATGACTGAGGTAAAAGTACAACCTCCCCTGTCCCAGAGAGCTGGGTCTGGCCCCTAAAGGAAGAGCAGTACCTTCACAGCAGGTTTGTTAATTGCATTATGGCATTCAATGTGCTGGCAGTGAATAGGATTCCAGGCTGCAAAACCAAAACATGGCTGATTAATAAATGAGAAGAGATATTTATATTCTTTCTGTCTAGCAGTCTCAATTGAGAACAAGAGCCTCTTGTACTAAGTACTATACAAATATGAGTATGATACAAATAGCCATTCCTCATGAAGCTCAATAATTACAATAAACAACCTTGAACATACCTGCCTGACTTATTTACAGTATAATTAAATGAGCCATGGATTCAGTAAGAAAATGGAAAAAGTAAGACACAGACATTCCTGTTGCAGACTCGATCTCACCAGCATCTTGAAATAATTGACTATCTTTTCACTCCAGAAGCAAGAGGGTTGGAGTAGCTGAGTAAATTCAGTTACTTTCCCAGACAAAATGAAAACACAGCTGGGACAAAGGAAAAATAGTCCAGTGACAGAAGGAGCCTTGGCTGTGTAATGGCAAGAAGTAAACAACAAAGGGATGCTCAAATGGCATCACTTGGATGCTCTACAGAATGCCCCCAAGGTCAAAATACCATGCAAATGCAGATAATACTCATCCCATTCTGGGATATATTAACAAAAAACTTACAAATAAGGGAAAAAGCCCAGTCTATCCAGTACTAGTAACAGCTCAAAAAGAATACTATCATGATTAGTTTACAGACCTGCTTGCATGGAAAAAGTGATGCAGAGCAGCACATAAAGATTTTTTTTTTCTAAATAGTCAAGAAAATTTATCAACCCTTCAATGGAAGGTTTTGGAACAGATCAGACAAATTCTACTGGGAACATTAAGGCAGCACTTGAGTTGGTCTAGGGGTCTTCTAAGGTTTCTTCCAACCCTTGATTTTCATAATTTAAAATGTCACATTCTGGTCCAGAAATTTTAAAAGTGAACAAAATCTATGTCATATGACAGAGATTGTTTGAAACCGGTTGAGACAGACAAGCAGGAAAAGCAATGAGTTGTTGCTGGACAGTCACCCCTGTAGCAGCACTATCCCATCAGTATCTCTGGGCAGTCTGGCAGACAGAGGACTTTGTACCATGAACATGCTCCAGCTGCACTCCGGACTTTGTCCCCCGTTTTCATCCTATAACCAACCTTGAGAATTTATCCATTGTACTAACTGCACCTGACATCACATGAATTTTTTTGACAGTAACAGCCAGATAAGAAGTCTTAGCAACAGCAGCAGTGTTAGCAGCTGACACAACAAAAGCAACCAAAGCAATAATTGAAAGGAACATAAACCAGATCTGTTGGGAGGCCCAGGCAGCAGTTTCACAGGCTATTTGTTACAAACATGATAGTTATTTCTTCTCCTATTCAGGTTTAGTTAATATTGCGGTGAAGACAACATATTTACTAGCTATGATCTGAGTTTCTATTTTTCATGACATGTTTTGAAAATGCAGATAAATGGATATTGCATATTGTTATGAATGTACAATTTATCAAACAAAAAGCGTCAAATACATCATAGAACTGTAAAAATGTGACTTTAACACTTCTCATAATTTATTTATTTTGGCCTATACAAAACCAGCTGCACTGACCTGTATATTGAAGTCCTCTGTACTCACTGATTGCCCCAGGGGGTTTTAAATTGGGCCAATAGTGAAATAACATTTGTACTGCTGGAGGTTTAACTTGAGATGGTCCATAGGCTATTACATATAGCAAATCCTAAGGAAAGACATGGACAAAATGTTCATTTTTGCAAGGTAACACGCCGCAATTCAATATATTGCATTTCTGTTCAAAGACAGCTGAACACACAAAATTAACACATTTCATGCCCCAACTTCCTTTGTATGCTCTTAAGAGACAGATTAGATGACCAACTTGAATGCTTCTGAGTTTGATCAGAGCATGCAACAGCAACCAGCCATCCCACAGAGCACTACCAGAGCAAAATGAATTCTCTGTGTAGTCATGGAGCAAAGAGGTGAAATACAGATAAATCAACCAGATTCAGAGCAGACTCAGACAACAATACTCACAAATAGTTCTCATAAAAGTCCAGTCTCACATGAACTGAGAAGCTTGCTCATTATTAAAATTTCCATCACTGGAGCCACAACCACATAGTACTTAGGAAACAGAGCTCATTTCTATAAAACACGGAACTGCCTCTGTAAACTAAAAATTAGAGTGACCTTCCTCTCCATAATCCAGAGGGAGGACTGGATATAAAGATCATTTACAATTTCTTGGCATACAGTTAGTTCAATTTCCAAGCCATCTGGTTTTTATTACTACCCAAGCACAGTCATTTCCACAAAGTATATATGATCATAAACTTACTTTCCATACTTCTTGCTTATATTTCATGAGACATTCCAATAATTGGCAGTGATACACTGAGAGAGAAAAGACAGTATAGAGTTAACATGGACATGGAAACTCAGGCTACAGAAGTTACATAATCAGCTGATTGGCTTTGCTTTGTCCATCCAGAACTCTATGCCTCATTCAAATATTTTTATTTTAAAGGGCTTGCTAAAGAATCAATGCCCCAAGAGTCATCACAAAATATAAGAAACCAAATATTAGTAACTTCTTTCTGACAAAAAATGCAGGAAGATGATTACCATGAGGGTACAGCTTTTTGCACAGCAATGGAGATCTTTTTCAAACACATCCAGCTGAAAAATACCTGCTGATTCACTAGAACTTTGTCCCTGTGTCACAGTGTAAATGGGTATCTTATCATTCACCTTGAGGCAGCAATGGAACTCACATTAACAATAGATCATTCCCACATACACAAGAGGCTATAGGAGCCACTCTGTATCAAACAAACATGAGAGCCAAGTGAACCACTTTACATGTCTGACTTCCCAAAAACCACAGGGCAATTAGTTTTCCAACACAGTTTGAACACAGAAATCACAGAAAAACAAAGACAGAACATTTAATGAAAGAAAACCTGACTTCTGCAAGCAGCTTTTAGAAATGGTGTTCTGCTTTTATTTACCTGTGTGAACCAAGTCAGGCTGATGTGACACTCCTCACACAATGCAGTGTGGGGCTCCTCCACACACACCATCTACCCATCCTCACAAGACAGGAGATAGTTGACAGCTGATGATTATGCAATGTAACAGCTCACTGGGGTTCAATATTGTTTCAACTTGGTTATGTGATCCCAATGGTTAAACAGGGACTGCCTCACTTTTGTTTAGATACTCCTAATTACATTTAACTTAATTATAGTTCCATTAAGCCTGCAGCCAGAATTACCTGCCTTCTTTAGAAAAACAGTACCAGTTGTGAATTCAGTGATATTTGAATCATAGTATAAGACAGTTACAATTAATTTCTGTAGTCAAGGTAAGAGGTATTTCTCTCCAACACTGACATTATATATATATCAGTACTTTATTCTGATGTCAAACATGAGTAGATCAGGGTCTCCAATCCTGCACCAAATCCTATTTCTCCATCACAAAGAGATCTCTTATCTACATATGGATTATTTCCAGAATGATGTTCAGAAATCTCAGTTTTGACTAAAATAAATAATTTTCATACTGTGCAGGAAAACAACACAGTTTTTTCCCATAATGAAAACTTTTCTGATTGCATTTGACAATACTTCCTGACTGATAGTTTCAGAATGAATGATACCATGTTGCATGTTAACACATACCTGGGTTTGATGTGTACTGCATTGCAATCATCAGCATTGATGATGCAGACAGATTGACATGTGCTGGAACACCTTCTCGTTTTGAAGATCCCACTTAAAAGAAAGGAAAAAATAAATAAATTTCTATTGTAATAAGAAAATCAGGTGAGAATAGCATGTAACTGATTCCAGCTCATGCAGATAAAATTCATAAGATGCCATGTCATGAAAATCAAAAAAAAAAAAAAGTGGAAGAGAAAGATGCCTAGGCATTGATCTACAGAGCATAGACGTGCTCCTGGTTTTCTAGATCAGCGTGACTTCGTCCCTAAAACTGCATCAACCAGTTGCCTTCTCAGGCCCTCTCCTTCAGAACCCCCAGACTGGTCAAAATAACATCATGTACAACCAAGTGCACCTAGGCCTTGGATTGTAGGATCTGCTGAGAGCTCAAGTTGTGGCTGCAGACCAGAAGCATCAGTCCCATGGTTATGTGACCTGTCCTGAGATAAGGAAGAACAGCAGCACTGACTGTCTTTTACCTCAGTATCTTTTACCTCACACAGGAAGTGGCTGGAGGTCCTCCTGGAACCATGAAGTGGTTACTATTAAGTGGCATATATTTGGAAAAACCCTGCAGAACTTTCACATGGCAACATGGCTTTGAAGGCAAGCTCCTACACTGAGATGTCACAAGTATCTTTCCACCCTCACAGCACTTCCCCAAGCCTGGCTGCCAGGACCCAAATACCAAGCATTTGGGATAGAAGCACAGAACTGTAGCTACCAGCTCAGCGAGCTGTTTTCATCCCTCCCATCTGGCTCTCCAACTGCTTAGACAATCTCTTGCATCCTCCCTTTTGGTTTGAATCAGAACTAAAGGCTAAGGGAAGGAAAGGTTTTGCACTTGCCTTGCAAAGGAGCATATAATTCCCAGCAGGGAAAGACAAGGAGACTAATTAAAAGAACACTCAAATAGAAATGATGGAGAGAAGAGAGAAAATGGAGAATTTCTCCCTTTCTGTTCTCCACATGACCCAAGATTACTATAGATCTCTTCACTGCACTCCATTCATTTATTTTTTAATGTTATCCACACAAATAATTGCCCCCAAAGTATTACAGAAAGGTGTATTTTTATAGATTTAAATTGAAAAATACTCGGCAGCTCTAACTGGGCAATTAAATTTAGCCATCAGCAAAAAAGTAGGACACAGTACTAGATTAGTAAATTTAAAAAGCAGCAGACTGGTTTCATACAGAAATCTCACCAAAACAGACAGAGAAGAAAGCCAGCATGACAAACGCAAAGCAAGGATGCAATCTCTATCAGGGGCAGTTGGGGAACAGCATCTATTTAAGTAAACCAAGGATTCAACTCAACCAGTTATTCTGAGGTTCTGAGTGATTCTCAGATCTGTATAGTTCTAAAGATCTGAGGACAGACAGGATAAGTCACCATCTTCAGCTGTTCTTTAACAGGTTACAGCAGCGGGAAAAAGAGTTGTTTAATGCAAAATTCTGTTCTTAACACAAAGAGGACCTATTGCACATTCTTATGAAATATATCTTAGCACTTTTGATTTGCACACTGTCATTAAATGTGTCAAAGTTAATAGAGAAAACCTCATTAGGATGTACTAAAAATTAATATTTTACATGAGAAAACTGAAGTCCAGGAGAGTTAGAGGACTCTTCCAAGATCATCGACTGGTCAGAAAATACACATGATAAATTTGTATTAAATTTTAATCTCAAAACACTGGACTATACTTATTTCAGCATCTTCTGCATGCTTAAATGACATTACTCTTGACCTTTGTACAAAAGTTGTTCATGTTTTTCCACAAAGATCGGGAATACAGAGGTAAGGAAGAGACATTCTCACAAAATGACAGAATGGTTCATGTTAAAAGGGACCTCTGGAGACCATCTTGGCCAATCCCTCTGCTCCAAGGCACGAGAGCAGACATCCAGGGCAAATTGTGTTTTGAGCATCTGCTAGGATGGAGAATCTGCAACTGCTCTGGAAAGCTGTTCCAGTGTTTGGTCACACACAGTAAAAGGCTTGTTGGTTAAAACAGACCTATATTGACCCTAATGATTCTCTGCAGAAAATGGTTATATTTCTCATTACTGGTAAGTCCCATCAAGCTTTTTGTCAGGTACATGGACAAGCATTCAGAACACACCTCAAGATCCACACTGAGCAGGGAATATGATGTTAAGTAACCACATGACATCTTCACAGAGGGGGAGTAAAAAGAAAGAGGAGGAAAAAAGGCAGGGACCATGAGATTCAGTCCTAACTGCTATGCATAGGAGACATTGCAGGCACAGTCATTTAGTATAGAACATAGAAAGTGACAAGAAGACAGAGAAGGAGAAAACCAGAAATTCACCACAACATCATCACACTGAGAAAAATCATACTCATACATCCAGATATAGTCCAGATGCAAAAATTATGCATGCTGCTATTACATGTATTATTTCAGGAGCAGTTTGCCCATTGATTCTGTATTCACAACTCCCACTGCTGGCCCTGAAAGTTCTATGAGTCTGAAAACAGTGATTTCTTAAACAAACATCACACTTTAAAGGAAGGAAGAATTCACACCAAAACACAGTGCAATAAATAAGTAAAAATTATAGAGCTATTTCACTTTGAAAATAGTCACATTATTTTATATTTGTAAGGCGGTTGATGGAAGGAAGGAAATTATTTTATATTTGTAAGGAGGTTGATGTTCCATTACAATTCCACAACAGACCAAATTTTGACTTGTACAGTCTGATACTGTTATGTGCCAAGACAAAACAATACTAGAATGAGTTCTACTTACATATAGCCATAGGCAGAAAAGATGTGCTGAGATACTCTATAATATCCTTGTGCAGAAATGGAGGAAAGGTGGCTAATGTTGAAATCATTGTATAGGGTAAAGTACTCAAAATATCATCACTGAGAAAAGGAAGTAAGCATGTAGTAGTGTAAAAAATTGATTGGCCAAGATCTGTTGAATAAAATGAAAGAAATATAGAATCATTACAATGAAAATGTAATTATGACTATGTACTTTCTATGTACAAAACTAAAATAATTAATTATAATAATAATAATAATTAATTATATTTTAATTCCAGCTTTCCTCTCAAAGTAATTTGGAAAGATAATCACTGTAGACAAGTGAATTCACCCTCAATTTTTAACTCCCTTCTAAACAAAGGGAAACACCTGTTGAACATTACTCCAAAGAGTCTGAAGGGAATATGAAAGCTACAACCTATAAAATACTCAGTTAAAATCAGTGTTGGTATTAACAATATAGTGATTATCATTTGAGGGCTTGAATTTAAGTAGAGAATGTTACTAGAATCAGAATTTGAAATGCACATTGTATTGAAGGCCAGATTTTGCAAAAATCATTCTAGTCTTTATCAGTCATAATAAAATAAGAATTTTATCTTAATTACCCTCAAGAGTTCTGCAAAATACCTCACACACATTGACTACAGGAAGTGTCATTGCATTTTTCAAACCACGTGATTAAACTACAGATTTTGATTTCCAGGGAAACCATTGAGGCTAAAAGTGCCCAGAGCTTAAAAGGATAGGAATTTTTATCAAGATTTTCTACACTTATGCTAATAAAACATATTGTAGCTCTTTGAAAAGGATACTTAATAACTATGCAACATTTTAAGATGCAAAGGAAAGGCATAGTTTATTGTGTGTCTGCACATTGTGGAATAATCTTTTTACTCTCTCCCAAATGAGAAAGTGAGCTGGCGCCCATAACCCTCTGATAAAGGTTGCAGCACTCAGTGAAGTCTGAGTATGAATCTGCACGATGATCCAAAGACATCAGAAGGCCTTTCTCCTGCATTGTTAATTAATTTGTTAATTACTCCCTAGCCCTAAGTACATCACACAGGCCTTCAGTCTCAGCTGTACAACTGGTGTGATTTAAAACTGTCTCTGTAAAGCACAGAGAGATCTGTAGCTGTAAACACCTTGGGTCACAGCAAAAATTAAAAGTGGCAGCCCATTTCAGTGGTTCTGGCCAGCTTTCTATGCAAGAGTCTAACGAGACCCTCAGTGCTACGGAGTGCTCCTCCTGCAATACAAATCCACCAGCTAAAGCCACTCTTTTACTACCTGATCAGGCCAAAGCTCAAGATTGCCTTGCACAGCAGCTGTACTTACCCAAACAACACGGACTGTTCTGATAAAAAAAATATATATTTCTTTTAATCAATTACTAAGCTGAGGAAGAAATAAACAACAAGTTGTACTGCAAAATTTGATTCTCCACACACAAAACCATACAAAACAGCAAGCCATCTCCCCTTGCCCCAGGCATGAGTCAACCAAATTATTCCTGGCACATATTTATCTAAAATGTTCTTAAAAACCTGCAAGACAGTTCACTCCTTCTCCTGTCAATTCATCCTAATGCTTAATCATCCTTATCATAAAAAAATCTTTTTCATTTAAAAAATTTCCATTGCTGTTATTTAAGTGTGTAACTTCTTATCCTGATCAACTCTAACGACAAATAGATTGGTTAAGTTTATTTCTCCTCACAGCAACCTTTACATATTTTCATATGATAATCACATCTCCCTTCCATTTTTCTCTAATCTAGATAAACCAAATTTTTTCTTGTTTTCTCTCACTGTTCACATGAGAGAAACCTCAAATCATTCTTGGTTTTTTTTCCTGGACTCTTCACAAATAGTACATGTTTTTCTTGAAGCTAGATAGACAAATCTGAAAATTTTACTCCAGCTGAGGCTTTACTAGGGCTGTTAGAATAATAAACATAATGATTTGGGTGCCTCATACATTAAACAAATGTTTACACATTGCTAGAATAATATTTATATGTTAGTGAGTTATGGTCTTCTCTGATCTACTGTTAACACCCCGAGCTCTTTGCAGTACAGCTTCCAAGCTGGTATTGCTTCTATTTCCTTTAACTTCCCTCTTAAGCAAAGTATTTTACATTTCTCCTGTGGAGACACTTCGAAACAGAATGCAACTTGCCACAATTACTTGAATCATATATCTCTCACAGAAAGCACATGCTAGCAACCATCTTGATAACACTTGTAAATCTAAATTCTATCAGCTAAGTAAAAAAGTTAGACTATTTAGTACCACTAGACCCAGCACAGAGTCCTGTAAGATTTCCCACTGTTACACCCTTCCAGCTGCCAAGCCACTGGTAATAATTCCTTGAGTGTTTTCCTTACTCAAGTGGGGATCATGTTCCAGGATTGCCTTTTGGTGTAAAATGACACAGCAACAAAAATGTGACTAAGGACAGGAAAACCACTCAGGGTGAGCCACTGTGTTGCCATAAAAAAAAGTTTAAAAAATAAAGTCTGCCCAACGTCATTTGTTCTTTACAGGTCTCCACTGTTAATCATCACCATGTTATCTATTTAGGAAAAGATTTTTTGATAATTAACTCCACCATTTTTAAGTTAAGTAAACAAGCCTGTATCTTGCTAAAGGCCCTGCTTTTGGGGCATCATACCATTTCCTAGTGCAGCAGTCTTGGATTCAAACATACTGCTGCCAGCTCAAAGGGAAGTCTGCACTTAACAGAAACAACTTTCCTCCTGAAGAATTTCAGCAGCATGATCAGATAGAAAACCATCTTCCCATAGTGAACTATGTAAGCAATACATCATGATACCACAGTGGAAATTAATATTGGCTAATACATAGGGAGAATACTGGGCTACTGAATCCCAGTAGGAGAGGCTAACAGGTTAACAAGCCAGACGGATGCAGAGCAGAACTTAAGGAAAACAATACAAATACAACACAGTCACAAAACCACTTGTAGCTAATTTAAAACATAAGACAATATTGTTTTTCTCTTAGTCAGACAGAAATGCTGCTATCTATTTTACACAGGAGTATTTTTAAGCCATCTCAAAGCACAATTACTGTAGTTTTTTCTTCAAATAGATATATACTGTATTCTGTGTAGAGATGGACCTTCACCAGAACACTCAATCTGTGCATTTCTTGTAGGCCAGATACACATTTGCAAGCTCTCTGTGCATTTTTAAGAGACCCACCCCAAAAAGACAGACTGAAGTTATCCCAGCAGATTCAAGATAAAAATCTGGGTATTTTTACACCCATCTGTGTAATTTTTGTTACATACAATTGTACTTTAATTACATACCACCAGCACATCACTAAAAGTCAGACAACCTCAGAATTCAAACCCAAATCCACATTATGCAAAAAAAAATCCTTTATTTGAGAAAGTCAAGCAGAACACTTGGATATAAATGCATCCCAGGTGATTTGAAATCCAGATCCAGGTCAGTTTAGGCCCATCTCTTCCACTGGATATATGCACCACTCATGGATTCACAGCACTGGCATCATTCAAGGGCCTGCTTACCATGTTGCCCATGTTGTAGCAAGGGAACTAGATCCAGTAGTGTCACCAGTGTCACGTAAAGTCCTTGATAGTCCAAAGATGGGTAGTCTGATAACTGAGCATCACGACTTTGCTGGCCACGTTCAGATGGAGCATCTCGCAGGACGCTGTAAAGGAGGGAGCGAGTAACAGTAGGGTTGATGGAACTGACCTGTGGTCTTAGAGATGGGGTGAGTGGGAATGGCACAGGAAAAAGACACATGGTCATGGGCACTGTCAAATTGGAGGCATCTTGATTCTCCTTCTTCCCTGTGCGGGACAAAATGCTGTTGGGGGGACAAAGAAAAAAAAGAGACAACAAAGACACAAAGAACAGCACATTACATTGAAATGACACTATAAAACAAATAATAAAAGACCAGATACGTCCCACATAAGATGCAATCACTACCAAAACCAGCATGTCTACAAATCTAGCAACCATTTACTTCCATGCTTCAAGATAAGAGAATTAAAAATTGACATCTAGGAAAATTTCATTGCATCTCATGTGTTATCTGGTTCATAAGGAGCAAAAATATAAAAATGCATGTTTCAGTGCCCTACCCATGTTTCACAGTTAAGAAAAATTCTAAGAATCAAAAGTGTTTAGCTGTGTCAAAACAGGCTGGTATTTTACTGTGAGATTCTGAGGATTTTGAGAGATTTATTTTTTCCCCCCTATAATCATTTGAGCCAACTGACTGAAAACATGCAAAATATAGGTGTGGCACTTGCAGAAACATGTTTTAGCAAAGAATAAACATGTGTGTTTGTTAAGATAGTCTTAAAAATCACATGTTTATTGCATTAAAATAATGTCTGTATGTATTTTATGATACTGTTTCATGACCACTCACTCAGTATCATTTGAGATAATGAAGTTTAAACAGGCACATGGATTTAGAAATAATATAATATTTCTAAAATGTTAACTAAACTACATTTGGAAAAGTCATAAAATAATATATAGTAGATGGTCTTTAGCATATGTTTGTGAGCTAATGATAATGGTTGTTTATGTGTGTTTTTAATTTTGCCCATGTTTAGGGAGGAAACAATTGCTCTATGAATACAAACACTCCTTGGGTAAATAGTTACCTTCAAAAAATCTAAGGGCTAAGCAAGCAAGACCAATTATGTAACTGCAGATCAGACAGTATGTTACCATACACTCCTGCTGTTACTTACGTTATTATTCAACATAACTCACTATAAACTAAAGGAGAGATAATTTCAAAAAATAAAAATAATTTAGTGGGAATCAAAATAGAGGCTATAAGTCAACCAGCTTGTTATGTAGTTTTTAAAATGTTGCAAACATGGTTGTAAACATGGTAATCTAATTTATTTAAAAAATAAACCCCACTATTTTAAGTAGAAATAAATTCTCACTTAAGCAGTGTTATATTTTAGGTATCAAGCACTTATAGGGTTAGTTCATAATCTCCATATGTGCCTATAAAATATAATACACCTTTTAAATATATTTAAATATATTAACACACACAATACTTTTTTTTTTCCTTTTTAAGCACCTTTTGCACCTCTCAGTCATTAGGATTTCCAAAAGCAGTTGCTGTTGGTTTAACTCTGTTCCCACAGTCAGTGTTAGACTTATAAAAGACAAGCCAATAGCACTAAGATTTCCACTGACTCATGTAGAGCAGAATTACATCAAGAGAGAGCACTTCTGGAAACCTCTCTTCTCTGTAACAGTACAGAAATCCCTACCATACCATCACCTCAGCAAACCTTACCCCCCAGTTAATTCAGCAATTTACACAAGTAAGCCAAACTCTTGCTGAGGTGCTTCTAAGAGAAGGTGTCATTCATTTGCCATATATAAAAAACACTTTTACAAATACAATTATTTGCCAAGTGGCTACTATCACATGGCTACTTGGCCACTATTACATCACCCTTGCAGTCAGAGATGACAGATATAATCTGTCTTATAAAATTACTTCTTTTTTTTTCTTTTTTTTTTAATCGTGCCTCACATATTTGGCAGATGATTTTGGTTTCTGTTACCCAATGTCCAGTAAGAGAAACATGATCACTGTCATGCTTTTATCAGAACATCACCTAAGATCTAGTATGACTTTAAAAATTAATTAGCAGAGTGCTGATTCCTTCTAATTTGCTTGATGTTCATTTGCCATATTTTATAGCTTATGTTTAGAGATATGAAGGTACTGCACTATATTCCTTTGTTGTCTACCAACAGATAATACCAATTATCCATCTCTTTACTTGCCAAAACATCACTCCATGTGCACTTACTTCCAGAAAGGACATTAATCCTTTCTTTTTACACTGAGCTACAGGCCCATCTCTGGATTAGATGCCAAAGCACACTTATTTTATCTTGATCAGGGCATCCTTTAGTTTAACAGCAATAACACTAGATCTCAATTCCAGATGGAACCACACCAAATTTATTAAAAAACAAATTTAAAAAAACCCCAAAATTTTATGTCCAGGCTCTTGCCTGACCTGTATTTTTAAAAGGCAATAAACAGAGGAGCCAAAATTGAATATCTAGGAGGTCCCTTAGGACCAAGACACAACAGCAATTTGCTTCTGGTTCAATTCAACTAAGTACTGAGAATTTGGAGTATCTGCAAATCATAACTCCATACTGAACTTACTCCATACTGAACTTGCTCTGCAATAAGGGGCAAAGCTATCGAGGCTGGTTTCAAGATGTGTATATCTTTGCTGCAAATCTATGCCACAATTTCTGCCCTCTTGGGCAGGTTTCCTAAAATGCCTACAAGTGAAATTACATCTCACCAAGGCAGCACAACAATGACCATTAATTAGCCACCATGGCATTTATAACTATGCCTCACACAAAATATTTTACTTAGAAATACATATGGAGAATTTTCTTCAGGAAAATGTGAAAGAACAAGCTTTTCTGCAGGATGTTTATTAAGCCTCAGATCATTCCTCAAATGAGGGAGAAATCACTGAAAATGAGTAGGGCATGAAACAAATTCATGCTGTAATGTAAAGAAATGCTTTTCCCAAAGAGAAAACTAAAGAAGAATTAAATGAATCAATGTGCTATGCGTTGTGTATGGTGATTTTATGTGATGTTTGTTATAGAAATAAGGAATTTTTTTTCAGTCATTCCACATCTGTTCCCCCCACCCCTGAGCTTGTAATTTATGGAGGTTGCATACAGAGCAAAGGAGCAAATTAATCTCTTGTGCAATCCATCTTTAACCAGCAAAATGACACCACATATGAATGTGATTCAAAACAGTGGGCACATCCCACTGAAAAGAACACAGTCAGCGTGTCCATAACAGGGAAAGGTAAAAGTGTAATAAACACTAAAATCTGCTTCTGTAAAACCCAATCATTATGTGGAATTTCTCTGACTATTCCTTCATTATTTCTATGACTATACATGTTCACCAAGAATTGTTTGTCCCTAACAGCACAAATTCATTGCACATGCTCTGTGTTAAGCCAGAAAGATTATTCTCCACCATGTACTTCTATTACTGATGTTAAACCTTGTACAATGGAGTCTCAGTGTAGGAGGCAGAAAAGAGACTCAGCATGCAAAATATTCAAATAAATTTTTGAACACGCTCTTCAGAAAGGTTTTTAACCAGTCTGTTTAGTTTTAGGGTAAATCTTCCAGAGATCTGCACACAGTGGGTGGGAGTTTCCTTCTTTCCATCTGCCACACTAAATACAGGGTGTGTTGTTTTGCTTTTTTATCCATCTTCTTTCTTAGCATCAGCAAGTGTATAAACTTACACTGGTTCAACCATAGCACTCAGCCTTTGACCCACAGTTCAAACTCCCGAGATACAGGGGTTTGGAATGTGAATTTGACCTTGCCTGAGTATCAGAACTCAGTCCACTTAAATTTAGATACAAGTCCTGGCATTAATTTCTCATACCCTTTTAGTTCTGGGGCTAATCAGATCCCAGGTCCTGAATGACAAAGCCATTTGTGTATCAGATGTGAGTATCACTTCTGCCCCACGGGGTTCAGCATCATCAACAAAAGGATTTTGTTTCAGTCCCATTTTGAATATGAAATAAAACAAATGGAGTTGCTAAATTGTGCAATTGCTGCCCTAATTTCTGATCTGCTCTCACAGTTGCAAAGTACAAAGCTTTTTCAGTAAGCCCAGGAACATCACTGCTCCAGGAGTGTGAAGAATTTATCAACAGGACAGGTCAGCTGTACATTATACAAGAAGACCACAGAGTGGGAGAGAGATGCTTTCTTTAAGCAGAACATTCTAAATCTATCCTGACCCAGTGAACTTCTGACCAAAAAGAAACATATCTCATTATAGCACTCAGTAGTCACAGCTAAAAGAGAAAATGTTCAGAATCAAGTCCAACTTTCTAGCTTTAACAGCTTAAAGGCTCAAAGTATTTAAGCAAAAGCTGTCTCATCATAAATAATCTTACTTAAATGCAATTTAAGTGTGTTTTGTGCAAATAGTCCATCATAACAGCCTGATGTGGGAACAGAGACACATTTCAGAAGTATCTTTTGTGACTCTTTGAACATTTTTCCCACTGCTCAATACAATGAGACAAAAGTTAATTTATTAACTCTCAAACAAAAAGTCCTACTGGGTGCTGCAAGTTTCCTCAACAGTCTAAATGAGAAGGGAAACAAACAGTTTTGCTCTTGAAATTTCGAAAGTAAACAGGAGATTTCAAGTTTGCTGTGAACAGACATTCTACTAAAAATTATTTCCGTCTATGTGTCTCTCCTTTTAAACAGGGTCAAGAAAATTGTGATGTATCCCAGGCTCTTTAAATGTTATAATGAACTGTTCTCATTCTCTCAAGTTTAAATTTTTGCTTCTCAATTTGTATACATCATAGGAGTATATGTACAAATATATGGGTAAATTGTATTCTGTTAATGTTTCCTCCTCAAATAAGGCAATTAGCTTTATTTCCAAACTACCCTTTGACAGCAGGGACAATCTTTCCAGGTATAAATCAGGAAGCTGTGCATAGAAATGTAATTTGAACTGCATTTTTCTGGATGTGAAAACTAGTGCCAGCCAAAACCAGCAGATAAAAAATCCCCTATCCATGGTCAACAGCCATTTTGAAAACAATCTGGAAATATGAATCCACTAGGCAGCACTGTGGAATGTACATTATTCCTAATAAAGTCTCACATGTTTTTCCTTTTTGTTTTGGAAGACAAGAATAGTATTTCCTACTCATAATGTATTCTCTCTTTGTGTGATATTTAGCACTATGTATTATTACTAAACATTAGACTACATCAAAAATGTTGGATCAGAACAATCCTGATGTGTTGTTACCACCCAAATCCAGATCTGTACACAAACTTTGTGTCTGCTCCTGCTGCTCTAAGGGACTGAACCAGAACCCAGAAGAGCTGAACCCAGTGAGAAGCCAGATCTGCTTGCTCCTCTGGCTCCACTCTGGGATTCTGAGGCACCAGGACTGTCAAGGAGGCCATGATTATACATATCTAAAACTCTACAGGTCACTTTCTCCACAAGTTCAGCATGTTTGTGCGTTCAGCTAAGTCTTAGGACCAAGCAAATGCATAATCAACCAAGTTTATTCTAGAATCAGCCACTCAGTAAGGGGGCTTAACTGGGCAAATTGGGCAACAGCCACTGAAGAGATTTGTTCATACCATGTTTTTGTTAAATTATGCTCTGACTCTTTTTGGCTGACCATTGACCCATTAAATCTGGCAACCAATTCAAAGCCAATCAATATTCCCTACAACTCTTTAGCTCTTTTTTCTTCAAGAGCATTAGTCAAAACTTACCTCAATAACGTCTGAGAAAAGTATTTCAGAGTATTTGCAATGTCAGTTCCAGAGGGCACAGGGTAAATGTTGTGGAGAACCCGGTTGTGGTATTCTTGAAGGTAACGGATTTTGGAAGCAACTACATAAAAGACAAAAAGACAAACACAAAAACTTTCATTTAGGCTTTCTGCAGACTTTGACAGAGTTGTGTCTGTTTCTTCCATTTTCTTTTTTTTTTAATTTAAGTATTAAACTCAAAAAACAGAAAAATCTCTCTGTTCCTTCTGTTCTGACTGAATAAATTGTAAAAGACTGCCAGGGAGAACACATGGAAGTGAATTTCTGCATCTGTATTAGGCAAACTTAGTGCTAGCAAATTAAAAAATATATATTGCCACTCTGCACTTCTTCCATGTCTCCAAGCATTTCAAGAGTAATTTATAATGAATGAGTCATTGGATCACAGGGGGTTCATGTGAGACAGATAAGTATTTCTACAGCCAAAGCAGAGATATAAGCTAAGACAGAAAGACCTTATGTGATTCACTGTGGGCCCTACATTTACTTTGTGCAATGAACTAAAGATATGAAAAGAGTGAAGTTTCTGCTGTTTATTTGTCTTGGGAAGTGTGATCAAGCAGATAAGGGGATTTCAAAGCGCAGTAGCAGGTGTACATCTCCACTGAAACCAATTTTTGTTGTATTACAAGTAACGGTAATAGGAATCCTTGTTCAGGTTTGGGAAAAAAAGTTATTACCCCTCCTAGTTGCACTGCCTTACATTGCCCATACAGCACAAGCAGTCTCCTGTAGGGACACCTACAGACGCACAGCTCTTCCTGCTCCACTCCGATGAACCAGCTCTGCTGAGAGAGAGCATTGCCTGCATGGGGCAGCGGCTGCCCAGCTGTGCTGCCCTGCACACACAGCCTCAGAAAGCACAGCTGCCTGGAAACCCTGCAGCGTGTTCAAAGTGCACCAAGACTGTAACAGGCGGCTAAAAGGGGAGATGCTTCTGAATTCTTTCAGCCTTTAAGCACATGGATTATAACAGCCTTTCACTAAACCAAGATACACCTTGCTCCCCTACAGGGCTCCTTCAGTGTGGAAGATAAATCATGCTTGCTAAACAAGCAATCAGTCAACACTTAGTTTTATTCTCATGGTCAAATGGCATTTATTAAGGAATGAATACCATTAAATCCTGCACTGAACAGAAAGGTACGAACTACCTGGGAGACATTGCTATGCCCCTCACTGCTGAGATAGCTGAACAGTTCATGAATTTCTGATTTTTTTCTGGGCCACTGGCAAGGTGAATGAGAATGGGTGACATTGTGTCCATATTGCAGAAAAGACTGATGAACAGACACCAAAAGCAAAGTGTCTGCAAATACTGATGGAGGCTCAGCTTGAGATACTGAGAGCCCTTTTGCCAGTACAGGCAACAGTACCCACTGGACTTTCACATCCAGAAAATAATAGATTCCTTGAACGGTCAGCCACACAACAAATGAGGTTTGACAATTTCAAGTCAATTATCCATAAAATGAGGAACACTCAAATAATCATCAGATGAAGAAAACTGTTTTCTTGAATGCATGACAAGAAATTCAATCTTGCAGCACCCAACCAAGGTCATTCTTTAACCCATTTCCTGCTGTAAGGAGGGCATTCCCCAGTTCCTGCAGCAAGTGAAGCTTCTACAGACAAAAGTCTCCCTCATGATATTACCTGGCTTCATCACAAGGAGAAAGCCCATCATGTGACTGAAGGGCTGGGGTCTGTGTGAAACCAGCAAGCAAAAATGCAACCACAGACACTGTCATAAGGCATATGCAAAACAAGACACTAAAAATGCATAAGCATTTTAAATTATATTTCCTTATCTTTAAATCTTTTACTGCACAATTAATGAATAACTAAAAAAAATCATTTTTTGCCACACAGACTCAGATTGCCACCACATAGGCCTGTGGCACAGGACCTGTGCTCTGCAGGAGCTTATCCTGAGAGAGCAGCCATAACTGCTTCCTGCACAGCCCCCAAACCACTGGGCTGGGAACATCTGGGCAGGACGTGTTCACTCCACATTACAGAGGCTGACTTGAGCAGTGCAAGTCAGCATGTTTTCCCCTTCTCATCTCATACCTCATCCTTTCTGCCTGCTAATCTCAGTTTTAGTCCCAGATTTGCAGGACATCTCATCAGATTATTTAAAAGGTAGATATTTATTTTAACTGTCATAAAACTAATCTAGTTTAGTTTCTAGATTAGGAAAGCAATGACTTCATAAACATATTTTGTGATGTTGCTTTCTCTGGTGGGAGGAGTAAAAAAGTATGAAACCAAGTATGTTTGTAAAGGACACAGACTGAGCAAGGCAGTATCCAGCTAAGCACAATGCACAGCAAGGTGCACAGATTACTGTGGCTGCCATGGTTTGCTGTCAGATATCTGTAAATTAAATGGACTAACAAAATGCCAAAGACTATTACACAATTCAGATCTAGATGTATTTCAGAGAGCTGTGTGCTCCCTACAGTTATTAACTTTGAATAAAGGGCATAATGTATCTAGAATCACTTAGAAGAGCTTCTTTTTAATAAAGATAGAAATCCATTCATTTTTATTGATTGGCATTGTTGTGCAATTGTATCAGGCCAAATATCAAAAGAGAAAACTTATTTATAAAGCCTAAATATAAACATTAGCTTTAGGCTAAAGGTTTCAGCCTCACTTCCCAGTTCTGTTTCCCAAAACTCTGTCCATTTCAGCACAGTCTCCCAGAACACAAGGAAACTTCTAAAGGAAAGCTCCAGAGCAAAAACTTTGCCAGCTTTCAAGTTACAGCAAGTGTGTGAATGACCCAACTTTCTGAGTTTCTGAGTACCCAGAGACACAATTCAAAAAGTGGTGTCACCCTGTGGAAGCACTTGGGCACTCTCATATGGCCACCACAAAAAACAAATAGGTTTCTCTCCAGCATCTACACAGACTTCACTAAACTCCTCAGCCCCTGTGTGAGCATTGGCTGAACTGAGAGTGAAACCATTAGGAGTCCTCAAAGATGGCCTTGCTTGCTCCACTGTCCTGGAGGGGAACAGAGCAGGCATCAAGCATTCCCAGGACATTACTTACCACAACTAAACACCAATTACTGCTTTGTAAGGTGATAAAGAATTCATTTTCTTTGACTACAACAGAACACCTTAGGCATGCTGCAAAGAGTCAAATGATCAAACTCACTGTTGATATATCTGGTATGCAATACAAGATGTGTGTGGTCACAAAAAAGAGCAGCTTCTCCAGTCAACCTCCAGACTGACACCATTTTACCTGTTGTTCTTAGAACCTGCTCAAGAGCTGTGGGATTCATGTTTAGATCAGCACATCTTCTGCTCCAACCAGTGATTCCTCAGTTGCAGTGTTTCACTGATGCTCTTGGTAAACTGAGATTCATTATGACTTGGAACTTGAGTCCTTCCCAAGACATTCTGGTTCTTGCCTGTCACTCACTGAGGGCAGAAGCAACAACAGCGACAGCTGGGGTTTGAAAGTTTGACTGGTGGTGATGTATGCACACCAACACATCCTTGTCAGAGTCCATTACTCAAAAATTGCTGGTGAGAGAATCTTGAAGTTATGTAGAGACAAAGACATTTGGTAATGGCATAAGAACTAGTCAGGGAAGCAGCCTTGGTAAAAAAATACATTCAGCAGGTTAGAATGCACAGGATATGTCCTTTAACCAAATACTCTTCCTGGAGTGTCATGAAAAGAAACATTAGAAGGCAGAAAGATCTTAAATCTGGACCCTAAGTAAATCTTGAAATAGAGAGCAACAGGGACATGGCAGGCCTGGATGCAGTGTCTTGAAAAGTACAAAGGGATGAAAAGAAAAAACAGCCAAGGATAAAATATATAAGAGGAGCTCAAACAGAGCAGACCAAAAGCCTTAGGAACAGCGGAAGAGAGAAGACAGGACAGAAAAGGAAGAAAATGCCAGAGCCAGTGCTAGGACAAAAAGTAGCACAAATTCTTCCACATGGCAGTGTGAAGGAAGTGTAATTAATGTATAAGTATCACAGGAAAGAAGAAACAATTACGAAACTCAGGTGCAAGATGGGGAAGGCAGCAACAACAGAAGGGTACAGATCCAAACATTGCACAGTTCAGGGCTTCTGCACAATCAGAATATTCTGTCTCTAATTATGAGGCTAGAACTGCATCTTTACAGCAATAAATTAACATCTGCATAATATTTTTAAAGCAAGCTCATTCATCACTATAAATAAGCAGTAAACCCTAACAGAAAAAATTACAGGTATTCTTTTTGTTAGATGGGCTCAGCATAGGCATATATAAACACAAGGATGCTTCTCAGTGACCTGGAGGAAGAAGAGAGCAAGTCTCAGCATGCAAAGTGTCAAATCACATCACGTCATTGTGACAAACATCAATCCAACCTCCTGGTCACAGACTGCCTGCTCATAACCATGACACTGTATCAGGCAAGAAAGTAGCTGTGACATGGGTGACAAGCTCAAGTACCCCAATATTTCCTATTCAGCATCCCATCAGGGCTCTTGCAGACACACCAGGTGGGGTGGGGAGCACAGTGGGGAGCACTTCCACAGCCCAGATGCAGGTACCAACCACCATGTCATCCACTCCTGCTCTGATCAGCTCTAGCCAACATGGTGGTTACAGCAGCCGTGACCAGGCAGAGGCGGGCTGGCCGCGGGCAGGGGATGCCAGCACCTGGGGATCCTGCTGGGAGCGGGCACTGTGCAGGCGGCCTGTAGGCGACACACAAACCCCCAGCCTGCATTCGCCCGGTGAAAGGTGAGCGGCCCGGGCAAGAAGGGCAGCAGGACTCTTCTGGCTCCATCTCACTGCAAGGCCACCTGCAGGGTGGCGAGGCGTGCGTCACCTCTGCTCCCGCAGGTGGCTGCATCCTTCGGGACACGGCGCCGGCACACGGGGCAGGTTGCACCGCTCCCGCCGTGGGGCGGGGGGCGAAGCCGGCGGCCTCAATACCAACTGTGTTCCCCGATCCCGCATTTCCCCGTGGGCTCCCCGGCGCTGCCTTTGCCGCCGCCCCGAGCTGGCCGCCCGAACAGCGGGGAGCTCCGGGGGCTGCGGCCACCAGCACCGGCTGCGGCTCCGACAGAAAGCGCCAGAACGCCGGCAGCCCCCTCCCCCTGCACCGCCCGCCGGCGGCCGCCGCACACCGCGGCACACGGAGCCCGGGCAGCGCTGCCCCGCCGGGGAGCAGCGGGCGGGAGGCGGCGGCGGGGCAGCGCCATCGGCGGGACGGCGCCCCCGGCCCCGCTCCCTCCCCTCGGACAGACCCCGGCCCGGCGCCCGCCCGGCCCCACTCACACTGCTCCGCCTTGGTGGACATGCTGCCGGCCCGCTTTGCCCCTGGGCGCCGCGGAGCGCCGGCCCCCGGCCGCGATGGAGCTGCCGGTGCCCGTGCCGGTGCCGCCGCCGGTGCCGCAGGGCTGCGGGCCGGGGAGCGGCGGGCGGGCGGGACCGGGCGGGAGCGCGCTTAAAGGGGCAGCGCGCCTGGCGGCCGCGGCAAACAGCATCCTCTGGGGGACGGCGTGGGAGACGGGACGGGGAACAGGAGACTTGATGGGATGCCATGGGGAGAGGGAGACCAGCTGGCCCCGGGGCACCTGCCCTAGCGGGGCTGTGGCCCCACCGAGCTTGTCACAACGCCGAAGTGGGAGCTGCCGAGCCGGAAGCTTACCCACTCCTTGATAAGCGTCGGCGATGCCCTCGGGGCAGGCAGAGTGGCTGGGGCTGCGCAGGGGCCGGCGGTGCCCTCAGGCTGCGGAGGGGCCGGCGGTGCCCCCGGGGCTGCGGAGGGGATGCGGTGCCCTCGCCCGGCACCGCGGGCGGCTCCGCGGGAGCTGCGCTCAGCGAGGACAGCGGTGGTGGCACTACCGGGAGCTGCACTGTGGATCCGTGTGATCTCTGTCATAAACAGCACGCTGTTCTCCCCCCGGGCTCCGGCTGTACCCCCGGCGGGCGGGCTCTGGGTCCGGTGCCTCTGGGCCGGCTCTCCCCGCCTGGTCCCACCCCGCACTGGCACCTCGGCACCGCCAAGCCCTCCTGAGGAGACAAGGGCTGCGCTCAGCCCCGAATGTGCCCCCTCCATCACCCGATCCCTGCCATGGTGACTGCCCCAGGACGAGGGTGGGATGTAAAGACCTTTGTCCAGTTGTGGTGGGAGTACAGTAATAACAATTAAACTCATTTGCTCCAGGAGAAATTATTTCACTGCTGTGTGTCCTGTCAGCTTCCCCAGCGTCCTGACTTGACCTTACCAGGTGCCAGAAATTAACGGTGAGCTATGAGTTTCTTCTCTGAAACTTTCCATATCAGTTTTTCAGATCCTCCCACCTCGGAAAAAGCTATGTGGAAGCAGCAGTATTTCATCAGCCAGGCCATGGGAGTCTTGAGAATTGTGCTGTGGAGGTGGAGAAAAATAGATATGTTTTGTTATTCATTGTACAAGGCAGTGCCTCCAAATTACTGCTGCCCTGATTTGGGACAATGCACATTCAGTGCTATGAACCACAATGAAGGGGCAGATGCTGTTCACTGGCATTTAGCTGGTTTGCTTTCTTCCTGAAAGAAATTTTCTAAAAATACTGCATGGGCAATATTCTTCAACACCATTTAATTAGGTACAAAACAGAGCTCTTACTGGAGGCCATAATTCTTTCCACACTCCTTGCTGCTTGTGAGCCCCAAAGAGAGAAGCCAACTTATACCACTGATTTCTCTTTTACATTCAAATATTTGAGAGTAAATATTTAAGTTTTTTCTTTTATTAGAAGCTTTGTTTAGTGAAGAGAGTTATTTAGTGAAGTCATTTAGTGAAGAAAAGTTATTTAGAGTTATTTAGCCCAGAGAGGTCATGTAGTGCTGCAAACCTGCTTCCCCCAGCTCTATGTCTCACGACATGTAGCATAAGTGATGAATATACAGACAAATTACTTTCAGACTTCATTGAAATAAGATATTGAAGACAGGTTTCATCTTTGAATTTCTGTCTGTTGATGCAACAAATCAATCTGAACTGCTTTATTGCTCATTACAATAGAGAACTCTCTGCACTGAGGGGAACTGAGCTTCCATAAGTATCTTTAAATTATACCAAGTGTTCATGTACCAGAGTGGTGAGCTTATTAAAAACACTCAGGTTGATAAAGCAGGAGTATACTGTGAAAATATTAATTCCATTTCTCATGTAAAATTTCTTCTTTGGTTTAAGTGTCTGAAAATTGCAGCTATGCCTTCATTTACTGAACAAGGTCCTACATAGTACAGCTTGTAGTTCAGGTACATGGTAAACAATTTATTGCTTATGAGTCCTTCTGCATTGTCTAAACAATGTCTAAGCCCTAAATAAATCCTATACAAGTAGTCTGTTGTTCAGTCAAACAATTTAACACTTGCCTAGCTTGTTAATTCAAGTATAGAGACTCACAATTTATATTGTGAACAAATGTCATTAAGGAGCAACTATAGAAACATGGTACTCTGGGAATTAATTTCTCAAGTCTCTGGGCTGAACCAAAGTCATAGTTTCTCAGCAAGATCCTCATGAATATGCCAAACAAAATGGGTACAGTGCTCCACTGGAAACCATTTTAAGCAGCTAAGGTTTATGTCTATATGGTTTTTGCCTCTGCACACACTCAGTTAAGAGAACACATAAAAGCTGCAGGCATCTTAAAGACCACAAATCATTAATGAAAGAATATATTTTTAACATTAAAATAATGGGGAGTGGAAAATGCACATACCAGCTGATGAAAACTATAAGAATAAATGCTATTTTCTGGGTTCATGAACAGAAATTTCATGGAATCTTTGAGATTGGAAAGATTGTCTGGAGAGCTTGTCTACCGACTTCCCTGCTCAAAGCAAGGTCAGCTACAGCAAATTGCTCAGGGCCATGTCCAGCCAGGTTTCAAATATCTGACCCCACAACTTCTCTAAGCAACTTGTTCAAAGGTTTGACCATCCACACAGGAGAAAGCTTTTTCTTCTGTTTAAGTGGAAATTCTTGTATTTCAGTTTGGGCCAATTGCCTGGGTCCTGTCACTGAGCTCCACTGAGAAAAGTGTGGTTCCATCTTCTTAGTGCCTCTCCTAAGGTGTCTGTGCACCCTGACAGGACCCACTCCCCACACCAAACCTTCTGACTTTGATGCTAAGCAGTCCCAGTTCTCTCAGCGCCCTTTTATATGACAGGTGCTCCAGTCTCCTCATCACTTAGCCCTTCCCTCAACTTACTCCAGTATTTTCATGTCTTTCTTGTACTGGTGAGTCCAGAAGCAACCCAGAACTCCAGTCAGGTCTAACCAGTGCCAAGTAGAGCAGTACAAGCACCTCCCTTGACCTGCTGGCCGTGCTTTTCCTGCTGCAGCCCAGAATCCTGTTGGCCTTCTTGCCAGGCTCATTGCTGGCTCCCAGTCAGCTTGGTGTCTGCCAGGACCCCATGTCATTGTTTGCAGAGCTGCTTTTCAGCTGCTCAGCCCCAGTCTGTACTGGTGCTTGATGTGCATGACCTGGATTTTCACCTGTTGAACTTCGTGAGACTCTTGTTGGCCCACATCTCCAAGCTCTCAAGACTCACTTGGATGGCAGCACAACCTTCAGCAGCTGGTGTGCCAAGTGCTGCTTCTCCCAGTTTTGCATCATCTGCAGAGGGTGTCCCATCACCTGGCTCACAGGCAGAGACACGAACCAGCACTGGCCCAGGGCTGTTCCCTGCAATGCAGCAGCACCGGTTTCCAGCTGGTTTTTGCCCCTGAGCAAAACTCTCTGAGCCTGGCAGTTTGTTTGGCCACTTTTCAATTCACATCATTGTCAACTTGCCTAGTCCGTATTTCATTACTTTTTCTTTGCTGATGTAATGGGGGAGCATTGACGAAAGTCTTGCTAAAGATAAACTTTCTCTGCTTTCTCCTCCTACACTGAGTTAGTAATTTTGTTGCAGAAGGCTATCAAGTCGGTCAGGCATGGTTTTCCCTTTGCAAACGCACACTGACTACTCCAAATAAACTTCCTGTCCTTAATGTGTTTGGAACGACTTTACAGGATTATTTGCTCCATCATTTTCCCATGGATCAAGGTGAAGATAAATGACCTATAATTTCCCAGATACTCCTGCTTGTCCTTCTTGAAAATAGAAGTGACTCTTGCTTTCTTCTGTTTCTCAGTTGCTTTCACCTTTTTAAAAGATACTAAAAATCAGTCTTACAGTGTCATTGACCAACTCCCCCAGCACTTGTGAGTGCATCCTATCATGGCCCATGGACTTGTGTATATCTGGCTGTTTTGAAATGTGGCTTTTGCAGGATAAGGTAGATAAGGTGTGGAAGGGATTTGGAGCATATTGTTTCTGTGAATTGTGCTGGCTTTTAATTAAGTTTTGCCTGCCTAAGAGTGTGTATTGTAGTTAAAACATAATTCAGGAATAAAGCAATTCTCTGTAAGGAGAAAAGAAGTAATCAAGAGCAGAAGTCATTATTTATGTGGCTATTGTCACTTTGAATTACATTTTCAAGTATTCAGCTCCAAAAAGACACAAAATCTAATGTTGTTCCCTTTTTTTAAAATCTCCATGCATTAACAAATCTACTTTTAGAAAGGTAATCCTTTCTGAAAAATACAAATCCTAAGCCTTCCTACCTTGAATCATGTACAGGAAATTTATTAAACTGTTCATAAATTGAAGTGAATTGATGCATGTATAAAAATAAATAATTGTATCTGTTTACACAGATATATAGCTGCACATCTGTATCCTGACATGTTCACTGTCACCAACACTTAAAACATTCTCATGGTGTTTTCCTTAAAGGCTCAGCTTCCTGAGTCATGTAATTACATGGGTTCTCTATTTGCATTTTAAATAAAAACTAGTCCTTGCCTGACATAGTCAAAGACTCCAATGCAACATAAACAATGTTTGAAACAAATGAGGATTTCAATGCCTGAATGAGAGGCAAGGACCTAAGTTTTATCAAAACACAAAACAAAAACAGCTAACATCCAATTCCATTTATTTTAAGCCAATACCTCAATTTTTTTAAACTTTTGGCAGGAGATTATCAATAACTGCATTGTGATGGGAATACTAAAAACTGCAGTAGAGGTGGGGACAAGTTTTAAACATCTCAAATTTTTCCTTTAATCTCTACAAGCCTATCTGAATTGAAGTCTGTGGCATGGAGGGAGCCAAGGGTAATTGCAATTAAAAAAACCAAACACAGGGTGAATTGAAGCTGGAGGAGGCAGGTTTTTCTGCCTCTCAGTATTTTTCAATCTACATGGTGCTGTCTGAATACTTACAAGGCTAAACTAATGCCAATGAAAGGGTCCTGGTGTGGAACTGGAGCCCCTGAACAGCTCCTGCATAGGGACCAACCTCCTCCCTGTCAGACTCAAACAGCAGATGGAGTCCCTCAGGCTCAGATGAGTGCATTTCACAGCAATAGTTATATCATATTAAATTAAATTTGTCTCTAAATCTTTGCTCTATGTAAGAATTAATCCTCATGAATGATTGTAAAATATATAATCGCTTGAGGAAAAAGTCTATCTGGGATTAAACTGAACAGTTAGGCTTAACTCAGGCTACAGCAGGTATCCTGGAGCAGTTCCTCAGGGCTCTGACACCGGGGTCAACCAGCATGAGCCAAGAGACAGTGAGCAGGGAGAGCACCTCTTCTTGCTCACAGACAGTCATGTCTGCACAAAAGTAACACAATATCACTGACAGCTTCTATAGCCTTGTGCAGGGAAATAATTTCTTCTGAGGTGAAGATACCCGATTTTAGCCTTTGTGCTGAGACTTAAAAATGCAAGGAAAACTTCCTTTAGTGGTACTATCACACAGCACTATGTACAGAAATAAATATCAACCCAAACTTCCTCCTGTGGGAGGGCAGGAAAGTAACTATTCTGAAAAGGAAGGTGTAGAGGAGGATAGACATTTGGGTAGGGTAGAGAATTAGAAGAGAATAGAGAGCAAGCTGGCAGAAGTGATCATGATGTGGCCAGAAGCTTGGCTGAAGCCACCGACCCATATCAGTTATGCCATCTGGCATGTGACAAATTCATTTCAGTCATCACTGACTGGGGCTGCTTTAAAGTGAGAGATGGAGCAGTAAAGGGCTCTGTGTCTCATTGCTAGCTAGTACTGTGTTTCCAACAGAGTAGCCAGATTGTGATGTTGATATTTGTTCCTTCTTTCCCCAATTTAGAATAATTAAGACCTCGGGAAAACAAAATGTCGTTAAGAAATACAGTGGTTATTTGATTGTACTGACAAAACTGTAATTTTCCTCTTATTCTGATAATTACGTCAACTAAGTCTGTGGATGTTTGCTTTATTATTACATTTGTCAGCATCTGTCACTGTAAAATCTCTGATAAATCCCCCCAGTTTCTCTTCTAGAGTAATGTCATTAGCCTTTAAGTGAACAAAATACTTAATTTGTTGCTATAGCAGTGGAGTTTGAGAAATACAGGGTGACCTGCATAAAGAATTAGCACATATTTGATAAACATGCACTAAGACTGTTATAAAACCAGAGACTGGATATACTGCTCTAAGAGGCACAGTCTTTGTGACAACTAACACACCAAGTTTGTGGAAATTACCACCACCCTGGCTGAATTATATCTCCCCTGCAAAGAGCTGGGGTTTTTTCTTATCTTTAATATCAGATTTGTGCAGAATTGACTATTTTACCCACCTACATGGGTAAAATAAAAGCACATTGTAGAGCCAGTAATGCTTTAGGAATCAGAATGGCAAGTGTCAAAATATTACCTTCTTAAACCTATCATAGCATCATGGCCCAAAGGCAAAGAAATGAATAGAGAAATCAAGAAAGCCAGATATTTACTTTGCTTTAGTATTCTACACTCAAGGAAAAACATTTGTAAGATGTCTCTGGTGGGCAAAACCAGTTACAGAGAGAAAAAGAAGGCATGAGACTGTTCACAAGGAAGGGAAGAGAAAGCATGTGACAACACTGCTGAGATCCTTGGTGTTTTACCACACCTGTACCAAGTTTGTGACCCAGGTGAAGACCCTGGCTCAGTAACAACTAAAGTTGACTGACCTTGCTCCTGATTTGAAGGCTGCCTCCCTAGCAGCCATTGAGCTGTCTGGTCTCTCCTCCAAACTGGTTTGCTGCACGTAGGAGTCTAGGAGTAGCCTAAGATGAAACAAAGGCTGGACTATCAGAGACAGGAACCTTGGTGGAAACAGAAAGTGAGCTAAATTGATAGAACTGGGACACTCCTGAAGCAGCCTGCAGGAAAGCTGCTGCATTTCACATGGGAATGTATTTTTCTCATCTGCAGATCCTTACAAATTGTCCTATCTATTGCAAATTCAGGCCTCCTCACAATTGCATAATACTCCCCAACTACTTTTTGCAGACCCAGAGTGTTTATGGACCATAAAGTGAACATTACTGGGTGTCTTAATTTAAGTGTAAGCTCATCCAGAGCATCCATCCTTAAGAAGAGACAACAGAGTGGCTGAAAGACACTTCTACTTACTCAGAACTGTGAGTATTTTAGCTTAATTGTACACTGCAGCACAAAAACATAACCATAACCACAAAGAATGTAAATGTTACAAAGTTTAGTTCAATACAAGATCTTCTGCCTCACCTGGGATGGCTGCTACTTGTGTTCCTATGGAAGAACAGGTTTCAGCCACTTACCCTTAGGTATATATGTGTTACCTGTGCTACTTATAGTCAGCTTAACACCAGTTTTGGCCCATCTGCAAGAAATGCAAACCATTGATGGAGAGATACCATGAGAAGCATGGCAGGTAAACATCCTTCAACTCTGTTTCCACCTCCTGCTACCCTGCTGCCTTATCTTGGGCAAGCATTTCATGTTTGGTGCTCCCCATCTGTGGAATTACAGGAGGGAGTCTCTTGCCTTTCTTTGCAAAGGCCTCCACTGATGTGCACACACAGATCTCAGCATCACTGAGGGAGCCTTGAGTGGTACCTGCCAGGCTGCAGGCAGGGTCACTGCTGTGAAATGACAAACCCACCAACCATCTTCACCAAACACCTTGGGCAGCTGTAGGAAGCCTGAGGAAAAAAGCTGCTGTTGGAGCCAGAGCCCTGGGCACTACTGGCTGCATTTATCAGCCCAGCTCTAGCTGAACTGTGGCTGGTTTAGACTAATAAATAAACACCCTTGCACTTAATGAAGAGCATAAGCTCATTCATACCACACTGACAGCAATGAAGGTGCCTGCAATGACCTGGCTCCTCTCCTTTTCATCTTGCTTTTCTATGCACCACATTCCCCAGAGCTTCCAGTTCCAGGATTAAAGATCCATTTGCAATCAGTAAAGAAAGCTACATGAACACTGAAGTATTTTTTAAATGCCTGTAAAATGTAATCATTAGTACTTTTAGGAAGAAATGCTTGAAGTGGACTGAAAATCCAAAAAAAAAAGTATTTGCAAAAAACACTTAAATTTTAAGTAGCTCTTCAGGTAAGTGGATTCTAAAAATTCTCACTGCTTCAATGTAAACATCCCCATATATCTGTTACCTCATTTCATCCAACACAATTGTCAGTGCTTTGCTCACATCCCCCTAGTATGTATTATAACCAGACAACCTTATTACTCATGGCCATAATTTCAGAGGACAAGTACAACAACTGAAATGTGATATCTTACTGATTTATTTAAGCATTACTAGTTGAGAGAAGGATGATGAAATCAGATACAGGACAAGCAGATACACTGAAATGTTCAAAGATGATTTTTACAAAAGATTCTGAAAAATAGCCTTATTATCCAAAGGATGCACCCACAGTGTGCTGGAGCAAAGCTCCTTGTCCAAGTGCCTTTCAGTTACTGGCATTGCTTTTCCTCTGGATCCCAGGAATGCAGGCACATATCCAACACTCATTCAAATCTGTGGGAAACTTTCCACATACACAACTGGGCTTTCACATCAGACTGTTTGACTATGTAACAAAGCTATCATTTCTTGGAAAAAAATAAGTCAGTATGACTTTCTTTAAACACTCAGGATGAATGTTTCCATTCTCATCTGAAAACTTCAGTCATGGTTACAGGGCTGAAGGGAACTCAAGCCATTTATCTGAAAATAATACTTTGGAAGTACAGCAAGTACAACACTTTCACACATTCACAGCCCTACTTTAGGAATCTGTTTTCATATTATGTATTCAAAATGATTTAATGGAATTTTAAATTATATTCTGCTAATACTTAAGCATCACAAAAGATTGATATTCTGTATTTTCTTCCAAGACAGATTTGAAATTATTAGAAAACATTATTTTATTACACATACAACATGGCATAACAAGTATTATTTACTGCACTTTTCTCAAATTTAGTCTAGACTTCTAATTATTTATCATAGTAATTGCAAATAGCAATCATGGGAAAATCCCTCAAAAATCTTAATCTAAAAACTGAAAATAAATTTAAATACCTGACAATCATGACCTGCAGAAAAACATTTATCCTGGTGGAAGATGAACACACTAAAAGAGCACATGTAAAGATTAAAGAGAAACTCTTAAAAAAATCGTGCTAAATTCTCAGAGGTTTAGGGTGAGATGACTATAATTTTTTTTTCTCTGTATATTTTCCCATTTATTTACTTTAAACTTTTGATGGTACCTGTATGTTCTGGTGCAGAAAGGATGCAGGAATGATGACAAAACCCATGGATGAAAGGCAAAGAGTAAACTCATTTTTGTAACCTCACCAATCAGGGAGTCACCAAAGCAACGGCCAGGAAAGGCACACAAATGGGAACACAGGCACTGCAAAGCTTGGTCCATGGTGGAGGATCAGCCAGCCTGCTGCTTTTTCCTGTATTTCAGGAACTCACACTGAATGATTTACCATTGTACTTCAATCTTGCCCACAGGAGGGCAGGATTCTCAAGCACGTTTGATAGGGTGCCTCTAAATCTACCACAGGCCTGTGTTTCCTAGACACAGATATTCTGCCTGTCTGAAACACAAGGTCAAACAGCAATCAGTGTGATAGATGTGGTTTTCAACAGCCAAACTGAATACACTGGAGCATGTTTACAGTCCTCCTCCTCCTCCTCCTCCTCCTCGCTCTTCCACTTCTCCCAGGTCCTGATGGCAGATCCAGACTGGTCCAAGGCTGCAGCAGATGGCACAGCAGACCTGCTGGCCCTTTTGTATCATTTCATCATCGTACATCTGGGTCCAGTTCTACAGTACCTGCAAAAGCTTTCTGGGACCTGGCCCCTGGGATGGGTGACAGTGTGGGAATGGGGACTTTCAAGAGAGTCCAAATTTAGAGTATTGGAGTTTATTGTAGTCTTTAGATCTTAATTTTGAAGAGATGTTCTCTATTTCTTCTTGTAGCCTGAAAGGCGGCACAGGAACCATCCAGGTGGTCCAAGAAGTGCCAGTGAAACTGCTGAGAATCCAATGATTGTCTCCTAAATTAAAGAAATAAGGTTAAATAAAGCTAAACAAATTGAAATGCTCCCAAACTAAGATGTCCATTGCCAAGCAAATTATGTGGTATTATTGAACTTCTGCAGCTATAATTCCAGAGATGTGACAGACTGTAAAGGAAAAATAATCCACAGACCAGAGATGTGAGAGGCTCTAAAGGAAAAATAATCCACAGAGGATTATTTTATGTGTTTGAACTAAAAGCACTAGCAATCTATGCAGTTGGAAAGAAAAGTATCTTAGTCCATTCCATGCACCAACAGAATTATACAAGACTCATTTAAAACAATAAAAGGCACATTAAAAGATATTAGGCAAATGTATTATTTTCCTACAGATTGAGTATATTTTGGGCCTATTTCTTGAGTTTTTATAAATAAAATCTTTATAGAAATAGTATTATTGGCTTAATAGTTACAGTAGCACAGTTTACCACTATTCAGATAAAGGAGCTTTGGGTATTTACCAACACTGGGAGTTGATGCAATAACTCAGAGAGTTGGTGCTTAATTTTTAGTTAAATAAATCGAGTTGGTCTTCTATAATCACATGGTCTTCTTGTGCTGGGGACTATAATCAAAGACTATAAAAGGCACCCCACAGAAATGGATTTTGTGACATGTCTCTGTAGGGTGCTGTGACAGCATTCCCTTCCTCTCAGGCACAAATTTCCCTTCTAGGAAATGGAAGAAGACAAATTTCTTTGAGGAGTGGAGGGAGTTCCTGGGCAGAGCTGGCTTCTAGCTGGGATGAAGAAAACAAATATTTTCTATATGAAAACAAACAGCAAGAGAAAGCTCTTCAAGAAGATAGGGTTGCAAGAGAGACAAAAAAGAAAAAAAGAAGTCTCAAAGACAGAACTCACCAGCAGTCCCACTTTGTCCTCAGGTGGGGAGCTGTGCATCCAGCGAGTGCTCCAAGTGGCAGACCTGAAGCAGAAGAGCCGGGACCCACAGTGCTTTACAGGGCCCATTATTTTTATTTCAGCCCGGGGAGGAGAGAGCACAGCTGGGATATCCTGACTGACAAGTGACTACTGCTGCCGGGAATTTCTCAGCCCTCTGTTATTTTCTATTGCTCCAAGCCTATGGAATGATGAATTCCCTTCAATGAAGGCTGCTTGACAGGCAAGTCCCCCGTTTTTAAGCGGGGTGCAAGCAGCACCACTGGGTGGTGAGTCGCTGGGTGATGAGCGGCAGGAGCGCGTCCGTGCCCGCTGCCGGGAGGGGAGCACCGGGATGTGGCCGCCGCCTCGCACGGCCTCACTGGCTTGTGCTGAGCCCGGGCGCTGGGAGGAGTCTGCCTCTGCTGATGATGCTGGGAGCAACGTGGAGAAAGCTGTCTGTCTTCCCATATACAAAAACTTTAAAAGTCTTTTTTCCCTCTGTGTGTATATGTGTCTCCACAAAAATTGCTTGCACCCCAATTAAACACTCTCTGGAATTACTGTTTGCAGTTCACTTACTACTTTCATTCAAGAAACTGACCCATAAATGACCAGTACCTTGAATAAAATACTTCCCTGCTCCCTCTGCAGAGAATATCACCTTGCACACCCTACCCAAACCATCATTAATCCGTGTGCACAGTGGAGCTGTGAGGCTTCCCTGCTGAGAAAGCAGCCTTCCACAGCAGGGAAATGTGAAATTACCTGCCTGGGCTCAGGATCGAAGCAAAATGTGTGACAGGGTAACAGGCAAAGGCAGAAAAGTGTTATCAGCATTTCTGGTAGGAGATAATATTTAAGCTGGGCAGACACAGAGATGGACATGTCTGCTCCTCTGTGTGCAGAACTGCAGAGCCACAGTGCCATGGCACTAACCCAAGCTTAGGGGCTGTTAGCCCAGGAACCAGCACGGTGCTAATTGAGAAACTCATCCTGCAAACTGGGGCTGGTTTAGAGCTAGCCAGCTGCCAGCCACAGCAATCAGACAGTCTGTGCATATCTGCTTAAAATGTGTTACCTGTGCACTCAGAGCTGGAGAGGCAGGGCAGTAAATAATCCTCCCCCCAGCTATGGACTGGGCCATTTCCAGGATGGACATTTTTCATAGATAAATTCTGTGCCTGTTACATGCAGACATGAAGATTTTTACTCAGCTGCAGTAAATAGGTGATTTATTAGATTCCCTACTCATTTCTAAATAAATTTCATTAATTTTTGCTGTGCTTTCTCCTGCTTTTAATTATCAAATCTTGAATCAGATAACTATAGCATCCTTCTCTAGGCTTCAAGTCAGAGTGCACCCTTGAAGCTCACTTCCAAGACAGCCTGCAACACATTGATGGTGGGGAGAGACTCAGCATGGGGGATTTTTGACAATGTCCAGAATATGTTAGCAAGGTGTGAAGAGCAAAGAGTTAGAAGTCTACACAAACAAACAATGCTGGATCAGTGATTAAACAGACATATCTGTCATGTTATCTGCCAGTGCTGTGGTTTGGTTATCTCACTAAATTTAATTGCTTGATTTTATGGAGGACAAGATAAGTTTTTTTTTCCTGTAAATTCTCCCCAAACACTAAATATCCTACCTGTCTTTAAAAGATACAGAACTTATCCAGAAATAAATATGTGTGAAAGATGTGCCTAAAGTAACCAGAAAGCAAAAGACTGATTTACATTCATCAGCTGAGGCAATAGCAGCTAAGCACAGGGTGGATAACCCTAAGCAACCAAACTCCCTGTGCCAGATCTTCTGACAGCAAGAGATTGTCTTAGATACGCAATACATGATATTTTAAAATAATAGGGTTTGAGTTCTGCTACTTGTTTTCAGGTATTTGCTTTTGTGTCTCATGTTCTCTACATTGACTTTCTTCTTCTCTACAGCTGTGAGGATTGGAAATTTCATAAATTTATCCCGAGATTCTCCTTTCTATCTCCTGCTCAGACTAACATTAATTTCTGTATTAAAATGAAATTAAGCACTGCCCTACAATAGCAACAGTGCCTCTGATTAATCTTGCCAGGCTTGGCACTTATTTTTCAGCTTTCTGAACATTCACTAGAAAATGAGATATAATCTTATTTTTCTATCAAATCTTCTGTGGGGATGAATGGGTTAAAAATGGAAGCCTGGCAAGGAGAGAGAAAAATAAGTTTTTTCTAACACTGCTTTCACTCAGAGACCAACCTTGCAACTGGAAGATGCTTCTCTCAGTGTGAGAAAATTCATGTATTTGTGTTCAATTTGGGTTGTTTTCTGTCTGCTCTAGAAGAGCTTTCTCACCCAGATAACAAAGTGTTGTTAACAAACAAAACAACATTCCTCAGACAGGCTGGCGGCCTTTCCTTAAGGGGGAAGGGAGATAAGAAGCTCAGAGATTGTAAAACACAGCCTGAGGAGGATTTGTGCACGCCCAAACCCCTTTTTTTCTGTAACACAGGACTCAGGCCTAGCCACACTTTTTCCCTGATAAAATGAGCATCATATGTATCTCTGTTTGATTTTGGAATCCTCCAGCCAGTGAAATGCTGGAATAAAGCTATTTTTTGCACTTCAGCTCTGAGCTGTGGTCATCTTGGTGTTTCCTGCATGTATTTGGTTCACACACCTTGCAGGAACTGTAAATCCAAAGCACTCTTCCCCATTACTCAGGACAGTGCTGCACCCTGGCACTGACAGCCCAGCACTGCTATTTCCACATGGCACTGAACAATATTTATCCAAAGGGTCCCTCAAAAGGCTCAGCTGCTCTTGGCTCAGCACTGGCCCTTTTGCTCATCCCTCAGTCTGCCTCATTCAGTGCCTGGGATGATCAGCCTGCTCCAGCCTCCTCCACACTTGCATTGCCAACCCTCCCGATAGCACTTATACACCACTTCTGAACACTAGGAGTTTTCTCACATTAAGTTTAGATTTGAAAAGCCTTTTACTGTTTCTAGATTTGTTATTGGTCCCTTCAGAATGGCAGGAGAACTTCAAAACTCTCCTGGCACAGCTTATCCAGGTACTTTCTTCTTATTGGCTGCCATAAAAATACGTTCTGTATTTTTCCCAACATATGTGGGATTTCCCCAAATCCTACGGGGTGGTTCCTTGCTCCTTCACTCTTTCAGAGCCCTGCTTTTAAGAGTATTTGCTCTTTAGACTGCTGTCACTGGAATAACCTGCTGCTGAATTGCTGAGGTCCCTTGTTCATCAGCTGGAACCATTTCCTCACACCTGAGCTGGGAGGGCAGCTCCTAGGGCAGCTTCTGTGGCCTCAGTGATACAGGTAATAACATTCCCATTAGTGCCAGTGCAAAGCACTTTCAATTAACTACAGAGACAGCACGACCCCCTGATTTGTAGCTCATTTTCTCCCTCATTTGCTCCTGGGGGAAGATTGTAGATAATAGTGTAAGGCTGTTTCAGCAGTTTGATTTCTGTGTGAGGCCACTTGTTTATTTTATTTAAAAAGGTGAGTCGAGTGTGAAGGAAGATAATGCTGGGTTATATTTTCCATGGTACTTGGTTTCAGAATATCATCTGAGGAAACCAAGTCTGCTGCACAGAGAATTGTTAACCCTCCCAGGACATAAACATTGAAATCCTTACTTTAAAAAGAATAGAACAAACAGAACTAAACACATGTTGAAACTTCTCTTAAAATTATCATTCATTATCCCAAATCTTCAGATCCACAGTCCTGAGAAAATTACTCCAATGGCATTATTGGAGAGAGAGTTTTTAACCATTGGTGATTTTGTGAGTTTTTTTCCCTGGTCTGTCTATAATAATATTCCCACAAATAAATCTCTTGAATTATATTTGAAAGACTATTTGTGATTGTCTTTGCTTTTTCACAGAAGAAAACATTTCAGTAGGAATGAATGAGTTTCTGACCTGTCACTGCCTTAAAAGATTAAAGATGCATCAAGATACAGAAGAATTCAAAACAAGATTCTTACAGCAATATAAATTTAGGACAATTGTACTGATGGTGGTATTTAACCAGCAGAACTATGGTGAAATGTAAGAATTTAATTTGAAAATGAAGTAACTATAATTACCTTGAAGATTGTTGACGGTTGGGGTTTATTTTCTTTTAATGAGAAATTTCTAACATTTTAACTTGCTCTGCATAAGTTTCATATTTGGAAGAAAATAAATTCTATTTCTACTACTTGGACACATTTTTTAAATCTGCTTTCAATAAAATTAAATACATTTGACATTTATAAATATGCCTGATATCAATAATATTTTTCCATAAATTGCAACTCAATAATAATTATAGTAGAATAGAAAGGATTTGGTGGTGATTCTACCGTGAGCTGCTTCTTTAGATACAGAACAACACACCTTGCAATAGACACAATCTAGATGAGTTATTGCATAAATTCATAACCTTTTCTTTCTGAACCTTAGTGGAACACTTGTTTAAGCTGTACTGGAAGAACCTTTGGAAGAAAAGGTTGGGTAATTTCTTTAATGCATCAATGGGACTTGGCCAAGGTGAATGGATCCCCCAGGTAGGGGAACCTCTGTGTCCCTGAGTGTAGGGGGAAACAATATCAGAAAATAAAGGTAGTACAGAAAGTAATCTTAGCCCTTAAGGAGTTGCAGCTGAGTCAATTACTAGAGATTTGGAGCAGGCCTGACTTTACCAGGCCACAGCTGTAGCCAAACAGAAGAGTGTTATACAAGAGTGGGTTGGTTGGTTGAGGGGAACTGGAGTCAGTTGGCTGCTGTGAGAAGATGGAAGAGTCAGTGCCTGGAGGAGCTGCCTATGAGAAACATCAAGGAGGTGTGAAACTCTAGCAATGTGGAACCTTTGCAATATAATAACAACACCCAAGCCACCACCCAGGTGTTTGTGCCTCTCTGGGGAGCACACCCCATCTGGGGACAGCAGAGCTCAGCCCCATGCCTGTTTCAGAGAGGAGAAGCTTGAGTGAGGTTTCTCCTGAATATCTGGAATGCATCAGAGAGAAGAATCAAATGCTGGGATCAGATGCTGCATGTTAATAACCCAGAATACATATTGCTCAAGAGCATTGCCCAAGCAGCCTTAATAACACTGAAGTCGTCACTGTGTTTTGAATAAACAAACCATTTACAAGCTAATTATAGATAGCATTTTGCCTTGAGCATTTACTGAGTATTTGATATTGTACAGGTTGCTTCTGAGAAAAATTGAAAGCAGATATTTCTTTAACATAATCCTTCTGAGAAGAACAGCTGATTAATTCTCGTGTCCTTGAACACAAACGCACAAGGCTTCTTGTTCACAATTCTACAGCTGTTTTGATTTTAAAGGAAAAAATATTAATAGTGTCCTTCCTTTCAGCTCCTGTCTCCAGGGAATTCATCCACCAGATTTTATTGAGATATCAAAGTTAGGAGCGTGGACACCATAAATTCTTTCTATCATTGTTTTTGATTTCTTCAATTGTATCAATCTCCCCTTTCTAGCAGTTCTTCCTGCTAGAATCTGTCTTCTTCCTCTATTGACTTTAAGAGAGGCTGTGCTCCTAACAAAGACAACTTGGTTAAGCAGTGACATTTGGTGGCCTGAGTCAATGCCTGACTAGTCCTGGGCTCAGAAAATCAGGCAAGTTTTCACAATTGATGTGGGTTCTCTGTATGGATCTATGAGTATCCATCCTAATCAGTGAGAATGGGCATTTCTAAACACTTATGAATTACCTGGAAAGAATGGCTGATACATTATGTTACTGCAAGTATTGCTTCAACATTTAATAGGTCTGCTATGCACAGTATGTATAAAAAAAGGAGAAAATGTGTTCTTGAATTTGCCATATATTAGCCTAAGCACCATAGACATAATATCACTGACATAAGAAAACAATGGATCTAAGTGCAAAGACGTATAAATACTGAGGGGAAATGGATGCAAAGAGGAAAGAAGAGAGAGGGGAGCAGCGAGGAAGGTTGTGAGAAACCCTGAGATCAGAGCCTGCTTCTTCAGCTCCTATTCTCAAATCTATTTAATTTAAGAAATATTAGTAGTGGCAAATGCAGAAGTCAATCTCTAGTGGTGTCACCCAGAGATCATTGTTAGAGGTCCCACTTAGGCACTGAGGTGCTGCAGAAATTGGGATGCTGCTCTTGCTTTCAGAACCTGATTGCCAATTTGTGTAAGAGTTTAAGATAACTCCACAACCAGTTGTCAGAAACTCATTCTCCATCCCAATTTGTATTTATGGCATGTAAAGGCTGAAGAGCAATCAGGCTTAACCCTCTTGCTGTGAGACTGTTCAAGAGGAGAAAGAAGTGAATCATTCAGTTTATCAAAATAAAATCCCCTGTTTGGTTTACTGCCTGAACAGAGCACATAAGAGATAATGGAGACACCTTCCCAGGTGATGAATAGGTAAAGCCCAATCAAATGTTCATGTGCCTTGGTCAAGGGCACAGCACTCCAAAAGGGCAATGTGCTCTTAGGTTTTGATTAACTGCATTAACAAGGAAAACAACACAATATGGAATTTACTTAAGTGAGTTCAGATTCTCTCCTCCTGAAGTGGAGGTAAGTAATACCAATGACACCAGAGCACCCAGAGCAGGTTTGACATGCTATTGCAAAAAGCTTATTAAGAAAGGCACCAGGTGACATTTTGTCATTTACTTCAAGCTCAGTTAGATCAACAACAGCAAAAATAAACAAGCTGAGAAAAGAAATTCTGAAACATATTAATACATTGATCTATGCTGGAATCAAGCATATTCAAAAGCAAAACTTTTATTAAACTATTTTACATTTTCTATTGCTATTTCGATACATAGCAAGGTTTTAATCTACTTTCTTCTGGCTTTTTATCATGTCTTTATTTGTTTTTAAATTGTAAGATAATTTTTTGTGCATACTGTTTTCCTTTGAGTGTAGTTTAAACCTCTGACAGCCTTCCATCTTCAAGACCCATTTCACACTGTAGATGGCACTAATTCATTGTGCAACACCAAGCAGGCTCAGCTGATTGGGTGTACAACGCCTTTGCTCTGGTTTTGTTCTCCTGAAGGAAGGGATTTTTATCCACTTGTTAAGTAGCAGGAAAAACAACTTAAAACTTGCTTGAAACCTGGGATAAAAGATATTCTCTGCTATGGTTTTGGCTGCTGTATGCAGTATACAACATTTCTGTTCTGTAAGCTCAAACAATAGTCAATGGTGTAAGAGCCGGGATGCAGGGATTACTTAACGTGACTAGGCTAAGATTTCTCCCACAGTTCTGGCACAGCTAAATCCAGCTAAGTCCCAGCTGAAAGTGTGAGCCCCTGAGTGGCACAGTGCTGTGTGATGGCTGCTCCTGGCTGTGCTGGGGGCTGGCAGGCACTCTGCCCCACCAGCCACTGCCAGGCGCTTCCTGGGGAGTGCAGGCACTGCAAGGAGGATGCTGCTTCCCATTCTGCTTCACATTCAACACAAAGCAACTGCTTGGAGAAAAGCTGAGCATTTTGCAAGTTCTTCCAGCAGATATTTCTGTGAGTGGTAAAGACCCAAACTGGCTGCTGCTTTTATTTGCAATCACAAAAATAATCAATATATTGCTAACACTGGTAGAAGCAATGAAATGCTGAATTCCCCTGAAAGCTATTTGACTTTCCTAAAGGGCCTTTATGAAGATTGATCCTACATCCACCAGTCAGTGATAGTGTTGCTACCAATTTTAATGGGACAATATCAGCTTTTTGACCATCTTCTTGAGACACCAAAATGTCAGTACTTTACCTCGAACAGAGCTTTTCTCTTTTGCTTAAATGTAGATGGGACTCTTTCTTTTTTTTTCTTTTATTTTTTTCCTGTAAAGAGCAGTAAGAGAATACTATTTATATTTTCCCCTCGGAACCTGATGAATAAGCAAATCACAGTCAGGAGTCCCAGCTGGTATAAACTGGCACTCTACAACTGTGGACAGTGGCACTGGGCCAAGCCAGACAGAGGGAGGAGACAACTCATGGTATGATTGTTCAACACACTGGATTCTGGACAAGGCAATAAAACTTTTATCCCAAGAGTTGATTGTTATCAGCTGGAGGCTTGTAAAAGCAGGCTAGTCAGTACCTCCATTCGTCCAATTTGCATATAAGTACTATGCCTAATTTTAAAGTCATCAGAGGTGATCCTTTTTCATGAGGTCTCAAGAAAACATTGTCTTTTGGCTTTTTTCTGTTGTTATGGGGAGGTATCACAAAGTAATTGCCATGTTCACCACTGGAGGATGCTGGAATCCTGGGTCCAGTCCAGAGCCAGGCCATCCATTTCAGTTGGTGGTGTTTGACATTTTTGTCTTCTGCTTGCAACAGTGATTTTACCTGCAAAGTTTGCTTGCAGAGAATTATGGACTGAATGTGAATACTACCTGTAGGAATCTAGGGGTACATCTCTGGTGTGCAACAAAGAAATGCCCAACACCTTGCTAAATATCTGTGCTGCTCCTGGAATTAGGTTAATATCCCCAAGCAGTGATGTAAGAGCTGGGCTGCATTAGTTCCATTGCTCTAATGAAAGGCTTGCTCACCATGCCTAATCCTAGACTGGTGTCTCGAGAGCACAGGTGTAATTCAGCAGGCTATGGATTGCCAGTAGATGTTCTGCCACAAGGCTGGGTGCTATCCATACAGCAACACACAAACTACTGTAGGAGCTGTGCTAGAATCTAAAGAGGTCAAATAAAGCAACTCTTTAGAAAGTGAAGTAGGAGGAGAATCAGACACCAAGGGGAAAATTTATCAGGATTTGACATTACTTCATTTTTTTCTTCCAATGTCATGAAAGAAATTGGTGGACTCACCGCCCCAACAAAACCTCAGAGGCCTATCTTTACCCTAAAACACCATTTTCACAGCCAGATTATGCCTTGACATCCTCAGACAGCTGCAAAGGTCTGCAGAAGCAGAACTGGTCTTACCAAGGTAATACCTTCTGGCACATGAAGTTCCTTTATTTTGAAAGTGGTGAGTAATGAGGTGAACACTACATGCAGCACAGCAAACAGTAGCAGCTTATCATTGCTTATAAATTCATAGTAGAAATTAACTTTAAGGAGGGATTTAAAAAAACCTTTCACACAGATCTCCTCCCATATACATGGGATGGCCTGAGGCAGAGGATGAAAGTGCTTGGGAGAAAACAAAGATCACTCTGCAGTGAATGTTAACTTCAAAGGTAAAAAGGGAGGCAGAGCCAAAATCTTGAAACGTAAGCAAAACCAGACTTTCAGCACATTATTAATTTAAATCACTGTGATGTGCTATCAATTTCAGTTTGCTGCGTTCAGGGCTCACTTTATCTGCTAGGATCTGCACCTACACTCTGCATACAAAAACCCTTGAATCATCAGTCAGCACAGAACTACATCTGACACAGCTTAAACCTGCTTCTATTTAAAAGGGGCTTCCAAAGCAATCATGTCATTCAGGCAATTGCTGTAACTCTGGCTGTTAGCTCCAAGCTTTTCATGGGATATATGAGTACTACCCATTCCATATTTATTGTGGGCAGGTACAGCAAATTCCAATCCTTGTTTGTGGTGTTCTAGGGATGCTAGTGCCTCATCTCCAGCAGGTATCCCATGAATATAATAGGATCCCACTATGCTCATACAGGATCTCCTTATCTTAAATTCTTATTTAAAAGACTCATTAAAATCTTAGTGTCAATATTTGTGTGATTTTCCATGCACTTTTTCTTTCGTAACAAGACACTGCTAACACTCTGGACGTTATCTCAGATCTCACAGTAGGAGTCATAGGTTTTCATTAACTACTACCTCTGAACTAAAACCTGTCAATAACATTTCATTTATCTCTGAAATACTCTGTGGCTTGGTGTGGAGTTGCAAATCCCCCGGCACCATCAGCACTACTACTGTCAGGGAGCAAAACAGCTTGGTCCCACCTGTGGAACAGCCAACACTGCTGTCTTACACACCTCTCAGTCTGAAAAGGCAAAATATCTTCAGCCAATGCTTCATAGCTTCTTTCTTCTCAGGACTTGGGTCATGAGATGAGGAAGCTCCACCAGTTTAGTGATAATTTCCTCACGCTCTTCATACACATAAGGGCCAAGGATACTGCTGGAAGAGAGATTGAAGGGGCAGGTAGTAACTGTGAGGTGCAAAGAGTGAGGGTGAGGCAGCAGGGGTGTCACCTTGAACTCTTTTTTATTCTTCCAGTTGTGATTTAAGGGCAAGACAGTGAGAAAGCTTGAAAATGAGCATTTGTCTGCATAAATTGTAGCAGCAGAAGAGCTTGGGTTCCTGAAACACTGTTCTACAAATTACTGGGCAGGTGTTCAGTCCACCGTGTTAAGAAATAAGGATTGGTATCTTTGCTTTGTATTCAAAAGGGTCATAAGAAGGACAGTGAGTCAATTCCCTGAAAATCCCAGATATTTGTTTATTAATGCAAGAAACACAGGAAATAAACAAGAAATGCTGGGAATCTTAAATACAATGATCCAGCTACTACTGAAGTTGCACAACTGAGAGAGGAATAATCCATACTGTAATATTAACACAGGCATAATGACAAATGTGAATAATCCATACTGTAATATTAACATAGGCATAATGACAAAGAAGGAAATGCACAAGGGTGGTGTCACAGAAACACTCAACAGGGCAGATGATGCAGACAAGGCTTTTTGAGACCAGCTAGCAAAATCAGCCAAAGGTACAAATTTGTAAGTCATGGAGATTTAGCATATGCATATTTATTAAGGAAAAAAATATACAGAACAGATTGTCCAGAAAACTCTCAGAAGATATTTAGCAATGTGCTTATTCTGAATAGGTAGAAGAAAGCTCACTTTCCATTCGATTGCAAGCAGTAGAGAGAAATTGGTTGAGAATGTAGGGAAAAGGTAAATGAGACTAGGACATAAGTGTTCTTCATTTTTGTGAAGGGGATGAGGAGGAACAGCAAAATAAAGACCATAAAGTCTGCTTTCTGTGCAAATCAGTGAATATGACCAAGAAGAAATGAAGTCTCAGAAAATTTGTCCTTCCTTAGAAAAACATGAATGGCACAGTTGCAGGGTAATGCAAAGTGGAGAAAAAACAGGAGGTGTGCGTAATGAAGCCAACTTGTCTCAGTCACAGGCAATGCAACATGAAGAAGGGAAAATTTAAACTAATAACAAAGGACAGAATATCCTGCACCCAGGATAACAGATCACACAAAATACAAGAAGGTAAAATATTGGGAATATCACCTATGAAGCATTTCAAAGAGTCCCTACAGCACATGCTACTGGTATAACCTGTACTGCAATCTGGCATCTAATCTGGGACCTGGGCTTCAAGAACTAATCACAAAAACAACAAAGAAGTGTAAGGAGAATAACCAAGAACAACAATATATCCACAAGGAAAAGCTGAAGAAGTTTGAATTATTTAGTCTAAGTACAGAAGGAGGGCAGAAAGTGACTGTCTTCCAGACTTGTGCAATAAAGGTATTTGAAAAGACCAAGAGAAAACCTGTTTCTCATGTCTGCTGCTGACAGAACAAAAAGGAGTGAACTTAAATTGCAGTAAGGAATATTTAGATTTGACATGAGGAAAATTTTGCTGGTTGAAAGCAGTCCATTACCATGCTCAGCTCTGTTTAGGGAGCTTAGATCTCCATCATCTACTTTGACTACTTTCAAGGTTGCCTCCCTCTCTGACCACTGGCTGCTCTGCCTGTTGCTCTTACCTGGCCCTCCCAAAACTTCTGGTTTCTTTTAGAAACCAGACTCTGAGTCTGGTCCAGACACTACTCAACTTCATAATGAGTTCATCATCCAGGTTTCTTTGTTGAGACTGTAGAACAAGGATAGTAATAACATTACAAGATTTGTCCACTATTGGTGAAGCAGCTTCTCAGGAGGCTTACCAGCTCAACTTAAGCACAAAGAATCAAGGAAGTGGTCACAGCCCCAAGACTGACAGAGTTCAAGCAGCATTTGGACAACATTCTCAAGCTCATGGGGTCATTCTCAGGGCTGTTCTGTGCAGGACCAGGACTTGGACTTAGATGATCTGTGTAGATCCCTTCCAGCTCAGGATATTTCAGGAGAAATTTCTTCACAGAGAGGGTTGTTAAGCATTGGAATGCCCTGGTGCCCAGGAAGGTGATGGAGTCACCATCCCTGGAAGTGTTCAAGAAATGACTGAATGTGTCACTTAGTGCTGTGGTCTAGTTGACAGAGTGGAGATCAGTCAAAGGTTGGAGTACATAATCTTCAACATCATTTCCAACTTAAGTGATCCTCTGTGAGATTCTGTGTGTGAATTTTTTCACTGAAATGGTCATCCAGCATTGGAACAGGCTGCCCAGGGCAGTGGTAGAGTCACCATCTCTGGAGGGATTTAAAAGATGTCCAGATGTGGTGCTTAGGAATATGGTTTATTGTGAACTTGGCAGTGCTGAGTTAATAGTTGGACTCAATGATCTTAAAGGTCTTTTCCAACCTAATTGAGTCTATGATTCTATGAACAGGGTTTATATGCATATCATCAGTTCTTGTACCTCCCACTGATCATCTACTGTCATCTTTCTAGCACAAACTTCCCAATCAGTTTGTTATTTGATCCATACATTAAGTACATAGACACAAACTCCAGTCAGTGCTACAAATTCAGCTGATGCTATGTAATCAAAAGCTGGATCTAAATTCCAGTAGAAAACTATTTTTAACATCAGTAACTGCACTTAATGATACCCAGATCCAACTGGGTCATAGCAGGGTCTAAACAGAGAGATGATTTATAGGATGAACCTATTCTGGGTATAAATCAGGAATGCACATTTAAAGAAAAAAATTGTCCATATGTTAATCTTTGGTCAGCACGCTGCAGAACTTGGAAGGCACAGATGGCACGAGGCAGGAAATTTTAGGAAGAGAAATTACTGTATCTTAGCTAAGCGCTGTCCTGGGAATCCAACCTTGCCTCTGCCAAAGAATAACAGTGTAATAATCAGTTACTACTTGAACTTCTCATAAGTTGTAGTTAGCTGTTTGTTCTTCGTGTTCTGAGTGCTTGGCTCGCAATCCTGCAGGCAAGCTTGCAGGAGGGCAGCTCACAGCTGCCACTGAACAGAACAGGGCACAAACCCTGAGCACAGCAGGTGCTGCAGCACTGCCCAGAGCCCACAAGGGCCTGGAACCCAACTGAGCCCCCACACCAAGCAGGCTCTCCACCTGAATAATTCTGTGCCTCACATCGTCATCTACAGGGGGGATATAGCAACTGCCTTGTGACAATGCATCAGTGTTTGTCAAGGACTCAGGGGCCACAGGAAAGGTTTTAGGAAGGTAGCAACTCTGCATTTAGGCTGGAGTGTGCTGCAAAGTAGGCATAGTGTCACACTGAAGTGTGAGGAGAGATCAATGCATTGAGTAACTGCTCATTCCACAAACATCTTACATTGCGCACACTGCACACAGAAATGGGGGGAAAAAGCACCATTTGATAAGTACTGCATGGTAGGAAAAGACCAGCAGTGCAGGTCTACACAGCCAAGGCAAGCAATTGCCATCATCATCAGTGGTTTGGTTTTGGCGTCTTTCTCTCTACTGAGAAATTGCAAAGAGCATTTACCAAGGAATGCAGCCACAGGATGAGTGATTATACCCTCACCAAGACCATCAGTAACACTGTAACACCAGTAACAACAACCAACACCCTGATGTACACATAACATATGTGTCCCCTCCTTTTAAGGGCCCAACTAAAGGTTAATCCAAGTGAAATTTGATTTTCAATAACGTAACACTGCTTTTAGGAAGGGCTTTGGTGATCAGAGCTAGAGATATTCCCTGTGAATGTGCAGAAGTTAGCTACATAAAGGTCACACAAGCAAGCCAATTAATTTTGTGCTTCAATTTGAGATCTTGATTAAACCTCCCAATGTAGGTTTGTCTAAATGTAATGATCATGGGCTGCCCAGCACTGTCAGCCCACAGACTTCAAAGGCCATTTATTCTGTAAGGTTTAACCTCCTGGCATAAATCACCACCAACTTTGTCTTCATTTCTTAATGTGTTGGGTTGTTCCACAGACAGACACATCTTCAGGCCTCCCTACTTAATCTGATGCTTCTTCTTTCCTTTGTGCTTCTTCAAAGGCCCCTGCTGTTCACATCTTCTCTGCCACGTGCTTAGGCCCGGGCACAGAAGTTTAACATCTTCACAGTAACAGTTTGTACTTTTTTCCTGCTGGATACAACTATCCCACCTCATTCAATTCACCAGACTCCGCAGAGTGGCTCTGTGCCCTTTCTCTTCATCACAGAAGAGGCAGAGATCTCATGGCAGATCCCATCATGGCAGCCCCCATCACAGACGTCCCTGGGCAGCTTCCTTCTCTTCTGCTTGCAGCAAACAAAATCCTTTACCCTCACTGTCCCTCCTCAGCTCTCTTGCCAGGACATAGAGCTCTCTCTGTGTGAAGATCTGGTGGTTGAAGGAATAAGCAAAACCAGGGCAGAAAGGGCATTTTTGTCACTGCTGTGCTTCCACAGCACCTATTTCACACAAGGAAGCACAGGTCTTGCTCTGCCATCACTGGGTACATAAAATCAATTACTGTGGCTTGCATGTCAGCTGCAGTCTGTTCTTTGAGGGTCTCCCAGCTGATGCACAATGAGCAATGTGTGCATGAGTATGGCAAATAACCATCTACACAATTTTAAAGTAGGTTTAAACAGCGAGAAAAGCTCAGATAGTAAGAAAGACAACAGACAAAGAATTAGATTAAAAAGTTAATTATGGTCCAGATCTACATATTCACACAATCTCCTCAATGCCACTGATAAAAATGAAGCCTGTTTAGAAAAATTAGCTTCAGTCTTCAATCTATTTTTCAGCCTTTGAGCATTCAGTTATTGTGGATCAGTTACCAATAAACATAATATTTTAAATATTCTGAGCTTTTCTTTGCCCAGTATATCCTTCCCTGAGTGCTGTAAAATTGAACTGAAATACACTAATAAAAATCAGGATAAACTGGACTTTAAGGATTTTTGTCTTTAATGGCAGAAAGTCACACTTGAAATGGTCATGAATTAAATGGTGTTATTTACAAGAACAGAACTGTGTTTCCTAGCTAATGAAACTGACATTATTTCTGTAGTAGGCATGGTTCCTAGAGGTACCTTCTGCAACACATTGTGTCACCCAGCTCTCACTGAAAATTACACACATTTGGTTTTTTCACTGGCTTGCAGGAGGTACCGTCCATGATCACACCTTCCAGTTAGCAGGTAAATTCTCTAGGCCATGTACTGTAATCTGTGTTTGGCAGACCATCCAGCACAGAGGGGCCCTGGGGCTGATTACAGCCTCCACAGAACACACCAATAAATATGTTACTAATAATCACAAACAGTACACATTTGGAATGAAAATCAAATGAAACATCTAAAAGTCTAAGAAATTAATCACAGACAAAAAATGAAGCAATGGAAGTGAACTGGTTGGGTTTTTTTTTTTTAAGTGTATTTTCTCTTCAATAAACTCTGATAAATATCATCCAAAGGGCATTTCAAAACTTGATCTTCCTAGTGCAAATGAAGGGTAAGTGAACTACAGTAGACATTGGGGTTGTTTTTATTTTTAGTAAGTCGTGGCACATACTCAATTTTTCCTAACACTCTTGAGTTTGTAGATAAAATGCAATGGATATGTACAGTGATTATCATCAGTAAGTATTTTATAGAAGTCCCTGCAAAAACATGAATCATTCTGTATGAGCAGAGGTACTGAGAACCTTTGTGCAGCTCAGACAGATTCTCACTCTGCTTTGTTCTAAAGAGGAGATGACATTTTACAATATTTAGGGCATATATAAGATGGTATTCATTGGGACATCAAGGGATTACTTTAAATTGATCAAAGCAAACATATCTAAATCCTGATAAAAATGGAAGATCAATTTCTTCCTCAGAATGTGGAGTGAGGATTATAATTAAATGATCAGGGAAGTGATGTGAGTGCACATGCTCTGGGGGTGTTTGTCAGACAGTGTGAATCTCCCATCCTGTCATCTCAGGAAACACATTACCTGCATATAAATGCAATTAGCTTCCATTTCCCACTCCTCCACAGCAGGGTTTGTAACTCAGTGTTTCATAACCTGTCTTCTGCACCGAGATCCCAGGTGGCAGGAGTCAGCTTACTTTGGTGTGCTTCCCAGCTGTCTGGTCCATGAGGGCGCACAATCCTCACGGACAATGTCAGTGTGCTGCAGTCAGGGGTGATCTCTGTGCTGTAAAGTCCAAAGTAACAGAAAGCACATGGTAGCCATCCTCACTTCCAACCTGCCAGATGTCTCCCCTAAGTTGTTACCCAACACACTGTTTGTCTCTGAGTCATAAGAAGGAAGGTTTATTTTAGCTACTAGAAGGATGACTATTGCAGAGCAAGATCTTTATACTTTAACCATCCATTTTGACTACATTCTAGTTAATGATATTAGAATGCTAGAAAGGACCACTAACAAAACAAATATTCAGCCTGCAAGTCTTCTTTTCCTTTCTCATTTTCATTACCTAGAAGATTATGAGCCAAGTTTGCTGGAGAATTGACTGGTCTTTTTCACCTAACAACAGAACCTGGGGAACAAATTCATAACTGGTTTCTCTCACCTGAAAACCAAGCTGGTGTACCACCTCCCTTCAGTCTAAGAGCTCTGTGACCTGAACCTTATTTATTTAACTTCAACTCACTCTCACTTCTATTGTGCTCTCAGCAAGCCACTGCTGTAATTGTAACAATGATATTGTAAATCATGAGTGACACAGAGACACTGGGGCTGTCTCACACTGTTCATATTTAAGAACCTCATCTGAAACAATTTCTCCTAACAGATACATTTAAATGAACAGTTCCATGCGTTTTAAAACTACTGCAGTTTAATTTTCGAACACTTCTGTCTGTTGGTTGCCTGACTTTGGTGCCTCAGCCTTTCCTGAAGTTGCAGTGTGCATAAGGGCCCAAACAAGAAATGGATCAATGAGTTAAAAATATTTTAGCACAGAGGTCAGAGAACTAAATCCTTATATGTCCAGGCAGGCAATAGGAACATATATAACACAATTCTACAGAAAAACAGGGTAAAATAAAACTTAGATGAACACTGTGTATATGGTATTCCATGTCAGTGTTCCTAGCAGGAAATGGAAAGCAGGCTTAGGGCAGGAGCAAGAAGAGACAGAAATAGAAGGTGGGGAGGCTCTAGCAGACAATAGCTCAGAGGCTGAGCTCTGCCTGCCAGTCAGTTTATGAGCTCTCATGACAACCGCAACAACAGCAACAACAGCTTGCAAAGACATCCCATTTACAAGAAATAGCCTCCCTTGAACAGATACGAGCATAACCCTGACAGCATGAACTTCACCGGTTAAATTTCAATGATAAGAATTCCTTCATCTCTGGTACTGCACAGATATGGAAGTCAAAGATTGTGATGCTCTCATATACCACAATATCAGAGAACATATAAATAACTAAGATGGTTAAAACCCCAAGGAGTGCATAATACTGTCTGTAAACCCAGCTCTGTTTCTCCTCTGCATTTAGGCTGAAACCAGTATGAAAACAGTCTACAGCATGGGCAAATATATTAGAAGCTGTTTTATCCCTAGCTCCTTGGTAAGCTGGTGAGCACTATGGGATGCCATGCCAAGTGGTAGTTAGGGAGGTCTGCAGCATTCAGGCAAGCTAATTACAGAGATGGAGGACAGCAGGATGCCAAGTGGGAGGAAGGCTTCCCTCCAGGAATGGACTGTCAGCAGAATCAGGAGGGGATGTAATCAGTCATAGCTTGCTTTCACCAACCAGAAATAATCACAGATGTGGCTTTCAGCTTGCTGAATATTTTCTAACATGTGATTTAATAAAATTTTTAGCCCATGCATAGAATTTTTCTCAGACCTTCTCACATTTAGACATGTGGCATTTCACTCTTTTAGCAGACACAAGTTGTTCAGTTCACTTAAGAGTTTTTATTGTTCTAATAAAATGCTGATACGTATTTTTGGTCACTCTCACTGACTTAGAAATCAGTGATCTTACAGACGTGGTGGCAAATACCTGCCGATCCTGACTGTACCAACATGCACCTTTCTCTGAAGAAAACGTAGCCGGCGTGGTACCAGCAATGGTGGGAATAGCTACAAGCATATCTACTGCTGGCACCGACTTTCACCCAGACCAGTGAAATACTAATTTCTCATGCTGAGAGGGGTTATCAGAAGTTGGAAAGGTGGTGGGAGTTTATTTCCAGGCGAGCAGTATATTCCTAGCATGAACAATAAAACTGGAATCTGATTGTGCCCTGCCTTTAACAAGCTCACGGCAGTTTAGCAAAGCAAGGAGACAGACATAGGCTTAATATAAGCAGCTTACGTTAGTCTCAAGGACAAAGAACACGTGCTGACACACCACTTACACTGCAGCCAGCCCGGCACCTGGGCACGGCACCGAGCTTGGGAGATGTGACACACACAGCAATACAGGCAGTTCACGCGGCGTTAGAACGGGGATGGCGGGAGGGGCACACACGCCGGGCTCCGCTTTTCCCCACGATCCCACAGCAGCTCTGCGGGGAAAAGCACCGAGCTCACCGAGCTCCCCGACCCACCGGGACCCGGCAGCGCCACCCGCCCCGCACCTCCCCCTCAGCCCCGGCCCCGCCCCCTCAGCCCTGGCTCCGCCCCCTCAGCCCCGGCCCCGCCCCCTCAGCCCCGGCCCCGCCCCCTCAGCCCCGGCCCCGGCCCGGCCTCCCGGACCACGTGGCTCGCGCGCCGCAGCGCCGCCGCCGCGCAGGCGCCGTGCGCGCTCCCGCTGCCCGGCCGAGCCTGGGGCTCGGGAGCAAAATGGCGGCGGCCGGAGCGGGGCCGGGCGGGAGCGGGCGGCGCTGAGCGGGAGGATGGCGGCGGCGAGCGGCTGCCGGAGGTGAGGTACCGCGGGAAGCCGGGCTGGGAGGGGATCGCGGGCTTGGTGTCACGACGGCGGAGGGGAGGGGGCAAGACAGTCGACGCCCCCACGGCGGGACTCGGTGCGCGCCCCGCCGGGCCGGCTGCGGGCGGCTTGTCCCGCTGCGCCGCTGCCAACCCGGAGCTCCGCGGGGCCGCGGGAGGGAGCCTTGCTTCCCGTGCCGCTCCCGGCCCGCAGGGTCCGCGCTCCGGAGCGGCGGCGGCGGCCTCGGCTGTGCCTGTCCGCGCTGTCGGGTCCTGCCTCGCCGCCCTTTCGCTCGCTTCTCCTCTCCCTCCTTCTCTGCCCTCCGCCCGGCGCACTCCCCGCGGAGCTGCAGGGCTGCTCGGAGCCGTCTCCCCCCGGAGCTGGTGCGGGGCTCGTGCTCCGTGGCCGCGGAGCTCCGCCCGTGCCGGGCCGGTGGGAGCGCGGCGGCCGTGGCTGCGGGGCTCCCTCCGGGGCCGCTCTGCCCGGCCCGTGCCGTGCCCGTGCCCCTGGCCTGGGACTGCTGCGGCTGCTGCTGGCCCGGGGTCTGGGGGGTCCTGCCCCGCTCCTCTCTGTACAGGTGTTACCGCGGTCGGTGCTCCTGGAGAAACTTGGAGAGCTTTGTCGGTGATGTGTTCGCTCGTGCCTCTGGAATATTCCTGCTGCCCGTGGGATAAGTGCTGTTCTGTTGGTTCGTGTTTCTACTTGCTCTTCCCCGCCATCCCATATGAGACCGTTGGGTGAAAGATGACACACATGTCGAGTACTAACATACGATAAAATACGATAGCAGGATAATAAAATACGTGTTGATGCAGTGATAGTTTGTGGGAGAATTTACCTTAGGCAGTGTAGCGTGGCTTGATGCTTTGCTTCAAACCTATGTAATATAATAACAAATTTAAAGTGTTTGGCAGATATACCATTGGGATGTGATCACCTCAGGCTTTGCTACTATACTGCATGCTCTGTTTTCATTTAGAAATTGAGAAAATAAAAACAGAAGTTGAAATAAAATTTTTTTAAACCTCGTAACTCATGTTGAGACACTGAAAAGCTTGAGGAGATAAAGCTTTACCCTCTTTGTCTGAAAGATCTCAGGGAAGTGGATGAGTTTTCTAAGCTTCTCTTTTATTGTTTCAAACACTTCATCCTAGTTCTGTGTTAGTACCCTTCTTCACACAGGCTAATGCAGGGAGGGGAATTTCTTCTTAGATCCTTCTCCATTTGAACCTTTTGCTTAAGAATTCAATGAAAATACTTTTTCCTCCACCCCTTGTTGACTAAGAGTCTGCTACCAGTGTAACAAAAATAATTCTGTAGATGTTATTTATGAGGATGTGGAACAGAAGGCTGTTAGTAATGTACAGATTCTGTGGACCGTGATATTTACAAGGCAAGGTCTGAGTGCTTATTATGTAAAATATCTGTGTGAAGATAATGAATTCAGAGGTATGGGTTGTGGTGTTTTCTCCCTTTTTGGAATAATTTCTCCACTAGATAACTAGTCTCAGTTGATGGACCAAAGCGTTATTGAGCCATTTAAGAACTTGCTACTTTGCTGTGTCAATTAGTGTCGTGTAAACAGTACTATCTGTTCGTGCTTATATGTAAACATATGATGAATGTCACAGTAAATCAAGCTTGTATCTTAAGTTACAACACAAAGCTGCCAATTGCTCACTGGTTTGCATTCAGCTCTAAAGTTAGACTTGCATAGTTGGGCTGCACGCAGGTAATCTTGGAAATGGAGCTCAGTGTTTTGTGTCAAATGTACAGCCAGTGTTTGTTTTTGTTCACTGGAGATGAAAACAGCTGTTGAACCCTTTGTGTTTCAGCTCAGCTGCACTGAGCATTGTTTCACTTGCTTTCAAACTTCAGCCAATGTATAAATGGGTTTGACATTCTAATCTGACCGTGCTCCTTTTATGTTTAAGCATACAAACCAGAAGTTGTCTTGGTTCATTTACTGTGGCACTGTTGCAGTTGTTGCCATTTTAAAACTCCTTACCTCTTACATTAGTAAGTAAATTCTCTTCATATGTCCAGATTCCCTTGCTGAGTCATAGATACAGTGGTGGTGTAGTGCTTATAGCTGGCATGGACTGATTTGCCAAGACTCATACATGAAGGAATAGAATTACTTTTATAAGCTCTCCTGGAAGACTTGCATGGATTTGTCATAGGGATTTAAATTTTTTTTCTCCTCTTAGTTTTCAAGCTTGTCTGAGAAGCTCCAAACTTTATGTTGTGAAGATATGTTGCTCACTGTTAAATTAGAGTAGAATGTGCTGCCTTTGCAGCCAGCTTCTTAAATTTAATTCAGTGAAACTGCCAGAGCTTGATGAATTAACAACAAAATATTGAGTCTTCATTTTGAAAGCAGCCTTTCAAGTTCCTGTATACATGGTGTCAGGTTTACAGATTAATTGTCAGTGATGGCAATTAATCTCAAGGTTTGTTGGGGATGAATTTTAGGCTGGGACAATGTCTTCTTGTGTCCTGTTAGTAAGCTGCATTGGTGACGAGGTGTCTTGGCTGCTGCAGGTGGCCGCAGGAGGAGGTGGGACATTAACCCTGCTTGCTCCTCTGCCACCCTGATGCTTGTGTGCTCGTGATGTATCAGACCACATGCAAGAAAAGGGGAGTTTTTTCTGATGTCTTGGGTACACTGTGGTGACCGAGGCAGTTGTGGCTGCCTTTCGGAGGCAAAGAGATGAATGATAACATCCTATGGACATATTGATGTGTGTAGTTCACATTAATCAATAAAGAGATCTATAGGGAAACTGTGAGATTGCACTTAAGAGGAAATAACTGTATTCCTTGTGATACTGATGAGAATTACAGCAAATCTTGATACAGAACTGCAAGTTTTAGTATTAACTCTAAATTTCTTGTTGCTTGTTTGCTTTTTCTTAACATATTTAGATGACTTTTGATTTCTGTTACCACATGAATGGCTTTTCCCATTTTTTCACACTAGTCTGGAAACCTGATATACAACTTTATTGTACATGCAGTGGGGACCAGGAATCCTAGTTCAGATATGTTAGGTGAGCTTCCAGGGAGTCCTCTGGCTATTGCTTTGTTTAATTTCCCAGGTTCTTTGAAAGATAAGCCTTGTCAGTATCCTTTAATCTTTGAATAGAAGCTATTGTGGATTTTTAGAATGCTCTTTCCTATATTGGCTTTCTAGTATGCCTGAACTCTAAGAAGGAACTGCAGATGCCACAATTGATTCTAGTCTTGCATTTTACACCCATGTAGTCTGTCCTGCATGTCTCCCAAGAAGGATACCATCTGTAATGATGCTTTCTATATAATGAATGGACACTAGGAGATTGAAATTGTTATTATAATATGATTATTATATTTTGGTTTATTTAAATTATTAAACTGTACTATCTCAACCCATGAGTTTTACTGCATTGTTTTTTCTTTGCTTTCTGTTCTGTTCCCTATCCCCTTGGCAGGGGGAACCCACAATAATAAGGATGCCTATGAGGTTCTTGATTGATGTTTAGTGGCAAAATTGGTTTAAACACTTTCAGTCCACTGCTGCTTTCCCTTACTTCCTGCACTGTCCCCTCAGCTGTGTTGGTAGGGCTGTTTACATGGCTTCACTCTGAAACATTCAGGAAATTGATCTGTATGAAAAATAAACCACTAAAGCACAAAATAACTTCATGTCAGATCCTTCATCTGGCTCACCACATTGCTGTGCAAAGTCTGTTTGCACAGGGTAGAGGTGAGGCCAGGAGGTGAAGGGGATTGGGGTGGAACTGTGTTGCCTGACGTGCTGGATTCAAGTACATACCTAACTATACACTTAGTTAAATTTAAATCTGATTTGTTTGCTCCATTGTGTGCAGGTGTTGTGCAAGCTTACACCAAACACTGCTGAATGTGAACTTTAACTGCTGGTGGCCTTGCAGACATGTCCAGCCTGTTGGGGATTTTCTATCATCAGTGGATTTAAACTGGTTATTTAGATGTTTGAGTGCTAAAGCATGCAAGAAAAAAATTAACAGCAGTCAAAACTGATTAAGAAGAAGCTTTCAGTACTAAGTGTGGAGGTATAGTGTTTTGGACAACATCTTAAATCAGTTTTATGTTTCAGAAGTATCTTCTAAGTGATTTTACTTTGTTTTTCAAACTTGGCATTCAAGTGTGAGCTGTTACCTGTTTAACTGACCGATAATTTTCTAAATCCGATTTGATCTTTGTTCTCAGATTTTGTCCTAATTCTCAGTGATCATTCATATTGTATATTTTTAATGGCACTCAAACGTCATTGTATGTTCAGTCCTTCCTGTATTAAAAAGACTAGACTTTTTGTATTCATCCTGGCTTTTCTGTGCTATCATACCCTGTTTCCAACCCACTGTAGTAAATAATGAGTAGAATTTAATTTTCTGAAATCTCTTTTAGAGCATGTCTTCCTAGTTCTGCAGTTACTGTGATTCCCCATATTGTTAAAGAGCCTTTTTATTTCTACTCTCTCCTCTTTCTTACAGGACCATTTCATTATGGCAACTTGTAGCTTTTAAGATTTTTTTAAATTAATCTCTTTTTCTTCATGGCTTCTGAACTTTGACATTATCTAGTGGGAAGTGCTTTGGAGAGAGATCAAGCTAGTTAATGATATGCAAGATTGCACTAATTTGGAAACCATGTCCAAGATGTGTTGAAACCTAGTCTCTGGATAACTATCAGGACATTTTACCATTCTGCTGATAGTAAGAATGGCTAAACTCAAAGGAGTTGATGTAAACAGTAATGTAATCAGTGACGGCTGCTTAGTTCTTTATTTGGGCTTATTATTTTGTGACCTAGAACTTGCAGAAGCTCGGTGGGATCAGTAGGGCTATAAAATGTATCTTTGTGTGCTTGCCTGTGTATTTTAAACTGCAGCTTGGGTGAGAGAAGATTGTTCTCATAGTCTGCCACTGATTTTAATCAAGGTTTCATATACAAAGAGCAAGAATACCAGGGTCTTGTGAAGGTGTCCAACATGAGTAAAACTTTGTAACTATTTATATGAAAATTGAAGTATTTTTTGAGTGACCAAGTAGATCACATTGCATTAGTGAGAAACTGAAGTGCTGCTTTGCTTATCATCTGCTATTCCAGATCCCTGTACTGCAGTGAAGAATATCAAACACTTCTGTAAATGGGTAGGTTATTTTAAGTGCTTTAAAAATAATCAGTATGAGTGACAAAAGTTCCTTTTCATGCTTTTTTTCTCCTGACCCCAATATTGGAAAAGCTGCTTGAGAGCGAATTAAAAGCATTCTAACATAACAAATACAATCAGAATGCAACAAGACAGTATTTTGTGGACTGGTGCTCCCTTATTCTTTGATCTCTTTTGATCTTCTGCTTTAGCTTTTTTCAAATGATGATTCTTCATGTAAAGATGGGGGGGAAGTGGTTCATTGGCTGTTAGAACTGGGTTTGTTGTGGATTTGGTGATTTTTTTTGACTTAGTCTAGGAAGATGTCTTTTTTAAAGCCTTCCTGCTGCTGTGATAAGTATACTGTTTATCCACTTAAATTCTGCAGTGTACAAGTTCTTGTGCTGAAGTTCTTCATGTACCCAGATGTATGTCTTTAAATACATAGATGACTAACAACCTCTGAAGCTGCTTGTGATACTTAACTGAATGACCAGGAGATTTCATCCTGAAGAAGGAAGGAGCATAGGCATACACAGTGGAATTTTGTATTACCCATTTAAAATACCCCTGATGAATCCCAGATTAATGAAGCATGTGACTATATTAAAGGCTGATGTCTTGAACCTTGGTTCATCCTGTAGTGGTCATCTCAATTTCAGACATGTTGAGAGATGAAGTGAAATGCATATAAAATGTCTAGGATGCAGGTAGAGAATATGATGTTAATAGATTCATGGATTTCTTTGCAGTCATTCTAGTAGTGACTGCTGCTCTCTGAAATATATCAAGTTGCTTATACTGTCATTTTAAGTTGAAAATGCCTTTGCCAGTCTATAATGAGGTACTTCTAGGAAGCCTTTGAAATTGTTTTTTATTATACCACAGTGACAGGCAGGGTGTAAGAATGCTGAATTGACAAAATGCATGCTGGAGATGGGAAGCTTTGTGTTGCTCAGTACTCACTGTAGGCCTTGGTGCTGAGGGAGGAATAACCTGGGTTGTGTCAGTACTGAGGGGCAGCAGTTGTTACTGGGAGCTGCGTGCAAGCCCATCATCTCTGCAGAGGAACCTGTGTGACAGCATGAGGGGCTACTCAGTGTCCCTGTGAGCCCCCCCACACTCCCAGCGTATCAAGTATCTCCATCTTCTCTGCAGTTTATTTTCATGAGTGATTAGCTTATCTAAATTTTGGAAAAGAATGTGTGTTTAAACACACATTTAAATTCTTTAAATTCTCAAATCCCATCTTGGCTGACTGTTTTGGTTTTTGGAGGTTTTTTTGTATGGCCAAAGATAATATTTAAGAGAATAATTTGATGTATCCTTTCTTAAAAATACATTAAAAGGTACATTATTTAGGTCAAAAAGTACCTTCAGCTTCTTATTTGGTCATTAAAATCTCTTTAGAGTTTAGTCCTCCATTAAGCACTTTTGGAAATGTGTATTTGGACTTGAAATGCCAAAATATCCTTCTAACACAGTAAGGTTAACATGCAGTATGAGGCCTGTCTAATTGTATTTTGTAGTTCTAGGCATGGATCTGAAGACCTGGTAACCTGTGGTAAAGTGACTCTCATAAGTATTTCTGCAGTGCATCAAAGCTGCTTGTCTTTAACTGCAGTTGACTGCAGTCTTTGATGTTAGAGCCGGGGCAATTGCTACTTGAAGTTGGTTTTAAAGCTTAAATTACATGTCTTCTGAAAATGATGTTAATCAGAAGTACAGTCTTATTACAAACTTGCTAAAATATCTGTTCATACTACTCAGGGCTTTTCCACTACAAGTAAAGTAAAATTTGTCGTGTCTTGTTCTGAGTTTCTCAAGACATTTGAATTTCTCTGCTGAGAACATCTGAGGTAATTTTGTTACTGCATAATTTCTCAGTTAATTATTGGCTCCAAGTTTCCCCTTTGGATTAGCAGACTTGTGCTGATCTAGGTATTTCCCCACCACTACCTTGGGCATCTGCTGTCCTTTCTCCTCCTTCCCTTCTTCCCTCATTCTGTTTTTTAGCTACCAGCTTATTTTTGCTGGCGAATTAAATTGGAAAGTGCCACATTTTGTGACTGAGTGTTAGCTACATCAAAGCTCAGTTATATCAGGCACTTGCAATCTTCAATAGTAATGAGGGTGCTTTTATTTAAATATCTTGTGGATCTGGAGTTTCATCCTTGTTTTATGTTTGGAAGGAAAGGGAACTTGCCCTTTTTTCCACATATACAAGATTGATGTGTTTCCTTATTGAAATGAACCTTTCATTTTTTGTTAATCTGGAAAGTGATCCAGCTAAAAACTGTTCTGTTCATTGAACATGAAAGGAGAGTTGAGTGGGAATGATCATCTAGTTAGAGAGGGAAGTGAGATTTTTTTGTTTTTAATTTTTTGGGGGGGGCAGTGTTGCAGTGCTGTCTTTTTTTCTATACATTAATGAACTTTTCAAATGATGGAAGAATCAAAGGAGATTTGAGGAGTAGAGCACAGGCTGGTAAAGTTTCTGCATTTTGCCCTTTGTTTGAATGTGAAGGAATTGTGGTATCAAGGACAGTTGTGCATGAAAGAGAAAGATGAACAAAATATGGTCTAAAATTATATTAGGAGCAATGGGTTTCTTTAATGAAGTAACTCCTATAATTAGTACAATGCAACGAATTTTGCTTTTCTCCTAAAAGTTTTGGTTTATTTCTTTGAAAAATCCAGTTATGTTTTTAGTATTCTGGGACATCTGAAAAGCTTCAGATCTTGTGGGGAGAGAAGGAAGAGTTAAGGCACGTCAGCAGTCTGCTCAAAGGGCAGATTTGCCTTAGCAAATAGTTAAACAAGAAACCACCCCATAAGCTTTTCTAACTCTGCAGACTTTAAAAGTCTGTGTTCATGAGTTATGTGTGGATGTTGCTGAATTAATGAAATTAAATGTGTACATGATTGGTGCCTCTGTTTTCAGAAACAACGTTATGTCAACGTTCGTGATGCTCTTTTGACTGTTCTGTAAAACTTGCATATTCATGTTACAGAACAAAAAAATGCTTTGGAAGTGCAGAGAGAGCTTGTTGCAGGAAATGTGGAAGACATAACTTCCTTTTCTTGCCAAGGGGAAAATGTAAACAAAGCTCCAACTTAATTGTAGGCTAAGTACTAGTCTGGTTTTCTGACTAAGCCTTTCCTTCCTTAATTGATTTCTTTTATCACTGAGAAAGTATGTTTTCTGAAATGAATTCCTGTAGTTTTGGGCAGGACATTCCGTAAAGTTTGTGAGCTTTTAGTTCTTGCTCCACTTTTATGGAATCTAAATGTAGGTATTAATGAAGATAACTACTGGAACTGAAGTTACTGGTATAACTTTTGAGGGAAAATATTGCAGTATTAATGTATTTTGCTACTATTTTCAGAATGGCTGAAATCTTTGAAGTATACAGCATAGAAAAATTTCTTGGCATCAGGTGTTATAAGTGTTAGTTGGTAGTATCAGTGTGGCTCTTAAAAAATTTCTGCTGAAGTTAATGAATTTAAATTAACTGCAGAAGAGTCCAACCAATGGGGACATCTTTCGAATGCGTAAGTTTTTAAGTGACTGTTAAATCTTAGTATATACAGATGTAATTGATTTATGAGAACAGGTATAAGATCATTGTGTTAGTTGTGGGGGGGGTGGGTGTCTTAAAAACCTAAATACAAGGAAAATGTTCTGTGGCTTTGACCAGGGATTTCACCTTTGCTCAGGGAGACAGAAGTACATAACCAGGTTACATGGTCTCAGATAAGTCAACTGTTGTGTCAATACCATGTACAATGAATTTTACAAATTGATTTTGTATTGCTTCCTGCAGCAGTGGACAAAATAGACTTGGGAAAATCTGAGTGTCACATCTGTTGCCAGGCCAGGGTGACTTGAAGAGAGAACAGAAAGCATGACTGCAAGGGTATGGTTTTGGGGAGTTGGGAGGCAGTCTGATAGGAGTAGTGTGCTCTCTTCATATTGAGAGCTGTGAGATCCTGTTCCAGTTTTAGCTGCCTGTCAGACAAACGTGCTGGAGTTCCCTCTTCCTGTCTGTTATCTGCCACTCTCTCCAGCAGTGGGATGATGGATCAGCCATTTGAAATGACTTGGTTTGTGATCATATAATCTCTGTATGCAGTGTGAGGGGGAGCAAGAAAACCCCTTGGCAGGATGGAGTGTGAGGGAAAAGTACAGTTCCCTGTTAGTTTGACTTTGGTGGTAGTATCAGATCACCCTGGTGTACCTGTGAAGAGCTGACAGGCAGTGAGTCCTGCATACATGTTATCTTCTCTCTGTCAGAGGATGAGCTCACTGCATTGAGGGGAATATATTTAAAATTCACATAGGCTTGGCTTTGTATTTTTTCCTATATGAGTAATACCTAGATGCATGTATATTCTGGCACTGCAAATTTAAAATCATCCAAGCATTCAAAAAAGCAGCAGCTCCCATGGACCTCTTTAGTAGTGATGGCTGCTACGTGAAGTGTTGTTCACCAGGAAGGGAACAAACTGCACAGATACAGAGGAAAATAAATACAGGCCAAAGCAGCAGCAATCAGCCACCTGGATACTGGGAGCTCTGTACTGGTGAATCCCAGCAGTAGCTGCTGCTATCTAAATTGCCTTTCTCTGCTAGGACTGCCCTAGCTTTGCAGGTGATTTTTCCTACTGTTAATTTTTTAGGAGCTCTGGAGAGGAAAAGTGTATTGCAAAGGTGGTATTATAGCTGCCCACTTAAAATAAGATGTTTCCATTGACAGTGGTATTTGGCTGAGTGAAGATTGAGGCAGTGCTGTACTTGGGCAGCAGCTGGAGCAGCCACACCAAAGGATCAAGTGAAAACAAACACGGTCCAGTCAGGACTTGCATGGCTTTCCAAATGTCTGCTGCAGTGAGGAGGTACAGCTCTGCTGCAGGAATAGGTGTGTGGGGACTGGCAGTGTTTATTTTTTGAAGACTGTGTCTACTGAGTATTAGTCAAACTGAATGTTGTGTTTGATTGTGGGGAGCAAAGTAACCTTTTCTTGCTGTTCTTCCTTCTCTGTGGCGTCATCTGGGTTCCTTGAGCCATTTGGTAAACTGGTGCAGGGAACTGACTACACTGGGGAGAAGAAAGTCTCGCAGAAGAGAATTCCTGTGTTTGGTTGCTGACACAATGGAGGAGCTTTGGGGAGATCTGGTGGTAGCTGTGGTGAGCACTGGCACTGAAGAAATGTGTGTGGAACCAGTGTTGGTGAACCAGCTTAGGTTTGTGTACACCAAATAATGCATTTTGAATCCAGATTGCAACTGTGGTTTTATTGGATGCAGGACTTGTCGTGGCTTGTGGCTTACTGTTGAAAGTATTCAAACTGTAGCTGTAATGAGTTAATTTTATGGCTGTGACTTAATGCTCCTCAATGAGGAAAATCAGTGTTTCTTTAATAAAATTCCTCATGTCTCATGAAATGACTGGACTAGATTGCTTTTTGAGTTTTTACCACACCTCTTCATGTTCCCCCTTCCAGTTTTTCTGTTGTGTATAGATGTATCCATTAGTGTTAAATGTGTAAGAAATGATGCTAGCAGCCAATACTTCAAACTTGTTTTGTCAAAGAGAAGAGGCTGAGTGGGTGAAACTCCTGTTGTGTGATGACAAAAGGACCCACAGAGAGGATGGTGTACAGAAGAAAAGGAATGGTGATGTATTAAGGCCTGAAGTGTTGAGAAAATTGTTTTGGATATACAGCAATATTGGTAATGGCAGTTTCTAGCCACAGGCAGGGGTTTCAGTGCAAATAGATGAGCTGTGTATTGTTACTAAGCATCTTGGAGGCTTGAGTATAAAGGAAGAGTATTGTATAGAAACACTGTAGTCATGAGGAATGATGTTCCAAGCAACAGAAATGTCACAAGATGTTTTTACTGATACAGTGACTGGCTGGCCGGATGAAGAGTTGATTGCAGCCAAAGTAAGATAGAAGTAATTTTTCTTCTGATCTATTAAAAGAGTCCACCTTCATGGGAAGGCTGATCAATATGTGGGTCCAAGACTTTTTAGTTTGCTTTGATGTTGGAGCTATTGTTGTGAAAACCCCAAGCAGTGTCATCACCAGAGATGACTCAGGCTGTGGAAATTAATAAGGGAGCTAAAGCTGAGTGATCAAAAGGTTGCTTTGTGAAGGTGAGTTGAAAATAGTAAGTCATAAGATAGGGTGGGTGCTGCTTGCTGCTGAGGTAGGCACAGAGCAGTGTCTGGGATTGCCCTGTGAGTTACTCTAATGCACTCCCAGAGGCAGAGCATGTTCTCAGAGGAAATGTGTGTGTGACTGTGCACTGAATTTACAGGCACTGTTGTGTACAGGAAACTCCCACGTCCTCATTCAGAGTAAATGGCTTTCTGTGAAATAATTGGGCCTGGATAAAAGGGGAAAATAACTCCAGTGCAAGGGAAACTGTAGGGTGTATGGATCTTCCCTATGATTGGGGTTTGAGCCAGGATTTTCCCATATTAGTAGATTTGTTAATTGAAAACAGGATTTTGTGTTGTGGCTGGGTCACAGCTTGAGCAAGAGGAGGAATTCCCTTTCTTAATGAGACACGGAGGGATCTTTGGAAGGCACTCTCAGACTAAATGGAATAAAATTCCTTGGGGATAGAGGACTATGGAGATGAAAGACTGCTTGCCCTGTTCCAGAAGAAGCAGCAATCCTGCTGACAGATAAACAGTACGGGGATAAGAAGCCTGTGAAATGGACTCTGTAAAGGTGGTAGAGCTTCATGTGGAAGGTTTTTACTTCTGCTCCACTTTTGCCTTTTCCAGAGGGGGAAAAAGAACAGGTGACCATGGATATTGCTGCAATAATGGGCAGTCATTATCTGGAGGCACACTGAGGAGGACAGTGGTCTTACCTCAGTATCCAAGGCTGAATGCAGCTGAAATCTCCATGAGTTAGGTAGCTGCCTGACAAGACAAAGTGTTGGCCTGGACTTTGATTGAAAGAAATAATGCAGGCTACTTTAAAAAAAGAAAAAAAAAGTCTGTTCCTTTTTCTGAGGTACTTTTCATGTTATTTTGAAGTTCCTTTTTTTGTCTTAACCAACTGATGTGTTTGTATATGTAAACCAAAGAATATTTGCCGTTCCTAAAAAAAAAAAACAAGTGGGTAAGTTTTGCTCATAAGAGGCCTTTTGAAACACATTTAGACTCCTCAGAATTTATCACAGTATGTCAGACTATGCTGCAATTATTCTAGACTGGCTAAAATTAATTATCCTCATTTTCCTGTAAATGGATATGTTCATACCTAATTACTCTGTTTAGTGATATTGATAAAGATTTGGTGGATAGGATTTTTCTGATTTTCTTATAAAGTAGATTTAATTATGTTTTTATCTAAATCAGATAATGTTCCTTTCAAGTAAACTTGTGAAAAAATGGAGTCATTGAAGAATACATGCTGTCATTTCCCTTCAAGAGAGTCCTAGAGGGCCATAAATGAGCTCTTGCTCATTTGGCTGAAAGAAGTGTTTTGAATTCGTCTTCAAGAGCATTACTTGAGTCTTTCATATGAATGTTAAAAATCAGAATAGACTTTAAGTATATTAGTGTGGTTTTGCAACTAACTGTAAGAATCACTGATGTGGAGAGATGAAAATTTATTTGCTGGTATATGAGGACATTTAAGTTGCTTGGGAGGAACAGCCTGTTCCATACAGGATTGTACTGATGCAATTCAGTTAGTCTCTGTGTGCTTTATGTGTTTGAACTTTTTAGCTGCTGGAATTTTTTGTGTGTAGAGGAATCTAAATATGTTGATGTCCCCCGCCTCCCCACTGCTGTTAGTGATTTGACCTGTCAGTCCCTGTTAATGACATTATTTATTTATTTTATGGTGTGACATGTTCATATCATACTTGAAGTTGCTTTGCTGATCATCAGAAATAGTACTTTGAGCACTGTGTGCAAAGCCAGCATTGAAAAGAGTTTTTTTTTTCCTGTAAGTTCTGTGGGTTTTTTACAACTGTTGAAATGCTGCTCAGTGTTTTCAAATTCTGAAGTGTGTGTATCTTCAAGACTACACCTTTGTGCTCGGTTTGAGCATAGTTCTTTTAACTTTCACTCAGATTCCTCAGAGAAAATGTTGAAAATCAGTACAGGTTGTTTGTTGGTGGGTTTTCCCCACTAAAACTCAGTCCAGTGATTCTCAACAAATCTAGAAATAAAAAGCTAGGACTGTTGTGGTGTTTTTATCACCTCTGTTTTGAAAGAACTTCTTGATGGAGAAGCATACTACTTCATGGAAGAGAAAATGCTGTAAATTTCATGCTTAACTATAAGAAAGGGTTCTTTGTGATAGCTGGAACACATGATTCGCAGCAAAGACTGAGTAATGCAGTCACTTTCATAATCCCGTTATATCTGGTTTTTCTTGCCCTCTTGAGCTGGTAACTGCTGATGTGGCTTAAGTTCTGGTGCTTTTCCTTACTGGATTTTTCTTTCTTTCCAATGCAGTGAATAATGAAACGACACAGATTCATTATCCCATGTTGTGTACAACATTAGCCATTTTTTATATTTGTACAGAACTGATCCAAACCACAACCTTTCAGCTGTTGCAGTTGCATCTTACTACTGTATCATCCAGTTAATTTTGAATAATGATAAAGGTTGATTGTTTGACGTGATTATAAAAAGGAGTCAAAATAGGCTTTGTGTGGATTTGCATGTGTGTCAGGCATAATCAACTGAGCCTTCAAATTTCATTTGTTTCCTTTGAACAGAAAATCATTTGCCAGTTACAGGATTTCTTTAAGGTTCACTGTCCCATAGGCATTCAGTCCTTTAGCATGTACTCTTCCAAGACTGGAGACTTGTCCTCCACAAAATCTGAGAATGTGCCAGTACCTCTGAGTGTCCCATCCATGGAAAAAGAGGAGGGTCAGGACAAGTAGCACTCAGTTCCTGTCAACTCCTCTTACTTGGAGAACCACTTTCTCCAAGGAAATTGAGGTAAATACTCCATGCATATCTGAACAAGCAGTTGGAGCTCCAGCCACGAGCAACTTTGTCTTATTTTTAAGAGCTTGTGCCTTTGGATGTTGTTGGCTTGTAATTCCAGCAGTGTACTGCATGACAACCAGCATGGAAACTTCCCAGTGGATGGGAACTTACTTCTGTTCTTCTGAGCATGGGATTGTTCCTGAATCACTTTGGAATGGCTCAGGGCTCTCTGTTGGCCACCAGGTCACTGTTCTGCTGGAGGCAGATTCAGGATGTTAAGGCTGGTGGGATACATTCTGGGCATGATAGCAATGATCCATTCTCACAAGTTCTTTCTGTTTTAGTTGATCTACCTAACTTCTATGGGAATAAGTTTAACCTTGCTGAAATTTAGTTGATGTGTTTCCTTACTAGGGTTGGTGCTTTTTATCGCTGCATCTTGTCATCTCATCTTGCAGTAAAGTTGTGCTTGTTACTCGAAAAGAGCTGTTGGGGCAAAATAGCCTGGCATTTTTGGACTGGATAAAAATCTAAGCGAATGTGAATAAGTTGTTCTTATGATGCCTGGGTTGTCATTTACTCATTGTAAATTTAAAGCATGTTAGGTAAAATGAAAACCTGAAATACCATGTTAGTACAGGTATGTGCAGGTACTTGATATAATTTCTTACTTTGGTTTTAATATTATGCTATTGCATAATCCTATGGCAGCAACTCCAAAAGAAATACAAAGGTCTTAAAATTTTACAGGGGAAAAATCAAGTGGTTGTAAAACCTGTTGTAGTACTCTTGACTTTGCCCTTTATATTAATTGGATCCCAGTGATTTACAGGAAATTTTATGAAACATTTGTATTGAGTGATGATATAAACAAAGTGTCACTGTTACCCAAAGTCCATTCTGTACAGAGACTTTTTGTTAAATCAAAATTCCCAGTCCAGGAATACCTGGCTGTCAGCCCAGATACCTCAGATGCATGTCATCTAGCTTCTTAGGATTTTAGGTTCAGTGTGACAAATATTGAGAAGACTGAGAAATTTATTTCAGGCTGAAACCTTTAAGCAGTCTTGTGCTTATTTTAAATTTTATTCTGAGTATCAGTATAATCTGAAAGTCACTTTTGTGCTGTTTTGTAGGATTTAGAGTGGTAATTTTGGTTTCTATTAACTTCCTCATTTCATATAACACACTCCATATACTTTTTTTGCAGTACAGGCTTTTTTAAACAAGCTTTGACATAGTTGAACTCCTTTGCTGTGTATGTGTGTATGTTCAAACACATCTGTACGTGCGTCACTGCCCTCAACAACTGCTTCACTTGGTCAGCAGATGTTGAATTTAGTTTCACTGTGGTAAGGCTTATGGGGATGCATGCAGGCTTTTAATAAAAAGTAAAGAAAAAGCTCACCTAATGGTGGTTCTTAAAACAAAATTCCATGGGTGTATCCTGAGGCTAAGATGCAATTCAAAAATTCTTCAGATAAGCTGAAATAAGGGAACTTTTGGTATGTGGGATAACTTCTGCAAGAAAAGACAAAATCTGTCTTTCCTTTTGAAGCTAAAGATCTAATTGTTTGTGGTTTTGGAGTTTTTCCTCCCCTTTTACAAGTGCCTTTCACTGTGGAGAAGCTGCATTCTTGACTTGGCATTTTTGTAGTAGCTGAGTTGTATTGACTGGACTCAGCTAGTTATGTGCTAGAAACTGCTGTTCAGGTAGGTTGTGTTCTGTACAGAGGCTGAAGTGGACAATAGCAACCAAACCAAACCAAAAAAAGGCATCTAAATCCATGGGTAGTTCAAGTACACTTTGCTGTCAAAAGATGCAGTAGTGCAAGTATTCGAGTGATGCCCTAACAAACAAATTGGGTGGCTGATACTGTTCCAACTTCTTGTTCATGTTGGCTGTAATGTGGGTCAGTTCATCTGATTTACAAACTACTTGGGACAGAACCAACAAGGTAGGAAAAGTGGGTATGAGAATGAAGAGAGGAAGGCAGGGCTTCCGCCAGGACTGAGTTCACCTCTGGTGCTAGCTAAATTTTCTGGGAAATGCAACATGGGTTATATAATATTATCTTGTAAAATTTAGTGCTGTATTAAAAAATAAATGTACTTTCAGTTGATACATGAGGTTAAGGACACTTGTGGAACTAAAGGTATGATTGGTTTTGAGCCAATGGGGCCCAATACACTTTATGAACTACAAAATGTTTGAATTCAAGTTGCAAAATACTCTTAAGAAATCAGCCTGCACACAGATGACTTAGCAGTGCATGGAAGTTATGTATTCTAAATTTAGTGAACCAGGGACTTGGTTCTGAATATTGAGTGCTTATTTATTAAAAAAAAAAAAAAAGCCCAACACTTCTTTTTTTCTGCTCTCTTTCACTTAGCTCCGGGGCTCTTTCCTGTGTCAGGAAGAACTGAAAACTATTAGTAGACATCCAGTAGACAAATTATCACACCACAGCTGAAAAGTGGAATAACAATGGCATTATTTCAGGACTCAAGTCCAAATGAACCAAGTCCAATTTTAGGTGAGGAAAGGGAAGTTGTTGGCATATCTGCTCACTTTGCTAGCCTTTACCTGTAAGCAAGTTAGCATTTAAACTGAAAGGTGACTTTTGCCTTCACAAAGTTTGTCCTGGGTGTAACTAAATCCATCTAGAAATTTATGCCACATTTAAGCAACATATTCTTGGTGCGTATAGAAATCGCTTGGAGCTTCATTGTTTTAATGAGTTTATTTTCTAAGTGTTTTTTCTAAAGTCCGTGAAGTTTTTCAGAAATGAAGTAGAGATCCACACCATATGGATTCAGTAATCTTTGAATAGCTTATTTCTGCACAGGGGAGAAGATGAGTGCATGCAATGGCTAACACTGAACTAATCCAACACCTTGTGTTTGCTGAGAAGATTTACTGGTATTTGCTGGTGTGATGATGGTGTGTTCTCTGGCTCTGTCTTCCTGAGTAGGCTTCTGTTCGTGTAGGAGGGTGTGTTATCTTTGTTTCCTGATGTGTAGCAAGCTGGATCTGCATGGAGGCCCGTTCAAGATTCCATGCAGTTGAGGTGCCCTGGCTGTGTGGCTGGGGAGGGCAGGCATGGCAGCTCCTTTGGCTCATTTACAGGCCTGGACGTTGCTGGAAAGCTGCTGTGGTGGTTTCATGGTCGTGTCTCCTGCCCTGGCAGAGCTGCTCTGGTGCTCAGCAGGCTGCAGCTGCGTGAGGCCACCCTGGGATATGCACACACCAGAGCAGCAATTCTGCCTGATAACCTGGCTTTACAGACATGGCTTGCAAACCCTTCCCTACTCTTCCTCCTCCTGCACCCAGCCCTCAAATCCTGGAGCACTTGTTCCCCTCACCTCTGTGCCTACAGCAATTTGCAGCCTTTTTTTCCTGGCCTGTCTCTCACTTTCTGCTCCCCAGGATCTGCACTTTGAAACATGCACTTGTATGTTGCTTTCTTAGCCAATTTAACATGCCAGAGACTACCAAGAAAGGAAAAATATTCAAAAGCATATAGCAAATCCATATGTGTTCACAATATTCAAGGCAATCTAAAAAATTCTTAGCATAGACTTTACCTTTCTGTTATTCTTTATTTTCAAGTTTGTATTTTGAAAGGGGATGCAAGATGACAGTTGTTCTTCATGTGGTAATTTTTATTTTTCAGTATTAATATTTTAACACTGCTAATATTGGAATAAATTAGAATGACTTTGTTGTACATTAGCAATGAATCCTTGTTCAATTCACCTCAGAACTAATTTCAAAGATGTTTTCAAATGGCCAAAAAAACCTTTAATGAATCCTTAAATGCCTTTTTTTACTATTGTAAATGTACTTCTAGGTCTTCTCAATTCTGAACTTGAAAAGCAGTAATGAATGAGAACTATGTAAATATAATGAATAAAAATGCAGCTGAAATAAGTCATGATGGTATAATCTCCATCAGGACTGGCTTATTTAGCTTTCTCAACCAGTATAATTCAATTTGGAATTTTTTAACCATGTGGGAATAGCTGTAAACATGCATGAAAAGTCGCTCTTGGTATAGTCAAAGGAGAATACCTAGTCTAGACCAAGTTCTCCTTGAAAATTTCTTAGCTAAAAATTTGATAGCCATCCTGTTCCATGTTGCAATTTATCATATGATTTGTGAGTAGTTTGGAACATTACAGGTTCTTGTGGGGAAAACAATATTTCTGGTCTTGGTTTAATCATTCAAATAAAAGGGTATCTTCAAAGTGTTTGAGGTTTTATTTTATGAAAATACTGTGTGCTGGAAGCTGAGTTTGTTTTATCTAAATCATGTAACGTTTAGTGACAAATAATGAAGTTACCTTATTGGTGTTTTTGTTCTTCAGAAATGGAGGAACAGGACGCTGGACCTGGGATTGAAGATTTCTAAAGGATTATGGGATTATACATTGAAGAGCCAGCAGGCGGAATGCCTGAGTGACTGAAGAAAATGGGTGCTAATGCATCAAACTACCCTCACTCGTGTTCCCCAAGGGTAGGGGGAAATTCACAGGCACAACAGACATTCATAGGTAACTCTTTTCAGTTATCTTGTCACTTTCATAAATGGCTTGGTGGATTGTGACTGTACTGGATTTGATTTGCTTGCAGAAATGTTATGGAGAGCTGCTATTTTCTAGGTCACCAGTTTGAATCCATTCAAGCTCAATCGTGCATGAAATTCAGTACTGTCCATCTGTTTGGCCTCTGTGTGCAATGAGTTGATCTGCCTTTTGCCAGTAAACAGTTGCCAGATTATTTAAATAATATAAGTGGAGCTTTTTTATAATTAAGCCATGCATGCTAGTTTTCCTGGTTCAAGAGCAGTCACTTTCTGTTAATACTCATACTGTTTTCTGCTCTTCCTCAGAATTTCTGTCAAACTGTGTCAGAGCATGTAAAAGCCTTGATCATCAGTATTCATTGTAATATTGACATTGTGTCCAAGTGAATTACCTCCCTACTGCTAGAAGGGATATCTCTGGTAATAAACCTGTTAAAGTAACAAATAAGCTTCTCTTCCTTTTCCTGTTTCTGTAAATGGGGAAAGGGGTGCTTACTGTCCTAACAGTGTTATTTACAAGCCAGGACTTTGCTTAGCTGGAGACATGTGTTGAAGTGCCCTTAAGAAAGTATTTTCTCATCCTAGTCATAACTGGGGCAGCCATTACCTTTATGTGTTTTTCAGTCTAGTACAAAGAGACCTCAGTGTAGATCTAAGTACTGTCACACTATAAATAATAAACAGCTATGTTATGAATCTGAAAGAAGGCAGTCTCTGAGAAGATAAATATTCCTTAAAAAAAACTCAACCCTGACAGCCCGAAGAATGATCTTAGCAGTAAATAACATCAATAGTTTATAAATGCTTTTCTCCTTTATGCTTCAGCTTGCAACACTGCATAAGTAGTTATTGATATTCAGTGTTACTTCTCTTTTTAATCACCGTTGAAAGCAGAATGATATCCTTAGCAGAGGAAAAATTGACTCACTTTGTAAATTTTCTCTTTTTTTCTCAGCTTTCATAGCATTCCTGGCTCTGAGGTCTGTCTCATTTGAGGACAGATCACAAACTGTTACATTTAAGGATGTGTGTGCTGTCACAGCATGTCAAGGAAGAACTTTTAGTCCTAACATCATGGATATTCATGCTGTAAAATTCCCCTCCAGGGTTTATGTATTTTCAGTGTATCATACCTAACTAGTAAAAGATTTGCTCCAGTCTGCATATGTGCTTTCTAAAAAGTGGCTAAAATGCTTCTCTTACATGTCTTGGTGTTTTTTAATCTTCCCCTATATTGAGTGAAGAGAAACCCTTAGAGGCCTTGAAACAGGCAGATTTGCAGTCTGAAACACCTTTTGAGCAGATTTGAAGAGATTTCCAAAGGCTACATTAAATTCCCAAGAAACTTTCTACATGATATGTGGAAGGTTTAGTTGGTGCTCTTTGTTATTAAACTCAAAATAGAAACCCATTATGTAGTATGTCACAAGAATTTACTGACCCTCATAACCTATGGGAAATTGTGGCTGAGACTCTTTTTGAGGAAAGCCTAAAACCATGTGCTTGTCTCATCTTAGGGAAGACAGATGAGCTTTCTGGGTAAAATTCTTGCTGAAAATATCCTGATATTATGGGGTTCCATGAGTGTGCTATCTACATCACATGGATACATCTCTTCTTCTCACTTAGTGGCATTTGGCTCTTTCTCGTTTTGATTTTTGTTTCCATTATTGGTTTTTGTAGCTGTCTCAGCAGAAAATAGGTGTATCCTAAACTTGATAGCTGAGGTTTTCATCATTTGCTAATACTAATGTTTTAATGGTAAATCAGCTTTTACATGTTTGGGGGTTTAGGTGTTGTGGGGTTTTTGTTTGTTAGGGGGGAGTGGGGTGGAGTGTCTGTGTTGTGAGGTTTTTTATGTAGAAGGCATTAGATCTATTCACTGCCCTAAAGCAGATCTGGAGGACAGAGTTAGAATAGCTGTATAATATGTATTAATTGCCTTATTCCTGGAAATTGGATTTAGACCTGTAGGTTTGTTTTAGACATGCTACTTTGCCATTAAAGCACTGCACTGTGTTTCATGCTAAATGTAGGATGAGTGCTGAAGTCTGAGAATGGATATAGGCAAAGCGCAGTAGTTTCATAGTGTGAGCTCCTATTGTTAGTTGACTTCATCCTAGTTTGCTTATAGTTTATGAAGAGGAGATAAATCACTAAAAATAGTGTAGTGCACTTACTGGAAATAATGCTTTTGTTTTAGCAAAAGCTTAATTAGTCATCTTCTTGCTGTTTTGTCTGCAGCATTCAGGGGGAGGATTTCACACCATTTCCTAGGGTGGTACATCTGTTCAAGATGTTTGCTTTTTTATATAGAGCTCTATAATTAGATATTATAATGTGTGGGCATGCAAAGAACTAAACAGATCCCATTTTTCATTGTCAAGTTCCCAAGCAGCTCTCCTTGGCAGTCATCTGTTTCTGTAAATATTTGTCCCTAGCTGGGTATGGTCTAGGGGCATGAAGTAGCAATTGCTTTTGAACAGCATTTAATAGATTGATAGCTTTCAGTATAGTGCTGAGGAATAATTAATTTTTTTCCTACTTTTAATGCTGCTACCTTATGAAGGAATACAGGCAGCCCAAGAACATTCTCTTCCAGATTTTCTTTGAGGGATATGGGGCCAGCAGCTGTTGTGAACCCAGAGAGGCTATGATGGTGCATCTCTGTTTATTACAAAAAGCAGTTGTGTGGTGGTGCTTTTGTAGCAGTGCTTTATCTGTGGGTAAGGGTTAATAGCACTGTTTGCAGTACATCCAGAGTTAAATCTTTTAAGTAGCTCAGGGTACACAAAGGTTTGAATGGCGTTTTAGTATTTTGTGGTGATTCATGTGCAAGTAATACCTCACAGCAGCCTGTAGGGAAGAAGGAAATTGAGACTTGCTGTGTCCTAGTTTTCCTTTAGTGGAATGTTAGAGAATGTTCTGCACTCAGATTTGCCATTAGAATCCAACGTACTTCAAATAGAAATGAGCTGGCATGTTCTCTGGCGAGAGAATCTGTCGTTATAGAGTGACCAAAGTGTAGTTATGCTTCTATTGTGAAATGTACTGCTTTCAATGGAGGAGGAATTCTACACTTGTCTCTATCAGCAGAAGGCTGAAGCTCTACTTTTCCATTGTCATATTTAGTATAGCATGTGGAAGGATTTTTATGGTGGATTTTGCAGCACAAGCTCTTTGTTGAAGTTGTCTTGAGTTACTCCCATTATTTTCATTTAAATTGATATTCTTTTCACTTCTTGAAATTTCAGTATTGTTAATAACATGTTGCATGATCAAGCAAATTTTAAACTTGGATAAAATGGTTAGATGTCTTTCCTCAAATAAAACCAAGTTCTTTCTCAAAGTTTTTACTAATAGAAGAATCATAAAACCACTGCATTGCATCGTTTGTGGGAGTTTTAATTAGCTTGACGTAAAAGCCACTGTGTAAGTTATTTAGTTATTGAGGCTTAAACAATAAAACAATTTACAGAATTGTTAGGTTGCTACAGCTACCTTAGTCTCAAATACAGCTTTGAATTAGTACTGTCTTTCAAAGTTCAGGAAATACTTGAAATTACATGGTAACTAAATGCCCTGTGTTTTGTCAGACTGGGCCATAACATCACTGTAAAACAGCATCGCAAAACAGCATCACAGCAAATCTGCCTGTTACAGGTGGAGCTGTGAGACTCCAGTGATAGAACACATTGTAAAAGGCCCCAGAAGTTCTGGTTCTAGGGTGGACTTTGGAAGATTAAAAAAATGGTAACAAGTAGTGAAGCTGCCCAAGTGTACTGACAGAAACATGAACTATTCCTGACAGAAAAGAGACAAATACTATTTCTGATGAACCTGTGATTGTTATTGATCTGTGTAGCATTTGCAAATGTTTTCTTCTGATTCTTCTTTGGTCCAGAAGTGGGAGTTTGGTTTGTGTACTTCCTTTTCTCTTTTCTTATCATGTCTGAGGTTCTTCACCATCTGGCTTAGAGTGAAAGCTCTGTAAATAAACTTGAATTAGAAAATAACCCTTAAACAGAAGCATGACTCTCACATTAAAGCTATGGTTTTTTAACTCCCTTTTTTCCCCCTAAAACACTACTTTGGTTGTCCATTACTTGTTGAAATGCAGATTCTAATTCCTTTTTTCCTCAATTGCTATCAGTATTAGTTCCTAATAAAATTTCCCTATAAATTATTTTTTGAGAAGAAAAAGAATTATATGTATACTTTAATTGTATAATGCTCTGTTCACAGGAAATCTTCAATAATACAGTAAAATTTCCATTCTCCATATTTTTTTTGATGGTGTGTATGCACAAATGAGTATTTGTAGTTCTGTAGAAAGGAGTCCATTTTATGTGTCTGACTTTGGCATTACTTGATTATTGCACGACAGGATTTTTACTTTTCTTTCTAAATTATCTCTGTAAATAATCCCTGAGTGTTTTGGTAGTGTGTTCTCTCTTCTTCTGTTGTGACTGTAGCTATCTGATACCAGGTATGTGTCTGTTGTTTTAGTGACACTTAATGCTAGAACAGACTTTGAAAACACTTTGAAGGGGGGATTGTGAGTATTTCATTGAGATATTAGGCCTTGAAAAAGTTAATACAATTACAATTCTACTGTCAAAATTGCAGTATTCTCTTCCTACTTAGATAAGTGTACCATATGCTATAGAGCTACATCAACTGGCACTGCTTGGTTCTTAAAATTGAGTATGTTTTTTTAAAAACCCAACCAAACAAACAACAAAAACCCCAAACATTAAAAACCAAACCAAAACACCTTGAAACCCAGCAAACTACAAACTTTGTAGATGCAAATAAAAGGCTTTGTTCTTAATGGCCAGAAAAGGCTTCAGTTGTGAAATTATCTGATGTGAGGAGAAGGAAGAGCTGTATAACTTTCAGAATCATTGATGGAGTATTTAGGTGTTATGGCCCTTCCTTTTAAATATAAAGAATAAATGTGTTCAATTTTTCTTTTTGCCTTTAGGGACATCATCCTACTCTCATCAAGGTTTTGGCTGTGAATCAAAGCTGTATAGCCTTGACCATGGCCACGAGAAACCTCAAGACAAGAAAAAGAAAACCTCTGGCCTTGCCACCCTCAAGAAGAAATTCATTAAGCGTCGGAAATCGAGCCGCTCTGCCGACCACGCCAAGCAGATGCGGGAGCTCCTCTCAGGCTGGGATGTCAGAGATGTTAACGCGTTGGTAGAGGAATACGAAGGAACATCAGCCTTAAAGGAACTTTATCTACAAGCTAATTTGGCAAGACCAGAAGCCAGGACGCTACAAAAAGACATGGCTGAACTTTATCAATACAAATATTGTACCGATGTAGATTTAATATTTCAAGAAACTTGTTTTCCTGTGCATCGTGCGATATTGGCGGCAAGATGTCCATTTTTTAAGACGCTGCTTTCTTCCTCACCGGAGTATGGGGCAGAAATAATAATGGATATTAACACAGCTGGCATAGATATGCCTATGTTTTCTGCTTTGTTACACTACCTTTATACGGGCGAGTTTGGAATGGAGGATTCGCGATTCCAAAACGTTGATATTCTTGTGCAGCTTAGCGAAGAATTTGGAACACCCAATTCCTTAGATGTTGACATGCGTGCCCTGTTTGATTATATGTGCTACTACGATGTGGTTCTTAGCTTTTCATCCAACTCTGACTTGGTTGAAACTTTTGGTGGAAGTCAGAACTGTCTAGATGAGGAGCTCAGAGCACACAAAGCTATTATTTCATCACGGTCTCCCTTTTTCCGCCACTTGCTGCAGAGAAGGATACGAACTGGTGAAGAAATCACAGACCGAACTCTACGGACTCCAACTAGAATTATATTGGATGAATCTATCATACCAAAAAAATATGCTAAGGTCATTTTGAACTGTATGTATACAGATGTGGTAGACCTCTCCGTTTTGCACTCCAGTCCTTCGGTGGGCAGTTTAAGTGAAGTTCAGGCTCTTGTAGCAGGAAAACTAAACATGACTAGGGCTGAAGAAGCCATGGAGCTTTATCACATAGCACTGTTCTTGGAGTTTAACATGCTTGCACAAGGTATGTAATACTGCCCTCATTGTAGAATGTATGACCTCATTAGAACAAGCTTTAGCAATTTTGCAGTGTAGGGATGCTTATTGTCAGCTGTCAGTGGCTGACAGTTCCTTTAGAAATGGAATTTGTTTTCCATCTGTAAGTTGACAATAATGCATCTATTTTCTAGGGACTGAAGGAATGTTGTGCAAGAGATTTAGTTGTATGGCACATCATTGTTGAAGCATGTTAATTTTATCTAGTATGTATAACTGGTCCTGATATTTCTAGTGCTTATCTGCTTTCTGTAATCCATTTTTTGGGTGTAAACTACAGAGAGATCCTTGCTAAGAGGAGGAAATATTTAGACTCGTTAGGAAGTGTCCGTGTATGTTAACAGGGTGGTAAACTTGAATTACTATTTCTGTGGTTCATTTCAAAGACACCAACCCTGCAGTCTTGCTGTTGGAAGGAAAACTTTAGCAGCTTAATTGCAGTAGTCTTAGGTCTTTAATGTCAGCTCTATGAACAGAGCTAAAGGCAGGGTCAGTCAGTATTTTCAGACATAAAGTTTAGAAAGTTTTACTGCTTCCATTATGCAAATCTTGATTACATACAACCTCCTGACCTGAATTACTGCAATCTCAGGTGAGGTGTCCAAGCACTGATCAGTGCACTAATGGTGCTTCTTGTGGTGGCAGGAGCTTTGCCTGCAGTTTTGTCTGTTGGTGTTTGAGCTGTTCAGTGGCCATATGATACATAATGAAGTATGAGAATTGCTTCAGGCCTTGCTGATGGGGAATAAGAATTTTACTTTTGAGCTGAGAAAGGGAAAATGGAACTCACTGATATATCAGCAACATAATTTGTTTAAATTAGTTTAATTTTTTTAACAAAAGTAACTTTTTACAGTAGGTCTGTACATCTAGCTGTCAGATTAATTTTGACAAGCCTGAAACCTTGTATTGTAAGCTATAAAGTAGTTCTGAGTAAAATAGGAAACTTGATAAAGAGTGGACAGGAAAGGGCGGTATAAGCACTCCAGGAAGAGGTCATATTTTTAATGAGTTCTCTGAATAGTTACATGAAACTGAGAGTGATAAGGATATGAGAAACTAATAGAACTACTGTAGCTCATGTGGAGTTTGCCATTAGGAAACTAATTTTCAGATTGTGCTGAAAGCTGAAATAATTGTACTGCAATAAAACTGGCACAGATAAAAGGGGATGTGTTTTCTGAGGCAACATTCTACAGGATGCAATTGAGCTGTTCTAAGCCTCAGAATCATCCAATCCCAGAGCAGCCCAGGTTAGAAGGAGCCTCAAAAGATCATGGGATCCAACCTATCCAAGTGAGAAAGTGAGTTTAGGTGAGATTGTCCAGCATTCTGTCCAGTCACTTCTTAAAAACCACCAGTGGTGTGTCCCTGGGGAGATTGTCCTGGTGAAGTGACTGTCCTCATTGCAAAATCCTTTTTTGTTGAGATGTTTTCTAGTGCAATTTATACCTGCTGCCCCTTCATGTGGCTTCTTTAGAGAAGAGAACCTCTGTCCTCCTTATAGCTGCCCTACAGCAGCTCAGGGTCTGGCAATACTGTGACAAGGTCCCCTGAGCCTTCTGTTCTTGAGGGAGAAGAGACCTAACTTCCTTCAGGCTTTCCTTGTAGGCTGAGTTCTCCAGTACTTTGATCAACATCATGGCACTCCTTCAGATCCTCTCTTCTCTATCTGCATATTTCCTATTTCTGTTGTTTCCTTCTCAGTGTGTTTCAGAACAGGCAAGAAGTTTTATTATAGTTGAGCTGTGGTATTAAGTTAATTTCTATATGATATGCACAAGCTAATAGTACTTGAGAACAACTCTGTAGATCAGCTGAAAGCCAGAAAGGAAAATGGGTTGAAATTAAAGATGTGATGGAGTTTCTCAGTTTTGGTATGTGCTAAATGGATTTAATGTGGTCAGGGAATACTAATGAGAGAATTAGTGAATGAAACCCTCAGTGAGACACTGAATAGTTATGCACTGTTTCATAAATGAAGAGGGTGCAATTCTTTTCCTCAGATGGGAAACCTAAACTGGAACAATTGTGATCTGGAGGTGCTCTGATGAAGCAGTGTCAGTTATAGCAAAACAGAATAGCAATGGCAGATAGAGAATTTTCCATAGAAACTTAGGTAAACTTAGAAAATAAAAGCCATTTTCCTATCTATATGTTAGTAAATACTGAAAAATGAGCTGATATTTTATTTGGTGTTGAGTTTGTTTCTGCTCACTTTAAGTTGAGCTCACTTGCATCAGCATGTCCTAAACTGGCACTCTTTTCAGTGGTGCACTGCTCTGGAATGTATAACCCATGAGTCAGTGGTAACAAGATCTGTGCTTTTTCCTGGAAGTCGTCCCCAGTGCTACCTCTAGGAGAGTGATAATTGAGGCAGCAGCAGGAGCTGCTCTGGGCTTCACTTCAGCAGCACACTTGAGTGGCTGGAGCCCGAGAGTGCAGCAGGGCAGGCTCAGTGCCGTGGCCCTCTGGATGAACTGGAGCTGTAGTGTTTTGGGGGTGGTCATAGGGAGCAGGTAGAGGGGTGCAGTGGCATTCAGAGGTTTTCTTCTTTCTATAGTAAATCCCTTTCTGACTGCAAAAGTAGTGAGATTGAGGGGTGGGGCTGTTGTTACACAGGGGAGAAATGCAGTAAAATCAGCAAGTGTTGAAATCTATTTAATTATCAAATACTAAAAAATGTAGGCTTGGCACTCCTTCAGATATTGAAATTCTAGATGTTAACTTCACCTAATTAGGATTTTACAAATTGGTGCTGCGTTCCCTAGCTACAGGAGAAAGTAGTAAGCACTGTGTAGATCTGTATATGCCAGTGGAATCAGAATCTAATAGTTTCATACTTAATTTGCAGAGTTCATGTTTAGGTCACTGGTACTGTGCAGACATGGAAGAACTATTCTGGTATAATCTTATAATCAAAATTAAAAGGAAGCTTATTTGGTCAGGGAAAGCTGTGTGCCTGCACGTGACTGAGATCACTTAAAGATGTGCTTTAATCATGGCCACTGTTCTTGTTTCTGACTTACTTGTAGCATCTTGTCCTCGTTTGTATCATACTTAACATGAGGTAGATGGGAAATCTTAATTTCAGTAGTGTCCATCCTGTTCCCTGATTTCACAGCCAGGAGACTTCTGTGCTGGAAGCTGGCACTCAGACATCTGACTTGCAGGTGTTATGCAGAGTGATGGGGAGGAGGCAGCCTTGTGTAGGTGTTGGAGGTCACTGAGCAGGCAGTTCACCTGACATCATCTCTTAGCCTGGATCTCTGGCAGTGTTTTTCCACTCTGTGGTGCAGCAGGTGTCCAGTTCTCCCCAAGTACTGACTGATCTCATCAGCTGGCTTTTGCAGGAGCTGATGTCTTAGGTTTCTTCTCTAGATTTCCACATCCTCAGCTGAAGTTTTTTGTTTCAGTTCACTCCTGCTGGCCAGTTGTGAACTTGTGAAGGCTTGTCTCCCTGGTTTCGTGGAAAATATTTTGGGCTTATTATGTTAAGTCTGGATTCTCTTTCCAGTTCATTTTTCTCACTTCCACTCAGTTTTGCCTGGGTGTTTGTAACTGAGTGTCAAGTGAAACTGATGTATTTTAAAGCTTCTGATCAACTGTTTTTATTTTCAACAGATTTTAGTTTGATTTGTCTTCAGGGACCTTTCTAAGTATCCTGATGTTGTAATTTTTCTTCAGTTTCAGCAGATGATTCAGCTTTGACTATTTCCATGGAAATTTTCCCATTCCTAACACAGTGATACTTCTTTTTCTGACTATTGTGATTTAATAGGTAATTTCCCTATGGTGAAGATGGTGATGAGTATGTGCAATGAATCTTTACCATCCAAGTGAAGCAGGACAACCTTTATCTAGAATTTCCTCTGCCTTCATCTTGATTTGTTTTAGCTGAGGGGTGTCACTTATCTTTCAAGAGAAACTGAAATGAATATTTCAATGAACTGTTTTGAGTAAATGAGCTAATCAGCAAGCATATCTGGTTAATAGACCTGATCATACTAAAGCCTATTTGTACCTAATAGGACTGTCACTGCTCTTTGGGGTGCTCAGGTAATTTTTACTGTCAGAAGTGGAACTCTTCAGGGGTTCCACAGAGGCTATGAGCAATAGAGCCCTCTCCAGGAGGGCTCATCCTTAGTGGGATGTTTCTGTGCTCTGCCTGCCTGTTTCTGCCCTCTGCTGCAGTTTTTCTGTCTTCATGCTACCTTACTGCTGTCTATCAACTCTACTGGTGCAATTATTTTAACACATTGATTCACAAAGATTTGGTTTAATAACACTTATCCCTTGTTCTTTTGTAGTACAGTTACTAAAATGAAATTAGTTCCCTAGTCCTGTTCATCACAGACTGTTAAAATACTCCCCACTTCCAGTCTTACAGGACTGCCCTGCTGTTGCAGGGAAGTTGGATTTCAGGCATATTAGTTTTAATAGATAGCTGTATTGCATATATGAATCCTTTACTGCATCTTGGCCCTGTTACCCACTGTCATGAGTAGTCCCACTGAGGTGCAGGTACAGAATGTTTTGCTGTGATAGGCTTTTGGATACTGGGACCTTATGAAATAGTTTTGCCTGGGAACTTTTTCTGTCATCTGATTAAAAGAAGATTTCTTAAGAAGATTGGCAAAAAAAACCCCTCTATTTCCGACTTTTTGCTTTACTTCGCTTTTATTTTAGGTGTTGAGTTTACTCTTGACAAGTACAAGAACTTAGAAACTTTATTGGAAGTTCTGCTACATTCGTTAGTACGTTGTTTGATCTAGAAACAGGTGTTGCCTGACATCAAAAGTACTCTTGGTTATAGGAGGGCTGAAATGCCTGGGATCCCATGGCAGCAGTATTAAATACACCTTCAAAAACGATGGTTCCTGTGATTGCCAGCATGGTCTCTCCTGATGTGACAAACCTGAAAAACATTGAATAGCTTCTGGATTTCAGTTCAGTGTTAAGATGAATTCTTACTACTTTTTTTCATTAGCTCCACTGGTGTGCACAAGTTTAGGGGGAAAGTCTTCACTACAGAATGAGCTCAATCAAGCTAACAGTTTTGTAGTAAAAGGTTTGCTCAATGCCACTTTTGCTAATTGTTGAAGGCAGTTGACTTGTCTTCAGGAGGTCTGTCAGCTGTCCTGATCCCAAGCCACTAGCTAGAGTGCTAAACATGGGCTCCAGCTGTTCCTGTTTGGAGGGACTGTGGGGCTGCATTTGGGAAAGAACTGCAGAAGCAGCCGGGACCTGATGGTTTAAGGCTCCACTGGCATCCAGCAAAAGGAGTGCATGGAATAGCATCATTTGTGCAAAATGTGACAGTTATCTTTCCCTTTTGTAGATTCTAGTTTGAACCTCTGAAGGGTAGTGATGGTCACAGAAGCTTGTGGGACACTGCAAATGGATCTTGGGCTGGTTGTTGCTGCCTGAGTATTAAAAAATAATATTCACAGGAAAAAATGCTCTGTTCCACTCTGAAGAGCAATATTGTGGCTATTAGATGACTACTTTTTTTGCCAAGTGGCTGATTGTTAAAGCAGAAAAAACCTCTGCCAAAGAAGAAAGGAAATTGGATTCCTTCCATAGCTAGAATTGGGTTGCCCCAATTTATTTAAAAGCTCAAAAACTGCTTTAATTATTACCATATGCTTACTTCAGAAGAAATACTTTTAATAATCCCACACTTCTGACCCATTGCTAAAATTACTTGGGAAGAAGACTTTCATTTGCTAGTCATCCTTAGTGAGCTTTTCACCTGTTGTCATATTATTGTTAGTTGTGCAATAATTGAACTTGACAGAAGAATTGAGACTGAGCTTATGCACTGTTTCTATGAATTGGTGTTGCTCAGATCTTTGTAACTGCATTTCTGGTGTCTTTTCAGGGGGCAGGCATCTTTACTTCAAAAAGAAATGTCAGATGAAATACTAGGAATGGCATTAATTTTGAGATAAGTCTCTGCTCTTGTAGTTTGAGTTTCCTGGTGACTGATTTCAGTGTGTGCGTTTACTGCCTTTGAAATGGAGCAGTCTTTGTGTGATGTTCAGAGTTCAGGGAAATGCAGTTTCTGCTGAAGTCAGCTTGCATGCAAGCAGAATAATTGCATGCAAAAAATTGTGTTAGGATTTAGCAGGGGAAGGCTGAGTGCAGATGACCCTAAATAATGGTTTCAAACTGTTTTGTTTCTTATTCATGGAGTCAAACTCCTCTCTTAACAAATTGCAGCTAGTCACCGCTTTCATTCACGTGCCAGGTTTGCTGCTAACTGAACATTTTCCTTTCTTGAGCCCCAAAAGGAAAGCTGAGAGAGACTCACATGACAAAGTTAAATGCAATGTCAGCCCTTTGCTGTTTGGATAAAAATGGATCCTGAAGTGGAAAGCTTCAGACTTTATTTACTCTGTGTTTCTGACATATGCTGAAGTATTTTGAACTTTTTTTGGTGATAAGTTGGGTTTTGAATGGTTTAGTTTCTTACTGTTTGTTTAAGGCTGTTTCTCAGATTCTTGACCAGAACTTTTTAAGACTTAAGATTTCATCCTTTAGGAATCTGGGGAATTCCCCCTTCTGGAGAGGGCAGTTTCACTGACCTGTACCTCAGCCCAGGGAATGTATTTCAGAACAGTTCTCATCCCTCTGCTCTTACCTGTACTGGTGATGACTGGAGGGATGCTCCAAGTGCCTCCAGCCCAGCTTTGTTGCCTGTGCCCTGCTCACTTAAGGCCAGCGCTTCCATGCAAGTTAGAGATCAGTATCTATAGTGAGGCATCTGTTCTTACTAGCAGTAGTAATGATATATGTAACCTCACAAAGGTAGGTGGCTCTGAGAAGTGCCATACTATTTCAGGATGGAAATGGTGAAGGACAAAGCAGTTGTGTTGAAACCTGACTCACCACTCACCCCTTTGTCAGAAGCAAATGGAGAGTCTGTCTGGAGATGCACAGTGTAATGCTGCATGGGTCACAAATGTGTGTGCTTTGGGTAGCCCTTCTGTCAGTGACTGCATTCACTCTTCCTCTTCTTGGGTGAATCACACGTATGAAAAAAAATCATCCAGCTGCTTGTTGAGGAAAGTTTGGTTTAAGTATGAACTGGTGTAAAATGCATTACTGTTCAGGGACAGACATTACTCTTATAAATTGCTTTAGAAATTTAATAAGGATTGTGTCCAAAATTGTGTATACATTCAGGCATATTCCTGAAGAGCTTAGAAAATTTTATTGGTAGAATATTGTTCTTACAATTACCACATTGTGGTTGTTATAGCATTGGGTACAAATATGTGTGTCTAATAGGACAGGTAAATTTATAACCAGTCTCATGTTTAAACCGTGCTTTCTACTGCCTTCTTAACCCTCCTGTTAAAATTCCCATTTTAGTGACTTTACTTCTAAGTAGTAGCTCCTTTGACAGATTCCCTCCTACTGGAAGAAGCTTGTTCACTTGTTACTACCTACTCCATAGCTTTCACATTATTATGATGGAAATGGAATGAATATATATTCTGTATATATTAATATAGTCTGTATGCTGCCCTATGTAGAAAAGTAAGATTTTTCTTTTATTTCTGTGAATTGTTGCTAGTGTGTTTTATCTGTATGCAGCCAGTACCAAAATATGTACATCAGGAGACCTGTCTTTGGCTTGACTGTAAGGGTTGAGATTACTGTGCTAAACACTTTTTTACTCAACTTATTTCAAGAGCTCAGTAATGCAATACACATCCCTAAACAACAAAGTTTAGTTTTTAGGTATCTTTGAGAGAAAAATGATGATGTACAAGAAGTAAAATTGCAGTGTAGCCATGTAGCTCTGAACTCTCTAGGCTCCTCTTATAGGCATAAACACAACTGTAATTTTGTGGCTGTAGTGGGTTGAGACTGGAATGTATAATTCTGAGAATTTTTTTCTTTAAATTGCTATCTTTGTGCTAAACCAGATGTACAGATGAAATCAACAAAGTGCTGTTGGTGACTTGAAGTTATCAACGTTGTGGTATCATCTGTCTTAACTCCTTAGTCCCAAGTTCCCATTGTTTTCAGCCCTCCTACAGCATGTCTTTCCTCATTTCTTCCAAACCAGCTCCATTTCCCTTCAGGAGTTTTAACTGTACTTTCTGTCCTTCAGAAGATGTGTACTCCATGAAAGAGTAAATCCTAACAAAGCGGTGGGTAGGAAGAAACTGTAGCAGACTCTCATAAATCTGCCTCCCTTCTGCTTCCCTGTCAGAGAATGTGCAGCCTGTCCTGGCACCCTCTGTGCCTTGCTGGATATTGAGGCCATCGTGGTGCCTGGAGCAGCTGTCCACTGCTTCCTGCCTTTTCTATGAGCCAGAAAATGATGCTTTGCTGCCCTCATCCTGTACTGAGTAGCTGAGTACCAGCACTGTTCCAGCTTGTGTTTCTTCTCCTCTACATGGTCTGTCTCAGGAGGGTCCATGACCAAAGTGATACAGGCAAAAATCCCACCTTTGTGTATTCATGGGTTTCTGTGAATCTGCTGTGAGCAATAGTGACTCAAATTCTCAATGTTAAAAGATGTTAAACACTCAGATAACCAAAGGGGGTTCTGATTGGGTTGAATAGCTTTCCAGTTGTTTATCCAGATGTGCCAGCAGCCATGATGTTTCATGTGCCTTAAAAAAGTGAATAACTGTATAGTTGGAATCATAAAATTATTGTACTTTTAGTCAAAACACAACCTTGTTTTTCAGGGCACCTGTCTTTACTCTTACTGAGTGTACATAACCCTTTCTACTACAGATTTAGCCACATGTATTGTTCCTTCAGGGTGAAAGTGCCTCTGTAACAGCACTGTTGATTGCTGCCCTTGTTTGGTAGGTTGTGAAGATATTATTGCTGAGAGCATCTCCCTGGACACCTTGATTGCCATTCTGAAGTGGAGCTCTCAGCCCTATGGCTCCAAGTGGGTGCACAGGCAGGCGCTGCATTTCCTCTGTGAGGAGTTCACCCAGGTCATGACTTCAGAGGTCTTCTACGAGCTCAGCAAGGACCACCTGCTCACAGCCATCCAGTCTGACTATCTGCAGGTAACCTGCAGTGCACAGTGCAGCTCTCCTGCAGAACCAGCAGGATGTGCTCCTCCATGATTGGAAGTGCTTGGCAGCAGTTGATTTTAAATTATAGGCTGAAGAGGGCTTGTACACACTAAGCACTCCTTCTATAATATGTAAAAAAATTAAATGGAAATAGTGATTAAGAAAATTGTTTTGTTCTTGGATTGTAACACAACCCAAATGTGGTATATGCTGTTGCTTGGAAGTCTAACAATAGTTTATAAATGCATGCAAATTATTTTAAACAAAGCATTTCTGAATCTAACATTTGCCTTGCCTGTTTAAGAGATTTATAAAATTACATGGTGGGACTAGTTTTGCTGTAACAACACATGCTAATTTGGGGCAGTGGGAGCTAATAAACTAGAAATGGTTCAGAAAACTCAATTTATTTTCATGGAGAGAGAAAAATACAGTCTCTGACAAGTATTGCACAATTTTTATTTTTTTTTTGGTGACTTGCCTTCAGTGATTGTGTGGTTTTAGGGAGAGAGAACTGTACTGGCCAACAGAAAGACTCTGGATTTTTGCTGCCACTGCTCTTCAGAAGAGATATCTTTATAACGATGACCACCGCTTAATAGCTTAAAGATTACTAGATTTTTTTAATGCATGCATCTCAATCTTCCTTTTTTGTAAAGGATTAAGTGCTAGAGATTATTTAAAGTGGTTTTTAAAACTTTTGTTAACTTGAAGCATTACAGAAATTACAGTTGATTGTTGATCTTCCATGAGAGCTTATATTGGTGAATTTGTAATGTTAAACAAAAGCTTGAAATGCCCAGAGGTAGAACTACCCCTTTTAATTAAATTTAGTAATTCAAACTTTACAACTGTAAGTTTCCATACTTACTAAATAAAACTTTTCCTTCTGTACAAAACTTCCTCTTCATAGGGATTCAGTAAGTAATATGAATCTAGAAATTATGGTGTTATATACCTGTAGTACAGCTTAAAATATTAGGAGAAAGTGGTAAGCAGATCATAAAGTGCAAATACTTCATGCTTAGGTACAACTGTGTTTCTTTAGACCTGGAAAAGACCTGTGATTTTTTTTTTTTTTTTTTTTTTTTTTTTTTTTTTTTTTTTTTTGTGTGTGTGTGTGGGCATGTGACATTAAGCATGTACACATTACTGACTTCCTCTTTCTACAGGCAAGTGAACAAGATATTCTGAAATATCTGATTAAATGGGGAGAACACCAGTTGATGAAGAGGATAGCAGATCGAGGTGAGGATCCTTTAAACCATCCAGTACTAAACCAAATAAAACAAAATTTATGGCAGTTCTGTTTGGTGAGTCTTAGGGAAAATGAATCTACGTTGTCCATAGTCAAAACAAAGCGAATGCTCTTGCTTTCTTTAAAGGTTTTGCTATCTAAAATGAGAACACGGCATTCTGAGAGAGATAGGATTGTTTAGCCTGAAGAAGAAAAGGCTTAGAGGGGATCTTAGCAGAGTCTATAAATATCTGGTGGCAGGAAGCAAAGAAAATAGAGCAGCACTTTTCTGTTGGCACCCAGGACAAGATGAGAGGCAGAGAGGCACCAGCTGAAATACAAGAAACTCTGCAGGTGGTCAGACACTGGCACAGGTTGCCCAGCTGGATGCAGTGAAGGGCAATGTGTTGTGCCTTACCTGGGAGGTGTGGACATTGGTGGTGACTGATCCAGACTTCTAGAGGTCCTTTCAACCTCTATGACTGTCTGATTTTGAAATCTTGTTGGCTTCCTGTTGTCTCAGAATTATTCTTGTAACTAATTCATCAAATAAAAACCCTCTGTGATATCTTGTTATGCAGGCTTCTCACAGTAGTCTTACTCTTAGTTTACTGTGTCAGCCTTTCACTTCAGTTTGAGTGTGTGTCTCTGACAGGAATCAGTGGTAGTGAGAAACAAGCCAACAAGTGGCACCAGTGTTTTCCCTAAAGTAGATTTAAATGTATTTTTATGAACCTGGATGCACGTTATTGCTACAATGGTAACTTCAAGGGCAATCTTACACATGTTGGATATGGGAAGTAGGTTAAACATGTATGTCCCACATAACAAATGCAAGAATCTTGTAGTTCATCTGCACTATGAAGTGTCAATCCCATAGTGCCAGAAGAGGAGCAGAAAGGGAAGAGCCTGCCTGAGTAAAAACAGAGCAGTACTGGTGTAACTACTGCCTTGGGAGGGCTGGCCATGCTTCTGAAATCCACTGTCACTGCTTGCAACACAGCTGCTTTGTCATGCGCATGTTTTATGAAATGCAACAAAAAGTTAGTTAAAGGATGTGTTTCTAGTGTCCTGAGTAAGTATTTACGTATTTCCAAAACAGGATTTCCCAAGTGTTTGTCCTAGGGCACACTGGAACATAATGGAGCCAGTTAAACAGTAACAGACCTGGGCTTGGGCAGAAGCTGCTCCTTTGGGATCACTGCACAGCTTCTTGCTCTGGCATTCATTAAGTAAACAGCTCACATCTCTTATCTGGGATCAAGAGAAAACACAATAAGCAAAAGCAGAAATAATGGCGACACCAAATTCGGTGAGATTAGGGCCAGATTTAGTCTAGTAACTTCATTTAAATTCCTCAGTGGCACTGCTTGTATTGCAGCTCTGAATGTGTGATGGTATCAGTGCCACAAAGCATTGGGGAATGTAAGGAGCTAAAACTTGTAAGGTGGCCAAAACTTGAGCTGCATGTACTGAGGCAGGGTGGATATGTTTGGGAGGTTTCCTCAAAGAGGGAAGCTAGTCAGTCACATGCAGGTTGGGCACAATACCTAAAATACACATGTGGCTGCATGGTCATCTTGCTGTCTCCTGGAAGATGCCACTTCTGGTACAAATAGGTGTCCTGTGACCATGAGAGCAATTTGAGAGGGCTTGACACGATGTTACTGAGGTGGGTTACACAAGGATGCTAGAATAATGTATCCCTGAGGACTCTTCAGACCTTAATTGATAAAAAGTGTCTTTGAAAACTGCTGGGGAAAGGCAGAGGAGCTGCAGTGGAGTCCTTGGGAGAGCTGCTAGCAGGGAAGTACAACTGCTTTACTGCTTTCTTGGCATAGCTGTTAATCGAGCTTTCCAAATGTTTATGGCAATTGCTATGTTTGTATTTTCTGCCTGGCCTACACTTTGAAGCTGGCAGCTGTGCCAATGACCCGTGCTGGTGTAAACTGAACCTGTCTCTGTGGATGCTTTGTACAAGATTTTAAGGCATGAGGTAGAATCATAGAATCATTTAGGCTGGAAAAGACCTCCAGGATCATGGAGTCCAACCTTTGACCAATCCACCACCCTGTCAGCTAGACCATAGCACCAAGTGCCCTGTTCAGTTGCTAGTTTTGTGGAACAGTGCTGATGAGCCCTACTGGTATAAAATGAGAATTTGCCTTCCTTTTCTTTAACCTCCCCTGTAAGGTAAGCCTTGTACCTCCTGCTGTCCTCTCTAAACTTCCTGATGAAAACTTAGCATGTCTTGTTCCTTCCCACAGAGCCTAATTTACTCAGTGGTACTGCTCACAGTGTGAATAAAAGAGGTGTGAAGAGGAGAGATCTTGACATTGAGGAGCTGAGGGAGATCCTGTCTCCACTTTTACCTTTTGTCCGCATTGAGCACATCTTACCCATGAACAGTGAAGTACTGAGTGATGCAGTAAGTCAGTAGTCTCATACAAATACATCTATGCATGTTACAGTGTTCAGGTGTGAAGGGGTTTTTTGCTTTGATGGGTGTTGGTTTTGTTTGTTTATTTTAAGGATGAACTTCTAAAATGTTATCATTGAGAGTAATAGATGTGTAACACTGTTTTTCTGGTTAGGTTTTGTGTTCTTTAAATCTATCAAAAGGCTAAAAGTGTAAAGAATGCATTTATTGCAAGTTTTTACCATATTAGTACTTAAAAAACCGTAAAACTCTTTCTTGATTCTTAAAGATGAAGAGAGGCCTGATTAGTACTCCTCCTTCAGACATGCTACCAACTTCAGAAGGTGGAAAGTCAAATGCCTGGCTGCGGCAAAAAAATGCTGGAATATATGTGCGGCCAAGACTGTTCTCACCATATGTGGAGGAGGCCAAGGTAATATCAGCAACCCTTGACTGTTCTCAGCTTGGAGTCATCAGGGGGTTCTGTAAACAGGGAAAGATTTTGGGATGTTTTGTCTCTTTACATGTACTGGCCTAAAATACTAACATTTTCAGTTTAACAAGACTTACAAGATTGATCATCAGGCTCAAGTCTCTAGAACTGGTCAGAAAAATTTCAACAAAATTTTTTTTTGTCGAAATTGAAATGTTTGCGAGACAGATGTTGATGAAATTCCACCGGAAACAAAGCAGCGTTGTGAGGGAAACCTCCCTGGTTTCCAGCCAGCTTGCCGGCCCAGCTCCTCGGCAGCCCTCCTGGCAGGCGGATGGCAAGGTGAGAGCCTGAGAGTCCCAGTCTGCAGCTAGTCAGCAACCTTGGTGCCAGCTCTTTCAGGCTCCCCAGCTCCCACCAGAGCTGGGTGGGGAACTGCTATTCCACTGGGCAGAGGACTGATATTTCATCACCTTGTTTAAATCAGAACATACCCAAAATCTTGTGATCCTCCGCAAAATGGAATAAGTATCCTGTGTCCGATTTGAATGAATTTGTTTCCCTCTTTGTTTCTCTCTCAAGCAGTTGCTTCCCTGTTTAATTTCTTGCATGAGCACTGTCAAGCTGAAGGTCTTGTAGCATCTCTGGTGGTGATGTTTGGTGGCAGGGTGGAGATGGTGCTGTGTGGGGCAGGAATGTGCCACGTTCTGTTGGACAGAATGGGAGCCTTCTGTGTCACTGACCAATGCCACCACTTCAGATGGCTCTGATCTGAGTTGAGAGCTTTGAGTCCCAGCAGTGCAGGTGACAACAGAGCAAGAAGGTTAGATGAAACTGTGTACATCCACATCACTACAGGCTCTGACATGTGCTCTGGTGAATTTGGAGCTTTTGCCCTGTGCCTGGTTTTTAAAGGTATAAGATGTTGTTGATGGTTTTTAAATGTATAAGATGTTGTTGACTGGGGAAGGGAAGAAATGAAACTACTTTGCATTTTGGGCACAGCAGTTAGAGAGAGCACCAAGTGGCAGTAAAATAGCAAAAGAAGACCAGCTGGTTAAAATGTTCTCTTTGTATCTTGGATTGCTAAAACTAACAAAAACGTGATAAAAGCTTTGACTCTTAGTTTTCAGGTGTATGCTATGGGAGTGCTTTAGTATTTATCCAGAGTAAAAAGTGCGTTCTTACAACCCCCATATCCATGTAAGAATTCCTGCTTGTTAATACTGGTTTCATATTATGCTGTTTGTATTTTAAAATAATTTTAAGGCTTTTTGACCTTAGAGGGAAGACTGTCATAGTCTCTGGTAACTTTACTTAATTGTGAATGAGTAGTTGTTTTTTTGGGGGTTTTTTTTGGTTTTTTTTTTTTTTTTACTCCCCTGTCAGTCTACCATTTTTTGAAATAAGTTCATTTGATCTTAAGTAAGAATCTTCGAAGTGTAGGCCAAAATCCTTTTCTACTCTTTAGATGTCTGAGAAAAACAGGTTTCATTTTCAGGCTAGTGCCTTCTACTCAATGGCACAGAAAGTTGAGACTCATAGGCAGTAATTGTCCTAAGTCCAGAGGGTCTGGCTTCGAGAAGATCAGGTCTAATCTGACAGGTTAAAGTAAACAAAGCATCCTTCCCAAACTATTCTCCTGCCTGCTTTTAGCTCAAACCCAACTATGATCATGCCTGGAAAATCGAATAGAAAATGCTAATTAAAAGCCAGATGTTGTTTGTGACCTGACAAAGTGTGGTGTGGACACAGCCAGCCTTGTGTGGCTGGGCTGTGCTGGCAGCAGTGGCAGTGGGGGCTGTGCAGTGCCCTCATGAGGCTCTGGGGCTGTCAGTGCTGGATGAGATGATGGTGGAGCAGCCCTGGTGTGGCTGGGCTTTGCTGTCACTGGGGTGTGTGCAGTGCCCTCACGGGGCTCTGGTGCTGTCAGATGGTGGAGCAGCCTGGTGTGGCTGGGCTGTGCTGGCAGTGGGTGTGTGCAGTGCCCTCACGGGGCTCTGGTGCTGTCGTTGCAGTCGGTGCTGGATGAGATGATGGTGGAGCAGACAGACCTGGTGCGCCTGCGCATGGTGCGGATGTCCAACGTGCCCGACACGCTGTACATGGTGAACAACGCGGTGCCGCAGTGCTGCCACGTCATCACCCACCAGCAAGTGAGCACCAACCAGAGCAGCCCTCCCTCAGTTATAGCCAACGAGATCCCAGGTGAGCTCCTGGGAGTGTGGGGGTGGAGTGAGTGCACTTATTGAATTGATCATTTCCTCAGAGAGTAGTTCTGCACCAGGAATAGTCCTTCTGCTTTGGTCTGTCCCAAAGACATTAACTGGTTTTGCATGGCAGAGTAACTAGTTGGACAACAAAACCCTTGGACTGGTTAAACACAGTAGAATGCTTGCTGGTGCCTGGCTCTCTATTCTCAGAATTTTTGATAGGGTTCTCAGTTTTCTACAAACCAGTTGTCCAATATAGGTAAGATCTGTGAGTCTGGAAAACTTCTTTCAAAAATCAAAAGCCAGAGAACATAATTTGTAAGGAAATCAGCTGAACTCAGTATGCCAGAAAAGTACTGGAAATGAGAATTCAAAACACATTTACTTCAATTTACCAAATCCACTTTAGCTTTGAAGCCAAACCAACTTAATTCCTTGTGGAAGAATGTGTCAGAGTGCATTTTTATAGGCTCAAGTAAATATGGCCTCTCCTGACTTCAGGATGATTGGTGTGACATTCCCCATAGGCAAGCCAGGAAAATACATACTAAATATATTTTGTCATTTATGCATATGAACTTTTGGTGTCAGACTGGAAGAATTTATCTAGTGTGGTTCCTAAAGCATCTAGCTCTTTCTGCCTTTCCCCTGTCCCATTAATACTCAGTGTGCATAGAGAAGACACTGTCACAGCTTGCAACCGATGACAAGTTGGCAGAGTCAGTGCATGTTTTGGAGGGCAGGATTAGATAGCTAAATGACCAAGATTACATTTTAATTCAGTGAAGGAAAATGCTGTGCTATGGCATTCCCCATTTTATAAGCTCTTTATATATCAATTAGGTCTCTCTTCAGTCAGCTATGTTGAAAGGAAGTAGATAAATCATTCCTACCATGCTAGACCCAGGACCAAAGTAATGGATTGAAATTGCTGCAAGAGAATTTAATTTGAAGTGTTAGGAATATTTGAAACACTGTTTAGTTCTAAGATTTCTAGGAAATTTTGTGGAATGGTTTTGATCTGTTTGCTTCTTGTAGTCTGGGAAGGAACTTGATAAAGCTGAAAATGAGCTTCTGAGAACTTACTTTTGAAAAATTTGATAAAAGTACCAATTGTTTCTTTAGAAATCTGGAGCCCTCAGCAAAACTGTGGCATCTCAGCAGTGCATTATAGTACTTGGACTTCCCTTCCTAGAAAAGTGTAAATATACTTAGCATGAATTGAATATAAAGTATTGAATGTAAAATAGGACTTTGATAACACTTTGCTCAATCCTAATTCCAAAGAATTTGAGAAAGGCAGCAGTTTCTCAGAGGCTTTCAGTATTTTGCCAAAGTTCTTGTGTTCTTAAAAAAACTGGCTCTGTTGGCAAGCATGAAACATCTTGACCAATCTGAAACTCCCCTGTGTCTTGGTTCTGTACAATTTAATAGGTAGGAAATATTGCCAGTCCTTTGATTTGAACATAGATACGAGCTCTGAGCCTGGCCAGTAGTTGGAGTGCAGGAATTGTGTCCTGGCAACTGTTTGCTTTGCTTAGTCCTGTAATTAAGGAGCAAAAGAATTGATTGGTTTGCCAGTGCCTTTTTGCTAGAATGGGCAGATGGGACCCATTAATGTGAGGCGATTAAAGCCTGTCCCAACCTCGAACTTGTACAGGAGTCCATCCTGAAGCACGGATGGGGCCCAGGGAGCCCTGGGGGCAGAGCTGGGCAGCGTCACCTCCCTCTGTCCCTGCCTTCTCCTTGGTCCCTCTGCCTGGGCACTGTGTTTGCACAAACCTGCTGGCAGTGTGTTTAGTGCTCTTCCTGCAGCACTATTGTAAAATTAGTTCAGCTGAAGCCTGCTCTAACTTGAGGCCAGGTTCTGCAAGCGGTTGGGTTTCTTTACACATTTTCCAGTTTCAGTCTAAATTAGAAGTCTTGCAACTGAAATAATTGTATTTTTTTATACACATAATCTTTCTTCCATGTGTTTCACATGAATAGTAGTAAAAAAACCCAAAAAAACCTAGGGTTTGAGAAGACAGTATTTTTAAATGAAAACTCTATCATTTTTATGCCTACTAGTTTGGAGATCTGCTTCAGACTTCTCTTAGATCCTCTTTAAGTATTAGCAAAATACTGGCTGTAGCTAAACATCTGGTTGCTAAAACAGGTTTTGTCAGAAGAATTTTAGTGTGTGGAGGGTAGAGCCTTGAAGACTGGTTAGAATGGGTTCCTTCCCTCCCCTCTCAGTACAGGAACTCCATTAAGGAGGGGAATATTTTGCACTGTATTTTACATATACTTCTCCTTCATCTACCAGTGTAAACTTGTAAAATGAAATTGGTACTAGTTGTAATTGTGTGGTGTTTCTCCTTCTCTGTTATGCAAATGTCTTTTCACACTGTTTGCTGTATGATCTGGTGAATTTTTATGAGCTTTCATTACAGACATCTATCTGGTCATGGTAGTATGTAAAGCTGGTAAAGGATCAGACACCAGGACTTACATTTGTCTTCCCTATTTATATGCGCATTTTCCTTAGGACAGAAACACCACAGAGAAATATCATTCATCATCAAACATCAGTAAGAAGTGGCATGAGAAAGTTTTGCAACAGGATAAATACCCAAAGTTATACATTACTTTCTTTTGGAATGGTTTTTTTTTTTTAATTATTTCAATATGAGTGCATAAAACAACATAATTTTAACAGGTTTTTGTTGGCTTACACTTTGTGTAACTTGTGTAAAATGCCCTTTCTCTAGTTACATACTGGTGTTATGGTCTTTTGATTATAGAACTACATTAGAAGTATGAAATGTATGCCAAAAAAATCAATGAATTCTTGGCCTGTGCAATTCATGAGGGAACATTCAGTTGTTATTTAAGATATCCTGCCCCCGCCTCAAATCATGGAATTCCTGCATCATGAGCGGTTTATAAAGAAAGCTCTATTTGGGCCTTATTCTAGCAGAAGCTAGAGAAGTGGTGAATGTTTTTATCATTTGTAGGATGTGTGTTATCCCATGTGGCTTAATGATGCTCCATGGAACATGTGTTAAGTTGAACAGTTCTTGGCAGAATGCTTCTTTAAAAAAACCAAAAGCCAGGGCAACCTGATGCTAGATTTTTCCTTCAGAATAAATCTAACCATTGCAATTAAAGTTACTGTCTGACAGCTGAAAGGAAGGCCTCTCTGTTATCCCCCTGCACTGTCTGTTGTCCCGCAGTTCCCAGTCTGGTGGTGGTGAAGGAGATGATCCGGCGGCTGCAGGAGCTGCGGCACACGGAGCAGGTGCAGCGCGCCTACGCCCTCAACTGCGGCGAGGGCGCCACCGTCAGCTACGAGATCCAGATCCGCGTGCTGCGGGAGTTTGGCCTCTCGGATGCTGCTGCTGAGCTCCTGCAGGTGTGGAGCAGGGCTGGGAGAGCATGGAGGGACTGGGTTGTGTGCCCTGCATAGCAGTACTTGCTGTGTGTGCACACAGGTGTTTTGAAATGCCTGCGTGACTGTCCAGGTGCAAACGCCAGTTGCATTTGATGTATGATTTTATAAAGCTCTAAGTGCAATGTCAAGAGTCATTGCCATTCAGGAGGCTCTTACTGACACAAATTTTGGGGGACAAATTAAAACTGCTAAAGGGAGTGGATGAGAACAGTAGAATCATAACTTGAAACTTAGATTATTATTTATTCTTAAAACAGAGAGGAGGAAAAGTAGTAACTTATGCTTTAGCTCTGACCGTACATGTCAGGGCTGGGAAACTGAAAATCCCTCTTCTGTTTATACACTGGTGCTAAAGCAAATGCATCTGTTGGTCAACTTACAGTGAATCTGATGCTTCTTGTCTTATTTTAGAAAAGCCCCAATCAGTTTTGCATGGTAGCTGTAGTCACCTTGTAATGTTGGTGAGCTTGTATGTAGCACAGCCAGGCAGTTAGAGTATTAGCATGTTTCTAAGGGATTTTTCTAGATGTCTTCCTCCTTTGTCTTGTAACATGCTGGGTCTTTTACCTCTGCAGAATCCTCACAAATTCTTTCCTGATGAGCGATTTGGGGATGAGAGCCCACTGCTGACAGTGAGACAGTCTGGACGATGTCGCGTCAACAGCACTCCCACTGCAGAAACCATGTTTACAGAACTGGACTCTTTCGTGGCCTTCCATCCACCATTGCCCCCTCCTCCACCTCCATACCACCCACCAGCAACTCCTATTCACAACCAGTTCAAAGTGGGCTGGAAGCAAAGGGTGCCAAGCCAACATCCCTCCCGTTCCTTCTCCTACCCGTGCAACCACTCTCTGTTCCACTCATCGCGCGCCGCCCCCAAGGCCGCCGCCCCCGCGTACCTGCCCGGCGGCAGCGCCAAGGCCGCGCCCCCCGACTGCACCAACACGGCCGCGCTGGGCCGGCAGACCGTGGCGGCGGCGGCCGCTGTCATGACAGCTGAGAAACAAGTGGTAAGTGTGGGCATTTCTCCTCTTTTGCCTGTTTCTGGCTGTTCAAAGTACCTCATCGAAGGAACTGGAGAGAATGGTTATGGTGGAGTAGCTTGGCTTTGTTATATGAAGTCAGCGTCTTTGTTGGTTAGGAGGTTTTTCTACCAAACTGTCTGTCAGCATTCTCTAAAGGCAAGTGAGAATCCCTATAGGAGAATGAGCGTTCCAGGGCAAGAGTATTGTTGGAGGGCCAAATGGCACTCAGGAATCTTCTGAAATCATAGAATATCCTGAGTTGGAAGGGACACACAGGGTCTGTTTCAGTGTTCAACCACCTGGTGGGTGCAGAACCTTTCAGTCCTGTCACTGGTCACAAGAGAGATCAGTGTCTGCCCCTCCTCTTCCCCTCAGAGGAAGCTGTAACTGCAGAGGGGTCTCCCCTCAATCTCCTCTAGGCTGAACAGACAAGTGACCTCAGCCACCCCTCATGTCACAAATGTAGTTTGCTCTACACTAAAACAAAGCATAAGCCAGCCCCAGTAGTACACACTGTAATTCAGGTAGAAGTAGTGGGGATATTTTGGCTAACTGCAGGTACATAGTCTGTAGTAAACAGGTTGTCTTTATACATGTGTGAAGAGTATGAAAGCTTTACAACTGAGAAGTATTTGAAAAGGAATTGGCAAGCAGAAATTGGTAATTGCTGATAAAAAGGAGTTTGTAACAGCATGTAAAAGCAGTCATTATAGTTGCTGAACTACAATATGATGCAATAAAACCAACAGACTATAAGACATGCAGTAAAGACAGCTTTATAAAATACAGGAAGTGCTGAATGAAGAATTTCATCATTTATTTCTGCAGTGAAAAAACTGTCAGTGCATAGTTGTGCCACATTAGGTGCAGATTTGATCCTCAAGTTCTGATTGGAAAAATGGATTTTATTTTCTTCCCATTAGCAATTGTCTTAAATATTTTGCGCTTCTTTTTTTATTTTAGAATAAAATTTATAACTTCATATTAGAAATGTGTGCCATTGTTTGGTCAAAGGTGGGATTCATAGCATGTCACTCTCCTTTGATCAATACTGACTTCCCTAAGGAAACTATACTGTAACCTTTTTCATGTCAGAAATATTTCTGCCAGAACGTGTCCATAAGTAATGCAAGGGGGAGCATAGGCTTAATATAGGTGATATTTTTGTTCTGTATTCTTTCTGCAATTTGTGAGTTACTTTATCAATGATTACTAAAGTTGCTTTCATGAGAAATGGTAAGTGTAAGTAGAAATTCTCACTCCACTGTCTGGCAGGCTGTGATATGTGCCGTTCTGCACTGAGGCAAGCATGCGATAGGTGAGAAGAACGCCACACAGCAGCTTCCATGTACTCTGTGGGTCTGGTGAGCTCTGTAACTGAGGCTCCCCCCGAGCCTGTCCTGAGCACACGTCTGCAGTTCACTAACTTTAAAATGGGAAAGCAGAAGGGTTGTGTCTGAGGTGATGACAGGTGTGTCGTGGCTTCCCTGCACTGCAGCTGTGTGCTGTGACAAACCATTTGTTGGGCTCTGCACCAAGTACTTTGTTTGTTTGATAATTGTAAATGGCTTAAAGCAAGCCTGCCTTTAAAAAGTTCAGCAGTACGTTGTCCTTTACTGCATGTTCAAGGCAGGATGCATTTAGGAGGAGTAAATGTAATTGTGACATGGCAGCTTCATGGAGGAGAGAAGCAGGAAGGTGAAGGTTGGTGGATAGATGTGTTCCTTAAACAGTGCAGGAAACTTGCAGGCTGAAGTTGACAAGACTAAAGTAGATTAAGAAAATGCCATTTTAAATTACAAAAAGTATCATCAACAGTTTGTGTTTAGCTCTAGTCTCTGTTTCCATGGACCCATTTCTTTTCTTTTGCAGTGCACTCAGCCCCTGCTGAACGAGCTGATGCCGGACATCGCGATGGGAGTGTCAGCAATGTCTCTGAAGGACAGAAGGTTGCCCGAGCTCACGGTGGACACGGAGCTGAGCCAGGCGGTTACAGAGGTAGGGCCCGGCCCACCCCAGCACATTTCATGCATTCAGAACAGACACCTGCCTACTTCTCGGAAAAAACATGCAATAGAGCAAAAAATAGATGCTCGAGAAAACCCACAGGAATATCCTGACTTCTATGACTTCTCCAATGCTGCATGCAGGCCCTCCACTCCAGCACCCAACAGGCACAGTCCTTCACCTTCACAAGGCATTTATTTTGGCCCAGATTTGTACAGCCACAATAAGGCATCACCAAGTGGCTTAAAGTCAGCCTATCTACCTTCCCAGATCTCTCCTAAAAAGCAAGAGGATTCTAGGAGGGAGTACCTGCTCTCCCAGGATGGGCATCAGCACAGGCAGAAGAATGAGCCAATACACCTCGATGTCTTAGAGCAGCCCCCCCAGCGGCTGGACTTGGCACTGGCTGCCCAGGAGAGTGCTGGGAATGGCCCTGTTCACGTCAGGGGAAGAACAAAAATGGAAACGGATTTAACCTACGGGCTCACCTCCAACAGACCTTCCCTCTCTGCATACAGCTCTGACGTGCCAGAAGAGAGACCCAGTAGGAGACTGGCAGATGATGAGCCATTGGAACATGGAGCACAGAGAAATGCAGATTTGGAAAGGGAAGATGGAGTAAGCAGAGGAAGGAGGTCTCCAAACAAACCAGACTTCCTGTACAAAAAATCTGCCCTATGAAAGCAACCTCCACTATTTCTCTGTGCCTAAGAGTTGTAAACATCCCATTCCTTGCAACTTTTGGCCTGACTTCTGTCAGAGAAATTCTTTCATGCCAGCAGAAAAATTCAGCTTTGCTCACTTGGTTTGTACATACATTGCTTTATTAGAGACAGCATGTTATCAGTTTGGTTTTAATGCTGCTTCTGGGTTTATTTTGTTGCAGTTTTTTTTTTTTTTGAGCAGATTTAATTCAGCCTTTTAAAAAAACAGAAACTGGTACCTTTTTTCTACGACCTGGTAGCCTTTTGCACCTGTACATCTATTTTAGTGTATTAGTTTTGTACTAATATGTTAAACTTTAATGTCACATTTAAAGGACTGTATTTTCATACTTTTGCATTTACCCTTTCACATGCTGATTCTCTATGTGCATTGGGTTGCACATTATGAAATGTATTTTCTTATGAGATAATAACAGTGCGTTTATTTTTTAATTATAGGAATTCCAAAGAACAGCACATCAAAAAAACCTACATTTTTAGTTGAATTTTTTTTTTGTTTGTTCAGATTGAAATCTTCCTGATTTTTATGACTACAGCAAGAATCCAATCTAATATTTTGTTTGAAAAGTTCTGGCAGCTGGTCTTCTCTTTATATACATAGCAAACCCACTTCGAGAATTATATTTGGGGTTTTAAAAATCCAGAGGGGTATTTAGGAATCCAAATTCCTGTGAAATTCACTGGAATAGGACAGTATGAGTCTGTTTACTTTTGTTTCGGCTGTGACCATGGAGGACTCCATGATCACCTGGAAGCAGGAAGCACTTACTAGACAGACTAGAATTGCTGATTTGCCCACTTAGAAATAAATGTAGAAATACTGTAAAAATTACAGTAATTACTTGTTCTTCCAGCTGCTCATCCGTGGGTAAGCCAAGACCAGGTGAGCGGATTCCTGCCGACTCCTGGGCTGTCAGGAAGCCGAGGCTCGGAACCTTCACTGTTGCCCGAACACGCGGCAGGGTTTCCCTGCCGGGGTGACAGCCCAAGGCCTTGCTTTCTCCTGCCTGTGCTTTCCAAAGGGCTTCACTCTCAGTGACAGCGCTCCTCACGTGGTGCTGCCCCACAGGTGCAGCTGTTCTGTGAGCAGAATCCAAGGGAAGAGTCCCTGCTTCAGCATCACCACGCTTTGGCGCTCTTAAATTACACCTCCATTGCCTGATTTGCTTTTTGAAAGCACAGAAATGAGATTCCCCTGTTAGCAGGGTGTGAGGAGGGGAGGATGCTCATCTGGGCTGGCTCCTGCCACTGGGGCAGGGTTCAGCAGAGCACCAGGGGAAGGGTTACAGTTATGAATTACGTCCTTAATACTCGTGGTGCAGTTCTAATCACAAATTCATTGCATTCATTGATCCCTGTCTGATGCCACTGCAGAGTAGTGATTGCTGGTAAGGTCCTGTTTAGTGGGAGGTTAAATGCAGTTTCTGTAATGAATTTTTCTATAGCAGAAAACTACAGTCCCAGGTGTGACCTAAGGACTGCTTTTAGGTTAGGTAGGATTGTTTCCTGCAGCTCAAAGTGCTTAATACTGTTTAACAGAAATCTTGCTGCAACTTTACTTTTGGTTTTAGTTGATGGCAAATTCTTACCTAATGTGTTTCATTAAAGTATGGAGGGCCTAGTAACAACACAGTGTTACTGAAATATATTGAATTCTGCGTTTCCAAACTACCAAATAGCTTCTGAATGAATTAAGATATGGGTTCTTTGAACCAATAAACTCTGTGTCTCCTGCTGACACATCTGTAGGCCTGCTTCTGTGGTGGTTCTGCAGGTGTTCCTTTTGAGATGCAGCCATGGAAAGCATGGGGTAGGGCTGGAGCAGAAACTTGCCTAAACTCTGCAGGTGATGTGTCTTGTGTGTGAGGGGAGATTTTTTTTCCTCTGTCAGCTTTTTTTAATGTTGTTTTTTGCCCACAGTCAAGGCACTGGGTGGTCCTGGCTTCATCACCCATGTGTGGGATTTCCATGGGGCTGTGGTGTAGGACACTGTTAAACGCAGGAAGGTGTCAGTGGGGGATGCTGCTGCTGCAGTTCAGGGGCTGAGGCTCTCTGGGTTTCTCCTGAGGAGTTGAGCCCAGTGCTGACTGCATCACTAACCACACACAAGGGTGTCATCCTCACCAGAACCAGGACCTTTCAGCACACACCCTGAAACTCCCTGCACTTGCATCATGTACGTGTTGGTGGCTTAACTACTAAAAAATTACAGCTGCCCTCAGAAAACTTATTATTCTCAGTATTTTTGCCTAAAACTGATAGATGTACTTCAGGAAAACTACTTTGATTATCACAGTTTGATGTGGCACTGTGTACTTGGGCAGAGGTGGGACTGAGATCTACAGGTAAAACTCTAAAGCTTGAAATTTGGGGAGGGAGGTGTGGCTGATGAAGATGAGAAGTTCTGAGGTTATGGCTTGAGGGAAATCATGAAATGCTTTGGAATAATAATTTCTGGTGAGAAATGCCTCTGGGGAGGACATGTCTGCGTTTTAGAATACAAAATTGTTTCTGAAGTCTCAGGAGCTGTGCAGTATTAAAAAAAGGATTAAGTGTTTAAAAGTAGATGCAGAATGAAAGACAAGTCCTTCTGAGGTCACAAAGACAATCAGGCCATATAGACAATCTGTTTTCACTTGCATATTTTGAATTGGGAAGAAGATGGCAGCTAATGGCAGCTGGTCTGAAGTGGAAAAGAAGGATTTCTTGAATTACTGGAACTTTATTTTTGTACTCCAGAGCAGGATTTCCTACTTGGGATGTGCAGAGGGGTGAGACCATTTTTCATGGCAGCATTATTCAGAAGCCAGTGTTCATCCTCCATCTCACTCGCACACCACACATACCTGTGCTACCTGCTACTCCTTGTTCTCTGTCTACTGAAACTTTGGTGCAGAAGCTCCTTGTTTACATGAAGCACTTTCTGATTAGGCTGGAAATTGACATCTTTTCCTTCTATAAATTAGATGGAAATGACAGATTATTGACTATTTTGCTTGAGGATAGAGTTATAAACATTGTTTTTTTGAATGAGGGAGACTCATGTTCCTTGTTCTGTTAAAGAGAGAGGTCAGACTTGCATTTAGTGAGCAACATGCAAAAAGGTCTTATTCCTCTTTCCCCAAACCCAACTCCTTTTTTCCTTAATATATGGATGAGTAACTTAATTCCTAAAATACATTCTTCCTTTGAAATGTTTTGTTGTTCCACAGAATTACTGTAGTTGTGTATTAGTAACTGCTGTGTTGATTGGCAGTTTCATGTTGTATTTTCCTGTTCTTAAGGATTTTCACTTATGAAATTTAAGGCTGTGGCCACCTGTCCTTGTAAGCCTTGGGTTTTGATCCCAGAATGTCCCAAATGTATGTCTTTAGGGGTTTCTTTGGTTTGGGTTTGGGAAAGGGGTGGGGGCAAGGGGGGTTGGGTGTTTTGTGTGGGTTTTTGGTTTGGTTGTTTTGGTTGTTTTTCTGGTTTGTTTGGGTTTTTTTTTGAAAGAACACTAATGCTGTTTGAGGCACTGTTCTAGTAATTGTATGCTTCTATGGTAGAGGTGGTGCTGAGCCCTGCTGGATGCAGGGAACAGCTTTGAGGGAAACTTGTAAAACCACATTTGGGGTTTCTGTAATTACCTGTACTGCCAGAAGGCAGCCCTGCCCTCGGCAGTGTTAAGAATTTGTTTCTTGTCCTTGTGTTGTTACTGGTATAAAGTCAAGTGCCTTCAATGCTAAAGGCTCAGAAAACTTTCTTAAACTGACTTCATGTCCTATGCAAGTGTTTTTTCTACAACCTGCATAACCAGTACTTTGTAAAACTTGTTTACGCTTCAATTGTACATAGTGTTTTTTTAAAAAAAATAGTATTTTTATTTAGGTACCTCCAAACTTGAATTCTAGTCTTGTGTGATGCATTGTAAAACAATACATTTCTCTTTTGAGTACCATTACAGTTGTAAAAAGGTTTTCACTGGTTCTATTTTTCTACTGTTGCTGAGAAGCATGTAACACTGACTTTATCCTACGTATAGTTGGCATTTCAAATAAATGGCTTGTATAGAACGTGGTTGTGTGGCTGCTTCCCCTGAGCTGCTGCTCCTGGCTGCACCCAGCACCCTGCCCTGCTCACTCCAGGCTGCAGTGACGGGCTGGGGTGAAGGAGCCCAGCAATAAAGTGAAAAGGCTTTTGGAAAAAAAGGGGCACAGTGATGCTGTGAACACCAAAGCCGTGGTATCAGCCAGTGTGTAAAAGAGGGATTTGAAATGAGTCACTGATCAGGCAGTTAAAACCAGGGGAAAGCATTTCAGTGAAGTAACTCTGTGAGCCCTGGCTGGAGCCTGCCTGCCTGAGGCCGTGCCCTGTGGAAGGCAGTAGGGCTGCTCTGAGCTGGGCCTTGGGCCGCAGCCCTGCGTGCAAGAAGTGGGTGTTCATTTTCTCACCAGAGCAGCTGGGCAGATGTTCAGTACCCAGCATTCCCAGGCTGCAGTTTCCCTGCCAGCTATTCCAGCTGACAATTCATTACATCTGTGTCTCAGGAACAAGTGCCTCACTGCTTCAGAGCAATGGCTGAAGTTCAGAAGTGTCATCTGGCCTGGTCCCACTCTGGTGTACAAGAGCAGAACACCGTGGGTTACATCCTGACACGGAGCACAGGTGTGTTAGGAGAGGGAGAACTGTGGTCCCACATGTCAATTACTGACACCTTCACTCCCACACCCAGGAAGATGAGTTCTAGGAGCTTCCTAAATTAGAAAATTTTAATATTTTTTCTTACAGGCTGTCACTTTGGAGCAGTGCTTCTAAGCCTGCCAGCCTCAGAGGAGAGGAGGATGCCTGACCCCTTTGCTTAGGGGAGGCTTTTTGCAGTGGAAGGGGAGACTTGGAGCTGGGTCCTCTCAGGTGCACCCTGCTTCAGTCCAGGCTGATGCCAGGAATGGACAGTGCTCATCTGGCCCTGTGCTCTGCACCTGGAGCCACAGGAATTCTACATTTGAACTCACTCCTTCCATCAGTGCTGTATTTTCTTAATCACAGCAAGGCTGGCACTGGGTCATAAAGCATTTCTGTGATCACTGGGGCCTTTCCTGTGGAAGACACAATTGCCTTTGGGTACCCTCTCCCCCACTCCTTCAGTGAATTACAGAAACTGCAGCCCAGAGGAAACATGACCCTGTCCTGCTCTAAACTGTACTTGCCAGCAGGCTGCCATCCCTTATTTCACACCTGGGTCAGGTAGAAATCCTGGGTTTGATTAGCCCCCATTATGCACCTTGGTGGCTTGGCTAACAGCTCATCACTGGGCTCCCTCGAGGATGTAACACTACAGCAGCACCGAGAGAAAACAAGACAGTACACAGTGAAAAGTTATTTTAATCTTTATATATTGTAGTTAGATGTGCAGTTACAGCTCCTGTAACAGTTGCTACCAAAAAAAGAGCATGTACAATACCCAGAGTTAAATTTAAAAGCAAACAGGGAAGGGCCCTGGGGGTCGATGACACATTGAGCAGGAGTCAGCAGTGCCCTGGCAGCCAGCAGGGCCACCCATGGCTGGGGCATCAGGCCCAGTATCCCCAGCCAGGCCAGGGAGGGGATTGTCCTGCTCTGCTCTGACCTGGGGCAGCCTCACCTCGAGCCCTGGGGACAGTTCTGGGTGCCACAATATAAAACAGACACAAAGCTGTCAGAGTGTCCAAAGGAGGGCCAGGAGGACCTTGAAGGGCCTTGAGGGGAAGCCGTGTGAGGAGCGGCTGAGGGCACTTGGTCTGTTCAGCCTGGGGGACACTGAGGACACCCCACTGCAGTTGGAGCTTCCTGTGAGGGGCAGAGGAGGGACAGACACTGATCTGCTCCCTGTGGTGCCCGGACTGAGGGAATGGCCAGGGGAGGTTCAGGTTGGATATCAGAGAAAGGTTCTTCACCTGGAGGGTGGTTGGGCACTGAACAGGCTCCCCAGGGCAGCGGTCACAGCACCAGCCTGACAGAGTTCAAGAAGCGTTTGACAGTGCTCTCAGGCACATGGTGTGACTCTTGGGGTGTTCTAGGCAGGGCAGGGAGTTGGATGTGATGATCCTGCTGGGTCCCTTCCAACTCAGCATAGTCTATGTTCTATGAAGCTGCTCAGCTGAGCATCAATGCTAAACTACTGTTTGTAAATAAAATGGTCAGAAACAGTTAACAGTGAGAATGATAAAAGTCTACCTTTGCTTTTCAAAAACCATTAACATGGAAAGGCAGAATAGTACCCCATGATATAGAAATCCTCAAAAACTAGAAATTTAATGTAGGTTTTGGGGTCTAACTACATTAGGCTCCAAACTTACAAAATCTTAATTTTTAATTGCAGCTACGTGTAGTCTTAAAAGTCAGTGAAACATCTCCTGTCCCATGATTATCACAGTGGTTATAAAAAGAACATTCCATATTGTAGCAAAATACCAGGATGCTGCAGTGTTTTCAGCAACATTTATAAAGTAGAAGAATTTGCTGTAGGCTAGTTTTTAAAATCAAAGCATATAACAAACCCCCCCATGCTTAGTTTGTAATTTAGTACCTCCTCCTAGTTCTTGTTTTTGTTCTGATGAGCAAATTAAGATCATCTGAATTTTTTTTACCACAGAAATCATTCGTGTCCCATACTGGAAACACGTTTTCTAATGTACAAAACCAGACAGAACACTGTGTTGCATCAAGCCTAAGCTCTGCTTTCCCATTTGCGAGCAGCCCGGGCAGGCAGCAGCGCTGGCTCAGCCCAGCCTGGCCCGGCCCGGCCCGGCCAGCCCCGGAGGGACAGGGACAGGGACAGGCAGCTCGTGGCGCTGGGCGCTCACCGGAATGGCAGCAGCCCCGGGGCAGGAGGCAGAGCCATTCCCGCAGGAGAGCCGGGAGCGCGGGCGCGGCAGGGCAGGGCAGGGCAGGGCCGGGCGGGCTCAGCACAGCTCGGCCCCAGCCCGGCAGGAAGCAGGGGAGCGGCAGCACCGCTGCTCCCGTCCCGCCCTCCTCCCCTGGAGACACGGCCCGCTCTCCCGGGAATGCCAAGTCCATCGGTACTGAAATCCCTCTAAGTGCAATGATGGGTTTGTTAAGAACATGTTTTAGGTGCTACAAATGAAGGACGTATTAGACAAAATGATGATGTTTCTTGGACAGCTGGATTTTGATGAGAAGCCAAAAACTGAAGATGCCTTTTCTGTTTGCCAGTGAACATTGTTTAGCCAGTTGTCCTTTCAGACCCAAACCCTCTCAGTCTAACTACAGTAGTACTGCATCCTGTTAGTCCGTCGCCTTTTCCGAGACTGAAATTCTTCAAAGAAGTGCTGAATGTCTTCTCTTTTAACCACCTAGGAGAAGCAGCATGAAACCCAAGTTGTGGTGGAAGAGCTTAATTAAAGGATCCTGTTTTATCTCCACACATAATACACAAAGCACAGAAAAACCAATACCCTGAAATTTCTCTGGTACAGCTTTCCTGTTGCACCTGAAGGAGAGGATTAATGCCCAAATTCTATTGTAGGTAATACAAACAGGGAAATGAGCTTCCCAAAGGCAGAACAAAGACATGACCAAAGCTCCCAATGGCATTTTAATGACTTTGGCCTCTTGCTTTTATCATCAGAAAATTTAACACAAAGCAAGATTTTCACTAGCTTGCTTCAGGGTCATTCCAGTGTAACTAAGAATGGCAATACAGCAAGTCAGCCAATAAAATACAAGTGATACTTAATGATGGCATGCCAATTCCTGCAGGAAAACAACTGACAAGACTGGCAATCATGGTCAGTCCTTATTCTTCCAAGGGTTTAGAGTCAATCTAAGAAAAAACAGAAAATTTAGGAGCTTGTCTTCCTGAATATCTTACCTAGAGCAACAGAAGTTTGATTTTAATGTAAGAATTGCTCTCACTACCTTGCAGACAGATTTCTGTAAAGTTCCCATTATCTCTCAACAATGTCATTAAGGAATTGTCAAACTTGAATGAAATAAGGGATTTCAGATTTCTACTGTAGTACCAGCAACTCCAAGAGACAAGAAAAAACATTACAACAGAACATCATGGTATTCTCCACCCAGCCCTCAACGGTTCTTTAAAACACATTTTCTTGCAAACAAATTCTGGAAGTTGCACCTTACCGTTCCCTCATCTGCAAACCTCCTGAGATAGTCAGTCAGTTCTGTCTTCAAATCATTGTATTCTGGATGGCAAAGCAAAGGAAAGAAAACAACAGTAAGAGACCCAGTTTTAGTTTAACATTGGCTCAAGAACATAACTTGTTCTACTTCCTCTTGTCATTTGTTAGGTTTACTTCAGACAAACCTAGGTTTGAATTAGATTATAAATAATAATAATGATGTAAACATGAGAAGCCTAACAATTTATGAGACTAACCTATGCAGTGTGAGTGTCTGTTTGGGTTGATTTCAGAGATCAGTGAGTGAATTAATACAGGTAACCAACAGACCGGCCCTGCTCCCAGCTTCCCCCACACAAGCTCGTGTGGGGCGTGGTGGGAAGGCCCAGCCTGTAAGTGGGGACTGGGACACTGGGACACTGGGACACTGTCCTTGCCAGAGTGCAGAGCCCTGGCTGGAGCAGAGAAACAGCTCCAGGTGTAAAACACCTCAGCACTGCCTTGTCACTGTGCTCTGCAGCAGAGCCACAGAGCACACCTGGCTGGCACTCCCAGCCAACAGGAGATTGCCAAAAAGCAGAACAGGGTAAGATAAATCAGCCAGACAGCAGAAGTTCAAACTAATGTTTAAATATTCACATTACAATAAATCACTATCATCACAGTACCTAAGATGTTAAACAGGATGAAAGTTCATACTCCATGCAGTGTCTCACTGCAAATTAAAGGTGTAATGATGGGCCAGAGAGGACCAATCCTGACTGAGGTGTGCAGCCTGTCATACAGCTGTCTGCATGTTACTTCAAAAATAATTTGACACTACACACTATACATCAATCTCTTGTGGCAAACTGCTCAGTTAAAGTGTGTTAAGGGAGACTCTAAAGATGAAGCTACATTTACCACAGATGAGTTCCACTTGCTGCACTCTGTTCATGCTGTTAAGGGTGTCCATTAAAGGATCTCTCCTCTCTGTCTCTTGGTCACTGGTACCTTTATTTTCATAGGCCAAGACAGTGTCACATTCATCTGTCAGGAACTGGACTTCAAGCTCTGAATACATTTTCTGGAGAATGAAGTAAAATTGATGTGACAAAACTTCTCAGATGGAGGTGCTCTCCCCCAATCCTTGTTGTGTTCAGTATCACAAATAACAACAGTAAAAATAATAAGGTGAATCTGTATCCAGTGTTTCAGAATCTTCTCTTAACAACTTCCAGTCAACACTGGATTAAAGCAGCAAAGAAAATACAAATATTTAGAAGCCCTTTCCTGCTATATCAATCCCACAGGATTCAATGTGACTCTTTAGGTGGAATGAAGGGAGGTTTCAGCATTAAGAACATTCACACAGATTTTACCTAAAGCTTCTCCTCAGTGATGGTGTGGGAGCTTCTCCCTGCCTGTCCCACATGTGTGATGGTAATGAAGAGAACATACATACCAAACATACATACATATAAAGAGAACATACATACCAAGCAGTCTTCACAAGTGCATAATTTGCTTCTCCAGTTGGATGGCCAAAAGGTGGCAGTATCTTTTTTTACAAATGGCTTGCTTTGGAGCTCTTTCAGCTTGCAGATGGGCTCCTCACTCTTAGTAACTACCTGAAATAAAAGGAGAGTGTTCAGTACTCCAAAATATCACTTCAAAGAGACCCTGTTCTTTTTGGCATGTCCTTCTCCTTAGGCAAGAATTTTCTTTTGTCTCAAACACATTTGTTTTTATAAACAACCTATATTACTATCCACATGAGAATTCTGATGTGGTTTCAGCAATTTCCACGGGAAATTTCTGTACAAATTTTCTGCAATAACTGTAAGTATTTATGAACTCAGAGCTGGACCATCATGCAAGTGCAGTTACATCACATACTGGAACAAACAGAAGTCCCCTCAGTGTACTGGCCAGGTGGCTGAGAAGGGACAGATGCAGCCCATCTGCAAACAGACATTACACCTCTCAACAGCCCAGCTCCACAGCTCACACTGTGCTCCACAGAGACTGCAGGACTGAAGAGGAGCATGGGAACAGACTGAACACCCTTCCCTGAGCCTGCACAGACTGAGGTGGGTTTCACTTTGATTGTCAGCAACATGAGGATGTGCAGGTCAGAGAAGAAGGCACATTTTACCTCAGGACAGGCAGACCCAGAGCTAGTGGATGGTTCACTAAATTGTTCCAATTGCTTTTCCTCCTTTGTGTCATGGTGTTCCACTCCACTTTCTTTTTTTATTTCTTTCTTCTGCTCTTCACTTTCCTCTACCTTCAGGACAATCCCTTCATCTTCAAGGGAGCTCGCTTTGGTCAAAGGAGGAACTGGAAGATAGATACCCACAAATAAAAATACTGTGCCAGAAAAAGTACAGGTCACTACAGGCATTGTCTCTGCTTCTCCTATTCTAAAACACTCTGCTTCCCAAAATCTAAGCCCTAGGAGAGGGAAGAGGGTATTTCAGAGTTCTTCACTACAATGTTTGTCCTTCTTGACACCCCTTGCTAGCTATCACAGTTTCAGTAACTGTCATGTGCTTTTTTGTCACGTGACCGTGTTGGAGTTTTTCATTTTCTCCAAACACATCTCAAAAAACACCACCACAGATTAACTACACTAATCTCTTGTTTATTTAAAACAAGTTTCTGTTTGATGCCAGTTCAAGTATGGGCCCTGTGACAAAGCTGGTTAGAAGGAGGAAAACCAAAACCCTGAGACAAACACCCTGTTCTGTACCATTTACATTAGAAGGAAAAGAACTCCAGGTAGCCATCCTTGAAAATACCAGTGAAATTTTGGGCACATAAGGAATCTATCAGCAGCTGACAGAAGCAGTAATTTTAGAACACTGTGAGAAATTAATTCTTTCTACAGAATTCAAGTCATCCATTCTTTTAAGTCCAGAGAGCTGGCGTGACCACAGGGAACGTGTGTCCTGAGCACAGCCCCAGCCCTACCCAGATTAATGTTAAACATATTCATTCCAGGGCACTCTATCATTCACTCTTTGCTGCTCAGAGCATCTGCAAGAAGTGTTTGTCTCACTGCTTCCCTTAGGATGGCTCTTCAGTTCTTTGATCCAGTTTAGAAATTAAGTTCCTTGACTCAAGTATTAAATCTTCACCCATTTTGTGCTAGACATCTTTGATACAGTAACTAGAAGCAAGCAGCACTGAATCAAGATTTAAGAATAAAAACGGCTTTTTATTTTTTTTCACAAGTAACTGCCACCCCTCATGTTCCACTGCTGAAGGTGATTGCCCAATACAATTAATATTATTTTTCCAACCACTTAAAACCAGTATTATGTCATTAACCAACCATGTATGAGAAATACATGCTCACAAAGTACTGGCTCAGATCTCTTGACTTTCTTTACCTGCTAACTGCGATGCATAAGCCCATAGGAAATGGCAATGTTTCATGCAGGCCTGGCACACCATTTCATGGAAGTCTCCACTCTCAGGGGGAACTGCACCAAGATGCTGTCAGAAAGAAGTGAGCACACAGAACTGAAGCATCTATATTGTTCACATACTGAACTTGAGAAGAATTCAGTCCCAAAGCTGTCCATAAATTGATGAGAACTATTTGGGCAATTAAAAGCACTTAGTGGCTTTCTTCTGAAAAAGCATTCCTGCAAAGCTCACAGTATGCAGCACAACACTCTTCATTCATACACTTGATACAAAAGAAGTTTATCTACAAGAACCCATAATTGAAGCCAATCATATTTTTTTTACTCTTTGATCCTGCAACTTCAAGCATGGAATTTCACTTGTGCTCCTCAAGGCACAAGAGGCTGAATCCTTAATGCTTACCCATTAAGTAGGGCCCCCACTGCAGTGCTTGGCTGCTTTCAAAAAGCTTCCCTAAAGTTTGGAATCAAGAATGAACAGCACAGTCTGTTCCTTGCTACTTGAAGGAATAAAGAGTTTAAAAGACATTCTTTTGAAGGAAAAACTATTCACATCGTTGATAATGATGTGCCTCAGTAAGAATCTTTTCCTCACCAACTATGCTGCTTAGAGTTTTCTGTTGCAGAAAGAGCTGTTTGTCGGGGATGAGCCATTTGTCGGGTGCAGGGAAAACGTGGGACGCTCAATATGAGATCAGCAAGCTCCGTTTATTGAAGAGAGCATCAGACACACAGCAAGCAATGAGCTCATGAATATTCTGTAATTTACACCGTCCGTTGGCCACACCACAATATCAGCTCTTCCCCATTCCTCAGAGTTACATCTCCCTTTTCTCATGTCTCTTTCACTATTTGTTATCATACTCCAGCTGGGCCCAAGGACACGCTATCTTGCAGGTGCAGGACTTGGAATTAGCCACGGCCTTGCACTTTTCTAATTCTTAGCTACTCTCCCAACAGTTTTCTAATTAAGAAGACAGTTATAAAGTTATTTCTTTATTCTGCACTGGTAACCTTCAAAAAGGTAGGACTCTTCCCAGTATTTTTAACTGGAGTGGACAGCAGTGCAAGAGTAATGCTCCTTTACATATGCTGAAAACAAATGCCTTGGAGCTCCTGTAATAATCTCCTTTGAGAAGTACAGCACACCTCCCAAGTAAGAATCACCATACAAACCTAAACACCAACTCCATCCTGTGCAAATGGCAGCTCTGCTATTTAGAGTTTCCTTACCCTTCCATGGAACCAGTCTTCACAAACTATGCATTGGATCATCTCATCTGGAATCTGGATGAACATTCATGTTATTAGCATTAACAGCAATCTCCACAATCTCTCACCAGTCTCAAACTGCAGCACCATGCAAATCCTGCTCAGTGAATTGCCTTTCCCTCTTCACCCCTCACAGGGAGCTCCCATTAGTAAGTAGTTAGTGCTTAAACCAGTCTTCCCAGCAGGGCAAGGCTTTCTCACAGAAAGGTGATAAAAGTTAATACACTACTGGTATCCTTCATCCTATAAACAGAAATGCATGGACAGCTCAGAAGAAGAAAGATACTGATATTCACACTGTCATCAGGTCTGTGAAAGATGCCAGAACCAAACGTAACTGGACACCACACAGGACAGTATGAAATGCTTTGTTATGAAATAACTATAAATTATTTCTTCAGAAATGTTTTTAGCTGTCCCTGAACTTGAGAGAGGGGAGCTTATAAAATGCCTTTTTTTTGGTATTTGAAAGACTTGTGCCTTCCCTGTTCTTTAGGACACCTGATTCCTGTGACTGCAAACAACAGCATGCACGTGCAAATGCAGTGCTGTGTTTTAGTGTTTCAGAGAGACAAAAAAGTGTTCTGGCTACCACCTAGGACTGTAGCTAGTGCTGCAGGACAGGACAGACTGTCTCCACCCCAGAAGCCTTGCCAGAGCAGTGCTGCAGGCACAGGGAAGCACATTCTGATCTCTCTCCTATCACATGAAATGTATTTATTCTGCACTAGGCCACATTTCTCAAGGTTATGATAATCCTGTTCCCTAGGGGAACTCTGCAACTTCAGGGAACTGCAGCACCATTTTGTCCAAATGATGACTTGTCCTCCTCATCTGTCTCTAAAGCATATACATACTTTACTATTAAAAAAAATTATCAAGTCATTACTTCACATGACACATGAAAACCAATATGGAACATAAGATTTCTTGAAGTGGGATCTTCCTTGAAAAGTAGCTCAGGGATCACCCTTTGCACAGTATCTACCATAAACACCATCTATATATAATTGCTACTGGATTTTGTATTTCTTACCTCATCTTCAGGATCAGGGTAAGGTCTTTTGCATGTACAGTACAATCCGTAGAAGTTGTCATTATATTTATTTCCTGAATTCACCTTGCCCTTTTCCTAGGAGAAAAGAGAAAAAGTCTCAAAAGACAACACAGTAAAGAACTAAAGACAGTAAATGACAAAAGACAACCACTTCTGTTCCCTCTTAATTTCTAAAACCATCATTATTTTCATCAGCCTGAACATACAAAAAGAAATATATTCTCCAGACACCTCTGCTTTACACTAAGCAGCAGATAGGGCACATGAGGAATGCTAAAGTTCACAACTAAAGAGGAAAAACAGTCTGCTCACCCTTGTAGCAAATGGCAACCATGGTGTCAAGACAGATTAATGGACAGATGCTGAAGCCCACTTAACCTGTACAATTGAATTTTCACTGAACTGAAGCAGAAGGAACAACCACGTGATCCATTTCATTGACTCAAACGAGAAATGGTAACATCTTAAATTGTCACAGGTGTCTGTAGGGATCACTGCACCGTGACTTTGCTGACTAGCTCTGGATCCATTTCAATTCTCCCAGCACAAAACAGGCATACACAAAGCCACTGTCTGTTTCAATGTTTGGACAGCTATTATCCTGGGAGCACCAGTGCGAGCAAACCAAGCAGCATCCTGTGGCTGCCTCAGAGAAGATTGAGACTGCCAGTTAATTGAAAAGTTCAAAATCCCCACCAAGTAGAAAAGCAGAGGCAACTTAAGACAGTAAAAAACCATCCCATCAGTAAGCTCTGGTGACAAACTATTGGGGCACTAATGCCATCACAAAGAAGGAAAGGGAATTGACCCTCTGATAGCAGCACAGCCTTAAACTTTCTTATTGCAACTGCAAAATTGCATCCCAAAAGGTTTTCTGAAACAGCTTAAAGCTAATGAGATGTGTGAGAGCAGCAACACCACAACCTGCTCCTGCAGGTGTGCTGGCCATGGATGCAGAACTGCTGCCCTCATGGACGGCAAGGACCAAATGTTCCTTCTGCTCCCAGCATTTCCCTTCGGTCCCTCAACAGTTTTACTCCTTGCTGTAATATTCCCACCTTTTCTAACTTTCTGGGAAGACTGGAGGCATGGCATGAATCAGCACTGGCTGAGGCACGGCACCACCCACCCAGGACTGTTATTTTGACTCCGAATGCCTGAAACCTGTCTGAAACTTACCGGGAGTAACTTGCACTGCAGATTTTTGAACTTGCTATTTCCACAGTCACAACGGAAATTCCTGAGAGAGAAAAACGTAGCGTTTCAGGGTTTATACGAAGTGAAAACACGCTGGGTTTCGTATTCTGAACAATTCCCAGCAGTTTATCAGGAGCCACGAGGCTCCTACACGGCCCGCCCCTCAGCCCGTACCTCTTGGTGTAGAGCTCGAAGAGGCGGTGGGTGCCGTGGCACTCGTAGCTGCAGGCCAGGCAGATCCCCGCGGGCTCGGCGCCGGGCGGTGTGCAGGTGCTGCAGGCGTACAGGGCCTGCCGCTTCACCGCGCCCTGAGGGAGACACCGACCGACAGACACACAGACCGACAGACCGCGGCGTGAGGGGCGCTGAGGCGGGGGGGGGGCTGCCCTGCCCCGCCCCGCGTGCCCAGGCCCCGCCCCAGATCGCGACCGCGCCCCGCCCCTCGGTTACGCCCCTGGCCACGCCCCGGTCCCAGGCCCCGCCCCCGGCCCCCGAGGCCCCCGGCCCCGCCCCCACCTGTGAGTAACTGCAGCGCTCGTGGTCGCTACCCCCAAGCACGGCCCGCGCTTCCTTCTCCAGCTCCTCGTTCTCCGCCAGCACCTCCGCCAGGGACACCACGGGTTCCTCCGCGCCGCTCCCGCCGCTGCCCGGCTCGGCGCCCTCCGGAGCCGCCGCCTCCATCGCCGGGACGCGAAGGCCGAGGAGCGCGAAGCGAGGCGGGAAACCCGGGCCCGAGGAGGCGCCAGGGGGCGCCACAGCGGAAGCGGAATGGCGCGCGCCCCACGTGACCGTGGGCGGTGTGTCACGGCGGGGCGGGGCGGCCCGCACGTGACCGGCGGGGCGGGCACATGAGCGGCTGGCGGTGATGGCGGAGCTGGCGGCCGAGACGGGGCCCGAGCCGGGCCCGGGGCGCGATCTGGTGGCGGAGCTGCGGGGCCGCGACGGGCGGACGCGGACGGTGCGGGTGCCGTACCCGGCGGCGGCGGAGGGCGAGGCCGCCCAGCTGCGCGGGCTGCGGGCGGCCCTGAGCGAGCTGCAGGAGCGGGTGGTGGAGCTGCTGGCGCCGCTGGTGCAGGAGGAGCGGGCGGCTGCGGGCGGCGCGCGGCGCGGTGAGTGGCGGGGGGGGCGCGCCGAGGGGGCTCCGCCGGCCCCGGGGCGCCGCCCGCGCCCCGCACCGTTCACCCGCGTCCGCCCCAACTCCGGCAGGTGCTGGCGGGGATGACGGCGACGACGACTACGATGACGAGGAGGAGGATGAAGGCGAAGACGAAAACAACGTGGACGCGGCGGCGAGCGGCGATGACCCTCCCGTGAAGCGGACGAAGGTGCAGCAGCCGTGAGGGCGGCGCTGGAGGCCGGGCCTGTGCCCGGACAGGCTCTACCGACTGTACCGACTGTAAGTGTCCCGGGCCCGCTGCACGGAGCCGCTCCCGTGGCGCTGCTCCTCCCGTTTAAATGCGAAATGTCCATCCCGACACTGCTTTAATACGGAAGCCTTTCCCAAAGGATGCGCCTGGGTGTGAGCAGCGTGTTGCTTACAGGGTGCCAGTGTTACGCTGGCACCAGTTTTTTGTAAACTACTTGGCAGGTACAGACTTTTCTCACAAATCTTCTGATTGGTATGTTTTTTAATAACTTATTTTGAGTCACAGTATTTCTTCATGTGACACCACTTTTAAAATAAAGCAATAAAACCTGAAAAGAGTTATTTTGTCAAATATGATCTTTAAAAGACAGCTTGTGTTTGTATGGAGAAAAAGCAATATAAGACCACTATAAGTATCAAAATTAACAAGCATGTATAGGACTGTGCCTGTTCCTGTACAATCCTACAGCAGAAGATTATTTTTGCTTGTCATCAGCAAGGTTTCATCACCTGTCAGTCAAGAAGCTTCTGTGAAAAGGTATAAAACACTCTAGTGTTTATACCTGTTTAATGGATAGTCACTCCATAGAGCCTAAGGCCTAAGAGTGTTCTCTAGCAGAATTTAACTGCCTAAATGAATACTGTGAAAAGCGTTTCAGGGGCTTATTTTCATTTTCTTGTGTTCTGGCACAGTTTGTTTATATTTTATGGGACCTGAGCAAATCTTGAGACTTACATATGTAGGACAAAGTATGGAAATAAATGAACTTTTATGAGGACAAAATTGTCTGCATTCGTTTGAAATGCAGGGAAGAGCCAGAAATGAGGTTCAGTAGATGTGTCCTTGACATTTATGTACTCAGATACTCTAAGATGCTCTGTTGGCAGATGGGATAGAAGCAGAACTGAAAAGACCAACTCAGGTTGTACGCCTGTTTTCCCTTTTCCTCCAGACAAAACTTCCAGAAATGGTATGAACTGTCTAATGGCTGATTAGCAACATTTAACATTAGGCAAGAATTTGTGGCCTTTACCTATAAACTGTGTAAACACGCCACTGGCATGTCATGGACTGAAAATGTTTGGTCTAAAGCAACAGACCCTAACTCAGCAGCACTGGAGCTTCAGGAGACCTTATGCAATTCTAAGTTGTAGGCTTGCTTGTGGCAAAAGTGCCCTAACTCTTTTGATGAAATGAAAAAACTTCATTTTTCTGAGAGTTGCTGCGAGGTTACCAGGTTTGGAAGCTTTAGTGTGATGTGGTTCCCTACCCTCCCAATCCCCTACAGCTGTGTTCTGAACCCTGTCTGGAGAACCCCATAGTCATCTGTGGCCCTGAATTTTAGGCAGAGGAGGTAAGCCTCAATGGAAAAGATGCTGTATTCTTCACCTCAGAGAGAGGCAGTGCTGTTGTACCTAACCAGCCTTCAAGGGGGCACAGAACGAGCTCAGCTCACCACATCTGCACTGGTCAGTGCACTTTGTATGTCTTACTGATAGAACTTGGTTTTACTGGCCCCAGGGAGCTCAATGGATTTCCTCACTAAAATAAAGGGGGGAATGCTGGTGTGTTTGTATGGAATTAAAAGAGCTGATGTGATACTAAATTCTTGGTGGTTAGATGATAACCAACTACTTTTACTAGTTACAAAACATTACAACAAAAAATGCCAAAGCGTGTCTCCTTCACAAAGACTGGGATTATATGACGTACTCTATTGTTACTGTTTTGAAATACTGAACTGCTGGCTCAAACAATTTTGAGGCTAAATTCATGAAGGAACTTAACAGGTTGCAGTTGTCTGTGTTAAAAAAAAAGCTTTAAGTCTCAAGTATGCAAGGCACTCAGATAGCTGTGTGAGGGAGAGGAGGTAATCCCATTATGCCCAGTAATTGGGACACTGTCTAAAAGTGCAGTGCCCTTCCTATCTCCCAGGAGAGGGATCCACAGTCATCACTTTCATTAAAGGATTTGAATGCCATTCACCCATGGCAGCCCATTTAAAAGGTAACTTATCCATAAGTTACCATCTTACCATCCATAACTCCATCTTCAAAGGTAACTTATCCATAAGCTATCATGAGTATCAGGTTCTCTGTGAACTACCCAGTAGTCTGGCAGCTGGGACATCATGGGCCTTAACTTGGTGACTGGGTTAGCATTCAGCACTGTGAACACCTGGGCTAGACATGGGCCCTGAGGGCTGAGTTGGGCAGATGCACCTTCTTATGGCTGTAGCATGTTCTTTCTTCCCAAAGAAACCTGCACCATCTTTAAAGAGAACTAAGATAAATCAGTTCTTAAAATTTAACTACACAATAAAATTATTAAACTGCTTTTGTGCATTAGGTCATTTGTAGAAAAGTGGTTTTCATCAAAGACTGTGACATAAAAATCAGGATTTTTAAAAAAACTAGTATGAGAAACTAAAGAGTGTCCTTTTAAAAAAATAATGGACCAGGCAAGAGAAAATAAGGAGAGTTAATATGTATTCTGCAACAACTGGAATGTTTTGTTCCAGGGATAAATCAATCCTCATATTTTTAATTTAAAAAAGGAATCAAGTTTGCAGTCCTACTTTGCTGCTGGAAGAAACATGCCATAAGGAACACATTTTACTGTAACTTACTTCTGTCCATGCAGCCTCATGTTATGCTCTTCATTGGACCTGCTCCCCCATGGCAGGAATGAAAGACAGGCTTAGTAGCAATTGTGCAGACACATTCCTGAGATGGGAAGGGACTGTCAGGTAAAGGTCAAGCAGCTAAAGAAACTAACTTTGAGACTGCTCAAGTGATGTTCAAGCAGTCTGACAATGCTTTATCTTGTGACACAAATGAAAAAAAAGAAATCTAGGGTAAGTGGCATACAGATGATCATTAATCACCCTCCTGTTACAGCTACTCACTTTGTTGGCAGAACATTAAAGCTCAGAATGTTGCAAAACTTCAAGCTTGATTATCCCAAAAGTTTGTATATGATGTAATTTTCTGTTACAGACAGGTCTTTGGTGATTCAGATAATCAGCCTTGACAATACTTATAAATTTTCGGAATAATCAAGCTGAAAGTTATTTCACTATTTTTTTTTAATACTACAGTAAAAACCAATTTATCATTCATTTTTATAGTCTTTCCTTTATTTACCCTGTTGGTAAGATTCCACCTGTTGATGTTCCTCTGATATCAAAAATGCTGGAAGCACCAGCAGAGCTAACTTAGCTCTTCTCCTACTCCCACTGTCTAATATTTGTATCCACTATGTTAAATAGTTCTCCACTGCTGCCTTCCCCTTCAAGCTCAAATGCTTACACACATAGCATTTGCTTGAATCAGACTGTGTGTTTTTCTGTAGTTAGTTGCAAAGCAATGCCTGTCAACAGCTGGAATCCAAAACCAGGCCTCTGATGGCAAAGTCTATGAACATGAGCCCCAGTTCTGCAAGCCCCCGCCATGCCCAGCACGTGCTCCACAGCCAGACAGCTCTGGTCACCCCTCCAGGCCTGCCAGTGAGTTTGCTAAGGGTCTCATGTCTGCATGACACAAAATGAGGTGGTTCTTCCTATCATTTTCTATTTTTGGTGCTTCCTCTTATGCACTTGGCTCTTTGAATAGTTCCATCTGCATACAATGTAACTGTTCAGTTTAAAACAGTCCAGCCAGAGGTATCTCTCATACACAAGAGTAAAGAAACAAGGGGATTCCGTTTCATCCAGCAAGCCCCAAAATTTCAGGCTACAAACAAGTAATTAGGGCACAGAGCATAAGAGGAGAACAAAAGATGAACTGAACACACACACTGAGGGAAGGACATGAGCACAGGCTACAGCAGCTGACAGCCAGCACTGCTGCCTGGCACCAAACACCCAAAAATACCCCACTAAACCAAAACCAAACAACAGAAATGAAAAGCTATTGATGAGCATCTGCATTAATAGACTTGTGTTTACAAACATTGAAAAGTTTTTATTTTATAGATAAATAGCATGGTGATTTTAAAAGTTGAGAAACAATACAACTTAAAAGCTCTGACTCCCCAAGATACTAACTATTAGTCAGAGTTTATAATTTACTCTTACTCCAGCACAGTAAGATGGCAGCTTCCTCCTTTTCATATTGCACTTAGAACTCAAACCCTTCTTGCAAAGGCTACATTGTTTTCAGGTCCTAGCACCAATGCTGACAATTGAAACCAGTGTCTCAAAGTATCTCCAAGTGCAAACAGAAAGTTTAAGGTATTGGAACTGCCATGCTTAAACACAGCAACAGTGAAAATAGTGTTCTCTTTCCAAAGCAAGAGAAAGACAACTTTCCAGGATTCCCTTAAAGCAGTCAGAAATAGATTAGCATTTGTGATGATTAGATATGGACAATCACATACAGCTGAAATTACAGTCAAGGAGTTCAGCTCATAATTCTTTTGAGCCTACTACTTCTGCTACTTCTGAGAAGTGTATTTTGCACTGTTTTCATATTTGTTACTTCCATCATGGCTGGGACAAAAATTTAGTTCTCAGAAGAAACAAAAATGGACCGAAAGAAAGAACAGATTCAGTCTTATTCAAAATATGCTATTCCAAAATAGCACTGAAAAATAGAGGTTGAAACTATGGCAAAGAAATCTCAATGGAATTTCAGTATGACTGAAGAAATTTACATTCATTACAAGAATGAGAAGGTACCTTACTTCTTTGAATTTCTGGAAGAAACATGATTATCTGTCTTACAACCTGTTAGTAGCATCCCCCAATCAGTTAACTTTCCCAAATTCAAAGTTTTTCCTAATATATCAGTTCTCTTGGAGCACAGTTTCCCACAATGTCTGAAGTGAAATTGGAATGGCCATAAATTTCAGTAACTTGTAATTTTATCAAGGAAGATGATAGGAGAAGGAGACACAAAAGAATTTTTGTGCAGACTACAAGCCAATGCCAGCATAGATTGCTTTTGATGTTGCAGGAACAGTTTAAAACACCAAGCTCCAGGCCTATGCCACTCCTCACTGCCTGCCTACTACAGCGTGGGACTGTTGTGACTGAAAAGAAGTAGCCTACCACAGAAAAAAATGTACTTTTTCCCTTTAAAGGTTTGCACAAACTTTATTCTTTGCTTCCTGTTTTTGTATCTAAACTTATTTTTTAAAAATTCCTTTAAAACAGCACTGATGTAGATAATAAAAAAAAAAGAAAAAGCAAAGAATTGCGTTAAGTGCAGCTTTTATAATCACGTTCTTAATTGCTTTTTTCCTTTTACATTTACCACAAAAGAAGTATCTTTTCATTGATTTCACTCCAAGGGAAAACATAGGAAATCACTTTTTTGCACAGAGGAGTAAAGTTGTGGACCAGAAACTTGTTTCCCCACAGGACATTTCAGATGGAGAGTTGCAATTTTGCATCATTAAGGCAAAATGAGGAATACTTCCATCACGTGTCACACAGATCTCTCCCACTCTGGCCACTGGATAGATCCATAATTAAAAACCTTTGTAATTACTTGTTTGTTTTAAATAGAAAACAGTCATTCTCTTCATTGCTTATCAGTTTGAAAGAAAAGGCCCCTTCCGGCCTTCACCCAGAACTTCAGTCTTGTGATTAGATCAAGCAAATGCAATTGCTTCCAACCAGCAACAGAAACTAGCAGTTGAGCTAAGTGTCAATTAGTTGTAATCTACTGATCTGATTAGAGGCCTTGACAAATGTTTGGTGCCGATTGCAGATAACAGCCAAGCAGATAGGAATGATGCAATACCCAACAGTTTTGGGATCAGCTCTCGTACAGGAATAGAGGAACAGGAACATCTGTAAGTATGGTATTAAAAATATTATTGTCCACAGCCAGAAGGGCAGGGATAGCAGTCGTACTTTTAAGGAGTGTGTCCATGTGGTTCCTTCCTGTGGTTCCTTGGGGTGTTGCTGAATGTGCTCCAGTGCCAGTTTGTTGTAAGTCTCATTGATTTCAAACACATAATAAAAAGCTGCAGCACTCGCTAACAAGTACAGCCCCACGCCAATCCAGCCCATCCTCTGGCGGAAGTTCATCATTCTCCATGCTCTGCACCTGCAACAAAAGGTGACAGAGACATTCAGTAGAGCTTGCAGAGAGAGGCAACAGATGAACCTTGGTTTGCACAAGTTAACCTTCTATAACTTTTCATTGCACATTAGTTAAAACACACACATCAATTTCTGAGTTTTCTCTACATCACAGAAAATCATTACTCCGCCAGCAACAGGTTAATGGCAACAACATAAGAAGCTCCACTGATGGCTCTGGGTGGTTTAGGGCCTGCTGGCTATCAGGACATACCTGGCTTAGCCAGATACTCACGGAATAAAACAAACGTCATCAATTGGGTAAATTACTTACCCCATCTGCCCTCAATGCCTCTACACATAATGTGAGATTTTCTATAAACAAACAAAGTTTGGAAAGTTCTTTGATGCCTGCAAGACAGCCAGTAATGGCACCATCACTAATTGTCTGTGGTGCAGCAACATCCTTTTCCATTAAGCCCTAGCTGAGTGCCCATTTATGAACCACAGAAAGGGATGTTTTCAATTTGAACATGAGATTCATGGCTTAGGCTGCACTAAAGGGACATACTTGCACAAATTATTGGAGGCCCAGAGACATTACTGGGCTCAATTTGAGCTGCTTCAAATCTCCAGCCAGCTGCATGGGTCAAGGTGACTGGAAACACTCTTCAAAGTCACTAACAGTTCAGCTGGAGTGTACCTCCACACAAATGAAGTCATCACCTCTTCCCCTCCAAAGAGCCCTTGCACAGGGCAGGGAGAACCACTGCTTCTCTGCACCTGATTGGGGTTCTCCAAAAAAACCCGCTTTTTCAGACCTCTGGGCTTTTACCTTTTGTACCTTTTCCTACAGAGGGGTAAAATCCATCTATGTAGTGCTGCTTTAAGAAAATATATCAGGCCTTTAAAATACCACACAGAAATGCTTATTGAAAAATGCATTATGCATAGAAAACAGTAACAATTCATGGAAGCGTTAGAGAATTTACCAAAAATTATACAAAATCATGACACCATTCTAAATCACCCTTTCTGAGCCAGACCAATCTGCCAGTTTCGTTGGCAATCCTGATTTTACATAACTGAGGGATATTCTCAAGCCTGACATGACAGAATGATCAAGGCAGCCCTAGAGAAATTGTTCTGGCCCTCAGACTCCTGCATTCATGGTGGCTAAAAGAATCAAACATTCAGGGACACAAATACCTGAGAAGGAACAGTAAATACCTGAAAGGGAACAGTAAATACTTGAGAAAGCTATTGTGGATTTAAGTAATGTCAACTTCTCGTTCAGCTGACCCTTCTACATAACTCAGCTGCACGTTTCCCTTTATTACCCCGAGACAATACGTTTAGTACAGCAACTCAAATTGTTGAAAGGAATTGTAAATCTGTAAGGTAAAAACTTGAACGCCAGGTCTGCGTTTACCCGCTAAAGAAGCCGCTGGCTGTTTTTCCAGCAGTTCGGCATATCCGAGCTGGCTCACGAGTTGTCGCCTTCGAGGAAAATAAACCGTCACAAGGTATGTACATGCTGGAAACATAAACACTATCAAAACAGCAGCAGATTTAAGCAGGTAAACATCAGCGCGTTTTGATCCTGCCCTTGAGCAGCAGCCAGAATAGGAGCCTTAGCTCCCGGTTACACCGAAAGAGGCAGAGCTAACAGAGTCTTCTCATTGTTATTCTCCGTTTTCAGACCCAGCTCCAAACTTGCAGCTTTTGGGCACACCCGCGACGGTTCTCGGACCCCTTCAGCCCACAGGGGCTCTCCTCCGGCGACCCCCGCGCACACCGCCCGCCGGACCCACGCTCCGGGCGAGCCGCGCTTCGGCGCCGCAGCTCCTTCTGGGCGCCGGCAGCTCCTTACCTTCCTCCGGCCGAGAAGGAGGGAGCGGGAGGGCGGCGGCGGGCGGCCCGCTCCCCTCAGCCCGCGCCGCGGCGCCGGGAGGCGGCGAGTCCCGCGGGCCCGCCCCGCTGCCCGCCCGCCGCCATGGCCGCCCGCCGGCACCGGCACTTCCGGCTCGGCCCGACGGCTGCCGGGGCGCGCGCTGCATCCGGGGCGGGCGCCTTGGCCGGCGGCCATCTTGGCTCGGGCGCGCGCCCCTCAGCGGCCGGAGTGGCCTCGCCCAAAATGGCGGCGTCGCCCTAAGGCGGCGCTTGGCTGTTCGCGGGGGACAGATATAAAATGTGTTTCTCTCGTGAACCCGCCGAGGGAAGTAATAACAACAATTGCTAAGGAGGTTACAATGGAGACTGAAACAGTCCAGCAAATGGCAAACGTGTAGTGAAGCCCCAGTATATGCTTATACATAAACATGACATAGTGGATTATTTATATCAAATTAAATTATCAGGAGATTATATGCTTATTATCCCATAGCAACGGGGGTTGGGAACAGGTGATCTTTAATGTCCATATGTCTCTATGGTCTAGTGGAGAAAAGCTTTTAATGACGGTAAAAGATGGTTTAAATTGACAGCACAATTACACGCTCAGGTGTGCGCTATGGAATGATGGCGATGATTTTGGGAGAGTTTGTGAGAATGTGTTCGCCTGAATTCAGGAACTGGGACGTGAGCTCCGTTAATGCCGGTTAATGCTGAAACTTCATTGTGTTTGCACAGAAGTGAAACCTGTTACTAAATTGTATCATAAAGTCATGAGAACACTACCCTTTCTTGTTGTGAAAGCAGCAGTGGCCACAATTCACTGTCATCAGCTCTCATTAAGTTGAAGGAAGCTAAAAAAGGATTTTAAAAGAAATGCCCAATAAGAAACAAATGTTTCTAAAGCAATGACTTTTTTTGTTTATGTGTAAATACTTAGGATCTTCTGCCACTTTTCTTGGGGAGGTAGCAGGTGCATGTGACACAGTATATAAGAGCTGCTGCTAAATCAAATCTATGATGGATTATCCTGCTATGTTTGGTGTTTCAATGAAAAGCATTAGAAGCTGGTGGTTTGGATAATAGTCAGGACAGATGATGAAGAAATGCACGGAGCTGCAGATATCAGTAGAGAAAAGGGAGACTTGAGAGCCCACAAGAGTCAGAAATACAAATCCCCTGTCATAGAGCCACTTCATATTAAGTTGTACTGTTTTGGGTTTTGTTTTATGGTGTTGTGTTTTTTGTTTGTTTGTTTTATTTTGGTGGTTTTGTTGTTTGGTTGGTGTTTTGTTTTTTTGTTTGTTTGTTTGGGGGTTTTGTTCTTGGGGTTTTTTGAATTATTATTATTGCTTTAATGCTCATTGAAGGCCCCAAAGTGACACAAGATGGCGCCCAGAACCACAGGTAGAGCCAACCTGAGCAACACCCTGACTCCCAGGTCAGAGATTTTACACTTTACTTCAGTTGAATGAAGATTTCATCATCTTTTCTGAATTTTAAATAAACCTAAATAAACCACTAAATTAGTGTAGTTCTGATGACAGATGTGGATTTGAACAGTTACAAACAGGTAATTACTCTCGGAACACTTCTCTCAACTAAATCCCATTCTTTCCATTCTTACAGGCGGTGAGGTCCCAGTTGATGTAAAAGTGAATAAAGCTCCTGTGTGTCTGACAGACCTTCCACTCAAGCATGGCTATATTGCATTTTCTTATGTTGAGGTTAGAGGTAATGATGAACCAGTTTATTTTAAAAAACCCTTCTAGATGTCAAAGAGAAGGCTTCCAGTGCAAATTAGTGTGTGACTGTGTGAATGGATGGCTTGGCAGTGGATACGTGTGCTAAGTTAAAGCCTGCATTTACACTTAATATTCCTAAGAAGAAACAGTGAAATGTGGACCTTATTCCTAGTTAAGAAGCCTGTCTTTTCACTGAATGGTTGGAGTTGGAAAGAGGATGTATTAGGATTTAACCTGCTTGTAAACCAAGTAGGTTAAAAGACTCAATCAAGGGTCTTCTGTGATAAGTGTAGAGCCTGCGATTGTGGCTGTAAAGAGAAGGATCTAAAAAATTTGAAGAGTTATAACAATCACAAGCTGCCTTTGAAAGCTAAGGCATAACACCAGAGTGATTTGTAGTATTTTTGGGCTAGATCTCAATCTGTATAAATTCAGTGTTATGCTTAATCTCTGCCATAGTAAAGAAGGGACAGAGCAAATAACTGAGGGTTTGTTGGTTGGTTAGTTTTAGCAGCATTCCCCTGAGGGGGGAGGGAATAATACCAAAATTAGTAGAACAAGAAGCAACTGTTCTCAGCTTTAGACAAATTCCAGTCATAAGTGCTGGTAATAATAAGGGGAAAGAACTCATAACTCTGCATATTGAAATGAGAACATACACCTGGTGAAACTCAAAAGGGTAATATTCAGCTTGGGAAACCAGAGAAGATAGAAGTCTGCTGAATCCAAAGGAAATAATATTTCATGAACAGAATCAAAGAATTAATCATGGGATTTTGTAGCATTAAAAAAGAAGTGTTTGACCTAGTTTTGACATGCAATGTATTTTTATAGAAATATTTGGTTTATTTTGAAGGTAAACCAGAGAAGCAATGGAGCAGCAAGAGCTGGCTGCTCCATAGAGGGCAGGAGCCAAGTGTAATAACACAGGTGATGTCCCCCAGCCTTGTAGCACACTGATTTGTGATTCATCTAGAACATCACAGTCCTGGATCTTTTCCTTCTTAATCCTAACTCTAAACCATACTTTTGGCTAGAGAACTCCTAGAATCCTTATAGACTATATATATCTTTGGATTCCAAGGGAAAAACTTAGGAATTTTCATCAGTGAGTGCATGAATGCCCAAGCCCAGTCCCACAGAGCCTGAGCAAGGCAAGCAGGGAACCCTGGATTCAGACAGGAGTACAGAGCATCAGGCAGGAGGAGCAAGGTCAAGCTGTGAAGGCAGCCCACAGGCTAGGGTCAGATCCAGTGAGAACTAGGGTCAGACATCACCTAGCAATTGCCATGAAGGTCTGTGCTGATAAGAAAAGACCGAGGGCAAGCTAGGAAGTCAGTCTGTGACTCCAGATCCAGATAAACGTGGCTTGGCACAGCCATGGCTGAGCTGTGGCCACGTGCTGATACAGGTCAGGCATGAAGGCACAGGGCTTGGCTGAACTGGGGCTCCTGAGCCCATGGCAGGGGTCAGGTGAGGATTGTTGGGGCCATTAAGGCCTGCTAGGATGCTCGGGATCCTGACAAACTACATAGGATAAATGAGGATTGACAAGAGGAATCAGAAGGGTTAATTGTAATCTTTTAGTCAAACAAAGTTTTCATAACTCAGTATTAATAGAAAGTCTTTCCTAAGCTTAGATTTTGGCCAAAATAAAAAAGCAAAGGTAGAATACATGAGATGATTACAAAACCAAAATTAGCTGGCTTTCCAAATGGAAGGCAGAAGCTGAAGGACAGAGTGCATCTCACATCCTTGTTGGTGAATCTCATGTTTATATTTAGCAGAGTTGTAGTAGGTTCTCACTGACAAGTAATCAAGAAGTGAGACTCTAATAACAGAGACATTTCTGTCAAGATGGCATTTGCCTTCTACTTTGTAGGACACTGATTTGTGATTCATCTAGAACATCATGTTCCTGGATCTTTTCCTTAATCCTAACTCTAAACCACACTTTGGCTAGAGAACTAGGATCCTTAGAGACTGCATAAATGTTGGGATTCCAAGGAGAAAACTCATGGGAATTTTTATCAGTGAGTGCATGAATGCCCAGTGTTTCTGCAGCTTGTAGCAGTTTTATTTATTAGATGTAGTTACAGTGAATTTTGTAGTATCCTGTTGTGGTGTAATAAGTTGTTTTGATCAGTTTCTTATAGTTTAGTGTGAGTCAAGAACATTAGTTTGCTTCAATTAATATGTTTTATTTTATGTTTCATGAATCTTTGATTTGTGTTTTAGACCTTTTGTTTTTTTCTGAAAATAAGGTTATAATCTTCTGAGTTCTTTTTTTTCTTGGGTAGTTGTTTTGTCTATACTGCTGTCTTTCTTTGAATTTTTTTGTTGGATACACTGTTTTGTTATAGAGTGTGGCATATTCATTTCGGAACATGCAAGAAACTTTTCTATAGGACTGAATTTTTATATTTTATTTTTTCTCATTTTAAATTGAAATAGTATCTGTGCTTGGTTTGGCTACATTGACCACATGAGAAAGAGCTATTCAGTGAGGTGAATGGTGATCTTTATCGCTTTTGACTTACTTTGTATACTTTGAATTTTTGGGACCTTAAATTACCTTAATCTTAAATTCTCAGTTCCTGAAATTCTGCTTCTCCTGTTTGTTTTTTGGCAGCAGCCACATCTGAGTTAAGCTTCAGGCAATCATGTTAGCCAGCTTCTTTGAATACCATCCATACTTTGTTCCTAGTTGTAGAAATATTTATCATCTTTCCAACAAACTTTTTGATATTTACAAATGGAATAGCGATCTCACTCTCTCAAACATCCACAGTAAACATCTGCCAAAGGAGGAATTACACACTACCCTTTGTTAATGTGCCTATAAAGAACTGAGTCTTTTATGAACAAGGGCCTTGGTATTTTAGACAGAACTCTTCACTGCAATGGTGCTCCTGTTCATTACTTACCTCTGAATGTACCTCATGGCTGCACTGTTCATTATTTACCTGTGAATGCACACCTCATGGCTGCACTGTTCATTATTTACCTGTGAATGTACAACTCATGGCTGCACTGTTCATTATTTACCTGTGAATGTACCTCATGGCTGCACTGTTCATTATTTACCTATGAATGCACACCTCATGGCTGCATTGTTCATTATTTACCTCTGAATTACACCTTGTTCATTGTTTACCCTCATGGCTGCGTTGTCTGTGCTAAAACAATTCCGGCCGGAAAGAGATAAAATCTTTGCTTTTACCTTCTCCTCTGCAGCCAGTTACAAAGTGGCATCAAAGTTGAGCAAGAACTGACAAAACATACAGAAAGGATATGGGTAGAGGTGTTTGTTTGGTAACTGACTATTCCTCTCTGTGGCATTTATTTAAACAGAGGACAAACACAATTTATGCAGAAGCAATGCAAATATTGATCTCACAGCTCCAGTGATATGACCCAGCATTGTACTGGCCCAGGAGGAAAGAGAGCTTGCAGAATTTTTGTCAAACCAGTTTACAGTTATAAATTGCATTTAAAAAAAAACATTATTAATTACAATTTATTGTTTTTGATGAAATCCCCACAAATAATATAAAACCACCCAAGTCCACTTCCAAAGCCACCATTAAACTCCTGAGAATTCTGCTTTTCCATGTTTTCAACTAAAGTCATCTCATACTACCAGAAAGGAACAGTTATTAAATTTCCATGCTGAGTTTGCTGCTGTTAATATATTCGGTCATATAAACAAGTTAAATGAAAAATGACCCGTGTTAAGAAGAAAAACAGAATCCTTCTGTCCATATAGATAGTCCAAGAAAAACATCTGACCATCTCAGAGAGTGACTGCTGCATCCTCACAAGAGGAGTGACCTTTGTTAAAATTTCCACTAATTATCTCTCCTTCAGTGGTGCTTATGTGCAGCAAGTCGGTCATACCATAGAATTACTGTAGAGATTTAGTTATTGTCTCTTCTGAGATTCCCAGTTTCCAGAGAGTACCTATCTTGCTCTAGACTGTAAACTGTATGCAGCAGGGAGTATCTGTATTTAGATTTTCCAGAAACATAACTTTCTTTCACTGAACAAATAGTGGAAGAACTCAGTTCAGATCAGGCCTTTTCCCAAGTTCAAAGGATCCCAACTTTTTTGCATTGACCAGGATGGAGGTTTGGAGGAGGTAGACAGCATAGTGTTTAAGATTTGCAGAATCCAACCTTTCAAATACAAGAACAAAGACCAAAACAACGACAAACCAAAACCAAACAAACAAAAAAACCAAAGAAGCTTCAAAACCCCAACAAAACCAAACCAACCAAACAAAAAAGAACTTTATGTGTGTGTCTTTTAGGAACCTCTTCCCTCTGTCCTGTTAGAGCTTAGGAATTATCCATAGTTACTAACATTAAAATGTACTGCAAGAGGCATATGTGTAAGATATAAGATTAGTGTCAGAAACGTCTGCATAGATTATAAAAAAAACAACTTGTCTGAGGCAATGGGAAATCACTGTCAGAGGCAGGCTGGATGCCAGAAATACCTGATGGTTTATCCAAGCTCCAGACCTGCAGAGCACCTCGTTTCTCATGGAAGTGCTCGATATCAGCTCAGCTGAGAGGGCCAGCACCAGAGGGGAGGTTTTCATAAAATCAACTGGAAGGAAATCTTCATCCTCATCTGCATGGAGGGCTCCTGTTGTTGTCCTGTTGTTTATCTTTAATGAAAGATAAAAGTCTGTTCACTGTAGCTGTGAAGCTTTTAAGTACTCACTTACCCTTTTGCCTGAATTTGCCTTTTTCTGAAGGCCATGCTAGAGGTCTGTACCAGAAATCCACACAGAGATCCAGAATTACTTGAACATTCATACACAGATATTAACAGCAGTTGATGGTTACTCTCAAAGGGAAAAATTCAATAATTTATCAGTAAGTAAGTATTTGCATTTCATTTAACAAAAGCACATTAAGCAGTATGTGCAAATCTTTAAAGCAAAAGTCATTATCTTTTTTCCTTACTTTGCAGAATTTTTAAGCTGCTGCTCTGTGCTATATAAAATGAAATTTCAGCAATGCCTACTGTCATATACTCTGTCACATAATTCAAAGTGAATATTTAAATATCTCCAGCTTAGCACATTTATTATTGCATTTGTTGGCGTCCTTAAAGAGGGAAATGTCCACTTCTCCACACAAATATATGCTTGATTTGCCTTTCACCAACACAATGTAAACATAATCATCATAAAAACATGAAGGTACTGGGAGAGTAAAGAAATACACTGCTATGAGACTGTAACAAGTGTAAGTGCATCCAAATCAACCCCTTCTCCACATGAAAAAGTATCTGGCTTAAATTAGTGTGTCACTGCAGGTTCATTTCTGCACTGCTTTGTTTAATAGGAGTTAGAGCACCTCCATTCTAAAATGATGCCTCTACACAGTGCAGGACTTGTTTGCCAGGAGTTTGTAGTGTTCTGGGTAACTGTTACCAGCTGAAGTGCTTCACCAGTGAATCCAGTGCATAAATGATGATGTTGCAATGGTCTGTGATGGAAACTTAAACCTATCCTGATCTGGGTGTTGAAGCAGAGATTACCATTTCAAGGTTCTTTCATCTTCTATTCTGTCACTCCTTTTTCACCAGCTAGAAATTATAATTCTCAGGTTGTTGGCAAGTTTTTGAAGTGCTAGTTCTAAGTGCTCTGGCAAAACAGCCTCTGAAGCAGTAGAAAATCTTTAGATTGGTAAAATTTTTACTTTCTGGAGTAGCTTCACACAGTAAAAATGCTTAGAGACTTGGTTAGCCAGCACAGCACTGGTGGGTGAAAACAGCCACCCTAACCTGAGGACCAGTGGAACAGAAGGTGTAGATGCCCGTTCTGTGGAAATTTGCACAAATAAGGCCCCCAAAACCCCACCAATGTTAGCCAGCAACACAAGAGTTTTGGAACTGTAGAAGAGTCTGTGACAGCTGCAAGTTCTCCTTTCCCCAGCTGTGTGGAGAGATAGAAAACCAGTCTTTTGGGGCTATTGTCATTGATAGCAAGTGGAGATGATTAGCAAAGAGGAGTTCAGGTTTGAATTCTCGCAAGACTGAGTAGGTGAGATCCTTTGACAAGACCCACATGCCTATTATTCTCCCCCACCCCAATCCAGGCTTCATCATCTTCAGATGTCCTACAAATTGTGGTCAATCCTTCTGGCAGGCTCTTTTGGTTTGCAGAGTAGCCAAAATCTAACCTGAAACCACAATCAGCTTTACCCTCGAGACATCTGAGCTGACTTCTAGTTCTCTGGCTTATAAAACCATTTTCTTGAGAGAACTCTATAGTCCAAGTAGCTGAAAAATTACTTAAGTGCTTGAAACACTTTTGTGACAGCTCCTTGTCACATCCTGAGGCCCCTGCTATCTAAATGGTGGCATGAGGGCTTTCCTCTGGTGTAGGGTGTTCCTCAACCTGTCTGACTTCTCCTAGCAGGCGTCCATGTAAAAAAGAAACCCACTTCATAGGCTTGGTGCAAACGGAGCAGAAATAACCACTACACAAAGTTCTGAGAGTTCAAGAAGAACATTCCTCTAACTTTTCCTCCATTTGATTTGTTTAGCTTCTTTTCCAAGTAAATAAAAGAGAGAGTGTGTATGTATCTGCATTTATTGCACAGTTTCAAAAACAAGTACATAGACCTCTTTTGGGCATTGAGCTTCTGTATGTATTGGGACAGTTGGCACTTGGATAGTGATGAGGGGAATAGGTACAATGTACTCATGTAGTCATTGCTCATCCCTTATCAAACAATGGGAATCTTCATAGGCACAGGTTAGGACAAACTTTTCATCCATGTGGAAAGCTTTCTTCAGAGGTCACACCAGAAAACTGAGGCTCAAGGCAAGCAGTCTTCATCCATTCAGTCACTAACATTCCTTCCCCTCTCCAGAAGCTCTGAGAGAAGGGAATATCCCAAAGGGCAGCATTGGCATTGTATGTTCAACTCTAAAGGCTGCTCTTGTACATGTGGTCCATTAGTAGGAAGCACAGAATTGGCCTGTTCAGAACCACTAGGAATATTTGCTGTGATCCTGCCAATGGAAGTGTCCCTTTTAGCTGTCAGAAAAGTGACTGGGAAGCAATACCTGTGCAGGCAGCTCCAAAATGATTGTAACAAGTCCTGCATTCAGATGTGCTCATTGCCTAAGCTTTATTTACAGACTGTCAGGCACTGAGTATGTGAGATAATAAATTTAATAGCACAGTGATACAACAAGTATTAATGGAATTTATCATCTGTGCAACTACAAGTGTCTTACAGGGTCTAGGCAATCTAAAATGTCTGAAAGTTTGTGATTCAAAATGAGCTATCTATTTCACTTTACAAGCCTAAGCATCTAGTAAATGCTCAGAGCTATAAGCAAATTGTGGTCTCAGTTGATTAATTCCAGCTTTTTTTGTTGATGGTGGTTTGGCTTGGCTTTTTTTTTCCTTTTTTCTTTTACATTACAGCTGATTAGCTCCTGTTTTCTAAGACTTGTCTCCTGAACTTCCAGTTCTTTTCTACATAACCTTCTTCTTTCAGAAGGGCATGTAGTAGGAAGCAGAAATGGGATGTTACAGGACAGTGTGTTGGTAATGTGGAGGAGATGTACATGTATAGTTTAATCTTTGTATATGAGACTGAGCAAAAGGATAAAAAAAGCCTCTTTTGGTTATTGAGTGTGGGGATTAGATGATGTTTCAGAATGCACTCTGAGTGGGAAAAAGCCAAGGATGGGGGATGTCCGGTGGAGCAGGACAGGTTGTGTTCCTGCCTCTAGGAGAGTAGTAAGTAGGAGTCAAGTCAGTGCACCATTGGTGTGTAACTATGAAAGGTTTGGGAGCACAAGAGGAACAGCACCTGACTCAAAGCAGGCTGTGCTTCTAGATTATCACCCAGAAGCATCTTTGGTTAACTTCAGGACAGTTGTGGCATGTCCAAAAGAACTCTTGTCTGTCCAAGGGAAGCTCATTTTGGTTAGGACTGGGGTTGTTTCCAAAAGCTTTTCTACAACTTGTTGATGAAGCTTGAGTTTCTTCTGTGTGTCACTGGCAAAAATGAGGTGTTTCCTTCTGCAACATCCTCATATACTGGGGACACTATCAGATGGATTTGGTTTCTTTATTTTTTTTTCTTTAATACACTGTAGTCAGTTGGTTGTGGAATACTGCTGGCATGGGCTTTGGAAATGCTTTTCTCCATCTATTCTTTTTGCACTTTTAAGACTGTACATTGTGGTAGCTTTTGAAAAAGATGGAAATTGCTGCCCTTCCCAGAGAGGAAAGCCAGTATCTTCTGATGGGGCTGTACAAAATCAGCAAGCACAATGGCCTGTGAACTGCTGGTGAACTCTAAGCATTTAAACAAAACAGGAAAAGGGTCCTCAATCACTGGAGCCATGAGAAGAAAGTGCAAGTGATGGTGTAGCCCACACCGGACTTGTATCTTTCCTGTTTTGTCAGTTTTAGCAGTTTAAAAGGTTCAACTGTAGCCCCAAACAACTCATGGAAGTGGAGAACCACTGGAGTGAGGACATGTTCTTTAGGTCACCTTGAACATGTCCTCACCAGGAGAAGCAAAGACATATGTAAACCACCAAAATATGGGACAATAGTGGTAGGATTCATATATGTCCAGGTCACTTTATATGAATTTATATACATGAGTTATGTGTCCATGTCAGTCTGATTTACATTCATTATATTAAAATAGCTACTTTTTTTTTTTTAATAATAAATTACAGCAATGCAAAATATGTGGTAAGATGACTCATTTTGCTGTAAGCCTGCTCCCAGAGTTGTTATAGGTACTTAAAACCACCTGATTAAAAATCACAGCTATAAGCAGAATAACTCTCGTAGCATGAAACTGTAGGTGGAAAACATCACTGCAGCCTAGTCCTTATCCAAGTCTCAATCCAAACCTTGATAAACTGTGAGGTCACCCAAATCCTTCAGAGAACAATCTTTCAGGATTTCCTTGCACATAAAGTTTGAATCATTTTAACTACACTGAAGCAACCACCAAAGTATATCTCTCCATATGTCTGCATTGACAAAGTTTGCATGAGCATTATTTCCACAGAGCTGCTTGCCATAGTAAAAGGCAAGACACCAACAGTAATGTAGCTGTGTGTCTGTGTCCACAGTTGGGTTTTGACTAGCAGAAGTTATTCAGTTTAAAAAATCTGCTCCAACTGACATAATTATACTGGCACAGGACTTTGTCATCTTTCCTCTCCATCACATAGATTTTTTTTGGTGGCTTTAAATTCTTTATTCACTGGTGAAATGCTTTCCTGGGCTTATACAGAGTCTGTCCCCAGCATGTTACATGACAAGCAAGCAAACTTGGCAGCCAGGCCTTTTCTTACTTTCCTGCAGCATACACATTCATCAGAGCTCAGGATAGAAAACTTTTTGAGCTTTAAAGTAAGCTTACTTTTTTACATAAAGTAAGATGTACCTTCTCATAAAGGTGATTTCCTTGCACTTTCAAAAAAACCCTTAGTTATCCTGTTTTCATGGTTGGAACAGAAGAGCTTGCTGTGCTCTCAGTGTGACAGGTGGCCATCTAAGCAGCACTCCATTGAGGCTGATGCTAGCTCACGAATCCTTGAATGGCCCTGCATGGGCTGCTCATCTGCCAGGCATTGTTATTCTCTTTTGTCAGGTTTTTGAGCTTTTCTAGCTGAATTTCTTCTTCTGATCTCTAAAAGATCAGAAATACCAAAGAGCCACAGGCAGTACTCAATAATCCTTCTTTTCTTTATAAAATCAGAATACTGAAGCATAAACTGCATAGGTTGTCAGGTGAGTGGGGGAGTAGAGGTGAACCACTCCTTCCCCATCCCTGCTGCTGCTGTGAAGTAGGATTGCCACCAAAAGAGGCAGTTTGATGCCTTCTCTTCCTGGCTTCTTTTTTCCAACCCATTCACTGCCTTGTGCCACTATAACCAGGTAGGAAAAAGAATGGTGATACAGACTAAGGAATTGGTTTAGGCTAAAACTTAAATACTGTTGGCAACTTCTGGGTTTGTTTAAGTCCATCTAAGTTCTTGGCTCCCTTATTCCGTTCTTGCACAGCCACATAAGCATATGGACTGTCGTGAAGGAGGGTGTGGCAGAAAGTGAGAATAAATGTCAGCTTCTGGAGGGGCTGTGGCTCTGAATAGCAACACCTGATTTAGCTGTCTGTACAACAACTGTCTGATTTCCAGCTGGCAAGGCCTGATTTCCAGCTGTGCTGGCTCCATAGGCACCCAGTCCCTCAGAGCAGAGCAGCTGGGCAGCATCAGGTGCTAAAGGGGTCCCTCCTGGGAGCCATGACCAGAGCCCCACAATGGGCAGGTGTTGTGTGGCCCTTGGCAAGGGATAGCCGTGCTATGTTTGAATTCAGACATCAGAAATGAGCTTTCACCCCCAGGACTAACCTTCACTGATTTGTCATTTAAAAGCTGCTGGCCAAGAGCACAGTCAGAAAAGTTTCCAGGCAATAGCTGCAGGTATGTGTTCTGCCAGAAATTAGGCAAAAAGCAAACATAAATTGTAGAAATTCAGCTTCTGTCACACACATCCTCTAGTGAACCACTGTGAAAGAAGTCTTATGTGTCCTTTTGATGAATCTTGCAATGATTAAGCAGTTGTAGAGGTAGCAGAGAGCTGAGGAAATGGCAGCCCACCATGCTTCTCATACATTTGTCTCTGGCTGCCTCACTGGTGATGACAAGTTCCACATGCTGTGTGGCACCTGGACTACTCTTTGAGTCTCTCTCAGGGCCCAGAAGCTGCAGTGCAGCACATGCAGAGTGTTCCTTGTGTTCCCTCCTACCTACAACCTCACTGCAGCAGTGCTGTGTTAGCACAGGGTCTGACTTGGTGGTTTGGCTGAATGGAGAAAGGGGAGACCTGTTCTGATACAGAAGGCTCAGCCCGCCCTCCTGTCCATCCACAGCAGAGTAACAACTGTCTTGTAATAATTAAAAATGCAAATGAAAGTAAAAACCCTAAACTGCAGGCAATGTAAATCACTTCACCACCTTCTTTCTGCTCATTGCAAAAGATCCTATTGTGACTTCTGCCAGGTGCTGAGAAGTAATTCAAAAAATACTGCGAAAATATACTTTGATAACTAATTAAGTGGGGATGTCTCATATTATCCTAAATTGAATTTCCATGGAATTTCCCTAACTTGTGCCACATTGCAAGTATCCAGCTTTGTCAGAGCTCCTGTATTTGTTGAAAGGATTAGAAGACAAGGTGTGAGAGGTTCCAGCTAAACAAGGGAAACCTGCTTTGGCCTGTAGCTGAAGCTAAGATGAAGAGGAAGATAGTTCTGATTGCTGGAGGGCTCAAGATTCTAATCAACCCCTTTAATTAGGATGAAGCAGCTCATGAGCTGCAGCTTACAGAGTTGGGCCACAGAAAGTCACAGGAATAGTCAGCTTGCTTCTGATCAGGAATTGCATAAATATTACCCTGGGGCTTCCTGTGGTCACAGGTTTGGCATTGCCTGAACAAGCTCTGCAATGTAAACACAGGATTATAATTTATTTAGCAAAATTGTACAGCAAGATGCAGAGGCACATCAGGTAAAATACTTCCCACATCTGCAGTTGTTCAAGGGTTAAGATTCAAAAAGTATAGCTTAAAATGAAGGCATTTCCCAGCTTTCTCCTTCCTAAGATTGAACCTGGTCTTTGATATATGTCATACAAGTTTGTCTGTATTGGAACAAAGCAAATTCCTCCTTTTTAGTGCATGTGCTTCATTTCCACAGGAGTTAGGAATGCACAACACCTCTAAAAACCTGCTCTCCTGCATTTGGAAAAAAGTACATAAATATTTCTGTCTCTGCAGACTGTGTTTTAGATTGGTCTGAAGCCATGATATTTCTTAAAGAAAAAAACATTCAGAAATAAATAATTTTGGAAGTTGACTTAAATATCTCAATATATTCACATTCCATTCTGATACAAATATAAATTTTGAGCTTAATATACTGATGCAAATTTTATAAAGTCTAAAATAAGCCCAGTGAAATGATAGCTGAAATAAAGCACTGATATTGGCAAAGCAAAACACTTCATAACAAGAAACCCAAGTCAATTTGTTTCAGGATTCTTATATTAATATGATAATGTTTGATAAAGTCTTGTATTTTTGAGTTACAATTTTTTTCCAAAATTATCATACTCCCATAAAATGTTTAAATACCAGTGAAACATTCTGCAACAGGAATCATGCTATCAAAACACATTTACTAATTCTAATTTCATTAATTAATAAACTGAAAAAATGTGTGAATATGATTAAGATAAAAAGTGTTCGGTAAAATAAAGATTCGAACAAAGCAGTGGCAAATAAGATGAAGGAAAAAAAGAAGGCTATTTATTCCTCAAAGCAACCACAAATGGAGAAAAAATATGATACAAATTTTAAAAAACCATTGGTATGAGTTCTTTGCAGGTGGTTCCATTCCTTGCCTATTTTCCAATATACCCTTGGGTCAAGATGACTGCACTGTTCATGTGAGTAATGACAGGAATGTAAAATGCTTTCTACCAACTCCCTAAATCAATTACCCCTTTCATATTTCTTAGGGCTTTCACCCTTTCCTTTGCATGGATACTTCCACCAGTACTTTTTTTATTTTCCAGTACTCTGCTGGAGTTATAAAACCGCATTTGTTGTGGCAGTGTGAGTCAGCAGAACTCGCTGAGCAGTTCCCACTGCACAGGGCTCCAGGGCTGGTTTCACAGAAAGCGTCATCACAGAAGCATCATCTGCACCTCAGCTCAGTACCTGCAATCCAACCCCTCTCTGAAGGACATCGTTATTGTAAAGGCCGTGCTTTCCATTCCTGGAGAGACAGAGAAAAATGTTCAGACTGAAATTGTGATCGTTTCAGATGAAGGGGAAAAACAAAAACGGGGAAATGATACTTTGCTATGAGACAGCACAGTAATTCAGACTGAAAGATTCTTCCTCTAAAATGAAGCACAGAACAGCTGCCTCATATGAGTATTTAAGGATCCATAACCCAAAAATTAGAATGCCAGTCCATGCTTGCATTGCCTGCCTTCTGCCTCTTGCAAAAGAAAGTTAAATATCAGATAGCCATTATTGCAAACTCTCTTTAATCCCTGCAGATACTTGCAAATTCTGGAAGAAGGCTCTGCACTGAAGACTCACGTTTACTTGGAACATTTTTTCTGTGAAAGATGTAGTGACCAAGTACTTTCAGGAGCACCCATAGGAAGTGTAAGTACTGTGTACAATGTTCCTCCCTAGGAAACCAAAATCCCTGGGGCATCCGCGGCCACGCCCCCGGGCCCTGGCCGGCCAGGCCCAGAAAGGAGCGCTGTCTCTTTAAGGCGGCGGCGCGCGCGCCCCCTGGCGGCGGCGGAGCGGAGTCCGGGGGGCGGGCGCGGCCCGCGGTGCTGCGGCGGGGCGGGAGCGTCCCGGTGCCGCCCCGCGAGGTGGGTGGGAGCGGAGCGGAGGGGACGGCCCGGAGGAGGAGGAAGTGGAGGCGGCTGTGAATAGCGGGCAAATGGGGAGCTGAGCGGCTGCAGCAGCACCGCGGCCGCGCAGCAGCAGCAGCAGCGGCAGCAGCAGCAGCAGCAGCAGCGGCGGCGGGCACGGAGGCGAACTCGGCGGCGGGGTCCGTGCGGGCGGGCACTGCGGGCGTGCCGCGGGGCGGGCGGCAGCGGCGGCGGCGTGCCTGCTCGGCTGGGCGCTCCGGAGCTGGTGCGGGGAGCGGCTTCTCTGTGCCTCGGCGAGCTGCCCGCCGGTGCGGGGAAGGGCCTGTCGGGGCTGCCCGCCTGCCGGGGGCTGCCCCTGGCGCGGCGCGGCTCGGCGGTTCAGCGGGGCGGGCGGGGAGCAGCGGCCGCCGCGGGGAACCGGCTGATCCTCCTTTCTCCGCTTCTCTTCCAGCCGTCGTTTGGCAGGCGCCGAGTGCGAGCGGCAGCCGCGCTGCCCCGCCGCCCCGGACTGGTCGCCTGCTCGCGGGGCGGCACCATGCAGACCTTCCTGAAGGGGAAGCGGGTGGGATACTGGCTGAGCGAGAAGAAGATCAGGAAACTGAATTTCCAGGCCTTCGCCGAGCTCTGCCGGTAAGGAGGCGGCCCTCGCCGCGGGGAGCGCCGGGGCGGCCCCGGGATGGGGCTGGGGACGCTCCGTGCTCGGCCGTGGTCCGCGCCGCCCTCGGGCGTACCGCACTCGCTGCGCGGCTCCGCGGAGCCGCCTCTGCCCGCCGGGAGCGGGGCCGGGGCCGCAGCGCTCGCAGCGCCCCGGGCACCCCGCCCCGCTGCCGCCGGGCCGGGCTGAGCGCTCCGGCTTCCCGCTCACCTGGGCGCTGCCGGCCGCTCCAGGGAAACACTATCCGGCATGGTGCGGCGTCCCCGTGGGTGTGCCAGGGCCCGGCACAGCACCGCCTTACTGCCCGCCTGGGTGCGTTCCTGCCCTCTGCTTCCACAGAGCTCTCTGGCATTCCCGTTGAAATATTTGCGGACCCTCTTCCAAAGACGAGTTATTATTAGAAAGAGTCAAACCTTTGGGAAGAACTTCCCTTCAAGTTATGTGAAAGCACGTAAAATTAGGGTCTGCAAAGCCATGAGTAAGCTTGTATTCATTTGGGATGTGAATGAGACATCTGAAGATGGTATAACTGTCTGAGTTACACATCTGTTTCATGCTGTCCCAGAGGTAAAGGTTAGTTTGATAAACTGTAATTAGACTTTATCTGAATAGCTTAGAGGATAATTTTTGCAGCATATTACACAATTTTATTATTTAATTGTGAGTTTAAACTCCATGTGTGGGTCCAAGGTCTTATGACACATGCATTACAGCTATGGGTACTGAATACTAGCTTTTTATTACATCATATATCACATACAACGTAGTGTTACTACGTTTATAACGTTTATAACAAGGAGACTAAATCAGTTTTGATAGTTGAAAAATATGCTGCAAACTTTACAGAATATGTTGTATGAGACTTCAAATACACTTTATTTAAACCATGTCATGCTAAAAACACCAGGTCCTGTGAAATTTCGGTTGATTGCACTTGCTTCTTTCTGTAAAGATGAAGGAGGCAGAACAGAAAACTGTTTCAAGAAAGTGACAAACTTTTACATCAGTTTTTGTACTTGGCATTCTGTATTCTCTCTCTCAAACTTCAGCAAAATGTACTAGACTTTTTTAAAGTATAGAAAGGGCCACAAGTTCTGGTTTAATGTTTAATTTTATGGGGTTCTCCAAGCAAAATTCTTGTCTATGAATAATGCTAAATTTTGCCCTTGTATGAGATTTTAGGTTAGTTTTGTGGTGCTCAAAAATACACTTTTACCTCTGTTAGGCATACAAAAAGTTTTTTAGGGGCTTGAGGTATGATATAGGCTGTTTTTCATGCCTGGGAACTGTAGTGAATCTCAGAAAATCCATTAAAAACTTCTTGATGTTATTGTCTGTATATTGTTATATTTAGCAATCTCCAAAAGAGACTTTTTCTCCTTCGATGTCCTTGTTTCTCTTTTTGACTAAGTGCTTTGCTTCCTTTCTCTCTACCTTAGAAGTTCCTTACACTTGTGTTACATAACGTGGATCTACAATTTCTTTGTGTACTGTACAAACTTATTAATAGTTTTGGGTCATCATGCTGCTGTGAAAATTGACCCCAAAGTGTCTCTCTTGCTACACTTTAGTAATTTTTTGGTGCAAATTAGGCTACCTCATCCTGTACAGGCTAAGCTCAATTTGAATAGCATTTACAGATACTGGATAGAGATGGCTGTTCATACATGCTTTGATACTTTTAAAAGCATTATTAGCATTTCTGTACAAGCAGAGATAAATGTTTGGTTTAAGTATCAGTACATTCATTGGAGCACATTCTGCTGATATCTTGGATGCTCTGTTTTCATTCCTAGCAACTTCTATTGACACCAAAGGGAAGTTGCATTCATTTAGGCAAAGATTTCAAGTATTTTATGGATAATATCTACTTGATAACTTGTGTGCTTGTAAGCTTTTTTTGCTGTAGAAGAAGTCATGCAAAGCTTAACATATATCTTACTAGAAATCTTGTGGATGGTAAAAAACAAGACAAGCATTCTCATTCCTGTACAGTGATTCATGTATTAGAGTGGACTATGTATCTGTCTGTCTACTCTATGTGCTTTATGGTGACTGCTACTTGGAATTTATTTGCCTGTTGCCTAGGGATATACTGTCTGGATGACTACAAAGTTCAGATTTGTTTGTACGAGTTTGTAATGAAGCAGTTATATAGTCCAGGAGAGTAAGAGGAGCCTCCTAATGAACTCATGAAGCATGCTGGGTTTAATCAGGGGAATTATTAGGATAAGGAGAATCTTTATTTCTTTACAGTTACCCACTTCTTGTGCAAAGCACTGACATCCTAAAGATTCATGGATAGACACTTTAAAATCTGTTCAAAGCATTGTGTGAGAGACAGGCTCTAAGTGCTAGTCTGCTTTCTTGAGCATGGCTCGAGGTTTTAGGTTAGATTGCCTGAGCTGAAATGAGACTCTAGCCAGTGTGAATGGACCAGAAGCGAAGGTGTAGCTTTGGGGTGGAGGCAGTCATGGCTTCAGCTTTCTGCTCCGCAAATACTGGGCAGGAACCTTAAATACTTTCCTTGTGTTTGTATCCATCTTGAAACTTTCTGTATAACTGACAGGAGAGCTGTTCTGCATGAACACAGTGTCTTGGGACTTTTGCATAATCTTTTTATCCACAAGGGAATCTTCCTCTTACCAAAGGCCTTTGAGTTCACCTGCATGTTTGGTCCTCACTGTGACAGACTAGGTGTGTCCTACTTGAGCTGTGTTCTTTGTAGAGATAAAGGTAGTGCCTGTGGTTGTATCTACGTTCACATTTGTGGCCCAGACCAGTGATCCCAAATTGTTGAGTTGCACCCCAGTGCAGACCTTAATGCTTCTACATCTCCTTGGGGGTTCTGAGCAGAGTGCTGACCAAAAAGGCAGTGTGTTTTCACAGGCCTGTTGCAGAGAATGAGTGATTTCTGAATAGTGCCTTAAGAGCTGTTGACCTGGAGAATAGAATACTTGGCCTGTCACCTGGGAAGCCTGGTTTCAAGCCTGTAGCGGATGTCTCTCAAAGGATACCAAACCTGAAGATGTGCTAAGCTCACTCTGATCCTCTGGCTGAACCTGACACTGTGTATAGAAAAGGATGTGACTTTGCTCCCCAGTGCCAGGTTAGTCATTCTCCCTGCTATGTCTGAAGCACTATGGCAAAGGCATTCCTTTGGGATGAGGTGTGTCCTCAGTTCTGGTCTGTTTCCTGGGGTGGTTTTTGGTTTTTCCCAGCAGCTCTTTTCTATATAAGCTGCTTTGTAAGCTGACATTGGAGCAAGACTTTTATGTTCCATTCCATGCATCAGTACAGTTTCAGTGGTGAGAAGAGAGTTTCTGTCTCAGTTTTTCTGATCTGAAGGCATTCCTGTTTGAGTTGTGATACAGGGTTGAGCTCTTTTGTGTGGATCAGGGCACTTGGTACATGTTTCATAGTCTGTCAGGCAATTCATTACTATTGTCCAGTTGTCCTGTGCTTTTAGTAAAGCTGCTAGAACACCATGCTTTGTGTTGCACTTGGAATTGTGTGCATTCCAGCATACGTGCTGCTGTTCCCTGAGTATAGGGGCCTTGTGGGACTGCAGCATGCATATGTCTGGTTGGTGCATCTCAAATGGACTTTCTCGTGAACCTTTATGTTCTGCTCCTCTAAGATGGCACAGTATGAGACTTTAGGTTGCTGTCTGTTGTCAAAATATGGAGTATCTATGCCCTGCTGAAAAGTAAAGCAAGGTTTCTAGGCATTCCTAACAGAGAATTTAAGAGCCTGTAATATAAGTGTGTAGTTGTGATGTTGTCATGTTACTCTGCTGCTGCTGAAAGGAACAGTTCCTCCTTTCTCTAGCTGCTTAGTCTCATCTTCTGTTTCAAGCTGGGTTTAATGGTTATGCAGTTGGCAAAGGCTCTCAATCCAATCAGTTCCATGCTCATCACATTGACCTTGGAATGGCTGTCACTGTGCAGGTGCATGAACACTAATATGAGGTTAGGGAAATGGAGATGCCACATTCCATTATAGAGATGGGAGAGCTGCTGTGTGAGTGTCAGATGGTGGTGAGGACTCTTGGATGCCCATGTCATCAATTTGTAAAATATGCCTGCTGCTGGGTCTCTGTGGACATTGTGAATGGAAAGACTCCTGTTTGTGCCATATGAGAAGTGGCATATATGTGTGTAAAAATGCATATATCTACTCAGAAAATGAGTTGTGTGTGTTTGGCACCAGTTAAGATTAGTGAGGTGCAGCCATTTACAAATGTTTCTTTGCTCTGTAAAAGCCTCCATTTCCTTGGTAGTTGTTCTGCTTGTCAGCTGTTACTATGGGCTCTTCTGGGAGCTCTGGAGATATGAGGCAGTAAGGTCACGGCAATATGAATAAGTGAAGTGAAATACACTTCATCCAAGAGGAGACAATTTAAAGTCACCCAATTCTAAATTATAAGCTACTTCTCAGTTACTTTGGACAAAAGCATTCATCAGTGCAGCTTGTAAGTTTGCATGGTAATGTGGTAGCTTTTCTATGTATCTATATACATAAAAAGTCAGAATTTTCTTTTAATGGCATGTAGAAAACAAATAGAAAAGGAGTTGAAGAGTTGCCTGAAGATGTAATTCGTGTCGTAATAAATCCCACAATTTGACTGACAGAAGAACTGTTCTTGTACACTCTAATGACCAGGTTATTTATGGTAGGATTTTACTCTGCTGGGGATTTTGTTGCTGTTGTTGATTTTTTCATAAAACAGGGTAAGCATCTGGAAGGGAGAAGTTCCTCAGGAAGTGATAGACATGCTGCGAAACTCAAATTCTGCCCACAGAAGGCAGTGGAAGCAGGCTGATTGAGTTATGCCTTCTAGTTAAGGCCAGTTGTCTTGGTTTTTAGTGAGCAAGCCAAATTGTCATCTTCCCTCCTTGTGAGATCATCCATGGCAAACTGATCATCCCCTGACACAGGAAACTGAGTTGTTTGGGTCCAGTTTGGATTTCCAGGTGCTCTACACTGGTGAAGACTCTTGAAACTTGAGGCCATGTTCTTGAATTGTGGCCTGCATCAGTTCAGCAGGCCTGGGATTTAGCACAGAATTTTGGGTATGTAGCTCTAGCAGAGCATCTGTCACTGTGCTGAAGACAGTTTGGTTTTGACAGTGTGGTGTGTCGCTTTGTTGGGCCTTTTTCATTGAGTTATGATGAAGCTATTTTGATACCAGGTCAATCTGCTGAACATAGCAACCAATGGTTTTTTTTCCTGCCAAAATATTAGTATGCCTAATTTAAATTTCTGTGTGGCTTGAACTTCTTTGGGTCCTTTTTCCTTTTCTTTAGGCTAAATTGATTCTTCAGCTTCTGTCCATTTAGTTTTTGTGATATAGTTAAGTCTTATTCTAGCACATGAGAAATCACACTATCTAGTAATCTATGGTAAGCACTTTTGTCAGTGCTGTAGATCTGTATGGCTGTCTTTTTCTCTTCTAAACTTTATTTGTGGTCCCTTGTGTGCCATGGCCTGTGCACAAGAACCTAAACATGAATTTTAAGACAGATTTAAGAATAATGCTGGTTTGAGGGAATTAAATTAATCTGTTTCTTTATATAGCAGGCAGGAAGTATATTACATATTTTTCCAGGAAGAACTCAGGGGATTTTCTTTAACCCCAATTCTCCACAAAAAAACCCTAAATACTACTTTTGTTGAATATCTGGCTTGTGCCAGTTAGCTTTTACAACCTTAAAATCCATAAAAATAAAACGTACATGTGTTGATCAATAGCTCCCATTGTTGGTTGTGTTAGTCTGAAATTCTATATCATGAGAAGTAACTGGGGGCTACATGGGTGGGTAAGTTTCTTTGACATCAATTCTTAACAAAGACAACTGGGCTAATGGTAGAAATTATACTAAGCCATGAGAAAGTGTTGAATGTGGTAGCAAAGAAGGGTGAATTTCTTGAAGGAGAAGCTCACTCCATTTCTGGGTTCCTACTCCTTCTTGTAATGCATAGAGACTTCACATTCCAGAAGAGCTGGATCTGTGTGCATTTTCTTAATCTCTGAGAGCACCTATTGTCAGGCATTCTTCTCACACAAAGCCTACGGTGTTATGCTTGCAGAACCATTTCATGGGAACACAGCGCAGCTGCTGGACAACACAAGTGGCTGTAACAATCACCCTTTCATGGCAACTCACTTTTGTGGTCTAGCAATCATTTACCTCAGGTTCAGGAAGTCTGTGTGTTCCTTATGGCACATCCCTTCACCACAACCTGTTGGAACTGATATGCAGCCAGGAACAATAATAACCCTGGCCAGGTGGCAGCTTTCCTGAGAAAGATCTGCATTCTTTTGCAGATCACAGGCTGAATACAAATTGACAGTGTTGCCAAAAAAAAAAAGCCCTAAAAACCCAAGCAAATGTCATCTTGGGGTGCATGAGTTGGAACAGAGCCTGCAAGGCTCATGAAGTAATGTGTCCATTCTGCACAGCCCTGATAACGCTGCTTCTGCAGCAGCCTCACCTACTGCCATTGATCTAGGGTATGGCATTTCAGAGAAAAGGGCAATCAGCTGGGAAGTGCCCTAAAGAGAGCAGAATCCTAATGCCCTAAAGTGAGAAGAATTGGAGGTTTTGTAAATACAGTGTGTATTGTACTGTGCTGTTCAGCATAAAGAAAAGGCTGGAGATCATCTTGACTGTAAAAAGCTGTTGTAAGAAAGAAAAAAAACAACACATGATCCCCCCTCTTCTGCCAAGCATATTCTCCAGTTCTGTTGTAGGTAGAAGAAAAGTAGTGGCCTTCCACTGTGCCCAGGAGGGATGATACGTAAGTGAAAAAGACAGTATAGTTGTGCAGGTAGGCAGGAGAATTTTTTTCTTGAGACCTCTGCAACCACCTCTGACAAATATACTGGGAATGATACAGATGCTGTTTCAGAGCAGAGATGTTGACTTCTCCTGAGGTCAGTGCTGTCCTGGTTTGGTTCAATCTCTAATAGTGCAGAAGGTACCTTAGAAACCATTCTGAGTGTGCATTAAGTAGCTTCAAGTCCCTTCATTTTTTTGGGAGGCATGACTTGGGAAGTCTAAGCACCCAGTCTAAATGTGTGCAGATCTCTTGAATATAGAGGCTTAGTGTGAGTAGGGTGTCAGAGATGACAGAAGATATTTCCTCTGCCTTCATGTGCTGCACCTGGGAATCGATAGCATATCTCCTGATACTGACCAGATAGAGTGCTATTCATCTCAACAGCTGACACTTTTTGGTGAGATGACTTTTCTTGAATGTGTTCCAAAGGAAGGAGGAAGAAGTGCGTGTGAAACACAGTGAAATAAGTGTGATAATAGATAAAATAAGCACCTGGGCTGGTCACATCTGTGTTGTAGAACAAACCCTCTCTTGTTTGATTATCTTCCGTTTTCTCATTTTTGGGTTCAGTGTTCAGTCCTTGAAACAATGGCTTGTTTTGTGCTGATGGAATTTAACTCTGCTCAGAAGGAGTTATGTGCTTTATATGATCCGGGCAGAAGCTGCTGATACTTCCATACTGTCCAAATACTACAGAAATGCTAGTTAGTATTCTGTCTGTCTGCAGAGAGAAATCCTGTTTGGAGGACAACCACTGCTCTTTAGGAATGGCTTTCAAAATGACAGAGTTTCACTGAAGGAGGTGCCCTTTATTTCCTAGCAGAATGTTTCTACTTGTAGTTCTTTCCTCCCAGCTTCAGTGCTTGGGCTATTTTGACTGGGGTGTGATTGCCACTCATGGAAAATAATTCCTGTAAATTGGGAACCAAAGCACAAGTCTGCTCTTTCCCCCAGGCAGAGTACTGCCTATGCAGGCAGCAGGGTGTACACACACTGAGAGGTTGCTCTGATCTGTACAGTGGAGAAAATCATGTTTCCACATCTAATGGCACTTCTAGGAAAGTAATTTGCCAAGTCAGGCACAGGACTTGGAAGCAGGTTCAAGTTCTCATTGAGCTGTTTAATCTTCTCCCCTCTGATGCCAGTTAGTGAAGATTTGTAATATGTCTTGTCTTATATTGCTGAGTCTATTTTCCTTGCTTGGAAAAATTTGAAGTTGGTCCTTCCTCCTTAGAAACAGGCTTATTTTTGCTCTTCATCATATCCCTCACAAACTTTTCTTCCCTCTTGTCAAAGAGGCATCTTTGGTTCTTTCCCTTTGTTACGTGCTGGCTCTGCATGTCTGGTCTGGGTCCTGGGGCACTGCCTCCTGAAACTGAATTCTCCATGGTGCCACTGGCAAAGGAGGAAAAAAAAGTGAATGAGACATGTCTGTAGCAAAATACAGAATACTAAATCTTGAGCTGTGAAGTCATGATGCTCCTGCCTTTTGTTCTGAAGCCCCATGGTTGTCGCATCAGACTACACCACAAACATTCATGGATACTGAGTGTCCCTCCTCAGAGAGTAGTAATGAGCTAAAAATCAGTGTTTCAAGAAACCTGGTTTGAGTTGAATGTTTTGGCCATAAGCAACATAGATGTCCTTTTCTGAAATCTGTGTTTTAACATGCTGGTGATTCTTTGTACTTTCTGTAATTTTCTCCCTGGTGTTAGGTATGGATAAATACCTGTAATACTGCAATGTGCTTTGTTACAGCAGGAAGAAATAGTTCAGAGGATTCTCTGCAAAGCAGGCCTTTGGCACTGCTTGTTGTAGGGCTTGGTAATGACTCTTGCTGCCTAACCTTGATAAAGTTATCTTCATGTTGGGGTTGGGGCAACTGGTTAATAGCTGATAGAACAAGTGATGTCTGGGGTGATTAATGGTGCTGGAAGGAAATGATACCATAAAGGTTCACTTACAAAATGCCACACCTAACCTGCTGGCAGCCATAGTGCTGCAGTCCTTTCTCCCTGCCATTCTGAAATTACTTTTGTCATTTGGTTAAAAAAATTGGTGGGATGACTAGACTTATTCCTTGTCTTGTCACCGTGCTTTCCCTAAAAAGAGAACTGTCATCATTTATACCGGTGGGCTGGGAAACGCTGCCTGCTTCAGCAGTATGGTATGTTTTAGTGAGTCCAGCAGTGACCACTTAAACCCAATAGGGTATGTATGTTTCAAGGAGAAACTTGGTTATTTCCTGGTAGTTAAAATACAGTCCACAGAGATGAACTTAATACAGAACCCTGTTGTTCTTTAGCTCTGCGTGTTGTGCAGCTGCGTGTGGATGCCGCTTTGTTCAGGAACATGCTGTTCCTTTGATTACAAAATCTCGTCTCTGTAAATTTGGGGAATTTACAGGCTGAGGATCCAGCCCCCTGTGCCTGCTGTCCCTGGAGTGTGGTACCAGTGCAGATGGGATGGGCTCTCCTTGCTGCAGTTTGAAGGATGAGAGGGTTGCAGTGGTAATGGCGTTCAAGTTCATTGATATGTTTTGCATTGTAGCAGAGGCTGTAATTGCTTGGAGCTGTTTGGGGTGACAGGCCAGCTGGAGAGTGTGAGGACAGCCAAACAGACCTGGACTCAGCCAGCCAGCACCTGAAGGGATAGTTACAGCAGATGCCTAGGGCAAGTGTGAGGCACAGAGCAAATGTGTGTCTTCCCCTTGGCAGACCCTCTTCTGTCAGTCACTTTTAGGGACTTTGGTGGCAGCAGTTGTGTCCGTGGTACCACGTTCAGTTGCCACAGATGGATCTGCTCCACATGAACCTTTTAATGCATTTTTAAATTCACTTTAATTTTTGCTATCACAGGAACATAGAGAGGCTATTGGCATTTGTTGGCAGCTCTCTAGTTTGGCTGTGAGTAGAAACAGAAGCAAATAGAAAGTTCAGTTTTCTGTGATGTTGGTTTTTTGGTTTTATTTTGGGTTTTGGTTTTGTGTGTTTGTTTTTCAAGCCTGCAAAAGGAGTAGGTATTACTTATTTTTAAGTGTGTGTGTTGGTATTCACTTTACAAAAGCAACCTGGCTCTTGACTAATTAAAAAAAAATTCAGTCAAGTTGTCTTGCAAAGTTCAGATGTCAAAAGTTCTTCCCCAAAAAGAAAACCCTTTCCTGCTAAAAATAAAAAAGCTTCTAGAAGAGGGAGGAGGAACTAAGATTTGGTTCAGTTTAGAATCCATCTTCTAACTTAATCTAGTGCATGGTAATCACTGACTTGAAACCAGCAGTGGAGGGGTTTGTGGAACCTAAAAGCCCCTTGTAACTGAAGACAGAAGCGTGTCCAGATCCTTGTTTGCTGCCTGATGGGTTAAATGCTAACATAGCAGAGGGGCATTCTCAGAAAGTGAAGCACTGTATTAGTACTGCAATAGTAACAGAAGCCATGTCTTTTCTAGCATTTATGCCGAATGTGCAATTCATTTTTTAATAAAATCTGCACCTGACTTTGATCTTCTATTGAGAGCATCAAGTTTTTCTGGTCTTCGTATTGATTTTTTCAGTTAAAATTGCCTTTCTCTGGTCTCAAGTATGACTTTAAGAGTTGCTTCAACTCTGCATTCTTTCACCCTGTTACCTAAAATGGAATTTTCTTTGCCAGCCAGTCTTTGAGCACAGATGTGCATGCCCTCAGCCCAGCCTCATGGTTTTAGAGTTAGTGTGCTGTCTGGAACAGGTACATGCTGATAATGTGTTGAGTCATGGTGTTTCCAGCATGTGTAGCTTTAACATAAGTGTCCTTTGAGATAGGCTGGGTAAACTGTGTTATCAGAGGCTCTGTATGAGGCACCCTGGCATGACAGAGCTGTGTGTGAAGCTCAGCATTCAGATACACTTGCTAGTTGGAAGGGTGGGAAGAGAAGGATAGAGGGAGCTTGTTCTGAGGTTGCCTGTGGTGCTGCTCTTGTTTTGTTGACAAAGAGGGAGCTTAATTCACTGGAGCTGTCAATCTGGTAGTTTTCAAGCCCTGAAAGAAAACTCCTGTAAAACTGTGTGTAAGAGGGAGGAAAGGGAAAAAGAAATAAGCAAGACTACTATTTTGATGAAAGATTAATGATATAAAAATCCCCCCACCATTGTAGTTGCTGACCTCTGCACTGTATCTAGTAGAAAAGGGGAAAGCACAAGAGTAAAAGGGAAGCATTATTGCTGCATATTGGGTTGGAGCACTGTGTGCTGGGGAAAAAGGATGTGATGATAGAATTGAACAGCACCCTTTGTCCCTTGGTAGAAGTTTTATTTTTCAGAACCTTATAAAGCCCGTTTAATCTGTGGAGAAAAATAGTTTGTGCTACACCTTTGGTTTTTGCTGGTTGTGTGAACTGCAAGTGGGAACTGGGGCTATAGGAGGAGAAAAGAGCTGTTTGCAGATGAACTGGATGGGGTTATATTTTTTGACTTTGTGGCTTGATGTTTTGGTGTAACCTTTCCTTCTGCCTCAAGAAATAGGTCAAAGTCCAGGGACATTGTCCAGCTTGAAGTGAATTTTGAAAAGAGTAGGTCTTTTTTTGATGTTTTTCCTGAACCAAAATTTTAACGCACTTTAAATGCGAAGTACCAGTTTGCTGCTAGATAGGGGGTTGAAACTCTGTTTTGTTTTTCCTTTCTCTTTCTAATGCTATTTTAGGCCCTCAGTTTGCAGCATCTGGGAGGATGTGTGCTTCAAATTTGGGTTTCTGGTTTTTTGGTTTTTTTTTTCAATAACTCAGTAGACTGAAAAAATATTTGGTCATAAGCATCCACCAGTCTAAATTACTTTTGTTTGGGGCTAGCTTAGTTTCAAGAACTCTCTAGCTAGTTTCATTTCTGATTCCTTTTTTAGTGCAATGTGACTAGCTTTACTCTGTATGTATGCTATAGGGCATTGATCTTCATCACTTTTGTTGCTTACTAGTGATGAATTGCCCATTTTCAGCTAGTATTGCACCCCAGGGTAGAGCATTCTTGTGGATCAGAACTTGCTTTTTCAGTAAAAATAGTGGATCTTGGTATTGTCTGGTATAAATGTAATTTAAAGGCTCTCTTAGATACTTTAAATATCTGACAGGTTGTCATTGCTTCTGGGTATTGTAATCAAACCACATGGATCTTTAGTATATAGCTCATGTCTTCCTGAGAAGGCTCTGGAGAGTAGAGAAGACTTTGCTTGATTGGTGCTGGTCAGCTGCTGTGTTTTAATTGTGGTGGTGGGATGTAAGTGCTCATTTGAGTCAAATAGGAGTGGAGCCCACAATATGAGGAGTGGTTGAATGAGCAAGGCATAGGGTCATTGGGGAGTTCTGTCTTTTTCTCCATGTAAAATAAGCTCAAGTGCATAGCAGAGAATTCTGATTGCAGCAGACTATCACTTCCAGGTGTGCTGTGCTGACCACCACCTCTTGTGGTAAAAGTCTTTCCTCATTTTTGTGCTACTGTCTTCAGTGGTTTCCTGATCAGTGAAGGGCTGCATCTTGGCTCACAATAGCTATTGTTTGAGTGGGGGTTGGCACAATATTTTTGTGCTGTGATTTGATCCCTAGTTTGTCTTGAATAATCTATTAAAATGTAAAGCTTAATCCCTTTCCTTTTTAGCAGGTTTTCCTTTACTATTTTTGCTGTAGTAATGAAACAGTGTAGCTTGGCTTGCAAGAGAATCGCTGAAGAAAAACAGTATTTTGGGATGTTTCTTTTGTGTCTTTGGCTTAGAACAGAAAGAACACCCAGAGGCAGAGCAGGTTAGACTTTCACTCTGATGTGCTATGTCTGTTCATATGTTAACAAATAACTTCCCTGGTTTTCCCTGGTTCCTAGTTTCTCCTGTTTGTCATTGTGAAAACGTTCTGTAGAAGCAGCTATTGGGAAGTTTCTTCAAAAGGGAAACGTTTCTGAAATCACAGAACATGGTTAGAGCATTTACTACAGCTAATGTGTGTTTTTAAAGTCACTTTGGTAGCACCAGACTGTGGAAAAGCATGTTTCTTCCCTGCCCCCTACCCCAAATTACACTAACTGCAATTAGGAGGCCTTAATTAAAATGCTGGGTTCGTAGGTTGGGCAAGACTTTGGAAACAAAGTAATTTATTCTAAGACAGCTCTACCAAAGATTTCTTCTGGTGCAAAGCTGTTTCCTGATGTGTAAGATCAAGATCTCTAAATCTTGTTCCTTAGCTGAACTAGATTGTGTACAAGTTCTTTGTGCAAGTGCTTATTCCTGAAACAGTAATCCTTGCATATGAATTAGGCTGAGATTCAGAAAAGCTCCTACTTTTTAAGGTGTTGAGTTTCATTGACCTTGGTGGGAACTGATCATGTTTGCAGATCTTGGCCTAATCCAGCTCCCTCTGAAGCTATGAGGAATCTCTGCAGTTGGATTCCTTGGGAACTGGATATTCTGAACTGGTGTTCAGATTGTTTTTTTTAATGGAAATCCAGAGAGACTTGGAATGGAAATTGAATTTGTTCACGTTGGCACAAATTTGATGGCAAACCTGCATCACCACATGGATTTCTTTCCCTGTCTCATTCTTGCCTTGTTGTACCATAGCTAGTGACAGCAGGCACTTAGAAGATATCATAGCTTGATAACAGCAATTGATGGCCAAGAATCAAAAAGGTGGTAGGTAGTAATTAAAGCAGGCAACCATGGTGCCATTGAAAGTACACTGAACACCTGCTTGGCCCAGGGATGTATCCAGTAGTGTAATTTGAAATTTGTTTTTGTAGGACCAAGTGTAGTATTTGAGTTTCCTGTTACTTGTTAGTGCTGTTGTCACCTTTTCTTATGTTGACTGATATGTGGGTGTGAAAGCTCCCTGGCAGAATAGACTTCTTAGCACTCTTGCTTCTGGTGGTGAAACCTGAAACACAAAATGTTTGTTTCTGAAAATGTGCATGGTCCATGTGAACTCTCCCAGTTCCCCCTGCCTTTAACTGGAAGTAGATTGCCAGTTGTTTAGGGCTGATCCAGGCATAATGGAGCAGCCTAGAAGTGCTATTAATATTATAGTAAAAGGCTTGTGCTGGAGAATGTTTCTGGTTTTATATTTTTTGGTCTTTGAAACAGTAATGTCAGTGCAGGGCTGTTTTCAGCAGCTGCTTTGGCTTTGAGAGGATAATTGTTAGAGCCTTCAATAAGAACAGGGATGAAGGTTCTCTTTCAATAAAATTTGACCTCCTTTTGATAAAATAAAAACTCTTAAAAAGTTAACTTTTTCTCATTCTTTGTATGTCTTTGAAAGTGAAATTTTTTCCTTGGCTTTTTTCTTCCTGTCCAACACTTCAGGAAATTAAATTATTTATTTTAAATGGCTGTTGTTGGTGTTGGATGGCTACAGGAACTCAGAGGTATTTCTGCAAGGCCAATCCCCAAAAAACCTGAGAGATGGCTTTTTCCTGCTGTGCTGGAAATGTATAGTTTGTCTATGAGGAGTTTTTGAAGCGTGCTGCCCAGATAGTTCAGAAATATGAGCAGAGTGCCAGGTGTGTATAGATGAGCTGGGAACAATTGAAATGTGTTCAAATCTTGGTGTCTTCCATGTATTCCCTAGGATGGGGGTTGTACAGAGAATTTGCAGATCAAGGAATACTCTCCTATGCAAGAGACTGAAGACCCTTGAATCAGACACAGGCCTGGCAGCCGGGACAGGGGTGGCTTTTGGCTCAGTCACAGGCTTCACTGTAACTTAAGTAAATTAGTGCATTTTCTAATATACTTTTTCTGCCTGTCTGAAATAATACAAACCAGTTTGAATGCTGTCCAGTGGCTGAACATTGCATGTGCATTGCTCATAGATCATTGGATCTCAAAGAAGAGCCAATGTGTGTATTAATTTCTTCTTGTTTTTCAGCAGCTCTTGATTTACATTTAGCTGTTCCAACACATGGTTCAAAATTAAAAATTAAAGTTGTTAAAATTTGTCTCCTTCTCATTGATTTCTGTGAAGAAATATCATTGGACCTTGTTGAGGACACCAAGATGTTTTAACAATTTTAATTCATTCAGCTGCTGTTCTCTTTCAGACCTGTTTAGCTTATGAATATTTTCAGTTCATATGCAGAGTAAGTAACTCGGTTTTTGCCAAGCTAAGATTTCATCTTCTTGCATTGACTTTCCTAACATGGTACCTTTAAGCTGTGGTAAAAGTAAAGCTGTGGTTTGAAAAGCAAAGAGAGAGGAGGAGTCAGGAGGCAGTGTACCAATCCAGTGCAGGAGAGACAGTGATGGTGATAAGGATTGTTTTCTTGCTTACATTTTGCTATTTTTCTTTTGTGGTTGCCTGACTTCCAAGGAGGCCCTTGCAATTCTCTAGAGCAAGTAGTTGCTATTTTCCAAGTGCACATGAAACCTGCACAACAAAATGAAAACTCTGGAAGTTGCAAATAAATTTGAGCTTGAACATAAACCTGCTGAGGCTAATGGGAAGGTTTACCTAACACAGGAAATGTGGGAAAAAAATCCTTCAAAGCAGGAGTCACTTATTCTTCTTATAGCAGCTTATCCATGGAGATGCTATAAAACTTATCTAGCTTTGAACTAAAAAAAAAGGACAAATAATGAGTTATTAGAAATTATTCATTTTCTTTCACATCAGTATGATGTTTACTGGGACCAGCTCTTCAGGAAGTCTGCACTCCTCTTTGTTTATTCTACACAGTTTTGCTTGTATTAAACATCTGAAAGGCTCAAATGATTGGTTGCTTCAGGGTTGTATCAGCCATGGTAACAGCTTGGTTTTGTCATGCTTATTTAAAAACTAAAAGATAGGTATGGTCTGCAGCTTTTTTATTTTTCTAAAAGAAGCTGCTGTTCACCATTGTACCAAGAAACTATTTTTTCCCTTCTAAATGAGGCCTGGATCTCCTAGGAGATTTGAAGACTGCATAGTTATTTTCTGAAATATAGGATCATTTGATGCATCTTCTGAAATGTTTGAGAAATAGCACCATAGCTCTTTCCAGTGGCCAGCAAGCTGCACACTGCAGTGTTTCAGTCTTCCTTTACAGGTGAAAATGTAGCTGTGGGAACCTCTGGCCTCAGATCCCATCCTAGCAGTGACAGTGGAGCAGTGTAATCTAAACACTCCCAAGTGGAAAAAAAGGGGGCAGTTTATTTGCTTTAGAAGGGTCAGTATTTTAAGGTGAGCTCTTTTATGTTGGTTGTGTCAGTCACAGGACTGAAAACAGTATGTCTGCAGAACACAGTGTGTTCAGGTAATCTCTGGGTATGTGGAGGTTTCAAGGAGTGTTCTCATGGGAAAGAATAAAATGCCAAACTAGAATGAAACTTTTATAGACTACAAGGCCCTGTGCCTCCTCTCCTGGCTGCTTTTCAAATGGACAGCTGTGAGCCATATCCAGGAAAGAAGATGGGTATGGCAATCAGAGTGGGCTGCCTGCTGTGATGCTCTGAGCTGGTCTGAGCACCCTTTCTGATCCAATACAAGGGTCATGCATGTACTTAAGCGGGGATGCTGTTTGCAATTCTTCTGAAGAAAGTTCATGTTGTGGAGTTGCCCTGGTTGTGAGACTATTTTCATTTTACCATGATTTTGTGGATTATTTGTGGACAAGTACTGGCTTCTGAAGCTGCATATTTGCATCAGGGAAAGGAGATCCTTACTGCGTGTGTTCTTATTTTATACTCAGACTGGCAGCATGCCATAGATTTCCCATGCTGTTGATCTGTTGGAGAGTGCATTTCTGGTCTCTCTCTCTATTGCTTCTCTAAAGTTTGGGGGTTTTTTTGTCATCTGTTTGTTGGGTTTTTATGGGGCTTTTGTTGGTTTTTTTTTTGTTGTTGTTGTTTCTTCAAGGAGGAGATTTAAATGTGGTCTTTTTCCTTTTGCCTTTGTAAATCCTTTGGAAGAATTTCTGTATGGTCTCAGTTGTGTTGAAGAAATTATGTTAAGCAAAGCTGTGACTGTGTGCCAGGGGAAGTTTAAGTTAGGCATTAGTAAGAAATTCTTCACAGAAATGGTGATTAGATGCTGCACTGGGCTGCCCAGGGAGGTGGTGGAGTCATCCTTGGAGGTGTTAAAAGAAATATAGGACGTGGCCCTTGCTGTCATGGTCTAGTTGATGTGGTGGTCTTCAGTCATAGATTGGACTTGATCTTAGAGGCCTTTTCCAGCCTAGTTGATGCTGTGATTTTGTGTGTGATTTGTCCATTCTGCAGCTGTGTGGAAAGTGGCAAAGGGCTGCTAGAGTAGTTTCCATTCTGGATGGAGTACTTGGGGATGGTACTGGCCCACTGTCCAGCTAATCCAAATGTTGTCTGGAGCATGTGAACAGAAGTGATGAAATTCAAGATCATTGTTGCTATGCAGGTACCAGTTTATGGCAACATCCAAAGTGCTCACTGATGTTCACAAACTTGCTGCTGGTTGCTTTGAGTGTGAAAGACAGGATGGTCCCTAGCAGGTGGTTTTCTCTTTCCCCCAAGACCACCATGCTGTGGAGGATAGAAAGGACAACACCACAGCTGCCACCTTGTCTTGTGTCACTGTGAGAGAGCAGCAGGGATGGCTGCAGCACTGCAGTGCCCTCCCAGGCAGAGGCTGCCAAGGCTGAGGGCTCTTTAGGCTGTCTTTGGCTCCCAGAGTGCACAGGTGTCACAGGGTTTCTAGTAACAGCAGATGAAGGCTGTGGGTAGTGCAGGATGAATGTGGAAGACTCAAGAGGAGTTCCTTCCTTTTGTGTGGAGTACAGGATAGATGGGCCTTTGGAGGGACATGCAGACTTAGCCAGGGTAACTGCTGAGCCTGTGGGGTGCAGCTGGTGCAAGCCTTGGTGTGATCCAGGTGAGAGCAGTGAGGTGGGTGAGAGAGTGAACAGCACCATCAGTAAAAGTGAGGGACAGCATGAGAGGCAGAGGTTGCAGTCCCTGAGGTGGATTTTAATTGAGACACTGATGGAACTCAGTGCATCCTCCTCAGAGGCTGCAGTTTTAAAACCCATTTCATGTAAAACCTCTCCACTGAAAAACTGAATTCCAACTTTAGCTTTTTAAAAATACCTTTTTATCTGGGTTTAGAGAAGAAGTACAAACTTCTGTTAAGAGTGTGAAGTGTCTGTAATGGCAAGCTTCACATCCATGGCTTCTGTTGCCTGTATTTTTGAGCATGTTCATCATCAGTGGAGGTGTTTGGTACTTGACAGCATAAGCATGCCCTGCCTACTTACACTGCTAGAAAGGTGCAAGACCAGTGATGTTGGGCTTGGTGCCATTAAATTACAGCACAAGAACTGTATGGCTGTAGGTAAACAGAGACATTAGTTCTTGAGCAAGCCTATTGCCAAGGAAGTGGTAAACTTTCAGGAAGAAATTAAAAGAAACTTGCTCTTTGGTGTTCTCTCTGCTTCTCTCTTGTGTATGAGCAGAGGGAGAAATTTAATGGCAAGTGTAGCAGACAGGTTATCTTTGGAATCATCTGTAAGCAGTTTACTGTAAGATAGGATGCAGGACTTTGTGGGTTAGTGCCTTAGCTGTAGTGGCATATTTTACAGAGAATTACTTGAAAAAAAGAATTATTCCTGCTTTTAACAATATTAAAATTCTGGTTTGTTTTCACATAAAGGCATATTCGTTCTTTTTCAGTTCATTGCCTTAAATGGCCAAAAATGCAGTTTTACATTTTTTTCTTTCATTTTCCAATTGTTTGTCTGTAGGCTTTTTTTTTTCAGTAGTGATGTGAGCAGAGAAGTTAATTTTTACCAGGAAAAGTCTAGGTGTGACTTTACTAGGATTTTTCTAAGGAGAACACCACAATAAGAATAAGAATAGAATAGAATAAGAATAAGAATAGAATAGAATAAGAAAAGAATAGAATAATAATTAATTTTTTTTTTCAGTGTCACTTCTGACTGAATATACTGCAGACAGGCAGGGACATAAATGAAGCTGTAGTGTACCTCTGTGAGCAGGGTCTGTGGTTTAAAAGTGCCCTGGAGCACTTGGCTGCTGCTGCAAACTCCATTGGAAATTAGTAATTGGAGCTGTAGGTATTATGTCTGGCCAATATGTAGGTCAGTGCTTTTGTCAGTTCAGAAAATTTGCACTTTAGTGCTTTACACTGGAAGTGGCCTTCTCTTAAAGCCAGGCCTTGAGAGAGGGTCCTGCTGCAAAGTCAGGGCTGGCTGTGGTGCTGCTGCACTGCCCTGCTGGGCTGTTGGCAGCTGTGCCCCCTGCTCTGCAGCCCCCAGCTCTGAGAGCAGCTTGTGGGGTGTTGGCTGGTGTCTGCCGTGGGGCGGTGGTGTGGAGACATGCAGGCCAGGCTGGAGAAAGAGCTTTTATGCAACGTGGATCTTAATGCTAGAAATCAGATGGAGGGGAAAATGCAGGTGTTCAAATTAATCTTGCAAAAATATAAGTAGCCTGGCAATTAAAAAAAAATAATCTAGAAACCAGTGAAGATAATTAGGGCTGATGGGGTGTTTCATTGAGATGTGAGGGAGTAGTCCAAATAATATGACAGTTTGCAATCTCTTAAGTGCAACTTTTGTAAGGTTTTGACTTTCATTTTATAGCCATCATGACGATATTATGGTCAACTGGGATGATTTTGAAGAGGAATGTTTTTTGCTAAATTGGATTAGCTTTTGCCCTTATTTAAGTTGATGCCTGTGTGTTTGGCACCTTGGACTGTGTGCTGACCAAGAACAAAACCCTGCCAGTGCATCTGGGCAGATAATGCCCAGGCAGTGCAAGAGTGGAGTCAGCAAGGCTGAGCAAGGAGGTTATGTAAAGCTGGGTGTGGAGCAGCCTCCTTGCCATGAAACACAGCTGACTGCAGGGATCTCATGTGCAAGGAGCTGTGAAAGCATGCTGCCAGGGAAAAAGGCTTCATGGAATAAGAAATCCTGCTGTTGCAGATAGATGTGCTAGGAGAGTGTAAAAGCAGACACTTGTTCAAGGATTTTCTTTTGTCCTCGCAAACAAGAATTCATGAAAATATTCAATTTTTCTTTATTTACTAAGATATTTGGGGGTAAATGTATACACTTGCAAATTTTAGTAGTATAATATAGTTCAGTTATTTTAATTAACTGTTACTTTATAACTTAAGTTACAGCAAATTGGATGAACAAAAGTCGTATTACTTATAGTTCAAAGCTCTAAGAGATGCAGAATCTTTGACATCATTAGAAGCTGTTATTTAATGCAGGTTTTTTCTTAGTGATTTTTCAAGTTCTTATATATGTTTTGGAATTACAACTGCTTTAAAGTTGTAACAAGTCCTTTTCCTTTCTGTTGATTGTATCTCCAGTTAACCTGTGATGTAATTCTGGCAGTATCTTTGAGCTGATCCTGTATGTAACATGTTGAATGTGAAAACCCTAAAGAGAGCACATGGGGTGCAGCAGTGTGCATCCAATAAAAAACAATGTGAAGTCAGTCTGAAACAGCAGAGGAGTGGGCAGCTTCTCCTTGCCTTGTGTTGTGCAGTCACCCATAGGTTTGAAATCCCAGAGCATGGTACAGCAGCATCTCCACAGTGCTTGTCTCTTGTGTCTACGAACAAAAGAAGTGAGCAAGAGAAAATGACTGTGCTTGTCCAAGGGAGATTGGTTCTGTGATCATGTGTAATCAAACATGTAATCAAACATTTAATAAACTACTTGTATTTTTCCTTCTAATTAGTTGCTGCCAATTACTGGGATTGAAGGGTGAGTTTCAGGGCGGAGATGAACAAATATAACCCAGAGAAAAACAACTAACTGCTACTGTGCCTTTGTGTGACTGCCTCTCCAAATCCCTCTCAAAAGCTGCCTCAGCTGTTTATATGTCCACCCCCTAAGTGATAAGGACAATGGTAATTTGGTAGAATAGAATAGAAATGCAGCTTTTCCTTTTCCTGTAAGAGGAATTTAGGTTATCTTTTAAAGTCATCGGCATGTTGTGATCACAGCAGTCTTGTAGTGGGGAGGGGCAGGTACCAGAGAATCTAGAGAAGTCCATAAAGGGAAGCAAATGTAAAAGATACAGCTGAACATTTTTGGCCTAAGGCTTTTTTTCTGAGAGGGAGAAGTAGGATATGAGTAACAGAGCTCAGGTATGAGGTAGGATTTAGTTCATTGAGGCAGCTTCTAGAAAATCTGAGAAGGCCCAAGAAATTGTCTGGCTCTCCCAGTTATGGGGTGTAGCAGACCTCCCAGCAGGTCTGAATCTGGGTTAAAGCAGAGTCTGGTTAGAAAATGTAATAGCATTTGCAGGGTTGTGTATCAGCTCCTGCATGCCCTGGCCAAATTTGGCAAAGCTGTCATCTGAAAACATGTGTTCAGTCACTGATGGAAGCGATGGGTGTAACAGCTGCTGTCTAGGCGAAGGCAAGAAAAAAAAGCAAGGCCGGGATTAATTAGAGGGCCCTGTGTGTTTGTGTGTACCCCAGCACCAGGGTGAGAGAGAGGAGCAGCAGCATGTGCCATGGGAGGTCAGGGGTGTGGGGGACAGCAAGGCACGTGCTGTGGGCACTGGCTCATGGCAGAGCTCTGAAGGGACCCCTTGGGCAAAAGTCATGCCTGGAGAAGGGCTGAAGCTGATCAGCAAAAGAATGTTTGGTTCACAAAGATGGGATGCTCTAAATTTCTTGCAGGCAAACAGGATTTGTATTGAACCTTCTGTCTTTATCATTCACTTCACCTTTCAGACAGATGTATGTTTTTCTCACAGCTTGGATAAAAACCAGGCAGTATTTGTGTTTTATGATTTATCAGAGGGTTGGGTTTTTTCCTCTTACTGCACTGTTAACAATCCACTGAAGCAAATAAGAAAATGGGTGTTCTGGCAAACCTATACATATGCTATTGCTTAAAGCAAGAACCCTGTGGACTGAAAGAAATAGCGAGAATTTTAATCTTTCTCTAACAGCAAACTTCAATGTAATCTAGAGTAGATAAAAATAGATGTATTTATAGCACATACATCGATGTGCTTCTCTGAAGTGGTTTAGTCACCATGATGGAATTTGCACCAGCTAGGGTGGAGATTTCTAGAAGATACTATGTTGTGCTTTTCAGGTGCAGAAACTGTGGTAAACAAGGGAGGCTTTTCATCCCGCTGTCTGACCTCTGGTCCAGCTTCAAGTTTGTACTTTCTGACCTTGGCTGATCCTGTGCATAACAATCCTATGCCTATCTCTGCTCAGAGCTCTTGGTGCATTTCTGTGAATCTTAATGGTCTATATTGCCTTGATATTAAGAAGCTGGATGTAGAACCTTCTTCTATATGTTAGATTTCCAGCTCCTCAAACTTCAGCCCTATCCAATGAGATCAGTGGAAAACTCTGTTCTCTTACCTGAATGCTTTTGCTCAGGGTATGTGTGTGTTGGGGTTTTTTTTAAATATATTCTTTTTGATCCCCACCCCAATTTTCACATTAGCTATTAAAATTATTCTGTACGCTTTGTAATAAAGAACATTTATTAAATTTCTGTCCATTTAAATGTAAGGCCATACTCAAATATTGCATGTTGTAGAAATTTTATTTCATTTTCAGGATCATGTGCAGACCATGAAGAATATTCACTGCAGCACTGTCAAATGCTCTATCCTATTGCTTCTCAAGGAAGTTGGCCACATGCCAATAAATGGAATATTTTCAAACAGTGTGATCATCACTTGTTGGAAGCCAAGCTTTTATTTTATTGTGAACCTGTCTAGTGAGGCTTCCAAATAAAGTAAAATAATATTTCTGTGATCTATATTGATGTAAAATTGAGCAGAAGAATCAGTTACAGTGGAGGAAATTCCCGTTATTGGTATTGGCATCTGCATCTGTTCAAATGGAGAAAAGCAATTCAATTCACATTTCTTTAATTTGTACTATGTATTTTCTGCTGAACATCATTTTCCTCTCAAATAGAGTAGCAGACTGCAGAAGTGCACGTCTCAGCTTCTGACTGCTTGTCTCTTTTCCACTGATATGGTTCATACAGTAGAAGCTGCTTTGGGGGAGCTGCATAGTGAAATAAAGGTGAAATCTAGTTTCTGATGCTACTGAATTGCTTTTAACCAGCTTTTTATTTGGGGCTTAACCAACCAGTCCTCTTTAAAATAACAGCTGTATTTCTAAGTGCCCCGAAATAAAGGATGAAGCTTGAAATGCATCTCAAAGGAACAAACAAAACAGGAGCTGACTAAGTTATGTGAGCCTGAACTGATGCAGAGTTTGAAGGGGAAAGCTTTCTAGGAATGCTAAACCTTTGCATGGATGTCCTTTTAACCTGATTGTTAGTTGTGCCAGTGCATTTATGTGGCCACAATAACTTCCCTGCATAGGCTCCTGTTATTGCTTATGTCTGTGAATCTATGGCTGATTCCAGTTGCATAGAGGAAAATTTGTTCCTTGCATATGCAAACAATGGTCACTTGGTGAGTGTAAAAGACAAGAAATCACAAGGGTTTCAAAGGTGATGAAACTTAAAGGAGGCTTGATGTCTGACTTGTACAGTGCCAAAACACAGTTCCTTATGGAGGGGAAAAAAGGAGTTGCAATCAGGTTTCTTCAATGAGCAGACATGCTAACTTTCTCTTGTTTGCATAATGAAGTTTTGCATAAAGAAAAAAGCCCCAGACACCTATATATCTTACTTGAAGCCTGGCTGGAGATGAATAGTCGTTTTTGCATGGCAAGTTGCTGAACTTAAATAAGTCTGTAACTTCTGCCAAAAAAAATGCCCAATCTCTTTTAGAGATCCAAGAAATGAAAAAACATTTTGCATATTGCACATTTCTCATGCATGTCTCAGTGGATGTCTGCCCTCTGTGAAAACTCCCAAAACATTTATTCAAGGCTGTTTGCCAAAGTCTTGGAGAGTTGTAGAGGCTATGCAGCCTTTAGTTTCAGAGTTAGTAGATTAAAAGCCCTTTCTGGGTGAAAGCTGGCTTGGCAGACATGCCTTTCTCTCTGTACCCATTGGCTTTAGCAGAGTGGAGGTGTGCTTTTGTTTTGTCTTGTGGTGTGCAGGAGATCTGCAGAACCTGCAGTACCAGCCTGGGGCCTGGCAGAGCCTCGTCTCACTGGTCATACTGAGCTGGTGGTCTTTGTGAAGAGAAGATGAGAGCAGCTGAAGCATGTCAGAACACCAAGGCACATCTCCAGTCTAGAGATAAAGATGTCATGTGGGACAGTGCCAAATGCTTTGCACAAGTCCAGGTTGATGCCATCAGTTGCTCTTCCTTTAGCCACCAAATTTGTCCCCAGTCACCTCTGTATTTGCCAAGACTCTTAGTATGGTTTCTAGGAGGATCTATTCCATGATCTTGCTGGGGAGCCCTTGTGAGCTTCAGGTGTTGTGAATGTGAGGCTGTTCCTGTCTGTGTACACAGAGTCTCATCTGCTTGTTCTCCCTGGTCAGGTGCTCTGTGTCACCTGTTCTGACCCAAAAGCTCTCAATGTGCTCCTCATCCATTGCCAGGCACAGCTCCTTGCGCTCCAGCTGCTCATTGACATAGAGAGGATGACTCCCTTGCCTGTCCTTCCTAAAGAGCGGGAATCCTCCATTCCAACTCTCCAGTAATAGGAACCTTTGCACCATGCTCATGTTTCTAGAAGCCTCTAATACCTTCTGCGAGAAGAGTTTTTTTAATGTAAAGATGAACACCATGTCTGTCTCTGGAAGGGATATTGTCTTTTGCCTCATGATTCTGCTGCCTCTTCCCAGGTCTCTTTGAGCCATCACTGATGTCTCATGACCTTAGAAGGACTTCTGGAAGGGATGGGTCATGTGTTTGCTTTCTGAATGCTGAGGGTCATATTAACATTGGGGTGACTGAGGTCATGAGGAGACAAAGGGAACTGGGAGCAGAGAGGACGTGTGTGCTCTTTGCAGTGCTTAAGGAAGCAAGCAGTTTATTGAAGCCAAAGGATGGTGCTAGAGCAATTTAGCCTGCAATTTTGAAGGACTCTGACCTTTGGGAAATTAATGTTTTGTAATGGAAGATACAGTTCCAAAACAGCTTGGTTTGAAGGTGGTTTTTAATAAGGTTATAAAGAGATCACGTGGTGTGGCTGCTTGCCATAGCTGGGAGCTGGATCTGATAATGTCTGGTGGGGTAAGCCTATGGCTAAAGGCTGAACCCTGCCCAGTTCCTTATAATTGTCATCAGGTACTAAATCTGTCTCTGAATGTCTGGTAGGATGAATAACTCCTGGCCTTTAATAATTTTTCTCTGCAGCTGTTAATCACTCCTTCTTCCCACTGATGATTTTTCAGGTTTTTTTTTCCTCTCAAAAGACTGTGGTTAAAGGTTTTCTGTCCTGCTGGGAAAGTAGCAAGTAGAGGCTCCCAGAACCTGGGGTCACTAGTTCCAAGAAAAGAGTCTGGCAGAGCTCAGCAGCACTGATCCATCTTAAATGCCTAGTTTAAAAAGAAAACAGATTCTTTTGAGTTTGTATTTACTGGCTTTTGGTTTTATAACTTGGGATACACAGATTTTATTTCCACACTAAGTGGGTTTTTCTAGTGCTGAAATTAGGAGCTTTGTAATGTTTCATTAAACAGACTGAAACTTTGTCTTAATATTTAGTGACTAAAGGCAGTTTATTTCCTTTAGTTACTGCTTGCAGAGTCTGTTTTCTTTCTTTCATGGCTTTTTCCACCCTTTTGCTTGAATGTCTGAAGCGTTAATGTTGGATGCTTCACTTTATCATTGCTCTTTCAGGATGAAGGGTTAGTGGGCTTCCAGCTGTATCTTTGCTGTGAAATGTTGTGTGTGTTGTAGTGGGAATTTATGGCACTGCAGGTGAATACCGGAGCGATGCTGCTTCAGCTCTACCAAGATCCTCTCTTATTTTCTAGTCCCTTTCAGGGCACTTTGTTCTGATAACAGCACTTTTAAGAAGCATTTTTATGGCTGTAAATGGGATGATATAGTGCTTTGAAGATGTGGAGAATATCAATCAGATGGTTCTACCAAATGTCATGTGTGAATGGGGTGGTGGTGTGAAAATCACTTAGGGTGTTGTAGTGTCTGATGTATGAGGTCTTCTATTACTTAGACTATTCCCTGTTTATACAAACAAGGAAGAAATGCACAAATGTGGCTGCCTTCTGTGGAGTTTTATCCTACTTGAAAGGTGTTCCATGACAGCCCAAACTCTTGGGGTTTTTTCAGCCCACCTAAAGAGCACTTAGTTTGAGGTGAGATGTTTTCTCTCCTGTACTGCATTAGCTGTACCTACCAGACTGTAAAGGTGCATGCTATTGCCTTTCTTCTTTGCATCTGTGATGCTTTACAGACTGAGGAAATTGAGAACTCTCTCCCCCAAATGCCAACTTTTGATCCATTTCAGACATAAAACTTTCCAGAATACAGATTAGTGGGGAAAAGCTTGCTAAAAGGTAAGCTTAGTTGGATATTAATTGGTAAAAATAACTGATTAATTGCCTGCTTGATAATCTGTGTGCAAAAAACCAAGCCACAAAAGGTCCTCCCTCCTTTTCCAGCTGAGTCTGCCATGTTTCAGATGCCCTGTCCACGTGCACTGATGGCTGTGGCTGCGAGCTGGAGCCCCTGGACAGTGAGCACCCAAATACTGGAGCTACTGCTTGGTTTTTTCCATGACAGAAAATAAGGTGGCATCCATCAGTGATGAAAAATAATAAAAGCAAGGATTGTCACAAATATTTTATAAAAAAAATGCAAAGTATTCTGCTGATGGAAAAGCTAAGGCAACTGAGCTGAGCTTGCCTTTGTGCCAGGAGGGGAAATGGGCCATCCACAAGGTTGGGGCTCCAGTATTGGCTGGTTTTCAGTGTGCTGGAAAGTCTTAGTGGCTACAGATTTTTGCTCTGATGCATTAATATTTATAAGCTCCCTCTGATGTCAGTGTATTGGTTTTTTGTGAAAATGCTTTTTTTAAGATTAAAGCAATAAATTCTTCTTCTTTTTCTTCTTCTTACTTGCTACTTCTTTACATAGGAAATTTTCAAAGTGATATCTGAAAAAGTTAACTTCACTGCATGTATGATAGAAAGTTTGGCTTTACTTTTGAAATTGTAAATTCCATTTGGCATTTTTCAGTCTGTCGCTCAGACCATACAGGAAAAACAATTTGCTTAATTTAACCATGACTATGATATGCAACCTGATAGTAATTTTTTCTCTTTTAACTATCATTCACTATGATATTCAAGTCCTGGATGCTGTGGGGAATTAGTCCAAACAGTTTACTTTGAGTATTTAAAAAAACCCAATCCTAACCCCAAAAGCCAGCTATTCTACACAGTTTGAGGCTCTGGTAAAGCCAGACAAGACATTAATCATGTGCTTTTAGTAACTTGATATTGAATTCTCCTTTAAATCCATACATCGTTCCAACTTAAACATGAAGTCAACTAGCATGGTAATTATTTTAATTGCTATAGAGTACAGGGAGGGTTGCATTATCCACTAGAGTTATTCAGTGGTTTCAGGTATAGAACTGATAAGCCTCAACAGGCTTTAGGGATCTGTTTGATATTGCAGACTAATGCAGCAGTTACTTAAATGTTTCTGGTTTTCCTGTAAATGTTGCAGTGTGTAGATAATCTTTGAAATTAGAAGTATTTTAAAATTAGTAACCTCTGGGAATGTAGTTTAGAACTGACCATTTTTCAAATGTCTATTCAATGAAAGTAGAGAGACACAGTCTCTCTTTGACACAGCTGAGTTGCCTCTTCAGAGGCAGAAGGGAAGTACAGCTAATAATGACCTTTCTTTTTCCTCAGAAAGAGAGATTTGTCAGGAGGCAGCTAGGCCAGCTGGGAATGAGGGTCCTTCCCCTGGTAGCCAGTGGCTCACTTTCAGACTGCATGGGGAGCTAGAAAGTCATGGACAACACCATGAAGAACACAAGAATAGTTGTCAGCACACCAGGTGAAGTAGTCATCCCATGCTGTCCTGTCAATCATGCCCTGCCTGACCTCTGCTAAGGAAACAGCCCAAAAGAATGAGAGTGGTAGAATGTATTTTTCTTACTGGCTTTTTAAAGCACAATAGGAAGAAGTGGTAACTGGTCCATGGCTCAGACTCCCAGCACAGTTCATTCAGCAACTGTCTTGTCTCTATTGTGTGTCCTGCACAGGCAACCCCTTGTTGGGGAACTATGGCCCACAGTCTGCTTCATTCTCTCTGTTTACTCTGATTTTTGAAGGTCCTAGAGTTTCTAGTGCATAGGATCAGCTTTCTTTCCATGCCTGACCCCAAAGCCTTTCCCAGGTGATGTAAGGCAGCGTGTGTGGTCAGGTGGTATTGCATGCTTGGTTGCATCAGGGACATCTTCTGCCCTGAGCCTGCTGCTGTGACCTGCCTAACTGAAAAGCCTGAAGGCACTGGCTTAGGAAATCTTCTGGGCAGAGAATCAGCTAATTACAAAACTGAGGTGGATGGTGGCTTGACATCCTTATTGTTTGGATACTTCTTGTTTTTAAAATAACTTATTTTCAAATTACAATATTTTGGTAGAGGATTTTTTCCCCAAATTAACTAGTCCTCAAAATGCTTCTATGGTTTCTTGTCCCCTGGGTTTAAGTAGAAAAGGTTCTCATATTTCAGGTAACAAAAAGGACATCCTGCTCCCCTCTGAAAAGGGGAAGACCAGCCTACAAGCCAGCCTTGGTAATTGCTTCCTTCTTCCTGTACCTTTTTAAGCATGTGTGGCATTGTACCTAAGAGCAGGCACCCCTCCTCTGCATTCCCATGTGCTGTTCTGGCTTCTTCCCTCCTACTGGGACAGTGCACTTGGTTCCAGTAAGTCCCAGAACGTTTGCAAAGTTCATTTTGGGGGGATTACAGAAACCATTTGGACTGATTCTCTCTCAAATGGGTTTGGCACCCAGCTCACAAATATTTATCTTCCTCAAAGTAGAATAAAAGCTTATTCAGTGTGTATGTAGGCATGACAAGAAATGCAGCTTTTGCCATCAGTCACTGTCCTTCCAGGGACTGTGGTGCAGTTTTGTCTGAAGCTTGGTGTATTTCCATGGTAGTTTTGAGTTGTTTTGTTTACTCCAGAGCACAGAGAGCAAAAATGTTTGATTATTTTAAGTTTTAGCTTACAATACTTGGAATGTTTCTGAGTAGTCTGCTGCCCTAATTTATGAAATAGCACTCCCCACCTATTTTTTCCTATTTTTCTTGCTTTGCTCTGTGAAAATCATGGTTTCAACAATTTGGCTATTAACTTTCTCTACAAGATTCATATTTTCTTCTCACCACAGAGCTGGAGCACATCTGGCCAGCCTCAGGTGATGATCTACAGTTGGGCTTCCCACACCATAATAGCAGTATATTAATCACCCACCACTTACAGCTGCTGTTATCTGCAAGAGGGCTTTGAAATTCTTTGCAAGAGGTGCTTGGTTTCATTTTCTCTTTTATTTCCTTGCTGAGCTCTCACAACAGGCTCTCTGCTGTGTCTGTGCATTGAATGCTGCTTCTAGGCCAGAGAGACTCCAGACTGGTAAAGTGGAAGAGGGGGCAATTTGTGTCATAGATGCTGATTGATCGCCTGTCCCTTTGGGCATCCTTGTAATGGCCTCCCAGAAGAAAGGCCTACTGTCTTGGGTGGAAAACTGGAGGAGCCTTTGTGTATTCAGCAGTGTGCAGCATTTGTGACCATGGACAACAACACAGACACTCTCAGATAGAAAAGCACTGAGGGCAGTTAGGCAGTCCTGTTCTATGACCTCCCAAAAAAAAGGGACTTTTGATTTTCATATATAGGGCTAGTGGGCACAAAGAAGAGAGATTCCTGTCTTGTGCTCAGAGGCTTTTCATTTTTAGGTTAAATTTCCTATGTCTTCAAAGTGAGAAGATTCTAACTTATTTAAATAGCCTGCATGTACTGGGAGGAGGGCATGGAGCAGGAGTGGCTGGGCTTTGTGCCAGGGATTCAGTTCTGCTCTCAAGCCTAGTGCAGAAATGGTTTGTTTGGCTTGATAGCTTGTCAAAGGCAGTGACTGAGTGTTGTCTGACTGCATGTACCTGAATCTCAATTCTCATACCATCAGAGTAGACAACTGTCTCTACAGATCTGCCTAAGTTGGCTCTACCAATTGCAGTTCTCAGCATTTTGGTGTATAATTCTTAGGCCTCTCCAGTCTCTCATTGCTGAAGATTCAGGATCACTGGAATGATTCTCCATATGGCAAAAGGCTTGGTCCTTTCTGATAAACCTCAAGTATTTGAATTGTGCTCTTGAAGGAATTGGACTGACTGCAAGTCTTTGAACCTGAAGTCCAGGGTGGGATCCTGTGTACCAAGATGATGGGGGTAGAATAAGACTCTAAATAAGAGGATAAATGGCTGCAAGGTGCTGTGTTAATTCTCCTTGACATTTATACATGTATCCTTGATTTAAAAGAAAAGATCTGTCAAGCATGCAGAATGTGCTGTGGTGCAATTTGCACACTCTGAGGGCAGATGAGAAACGAAAAGCAAACCTAGATCTAATTAAAAGTGAGACGCTTCCTCTGTAATATCAGCCACTTCCTACCTGTGCTCACCTAACAGCCCTGTCAGTCCCAGCACTGCAGCTGCTTAGTATTCATCTTGCCTTACTTCTGGGGACATGAGTCAGAATCTGCCAAAGTGCTTCCTAGACAGGGAATGGAACTGAACAAGTGCTTTCCTGAATTTGAATCAGGTTGTTAGTGCAGATTTTTATTGTTTGCATTCCAGTATGAAGCAGTGCTTTTCCATTAGTTTTTGGTTTTACATTTTCCCCACATTTCCAACACTAACATTTCCTTTTTTTTTTTCTTTTTTTCAGGAAAAGAGGCGTAGAAGTAGTGCAGGTGAGTAAAGGTTCTATTTTCTTGTAAAGAAGGCTTACTGATTTTAAATGCTGTCGTTTGGATGCCAATATGACCTGGGCTTAATGATTTTTCTTTCCATTCAGTTCTTTATGACAGATACTGCTTTTGGATAGACAGGATTCCCCTTTCATGAAGCCTGTGTTGAACCCACATGCAATCCAGCTTAATAGGTGCCCTAGTGAAAGTGGCAATGCAGTTAGGCTTTTCTTGTGTCTGTCAATTGATAAGTTCTGATAGTTGATTAGGTGATGTTAGTCTTTTAATTGCATTCACAGAATGCAATTAACAGAAACAGGATATGCCCTCTGAAAAAAGAAAGCTATGGCAGAAGGAATGTTCTTGTAACCGAGTGAGCAGAGAAATGATACTAAAGTGTTTTCAAGTTGTGGCCCTTCTACAGATAAGTTCAGGTGTTGGCTACATTTGTTCTTTCCCAGCTCTGAATGGTCATATTTCACACAAGATGTTACTTAAAGGATGGTGTCAGCTTGTGAAAGGAATTATGTTACATGTCAGCTGTAACATAGAGCACTATAAGCTCTAAAAGATGAAGGGGAAGCATGCTCCTTCTTTCTGGCTTATTTTGTGTGCTTAGAAGAGCTGTATGAGATAGGTTTCACTCTTGCTGATACTTACCTGGTGCTCATTTTGAACTCTGAAGTGGTGAGTTCCTCACTCCTCCTCAATAGCAGCAATAGAAAAGAGAGGAGGAAAATGGTATGTTAGCCTTGGGTAATTAAGGTTGCTCTGAAATCCATGTGGGAGATGCTTCCCAACACCAGCAGGGAGCAGGAGAAAAGCACTTAACTCAAAATAAATTGAAATATCAGGCCATGTTATTTTAAAGAATCCACTGTCAGAAAAGACTTAAAAACTTCTCATTGCTAGTTAAAATGGAGAGTATGTCTTTCAGTCATGAGTGGTTGTCAGAGAAGTGCGTTGTGTTAGAAGGACGAAGGGCATATACTTTACTGGCTGTGTTTAACCTATCACCACTGCTGCATCATCTTCCTTTCCTGTACCTCCTGTTGCTCAGAGCTAAAGGGCAGTTTCTTTCATCAGTTTTGATAATGGCATTACCAGATTGATAAAAACAAACCAGCATTTACAAAGCACAGCTCGATCAGGAGCACAGGGAGAAAGCTAGCCCATATTTGTATCACTGTCTAGGGGACATTATTATTTAATACCTCAGTGTATTACAGTCCAATGCCTGCATGTTATATGTGCCTTGCACCTGCACTGTACATTTATGCAGCAAGGGGCTCATATGAGATGAATTCAGTGATGCATCCATTAGTTAAGCAGAGGGCAGATTCCATTTTACCTAATGGATTAAAGTTATTATCTTTCCATAGGTTTGTGTAGCTTAATGGCTACAAAATTATTGGAAAATATTTATTTATTGTAAGAGCATTTTTGGAAACATTTGGACAGAACTGGACAGGACTTTGTCCCCATAAAAATGCTTTATGCTCTCATAATTTATCATCTCATATTCGACAGTGTGGTTGAGGTATCAGACTGATCTATAGTGGGAATTTGTGCCCCAAAGGCCCCAAATACCTCAATCCCTGGTGCCTGCTGCTCTGCTGGAACAGGATGTATAAAGTGTATGATCACCCTTTGCTTATCACTTGCATGTTGCTGCATATATCCCAGTGTGCTTCAGCCGGTAGGGAAGGTATCAGGAATAGGCTCTTGGCTCATCCCTTATTGCTGGAAACTTTTGCTTGAGGCACCTTGCATGATCTGTCCCCCTAGCCCTGCTTCCAGATGAAGGATTGTCTTGGTGTCTGTTTGGTGCACAAGGTTTATTTGACAGAGGGAATATTGTCTTCCTGTGTCAAGCAGCAGCAGCAGCAGCATTTCTTTGATTTGCTTCCCCTTCTCCTTTAAAGAACCTGTCCTGTTACAGAGCAACCAGGTAAATCAAAACTCAACATACACAGGATGTTTACCTGATTTCTTTTTTACATAAATTCAGAACTTTTCTGAAGTAGACTTGCTTTCCAGTAAGAAGTAGTGAGTTGGAAGGTAAGGTTTAGTTACTGGCTTCTAGAGAGCAAACCACGAGGCGCTGGTATGTGCTGACTTCTGTGAACGTACATCAAATTATTCTTTTCCAAAGATGTTTCACAGGAGCAGGAAAGGATTTTCTACTACTAAAGCAAAGTCTTGGAAGTCTTCAAATAAGCATCTGTGTGACTTCTGTTTCCCTCATGCAGGGAGGATTTAGGATAGTCCTCTCTTCTTTGGCTAGACAGATTAAATTCTTTTATTTTGCTTTCTTAGAGCTAATTGTGCTTTATAGATTGAGTGAGCTGCTGCTAGACAGCAATTAACATTTCATGACTTGTGTTCAGGTTTTGTGTTTTGTCTTCTCTCAGACTTCCACTTTCAGCTGAGAGAGTGGTTCCAGGTTTCTATTTTTGTTGAGTGGGGAGACAGGCACATCCTCCAAAGAAAAATAAAACAAGAGTGGCAGTGGGATGCTAAGCAGGCATTCTCCTTTATCTAGCAGTAAGACCTTAATTAAAGCATCACATTGAAAACAAACAGAAAACCTCTCAACTTGTGTGGTGGTAAATAATTGGGTTTTTTTAGAAATACTGATTATTTTCTAACATAAGAATTCACTGTGAACTCAAGGTGCAAGAGCTGAAATGTGCAACATTATATAGTACAACTGAGTAACATCCACCAAGCTAGCTGGCTTAGAAGATGGTACAGTAGATTAATTAAATAAAAAGCTTTCAAGGTTATGAACTTTCCAAAGACAGTATGAGTCTGAGCCTGCACCCAAACATTTGGGAGCCTGAATAGGATTAATTTCTGTTTTTCCGGTGGACATGGCAAAACTCTGAGTAGAAGCATCCTTAGAATCTGGCAATGTTTTGGATCTAGGTTTGCTTTCTGCAGCTTAAATCCAAGTCAGTGGGGCAGCCATAAACCAGTGTTATATTACAAGGAAAAAACCAAAAAAGCAATTTACTAGCTTTTCAAGATGGGCTCTTAACAGAATTCTGTGCTGTCTCTCTTACCTTATTATGGGGCATTTACTTATTTTTTTAAAGCAGGGATCACTTGAGTGTCAGGGAGCTTTTTGAATTAGTGCTTACTTGTTGGTACCCCATAAGGTGAGGAAGCACTCTTGTTCTGGTTTTGCAGGAGGAGAGGCTGAAGGATGTGTCCCATTTCTCCCAGGGAACCTGTTGCAGTTCCAGCCCCAGTGCAGCTGGGGTCTGTGCTGCAATCTGTGCTGCAGGAATTTCAGCTGCAGCTCTCTGGGAAGGGCTGTGGGGCCACTGGCTTGTGCTGTTGTGTGGGCACGAAGGCAGGAGCCATGAAAGGTGGTCAGCAGGGCTGGGGCTGCTGGCTCTCTTCCAGTGAAAGGCAGCTTTATTTAAAGTATTCTGAATGAAATGCATTTAAAGTATTCTGAATGAAATGCTCTTGTGGTTCCTGTGGCAGTTCCAAACCTTCTCCTTTCTTACTGGCTCTTCCCACCATTCACAGCTGCCTGCTCAGCTGGTGTGGCTTGAGCTGGTGGCCAGAGAAGGGTAGAGATGCCCTGAGCAGGTGACAGACATGACCAAAGCCCATCTGCCATGGCCTGCAGGCAGTTGCTAGGCAGGCAGCAGCTGGCAAGGCTGAGGCAGAACAACTCTTGTGCTGGCATTGGGGGGACTTGCCAGAAAATGCTTAAACTGAAGCATTTCTTAATCAATTCATCACTGTTTCAAGGGAAAGACTGCTTATGAAGCTATGTAGTGGATGGCTGATGAGGTGTTTATCATTAAAAAAAGCTATTTTATGTAATGGCATCTACAAATAAGGGTTTTATACAGTGTCTTCTTCTGGTCTTGTTCAATTTCCAGCCCTCCATCACTCAAATTAGTGGAAGGCAAAATTTAGGATTGAAAATTGGCAGTTCTTCTTTAGCTAGTGAAGTAGCCAGTTTCTTATGACTGTGCTCTGGTAAGGGAGAGAAAGAACATCTACCTTGTTTTTCAGGAAAAATCTGTTGGCTTAGTTTGAAGAATGTAAGAGTGAAAACATGTGCACTGAAGTGGAAATCATCACAAGTACCTCTGATAGAGACATGCATTTATTTTTGTTTCACAAGCTATGCAGAACCAGAATAATTAGCTGCAGCCCTTTGGCTTCTGACAAATTGCCAGTCTGGTTTTTGTGTGATTGAGTTTGGAGCCTTCGTATTTCTCGTGACTTCAAAGCAGTTTCAAACCCTTCCACACCCAAACTTTTCTTGAGCTCTTGCTCGCATTTTTTAATTCTAAAATAGTGAAGATTCCCTGTTTTAGGGTGGGTGATTTTGGATCAAATGAACACTAATGCTCTTCTATCTTAGAAGGATGTTCTAGTCAGTTGGCTATAAAAGTGGGATTAGTTGTATTTCAAAATGCATGGCTTTTAATAGCAGTGGGATATGAAGGGGAGATGTTTTCTGATGTGAAGTAGGTGATTGTAGTAGTTACAATGGTCTCGACTGCTGTCTTGTTTTTCCCTCAACTTTCTGGGAATAGAGATATTTGAAATCTTTTATTTTGGAGAAGAAGACTGTCCTTTGAGACATGGGTTTTCTTGAAACCTGCAAAGGAGAATTCAGTGTGCTCTCCACACTATTCGATTCTTCAATCAAAGTGAAATACTAATGACAATGGTTTCTACTATTTGTTGCCAGGGATCTGTTGTTTTCTAGAAATTAGGAGAGGTTTATTTTCACATGAAATATTAATGGAGTAAGCTTGAAACAGCGGTGTTCTAACCAAGAAAATGAGCTTGTAAAATATATATTTGGTAGCATGTACAGAAAGATGTGACTGGAAAGCTTCCAAAGCAAGCAAGGTTGTTGAGATGTTGGAGGGTTGGCCCTCTAGCACTGGGAGAAGAAAGTTTATTTTTACATGCATGCCAGGCCTTCAGTAAAGTCCCTGTTTTCCTGAGAATGGCAGCCTGCTTTGCCTTCAGTGCATTTTTGGAAGTGATGCTATAAAGGCTCTCCAGCCCTTTCCAGTCTGAGTTGTGTTAGGTACTTTGCATGTGTTTGAAGGTGGGGGGACACTGCTTAAAATCTTGGAAAGTTCCTGATACTTCTTAGTGTCAGTGCTACAAAGGGTGTGCTAAGCACACAAAGTGGGATCTTCCAAAAAAGTGCATTAATCTCAATTTGAACCCAGAAACAGCAGAAGTGGAAGAACAATTCCCAGGCAGAATCCTCCCCCTGATCCTTCTCAGTAGGGGAGATCCTCCTGTGTGAGACCTTTGTGGCAGCTGAGCAGCAGCATTGCCCAGCAGGAATGCAGCACAGGTTCCAGTGCAGGGAGAGATGACTTTGGCACAGTGCTTTACATTGCATCAGCACACTGGTCACTGAGGTACAGCATGGGCCTTTCTGGTCCACTGGGGAAGAAGAATAAATACACATCTGTTTGGGCAGGGAAGGGAGACAAAACTATGGAACATTCTCACCATGTGGATTAAGCAGATCAAATGGACAACAAACACTTATTCCTAAAAATTAGTCAGAGTAAGCCAAACAAATCAAATTGCATTTATTTTCACTTTTGGTGGGTGAGTGAGAGAACCATGAAGAAATTTGTGTCTCAGAGAGAGTCTCTTACCGACTGGTTTGACTGCTTTCTTTTGATGGTGAATCCCAGTGGGTTCTGCAGTCAGTTGCAGACAACACCTGTGTGTGTGAAAACATTGCTAAGATTTAGAAATGTGTAACTAATGCATAATGAATGGCTGTCAGGTTGGAGCTTGTACTGTTCTGGTCTATGGAGTCAGCTCTGCCCAGTGCCTTTGCCTTCCCCCTGCTCCTTGGTATGTAGTGATGAGGCAGTGATTCCTAACAGTGCTAGAGGCAGGGAGCTGGGAAGTCCTGAGTGGAAATCCAATCCCTGTGGGACCTCTCCCAGAGATTTTGGTGGCTGTAATGGGATTGAAATTGCAGTGGGGAATTGCCTTGCTTTGTCACTTACTGCAGGCACTTCAGGCCAGTCCCTTACAAATTCTGCCTCTGTTTCCTAACTAAGGTAATATTCCACATAGTGGAATGCTATTTAAGTTACTTTCAGATATCTAAATGGATACATTTAAAGACAAATGAGTATGTGAAAGAAAACAGGGCTGTCAATTTCTGAAGACTGCTGTATAATATTCATTCTGTCATTAGCCTAGGTCTTCCCACATACTTCTTCCAAAGCTTCATAAATCCCTCATCAAGAAATGGTATGGATAAAGTAAGACCCTCAAAGAAATGCTGGCTTGTAAAACTATTTGCCTATTTTTGGAGCATACAGTCCCAGTCTTTGCACAAAATGACTATTAGTCAGTGCTTTTTTGAATCATGATTATTGCAAGTGCCTGGTGGCCAGCAAAGACTTGGCTTTGAGTCTGCCTTAAACAATAGAATTATTTGTCTCACTGGATGCAGGTGTTGTGATATGGTATCAAAACAGGCACATGGAGTGTGTTCAGAGGCACATGATTCAGGAAATGCCTCATTTTAAAACCAACCTGTCTCATTTGTGGTTTTGCTGAAACTGCACAGTCAGTGTTGAAGTACAAATATGCATGTAGCTCTTTTGACCTTTTCTGAAGTTTTTTCTTGGAGTAGGAAGGATGGGGAGTTAATATATATATATACCATGATACCATGACAAGTGTGACTGTATCTCTGACGCTGTACTCTCCCAGATGAATGCCCTGTCCTTTGTATGTTTTGGGGGTGAAGTCATGCAGTTGTTTGCTCTGTCAGAGTTGCAAGCTTATTCCTGTCACAGCAGTTGAAACCTTGCCTTCAGTCCTGGGGTTTGGTTCCACAGAGATGTTTTTTAGGAGCAATGACTCATGTACCCACCGTAGCTCAAACCTGGTTGCTTCCAACAGAAGCTTTATAGAGAGAACATCATCAGAACAGTGGAGGAGGCTGTGTGTGTGCCTGTCCTCCTCAGTGAGCGTGCTGGTAGGTCTGAGCTGCAGAAGATCAGTGGAGCTTGAGGAAGTCTTTTCAGTGTATGTTGACTCTTCTTTCTCCAGCTTCTGCAAGACTTACTCCTTTGATCTGTGGCCTGAGATAATTATATCTGAAAATATTGCATGCTTGTTTGGTCTTCTGGCACTTCACAATTAAAGGAGATAAACATATTAATGTTGCAAGAGTGAATGGTTCCAACAAAACCTGGTGCTTAAAGACATAAGCCCTAAAGTTTCTTAGGTTTTCCTGTATTTGGTCTTTAGCCTTAAGCTAGAGAAACTCCTAATGCATGTACTTAAGCTGCCTCTATATAAAACAGAGTACAATCAAATACAGCCAAAACTGGAAATGTTTTCCTCAACCTCACTGCCTTTAGGAAATACAGCAGAAGACAGAAGAGTGGCTTCAACTTAACTAGGACAGCTGAACTTCTGCCCCATCCCCTTTTTTTCTCTCCAAGGGGCACTGTGTTTTAAGGGTGATGTCTTTTGCTGGAATAATTTTTTTTTTTCACTTTAATTCTGCATTTCTGGTGAAAGCAATACACTTGGTTTTTCTTTTAATTTCTTTTTGCAAAGGTGTAGACTGCTTTGCTGTATGTCTAAAATTAGAGATCAGATAGAAGGACTTTCTGCATATGTTATAGGGGTTTTCTGTGCCTTTGGTTGTTACTTTGCAATATGTCTGTGGTGGTTTGAAAATAACTTGGTTTTTGGGGAAGAGGAAAAGGAGTCAGCCACGGAAGTGGCTCTAATATTGACCTTTGGATGGAAAATACTTCTGGACTTTTTGACAGTTTATTTTTAATCACTCTCAATTTTTCAGTAAAATTTACTGCTAATGGTAATTTTGCATGGTACCAAAAGCAGTGCAATTAATAATGTAGGGTGGAAATTGTTGAATCTAGGGTTTTATTTTGAGGAAGACAGTGGAGATTACCAGGAGAAATTTAGATGATTATGGGCATAGTTTCTCCAAAGTGAGGTAGAAGGGGTTTATCCCAGATGGGTGTTTCTTTAGCATAAGGTCACAGAGCTGTAGTATGTTAATTTTTAAATTGATTTTTATTTTTTTCAACTCTTTTCCTCATATGACTTGTTACAAAGGAGTTTGCTGCTGCAGCTTTCTAAATGAGGTCAGTGTGGTTTTCTACTGGCTATGCCAGGAGCAAGGATGGGCAACCACACTTAATAAATGGATTGGAATATCATTGGATACCTAAGGGCATTGATCTGCCCTAAACAGTCCCTTAGTACCTGATGGAGGTAGACCTTCCTTTTGGAAAGCTCTTTTCAAAGAGAAGGTTGAGGGCAAGAGTTAACTTTATTCCCATAGGCTGGGGGTGACCTGGAGAGAGGCTTTCTCCTGCAGGTTCCTGTGGGTCTCTCTTTTGCTCCTTCTTCAGGGGAGAAACTTAAAGACAGTGTGCTACTGACATAGTAATGAATGTGTATAAATCCCAAAGCCAGAGGAGCCACAGAAGCCATCCAGCCCTGTGCAGTTCTGAGAGGCAGCTTTGTTCATGGGAGGCACAGTTTGTGCTCTGCTGCTTCTCCTCAGCTCACCTGCCCACAGAGCAGCGTGGTTTTGTTCCCAGGAGGCTCCGTATCCAGGTGTGCTTTCTGTGTCAGCTGTGCATTAGAAACACACCAAACCCAGCCTGACTTCAGTGTGCAGATTCACTGCTGAAATGGTGATGCCATAGTACGTTTTACTTTAATGGTTGTTTTCTTATGTTAAGATTATTTTTGTCAAAAGGAGTCAAAAGAATTACTTGTTGCCCTTACTATAGGTGAATAAAAGCCTGTCAAGAGAATTTGTCCGCGATGCTTTTGGTTGAAGTTTGCTTGTCAGCTTGTAGGATCCTAAGGCAATGCTGTCAGCTAACCAGTCAGAAAGGTATCTCACATTTCAGTCATGATTTAAAGAAAAAAGATCAAATTGAGAGTGGTGCTGGTTTGAAAACTGGCACAGCAGAGCTTATGGGTGGGAGAGCAGGAACTACACCTATGTACAAAACCATAAAATGCTTCTGTCATTGCTGAGCAATGGGCTTAGCTTACCCTGTTTTTGGTTGCTATTTTAAGATCCTTGATAGCTCAGTGTCTTACTAGAATTCACTGATCAGTTTTTCAACATGAGCTTCCTTCAGTAATTTATAGTTGACTCATTTAATTTCCCACTTGGCATGCTTCCTTGAATAAGATCATGTTTAATTTAAATTTGTTATACATGTTGACTTATACATGGTGTCCTTGTTAGAGTATGTGTTTTAAGGTGAGCATTCAGTAGTTAGTGAGGGTTTTTTTACAAAAAAACTATTCCTCCTCCTCTTGGTACCTTGCCAAAGTGAAGAGAAGTTATTTACAGTGTTTTGACAGAATCATCCCAGCACGGGATGGAAAAGATGCCATTGGGACTGAGCTAATACTGTAAAAGACTGAAATGTAAGGAAAACAACTGTTGTAGAGGAATTTTTGGCTGACTTTGCAATCTGAGAAGCTTTTTAGCTTTGTTTTTGTCATATTTTGTTGATTGGAGCTAAGAGCTTCCTTTACTCAAAAGTCTAAGTGCATCTGAAATGGTTTTCTTGTACAAGAAGCTTCGTTGCACAGCTGCAGTGTCCTGTAGCCTCAGTGGCATAGCCAGTGTTAAATTGTTCCTCTCCTTGCTGATGGCAAGATTAGAGAACAGGCTGACTGCTTTCTGTACAGAATTTATGTTGATTGCAGAGAGGTCTTTTGCCCTTTAGGTTAGCTTGGAAAGTGTTCTTTCCTGTGGCCTAGATGAGCTTATTTTGTAATACCCTTTCCTTTATGATAACAACCTTTAAGTGGCTGAAAAAAGAGCGGCAGCTATAAAGAGGGAAACACAACTTTTTAAGTACAAGGCAGTTTGAAACTGAGTTCATGAGCCTGTTGTGATGACTTACATACCATGCAAGACTTAATAGCTGGTTATCAGTGAAGTAAGTGACTAAAAAGGAGGTGGAGATAGCTCTTGTGCCCTGCTAATGACAGATCCTTCCACTGGTCCCTGCTCCTGATAGTTTTTCTGCTTCTGAGCCAAAAAGGGCAGGTTAGAGTTGATGACCTCCATTGGCCAGAGGACCTTTTTGCTACCAGTAAAGGGCCATGTTCTCACACTGCTTTCAGTTCCTGTTGGCTGAGGAAACTGCACCCTGGTGGTCGAACTTGTCCAACAGGTGTGTGGAATGCTCAGGTTCTCTGCTTTCTTTTGATAAATGCTGTGATTGCTTTTCTTCAAAGCAGCTGCCTGCTGGGTCTCTTCTTGGCTTCTTCAACCTGCTTGTACAATTAAATCAGTGCATTTCTACTTTTTCTGTGCTTCCAAAATTCTGAATTTTTTACCTACTTTATTCCTTAACTCTGTCTAGCCTCTGTTGTAGGTCAGCATTTTCAAGGCATCAAGTGAGTGTGCAGAAGTGGATGCACACAGAAGCTGGGCTGGCTCTGTGAGCACTGTGTGCCACACAGGTGTGATTATGCTGTGCCTGAGCAGGTACAGCACCCTCAGGGACCAGGACAGTGCTGCTGCTTGTGCTGTGGCATGTTCAGTCTGTGCAGTGCCTTTTAAAGGCCTGTTGGTATAAAGTCTTTTTACTAGTAAAGTTTAGTGCAGCCAGCCCTTTGTACAGCAGCTCAGTGGATTATATTTACTTCTGTATTAGTATAGAGTAGGTTTGACTTCAAAGTAACACAAGGAAGGAGGCTGGTGAGGTACCTGATGGGCACTAGGTAGTTGGTGTAGTGGAAGCTTAGAAGGCAAGTGGAATTGCATTTTCCAGCTGTCTCTTCAACTTCTCCCTTGTCAAGGTCCTTTCTTCTGAAGTGGCAAAGTGCTGACTTAGACACAAGAAAGACTTGCTGAAAGCATCATTTAAACCTGTTTTCACCACACTCCTGGCCTTGCTTACTGTGTCTCTGCACTGCCAACCACTAAATCCCCTTGTGTGCAAGGAGGGCCTCTCCAGGCAGGAATGGAAGAGAGATTGCCTTACCCAACTGTAGTCCCAGTGAAACACCAGCTAGAAGCACTAATGCTGCAGGTGAGGAGCATCTTGCTCAGTTTGGAGGGAGCCACAGGCAGGCATGGGCAGCCCGCTGTCCTTAAACCACACGGGACTTGTTCTTATGTGGTCACATCCTAGGAGCTGTGGTAGTCCTGAGTTAGTGGAGATTATTGTCAAGTGTGCTGTACTTTCTTAGCAGCTAGTAAAGGGTCTCTTGGTGTTTTCATAGCTCATGGCTCTTTGACAGTATTGATGTGTTCATTTCAAAGCAGTGAATCTGACTGCTTTTGCCTTTTCCATACATCTGAATATACCCAGTTTTGGAGGACCGTTTTTATAACTACTATCCAAGACTACTGGAGGAGGTACAGCCTAACTCTGCTTACAGCAAAAATGATTTTGAAGTAATGCTATGCTGTCTTTTTGTTTAAGGAATCAGAATGCAAATGCAGCATAATCATGCATGAAAAATGATCTGTCCATGGAAATGCTGTCTTGATGGTCTACTTTGTTACTGCCCAGATATGTCAGTCTGTAGCCAAGTTTTGGTGCAGTAATACCATCAAGTTAATGTTTAAAAGAAGAGCTGACAGAGTTTACTTCATCTTCAGTAAAGAGAAGTACTAAGCATAGTTGTTGATGACTGGGAATTTTAATTCCTTACAAATTTTCTTAGGATTGATGTGCTGCAACTTTATTTATTGAATCTCTCAGGATTGTTTATGATTTTGTCTCAAGAACTTTTGTGTTTGTAGAGGATCACTTAGCAACAGTCCATGGCACAGTGACATGCTCATGCTAGTACGATGAAGTATAAAACAATGGGGAAACTCCCAGAAACACCAAGTAAATAAAAATTTATAGCAAAACAAAGTGGCTCACGTGCTGAACAGTTCCACATTGATGTGAAGGGGCTTGTAAAATTCTTTACTTAGATGTTTGTAATCTTGATCTAATGATGCTCTCTGCTTGTGTAGATGTTCATAGTCATGGGACATCTCCAGTTGTTATAATGAAGCATCTCCTGAGTATTTAAAATACAAGGAACTAATTGATATCGAAACAACTCATTCTTTAATCTAAGTCTTCTTAATTAGTGCTCCACCAAGTAATAGATAAGGAATAAAAGTTCAGTGGAAGGGTTTGGGATCTAGACTGCTTTTCCAACTTTACAGCTTTATGCACTCTTTGTATAGCTCTAAAACTCTTCTGCTTCTAATAGTCAATATTTCTTTTCCTATGGTGGGGATTTTTTCTTGCTTAGGTTTGGGATTCTCTTGGACTGAGAGGAATTATAAGTTCAGGTCTGAATGTCTGCATATTGCTGGCCTTTTATTATTGTATATTGATGCCAATAATGTGCTTGATTTAAATTACTTCCAAGCAGTACCATGGAAAGGGACCTGGGGGACCTGGTGGATGGCAAGCTGAATATGAGCCAGCAATGCCCTGGCAGTCTGGAGAGCCAAGTGTGTCCTGGGGCATCAGGCCCAGCATCACCAGCCAGGCAAGGGAGGGGATTGTCCTGCTCTGCTCTGCACTGGGGCAGCCTCACCTCCAGTGCTGGGGGGCAGTTCTGGGTGCCACAATATAAAAAAAGCCATCAGGCTGTTAGAGAGTGTCCAAAGGAGGCCATAAAGACAGAGCTTTTGAAGAGCAAATCTCAAACTTCAGACCACTCTTTGCACCACCTCTGCATCCTTCTTTGTTTTCCTTCAGAAACATCTGTGCTGTGGTGTTCAGAACAGGCTGTACTGAAGGACCTGTGTTTGGAGCCCGTCCTGTGCTTGTACTTGAAAGTTGTCTGGAGGCAAGCCAACTCCTCATTTTAAGGTTGCAAAATTGTGCTAGCATATCAGAGGACTGGCTTTGTTCTCCATGGGTCTTACTAACCTCCTGAGCCCTCTGCCATATCAGCAAGGCCAGGCAGCATCCCCAGCAGAGCCTGCATGCATCTGCTCTGGCTATGGAAAGAAGAGGCAAATGGTGCATGTCTCTGCCCCTCAGTGACCACAGACCTGCCCAACATGTGTTAATCTATCCACATACAGCATTGGCTTGTCTGTTTCTGTAGAGAGAGCACTGGTGATGAGAAGCCTCCTGCTTGGTGATGAGCTGTTGGGATGCTTCCCTCTAAACTGCTTGTCTCCCTTCTGCTCCTTGCTAGCTGCATACCCCGCTTACCCTGCTGTGTTTGTCACACCTTGTTCCCTGCACTGGGACAGGCACAAGTGTGCCTTGCCACCAGGGTGTGGCTGTAAGCTATGGTGCCAGCTCTTAGCTGGAGGTGGCAGCCTCAGTGTTTCAACACTTGCTGTTGCATCCTGCAGCCAACCTGAGAGAGGAGTCCTGCCTCCTGGAGCACTGCTGAATGCTGAATTACAGCCTGATTCCAGTTGTAATCTTCTGAAAGACAAATGTGGCAGAGCTAAAGCTGCCAACACTACATTTTTCATAAGTTCCTTTCGATTTTGAAAGGTGATTTTCTTTTTTAATGGCATAGAAGGTGTAGTGGGAACATGAAATTTGTAGTGCTACAGTGGAACTGAGGTGCTCTAGGGGGAAATAATCATTAAAAGATTGTATTAGGTATCAAATTAGCTTCACAGTTAGTAAAAACTGTTTGTGGAAATAATAAAATCATTATTTTAAAGACAAGTATTCCATCAGGTCAGTTATGATGGAGGTCGTGGTGAGGGGAAGTTCTGTGCCTTGGGTCATGGGACAAGTCAGATGACTGACCATACTGGTCCTTCTTATGTCTGAAGTAAGTTGCTAAGTAATGAGCCTGCTTTTCAAAGGTGCTGACCAGCTGCTGTTGAGAATTTTTTATGCAAAAAAACAAGTGCTCTGGTTTTTTAGCTATTTCCTTGGGGTGTAAATAAGAATGCAGCAGCCCACTCTGCACAGACATGTGTGTGAGAATCTCATCCCATCTGTCCACCCGTCCAACAAAGAATTTTAGCTGAAAATTTTTTTTTCAATGAATTCCATTATCGAATGATGGCAGATTTTCTGACCATCTTTACTGTTAAACTGCTTGTGTTTCTGTTGTTCTAGACCTCTTGTATTACTTAGTGGTGCAAATGTGCACAAGTGACTTGTGCTTTTGGGGCACAGGAATGCAGAGCCTCTCAGTCTGTGTGCTGAAGCTAGTCCATTGGTGTCCTTCCCACTGTGAACATTCCTAGAAATTGCTGTACTGTTTTGGCCATATTTGAGGGACTTTTCTAGCCTCAGAGCAAAATATAATACAATGCAATAGCCTGCGTTATGCTTTACAAAGTAGCATTATTTTGCTATTTGTTTCTCATGGCTCTATTTTAAAAAAATACTGCATTGTGAATTTGCTATAGGAATTAGGCTCTATAATCCTTGTGGGTCCCTTCTAATTCAGGATATTATATGATATCTTGATACTCAATGACAGTTCAGTGGAAGGAAACTAAAATTACAGGCTTTTAATGTTTCAGTGATTACACTTTTATTCCTTTGCAGTTAATGAGATAGAAGCATATGCAGGGGAACATGCATACTCCATAGGCATGCAAGGGATGTGGTAGGGAAAGAAGGCTTGCAATACTAATTTCAGGATGAAAACTTCCTTTTTTAATGAGATAATTTCAGTATTCAGTGAGGGATTTTGGTTCTGTGGGAACTGGTCAAATATAGCAGACATAAATATAGAAGGCCAGTAGCATGGCAACTTGGAGAGCCTCTGCTTCTATAATATAAAAAACCCAAACACACCAACATTATTGCTGCGTTTTTAGTATTCTTTTTTGAGAGTCTGAAGGGGTGAGGGTGTGAGAGACTGCTCTTTTCAATAATGTAGAGAGACTTCATAAAATCCTTTTCTGTAGTCTGGTACATCCTGTGGCCCCAGGAGGTGGCTCTGGGCAGGACCTGAGGGAGTGCTCCTGTGGTATGGCTGGGAAAGTGAGGTTGCAGGAGTAGCCTTTGTAGGTAACATCTTTTCCACCTGGCCTGGGTGATCTGCTAAAGAGCATGATATTTGTAGTTAGGTTGTTAATCTGGACCAAAGTCAATCCCAGTGTGTCCTCCTTTCCCAATTTTCCTAGGAAGATTCATGCTAACACAAGTGTGGGCCTGTGACTCAGCCATGCCTCCCATTCCATTTTAAAATACCATATATTTTAGGTAGAGCAGTCCCAGACATGGTTTTGAAGATACCACCCATTTTCTCCAGAACTCAGGACAGCCTTTGGATTCTGAAATAGCAGACTAATGTAATGAGCTTGAAATGTCTAAAAAAGGGAAAACTGCAAAAGAAAAGTTTTATTACCAAAGAAATGAAGGTCAGCCTTCCTGCAAGCACAGGATGAAGAGGGGAAACTTTATATTCCTGGTAAAAATAATTCCCTTGCTGTTGCTTTCTAAAGTAAAATCCAACCAAATTAAAAAAAAAAAACCCAACAGAATAAGTGAAATAAATTGTTACTCTATTGCTGTCACCTTTATAGTAGGAAGTTAACTTATGTCTAACTGCCTTGTGTCAGTCTGAGATATAAATATAAGTGATAAAATGCACTTTATTGGATGTGCTGGAAATTAATTGCTGTTAGGTCTTAGTTTTTTCTCATCATGTTTCCCATAGAAGGAGACAGCTTGAAAGGGACCCATTTTTCATGAGCTATTTTTATTTCTTAAAAGTTACTTGAAGCACTTATTTGAGGCATTTATTTTCAGCAGAGAAGAAAACAGCTGAATTCTCCTGTGTATATTCTTAGCTTCTGCTGCAAGGTAAATTCTGCAAAGCCCACAGCCATGGTGTAACACAGCTGGATTGCAGTGCCTTGCCTCCACAGTGCCAGCTGTGTGAACCTGTGTTCTCTTGGTTTTAACCATAAAACCAGTTCCTGCTATACATTATTAGGGTAAATTCAGTGGTACTTAGCAGCATGTTTCAGCCAATTTTCCATTTTGCTTTCGTCTATAGGCAGTAAAATATTTAACATTGAATTTGCCACTGTTAGCAGGAAAACCAAAGGTGAGACTGTCCCCAGCAAAGTCTGTGCACCCTGGAGATGAGTTGGCTGCTTTTTGTGCTTTCTGGGAAGATCCTGGGTTTTAGAGTGCATAAGGGAGGAAAGGGAAGAAAGATTATAGATTGCAGTGAGAAAGGATGACAAGCCTTGAAGTCTTATTGTCAGTTACTCATGGCAGTAATAAATATGACATGGCATCCTTTCTGTGACTTACCTTTGTCTCTTAGAGCATCTTTGCCAGATGTAGATACTCAGTGTTGAAACACCTGACTCAGGATGTGCTGTGGAAGTGCATGTTCCCTAATCCTTGCTGCCTGGCTTCTGCTGAGCCCAGGTTGCCTCTGAAACCTCTTATCAGACAGTAAATAAAATCAGTTTTGTTTGCAAAGGGAGTTTCCTAATTGCACTGGTAACTTGTTTGTGTTGAAGTGCATATGCTGGAGAGACTATAAACTTGCCAAATATTGAAAACTGTCACTTCTGTAAGTTTCTTGGTGAAGAGAGAGGCTGATGTCCCTTTGTCAGACGAGCTGGATGTTTAAAAATGCTGGTTGTTGATAGTCAATGCTAGGAAGTGCCTGGAACCACAGAGCACATTGCAGCACACAGCACTTCCCAAAATACACTTACATTGGTATGTCTCTGCAAATAGCTGCAGGTCACAGCTGTTAAACCTGTGGTTACTCAGCCCTGCTGCTGCAGGATGGTTAATGGGCTGAGCTCCAGCTATGATAGGTCTTTCTGTATTACTAGTGGTAATCAGATACACTCTTGTCTACTGCACTGTGAATGCCACAGAGCTGAGCTGTGTAAGAGCTTGTGAAACCTCAGAATAGATTTATTTGGAAAGCTCTAGTTAAAGCTTGTATGACACACGTCCATAGTAAGCAATATATGAATATTCAGAACACGAGCCCTGCAAGCCTTCCTCGGTTAAGGGCATAGCAAATGTCTGCAGTCTCTACAGAGTGGAGGAGGCCAGTCATTTTCAAATGCAGGAGGTAATTTTGTTGGCCTTAGTTTCACATTTTGCAGGCTGGCAGGGTCCTGAGCTGAGAGGCATTGCAGGGATCAGAGCTGGGTGGGCTATGGTTACAGGGACAGGTCCTTTCCCCCTGCATGGTGGTGGTGTCATGCTGGGCAAATGTGGGAGCAAAGGGTCTGTGACAAAGAAAGGATTCCATTCTAGAAGTTCTGTGTAAAGCTTTTCTGGTTAGCTCAATTAGAGAGAGGGGCTCTGTTTATGTAGAAATAGTTCTGCTGTTTGCCTGAAGTGAGGAATTACTGCTGATGTTTTTTTCCGTTGTTTGGTTACATTTCTGTTGTTTGGTTACATTAAAAACTTACAACTTTCTGTTGTGAGTTTTTTCATAAAGCTTCAACCGACTGTATTTTCACCAGTTCCCGTGGGACATTTCTCCATGGTCTAGCATGTTTGTGTGCCAGCAAGCCTTCCTGGTAATCAGCACATACATTTCCTTCTTGTCACCCTGTCAGTCCTGGTTAACCCGTTCTGTATGGTGCTCATATAAAGTGTTCTCTCTCTTCTAGGGCACAGCACTTTTCAGATGCTGATTGTCTTGCACCTTACCACATGTTTGTCATGGCTGAAAGTAGGGTTGCTCCAGAGCTACCTGGCCTCAGCAGTTCATGAGCTGTGAATCCGCACCCTTTATCTTGTGGTAACTTGTTTGCTTGGATGTAACATAAGAATTTCAAACTAACTGCCTAGGAAATTTAGGTACCTAAAGGTCACAGCTGTGACCTGGAAACCTGAATCCTTATGTTCTCTAGGCTATCTTAGATATGTTTCACCTTCTTAGTGGAAATCAAACCCTTTGCCTGTTTTTTTTGTTGCTGGTCACAATGTTTCTTCCAGCATTGTAATGCTCTTTTTCCTGTCGGCTTTGAAAGGTGCAGAAAATAAATTGCTTCCATTCCATGCATTTTGCAAAGATATCATGTATTGACTTAATGGTGTTTTGGAAAGAGCCGTGGTTTACTTTATGTAAACCTTAATGTCCTACAATTAGAGTTTGTTCTCCTTTTTCTCCCTCCTTTCCATTTGCACTTGAGAAAACTCTCCCAGTTTAGGTCCCACACCCTGCAGCAGAAAGATTTCCTGTATTGCTGGTCTGGTCTTTTCTGCATTGTATTACCACAAAGGTGTATTTCTGAGCCACTTACACTTCTGCTTTCACTCAGTATATTCATATTGAGGCAGCCACCTGGGGAGTGAACTTGGGTAAGAAATACAGTGCTGTTTATTATGTTACACACCAACACAGCAATGTGTGGAATCTTCTGTTTTGATTCCAGTCTTATATCTTTCCTCAAAAGGTGATTTTGATGTGGAACAGGCTTGCAGGTAGTATTATAACTTTAATTTTAAAGCACGTTTTGCCAGTAAATAAATGAGTACATAAATACCAAGTGGTTGCTGGTTTTCTGCTTCCTTTCCCTGCTATTTCATGAAACCCTTGAAAAATTTTCTGCCACTCAGAAGTTTCCATTCTGCTGGGTATAACAATTCTCCAGAATCTGAGGAGTGCTTCAAAGGGTTCCCATTCACTCTTAGGAAAGTACTCTACTTTCACAGAATTTCCCTTGGTTCAAGATCTACCTATGCCAGGGTTTCCTAGCAGTTTTTCAGGCTGATTCAGGTGAAGCCTTTTGCATGTTGATTCACTTTTATAATCAAGTGAATTTGGCAAAACTATGATGGCATTTTTTGCATATCTTTAATTTTCCTGCTTTTCCTAAAGAACAGTTAGGCCTTTCTGAAAAGGTTCTCAAAGAGCATTCATCTAACTTGTCATATTTGATTCTTATGTATTGCACTGCTCCTGGGAGTAATCCTCCAGTTGTAGCATGGTGCTATTTATCCCCCCCAGTGGCATCCCCAGCTGCTGCTTGCCTCTGGCAAAGAAGACAAATGGTTATTGTGTTCTGGAGCCATGCCAGGTCCTCTGTGTCTCCACTTGGTCAGTATTGTTGTGTTTTATTTTGGAGCTAGCAGTGTTTGAATAACACTGGTTTATTTTGAGCCTTTTCTTCTCCGTCTCCCCACACTTCCCTCCTCCTCATTAATTTTTTGTTTAGACACCTGGGCTTAGTAAAGGGAGACAGCCCAGCCTGATGAGCTCCTTAGTAACCTGAGAAAACACACTTTGAGCTTGAGGTTTTATAATAATGGGGAAGAAAATGTTTAGTTTTTCATACAAATTTTGGAGATGATTGTTGTCTTTTGTTAAATTGTCTTGCTCAGAAGAGAAGTGTTACCAATTTTGAGTAAATTGTTACACTCAAATGTCACTAAGAAGAATGTGAATAAGCAACTCAGCCAGACTTTTATATATGCCTGTCAATATTTGTTTCAGAGTAAACATACCCTCATCAAAATCAGATGACTTCTCTGTTTTTATTGTCTACCCTTAACCTGTGTCTGCAGTGCTCATTTTCTTTGATTATTTAAACAAAATTGCAGCTGTGATCCCTCTGTTACTGCTCTGAATAGCAGGTGGCTTCACAGGACTGATGCTCTGCTGAAGGCTGGTTATCCCACACAACCTGTATAACTCCCTGCCTTGGAAAGCCTGAAGGGGTTCATAGAACCATAGAATGGTTTGGGTTGGAAGGGACCTTGAAGATCATCTTGCTCCAACCTCCTGCCGTGGACAGGGACACCTTCCACTAGACCAGGCTGCTCAAAGCTCCATCTAACCTGGCCTTGAACACCTCCAGGGATGTGGCATCCATAACCTCACTGGGCAACCTCTTCCAGTGCCTCACACCCTTTACTGTGAAAAATTCTTTCCTGACATCTAATCTAAACCTGCTCTGATTCACTTTGAAGCCATTCCCTTTTGTGTTGTCGCTCCATGTCCATATAAGAAGTCCCTTTCCATCTTCCTTGTAGCATCCCTTTATGTTCTGGAAGGCTGCATGAGTAGCTCTCATTCAAGGTGAGGATGTTCCTGTCTTCTCTTCAGCCAGGCCTCATTGGGCAGTCATACTCATAAGTAATGACATGGCCTGGCTGAGAATGATTAGCAGACCGTCCACTAATTTTCTCAGGGAATTGGGAATGTATCTTGGTCATCTTCTTAACCATACATTAGGGAAATTGTTTCTGTGCCAGTGTTGAAAGGGGCATGTTCTGTCAGCATATTTTGAATAATTCCTGAAGGACGTGAAAAGCTTGGAACAGCTAAAATCGGTAAAGAGAAAAAAAATGGAATGGGGTGAAAAATGTAATGTCAAAACTCAAGATCCACTGATAGTCTAATGACTTTCCTTCTTTTAAATTGCACAACTGAAAATGTCACATTACATGAATATGTTAAATGTAGCTACAACTTTTCTTTCTCCATGTCTTCATCTTACAAGGATGTCTGCTTCTGTGTATGTAGAGATGGGAATGAGATTTTAAAAATGCCTTGGACATTCACCTGAACAACAGAAGTGCCTGGTCTGTGCCTGCCAGATGTTCTAAAATGTATTATTCACTTCTAATTTGAACCTTATCACATAGTTTTAAATCTGAGTTTAGCAGCAGCTTGAGCTCAAATTTCAAAGATACTTTGTAAACCAGTATTTTGGTTTATGCAGGTGGTGGGCTGACCCCAGGGGACAGCTAAGACCCCAGCCAGTCCCTGCTCAGGAGGGCGCAGGTCTGTCCCCTCCCAGCCTCTTGCCCACTCTTTCCACAGGGTGCAGGGGCAGCTTCAGAAGCAGAGGTGGCCTGAGCAGTGTGCAAGCCCTGCTCAGCAGTAACTGCAGCACTGGGTGTGTATCAACACTGGTTTTGTCGCCAGCTGAAAGCACAGGCTGCTGCTGAGAAGAAAATTAACTCTATCCCTGCCAAACCCAGCACAAGCAGTGACTGCCCTAAAGAGCCTTATTCAGAGATCAGTTCTTGCAAAAGAAGGAATGTTTGGTAGCTTTAGGAACTTTGAGAAACTTTTTCACAGAGAAGCAGCTCCAGTTGGGAAGTAGTAACAGACCCTGCTCCTGGCTAGTTGCAAAAGTACAATAAAGAAGCTGTCCTAAACACAGAGCTTTATGAAGCTACAGGATCCTTGACTTCAGCTGATGTTGCTGAGACCTGAAAAGCTCAACAAGTTGAGATATAACAGAAGAACCTGGGTGTCATTTCTGTTCTTGTAAGGCTCACAGCTGCTGTAGGTTCATAAGTGTGTCTCTGATGTCCTGATCCAGTTTTTAAAGACAGAGTAAAATGGGCTAATGATAAAAATGCATGATGGAGGAAATAGCTTGAAAGGGCTGAAGTGACTCCCTGGATGATGAACTTGCAGGTGAGAGCACAACAGACACTCCAGCTTAAAGGAAGGGAGTCTGCTAAAGCTTATTAAGGTAATGCTGGTAGTAAAGGGACAGAAACCAAGCCTTCTCAAGGTGAGCCTGATGCCTTGGAGGACAGTTCATTGTATTTTAGTTTAAATATTGCAGTTCCAGCTATAATCTTGGTACTTTTCTACTGAAAAGCTGCTATGAAGAATTAAAAATCCTTGAATGTAGTGCTGATGCACACTCTCCAGGCCCAAACAGGTCCCAGAGCTGTGGGTCAGTAGGAAGCTGGCATGGAGGATGCCTCTGTTTTTCAGTCTCTGTGTTTTTCTGAGGACTTGGCTTGGAGTTCAGCACTTCAGGGCATGCATGGAGATCTTGCAGTGCTTCCTGTTTGTCAGCAGTTATGCTTTCAGTGCACTGTAGTTCTTGTTTCCATTATACACTGCATGTGGCTGCAGTTGTGCAGGAGGCACTGGGAAGGTTTAGCTCTGGTTTTACATAAAGATCTCTGCCTTTCCCCACATCACCTCCTCAACACCCTGCCTCTTGTTCCCATGCAAATAGGGAGAAATAATGGTAATGTGCCATTTACTACACACGAAATGAGCAGCTTTCTGATTCACAGCTCTCCAACATCCCCTGCTCCAGCTCAGACAAGTTGATTATTTCCTCCTACCAGCAGATGTAGATAGGAACAATTGGAGCTGTGATGACTTTATCTTTAGTAGGGGCCAGCTGGGTCAAACACCTTCTCTTTCCTGGCTGTAAACAGCAGTGAGGGATGGCCCTGTGGGCTGCTGGCAGTGACTGAGCTGACAGGAACTGGCTGGAGAGGAGGGAGATGCCAGTTCAGCAGTGATCCTCAGCTGCCAGGGATGGAGGGAAATAAAGGAGGCTTGTAGGGAGATGCAGAGTGGAGAGGGAAGTCATGGTCAGAAACACTTTTTAATGTCTCTGGTAAAGTGAGAGCAGGGAATTGGACAGCTCTGGATCAGCTGCCTTCTGCTGGGGGTCCACTGCTGAAGGCATCTGTACTCACATTGCAACACAGCTTAAAGGAAGCAGCCTTGGGAAATTGCCTTACCAGCTCCTGCTGGGAAATAGTTTTTTCACTCAACTGTGATGTGCAGGGTGAGCTTAATGTGCAGGAACTCTTTTTGCCAGTTGTCTGAGGTTTTTAAGTCAGCTTTTCAGTTCCAGTGAGTTGAGCAAGTACAGTAAGTCAGGTGATGCAAAGGGGGAAGATTTGGCTCTGTTTTTCAGCATGGTCCATTAAAAGCCTCATTACATAGAAGTTTTCCCTGAAGTTATGTGAAGATGATTCTTATGTGACCAATGCCCTAAATTAAAATGGAAAGTATGTTCACATCTTTTGTTTTCAGTAAGGAAAGGGGTTTTCATTGGAAATACAGATTTATCCTGAAAGTTTCAAGTGTGCTTGTGTCCAAGAGGTTTAAAGATGTTTTCCTTAGGCTAAGAGCAAAGAGCAAACACTCAGGAAGTTTGTGGAAGGGGTTTTGTCAGCAAACAGGCCCTTTTTGCCAATTGGATGAGAAAAGTTCTGGGTATAAAGCCATGACAGCCATGATGTGTGATTTTAGTTTTTCCTTCTCAGAGAACCTGAAGCTGACTGGTTATGGTGAGGTGCTTGGCTCCCAAGTGGAACAAAGGAGTTTGTGTTCATGTCATAGTTTTAAGGACTAATGTCAGAGACTACGTCTGATTATCAAGTAATGTCACTGAAATGCAATGTAGGGTTTCAAGCCCCCTTTTCACCCTGAAATGTAGGCTTTTAAATACTCTAGTGGTGACAAATGACTCCAGGGAAATGTGCAGAAGCTCAACATAAGTTCTTGGTTTCTGAAGATTGTTCAGAGTGGCAGTGTGGTGGCTTCTTCTCTGCCATGTCCTAAGTGAAAGTTAACTAGTTAGAAGCTAAGGGGAGGAAGATCATGTGTATGTAGATCTTCTCCAACAAGGGCTTTTAGAAAGGTAGGAATATATATGTAAAAGAAAATATATAAATGTGTTTACCATATATAAATGTGTATATTATGCTTACCTTTTTTTTGAGAAAAACATTTCTCAGTGGTCAAGGCTCTAAGTTCAGCTGGGATGCCTCTGTGCATGTTGTTCTGCCCTTAGAAGTTCAGAGTGTCCTTGCTCAAATGAGCAGCCATACCCTTGCTTCTCTAAATCTAGGTGTGGTCAAGCTGGTAGTTGGAGTCAAATAGACCTTTGGGGAAAAGACAGAAGATTCCTGAGCATTTGGCTATTTATGTCACTCTAGCAAAGCAGGAATTGGAAAAAGGGATATGAAGTCTAGCAGTGACAGAGCTGTGTATAGGTTTATGGCAAGCTTTTCTGCAGTGGAAGCAGCAGGACGCAGGAAAATGCTAAGGCACTGGTTGATTTTTTGAAGCAGGCTGTTGAAGTTGGCTTTGTGGGTGAGTGAGAGGTAGGAGGGAATAAACTCAAGAATTTTGAAGATGAACAGGGGAGGACTTCCCTCTGATCCAAAAGAAGGGTGATGTGGTGAGAAATACAAGGAATCTGGAAGGTCTGGTTTGCAAGAAGGAGAGTTTGAGAGAATTGATGATGACTTCGAAATAGCAGGCCCAGTAGTTTGGTGTTCATGTTCACATAGTAAAAGGGGAGCTCAAAGAGCTAGCTGGGACAGGAGCAAAAGCAGAGGTTGAGCTAAGAGCCAAAGGTAGAAAAGCAAAACTAGAATTGTAAACTTGAGGTCCAGTTACAATTAAAAACACAGCTGAGGGGAGGAGGACCAAAGTGTCAAACTGAGGCTGCTGGGAACGTCTGCTGCAGTGGGGTCTGGGGGCAGATGGGAGCTGGGACTAGCCCTCTCTGGCACTTGCCAGAATGGGTTTGGCCCAGGTGAAAGCAGTGGAGAAGTGATGCCATGGTGAAATTTGCAAAGGATTGGAGAAGGAAAGGGGGCAAATGAAGCAGGATCTGTGCTATGTATGAGAAGCAGTGGAGGGCATCCTGACGGACAGCTGAGTGACAGTCAAGACAAGTGCCTGGAAATCAGAGCTCAGGCAGAGAGTGTGTGCAAACATGGTTGAAAACTAGGTTATAGCATGAGACCTTCTAGGAGTGTGTCTGGCATTCTCTGTCCAAAGCTACACAGAGACAGGCTTTTCACACTCTAGCTGTGTCCTTGCATTTTAACTATTTCACCCCCTTCCCATCCTTGCCTGTTAAAATGAGTTTGAATAGTGAAGATGAGTTCTGGTGTCTGTGGAAGGCATACCAACATTTTCTTTGGATGTTTTACCTGTTGCTGTGACAGGAAGGCTTGACATTCCTGTAAAGAGTTGAGTGAGGAATAAAAAAATGCAATTTTAGCTCTTCTTTTTCTAGCTCATTTAATTACCCTAGCATTCACTGTCTTCCCTGAGCAGGAAGTAATTTTCCTGTTCAAACCGCAAAAAGGAAAAGAAAATGAGTAGTGAGGGGTGGATTATGTAATTTTAAAGCCCCAACAGTCGGATGGTAGGCTTGTGAGACAAAATCTGAAACTGTTATTAACCAATTAAAATGAAGTTTTGACCCATTTTTGTGTCACCGATATTCCTGTAAATCAGCCCAGCCATCTCAGCGAGGTGTCTGCAGGATCCTTGCACAAGTCCAGCATGGCCTGGCTGCCTTGCCACGGGCAGAGCTGCAGGTTCCTTCTCCATCTGGAGAGGATGGCTTGTCAGTCAAGTGCATGAGGGAAGGCACCAGAGCAGGGAGTGTGCCAGACCTGATTTACAGGTCAGTGACAAGGTGCTGCTTTGCCTGCTTCTTCCTTAGGGATGTTTCTGATAGTCCTTTTTTAATTTTGCCTCTGTGCTGCTCACTTAGTGCTCTGTTTATAAAGTGGAATGCAAGATTGAATAATCTGAAACCTGAGATTCTTTTGTTTGATCTCCATTGCTGTACCTCCTAGTTCTCTTGCTTCTCTGAGAATATTTAGGGAACTGCAGGAACAAACGTGTTCCTGGGTAGCAGATTTCAGTTTGTGCTGTACACCCCAGAATGCCCATTTATAGCATCAAATCAGTTGCTATTCCAGTGCAGCTACAGTATTTATGATTAAGGTAAGCTATTTCTTGCCAGAAAGTGGTTAACACTCAAAGAATCTGCATCGTTTATAAGGATCTGTGGCCATGGAATGTGGGGAAGAGATTTTCTGTGTTCTTGAGCCTGTAACTTAAAAAGTTTAGTTGAATTCTTAAGCCTTCTTTTCATTTTGATTTTCTACTTCTCATCATGGATGCTTGAACTGTGTGAAGCTGTTCAATAGGGCTCTCAGTAGTGCCTTTTTCAGTAGTTTGACTCTTAAAAACCTCAGGTAAAATACCCTAATCCTAGTGAAACTGAGGTAATTTTTGTCATGTCATCATCATTTATATTTTATATTTACTCAGTGTTGTTCTATTTCTGATTCTCCCTTGTGCATGATACTGCTGAGTGGTGGAGCCAGTTACACTGTGTGGATATTAAGGTCTATCAGTAATCTACTTATTGTGCTAAGACCACTAATGAAGATATTAAATAAAATTATCAGAAAACCAGTGCCTGAGGAATGCCACTAGCACAGGCTCTCTGGTTTGCCACTGCTGCTTTCAGCAGGCAAGCCATTGTCAGCTTCTCTTTTATTTAACCCTTCATTCACCTTCCTCTGCTCCTACAGGTCCTTGGCTTTTCTAGTTCCACCTGCCTGCATGCTTGACTAAGAAAAAAAAAAGAAAATGCTTTGCTGCACTTTCTCTGTCTAGAGAATCAGTGGTGATACAGCCAATTAGATGGGTCTGGTCTGTCTTTTTGAGATTCATGTAACTTTTTACTGCCTTTTTTTATTTACACCTGAAGATCTGATTATTTTTCTGCATCTTCAAATGTACTGAATTGTTGTTATACTGCTAGGTCAGGTGAATAGTAAGTAGCCATCTTTTTTTCTCTCTTCTCTTTTCCTGTTATAGTTGCCTCTTTTTTTTTTTTTTTTTTTCTTTTTTAATTGTTTGGAAGCACTCTATAAAGGATACAGTTATTCAGAACCCTTGTATCACCATAATCTCCTGTGTAATGTTTTGTTTAATTGAATTTTGTTTTCTAGAGATGGGGGAGGGGTGGTGGGGTTTTTTTTTTTGTTTGGATTTTTTTAAGTATACAGTATGGGAGAGACTCGGTTTCCCTTCACCTCAGCACATTAAACTCTGATGAATCATCTGACACCTGTGCCACTGCACTGGGCTCCTTCTGATCAGCCGTATTTCAGGTGTGATTCCTCTTATTCTAGAACATGGAAGTAAGACAGGCTAAATGAATTTGAAATGTCAAGGTGTTTATTCATTCCTCTCTGACTGCAGGAAAAAGCCTGAAATTATTGTAGCTACTGGGGGCTCCTGTGAATCTCACTCCCTGAAGTTCTGGCTTTGGCTGCTGGTACCCATAGATGTATCTGTATCATCTCTGGTCACCAACTTGCCTTGCCCCCACGACCAGCCTCCTTATTCTTGTTGAAGGCTGAAGCCAAACATTTGTGTAAAATTTGTGGTTGTTTCTGTATTGTCTTTGATATTAACCCTACACTTGCTACATGGAGATCCCAATTTTTCTTCTTTTTTGGGTATTCCCAAAATATGTTTTGCCCTTTGTCATGCTGGCAAAAAATGCTAAGCATCCTTTATTATGAGATCCTGGAGCTTTTCACAACTCAGCAGTCTTTACTAATTACTTTCTTTATACATTTGTCATCCTGAAGTTATAAATCTGCTTGAATTGTATACCATTTTGTCTTGTAATTTAAACTAACACAGCTTGATGCAGTATTCTTTGTATTACTAAATTTTTTGTTAGTTTTCCTGCTTCAGAATAGCTGGGCTATAACCTCAGAGGGATTGTCATACAATCTCAGCACAGCAAAAGCAAGACCTTTTATCATTCTCATTTAAAAGGAATTTTACTTAAAATGTTCTGCCTGGCCTATTGGTCTCCATATGTGTTGGGCAGGTGCTGCATTGGGAGACTGTTCACCTGAGTGGGAAAAAGTGTCTGGTGTGTGGCTGAGCCATGGACCACTTGTGAAGACTTCATCAGACATGGTAGAAAGTAAAAAGCAAATGTGTTTTGCAGTTGTTGCAAAACAAACTTTTGGCCATTAACTATTGATCACAACCTCTGTGCCAGGGTGTTTGCTGATGCAGTGAGTCAGACCAAATGAGGCTCCAGTTAGAGCACTGCCTGTGTCCCAGCCACCTTCTCCTGGCTTCATTTTCTGCTCCTTTCTCAGATACCTTCTAGCAGTGCAGCACCAGTGAGGGATGGTTGTAATCTCCACCTGTGCCCTTCTTCCTCCATTTGGGAAATGATGAGCTGTTTCACCTTTGCAGCTGTGCTCATTTCAGACCATTTCAAATGCCTTTAAATTCACCCTTGGAAGGGGTGGTTTCATCATGTCTCACTGGGAGCAGTGGTTTCCTTTGAAGTAATGCTTTGTAATTGAAAGGCAACTTCATTCTTCCATAAATAATACTTGCTGGAACAGAATGGAAGGGAATGCCATATCTCTTCAATCTCTTCATGATCTCTCTTCTGATTTCTGCTCATGCAGCATGGGGATATGATATAGGTCAGCCTAAGCATGGCCTTCTCTATGTTTAAGAGCAACCTTATTTGTTTTTATTTTCCCTTTAGGCTAAGTCTTCTAAAGCTTTTGTGTTTCTTCCCTGTCTTATTCCAGTGTACTTCTCCCTCCTCTTCCTCCTCTGTCATTTGCAATTGCACAAGCATTGCTAGCTATTCAGTGGTCATGAGCAGCACTGTAAAAATGTGTTTGGAAGAAGAAGGATTTTTTTTTTTAAGAGAAGTATGTTTCAATTTTGGTTTGTTTTTCAGAAGGGATCCTAGTTAGTTTAGGCAGGGGGTGAATAAAGACCATGAAAACTTTCTACTTGGACAGCTATTGCTCCCTTCACATGTATTTAAATTTCCTAGTACACAATAAAGAGCAGATAAATTCAGCAAAGTGATGAGCAGACTTGTTTAAATGTACTTTGGGTGCTACCTACATTTCCTTACAACTTGGCCTCATCCAGAGTCTCTTGAGAAAGGAAAATGCACCTAGAAATACAACTCTCTGGGGGCTAGTAGCTAACAGAAATGAAGAGGGTTCTGGCAGCCTGGCTGTGCCAGATGGGAAGCTTTGGTGAAAGGAGAATCACAGCAGAAGCACAGCAGAGACATTGGCAGTTTCATGGGAAGTACAGCTGCACACACAGGAGCTCTGACTGCTCTTGATGTTTGACAGGTGCTGCTGAAGAATTATCCAAAAGCTGAGCCTGATCTGTGTGGTGTAAGCCCAGAGCTGAGCTTTGTCAGCCCTTAGGATAAAGGGTCGTAGACAGGCTTTCTGGGGGGTGTTTCTTATGTATCAGCTTTTCTACTTATCTAATCCCATGATCAAAAGGAAGGAAGTTAGGCAGTCCATGTTTGTGTTACTTCAAGAGAAACTTTCAGAATATGCTTCCTTCATCTTAACATTTTCTGTATCCAGTAGTTGTTAAAAAACAAAAGTATTTGTAGTACTGTAAGGTCTTGATGTTTTGATTCCATGTATGGTGATATAGTTAAGGTTGAAAGCATTAGAGAAGTAAAGCTTCACTTCTCTTGTGCCCCTCCCTATGCTTACCTGTGCTATACTGGCTGTAATGCTGCAATATTTCTGTATTCTAGATTAGCTGGAGTGTTCTCCATGGATGGTGTCTCCATTCCACTCCTCCTCTGCTCTCCTGCAGGGTTGATTGAGCTGTCAGCTCAATAACTGGGCTACAGCTGACCCAGCTCACTCAAGAAATTATTAAAATTCTGCCATGTAAAGTAAAAAGAAGAAGGGTTTCTGGGTCTGATTTGCCATTCCAGAAGCAAGCAAGAGATTCTATGAACCATGTAGCAATTTTCCCAGACCTTCCACTACTGAGATTTCCTCTACAGCATTTTAATCTGGTGCACTGAACATTGCTTTTTTGACAGTTCCAGGAGTTAAAGCAAGGCAGGTTATGCTGAATGCTCATTCTCCTGTGTTCTTTCTCTATAACTTGCTTTCATTCTTTGAAGCACTAATCCTCCCATGTCACACATTTTCTGTTCAACTTTTCTCCTCTGCTAATCTGTGGATTTGTTCTGCTGCCCTTCTTAATCCACAGGAGCCTTGGTGACCTCAGGAGACACCCTTGGCAAGAGGCTTTTCTGGATTTGGGTAACATTGATTATTTCTCCTGCACTGCTGAAAATCAGCAATTGCCTTTCAAACCATCCCTGAGTAAGACTGAGCTGCTTAACCATTTGCCTACAAAAATCTGCTCCCTGCAGTCCAGTCCTAGTGGGACATGAGCTCTCAGTTTAATATCATGCTCAGAAACAGCCATTCCCACATCTTGGCAAGTTCTGGAAAGAACTTTCTGCAACTGCCAAGGTATTGTACAGGTCATAAACCAAGCTGTTAAACTTTAATTGGTAGAATTTATTTTTGTGTGTGTGTGTTGGGCTCTTAAGTCTAAAACAAAGTTGTTCTAGTAACAACATTCCAGTCCTGAGTAAAATAGAAAGGCTGAAAATGGTTTCTGTGAAGAGCTTTAGCCATGACCCAAACATGGGATTTCTTGTCTTGCTTTTAAAGAAGCAAAGGGGCAAAACTTAGTGCTGACAGGAGGATGATGCTGAGTGGAAATATACCACTGACCCTCTATACCAGGGTGAGAGGAGTAAGGACAGAGATCAGGGGAGCAGTGGGAGAGGTTTGAGTAAGTGGGGTGCAGTAACTTATCGAGTGTTACTGTACAGGCCAGAGCAGTGCTGGCTCACTCTTGGCTATTGTGGGAGGGGGCAGAGGAAGCTGGGGAGAGGTGATGCTCACCAGGGTCCTGGGGGATTGCATAACTTGGGACGAGCCTTGAATGTACAAGAACTGTCAGTTTGTGTAGTAGTTGGGGAAGTGATCCATAAATGGTGTCTGTATATGTAGTGTAAAAAACCCTACGAGCTTCCTTTGCCTTCATTTAATCTAGAATACAGCTAGAAGTGAGAACTTCCCAGATGTTTCAGACATAGTGCCAAGCTTCCAGGGGAACAGTTATGTGCTACTCCTGAAAATGTGCAGCTTGCACATACTCTCTGGCAACTTGTGCCCAGCAGAATGCGAAGTAAACACAAGAATGCAAGAGAACACAAAGAAACCATCTCTTAAACCCAGAATCTTCTCTGGTGTTAAAGTTTCAGTACTTGGGAAAATGGAAACCCAGCTTCACAGGCTGTGTTATGCTGCTCCTCACCTTTAGGCATGTCTTGATGCCTGGGATGTCACTGATATTTGCCTGAGAGTCTGCATGACCTATCACAGTGTGGGCCATGCTTTCCTTCTCCTTTGGTGGTGCTAGAGGAGGTGGCCAGAGGAACAGCAGATAACCCGAGTGCCCTGCAGTGGTAGAAGGGTGAGCTCATTTCAGAGAGACCAGGAGGAAGGTGCAGGGTATTTCCAAGGTGTTTCCTTCGGGCCTGGGGGAGAGTTGCCCTGTCAGGGGGTGCCGGTGCTGCTGTGCTGCCCTCTCCTGTTGTCAGCGTGGGGGAGGTCTCCTCACCACAGCGGATTTCCTTCCTCAGATTGCCGCTGCTGCAACAGGATGTGCAGGTTCATGCTGGGCAAGGGGTGTGGAGAGACAAAGCAGCACCTCCTGGTGTACTTTTTGCTCTTTATTTACAGCCTTTGTTTGCTCTTTGCAATGGGACAGAGCTGGGTTTGTTGCCTAGGGGAGTTCATGTTCCCCTTTGGTATCCTTTGGCCTCGTGAGCAGTAGCAGCAAGTGCTGAATACTTTTGCACTATCTGGGCATGATGAAAGCTCAGACAACTTTTTTTCTCAGAAAGAGAGATGAGGAGACAATCTCCTAAATATACAAATATTTATTTAGTTACAATACATGGATATTTTAGGAACTATGGGAGCCTGCATACTGCTGAAAATGCCAGGTACCATAATGTCTTTGCTACCTTCCATGCTTTGCCAGGGAGTCATTTGTGTCAGTTTTGTGCTGCACAGACCTGACAGCTGCTTTTTAAAGTGTATAGTCCCTGGAGTGACAGGGCAGGAGGGAACTGCTCCTGAATGATTTAATTCATGAAAGAAGCATGTGCTGGTCTTATTCATTCTTATGGATTTCCCTTGGTTTGTCCCAAGAGCAGTCAGGTTTCTGTGCCATTCTGTTGCTGTGCACAAGTAGGTCTTACATGTATAGATGGACATGCACAACTGTTTTCCTGATTTCTACCAGGAAATTTTTCCACTTTCTTTCAAAAGCAAACACATTCTCACCTGTAATTAGAATATCATCTGTATTTTTGTTTTGTTTTTACAGTGGGGTGAAACAGTGAATTTGACAGTATTGATTTTTGCTGCTTCCCTTCCCTCTCCAAAGTGCTTAAGATATTTTTAGATGCTTTCTTCAAATTTTTTGGGAGAGAACAATGTCCACCAATAGATCAGCTGTCAGGGTTCAGCTTTGTGAAGATTTGCTTTCTCATCTGAGCTTGTGACTTTTTTTCATTATGACTTGCCCAGCATTGATGCACGGCACAGGTAAACACTGGGGCTGGGGTTGAGAGAAGAATTTGAAAAGCTTTATTTTACAAGCCTTTTGATATAAATGTATGTGATGAAAATACAGGGTAAAAAATAGCCCCAGGAGTGGAAGATGAGAGTGAAAATCCTGAAGGTTTTCATGCAGTGGAGTTTAAGAAGCTGAATTAAGACTGAAATAAACACCACATGTTGTGGGACCAACAGAGCCTTACCTTGAGCATTTGAATAGCAGAATACAGTAGATTTGTGTAGAAAATTCCATATACAAGAATAATTAAGGAGGAATTAAGGAACAAAGAAGTCAGGTCAGGCTGAAGTTGTATGTCCAGTCCACAGGGAGGAGAGGGGTTAGATTGCCACAAAGGGACTTTTGGACTGTGACTGGTGAAATGTGTAGCAGAGAGCATTGACTGGTTGAACCAACCAGAAAGCTGAATGGATTCTTTCCCTTCTGTGGCATTTTATCAAGTTAATGTCTGATGATTTGATGCTGCCTATTGAGAAGGCTTAGATTTCTAGTTTACCTTCTACCTTTATTTACCTCCTTTGGCTGAAAGTTTCATGAACATTTTCTACCTGCAGCGTGACAGGCTGCTGTGAAGGGATGTGCACTCTTGTTCAAAGGATGCACATCCTAGAGCACCCCAGTCCTAGTAGCACATCAAATCAAAACATAGCAAGAACTCAGAGCAGCATCCGGTTGAGTGGAGTTTGGTAGTGGGTTGGAGAATGGGAGCAAAATGTTTGAAGAATAGCTGTATGGGTCCTAATTTTTAATGAAAATATAATAAGAGAAAAATTAGGATAAATAGAAATGTAGACTCTACATTGCTCAGGGATGTGGATATTGCTATCTGGTTCAGATAAAAGAATATAAATACAGGTTGGTATTAAAACTTCATTTCATATGAATGCTAATCCTAAAACTATTTTGGAAGAAGAGCTTTAAAAAAAAAATCAAAGTCACAAATCCTGATCAGGCAGATTCTGAAATACAGCTGATTATACCATGGACTGGAAACACTGAATAAAACAAAAAATACACAACTATTTTTAATCTTTATTATAAATTATATTTCTTCTTCCTAAATCCAGCATTTGTAGTTGTTTGGCTTGGGTTTTTTCCCCTGAGTGAACAAATCCAGATTTTCTCCACTTGGACATAGTTTTATTTTTAAACACAGCTTCCAGAAATGCATTTGTGTGGGATTGCAGTTGGGACCAGTGGAGAGCCATGGCACTCTGCCAGGCACTCACCCTGTCCCTGCAATACAGATGGATTGCCAGGGTTCTGGAGAAAAACAACCCCAAAACTTTAAACAAATTATACTTAATGGAAATAAACATTTTTTGCCCTTCTCTATAATGATTTGGATAATGTCCTGGCTGTGTGTTCCTGGAGGACAGAGGAAGAATGGAGGGGAGAGGAGGGCAGACAGAGCTCTGCGTGCCTGTAACTTGCTCTCCAGTGGGTTCTCTGGGAAGCCTGTGGGAGAGACTGTGATTTCTAAGCTTGGAGTGTTTTGTAACTTCCAGCCCATCCTTCTATTAAAAGGTGGGCAGGCTGGCTGCAGCCAGCTATGATAAAGGGCATTTATCTACTGCTTGGTTTCTTCCATATATGGGTTTGAAAGACCTGGAAAGGCATACAGAACCATGTAATCATTTAGGTTGGATCAAGTCCAGCTGTTAACCCAGCACTGCCAAGTCCACCAATAAACCAGATCCCTAAGTGCCACATTTACATGTCTTTTAAACATCTCCAGGGATGGTGACTCTGCCACTTCCTGGGGTAACCTGTTCTAATGATGGACTTCTTTCAGTGTATCCAATCTAAATATCCCCTAGTGCAATTTTAGGACATTTCCCCATGTCTTATTACTGTTACTTGGGAGAAGAACCAACTCCCCCCTGGCTACAGCCTCCTTTCAGGTGATTGTAGAGAGCAATATGGTCCCTCCTTAGCCTCCTTTTCCCAGGCTAAACAGCCCCTCAGCCACTCCTCATCAGAAGCATGTTCTGGACCCTTCCCCAGCTCTGTTGCCCTTCTCTGGAAATGTTTCAACACCTCAATGACTTTCTTGTCATGAGGGACCCAGAAATGAACACAGCATTTGAGGTGTGGCCTCACCAATGCTGAGTACAGGGGGACAATCCGTGCCCTGGTCCTGCTGGCCACACCATTGCTGGCACAGGCCAGGATGCCATTGGCCTTCTTGGCCCCCTGGGCACAGCTGGCTCATGTTCAGCTGCTGTCAGAGGGCACCCCCAGCTCCTTTTGCACCAGGCAGCTTTGCAGCCCCTCTGTCCCAGCCTGTAGTGCTGTGTGGGGTTGCTGTGAGTGACCCAAGGGCAGGACCTGGCACTTGGCTTTGGTGACCTGATACAGTTGGGTCTCAGCCCATGGATCCAGCCTGTCCAGATCCCCCTGCAGAGCCTTTCTACCCTCCAGTAGATCAACACTCCTGCCCAGCTTGGTTTGAATTGCAAACTCACTGAGGGTTCACTTGATGCCCTTGTCCAGATCATTGCTAATGACATTGAGCAGCCCTGAGCCCTGGTGAGCACCAGGTGTGACCAGCTGCCCTGCAGATTTATCTCCATTCTCCAGCACTCTCTGGGCCTGGCCTTCCAGGCAGTTTTTTACCCAGAGACAGTGCACCCATCCATGTCAAATATATGGCTTGTTTATTTCCTGTGTACAGCATTGATGTTCTCTTCCATGTCATGCACCTGAGTTTTGCTGGGTTTTGGTGATAAGTGACAATGCCATTAAACCAATACCTGGCTGGGATTGGTTTTTTAACATAAAGAAGGGCAAGCAGAGTATGCTGCAGGCTAAAGCCTACCTCACAGAAGAAAAGGCACCATAGATATATCTCTGGTTTTTCAAGCTGGTGCTGATAAATCTTTTCTCTCGCTTCTGTTGCTATGGTGTAGGTTCTTTGCAATAACAAACCTTTGGGTCACCATGTCAAATGCAGAGATCATTCAGAGAGATGCTGAAAGGGAAGGGAAGTAGGAGAGCTCAAATTCCAGCTGATGACAAACAATGAATCAGTGTTGGTCTCAGCAGAGGGCCATCAGAAATTTTGCACTTTGCTTTCACTGACTTCTTTTTGGGTTTGATACTCCCACTTTGAAAAGGCTTCTTTTTACCTTCTCAAATAATTTTTTTCCTTCTACTTTTTTTTCTTAGTGCATAAAAGGAAGGTGGATCTCTTCCAAATTCCACACAGGCCAGGAATATTTGCTTTCTACAGCATGGCTCTAAACACAGAGAACTTATTCTTGCAAATGGTTTGATCATCCAATCCACAAAATACTGGATCAAAATTTGAAGGTTTTTGTGGTTAAAATGTACCTGCTGTCCTTTTTGAGGCAATTGAAGTGGTCACTGAACTTCCTTCCAGAGAAGCTGCTTTATCATGCTGTCATTTCAAACATTGCTTTACTAGTGGGGAGGAAGCAAAACAGTGTTAGGAGGAGCCTTTTAATGCTTTCCAGTGTGCAAAGTACCTGCATTTGGTTCTGTTCTCAAAATATACCTGTTGTGTTAAGCTGGCACAACTGTTGTGAGGAAGTTATCTTGCCCAGATGTCTTGTGCTTGTGGAAAACACTGTGCTGGAAATGCCTGGATTTGCCTTGAAGGCTTACTTCTATTCTTGGGTCAAGGCTGAAAGGGAGGACTGTTCTTGTTTTCTGAATGTTTCTGTGCAGATTGAGCTGAAAGTTCAGGAAGAATGTAGAGGGGTAACCAATCTCAAATGCTTGCTTGCTGCTTACTGCTTTTCAAACTGCAAGTCCAGAAAATGGATTAATTCAGAATTTAGTACCTTGGCAACCGTGAACTTTCTGACCTAGTTAAATGGACTCTTTGTTTTGCTGTTTCCTTCCAGATGTGATAGGCAGATGGAAAAAAATCAGAAGCAGCAGTTTAGTCATCTGAGATTTCTTTTAAGGATATTAACTGATTTTTCTGGAACTTGCTTGAAGAAGTTGATTATCTCCTTCCATGTTGTTTAGCCAAGCTGCAGTTCACTTCATTTTGCAGATACTTAGGCTGTCCCCTGGCCCTTGTGCTGCACTTCTTGTGAGAGTGAAAATATGTCAGGGCAGCCAGACCTCCTGTGGCCTGCCTCACCTGGCCACAGCTTACCCATCCCTGAGCATCCACACTGTCTGTCCTGCTGGTCTCTTGGCTTGTAGGAGTGGCTGCCCACCTGTGAGCAGTGCCTCTGTTTGTCTCCTTGGAAGAGAGACACACACTGTGTTCTCCAGCTGGATTGGAATCTGCATTAGGACTTCAGAGAGCCCCAACCCAAAACTGTTACTAGGAGCATACAGTAATGGGCAAGCAAGGGTGGTCTCTGAGGGAGGAACTGGCAGTCTTTCAATTTGTTTTTGTGCCACAGGTACCTTCAGTTATTCTGCTCAGGGAAGCCTCGCCCAGATAAGAGTGCCTACACAAGACAAGTAATTCAGCTCTGTGGATTGATTACATTAGCAACTAGCAAATTAATATAAGGCTGATAGATCTCTGCTGGTTTGGTTTTCTTCATTTGATCCTGTCTTATAGCTTTACCTTCTTTAAGGCACTCACTCCTCAATTCAAAGCAGGGCCATTTCTGTAGGGTGGGAAATTTTAGTAGGACAAAACTCAAGCTAATGAGACAGAAAACAGCAGCAGCAGCAGCCCAGTACTCCTCTCCCTCCTGTGCCTCTCACCCCCTTCTTCACCAAAGCTGAATACAAAAGAAAGCAGGAATAGAAGGGATCATGCAGATAAAATCAGATGCTAACTTTAGTGAGCACACATCCATCTTTCCTCTCAAAGATGTTCCTGGTTTGGCATTTACAAGGTTAAGTTGTCATTGATGCAGTAGGTCTCACAACTGGTTGAATTGACTCTCACAGCTTTTGTGCTGTGAGCAGCCTGGTGTGTTGAACATGAGCCAGTTCTGACTTTCACTGAACTAATCTTAAATCTGGTGAGCAGCTTCATGGGATCATCAAGTCCTGTGAGCATCTTGGGGGTCTGCAACGCATCATTGTCATCAAAGCAGATTTGGCATTAAATTTAGGCTAACTTGCTTAGGGCTTTGTCCACTCAGGTATTGAACATCTTGACAAATGGAGATCCTGCCACCTCTGTGGGACTCTGCTGCAACCAGACTGCCCTTGTGCTAGATTTTTTTTTTTTGCCTGATTTAGTTGTAATCTCCATAGTTTTGATTTATGTCCTGATAAATCCAAGCCCTCACAATAACACTGGCCAGCTCTCTTAGGATCCTTGCATGCATCTCATACAGGTCCAGTAAGCTTCTTTGCATTGATATTTCATCAAGAGAGAATTCCTCAACCCTTTTCCAGTGCAGGTGGCTCCTCTGCTCTTGAACCCTGTTTTGGTAGTGGGACCAAGCCCTCTAACACATTGCCACTGTTTTCATGCCTTTCTGTGCTGTCTGGAGCAGACTTTCTGCACACTCACCCCAAATCTTTGTCTCCTACCCAGCTAACTGCCAAAGTCTGCTACTGGGAGTTGTCTGGGAGCTGCACCCGTCCTGGTAGCAGCTAAATAGCTGTCTCAGTAAGAGATGAATTTCCATAGCTCCCAACTCACTTGCTTTTGTGTTACCTTTATTCCTCTCCTGGATGCTGTTTTGTGCAATCCCAGTGGGCACAGCAGACCTTCCTTTTATTAGTGGTGTTACTCCTTGTTGGCTCATTCCTTTTGCATGTATGTGAATGTACCAGAAAGCTGTGTGACCATACCAGAAAACTGAACTGAAGAGCCATATGTTGGTTTAGGGTGGAGAAGCACAGGGAGATGTTTGGATGTAGGGTACTTGCTGATGACTTTGCTGTTTTTCATGGAATTAGAGCTACACTCCTGAGAAATAAGTGTCTGAGTAAAGTTTTCTGACATTCAGTGATGTGTAAATTCTCAGAGATTTGGATAACATACCAAAACAAAGGCACTATGTAAAGTAAATGATATCTGTGTGGCAGCAGCACCTTGGATGGTGGCAGGGACAAGAGCTTGGATCCCCCATATATTAATGAAATGTTTCTCTCTGTTTTTTTCAGCTTGACCTCACCAAACCCATTGAAGATCAGGGCCCTTTGGATGTGATCATACATAAACTGACAGATGTAATCCTTGAAGCAGACCAGAATGACAGCCAGTCACTGGAGTTGGTTCAGAGGTTCCAGGTAAGTGGTTCTTTCTGCATTTCAAGCAGCAGCATGATTTTGGTGCAGCAAATTCAGTCTGATTACAGTGCAGTTTGTCGGAGTTTGGTGAAAAGAGCTGTCTGGCACACTGTTGACTTGCTGCTGATAGCCCAGCAAAAGTGGTTTTGTCAGTTTAAAATGGATTTGCACCTTGGGAAGGTTTTGTTTTGTATCAGTATGGTTAGTTAGAACTGGTTTCCCACCAAATGTTCTTACGTCATTTCAAGAGTATTAGTGCTGCTCACAAAGAGGAACATGTGTTTGCATCCCTCCATGACAGAAGCTGCTGAATTACTTTGACCCAGCTCTGTCTAGTCTTCCCAGTTCCTGGAATGCTAATTTCTGCAACATCAGGATTACTGTGAGTGACTCTGTCCTCCATTGCTGAAAATCCTGTTATATGTTTTTTTTTTCCCCTCAACTTTACATTGAAGGTCAGAAATATGCAGGATGTGTGGTACAGAGAACTGTTTTCCCCAAGAAGTGTCTTAAAAGATTCTCTCCCAGTGCCAGTGCCTTCCAAACTTTTTTATTTTGGAAGACAGGATGAGATAGAGGGTAGGGCCCCTGTGAGCAGACATCTGAATTATATCCTCTCTCCAATAAAATAAGGCCTTAAGCTTTTGCTTCTGCAGGAGACTGAATTGTGCCACATCACTGGCATGCAGGAAGCTCCCACAGCAGTAAAACATAACCAGGAACCAGTGGTGCAGAGCACAGGCCCTTCTGTGTTGAATTACATGCCAAAATGTGTTTTTAGAGTTTACTCTCATGTAGTTTCATCTCCAGGGCAGAAACTATCTGTAAATTGCTGCCTGTCTCCATCTGTCCTGTATTACTTTTAAGATACTGAAAATCATTAGAAATTAAGAGAAGCATATTCCATAGGAAGAAGAAATTTTAAGAATACTTTATACTAAAGTGTGTGGTATAGGGTTGTTGTTTTGGGCTCTTAAAATCAATGAGTGACCTAGAAAATGAAAAATGTCCCCTTGCAAGAAAGCTGTTTGTATGAGTGAGGTGTTATATAAGCACTGTGGTATTTCTGGCACCTACACACAAGTGGAAATAGTGTGGTTCCCTTATTGTTGACAAAGTTGACTGAAAAAGTTGTGATGATCTTAACCAGACCAAACAGTGCAAAATTCATTATGCTTTTTTTCCTGCTATTGAATATAAATGTGACAGCAAGATGATACCTGGCAGCAGTCTTACTGTTGGCTCCATAAAGCAGTCTTCCAGGAAGCAGAGAGCAGGGGATCCTTGACCACAGGAGGAGGAATGATCTGCCAGACTACATTTATGACCTTTTTAAGAATGACTTTTTTCAGATCTATGTTATAGAGGCCTTGACCATCTAATCTGCAAAGAGCTGAGGAGGAAACTGACTTCATGTTTACATGACTCTGTGTCCCTGCTCTCTGGAGTCTGCGATGAGCCCTTGTAGGGTCTGGCAGAGAGTGCTAATAGAACAGGAAGCCTCTTGGCATGCCATTTTCTGACTGTTTCCAATTGCCTTGGAAAAAAATGACAGGAGAATGAAAATGGTATGGAGGAGTTGCCTGTTGACAGTGGCATTTTTAGCCCCAGAAAACCTTTAGGGCTGAGCTGTTTGAGGTCTTTGTGCTGGTTGGATGTGGTATGGAGTGCAGTTTCTCAGGAGAATGCTGGTGGGTGCAGCTGTTCTCCACTGCCCTGAAAATCAGTGATGAGTGCCTGGTGATCTTATCCAAAGCCAAAACAAAGACTGCATGCAGCACCTAGTGTAGTGCACGAGATGAAAAGTGGAGAAATACTGTTATTTGCTTTTTAAGACACTAAAGTCCTTATTTTGGGGGATGAGGAGTATTTGTAGAGATGATGGTCAATCTCCCTTCCTACCCACTGTAACACAGGGCTGGACCGATTGAACACAGGTAATTAGTTAACTCTGAGAATTGGTTAAAGTCCTCAGTGGTTCCTTCTTGACCAGAGGTACATGGAGGAGGTCAGGTGAAGAGGCAGAGTCCCCAGGGTGCCTTTCACTTACTGGTGCTACAGTCCTGCCGTCTTGCTAAGGAAGAAAACCAGCTACCCCAGTTCCTACTTTCTAGACAAAGGATATGGATTTGAAAACTGAGTATGTTTTGGCTCCTGTAAGACATTGGGGAATCTTTGTTAGTCTTTCATTAGAGCAAAATGCTCTCTGAGCAGCTCCCTGTCATAGCTGTACAGGGGCTTGAGTGGCTTCATTCATTGCAGCTTCATATTGCGTTCAAAATGATGGCTCCAGTGATGGAAAATCAATAGGGTTATTAATTTGTCTTTCAAAGCTTTTTCTGAGCAGGTTCTCTTTGTATTAGCCTACTTAAAAAGACAGATCAGACACAGTTTTTATGCCTAGTCTTTTGCTATCAGGTTGATGAAAATTTAAAATATTTCCTCCCCTACTGCCCTTCAACTCTTGACTCTCCCACTCTGGAGTTGCCCAGGATGGTCTCTTCTAATCTTGATTGAGAAGCTTTCTTAGAAGGGTTTGAGACTAAAAGGAGGGAAAATGAGGGAGATATTTTGGAAGGGAAGGAGGTAGGGGACTTCTCAGCTGAGACGAGGCAAGCAAAAAGGAAACTACTACGTCTTAGTAATTCTTTCCTAATTGGAGGGACAGGTTGATACAAAATTGAAATGGTGTATTTACACCTGAATTCACAGGCCAATACCTGTGTTTTATGCATTTGAAAAATAATGATGTCTTAAATTATTGGAAGAGCCTCGCAAACAGCAAAATTAACAAAAAATTTGTCATTCAAGTGCTAGGGGTTAGGATAGCTTCCGTGGGTAGGATATGCAAGATGAAGGAACAAAGGACTTCTGAAGGCTTCACAGGACAGCTGAATACTCAGAAAGTTTCTTTGATACATACAGAGAATAGAGATGTAACAGAGAAGATAATTTCCCCCTTCCCCTTGCCACACCCTTCTTTCCTCCTAACCGCTGCAGAAATCTTTTAGCTTTAGAGACAAACAGTTTCGAGGTGAGCATTTACTGAAGACCCAATACACCTTCACCTTTCCTTTTGGAAGGAGGTGTTTTTGAAAAGAGACCATCACAGCCTAAGACAACTAAAAGGAGCCTTTAAATCTAAATCTGATTCAAATGCTTTAGACAAGCTTGTGTTTACATCTCTTTCTCCCTTGGAAAATGTTGACATGTTTTTACAAGCAGTCATTGTCATGTTTCTGTATGTGGGAAAACACAAATCCAAATGGCATTATTGTTTCTTTTTCTTACTTGTTTTCTTCTGGAATATTTTTAATGGAACTTTGTTTAATATAAAACAAAACATTATATAAGTTTTATTACTTAGTAATAAAAGCAAGTCAACGAACCAGTGAGTCTCTTATCATCTAATGACCTATTATTTGCAGTAGATACTGTATCAACGTTTTGTTAAAATATTAAAAAAAATCATTAGCTACCTTTTGGGGTAAAATGACAAGCAGTTGTATCCTCATCTATACACAGGTTTCTCAAGGAAAATATTTTTTTTTAATTGCTGGATTATATCCAGAGGTATTTAATGGGAACATGAAATATTTGGTCTCTTTCTGATTTCATGTTTCATTGTTGGCCTTCTGCCAGTAATAGGGCTGGTACAAAGCATGACTTAACACCAGGCCTGGAATACAAACAAAGGAGGATCTGCTAAAATTCCTTGTTTGTTCTTGTTTGCTTTTATTATGTCAAAGATTAGAAAGAGGAAAATATAGAGGATGTCTGGGTCAAGCTGAACTGCAGCCGAAGGACAGATCCTTTTCAATCTATTGTTGGAAAGTCTAAATATCTTCCACATTGCCTGGGTGGTTGGAATCTGCTGTTGGATATCAGTCTTCAGTAAATCCACCAAAGTAGAGAGCAGAGTTGTTTTCCAGGAAGGACGAGAGAAGACATGAAGGTTCAAAGTTGAAAGGTTGTGCTGTGCTCTCTTGGCTTCAGCGTTTCTCTTTACCTTCTTCAACTGCTTAATTTTCAAGTTCATGTCTATAGTAGCTCATCTGCTTTCAAAATAATTAGGCAGAAACCCGACATGTTTATGCAGATCTGTATTTCTGGTAGTGGAGCCCCTCTGTGCTGTGGGAAGAGTGCTGTTACTTGGGCTACATCAAGAGTTCTCCAGTCTCTCAGGTGATCTTCACAGGTCACTTAGTGGTGCTGCAGTTCTGCCTTCTTGGTAAGAGAGAAAACCAAACTACCTCAGTTCCTGCCTTCTAGACAAAGTATATGGCTTTGAAAACTGAGTGTGCTTGTAGTACATGATATGTGCAACAGTTTCTAGTAAAGAATCAAAGTTTATAAAATATTTCACATCAGCTGCCATAATTGTTCCTGTGAAACTAACAAAATTGACTTTTCTTATTGTAATTTCCTGTTGTAGACAATTGGTGTAAGGTTCAGATCTTTTAATTACTTATTTAAAGTAGTTTTCTGTGCATGGATATTGAAACTTCCTTTTGCTTGTGTTGATGTACTGGTGAGAGGTGTGGGAGACTGGGAAAGTGCTGGCAGCCTAAAGGCCCAAGGGGAAGCTGGAAGCCCCTGCATAGCTTCAGCAGTTCATCTCTAGCTGTGTTCAAGCAGAAAGGATACATACAAATACACTGACCTTGTTCTGCATTGAGAGTCTCTTTGAAAAGAGGCTGTTTCTGGATTCAGTTAAAAGGAGACATGTGTGGCTCATCCCCAGATGAGCTCAAGGAGACACTTCAAGTTCGAGGTCTTGCCTTAGATGACACAGATCTTCATTGCTCTTTTGCTGTTCCTGTGCTTTCTGGCTGTCCAAGTTCCTAGGCCTGGAAATGGAGAAGAGTTGGAGAATAGTACCTGACATAGATTTAATGCTGAGAAATTTCATTGTTTTGTAAAGAAAGCTGATCTGCTCAAAAGCCTTTGGTGTGTGTTTGAAGGGGCTGTTGCCTTGTATTCATGCAGTTCTTCTTGACATAAGAGTAATTTGTTAAAGTTCTTCAGACTCTAAATGGCTTTTGGAAAACAGCTCCCACCTCCCTCATCTTCATCAGTTATTTCTTGTTTGCCTTACAGAGCTTTTTGGAGGCTCCTTAGGGCAACAGGATGAGAAATAAGTCACTGGAAAGTCAACTTAGATGCTCATCTCTCTTGACATGTTGACTGGTGTAGAATGGCCTTGAGCTTGTTCCTTATTCCTGGTAAACTTTGTTATGCTGTGGCAAGCTTAGTGCTTGGATGATCTTTAAGTCTGGTTTAGGGCTATTACCATTAGAAATAAAGCACTGTGAAGTCCCCTTGCAGAAAACATAAAAAAGACAGGCTCCCTCTGGAAATAATTAGAGTAACATAACTCAAATTAACAAGTAGAATACATAAGTCCTGGGGAAGCAAGGATAGTTCTCAATGATGATGAGAATGAGGAAGATTCAGGAAGGTACACAAGGAGCTGAGAGACAGAAAATCATTCCATCCTGGGAGGGCAGAAAAGGCAAGAGTCCACAGGCAGGAGGAATGTGTATGGAAGGGGAATGATCAGTACATGCACAGGAGGGGCTGGGCTAGGATGGAAGTCCAGGGAGCTTGAAGTCAAGGTGGAACCAGAGACTGGTCAAGGCAGACAGGTGGTCACCACAGTGTAAAAGGAAGAGCTCGTACACACATCAGGAGGTTTGCTGTCAGAGCTCTGCTGAGCCACCTTTCAGAGCTGTCACATGTTAGTCTGGGTGCTGTGCTTGCTTCCTCCCCCATCAGAGTATGGGCTCTCTGTAAGGAGCTCATCCTCCCAGTGTGCTGGGAAAGACAGTGTGGTAACTCCCTGTCTTTTAAATGGAGGCACAGAGGGACTAAAAGCTGCCTTGTTACACTCTGGAGATGTTGAGATACTCAAGTACAGTTTCACTATCAGCAAGTTCAAGCTAATGCCCTAGTCACTGGATCATGCTAGCTCCACAGGGTGTTTTAGCTGCTGCATAAAAGGGCACGTATGCATAGACATGTGTGGGTGTTTAAGAGGCATTAGGTAATAAGATACTTTAGCTCTGAAAAGAATAAAAATCTCATCTGTATTTGAAAGCTGATTGCTCTGCTTTAGACTGTGGAAGTACTAGTGGACAGAAGACTGATGAAAACTGCATGTTCTGGGGTTTAGTGACTGGAAATGAACCCACCTTCTGCTCCACTGAGCTGATGAGGCTTTTCATCCAGGCTGTATTGCAAGGGTGAGACAGCAGCTAGATTTGGCAGTCTTGATGACCAGCTGTGTGAAAGGCTGTCCCTTCCTTTTCCCATGAGGCAGCAAGGTTGAACGTCTTTGGGGAGTTCATTCTTTGTGTTCTTCAGGGGTTACTAAATATGTCAGACACAAGTATTGCCACTGAGGGGTGCCTTGTGCCCTGTGAAGGAAAGCTGCTTGTGTCTTGGGGGTGGTGCAGTAGGTTCATTAGACCCCAATGCTGGATCCTCTCATCCTCAAATTAATAATCTCCTTTCAGCAGCCATCAGTTCAGACTATGTAGTCACCAGGAAGCAACAGGTTCTGCATCCCCAGGTAGTATCTGGAACAAAATCACTTTCAGGGAATAGATTATGCCATTCTTTTCTCTCCAGCAAAGTGCATCTCCTGAGGCCATCTCATCATACTCTGAGTATCTTTTGTAGTATGTTTGCTTCTTGGAAAAATCTATTTAAATGAAGTAGAACTTCATGGAAGTCTATTAATTGTAGGAGCTTTTGCATTAATGGGTTTAAAAAAGTAAGTGGAAACATTAGGATGGCTTTGGGAAGTTGGGTGAAACAAAGAGAGATGCTAACTTTGGATATATTTGTCTGATTTTGAGTAGAGTAAGATAGATGTGTTTCCCACTGACTTTATAGAGCCAGGTTGATGATGAAGGAATTCAGCTTCTAAGAAACAGAAGGGAGTTTTGTTGGGTTTGCAAGGCTGATACCTGGCAGCTGTGTCTGTGTTCCTGGCCAAGATGCAGTAGTGCAGTCATGACCTCAGTGAACAGGGAATTGAGTTCCCAAGCTGAAGATCCATGAGGTCATTAACATTACTTTGTTCTTGTAGTCAGAAAAGGAGAGTATGAGCATAGAGAAGTAGCAAGCAATGAAGATACAGTGAAGCAGCAATCTCTTCAGCTCTGCCAAAAATAATTTCGGCCCTTATCATTCAGCCCTTAACACTGTCTTCAGCCCCGCTAGAAGACAGCAATAAAAACAACATAAAAGAACACAGATGTATTTCTGAGCCTAGTTCAGATAGTTGTGATGTTCGCATGCAGTAATTGAATGCAAGGCTGACCCCAAGATAGCTGTGTGCCATCTTTCTTCTCCTAATGGCTTTTCTCAGTCTTGCTGTCAGTTCTTACTGTGGCACTTTGCCACTGGCTCCCTTGTGAGCTAATGTGGTTGCAGGAGAGGTTTTGCTCCTGATGGAGTCTAGAGGAGAAATTTGCCATCTAAACCAGTTAGCTGTCATGTTTGTGTTTGATTCAAGTGTCAGTGTTTTGACTGTCTGGGGACTTTTTGTGTTGCCAAAGTCCATTGGCTCCCCTTGAAGAGAAGCTGGACTTTTAACGTTATATATTCTCTTCCCCATTATTTTCTCTTGTCATTATTTTTCTACTCTCTTCAGCCAACTTAATGCCATTTTTCCCCCTGTATATTGTTTTGCAGGAGTACATTGATGCTCATCCAGAGACCATTATCCTAGACCCTCTCCCGGCTATCCGTACACTCCTGGATCGATCCAAGTCGTACGAGCTCATCCGGCGAATAGAGGCATACATGCAAGGTAGGCCAATATCTGTGCTCCTGGAGGCTCTTGTTGTGACTAGAGAAGAAAATAGCTTCCTTCTGGAGGCTGGATGTGAAGTTTGAAGTAGTGGTTTTGTGCCCTTTCCATTGTCTCTCCATGGGAGCACAAACACTGAAGCATTCCTGTGTCACAGGATTGCCCTCTGGAATCCTGTGCTCTTCTTTTTCCATATACAAGAAGGAGGTTTGTAACTGATTAAAAATACGATGTGGATTTAATGGGGAGCATATTTACCACAGTGAGCACTCTCAGAAATCTTCTGGAAAACATTGTCTTCTTGTTGTGTGCTGGTAAATTGAAATGACTGTACAAACTCAGCAGCTTGTAGTAAGAATCCTGAGGCCTGAAACTGAGGGAGAAAGAAAAATTGGTTTTGGAAGGATCAAAAGAAATTAAAGTGTAACTAGGGTTAAGATCTTTGAGAAGTACTGGAAGCCTATTGCACAAGCTAATTGTTGGAGGAACATAAATGCATGTCTGGTGCTGGCTTGTTACCTGACATAAACTATTGCCCTTAACTGGTATCATTTGAGTTGTATTCTATGTTAGGAGTCATGCCTTTTCAACCTGAATAGTTCTGTTACCTTCTCATTTTAACCATTGCAGCTGTTGGGTTAAATTAGTCTTTCATTCCCATTTTACTTCTGCTGCTGTCATGTTCTTGAAACATTTATTGGCTTTTGAATTTAAATCTAGAATAGCTGTGAAGTAACTCTTTCATATGTTAGATGACTGTAATGGGGGGAAATTGCATTTCTGAACTATTTTCTAATGGGATGTTATTGGAAATGCCACTGAGATTGTGTTATCACTGTCTTGATGGGCAGGTAAGAAGCTCAGCATTTTGTATTTTTATAGTTGTGGATTTATGGACATATTATTTGCATATAACCTGCCTGGCCACACTGGCACCATTCTTATGTAGAAATAAGAGTAATAATTCACAGCACTCCCTCTTGTCTTTTGGAATCTCTTAGGGAGAAAATCCTCAATTAATTCAGAATGATTTTGTTTTGGAGTAGCTGTTGCTGTTTGTGAGGGAAACCTGTGCACTGAGGGAGTGACTGGGATTTTGTTCTAACAGCAGAGAGATTCAGTAGAGTTTGGGTTTTTCTTCTTTTTCTTAAATTGCTATCAGTAGTATTGTCATCCCTGTGAGAACAATATGTTTGGGAGGATATCCAGTTTTTGAAAGTAGTTTGTCTTCCGCATATTTCAGCCTGCTTTGGTCAAACTGATGAGAAAAATAAATAAGTCCTTAAGGAGGAAAAAGAAAAAGGAAATTTGAATTCAGGTAAAACTGACAGTTCAAAAAGAAGCTGTTAACAAAGCTGAGGAATGAAGTAAGGAATGGCCTAAGCTGTTGTCACTGGCTGCTGCAGTGTTTGGTAACCATTATTTCCCTGACCCTCTGTCCCCCTACCCCCAGCACTTTCCTCCCCAGTCCTATTTCTGGCTCGTAATCAGAAATATCATGACCAAGACCTTGAACCAACTCTGCATTTAGCAAGGGAAATCCCAGGAGAGATGAATAATTGTCTAACTTCTTGTTCAGGCCTAAGTAGATCAGCCTCTGTATTCCTGCACATGATGATCTGCAGTAACAGAAAAGTTACACCACTCTAGGCAGTGCTGTGGGTTTTTCTCCCCTTCCTTGTTTTCATCTGCTAAGTTATGTTTTCTCTGTTGCAGCTACTATCTTATATCCCAAGGCCTTGAGCATTCAGAAAACCCAGACAAGAAGCAGTACATCTGTTAATACCAGGAACTCTTAGGAGCCACATCTTTATCGTTCTGGAATTTCATTATGGAAGTAACTACTAAGAAAATAATATCCTAGTCTGTAGCTGTAACTAGAGAGCCTTTTTTATCACAGGATACAAAATTAATGTGATGGGTTAAGTTCACTGCAAGGGATTGTCTCTTCTGAAGGAGTGCTGTAAATTCAGGAGGGTTGAGTTTATATGCAAGGAGAAGCCTTCTGCTATTCAAAGTCTTTCAAAAGAAAATTCAGTTTTTATTTACAGATCAGTTTTGGATTTCAGTGATTATTGCCTCTATTTCAATTATGTTTTTAAGTAACTATAAATGAAGTATAGTCTTTATTTATGATCCTCGGTTTACACTGAAGATTTATTTTAACTCTGTAGACCTTAGGACAACTAAAGATTTGCACCAGTTAGATTAAAGAGAGGGTCACTATGTGCTCTGCTGAGGTGACTGCATTCTACAGCAGTAGGGCCCCATGGTCTATAAACAGTTTAATTTTAACTCTAATTATTTTTCAGATGTCCAAGTCACTGTCCTTTTGCCAGAGAATTCTCCATGCTTCCTGAAAAAGGGAATCCCTACTTGAAATGTCTAGACTGGGTGTGTGGACATTGTTAGGCTTTCTAAAAGTCCTGTATCCTGCTCTTCATGGAGTCCAGTGTCTGAGTGATAAGTACTTTGATCCAGCCTCCTGGGAATGGTTGCTGGGACACTTTGTGGCTGAGGCACTCCTTGTCTCTGCTGCCAGTCTGTGGCTGCTGAAGAAACTGAGGTGCAGGAGAGCTGGGCCACAGTTGTACCAGTGGTCTGAGGGAAAGCCTGGGGTAGAGCCAGAGCTTTCCATGTCCTAGTCTGACACAGCAACCACTCACTCCTTGTGGAAATAGAAGGTTCATAGACTGGCCCAGTCACTGAAGTTGGAAAAGGCCTCTTGAGAACACGCAGTCCAAGTCCCTGTTCCAAGCAGAATCTCTACAGCAGCTTCCTCAGGTCCATGTCCAGTTGGGTTTTTGTGTTTCTCCACAGATGGAGACTGCATAACCTCTCTGAGCAACCTGCTCCAGGATGCACCTTGAATCTGGCGTGCTAGCATGCTCCTAGCAGTCCTGACGTGATTTGCAGGGATGTTGCTTTACTCAGTATGGACAGGGGTATCTCCCTTGGAAGGAAGTAGGACTCTCTTCTGGGAAAAAATAGCTTTAAGAGATATTTTAACATTGATTTTAATGAATTCTATTTTGGAATCAATAGTCTGGCTGGAGCTGTGACTTCCTCTTTTTCCTGGTCTCCATTATTTTGAGTGCAAGCTCTAAAAGAGCTAGTTATTCGGCAACCCATACTACTGAATCTTTAAAAAAAAAGATTTGAAAAAATAAAGGTTGCATTCCAGCTAGTGTCCTGTATAGCTGTCAGGTGTATGTTGAAATGAATCACTGAATAGATTTTTTTGGTGTCACAGTTGGTATCTCAGCAGTTGTATTGCTTTGTTTACCTATCTCTAAAGAATTGCTTCTTACATAAAAGAGCTCTTGATCAGTTGCAGTGATGTCTGGTGAAAGATTAGGAGCATTATTTAGTAACAACTTCATTTTTAACAGGGTATTGTATGGTTGGAACTGTGTCAGCCTTTTAAAAGCTCTAACTTAATGAAAATAACTAAATTTTCTGATGTGTGTTGAAAAGTTGTGATCCTTCAGGTTTGAAATTCAAAATTGGACACTTAAAATTATGCTTAAGATGGTAATGGGTGATCACTTTGGTCACTAACTAAGCTTTTCATATTACATTTTTTGTTTAAAGATTGAAAGCTTTTGAATTTCCCTATGTATCTTACAAGTAACAATCCAAATTGAAGGAACTTAAATGAAAAGTGAAGTGAACATGCTACTGACTCAGTATGCTATCTAGTTAGTGTTCCCATCTGCTCAGCTTCCTCTTCTGTCTCAAGTGACTTACTGGTTTCTCTGATAACATTTGAACTTGCAGACCCTGAAGTTAATTTCTTTAACCACTTGCTCCTGGCTTTTTCTTCCATTGTTTCAAAATTTTGTTGTTCTTAAATTTAGCTAGAAGTCTAAAATTTGTACAGACAATAGTCCTTATGGAGCTCTCCTAAAAAGGAGAACTCCTGCATAAGCTGAGCTGCAACTCCTTAATTTCTCTCTTCCTAGCAGTTGCTTTTGAAGCATGGGAGTTATTTCCTCAGGACACTCTAAACAGTATGCAGCCCTTTAGCTTCAATATTTTCATCCTGCATGTAATCAAAATCATTTATTTTTGATTGTTTACTATTATATGAGATGCAGTTGCTGCTGTGTATGCTTCTTTCTCATTTTGAGGGATATTACAGAACAGATCACAGTATCCTTCTCTATTCCCTGGATTTCTTTTTATCAGATTCTTCTGTCTTAGAAATGCTCCTCTCACATCTGCATGTATCTTTTGTTACTGTGGGGCAAGCTCAGTATGATGAAATGAGTAAGGCATTTGATTTGGGGCTTGGGGTTTTCTGCTTGGTGCTGGTTCTGCCTTGCTGTGTGATTTTGGACATGGAGTGTCACCCCTGTGCATCCTGGCACTCCTCTGCCTGCCCAGATGGCACATTGCTTTGGGCAGAAACTCTTCTCCAGGTGTACAAACACCACTCCCATACAGCAAGCCTCTGTGCCAAGCTGTGGAGGTATTGTTCTAACAGAAAGTGTGGATGTGTTGTTGAGTAGAAAACTGCATCTACAATTCAACACCAAAGCAGATAGTCAGGGCTGGGAGTTTTGGACATTATGGAGCATGTACATTGTTGGAGCAGTGCATACTTAGAGCTTCTCAAAATCAGGCCACCCAGTTAAAAGTGCATGAAAATAGCTGCATATATGTAGCTTTAGGCACTCACCTTTTGAAACTGTAGCCTCTTTTTGCTGTGGCCTACTTTTCAGAGCTGTTTTGGTCAGAGGGGAGGGAAGAATAGTCACACAGGTCAACTTCAGACACCTCTTATTTTTATTTGAAGCTCCTATTAAATTGAAGCCAGATTTTTCTTTTCACTTTAATGCCTCTTAATCACCTGCCTGTGTCTTCAGTTAGAGGGCAGATCCCGGATACTGTAAATAACCACACCAGTTTTTAGGTGCAGAACCCTGCCTTGTTGATTGTATGCTCTCTTTCCACCAAGATAGATGTCTTATTACCTCACTCAAAATGTGTGGCTTGTGTTCACTCACTGGATTTTAATTTCTGTCTGAAACTAGCACACCTGTGAGGAAGGAAGGAGTTGGAATGGAATTGATGTTCTCTGTGACTGTGAGCAATTTATCCAAAGTGCCTCAGCTCCCAGCAGTGTTCCACGTGGCAGTCTCTGTACCCAGCTGCCAGCACTTGGTAGGCCTCAGTGCTGCTCTGTGAAACTGGAAGCACACTGGGACATCTGCCCCAGGGAAGTGTCACCTGCCATCTTGCTCATAAAAGCTCATTCATTCATCTAGGAGGAGGATAACAACGAGACATCAGCATGTTGGTGTTATGATAACAAGCCCTGGCTTTGAAATTGAAACTAGACAGCTGCTTCCAAAGTACTAATCCTGTCCTGAGAGAGGTGGCAGGAAAACAAAGTGGGAAGCCTCCCCAAAAAAAGCCTGGAATCTTCTGTCTTGTACCGTGTCTTGCTCTTGTTAAAGCAGTTTACAAAAGGATTTTCTGGGGTAAGACTGTTGAAAGTTAGCAATTTCATTGTCAGAAAATATGAACAGGGTCTCCATTCCCTTCCTGCCTCTCCTCTCCCCCTTCAGATTTTCATTATTTTGAGCTGAGATCTCTGTCCCAGCACAGGTAGGAGGGAGCTGGGGGCATCTGTGGCTGTGATGGGCACAGTCCCTGTTGTCCCAGGCAGGAGTGGCAGCCAGCCAGCCTGCTGCCACTGGCCTCCATCAGCCTGGGGCTGTGCAAGGGACTCTGCAGGCCAACAGGCACAAAGCCCAGAGAATAATACAGAAAACATTTTATTGTTTTGTCTCACAGTGTGCCAGCCAGAGCTCCTTGAACCAACAAACAATCTTCATCTTGGATCCTAGTAGTCTTAATGGCCACTGAGCTTTCAAAATAAGCCTGCCTGTAAAGTTCAGATGTTATTTTTGGATGCACTCTTTATCTCTCAAGTGCTTTTTTGACCAGATATGAGAAATCTGCACCCCACTTTCACTCTCTTTTACTTATCTGAATCTGAGAAGAAACAAGGCTGGACCTTTTATCCATTTATTACTTTTGTTTTACATTTACGTGCATAATACCAAAGCATTTTTCTACTTGATAAAGCTGAAAAAGTGAAAAGGTTTATGTCTATTTAGGTGAGAGCTTCTATGAATTTTGTGCTAAGGGCTTGGGTGGATCTGAACATCGACTGAATCTGCATTTTATGGGGTAAAAAAATAAGCCATGACTGCACTCCATGGTCATAGGGCATTCCTAAGACATCTCCAGTTTGGGTTTTATGAACAGAACATTGATTAATTCTTGAGGATTATTGTCTCTCTAGAATTAGGATAAGAGGAGCAGGGATTCTTCTTGCCATGATGAAGTCTTCACTGAATAAACTAGATGTTTTAAATTCCAGCATGGTTGTGTTTCAAGTTATTCTGATCCTCTTGAGCAGAAATTTCCTTGGCTGACATCCAAATTTCCTAAGTATCTGGGTGCTAGAAAAAGTAATGAAGGAGCATTGAAAGATAAATTGCTCAAAATATAGATGTAAAGCTTAACTGGGAATACTTTTTGCAGTAAGTGGCTTTTCACAGTGTTTCTACTCATATTGTCACAAGATCAAAGGTCAAGAAATAAGTCTTGAAAAATAGGACCTTTCATCTGAGTTGGAAACCAGGGTTTGGCTAATAAAATATTACTCCAGTTCTGGTGTAATGTGTTTATATCACTTTTGCTGCTGAAGAAGCAGTTTTTTTCTGGTGTGGACAGAAAATTAGCATTCCTTACATTTTGTCAGGTAAGTATCTAGCCAACTTGTGGTAAACCTGGTGAGATTAGAATCTCTTCTCATGCAGAGTCCAGGAGGAGCTTAAGGCTTTATCAAGGTTGCATGGAATCAGCTGATGGTAGCACTGCCTGGGAGGATGCTTTCCTTTACCACTAGGGCCACTAACATCCCATCTAAAATTGGCTCCCATTTCACTTATCTGCTGGCTTTGTGCAGCTGTTCCTGCTGAGTGTATCAGTAAAGAAAATCATGAGAGCTTGAGTGCATTTATGTTCCTGACGTCAGTAATTGGGTCTGTCTCATGAATTTTCCAAATGGCTTTCAGGAATTAGAGTGAATGGGGCTGAAAGTGTAAAGGTTGATGAGAGGGACTTGAAATGGTATGAATTTCTTGAATAGTTTATGACGGAGTGGAACTAAACCTCTATGCTTGATAGTCTTCCTATCATGCACGAGGTCATGTACTTGTCATTGTCATTTGATACAGTACACTGCTAACATCTTGCTTTTCTCTCTGTTTGGGATACCCTGTTTACAGTAGTTCTTGGAAAGTTCTGATATTTTGTTTTTCTGATGTATAAATGCTGCATATGGGGTGGAAATAAAAATCCCTATGCATTCATGGTCTGATACGGCTGTATGGAGACAGTTGGCACCTCTGGAGTGTCAGTAATTATGGTTCAGGAAATAAACCTTTCCTTACATACACCTTTATGTGTAAAGGAAACAAAACTGATTCAGCAGGAGGCCGCTTTGCCACATGAAAACAGAAAGATGCTGTGCTGAGTACAAAAAGCAGTACTGTCATAGCCATGTGTGGCATCCCTTCGTATCCTGTTGGTGGGCAAGGTGTATGTGGAGCATGTTTCAGAACTCCTGCCATTTGTAGGGAAATATGCAATCTGTTTAGTTTTCTACACTGAGAGTGAACCACTGCTTGTAAAATTGGGTTAAAATCACAGAATCACACAGAATAACAAGGTTGGAAAAGACCTTCAGGATCATCGAGGCCAACCCATGCATAACACCTCAAATAACCATGGCACGGAATGCTACATCCAGTTTTTTTTTTTTTAAAGACATCCAGGGATAGTGACTCCACCACTTCCCTTGTCAGACCATCCCAGTACTTTGTCACTCTTTCCATAAAAGCCTAATATCCAACCTGTATTTCCCTTGGTGCAGCTTAGGACTGTGTCCTCTTGTTCTGTCATTTGCTGCATGGAGAAAGAGACCAACCCCCACCAGACCACAGCCACCTTTCTGGGAGTTGAAGAGAGTGATAAGGGCACCTCTGAGTCTCCTTTTCTCCAGGCTAAATGCCCCCAGCTCCCTCAGTCATTCCTTACAGGGTTTGTATTCCAAGCCCCTCACCAGCCTCGTTGGTATCCTCTGGACGCACTCAAGCGTCTCAAGGTCCTTCCCAAACTGAGGGCCCAGAACTGGACACAGCACTCAAGGTGTGGCCTCACCAGTGCCAAGTACAGGGGAAGGATGACCTCCCTGGTCCTGCTGACTACACAATTCCTGACACAGGCCAGGATGCCCTTGGCCTTCTTGGCCACCTGGGCACACTGCTGGCTCATGTGCAGCCGGCTGTTAAGCAGCACCTCCAGGTCCCTTTCTGCCTGGCCACTGTCCAGCCACTCTGTCCCCAGCCTATAACGCTGCAGGAGGTTATTGTGGCCAAAATGCAGGACTCAGCACTTGGACTTATTAAACATCATTTTACTGGACTGCCCATCCATCCAACCATTCCAGGTCTCCCTGCTGAGCCCTCCCACCCTCCAACAGATGGACACGCGCTCCCAGCTTAGTGTCATCTGCAAATTTACTAATGAAAGACTCAATCCCCTTATCCATGTGGTCAGTAAAGGTATTGAACAGAATTGGCCCCAGCACGGACCACTGGTGACTGGCCCCAGCTGGATGCAGCGCCGTTCACCACCACCCCCTGGGCCCGGCCATCCAGCCGGTTCCTAACCCAGCACAGAGTGCTCCTGTCCAAGCCTGGGCTGCAGCTTTCCCAGAGTGTGCTGTGGGACACAGGGTCAAAGGCCTTGCTGGAGTCCAGGTAGACACAGCCACAGCCTTTCCTGCATCCACCAGGAGGGTCCCTGGTCATGAAAGGAGACCAGGTTGGTCAGACACGACCTACCCCTCCTAAAGCCCTGCTGGCTGGGTCTGATGCCCTGGCCATCCTGTAAGGGCTGTGTGATGACACTCAGTATAAACTGCTCCATAACCATACCTGGTAGTGAGGTCAGGCTGATAGTTTGAATAATAGAAACTGTGTATCCCTCAAATAGCACTGTCCATGTTGCTGTAGTTGCCTCCAGGACTTCTGATTAGAGTTCTTGGAAACTCTCAGCTAGAAATTGGATATCTGAACACAAGTCAGCACATTGAGATAACTTAAAAAAAAAAAAAAAAAAAGTCACTCCTTAGAGGGCAGATCTTAAGTAAACTGAAGCATCAGAAAGTGCGTGACAAAGACCAAAGGCATGGAGGAGATAAATTCCTTTCAGTCTGGCAAACCAAGCATCAAGTGGCATTTCAGGATTTTTATTATTAATGCTGGAAAAGGTGGATGAACACAGTATACCAAATTTTTTAGATAAGTCCAAATTGTTTTGTTTTTCTCAGACAAAGGGAGACAGCAATATCAGACAGGCTTACCAAAAGACAGTGAAGAGTCAGCATAATGTTAGATCCACTTTATAGTAGTCTCTTGGGCCTATAAAAAATAATATGGACATGCATTGTTAACTTCTGCATTAACTCACTGCTCAGGAAAGACCTCAGCTTTACACTGGGAAGCTCACTGGAAACTTCTGCCCCCTCAGCCTCAGTAGTCAAAAGAGAACATGCCAACAGAATCAAACAAAAAGATGGTGGTAGCCAAAAATAGCATTGAAGACACTGAACATACAGTTGTGTAAATAAAAAACTTTATTTTTCCCAAAGACTGTTTTCAGTTCTGCTTTCCTGAATTTAAAAATATGCATTAGAAGTGAAAGGAATCCTTGAAAAAAGGAACGTGGTCAATGCCAAGAGACAGCTGCAAGTGAAGAGTAAAATCAGTCTCAGACTAGCAAAGGTGGAACAAAACCTGAGCAAACAATATATGAATAAATGGAGAAATGTTCCCCTTTTTCTTTTCCGTATCAGAGTTAGAGTTTCATTGAATAGCTCTGCAGTTGCCATAAAGTATCATTTAAGATCATAGCTGGACTGAAAGAGGTAGGACAAAGTCACAACTAGGTTTGAGAGGTTTACAAACCCTTGTGGTTGGTGGTAGATAGTACTGACTGCAGGATGTTAAAAAGAAACTCCATGATAAACTATGAACTCCATAAGTTGGGATATGTTGGAGGACAGTATATATTCCCTTTGCTTTGATTTGAAACCCACTGCCAGGTTGAAAAGATGGAGATAACATGGTGTCAGCTTAATTGTGTTCTCATTTGGTTTGATAATTCCAGTGTTCATTTCCATCTCCAGGGAAGCAAGAAGGCCTGAAACTGTACCGAGGATTTAAAGCACTTTCTTTACTCCATAAGCTTTAAACCTTATGCAAGTAGTAATGCTTTGGTGTTTTTACTGTCCTGTGAATAAAGCCTTGGTATTTAATATAAATCATTATGAATGCTCAGCATGTTAAATGGGAACTCAGATAGAGACAGATGTGTTAAAACTGTTATTCTTTCAGAAATATGGCTGGATGATGTGATTGTGACTCTTTTCTTTGATGCTCTCTCTTCTACTGTATTAAGAGCCTGTAGAGTGAGACAGAGGAGTCTGTTCATGAGAGGACAGAGCTGAGGCATTGTGGAACAGGCCCTGTGACACATGACAGGGAGGAAACAGTACTGAACACTCTTGAAGAAGTTTTTCTGTCAGGTCATATTCTACTAGAAGATCAAGGAGGTCACTCTCCAGATCACTCTGGTGCATTGTCTGGGACAGGGCGTTACTTAACACTCTGGGACTTTTCAATTTCTAAAGCATTTTGTTTCATTTCCTCTCTTGCTCCCTGGCAAAATCATGAGGAAGACTGACCAGTTGCAAAATTTATCTCATATGTAATAATGAAAATGATTGAACAGATAATGTTTCACAGTCTCATCCACCTGCCCACCCTAACAAGCCTGTTCCATGATCAGAATAACTGCAGTTTTTTCCTTGCTGCAGTGCAGCTGCCAGCTTCTGTGGTGTCTGCTGGGCCAAGGAGGGAAGGGAGCACTCAGCTGTTGCTGAGGGTGTTAACTTTAGATGTGGCATTGGGTTTCCTACACGAGGGAGTGTTCATATCCCAGGTCTTTCTTAATCAGCTTGAGGATGCTATGTGGGTGTTTGCTCTGTCTCTGATTGACTGCCAGCAAGCAGCCAGCAGTGAAATCTTTCCTGCAGAGATGCAGAGTGTCAGTCTTGCAGACATGTACCCACCACCCATCTGCTGACAAATGAATATTCTGAATGAGGTCCTTTTTTGGCAAGTGACGCTAAACACGCTATGAAGGCAATGGAAGATGTTCAGGAAGAGCTTTGTCTTTTCTGATCTGTATTTTTTTAATGTTTGAGGGTCCACTGAGATCTTGGTTGTGTGGGACAGTTGAGCTTCACTGAAGCAATTCTTCACTTAAAACTGAGAGTTTATTCTATCACATCACCTTACTTAGGCAGTGGTGTGTTGACAAGACACCCATGCAGGTGAGTAGCAGGACACTGAGTATGAGCCCCATCCTGTGCTAAGTTCTGGTTTCATGTAATACAATTAATCTACAGGCAGCATTGTGGGCAAGGCACAGCCTCTGAGATGTAAAGGATCTGTAATCATAGAATCATAAAATGGTTTGGGTTGGCAGGGACCCTAAAAATCATCTAGTTCCAGCCCCTCTGTCATGGGGTGAGCAAGAGCATGGGGTGCTGCAGGGGCACCTTCCACTAGACCAGGTTACTCAAAGCCCTGGCCAACCTGACCCTGAACATTTCCAAGGATAGGGTATCCACCACTTATCTGTGCAACCTGTTCCAGTGCCTCATCACCCTCACAGTGGAGAATTTCTTCCTAATACTCCAATATCTTATTAATTGTTGAGATTCAGGGCTTTGACAACTGCCCTGCTTATTCTCTTCATCTCTAAAATGTCAGCCAAACCTCCCTGCTCCCTCAGAGGAACCTTTTGAGGATAAGTCAGCACTTGGGAAGCCTGTGAATGTGCTGTTTAAACACGGGTAGAAGGAGTAAGTATGGATAAGATTTTTGCTAGCAAGGCTGTTGTAGTGCTGGGGCAAACTAACAGAGTAGTTATTGATCTCCTGTACTAGAGGCTTTGGGAACAGACTCGATGTATGAACATCTGCCAGTGTTGGTGTTTGGTGCATTTTGTCTTCTCTGAATGCAATAGGGCCGGGGTAGGTAACCCAGTAGCCTTCCCAGACCAGTACTTCCTGATGCTGATGTTCCTTCAGAATGAAAAACATCAGCTACTGACAGTTCGAGCCAGGGATCTTAATGAGATCATGCTGAGTGTTAACAGACATCTGTCCTGTGCAGGGCCAGCACAGAGGAAGACTCATAGCACACATGTTTACCTGTTAACATGAGAGTTAATTAGGGAGTCTGTGAAGTCTTGGGCTTCCATTGAGGCAAAGTTTTCATGGGTCAGTGCAGCCAGACCTGGATATGATGGGCTGTGCGCCCATCGAACAACCAGCATGTTTCACCTGGACATAGTCCTCAACTCTGGCTATTTGACTTCTGGGCTGAGGTTGGCTTCATTCTGCTTTTTAGGGATGCCAGGAGAGGAGCAGTGGGCTGGCTGCACCTGTTCATGTAGATGTGGAGCAGCAAGAGCAGTATTTCCTCCTCAGTGGAGAAATGTGTGGAATGGGTTTGTCACTTGCTTCACAAGGGTGAGGCAATGGAGCCTCATTCCTGAATCAGCAGGCTCCTCTTGCCTTGGGCGCTCTTTGGCAACCACACATTAAATCCAAAGCTATAAATTGTATAATTTGCATAAGATATTAGACAGAGAAGCACAATGGGACAGACGCTAATTGCTGATTTGGGAAGCCTCACAAGCATTTGCTAGGGGATAAACTGCAGTTACCTCAGTGTTGGGCAATTCATGTTGGTTTCTAAAAGGAGAGAAGCGTATCACACCAACTCATTTCTTGTACTCTGTAATTTGCTGATTTCATTGTTGCTCTTGGGGACAGTTTTTTAGTTCCTTTTTAAGACAATATTTTTTAAAAACTTGCTATTTTTAACAAGGAGGCAAGTGCAGTTTGGGAGGGATACTCTCACCAAGAAATTGCAAACTCCTGTTTTGCTGCAGCAAAATGAATTCTACCATAAACTCTCTGGCATTTCATAGTCCTATCCTAGGCTGCCATGCAGGTGCACCAGATTGCAAATTAGAGGGTTTTGGTTGATTTTTGCTGCTTTTGCAACCCCAGACTTTGGTATGATTTTGGGGAGTAAAATTTATGCAGGCATTTTATTCTGGTTACTATTAATTTCTTATCAGCTGTTAGACTGCCAGTTAGTTAAACTGCTAAATCTTAAAATGTGTTCACCTTAAAATGTGCTATGGGGAAGGTAGAGCTCTACATTTGCCAGGTTTTGTAGTCATTTGAGTCCTGTGTCTTCCAATACTGCCCCACAATGTTTGTATGCCTTCTGTTTTATGAGCTGTTAATGAAATACAGGCAGCTCTCTATATGCTTCCCCTGAAGGTCCTGCGCCAGGGGAAGGTGAATGTAGACAACAGAGCTGATTGCTTTTGATTATCAGTATTTTGAGCTAATTGCTTTTGGTTTTCAGTATTTTGAAAGAAAATAATGTTATATCTGAAAGTGTTAATTTTATTTTCACTGAAGAAATGATCATTTGTAATGAGCCTAAAGGGGGTAGTGAGAGAGCATTTTTCAGATTTCAGAATTTGGAAAAGAAGAGAAGAAAATGGCTCTTTTCCTCCCCTTCCTCTCTCCCACTCTTACTCTACAGCTTGCTGGCCCAAAATTCCCAAGAAGAAAGGTGTCTTGTTCTTTTGGGCACTTTATTTGAAGTGAAAATAAAGAAGCTTTGCTTTATGTTTTACTGAAAAGCATCTTACTTCATACCTTGGTAAAAGTGCAACCACTTGCAGGGAGTTTGGCCTGTCCAATTGTTTTGAACTTAATGTTCAGGACTAGTATAACTAAACTAGTTGAATATAAAGGTAAAACACAAGCTGCTCACACCACTGAGGGTCTAGAGCTACAAGAGAGTCCCATCTAAGAGATTCTGTGGGCTTGCCTTCATTAGGTGTGTTGCTTTTCATTCCCTCCAGTGAGTGACAGCTCTGATGTGGATGCTCTTACTCAATTTCCTGCGTGGGAGGAGGGATGAACAGTACCAGCAGAAAGCAGCTTTGTAGTCTGTGTAACTACATCCTTGCAGGTGTTGGGGCATGGTTACCATTCCAGTAATTGCACCTTTGGCAGTAACTGCTCCATGGATGCACCTCTTTGCAAGTGCATGCTTGTCCAGGATCATGCCACGTTTTGCCTTTTCCCTCTTGCCCTACTCCTTTACAGTGATTATTTTTAAAGTCACTGTTGTGAAGTAGGAAAAACTCTTTGAGAAACAGGCTCAAGATGTATAGCATGTATAACTGCCATCATTTAATTGGTTAGAAAAGCTTTTAAAATTATGTAACCAAATAGGTCAAACTGTAGTGGAGCACATGCCAGACACAGGCATTTGTTGGTCTCTGGAGGCAGGTATGGGTGGAGGACTTTACACAGTTGGTTTGTGAGGGTTTTGTCTGCCTGTAATTGGATTCATGCACTGGATGCAGCAGTAGTAGCCACCTAAGTTATTGCAGAGGTGAGGGGGAAGAAAAGGAATAGCTGAGAAAGCTACAACAGGTGGTACATTTGTGCCTGTGAAGCTGTTTCTCTCCCCCAGAACAGAAAAAAGAACCAGACAGACTGGCTGTGCACACCAAACCCACCTTTTTTTTGTTCTTCCTGCAAGGAAATGGTACTTTCTGTGTTAGTTCAGTATCCAGGCTTATCAGCAACATAAACAACATAGCTAGGATTATTGAGTCCTGGCTTGCCTGTTCTAAGCACTTTATCATCCAGCCCATTCCAGAAACCCAGGGTGAGCCAGTGAAAGGATTAGCCAGGTTTTCACCTTCTCCCCATGTTGTTAGAAACATGGGAAGGACCCTTAAAATTGAGCCCATAGACCCAGCACTCCCAGGCCCATCACTAAACCATGACCCTGAGTGCTGTGTCTGTGTGTCTGCTAAGTAACTCCAGGGTTGGTGACTGCACCACTTCCCAAAGCAACCTGTTCTAATGTTTGGCAAGCCTTTCATTAATGAATTTTTTCCTAACATTTAATATAAATCTCCCCTGGAGCAATTTGGGGCCTCTTGAGTGCCTCTTGACCTATGAGTTGTTACTTGGGATAAGAGACCATCCCTCACCTGGCTACAGCCTCCTTTCAAGTGCTTGTAGTGAACAGTAAGATTCCCCCTGAGCCTTCTTTTGTCCAGGATAAACAACCCCAGCTCCCTCAGCTGTTCCTCATAAGGCTTGTGCTCCAGACCCTTCTCCAGCTCTGTTGCCCTTCTCTGGACGTGCTCCAGCCCCTCAATCTCTTTCTTGTCATGAGGGGCCCAGAGCTGAACACAGCATTTGAGGTGTGCCCTCACCAGTGCTGACAATCATGGGGGCAATCCCTGCCCTGGTCCTGCTGGCCACACCATTGCTGGCACAGGCCAGGATGGCATTGGCCTTCTTGGCCCCCTGGGCACAGCTGGCTCATGTTCAGCTGCTGTCAGAGGGCACCCCCAGCTCCTTTTGCACCAGGCAGCTTTGCAGCCCCTCTGTCCCAGCCTGTAGTGCTGTGTGGGGTTGTTGTGAGTGACCCAAGGGCAGGACCTGGCACTTGGCTTTATTGACCTCATACAGTTGGTTTGGGCTCATGGATCCATCCTGTTCAGAGCACCTTGCAGAGCCTTCCTGCCCTTCAGGAGATCAGCACTCCTGGCCAGCTTGGTATTGGCCATGAATTTACTAAGAGTGAAATAACTCAACCCCTGCGTCCAGGTCATCAATAAAAGTATTGGATAGGACTTTGTGCAGTACTGATCCCTGGGGGACACCACTAGTGACCAGATGCCAACTGGATGTCACCACCAGCCTTGGGGTCTGGCCATCCAGCCAGTTTCTAATGCAGCAAAGACTGCACCTTTCCAAAATTATCAGCTCTGTGATTTTCCCCAGCATCCGAGTCAGGCTGACAGACCTGTAGCTCCCCAGATCTTCCCTCAGACAGGCAGCCCATTTGCCAGCCTCCATTTGTCTGGGACCTCCCTGGTGAGCCAGAGCTGCTGATAAATGATTGAAGGTGACTTGGTGATCTCTTCCACCCTTTCTTCTCTGCTGTGCCCTCAGGTGGATTCCATCCAGCCCCAAAGAGCACTGTGTGCTGTAAGTGGTGCAGCAGGCTGATGACCATTTCCCTTGGATTAAAGAGGCTTTATTCTTCTCCCTGTCCCTGTCTTTCAGCTGGCAGGTGGCTCAAGAGCCTGGGTACTGAAACAGCTCAGAATCCCTTCTAATTTCAAATCCAGGTTTACAGGTTTACCCACAAAGAGAAGTAACATCTTGTAACAACACAAACGTTCTATGTTGGCTGTTTTACAGTTTGTTGCAGCCTGAACATGTGCACAAAGAAAACTAGCTCGTATTGAGGCAGAGCTGGGTTCAAAGCAGAATAGACATTTACTGTATGAGAATCACATCTAGATGTGCACAAACTTCTGTGAAGCTGGCAGTGCTTGTCTTATATTCCCTACTTATATATCAGATTTTCCACAAGAATTTTATCTTAGGGAAACAAAAGTGTTATAGTTCTCTATCTAATCCTACGGTCAGGGTGAGATTTTTTTCCCTTCTGGTTTAGGAATAGAAAGGAATCCTCAAACAAAATTTATCTCCTAAATAAAAATACACCAAATTTTAGATGCATTATTAACCTTTTAAGTTAGTGAATTGCATGGGTTCATTAGTGTTTGTTTTATTGCAATGAAAGTCAAAGTCTGCCTGGAACTGATGAGTAAAACAAACGCATTTCATATTTAATGTAATGTGTATCATGACATGCAGATGGTTTTGATCAATTTCCCTTTTGTGCTGTCATTCAGTCTTTGTTTTTTATATTACTTTGTCCAAAAGAATTTCTTTTAATAACCTTACATACTTGGTTAGCCTTTATAGAAAAATTAATTTTTTCTTTTGTAAAGGTAGACCTATGTGAACTGAATGTTTATTCAGGCTTACAAAGAAGTTGTGTTTTTTTCTTTGAAATCTAAGTGTAAAACCTCTTCTTTTTTGACTTGAAGAAAACAACTGATTTTTAAAAAACATTTTCTGTTTTGTGCTCTGGTTGTGTCTTTTTTTTTTTTTTTTTTCTTTTTCCTGTATGCACCATGTACTGCAACTTCTAAAGACCAAAGTGTTGATGTATGGTTTTAGTGGCTGTAGGGCACATAGTATTAATCTAGGAACAGCGCTGTCATTATCTTCATTAAAGCAAGGGTGTCAGCCAGAAAGTGCAGAGGGACATTGAAGTTGTTAAATGTTGTTGGAGAACTGCATCGTGCTGGGACTTGGAAGGCTTGATCCTGTTTCAAGACTTAGTGGTGGTGCCTCAGTAGGTATTCATCTCTCCACCTCCTTGTTTCTTCATTTCACACCCTTGTCCTTCACCAGTCCTATTTGCTTTGAAACTTCTCTGAGGGGGACACCACGTATTATTGTGTGTTTTGCACAGGGCTCAGAGTGCAGCCCTTGCAATGCCACTGCAATACAAATGATGTCAGGGGGAGATGCTAAGGCTTCCACGGTGTCCACAAAGGTTTTAATTGTAACTGTTTACAGAGGAAACCCTTTGAAACTGCATTGAGTGAAAGCTAAATTTTAAACTATGACCTGGTTTCTTTGAACATTCAGGTTTTGTCATTATTTTGAAGCCTTCAGTATCTGATGCTAAAAATACACTGTATGGAGCTTCCCACATGTAGGTAGTTACATAAATCTTGCCATAAATAATGCTGGTTCACTTGATCATTATAGAAATGTCTCAGCATGCAGTTCATAAGGGATTTGCTCAGAGCAAACCAAAATTGAGTAGAAAAACATGGATTAGAATGAGAGTTCCTAGACCTATTTAGATCATGCTTTTATAGCATCATTTCAATCATTTCATAGCCCAGTTTGTAATTTTTCCAATATCTAGACAAAGCTGAAGAGGGCTAAGCAGAATCCTATTTAATTTTTCAGTGAGCTATGAAATGTGAAGGGCTAGTACTGCACCCTTACAGGTGCACATCTTGAAAAGGTATAAGTTAAATATTATTTTTTCAAATTTAACATTGTTAGGTGAGTAGAAGCATAGGGTGGAATGCTGGATTTCACAGCTATTTTGTAGAAATGCTTCAGACTATAAAACTAAAGCACTACTACTAAAGTACATACCTTACTACTTAAAAGTACATACTAAAGTAGTATTAAAGTCTTGGTTGTTGATAGGTGTTGGAAAAAAGTGGATTTTATAAATAGGAGGGGGAAAAGCATAGATGAACTGATGGCATACAAGGCAGCATTCTTCAGAGCGGCAAGAAAAGTCCAAGTGAATTTGAGCTTTAAAAAAAAGAGAATTTACAGAAGCTTTTCAGTATGTAAAGGGGGCTTCCAGAAAGGCTGGAGATGGACTTTTCACAAGGGCAAATGGTGATAGGATAGGAGGGAATGGCCTTGGGCTGAGGGAGGGCAGGTTTACATTAGATATTGGGAAGAAACTTTTTACTGTGAGGCTGTGGACTCCCTGTCCTTGAAATGTTCAAGCCCAGGTTGCAAGGGGCTCTGAGTAACCTGCTATAGTGGAAGGCATCCCTGCCCACCACAGGGGCATCAGAACTGGATGATCTTTATGGTCACTTCCAACCTAAATCATTCTGTGATTCCATGAAAAAAGATTGGTGCTGAGGAGGGATTATTTGGACAGCTGGCAGTCTCAAAAAGCAGCTCCTAGGATATCACATATAACTTGCAGGTATTAGTATAGCAAAGCAGAGATCAAAACATTAGGGAAGGAAGGAAGCTTGGACTAAGCAAACTGAAGTGAAATCTGAGATGGGAGTGAGTGGTGCAGTTGAGCTTTGAAAGAGTGTTAAGTAGCAAGCATATGTCAGAAATTCTTACTGAAATCTCAAGATTGATTTAATTAGGAAGAAAATGTTTTGACTTAATTCTCAGAAATGAGCAATCCCTACTTGCACGAATCCCAGTTTTGCCTTAGGTTCTTCTGTCAAGGGACGGATGTCATCAGTGCCCAGCCTACCAGTCCCTCAGCCTGATCCATCCCCTTCCTGCCTTCTAGTTTATTCCTGAACATCCTGCTTCAAGTTGAAAAATAAGATTTTAAAATCATTTTATCAGGAACTGCTGTGAAATTTGTTTCTGCAAAGAAACTAAATTGCAGTTTGTTAGACCTATTAGGAACTCTTTGGAACCTAATTCAGACCACAAAATAAATATTGTCAGTGAAGAACATTACAGTGCACAGAACCTCAGGGCAGAATGCTCAGACAGCTCTGGGGGAGACAGACCTGTCTCCCATGAAGAGTGGATGGTTTTTGATGCCCAGCTCCTTCTGTCCATGGAAAGGCCAGCCTCCATGCTCTCCTCCTGCAGAGCCTTTGTTATGGTAGAGCCCTGGAGTGGGAAAAAGATTTTAAGCAGCAGATGGACTGTAGTGTTCACTTTAAAAGTATGTCATTTGTTTTGTGGGTCCCAGATCTCATTTCTCTACATAAAGTGACAACTGTGCTTAGCTCTGCTTTGAGTTACCCCTGTTGTGGATGCAGGAAGGGTAATTTGTTGTTTTGCAAGTGGAAGATGAATGGAATTACTCAGGTCATCCTGGTTTACCTCCAGCAGTTCTCATCCAGCTGCTTTGATTCTAACTAACATTTGTGGGTCAGATCTCTGAGCTCACTGCCTTTTGATGTAGAATGATGTTGCGAAAGAATCTCTGAAACTTTCCTGACCTTTTGTTGTTCTCTCGTTTCTCTGCCTCCCTTTTTTCATTCTGGCTACATGTGAATGTAAGATTGAGCAGGGATCTTTTCCAGGAGGATATTCATCTGCTTCCCTTAAAAAGCAGACAGGGAACATGAGTGAGAGAAGGTAGATTGAGAAGAAAAGGAAATTGAAGCAGTGTAGAGGGATTGCATTAAATAACCTTGAGAATAAAGTACTCATACTGTTTTTGAAAAGAATATTGCATAAGAAGTCAATAACTAATATTTAGGGAGTTTGGGTTTTTTTTGTGGGGCTATTTAAAACTTATTCTACAAAGTATTAGCTATAACTTAATGCAAGTTAGTACAAAGTATACAGAGAACAGATATTGAAACAGGAGAATTTTCCTGCCAGTGCATGACAGGAAGCAGTTAGACTTCTAGTAGAACAAACAATGAAAAAGATTTTTTAAAAAATCTGCTTTCTCTATCCATATCAAATAACATGCTAGAAGAGGATACCAAGAGCAGATGAAGCAGTTTGTGATTGTTTCTCTTCAGTTCCAGGTGACATCAGTGCTGGAAGCACCTCTTTTCAGTACTGCACTCTTTTCTCACCTAGTGAGAAGCAAAACATGATGAGAGAACATCTGCTCTAGTTCAATGGCTGCAAGCATCAAACAAGGTTATTTGCAAGAGAACCTAAGGCCACTTAATTCTAGGTTTTACACGTGTACAAGACTGGAGCAAGAATTCCACCCATTCTTAGGAAAAACACCCAACAAAATGTTCCAGTATGTGAATGCAGTTGCCTTATCCACATGCTAAATCTGGGTGTGGAGCATGACAGGTACTGTTTGTCTTCTAAGCATCTGGAAATGTATGCTCATTTTTGCCTTCCCATTTTATTAACTCTTAGTGGTGCCTGGGCCCCCATGGGGGAGGATTTCTGACCCACTCAGTATTGGCCACAGTTTAAAAGCATTGTGAGCATTATAGCACAAGCCTTGATGGCCTGATAGTGTTAAATAAAAATTTGGGGGGTTAGTTTTAATCTATGTCTTAACAGGCATTACCTGAGTGTACCTGAGTTGGAGTATCTCCCAACCCAACCACAGATTTCTGTGTTCAGGTTGTCTGGGGTAAGAGTGCTACCAGAGAAAATCCACAATGTGCCTGTGTCCTTCCATACCAGCAACAGATCTGCACTTCCTCTGTAGCACTGCATTATGCCTGGTCTAATGCCCAGGCTTTTGATTTTTAGTAATTCAGACAGGGATGTTTTTCTCACCATTGCAGAATACATGCAAGGACAATGAAGAGGTAATATTTAGGTTTCAGGTCCCAATGTATCCAAAAGTAAGCAGAATCTAAAGCAGTAGGTTTTTCCCCTCTCCTCATCTGTCAACATCTTAAAAATTAGTGTCCCATTCTTTTCTCTCTTGAGCCCTTCACTATTCAGTTTTCCTCAAGTGAAGTAAAAATCCCAAGTGTTTTATATGACCTAAATGGTTCAAGAGATCTGGTGGGACCCATGGCTACCTACTTTCCTCCAGCTTCTGTTTTCTTAGTCTTAAATCAAAGCAGTGCTGGGCTTTTGTTGACTGAAGAGAGGTTATGGAAATTCAGTATAGGCAGTCATTCAATAATATAAAACACATTTAATAAGAAGAGCCACAGGGATTAAGTGTGAAGAAATTTGCACAATGAAACACTTTTCTTACCCTTGCTGTCCACCTTAACTCACTCTCCTCTTTTCTGCTTCACCAGCTAATCTCCAAATGTAGTTGTGGGCTTTCAAGTTTGATCAGATTGCAAGAAGCAGCCTCTTGGAAGAAGAGATCAGAGAAAGATTAACACTGCTGGGAACTTGCTGTTTACCCTTTCAATGGTGTGATTTAACTTTCTGCTTTATACTGATTGTCATAAGGGTTAAATAAATGTCATGGCTTTTAAATACAGTCCAGAAGAGTGACACTGCTTTGTAGTTTGAAACAAAACATGTCTTTAGGGCTGGGCAGCATATCCAGAGTTGAGATATCATGGTAATTAAAATAATGATAATTTAATGTGGTGATCCTTATCCTGTAGGAAGGCTTGTTTGCTTAAAATGAAGTATTACATGTGCTAAAGCCAGAGTTTGATGTAAGGGAGTACAAGTCCATGGGCTGGCAGTATGACACCAAGTGCAGCTCAAATAAACCAGACTGTATATTTGTGTTTTAATTAACTTAATAGATGTGTCTGTGAAGAGCTGGAGCTAAACTTTGGTAGACTTCATTGACCTGAGAACTGCTGTTCCTAAAATAGGATTTATTTGTTATTTTTTCTATTACATTGACCATTTGAGACATCTCTAGCTGATGGCTGGATAAGATTAATATTGGGACAAGTCTGCTGTTTGTCACAGGGCTTCCTGAAGTGTCTTTTGCCAGTACTGACCTTTATGGCACACAATGATGATGTCCTTACCGAAGGATTTTTCTTAATGGGAAAATGCCCATCAACCGAATTCTCACCATCATCCTGTGAACGACTCTCCTGAGAAACTCTGATGTAATTACTAGTTCAAGTGCTATTACTGAGATTAGAGACATCTGTTTGCTTTGATTTTCAGTCTCACAGTGCCCTGAGTACCGTGCTGGGCTGGAGCTGCCAAAGCCTGAAGCAGCAGCAGCTGCCTCTGCTCGCTGTGCAGAGCACGCTGTGTGTTGCTTTGTGGGAACAGGTTATTTCTCTGTCACACTTGGATCTACCCACTGGCATTTCATCCTGCAGGAGAAAGGGACTTTTCCTCCAGACTGTACCTTTTCCCAGCAGTGGAGAAGCCCTCATTGCCAAGTATGTGCTAGCTCAGAATCGTAGCAGCCTCTGAATTTATGGCTCCTTTTCAGGGTAGCAGGAAGAAGATGGGCTATGGAATGGTGCTGCTCAGTCAGATCTGATTGCTTTCATGCTGCAGGGGACTAGGGGTGCCTATGTAAACAGCTGAACACATCTCTTCTGGCAGGGGGGAGAGTAAATATTGTATGGAGTTTTCTGGATTCAAAGCCAGCATCTGAGCATCTTAACTCTTCGAGCTGAGCCCCACACCAGACACATCTACTGCTACAAAGCAAATGCTAAAACCTCAATCTAATACAGCTCAAAATCTGATTCTCAATTTAAAGTTAACCTAAAATTAAAGCTTATTTCCAGCTATATGCTGTTGTCTATATTCTTGATCTGAGAATGAACAGAACATGTAGGATATGGCATTTTTAATTTTAAATTAGGTGTTTTATGGTGGGGCAAGGGTATATGTGGTGTATTTGGGTAGGAATGGTGTTAAGCAAGCTGATTCCCTGCAGGCATCTCACTTGAATTTTGTGCCCTACCTACATGAATGTTAGCCTTTGCAAATTCCTATCTAGATGCAGCTCTGGGTGAAAGTCAGAGTCTGACCAGCACTACCGAATTCTGAGCTGGGCCTGCAGTGGTTTTTTTGGAGCAAGACTCTTCACCCTCCTTCTGAACACAAGGCTGGGAGGATTTACAGCCTTACTTAACTGCATAGATACCACATAATATCTCTTTGATGATGGCCTCTGATTACTTTTCTAAGTCACGCTAAAGGAATGTGGTATGGTTATAATGCTCTGTAACTGCCTAAGTGCATCTTACCAGCTTCATGATGGCTCTGCTGCTGAAATGCATTCCCTTCTGATCTAAGACAATCTAAATTAACAGCTATTTTAAAATTATTTCATTTTCTTTTTAGAGCAGTTTCTAGTTCTTAATAACTGGTGTTGTTTTTTAGTTTTAGGGCACTTTAATATGAGAGGTAGAGACTTTGTCTAGGAGACTGTGATGAGAGAGACTTGGAGATGAGACCTGCATCTCCAAGCATAGTATTTTCTTGCATTTCATCAACCTCTTCCAACCAAGTACCTAGTTTTGTTTCAGCAAGTGGCTGTTCTAACCTCACAAAGACTGCATAATAACCTGGTACATTGAAACACAACCTAAATAGCCTAAAGTCCCAAGGCACTCTTAGAGAAGTATGTTTTTTGGTTTTTCTCCAAATCTTCCTCATTGAATACAACATTCTTTGATTGCTTGTGCTGTAAAGAATCTCTACTATAGACTCAGCACAAGTCTTTGCAGGCAAAAGTCTATGATTTTTTGAGAGAAACTTGCAGTGTGTTACTGAAATGCTTCATTATAACAGCCAGACTCTTTCTTTTCCATCCCCAGTACAGCAGCTTCACTGGCAAAGGATTAGATCGAACTGAAATGCAGAGTTCAAAACTTCTTGAAGCAGCTGAGAGGGGAGGGAGCACAATGGAGGCCTGTGTGAATTGGGAGCAGCATGCTGATGATGAATGGGAACAGCAATGTGTTGTTTCTTCTGGTAAATATGAAAGTAGTAGGTGGTAAGCTTGAAAAAAAACCCCAACATTTTCACTATCCTACACTGCATAGCTAAACAAGGAAATTCAGTGCCACAGAGTGCTGTGAATGCTAATCTGTGTGTGTTCAAAAAAGCAACTAGATTCATGTCACAAAAACCTGTTGAGAGCAGATAAACCCTTTACTTTCCTGAAGAAGTCCCTAAAGGGCTGCTGCAAGGGTCTGTAACAGGGACAACATCCTTGTAAGCTTTTGTGGTTTTATACTCTTTCCTGGACACCTGCCACTAGCCTTTCTCTCTGCTGATTTGTGCCATTATGATCTGGCAGTGTCCTGATACTGGAAAATGTCCTTTCAGTAAAGAATACTGAAGATCTCCTTGGCAAAGACCAAAAGAAAAGGGAGGGGGAGGAACCTAAAGGAAAAATACAGAGAAACAAAGTGAATACTAGGAACAGTTTTTGTGGGAGACTGTGAACACGTACCTCATCACTACATATATATATCCGAGTTGCCTTTTTTTGGAAACGCCACAGGCATCCACAACCCTGGTAATGCAAAAATTAGACTCATCCTGGGAACAAAACCACCTTCCTGATCCTGGTTGGATGAATCTTTTTGATGTCTTAAAAAGATTAGGAAACCCAAAGCTAGTTTGTTTAATACAGTGTGTTTAAGTCCTGTCCCCTCTCGTTCCCTCTGTTGGTCACATTGCGGTCAGATGGGTGTTCAGATAAAAAGACAGCTGACATTTTTCCAGGCTTCTCTGATGAGTAGGTGGAATGAAATACATGGGAAATTATTTTAAAATATTGGTACTGGTGCCTGCAGGTTGTACCTGCTGGATGGGGTGGGATGCTGCATGTGGGGATCCCACCTTGTGCTGTGGAGCAACTTTTGAGCCAGTCCTGGGCTGTGTTCTCCTGAAAAAGTGATCTGAGCTTTGTCTGACTGCAGTTTACCCTGGATTTTGGCAGCTCTGTATAAGGCAGAACATAATGAATAGGCTTATGCTGCTGAATATAAGTGATTTTGAAATGGGATGCAAAGGTGAAAAATGAAATTAAATTAAAATTCTTGGAAATTCTTTGAGAGAAGCTGAAGTAAAATGACTAGAGGAACATGTAGAAGTGATCATGAACTGTAATAACTGAAAATCCTTTAGAAATCTAAAATCACTTCTTAGAAAGAAACATTATTAAATGTGGTCTCTGGGATTTCCTGCTTAGTAGGATAAACAGAAAGGGAAGAGGAAGGGTTGGTAACTTCATTTATGCTAACTCAAATTCTTCCTAATGAAGAACTAATAATTTCTCAGTTGGCAACTATGTGTTTGAAATGCTTCATTTTTCACTGTGCTCCATGAACATCTGTCCTGCTATTTGCCTTTCATACAGAAAATTAATTTCTTCTTGTCTGAGATAAGCTTGAAAAATATTTATAAGGGAAAAGCTATGAAAGTATATATCAGTATTAGGGGAAGAAACCATGAATGTATTGGTTTGTTGGCAGGGATATGTTTATAGAATATTCTCTTACTCAAGCAGACTTAAGAAGCAGGCATTGAAGACAGAGTATTTATTTCAATCACAGACCAACAACTATTGCCAAAGTGAGCATAATTAGTGTTTCATGGTATACAGGGCAGGGGCCATCCTGCTGATTTGAAAGCAAATTCAAATAAGCATCTAGCTCAGCCTCATGGTGAGGAATATGAACTGAATAAAGTACTTAGTGTAGAAGTGTTAAAGTTTCAAAAGATGGAGGTACCAGCTCTGTGCCCTGAGCATGCCTGGCTCAGACATGTCTTCTGCTTTGTTTCAGCCAGCAGAGGCTGTGGCAGTGCTGTCCTCCTTGGGTCCTCACTGTGCTTGCCTTCCATGGCCATGGGGCTGAATCCTCCTAGGAGGAAGGCTTCCCTCTGCTTTGCTTTACAGTAGGATTCAGTCCTGACACCACAGGAAGATGGAGCTTCCAGTTCCCCCAGCCATGTGGTTGCATTGGTTTCCCACTGGTTGTTCCAGTGGCACATGCACATGCTAACTGCTGCACTGTCATGGCTCGCTTGGGACTGAGATAAATGTGAATGTCACAAGCATTCTGTTGGGCCCTGAACTGTGGGAGGCTGCTTGCCTTCTTCACCAGCCTCCCCCTAGAAAAATGCAGGGGAATGGTGAGGGTTTGTTGGGAAAGAAGGGGTATTTTTGGTTTTGTGGTTTCCCCATTGGTCAGTCTTGGAATGACACCTTCCATGAGTGCTGGAGAGTAAAGCCTGTGTGCTTGTGCCCTGAAAAAGGCTATCAGAAGAAAATGAAGGATTTTGGTTCCATAAGGGTACATTTAGTTAGTGCAGCCCCTAAAGTCCATAATGACAGTACTGAGTGCTGTGAACCAAGGTCGTGTGCTCAGTCCCTCATTTAGAAGGGGCACCAAGCTGTGAGTTCAGCAGGGTATGAACTATGAGTTCTGTTAGACTTTATTTCCTCCCTGTTCACAACTGCCTGTTCCTGCCTGGAAGGACAGGAACTGTTGCTCTCAGGTGAACAGAGCAGACATGATGCCTCCCTGTTCTGTGTATTTGTATGAAAGTAGTCTGCAAAATCAAATAGCAGTAGTGACAGATGTATGCATCAGTGAGGTAGGCTTACTGCCCTGTGCTCCTGGCTGCTCTCCTGTCATGCTGAACGTGGCTCCTGGCACTTTCAAAAGCCCAACCACTGTCAGGGTCACAGCCATCCCTTTGCAGCATTACACAAGGCATGATCATCTTATTTTCACAAGACACTCGCTGTGTTCTCTGCTTCCCCTTTTAGTAAAGCACCAAATCTCCCAATTCTCCTGCTTTTGTGCTCTGCTGTATGCTGTGCAGACAATTCCTAAGGAACCTAAGGAGACTATAATTAAACACTTAATGGAGAAGCTTGAAGTGTTGCTATTACATGTCTGAAGAAAATATGGAAAATATTGACACCTGCTGTGGTTTTCTAGTTCTGAACACACTTGTGTTTTTCCCCCCTTTTTCAGTTACACAGTATAATTGATACTTGCAACATCTCTTCCTGTGGAGACGTTTCAAGGAGTCCTCAGGGCATTTCCTCCTCTTGTTCTGCTAAGACTAAGAATTTTCAAGGACAAACATGTTGTGAGACTGAGCTATGGTACATTCCTGACTGTTTTCAGGTCCTATGTCACCTCTGACTCTGGGTACATATTTGGAGACAAAATGTCACCCCTAGTCTTGGAGTGAGAATCCCTCCTTTAACTGACAATATATTGTATTTTGGTGCAGGATGAATGTGTTTCTGGAATTGCCTGTACAAGTTTCCTGTGTCTCACTACAGCATTTGGCTGCTGCAGACAGTACATAGATGTGACTAATAGTTAGATTTACTGGAACAAAACAAATGCTGGTACTGCCTGGATTGGTGTCCTGGTAGGGTGCTAACATGTCCTTGTTTGGGAAAACAGAGCATTCCTTCCTGAGTGCTTTCCCCTTCTTGCTGAGCTGAACTCAGCAGCACTGAGAAATAACAGCATCCTCCTCCACATTCATCTCAGAGAAAAGCTGCTGAGGTCAGGTTTTGAAGGCTGTTCCCTAAGACACCAAAGGTGCATCGTTCCTGCATTTTAACACAAATGTTGAATTTTACAGCACCTTGTCTGCAGTGGCCTAATGTCTTCTGTTGCCCTTTTCTCTGATATTGTGAGTGAATTATCCAGAAAAGATGTGTGCACTGCTTTGCTGCCTAATACATGGTATTCAGGTTTTTTCTAACAAATGGCACCAGAGCTGGCCTCGGGGAACAGGAAGGAAAGTGGAAATGTTCTCATCAGGGCACATTCGTGGTCTCAGAACTCCTCTGTTTGCATAATTTCGTGTTCTCCAAATGTGAGTTCAAGTCAGGAAGAGCCTCTCCACCTCAGAGAACTGATGTGTTTGTACAGCCTGTCCTCCTTGTTTCTGAAGCTCTTTGAGCACTGATGTGCAGATCCTTGTGTTTGAGAGGCCCTACAGAAGTGAGCACGTTTGGACACCTGCACAGTGCTGGTGGCACAGCTTACACTTACATAAAATCATCCACGGGCACAATGACCAAAACAAGCAATCACTAAACATCACAGCAATGCAAGAGCACAGAGATGAAACCCTGAAAATGGACAGGGATATGAGCTTCCAGACACACAAGGAAATCTCACGTAAAGCTTCAGCTATGTGTCTGTGTTATGTATCTGCAAATCCTAATGTTATTTGGGATCACATTCTACATTCTTGGAGTAAACTAAAATGCTTATACTCTATGTGATGTTCATAGCTTTTATAAATTTTTCCACTGCACTTTTTGACTTCAATATTTTTGCATCTTTGTTTCCTTTCTCTATATTTAAATGCTTCAACAAACATTGTTCAGCTGTTGCATTGCAAGTGGCTGGTGACCCAGAGCAGACCCAGCACTGATTAAGTTCTTGGTTCAGATGGAGTCAGACACAGATGATGAGGTTTTCCACCCCTGCCCATAGGCTATCTCTTGATGAGCCCTTCTAGGGTTTTGTCTCTTGCTTTCACTGCTGTAAAATGAGTGGTGATGAGTGCTGCCTTTGTAAAAAGGGAAAGATCTCCAAACAAGGAGTGCTGTACGACAGCATGAGACAATTGCAGGTATGTCTAAGTGAGCCTACCACCGAAACTTTTATCAGTTCACTGAGGGTCTGCTTCAGCTTCCCTGGCAGTAAAATGAAACTGCTTTGGATAGCCCAGGAATGAAGGAAGAATCTTGGATGCATGTGAAACCTTGTGTATTTGAAGAGGCTTATATAAATAAAATGCACATCAATTCAGTGGTCTGAATTTTTTCTAAGCATCCTTTCATCTGCATTTAGCTATTTGAAAAGTCAAATCTTAGTATATACTGTGTTCATTTTTTTTCAGTCTTTGCAAATACAAGGATTTTCATCTTGTTTCATCTCAAATACAACAGATTTTCATCTGTTAAGCAGATAGTAAAGTTTTGACTGAAAGACATGACTGCATGTCTCAGAAATCTACTAATTGCTCTTGAAGTATTTAGCTTTCCCAGATCTACAGGTATGTTCCTTATTTTGAAACTGTTCTGACTCTCGATGTCTTCTGTTGCCCTGACTTTGTTACAACATTTTCAGTCTGTCAAAAAGAAAATGAGTACCCAAAATGAGATTCCCAAAGCCTGGAAAAAGGTCATTAAATAGATCAGATAGAAAGGAAATAGCATTTCTACTAAATCAGAGACTTTTTATACAAACCATGATGGGTCATGCTGAGAGCTGTCTAACTTGTTGAGCTTAGCAATGTTTCTCCTCTTGAAAATTAGCCAAGAATTTAGTTCTTTCCATAACTTTCTAATCCACCTACAGAGCAGAGTTCAGATCCTACAACTGGTATGGAATGAATCCAGCATTCTTCTGACTGGGTAGTCTTTAAAACTTTTTTCATTACAACATGATTAAGAATAGAGTTTAGCCTGTGATTTAAATTATTGTGTGCAGGACATACATTGTAGAGCATAGGATTTTGACATATCTTTGCAACATTGACAACCACCAAAAAGTGGGTTGGAAGACGGCAGGTACAAATCAAGTTTTTGCAACTATTTACTTCTCAAAGAAGTGCATTTTTGGAAGACACAGGACATTCTTTTTCCTTTGGGAAAGGATTTGTTGAATACTGGGAATTGACACTGAACACATGGGGAACTTTTCCCTGATCTCATAGATACTCTGAGCCACAAGTGATGGTGCTGTTTTTTACATGGATGTGTCTGTGTGGCTCAAGGCATCTTCTGTCTTTGAGTCACTGCCATGTGTCCTGTCACTGGCTGTTGTGAAAGGGAAAATCCTTGTTTTACCAACTTAGAGGGGTCACAGCCCCCTTTGTGTTGGACAGCTAAGGAGTGGATATGATATAGTCTGACCTTCTAGGAGTCTGCATCCCCTGTATTCCTTGGTGTAGGTGCAGGACATCTAGGGAACTGGGGACAGTTCAGCAGCATTTTGAAAAGGCTCCTACAAGCTACCTGCACTCACTCAGCTCCTGTATTCTAAATGATCCAGTCTGTGGCTGTGCTATACCTCAGTTTTCTTCAATCCACCCATGATATTTGACCCCTTCCAACCCAAGCCATTCTGTGATTCTGTGAAATCAGCCAGAAGTTGCCTGTCTTTTCTAGACTTTCTTTCTGGCGTTTCTGCATGTGGACATCTCTTCCACCCTTTCTGTCATACTTGACAGGAGATAGTAGCAAGTTCATGAATCAGGAGTCAGTGTAGTAACTGAAGCCAGAAAATGATAGGTATTTCTTTGTGTATTCAGACTGTACAGGTCAGCATTGTTCCCTGCAAGGCAGGAATGCACATTTCAGAAAAACAGGAAGATTACTTTGCAGCAGCAGTTCTTGTGAAGGCAATTGTCTGGCAGCAAAGGGCAGTTTATTGTACTTCACAATGTCTAGCTTAAATTTACATATATGTGCAGCACTAGGAGTTTACAAACAGTGAGTAGAGATAGATTTGTCCAGAAGTTACTAGTTTGAAACTGCTGAATGTATAAGGTAAAATCACTGTCTAAATCTGCCTGCTTCCATTGGCTTTGCTAGTTCACAGACAGCTTGCAGAAACAAGTTGACTGGAGCCATGTGAGATGAAATCCCCTTTCTGTCACGATTATTCACTGGCACACAACTTTTGGGAGCTCATAGCCAGGCTCAGGAGGCTCCTTGTCCTGCCATGTGTGCTGGCACATCTGCCAAGGACTCCATTCTGGTGGAGTTGTCTTTCCTCCCTCAGCATTTTTATTGCCATCTCTCTCTCTCCCTCCCAGGTGTTATTGAAGGAGATCAAGTGCTGGAATTGCTGCTTTGAAGCACTGAGGTTTTCATGGAATAAATGGCTTCTGGCTGCTGCTAGCTGCTTGACATACCCAGTGTCAAACCAGGGACACAGACACTGACTGCACCAAAGATGCAGCCAAAGACCGAGTCTTACAGTGCCAGAGAAAATAGAAATAGAAACCACTTTGTCCTGGGTTCTGCTGGAAGTTTGGCATCTTAGCAGATGACATCCACAAAAATATCAAGCTTGGGCACATGCCCCTTCCAGTTCAGCAGCCACTGCCTCTTCTCCATGATGCCAGAGAGAATCATGCAATACAGGATTTTCTCCTGGCAGCCTGTCTGCAGCAAGGAAATAGTATCAGCTTCCTACACCAACAAGGGTTTGGGATAGTAGGTAAGGACTGCTGGTCCTTGCCTCTCAATAGTTTCTCACAGGTGTAGCCAAGTGTTTTGATGAGTGTTGGGATCTGTTGTGGGATATCTACCCAGAGTGCTTTGCAGTTGTTTGCGAAAAAAGATCACAGAATATGCTGAGTTGGAAGGGACCCATAAGGATCATTGAGTCCAACTCGATGGCACAGCACCATCCTCAAGAGTCACACCATGTGCTTGAGAGCATTGTCCAAACACTTCTTGAATTCTCTCAGGCTTGGTGCTGTGACCACTTCCCTGGAGAGCCTGTTCCAGGGTTCAGCCATACTGGGTGAAAACCTTTTCCTGATATCCATTCTAAACCTCTCCTGGCACAACTTCAGTCCATTCCCTGAATCCTGTCACTGGTCAGAAGAGAGAGGAGATCAGTGTCTGCCCCTCCTCTTGCCCTCAGGTGGAAGCTCCAACTGCAGTGGGGTCTCTCCTCAGTCTGCTCTTCTCCAGGCTGAACAGAACAAGTGACCTCAGCCCCTCCTCATACAACTTCCCCTCAAGGCCCTTCACTGTGCTCATTGCCCTCCTTTGGACACTCTCTAATAGCTTAATATTTACAGGGCTGTCTGAAACTTTAGCAACAGAAACTAATCCAATGTAAACAACATGGTGTGTGTGCATTCCTTTGCTATAGTTATACTAACATAATTAGAACAGAAAAATATACACTAACAAAGCTTTCCCATGTAGATAGGTCGTTTTCTTTCTGATGTTTAAAATACTCATAGCTTGTTTGTCTCAGCAGCTATTTTTTCTCATTGATTTGGAGTGGGCTCAATCCACCTCACTTGGGAAAAACCATCAAGCTGTACCAGTCTGTGTAGTAGGCAGCAGCCTTGGTTGGTGTGCCCTACTCCTGTTAAGGCATTGCAAACAAGTGCAGAGCAGGATGCTTTAAGGCCAGAACCAGTGTTTCAGTCACATTTTTCCAAAGTGCTGCAGGATTGTCTATATGACAATTGAAAATACAGAATGTTTCTGAATAAAAAGCCAGTTCATTTGAGTTTGTTCCTTCCATAGCACAAAGTGCAAGCTCTGAATGGTGAGCAGTGTAGAAGTCCCACATGCATGAGAGAAGTTTGCTAACCTATGCAAGGACAGTATTAGGGCAGGGTATTAGCTTCTTATTTCCCATGGGACCATGATCATGTGCTTGTGTTGTTGAGTTGATAGTCTCTGCTTAGGTATCTGCAAACAGTTCTTTCCAGGGTTGTTATTGAAATGCCACATTGTTACATTTTACCCATGGCACAGGAAGAAGTGCATTGCAGTTATGGCAGTTGTGTAGTCGTGCTTTGAGTGGCTGCTTTACAGAGAGGAACTCAAATTAAATCAGTGGTCACCAAATCTCTGGCAAATGTTTGGCCTCAAAGCACAGAGGTGGCCTCCCTGTCACACAGGTGACAGGAGGTACCTTGGCACAGGGCTGCCTGTCAGCCCTGCTCAGGTGCAGTGACAGCAATGTGCCTCTCCTGTTACTCAGTGTTTTCCCAAGATCCTCCTGTATTTTCTCAATCTGTTTGTAAACTCTTGCACTAACTTTGTGTCCACATACATATGGGCTGGTAAAGTAATAAAAGGCAAGCATTTATTCACATTTCCTCTGTCATTGCTGGTATGGTTTGGAACAGGAACCAAAGGCCCTGTTCCTCTCTGGCTCAAGCCTGGAGCACAGGTGATGCAGGACTATGGGGGCTTGAACTAAGCATTGAATGATACTGTCAGAGCCCCTTGCAGTGTGTCCCTGGGATACCTCTACCTTGGAGGGAATTTTGTCATTAATTTGCACTCCTTGTGGACTGCTGCTTTGCCTCTGACACAGCGTGTGTAGATTGGCAGTGGTGTTTCCTGAAAGCCTGGGACATGCATTGTGTACTATCTCCCGGGATTTATCTTCCAAAAGCTCATTAAACTGATCTGGTTAAGGGCCATCAGCCCTCTTAGATTAGAGATATAAAGAGCTTCAGTGGACTCTGCTCATCTTGGTACTCTAATATCTTCAAATGAACTTCATCACAGACAAGAAAAAGCTGCCTACATCATGTCTGCCATCATGGCCCCTGCCATGAGTGCATTTTCTATTTTATTAGACAATGTACTCTCTAATATAAGGAATTCAGCTTGGTTGATTCTTCAACTGAGAGGAACTAACTGGTTAAAGTGAGTAGAGTTATTTACAAATAAATTTAGTAAGGAGTTCAGCATTGGGTTCTCACAGTTTACCTTAGATTCCTGGGAATGATGAGCATCTGATGAGCATTATATGGAGCAAACTGGTGCTCTCTCTGCCATCAATTTCCTATGTGAATCAGGTGTGTACAAGGTGCATGCAGGGAAGTGCACACCACTGTCTGTTCCTATCCACCATCTAGGCCAGGGGGATGCAAACCAACATCCCAACAGCTCCTGTCCTGGAGCTGTGTAGTTTGAAAGTAGAAATTCAGCTTGGAAATTGTTTTGTACTGGTCTAAGAAATGTCTTATCTCAGTATTTGGGAGAGGAAGCATAAAAATGCTGCATTTGGCCATTATATACCTTCTGTATTTCATGGGAAAAGGTTGTATTTGGACACTGGTGCTTGCTTCTGAGATTCCTTTATCATTCTACACAGCAGGGTTGTCTGTGTTGGTAAGAATACTAAAATTGGGCACATTTGCCACTTGAAAATGGTAATGCTAAGTATAATTCCTGTATTCAAAATACATAGGTAAGCATATGAAACAGCAGATACACATTATTGTTTAGAGACAGTTGAGGTGGTTTTAATCAGTGTTCAGGTATTCACACAGAATCTGACATTTGCTCTTTAATGTAGAGCAGACATGCAGAGTGTATTTTGCATAGTCTGTCTTCTTGAAATGCCTTTGGGGTTTTGCAGATACCAATACATTCAATGCCAGTCTTCTGAGCAGAACATTATTGGGGTAAAAATGCAGAAAAGACTTCTTTGCATTTGCCAAATAATCCCTTTCATTTGTTTCCTTGATGAGGAAAATTGCTTTCATTATTTCTATAACACTGGAAACACTCCTGCCTGTGAAATAAGTCCCCAGGTTTTGGTACAGGTTCAATACTATAAGGAATAAATGTTACTGTTTCAACAAAAACTGTTCTAGCAGGTTCTTTCCACTTCTCTTCATTACTTTTAAGAGAGTTTTGTCTAATACTCTTATCTACAAAAAGCCTAAGAAGCACCAGAAGGTTTATGTCCTTCTCCTTGACAGCTAGTTCATTTGCCTCCTTTTTCTGTGGTGAGGTGTGCTTGGTTTTTTAAATTCAACTGCATTTGCAGAGTGGTGGATAACCCCTTTTACCTGCTGAAAAATGAGACTGTTTGATGATGAACACCCATCTCCTGGCCTTTATTCCTGAATTAGAATCATTTTTCACCACTTAAATTGTTACATGGTCGTGAGCGCCCTTTGTCAGGCTGAGTCAGTGACTGTGTTGCACCACAGGTCTGTTTTAACTGAAGGCACAGCTGTAGCTGTGCTCCTCTGCTGTTGGGTGCCTGTGAGCTCCATCAGCACAAGGGAGCAGAATGCTTGTCTGCAAAACCTGCCTCTTTCAGCCTGAGCACCCATGGGATGACGTGAATTCTTCCTGGGAATCAGAAGGATTCTGCTCATTAAGGAAAGTGGGCATAAGATGAAAGTCTAGAGCTAAAAAGTAAAGGAGGATCTGATACAGACAAGAGCTTTGTGAAATGGTTGTCTGAGGAAGAGTTAATCTAGGAGAAAAAAGTCCATCAGGCTGGCTTTACTATGACCTTTGCCTTTATTTCTTCTTTATGGTTTATACTTTCTCTTTAGTCTGTGCTGATTTCATCATGTTCAAAACCCATAATTAGCACTCCTAAATTGCATGGAAATAACAAGTTATTGTGATTTTTTTGAATAGTTTCATATTTATATTCAGCTCTGAGATTTCCTCACTCGCCGCTCAGATGCTTCAAAATCACTACTTTTTTAAAACCCAAGACTGTTGCTCTGCAGATGTTCCATTTAACACAGATATTCTGTCTGCAGTTCTTGTATGTCAAGCTAGGTTAAGCTTGAAATTGTGCCCTCAAAGCTGAGTCTGCTCTGCCCTCTTGTGTCTTTAGAATGTGTTGCCAAATGCTCCCCAGATACAGCTACTTTACCCTTAAAACTGGAATTTTCCCCTCAGAGACTTGGAGAGTGAGATGCAAACACATGGATATTCATACATGCGTTGGTTTTTTCAGTGATGAGTATAGATCAACATATGTTTGAACTAAATCCATTCTGGCAATATTCCTCATGCACATGCATTTCTGAGGGGAAGGGAAAACAGCTTGAGAGTATCTTTAATACAGCACAGAAGTGCTGAAATAAACCTGTGAAAGTTGTGGGGTTTATGAATAAAGCTTTTAGGTTTATGAAGCTTCAACTGAAAAATTATCTGCTAGAGGGAGGAGTGAAGAAGGGGTTCTTCAGTTCACAGGGGCTGGGCTGCTGTGAACTTGGGGTTGGCTTTGCTTGACTGACTCCTTGATGAAGCAACTTTTGACCTTAGCAGAAGTTACAGTCCAAAGCTGTAAGTGTACAGTCAATAAAGGGATTCAAAGGGCAAAACACTCTGTCATGTAGTGGTTTACAATACCTTTGAGATAAGATTCAGCTGCAAGCTTAAAAAAACGTTGCCAGCTTCTTTGTGTGGTTGGGTTTTTTGGTTGAAAATGAACTCAGTAGGCAGGGGTGAGCTGGAAATTCAGATTTCCTCCCCTTATTGTATTAGGAGGAAAAGACATTGCCCTGGCTGTGTATCCTCTCTATTCCCACAGGAGCAGAGTGCCACAAGCTGATGGAAGCTACAGTGAAGCACAGTTTACTGAAAATATATTTATTTTTAAAGAGTCTTAAATGTTTTCAAATCCCACTGCAAACTATTCTATTAAAGAGTGGCTTTTTTTCAACAAAGTAGGAAGCTTAAAATTTGTTCCCATCTGCTGTAAATCTTTCTGATAGTTTAAGGCTTAACTTTTGCTCCATGAGTGTTAGATGATGAGCCAGTCCTGATTTTGACATGGATGGTTTTGTGCTTTTCTTAAGGGTGTTAGGCACTTTTCAAAGCAGCTTTGTCATTTTTCTGCATACTGCACTGTGTGATGGGGAGGTTGTGTACCCAGTCTTTTCTGGAATAATAGTGACAACCTTTCCAGGCACAGAGAGCAACTCAGGCACAAGCTGTGCTCCTTTTGGACTTGGAATGAAGAATTAAGGGATCTAGGTGTGCCAAGTCTGTTGCACACCTGGGGGACTCCAGGCCTCTTCTTGTGCCCCTTTGACAAACTGCATCTTCCTTCTACCTGTTTCACAAATTCACTTCACCAGCTTCTTTTACCTTTCCCTATCCTCAGCACACCCTTCATTTGGTGTCTTTTGTCTTCTGTGTGTAAACAAAGAAGGCACTGCTAATAATGAATATTGAGCCTGGGCAAAAGATATGATATTCATCAGTAAACACCTTCTGGTTTATGTTTTTCCAGTATCACTCTCAGGATTTTGGTTGATGATGCTCAGATAATGCTTCTTCAGCAGCTGTTTGTCCAAAAAGTCTTTTTCCTGGAACTCCTTTAACTAGCTCCATAAAGCCCTGCCTGGCCAAGGGGAGGTGAAGCCTTCTCCCCAGTTCACAAATGGAAGTTCAGAGTTCAGCTGTGTTTGTGACTGCATTGTGGTTTTGTGGAAAGAGGTTGGTGGTGCTGGGAATAAATACTTTTTTTTCAGCTTGTCTGCTGCACTTCCTAATCCCTAGGCTAGGTGGTGAAGGAAAGTGAATTAGGAGATAGGGAAACATGTTTAGACAGTAAATCTGAAACTTAATAGGCAGTGGCTTTCCCATTGTATTTCTTTTCTAGAGAGGTTTTCAGCTATTCTCACAGATGACCATAAATTCTCTTTAAACTCTTTTTTCTGAAGACAAGGAAATATAGTTTGTTGATCTATGAATGCAGGGCATTGGATCTGTCTGTAATCTATTATTTGTTTTCTTACCTGTCCAAAATCATAAGGACCAAAGAAATCTGAATAGATTCATCTTCTCTTATGGTTTATTTTTTCCCTACAGTCATCCACAGCTGTCCACTGTGTTGGTACTTCTCAAACTTTTATGGTACAAGGTATTTACCCTTATCAGAATCAGCCCAAGAGATGGTCTTGTACAGCCCTGTCACAGTGCTTTCAATTTATTTTTAAGACTTAGTTCAACTGGGAACAGCCATGTATTACTCTTATTTTTCCTCTATCCATTTTGCCTGGCTACTGAATGGGAGAGTGTGTTGAGTGTTTGGCCCCTTGTGCCTTCTCCTGGGGGTTTGGGTGTCCTGTGACTGTTTGGCAGGCTGTCTGCAGGCCACCAGGGTGCCCTGAGTAGAGAAGCATTACTCAGCATCTCTAACTAGAGCAAGTCCTGAGCACAAAGAATTCCACCAATTCTCACTGCCAGAAAACGCTTTTCCCCAGCCAGTTTTCAGTCTGCATCTTCCCCATCTTCACATCCCATTGCTCCTGTCACTATTGCTGAACTTCACCTGCAGTAATCCCCTCCTGGCACTGACACCCTGGTTTGGGTGCTCTTTCACCTCTCTGTTGTTGGTAGCTGTGTTACTCATGCTGTGAACTGGCCCTCATCAGACAAGCCCTATAACAATGTTGTTGTTCCATGGGAATGGAACAGCACTGTGCCAAAGCTCAGCCCCCAGCAGGGTGTGCCAGGGCTGAGTGCCCTGTGCTGAGACTGCTGCTGTCACCTGTGGGCTGTGAGTGCCAGCTGCCCTGCTGCCCTCAGGTGTCCCCCTGCAGGCACTCCCCCTGCGCTGGCAATGAACGTGATCCCTCCAGCCACGAGCTCCATGCTGAGGTGATGGAGGGATAAAGTGTAGGAGGCACTGAAAGAACAGAAATAATGGTTGGAAAATGAACAGCCTAGGTGAGAGATGGGGATGGGAATGAGAAACAATACAGAAAGTAAGAAAGAGGAGGGGGGGGGGGGGAGAGAGAGAGAGAGAGAGAACTCCCATCTGAGATCGAATAATTTTGAAGAAAAGGGAGAATATTTAAAGGCAAATATGGAAAACAGATACCACAAAGTTTGTGCTAAGGCATGCAATAAAAATGAGGACAAAGACGGGGGAGGAACAGAGTGACAGGATTTTGACTTTTAAATTTAATTATAATATGTTGTTTTTAACAACAAAAGTGCTGCAGATGCTTTTGGTACTTGTCTGAAGTGAAAGCTAAACATTCTGATCTGAAGACTCTTTCCTTGTTGCTGTTATGCCGGCACTTCTGGACCTGACAAGGTTCACCTGCAGTGGTGGCCATATTTCAAAGGCAGAACTCTCAGAGACAACCAGGTGCTTAGAAAATAAAGAAATACCATTCTCTAAATGTGCACTATAGCAATGTACAGAATCTTAAATCACAGCAGTCTGTAGACTTACAGACAGACATTTCCTGTTGATATCTTTGGTCCAGCATGTGTTGCATGAAGGAAGATAGGGTTAATAATTGTGGTCATCTGCTTATTGTGTGATGCAGTGTATGCACCCAAAGGGAGGGAGGAAGTGCCTGATTTTTAGTTTCAGATCCTAAGTGAAAAGATCAGAAACTGCAGACATAGTAATCTCTTGAGATTTAAGGTCACTTGTGCATAGGCAAGGGTGGAAGATGAGATGAAATTTTTTCCAAACTTGATGTTTTAGAAGAAGACTCTTCCACTTAGCAGCACAGCACAGAGCTGAGTACTGATGGTAGAAAAGCAACAGCATCAGCTGTGTGCACAGGTTCTGGGTTGCATCAGGTCTGTGTCCTGACAGAGTCACTTCTGCTAGGGGTGCATGGCCAGTGCAGCTGCACCTGCACAGGAGGGCTGACATGGCTGTGGCCTTAACCTGTAGTAGTTCTCAGACTGCTTTTATTAAAGTGCTTTGTTCTAGGACTGTCAGATGCAAATGAGAATAGTGATTGGTTTAGACTGCAGGGTTAGGCTGGAGCATCAATACAAAGGGACAGCCATGGAGCCAGAATCATGATGCCCTTCTCATCTCTTGACTGTTATGTTTACTTCTTTGTGTGTATTTACTGTTGTTCTTTTAGGTAATGGTTTCCCATGGTGTCCTGTCACTGCTGGTTTGCAAAGAAGCAGTGACAGTGCCAAGAGTCCAGCACTGACCACAGCTCAGTAAGCTCACACTAAAGCAGCTTACTCAGCAGGAGGGGAGGGAAGGTTCAGTGTACCACGGGGGTCATTTGCACTAGGTGGGTCCATGGTGTAGTTCCAAGTCGATGTAAATCAGTATTGAATTGACTCTCAGGCTTTGAGTGAGGTCTGTCCTGGACCTCAGTGCAGAGAAGGTGTGCAGAGACTGCTGTCACTCTGATAGCAGGAGCTGGGTGAGGAGAGAAAGGTTTAGCATGTGTTTGCCACCCTGGGAAGGAGGAGAGGATGATTGCTGGAGGACTTTTTATTTTAACCTGCCGCTATCTTTAGAATTCCAATGTGTGCAGTTAAACTCAGAGCAGCAGTTTTCTAGCTGTAGGCTCTACTGAAATCTTGTGTTGAGTGAGGCATTATTTGCACTCCGGTCTGGCTGTGAATTAATGGTCTGTTTTAGAGGTTTCAGTGGGCTAGAATTGCCTTCTTGATAGAGAAAATGCCAGTGCTATGCAAACTCAGCAGGAGCACTTTGAGATGCTAAGAGTCTTCTTTGCTACTTTTTGTTGATCCAGGTGGTCCTTTCTAAGTGCAAGTCAAAGAAATTCCTGTTTGTCCCTTCCTTCATCTCCCCATGCAAGTGTCATGTAGTCAGCAGGAGCACTGAATCTCCCTGTCTCCCTTTCCTGTTTGCATGAGAGGGAAACAGAGGGAAGCGAGATGGAACCATACATTCCTCTGCATCTGCACTCTGAAGGCAAAGTTATTTGTGAGCCTTAAGGATGTGGGTGGGAGAGCTGCCAAGCCAAAGTTGTTCCCAAGTATCTGTAAACTAAATCTTATTCCCTAAATTCATCCAACTAAGGAACTTTTACTCTGGCAAAGGCTTGTAAATATTACAGTACCTGTCACTTTTGGATGCTGCTTTCTGTTTTCATAGCAGCAAATTGAAAGCTTTGAAATCTGGGATGTTTCGTTTACTTTTGTAGAGGTTGACCTCAAAGCATCAATCTTTCTTCTCCTTTTAGAATCTATGAAAATAGCCTTTTCTCAGAAAACTTCTTGTAGTGACAACACTGCTAATGAACAGCATTCTCAGATATTCCAAAAATTTGGGGATGTATTGAGATATGTGTACCAAAATATAGAGAGTTCTGCATCTCTGTTACTTTCAGTGATTCAGTTTTCTTTACATATATATACTTAAAATGAAGTGAAAAGTATTAATCTAAACAATGTTTATAAAGTGATTTCTGAATGCCTGTCTGTCTCAGAGTTATGTTTAGCTTTGCTGGGGTTTTAGTTCACATGTACTTTTCAGTTTCTTCACCATCTGCACACCATGGCCTCTACTTGTTTCAATTCAGCCATGCTTTGCTTATTTTCAAGATAAGTTGCTGGTTTATATAAATCTGTGACTTGAGTTTGCCAGATGCAGTTGCTCCCACCATTTGTGTTTGTCTCCAGTTCCTTTTTGGAGGAAGGTGTCATCCTCTTGAAATAAGTCTGCAAAGTGAAGAAGTCTTGGCAGACCCGTTCTGAATTGTGTTCAGTGCTGTGCAGCTAACTCAAGCTATAACTCATTTGTGGCTCTGAAGTTAACCTGGCCACAGCTCAAACTCCATTAAAATAGTACTTTTTTAAGGCTGTGCTAACTAAGGAGGTAATTTAAATCGTCATTCATACTTGTGTGATGTCCTTGATTTGACCTAGTCAATGTTGTCAATGTGCACACAGCTTGTCTGAAAACCTGGGCCCTGCTGACCTGTCTCAAAGCCATGGCTGAAGCCAAGGTTCTCTGTACGCTTCAGATTGCAACCCAGCCCTCTGAAGCCATTTATGTGCAAGTCCTCTGAGTCCTACAGTGGTTTCTGCCTTTCCTGCTGCATTCCCACGAAAATCTCAGTTCTCCTGCAGTGAACAGGAAGGGCATCCTAGAGCAAGTCAACTTACCAAGTCACTAAGAGGGCTGGTTTTTGACTCCAGCCTCCCACAACCCCATGTGAACAAGCACAGCATTGGCAGAAACAGTCTGGAGCAGACCTGCTCCGTTAAATTTTACCATGGTTCCCATGATTCTTCTCTTTACCCAGAACTTGCTGAGCAGTTTTATCATGGTGGTGTCTCAGCAGTGCTCTGGTTGGCTTTGCCAGACCAAATGAACACTGCTTTCCTGGCAGAGCCACCCCAGAGAACAGCAGAATGTTCTGGCACCTTGCCTGAAGTAAATACACACTGGAATCTGCCACCTGAGGAGCCCTACAGGACATATGTCTTTGTGAGACTGCCTTTTCTAGTCACATTTGCAGACCATTCTGTTTCTTGTAAAATGCTTTAGAAAATTATGCTTGAAGGCATAAAAAGATCACAGTTGCTTTTCACCTCACTGGCTAATTCATGTGCAGTGTGTTCCTAAGCAGGTGATCATTTTTGCTGCCTGTGAAAATACTGGCTTTATATTGTCATTTAGACTGCATGAAAATTGAGCCTTTTGTCTTCTGAAATGTTTCCAGAACCCCAAATTCAGGCCTGGCTTACAGTCCTTTTGGGTGCTTTAATATAAGCTGACTATTAAGAGGCAGTTAGGAAGGAGAGAGCTGGTAATGATGCAGCTGAGGAGCTAAACCCCTCATCTTCATTTGAGTCTTTTTATTTTCTTGCAGATGAGAGGATCTGTTCACCACCGTTTATGGAGCTGACAAGTGCCTGTGGAGAAGATACCTTGAAGCTTATAGAGAAGAATGGACTGGCATTCCCATTCAGTATGTACATGAGCTTTTCTTTGGTGCTTCTAGTAGGTTCTAAATACTGCACATGCACCCCCCAAAACATAGCCAACATTGTAGGAGTGTGGGTTTCACTGCCAAAAGTGTCAAGGATACTAAAACTTTCCTGAAACAAATGCTCTGAGGCAGTCTGCTTGGAATGTGGAACAAACTCTCTCCCTGTCAGCTTTTACTTTGCTTTTTGTTGATGTTCCTTACTTTCAGCACCTCGCTACAGTAAACATGCATTCCTGGGAAATGCTAATAGTTCTAACAAAGTTAGCCTCTTGCCCTGAACTTGTGCAAGATGTTTCTCCTGCCAGCTGCACTCATTACTTTTCTTCAGAAAATCACTGCCTTGCTGATTATCCTCTTTTTCCACCTACCTCTCCCTTTCCCTGGTCTAGGGTACAAGTATAATCTTAGCGGGTAAAAGAAAGAGGGTTAACACAGATAACAGACTCCAAGGGCCCACAGCTCAAACAGCTGCTATGAACTGTTTGTGCTTTGAAGCAAGTTTCATCGCAGGGCTTGTGCTTTAATTGGTTCCTTTATTTGATTCCTTGCAGTATAAAGTGAGCAGGATCGTTAGTCGGTGTTTGTTCCCTTGCTGCTTGCCTCATTTGTAAGGTTCAGAGGTAAAGTTGTGTGGAAAAAGCATGTTTTGCCCTCCCTGCCATCGCTCTCCCAAATGAGGCAGGTCTCCTGAAGATAGGTTGTGAAGCAGTACTTGAAATCTCATGAATGGCTTTGCCCTCCTCTTCACATTCTGCTCTCCATACAGACTGCCTAGTCCTCAGTAGTCAGCATCATATATTCAGGAGGTCTGAATCAAACCCTCTAAATAATGATGAAATTACAAAATAGCACTGAAAATTAATATACCTTGATATTCTGGGAGTGTTTTTTTCATTTTTCTGTCTCTAGTTTTTCTTAAAAAAGGTCCAGCTCTCCAGAGCACATGTTCTCTGAGACATCATAAACCATTTTGTAAAATTTCAAGTTACCAAGTTATTTTGGACTCTAGTGCAGGTTATCTCTCTTTCATAGCTCCCTGTCCTCTTGCCTGGCAATTTGATTCTTCCAACAACCTGAAAAAATGTCTTGTCCTATCCACCCTCTCACTACTTGGAAGATTTCATCTCCTCTCCTTAACACATAAGTAACATCAGCCCTAGTCACGCTGTGAGCCCTAGGGGTCTTCAGCTCCTCTCTGGCCTCATAGTAGAAGCAGCTTTTTGTTTCTTTCCTCTAATGAGTTTCACTCCTCCTCTTAATCAAGATGGAGGTGAGAATCAGGATATACAGAGCAGATAAATGTGAAAGAGAAAGAAAAACTGCCAGGCTTTCTGCCTTTTTCTGTCCTCCTCTATGGTTGCCTGTGAAAAATAAGTTATATCTTAGTTTGGTTCAGCCTGTTACATTTCCTGCTCTTCCCTGAAAACAGTGAGGTAAGAAAATAAGTTGCTTTTGACTGTGTCCCAGTTCCTTTGTTTTAAGGAAAGTGCTGTTTTGTGGTACCTAGCGGTGTTTTGTGGTAAAGTAGCTCTAGCCTCAGACAAAAAATTACATAGTTGTAAAAATGCTCTCTGAGTAGACAGGATGGCAATCCTAATACTAGTACTAACTTCTCAGCTGATGCTTTGCAGCTCTGTCCAGTCCTAATAAAGATCTGTGCTTGCACCTTAGTTACAGGGAGGAATTGAGAGAGCAGAGCTTGGAGCAAGCCAGGCTTTGCAGTGATTAAGAGCACTGTTCAAGCAGAGACTGTCACTGGTGTTACAGTCAATGCCTTGGTCTGGTGGACTCCAGTGTTTGCATGTGTGGGTGGAAACAGGATTATAAAGGGTTTATGTGTTCTCTTTCAGTGGTGAATTGTCTTTTCTTTATTATTTACCTAGTTTGTAAAACCAGAGTGGCCCATGGAACCAACTCTCATGAGGTGAGTTGAAAATTTTTGCAGTATTATTCACCTGCTTCCAGTCGTGTCCTGTCCCCCCCTCCCCCTGTGGTGGCTTGGCTGGTGATTTCCAATCCTGTAGTGGGTAGGAAGAGGGCTGCACCAAAACAACTTTTCTTCCCCGCCTCTCCCTCATGTTTAATTGCGGCATTAGTTTTTTTTAAATCTGAAATTAAGATAAATGTGACTTGAACCTCCTGTCATGCAAGCTATTTTTAGCATTTTCTACCTTCTATCATATTGTTGCTTCTAGCAGTTTGTAGTCTTCAGTCAGCTTTGTCCAAGAAATCTCTTTCAGTCACTCCTTCGGTAGGAGGTCACTAAATAAAGTTTCTGTCCCAGAAAGTTACTTTTCCAATATGTATGTGGTACAGATGAGAAGTGGGTTTGTGCTTCAGATGGAGCAGCTGGCTCCTTTCCCTGAGGGGAAGGGAGTAACAAATAGAGATGGTTTCCAGGCAATGTTCAGTTGTAATAACACAGTGGGATCTGTGGGGAGAACAGGACTGGTAGAACTTATCTGCCTTCCTGTAAGGCAGTTGCAGCTAAAATGGTTGTATATTCCTGGAAAGAGTGTATTACCTATGAGATTAGCTTCCTCTAAATTTAAGTGAGTGGAGTACTGTTTTAATTCTTTTCCATTTGTGCTTCCTGCCTTCCTGCTTACTTCAGATCAGTTTTGAGAATCCAGCCCTTGCTGCTGGCTCTCCTAACTCCTGGCTTTGTTAACAACATGGCCATCAGTCCAGGCTTCCCAGCTGCTCTTGAAACGTGCACTACGAGACATTGCTGCAATGTCTCTGAGAGCTGAAAACTCTCAAGTAAACTGTAAATCTAGATAAGCAGAATGGCTGTGGCTGAAATCTTGACTGACCAGCACTTCTTTTAAAGATGCAGTGAGATTTTGCAGGCAGGCTTTACCTTGGCTTATTTCACAAGCCAACAGACAGTCCTGTTAGTTTGTTGGAGCAGCTGCTATAAATTTTTGCTGTCATTCCTAAGAACACTTGGGTACTGGATTTTTAATGAATTTAAGACTTCCATTTCCCTGCTGATTTTTCTGTCAAGAGTTCATCTGCAACTGCAAACTGAAACACATGAACTTCTCAGTACTTGTCCAGTTAGGCTTGGACTTCATTTCCTTGGTGAATCTTTCTTTGATCTTCTTTCATACAGTGCAGACACATCTAAGCCTCCTGCCAGAGCAAAAATTAGACTAAAATACACCCATGGTCTGCACTTTATCACAGGAACTTATGACAAGAGATTAGGAGGACCCCTGGAAAAAAGCCTGAAATCTTGCATATTGCTTTACATAGTAGTAGCAGTAGTCACTTTTGGAGTTGCTGAGTTCTCAGGAGTGATCCAAAACTATATCTATGATCAGAGTGGGACTGTTTTGGAATTGTTTATGGTCAATAATTACAAAGGAAGCATAGGATAAATACCTGCTTACAGCACAATCTAAAGGATGGAGCATAGGTCTAGAAGCAAGAAATTGTTGTCTGTTTTGTTAATGACTCCTTGTCTGGCTTTTGGTAAATCACTTCATTTTTTTGTGGATATATTTCCAATGCAGAGCTGACACTAAAATTAGAGCACTGACCAGAAACCTGCCTTTCTTCATAAGATGGCTGTTAAGAAAGTCCAAGTACTAGCTCACAGGGACAGCTGAAGGATCAGGCTTGAGTTTAAGTTTGGTGCATGAGTTAGGGGGTTTGGTGTGTGAGTTCACCAGGTGAGGCTGGCAGACTCCATTTTTCTCATGTGAGTACATGCTGTTGTTAAGCTGGGGTGGTGTCACCCTTTCTGTGGTGTCCCTAGTTCCACATGGCCTCTGCACTAGCAGTGGCCTCAGCAGCTCAGCACCATTTGTTAAACTGGAACAGAGATGTTGGCTGGAAGTTGTGCTTCCTGGCTGCCAGTGAGTCAGAACATAACTAACCTTTGGTAAAGCTGCCATGAGAGACCCATAACCTGAAGAAATGTATCCAGAATTTCTTCTGAGCATTTGAACAGACAAGAAGGAAAAGGCAGAGAATCACTATGTTTTGTGAGACTGACTTCCTTACGGACATTGTCAGTAAAAATTCTTGGCGCAAATGTTTTGCTTGGCCTTCAAAAGTGCTCTGCATTTATAATGAGAAATGCTGTTTGAAAATTATGATATCAAGTATTGTACCCACGTTACTGCCAGACACAGCAGGTCTGTGCTAGATGACAAAGAGCAAGTGCACCCTGCAAGCAAATTCTTGGAGCTCTATTCATGCATGTTAAAAGCCATGAGACATGGCAGTGAACCGGCATAAGGCACCCCATGGGGTTTATCTGGGCTTGTGCTATTCCACGGGGCTGCCAGCACTGTGCTGTGCAGAACAGAGGCCCCACACAGCTTCCAATAGTCATGGTCAGTGCTGTGCTGAGAAGATAAACTCCTAAAATAGGCTGAACCTGTTCATCTTATGTTTATTTGTGGGAATGAATTAACTAATAGTGGAATAGAACACTACAGAACAGCACAGTTCTTGCCAGTGTGATGTTGTAGACACTATAATGCAAACAGTCCACACAAGAGTAGGAAGAGAGCAATGTTTTTTGCCACCAGTAAGACACAAATGAGGTGTGATGTTGTTGCTGTGAATCATTTTGATGGATGATTCTGTCTCTGTTAGAGAAATTTCTTGCACAGGTTGTTACCACTCACAAATTCACTCTGTGCTGTGTAATAGCGACAGCAACAGTATCAGCTGTAAGTAGGTACTGAATGCACACATTGACTTGAACATAGAAAATGTTAATCTACTGAGTTATTGTGCATGTGTGTAGTTATTTGATCATTGATAAGACCCAATAAATGCCTTCCTTTTTGGCATATTTATTCCAATGCTCTCAAGAGGACTATCTGTTTAGAGTAATAGGGTGAAACCAAGCAGGAAAATTGATAGGCCAGCATTTGTCAGCAGTGAGAACTACTGGAGTCTGAGAAATGTTCTCTGATGGTGTGGGTGAAGCCCTGGTGCTTAGTCTGTTGCAACTGGGCTGAACCAAAACAGGGAAATAGATCTTGGGGAAGAATTCTTGTAGTTAGTGCACAGAACTGTTCCTTCTGTTGTTCTCATGATACAGGCTTGTATTCAATACAAACTTTGTTGTCTGTGTTGGTCAGATGTTTTATCTCTTTGTTGTACCTGCAGTTGCAGTAGCCTCCCAACTAAAGGCAGCAAATGAAATTGCAAAGTGCTGTGAAAATGTTGATAGAAAATGAAAGCTTCACTGCCAGTAGTGTTTGCAGAGCTGTGTGTCAGTTAAATGAAACACAATGAAATAGAACAAGATGCAGAAAAGGAGTTGTTCCCCTTGTTGCTTGTCAGGTGTGATAAGCATGAGATATTGGCAGCCTTTTGCACAACCACGTGTGTGTGTTTGCAGATGGCGATCATCTTCAACCAGGAGGGCCTCAAAGCCGTTCGCCCCCCCTGTGTCATTCAGAGCTTCATCAACCACAATGCTGTGCTCTATAAAGTGTTTGTGGTCGGGGAATCTTACACCGTGGTGAAAAGACCATCTTTAAAGAACTTCTCTGCAGGCATCTCAGGTACGTTGTACTGATTGAAAAGAAAATGTCTCTTCTTGCAGCCTCAGCAGGAAACATCTCTGAAGAAAATATCTGTGAAAAAACTGCTGCAGTGAAGGCAGCTGGTTTGGACATGCCATGTTTCCTCTTCTGTATTATTTCAAGAGAAAGGGAGATATCTCACCTGCTCTGGAATACGTACGAGGGGCAGTCATATAGTAAATATTTATGCAATGGTAACCTGAGTCTTACCTGTTAGACTCTGTTTTATGTCATGTGGAAAGGGGGAGAGGGAGAGAAGTTCTCTCCTTTCCCACTAAGTTCATGTGTCATTTGTTCCGGAACTTGTTTATAAATGTGCTTTGGAGAGAATTTCCTGGATTCCATCATTTCAGCACTTCCTCTCCCTATTTTTACCTAGAATATGTGTGTGTTTTAAATTAAAGATCACTTGTGCTCTCCCCTAAATGAACCTCCCTCTTCATGTGAGGCCCAGTGTTGAAAATCTTGGTGGGCTGTGTCCTTTTGGTTTGCAGATATCACGTGCGTTGGGGAGAAGGAGGAATGGACTTGTCAGTGAGGAGAGTGATTCTTCTGTATGTCATTAGACAGCCACAGTTGAAGAGTTTTTGTTAAAGATTACTTAGATTTCCTCTATGGAAAAAAGCTCCTTTCCAGAGGACTGCATTCTGTGGCCACCAAAAGCATAAAAAAATTAGCAGCACATAGCACATTTTTATATGCTTTTGGGAGCAAGCATGATCTGATAGCAATTGGATAAATCCAGGAGGTGAGGATGGGATCAAACTAAAGGAGATGAATGAACAAATGCTAGTTTTTTGTCACTTTTCTTAGTGTTTTTGGCTAATCCTAGTAAGTCCATGTATGCTCACCACTGCATTTCACACACAAAGATTTATTTTGTTAGTATAGGTGTAGTAGGATGCTGGTGGAAGTTCTTGTCTGTAGCTGTGTGTGCCTGTATTTACATTTAGGTCTGGTCTATGTCCTGATCAAATTAATACGGCCAGAATCTGTGTTCATATGTGTTAGGACAGTGGCTTCTGTCACCTCAGAGTGTCTTCTGCATTCCAGTGGTACCTCCAAAAGAAGGACAGATCCTGGCCACAAAATGCATTGCTTTCTGCCATGGTCACAGTGCCCTGCCCAGTTCCCAGGGCTCTCAGTGTAGCCGGGGTGCTACAGGCCTATCACCTGCAGAGATTGCAACTTCTGTCATACACCTTCCCCTTAGAACTGTCAATTTGAGTATAGCACATTAGTAAAAATTAACTTCATTATCTGACTGAATTTAGTTAATTTGCTGTGGTGAAGGAAGGAGAACTGATTTCTGTTTACCCAGTGCATGGTTCTGTTTATCAGTGATCCAAGAACAGTGGATTATCTGTCCATGGGTCCCTGCCTGTGCAGGCAGCCACATGCCAGCAGGCAGGAGAGCCCTGTGGGAGGCGTGGATGGTTGAGACCAGGACAAGATTCATGGGGCTGCACTGCCACCTACTGTTCTTTGTACTGTCCTTTGGAAAATAAAGTCTGGTATAAAGTTATTTACAATCTGTTTTTAATTGCAGACAGAGAATCAATATTTTTCAACAGCCACAATGTTTCCAAACCAGAGTCCTCATCTGTCTTAACAGCGGTAAGTACACTTGGTGTTTTTCCCTCTAGTGCAGCTGCAAACCTATCTAATCCTTTCTTATGGAAGTGTTAGTAGCTAGTGACTCTCTTTCACAAGCTGTCTGCTTCTGTGTTGCAGGCTGAGGTCTGTTTGGTACCACGAACCAGCATGACTGGGTGCCCCTCTGGTTTTCCTTACCGAGCTCCGGTGAGGAAGAGCTTGTAGCAGGGATGTTCTGCTTCCCAAACTACCCAGGGCTAATCTAGGCAAAGGGAAGAAGGAGATTCTGAATGCAAACACCTGCCTTTTTACTGTCCAGAGAGATTAATAAGCATAAATCGTTCTTTTAGGACTCAGTTCTGTGAGGAAAGACAAACAGTGAAAATTAAAGCTTAGAAACTGTGTTGGCACAAGGCCACAGAGGGCCAGTACTTGTCTGCCATGTGAGCATGCCTGAGCTGTGACCATGGGACCATTTCTGGATGTCCTTCGAGACCAGCAGCACCAGCACACTGCACAGTTTCATGCTACCATTATCAGTCCTTTTAATAAGATTTGGACATATGAATCTTCACAAGTTCTTGGGCACTCAGCTGCTGAAAAAGTCACTTTACAGCACTGGGTCCTTTCAATCTCTTGAGTCTTGGGATTCTTTTCTGTTTCACAAGTTCTGCTGGGGACTAGTTTTGTATTTGATTTTGAATTTTGTGTGCAACACTGGTAGGCATGCTAAATATGAAAACTGTAGTTGTGCTAATCATAAGTCCTTTTGTGGTTATGCTGAGGGAGAAGCCCTTACTAAAAATTTGCTTTCAGACTTAGGGAGTGTGCTCCTGTGGTTTACTTGCCATCTCACTCATACAAATATGTATCCCAGTCATGCTTCTGTAGGCATAACAGCATACTTCTGCTGTGTATCATGTTGTTTAAAAAGCAAAGAATAGTGCATCCTCCAGTCATAAGTAACCTAAGTCACTCATTTTAATAAATACTTACAAAATAATTTGTACTTGAAAACCCACATAAAGGGTATGCTCTGCCCTTAAGATATCAGCTGAGTTGTATTGTATGAGAGATTATTGTATGATTCAGATTGAACTAACAGCAGGAGTCTGTCCTGTCAGCCCTTTAACACAGACTTTGATCTACACTGAAATAATAATGATAGCCAGGACTTTTACAGCACAGGGTTAAATATGCCACCTGTATATGTTTTTTAAGGTATAGATCTAGTACTTAAAATAATGAGTCTGATTCTCCATTCATCCCTACACTGCTTTGCTTCTATAGTTGCACTAGTATGAAGAGGAAGAACTAGATGCTTTAGAGCAGACGAATTTCCAATTTAGGAAGGATTTTGAATTATGAAAGTAGTTTCTCTTTGGTATCTTTCTTTGTTTCATGCCACTGGTTCTCTGCAATTAGATTTGGTGGATATGCACCTGGAAACTTCTGAAAATCAATCTTTCCACTAAAAGGGCTGTTTGAGTCCCTTAGTAATGTGTCTCTTTCCATTACAGCTGGATAAAATCGAAGGAGTATTTGAGCGGCCAAATGACGACGTCATCCGGGAAATCTCCAAAGCGCTGCGGCAAGCTCTGGGAGTTTCCCTCTTTGGAATTGATATCATCATTAACAACCAGACTGGGCAGCATGCAGTCATTGATATAAATGCATTCCCAGGTAAGAAAGGCCTTTCCACTCCTGCTTCATGGAGCAATTTTTACTGCTGTTGTCTCATATCATTGCTTCCCAGGCTGGGGGTGGGACAGCATCCACCAGATGGTTCTGAGATCAAATACAGGTCAGTCTGGGAAGGGAAGAACCCTTATTTAGATATGGAATTTGTGTCTGAAGTATCAGCTCTTAGGAGATACGGTCAAATTTTAGTGGCCAGTTGTAGCTGTTGTGCCCTTCTGTGCAAAGGGAAACTCAAGAACTACAGTGTGGGACTGTGTGCTGGGACCTACCCTTTCTTGGCCTAGCCCTCATTCTGAAATGAAAAGAATACTAAATTCTATTTTAGTAGAGCCTTTAAAGATTACTTTTTCTTTTTTGAGACTCTGGGCCATTAAAAAAATGAGGGGGTGGAAGAAACAAACTGTTCCCTTGAAAATTTCTTCCTGTGCAAATTGATTCCCCACAAAAAGACATTTGTGCACAAAAGCAATACCAGGAATCTGACAATGATAAAATTGTGGGTGCACAGAAGTTGCTGTAGAGAGTTCGTGTCCTTGCAGGTTCTCATAAGTGCGTTCTGGAGTCTGTGGATGGACTAGGGCATGTAGAAATGGGTAAATTTGTTCTCCACTCTTTTAGTGCAACATATGTCTTGGAAACAACTAAACAAGCTCCTTGATCACCAGAATTGTTAAAAGGAGCTGTAAGTGTGAATAAGAGTGAGGCAGTAATGGTCTGTGACTCATGCTAAATTCAGTAGTCTAAGCCAGGAAAATAACCCTGCTGTTTTGCAGGTTATGATTCTCTCTGAGAATCTCCTCTCATTACCTGAATGGGGGTGTTTGTTTCATGAGACTTACACAGGCTATTGTGTAGTTTGTTTAACCCATCATTGAAGACTTTTAAGTTTTCAATATGGCTGTGCTGTCTTTACATCTACAGGTCTTGTCCTGAGCTCCCAATCTCTTCAGTTTTTTGGATCAGGTCCTCATTCCTACTGCCCTTTAGTGTCTCATCTGTCTCTGTCCACAGTGACTGGCTTCCTCCTAAAACTCAGCTCTGCTATTCTCAGGTCACTTCCCAGCATGGTTCTACCACATGGTGTTATGCAATTTGCAGACCTATGAAAACACTCTTCTGCCCAGGGCAGTGAAACAACCTAAATTGGGTGTTAGATGGAACCATATCAGTTTTAATAACAGGATTATATTTCAGACATTGGGTCTTGAAGTCAGTGATAGAGGACATTCTTTTGCAATCCTGTATCCTGCATTTTGGTTTGGTGCTTCATGTTTTGGGGTTTGGGTGGTTTTCTTCAAGTATTATTTTGGATTTAGTACTTTGCACAGACTGAAATTCTCCTTCTTGAAATGTTGAGAACTCCACATTTGGGAACAGCAATGTGGCAAACATTTATTCAGACAGGACCAATGACTTCTTGTTGTCTCTTAAGTTTGCAGAACTGCTCTGCTCAACTTCTACCCTAAGGCAGTAGTTTTCAAAATTCAGCCCAAGTCCTGCATGTCAGCCTGCACAGTAATTGATCTTTGAATTAATTGTGTTTTAGTCCTTGCAGGAGACTTGGGAGCACAGGGAAGTTTCTTATGCACTGATCTACATCATGTCTCACACAGCAGATTTTTTGGTGGTAACTACTGACTTTATCACTGTGGGATAGACTGAAGACCAGTTGGAGAAAAACTAGAGGATAGCAGTAGGGCCCAAACATATAGAAGAGAGGGCAGGGGAGAGAAAAACTGGCTTCAAATTCGTAAAAGGTAGCAGAACAGAAATGAGCCCTGTTCTCAAGGTCTGCTGAGGTCAGAGAAGAAACAATGGAGTAAAATGCAACAGAAGCAAAGTTACATCTCAGCACAGGTAACTCTCTGTTGCTCAAAAGCATGTTCAGCAGAGGTAGCTGCATTTCCCTCCAAGGGCCTGTGTGATTCAGGACTGAAGAGTTACAATGACTGACTTCATTGAGCCAGCATTTTGCTAGTGAGAAGTTCAAACTTAGCCCATCTCAAGAGTCACCAGTGGGCTGCATCAGCAGTGGGATCTGCCTGTTCCTGGCTCACTGCAGTCCCAGGAAGTGCCCTCCCTTGCTCTTCTTCCTCAAATCATCATGGTCTTCAAGAGCTGCAGTAGAGCCAAACTGGAGCCAACCCTCCTGGGCATTGTCTCTGCAGCACTACTCTGAAAAGGGAAGGGGGAGAGATGCCCTTTAAAGAGTATTCACAGCCTCTTTCATGGAACTCGAGCCATGGCTTGGGGCCAAAGCCTTATCCAGCTGCCCAGAGGTTTGCTGGCTTTCTTGGGTGCTGTCTTCAGTGTTTACTGGGCTTGAAGCTTGTTTGAACCTGCCACTCCATGGATGTCATCTGAGATGAGTTTAATGAGAGAATTGAGAGCAGGTGTACCTGTAGGAGGATGTTTTCTGTTATCTGCTCCATTATCACCAGCAACTCTCTAAAAAGATTTTAAAGATAAATGTCTGGAAGGCCTATTGTGTGTTTTGTTATGTGGGAAACTACTGGTACTATATTTAGCAGTGGTTACCAGCTGAGATATTGAGCTGTAGGCACAGTCACGTAGCCTGTGGGAGTTATGTTTGTCTGACCTCAGATAAGTGAGAGAAAAGTTCCACATAGCCTGCTGTCCTGTGGTTGTGGCTGAGCTCACCCAGCCCCAGCAGCTGCAGCCTAGCACCATGCAGGTGAACTGCTGGCTCTGGTGAATCTGCATGGTAGCTGGGAGCATCAAATCTGAACGTACATTTTGTGTGTGTAAAAACATTGCTGTAAATGCAGGATATGGGCTGTCCATTTCTCTCTGACCAAGGGAACATGCAGAAAAGCCAAGTGTCCCAGATCAGGGAGAGTCTGAAAAATCAGGCAGGTAGTATCTGATATGCTGGCTTAAAAATGCTCATAGACACTTGCCTCCACCCAAGGTTGCAGAGGTGGGCACTTGTTTTTAGATGCATTGCTGGGTGGACATCTTTCCTATCTGCGCTCAGCCAGAGGACTCTGGAGACTGTTCTCAGTATAGCAAATTTCAGACATCTTGCAGACAGGCATTTCCAAAATTGTTTCAAGTGGGCAGTGCTAGGATAGCACCTGCTGGAGCACGATTCATGCAAGTTGTTTTAGGCATGCAAAAGTTATATCCTCCCACTGATTCCCTGTGTAACACGAATCCCAAATTCACTGCCAGTAGTTTCTGAAGGTGTAATTCAATCTGCACTTCTTGATTTTGTTATCATTGCAGCACAGTGGTGTCCCACAACTGACTAGTGTGAGAAGCCTACAGGAGCCCTAGGTGAACCAAGTGAGGCAATACCCACAGTTTGTAGCCTTCCCATGTGTCCTGTGAACCACAAGTTGAGACAGCTAATTATCTTCTCAGCTAATTCTCTTCCTCCCTTCCTTCTATTTCCTTTTCACAAGTTTGTGAAGTTTCTTCTGAGTGACTGGGCAGAATTACTTGGGCATTTCCACCCAGTGTGCAGAGGGCTGGCACAGAGAGAGCCTGCCTGTTACATACAGCTTCCTTTCACTAACATCTGCTAATGTTAGTCTTGATTTGAGGGCAGAATAACTGTTAGTTCTGATTTCAGGACAGAATAACTGGCCATCTTATTCCTATTAAATATTTAAAGCAACTTCTTTGTGAGTTTCCCAGGTGCCCTCCTACAAGACTAGTTTGTTTTCTATGAGCAGACACAGAACACTCTGGGGTACTATGGATCTCCTTGCTGAATATTAAAGCTGTTACTATGGAGATGGCTTATTCCTGGGGTGTTTGAAGCACTCTGAGTAGATTTGAAGGCTAATCCCATGGCTTTTACATAAGCAAGAAAGCGTAACAAGCACTTCTGTCCAAGGGGTGGAGATCCTGTTCTGACTCCCATGGCCAGCCCCAGGAGTCCTAGTTGACCCCTGCCAACCAGTGATTATCTTGTGGGGCACTGGGAAACTTGGTGTTTTGAAATGAGAGATTTGTTTGGTGAATCCCTTCAAGGGCCTCTGAGAAAGGAGAACTGTGAGCTGTGCCTCACATTGCTGATGTTTTGTGTGACCTGTTAAGTATCTAGGAGAATTGGGACCAAGTGCAATAAAATCCAAAGGAATGTAGCAGCCTAAATAAGAGTTAATTGGTTGACCTATGGCTTATAAATACACCATAAAATCCCCACATTTATTATCGGTGAAATTATAGTCTTCCTTCATGTTTTCCAAGAAGTTGGGTTTTTTATTGCTTAAGGAAGTTGGTCTTGACAGGACAATGGAAATTAAAATTGAATTAATTATGGATCTGAGGAACTCTTCTGCCCAGTTATAACATCACTAAAAGTGTTTTAAAGTATGCATTTACTTTGTGGTCTCTGCTTCTGCTCATGTGCTGCTGTGTGAATGTGTGCTATTCACACAGGTCCTTTTAAACTCACTGCTTCAGTCTCCTGTATTAATGGCAGGTCACTTCCAGAATACTTTAATAGACATTTTAAAACAACCAGCCTATCTCATTGAACAACATTGAACTGACAACAATTTTAGGTAATGCAGTAGCAGTTAAGATCCATTTCAGGACATTGTACTCATATGTTGCGTGTCTGGTTCAATTTTAAAATGAAATTCAATTATAAAACTGTGCCTGTAGCACAGTGTTTAGAATAGACCCAGAAGATCTGTACACCTGCCACCATTTGTGTCACCAAAAATGTCATGTCTACTGGTATTTGAGCAACTGTTTCAACCAGGAAACTTGTTATTAAACTGCATTGTAAATTGTCTGGAATCACTTAACAGAACATGTACGAAGGTGGTTTCAGTGCTGAAACAAATGATTGATGTTTCTATCAAATACTGCATCATTGAGATACATTTCCTGTCCCCCAGGTGTTCTGTCAGACATAGCAGCAAAAACATAGTTTTAAGTGTCAAGTTTGGTTAGGTTAGACAAGCATTGCTTCTTGCTCAGTGGGAAGCTGCCTTTTCTGTAGGGTATAAAGCCAGCCCTGCTCTCCTCTGAGGTTTCCCTAACTGAGGGTATTGCTGGGCAAATTCTGGAGAGGGTCCAGACCCTTAACAAAGCTCTGCTCTAGAGCTACTTGCCAGAGTAAACTTAGAAATGGTATGGAAAATATCAACATTATGCCAGAGAGTTTGTAACTTAGGGAAAAACTTGGACTCAGCAACAAACCTAAAATTATATATACACTTGGAAGGAAAAAGCAGCAAATCTGAAAGGCAATTGTTTTTCTCATTTGAAAAGTACTTTTATTGCAAGACTCTCTGTTTCTCTTTATGCTAATCTCCTGCTGCTGTCACTTAAAATGTTGTCATGGAGAAAACCTTTTTTTTTATAACCTTTTTATGATCAATGGAGGGCAAGGACACTCCAAGAAACAAACTATTAAAAGAAGCCTTTCAAAGAACCTAAGGAAATTACTTAATTGCCTTTTTTTCTCTCCTTCATTTTTTCTCTTTTCAGGCTATGAGGGTGTTTCTGAATTTTTCACAGATCTGCTGAACCACATAGCTGCTGTCCTGCAGGGTCAGGTACCTGAGGTGACCCAGCTAAACCACAGCAAGCTCCTGGCAGAGCAGAGCGGTGGGATCATGGACGAGCGGATATGCTGTGCTAGCACAGGCTGTCTCAGCGTCATGGGAAAAGACTCCTCCTGGATTGTGGAGAGCGACAGCAACAGCTCAGTAAAACTGCAACACCAGAGACTAGGCTGCAACTCAGCAGTGTCCCCCAGCTTCCAGCAGCACTGCGTCGCTACGTTGGCAACAAAAGCTTCTTCTCAATAACTTGCCAATGCCATGGACTGAGAAAAAGCCCCAGGGATACAGATTGTGGTCCCAGAACCAGATCAGGCTTTAACAATACAATTGACAAAAAAATAGGGGGGAAAACTCAAAACACAATACAAAAAAGCAAAATAAAAAAACTTTCAATTTGATTTAACCTAATTTGCTGATGAAACGGACTGAAAGGGGAAGAGTGAGAAAGTGATCCAAATCCATTTCGTCAGATTCCAGTTGCAAATCTGTAGTGAGTTTACACACACACGTGTTTTAACACTAGTCCTTTCATTGTGGGAGGGTTGCTCTTTCATTTCTATTATCCTTTGTAATCACTGGTGACCAGCATTTTAAAATCGGACCTCATGCTATCAAGAAGATAATAATATTGAAATGCAGTGTCTGAATGTAACAGTGCTAGAGATTTTAGCCTAAAAAACTTCCTGTTCCTCTTTTTTCCACGTACGCCATTGCATAAGGAAGCTAAAACAACTTCAGTATCACTAAACCAAATCTCTTGAAATGTTGACCAGTCATGATGTTGGCAGGTAGCTTGCTGTGAAGCCACTGCACTTTGAGTAGGACAGAGCAGCCTGCGTATTCAGGGCACAGAGCCGAGGTGACCACCCCTCTCCCAGCTTTGCAGTTCTCCCCCCAGGCCTCAGTGCTTCACTTAGATCAGCTTCCAACCACACTTGCAAACAGCAACATCTTTTACCCAGAGAGGGTACCACTATTTAGGTGGAGTCATTTAGTACATTAAATAACATGCTTTCAATTGTCTGCTAGTGCTGAAATCTTAGAAGAGTTAAGGAAGCAGCTCATCTCTTCACAGGGAGTTTAATTCTCCTTCCATTGCACTTGTGAGGACTCTGGGACAGCTCTGGGAAAAGGCTGGCAGAGCTGTGCTTTTTCCTTGGAGCAGCACACCTGAGCTGTGTATCCTGAGAGGTAACACAGTCACTGCCTTCCACAGATCCATGTTGTTGTACATTTTTTTCTAAAATATAAACAAAATTGTGTACCTTCATATAAGGTAGAAATACAGGACCCCTCTAGCTTGGAGACCCCATTACTTTGTAGCAAGCTGCCAGGCGAGGCCATATGGTAGTTTCCAACAGTGCTGTATCCTATTTGTAAACTATAGCACAGCCAATTTGTTTCTCTTGAGATATCTTCTAGTATGGCAGCATCTTCTGCTGTTGAGAATTCTTGCAACTTTTGCTAGTTCTGAACACTATATTAGAAATATCCAAGTGCTAAGAACAGAAACACTATTTTGGTAGAAGTGGCCTTCTCTTCCCCTTATTAGCCCTAAAATACATTTAAGAAGGGTGGTGTTAAAAAAATTTCCTTAGTTAAGCTCCTAGCTTGAAAATATAGGATTTCTCTCTTTTGTATAGCACGTGTTCATAAAGCATCTGTCACTGCAGCATTTAATGCCAGTTTGGTTAGTATCATGTGTTAGATGGCTACTCAGAAGGAAAGGGTCTAGAACTTAAAGCCCAGGTAGATCATGGACAGAGGATCAACTGTGTAAAAGTTGTCACCACCCTGTCTGATGGTACCAGTCCTAGAGGGAAAAAAGTTTTGAAGAGTGTTATGTAGCAGTTCTTTTATGTAAACAAAGCTTTTCCCATAGGAGAGATTGGTCTTCTTCCAAAATGCCATTCTTGGGAATTTCCTGTAGCCAGGATTGAATTTTCAGGATGATTTATACAACAAAAGATGATTCCACCTCTAGAGGGATTACTAACTTTAAAGTATTTCTATAGGGACTGGAAGAACCTTATGGGTGTGGTATCAGTCAGATGCCAGGGTGCTCATTAGCACAGCCAACTTCCTCAAGTGTGGCAGATCAGTTCTGAGCTGGGCACGCTTCACAACCCTTGTGTGCTTTGAGGCTGCTGGATCCCGTGCTGTGTGCAGCTTGCAGGTCTCGGATGGCTGTGGTGTGAGTGAGTCAGATGTACAGGGTTTATAAAAGTATTCATGGTAGAGACCAAACCTTTTGTAAAGCCATGACTAAAATGAAATTGACATCTGCAGTTTGGGGTTTGTTTTTGTTTGTTTAAAATAAAAAGTGTTTTTATGTTACATGTGTAACAAAAGATGCCCTCAGGAAGGAACTTGCCAGTGCATATTTTTGTATGGTACTTTCTTGTAACCAGCTGGTGGAGTGTTTGTAGATTTGCCTGTTGCTCTCTTTATTACAATGGCTTGGGCTTTTTTTGGTTTTTTGGGTTTTGTTTCTTTATCGGGTGGTGGGGATGGAGCAATGATGTTAGAACTGGGTTACTAACTCAAGACCTTTCAAACTAAGTATGTTTACATGAATCTGAGTGTTGGATCCAATGGAAATGTCTGTATGCTGTTTTCTAGTTAGAACATCAAATAAGAATTTTATTTTCCTGGCTGCCTTCTGAATTTTGGTTGGCCTATTTTGCACTGCTTTTTTTTTCCAAAATAAACTACTGAAATATAATTGTGCATTTTAAACTTGTTTACAAATGATTGTTAGAAGTTTATTTTGTAATTCTCTGAATGCTTGCAGAAATACTATATTTAAATATTACTCCAGACCTTGGCAGTAACTAGAAAACAAGTTTAGGTCATTGGTGTGATCAGTGACATTTTTTCCCATAGTCTGTAATTTATTTTTTATTTATCGAATGTATCGGTATCACTTTAATTTACCAGGTGCAGTTATGCAGGTACCTGTTGTGATGTGGCATTACAATAGAGTTTGGACATAAATTACCATGCATTTGCTGTACTACTATATTTCCTTGCAGAAATTAAGGTAATGGCTCGTGTACTAGAATGTTGCTAAATCACAGGGGCAAATTGGGAGACCAATTTGTAAAAGCCAAAACTGTAAATTACCAAGTATCCAGACAATTACGTTCTTGCAAAACATTTGAGCATGAGTATGTTATTAAGCTTGTGCTAAAGTGCTTTTCTGAATTGCTGCCTCATTTGGAAGTTCAGGATAGTTTTGATTTAAGATAAGCTTCACAGTAAGTTTGTTAATATTCTGTAGTCTTGTCTTTCTTTGTAAAAGTAGGAGTGTAGTAACATTAGATCATACCAGAATGCCCTTGCTCTTAAAATTGCAGACAATCTGAGGAGATTTTCCATAATGTCTGTTTTAATTCTTTTTATTGTGGGTTAGAAAAAGGTTCTCCTGTCTTTTCAGAGGCATAACTTTTACTGCTGTGCTGATGAGAACAATTGTATCAAAATTACATGGTCACCAGTTAGCTTTTTAGGGATTTATTACTGTTCTGCTTCACTGTTTGAAATCCACAAAAATACCATTAGCTTGACTGGAATTTCTCCAGGTTTTGTGTCAGCTGGTGGAGATGAGATTCTGGTTTCCACTGTAATTACATAATTAGCTACAACAGGTGAAGATCTTTCCATGTTGAGGAGTACTTGAGTGGTATTACTGCTGCCTGTGATGTAAAGTCACCCTCTTCCCCCTCTACCTGACTTGGCCACATTGTGCCTGACTTTGTAGCCTGTGCCAGAACATCCTGATCATTATGTGAAAGCCAACTGCAGAAATGCAACCAAGCCATCAGCATCTGTGCTAGCTCTTGTGGTTTGTGTAATGCAGAACCACTGGGCCAGTGATGTTTTGCCTTTGGTTGAAGTGTCTGGCTGTACAACCTTTGTGCTGGGGAGCTGATAACTGGGCTGGTTGGTAGGTAGGATAAATTCATTATTACTATTCAGACTGTTGTAATGTTAAAGTTTAAACATCTCCCACATCTCCCTCCAATGTGGGAATGTGTCTGCAGCAGGTTGCACAGACAGAAATCTACCAGTTGAATTTGTTCTCATTGTAGATGATTACAAGCTAAGAATCCAACCCAGAGGCATCAGGAGACAATGAGAATTGCTCAAGATAAAGCCTCAAGTTTTCTAGATGAATTGCGGGCATTGTCCAGCCAGGGAACAACCAGGTGGAGTAGTAGTTGATAACAGAGGCAGAACACAGTCCAAAAGCAACAGAATAAATGGGGCCAGAGGTGTCACCTGGCAAAAAAAAAAAAAAATAGAGCAAAACAGGAAAAATGCTCTTGTTTTCATCCAGTTAAAAAAATCCAGACTTCTCAGTTCTTAGACTAACACTGATTTCCTCAAGTCTTTGCATGGCAGCAATGACAAGTGATTCAGGCTTTTCCACACTAGCTTGTAGCCTTGCCTTCCACAGCTGTGCAGAAAATCTTGGATTTTGTTTTTTTTAGTGAACAGAGTCTGAGTTTGTAGCAGTCTCCCCAGGCACACACTTGCGGGAGTTCACTTGCATTACCCTGCTAATTTTTTCCCCCCTCTCCTTTTTAGCAAGAGATGTATTGATTTCTGTATTCAGTATACAATTACTTTATGGTGTGTGTTTTGTAATTAGGAATATGTGAAAATGCTTTGTGTAGATTAAAATATTTCCTTTAATATAATCTCCTCTTGCTTTCATAGAAAAATGGACATGCCATTGCAGATCACATTGCTGATTTTATTTGTAATATTGCTTTAATATCTATTTCAGAGGAATGTAACCTCCAGAAAAGTACTTTCCACATCTTTACTACCTTTCCTTTCACTGTTCACCCTATGTGGATCCAGGCCATCAATATTTGAGCTTTTGACTGGATGGGTTTCGTGGATTCTGTCACATTTACATGGCCACAAAAAGTTACTTCAGATGGTTGAAGTTTGGGAGGATCCAGATATAAATGGAGATGTTGGAGTGATTCCTCAGCAACACAAGCACAGTAGCATTTGTAGCAAGCAAAGGAAATTGGTTTTGCTCTTGTGTGTGCAGGTGGCTCTTGAGGTTTGGTCCACCTTGCTCTTGGGGCAGCTTTCCTGTGGAAATAACAAAATCCATTGAGATAAAAACATTCTTTATCTGTGATGCAGAAGAAGGGCAAGGAGAGTGGGGCTTGGGAGTAAAATCCTGGCCAGTGGACATCATGATACCAGTTGTCCAGAATTTCACTCTGTGGTTTTTAATAGCAATCTGGGGTAATGTTTTCTTCCTCTCCATCATTCTTACCCTGAATCCACTGGGGCTGATGATAGCAGATGCCTGTGGCCCACAAACTCATTAGCAGGTGACCTTACCCAACATGTCATGAGTTTCCAGAGGGCTCCCGATGTGTTGGGAAGTTTTTGTTGATGGCCAGGAAATCTCTTGAAACTCCAGAAATAGCTGATACAGCAAATGGAGTTTATGAAAATCAGGTCTTCCTCTTCCAGCATTTTTAAAGAAACCCACATTTTATTTCCTCCTTCATTCTTTACACAGTAGTTTTAGATATAAATTATTTTAACTTCTTTTTTTTTGTGTGAAAAGTCATATATACATATATAAAGTTATTAAGTGTTGAGAATATGTTGAGTATAAAATAGTGACTTCTTTGTTTCAGATGTTAGCAGCCCCTAAAAATGAGTTGTTTATTCTCTTGTAAAGTCAGTGCTGTAAAAAAATATTAAAAAATAAAAGATGTGTTAGATGTATCTTTTATTATTTATTTCTGATTCAGTATTTGATACAGCTTGTGTATACCCTTGTGACAACCACATACTAAAAACACTGTCGTTCTTAAAATGGAGTAACAACAATTCCTTGGGATCCCAACAGTTGTGAGAGAATTGGCCCTCTGGGAGTGAGTGGTGTTGGATATTGTCCTTCAGTCTCCAGCACTGCCTCCCCCCAGCAGGGCCGAATCTCGGGGACCATTGTGTGCGTGTGCTCGGTTTCGCAAGTCCATTGGTATCTGTGTTCAAATCCAGCTGTACAGTGTTAACAATGTGTCTTGTGATTCGCTTCAGCCTGGTTCATTATAACTTCTGAAACATAATTCCCATTTTGTACTTAAATTTGTATAGAATTATATCAACCCTTTAAAGATCATGGCTTACTGTAAAACCCAAAATATTTGCTATTTGGCATCTTCAGTTGCATGACTGATCAGATCAGACAATGGAGATGGTGTTTTCATCTAATAGCATTCATTTCAATGGTAATATATTAATTTTCTTTTTGTTTTGCCAAGCATCTGTTTTGGACAATTGTTTTGGTTTCAACAGTAAAGCAATATGCAGTAGGTATTGTGGCATTATCTCTGTAATTGTTTTGAAGAGAGGATTGTCCCTTTCCAACACATAATGAAAATAAATGCCTTATAACAAGTTCTAGTTTGCTTCCTCTTTCTGAGTGGATAGGGCAGCGAGGTGAGCAGCTCAGTGGGGGAGACCTGTGTTCATGGGAATTCAGTGTTCACATCCTTTCCAAGTGCAGCTGTTTTGCAGCCCCACTCAGGCCTTGAACACCATCTTTCCATCTGAAGAAAGTCCTTGAGTCCCAAATGTTTGTGATTACTTGAATATCCAATTAAGACAGTATTTATAGTAGCTCCATCAAGTAACAGTATTTTTTTCTCTTGTTGATTTTGCATCAGGTATGGGAAAAAATTGTTTAACTCCTTTGGATGTGGCTGTGTTTCTGTGGAGGTTGTTTGGTTTCTTGGGTTTGGGGTTGGTTTTTTTTGTTTGGTGGGGATTTTTTCGTTTTTTTGGTGTGGTGGGGGTCTGAGGGTTTCTGTGAACTTCTTGCAAACTCAGGCCTACATGTCACAATGAGTTGTCTGGGTGCTGCTACTGGCAGAGACTCTGTCACAAAAATAAAAGGGTGAAACTAAGCCATAGAATAGGTGAAGTTGGAGGGCATCCATCAGGATCATCAATTCCAACCCTGGCTCTGCACAAGACACCCCAAGAATCACACCATGTGCCTGAGAGTATTGTCCAAATGCTTCTTGAACTCTATCAGGCTTGATGCTGACAACTTCCCTGGGGAAGCTGTGCGAGCTATAAATACAATATATTTACAATGGACAATATTCAGATTAAAAATACAGTATTAAATTTAAAATTTAGGTGAGGATCAATATGTAAAATGTGATTTCTTCAGGTGGAGTAACTCCCTAATTGACATTTTAGTACTGTTTCCGTGCAACACCTTTAATTTCACTTTGGTTCCTCCATGTTTCCCTGAGGTTAAAGAGAGTGGGATCTCCTCAGGGCAGAGTTGAAAGACACAACTTGCTCCAGTGCACTTTCCCCAGCCAGGCTCTTGCATGGATTGTGCCCTGTGCCAGGGCAGTTTTTGGGCCATGCCTTGGCCTCAACACCTCCTCTTGCCATTGAGTGCCTGCCCAGGGCTGGGCATGAGGGCAGTGCCCGCTCAGCAGCTCCTGCTCCTCCCTGGGAAGCTCACCCTGTGGGTGAGGTACAGCTCTGGGACCCCTTGCACCAGGGAACCCCACTCACCCCCCTCTGTAATGCACTCCACAGGCCAACTGAGGGGTTTTGCAGAATAAAGAAATAAGCTGAGTTCAAAGCCTGGCAGCCATTCCCTGAGCATCTCAGCTGTTCTGTGGGCTGCAGGTAATGGGAGAGAACTGAGCTTCAGATTGGGGGGTCTGGAATACAGCCCTGGCAGCGGGTGGATCTTTCCCTCTCCTGCCAATGTGCATAGAACATCTAAAATATGATCTGTGCTCAGAGATTTTGGCGGCAGCTTCTGTAACCCAGGCACCCCTTGGTCCTCCAGCTGCCCTGTGGTCCAAAGCCCAAAGGATGGAAAGGTTCTGCCTGTAAGCACAGTGCCAGCTGGTCACCATGGCTCCTGTGAGCCAAGGCACAGGAGGGACATCTCCTCGGGGTGGCCTTCACCTCTGGGGAGCACAGACCGGTAGTTCTCCTCCTGACTGGCCTATTTGTTACTTCTTTCTAATCCACTCGAGAGGTTGTCCACATGGCTTGACTTGGTCAAGTATTGCCCAGTGTTTAAACATTTAACTGTGTTCTCTCTGTGTTCATCGATGAGCCTTGGATGTGACCCAAGTCTCACTGAAGCACCCAGGATGCCCAGTGCCAGGGGGGTGAGCAGTGTGGCACCAGCAGCCCCCGGATGAGCAGGGAGAGCCCCACGGTGCTCGGGAGCACAGGGAAGTGTCCCCAGTGCCAGGCCCCGGAGGGCAGCAGCACTGGAGCCCGGTAAGGAGGGAAGCGCCATCACGGTGTGTCTGTGGTGAGGGGAGCCCTCTGAGCCAGGGTGAGGAGGGAAGCGCCATCACGGTGTGTCTGTGGTGAGGGGGGCCCTCCGAGCTGGGATGAGGAGGGAAGCGCCATCACAGTGTGGCTGTGGTGAGGGGAGCCCTCCGAGCCAGGGTAAGGAGGGAAGCACCATCACGGTGTGGCTGTGGCGAGGGGAGCCCTCTGTTTCCCCCCCTCTTTGCAGGACTGTCCAGGCCCTGCAGCGTGCTGACAACTGACACTGAAGCTGCCAAAACAAAGGAAGGAACCCAGTGCAGTTTTATTTTTCCTTAGATAAATTTTTTATATAGAATATATTACAGTCAGAGTTCTCAGCTTTTAATCAAAAGATAACAAGTTATTGCAGTTTTTACCCAGTGAAACTACCGGTGAAAGAACTTTCTAGAAAGCTGTCCTGTCTTTTAAAAAAAAGAGGGAGAAAACCCCACCCAGACAGAAAATACACATGTAGGTCGCACTTCGCACCCACGGGCGCCCTACCGGGCGTGTGGACGTCGTGTGGAGAGGGCAGCGTGAGGTGAGGCAGCGGCGATGGGCACAACACTATGGCGAGGGAGGCAGGCCTGGGGCTAGCGGGGTCTGTTCCTAGGCACGGTGCTTCTGCTCGGTTTAACTGCTCTTAGATCGGGAAATGAACGCGCGGTGGGAGGCGGGGAAGGAGGAGGGTGGCGGCGCTGCTGTCGCGGGGGGCGCCGGGGCTCTCAGCCTCGCCTCAGCTCGTGCAGCTTGTGGGCGACGCGCTCCAGCTCCGCCTCGATGGCCGCCAGGCTCTCCAGCTCCTGGTCCTGCAACAAAAGCCCAGGACTGTCACCGCCACAGGCGGGCAGCCCTCGCCCCCAGAGCTACAGAGAGCACAGCCTTGTCCTGCCCCATCCCTTCAGCCTGCATTTGTCTCTCTGGACAGACCGGTGTGCACAGCACTGGTTACTTCTGCCCTAATGTTTAATCACTACTGCTAGGGATGCAGCTGCCATCCTTCCCCCGTACCCTGCCGGCCAGGGCAGCCCCCAACGGGGCTATGCCCCCAGAACATGGGGTTGGAGGGACATGGCTGCTGCAGGGGAGCCAGGGCAGGCTCTGGCAAGCAGCACTGGGTGCCAGCGCTGGGTCAGTGCCGTCAGACCGGGATGGGCACGGCTGCCTGCCACCTTCGGGAACTGCAGCATGGGCCCTGCCCTCTCCCCACCCTGCCCTGGGTCTTGGCTTGCCCCTCCACTAGCAGAAGATACTTTTCCCGGGAAAATTGTGACTGAGGAAGCCATCAGTTCAAAGGCTCAAGCTGCCCATTACTTGGGGGTTTTTCTATACCAGCTTTTGTGCATCTATGCTGTCACCTGTAGCTGCTTTATTTAGTGCAGGTACTCATGCCTGACTGCATGGCTTTGCCTGAGCTCAGGTCATATCCAGCTGGCCCTGCCCTGCTGCCAGCCCCAGCCCTGCCTGTCCCTCACAGCTGTGGCCACCTGGGCTCTCTGCAGACCATGCACTCAGCATAGCAGCAGGCTCTGTGTGAGCAAACTTGGTGCTGTACCTTTTCCCATTGGCAGAGCCGAGGTGACAGCCCCTCTCCTGTGTAGAGTGAGCAAAGCCTCCCTGTTGCCTTCAGGAGCTGCAAATCACAGGCTGACCCTGAGCCACTGCACTGCATATGGCTGGTGTGAGAAAAGTAAATGAAGTATGGGAAAAGGGGGTTGTTTTCCCTTCCTGAGCTGTTTTCCTGAACAAGGAAAAAAAGTAACCCTGGAAAAAAAGTCACTCTGCACCTGCACTGAGCCCTTGGCTCAGCCCCTGGGAAAGCTCTGGATACAGTAGGGTGCCAGCAGCTCAGGGTGCCTTCAAACACCCAGGGTGCCCAAGCAGCTGTTCCATTTTGTTTCAAGTGAGTCAGGCAGCAGCTGGCTGAGCTCACCTTGCTGGAGAACTTAGGCTGCAACTGGAGCCCCCAGAAAGGGAGTAAAATAGGTTCTAAAATTCTCTACAGCACCCAGAGAGAGAGCTTGGTCACACCCAAACCATTGCCTGTGTGCTCTGGCTTGCATCTGCCTGGTCCCACATGCTGAGCCCTGGAAAGTGCAGGGGACAGCACTCCCAGCCACATCTGAACCCACACTGACCTCACTGGCCAAGCCACACAGCCCCATGGCCCAAAAATAGAGAGAGACAGGACAGCAGCCAGAGCTTGTGCCTTCCCTCACTGCTGCGTGCCTGGCCTTCTTCACTGACTCCCAGAGGCCTTGATCTAGTTTTAAAAGCCAATTAAACAAAAAAGTCTTGCTGCAGCTGTAAACACAGCAGTTTTGCAGCCTCAGCAACCTCCTTTCCAATCCCCATTTGGAGACTGAGTCTGCCACCCTGCAGGCAAGGTGCACCCCAGAGCCACTGGCAGGGGCAGGTGGGGAGCAGCCTCCCTGGGGAGAGATGTGGGGTGTGAGCAGCAGTGTGGGAGGCAGATGGGACAGCCCACCCCACTGCACCCCTGCTTTGGGCTGAGACCTTTGGCTTTGCTTTGAACCAATACAACTGGAAATGCTCTCATTTTTGGCCAATGGATTGGCACATAACTGAGGCAAGAGGGGTGTTTTGGAGGCAAGAGAGCCAACTGGCATCACTCACCTGCTGCCCCAGCCCGTTCCCAGGCACCTGACCATGGCCTGTCTCAGGCTCACAAAGCACAAGCCCAGCCTCACTGCCCCGTTCCCTGTATTATCCCAAATCAGCTGTGCCTGGAGCTGGGCCTCAGCACAAAGGTGAACCCACCAGCAGTTCCTGGCTGCTGGGGATGTGCTATTACCTAGCATCACTCAAGGTATCAGGGAAGGAGGTCTCTGACTCTGGAAGCCTGGCTCAGATATATTTCTCCATCTGTCCACCATTTCCACTCCAATACCTCAGGTTTCTCACCACAGCTGCACCCCTGATTTACCTCTGTGGGAGGTCTGACAATACTCACTCCATCCCTGAGACAGGGAAAGCATTCCTTTTAACTTGGAAGGGCTTTGGGACACAAGGACTACCCCTGGGCTCCAGTTATAGCCCTGGTCACTGTGTCTGGCCAGTGCAGAAGTGCTGTCACTGCAGACATGACTCTGGGGGGCAGGGAATGCTTTTGCATTAGTCACGAAAACAAGGATTAAAACCAAAGGCACAGCAGGTGCAAACTTCAATAACACCTGAGGCTGAATGACTAGAAGTTCACTAAGCATCAACTGAATGCCTCAGAGCACCACTGCTGGCTACGTTTATGCCAGTATACCATCCACATCTCCAAGAGTACTTTGGATAACTGGGTGGGATTTATTCCTAAGCCTGTACACCAACCTCTGTTCTCCTGTTAGCGCTGCCTTCCTCATCCTTCTTCTCTTCAGGCATGGGAGCAAGTGGAAAGCCTCCTTCACTGCTGTCTTCCTTCGAGTGATGCTTCCATGACCTTCTCACATCTTCCTCTGGGCTGCTGAAGGCATACTTGCGGGACCTAAATGTCTTTTTCATGGACCTGTCTGCATCTTCCTCACTGTCATTTTCCTCCATGCGCTTCTTTGCTGTCAGCTGCTTGGCCAGCTCATCCATTTTGTTCCACCTCTTGGTGTCTTCCCACTCCTTGGAGGACTCCTCCTCCATCTCATCGCTTTTGGCATTCCTGGGCTGAAAGGTGTCCTCTTCTCCCTGCACCTCCTCATCCTCCAGGCGATGCCTTCCTCCTCTCAGTGCCCGGGGCTGCTCTTCCTCCTCCTCTTCCTCCTCCTCTTCAGAGCTCTGCACATCTTTCCCAAATCCCAGCTCATCATCGTTATCTGAAAGAGCATTAAACAAAGCAGTGAACACAGCTGTTAACCTGTTCAAGGTCCACATTTGAACTGAGCCTTCAGTGGTGATGCCAGGTTTCTTGACTTAGGCCTGCTTTCCCAAGATTCTGGAAATACCCACTCTCACATTGCCATGTCAGTAATGGGGCATGAAGGCAGCAGTCAAAAGCCCTGTGGGAAGCTCAGGGCAGATGAATGAGTTGTCCGCAGGATCTATGAGAGCTGAGCAGTGAGGCAGCTGCAGGGCCTGGGTTACCTGCTGTGCATGGGCCTGTGTGTCAGATGTGTCAGATGTTTGTGGTGGGGTCTGGGTGGCTGCTGGCTGGTGTGTTTCTGCAAACCCAGTAAGCACCTGCCCCAACTCTTGGCTTTGAAGCCTCTCACCCATGTGCCTCAGTGCCCTCAGCTCACCCCAGGAAAGTGTGAGTGCAGTCTGGGATACGTACTGTCACCTCCCTGCATCTCCTCAGCCTCCTCGTCCTCCTCAGCCAAATCGAGTGACCTCTCTGCTTCAGTAGGGTCCTCCTCTGCAGCTTCATCTCCATCATCCTCCCGCTCCACACGCTCCCCTGCTCCCTCCTTGCTGTGCTCCTGACCCTGCCTGGACGGCTCTTCTCTCTCGTCCTCAAGCTCCAGGCTGTCCCTGGAGCCTCTGGGCTCCTCCTCTTCATCTCCTTGCTGCTGCTGCTCGTCCTCACTGAAATTTTTGCCAATGTGGTTGTCCAAAACTTTGTTTCGATGGGTATCCTCTGTATCCCTGATGTCATTGCTCTCAGCTTCCTCCTGATCCTCTTTCTCATCAGGGTTGGTATCCCATGGCCTGGGTTCCCTCTCTTCCAGGCTTTTTTCCTCCTCTCTTGAGTCTTCATTTTGCTGGGGCTTCTGTGCTGCCAGCTCAGCCAGGGACCCTGTGGGCTGCTCCTCTTCAGGGTGCTCCCCTGCAGCATCTGCAGAGGGGAAACAAGACACACCTCTGCTGAGAGCTCATTTCACAACCAGCAAGGGCCAAGCATTTCTCAGGGAGCTTCAGCCCTGCTCAGCAATCTGCTCAGCCAGCCCATGTTCCTTTTGCAAGTCACTTCAGCATATGCTTGCATTCAAGCCAGGCAGCGTTGTCTCTGGTGCCTGTGCTCCTGGAGAGACTTGCAAGGCTGAAGTAAAACATATGCTGAAGTGTTTTGCTGCAGCACAGTCCTCATCACCATCTCTTCAGATGCCAGCCACGAATTCACCCTGCATGAAACCAGACTGCATGTAAAATTAAATTATTTAGGAGTGTAATATGGCAGTTGCACGGCTCTCCCTGCTCTGCTGCACTCACATCACATCCTTATTTCTCCCAGCAGGCTGAGGAGGCAGCCAGCCCTGTTCACAGGGTGCTGGAGGGAGGAGGGGTGTCTCTGCTGCTGCAAAGGAACTACTCAGCAGGAGCTTCATGTGGGCTGAGTATTTGCTCTTGCTAAAGGGAGACTGGCCTCTTTTAACACCATTAGCCAGAGAAAACACTTTGCAAAAAAAAAAAAAAAAGGAGTTTAAAAGCTAGAGAGATTTGTCAAGGTAAGTGCAGCCCCAAGGAGGGCTGAGGAGTTTGCCAGAATGAAGGGATGCAGAGAACTGGTCACATTAGGCTGGTGGCCATCTGTGACACTGTGCTGGTTTCACCAGACTGTCAGTGGGCCTGGTTGGCCCATGTGCCACATTTTATCTTCACTTAGTCTTCCTTCACCTCCACGCTGCCAGAGCAAGAGTTTCAGGTGTGTCTTGGCAGTTGGGAGATGCAGTGCCACCATCCTACCTGCTGGATTTTGGCGGTGCTGGCTGCAGCAGCAGCCCCTGGGGGTGTCACTCCTCATTGCTCTAAGCAGTTTCAGTGTCATAGCAGTGCTGTGCTACTGTGGGCCAGCCATGTGCCCCAGAGCTGCTTGAGACCCTCTGTGGACACCCAGCTGCTGCTGGATGAGGAGTCACATCACCCCACATTTGCATTGTATCTTCCTGACAAGGAAAAGGGAAGGGGCCAACCCCTCCTTTCTGCTAATCTGTCTGTAGTAAGGCCAGAGAAACACTGGCAAGGGGAAATCCCAGCTGAAGGTGATCTTTCCAAGGTACAGGTGTTTTGTGCGGATGTGTGCACTGTGTGTGTTTCAATTTTCCTTTCAAAGACTCATTACTTAATATCTTAGATGCTTGGAAACAAGGGTGACAGGCAAAAATCCAGATCGCCCTTGCCTGTATCACTGACTCTTTCAGTGTGGGATTTCCATGGCTGTGATTTAAGTGTTATAAGTGAGTGAAAGTGTCAGCAGCAGGGTGGAAAAGTCAGTATCACTTTAGTAACTTGACCATCACTAGTTACTGTAGCTCAGAGACTACTGTTGTTTGAGCTGGTAAATAAGAACAAAGCAAACACCAGGTTGCTTGTGTGTGTCAGCAGCAGCATCAAAGAAAAGAGAAGCAGATGGACATATCAAGGCTGTTTGGAAGATCCTTGTTTACAGCCTGACCTGGATTTCCCGGGGGTGGAGGCTGACACTGACCTCTCTGCTTGTTCTTGTTGTTCTGACTTTCAAGGACTTCGGAAAGTTCATCTTCAAAGCCGCTATTTTTCTTCTGCTGCTGAGTTCTCTCATTGGCACCTGTGTCAAGTAACAAAAGGTAGGGAAAGGCAACAGTTCCTTCTGTGTTTCAGAAAGCAGAGTTAGGAAAATAGTTCTGTGCCCCTTATGTTTGCTGTGGGAAAAATCCACCTGGGAGCTGGGAGGAGTGAGGCTGAAGGGTATGCGAATCAACTGCAGTAACAAAACCACAATCAAAAACATCATCTGCAGGAAGGAAAATGGTCTCTAAATAGAGATGCAGGGTTGCCAGTAAAACTAATATTGATGGAGATCTAGGGAATAAGAGGTGATGAACTGCAGCACACTGAGAGCAACAAAAGACTTCATCACCAGAGTACTGAAAGATAAAAATTGCTTTCTGCCAGATTCTGCCTATGCACCTCTGAGGTGAGCACTGAGAGCTCCTGTATCCTCCAGCCTGGTTGTGGGAGCCCCTCTCCCCTGTGTGCTGGGAGGAAGAAGCAGCATTCATTCCCACTGCAGGGGTGGTCTGGGGCTCCAAGGCCCCATACCTTAGCTCTGGGGTTATGGAGCCTGCTAGAAAAATACAACACCCTGGAGAGAGGTGTCTGAAGGCAGCATGAGCTGGAGCTTAGGCTGCAGCTGTCCTGGCAACCAGCAATGGGATCTGCAAGCAAAACAAGCCCTGACTAAACCAGCTCATGCCCTGCTTCTGTGCCTTAATGCAAGAGCAAGAGCCACTGCTGCCAGCCCAGTCCTCTGTAGCCCAGAACTCAATGGTGTGGGCTCTCCAGCCTGAGCAGAACCAGCTGCCCCAGCACAGAGGACACCAAAATTAACACCTTTGCTTTTTCCTTGGTCTACAAGACTGTTCCACCCCCAGTCCCTGTGATCTGTAGGCTGGATCTCATGTTACCCTGGGACTGAGTGGTGTGATGGGCTCAGGCAAGAGTGGAGCAAGGTGAATCTCCATGTAACAAGTCCCTTCTCATGGACTCCATGCTGAGTGGCACAGCCTGTCTGCTTTCTGAGTGCTTCTCCTCAAATCCCTGGTGTGCCTGGGCAGCCATATCCCAGCATACTGAAGAAACCATGTCTTGTTTCTTCTGGATCAGCAGAGCATCCATGGAACCCATCTGAGGTCACTGAGCATCTGGCCCCTCACCATTTGGGTAGTGACTAAAATATGGCTTTGGGAGCTGCATGAGACTCTTTCCCAACTCCGACTTCACGAATTTTTACTCTCCCTGTAACCTGGGGACAGCCCTGTTGCAGCCTCACCTGAACAGAGGGGTCTGGACTAGCTCTAAAGTAGCCTTGCCTGGGATCTGCACATTGGCTCTGGGCAGCTGGGTACCCAAGAATGTCCGTTTATTCCCTCAACCCTCCTTGGCACAGCTCCATAGTGCTGCTGTTGCTCCCACATTGACCAGTGCAATTGACCTGCACCTCTCCAAACCAAAGAAATTTGCATTTGAGTTAAGTAAGCCATCAAAAAATACCCATTAGCTCAAGAATATTTTCACTGGGGTCTTTAAGGTGCAAGTCTTACTGTTCAGTGAAGCTTCCCTGCTGCCACACCTGGGTTTAGTGCTAGACTCCAGCTGCACAGACAGTGGAAGTTTTCTTACCTTTCATTCTAGTTTGAGAGCTGGTGATTATTTGTTGAATTAGATTACAATGTTTTCTTTTAGAGCTCTCCCACCTCAAAATGTCTTGAGACTACATCACTACCAAGTTACATTGATAGCTATTGAAATTATCAGATACATATTGGAGTTATGATAAACAAAATTCCTGTCCCCACTGACACAATCTCACTGAAAATATTGGAACGACATTTCCTAGGGCATATTTATATGATCTCAAATTAATATAAAATAAAAAAACAAACACAAAACCAACCAAACAATAAAACTCTATAAGGGACTACAACATAAGAAAACAATCTTCCCTATAGTTACATTCCCCAGAAAATATACTGGCACTATACCTTGTGCAGCAATTTCCTGAAGTTCCTTCAGTAAGTTTTGGTGGCGAAGGATAGAAATAATTCGCTCATCTGCAACAGGGGAGACTTGGTACAGAAAGTAGTCAAAGCAAATCTCCCCCCAACCCCAGGAAATGAAACAGAACCCAAATGTCACTCCCTCTTAATTTGCTCTTTTCTTTCCCTTGGTCTGATTCGCTCTCACATCTAACCATGTGATTAAGACAACAGGAAGGTCCTATGAGGACCAGGCAGTTTGATGTCACTCCTGTGGCCACAGTGCCAGCATGAGGCATGGCCTGGGACAAGCAGTGGCTCCATCCCTGCTCCTGGGGCCCAGTACAGCCCAGTGGAAGAGGAAGGTGAACGTGTCAGGGACCCTTAACAGGGGTCCAGGGGCCAGGGCTCAGTTGGTCAGGGCAGGACCAGCCCTACTTGGCAGATTTGCTTTTGCTGATGCCCAGCACTAAGTCTGAGGCAGTACCTCCTCGCAGAGTTTCTAGGCATTCCTCGCTGATCGGCAGGGGGTTTGGCTTAGATAAAGTATCAGAGATGACCTCTACAATGCACTTCATCACCTAGAAAGAGACAAAAATTCAAATTAAACAACTGGTTTTTTGTCTTTTGTTCCTACTTTTTACCAAGGCTAAAGTACAGCAGGTGATGGCACAGATCTTTTTGCTTTTCTGGTCAAGCTGGAACTGAATGTTCAGTTCTTGTTTTCCTTAGCTCAGGAACAGAAGGTGCCTCCTGCAACTGAGAAGCGAGGAAATTACATGTGACAATGGAAAGAGCTTCTTCCACATGACACTCAGTTTAGCTGAGGATTGCATGGCTTCAGACCACACCAGAGTCTGAGCACATCTGGAGAGTAAAGGGTATCTGAATATATACACAGAAAATCCAAAATCATCCAATTTTAAGTCAATATATCTCAACCTCCATCTCATAAAAGGACTCAGCGGGAGGTTGTAGAGAGCAAAAAGTGGTCATAGCTGTTTAATAGATGACCTTGAAATCTTAAAAGTTATTCAAACCCTGGGAAAGACATCATAGTTAGATTGAAGCCAGGCATGGAAGGTGAGGTGAGGCAAACTACTTTCAAACACAGGTGAGAAATACTGCTCTCAGGCCCTAGAAAGGACAAGACACTTTGGAGAAGTGTTTGACCTTGTGCTTTGAGTGTTCAAGCCATCTGTTAAAGACTGGAAGAGCTCTGCATGATGACAGGTCTTCTGAAAGCAAAGAAGCTCTGACACATCTTCTCAGACAGGATGAGCTCTGGGCCCACCCTTTCCAGCAGTCTGCTTTGTTGGTGTAAGACCAGGAGCGTTATTTATGTAATTTGCCACCTGCACTGAGATTGCAGGCATCCTTGCCATGCCAAGACACTGCTGGGAGCCCTAGTGTATGGTCACATAGACCCAAATGATCACATAGGACAGAAATATTCACTACAGTCTGGTGCTGATGGGTAGGGTAGGAATCAGGCTGCTTAGTTCAAAAGGGTGATTTTTTATAATGCAATCTAGAAAAAATGCAGGGTTCACAATTGCCTGTGGGAAAAAAGAGAGGCTAAATTGAAAAAAAGAATACAAGTTAAGCCTTGGAGGCAAAAAATTCACTCACTGAACCTCTTTCTCCTGATGATTGCAGCAGGCAGCCCTGAGAGCCCTGACCTCCCTCACAATGTACCATTCTCAGGAGAGCAGAGCGCTGTGGCTGCAGTAGAAATTAAACACAAGTCAGCAGTCCCCAGTCATCCACAATGCTGTTCATTCAAGCAGTTGGATATATTCGCTGGACAGCTGGAATGGGCAAATTCTCACCCTGTGTAAGGAGAGAATTCTGCTCTTGCAGATCACAGCCATAAAATGTTGAACTCTACACCTTACACAGTTTGAAGGAATTGCCTAATGGATTAAAAATGCTACAGGAAAGATTAAAAAAAAAAAGCAAGGGGATTTCCCTGGTATAATTCTCCTATATCACAAGTGATCCATTAATACTGATTTTAGATGACTTTGAGTTACTCTGTCTTTAAATAGAAAAAACTCCAGAATCTGATATTTCCCTCTCATGTTTCCCAACCTCTGGACCCACTTATTATAGCAGTATTTGATGCAGCTTCAGAAGTTAAGACTTTCTCAGCATGAGAAGTAAGACTCTGGTTCAATGAAATTTTCTATTCAAGCTTTTTTAAGACTTCTGGGCTGATCTAAAGTCTTTGTCTGAGCACAAAGAGACACATCACTCACCACAGAAATACATTCAGCTCTGTGGAGGAGCTGTGTAAGGTAATGAAATGAGCAGTGCAGTCATCCTACAACACTCTCCTTGTCCTTCTGTCAGAGGAGGTCTTGCAGAGGGGGACTTCACAAGGTCATGAAACAACAGCCTGCATCAGGAAATGGAAGAGATCCTTTCCAAATGAATGTAATTAATCCAGTGCAGAAACTCAGACTGGAATTTTGCCATAGCTATCATCTAACCACGAGCATGTAACTAGATCCTTAAGAGCAGCTCACAATGTCCCTTCAGAGAAATCTCCAAAGGGTTGTGTCCTTACAAGGACAGGCTTCTCCACATTTGAGCTCAGCTTTGTCCTTCTAAAATGTATGGTTGTAAGTGAGAAATAATATCCTTCAAGCACAAGAGTGGGCAAACACCAGTGACATTGTAAATGCTTTGGTCTTGTTCAGCTCCCTATGGAATGCCCTTGGTGTAAGGAAAGTCTGATGAGCTGTCCAGGAAAGGCCTGCAGGTGCTGACTAGCCATTAGACAGCCTTGAGCCACCCACAAATGCTGGTGGCACAGAACAGGGTGTGTAGGAAGAGCTGCAGTGCTTGTTGCTGTATTCATGTGATGATATCCCTGCCCTAATCTGTTCCATGAGACCAGGAATTCCTTCCATGAAATGCTGTGTCTCAAAGGATGGTGAAGCCCTAATGGCTTCTTCCAATGGCAGCAAATCCAAAAGAAAGCTGATTTTGCTCTCTGTGTCAGTGTAATACCGAGGGAAGGGGGGCAGTCTTGGGAAAGTCCTTTCTTGGTGGAAGCATTTCCATGGAGTAGCACCAATGGCCACAAAAGTGCCCATTTTTAACACATAGAATATCCCGGGGAAGAGACCTCACAAGGAGGATCATATGATTAATGGGTTGTCCCATCAGATGCCCACTCTGGCATGGAAAGTTGAAGGGCTAAGTGCCTGTCCCTCATCCTCTTCCTCAGCAGCACACAGCCTGAGGAAGGCAGCCAGAGTCTCACAGCTCATGGCTCTGTCCCAGCAAGGGCTAAGCAGGCTAAAAGTCTTAGCAAAGCAACTGCTCTGCAGCCCAGGCATGTCCCACAGGACACAGGGAGGTGTTGCTCGTGGCACACACCCTGCAGGTAACTGCAGTGGGGCCTGTGGCTGGGACTGGCATCAGTGTGCCCTCCCCTGCTGCTGCCTGGGAAAAAACATTGCGTGGCTAGAGGATTTCATAACACAAAATGGTTCAAGAAGTAAAAAGCAAAAATGCTGGAGTTTCCTTTGTGGACATGAATTAAAAAAAAAAAAAATTCATTTGGGCAGCCGAGAGATCAGCTCATATGAAAGATGGGGAAGGGGGTGGGTCAGGGAGTCATGTCTGACACAGCTAAACACAGGCAAACCCCTCTCTCCAAGCATTTAGGAGCCAAAAGGCCACTGGGAGTGCACGTTTGTGAAGCGCGGCTATAAATGTTGGAAGGTGTGACACAGATATGTGCACACAAGCCTGTAAGGGAGGGCTGGAGAGGTCAGCCAAGTCCTGCACTGCTGATAGCCATCCAGACAGGCTGAGCAGGAGCTGAGGATGGATTAGCAAGCTGAGAGTACCAGTTGCCTATTTTTCCAGAGCATGCATGTTTAAGTAGCACACAAACTCAGATGTATACACCTCCAAACACACACAGTTCCTGAATCACATCTCCCCCCACTCTCCCCTGAGTCACCTCCTGTTGGGAGCTTTGAAAAGCTGAAAGTAGGAGGACTAAGGAGAGTTTTACCCAGCCTCCATCTCCTCTCTAAACAGGCTTGCCTCATCCCCCTGTCACATCCTGAAGGACTTTCTTGCCTGTCCAGAAGTGGATGCACAAAGGCTAAATTCTGTTAGGAAGGGAGCAGAGGTGGATCCTGCTTGGGGGATCTCATGCAAATTCCTGGCACTTTCTACAGGGTATTTCAGTGGGAGTGGCCCAAACCCAACCACCTCGGTGGAGGTGAAACATCACATCCTTTCTCTTCATTTGACCTACTACAGACTCAGCCTTACCTTAGTGTCGCCTTTATTCATGTCATTTGTCACAGGAAGGGAGACAGCTGTAAGGCAAGGGGAGAGGGAAAAAAAGGAGAACTTGTTATTCATCTCGTCTGGAAGACAAGCAGAGAAACATTATTCTGCTAAAATGGGAGTGGAGAAAAGGGGCAACTCTCTCTGATGGAAGTGGTCTCTGGGTGCAGCAGCTGGATGTGTGCACTGTGCCGGGAAGGGAAGGGAAGGGAAGGGAAGGGAAGGGAAGGGAAGGGAAGGGAAGGGAAGGGAAGGGAAGGGGAAGGGAAGGGGAAGGGAAGGGAAAGGGAAGGGAAGGGAAGGGAAGGGAAGGGAAGGGAAGGGAAGGGAAGGGAAGGGAAGGGAAGGGAAGGTGCCTAGGCTGGCAGGCCTGCGGCGCTCGCAGTGACCTTGCGGCGGCCGCTGTCCGCGGTGCTGAAGGGGCCGGGCCGGCCCTGTCCGCGGTGCTGGCGGCGCGGGCGGAGCGGGGCCGGCGGGCAGCGCTGCCAGGGGCCCGGGGGCACACGGACCCGTCCCAGCCCCACTTACCCGGCACGGCCAGGAGCAGCACGGCGAGCAGTTCTGGCCGGCTCATGGTGCTGGCGGGATGGAGGCAGGGAGAAAGGGGTAGAGGACGAGACTGCCGTGGCGTGGGGGCTCCAGGCGAGGTGCCGGGGGGAGAGCAGCACGGAGGGTGCGTATCTACGCCAGTGCCCTGGCTGAAGATCCCAGATGGGGCACTGCAGCAAGCGGCTCATTTATATATCTCAGCCCTCGGAAATGGCGTCAGGAGGAAGCCACCTCCTCCTCTGCCCCCTCCCCTCGCACACAGGCTTCCCATCAGCCTCCATCGCTCGCCGGGTGTCGGAGGAGCCCCGACCTCCCGGGCTGCCCGTGCAAGGGTGTCCGGCTCTGGTTGCTCCATCTGCTCCCATTGCAGGCGCAGGAAGGCTGGCTGGTGTTTCCAGGACACTGCTTTTCCAGCACCTCACCCGACACTGGCAATCTGCAGCACCTCTGCACATGTGCCCTCTCTCTATGTACCTGGAGCCAAACGTGAGGCACCTCATGTGTCCCGGCCAGCACTGCAATCTGTAGATGGTTTTGCCCTCTCAGGACCTCCTTGTCTTTCCCTGATCATGGAAGTTTAGAACAGGTGCTGAAATTTTTAGATGTCTTTTAAAGACCACCACTCCAGCGAACCATGAAAAGGGCTTGCTAATGGACATGGTAAGTCCCAGCAGTTCTATGAAAAGTTTGTTAGTAGGATATTATCTGGGATAAGATCAAAGGCCAGTGCATCTGCTGTCCGCCAATGAGTCTCCATGCAAAATTCTAATAGGTTGCTATCCATTGTTCAATGCTTTATAACACTCTTTAGTTATACCTGCACTCTAAAGTTGAAGTAACCAAGATTACCTGGCTGCCAGTTTGCATTGTCAAGGGAAGAAAGGAAACAACAAATTGTGTAATTTTCTTACTCACAAGGGTTTCCATGCTTTTGAAAAAAATGGCTGTCTATTCTTTGGGTGGAGCATCTGTCAGGTCAGTCAGCTGGATTCTTTGTTTAAAGTGACTCCAATGCTTCTTTTGGACAATGCTTCTTCAGGAATAGCAGCTCTGCTACTCCATTTGATCCCTCAAGCAATTTCAGAGGTCACAAAATGCAGGGACTTAGACCAGACAACAAAATTCAGAAAAATGCACCATCTTTCTTCCCCACTCTGCCTCACTCTGCTCACTGGGGAGTCCTGCTCAAGGAATTAGGGAGAATCTAAGAGGTCATCACTTGTCATCTGGTCTAAGATGACAACAACTTTTCTATGAGATTAGGCACTACAGACTGCACCATCGTTTTCCCTTTCTCTTTCCAGGTGCACATGGAAATGTATTCCCAAATGTCCTCTTCTATCTATCTGATCTAAACGCACACTTCAAAAGACACATTTAGATTGTAAAAGGCCATTCATACAAAATCAGAGCTCCTCTTGTCTGTTGCACTTTCTAGTTAAATGCAGAGAAAATATGGAAATAAATTGATCTTCTGAACAGTGCTTTGGGGATGGCAGTGATGGATGGTTAAATGTTCATAAGTCTATGAAATGAACACCCATGACAGTACTTGTTCCATGGGGAACCTCCAGGAATAAGAGATATCCTTTCTTTTTTGTTGTTGTGATGTTTAGTTTTGGGTTTCTTTTTTCATTTTTTCATTTTTGTTTCAGGATGTGTGTGTATTTACTGGGGAGGAGGGATGGGGACCTTTTCCTCATTCAGGATACACCAGAGCACAGAAGCCTCTGAGTCTGAAAAACTAAGCATTATTAAGCTTGTAAATTCCTATATATTCTTAAGTGAGATTGATTTGCTTATCAGGCTCTGTTTTCCTAGTCGATATTTACTTGTCCTTACGTATAAATGCTGATCTTATTGGGGCAATAAATATCTCAGTTCTAATCCAATTTCTTACATGAAGTCATTTTCTTCTCTGGGGCCTCTTTTTGAGACATTTAATAAGATATGTAGTGCCATAACCAATTTTTTTTCTTCTCTTTCTCAAGGTGAGGTCTTGCATCCATTAAATTCATTGCAAAGGAGAAGCTAAGTGCTTTCCAGGTATGGCATGCATACTTCCACTGTAATAGAACATGATGGATGATTAATTTTTCCATTTCTTGCCCCAAGAAAAATGGATATGAAACTGTTAATCTAGCAATCAGTACCTCTGCTCTTGGAATTTGTCTCATTAGGCACAGCTATATTAGGAACTGTCACAGTAAAGCATGCCAGGGAAAGATTTATGTCAAAAGAGCAAACGTGATCAAATAAAAAAGTGAAAGGTATTTTGCCACTCAGAGAAAGGCAATGCCTGGAGCAGACTACAAGGAAAGAGCAGGTTTGTGAGTCTCTACAGTAGTTTGTGTTTTAGTATACAGAAAACAGGAGTAGATCTTCAATGAGTGGCAAAGAAGTGAAGATGGACATTTGTGACTACTTCCAGCCTTACAAAAAAAGCTGTTGATGTCTATAGAGAACAATTCCATTTTTCCTTATAGCTGCACAATTTCTGGTGCATGAAGTGCTGTTGGGACTGTGGAGAGCCATAGACCATGACCTGTCTGCAGTTACCAACACAACATGTGCAGATGGACAAAGAGATATTTGCCTTCCCAGCCTGAAAGCGATTTGAGAACATGGCAGTGTCCTGATGGACGGAGGCAGCCACCCTGGACTGTTGCATTATCCATGCTCTGAGCTGAGGGAACAGGAGGGTCAGCTTAAAAGCCATATTGATATATGATCTTTCTATGCATAAGGTCATTTGATTGAGAGATTATGTGGCTTAAGTGCTATTCTCAAGAATAAAATATTTTTTACTTTATTTCAGAATTCAGGAAATGAATCCAAAGGATCTTGTATTTGTGAGTTACTCTAAAAGCTTTGTTGTCTAATTTGTTGGCTGAAACTCGGTTAAGAATTCGCTCCTCTTCTGTGCTTGGAAACACTGACACTGCATTTCAAACAGCTGTGATTTTACAGATCCAGATACTGAGGCCCATAAAGAGGGAAAGTGTCATTTTCATGAAGATATCAAAAAGGTTTGAAGCCAAGGCACAGCTAATATCACATCCTAACCAAAAAGACACAAAGCAAAAAATAGGCAACAATTACCCTCTGTATATAAAATCATTGATAACTGTTTGACTGAAAAACTTGAATGTAAGCTCATTGCAAAATTACTAACAAAGTCTATTAAAAGCTCCACATCACATCTTTTCTTCATTCCCACCTCAGTCAGTCACACTCAGCTCTCAGTTCCCTCATACAAGCCTTGCTTGTCTGCCTGTAAATAGAAGTAAGCTTCAAAGCTCAGATTGCTGCTGTGAATACTCATCTGGCTGCTCAAAGGCAGTCCTCTCTTCTTTTTCAGGTCAGAGGCAAAATGATGTTGACTTGCTTTGATTTTCTTAGTCTAGACTATCCTTGCACCAACCTGACATGAATTTATTTTCCTGTTGAAAGGTTTACTTACACCCCATAAAAAAAGCCCATCATTGTGCCAAACCTGACAGTAGCTAGCTCTGCCTATCCATTTTTATCCTTGCCTGGCATGCACAGCTCTCACAGCAAATGGAATATGTTCCCTGCTGGAAGAAGAGACTTCTCTGTAGTGATCACAGAATACCATCTGGACACCCTTACAAATAGCTTGGATCTCAACATAATTGTTCTAAATGTTATTCAAACATCAACCTGGAAAATGTCATATCCTTCCAATACTATGGTCAGTTTACCTGGCAGTTACAGAAAACCTGCATTGATTCCTGTGAGCCCTACTGAATCTGCAAAAAGATGTGGAAACAGAGGTTCTTCCTGAACAGGGATCTCAAACAGCCTCCTCTGGAAATCACTGATTGTTCCTTTGGCTGTGGTTCTATTTGACTTGTGACAGCAAAGTTTGTCTGATGCTGATATACATATTCAGTAAGATAAAACAATTCTGTAAGTTCTAGACTGGCCTTAAACAAGATCATGGGAACATAATTGATATTGTTTACTTAGCTCTGAAGCTGGAGACAGGCAGTGCTGTTTACTGACCTGCAGACACTAACAGGGTTCATGAGTTAAGGGGCAAAAACAGTGACAGGAATTACTGAGGTGTGTGGAGCAGCACTCCTGTTCTGGGGGTCCATAAGCCCATCAGAGAGCCTCTGCTCTGCCAGCAGCTCACAGCCAACAGATGGATCCCCAGCCAGCATCATCAGCCCAGATTCTGAACATTGACTGACTGCCCGGTATATTTTGTAGAGATCACTTTTATTCCTCTTTCTTTCTGTACCCAATCTGTCTGTCCATTCCAGGCCAGTTGCTCAGTGAAAACCAAGTGAGCCACAGGGGTATGTGGGTCTCCTGGGCTGGGGTGCCCACAAGGCCAGAGCCCAAATGCTGTGAGCATGAGCATGGTAAGGGGCTTTTTTGAGATATAAGTTAGGTGCACTTGTGCTAACTTTTCCAGTTAATGGAGATGAAATGGTAATCCCTAATTAAAAAGCAATTGTAATTAGAACCTTCCCACCCCCCCCCCTTCCCCCCCCCACAATGGCAAGGTTTAGAATCATGAAACACATCAACAATTTCCATTCTGGATGCTTTCTTTGATCTCCCTTTGCTCACATGGGAAGCAATGCACTTAAAGAGATGAAAAGACAACTGAGCACAGAGCCTGCTCCCCTGCCACTCTTGCAGAAGGATGAAGGAAAGGTGTGAGGGTTCATGCATGTACTGCTGACATATCTCTGTCCCAAAAGTCAGACCTAAGGACTTTCGGGGCACTACTGTCCCCACAAGATTATTATTCTTCAAACAGTGACAACAGCACATCCCTGGAGCCGCCTACCTGGAGATATGGAGCACAGGGACACAACACTTGCTATTTTGGGTTGGAGTAGAGACCTGGAGACCCAGAGGCAGAGACAAGGGCTGGGGTGGGACTAGCTCCTCTTCCTGCCTGTGTGCCAGGCTGAATCCCAGCTTCCAAGCCTCCCAAAAATGGGGCACTGGCCCTGATATTTATTTTCCAGTGCTACACAATGTTCTAGTGTTAATTAAAAGTAGCTAGTTTGATTGTCCCTCTGAGAGTCTCTTCTCAGATTTGGTACCTCCCTCAGCTTTATGGCATTAAATGCCACAGCTTGCTTAAACACAGCAAAAAATATCTCATCTGTTATTTTTAAATTACTTCTGTTCTAAACCTGGGAAAGACAAAACCTCTTTTTCTTCCCTAATTCAGTGAGGCTTTCATGATATTTACATTTCTCTCTTACTCATGTCCTTTCCAAGAGAAACAATCTCAGTCGTCTGGTTCTCATGAGGCTCCTTTAGGCCTGGCTACTAGCCAGTGAGTCCCATAGGTTAATTACCTACAGCATATAATTACCTATAACATAATGCAGAGAGATCCTGGGGTATCCTGCTCTCACTAGAGCACTGTCAGTAGGATATTTTTAGTCTTCACTCAGTGACCCAGAAACTTTCTGGGGATACCTGAAAAAGCTTGGTTTTCACTTTGAGAACGGCCATACACAGATGTCTCAGGAATCAGTATCCTTGAAGATCTATTATTCCCTCACATAAAAGACATTATGGAGAGGACAGGGAGGATTTCTGGAGGGTTTAAACATGCTCCAGCAGCAAGTCAGTAGTGAAGAGTTGCTCTAGACTGCATCAGGGAAATGACTCAGTCTAGATAAGGCAAAGAAAAGAATTCCCACCCTGTTGGTCTCAGCTGGCACCTCGGTCCCTTCCCTCCATCCACTCAGCCTGGTTTGGGTCAGGCTGTTCTCTGCACAGCCTGAGCAGAGCTTTGGGTAGCCTGTGCAGTGCAGATGGCTCCTGCCTCAGATGTTCTGTTGGTAAGGCAGTTTTTGAACATCAAATTGCATGTTAATGCTAGTTAATGAATGTTCTCTTTACAGGCACAGCAAGCCTTTTTCTTCTATACTAAGCAAGGAACAGGAGGAGGTAGCCTTTCAGGTATTAAATTGCTTGAGAGCATCAGCACAGAGCAGCTTGAGGAACAGCCATAGAATCTTAAATTACTATTACTGGGCTTTTTTCAGCCTGCAGGAGCTCAGGTTTCTTACCTGACCAATGCTTTTTCTTCACAGGAGAGTAGGGTTTGCTGTGCCTGTCCTTGGGGAGCAGCCCAATTACTTTCTGTAGGGCAAGAGAACAGCAGCATGAGGCACCTTCAAATGCATCAAAGTCTCTGCTGAACCCACCTCATTCATATGCTCTGCAGACAAAATAGTCCAGACAGATTTCTCCACATTGCAGGATGAGCCCAAAGAAAATCTGGGAGATCCCAAAGAAGTCCTGCAGCTCCCAGTTTGCTCTGTTTGGAGGAAAGGCTTTGGACCACTGACCACCCCTGACCTTGCAGAGATCTCCTCTGTTTGTACTCAGCTGAGCTCAGACTCAGTCTCTGCTACTAAGTGCTTGGGAGAATGTGTCAGGACAAACCACACTTTCTACTTTTTTGGGGATTAAAAAACCCCAAACCAACAGGGAAAATATCCAGACCATGCTTCTCTTTCTGTTTTTTTTATTCCAGAGTTTTACTAAAACATGATCTGCTGGCTCTCAACAGCTTTTTGTTTGATGGAGGCAGCTAGATAACCAAAAACATGGTGAAATCCCTGTGAAATCCATGTCTTCCATGCCATGTAGGAGGCAACTGTTGTCATGTGTAATCCCAAAAGAGCAGAAAAAGGAAGGTTTCCCCCAGGCAGAGAAAATAAATGGCTACTATGCTCACTTTGTGTTTAAAACTGCATTGAGTACATGACTTTCTGTACCGAGGGGAACGTTGCAGCTGCTTGGCAGATTCACACAGTGAGAAACTGGAAATGTAAGGAGAAAATGTGCTATTTGCATTTCTAACTAAATTGCTCATTGAGAGCCTGAACCCAAACATAGATCAATAGAAAGACTTTTATCCTTTCCAGTGGGTTTTGGGTTCAATTCTAGACCTAGCTTCCTTCCCTGAGGTTGGGATGCATTCCCCAGAGGCAAGGATATAATTTAAGTGTATTTAGGCAAGGAGTAAAGGTAATAGTGAGGATAACACCTGTAAGAAGGAGGAACACCTGCTCAGAGAATGTTTTAAAGAAAAAAAAAAGGAAAAAGACATCAGTCAATGTTGTTCATCAGCAAAAGTAAAGACAGGAAGTAAATTTGAATTCTGTATCTTCAGGGGGACAATCTGTGCCCTGGTCCTGCTGCCCACACCATTGCTGGCACAGGCCAGGATGGCATTGGCCTTCTTGGACACCAGGGCACAGCTGGCTCATGTTCAGGGAGATGCCAAATGGCACCCCCAGGTCCTTTTCCACCAGGCAGCTTTGCAGCCACTCTGTCCCAGCCTGGGGCACTGTGGGGTTGTTGTGACCCCAGCGCAAGAGTGACTCTCCTGTTTCCTGTACTGGCTCTGCATCACCTCTGTCCTTAGCAGCTTAAGTGCAGCCTTAAATTGACTTGTCCAGGGACAGGGGGGGCAGTGCTCTTGGTGCTCTTCTCAGCTCCTACCAGAGATGACCTCTTAAGGCAAGTACTTGTGGCCCTCCCTGCAAGGATGTGTGATTTCCTTGGCTTCCAGACACCACCTGCTCATTTTTAACTTCATTTACTTGGTGCCAAGCCATGCAGGTGCTCCCCATTATTTTAGGGGTTCATTAGTGTGGTTCTCACTTGCTTTGAATTTGTTGTAAAATGTGGAGAAACAGCTGCGAGCCTATCAATGAAATAAATGCCCTAAATAATTCCTGTTAAAACTCTCTGCAGGATCAGTGCAGACAGCAATGCAGCTCCCTCCTTGGAAGTTGAGTAGCAGGATATTTTTCATGGGTTTTGATGATTATACAAATTGTTAGCAACTACTTTGATTGTGGTTTAATAAATGAAAACAGAAATTAAATGGCATTTTTTAAAAAAAACCCCCTTTTTCTAATATAGGGATGAATTTTTCAGACCCTTTGAACTGAAACAGTTCTGGTTCACTGAAATATTTTGCAGAAACACTTCCATATTTTGATCAGCCCTAATTATTACTGTGCTGAAGCCCATCTCTACCACCATCAACTGGTATGTTTATAGCCATCTGGATTGTGGGCTACTCATTTTTAAAAAATTATTATTGCATCTGTTGGTGCTTTATTAACCCTTTATAAAGAGCAGGTACACATTGTACAATAGCCACAAAGAGAACTTGGAGTTCACTTGTGACCTTTTGTTCACATTCCTGGATATCCCAATCACTTTTATTTTATTTTATTATTTTATTTTATTTTATTTTATTTTATTTTATTTTATTTTATTTTATTTTATTTTATTTTATGTAATTGCTTCAAAACATCAACCATCTGGAGTTTATTCCTTCACTTAGGCTAAGGAATGAATTTTTCTTATTCTGAGAGCAGCTTCATTAATTGGAGGAGGTGGGTGAGCAGAAGGGCCTATTGGAAATTTACACTGTGAATCCAAGCACAGAACTCCCTCCTGTGCTGCACCAAAGGTGCTCTCAGGAAAAGCAGCAGCCCCAGCTGCCCCTGCAGAGGGCCTCAAGAACAGCACAATTACAGGAGCTGCTTGTGTTCTGTGGTTAAAGAAGGCTCCCCAGAGACAAAGTATTGCTGTTTGATTGGAAGGTACTCAATTGTCTAACGAAGCTGTTATCCTCTATTTAGCCAGAGATGAGAAAATGAAATTTTTATGTATTGCTCCTATGAAAAATACAAAACAAAGCAACAAACTAATTAAAGAAGTCAGACCCTCAGGGGTAAAACAAAACCACCACAAAGCAAGGAAATGATGGCAGTGAGTAAAAGTGAGCTGGAGACTTGGCTCATCTATTTCAGCTGCTGCTGTGTTTACCCAGCTCAGAGGCAGACACCCACCTTGTGCCCCACACACCAAGAGAAGGTGCTTCCCCATTTTTGAGGGATATTGATATTTTCATTTTCATCTTTCATATTAGAGGTATCCCTTTAGCACCAGAACTGACCTTGGGATATGTTGACCAGTACTGCAGAGATAAACAGGTGAATAATGAGAAGCTTACTGTCATATTTAATCTCCTTTTTTGTTAAACCATAACCCTCACACACACTCTTGATTTCAGTGGGATTCACATGGACTTTGGAGTGATGCAGGGACAGGCTCTTTGCTTCAGCAGGAGCCATGGGCTTTGGTTTGAAATCCTTATTTGAAATCCTTAGATACATAGATGGTGCTTCTGCCTGAAGACACAGAACTCCTCCATATTAGTGGGGTGACCTTGACCATGGTGTTTCTGTTCCTACCAACAACCTGGGTGACACTGCTGTTTTTCTTTATGGATTAATTTGAAACTTTTCTTTGGCTTATTAGAGCTGAATGATGAGTTTGTACTCATGGGAAAGTTCATTTTGCAGTCACTGAATGCTTGCAGCCAATGGTCCCTGCTACAGTTTAAAGAACTTCCCAAGACAGACATTCATCCAGCAGCAAAGCCTCCATTTTACTGGTAGAGACTAAGTTTTATGAAGCATTTTTTACCCTCCCCCCCAATATCAATCACGCTGTCATTGTCTTAATTTTACTCCTCTAATATCCAATCTTATTTTACTTTTGAACAAGAAATGAGTGGGCACATAGTTTTATAGGAGAGATCTATTGAAGTGCAATAGGAGGGACAGGCTGGAGGTTATGCTCAGCACAGTGGGAAGTTGTGTGATACCCAGGGATCATGCTGGTCAGGGACTGTGTCATGCACACACACTGAGATGCTGCACAAGACCATTCAAACCTCTCTGTTTCTTTCACAATGCCTAGTATCTATGTTTTCTTTTCTCATCTCTAGAATATCCTGCCTGATATTTTATTTGCTTTCCCCCTTCCTATCCATCCAGTTTTCTTTAAAACAGCCCTGGTTTTTTTGTTTTAATTCGAAAGAGCTCAATTTCATCCTGCACTTTCCCTGAACACAATGTCCACACATCATCCTAACCAGCACCAGACAATTTAGGTGTGCTTTAAAGTGCAGCTCAGGATGTTGTGCTTTGCAGGCTTGCCTGCCATAGCTGTTGTCTCTAATCTACAGAATTCTGGGTACCAACACCCAGTATAGCTCATCCAAGCCTTCCTTGGAGGTGTGTGGTGAAAAGGGGAACCTGGGTCAGGGCTTTTGAGCTGCACATTTATCACCCTCTCCAGGAAATTCCACTGTCAGTCTGCCATCCCTTCTGCTGAATATCCATGTGGCTTTTCTGTTGTACTTTGGCTAAAATATAGATGTTTCAAAAGCAGTCTCAGCACAGATCTTCATTTTCTGCTTAGAATTTCATTCCCGCTTGTCTTCGTGCTAGGCTGCACCAAGGCCAGATTTCCTTCTGCAAGCACAGAACACAGAGCTTCCTAGTGCCAGCCCTTATCCTTCATGAGGATTTCACACTGGAAATTTTATCACAAGATCCCAGACATTCTCTATCTCCAGCACTGTGCATGAGGCATAACTTATTTTATGGAATGAGATCTGTATTCTTCTTTGGTTGTGTTGCTTGAGCTGCAGATGGTAAAGACACCTAGAAATCAGTCTGTTAACCTAATTCTATGGTCTTTGAAACAGCTGCCAGAAAGACCTGAGCAGCAGTGTTCCCCAAGAAAAACATTCTCCCTTCCTAGTGATAGTAGAGAGAAAGACCTGCTTGACTCATCTCCCTGCTTTCAGAAAATTGCCTTTTATTTTCTAGCAAATCATACAGCTCATTTTTCCTTTCCAGCAGTCACCGAGACTGCCCACTCCCACAGTTACTGCCAGCAGCCTGCTCAGGCGGCAGCACCCGGCAGCAAATAGGTGTGAAGGAGTCAGGAAACTCACTGCATAGTTTGGGTCAAACCAGCACTAACAAAGGTAGCAATGAGTTAGGTAATGGGCATGAGGAACTGTGGAAAATGTTTCAGCCTGTGAAAAAAGCCTGACAACCTGGTTTCTATGCTCAGCTTTGCTATTTCCTTCCCACATGACCACTGCAACACATTTAATCATCTAGTGCCTCAGTTTGCTCTTTGGACAAAATCCTCTTTGTAGAGGCACCTAGGAAATAAAGACCCAAGAAAGCATTGATCATTCATTTTCTATTTTTTTTTTTCCATTTTAAATTGGATTCTTATCCTGTCTTTTTGGTCGAGAGATGCAGTGAACACATAAAGAGTTTTAGTTGCAATTTTGATACACCAAATATTTCAGCGAGATCTTACTTCAGTCCTGCAGGCTTGGCTTGACAGCTTTTTGAACTAAGAGGAGCTTTTCCTGTTTGCAGTCAGCAGGATCCAGCTCCCATGGAGGAGAAAAAGAAACCTAAACTTTTAACTAGCTGAACATTATCTCTTGCTGCTTCTTGTGCAGCCTGGATAATCTAACTACAGGCTCTGCATTCCAGCAAGTGCCTCAATCACATTTCCAGGACTCATGAAGCAGAAAACCTGCACATCCCTGGCTGGACTCCACAGCTGCAGTGAGTAAGCACAGCACCCCTGAGGTGGAGGGAACTTTGCCAGTGGGCTGCAGGTGAGGATTCACTCCTCTGGATCTGAGACTTGAGGACAGAGTTGTCTGGGAGGGAGGGCAGAGCACTTTGATACGTATCATCTCTGACACTGCAGCCAGCCATCTGTTCCGAGTTTATTAAAAGTGATGTACTCTGCTGGGAGGATCAGGAAGCATCTGCTGGTGCATTTACATTCAAATCCCCACAGCAATCCCATCCGCCCTCCTTTTTTAATTAATCAAACCCACTTTTTGGTGAAGGGACACAGATAAATGCTTCCTCTGTAAATGGGAGTTCATATTATGCTAATACCATTTAATAGCTAATACACAGAAAAACAATTAAGTGCAAGTAGCAGCATCTCTCTCAGGATTTAAGAAAGCTGTTCTGACAGAGATCATTCCTGTTTAAAGGATCACCATCTAAACCTGGCTTATGCAGCAGTGCAGTTTTGCTGCTGCAGAATTGCTAATCAGCTGCTTGGTACAAGAGTGATGAACTGAAGCACACACTCCTTGTGACCCCATATGCAAGGGCTGGGGTGTCCTGAAGCTTCCCCCAGCAGAGTAATGACCCAGGGAGTTTGGAGGCAGATGCTGCAGGGCAGGTGTAATCCTGTCTGGGTGAAGGGACAGCAGTGGGATGCTCTCCCCACCTGGTAGCACTGGCTTTGGCACAGCTTCTTTGAAAAGGGGAAGAGCTGCAGTTGTTTCCCATCACAACCAGATCCTGAGAAGGGTGAGGAGGAAAAGGAGGTGGCAAGGCTGCTGGTGTCTCTGTTAACTCTGCTTGGCATTGGGAGCCCATGGCACCACTCCTGCTGGTGCTGCTGCCTGCTGCTTACCCCTATGGTACCATTAAATGCACAGTTCTGCCTGGGGTTGGCTCTCTGTGGCCAGGGTACAGTGGGATTTACTCAAGGGTTGGAATCCCAGCAGCAGATCACATTTAGCTCTTGGTACAAAACCTCTCCTAGAAGTGGCAGGACCTCAGCATCCTTCTGCTGGGAGGGGCAGCTCCTGTGTGTGGGGAAAGGTGTCTGAATAAAAGGCAGTGGGAGCTGTTGGCAGAGATTTCCATGAGAGAAGACCACAGTAGTCTCCAAACCAGGATGGTTGGTGAGTCTCTAGGGACTGTCAGCATCTCCTTCCAAACAGACAGAAGGAAGAAGTGGAACATTTGTCCATTGTAAATCCTGGTCTATGCTCAGGGATCATACCTGACTTACACATGGAGTGGTGGGAAGGTTCTTCCAAAGTCTGAGACTCTGGGGGCACATAATGCCTCTGTAACCAGCCCTCCAAGTGAGTGAGGGGGTTTTGCTGTGCAGAGGGAGGGATTGACCTTCCCTACAAAAGGGATCAATATTGTCAATGGCAGCAACAAAGGCACTGAAAAGTGGGGACACTCAATGTTGAGAAGCCTTGGGGCTGTGGGTTTGAATTAGTGCTCATGATAGAATCTCCTCTATCACTTATATGGAGCATAACGGGCAGAGGGGATTTCTGTGTGCTTGGAAACTATGTCAGTGTCTCTCTGTGCAGCTATTATTAATAGACAGCTGATACAATAGAAATATTCTACTTCTTGGCATGCCATTCCTTGTCTTCTTACTTTGGATATATCCTCAAGGCCTTTTCTAAACACAACTAGTTATTTTCTGAATCCTTTCTTACAGTTACAAACAGTAACACTGGCTGAAACATCTAGAAAATTGAAAGTGCAGTTGATCCTACCATTCCCCAAATACATAATTTCTGGTAGGCAGGGCTTTTGTCATGAAACACTTGGTCCTGTGGCAAAGCCCAGGTCAGAGGCAGCAAATTTACAATCCTGGCCCTCGCCTTTCATTGGCTAACAAGGGAGTTGCAGATGCTGAGAGACCTTGGGAAGCCATAACTTACTTTTTACCTTCTGTTATTGATGTTAAATGGCCTTTTACTTGCATTCTTTAATTGCAAACATTGTTGATGAATTTGCAAAGCTGCAGCTCAGAGACTGGGCAAACTGCATGATGGGTTGTTAGCCTCATAGTAACTGTGGAGCAAATAAATATGTGCATGAAGAGATATTTAGCAATTGTAGGGCTGGAAATGGAATTAGTGACAAGACAGAGTGATTTAAAGAGCAATGGGTCTCATTAAGCTCAGATCAGACAGCAAGAGATGTGCTGATAAGGACAATTGTCATGTGCTTTCCTCAGTGCCTCTCCAGGAGGGACCTGCTCCCAGCAGCACATTTTGAGTGAACAAATTGTTCTGTGAGCACCAGAGGTAACAAAACCTGGCTTTTTCTGTTCCCCTCAGACAGCCCCAGCACATGGCCTTGGCTCCAGAGCCCCTGTCACTGGCTATGAGTGGTGCCCGTGCTGCTGCAGCATCTGCCAGAGCTCAGGCCCATGCAGCACTGTGAGAGTCACTGCTGGCTGCTGTCCCCAATGGAGCTGGGAAACACTGGGGGACATCTGGCTGCTGGGCATCTTCCCAAGGGAGTTCTCAAAAGTTGTTTTTGTGGGAATCGTGTTTTCAGTCCTGAACTGAAGCCTCTGATGGAGTAAAACTTGCTGGTTTTCACCTCATCCTTGCCTATTGGGTGAAGCAAGACACACAGCTTTCCTCTGTATGACCCCATTGCAAAGTGAATCCTAGGCAGTGCTTTCAAGTGTCAGAGTCAGTCAAACACTCACAGAGCTACATCACCTGCTTTATCTCCACTGAAGCTCATCTACCACCTTCTTCTCCATTCACCAGGTCACTGAGGTCCCTCTGAAGTCCCCTGCCACTGGCATGACACTTGACCAGCTACTCAAAACAGCCCAGTTACCACCTGCAGACCTGGCTGTTTCACCTTCTGTCAAATCTGTGTGCACCTCCTTTGGGGTCTTGTTTCAGCCTTTCCTCCTCATGTCTTTAACAAAGTTTTGCAGCTCCTTGCAGTGCAGCTCTGAAGATGTGAGCCAAACCAAGGCCAGTGAAGGATGCAGAGCAGCTCTGGATGAGCCCTGCACTGCAGGGACTTTGCCCCCTTCTCCCTGTAGTGGTGAGCAATGACAGAGTTGATGATCCCTTCTGAAACCTTCTACCTGACTAACAGGTGACTTCTAGCCTGCCTCTGTTTCCACAGCCTCCTGAGGTAATGAGGGAAGAAGAAAAATCCATGTTTTTCAGGCAAAACCTGCTGGTATTTGAGGGGATAGTTGAATTGTCTGCCTGTGGATGATGCTGATGCCTGTTTGGTATTTCCTGGGCAGCTCCTTTTGGTTTTTCCCCCTCACAACACAAACTGTTGTGCAAAGATGCAGGAGAAATATCTTCAGCATGCAGTGATTATTGAATGTATCTTTGATTAAAAAGAAAAAAAATTCCATTTCTTACAAACAAACCACACCTGCTGGAGCTGAGCCCTTCCTTCAAAGGCTGCAAAAAAGTTATGTGCTGCAGAATTAAAAAATATGGGATTTTATGTAACAGGAACATTCTTGTATTGGGGAACTCAAAGCTGAGAGCTGGTGCCTGCTTCACTTTTCATTTAATGACCCGAATAATTAGCAGAATAATCTTTTTAGAAATGCTCCAGTAGCAGTGCCCTGGTTGTTGGATAAACAATCTCCTAGAGGGGGAAAAAGCTGCCAGTAATAAACAACTGGTTGAGGGAGCAGCAAGGTTACAGGCAGTCATTAAGCTGGGAGAACATTCATCAGCACATTCATGGAATCCAACAAGTCAGAGCTGTTTCATGGGGCAGGCTAAATGAGGAAAATTATTTATTAGGAGAGTGAACAGAGATCATTGCACTCTGAAGCCTGGTGTTAGCATCCACTGTGCTTTCAGCTTGCAAACAATAAAATAATGGTTTTCTCTTGACAGTTGTTTACTATTAAATCTGGGTACCTTGTCCTCCTTCCAGGTGTTATCCTCCATTTTGGAATTTATCAAGGGCAATGGCAGAGCACTCTGGCCATGGGCACACCTGCTGTGCCCTCCTCCTCTCACCCATCACCTTTTTACTCTCTCATTTCAGTGCCAAGTATCACCCTTCCAAAAGAATTTGTTTCAGGGCTGAAAACTAAAAAGACACCCTGGGGTACTGGGCAGGACTAAGGTTACTATGTCTCTGAAAATTATTTCTAATATAATAATTCTTCAAACTCTATCTGAAAGAAAATGGTGAAAGCAGTACCATGTTATTGCCATTGGAGACTAAGAGTATACTGGTTTTTTTACTGCCTGTGCACCTCTTTGTGAACAAATTTTGAGAAAAAACCACCTGGTACAGCTGTGAGGATCAGAGGAAGGTGGAAGATTCACTCTAAGTTCACAGAGATCTCTTGTATTGACACTGTCATGGTTCCAGGTGCATATCCCCCAGCTTTTCTCTGATTTTGGCAAGACTGACTCCCAGAAGGATCAGGCTGAAGGGATCTCTTACAGAACATTCACCTGCCTGGGCCTTCAGGATGGATTAGTAATGTGGGACCTTCCAGCATTGACAGCCTGATGGACACATGAAGTCTTACACTTAAAGGAACTCATCTAAATGTTTGGCTATCCTTGTATTTTGAAAAGTAAACTCTACAATTTTTTCTGATGCCTGCTCTTTTCTTCAGATGAGGCTGTCCAGGGTCGGATACAGAGGTGTCACACTCTGGCTCTTCTGTGCAGGATTGCTATCACATTTCCCCAACCTGCTCCCCAGTCCTCTCCATTCTAAATCAACCAAGCCTCTCCTCACACTCAGTTATTTTCCAAACTTCTCACTCACGATGCTGTGTCCTGGGTCCTTTCCATCTCCTCCCTCTTCCACAAAGTGGGGTTCCCAAGGCTGAAGGCAGCAGTTCCAGCTGAACCCTTGCAGGAGCAACATCACCCTCTATGTCTTACAGAGAAGCAGTTGAAAGACATCAGCAGGGAAGCTCCTGGGTCACACAGACAGGGCCTGGGTTCCTGCAACCACCTCTGGTAACTCCCTGCAAAAATTGCTCTTCTCCATCTTGAACCCTGTAAGGATTCTTGACTTACATCTACTGGAAAGCTGTTTCAGATTTTCATCCTCTGGTACAGATACCCTTTGAATTTCCAAATCATAGGTTTTCACAGGTAGTTTAAACCCATTTCTTGATTTGTTTGTTTGAATTTGGTTTGCTGGTTTTGGGATGTTTTTGCAATTGCTGCACAACAGCTCTTCTTACTCAGGTTTTTGCTGCTATTTCCCTAGAATTTTCTTTTAGGACCTCATTGTAGCTGTACATTGATTTCCCTTTTCTGCTTGCAGCACTTTGCTTTTCTACTTGCCCAATTTCATCTTGAGGATTTCAGAGCAATTTTCCTAGTGATCACAATCATTTTGAATCATTTGGAGTCTGCCTTCTAGTGTCTTTCAAGCTCCAACAGCTTGGCTTTATTCAGACATCTTTTAGCTGCTTTCCTTTCCCCATCTTCCATTCTTCCCCACAGTGGTCAGACATAGGTGAACACACAGTCCCTCAGTTTTCAATGCTCTGAGCCACCTTTTAGTCTTCCAATTCATCATGTAGGTGGGTTCAGCTCTCCCAGTCAGTCTATATTGTGTTTCTCTGGTGCACACCTGAACATAACCACCAGGAAAGTGTCCAAACTTCTAGAATTAAGTATTTTTCCCTTAACCAATGCACCAGAGAGGAAAAAATTGAAAAAATTGGCATGGTTTATCCTTGACAAATCCCTGCAGTGTGTTTCATATCAACTGACTAATCTGTACCTGATTATAAATTGAGGGTTTCATAATAGGTTCTGGCAATCTTTCCAAGAATTAAAGTGAGATATGTTTAAATTTCTTGATTTTCCCTGCAATGCAGGGACTAAGGGTTCCCCTGTCACTCCTCTTTTATTCCCCAGCTACTCAAAAGCAATTGTTAATAGCTTGGAAATGGCTTTGGATGGTCCTTAAGCTCTCACAGATGGATTTTGTGTGGTTATGCGAGCTAGAACACATCTCATTCTTTAAGCTCTTCTTTCCTTATTCAATTCCATGGCTTCAATTCTCTTGTTGTATGTTTCAGGTGTCTTCAACATCTGGTTATTAGGAAGGTTTTTAGGAAGTTTGAAGCAGAAAATGACAGTGGATGTTTCAGTTTCTGCTGGGCGTCATCACCTCCAGCTTTGTAGACTGCAGTGCCTTTAACCCTTTCCCAATGACTTCCTCAGATTTCCTCTCAGGACTTGAGAAAAGTGTGATGTTAAAACCATGCAATAGATATCCTATTATTGTATTAGCACAAATGATTCAGGGAAACTCAGAGTCTAAGGATGTACCCCTCCTCAGTCACCTCCCTGTTCCTGTCTATAGCTCAGAGCTATAAGCAGACATGTTTTAGTGAGGTACACAACTTGGCGTTCTGTGTTACACTGGCTCCAGAACGAAACCCAGAAGATAAAGGTGAGCTCCTGAAGTATGGGGTGGGGTTTGGGTGTCTAAGAGGGGTGTGTGAAGCTTTATGGAGAGACTCAGTCAGTCTTGGGTACCTGACCCATGAGGAGAGCCCTCTACCTCCTGAGCCTCAGACCCTGCAACATCTCCTCAAGGAAGGGAATGAGCAAGAGTCACAATTCCATGTTATAAACAGGAACCAGTGAGGTAATGGTAGGGCAGTGCCTCTTTCTTACCATGACAATATTTAGAACATATTCCCACCTTCCCCTACCAAAAATAGAAAGCAATATTTCAAGGTTTAATGCTTCCCTCAGTCTGACAGACTTCAAAGCTGTGACTCCCATCCCCTTGAGAGTCTCCTGGCCATGGGAGGCCATGGGCACCCCAGCCTCACTTCTGCCTGAGCTGTCCCCAATGCAACTGGAGCCTGAATAAATGAGTGCAAAGGAATATGTCCTCTTGGTCTGCTTTTTAGGGCACTTGGATGGGAGAAGTGAACTTCACCTTTCTCATCCTGTGAACACGACTGTGGGTGTTTAAAACTGACACAGAGGCTGGGCACAATCTTCTGAACCAGGTTCCTGAGAGTGCTGGGTTTGCATTTCACCACTTCAGAAAAAGGTGCCAGTCTCAGTGGCCTAAATCAGGAACTCAAGCACTTTGGAGTCAAACAGAAGCCACCTCCAGGACTCAAAAAATAAGCTTTTGCCTATGTATGGTATAGCACCAGATGGTTTGACCATGACTTACATTTCTTGGCAGGCATACTACCAGAGATGTTATTTGACACAGGTTAAGCTGATTTCACACCTTTGTTTTGCTGTACTGCATGGCAGAATTAAAGGGGGGCAAAAGAAAATATATGAATGTGTGTATATATGGGTGAAATGGGGAAGATCAAACCATGAGACAATCTGAGTCCAAAAATATCTTGAGGCACCTGACAACTGATGGCATGTGAGTGGTGGGCAGGGTGGAGAGGAAGGAGACAAGAAGAGGTGGCTTGAGCTGCCAGGTGTGGGATTTATAGTACTGGTTTGTTATAAATGGGGTCTCCAGAGCACCAGGAGCAACCTGGAACCTGGGAGGTGGAGTGGATATGAGTAGAAATGGGGCTGCTGCACAAATTTGAAGAAGCTTCTGCCAAGAGAGAAAGACTCCATGTATGACATTTGTATCAGAAAGGGAGCAGGAGCTGGGTTTAACATGGAAGAACGAGGAGATGGGATAGAGGGGTCTGCTGCTCTTTAGCACACAGCAGCAGGTATGAGTATAGGTGAACAGATGTCCAGGGAATGTCACTGTGGGAAGAAGCACTGGGTAGCAAGTCATTCCTCCAGGTCCTAAAATGCCTCAAGGTCACTGGGTGACTGACAAAAAGGGAGCTTATTTTATCTGATCATATGACCAGGAGCCCAAGACCTGAGCCTGATTTTGAGCTGCAGACTGCTGGCTCACACCCCCCTCTGGGAGCTCTGTTTCTGGTCACAAGGAGCCTCTCACCTTCCTGTTTGGCTTTAACACTTCTCCAGGCTTCAGCTGCCTTACTGTGGAAGCAAGGCATGTCTGTGGAAGTGGCTACAACAATTTAAGCATGTGAGTAAAAAAAACCACCACTTTCCCCTGGGACCCACAGCCTGGCTCCTGAGCACATCCACATCACCAGGGTCCCTGTGAGAGCTGCTGTGATTTCTGGGCAGAGGCACACCAGCAGCTCCCTTGGGCGAGGAGCAGGTGTGGGGAGCAGCCATCAGCTGTGGCACACTCTGTCTCCAAGCTTTTCTCACCAGGATTTTGAATCCATTTGGTAGAGAATTCACAAAATTCACATTTGGCTGGGATTTCTAACTTTCCTTAGCATTCATAGCTAAAGATCTGAGAAAAATCTATCTGGTTTAAAACACTCAATCTAAAACTAGCAATGCTTCTCTTTAGACAACCTGCATGAATTCTCTTATCCAGAGCCTATGCCTCTGGTCACAAATTGGGATGCACTTCTTGGGGAAAAGCAGAGAGCTGGGCATGTGTGTCAGCAACCTCTCTGAAGCAGACAGAAGAGAACTGCACCAAAAGCTTTTGTTCATCCAAATAAATGTTGAAACTGCTGCTGAAAATTGCATCCCAACCACTCCCTTTGCAGCGAAGTTTAAACATTAAGAGCACATTAAGAGCTTTGAGGCTCCATGGCTCAGGTGTAGAGTTGTTTTGAACTCATTTATTTATTACACCAGTAATAAATACAGCCTAGTAGCTTCACTTTTGCTTTGCTTCTAATAAAGTACTCAGGGCAGGATCTTCTCAGTATACATCTACCTCATTATTTTTTATTGCATATACAGTAAATATCAACTAACATAAAGGACTGTCTAATTAAATCTTTTTCTTCATGTGTACCTGCGAAATTAATTGGAGAGAGCAAAGAACTTTATTGGTTTGCAAAAGCAAACTAACTTGATTTAATCCACCTATTGCAGTTTGTACAGACTCTATGACATGTTTGCCCAACAAACCTTTAAAATTCAGTAGTCACCATACACATAAAAGTCAAGCAAACACACAAAATAATTTGGATAAACTAAGGCAAAAATCACCTTGATGAGTAAGTAGTTTGATGCACTTATCCCAACCCATGTTCCATCAAACATCACATAGCACAACAAAAGCCTTTTACAACAGGGGTTTTGCATAACGTTGCCATGCAGCTCCTCCCCATATGACAAGAGAGCAGAGAGGAAACATCTGCTGATGTTTCAGACAAGCTGTTGCCTGGCAGTACTTGTGTCTCCTGGCTATCATGCAGGTATAGGTGGCAGGGTTGGAGGTGGTCCAGTACTGGAATCATACTCTGGGACACAAACTGTGTTTCTCCACATGCCTTTCAGAGGAAGAGTTAGAATAAGGCCACCTACAATTAAACTTGTTTGACCCTGAGAAGTTTGAATGGCCAGAGCTGCTGTGGGCTCCTATGAAATACTGCATTGACCTCCACACTCTTATGCAAGGTGTGCTGCATGTGAGGATGTAGCCAGGGCTGCTGCTGGGGCCTCACCCCTCCCTCTGGTGCAGTGCCACTGCTCTGAGGAGGACACTCACACTTTGTTCTTCAGCACAGCTTCTGTATCTATATCTGGCTACAGCCTCCCTGAGCCATGCTGGGTATTGCAGGTGATATACCAGCAACACTAAGGAATAATGTGTTTAAAACAGCACCTCCTAATTAACTTTTTAATACTCATTTTCCCTAGCACCAGCCTCATTAGATCTCTGTGTGTGAAATATTTGTTTAGCCAGTTGTTATTATATTGCTAATCATGAAGACTGGCTTGTTGCCTGGATGCTTCACCCAAGCCACAATATCACAACTACAAATACAGAAGTACAGAATAAATAATTCTTAATCTTCAAGACTATGTTGCTGTGCTGATCCCTGCACTGCAGGTAACTGTATTTTTTGAGCAACACAAAATGAGCTCTTGCTACACATGATGTACAATGAGAGATTCAGGTCATATTTTAAATTTATTATTCTGAATTTGTCCTTTCCAATTTCTGTAAAGCCTCTATGTCTCTGGGCCATTTTCTTAAATGGAAAAACTTTTTGCACATCAGTGACGTAATGCAACAGTACTTAGGCCTTTGCACTTCTACACAACAGGGCAATCTGCACGAGCTCCCTGAATTGAGGAGTTTGTACCCCAGTCCTTGTCTCATGGCTGAAGGAACAGAAGGTTTCCATCCATACTGGGCCTCTGGTGATCCTATTTCTACATCCACATCCACCAATCTGTACCTCCCTGTTGGCAAAATGCAAGTGGCATTTTTAAAAGTGGGCTGAACAAGGATCGCCTCAAACTTCTGGGCTGCACCTACACCTTCCTCTCTTAGAGATGCCTTTGGAGGACAAAATCCCATATCATCCTGCTTCTGCTGCCCCAGGGACAGGACATGGCATTGACAATTTTGAGATTGCACTGCAGGGTCCTTTACACACTTTCTCTTTTGTTACTAGCTTCAATATTTCCGGATAAAGTTTTTTTCAGCAGAGTGTTTTCCTGAATGATGTTGTCCAGCTTCCACAGGTGGAATGACTGGAACACCACAAGGGACAAGGAGATGTTGTCAGTGCACTGTTTAATAACTCTTAGACATACACAGTACTTGGTCCTTCAGAGGCCTGATGTCAATGAGGAGAAGACTAGGCTGTCAGTCCAGCTCATGAAGTCCATGTTTTCCCTGCCATTCCACTCACAGATGTGTGAAACCTTGTTGATGCCATTAGCCCCATCTGTAATAGAGTTGTTTACCACCCTTAAAGCAGTTATTCCATAATTAAGTAAGTGGACAGTGATGACCTTCATCTACCCCCTGGGTATTTTCCACAAATACCCATTTCAGTGTTCAAGTAAGATAAGATCACTGCCAGGGAAGGGCTGGGTAAGGGATAATACAGCCACTAATGGCTAGCAATCTTCAAATCAGAGCACGTTGCTCTAGAAAACAGCTTTTTTAGACCAATGCTGAGGGCAAATTTCCTGGTGTGACTTAGGATGGAGTCAGAGATGGAGGAGCTTTATGGCACAAATAAAAACAAGTCACACTCCAGATAGGTAAGGGCAGTGATCAGTCTTTGGGATGGGGGAAGATAAATTTTTAAGTAGTGTTGTCTCTGACTCCATGGTGCTTTGCAAGAGCAGACAACACTTTGTTAACCCACTCTGAGAGTATGAGCCAGATGTGCACAAACCACGCACAGGGTTTCTCTGGGCAGTACAGGAAACCCACACTTTGAGCAGGCTGGAGAGGTGAAGTGTCCCAGCTCTGTAAGAGCCTGGCTTGGCTCCTGCTCCTGAGAGTGAGGTGGGGAGAAGGTGCCCAGAGGGTCCATCTGCACCCCTGGATGTCCTTCCAGCTGTGCTCCTAATGTGACGAGGGCTGGGTGCCTGTTTGAGCAGGACCAAACTCACTTAGGAAGGGTCAGTGAGGCTCACATGCTAAAAAGAGGAAGATAAGTAATTTGATAAATTTAAAATAGAATTGTGTGGAAGAATAAAAAAGAAGCCATAATGTTGTTTTTTTTTTGTCAGCAGCTGACAATGTAATTCTCAAAGTGTTAAACAAAGGACATCTCAGGAAAGACAGTTATAGTTTGAAAATATAAACTGACTCTTGGACAGAGGGTCTAAGCTTCCACAGCAACAAATAAGCTTCCAACAGCAAATAATAGCTTCTCCTAAGCACCTCTCCTGACTCAGCTACCAATTTGCCTTATGAGACTGGATGAGTAACTTAATTTCCCTTTATTTTTTCATATATCTAAGACCCTACTGAGCCTATGAATAAATCGATATTTTTATATACAGACACATATCCCCTACATGTCCATTTAATATAGTTTAATATTTGAATTTTTAATGTAATAGGATTCAGGCCTTCATAATGAATAAAACACAGGGCTGTATAAGTGCTCAGTGTCCTTGCAGAACAGAGGTGTCCTAATGCTTAATTCATGTTTGCAGAATAAACAGAAGGCCAAGGCTTAAAGAAACCAAATGCTGAAGGCTTTGTTGAAGGTTTTATGTGAAGGGGCTTTGTGGTGGCCCAGCACCCCTCTGCATGGCTTCCCCCTGCCTGGGGGAGGAGAGGGGGCTCTGCTTCTGAGCCTCTGTGAGAGCTGAGAGCCCTGGAGCAGCACTGTCAGCAGCTGGGAGCTTGGAGAAAGGCAGAAAGTGGATGATCCACTGCATCCAGAGTTCCCTCCTGCACCAAAGAGTTTCCTTGCCACAGGCACACCAGTGGCCAACCCCACCCATGGCTGATGGAAACAAGGCAAAACCCCTCCTGGTGAAGCTTGGCTGCACACTGAATTAGCTGTGGCCCTGCAGTGATGTTTAGAAGGAAACAGCAAATGGGAGTGTGCTTAATTAAAGTTGACAGTCATAATGGCACTGCCTGTAATAGTATCAGGAGATTATCAGTACGGGCCAGTGCTGCAGGCTGGGTGACGACCCTGCCAAGGTGTGACCCTTATACCAGCCCTGCCTGGCCTGATCTAATATCTCAATATCTGCTTTTTAGTACTGAACATTCCCTGTTGATAGGGAAGAGAAAACAGCTTTTCCCCTCCTCATCTCCATCTCCAGCTGCTCGCTGTACCATGCAAACACTGATTATTGAGGTTAGGGTTTATCCAGGTTAGGGTTTATCTAATTGATCGCTAATACAATATCCAGTAAATGAACAAAGGTTATAGGAACGGGCTTAGGAGGAAGAAGATGCAAAGTGCCTTTCCCTCTTCTGACTAAAGGGTTGAGTATTTTTATATTTTCTTACTTAAGCTATATCCAGGTTAAAAAAATGGGGTAGTTTAGGACACCAGGAAGAAAGTCAAATACTTCAGCTGGTGTGGAATAGTGAGGGATCTCAGTGAGAGGATACTGAGCATTAATTATCAATTTTATCTCTGCCAGTTTCTGCTGGTTCAGATGCACTTCCCACATTCAATGCCTTCTGCAGACTAGAAGACCATGCTGGAGGCAAGTAACTCAGCTTCCATCTGCAGCCTCCCTACCCCAACCACAAAGCTTCTGCGCTGTGAACTGGTTTTTAAATCAGTCTGCACACTCATTTGTAGCAGGCCTTCCTTCCCTTTGCACACTCTGCACTGATAAATGGATGCTCCCAATGCCTGCCCAGAGATTCTTTCCCTAATGTAAGTGAATCCTCTCCCCAAACTCACTGTGCATCAGATCATAACACACTGGAGGCAAAGCATCTTTGGAAAATGAAAGAAATCCCAGTGCTCAAGAAAGTCTGTCTTTGAGACATTGCTTCAAGGCCTCAGCTGCTGCATGCTGTAGTTTCCCTTTGAAGTTGGCACTTACTCATGGGTCTGGATCTATATTTTCTTCCAAGCAACCAGTGACATGTGTCAAACACCAATCTTCTGGCTTGGTAGAAAATTCAAATGCAGCTACAGCTTTTACAGAAGGTGAGAGCAGCTCTCCTTCAATTTATTTTGTATCTACTCCTTTTTCTCAAAAAGCTCCAGGTCTTAATTACAGCAACATTCCCCAGTGGAATGAGAGCACTCTGATTGAGTAGGGTAATGAGGTGCATGAATTAACAGTGAAATTGACTCATGCCTCCAGTCAATACTTTGATATCCCAGCTATTGAAGTAAGTACATTTTAGCATTAATCCCAGGAGAATTTGGTCTATGTGTGAGTGCTGCAGTCAGAGGATCCAAACAGATGGGTTCAAACCCAGTCCAAGGAGCGTGGGAATTCAAGTGAGAAAGGAAACCAAGAGATTCTCAAAAAAAAGAGGTTCAGAGCTTTCAAGATGGGCTTTGCACTTCTTTGGAAATGTGACATAGTTCCTGTAAATGCAGAACTTTTGGGGGGTTTTGTGACATTCATCCAATTACTGACATGGTAGAAAAAAGCCTTAGAATAAGCTTTTTCCTGGCATAGAAGATAAAGTATGTATTTGGACATGAACATACAAGAAAGGCAGAAAAAAAGTCCATACTGGTGGAGATATTAGTGGCATGTATGTATATATAGACAATAATCTTATAAAATAATCTAAAGAGTTTTAGCACATCTATGGCATCCAAGAGATCCTTAAAGCTCACATCCCTCTTTTACATTCTCATCCAGATACAAGAATATATCTGCCTCTGACTTTGCTGAAGGGTTCAGAAGGACAGGCTGCTCATACCACACACTGCTGGGTAGTTTCAACAGTGCAGTAGCTGCTGACAACACCTAAAATGCTGTAACTGAGACCATTTCTCAGCTCTCACCTCTGGGGACATGCTCTAACCTATTCCACCTCGCCCTCCTGGAGCATTAAGAAGGCAAACCCCAGAGCTCAAGGCAGAAAGGAGCCTTGATTCTTGCAGGAGAAAAGCAAAGACAAGCAGGAGACCTTTAGAGGATCAGACAGGAAAGGGAGCTCCTGGGCAGAGAAATTGTAAGAAAGGGATTGGGAAGTGTCAGTGAGAATCCTCTGTTGTTTGGTTTGGGCTCACTGGTGCTGTGGGGAGAAGGGCAAAGCAGTGGGATATGCCAGAGAAACGCCAAATTCCATTCTCAGCTCCACCCCCAAAAGAAACAACATGAAATTTAAAAAGCCATTTTTCTGAACTTTCTGAATAATTATATTATTCAAATGCAAGAGTACCACATCATCAATGTGTTGGTACCACACTTCTTTTCAACAGGTAAGGAACCTGGTGCAGAGAGGTTGATATAGCTTAAAACATGCTTTTTAAAAATCAGCTTAAGTTCCATTGCCTCCATTCGAGGACTCTGTGGCCAGGACTTGTGATGCCTGATGCTAAGTGGAGACAGCCACCAGTCCAGAGAAGATGAACAGATGAACATGGTGCAGTAATGCTGAGAGTTTTTCACTTTAGTTGGACTCCACAAATTAGAAAATTATCTATTTTCCCTGAACACATGGGCAATGAGCCTCCCAGCATTTATCTTAGACACATTCCTCGAGAGTTGGAATTATTTTAGAGTACTTTTCCCATGAGAATTTCAGCAGCTAGGGGTTCTTTATTCTAGGGGTAACTGTGGCACATTAGCCAGAGTGGGATTCCCAGGGCCTGACTGGACTCCTGTGCAATGCAGACATGTCAAGGTCCATGTTTTTACCCACATGTCCACGTTTTTATCCACCCCTGCAGCTGTGTTAATTTGGTGAGGTGACTTTGCTGGCTGAGGGTGGGGCCTGATGCACTGCAGACCTGGAATATTGTTTAATGTGGGAAATCTGAGTGTTTCAGACAAGCTGCCAATCACCCAGTGGTGGGGTTACTGCCCTCTGCTCTGGATGAGGCTGAGCAACTCTCAGGAAGTTCCTAATGAGCTCATGCTTAAGGCGCTGAGTTTTATTCTTTGCTTTGGCTTTCCAGGTCCGACTTCTTAAGGTCAGAAGTGGGTCACCAGCTCTGCAGGGCACTGCATCATTTTGTGGCCCCTGAGAGCACAGCCTGATGGTTGTACCGTTCACCCACACCTTTCCAAATCCAATCTGAAAGGCAGAACAGCTCCCTGAGCTCTGCCACAAGCAAGAACCTAATGGGATGTGTGCTGTGGGGGATGGGACAGCGTGGGGATTCCTGACACCAGGCCATGGCAAGCTGGGGCAGGAGCTGAGCCCACTCGTGCTAGTGGAGCTGTGCTGCACCTTTTCCTGCACAGGGCAGCCAGTGCCAACAGCCACGCCCAAGGTGGGCAGCCTGCTCCTGCTGGGTGATGAGTGATGCAGAGGGACATGGGAGGGCAGAGTGAGGGCACAAACTGCTGCTCTGAGGTTGGGAGTTGTTTCTCTGATCTTTCTCTCTGTTGGCTCTGGGGTGGAGGAAAAAGAGGACTGTAATCCTGAATGGAAGCCTTGGCCCCAGAGCCCCTAGTTTTCCCAGAGCTGGTGCAGTGGTGACGTGGCAAAGGGCTGGTCCCAGGCCGGCTGTGAGCTGCCATGTGCACAGGGGACCCTGTGACTTCAGCTGCTACACCCACAGCTCACCAGTGACTGCTCCACCTTTTGGACAAACCAGATGACAATAAAGCAGGAATCACTCTAGTTTGGACTCAAAGGCTTGGACTTCTCCCAGGTTTAGGCCAGACATGAAAGAGAGGAGTAGGTCACAGAGGGAAGCTGCCCTCACAACTGATTCCAAAATGTTCCCAGATTGGCAAGCATCCATGTTACGTGGCAGCTTTGTAAAAGACAGTGTCCCCTTGAGATTTCCATGTACCCACACCAGCCCTACAGTGCTTCCTGTCACAGATGTGCCCCTTCTTTACCTGTCACTGCAACTGGTGACCTTCATAAGATCAGCTATCAAAGAGGGAGAGTGGCTGAAAAACTCCTTTTCATTTATGTGGATGAAAAGAGGAGTGTCTAGCTGCTTACAGCACCACTGGTTTGGAGAGGCTAAGGAGTGTGATGCCTGGGGCTAAAGGATTCAGGGTTCAGGATTAGTGGGACAATTACATGTGTCTTGGAGCAGTGACTTTTAAAAAAATTATGTATGTTCTCCAAACTGGCTTGGGCAAGCCATGCCTACTGAGGGTAAACCACCTGCCAGTATTAAATGGAGCACTTTTGACTTAATTTGAAACCAGAATGGAAAACAGCAATCAGCAATGACATGTGCTTGACAGTCCTTCAGAAGGACACTAGAAGTCATCTTCCATGGAAAGCAGTGCTCCAGAACGCCAGCTGCCACTGTCTCATCCCTCAAAGAGGGCACAAAAGAAAGCCTGATCTCTTTGCAAGTGTACAATAATTTCTTGCTAATCAAGAGGTCAGGCAAAAATATCTTTTACTGGGAAATTCTGCATGAAGGTGACTATTAAAAGCATAGTTATATCCACTCTCTGCCTCGTTTGTACTGTTAAACCTCAGGTTCTACAATACAGATGACAGTTAATTTTCAAGGAAAAGGAAATTATTAAAATCATGACAGGCAGGAGATGTTTGCTGTTTGCTTTCAGTATCATGAAGGAATAAATTTGAAATAAAGTCTAGTGATAAGGTTTAAGAGACAGTCACATCCTTAAATGCCTACATTGTGCTGACACAAAGGTGAGAGACAGGTTTAACCAAGGATGGACTCAGCCCTCCCAGGTCCAGAGCACGTGGCTGGACCTTGGCTCCAGATTGTTCTTTCTCTTCCAAGCCCATTGCTCAGGCCCACCTGCTGCAGCCCTGCTGCCCTGTCTCCTCCTCCAGCAGGGCAGCAGGTCACACACACCCAGCACACCTCACTGCCTGGTGTGATGGAGATCAGACACACACACCCCACTGAGCCACAGGATCACAAAACCATGGAATAGTTTGGGTGGGAAGGGCCTTTAGAGGTCATCTGGTTCAATCTATTTGCAACAAGCACAAACATCTTCAACCAGCTCAGGTTCCATCCAACCTGACCTTGAATATTCCAGGGCTGGAGCATCTCCCAGCTCCCTGGGCAGCTTGTGCAGTGCTTCACTACCCTCATTGTAAAAAAAAATCTTCACTATAACTAAATCTCAAATCTAATTTTTTTAGTTTGAACACATTCCCCTTTGTCCTGTTGCAACAAGCCCTACAAAAAGTCTGTTCCCATCTTTCTTATAACCCCCTTCAGCTAATGAAAGGCTGCAACAAGGCCTCCCTGGAGCCTTCTCCTGGCTGACCAGCTCTAACTCTCAATGTTTCTGCACAGAGAGGAGTTGCACCCCTGTGGTCACCTCTGAGCCCTGCTCAGGGCCCTGCCTGCCCTGTGCTGGGGACACGGTGCTCCAGGAGGGTCTCACCAGAGCAGAGCACAGGGGCAGAATGCTCCCCCTCATGCTGCCATGCTGCTTTGGATGCAGCCAAGACACAGCTGGTTTTCTGGCCTGACTCTTCTAAACTACTTTCTTCCACTCCTCCAGACTGAAAAATGCAGGATCTAAAGAACCTTTAACACCTTCTACAATTCTCTTCCATGCAATAACCAATTCCTTAACTTATTTAACCCACTATTGCTGTTATTTTTTCAGATATTATTCGATTTCTGGGTTTGTCTCTCTCAACCCTTTGTCAACAATGACCAGAGGCTGGATGAACAGAAGAATTAATTTCTGACAGTCAGTCCCACTTTCTCCTGTAATGTGATATTTTACTGTATTGGGGTTTTCAGCCCCTCAGGTGAATAGTTTCAATAAGAAAACATTGACATTTCAGAAAAGAGTTATTCTTTCTTTGCATTTGACATATAAACATAATTTCCTTTAAAGAAGATATCTGACATCCATGCAAGATATCTGAACTATTCACAGTAAGAATGAAGTCTGGACAGCTATGTGATCCTGACTTGTTTTAATGCAACACTGGTAAGTAAAAGTGTGCTGGTTTAATTAGATTTATAAAATGACTTTAACATAGAACCATTTTTGGGATGGTGAAGGAGATTAACACTCCTTTTGCTGAGATTGCTCTTGTTCGTATCAGCATATATCTGTATAAGATATTCATATGTGAAAGAGAAGATCAAAAGAAGGCTTTGTAAAAGCTTTAATTTACAAGATTATTGTATTTTATTATTTTATTTTCTTGCATTTTTTTATTTTTAAAAGCTGCAGCCCTCATGAAAAGCAGGGATGACCAGCCATCTCTCCAGTCCATGCTGGGCCAGGTCACTTACCCTGGGCAAGCAACCAGCTCTGTCCAATACCATCATTTTCTTTCTCTCTTTCAGAAATTAAAATATAGAATGAATTTACCTCACCATGAAATTTAAAACCTTTGAGCAGCCTCAGTGGTCATTTCTAAGACATCTCAAGTCCCACACTAAACAGTAATTTCAGTTGTTACTCAACCCTGTGTGGAAAAGTAAAAAATGTGCTGAGCAAATCCTAAAGCTTTAGAAACTTGGAAGAAAACAGTTTTTGCAGTCTCCCAGCTGGTAGATCATTGCTGGATTGCAGTGCTTGCTGCAGTGGTGCAGATGGCTCTTGGCCACACCTGGGATCTGTGCCTGGGCTTCAGCTCTTGGAGAACACACACTGAAACCATAAAATTCCAAGGAGAAAACCACCATAAAACCCCCCTGAGACTGGATTAGGTGAGGGGCCAGGTCCCAGTGCTGCAGTGCTCTGGAGGCCAGGCAGGGTGCAGGTGCAGGCAGGGTGCAGGTGCAGGCAGGGTGCAGGTGAAGAGCAGGGTGCAGGCAGGGTGAAGGGCAGGGTGCAGGTGCAGGCAGGGTGAAGGGCAGGGTGCAGGCAGGGTGCAGGTGAAGGCAGGGTGCAGGCAGTTTGCAGGTGCAGGCAGGGTGCATGCACGCTGCCCCTGCCCTGGGTCTGACCCCAGCATTGCCCATGGACAGCACCAAAGAGTGACCCAGTGCCATGTCAGGGGACACCTTGGCCTCTCTGGCTGAAGGGGACATGGGAGGGACTTGTTGGACAGTCCCTGGAGAATCCAGCACAAATGGGTACCTGTGGATGGGTAACTGGATGGTTTTTGCCAGAGCTGCAGGTGCAACACCCTCCTACTGCTTTGCCTCTAGCCCCCAGTAACATACAGCATTTCCCTCTCAGATGCCCTCCTAAAGAGGTTCTAATGGCAAGACAACTTTGAGTATCTTACTAGTCACTATTTTCAAAGAAGCAGCCTCTGCTAAGGCACCAAATAATCAAAACCTGTGGCAGTTGGTAATGCAAGCACCTGAATGTCCTGCCTGTCTTGGCAAAGCTGCAGATTGAGTCAGGCTTCCTGACACATTAATGACCAGGCTCTGTGTGTGGGAAAAGGGGAATGGGTGCTGTTTGTTCCTGCAGAGGAAAACCACAGAAGGACCTTGGAGCCCACAGAATTTTCCAAGCCTGTTCCTCTTTGCTTATTTAAGAGCTTTATTTTTTTTTAATAAAAGCAAGTTTACAGAGATAGGAAGACAATAAAAGGCAGTGTCATTTCCTAGCTTGTTAGTGCTAGATAAAGGTGACAGCCTGAACAAAATCATCCTTGTCCTTGTAATTTTCCTTGTTTGATTGCTTACAAATAAACCAGTTTAATAGAGGCTCTGAGATAGAAATGCCACATGGCCATATTGACAGGGGTGAGGGAAAAGAAAACACAATAATCATGTTAGTTCTATCCATCAGATTAATTACCTAGATAAAATACACATTTACCTCATTCTAGACAGAAAAATGTAATTTAGCAGCCAGTGATTTAGGCAGGCACCCTGCTGTTAAAAGCCAGACCTGGCTGATCCTGACTAGGAGGAAAGGCTGAGCTCCAAGCCTTGGGAAGGAGAGCCCTCTGCTCCCCTCTGCAAGAGCAGCCTGTGTGGCCAGGCTTGTGCCTGCTCCTCCTTCAGCTCAGGCAGGAGTGGCTTTAGGACACCGTGGGTCCATTTTAGTCCCTGCTCAGTGAGTTTCCCTAGGACTCAGCACACTTGCATCTGAGAAAGTCCAGCCTGGGGAGGTTTTATCCCCCTGGTTTGTGTGACCCAGGACACTAAAGGTGCAGTGGAGTCACAGCTGGGGGATGCAGCAGGGACCCTGCACCAGCATCCTGCCCCTGCTGCCCCTTGGGACACCTCAACCTAAACACAAACTGGGGTCTTACCTTGCCAGAATCTGCCACAGGTTAAAACAAACAAGATCTGCCTATTCTCTGACAAACTGTAGTTTTCATGCCATTATACCAGTTCAGCGGGGGAAAACTGACAGAGCCAACCCCTAACTCAGCTCAGCTGAACTTGCCTGACAGCAGATTTTTCCTAATACCACTGTATCAGTCACTGAGGTCAAGACAACACTTGCCAGAGCTTTTCATGGTCAAGCACTGGAAAATAATTTTTCATTAACATAAGCCTTTATTGCAGGGAATACCCCAATTTGCACTTAAGCCAGTAAGGCCAAAATCTTGAAGAATTCCTAGGTAGGAACTCAGAAGGTGCCTTGAAGTATCTGAAGCACTGAATAAAGAGCAGCCTCCCTGAGGGAGCACATGCAGAGGAAGCTGTGGCTTGGAAGCACCTTGGCCTTCAACAGCTCCCAAAGTCCCTGGGTGTCAAGGTTAGGGCAGGTCTGGCTGCTGTGGTGGCTCAGGGGTTTCCTCTTCCCAGAGCTGAGCTGGATGGAGACTCAGCTTCCACAGCTCCGCAAGGATGCTGCAAACAGTGTCCTCCTTGCTTTTCCTCACAGAGTCCAGGGGGAGAATGTACCGTGCTGCTGACCTGAACCCATCATTGAGGCAAAATGGAGCATTGTGTCTTCCTGCCACAAGGGAGGAGGCTGGAGCATTGTGGGGCCTTGCAGCTAAAGGCAAGGTAACTTGGGAGTAAAATAAGAGGAAAAGACTTAAAACCAGGTATTTTATCTAAATTCCAGAGGTCAGAGAAAGCACCAGTTTCTTGAAACTACCTGAGTGATCCAAGAGGAAATTGAGGCAAAGAAACTTAGAGGTGTTGGAACACAGTGCTGACCCTCCTAGAAACTTCCTTTGTGTCCCAGCCAAGGGTTTTTCAGCCTCCACCCCACCATTCAGCTCTGGGTGTAAGATTTATCCTAGGAAAATAATTCATAGAACTGTATTTCAACATCACATGCTAAGCTTTTTTGAAAACAATTTGAGAAGTATTTGGTTGAACACCTTCACACCCCAAAATGCATGGCGTTCCAGGTAAAAATAATAGCAAATAGCAACAGTATCAGCTGTAAGAATTGATGAGGGGAATGTTTGTGAGTGGTGCTCCATCTCTCCCACTCCTCCACCCTGCTGGGTGGGCAGAGCCAGGGCAGGGCTGCCCTTGCCTGGAGGTGGCAGTGATGGGCTCAAGGCTGGCAGGGCACACGGCCCCCACAGAGCAGCAGCTGTACTGTTCTCTTTTACCAAAGCCTTTGGTTGCATAATTGATGTGTGTGTGAACCCCTGGGAAGCAGCAGGTGCAGCTCAAAGCAGTGCTTTCAATAACCTCAGGTTAATGATAAATAGTCATGTGTAGCTGATACAGGTGATCACACCACGGTGCTTTGTGCCTCTGGAAGGGTCTGTTCTGGCTGCAGAGCCAGGCCCCCAGTCCTCAGACAGCCTTTCCTCCCTCCCTGATCCCCACAGGCACACACAGGATTTCTGGCCTGTAAACAGCCCCAGCTGTGGCTGGCTGGGCGACAGGGGCAGCATCACTCCCACCTTCTCCACAGGCAGCCCTGCTTCTGTGCTGGCTTGGAAGCAGGATTTTGGACAATTTCCCCTACTGCTCTCCTGCAAAAATGCCACATGCAGGATGAACCAGGTGTGTCCTGGTCCTTGATACCCCATTGCCTGGCATGGGGCAGGTGTTCCCTCCCTGTGGCTGCAGGTGGGGGTCACTGTCAGGGTGCTGGCAGCAGCCTGGGAAAAGCAGACTCCATGGGGCCAGGGCCACAGAGCTGCAGCCCACAGAGCCCCCACAACCCCTGGAGAAGGGAGCACACACATCTCTGCAAAGGCAAACCATGAGCTGCGTTTGGGAAGTTTGTATGTCAACAGTCTGTGGCCAGCTGAGGGTCCCATGGAGGTCAAAGTCATGGTTCATGAGGATAATAGGGCCCAGGGGAATCAAGGCTTTGGGAAAAAATCCCCAGACTCTAACCTTCAGGTGCATAAATATGTTCTTAGGAGATTCCACTTGGGAAAATCTCAATCTGCATATCTACTTGGCAATTCAAGCTAAGCTAGCTCTGTTGTAGAGGGAAGCCTTGAACATCAGCAAGAGGAACTGGGGAAACACCAAGTCCTGCTCTTGGTTTCATTGCTGCAGCTGTGCAGCCTCCCCATTGCTGCAGCAGAGGGAAACTGGGAGGCTGCGCTGGAGATGGGACATTCATGGGCAGGGATCTTGTGGAACAGCTAACCCCCTCTTTGGGCAGAAAAATGGCATTTCCATCTCTCTTCCAGAGCAGAATGTGTTTTCTAATTACAAATTAAACACTAATTGTGAATCATGTTTTCTTGTCACTAAAGATATCAACACAAATGCTTTCAACAAGCTTCTTGATTTTTTAAATAGAGCAATTTAGGACAATTATTGCTTGAATTTGCATATGTAGGCTACATCCATCCCAGGCTGCAGCAGCCACTAGTGTTAAGGTGATATTTTTTATAAGCTATTGAGAAAACACATCAAGTGTATTAGCACTAAAGTGTAGAAAGTGCTGTCTTTGATGTTTCTTTTTACTGTGAATGCCAAAACAGACTCCTTTTGTGGGGAAAAAATCAACATTCACTCTATCCCATTCCACTAAGCCCAGATCTTCCCTGTATCCTATCAGTTATTTTGCTGCAGTTTTGCTAACTTCAGCAAATAAGAGCATCCATTTCTTATCACAGAAGATACCAAACACACATGCTTCTTTACCAGACACACATGCTTCATTTTGCAGAACATCTGGAGCCCATCCCTCTGCTGCTACAGAACTCAGATTTTTGCTTATTTGTGTCCTCCTCCAGTTTCTCCTTAAAGAATGGGGACTCAAAATACTTTTTTTGTAATTTGCCTGGTTTGAACATGCAAACATGAAAACCTGCAACCAACACCTCCCTGAATGAAAGCTAAAATTCAGCATAGGAAAGGTCAATTCTAGACAAAACACTCATCCATGCTCCTGATTCTTGACTAGAAAAACCTATGTAATGGCAAAAATGGCTATTGCTCCTCTTTTATTATCTTTTACTCACTCATAAGAAGCCTCTTTTATGGTATTTGACCTGTCAGACTTTTAATCTCATTACTAGTAAACATCTGCAATCATAAATTAGCAATTTTTGGTTTTTCCCCTCCAACTTGAAGAAATGTCTCTGTGTCCCCAGCCCAATCTTTTTGCACATCTTGATTTACTTACACCTTGGATCCAGTCTTTGGTTCATGATCCCTCCAGTTCCTTGAGCTGCCTGGAGCACCAGATACTTTCTTCAAACAGGTTGCAGTAACTCCTGGAGGAACAGCATTTAATTCAAGCAGTGTTGCCAGGAGGCAACATTAGGTAGGGAGAAATCAAAAGATCATCCCACTATTTATGGAATGCAGTGCTGGGATCCAGTTTTGCCAATATTAAGTGGACTAAAATAGAGAATAAATTAGTGAGTGCATTTCTGAAAGGAAACTGTGTACCTAAGAGGATTATTTATGTGACGGCGTGCACATGGATGCCTGTTAGAATAATGCAGATAATTTTGGGAGCTGCTATTCATCTGTCACAGTTTCTGGTTTGCTGACATCTGTCTGCCTGTTTCCAAGTCAATGCTTTCAAACTCAAGCTGTAGGGCAGGAAGATAACACACAAATGAAAGCATATGAAATTCTGATGAATTCTTTGTATTGTTCTTACAGTTTCATAGCTAAATATCTAGCAATACATTAATGTCAAATCTTATAATCAGGTTGCAGTCAGCCAGCATAGAAATCCATTCTCTCTGGTCTTTGCCATATGTCTCTCATCTATATTGACAAGATATTAGCAGATTAATTACAGTCCAATTCTGATTTCCCCCTTGTTAATGTTATCTGCAATCAAGCAATAAAGTCACTTCCTTTGCACAAGATCTTAGTGTACATGTGGCTGACCTGGCACAGCAAATAAAGCACAGATCAGGTATCAGCAAACCAAGATGGCAGAGTTTGATGTCACATGAGGGCTTGTGAGGATGCACACAAAGCCCTCTTTTGCAAAAACCCAAATCTGTCTCCAAATACATCTGCCTAATTGAACATGTACCAAGTTGAGAAGAGTCTGGAACAAACAGGCCTTTTCCAGGCTGCAGAGTATCAGGGAAAGGGAAGTTTTACTCTCACTTCCCATCCCCACTTCCCTTTGCAGCCTCCTCCTCCTGAGCAGCTCCTGCCCTCCCCTCAGTCTGTCTGCAGCCAGCCTGGAGGGGACAGCTCCCCTCACCTCCCTCCCAAAGGCAGCATGGGGCACTCTGTCCTTCTGACCACAGCCTGGAAACTGGGCACAAATGGGGAGGGGGCCAACAAATACAAACAAATAATGCAGGGCTCCCTATAAACCCTCTTCCTCATTTTTCATCATTTTCACTCTCTCAAACTGTATGCTTGGTACCTGGAGAAGTTTGTCCTGGAAGGAGGGAAAGAAGGAAAAAAAGCTAGACTTTTCAAACATAATATAGCCCATTGTGCTCTCAAGCAGTGAGATACAGCAGCTGGGCAATGACATTCCTGTTTTCTGTGAGCCATGACAACCATTTATATCTGGTGCTGGCCTACAGACTGTGGAAATACAGGGTCAGCACTTACAAAATATTTTCAAAATCCTGAAAGTGATATTCTGGTCTCTGAAGTGGGAGTAGTTTAACTGCCCAGCAGTTTTATAGTCCCTCAAGAAGAGACTTGGCACTTGGAATATCTCCCCGCCTCTTAGCAGAGACGCTACCAGAGGCCTGTTCCCTGCAAAGCCATTTTTCCAGGGAGGCAGCCTCCCAGGAGAAAGGCACCACCATGAGGAGCTGCTCGTCAGAATGTGTCCTGGTGGCACCTTTGACTTGCAGCTGTGGCTCACTTCACAAATCTCCACAGGTGACACTGGGGACCCACACCACTGACTGGAGCAGGAGGTACACCTTAGCTTTCAACTCAAAATGTGACATTTATCTTCAGAGAGACTCCAACACATGCACTGGCACGTTCTTGCACTGCATCTGTGCAGGCAAGGAACTGTGGGGCAGAAATTCCAGAGTGTTTGAACAAAAGCTTGGTGGAGTAGTTTGATTTTGCCTAGCTCTGAAACTGTTTAGCACAACACAGGGCTGAAGCTATTCAAGTGCCTCATATCAAGGACTTTATCCTCAGCCTCATCACAGGCCCAAAAACACAAAAGCCTAAACAGATATTGTAGTACAAGAGCTCAGTTCAATGGGCAAAAGTCAGCAGAAATCTTCTAGTGCTTATCCCTGTGAAACTTCTACTACAAAGTCTGGAATACTGAAGAAAAGAATACTAATCTATGGTGAAGGGGTTTGTAACAGCTTCACTAAGTTTCACCAAAAAGAAAGAGTCTCTGCATTCTGAAGTTGCCTAAACAAAAACAACAAAAAAAAAACCAAACACACAAAAAACCCACAAAAACCCCCAAAACAAAAACAAACAAACAAAAAAACCCACCCAAAAAACCAACAACCACCAACCAAAAAACCCAAAAGCCAAATGAAAAAAAAAACCCACAAAGAAACCAACCAAATACACAAACACACACACAAAGGGAAACCAAGAGAAAAGGAAGTAAGAATAGATATAAAGCTCTAAGGCATTTATACCACTAATAATGTTCCCCCCCAAATATCACAATATACTGAAATATTCAAAGATTCAGTGTTTTAGAAGTGTTTAAATGAAAAAAAAGATGTGTGTAGAAAATGAGTGTGCAAAGGTCCTTTACTCGATCTCCTTCCATACCAACCAGCTCCCCCTGGGGTTCAAAAGTGGCTTTAGGACCAAAATTGAAAACAGGTAACAGAATTATGCAAAGTGCAACAAATGTGAAAGAGGGCAGACACAACTTAGAATAAATGCTGTCTTTTATTATTCAGTTTATCCAAACATTTCAGTTTTCTCTGCAAGATTGAATCAGAGCAGCCATACAGTCATTTGTCCCCTGTAGCATTTCCATAGGAGCCAGTGTGACACTTCAAGCACAGGACCCAGGCTGTGTTCAAGCCACACAAAAACTGAGCCACATCCTTAAGAGCAAGAGTGAGAAATTGCTTCAGTCATTTTTCATTACCCAGCTGTGAGCACCACACAAAAAACCAAGAAATTCCTCAAGGAAAGAAAGTGACCTTGTGTGATTGTCCGTTGATAATTCATGATTAGAATGTCACAATCCAACAACAGAACTTCTACAGTTTGGTATTTTGGGTTTTACTATAAATATTTGATGAGGTTTGTTTATTAGTATATTTGGCGAGTGTTTAGACATGAGAAAATTTTCATGTTTTGATAGATTTCATATAGAAATAGTTTTAATTAAGTACCCAAAGCTTTAGAAAATAAATGTTTCAATAAGATCTGATTAAGACATGTACTAATGAGAGAGGTATAAGAAAATGCAGTTAAAATATACAAATTTCAAGTGCAAAAAGAAACACCATTACTTCTCAACAGTTTAAACCTTCCTTCTCAAAAACCATCTCCCTTTCTCTAATAAAGCTAAAATACCAGCCTTTCAATAGGCAGCCCCACTACTCAGTTGGTAGGAAAGATACATCTATTGCACTAGAAGTACAAAGCTAAGAATAATGCATAATATTTTATTCTTAAACTTATTTACAAAAATATATTGCACCAATCCATTTTCCTTTTTCCAGTTAATGTTAAGGAAAAGCCTATTATGTACAAAGTTAAAAACAGAAGTGCAAAAGCAGACTGAAAGAAACCAGAAAGAAGTTTATTTAAAATGCTAAATACAGTTTACTACCTGACCATAGCCTACATTCAGTATGACCTAAAACAATTTGTACCAGATATATCTGCAATTTCAGAATTCCTTGCATTTCTCTGCAGAACAGGCCTTATCTTTCACTCTAACCATCAGAGGGTCTACATCAAATGTAAAGGCTAATCAGAGCTTATCTTAACAGCTTCATTTCTCCAGGGAAGTGATGCTCTCTTAGGTAAATTGAGAAAGCTACACAGTATTACACATGTATTTGAAAGGTAGTGATAAATCAGGCATGATGGTTTTCATCCTTCCAAAACACCACGAGGAAAGTTTGCTGATGTTTCAGGACTGATAACTCCAAGGCATTGCCAGTCCACAGCACATGAGCACAGCACCTGCTCCTGTCTCAGTCTACCTGCCACTGGGACTGTCATGGTGCATTTCTGGGGTGTAGGTAAGGAGCACAATCATAACCCAGAGGTGAAGCAAGGCCTGGGAAAAGAAAAGAAATAAACTGAGCACTGAAAATCACCATCCACAGCAGCAGTAAATAGGAGAGCTCTCAGCGAGAGCTGATAGAACTTGTTTTGTAGAAATATTTTGTTTAAAATATTTTTTCTATTAATCAGATACTTCTAAAAATATAACTGTCATTTGAACATTGAAATGCTAAATCAGATTCTGAAGAACCTATTTACAGAAATCTGAAGACTTTACACAAGCAGCAAAAATAAAACAGCCTGTTTTCCTACAGATTTGTGTTGTCTGGTTTCTCTTTTCCTCCATGGCAGAGACTTCAGCTGTTCCCTGTGCCACCCAGTCCCCAGCCAGCACACTGGTGTGCCTGGTGAGCCACTGCTCCTGTGCCAACTGGCTGACACCTGAGTGTAAGCCAGCCCAGCTCTGACTGCCTTCTCTTCAGTGCAGGCACTGATTGGAGGCATTTTTATGAACTCTGCAGGAATGTTAATTCTCATTCAAATTTGGCTGAAATTCTCCAATTAGAATAGAAGCTGCCTGGAGTGCAAAAAGGAATACCTAAGCCACATTTATTTCAAAAATTCAAGTTATAGTAGTCATGGTCAAGGTTTGAGCTGAAAAGGGGTAACTGCCCCTGGCTGCCCAGCTCCTGTACAGCCACCATCAAGTCTCCCTCCAGACTGCAGCTCAGGCAGCACAAGTCTGCAGAGTTTTTACAAAGCCTGCCTTTCCACAGGGCCCTGCAGCTGCCAGGCACCTGCCCTCCAGTGGGTAAGGGAGGCATTTCACTTCTAGCTACTGCCAGCCTGACAGCTTTGCCCCATGGGGCTGAGCAATTTTCTTCTACTATTTAAGTCTACCAAGAACAACTTGCCTTGCTACTTTTGCAGCTACTAGAGAAGAGTGACCATTAGCCACTGAAAAACACCAAAGTGAGGAGTCAAATATTAAAAGAACTCTAAAAAAATTGTCATTTTCCTAAATGCAGTGCATGCAGGCATGGCAGGTTAACCTTGGCAACTGGTCACTATTATTCCATATTTTACTACTAGAATCTACTTTCACAGGCTTTAATGGTGGTTACATAAGTGCCTTAAAGACTGATATACTGCGAATTTCTGGGAAAAACTGAAAGCTGCCAAGCAACATGGCTCCAAAATGCTGTTGTAAAAGCATTATTTGGTCCACTTTCCAAAACCCCACACTGAGTTGTTAATTACAGCCTTTTGAGCACCAATCTTTCCATTTAAGACATACTGGCATGTAAAGTGGCTCTAGAAGTCTTGCACTGGAGAGAGCTGACTCACCATGTAAATGATGACAAAGACTCTTGCTATGGGGTATCGCCTCAGAAAGATTCCCAGCCGAATGCTACACAGGGAGCACGAGAAAACAAAACACACAATTTAACACTGAGCAATCAATTCTTGTTACTCTCATCTCAGCCACCACAAATTCAAACATTATGGCTTTGGTTCTGTCCTGAATTTTCTCAAATACACATAAGGCTTTGTTGCTGTCTTGAATTTTACTTCATGTACTCAAAACATTAAGTGGGGTGAGAAAATTCAGACCATAAAACCCTCCTAATTTTTTCTCAATCACAGAAACCCTGTCGCAATGAGAGTCATGGAAGCACAAAGGACTTTCTATCAAGGTATCTTGCTTTCAAAGGACTAAGAAGTACTACTAAATTTTGTTTTCTGTTGGTATTCGTTTCAAGTTTTGTAACAGACCTTTGCTGTGAACACTGTCAATTCACCTAACTCCTCAGAAAGGGATCAAAGCAAATTTATTGCTGGATCCAGAATGGTTTTCTTTTACTAATTTCTCAAACAGATTATCTTCCAAGGTAATCTGCTGCATTGGCTAAGAAGGCAGAATCTTGTCTTCATCAGGACTGAAAGAGTACAGATGATACTCTCCCACTAATACACTCTTACAGTTTATCACAGACACAGCCAAAACCTCTGAAAGTAAAAAATGTAGGAGATGGATGTAATGAATTTGATTAGATATTTTTTCATAACTCAGGGAACTCCTTGCACCAAAATCTGTAAGAGCTTTGTTTAAATAATTGACAGTAATTTGCAAAAGCTTAACAATATTAATGTCATAGGTTAAGAATATTAATGTCAAAGCACAAGTGAAGTGGCTCAATATGTGGGATCTCAGCACCTCAGGACTGAGGTGCCGAGTCACCGAGACCACCCTTGGGGGGCTCGGGAGTCCTGGAATGTTGCCAGAAGTGTCTGGACTTTGATCCTACACGGGAGACGACACCTGTATGAGGATAGGAGGGTTTCACCGGGGTGAATGGTGAAGGGATTAGTTAATTAGAGGGTGAGACACGGGGTTTAAGATTTCTGTACAGGGGGGTTTAGAGAAGTAAGATGGAGGAATTGGGGCGTGTCCTGTCCTTCTTCTTCTTCTTCTTCTCCTCCATCTTCTGTGGTGATCGTGGCACTTTGGGATTGGTCATTACTAAAAGTGCACTGGTTAATAAGGGTGAAAGGTATTGGGGAAAAATGATAAATATTGTACACGTAACTTTGGGTATAAAGATAGGTGACTGCCCGGAGGGCAGGGGAGTGTGCTCATGGCTGGCTGCTGAGCAGACCTCTGTCGGGCCGAGAGAAAATCTTTTAGATAAACAATTAATAAACACAGAGACCGAAAGAAGAACTGAAGCCTCTTCTCGTCCTTTGATACGCGGGCTGCCCCAAGGCCACCCCGGGCCTTTCCAGGCCCTCCAAACAGCCAAAAATCGGACATCAATACTTAGTATTTGATACCACACTTGAGCTGCACTATTTTAACCTTTTCCCTTCACAAAGGGAACACTAGACTCCAAAGGGTGTCCCTTGAACAGTGCTGGCAGTGATTCCAGATGAGCTCCCTGGGCGCAGCCTCACCTGAAGTGGTCGATGGTGCTGGCAGCCTTGCGCACCCTCCCGTACATCCCCGCCCCGCCGGAGTCGGCGTCGCCGAACAGGACGGGGACACTGCGCAGGCGAGCCCCTGCGCCAGGGAACAGTCACACACACTGGTGTCAAATGAAACAAACTGACAGATTGTAACAAACATTTGTAAATAATACACACTGATCAATATGATTGTATCAATTCTTGATAAACTTACAATCAAATCCAACTTTTCTTCCGCTGAATATATTTTTAAAATGTATCAGTTTACTAAATGGATATCTTGATATTCAATTCCATCATGTCACTATTGTGATATACATATTATTTATACACTTAATAACTATTATTAGGTGTATAAAATGATGGCTTGATACTGGCACAGTTTCTCAAAGTTTTTTACTCTCATACCATGAAACTTTGATTAGCATTTCTGACACTAACTTGTACATTATTTACATTTTTATTATGTATCAACTTCATTAAAAAAATGATAATGCTACTTTTCTGTAACTAAACTTCAGCTTTCTGAAGTTACTTACAAACAACTCCAGCTTTGATAAGCAGAGAAAAAGTCTGAACTGTTATTTCACACCTCTTGGTGACCGTCCCTTGCTTTCAAAGTTACTTAACATACATACAAAATGGCAAACTTTGACTCTGAAAAGTAACATCTCAACACATTGGAACAACTGCTGGGGTTGTCCCAGAAATACAGGACTGACAAACCAACTTTATCAAAACCAACATATTTTAAGCTGCTTTTCAAGAAAAACAGAAAGCAAGGAGGGAAGAAATTAATTTCAATTGGATCAAAAAGGAAGCAATCCATTCTTACTCTCTTCCCAAACCCTTTTTGCAAGAGAACACTTAAATCCTGTTTCTAATATTTAGCTTAAACCCAAAATACAAGTTTATTTGCACCTGTGACAATTACTCCAACAGTGCCATAGTATTGAGAATTAAAGACTAAATCTGCTTTGTTAAATTTACTGAAGTCATTTGCTCAAAGAAGGAGCTTCTGGTTAACTTTGATACTGGCTGCTGCAGAGAAGGTCTCTAGAATAAGTGGCCTATATTCAGCACTTATTTTTCCTTTAAAACTCAGACCTTCAGGGAAAGGCATTAGGAGACAAAATAGCCTGGACTGCAGAAAAGAGAAGCCTTTTAAGTATTTTATTTCCGTGTTTACCTTCAGCACCATCAATGCCTGCCATGTTAATGGAAGGTCCATTGGCACTTGTGCCTTGGACAGCCTTCAGCTGCTGCTCGAGCCGTTCCAGCTGGTACACAAGGGAATTCTTCTCTGTGCTCAGGCTCTCTAACATGGTTTGCTTCTGAATTAGTGTTTCTGTCAGCTGGTGAAGCCGATTCTCCAGTTCTGTCTGACTACTACTGCTTAGAGTCTTGTTTGTCAGCTAAAAAAGCAAAGAAAAAAAATCATTCTAAATTCAAACTCTAATCAACTGACATATTACAAAGCTCTATAACAACCTAAGCTTTCAAGAACCAAGTTACTCCACAGCAGAGTTTTTGCAGGATAATGCCATTAAAACTATCACTGATGAGTGCAATAAAGAGGAAACCTAATTTCAACAGTTGTTAACTGTTTACATTACACAAGAAACTCTTTATAAAAATGTATCTATCTTTCTCTTTTCCACCTATAATCATATGAAAGTTTCTGTATGAGCCCAAATTTGATCACAACATCGATGCTATGCCTCAGAGACAGGTTTAAACAGCAATCAATAGCAAGCTAATCCAGCCTGCCTACCATACTTTCAACTTCGTGAGCATGTAAAAATGTTTTCACACAATGAAAGGAAAAACTCAGTACAAAAAGGGACACCTGATGCCATTTTACAGGAAAACATGAATGAAATGGTGAGAATGCAGGGTATTGTTGCAGAAGAACTGAGGAGCACCAAGGCAGAAAACATTACTATACTAGCAAATAGAAACTGCAATGCCAACAAGTGGATCATGTGTTTGACATGGATGTTGTAATTCAATTTGCAGAAAATATTTCAAGCAAATGGGAGTCATCACATCTGCCATATGTGCAATAGCTCATCTATTCACTCCAGTCCTAGACCTCAGCCACCTTGTGGCATCATATTCCACAAAGATGGAGCTTCATTAATGAAGAAACAGAATCATTAGGAATTATAGATACCCAAAATACAAACTAGGTGCCTGCAACCAGGCAGAGGCAGGTGCAGGTAGTCCTGAAGTTCAGCATCACCAGAAAATTCATCTGCCAACATGCCCAAGAAATCTGTATCACATCACAACCATTTCCAAATGCTGACACTGTAACTGCCCAGCTGCCCACACCTGACTGCAGACTGCCAATTTCCCCATGGACAGCCTACTTTCACTGTGCTAAGGTAACAGAATGAGGCCTGTGCCTTCAGGCTGCCCAAGGAGACTGTGGGGGCTCACAAGTATGTGGGGGTTCCAAAGGAATTAGACTGACACAAGGGAAACAGGTCCACCAACACAGCAGAACTTGGTAAAGAGTCCCACACTAACAACCCAACCCTAATGCAGCTGCTGATGTTGAGCAGGCACACAGGAGTGCAGCAAGTGGCCAGGCTCACACAGTGACCCCACTGCCACTGGGCAAGATATGGCAGTGGGCCAGATGGATCACAGAGTCTGCAGGATACAACCAAGGTTCTCTGAACAGTTACAAGGATCTGGGCAGAATTCATACTGACCTAATCAAACTCCAATGAGTGTTTTTAGTCTGCAAAGAGAAGAACATTGATCCAACACTCTCCACCAGGTCTATTGGGACAGTGGTTGATTTATTCCCCCTGCTTTATATAAAAGCACACACAACTATAAAATAGGCTATTTACATGGTTCCCTTCTTGTATTCCCTGCTCTCAAAACTCTACTCTTTATTGAAAACAAGTACACTGTACCTCACTTGTAGAATGCTAACAGGATTTTTCAGGACAGTTTAGTCAAATAAGTAGTTCCTAACACTGTTTTCATAACTAAAGGGTATAAAATTGTTTTCTATACACACCTGATTTCTGAGCTTCTGAATTTCTTCCTCTCTGTCTTTTATTCTGCTTTGCAAAGTATTCTTTGTCCGATACAGTTCTTCTTCAGTATAACGAAGTTCCTATAAAATTTATCACAATCACACAGAACAGAGTTTATACATATTTATATTTTGAGAGACAACTCTAGTTATCTAGAGTTTCACAAGAGAACACAAGAAAGCAATATGCTGTAATCAAATACAAACTGAAATATTATCTTAGTTACATGTCTGTCATGGACAGGGGTATGGGGATAGAGAGCTGAGTATCAAGACACAACCTACAAGGCTAATTCAATTCTTTTGTGGAGACTGCCCTAATACAAATATCAATCCAGACTCATGTACTGGGACTTACACAATTTCATTGGGACCAAAATTTTATCTTCCTTACACTTTCACCATTTGTTGCAGTGCTATCTTAAAACTATGTCAATAATGCAACAATTACAAAATACTTAGAGGGTATCTGTATTCCTAAAATAAACTGATTAATTCAAAATACTATTCTTTAAACATGTTTGAAAACTCTTTGCATAGCTATCTATAATTCTGTATGACGTACATCTTCCTCTAAAGTTTAGGACAAATTAACATAGCAGATATGAAAGGAGAAGGAATATTAGAAAAAAAAATTACTGAAGAGTAAATATAACTGTTTTGTTACTCCCGTGATTTGGTGGCTATTTTAGCTCCCACTTACAGACCTGTCAAGCTTATCTTTTAAATTAAGACAATCTTCAAATTACTCTGACTTCAGCTGTCAGTTACTACAGAAAACAGATAATCCTGTTCTCCCTTTGAACCATCAGATGCACAAAAAAATATCACCTCTATCTTCTGTTTCAGAAACTTATTTTCCATCTTCAGTTTCAGAAACCTTATGGCAATGCTTAAAGCAACTCCCAGACAGAACTGACCATAATTATATTAAGTATCAACACAAGTAATTATGTTAAAAGCACATGTAAATGGGTGTCATCAAAAGGAAGACTTCAGTTTCTGCAACAACTGATGTTTTTTTAAATTCACCTCACTCTCTCTATTGACTTAAAGCATATTCCTCAGAAGGGCAGGAGTAACAAAATACAATCTACCATCTGCTTTCACATAATAAACATCAGCTACCCATCAAGAGCAGACCTCGACTTCTGCCTTTTAATTAGTTCAAGCTGCGGGCATCCCATTAAAATGTAATTTCTGAAAGGATAGATAATCCTCTAAGATAAATTGTTCCTAGCAGATACAGAGGACTCGTGCTTTCTTCATTATCAATTCTCTTTACATGAGCTTTTTCTTACAAGGAAAATTTTTAACATGCAAAGGATTTGTCCAATTCCTACTGCATAGTAAGTCTGTTCACATGAATTACAAGTTTGCCCTTTTTTTCTCCGCTCTCTTTATAGCACAAAACTGTTTAAATCAAGGCAGAATTCACTCAAAAAGATGACACAATCTGACAGAATTCATTAACATAATTTTATCAGCAATTTGTCTACTACAGCAGTTTAGAAGTAATGACAATTAGATTCAGAACTGAGTAACAAAAATTACTGCTAAAATTGGTTCTACAATGACATTGTTTAGCAAGTTACAACTTATGGATTAATTGAGCACAGGAAGATTCATAATAGCCACTTTCAGCAGTAGGGATTTTTAATATAAAAAATGTTACACTTGTTACTATATCTCTGTTTGATTGCTTCCCTGTTGAATAAAATTCAATTCTGTGCCCTCCCTTGGGGTCCTGTTTATCCACCAGGATCTCTGTTCATCAGCAGTATCCAGAAGGCCCTGACCATTGCTTAATCTTGGCTGCACTTACCTTGACCTAGTGGAGCACTAGACAAAAAATTAATCAAACACTGCCCAAGTATCCAAATATTCTCTTCTTAAGCCAAATGCTTTTCTGATGACACCACACAGGGCCTAAAAAGAGATCTGGCTTTCAAGAATTCCTTACCTGTTTCTGCCGTTCTAGTTCAGCTTCTGCCTCCTGCTTGGCCATTTTTTGTGCTGATATTTGCTCTTGCAGGTCTTGAAGCTGCTCTCTCACTGACTCAGCTTCGCTTACCTGCTGTGTCTCCATGTCCTGAAATGAACACAAATATAACCATTTCACTAACATTCAGGTGTTACTGCAAATCTGTCATAGGTAACAGCAAAAACAGTAGTATATGCAATATTTATTCAAAGGAAAATGAAGGTGTGGGTGTATTGGATAAATTACATTTGGTGATTTTATACACAATGTTTTTAGTAACACAGTAATAAAATAAATACATTTTTTGAACATGAAAAGCCTCTGCTTCTTCCTTTCTGCTGTCTACAGGCTAAAACTGTAGACAGTTTTAAAACTGTGCAAAATGGGCTTGCATGCAGCTGCTGTGTTGAGCCCATTATGCCAGCAGGTGGGCATGGATGACTTGGATTACAGGGCTTCAAGGATTAGTAGCTCTTGCAGAAAAGAATATAGGTGGTGGCTAGAGAAATCACTATGATTGTTAGGAAAGAAATGTTTCCTTCAAAAGGAACACAGGGAAGAGAGAACTAAGGTAATGAATACTAGAAACAACAGACCCACAGTACACAAGAGAACAGTGCTTTGTTGTAGCTAACTGCAAATACAGGTGTACACAGGCACAGCTACCTGCAGCTCTGCTCTCATCTGTTGTATTTGCCCCATCAGTTTCTGTATTTCTTCCCTCTGAGTGTCTCGCTCGTGTCTCAGTTCCTCCAGCTCCACCGTGCTTGCTGTATTGCTATCCAGGCCTTCAATACCAGAGCCTTCTTTTAAACTGTTTATCAACTTTTCCTTAGACTGAAAAAAGAAGTCAATACATTATTTATAGCAGTATTGAACAAGTGCTCAACTACAATATGCTACAATGACTGGTTCATCTGTTCTTTTATCCAGTAATGACCCTACACACTTGAAAATGAAAATGCTTCCATATTGGTAATTTTCTGATTTTCTGTACACCGTAAGACTAATTTAACTGAAAGTCAGTGCTATCTGTGGAAGAGTGCAGTTTTTTTTCTTTACAAGTGCCTGGAATGTTAAACTTGTTATGGATAACAATTTTGGCCCTCTTGGCACTGAAACAGACAAGATGCACACCAACAAACATTACAGACAAAACTGACCCTCTTTTTCTCCTGCCAACAAAATCAAGAACCAAATACAGCAGTCATTCTTCAAGGAAAGAGGATAAATAATTTTATCCAGAGTCAGTCTAGGGCTACATTGACTTGTGATTTTAGGCATTGACATTGACTTGTGATTTTAGGCTTTTCATATTTACTAAGATGATTTAAAACCTGTCCTTGAACATTTGACTAAATTAACTATTCTAAGAAGAGATCTCTATCTTCAACATTTTGCTAACATTTGTAAACAAGACTCAAACTAACCACATCTGGACATGGTATCTTTGACAATTTACATAGTACAAAACTTGACACAAAATACCTGATTTAGCCACTGTTCATATCACGTTAATCACAAGCAACCTTTCAGGACATGGAAAAATATTCTCTGGTTACATGTTAAGTATCCATTCTATGCTTTGCTTCCGCCCCAGGCAGAACAGAGTAATACTCTTGAATCAAAAATACTGGATATGGAACAAATTGTAGGTTTCACCTACTGCAGTTACATCTATCTGGACTCTTGGATGTGGAACACGCTGACAGATGATGCACAATAAGCACAATGGTTTCCTAGGATTTTTTTTCAGGTTCAGGACCTGAATTACCATTTCAATTCCATAACCTCATCTATAAACTTAAGGTTACAAAAGGCAGACAGGTAGCTGTTCTATACATGTATCATTACAGATATGCCCCAGAACACATTACAGGTCACATGAAGAAACAGACCACAGGTAGGATTATTTGAATCATAACACCTTAAAGCAGTTAAAGCACACAGATCACACTGTATTGCTTCACAACAGTGCTTACTTGGAGAATGCGAGTGGCTTTCTGTTTATAGTCTGTCAGCTCCTGTTTTGCAGATTCCAGGTGGCTTTTGGTAACTTTGACTTGCTGCTGAAGCTCATCAGCTCGCCTCTTCTCATCTAAATACTTTCTCTCTGCTGCAGTTATCCCTTCTGCCAGGTGCTGACGTTCTGCTTCCACTTTACTCAGACGAGCTGCAAACTCATTCTATGAGTAACAAAGAAACAATACTTTGTGTTTAACACAGCTTCAACTTTCATCTAGGAAGGAAAAAAGAAAGTTTAAAAGCAACTACACAGAGCACACCATCTCCTATCTACCACCTCCAACTTAAAGACTCATTACTGCTACGTGGGAAGAAGCTCTGTTTGCTTAACCAAGTGGTAAATAATCCAAATAAGAATATGCTTTGCTTTCCCTCACGACAAATAGTGAGGAAATAACAATCTTCCTGTTATTCAAATTTATTTAGCAAAGAAAAAGCAAGCTTGCCCCTCAAAAAATATTGTCCATTTTAGTATGACATATTTTGAAGTATTGTAAAAAAGTCAAAACAGACACTCTCAAAAATTTTCAGATATGCTATTATATGTAGCAAAGGCCAAATTAAGTATAGAAAACATTATTGATAATGTTGTTGCATCTTTCCCACACAAGTCCTTCATCTTAAGATCTCACAGTAAAATTGTGTAACAACACACCATGGAAAACTAAACTGATTACCAATTTACTTTTCAAACATGTATGAACATTAAAGTTAGCATTAAAAACCCAGTAAAAATTGTCAACATTAATCCTCAAAAACTTTTACTCATGAAGTTTTCAAAATAACATATAAGAAATAAATTAGCAACTCAAGGGTATTTAGTGCAGCAGACAGCAGCACACCCTTCCAAGCAATTAGTACCCTGAACAGGAACTGGAGTCAAAGGGAGGAGAGAGCACATGGAACCTCATGGATCTGATCTCAAAATCAGTCTTAAAGTCTTCCTGACTCTTCATGTCTAACCTGCATTTGTTTGTAACTTTCTTGCTCTCGCTTGAGTGCAGAGTCTGCATCACGCAGCCTCTCCTGAAGAGTTTGAAGGGCTTGATTTTGTAAACTGCTTCCTTCACTGTGGTCTTGTATTATCCTGAAATAGAGACACACGTTTATTGGAAAAGAAGCAAACTATTGTGATTTTTTGTGTAGAACTATAACCTCCTAGATTGCAGACCAGCTTTGGAAATTTGCCCAGTAGATTACTGCATATGGACTACAGGTGTGAGGCCTGCAGTTAATGACTCACACTTCTCCTCCCTGGCCTATATTCTGGAGTATCCATATCCCAGCAATGAGATAAGTATGTACATTTGTGGATAAGCAAGTCTATTTTTCAAGAAAAAAAATTCTTGGGATCTTCAGCTTCATGCCTCTGACACAAATAGTTTACACAAAATGGATTCCAATAATCAGATGCCAACAGATGCCCTATTTAATACTCATTTGTCCTGTTCCCACTGCCAGCTATGACAGAGCAGTTTCAGTGCAAACTGTAATCCTTGTATTTCAAATCTTTCCTCATTAGTTTATTACTTTTTATTCTTGCAGGCAGTGAATGATCTACCTTGATTTTTTTTCAAACATTACTATTTGCAGAATTGCAAAGCATGAAAGGAAGAAGTACCGTGATTTTTCACTCTGCAGTGCCTCTAAAGCTTCTGTCCGAGCACTCAGGAGCTGATCAGCCTCTTGCAGCCGTACTTTCAGCACAGCCAGCTGGGAATCTTTGGCACCAACAGCTTCTGTCAGATCATCCACCCGAGCTTGAAGCTCTCTAACCATCCTGTCACTCTTGGAATGGTCAACATTCCACTTCTCCACCTTCTCCCGGGATTTGGTCAGTTCTACAAAATAAGAAGTTTCTTTGAAGTTTACAAAAGTAGATATTGCAAGGGCTTGTAAGCAGTCAAGATGCAACTATCTCATTTCTAAAAAAAAAAAATTAAATACAACCAAGTTGAAGTAAAATTGAAAATCTATAAGCTACTGGGAACTAACAAATGCTAGATTTGCTGTCAAAACACAACCCAGAAAATTTTGGAGGTGATCTCAAAATAGACATTTCCCTCTGAGTCATTCTTCTGTGGATGACAGATTTCACCTGATCCATCCCCTGCAATGGCTTACTGTCAAACATCCCTGTGCCAAGAGAAATGTTTGTATAAAGCACCTAGTTTAACTCCAGTTTGAGTTTACTGCCACATAAAAAACAACAGAAAAATATACCAGTTGTGAATAATGCCTGAATACTTAGAAGCTTCTGTTTTTAATCTAACATCACACATTAAATTTCAACTGGATATAAAAACTTAAACACAACATCACACATTAAACTTCAACTGGATATAAAAATTATCTGGCCTATGCAGTTACTGTGAAAAAAATGCGGTACCTCAATTTTATGCCTAACAGCAGGAGTTTGCTCTCTGTTTTAACATTTAATTTGCACTCATATTTTTTATATTTTCATTTCACTCGATTTTGAAGAAGCAAGTGATGTCATATTAAAAATATTAACTTTATATTTTTACTGTCAGTTTGTAGGCACCAGAGACTACAGAGTACTACAGCCAGAAAGTAGTCAGTTTGAAGTATTCAAAGGAATTTGGTCATTTAAAAATAAGTACTTTGCAAAAGCCATTAAAATGCAGGAAAAGTATTTTGAACATGGTATTGCCTGACAGTGTTTTATTAAGATGTAAGCTTTGTAACTAACTTGAACACATCATTTTAATCAATGTTTGTTGTATTTTGTAGTTGAACAAGCCTTTTAATTTCTCCCATCTCATTACATGGGAAGTCACACATGCAAAGGTACCTGGAGAGTTTTTATTATAAATACATAGAGCATTGTTTCCTAGCTCACTGGCACATTGCTAATGTTACAGCTGAAGTACCTTCTTGTGTTTCTTTGGACCTCTGTATTAGTGAAGCCACTTCTTGATTTAAAGACTGAACCTCATTTCGCAGCAGCTGGTTCTCCAGGCGAAGGTTGGACAGCTCATGGGATTTGGAATCATCACTGGCTGAAGGGCTGGGGCTGGTGACTGCACTTGGGGATGAATCCTTCAGGCCATCATTCCCTTGGGCTCCCAGGCCAGAGTCTGAACTGTCTGGAGTTTCTGTACAGGGAGATGCAACTTAGAACAAATGCCTGTGTTTGTACACTACCTTTCTATAAACAGTACTTCCATGTTCTGCATCAATGGTTAAGGAACAACAAGGATAATAAATCAAAATAGTTCATGCTGGAATGGAATATGGAGCTGCTTCTCAAAAGTGATTGCACAAAACAGGACTATGGATATGCATCACGCAATGTTTTTGTTAATACTGCAAGACAAAACATAATAGAAGTTACAAAATTTCTTATTACATAAATGGCAACTTTAGGATTTCAAAACATTAACACTCTATTTATGACTCTGCTGCTCAGAGAAGTCCTCAGAAGCTGAAGAGTAACAGAAAACACTAAACGCTAAATGTACATGGCAACTAACTGCAGGAATTTTTGGTACAAGCTCATTCTGATATTCATTCAGATTTTGCCAATGCCAATTTTGTTTCAAAAGAGAGAACAATAAAGGAACTCCTAGTGGTATTCTGAACAAGGCCCCTGGAGGGAAGGAGGAACCAACAGCCTTTTCCCAACATGCACAACACAGATCTTGGATTAATGCTGTGAAAGCTACAAATCCCCTGCAAGAGTCCTGATTCCAGCAAGCAGATAATTGGAAGCTTTGCAGCAATGTCAAGATAAAATGACACAGCAAGCAAGGAACAAACAAACAGGCAATCCAAAATGTTACTGCTGAATATTTGCTTCCCCTTGTGATCATTAACCAAAGCTGCTTCACTTTTCTCACCACTGCAACAGCCCCTAACACCCCAAGCCCAGGGAACGGGGGCACACTGTTAATGCTGAGCAACACCACACCCACAAGTAGCAGCAGTGACACAAGAGTTCTTCCATGTTTTCTCAAGCCTTTTTCCAATTAAAGGGATCCTAAGAAATGTCCTTATCTTTCCTTTGATTTACTTAACTTTCCAGCTTAGGAAATAATTTAGGCTCATTTCTCTGTCTGGAAAAGTCAATAGATTAATTAAGCCAATGAACCAAGCAATGAGCCATTTATAGCATTTACTGGATTATACCCATGGAAACATACAGAGTACAATGTTAATTGGTTTTGTCTATAACTAATACATCAAAAGCTACTTCAACACATTCTGTGCTGAATATTTAAATGACACAGATGTATCTGTACAATGAACTTTGGAAAACAGTGTGTTTAAATCCTGTATTGTAACTGCATTCTTCCTTATTTAGCAGCTCCACAACACAAAGTCTGCTCAAAAACCCTCAGAAGAAAATTCAACAAGCCACACTGAACAAATGTTTCTTAAGCACCAATCAGGAAGGATGCAGAGTCAGGTCTAACATATCTGTATTATTTATTTTATAGTAAACCTTAATGAAAAGTCATGGACTCAAAAATATTCAGATGTTTGGGAATTATCCCTTTTCATATCTAAAGCTTCTCAGCACACTTAATGTAGTAGATAAAAACCTGGCATTTACAACATTTTACATGTTTAAAGTACTAAACAAATAATAAGGTTTTCTAACTACATTATTAATAACAGAACCACTTGCTTCAATTTTCTAAAATAAGTGACAGCAAAGTTGCACAGCAACAAGGATGGAGTACAGCCTGGACAGTCTGGTAGAGAACACAAGTTCTTGACACTTCCCAACCACACTGTCCTTTGTGTGGCTGACTTGAGCCCAGCCCCAGCTTCTGTCTGTCTGGCCTGAGGTTCACTCAGGCCTCTGGATTCAGACTGCAGCCATGAACTGCTGCTGGCAAAGCCAGAGGCTCGATCTCCCTGGCTCCCCACCAGCCTGCCTGCATCCAGCTTCCTGCAGGACAAGCACGTTGGCCAGCTCACCCTCCTGCACGGAACAGGAACACCTCACTCCACCCATGTGCTGCACTGGGGGAAAGCCACTCCCCTCCCACGTGGCAACAGCGGCTACCAAACAAAAGAGAGACCAAACAAAAGCAGCAGCACCTCTGCTTCTATGTGGGGACATGTGGGGCTGGGGCATGGCCAGAGCACAGCTCAGAGGGGCCAGGCTGAGCAGCAGCAGCAACAAGGCACATCCAGAGCACAGAGGATTCAGGTATTCATTCTGTTGTCTGTCAAACTAGCACAGTATCTGCTATTGCCCCAGTGATGAAAAAACCTGAAAGGCCTTGCTGTACCTCGCCCATTTGACATTACTACCACCATTAAATGTTTCATGAAGTTTGATGTGTTACCTAGCCTTACCCCAGACATACTTGGGTTTTAAATATCTCTAGGTTCAATACTATTTAACTACCATTGCCTTGGCTCCTGATGGAATTATCCTCAGTAGTTTTTGCACTCTGTGTACTGGTAGACACAGAACTAATGCTTGAAGTCCGAGAGTGATTCTGAGGAACAGGTGCCTTGCTCTTCTCCTTTTTAGAGTCTATCCTTCCATTAGGTTCTTTCTCTGAACTGTTGAGAAAATCAAATAGCAACTCGTCATCAGGTTCTGACTTTTTTCTTCTCACAAAATGTGAGGCAGCTCTGGGTGTGGAAGCATTTTCTACTGGAGAAGCTGCCTCTGAGGATGTCCTACGTGCTGTTTTAATATTTGCTGTTCCTGCCAGGATTGTGGCCTTTTGGTGTTTAATATTTTCAGCTGCTGAGGAGATGTAGGCTGCTTTGGATGAGCTCTGGTATTTCAGTTCTCCAGTATGCTGGTGCACTTCAGAATACTCATTGGCAGAGTCCAAGTTCTTCTTATCATAAACTGCACTGCTCGAGGTGTCTTTTTTGCTCAGAGCTGATGCAGCTCCTTGATCAACTCTGTTGAGCAGATCCTCTGCCTTTCCAGCGAGATCAGCGAGCCAAGACATGATGAGTGTCTGTCGATGACCTCTGTACAATTAAAATTTCAGGACCATATACTGCAAAAGACAGAAGGGTTACAAATCAGATAGCTGCTGCTGCTGCTGAGGCGAGATGTACTGTTTATCTTAATAACTGGTGTATTAAGCTTTAGTGCTGTAGTAATTATAATACTTTTCTTCTGCTTATTTGGTATTTTGCTCTTCTGGTAACTAACGGAAATAAACCAAACCAGTTTCAGAGGAAAACAGACAAAACCTAGGTCTTTAAATCAAGGTTATTAAAATCAGACCACTGCATCAGTTTCTGGTATCTTCAGTTGCTACAGAGTATCATAGAGGAAACAACTATGACTTAGATATTTGGGCTGCAAATTCCCAACCTGGCTCAGCCCAGGATCTCCTCCCCCACAAACTCTGCAGCCTCTGCCTCTCTGTGACACCAACACGGCGGACAGGTGCCTTCATGGCCTGCACCCGGGCCTGCGACACCGCAGCGGGGGCGTGCGCCTCCCCCCAGCTCCGGGAGGGGACGTTCAGAGCGGCCGCTGCCCCCACCCCCAGCACCGCCTGCCCTCCCCAGGCCCGGCCCCACGCAGGAGCGGCGGGGGCTTCAGCAGGACCCGGCCTCACCTCCTGCAAACGCTGGGGAGCCCCGGCCCGCGGGGAGCCGTGAGGGGCCGGCGGTCAGCGCTGAGAGCCCCGGCCCGCGGGGAGCCGTGAGGGGCCGGCGGTCAGCGCTGAGAGCCCTGGCCGGGGGGAGCCGTGAGGGGCCGGCGGTCAGCGCTGAGAGCCCTGGCCCGGGAGGAGCCCGGAGAGGCCGGCGGTCAGCGCGGGGCCGCAGCTGGACCGGGCCGGGCGCCTCAGCCCCAGCGCTTCCGGCAGACGTGGCCGCCTTTCCGGGGGCGCCGGGCGCAGGCGCAGCGGAGTCGCCCCGCCCCCGGCGCGCTCGGGCCCCGCCTCCAGCACATTCGGGCCCCGCCCCCGGCACATTCGGGCCCCGCCCCCGGCACACTCGGGCCCCGCCCCCGGCACACTCGGGCCCCGCCCCGCCCTGGGGCCCCGCCCCGCCCCCGGGCGGGAGAGGCGCTGGCCCCGTGCGCCCCCTGGCGGTGCCCTCAGTAACCTCTGAGGGGAGACTCGGCAGGAACGCCAATGCCACAGGATCACAGAATGATCGGTATTAGAAAAGAGCTCAGAGATCAGCGAGCCCGGCTGTTGGCCCAGCACTGCCACACCCACCAGTAAAACCACATTCCCAAGTGCTGCGTACTTCTGACTGTAACATCCTTCCCTGTCATCTGTGACTCAGATTCTGCGACCTGCAGTACTTGAATAATTTCAAGATTTATGGCCATTATCTCTCTTCCTTAAATGCTTTTTCTTAGTAAGGATAGTTGTTAAAGTGTACATAAAGTACACTTACAATGTACTCAAAGCACTACATAAGGTTTTGTTGTTCATCCTCTTTCCTCTTTATTTTTTCCTCAACCTTCTACACCAACATATCACAACTAACCACCACATTTGCTTCTCAGAGTTTCTACTCATGCCTGAATTATCAGCAAGAATGTGAATGAAGACAACACTTACACCTCCTGCCACTTCAGACCCTCCTCTACAGAGGATCTGTTGTCCTCATGATTATAATGCTGAATGCATGGGTGGTGACTTACATCCATGTTTCCCCAGTTGTTATCTAGTTGTTATCTTGTCAGATCACATCTTACAAGTATTCTCTGGTTAAATTCACTGCTAGGCTGTTATCAAGTTATCTGAATGTTGCTACCTGGTTTACAGAAATTTCCTTACATCTTATCATGGTAATCCTCTTCCAATGGGGAACATGCAATGTTTGGAAAGATTATGAAGAGGTACTCTATAAGTTAAAGACTTCAAAATGTTTGTCTATAGATATGAATTATCAATTATCATTGGGTATTCTTAGGACTTATGCCCAAGCAGGAGACATGAGCCATGCTGCCAATTCAGAACATACTCAGGGAACCAGTATTGGCATGAGTTAATAGAAAATCCATCCTGCCTCATTGCAGATTAAGCAACACATTGGAAATAATAGCAATAAACCAAATGAATTCACAACCTTCAACTTTTACATCATGTGAATCAGCTGCACATAAACATAATTTTAATTAATGTGAATGTATTAACTCCTCAGGCACTAAGAAGAGAGTCTGTCTTTTACAAAGGGGGTAGAAACAAAGCATATTTCAATCCAGAAAATATCCTATTGCACCACTGCATCTAGCAAGCCCTTCTCTGCATTGGAGTCTGAGAACATGTTCAGGAAATATGCCCACAGCAGAGATGCACAACCAGCAAGAGGAATTCAATTCACATTTTAACATGTCCCATTGCACTCTAGAGCCATTGCATGGTCCTTGTTTGACTGAATCATCTCAGAGATGTAAACTAGTTTAGATTAGTAAATGGTTGGACAGAAGTGCCTTTTATTCAAGATTACACAGGCAGACTCATAGGATCACATCTGAACTGCCCACAGCCTGGGAATTTCAGTTCTTGCAGAGGACATAATTATTTACCTCAAAGTAAATTCCATGGCAACTCTCTTTCCCAGTTCATAGAAAACCTTTAAAACAGAGGTCATGTATTGATAAAGGGATTGGCTAAGAGTGGGAGAAAATAAATCCTTTAAGTCCTGTATAGATTTTATATTGACTTGTTCAGTTATAGAATCATTCCATAAAATAAATCATACTTTATGTGTAACCTGGGAAACAGCTATTCCCTCTGAATGCTCTGATATAATGTAGTAACTCCACTACATTTCCCCCACTATTTAGTGTCTCACATTTGGTGTGTAATCTTTGCAACTGCCTGATTTCTAAAGATATAAAGGTTACAGCAACACTATTAACATTTATTCTATTTACATTTTTGCAATCACCGACAGTCTCCAAAAATGTTTCCATTTATAAAATCAGAAAAAAAAATAGCAGAAAGTTTCTGGATGAGGCCCTGGATAAGTAATGATATCTCTTTCCATGGTGCTTCTTTAAGAACTGTATTTTTATTCCCATAACTGATGTTCTCAGATTTTGCAGGGTGGTGAAGAAGATAAAAGAAGGAAAGAGAGCTTGCTGCTTGTTCCACTGACCTATTTATAAAGTCCCTCATGTCTGCTATATCAACAGTTACTTCTAAGAATGCTGTGACTGCCAGGCTGAGTGGTGAAAATATTAAATTCTGTCATAAGGGGCATACAGCTTCATTAACTACCACTGAAAATTTTACAGGTGTCTTTTCAGTTTACAGGTGCCCTCCCCAGGGTCCAGGCCCTGATCTGAGATGCTACACATCTTGCTGCATAGTTTGACAAGTTCTGGCTGCAATTCTCTGTCTGCAAGCACAAAAAGGGAGAGATGCATATCTAGCTGTAGACAAAAAATTAGACTTTCTGTACAAAGCCTTTAGATCCCTATTCATACTCAAAGTAGAAGTAATTTTAAGCTATAATTTACAGACATTATTTTTGTCTATTATAGCTCTCATTGTAAGGAAATTTAAATAATGAAGCTAGAAAATATCTGCCCCAATAACTATAACACAGCAAGATTAACTCATTGCCAGAAAATATTAGGGGCTTTAGGTTTGATTTTTTTTAAATTAAAAAAAGAGGCAGGTTCTGCAGTTGAAAAAATTAATTTAATTACTATTTCTCACTTTGAGAGACTGATCCACAGTCTCCTCATTGTTCATTAAGGTAAATTTTTTGGTTGAAGAGGCAAAACAGATATGTAGTTACATGATTTGTATTAGGTTAATCTCTTCTCTAAGTATACTGAAAGAGAGCTTTTGCAGTTAGTTTCTGTAAAAGACTGTGCTGAAAACCATAAAAATTTAAAAAAATACAGCAACAAAAAATAAAATAATAAAAAAATAAAGATGGGTCACGTCATCCTCATTGAGCCTTCTTTTTCATGTGTTGTGATATTAATACACAACTACATATCTGGTCTGAGGTCATGCAGTATACTGGAAGCATGCCAAATATCAAGGATTGCAAAATGAGGTGATGGTCCCTGGATGAGTTGCTACTTCAGCTTTTATTTCATTCTCAGCATTCACTGTGTGGCCTCGTGCCATTGGTCACTTCAGTGCACCCCCGAACAGAATGCTATGACTGTTGTCTGTGACCTTGCCTGACTGTGTGTGAGCAGAGAAATCAGGTCCTGCCCAAAAAGCTGCTGTGAAACAGCTCTGTGCTGGCTGCTGTCCCTGTGTGCACCCCGAGGTAAAGGAGGGTGCTGAGCCTCCTCCTCCAGCTGCCTCACCCACCCTGCCAGGGCAGCTTCCCTACCTTTGAGCTTACCAGGTTCCCTACCCTTGAGCCGCAGGTTCCCAACCTTTGTGCTTACCAGGTTCCCAACCTTTGAGCTGCAGGTTACCAACCTTTGAGCTGCCACCTCTGCCCATGCAGCTCACACACCACACCCCTGAGGCTGCTGCTGTCACTATCTCCACATTCCAGTGGGGAATTGAGGTGTGGTGAGGAGGAACTAAAGGTGAAATCCTTCTCTGTGCCTGAACAGAGCAAAGCAGGCTTGGTCTGGTCAGAATGTACAAACTCTGGGGATGGATCATGCTCAGTGGTAATGAACGTGTAAGAATTTTAACCACCAGCCCTCAGTGCACTTCTGGGATCTGAAGGTGTGGAACTTGTCCAGATGGGACTGGCCTCTTCAAAACAAAGCAAAAAGTCACAGCCCTGATTTGACCATCATAATTTTATTGGTTAGAAAGGCCAGTCAAAGCACAAATCCCTCTCTGAAAGTGGCCAGCTGCAGCTGGTGAGGGAAGGTACAGGAACAGGTATTTCTCAGCTACACTCTTCTTAGAGTTTTCACTCAGGGACTTCCAAAGCCAAAGGGAATATCTGAATTTAGAATGCCTTCAAAGATATTTTTTCTTTTTAATTACTTAATAATTAGTAGAACATTTCAAAGCATCTAGGTGAAAAAGCATCTCAGCTAGAGAATTTGTAAATAGAGGCACAATTCTGTTTTCTTTTGTTGGACCCTTCACACCCCCACACCTCACCTCCCCATCCCTTATAATTTTCCTTGGTATCTAAATTGAAAATTATCAGAAAGCAGTTCTTCCATAAACATGTAGCATGGAAAATGTTAAGGTAAGTTTGAGGAGGACTTTTAGAAGAACTCCATTTCAACATGAAATGATGGACATTCTTAGCTCTGCCTAGTGGCTGTAACTGTTGGCACATAAGCTTACACAAGGAGCAGGGGTGCAATGCAATAGGCCCTGGCTAGAACATGTAGCCAGGAATATTTGGAGATAGACCACTCCTCATTTTTGCCCTGGAAAGGTTGCTCTGTCTCCACTGCTGCATCCTCACTTTTGTGTCAAAATGAAAGACACAAAGTTATGATGTACTTGCATTCCTTCTTCCTCAGTGTAACTCAATTGTATTAGGAAAACACACACACATTCTTTCAATCTTTCTGTTGTTACTGCTTGTATTTTCTTTTGTTGCTCCTATTTCTTTATTTTCCTGTAATAAATCACAGTGACACTTTTTCTGCAGTGTCCTCACTACCTTATTTCCTTCCTCTATATAAAAATGACAGAATTAGCATATTATCCTTCTAGCAGGAAACAAAGCCAGCTCTCCTAGACACTGCCAGAATTATCAAAGTTTTGACATCAAAAGTGTCTAGTGATGTTTAAAAAATAGCAACTTAAGGAATACCAAGTCTGGAGAGTAAAATGTCATTTAATGATTTAGGTTTTTTTTTTTTTGGTGTTCTGTCATATACATTTTCATGAGCTCAAGGTACTCAGAATAAGTCTTTGAAAGGGTAGAGGTTTACCTCTAACAAGAAGATGGAATTTGATGCAAAGAGTGTAAGACCAGCTCATGGTGTGAGTGCTGGGTGAAAGACACTGGGCCAGTCTGGCAACTTCGCAGCTTAACTGTGAATTACATGGATTAATCCTGGGGTTGCAGATGTATAGATGGCCAGGGCAAGCTTGACCATAAAATAAGGGAAAGCATATTTTAACCAGCAGAGAGAGAAAAGAGCATTATTCCTGATTGTGGCAATGGGCAATGCAACAGTTTGGAATCCAAGTGCAGACATCCACAGTGAGACTGCAAACATATCATATATTTAGACAGTAATTGTGTGCAGGAAAAAAATCATTATCAAGAGGATACGTGTAGTGAAGTTTAGGAAATATGCCAGTCAGATATGAGGACACCCACAACTGTCTGCAATGAACTAAATAGGAAACAGAACTCAACTTCAGAGAAACCTGTTCTGGCTATCCTATTTATAATTGGCTTTTTTCCCCCTACAGTTTTCTTTGGCTTTTCTGGAGGTATTAAAATTATTTTCCTCCCATAATAAAGATGAACATTGTTTTTTTCTTTAAATAAAGCTAAGATCACCTCATGGTTAATCTATTACTTTTGCTAAAATGAGACTCTTCCCTTGTTCCAAACACACAGAATAACCATGTCTGGTGTTTGCCCTTACAAGGCAGCTAGTCATGTGTCAGTGCTAGACTGACAAATCTAATCTCACTGCTGGTAAAGATGTGGAAAGACCAGGCTCAGCACACTTTTAAATTTATCATAAACCTGTTCCACTCTTCACCTTAAATATTAGCATTTTCTTCCTAGAACTTCTTATTTTGTTTTGCTATTAGCTATCAAGTTAGTGCAACTACAAAGAATAAGCATTTGTTAAAATGTTTAAAAGGTACACACCCTAAATATGATCAATTTCTGATGCCACTCCATTCTTTCCCAGCTAAAATATGTCCTTGACTCATTAAAAAAATCTTGATCTATTCAGCTGCTCTTAAAGGAAAGTGTGGGTGCAGTCCAGAAGGGCTTCCTGTACACTTTCTGAAGTATTTGTTCTGCTAGATTAAAAGCAAAATCAATTTGCAGTCCAAATTTTGTCAGCTGTTAAGTCAGTGGCATGGAACCACAAACACCTGTGTTAAGACATCTCCAGAGTTGTGCCAAAAGTCTGGAAACTCTCTTCTGGGGAAACGTGTGTGTTACCAGAACTATTGCTGCAATGCCAGCACTGCCAGTCCAGCCTGGTGTTAGCAATGTTGGATGTAGGAGTTGCAATCCTCTCAGAGCCCTCTTAGCAAAACAGAATCGGGGCTAAACTGCCCAGCCTTGCCCTTTGGCAGCCTTCTGGTTTGTAGGAAAGCTGTTAAGAAAGAAACTATGTTATCTGCAGTTTTGACGTTTCACATTTGGGTCTTCTTTTTTTAGTAAACACTTTCAGAATTTGGTAGTATCTTAGATACCATTTGTAGTGTGTGGCTTTGGTGGGTCGCTGGAACTGCCTTCCACAGCATTAAAGTTTTGTTATGAGAACATATGGCTGGTGGTTACTTTTGCTTTTTAGCACACTCAGAGCCAGAGCAAATTGTTTCAGAGCATCATAAGATGGTTCAGGCTGGAAGGGACCAAAGATCATCCTGTTCCAGTCCCCTTCCATGCTAGACCAGGTTACCCAAAGTCCCATCCCACCCAGACTTGAACATTTCCAGGATCCAAAGCTTCTCCGGACAATCTGTTCCAGGGCCTCCCCACCCACACAGCAAAGCATTTCTACCTAATACCTAATCTAAACCTGCCCTCTTTCAGTTTAAAGCCACTCTGCCTTGCCTTATCACTACATATCCTTGTAAAAAGTCTGTCTCCCTGCTCTCCTGTAGCCCCATTTAAGTACTGGAAGGCTGCTATAAGGTCTCCAAAGAGCCTTCTCCTCTGCAGGCTGAAAAACATTTCATTTCAATATCATTAATCCATCATGGTTTTACCTACTTACATGCTATTCTCTTTTGAAAAAGATGATATGTACATTTGTTTACACAGCCCATTTCCTCTCTTCCATGATAGCAGCAGTTCCAAGGATCATGCTGGATCCCTGCTGCAGGTGATGTAGCTGCTTCTGTCTGAGCCTCACAATTCTACCATAGAAACCTCTCTGCTAACATCAGCCCATACACCCAGCTACACCTTTCATATTTTTCCCTTAGACAATCTTCCCTCTCAATCCAGGACAGCTTCCTAAATTTCTAGCACAATCAAAGAAATAATTGAATTCAGTAGTAAAAATTGGTGTATTACTCAAGTGACTTCAGTATCTGCCCAATACATTTCAACAGAGATTTAGGATTCTTGTAGCAGTCTTCCCATGCATCTCACAAAAAAGAACATTCTGATGATGTTTATTAATGCAGAAGTTACAGACAAGTTATTTGGCAATGACTGTATTAGGTTTCTGGGAAGTGACAGCTGGAACAAGGTGTACTTTCCTCATGTAGCCCAGCTGAGACAAATACCTTCGGACTTAGATGATGGGTCAGCAATGCTTTTAAGTGATATTAGATATCTTTTAGGACAGCAAGATAATAAAACATAAGCATAACCCACATGGCTACTAGGCTGGAATTAAATGAGGTGAAACTAAGATTCCTGGCTTGTTTGTTTTTTTTATTTTTTTCTTGCTGGATAATCAGCATGGTGATCTTTGTCAGTTCAAAAAGGCGATTCCTGAAGTGACCCGAATTCTATCAGCCAGACTATCAGGAGCTGTGTCAGGTCCTTGGGCACGACTGCTCCAGGGAAGTATTGATGAACAATCTGTAATGACCTTTCATATTTGTCATCACAAGCAAAGCTGGGTCGGTGCAGACAATGCAAATGGCAGAGTCAGAATAAAACTATGACTTTCTGCGCACATTCAGAAGCAGTCGGTCACAAAATGCAAAGTTAATTGTTGGGGATTTTTTTTACAGACATGCAAATGGTTTTTATAGCATGCAATGAGGAAGCTGGTGTGCTATTTGTACGTGGTTTATCAGGCGAAGAAACATGTGCCTCTACATTTCACAAATGAATGTTCGCTTTTCCTTCTCTCATTACAAACGGAGAGGGGTGTCAGTGCACAGCCACTCTGGCGGTGCGTGCGGCTCAGCCAGCCCTGCCCAGCCCGCAGCCGGCAGTGGGCAGCACACGGGCCGCCCTTGTGGGACACGCCAGGACCGTGAGGGGCCGCTCGGCTTCTTCTGTCATCTCACGGATTCCCTTTGGCACATTCCTCTGCCTTCCCGTCCTGGGCCTCCTGCCTCCATCCTGCCCGAAGGCACAGGGCAGTTCCAGGGGGAAGGCGCAGCCGGCGCGGCCCCGGTCGTGTACCGTGCATAACCTGCGCAATCGCCGCGGCCCCGGCGACTCTCGGTGCGCCCTCAGCGCGGGCCCGGCCAACGCGAGAGGAGCTTCCCGGGACTCCTGGGACACGCGGGACCACGCGACTCACCCCGCAGCCGAGGAACTACAAGTCCCAAAAAGCTTTGCGCGCAGAGCCCGCGGCTGCCTGAACCAGTGGGGCGCCGGGCTTGCTGGGGCTCGTAGTATGGCCGGGGGGATGTCCGGCCCCACCTCCGCCCGGCCGCGATTGGCCGGGCCCGGCTCCGCCCCCCCGCGCACCGCGGTCGCCCGGCTCGGCACGGCGCTCGCCGCAATCACAGCGGCCGCGGCGGCGACTACTCTGCATGAGCTGGTGAGGGCGGCGGGGCTGCGCTGGCCGGGGGCTCCGGCCGGGGGGGAAGGACGCGGGGTTCGCCTGAGCGAAGGGAGCTGTGAGCACGGGACGGCCCGCTCCGCTCCGCTGCCCGGCCGCAGAGGCAGAGGCGGGGGAGCGGCCCCGCCGCCTCCCCGGGGAGCGGCCGAGGGTGCCGGTGTCCTTCCCGGGCTCCGAGCGCTGCCGAGCCCCCGCCGCTTCGCCCGGCGCCCCGTCCGGCCCTGGGGCTGGCACGCCAGGCCTGGGAACTGTGTTTGCTCCCTCCGTGCTGCAAGAGAGACTGGCTCAGAGCGGCTCCTTCCGAGGGGCACTGCCCAGGGCTGGCGCGGGAGGGACATGGGGCAGTGGGGGAGGAAGCAGCGGCAGCAGCTTACATTTAATCACCAGTAATACATTTTTATTGGGAGAAAAGGATGGAGTAACTATTTACTGGATTTCTGAGGAGAGCTGGGGATGCCTGAAAGGCGCTGCGCTGTGGCTGGTTGTTTATAGCTGCTAGACAGCCTTGCCGTAGCATTGGAGGTACTAGCGCCACTAATTCCCACTTAAAATGGAACAACACTGTGTTGGATGTCTGTATTTGCGAATTAACATAAATATTGTAGCCAAGATCTGAAATGCTAAGATAAACGATAGTGAAAGACGTGGAGTGCAGGAATCTTGTGTAATACCACACTGGAATTTCTGTGTAATAACTTCTGCAGAATTTCATTCTCTCCGTGCTCCCAACATTTCCATGTTTGCTGAGCAGACATTCTTACCCTTACCTGACTTACTCTTTTACCCTTATACCCCATATGCCGACTCAAGCTATTTAACAAAATTATTACTCATGTAGCATTGTGGTATCTGGGTTTTTTTTACTATCAGAATGTGATGGCAGAGGCTTTGTACATCTGCAGACAGATAAGAAAGTAAATAGCAGAAGCAGTTATATCGAAGCCTTAAGGTCTGCCAGATTTGAATCTAGGTTTTTTGAAATGTGTAGAGAAAAACAATCCCCGAAACCAGGTGTATTAGCTTATCACCATTCTAGGAATGATTTGGGGTTTTTTTTACTCTCAGGTAAATTGTACCATCTCTGCTGCTGAGAAAAGTAAACCTGCAAACAGGAGAATGAACTTTATTTGTAATTACTTTTAAATACATTTATTTAACATCAAGAATCATTCTGAGTTAACTAAGAAATCATGGGTTTTTACAGTAAAAGTGGCTTATACATCTTCAGTAGCTAAACAGAAATATTTTACTAAAAGTTCTAATCATACTAAGCCCGTTCATAGAATGGTTGCTAGCAGACTTTGTAAGGAAATATTTTGCAACAGGGATGATAATCTCCTTCAAAGTGTACCATGCTAGAATTGATAGTGATGGAGGTTTTTTTCCTTTCTACAACACAAGTACAAAAAGAAAATCAGATTATTTGTGCAGGGGCCTAATCACAGGTTTAGGTGCTTCTGTTTTTGTAGCAGCCAGCACAGCATGTGGGTGGAACATTGCTGACAGAACTGTGGACATCAGTTTCCTATGAGGAAGACTTTCACAAATTTTGTGGAAATCAGCATCTAAATGCCAGGCAATATGCAAGCACTCTGTGGAGAAAGGAACTGTGGCTTGATTTGGGAATCTCAAAGGCTAGTAGTTATGAGAAGTGAGCTGTTAAGAAAGACTTTGCAGAAGAGCTTTAGTGGTCATCTGACCAGCTTAAGGTTGTTATTTTTCAGCAAGGTTACTGTTAGTGTACTTCTCATGCAAGTAATATAGAGATATGGTTTCTGTTTATACAGCTCTTGGAGACTGTGCCTAAGGTATTTCAAGTGCAACCCACTGAAGTGTCAATATTGCTTTAAAAGCTAGTGGAAAATACTTTGATCAACTCAAAGCCCTTTCTTTAGAGTGCTATCCTGTTCTAAGAGTATTGATCTTAAAGGACTGTTTCCCAAAGGAAAGTTGTGAACTCAGGGAACAGGCACTTGGCTGGAAAAATTGTTCCAGCAGCAGCCAGCCATTTCCAGATGTGGGCTTTCCTAAGCATCCCTCTCTTATCAAGTCAGAGATGTTTGCTAGCTATCTAGTGGGAAGTGGTCAAAGCACCTCTGTCAGGGCAGACTGGTTTTAAGAGTGAATTGTTCTGCAAGAGCCACCCAATTCTGGATGTGCTTCTTCCGCAGATTGTGCAAAGTGTGCAGCAGCCTTACCTGGGTGTGTACGTGGTGGTGAGATGCTGAGCCCACTGCACTGGTGGGCCTTTATCCTGGCATGGGCTCCAGGCAGAGTTAATTAACTCTTCTGGCAGAAAGACTAGGCAGAGCTGGTCAAATCGTATGATATTTTGTGGATCAACCAAAGCCCCAAGATTATCTTGTAGTGAGTTTTTAGTTTTTCCACACAGTCTTCATCTGCATGTGATGTAGGATTGATTGCGTGTGATGGATCTTCAGAGAAAGGCTTTTTCTGTGCCTGTGGTAAACTGGTCAGCTGAGCTGCTCTCTTAGTATGACTTGAAGACAAAGCATGTGATGGGGAGCTTTCTCTTCTCAACTGTAGGTCAGGAACTCCTACAACACAACCCTGAACCTGAACAGCCTTTTAAATTGCCCACTTGCACTCAGAGGCCTTCTTTAAAACAAGTAGAAATATGTGTGTGTGAGAGTATATTTCTTTGTTTGATCATCATTTGTTTGTACTTTGTTTGGCTTGGTTTGGATTTTTTTAAGCAGTAGTTAGAAACAAACAATGAAGACCCATTCCCACTGCACGTGTTTAAGCCTATTTTAAATGCTGCTTAGAGAAATTCAGGGAGCTGAGCATTTATTAGTTACAGTGTACTTGTCCATTGTGGTATGTCTGGGTTTTTTTTTATTTCCTCTGTTCTTTCTGGTGTTAATTTGATTTAATTATAGTATAGGAAAAGACAGATAAGAGAGATTATATGTCATTAATTTGTGCCAAAGGGCGGTTCTTTTCTATTCTAAATTATCCATGACAAAATATGTATGATATGCTAGTACAGTGCAATGTTTCTTGGTGTTTATGTTTTTTCCCTGGGTGTTCTGCATTAGTCACAACTTTGTCTCAGCAGAGGAATATGAAGACCTAGATACCCTTGTACTATCTGGAAGACTTGAATCCCTCATGGAGGCACTGACTGAGGTAGCTGAGTCTCTGTTCTGATGTGGCCCAGGGGTTTTCTGTGCTGGGGCTCTTGGCAGGCAGGGTGCAGTGCTGCTGTGGGGTACACCTGAGGTACAGAAGTCCCTGTTCCTGCTCTGGCCCAGGGGTTTTCTGTGCTGGGGCTCTTGGCAGGCAGGTGTGGGGTACACCTGAGGTACCTGTGTGTGGCACAGCAGGGCCTGCCCACAGGTTCTGCCTGCGGTCCTGAGAACTGAGGCTCCTTGTGAGTGTAGTCAGGAGTGTGAACTCACCAGGAAAGACAATCCCATCTGACTGTTTCCATTTGTCTGGTATATCAGTAACTGATAGTGGCAGGGACTGTTTCCATGTGATGGATGTGTGTGCCAGGACCTCCCTTGAGCCATCATGTTACATGGCCTGGTGAACAGCTGGCACCCATGCAGTTTCTGTTGATATGCCCTGGATTCTGATGAATGCTATCTCAAAGAGCTAAGCATCATGTGAAAGCATCTCCAGCACTTATCTGGACCATTAACTTTCTTTTTTTTTTTTTTTGTAATGTAAACATAATTCATGTTATAGTAGGAGAAATGTTATCAGGCTGACACTGAGCTCTGAGAGATCTGTGTGCAGGAAATTCAGCTCAATATTCCAGTAAGTCAAACTTAGTTAAGATTCATAAGCAGATTGTTCAAACAATACTGATTTTCTTTTCTTGCCTAATATTTCGGGAGTTAGATATACTGAATTGAATGTTGGAAACGAATAGGCTCATTGGCCTGTGCCCTGTGGTGGTACTTTACAAAAGTTCTGTACAGGTTGGTTTGAATCTTAGCCAGGCTGTAGACAACAGAATAGGCAGGTTTTATGGATGTTGTAGACACAGTGCTTCTTCAGCACAGTATGCTATTTGTCTTATCATCTGAAGAAGTGACAAGATAGATCAGGCAGAGTTGCCATACAATGCCACATTCTTTGGCAACAATGACAAAACTTTACAATTCCAGCTCAACATGGGAGAGTATAACCATCTAATAAAAAATCTGCTTATTCCTTCATATCTGCTTGTGTGCTGAAGAAGCTAATAAGTCAACAAACCCTAAATTGTTAAGTTACTGTGTATTATTCTTGCTCCGAGTGTTACAGGCAGTGACAGGAGTGGCTTCTTCCTGAAAGATAAGTTTTTGGAAGAAGCAGTTTCATAGCAGTTAATCTGTTTAGACCATCAAGACTTTCTTACTTTCTGCTAGCTCCACTAAAAAGGATAAAAATCCCCATCTTTTAAATATGTATATATAGTATAAGATATGCATATATATATTTTTCATACTACTACCTTCAAGATAAATCTTAGTGACCAGTGAACCCATGCTGTGTGTTAGTTTAGTAGTCTTCTCTGAACACAGCTGCTCTGGAGAGGATCTGGCTGCTTCTCTATTCTAGCCTCATTTGAGTGGCTGCAGATGGGTGGTTTTCACTGGGGTACTGAGGCTGACTTAGATACTGTTTACTTGGTTTAGTGGTAGTTTTGATATTTTGCCTTGTGACTGTGTTGAATGGCTTGGGGGTTTCCAGCTTTTATTCCAGAGAAAGCCATGTTAAAGTAGATTACTCTGCCTCTTTCTACAACACCTCTTCCATACCTAGCAGCAATCATTTACTTCCAGGACCTTGTATTTGTGAGTGGGCAGGTGTAAAATCCCATCTCCCAGTGCATGAGGAAATGTGTAATCCTTATGCATGTGCCAGGAGCATGCAGTTCTTCAGGGGAGTTAGCTTTTAGAGTTTCACATCAGACGCAGCTGACCTGAGACTGTGACCAGCAAATGGAACCTGCCTGCCCCCTGAACCCCAATTCAAAAAGCAGACCTTAAACCTGTGATTGGATGTGGCCAGATAGTTTGCGTGTAGAGTAAATGCTTTACCAGACAATCAGAGTGCTCAGGACATTCACTAGCAAGGACCCTACTTCTAGTCTTCTCAAGAAAGTAGAAAGAGCCATTTCTGCATGGGCTCAAACCTCCCTGTGCTCTGCTTTTCTAAATTTGTCGTTCACAGGCTCAGATGTATTTTTCTCACTGTGCACCAAGTGCAAACACTTAACCATTGAGGAAAGGGGGCGAAAATGCTGCTCTTTCATGTGGTACTGGTTCACATTTGCTCTCCTAACATAAAAGGCTGCACAAATAGCGTGAGGCTCTCACAGCCTGCACTTTCCCCAGCCCCAGCAGTTAGGGCTGCATCTTGTGCAGAACAGTGGCATGGCCTCTTTCCACCCTCTTTGGTATTTTGGGCACACAGAGCTTTTGTGACACTCTGACCTCGCAACTCCCCACCACTTTTCCATGTCTGCAGTGTCCTACATCACCTGGGCTTTGACTCAGTAATAATGGGCTGATTGCCAGTAAGTGGAAACCAGGGAATTACATAAGCAGAGACCAAGAGAATAGTTTTAATCAGAAAGAGTTTTATCTGTGAAGTAATTGATAGCGAGGCTTGCTTTGTATTTGAAACTTATTCATTGCCAGCTAGTATAGAGTGAAACAACTGGAGGGAGCTGAACAACTTGGTTGTCCTATTCAGAATTGCTTTCAGTCAGATTTGAAAGCTGACAAAAAGCTATTGTAACTAGTAGCAGCTTGGTGCTAAAGGAAGATATGACCCAAAATTGTACTCTGGGTTAAATGGTCTGTAAAGCAAACAGAAAAACCCCACAAGCAGGAAAAGCTTCTAGTTGGGATATTGCTGATGTTTGTTTTGCATTTTTTATTGGCTGATGTCCTCTCATTTACTTGTCTCAAAATTCTTCATTAGGAGAATTTTCTCCCATTTGAGGAGTAAATAAAGAAGAGAGATGATACTGAAAGCAGTTTTGCTGCTGGGCTGTGCTCTGGGCATCAGCACATTCCCCATGGAAGAGCCTGAAGATGGAGGCAAGCACTGGGTGGTGATTGTTGCAGGTTCCAATGGCTGGTACAACTATCGTCACCAGGTAAGGACCACTGCTCCACATGCTGATGCTGTCCATGCTCCAGGAAGTGCCAGCTCCCAGACTTGCAGGAAGGTGGTAGCTGCCTAGTTTAGACCTTCTGCCATTTGAGCAAGTGCTTCTACTTCTAGACTCCCAGGTGTGTGAGGTTTTCAAAGCAAACAGCTGCAAGGTTTGCTCAGAACCTGCTCTTAGTTATTTTTGTTACCACCACAAGAATTCCCTTCCACTACTCCTTTTTACTATATGGTTTTTTTTTTTTTTTTGCATACACCTTTTTTCAGCCTCTAACCTCTTGAAAAAGCTGTCATTACCAGAGGAGAAGTATTCTTCCTCTAATCTCACTTCTGCATCCTGGGAGACCAGTGCCTTTTAGGGTAAATACTCTATTACTAACTAGGCTAGAGGATCTAACCCCAACTTGCAGTTGTAGAGAAGATACCTAGAGGTAAACCTCATTTTGAGACACGTGTTCCTTTCCATTTCTTTCCTCTTTTCATTATGCTCCTTTTTTTCTAGTTAAAAAATCTCTGAAGGCTGCAAATGCATTATTATGTTTTGAGGAGTGGAGGATATATTGAAGGGGATTCTTTTTAACCCGGACCAGTTTGCTGGCTGTGTTCAACAGCATGGCCTCAGAATTATGTTGGCACAACAAAGATAGGGTGCAGCAGGGTGCAGGAAACAAAGTGAGTGGCAGAAACAGGAGGAAAGGGAACAGGAACTCCTGAGTAACGCTGCTGGGAAAGCCAGTGGGTTGTGAAACTCTGGGCTGAGTGTGGGTGTCACTATGGACAGGATTAAATCCAAGTGACTTAATTCTGATTAAGTTCAAGATTTATAATCAGCAGTCAGGAAACTTCTGCAGCACTTTCTCCTTGGGGAATTGCTGGACAATCCCTTAAACAGATTAATCTATGCAAATGCTATCTTTGCTCTAAATTTGCAGCTTGGCTTTCCTGGAGAACAGGATAATTTAATTCTGATTTATGTGTACATTTATATATTTCTAAATGCTAGAAGAATAGTTTATTATAGTATTGTTTGTTAAATACTAGTGTACAAAATCAGCATTTTTAAAGCTGAGTTTTATGAAATGTACTGGTTGAATTGCTGAATGCTGGAACTTTTAAAGTATTTATTATTTTTAATGTAACTGCCTGTAAAATATAGAGAGGCTTCATCCTCTTGTTTGAATGAGGAACAGATGAGCCTTCTATGTGTTAGGCACCCTGGGTTTTGTGTATGTTTCTTCTTCTTCTAGGCTCACAATCAGTTTGTAACTTCCAGCACAGTGATGAGCTTAAAACTAAATTAATCAGACTGACAATCTTGTTGCATCTGAAGAACAACCTGTCACTGGCAAGTGCTAGCTAAACACTGACAAACAGGTTTTAGGGACTTTCCTGGCTCCTTACACTGTAGATATCACCTGATAATTATAGTTGGAATATTACAGCCTTAATATAAACTATTCCTATTTAAAATTAAATCTTGAAGAAGAATTTTAAAGTTGAAATTGTGAAACAATGATGAAAATACTACTGCTGTACTTGATTACTGCCTGTCTTGGAGTGTCTAAAGTTAATTACTGAGTTGTGCTCTTTTTGTTGCTATTGCTGTATAACCAGTCTAGCTGGCTCCCTTCCATTCTAGGAGGAGTTACTACCACAACATTAATTCTTTAAATAAAATTATAATTTTGAAGCTGTGGCTCATGAGAATTCATTTTCTCAGTTGCCTGGGCACAGTTTTTAGTCTCTCTGTCAGTGAGCCTGCTATGCACGTGCATCTGCCAGGTAAAATAGGGTTATGCAGAACACAAGAGCCACACTTACATATTTGTGTCCAACAGTGAGTGAATCTCTTTAACATGCTAGTTTCACAGAAGCCTATTAACTTTTGAGTGTGATCATGTTTTGCAGATATTTACTAAGTAATTCCTTTTCAATGGTAGAAAAATGAGAACGGGATTTCTTTAAATACCTAATTTTGAAGATAATGTCATCTAACAATGGACAATATCTGCCACGTTGGATTGTTCTGAATTTAAATACTATTTAAACTGTATTTTAAACTGCCACTTGCTTCAGGTATTAACATTTGGAAAGAAGAAAATTAGAACACCAGTAATAATCCTATTAAGGTTACAAAAGCAGCATTGTAAAAGAGTCCTTAGAATGTGGCTGGGTTCTTACTTGCCTGTCCTGAGCAACATACTGTGCGTCTTGTTATGAAAAAGCTCAATTCCCACAGGATGCAGCACAGCAGCAGGTTCTGCCTAGTGCTAATGCTGTTCTGCCTGGTGGCCTTTTTTGGTCAGTCTTAAGGGCCTGGTGGGTGTGAGCACACATGGTAGCAGTGACATGTGGTGAGGCAGAGCCAGCAGTTAGTCATGGGAAATCCTCTCATGTGTGACATGAAGTGTCATCCAGACAAGGGTGCCTTGGGTATTAAAAAATTGGAGAAATTTGTTCCCAGCAAAACAAGCAGAATTATAGACTTCCGAGAGTCATTCACAGGACGAAAGATGCTACAGGAATCTGAGGAGTTCTAACAGATTTGTGAAAATATGCAGACTGATCACCATCTCTTGGTGTGTTAGGGTTCCCTACCTTCTAGAGGTAGAAGCAAAAACATTTTAAGTAATTAAATTATTTGCCAAAGTCACTTACAGTGGAATAGGACTTGGTCTTTCACTTCTGTGCTTCAGAACACATAGTGAACACACGTGGGAACACGTGGTATTGTTCAGAAGAATCATACCAGTGCTATAAGAAATCAAAGCAGTGCTCCAGAATTGCACGTTTGTGTAATTTTTTTGCTTTCCAAGGGAGAAACTGCAGAGGAAAATATATTTTACTCTAATTCAGTTCACTCCTGCCATCACCCTTCTTCCCAGAACTTCTCTGACCTAGCCTGTGTACAAGTGGATTTGTAGATGTGTTCCAGTACATAGGTATTCAGTGTAGCTTTTTTTTAATTCCAGACTTGTTGCTATTCCCTTCATGCACTCATAATGTCCCTTTGTAATTTGAGAATTCAGCAGACACATCTCTGGGTTTCAGCTGCTCAGTTCAGCTGTCCAGGGTACACTAAATACATGATGTTGCATGTTTGTATTGCCTTTTTATTTTGTGAGCTCCAGTTGTTTTCATGCTGCCTGCTTCAACATGGTCAAAATGTACTGCATTGTAATTATCTGGTGGTAATGTGTTCATATGACTGAGCAACCACAAAAGCAGAAGAAATAGATTACATATTAAAAAATACCTAATTTCATACATGCTGCACACTGTACAGACCCCAGGAATAATAAGTTTGTAAAGACTTTGCAGACCCAGGAAACACTGAGTTTGCACCTGTAACCTCAAGGAATCTGAAACTGTGCTTAAGACTGGTTATTTAGATGTCAGTGGTCAGGATCCACTGTCAGTGCATACCAAGGATAGAAAAGGAGAAAAACCACCATTTGTGCTTAATATGAGCAAGATTCACACTTTGCAGGCAGTTGCTCCTATTGTGATGGCTGAACTGGGACTTCTTCCTAATCAGGATGACCTAAACTTGGCTTACACCTTTATCTCATCCAGTTCCTAAAATAAAATTTAAGTGTTTTGTGTAGTATAGAGCCCAGTGTGATAGGCTTACTGTCATTGCAGGGCTGGCTTGTACATTGCTTTGTGCTTGTGGCTTCTCAGTTCTTTGGCATTTTTGTCCTTATTTTAGTGGTTTTGATTAGAGTTGCTTGGGCTGTGGAAGGGCTATCAGTGTGCTTCTCTCTGCTCCTCAGCAGTTACTCTGGCTTCTCTGCAGCAGCTTTCCATTATGAGACTGGCTGCTGTTCAGGAGTACTCCCCCTGTTCCTAGGGAAAGTGGCTCAGCTCTGTGCTGCACAAAGAGCTGGATAAAATACCTCTGGAAAGCTTAGTGACATACATGAGCAAATACAGTACTAAATGCTTCTGACAGATTTGGAGTGACTCAACAAGCTAGTTCTCATTAGAAGAAATAGTGTCTGGCTCTTCTGTGTGATGAACATACCAGCTAACTCAAATCTAAAGCTGGCTTCACATCAGATCAGAAGAAGAGACAGACCCATGCTTCCTGGATACTCAAACCCACATAGTTTGTGGAAAAGCCTGTTGTGAAACAAGAGTCTTACTAAAGATGGAATGCATCCTCAAGAGTAATGCCAGACTGAAAAAGTCTGGCAAAATTACAATTAAAACTAAAAAAATATGAATTTGTATACATGAGTCTGTTTTCAGTTGTTGTTTTTAGTCTTACACTCACAGAGCTTTGTGGGTCAGAGACTGTATTTATTCAGTGTCCTAGACACTGCCAGCCAGAGCAGTATCTTATTCCAGGACAGTCTTAAATTTTCCTCTCTTGTAGGTAACAGACACTAAGGCTGCCTTGGCCTTCAATTAACATTTCCTCACTGTGCTTAATAAATTTAAACCAAACTCTTAGGAAACCTTTCCTAAATTCTTGATAGAGTTATATCTTTGGGCAGACTCACTGATGTGTGTTTAAGCAAAGGAGTAAGACATGGCTGGCATTTCAGACATATTCTTCTACTTTGTTTGTATATTAGAGTTCATTCTTGTTTAGGCTGTGACATTTCAGCCTAAACAAGAATGAATTCTTGTAGTGGGAATAGTGCTGCTTTAAGGTAAAGCTGCCAGTTCCTTTCAGCCATGAACCTAGCAGTCATAAGACAAGAAGTAACCAATTTCACACAAGTCCAAGCTTTTCCCTTTAGGAACTATTTATGCAAGCTTGTGTCATAAACAACTTGATTTTTCCAAAAATCCCCCAGGCAGTTTGCTTAAAAGCTGTGTCATTCAAATGTGTGAACAGCTGTGTGGCAGAGGAAAATTGGGGTACCAGGAAAACAGGGTAATTCACTCTCTGATCCCCGTGCTTTCCAAATCTAGGAGTTAATTATTTAAGCAGCTCTTCCATCACAATTTGCTGATGTAGTGAAGGGTTTAGACTAACCAGGAGTGAAAGGTCTAAACCATGCCCTTAACAGTGTCCATTTTGGAGCTGCCCATAAGGTCAGTGTGCAGCAAGAGCTGTGTAGCTGCACCTTCTCCTGTGCTGTGTGGGGCAGCTGCAGCTTTTCCTGTGCTGATCTGGGGCAGCCCCTCAAATCACAGTCACAGAAACATGATTTAGTGACAATTTATCCAGTAAATGTTCATAGCACACATTTCACATGTTAAACCATCAAGAATAATACCAATAAGAGATCTGAAACCAGTGAACAGCTGTTTCTTCTGGAGTGGTTTACAGGTGCAGATATGCCAGGAATAATTCAGAGAGAAGCAGGGTCAAATAGCAGCATTTGAGAGCAGTTAGACATCAACAGGAAATACTCTGCATACACCTTCCTGCTCTAGCTGCAAACTTTTTTACTCTGGTTTTGTAGAGATTTATGGGGGTTTTATTTGTACACAGGGACCAATCATGAGCAATATCGAAGGTGGCTAATTAGGTCAGCTGATTCTATGCAATAAACCCTAACTGTTTACTCATAACTGTCCTACTTTAGTCAATGGATTTTTAGTAGGAATGCATGTTTTTGCTGCTCTAGGCTTTGCTGGTGATATTATTATGCTACCAGCAGTTCCCTTAGCAAAAGCCTTAAAAGGCTGGGACAACCCCCACACAGGCATAAGTTGAGATGAAGGGAATTGACTGCATTGATCTGTGTTCCTTTTAGGGATTTTGGTAATGACTATTGTTTGCTAAGTGAGGACATACTGAGCAAACAGTGAATGAACCAGAAGGAAGTAGAGGAAACAAAAAACCCCCTGATAATATGCATTTAAAAGTTTAACATGTTCTGAGTATTTGGGATCAGTTGAAACACCTCTGAAGTCCCTGCTGGCCAGCCACATGTCTGTGGGAGCAGACAGTTGCTGATTGAATATGGTGATACTCTATCACTGCATGCCTGAGCATTTCCCTATTGCCAGCCTGTGAAGGTTCCTGTCAGCATCACAGAGGTGTGTGAGTGAGAAGGGATCTATGATCTACTCATCAGTCAGTGTAGAGAAGCCCTGATTAGTGTTTTCTTCTGCTTCCGCTTGGGTTGCTTGTGAAAATCAAATATCTTCTCAGTCATACCTGTGCTCTTCTGTTTCATATTATATGCAATACCTTCCTAACTCTGTTTAACCTCAATGTTTTGACTTGTTGAGGCAGCAGCTGGTATGATGACATACAAGGAAATGGAAAACTAACTGGGAGATTGTCTGGGATAGGTGGAAGAGAACTTAGACTGCTGACCTGTAAAATAGGAAATGAAACTGCTTTAGTAAGAACAGTTTAACATTTGGGGTTAAATCTCACATAAAGAGATTTTATTGTTGGAGAGTTCATTAGCATTGAATGTGCCTCACCCTTCACAGAATCTTGCACAACTATCTTCTCTTTTCATTTTTATCTGCACTTAGAAGACCAAGGATTATAAAGTTACAGTATTTTACAGTGTCATTTTGGTCAAACTAAGGAAAATCACTAGTACTCCTAAGTAATCTAAACAGACACTGGTCTACTTAAACCACATCAATTTGGTTTCCAAATTAGCAAATTAGATTAGTTCAACACAAGTAAGCTTTAAAGCTTGCTTCCTGCCTGCATTTGGAGTGTGCATTTGTTAGATGAGATCTCTTCCATTAATCCTGCACAGCTTTTCCTAGCAGTTGGTGGGTCTAGTTCTCAAGTTTAGGAATGATTGTTAATGCCTCATTAGGGCCCTCAGGGACTGTAAGTTTTAGAGAAGAGAATCATTTGGGCTGGGGTTACTAAGAAGTTAGCATTCTGATAGAGCTCTGCATTTACTTTACCGAATTTACTGCATTTACTGTAATACCACTTTAATGAGTGTTGTTATTTCTGTGTCACGGGAGGATGGTTCTGTAAAGAAAATATGCTTATTCATATCCTGTACAAATCAGCAAAAGAGCCTGAATTTTGCAATTCTGTTTTCCACTGAAATATGATGTGCCCCTAGTTAGTCCCTCTGCAGAGTAAGAAATACATAATTAAAAAGAAAACATTCCTTAAACCAAATCCTTATCTCATAGTAGAGCAAGATTTAATAAAATCTTTGCATAGATGAGATTGGTAAACAATACTTGCTAAGTCAAGGACAGCCTCTAATCCTTAGTTGTGCAGGCTTGGTGCAGAACTAAGGGAAATTGGTGGAAATCCAACTCTTTTTGTCTGCTTGGCACACTTTGGATTTCTCTGTCACTGCAAAAGGTTTTTATTTTGATTTTCTCATACAATGGAGAATATTGCTGAGAGCTTCATGTTAAATTTGTTATCTGTACTAAGTCTGAAGTAACTTCTGGTTTCTGTTTAAATAAGAAATCAAAATAGGTAATGAGGGAGAGCTATTAATCATAGTCTCTACTATTAATGCAACTGCTGCTGATTAGAGAAGAGCAATGAGCTCTGCTTTAACGCGTGCATTTCAGCTCTCTAGCAGCCCTCAGTCTCTTATATTGGAATGAAGTTTGTTTTGGTCAACAGCCTGCTCTGAGGTCTGAAAAGCTGTTTTGCTTCAAAGGTATCAAAGGTAAAATTTCTGTTAAAACTAGTAATGAAAATTTGCTTAATTTCAGGCAGATGTGTGCCATGCCTACCAGATTGTACACCGAAATGGAATCCCAGATGAGCAGATCATTGTCATGATGTATGATGACATTGCTGATAATGAGGAGTAAGTGATGAACATACACTGGTTACAAACTATATGGTTACTACAAACATGCCGTGGTCACCAGTGTGTTTTGAGTTTGTAGTAGTTTTGAAAGAAAAGCCCTTAAGACCACCTGTGATATGCATAGAGATATCAGCACAATAATTCTCCTTTGAAATGTGCTCATGAGCTTCCTAAACCCTGGGACACAGCTCAGCATCAGCTGTGGCACTGAGGAACTGCAGAGCTTTGTTATGAGAGTAAGGGATCTTAACTCGCAGCCATAACAGTGTGCAGCAGATAAATAACCTAAACTTGTGAACACAGGGGAGGTCTGTGTACAACTTCCAGGGCTTTTTTGGAGGATATCATCAGATAATTCCCAGCATTCAATGAAGATGGGTACAGGTCCCATTCTGGGTGACTGTCTAGAGCATATCATTGCTTCCTGTATGACACAGTTAATTTATACAGCCTCTAACTCTGGAACAACTTCCCCCAAAATCAGCAGACATTACAAGCACAGCAGCACTGGGAGCAAAGTATTAAGGGGAGTAAAGGCAGGACTGCAAGGAGAGAAATGATCGAGACCATCCTCCTACATCTTCAGATTAATTGACATGATCTGAGATAGAGTACGTAGTACATTCATACTCTGAGGGTAAGGACACCTGAGACAAATATATATAACTGACTGAAGTGCAAAGCCCTTTATATTCTGAAATCACTTAATGACATATAGTGCAAGTTCCTCTACTCTCAGGTGAGCTGGCTTCTGTTGTTCTAAAGTCATTGCATGGCATGTGGATAATTATTCCTATTTTTGTTCCATTTACCTTTCAGAAATCCAACCAAAGGCATTGTCATCAATAGACCAAATGGCTCAGATGTGTATGCTGGAGTGCCCAAGGACTATACAAAGGAGGTAGGAACAAATCCCCTTTCCCTGGGGTTCAGCATTATCCAATGTCTGAATAAATTCTTTCACCCTGTAGCTTACACTCCAAAATGCACATAATATAAAGCATCAAGTTTATTCACCTGCATGGTTAGACATGAAGTTTGGTGTTCATAAGATGAATATAGACAATAGATTCTTTGAAGTGAAGCACTGGTCATCAAAGTGAACCTTTACACTGTTTCCATGCTGGCACATGAAATAAAAGGAAGGAAGGTAAAATGTTGTAACTCAATCTGAAAAACAGCTATGTAAAACTAATTGTTTCATTAAATCAGTACAGTAATCCAGTCACTCTGTGATTTCATGATTCAGCAGCCAAGTGAGTCATTAGATTAAGATGTATTGAAAAGGCTGGCCAGCTAAATTTGTCATCCGTGCATAGCTTCTAACTTTAAGAAACCATCTTTCTAAATGAAGATTGTGTTGTTTTTATGATCAGATCTAACTTTAATCTTCTCAAATCCTTAGGATGTTACTCCTAAGAATTTTCTTGCAGTTCTCAGAGGAGATGAGGAAGCAGTGAAAGGGGTGGGATCAGGAAAAGTATTGAAAAGGTAAGAGAAGTTTAATTTAGAAAATATTTGCATGTGTAGCTGTAAATTGACACTGATTTCAACAAAAGAACAAATTAGAGCAACTTAAGAATCCAGCAAAATTATTGATGGCATTTCCAGGTCCTTCACATTACAAATACAGTGTTCTAGTTTCTTAAACTATGCATCACAACAAAGCAACTGCTGATACTTGACTGATTAAGGTATAAAAGATCCAGAGAGTAGTATTAACTGTATGAAAGTATTTGTTATTTAGGCTGTTATCTTTTTCAAGAATGGCAGTTCTAAGATAGTGTGGCTAAACTCTGGAGACTTCTGGAAAGGATTTTCCAAGGCTTGTTTTAATGTACATGAACAGTTTTATTAATCAGCAGAAGACTTGGGTCAAACTCAGGCCAGACTTTGCAGTGAGTGGCAGAGGAACAGAGAGAGCTTAACCAGCTCTTCAGCTGGAAGAATTGCATGCCTAATCCCAGCCTTGGTCTTTGTAGCACGTGTACAGTTATTGAGGCTGAGTATAAATCATAATTCCATTCCTAATGAAGTGGAATTATGCTTTGTAATTAATGAAAAAAAATCTTTGTGACTGAAAAAGTAATATGAGCAATTAAGCTTGTAAGTGATGTATTATGCTTAAATTATTTGTAAACTAGGCTACACAAATGATTCTAAGTTTTGCAATATTTTAATATATGAAGAATAATAAATTATAGATTGGCTAAATGGAATGTAAGATTTTTAATTAATGGTAGTTTATAACGGCTTATATAATTTACATGATTCAAGAATGTAGTTAATACATTTCAGGGCCTAATAATCTTCTTGGAAGGATACCTGATATCAGTTATTCATCTTGCTTCTACAGAGTTTGAGATGTGAAAGTATGATGCCACCTTACTAAGTTGTAATATACTTCTGACTATTGGTTAAGACATATATCATATATTTTTCTGTGCACAAGAATGACTGTAAAGCCTTTAAGAATTTAAATTCAACCATTTGGAAGGACTAGCCTTGTTAAAGAAAAACTGTGAAGTCTACCTTCATCTGACAGTTGATTTTAGAGGCATAGCAATGAAACATTACAGAAGAATCCCACTCTGGCACTGAGGAGAACAAAATGAAGAACTGAAGGAGCAGGACATTAGTCAAATAAGTTACTGCTCTGAATTGTTTGAACTTCATTCTTAAATGCTGAGGTTGAAAATGATATATGCAACACATATAGGCAAAACGTTAACAAATTACTGCACCTTACCAGATTGTGCAATTCTAGTATCTGGAATGAGTCAAGGGATGACTATGAAGCAATTTCTGGTTTAAAACAATGTCCATCTGAACACACCTCACCTGTGAAAGCTTGATGTTCCTGTTCAAATAAGGGAGTAGCTATGCAGGGGGCCAAAGTCTCTTAATGTACTCAGGAAGACAACTTGAACCCACAAATTAAAGTCTTAAATGTTTACATTCCACCTTGGTCAAATTTTTTGCATTTAGGATCAAGAGCAGGAAGCCAAAAAGTAACACCAACCCTTCTTTATTCGGCTCTGTTTGAATTTTCAAGTGGCCTGACTTCTGCTATTGGGTGGGACAAGAGCTCAATTTTCCTTTCCCTGGGAGGCTTCCAGATGGACTTCCTGGAGTTCTCCCTAACCAGTAGGTTACTGGCCAAACAGAAGGCTGGACAATGTTCCCTTGAGCTGCTGAAATTGTACCTGTTTGCTGTGAGGGAAGAGCAAAAGCAAGTAAAGGTTTCTGGACTCTGGTACAGAGGAACAGAGGAGGGCCTGGACACTCCTTCTGATCTTTTTACACACTTTATATTTAATTGTCCCTGAATCCAGTTTAAAAGGAAATTCCTTTGCAGATCTGGCTGTTAGGGCAAGACCTTTCTGTCACCCAAACATGATCTGTTTGAATCTGATTAGAGTGGAATCAGGCTGTAGAGCAGACTGTACTACACAGATGTGAGGGTGTCAGAGCCTGCGAGTGCTCAGCTGACTGCAGAGCCACGGGTGCAGATGCCAGTCTGGCCCTATGGGTGCCTGTACATGCATCAGTTCCTCATGGAGCTGCAGGCTGACACTGCTTGCTGATCTGTGTGACTGATTATGGCCACAGTAGTCCTTACACATACCTCAGGGTCTTAGCAAAGAGGTTTTTATTATTTATTCTTGTGTTAATGGTATAACCTTGGCATAACTTAGTAATAAAAGCATTCCTTTTTTACCAGACTTCTACAAATGCCCACATTATTACCAGTTCTTCTCATAGCCATTAAAAACCAATTGTGTTTCCACCATACCCTACAGCCCCTGTCTCAATCAGCTTACAGTTTGGAATGTGAAGCGTGATTGCCATATTCTCCATGTTTGAGGGACCATATCTTTGTTTTTGTTCCTTTTGTGGGCATCTCTTCTAATAAGGATCCAAACTGATATGCTTGGGAGAAAAAAAAATTACCAAGAGGAGGTGCTTCAGCTCTATTATTTTCAGATATTGACATGTCTTAGCACTGAGAAGCAGATGATTGTTGTTGTATTGAAGATTAGGTTGGAGTAGTTAAAAAGACTTTGTTTCAATTTTTTCATTACAGTGGCCCCAAGGATCATGTGTTTGTTTATTTCACTGACCATGGAGCTCCAGGACTTCTGGCTTTTCCTGATGATGATGTAAGCATTTGGGGAATAACACAAAACCCATCATTTTAGTGACATACTAAAATAATAACACAGAAATGTAAAACATGAGAATATTTAGTGCACTGCTATATTGAGGGGAGAGGCCAAAGAAGAGCATTATTCTCCTGATCACTGTATTTTGAATTTTTTCCAGTTAGAATCTGTAACATCCAGTTGAAACTTAAGTTATGTCATTCCATAGTCAGGCTGCTTCACACAGGTGTGACTTGGCTTTCTGGTGCACTATACATATCTTCTGGGACCATTGCTCATCTTTTCCAGAGTGGTAAATGCTAGAATGTTATACTTCAGAAGGGCAAAGGACTGGATAAATTTGTTGGGAAAATAGTGTACATATTCACAACAATTAGTATTTATTCTTAAGTGAATTGTGTGTCTGTTGAACATAAGTGGTTTTAATACAAGCCTTCTTATTTTACAGCTTCATGTGAAGGACTTGAATAAGACCATTTGGTACATGTATCATCACAAGAAATACCAGAAGGTAAACAAGCATACCCGAAATTCTGAAATTAAAAGAGCAGCTGGCATAGAAGAGAGATGCTTTTATTTTGAGATTTGGCTCAAAGTAGGAAGAATCTGTTACATGCAGCTAAGTTTGCATTAGGATTTTGCAGTTAAAAGGATTGATCTGCTCCAAATTTTCCATAAATGGTTTACTTGTTTTTGCAGTTAATGTTCATAAGTAGTGTAAGTGCTGTTTGCTAATGCTGCATATTAAAAAAGCAACATCTGTAACTGCTGCACCCCATAATTTATACCTGACTCTCTTCCTGTACTTTGTTTACTTCAGACTTTACTGTTTGTACAGGAAGTTTTTATATACTTCATGTTTTTCTTACAGTTCCTTATTTAGTTTAAAAGACTGTACCTCTTGTCAGAAAATTCTGTGAATTTATTTCATCACATGTGCTAATAGCAGAAAAGTTACTGTTTTGAACATTTTACTGGTGCTTTTTATATGCTGTTCTTTGTGGCAATGTCTGCTATGGCTGGCTGTGTTTAGGAACACACAGCTGGCATCAGTTCAGAGACACTGCATTCAATACTAACATGTTGCTGTGCCTGTAGAGTGACTGTGTATTTGATCTGTGCTTTGTACAATAGCCAGTAGATCCCTGTGGATTCTGTAGAGGTGAATAACACCTTTTCATTATTATTCTTTCTCCTTTCTATGGAGTCTAATTCCTGAAAATAAAAAATTAGCTTTTGTTTTGTAGCATTATGCATAGCTTTTGTTTCAGGAATAGCAGTACAGGCTAAGTAGCTACACCTAAAAAGCACCAAACAAGTATTCTCCATTTCCTCATGGAATTTCTTAAGGTCTCTGATTTATTTTTGTATTTTATAGATGGTGTTCTACATTGAAGCATGTGAGTCTGGATCTATGATGAATCATTTGGCTGATAATATCAATGGTGAGCAGTCAGTTAACTTACTGGACTTAAATATCACAACTTGTCCCAGACCTTGTCACAGACAAGTACTGACTGTGACAAGAACAGGTTCAAGGCATGTTTATGTAGAATTTTAGTGGGGGAGCGCAAGAAAGTAATACTTTCCATTTACAGGAAGTTCCTTTTAGTAGAGTCTTACAAAAGACTGAAAAGGCTTTCAGTTTCTCGAAAATGAGAAGTTGAAAAGATATTTCTTTTCAGGAACCAGGTGGTTGCCCTGGTTATACAGACATTTCTCAGCCTCAGCACTGCTAACAGGTGTGGAGTTCCTGCTCTCAGTTTCACTGAGTAGCAGTTGTAGGCACCACTGCCAGGTGGATTTGCTGCACATTTGCACAACAACCCAGGATGTGGAACTCGGATTTTTCAGGGTTTCCAGGCTCTGTGCTGCAGAGCTGGAAGCTCAGGCTTGATTGGGATGAGGAATCACAACCTTTTGAAACAGCTGTTCCACATAGAGAAGTGTTGGCTCCTGTGGTTTTGAAGATGTCATTGCAGAGGAGACCAGCCATGTGCCTGTCCATGGCATCCTGGGTGTTTAGCCCTGGATGTGCTGCCTGACACCCACCAAGATTCCTTACAAACAGCTTTTCTTTTTTACAGGTAGTTTCATGTTGATGATTGTCCCAGACAAATGCTCAGTATTTTTTATAGTTTATTCTGAGGACTCTGGTTGTACAACCAGCTCTGCTACAGAACTTAAAAAGGCAGAAAATTGACAGTTTATGTATTAGAGTACAAAGTTGTCTTTGGCAGCTCTCAATGATAAGCTAAGAAGTTTAACTGGTTACTTAGTAAGCATTTTGAAGGGTGCTATGAGGAGCATTTTACTGCACAGATAAGATTAAAGATTTTTTTTCCTTTTGAGGTTTAGGTACATTCTGAATAGAAACAACACAATAGCTCTATAAAATCATGCGGAACACTTTCACTTTAAAATATGGATTTTTCCTTCAGTTACACAACTCTGCTATATATTAACTTTGGCAAAAAGCCAAAATTGCTTTTGTCTTGAGACCTGTCAATATGTGTTTACAGTATTTCTGTTGTCTTAGAGATGACTTACTGGGAACGCTGTGCTTGGGACAGATGTAGGAATATTTTACTTTGTCTGAGTGTAGAGCATTATCCAACAAAATATATTACTTAGAAGGTGGCATTATGTGGAAGTAAAGATGATTTTTAGGGGATTCACTTCAAGTTTGGAGAAAAGATGTCATTATTGTAAAAAAGAAAATGAAATGTATAGATAGTTGTTAGGGCACAATGCTCTCAGGCACTTCTTGAATAGTAGATTTTTCCTTCAGACAATTTTTAAACACCCCAGACCACATTTGGCAGCAAAGAAGAAGCACAGAGTGTGCTTAGAATAGCACTGAGGGTGACTGAACAGAATGATTAACATACTTCTTTCCTTCCTGCTCTTTAGAAGTAAATGATTGAAAAGCAAAATACTTAGACAAATTTATTGTGTGCAGCTAAGTATTAAATCATGGAGGAGCAAGGGGAAATTAAAAAAAAAGAAGATAAAATACCTCTTATTGTTTGTATTACAGTTTATGCAACAACAGCTGCTAATCCCAAAGAGTCATCTTATGCATGTTACTATGATGATGAAAGACAGACTTATCTTGGGGACTGGTACAGTGTGAATTGGATGGAAGATTCAGATATGGTAAGTTACTGAAACAAATTTTCTTCATTTCATGTATGAAAAAGATCAGTAGGATTTTTAAGCATAGCTCTTTTACAAGATTTGTGAAAACATTTGGCTTTGTGTGGGAACAAAATCAACAAATTAAGTTGGTAAAAGTATTTATCTACTACTCAGAACCATATATATAATCTTTATTTGTTTGGGCCACTGAATTTACTTCCAATACCAGCTTTCAGAAATATTATTTCCTGTTGTTATTTATAAGATAGAAAATATCTAACTTCTAGTTTCAAACTGACATAATCTTTATTTGCTAATCTCTCCAAACATGTTAAATGAATTGGGCAGTTCAGTGAGTTGTATGTCTGCTTCAGGGCTGCTTAAATATGGAACTGTGGCTAACCCACTTGTTAGAATAATGGAGAATGGTGTTAATTAAACAAACCTGGGATTTGTATGCAAGTCCACTCCCTTCTTGCCTATTTCCTGGGAAATGACATTACTAAAAGCAAGATGAGAATATGCTGTCAAATCTTCTTTTCAGTTTTTACTTCAATGTCTTTCAAAGGTTGTATAGCTCTTGTCCTATACATCCTCCTCCTCACTGGCAGCTAAGACCCTTTGCAGCTTCCCTTGCATTTTTAGAATAGCATTTTAGACCTCATGGAACTTTCTTCGTGCAGGAGGATCTAAGAAAAGAAACACTCCACAAGCAGTTTCAGCTGGTGAAGAAACGCACCAACACCAGCCATGTGATGCAGTATGGAAACAGAGTATGTATTTCACAGGGCTTCCTGCTTAAATGTATCTTCAAGCCTTTCTTAGCCTATACTTTCATGCCTTAATCCAAACAACAAACAGCTGTAAACTGGCAGGGTTGATTTAGTCATTTTTAGTCATGAGCTATTTCTCTTAGAAGACCTCAGCATTTAAGAGGTGATGATCCTGATGCTAAAGGAAATCAGCCTTGCATATGCATTAATCCAAGAAATCAGGGTACAAGTTGTCCTCCAAGCCCTGCCAGTGGTTTGACACTTCAGTAAAGAAAGGTATTTACAACTTCCCAGCATATTATGAGTATTAGTGAAATGTTAAAAAATACAATGATCCCTCAAATGGGAAGAGCTAAGAGGTGATAGAGCATTTACAATAGTCCCATTTTGCAACAGATTAAATACTCATTAAAAAAAATAATGTGCAGTTATGTAACCTGGTAGCTTTTTTCCTCCAGTGAGTTTTGGAAATTAAAGTTCCCTGATTTTTGGCAGCCTTTACCTCATTGTATTAAAAACACAACATATGCATACACACAGACACATACACCTACAACTCTGTTACTTCCTTTGTTTTCTCTAATAAAACAAGTTTAGAGATTTAGGTTTGCATGGCAGACAAAGACAAAACTACCTATTGAGGGTGATTGACAGTTTCCATCTGCTTACTTTTTATCCTTCAGAGCATCTCCTCCATGAAGGTGATGCAGTTCCAGGGCATGGGGAAGAAAGCTATGCCCATTTCTCTGCCACCTGTGGAAAACTATGACCTGACACCTAGTCCTGATGTGCCCTTTGCAATCATGAAACGAAAGCTGATGGCTACCAATGACATTTCTGAGGCTAAGAAGATTGCTGCAGAGATGAAAGCATACCTGGAGGTAAGAAAAGAAAAAATAATTGCTCATCAGGCCAGATATACTTCTGTTCTAAGAAATGGCAGAAGGAAAATCCCTGAAAGCCAAAAAAATTTCTCTTCAGACTGATGGTTTGTTCTTCCTTTAAAATTCAGTGATCTGTTCCACAAGACACATTCTTAGTAATTATCTAGCCAAAAGGTAAGCAAATGCAAAAGTCAGTCTCACAGCTTTTATTGACAGGAAATTCCTCATCTGCATCCATAGGGATTCTTGTGGGGATGACTTAATCTTTGGTATTAGAGAAACTCATGTCTCAGTAGAACTGAAACATTCCAAATCAAATAGCTCCTGCAGAATGGAAGTCAGTATTCCCTGGTAAACAGTGGAAGGACAGTAAGAAATTTTGGGCTCCAGGAATGTTGACTTTCTGTCAGTTTTCATTTGAGTGTGAAGAGACAAGTGCAACAGACTATGCTAAAAATAAATGGCAAAATTTGGTTCCCTAAAGAGCCTAAAAGTTAAAGGAGGATTAAAGAAAGAAATTTCATTCAAAGTCTTTGAATTAGATTTAGAAAAAGCATGTTTTAAGTTCTTTTTGTTTTATATACAGGTGAAAGAATTCATCCAAGAATCCATGCAGAAGATAGTCACTGTAGTAACAGGGTCAACAGAACAGACCAAGCAGATTCTGTCAGACAGACTGACCATCAGCAATTATGACTGTTACCAGTCAGCAGTGAACCACTTCAAAGCTCATTGCTTCAACTGGCACTTACCTGTGGTAAGTCACTCATTGGATATAACCTGATAAACAGCCACAAAAACTAGCCCAGGCATAGGCACACCTGCAAAAATCAGCTTTTATTAAAAAGCTACCTTGGGGCAGTCATACAGATCAGATTTGGAAGAAGGGTAAGTAATTGCTTTTGGAAACAATTTTTACTACACCTTTGGGTAGGCAAGAAGTTCACTAAAAAAACTTCTTGCTTACCCAAGATAATATATAATTTTACTAGTTGTGCTGTTGCTTCCATCAGTTCCCTCCCCAGAAATCCCAGTGTTAAGAAAGTCATGTATTGTATTTCTGCTTGAAACATCTCTGCTGTCTAAACAGAAACAAACCATCACCACTATGAATTCATAATCTTGGTGCATTCAGATTTCTGTATTATGATATATTATTATTCATAATTCCTTGCAGTAGCCTTGCTACTATTTCCATCATCATGCTGAATTCTTGAGAACTACTTTTTAGTTTAGGGACTTTAATACTGTTTGCTCTTCCTGGGATCCCAGTTGAGGATTCAAGTAGTGTTATTAGACTTTAGGTAAGAATAAGAAAGTTCTGATTGTAGGCAAGATAGCCTCTTTAGTGGATTTTTTGGTTTTGTTCTGTGGGATTTTAAGAACATAATGGATCAGATGGTCTTGTGTTTGAGGTCAATGTTCAGCACAGCTGAGTTTCCTAAGTTCAAATAAGTTAAATGGCTGAATTGCCTGAAGTTCAAAGAGCAAAGTGTGCAGAAAAAAGATCCATTTAGCCCAGTACTAGATCATCAGTTGAACACCTTGGATGTTAGAGCAGCTCTAAATTATTTCCATCATTTAGTCTGGATAAGCAATACCTGCTTTTGATCACTGAAATTCTTAACAATGTTTGTTTATTTCAGTATGAGTATGCACTGAGACAGCTGTATGCCTTGGTCAACCTTTGTGAAGGAGGATACCCCATTGACAGGTAATGAGGTTCCCAGATATGCCCTGTAGTTTAACTGTGGCTAGAACAACAAAAGCCAATAGGCTGATAAAGCTTAATCCTAAAAGCTTCTCACTTGTTCTGCTCTTGTTATCATTTTGTCCATAAATCACTCTAAATTTAGAAATGTTTGTTTTGACAAACATCATTATTTGTTCCCTCCCACTCACAATGATCCATGTCCCCATAACCCTTTAATTTCCTTACTGAGCCTCAGGGGAAATGGCAGCCAGTCAGAGGATGCCACTGCACCACACAACATCAAACAATGCAGCATGGCTGGTGCAAGGGCGTTGCCCTGTAACTCCTGCCTCAGCTTACACTGAAGCCAGGCAGGGAACTGCTGTGTTTTCTCTGCCACCCCCTCAGCTGCTGGCTCAAAACACCACAGCACTGCTGGGTTCTGATGATGAAAGAGAATATGGTGCTGTGTGTGGGGTAGGAAAGCAGGGAAGTAATGGTCCAGGCTGACCCCTGTGGTGGTGCAGTAGAGCCAAGGGCAGCACGGTGTTGGAATTCTGTCTTGGGAATTTGTGGTAGAGGTTGGGATCCCAGCTTATGAGTCATGCAAGAGAAGTAAAAGGGAGAGAAGAAAGAAGAAGGGTAGGGAATGTGAGGATGGACTGGTAGTTCAGAGAGTGGGTACATGCAGCTCGGGAGGTGAAGAACTGCTGCCCCCACTCCTGGTGGCAGCCCTCTGCAGTCAGTTTGGGAAATTAGTTTAAGAGCAGAGTACCTGAAAAGTTATTGATCATTATTGTTCTCTGTTGCAGAATATGCCTGGCCATGAATCGGGTGTGCCTTGGGTATTGATGGAAACAACAGTCCTGAATGTAACCCTTACTACAAGTGATAACTTCTCATAGCTGTCATAATCCAGACTTTATGTGCATGCAACCTGGAGAGTCAGACACTGTACTGGAACTGTGCTGGGAGCTGAGGCACCAGACCATGAGCAGTGCAGCACTTGCCAGTGCTCTCCCCTGCATCCCCACCTGCTGACAGCCTGCTGCTTTGAGAGAGGCATTTTGGCAGACCACCTGGAGCTTTCAAGATGGATAATTTTTTCAAAGCACAATGCTCTTAGGAATCTCTGGATGAACACTACAAGCCACCTATGTGATTGCTAAATCCATCCTAAATCTAAACATTGAGTCATTAATTCTAGAGGGTTTTTTTAATACTCTTGCTAGCTCTTAACTTTTTAAAAAAAGTTAATGAATGCCATTACAGTGACTAATTTGCAGATTGGTTGAAGACTGAAGAAACCAAAGCTTGTTCTTCATGTTTTAACTCCTTAACAGTTTAAAGAAATTAGTTGCATATGGGAGCTGTTTGATGTGGACAGCACAGTTAAATGTTGAACAGTAAAAATCTTTGAGTAGAAAGTACTGTTTCCCAAAAAAAATCTAAATATCTAATGCTGTAAATTTAGCACCAGTATGCTGTAATTAATTGTGTATACTCACAAACCTGTGGGAAGTCATGGAGTACAGGAATTGCCTGTGAATAAAAATAAAGTTGACAGTTTCATCCACCCACAGTGCAATAGTGTTGGACATGTTGCGTCTTGAAAACGAAGGAGAGCTAATTAATTCCATGACATGCATTACAAAGTTAATCTGTCCCTCTAAGACTTTCATAAGGCAGATACTCTCAAAAACACCTGCACAAGCAAACCAACAAAACCCAAAACAAACCCCAAAACTCCAGCCTAAAAGCAACAACAAAGCCTGTAAAGCCCCAGATCACACTTGAAGGTTCCACTCCTTAGAGGTGACTCAGTAAAGGACAAGTATGGCAGAATCAGAGGTTGTGAGACGATCACAATGTTTCAGGTTGTCCACGGATTTTTACATGTGGAGACAGGATACAGAAATATTTCAGAGTTATTTTCATTGTGTTAAAATAGGCAAAATTTCCTCATCTCCATGTGAGAAGAATGAAGTCTGACAACAACTGAAGAGAGAGTTCTGGGTAGCTCCATCCAGAGGAAAGGGGTTGTAGAGGTATAACTGCTAGTTTTATATAAAGAAGAGCTGGTAAAGCCAAGAGGAACGTGAATAGCTTCATGAAGACTGTCTGCAGAGAGAGATTGATCCCAAAGCAGAGCTAGTGTCAGGATGAATGGAAAAGGTAAAACCCTGTGGAATTAGGCTTTACTGAATTAATAGATGAAAGTTTGCACCTTGGGAGTTGTTGAAAGTTCAGATATGTGCTGCTTTTGAGTTGCTTCTTGTTTCTTCTCAGCTGTAAAGCTGGTTTTTTTTAGCAGAAATCTAAAAATAAGAGTATGAAATTCATGGCTGCCTGAATGTGTTGCAGTTGTTTCCCTGATGGCAGGAGGAAGGGCTGGCCCCACAGACAATTCTTAGTCATTCTCGCTGCTGTCATGAAAGAAAGCATACCAAGATCTCCCAAACACTGGGAAAGAAATTACTCTTTCAAATATATTCTGTTTGAATATATACATTCATCTCTGCTTTTAGAGTTGTTCTCTGCCCTAGAAATCCAGGCTGCTTCTCAAGCACTTAGCATCACCAGTTCATAGGTTTAACATTTTTTTGCACCCTTTTTATATGCCCATCTTTCTGCTGAAGGATTCAGAAGAGGCTTTTGTTTTTCTGAATTTTCACATCTAGAATGCAGAGGTTAAAAAAGAGGCCTCCATGTTCCTCGTAGATGGTGTCACTTTATGACCAAGAGTCTCCAGCCATAGTACATAGACCTCAAAAAGTAATTATCAGATGAGAAATCAGATGCTAGCATGCTTTTATTCTCACACATCACTGACACCCTGGTGGCACTTGTTATCGTCATGTGTCCTGACCCTCCTGCAGATCCTTGTGTCTCTGAGGATACAAAGCCAAAATGTGAGAGTGGAATTTTGTTCTCTTTTCCTCTTGCAAGTGATTTCCATAGCTTCACCATCCTAAATGGCATACCCTTTCCCTCAGGTATGTGGCAAACTGAAAGACACTGAAGATGTCACTGTACCCACTGTCTGAGATGGAGCAGGTTTTCATACATGCTTTGAATTTTCAGTTTGTATCCAGAGACCCATTTCGTTTTTAGTCAACCAGGGAACAGCCCCACAGGAAAAAAAACCAATAACCTTCACTGCACTGATCAATACATTTGTTTTAAGGCCTCCAAATGACATCACACAGACTTAGTACCTGCATGGCAGGCTGTTTATTTTGTGATGGTGATAGAATCTAATGAGAAAATAATTTTAGGATTGTGCAAGTCTTACGCCAGAGTATCCTGTGGTGAGTTGGGCAAGTACAGACACCCTCACTCTTCCTGCAGGCATGCAGTTGCTCAGCCTATCATTCCTAGAATGTTGGGACGCTGGAATGCAAAATATGGAAAACAGTCAGGCTTCTAACAAATTTTCACTAGCAGGCAAAACAGGGCAAAGTTGAGGCTGTGTTATTTACAAAAACAGCAGAAGAGTTGTGTATATCCATAGCCCCAGGGAAGAGTGTCATGCACTGCAACCAAGGTTTCCTGTCCTCCTCCTCCTTGTTGCTGAGAATGGAATCCAAGGCCCTTTTCTGACCATGTGCCAAATCTGCTGTGTGTTTCTACCCAACATCCTGCTGCACAGGAGTTCACTGGCTTTCCTTGGAGAGGACCTGGAGGGCAGGTCCATGGTCAGCCTCCACAGTACACTGTGTGCTGGCTACTTCTGTACAATGCAAACTTAGATGGACACACTTTGTTCAGAGCAGCAGTAACCACCCTCCCTTTACCAGCAATAAAGCAGAAAGCAGTTCACCTGAGTTGGAGATAATGCACTGCTTTAGATACTCCAGTAAGCTGTGTTGTTATAGCTCTCTTCAAACCAAGTTGCATCTTGTCTCATCAGGACAGTTTAAGGTAAGTGCTGAGCACCTGTGGCCATCTCAGGGCAGGAGGCTGAAGGCCTCTCATTGTTGTGCTCAGCCTCTGTCTGTGGGAACAGGGGTGGAGGGGCAGCAGAGGAAAAGGAAACTTAAGCTGAAGTGCTGACTTAAAGCAGCATTTTGTGCCAAGAGCTCAGGAAATTCTGAGTCAGAAACTGTTTGTTTCCTAGGGCCACGATACCCCAAAAGATGGAAGACAACAAAAGTCCTACAATTCTGTAAGCCTTGCACCACAGGCAGAGCTGGCCAGTATCCCACACTCACAGCACCCATCCAAGGAAGGATGCTGGTGGGACAGGCAGAGCCTGCACAGCAGCTGGATAGGAGGAAAACATTTTTCACAGTGCAAGGTGTTAAAATGCAGGACTAGGGCCCCAGGAAGGGGGCATGACCCTGGAGACTGCAGCACTGAAAGGATGAGGCTCTGAACAGCCTTGGGAGACAGCCCCATTTGAACTGGTGACCTCCAGGGGACCCTGCCAGCCTCAATCACTCCACAAGCCCTTAGTAAAAAGCCAGTCTCGTGCCAAGTTTCAAAGTACAGTTGGTGACTGGAGCATGAAGAGGCCCAAAAGCTTTTAAATTCAGCATGGAAACTGCCTTTGATCTCAAAGGCTTTTATTTTAGGATAAACTTGACCTGCCAGTGTCATTATTTCAGTGAATTATTGACAAATTGTGTCACTGGGTGCCAACAGGTGCTAAATTAGCTCTGTGTATGCAGTGGCCACCCCAGCTGGCTGTTTCTGTGCAAAGTTGCTGGGTTCAGCAGGTCTCCCTGTTCCTCTCTCTCACACTGAGAACCATTCCTTGTGAGTAAATGAGTGATCATTGCACAATGTTTCTCTGCAAATGAGTGTTTGAAGAGGCCTTGGCTGGGTTGCACAACCCTACTTGGTCAACACCTCCTGGAACACTCCTGTCTGCTGAGAGCTCACATGAGGGCTGGCACATGAGTGACCGCCTGACTGTCTTGACTAACCAGGGGAGGCCACAGATCAGCAGGCTGGGCTGCTTCCTCTTTGCCTGGGCTGCAGCATGAGGAAACCCCATGGAAAAGCCAATGAACAAAATCCCATGGAGCCTTTAAAAATGTCCATTTCATTCCCACACTTGACTTCTTTTTCCAACACCATCTGAAATGTCAGACACCTGCCCAAAGCAGGGTAGGATCCTGGGCACCAAGATCCAGAGGAAGGGACATGCAGAACTGCTCCAGCAATCCCCATGCTGGAGAATCAGTGCTTTGCCAGGGTCACCAAAACATCAGCATGTTTGTTCCAGGCTGTTTCTGTGTGATCCTGGTGCAGGCAGAGCCTGAGTGCCACCACTGAGCTGTGAGCTTGGAGAGGCAGCATCCATCTCTGTCATCCCAATACCATCACAGGGGTCATCATATGCCAACACACATCCCACCCTGCTTTTGGCCAACAACAGGCAAACCTTCAGCACCACACCTGTCTGCCCCAAGAGCTTGCTTTCCAGGGCAACAGTCCAGCTTCACAATTCACCCACACATTTTACCTTATTCCAAAAAGTTTTTATGACAGCTCTTCCTCCAACTCAGAGGATGTGCTCGAGAATTCCTACCACAACATAATGCACAATTTCCTCAAAACTTCTTTCCACTAGAAGTCACTAAGAAAGACTTACAAAAACTCTGGAAAGGAGATATGATCAGACGAAATGCAACTGAAACACCACCCCCCCCCCCCAAAAAAAAATTGGGACATTTAGTGACTACCAGAAAATGCTATGGGAGGAAATGAGGTGCAGTGCAAAGGACCAAAACATGCCAAAACCAAGCTCACAGGTGTCACAAAATAAGAGAAAAAATCAAGGAGGAAGACATAACTTTGAGGGGAAGATATGAGACATGGCATGGATACTAAAAAAAAGAAAAAAAAATCATCAACAAAGTGAAAGCCATCAAAAGGCATGGCATGCCATCGAGTGCAGGGACATGGACCAAAGACTGCCCAATTGGTCCCCATTGAAATTGCAAGATTCCATTTCTCTTCACGAAAGGAACTGAAATTTCATCTAAAATTCCATCTTATGGGTCATCTCCCAGCTTATGTTTCCTGACAAGGGACAGCTGTGGCCACATTACCCCTGTACTTCAGAGAGTGTGTTTAATGGAATGTTGCTGGTGGTTTACATGATGGGTCCACACGAGCTACTTGCCCATAGCCTCTGGGCATGCTCTGCTCTTCACTGAGCCCTAGCTCAGGGATTTCCTTCCAGGCAGCTCACAGCCAGGCACAGTAATTTGCATTAACATCAATAATTTCTGGGTTTGGGAGAGCCACGGCAGCTCTTGCAAATCAAATCAGAGCTTTGCAGTCGTTATGCCAGAGGAAAATGTTGCGCATGCAATTTGAGAAAAGCCCACATAAATTCAAAGGTTCAAGGCACTCCTTGCATTTCAAAACCTGGAATCTGCAGGTCTGATTTTTGGTCTAGACATTAGTAAATTTAGGTCTGAGTCCGTTCAGATTGCAGTGATTTCACACTCTTTGCACAGGCTCCACTGACCAGCTCTATCCCATACTTCTCCCTGGCCCCAAGGTCCAGCTGGTGACTCAGATGTCCCAGGACACTGAGGTGCTGGAGTGCTTCACTTTGTCAATCAGTTACTTGACCCTGGTGTGTGTAAAGTCCAGTTGCTCTGCAGAAATATCCAGCACATCAGTCCTAGCTTATTTCCTTCCAGGTTTCTATTTTAACCTCTTACCCATCAGATTACTTTTAGGTAATTGACTCATTGACTGTGAATGTTATAATATAATGATAACCTGATCAGGCCAAGGAACAGGGAGCATCAGGGGAGGCCTCAATCCTCTCCTGGACATCCAGCACATTCCTGGCAATGGGGGACAGGCTGGGGGACAGGCTGAGGGCAGGGGAGCTGGAGACCACTCCTACTGCAGCATCACTGGGGCAGGGGCTGACAGACCTGGGAGGCTGGAGTGGGGTCCTGGACCATGTGCAGGGTGGGGAGGCACTGGAGACAGCCACACCTGTGTGAGTGTCCTCAGAGCCCTGACAGCAGCATCAGTTCCCAGATCAGCACTAGAAACTTGTGTCTCAGGTTTAGCCCCAGCATCCCCAGTGCTACCCTGAGAGCAGCCCAGGCTCCCAGCAGGAGCACACAGCCCTGCAGGAGGGTGATGGCAGCATGAGGGAGGGCCTCAGCTCTGGCATCCTGCAGACATGCTGCCCAGAGGCAAGGCAGAGGTGCCAACAGCTGCACACAGCAGAAATAACCATGACTTTGGAGTCAGCTGTGCTGTCATGCATGGCAAGCTCTGCACATGATATCCTCAAAACCAAGATTGCTGTTATTCACTGTTCCTCATTCTTGGTAATTGTCCCTTCCCAACAAGATGTGCACACAGCCATGCTGGCAGATGTACAGAACTGGTTTGCTATCTATGCAGATTTGGCTACAGCTGGGGCACGTAGGCATGGACATTTATTTCAAGCCCTGGAGACTGAGAGAGGGACCAGCTTTATGTAACACCCTTTTATCCTTGGAGCTTCAGGAATAAGGCAGAGACCTTGGGCAACTTGGCCCAAGGTGCCCTAAATCTCTTTTGAATGTTAGTGGGAGGGAACAATAGCAAGTCTGAGTTGCACCTTTTTGCAGTCAGAGCTTTGCTAATCAGCTTTGCTGATTCCAAGCTGGGGCAGCTGCAGTGGAGGTTACTGGCTTCCTGCATGCAGACAACCCAGTATTTTGTGTTTGCAGTGGGAATCTTGTCTCTGTGAAGGTACCCAGAAGACACAGATCTGTCTTGCAACTAAGCCTCCTGTTTCCATTATTCAATCCTCAAAAATTGTTTTCAAATTCAATTAAATGCATTTTTGCATTGATTCAATGTATTCTGTGGGAATTTGTTTGTTCAGAAAAATTTAAGTCTGCAATGACTGAATGACTTAAAGCACACATAGAAAGGAGAATTAGAAAGTTCTGTCTGCAACAGCCTGAATTTATTAAAGTAATAACCTGGTGGGAATTACAGCTAGGATAACACTTGTGAAAATGACAGCCATGTAAAAAGGGATTGGTATTTAATTCTAACTCCTTTTGACTTTCAAATTTTAATCTGATTTGATACATTGGGCAAATTATTAATTTCTTTACAAAGGCTTATTTTAAAATAATTGCACCATATCACACATTAAAATAAATATACAATTAACCAGACACTAAGAAACAACCAACGTGAATAAAACTGCTGTACATGTAAAACTGATGGTGAAGACTTTGAATCTTTAGGAAAAATGCATTGATGAAAATGCCTGTGCTACCTGGTTTGAGTGACAGATAGAAGGCAAAAAATATATTCTTAGTGAAAGTACAGGATCATCTTGCACTGTTTGTAATTATGTGGATTTCAAAGGCAAAGACGTTGTTGACAGCAGGACAGAGATGGAGCTCTGCTACAGGTGGCAACCCTATGCCACTGAATACATCAGACAAGACCCAGTATATTCAAACTGGGTGAACAGATACCATAAAGCACAAACACAATCTTACCTCCAAACAGATTGAGGTGTGTGCAGGCCTTTCAAAGGCCTTGTGCACAGATGTGATTCACACCTGCCATTGTTTATTATAAAGTAAATGTCCACCTTTTCGCAAGATCTCTGGATTTTCTCTACTGTTCATTTACATTCTGCAGTGTTGGCTGGTTGCAGCTGAGAGGTTCTGAGGCTTGACACTTCAAGTTTCCCAGAGGATGAGTGTTCTCCTGAATGCTCCTTTTACTTCTGCAAATGACCTCTATGGAGAAATGCCATGTGTTCAGACACCATCTAGCATTAGCCCATCTGCCCTATGTTGAAGATCACACTCCAGAGAACTTCCAAGGTCTGCAGATACCAGAGGATCTCACAAGGTAAACTATCCAGCTCTTCCAGGATGACAGCAAAGACAGAAAAAAAGCAGCATGGTCCTTAGGAAAAGTCTGACTCTTTGACAATTTGAACTGGTGGGGTTTTATGGTCAATTGGTTTATAAATAAAATGGAAATCTTTCTTGGTTTCACTCTTCAGAAGGGAGGCTTTGATGTGGTGTGGAAGGGCATCTTTGTCCAGCTGCAGCCACTGGTCATCAACATAAACAAAGAGTCCATAGTCCTTGGGATGGGACACTTCAAACTTCTCGGCACACTGCTGGCTCAGCTGCTCAGCTGTGGTATCGCGACGGGAAGCAAGGGTCCTCGACTGACCACTGATTTCCAGAAAGGAGATACAGATGAAATCCTGAAGAGAAACAGGAGGAGAGACCTTGCAGTTAACACAGTAACCTAGGACTGAAGGAGGAAGAATTCAGTCACAAAGCTCTAGCTGCCTAGAGCTCCCAAATATCCTCCAGTCATTCTCCAATGTCCCAGTTATTCTCTCCTTTCTTCCCTCTGTCAGGCTCTGAATCAGCAAATACTTTAGTAAGCAGTTCACCAAATAATTAGCACCATAAAGACACTAAAGTTAAAGCACTTTTTTCTGATTTTACTGAATATCCTTAAGAGAATGATCTGCAATGGTTCATTCTCCCATCTTTTTACAGCTCCTGAAGAAAGGGTTTACAAAGAAGTGACAGACAAGAGAAACAGACCAGAAATGTCAGAGATCTGGCCTGAAAACCCCCTGTTTCCCAGAAATGGGATAGGGCTAGCAGTGTGGTGGCCTTGCAACTTCACAATCACCCAAACAGCATCTTGAAAGCGTGCCCTCTGAACTTCCTTCCATCAGTAAGGAAATAGCAGAAGTTATGCTGAGAAGGCTGATTTACTTGTATCCTGTTTCAGGCAGTAACAACTGTTGTGACAGCTTTCATCTTGCCAAACACATAAGGAACAGACTCTAGAGAGCTTTTGGTCACAGTGGAACCTGTGTGTTTAATTTGCATATGTGAATTCCAAAACAAATCCCATTTTGTTCAGAACATAATGAGGATCCCTGGCAGAAGGGGAGTTTTCAAATGCATGGACTATGGGCTTCCAAACAACATTTAAGGAGTATCACTGCAGTGGATTGAGGCAGGCAGAAGGATGGACAGAGCCCTGCTGAACATATCAGCATGTGGTTTAGCTTTGCCAGAATGGGCTTTCATGTCTGATACTACCCCTCACTCAAAGGGGTGCAAAGTGGCCCTTCAGCTGCTGGAGGTGGTGGGAATCTTCTGGGGAAATGTGTCCTTTGCTTGCTCAGCTATTATGCTCCATGCTAGGTACTTCTATGAGCTACTGCTGCCAGAGCAGCACTCAGGGCTGGATGGGTATTTGCTCTATCTCACACACCATTCCTGGTTTCTGAGATCATCAGGGACTGGTTGGACTGCAATACGGGAAATCTCTTCAACTCCATGCTTTCACATGGACTACTGTCCCCCACAGAAGACCTTTCCCTGGCTTTCCCCTCGGCATGCAGAATTTTCAGTTCTGCGCAGTGAAAGCACTACAGAACTCGAGACGTGGCCTTTGCTGCCTCCCTGTGGGTGATAATTTGATCACAGCACAGGGGGCTGGCTGGGTATCCTGCCTGCCTGAACCAGTCTCATCATGGCTGGAGGCCCAGAGCACTCATCTGTCCCGGGACCTTCTCCCACTGGCGCACAGGGAGATTTTGCCAGGCCATGCACAGCATGGGCTTCAAAACTGACCCAACGTGATGGGTTTTTCTGCTGCCAGACAGGCTCTGGAAGATGCTTGACTGACTGTTTTTTGGGATGTCTCAGACCCCCCTACAGCTTTATACCATCTAGAAGCAGCCCTGCATAGCCTGCTCACATCTCAGTTTAGCCCATGATTTCCCCAGGCATTAAGGGTGATGATTAAGAGAGGCTTCTGAGTCCCCACCACAGCTCCTGCATGCAAAGGCTCCTAGCACACCTCCTTTGAGAATGAACAAAAAAAATCACTTTGCAGTTATATTTAAAACTACAAAATTATAGGGGTACTTCAAGATTTCAAAATTTGCTTCATAGGTAGTATGTATTTCAAATGTGGTGTGGTTTTTAAGACCTGGAAACCTTGCCCCAGATGTACTCTTATTTTTTTAACAGTGATTTCAATTAATTTCATTTAAAAATAATTATCATATTAAAGATTTCTAAGTATGGAGAAAGCAAGCAGGCTTTTCCCCTAGGATATAACGCCGGCTACCTGCACAGAGGAGCGGGAAGCCCGGGCCTTGTTCAGCGTTCTCCGTCGCTCCCAGCGGTGGATGGAGTCCTGAACCTCCACGCTCAGCTGCCGTGTCACAGTGATTTTGTCGTAGTTCTTGATGTGCTCCAGGACCCCGTAGGTGGTGGTTAAATAATAGGAGCCTGCAAAAGGTGAAAGTCTTGTGTGAACATCACACCTTCATGGGCCATTCGGTCCCGCTCCCACCCTGCCCACACGGGGCAGCTGCCTGAGCCTTGCTGCAGGGGTCACTGGTGTCACCCGAGTGAAGGACACCCTGTGACCAGCATCCTCCAGCCCCTCCTGCTCCACATCAGTGCTGCTCCCCAGATTGCTGCAGCTGTAGATGTCCTGGGAGAGAACATGGGCCAAAAGGAAAGAGCTACAAAAACTGCTTTCACAAACAAGCCCTGGTCACAGATGATTATTCTTTGGGCCACGGCCATCTTTTTGTTGTGTGCGATAGGGGCCATGCAACAGTTCTGTAACTTGGGCTCCTGAACAGTCCCCACGATGCAGGGAAATAGAAATAATAGTAGATTACTGCAGGACAGGCACAAAGCCTGGATCCAGCTCCCAGCTCCAGCTGCACTACTCTTGCATGTTTGGATTTCAGGGCTCCTGTTGAGGGGTGTCTCAGACCTGCAGGAACAAGTCATCGTCTGTTCCCTCCATTCTCCATTGATTACGCAGGCACCCCAGGCATTCACCTGTAATCCCTGGACTGTTCAGGGCCGCGGGATAAATCTTGGTAACGCAGAGAAACAGGGCAAAGTGGCAAAAGCCCCTTTTCCTCAGAACCCCGTGCACGGCTGCTGTGGCGCTGCTTGCAGCAGGAAATCAATGACGGACTGCAGCCGCAGGGCGGCAGCTCGGCCCCGATAACAGCCGGCTCAGCTGCAGGTGAGCCCTGGCAAGGACAGACACGCTGCTCTGCTGGCACGGCAGCCCCGAGGCAAGGCCCATGAAGGGCTGGCTCCCTCAGCTGGGAACGGGAGGCTCGGGCCCGGGCTGGGGCAGGGTCAGCCCGCGGAGCTGCAGGACAGCGGCGAGGCCATGCCCTGCTCCGGGCCCGGCACCCGGTGCCTGCAGACGGGGACAGCTGACGGCTGCTTCGGCGGAGTTTCACCCCAAGAGCAGTACTGTAAATCAAAGGTGACTCCGACATTAGTGAGGGAGAGAGAATGATGCATCCATCACCAGACGGCTAATTAATTACTTTATTATACTATACTGTACACATTTTATCTAAACTGAATCTGCCAAGCACTCAATCTGCACACACCCTGCTCACACTGCACTGAATCTCGTGACTGTCCACCCACAGTCCCGATACACACACTCACCTGGCCCTGACAGGCCAAGGGAACAAAACACCATCACTTTGGGTAAACAATCTCCATATTGCATTCTGCTTTGCACAGCACAGGCGCAGCAAGTGATAATAATTGTGTTTTCCCTTTCTCTGAGGTTCAGAGAATGTGAATCTCAGAAACCCTTGGGAAGAATTGTGCCTTGCATTCCTCTGTGAAGAGAAACGCGGCAGCGCCGCAGGGCCTGTAGATGGCCCTCGCACACAGCCCAGCCCAGCCCAGCCTGTCCCTCACAGCCCGCGGGGCCGAGCTGTGTCAGCCCTGGCTGCTCCAGGGAAGCAAAGACAGCGCTTAATTAAAGAGCAGAGTTTTTAGAGCACCATGAGAGTTTTCTGTAGGAGAGGAGAGACCAAGACGCTGCCATTTGACTTCCTGTGCTCTAGTGGATCGACAAGGAGTGTCCCATAGTTTTGAAGGTTTTTGCCCAAACCACTCATTTTTCTTAATTGTCTCCCACAAAGAGGTGCTGAGAATAGGCTAAGAAGTCTAAAAGTTCCACTTTTCTCCTCTTAAATACAGTTACCACCCTGTCTGTCATTCAATATTTCTCCTCTTCTGGCTGAGTCAGAGGTAGCTGTGATGGGAACAGGGTGTATCCCTTCCCTCAGAACCCTGGGAGGAAGAGCTCTGAGTCCCCCCGCCCCCAACAGGAATTCATCACAACTTTTTTAAGAATTAAGTTTTTGCCCACTGTCAATTTCTTCATTTCCATCCAGTTGTTCCCTAAAATCTGTCATTGTCTTTGTTCCAGCATTCAGCATCACCATTGCTATTAAATTAATTAAAAAGTGTATTTTTAATTTGGAGGCAAAATTGAAGTGATTTTGTATATTGATTTATGCAATTTCACAGTTTTTTTCACTTCTGCTTTACTTCTTTCCCTCTAATTTCTGGAGCTGAACACTTTTTGCTATTCAACTTTGAAAGGCCTAACTCAAGTTAACTTTTGCCAGTTCTACACTTTGCAGTCTCAGAGCTGTCTTCACTGAGATGTTCTTTTTTGACCCCCATTCCTCATATTTGCAGTTACTCCTACTGTCCTTTCTGATGTGATTATTCAGTCAGTTTGATTTGGAACTCTCTCACAAAATTTTTCCTTTTGACTGGAGTGCACATTTCACAAAGTCTTTGAGCTAAGAGAACTTCCAGCCAGCTTTGCTTTTGACATCCTGAGCTCCCCAACCCAGATGACTTCAGTAACCAGCCTGGTAGTGTGCCCCTTTGAAATGTAGAACCTGTGTGCAGAGCAGTCACCAAAAGCAGCTTGGTTATGTCCACAAAATACTGTCCTTCAGTTAACATTTTTGTCTGCTAAGAATTCTTTTCAGCAGAAAAACTAGCCTGTGCAGAAACACCTTACTAATGTACTGTATTGCTACTAATCATTCTATTAGTACTTACTTTTGTCCCACTCTGCACTGTGCTGGGATGACATGTTTAGTTTCAGACTTATATCCTCATTTAATATAAATAAAATTAGTCTGCTGTTGTTCATCCAGGACTCCTTTCTAGAATCTCAGTACTTACCAAAGTAAAGTCTAAAATAAACTATTTTATTGGTTTAGTGACGACTCGGTGATAAATGATCTGTGTTCCTAATTCAGAGTGTGTAATTGTCACTTGGGAAGCATGTGCTTTCCAAGCTATATTTAAGAAACTGGAGGCCCACTGGGGTATTTATCTTTCTGATAACAGAGCTCTTTGGTCACTTCCAAACTCAATATTCCTCTCTAACCTAACTTTATTTTCTCTGTCTCACTATGATGCTCAGTCAGAGAACATTGTCAGAAGGTTCACTCAAATTTAGGAGTAGAGTGACCATGAGAATAAAGCCCTCAGGCATATAAAGCAGTTTAAGAAATGTGCTTTTTTCTCACTGGAATAAATAAAAGTATCTGCACAATTTTTTGCAGCAGCTGTTTAATTTTAGCAAAAACCTTCCAGCTTTTCAGCCTTTGGGCCAAGTGACACAAGATGTCTCTGTTTAGGTTGCTAATCCACCACCTCAGTTATCATTTATGGTGAGTCCCTGCCTTTTCTAGCTAAAAGAAGTTAAAGTACTTGGCAATAATTTTAGAGATTCAGATTTGAAAAGACGGGCCAAAGTATTATCCACAAAATCTAGCCAGAGCCCTGCTGCCCAACTTTCACAAATGGTGATTTCCAAAGTGAATATCCCATGAGCAAGCTCTGTACTCTTACCTTCTCCCAGCTGCAGAGCAGGGTCCATGAGCTCCATCATATACTCCACATTCAGAAGGACTTCAGTCAAGTTGCTGCGGGCCAGCACATACATGAGCACAGGGAGGAAGTCATCTGCACCATAGGGCTTCCCTGAGCAAAGAGAAACACAGCATGGTCCCAATAACACCAAAAAATCATGGTCCCACACAACAGTGTCAGATTCTCACACACTGAGTCCTTTGCAGACTTCAGCTTATGTTACCTGAAGAGTTACAGCTCAAAAGCACCAGCAAAAATGCCGAAAACAGAAATTTAGGTCACTTAAAAAGTAAGTTAACTTGCTTCGAGCCCAAACTAGGATGTTGAAAATTAACTGGAGAAATATAAACTTAACTTCATTGATGACAAACAATTGGCAATTTTTGAAGAGTGCAAAGGCTTCCAGCTTGTCCCTCTGATTTGATACTGACATCAAAACTGCAGTTCAGGTTGGCAATATTAGTAGGGAAGTTATCTATGTGCATTAGGGGTATTTATTCTCTTAGAATTACTCTATGTGTGGTACCAAAAAACAGAAAATAGAATTTGAGACAGTGGTTTTAGGACTGGGGAATTCTGTGTTTATATCCCTTCAGAAGGCAAAACATCACACTACATGATCCTAATTAAAACAGTTGCCCAAGAGCTAGGATCCAAGAGGAATCATCTTTCTAAATATGCTGTCTAGCTAGGAAAACAGAAAGATTTTTACATTGGACTTTAACCTAGTTTTTGAAATTGGTGCACAGCAGATGCTCAATATTTCTTGTGCTTAAAACATTCTTATCAACTAAGTTAACAAAGTGATCTAACAGACAGTCTATAAGAGCTTTTTGGGATAGCTAAGAACAAAAAAAAAATGCATGTTAAGTCGCAATTACAAATAATTACTACTTAAGATAGAATCCAAACTGAAGCTTCCTTACATAAACCACAAAGCACACAAGGATAACTTTTTTCATTTGAAAGATACTTTCACTTTCAACCAGCATGTCATAAAGTCATCATGGAAAACCCACAATAGCAAGTTTTTTACCAGACCAACCTTCAGAGCTGACCATTCCTCTTAACCTACTCTGCTTTCATTCTGAATGTCTTTCCCCAGACTGTGGGGAGTTTTTTCTCCCCTGTGCACTTGGATATGTTGGTTTATGGACTATGTGTGTCTCAATTGAGAACTGCTTGTCTCAGCTCAAGGAATCAAAGCTAACCTTGATGTAGTTTTGGTGAAATTATGCTCCAGCCATTTTTGGCCCATAGCACACATGCTCTTCCATGGTAGGGCATACATTCCTATTTCTCAAATGTTCCCACTGACTTATTTCAAATATTTGCCATGAGTCAGATTTCTTTTTTTGTCATTCATAGCTGACGCAGATTCTCCACTGGCAAAGAAAGATATTCTTCTGAAGCCTCAAATAAACATGAGCTTAGTCCCTGATTTAAAAAAAAAGTGTGGCTTTGAAATAAACCCAGTAATACATCTTGTGAACAGAGAGTTGATCCATTTAAAACAAAGAGTTAGAGAATGAGAGATCATCAGGGCAGTAATTCAGTCTGTTTCTAACAGAGCCCACACATGCCATAACAGACTATTTATTTAATGAAAGCTGGATTAACACTTTCAATTCTGATTGCTTTGTTATGGCTGCCTTTAGTTAAAATACACAGCCTTAGGTCTTCAATGAAACTACAAATGGACTTCATTGTTCCATTAACATCTGTATGGACATTTTTTTGTCTGTTTTTCCCTTGGCTTATGTCTCTGTGAAAGCTTTAGCTCTGTGAAGAGTCTAACTCATTACTGTCATATACATTACCTTAATGCAAGCAGCTTACTGTTACAGCTGTTTAATATTTTCTAGGGGGAATAAAATAATTAAAAAAAAGAAATATGACAAAACAGACATGAAAATGTAACAGAAAATCTTCTCAGCAAAAAGCCCTATTTTCTTTTTGCTTTGTTGGTTGGTTGGTTGGTTGCTCAGTTGCTGGCTTTTTACATGTCACCAAAGCAGATCATGAGCAGAGAACAGACTGACCAACTAATGCAGGATGGAAACAGCAGCTTGGAACTAAACAATTCCATGTCCCCATTCACCAACTTCTGGAGTCTACAGAAGTGAAAGTTAGAAGAAAATTCTCAAGAATGCCTACAAAATCTCTCTGTTTCTTTTTTGTTGTCTGAGAAGTGGTTGTAAGTACAATCATGTATAGAGACAATTCTTTTTCATGCTGTTTATCTCATTTCTATAAGCTGATTTAGCTGCTCTGCCCTCCAGTCCTTGCTATAAACTCTTCTCAACTTTAAGACTTCATAGAAATATTATTGGAATTCCAGCTGTTTATATGCCTTAAATATGAAAATCTGATCTACAGATTAATAGTAAATGCTGAGCAGGGATGACTCAGGTCTGACTGAAATAATGGAAAGAACACATGTTCCATGTCCTGTATACTCACAACCTGTGTGAATTACTAGACACCACGTTAATCCACCTGTGGCTATATGTCACCCAATTTTAAATACCCACATCCATAGCAAAAGCTGAGGTCAGCAGGAGCAGAATCTGTCAACAAGGGAAAAGCAAAACTAATCACCAATGATCTAGCTCTGACTCCATTCTGTGTTTTTTTTGTGTTGCCACAAGCCTCCAGTGTGGCCAAGGGCAGGCCAGGCACGGTATATTGCACCTTGTAGGCATCTCAATAGCATCTCTCCCCTGAGTGCTCCTGGAGCCAAGGAGAAGTGCCTGAGAGGGCAGGGCTCTGACTGTCCCCTGTTCTCCTGGCCCCTCCAGTACAGGGACTAGCTTTGACATGTACAGCCCTCAGTCCAAGCGTGGCCCTGAGATGCTCCATATCTCAGTCCATCCATAGGGAAAATAGGTGCTGTCAGCAACTCAAATATGCCCAGAAACAGGAGTCTACAAAGACAGATGAAATAATGTCTATGGACCAAGACACCTGAGAGGTTGTTTCAGCACTGTATAACCCCCATGTTTCCTGTGCCACTAACCAGTGTCCATCTGGGAGCTGCAGCAGAGGTATTCTCTGCAGGCTGCTGCCTCCTCAGCTCTACTTTCAAGCTGGGCCTGAGCCAAATTCCTAGACCTGTATGACTTGCTCCATCTGTGGTCTCTCACAGAGGGGAATTTTTGCAGCTGACAGAGTTAAATCTTGCTCTGACCCTGCCACTGCTCTCAGTGACAGTGAGACTGAGCTTGCCTATTCAAGGTGGTGCTGTCCTACTCCAGATACAACTTGCTTGCTTCATTTCCCCTTCTTCCCTGCCGGGTCAGGAAACATTTATTTCATAAATATCTCTAAGAAGCTTAAAATAAGCCTTCTCTTCTGCCACAAACTCATCCTATTATGTTTATAGCAAAGCAAGTACAACGTCAGCTCCTGGCTGGGATGCAGCACTTGAATAGATGAGTATAATTAAAATACATGATTTAAAGCCACTGGAATTCTGCCCAAGCCTCCATAAAGAAATTACAGTCTATTTTAATACATTCATGCATTTCTTTTCTCTCTGTGTATATTCTAAAAACCAGCAGATAGGGGTGATGCCCTGCACCTTTCTCTAATATTTTACAAACACTAGCTTGATGTCTAGAAGCAGATCTCCACAAAATATGAGTTTTAGCCTCAGTTTGAAGCTGGAAAACCTGAGGTGCAGGAAGGCTAACTGGGATTTGTTTAAGATCATAAGAAAAGATTGTGACTTTCCCTCAACACACTAGCATTTGCTGTCTCTTGTCTATCCTATACTACTTTCAGCAAGGTTTAATTTGTGATATAGTGAATTAAGTGAGTTAATAGATGTAGACAGCATGAATTCACTTCAAAAATGTGTGGTTTAGAGAACAGAGGAATTCGGTCCCCTTGAAAAATTTGAACTGGCTCTTTGTAGAAATTTTGCTAGATGGCAGAACCCTCAAAATCTCTAGTCCATCACTCTTTGTTAAAAGTAACTTAAAGACTTATATCCTCTTTTGAAAGATATCAAAGTAAACCTGTTATGTATAGCTTTATTTTCCTTCTCAGAAGTGAGATATGATAATAAGCAGTGTAATGGGATTGCTCTGACAGCTTTAGGAGCTTCTAGCATGGGCTCTTCACTGGCTGCTGAAGTATTGGAGTCCAGCTTCCTTTCTACAAGCTTAGCTATCCCACTAAAGACACAGCTTTGCTTTTGCCAGCTGCAGAGCCTTAAAGGAGTACATCAGGGCAGCTAATATCTGGCTGCTCAGTTCTGTAGGGGTGACAAACTTAATTCTAAAAGCTAAGGAAGAGAAATATTCCAGTGGAATATATGTCCTATCTATCCTCTTTTTCCAAAAGCAAACTATGCACATTATCCTTGCAAAACTCTGCAATAGAAATTATTAAATCAGATGTTCTGGTCACCTAGCCAATTCCATGACTAGTACAAACTATAGTTTTGAACTATATGGCCAGCTGCCTGTGCAGTTCAAAGATAGTCCAAAAATGAAGCTTCATAATCTTAGGTAGTTCGCAAGTTAGAAATGTTGCAGTAAGCAAATTGTACCTCCATTCTTCTTCAAACTCCTTTGAAAGCAGTTTGCCCATCTTTCAAACTTCCAGCCTAGACTTAGAGCTTTTCCATCCCTGATCTTCCTCACTCATGGGCTGACCAGATTTGGCCTGTTTGTCTCACAGACTGTCTCCATAAACCAATGCCTATTGCTGCTTTGTTTTTCCATCAGCTCTCTTCCACAGTGGCAGCTCCCAGGCAGCACAAGGCTGGGTGACCCGGGCACACCGCTGCCAGTACACACCACATGTATTGCACATTTGCATTGATTCTCACTCTACAGGTGTCACTTGTGTTTTTGATGAAAAGCAGAGATTCTCATTTGACCCGTATCACACAATATACATTTAATCTTTTTTCTGAGTAAAGGTATTTCTGAAAGACACATAATAAGCATTTTTTCTATATAACATTACTATGTTTCCACATAAATTGGCTTTGTGCCCAGCTGTCCCTGTGCATATTGCAGCATGCCTTCCAAATGCAAGAGCTCTATGATTCCTGCCTCTTACTTTCTCTAGTGCTAAAAAAAAAAAAAAAAGCCAGCCATTTTGTGGAGTGTGGGTTTCCAAAATCTATTTTTTAAAATGCATTTTATTTTTACTAACCATTTCTAGCATTTTTAGCAGGCAGGTGACATATTTTCAGATTGTCGGTTATATTCTTGGGGGCATATGTTTCAGTCATTTAAGTTTGCGTAGAAGTTGGAAAAGCTCAGTGAGACACCTCAATACTGTCATAATTGTGCCTATGATGAGGATTCACTTACTAATATCACTGCCTACATAGTCCATATGAGTATTCATTTCTTTGATAGCCAGTAATGAATTAATCAATATATTCACTGGAGCTTGCCTTGAGTCATCTTGCTCTAAAGCAGAAGCCTAAATGCAGCCAGATGAATCATCTGGACTCCACGGTCTGACTGCACAATGTGTGTGATGGGAGGCTTGGCATGAAACCCCTCTGTGGCCACCTACAGCAGGATGTAGCCAGAGATTGGTCCTGCCTCAACTCTATCATGGAGCTGTACTCTTGAGAGAAAGGTGTATGACTAAGACTGTGAAGTTGCCTTCCTGATTCCTTGTGATGAATCACTTCCATAAGCTGATTGCCTTCAGCTTGAGGAAGAAATGCTAGTTTAAACCAGTTTAGGGTCCAACCCATTCAGTTCATAGTCTTAAGTATCAGAGATTTCAACCACAGCCAATTTATCAGGCAGATTTTATCATGTAATATGAATTGTAATCAAACCAAAGACATCCTCCTTTCTTAAAATGTCTTGATAGACATGGAGTCAGTCAAGGCAGAGTTTAAAGTTTCATAACTCTTTCAGCAGGGCAAAGATGGACACCACCACAGGTGCAGATGTTCCTGAGTATGCCCGTCCTTAGTTTTAAAGGAAACTTGGTACCTCTTGGGACATCCTGGCCAAACCTGGAATGCTGTACATGGGTCTCAAAATGTTAAAAAACTTGCTTTTTCATATGAGTCTGAAAAGAAAAGGTGCCTGATTAGGTGATGTTGGCATTTTGCTTTGAGAAGTAAAACCATATTCTTAGGTCAGCTCATCCTGTGGCCAGCCTAAAGTGAATAAAACCTGGTCTGACCTGACAAATTGCAAATTAAGTCAAACACAAGGAGTTTCCATGTTATTGAACAGGTAATGTTTCTCACAGAGGTAGACTGATTTTGGGAATGATTTGTGTTTCACCTGCTCTGATCTTGGAAAAGGAGGGACCTTTCTAATTGAGCAGTTAGGAAAAGGAGTGAAAAGGAGAAGAAACTATTGCACAGGAAGCTGAGCATGGCCTCTGCTCTTCCTGTGTGAAGAACACTGTGCTGCCTCACGGCTGGCTAAAAGCAAAAGGGGCCCTGTGCTGTTGCTCTTGAGATGGGCAGAGAGCAGGAGATTTCCCACCAGCTGAAATCTGCTCTGAGGACCCCATAGCATGCTTTTCCCTGTCATAAAAATATTTCAGGTTGCTGAAATATTTCAGGTTCCAGTCTTTGCCACTGGAAAATAAAAGTGTCATGGGTTCCGTTCATTCTGTGAAAGAGATTTCACACATTTTGCTTCTAAGTCTACAGGGCATTTCACTCAATTACTCTCCAAGTCTGCTGTTTTCCAGGAGTTAGATACAACATTCTTCTCCCCTTAGCTTCTTTTTCAGGTCTGAATTCGTTGGGGTACATTTCCAATATTCCAGGCCAGTTTTCTTCTGGCCAAGCCCTGACATGCATCACTGATCATGCATAAGAGAGAGGGAACTTGATATAAGGGAGAGGGAACTGGATGCCCAGGAGTAAAATCAGCTTCCAACCTACACCCTGCTGAGTAGTACTCAGGATGAGAGAACAGCTGAACTGGCTGAAATGCACTGCTTTGGTTAGCGTGGCAAACCGCAGTGAAACCATCTAATTTCATGAATGTCAGTATTTTAATCATGTTGGGGTTTTGTAATTATTTCCCTGTCTCCTCATTTCTGTTACAGAAAGTGACACAACAGTATTTCCTTCAACAGAAAAATTCCAGCCTCGAGCTAACTAAGGTGTGATGTGTACATAACACCAGCATCAGAAGGAGACCATGTGGGTTTTAGTGAGGCTTGCAAGTCCTTGATCTAAACCAAATTTATTCTCAAACTTCACACAACTGTTTTAACAAAGTCACAGCAAATTCCCCTACATATGTCCAAATCTCATGATACCTGAAGACAGTGAGAGGTCCTTTCCACCCTGTAGCTAAGGCTCAGCCCTGGGGTGGTTTCTTGCTCTGGTGTTAATGTGTCTGGACTGGTCGCTGAACCTTGCTGCTTACTATCCAAGAGATCACCCTGAGGTGAGGCTGAGCAGGGACATAACAATCCCTGTATGAATGCTCCAAGGCTGTTGCCAGTACAAAATAAAGCAGAATAGCTAAAAGCACCTTTGGTGACTGAGTCCTTAAACAACCACAGGTTATTGCAAGTTAATACCTGGCTTCTCTCCAGATTCAGGCATGGCTGGTCATCAGCTCACACTATACAAAAAAAGCTCTTAAACTGGCAAGGCAAATTGCTGGAGGAAGGGACTTGCAGGTCTATCTGCAAAGATGCATCCTGGCCAAGGGTTTAATTTCTGCATTAGTGCCCATGTTGTGTTTATACTGACAGCACATACTGCCTCGCACAGAAGTGGCTTTTAGAATTTACTGGAGCATCAGGAATTAGCAACAAACTACTACACTCTACATCTCCTCCTCAGTTTAGGCAAAACTCTGCAAAGGCCAAATCAAGAGCCTTTTACCAGAGACCCATTCCTAGAATTTACCATTACTCTGCAGCAAGCCAGGACTGAGCCCCTAGAATATTTGGAGAGCTGTGTGCAGATCTGTGCAAAAAGGATATTATAAACCACACACTTATGGGTAACTAATTTTTTGAGTTATGGAGCTTAAAGTTAACCAGGTAACCAGTTATTAGTGCAGAGAACTTCACTAAGCCTTCAATTTTGGACACAACCTGTGGACATCTGATACCAAACACATCAACCACCACTGCTACCTCCAATGTGAATATTGCCATGCCAGTTGTATCATAAGCACTGTTCCTTTGATACAAGGAGAAAGACCCATGGTGGATACCATCAGCAGGAGTCCTGTACCTGGATTTCCCTGAGCCATGGAGTCATAGATGAGTTTGCAGGTCTTCAGCAAGATGGCAATTTTTTTTTCTGGAGAGTAAGTCTTGTGCATGGTTGTGAACTTGTGAAGGATCTTTTCCAGCACAGCAGTTTCAGGTACACTGGTTGTGACACCCAGGTCAGTGGTAGTTGTGTTTTGTATCACAAGTTGGTTCTCTTTCAGCTGCTGTAAAGATCCATCTTTGCTGTGTATTTCTTTTAAGGAAGAATTAATGGCTTCCTTTAAAGGTTTCAGGACACATTTGTACAAAGCTGTCTCAGCAATCACTTCTGCATAGAGAAGGGAGAACACAAAAGCACATAATAAATAAGCAATCCAGTAGTACAGGTGCAAGTAAAAGTCCTAAGGAAACATGTGGTTGGTTATTCAAACACTACTATATAGCTGTGAGAAGGGAGCAGAAATCACATCCCAGAAAGTAAACATTTCATTACCAACACCATCCAGAAGTCCTAGATGGGCTTGAGATGAACATCAGTGTGTGGTCTCTGTCACTGGAGCTGTAGGAGACCTCCTGCTACCAGCAGTCCCTGCTCTCTCTGCCTGACTCCTGGCTGACCAGCATGGCATTGCCAGGCAGCAGGAAAGCCAACTCTGAGGAAAGAAGAGGAATCTCACCTAACTGTGATTTTTTTTTCACAGCCCTGTCCTTACAGATGCCCAGATGCAATTCATCTCATGTCCCTTCTGACCTCTCCTTCTGACTTTTTTGAGATATTCACTTTGGGATGAAATTAATTGCACCCTCAAAGCACCCCTTTCTTTCCTCAAAGCAGCTGCACCCACCAGCTCAGAGACAGAGACCAATATCTGGTCAGAAGTTTCTCATTGTTTCTGCTCAAGGGACTCTGAATTACTGATCCTATAAGATACATCTTATGCCACCTGTGGCCTGTGGAGGAGGAAATAATGAGTGGGTTGAGAATTTGCTTAATTATTGGCTGAAGATGAAAGGAAGCATAAGAGACTGTGAGGAAGCCTGTTGTCTGAGTCCTAGGAACCAGAGGCAGAACTAGAGGGACTGCAAGAGATTCGCTTGTTGCAATGAGGCAAAAAGGTCATTGGCAAAAGAGTTCATCTGCTCAGGCAGTGAGGAATGAACCAGAGGGCAGTAATATTTATGTGTTCAAAATGCAATTATTTTAAAGAATCCAGAGAATCAATCAGCCTGAAGCAGGGCAAATTCAAGTGGTACATCCTTCAGTGGGAATCCTTGTCCTCCACAGAAGAAGACAGCCTGTCAAAGTTGACTGGGCTACATCATCCTGTTAAGGAGCTGGCAGTGAACAGGGTTAGACACAGGGCCAAAACCAGGCATGTGGTGGGATACTTGCACACATACAGCTCTACCAAGCAGAACAAGGACACTTCTTTCCTCCCCCTTTCCACTTTCACTAATCAAGATTCAAGACAGACTTCTCTGTGCTGCCCCCACACTCCCCACCTTGAAGAAGGAGGTTATTGGGACAAAGACTGAAGGTGTTACACAAGATGCATGAGAAGTGAAACTGCAGGTTCCCTCTCTGTGCTGTGGCAGGGGCTGGCTGCAGGTCTGTTCTGCTGAAGGGTCATGTGAAGCCTTTGCTGGGGGCGAAGGAAATCAGCAGAGCCTGCTGAGACTGACAGTGGGCAGCCTTTTACTCCTGGCTCACCACTTAGCTGAGTCCCACCTAATACTGGAGCTGCAGGATCCCCTGGAATCCCTGGTCCCTTCTCTGGTTCACTCCATATTCTGGGTCTTCCAGCTCCCAGCTTGTTTTAATCCAACTTAAGGATCCACAAATAGCTCTGCATTGCTTCTCAGGTCCTCAAGAAACAGTTTTAAGCTTTCAAAGGAGCATGTGTGCACATGCATGCACACTTTTTCTGGCTGTACAGCTTTCACTGGGATGAAAAGTCCTACAGCTCTTTTTATATTCCCTCATGGATGTAAAATAAACAGACCAGTCCAATCCTTAGCAAGGAGAGAAGTAGCCCATTATTCCCTCACAGGATATGAATGAGAAGCAATGAAACACCTGTAAACAGTTAAAAATAATATTTTTTCCTCCCCAAAGGCAAATTATACCTTTGGCAAAGAGGTGAACACTTCATTTTGGAGCTGCAACAGACATTTCTTCTGTACCTCTCAGCTCTGAGGAGCACAAAGTGGAATCAAGTGATTCCTTCAACCTGCTACTCAAAATCATCCTAGTCTTGTTCCTCCCTGTGAGACAGTGATTGACCTCTAAGGTGTATGCCACATGCAGGGAGTTCTCCATGTTCTCCATCCTTATAGCAAAGCAGTGGATGTGAAAGGCCATGGGAACGCAGCTGTGAAGGGGAAAGTTTGCCTTTTGTGTTTCCAGTGAATTCAGCTCTGTGTACACACACACACACACACACACATGTATAATATATACACACATACATGTAGGTCTCTCATGCACACAAACACACATCTTTTTTGCTTAAAACTCTTCCCTTTAAAACATTCATAAAGGGATTTTACCCCTCATTGGTCTGCAGGTTTTTGAGCTGTTCCTCCAAGTGCTGGCAACCACAGAGCAGACTTCAATTTATGCTGCTTGAGTTTTAGGGGATGGTTTATAATTCTGTAAAGCAGAGCCTGTGTCTGCATAATTCTTTCTCCCTCCTCACCTTCCTAAGCCATGCCCAAGGATGAATAAACCACAATTACCTACCTAACTGTTCCTCTGTGTAGGAGGCTGGGTCTATCAGGGATTTCAGCTCAGTGCTCTGCACTAAGTAACTCTTCAGCTGAGTCATCATCAGCCGGATCTCCTGTAGCATCTCTGTGCTGGAGCTCTGCTTTGCCATCATCTCCAAACTGTACACTCTGTAGTCCCGCACCAGGTTGCCAAAGTAGGACTCCTTGTCCTGCGCCAGCTCCACTATCTTCTTCTGCAGCTTCCTGTCGCTAGACAAAAAGACTGTGAAGACGTTGGACAGGTTCACCAAGGACAGCCTGTTTTTGGCCTTGGCCAAGATCACTGAGCGTGTCTTTTTACCGGATGAACCACTCAGCATCTCCAGGTCATCCTCTGTGCTGCTGGTGGAGTAGGAGTCTGGCTCAGATGTTGATGCCTGAGCCACGGTGCTGCCTCCCAGGTCCTCCAGGGACAAGTGCGACCCTGCCAGTTCAGCTGAGCCGACAGATTTGTGGCTGTGTCCCGGCTCAGTCTTGGTGTGTGTGGAAGTGGCAGCACCCGTCCCTGTGGCTGGGCTGCCCTTGCACACAGCCTGCCCTGCAGCCACACCAGTCTCTCCTGCTGTTCTTTGCTTCGGCTGGCAGGAGCTGGGGGTCCTTGGTACCTGGGAAATTCTCTTCCTTCTCGGTGGTGGGATAGGAGGTGACTTTCCTTTCTCAGTGGCATTGCTCTGTATCTTAGGCATGTCCTCCTTCTTCTCTGTAGGTTCAGGCTTTGTCTCCTGAAACTGTGATACAGCCTTTTTGGGAACCTCTGCAGGTATCTCCACAGCCTTTTTGCACAGCAGTGTTTTATCTCTGCTCTCTGCACTTGTGTCTTGGTTTCCTTCTGTCCCTTCCCCTTTCAGCGTTTCACAATTTTCAGGGTTACCCACAGAGCTCTCCTCTGAGGTCCTCTCGCTCGGCCGCCGCCGCGGGGGAGCAGAGGGCTGGGAGCCCTTCCTGGGGCTCCCTGCCACAGGCGCGCTGGCCGAGCAGCTCTGCTTCCTTTCTTCTTTATCGTCACCACCCTCCGTTTGCATTTCCTCGAAACTCTTTCCTAGTGGCTTAATAAGTAGCTTGTTTTCTTCACAGGCAGTCGTGGGGTCCTGTGGGAGCTTCAGGGAAGGTTTCTGAATGAGCCCATGAGAGGGTGGAGGGGGAGGAGGACGTCGAGGAGACCTCTTTTCAGTAAGCATGGTGGCAAGGGGCAGTTCGGTGCTCCCAGAGTGGCCTTTAGGAGAAGACACCTCTGGAGAACAAGGATTACTGTACTCTTCTATAAAAATAGGATTCACAAACCACAGCCTGTCATTTCCTATTGACAACTCAATTTCACATGAGCAGTGGTTTGTGCTACTTGCAAAACACTGGGTAGTTCTTAAATTGTCTGCCTGGGCAGTGCTGAAAGCAGAGTCTTTTGCAGGGTGGGATAAGTCCTGTCTCCTGTGGTTTAAGTAGGAATCCCAGAAATCTGTCACCAAAAAAAAAAGAAAAGAAAAATGAAAAATTTTAAAAAAATCTCAGAGAATTTTAGCTGCTAATGGTAAGTAGAAAATATTTTTAAAAGAAATGGTACACAAATGTCAATGTTGAACTTTCAAACCTCTGCACAAAACAGTGTGAAGAAAGAACAAAACTGTTTTATGCATATAAAATTCTTCAAGCCAGGGGATAGGCTGAGAAGCTTCTCCAGAATTCTCTCCCCTGTCAATTTTAGGACACTTACCTAGTGAATGTTGTCAATGCTATTCAGCATTTTCAGAGCAGGAAGGTACAAGTAACAAATACAAATGACTGTGAGAAGGGATCTATGCTTGTTCAGTGATGACTGCCCTCCAGATGCAAATAGCTGTGGATACCCGAGGAGAGGATGTGAAGAGCCCAGGCAAGCTGTGTCTGCCTCTTGCTCACAACTGGTACTGGCTGGGGAACCATTTTCCTTAAGCTCTCCGGCTGCACTCAGTATCAGCAAATGCAGGACAGAGGAAGTAGTTTTAAGTCAGAATATAATGCTGTGAAGTCTCATGGGCTGAGGAAATGGTGAGTAAACCAATGTACAGAGGGGAAGTTGATAATTTTTCACAGTAGTGGTCAGGTTAAGGCACTGTGATGAAAATGCAAAGCTCCACTCAGGTTGGAGCTGCTTCAGAGCAGGCATTTCCCAGCACAGCCACCCTGTCTCACACTGCAGAGAAGGCTGTTTGATCATCTCCCATTGCTGTCCTGGATCTTCCCTTATCTTGCACTCTGGGAGGGATAATTAAGCAGTTCTTGGAGTCTTTGGCATGTCTGTGATGGTATGTGCTCTTTGTGCAGTGCAAGTATGCTAATTCTCCTCCTAAAAGAACTTCTGTACCACTGAGGTCAGGACTAGAGGGGCTGCAGTATGTTCTCTATGACAACATACAGAACAGCCAGATCCTTTGTGGAACACCTCACTTGCAGATAAACATCTTACCTCTATCCCCTTGAAACACATAGTACTTTGAAATAAATACAGAGCAACATATGAGAATTTCAGACAATGCTTTGTTTCCTTGGGAAGTGCCACTTTGGGCAGCACTTAATAGTTTGTGTTCCCATTTGTATCCTCAAAATTTTGTTCCAGGAAGCAATAAACAGCATCTGTCAGTAGCTGAGCCTGTCTGACTCCACCAAGACAGCATGGCACTTCAGGAAGCCAGCATCATTTCCCAGGAAGACTGCACACAACAGCAGGTTTTCTTCTCTTGTCAGAAACTTGACTGGTATGAAATACACCATGACAAATAAATTTCCAAGCCTCACTACTTTTATGACCACCAGTACAGGAGAAAAAGACTACAACCAATATTGCTTTGGTGCTTGTGCTTTAACTAATCTTTTCTTTCAGAAGTTGCTGGAAACTGTTGCCTGAATCAAGATAGCCTCTGCTGGCTCAAATTAGACTGAAGGTTGCAGATTCATGATAAACTTCCTACATTTTAATCCAAATTTTTGGACTTATTATAAAAAATTAAGTTTAAGATAATAAGTGCAACTTGTTATCTCAACTTGTAAAGTACCTCTTTATCAGCAATAAGTGCTGGCTGGACATGTATATAAAAGGATGTTTTGACAAACTGGAACATACTCAAAATAGAGGATGCTGAAAATGTTAGAGGCAAATCTGTTGGTGATATTCAACAAAGCTGCCTGAACTGAAACCAGTGGGGTTTGCCCATCCCTTCTGGGAGGAAGAAAACCCAAAAATAGTGAGAGTGCTCTAATAAATATCTCTAAATGAGCTAACTCTTCCATTTTCTCTGTTGTTTGGCTGTTTTCAACACCTGAAGGAAAACTGAAAATCCAAGGAGCATGAAAGTGGCTTACTGAAGTAGCTGTCTCAAGTGGAGTGTGTTAAATGAAGAGGAATAGAAAGGAGAGCTCCTTTAGTTAACAGAATTGCTTTTTCTATCTGTGACTTTATACATCTCATCTAAAATTTGCTTGTTTGATGCTGTCACTAAAAATAATGTTCCTTTTGCATGTGATTTGTGTGAGGTGAGAGAACATGTTGGGACGATACAAATTTCTCTACCAACTCGAAATCCTGCAGGAGCAAGCAGAAATATCAAAACTCAAAAATATCACACTTTCATCAGCATTGCCCCCACACATCAGAAGGAGAAGCTGCAAAGGTGTTTTCCATATAGCTCAGATATGAGCCACTTCCAAAGTGCAGAGTTCCCCCCTGAGGCCGTGCTGCACTTCAGCTCGCCCAGACTGCAGGGACCAACCCTGGACAGAGATCCAGGTGGAGGTTTATGGCCAAAGGGGATAGTGCTTTTTGTCAGCCTTCTGCTATGAACATAAAGATGGTAAACATCTTCGTCTTGCATTCAGACCCCTTTAGCTATTCCGAAGACAATAGTTCATCAATCTTCCAGTTGCATCAAGTCTCTGTAAGGCACTACTGTTCTCACAAGTCCAAGTGAAAATCTGACTGCTTTGAGGGACTTACCTATTCCCAGACTAGAGATAATTTCAAGGTCTTGAAAGCTACTGGCTTCTAATATTGCTTGTGGCAGCTTCAGGGTAAAGGGCAGCAAATCCCTGTAAAAACAAACACAATGAAGAAACAGCAAAAAGACAAACCCCACAATTGTTAGGAACTCTAGGCTTCATTTGGTTTATTGACTGGATTGACTCACAATTTCAGCCGTGTTCTGTGGCTGGTAAGGAATTATGGACATTGTGCCAGACTGGGCTGCTCTGATTTCACTAAAGATCACCAGCTTCTGTGGGGATGCTTTATGGCATAACACTGACTTAATCACTGTGGCTTGGCTCTGTCTTCTGAAAAGAGCAGATGCCTCTCACCTCAGGGAAGGCACAAGATTGAAATATCTTCCATTAAAGTGAGGTGCTGCAAATTATAATTATTTTTATTAGAAAAGCCAATCTTTTTCTTGTGGAAAGGACTTGAAGTCCTTTCTCTTTCTGTTTACCCCTCTCTCACTACTCTGCTTCCTCTTTTAAAAATCTCTGTGAGTGTAAGGCATGGGCACACAGCAAGGCACAGAGGGACTGGGAAAGGAAACCCCCAGCTGGGAAAGGGTAACCCCTGGGTGAAGGGACAGACAGGGAGGAAGTGCTGCATGACACTGAGAAAACACATATCCTTCTCTAACTCTACTCTCAGACTTCTGAGTACTTGGTTTCTGGAAAGATGCTGTCCTTCTACTGAAAATAGAGTTTCTCAGAGGATGTTGGCTGGGTTTCACTGAAACACACCCTAAGTCTCAAGCAATTTAACAGAGCCCTTGGTCTGCCTGTGAACTGTTCAGGTTTGCCTCTTGCCCAGTGACAATTTGCTAACCCTGTTCTTGCCTCAATTACCATTCCAACAAGGACTAGAAAAGCCAGTCCCTAAATGATAGCAAGGAATGGTGCAGGATCATCTTACGCATGCAAAGTTTTACAAAATGTTCTTCATGGTACAAGGAATTGTTATAGAAAAAACTGGCCTTGTGAGTAGGAGGTCTCTGCTAAACAAATGCACACCCCAAAAAGCACACAACTGCAGACCTATCTGCTGACAGATGAATGCAGGGGGCCCATTTCTGACCTTTTTAACAGATGCATACCTTACTGATGTTTTGTGTTCCTCATGGCTTCTCTGTGCACTGCTGAGCACTCTGTTGTCACACTCACATAAACTGATATAATCCCTCACTTATTATTTTTTCATGGCAGAAATGAGGTTTAGAAGATGAAGAGGGTCTATGTACCTTCTGCTTTCTTTGTTATTTTATATGCAGGAAATTTCCATTAATTTTCTTTTTTTAAAAAAAGACTTATTAAGATCAGGAAATATTAGGACACTGCCCTAATAAAAAAAAAAAAGTGGTTTTATTAATGGGGCAGTAGCTTGCAGACCAGCCACCAAGACATCTGTTACCTACAGGCAGGTAATGTATTCAGGCCAAAGTTTTTTTTGAGAAGAGCCTGTCAGCCCTGAAAAGCTGTTTCCAGGTATGCATAGACAATTTAATACATCCCTGTTCACCATCACAGAGAGCTCCTATAAGCTGCCAGCAAATGGTAGGTCAGTGTCTTTTTATTACCTGCTTCTCTCAGAAAATTATTCCCTTTTTAGCTTGTCTTTTGACAGTAGCCTGGAAAATCACATGCACCTTCTGAATATGTATTTGACACTCAGAAATAACATCTCTAACAGGAGCTGAACTGATGCCTTGTGAAGGCTGACCTAGAACAGAGGCTAGACAGAGTTAAAGAATAAAGTGGGGATTTATTAAAAGGCCTCAATGGACACACCTTGGGCAGTACAAGATCCCAGCCAGGGCTACACCCGAGATGAACCCAAAGTGGTCACAAAATGGACATGGTCATGAGATCTCTCACTTTTAAAAGTTTTGGTCCATTAGCATATTGGAGTTAATTGTCCAGTTACAGCTTTAGGTTATCAAGTCCCATCCCTCTTGTTTTTCTGTCTTCAGTCCACATTGTTTATATTGTTTATGCTCTTGGGCCTGAAATTTGGGTCAGTTGTCCTTGGTTCCAAGGTAGGAAAGGAATTGTTTTGTCTAGCTACTCTGTGAAGAGAGCTTAGCGTCCCTTAATATGAAGCTCAGAACTACACACTACAGCAGTACAGAATCTGAAAAATATAAAAGCTAAAACACAAAGCATCAAATAGAAGAACTTTTCTTTCTTTCTTTTTCTTTTTCTTTTTCTTTTTCTTTTTCTTTTTCTTTTTCTTTTTCTTTTTCTTTTTCTTTTTCTTTTTCTTTTTCTTTTTCTTTTTCTTTTTCTTTTTCTTTTTCTTTTCTTTCCTCTTTCTCAAGCCATGATCCTTTTTGCAGGAAAGCAGAAGTGAGCATATTTTCTCTGTCACCAGCTACTTACTATAAATGCCCAATTCTATTTTGCATTTGGGTTGTCCTTTGCTTTAGTGAGAAAGAAATCTTTATAAGGGTCCAAGGGTTAACTTATGTCCATTCTATAGGGTCTATACACATCTAGATGGCTCAATGTCTATTAGCTGATGAGGGTGAGATGGAGCATTGTTTCTTGTGTGTAGGTAGGAATTCAGTAGTGCTGAACTCAGCTGGCTGCAGGAGCAGCCTCAGAGCAGTGGGGGACTGGCTGGATAACTGACTGGCACACTGTATGCCATCCCAGACAGACTGTCCCTGCTGTGTGACCTGGCCAAGTGGCTGGTGTGACTGCCTTGTAAGCCCATCCTGAATCTGCTTTCTCCTCTTTAAAGGAAATAACTGCTTTAAGAGCCATGTAAGTTTATATAGGGGAAATCAAAAGGCTACAACCAGCTCACTACCAGGCCTGCTGCTGCAGGGACAGGGCAGGCAGGTGGAGGTATTGCTGCAGTGTGCTAAGCACCAGGACACAGATCAGAGAAGGCTACAGACATCATCTGCTGGTGATCAAACCTTGCACTACAGGTCTTTTCCACCTCTGTACCCATTATTCTTGGTATTTCTTGCTGAGCAAATGAACACTTCGTTTTCATTTCAAATTTTAGCTAAAGAAAAGACATTGTCTCAGGTCTACTTTCCTTGACAGATTCCCCACAGGTGACAAAGTGCTTTGAGTCACCATCAGGCAACAGTCCATTAGTAGGTTTGCAAGGTTGCTACCAGGTGTGTGTGTGTGTATGTGTACTTAAAGCTTTAAATAAATAGTTAACTCAGGGCCCCTCTTCCTCCCTGCCCTCCTAGCCTCAGTTCTGTGCCTCTGTTCTTTGTGGAAGCAGCCCCATGGACAAAGCTCCTAGCTGCAGGGACAGCTGTGCTTGTGGGGTGATCCGGCCCCATTGTAGATACAAACATCTGAAACACCTTCTGGTCTGGCAGGCTGGAGGGCAGCAGAGGAAACTGGGGTCTGTGCTGGGACTGGGAACTGAAGGGCAGACCAGAGGGGAGGGCAAAATGACCGTGCCATGGAAGCAATGAATGAACTCACCTGCTGACACAGTAGAAGGCAACCAGTTTGAAAACATCCTCAAATACAAGGACAGATCCTTCCAGGTACAGGACTGGTGAAAAACAGAAAAGACAGTCAGCAGCTGATTTCTTTGAGCTATATGATCAAAAAAACCCAAACAAAACAAAACAGGTAGGTTTGGCTGGCACATCCTGTGTTCTGTGACAGTCTAGTAATTGCATGGATAATATGATGAAGCATAAAGAACTGGCTTCAGGTGGCCAAATGCAGCATGATTCTTCAGCGAGACACTAGAGAAGAAATATCTCAGCCTGGCTTTCTGAAAAGTTAGCTCAAAATATCCAAGTGTTTGACACTAACAGAAACAATGGGAAGAAGGAAACCTCCCAGCTCACTTCCAAAGGGATCCTTACAAGCCCATCTGTCTCTAAGGATGTGCATATCTGCAATACATACAGGGCTGACCTTGTGACTCTCCATGCTGGAATCTGGTTTGGTCTGGATGGACAAAGTGCTTTGAAGAAACAAAAAAGAGAAATGACTGTTTCATTACTGCGTGTGTGGGCTCTGACCTGGTCACACAGGCAGTGTGAGCACAGCTTATTTGTATCTCTTCCATCTTCTCCCTCCCATGGTGTTATTCAGTGACTGCACTCCCCTTTAAGTGGCAAAATACAATCCACCATATTGCAGAGTTCTTTAATATGACCTTCTTTATAAAGACATGCATTTGGGCATTGTGTAGCCCAAATCTAACATGTTATTACAGAGCTTTTGGCTTTTAAACTAGAGAAAACTCGCTGACCAGTGGAGAAAGTTTCTCTGACTGATAACCCAAGGCAACGACCTGGATCTGCAGGAGAGATGTGTCTGTCTTTGCTTCAGCCTTACAGCCTCACAAACTGTATGCCTGTTTGCACACAACACGGCCCCACTACAAACATTGACAAGGGTGAGGAAATCAGCAGTGGATTCTCAGGAATGCCCACTTACTGGTGGGAAAGAAGCATCTCAAAGCTGCACTCCAGAGCCGCCCCAGGAGCCTGCCAGGAGTCCCTGGGGAGCAGCACCAGCTCCCATCCCCATGGCACTGCCCACAGGCACTGTGCATCTTCTTCACACTGTTCCAGGCCACAGGTCAGAGCTGGGGACTCAAGGCTCAGCTGCTGTGACTCAGCTTCCTCAGCCAGCCGTGACTCACAGCCCTGTGAGCCCCCTGCCCTGCCTGGTGCTTGGTGTCCTGCAAAGAGCCTCCAGCACCTGCAGGAAGGACACATCCCCCTGGTCTCCTTCCCTCTCCTCTGTGCCCTGCCCCTTGTTTTCCAGCCAGCAGACAATCCCCCTGCAAGGAAATGCTCAAGATTGTCTCTTGTTCAGGTTCATATCTCATTCCCCAAACCAGGCATTTCCTCCTTTTACTTCTCCCTTTGTTATAGCCCAGGCTCAGCAGGTTGTTATTTTGGGCTGAATACTCCAATGTAGGCTTTTTTTTTAGAGACAAAGACCATGTAATTCTCAACAGTCATTCCTAACATCAGCTTATGTTGGATCAGCAGGAACAGTTTAACCTCAGTGTCTGCACCCATACCAGACTGCAATGTGTAATTTAAAATGTACTTCAAGCAAAACAATCCCTTTCCCTTACTCTTCTCTCACAACTGGAAAAATCATGTTTGGCAAGTTTTTTCTTTTTCCATAGTAAGAATCATATTTCAGTCAGGGATTTTCATTAAACATCTACCATGAATAATTTCTGTAGTTTGAAACCCATCTGCTTTGCAGTTCTGACACAGGAAACAAAAATAAGGACAAAACCCAGTCCTGCTCTGGAAAATGAACCAAAACCCAAGAGTCTGAATTTGCTCTAATATCCAGCTATTAAATAAAGCCCTTTGTACAGATGATGGTTTTAAGGGAGGGTTTTTTTTTTTTTTTTTCTGTCAAGAACTACATGCTCACTTTGGCATTCTGAGTTGCAGGTATCCATAGCAAACCAGGCTGCACCTGTACATGCTCACATATATGAGCAAATTGCTTGGATTGGGACTATTGATTGTTTCTGTGCCAGGAAGCTCTGCCACTAGGGAGCTTGAATGTCAGGCAAAGAAATATTAATCTGAGTGCCTCTGTGTCAGGAGTTTCCACATATAAGTGCCTTGCCACTACATAGCTGCTTCTCCTCACATATACAGTTAAATTGCATAAAACACCACAAATCACCAGGAATTATACTGCTAAAGAAGACTAGGTACAAAAAGCTGCTGAAGCTCAAGGACAGAAGTTTTCAGCAGGTGGTATATATAAATAGGACTGTCCCTGCTCTGAGAGGTCACAGAAGGTAACAAAACCAAGCATATTTCTCAGCAGGCTGGGATTCATCATACAGAGACCCACAGCTCTCCTGGGACATTTCTGGGCAGCCTGCAAACAAGTAAGAACAGATGGAAGAATAGTAAGAATAGTGCTTTAGATGTGTCATTACTCGAGGTACCAGCACCACGAGGACCAATGCTCAGCCCAGAATTTATTCTGAGCAGTGGCCGTGTCAAGCAGCCTGCACAGGGTTGCCATGGCTACTTGGATCTGCTCCCAGCACAGCCCCCATGGGGAAATTCTGCCTTGCAAGCTCCTGAGGGGAGCATCTTCCTTGGGAGAAAATGTAACACTTTTCTCTTCACCTGCTTTTTTTCTAGACACCTGCTGACACCAGCAGACGTCACTGATAAGTAGAACTTTTCTTTGGGATGGCAGATGATGGGTTTGATACAGGACTCTGTCTTGTGGGAATGGTTGCCTTTCACCTGTGGAGATCATTATGTGCATCCTGCTGCATGCTTCTGATTCTTGGAAAGATGCAGAAAATAGCAATCTTGAACAGCTAAAAGGGCTTTGCTGACTGTTGGGGACAATATTTCTGCCCCCCAGAGCCATTGCTGCCTTCAAGGCACTCTGCTCTGAGAAAACAATCAGAAAGAGGTGATTTTCTTTGGCTGTGGGTGTGTTGTGGGTAGCTGGGGATATTTCACTGACATGAGAACTGCTGCTTAGGGAGGGATCGTGATGCTGCCATTTATAGGAACTCATGATTTTAGCAGAATCTACAAGCAGACATCTGCCACACTGCTGTAATCCTGATGAGAAGTGCAGAGAAAAAATTCACCTTTCTGGGGCTTGTAAAACTAGATCCAAGGCACCTTAAGAGCAAGGTAATATCTACATCTCACCATAACAGTGCCTGAATGTCAAGGATATGATCAAAAGCAAGAGAAAAATAGGATGGGTTCTGTGAGCCAAACATATTGCCACAGCATATTGAATTTTACCTGATATGTAGAAGCCCATTGAAAAATGTCACCTTCAGGAAATAAAAGGGGAAATGTGTAGATCAGTGGGCAATTTTGAGTAGTCTGAAACAAAGAGATAAGAATTAATAGAATTTTTCTTATGGGTGACAGAAGCATTGCCAACATGAATTAGTGGTTCCTTGGGGACTATACTCTGTTTTTGTGTCCTTTGGCAACTCAGTAAATGAGCAGACCATGGCCAGGTTATGAACTGCTATACATATTTATGATTGTCCCATCTTCCTCTTCCAAACACCAGCATGGTCTGAAGAATGTCATCTTTAGGCACTGACTCCAATCTGAATTCATGTTCCCTTTACTCTTTGGCTCTCCCCATCATTTCTCCATCCAGCTGCAGATGTCTTTGAGTCACACTGTCCCTGAGCATTCTGCCTTCCTTTCCTCTTCAATTTTTTCCCCACAGAATTGTGTTTGCTAGTTCCATTGTTCTGGTTACATGGACAAACCAAGCCAATTTCCATCTTGTTGCTTACACAGGCTCATGGGACTCAATTACTTCAGCTTCTTCTTCTTCTCTAGTGGCACTGTAATTGCTACCCACTTGGTTTTTCATTTGTTTTTGGTATCTGTATAGTCCTTCCGAGACATCTGAATTCAAAGACACAAATTCCTTATGTTGACAGAGGACTACTGAGAAAACAGCCATCCTCAGAAGTCCTGCCTGGATGTTCTCAATCTTCCAGATTCTGGGAAACTGAGAGATTTATCATTACAGGTGTGATTCCAGTTTTCTATTTCTATTTTCAGATTATAAATCCAGAGTGTCCTAACAAGAGGTGTTTTTCTCCTTTGGTATAAATCTCTGGTTTGACACCACAGTTGCCACGACCTTTGCAGTCAGCAGCACAGGCCAGCTTTGCTGCTGTGCTACCCTCAGTGAGTAAACCTTGCTCTGAGCATCACTCCAAGGCAGAGGCTACCAAAATCCTTACTGCCAGACCCTGACAGTTCAGGTTAGCAGCTTAGCAGTTTCCTGCCACTGGGGAAGGAGCCCTGGGTGTTTTAATGGAGTGTTACAGTGACTGCTGCAGCCCCAAAGCTGATGCTGTTGTGTCTGTCACCATTCACTGTGCTTGTCCTACCTGCTGTGCTTTGCAGAAGTGTGTGAGTGTGATGGAATTCCTTCTGGTTATTGTTCCAGTTCCCCAGTTCTGACCCTTATTCATGCAATTGGCTCCTGGTGGTCTTAAGAGAAAGATCCTCAGCTGGATGGTTCTAAAGGAGGGAAATTTAGCCCTCATTGGCAGAAGTCCTTATTGTGTTTAAGGTACTTTTCTGCAACATCTCTGTTGGGGAAGTTCCTGGTATCTGTCTCTAGCCTTGTTTCTTGTGTTATTTCTTGACGACCTTGTGGATGGTACTATATGGCCTTCTAGTGCTGTGTTTTTGTAAAACACTGACACTGTTTATCTTTTTTCACTTCTCAAGGCCTTTTTATTTATTCTATAATCTGATGCCTCTGCTTCTTCCACATGATTTCAAAGCTGTAGTTTCAGTTTTGGTTGCACAATTCTAGACTGTCCTGGTCAACCTATGTCTTTTTCGTCTTTCTTGTCTTTCCTAGTTTGCTTTACTTAACTACCAGTTGTTTCTGGTCTTTTTCTTCATCAAGGAAGGGCTGAAACTTTCCCCGTTTGAACTTCTGCCTGAGTCTCCTGTTGTGCATCCAACTCCTTCTTTTTCAAAAGATTTCAATTTTATGGTTTCCTACAGAGTTTAATCTTTCTGGCCATGATGAAAAAAAAAATCACTGTTCATGGCAGTTCCAGGGAAATTGGAACTAATGAATTATGAAAGTGATAAAGTGTTAATAAGCTTGGTTGTAGAGTATAAGAGAAATCTATTTTTAAACTATGTTCTTCGCTAAGTATAATTATGTTGTGCTGAACAACGTGTCATTAAAGAAGATGGAATCACAGGCTTTTGTACTCTTCTCAGGCTGGAGCTGCATAGAAGGGTCACTCTGTAGATGAAAGAAGCTGTAGGTGACAGTTCCCCTCTACCCTGTGTGCATGTTCTGCTGCTAAGATAAGGAGCTGTCCTCACACCTAACAGCCACAGGGGTCTGGACCACTCCACTGTGTTTTGGCTCATCCACATTCACCCAGGCAGATGGGCAGCACCTTGGTGTGCACTGAGGTTTAATGCCTTTAATTCAGTTTAAAATCCCAGTGCTGCCTGGTCTCGTTGTCTCTGCTGCAGGATGCTCAAGCAGGAATATGTTACAGGCATTTTGCTGCTCTGCTTCCTCCTCATTGCCATCAGCTTCAGCAGGGTGAGGGGGTGCCTCTCACAGGTACTCCAAGTACAGCCAACTCAGCTAAAAGAAGTGTCACAGCTCCTCAGTGCTTTCCTTAAAGGTATCCATGTGGATAGCACTGCCAGCTATTTCAGGGATTAAGAGCAGAGCACATGCTGGAGAGCAGCTCTTCAGTTTCAGAGCCCTTGCTTTACTTGTTAGGTCCCCGACCCCATATCCCCTTTCCAGGTATGGAATAATGTGGAAATATCAGCATTTCTTCAGCCAGAGGAGATCCAGGACTTCTTCCAGGGGAATTCCCAGGACCAGATGTGAATATGAGATAGAGCTGAAGTACTAGATGCAGCCACAGAGGGTCTGCTTTTGCAGGAATAAGGTAGGGAACATGGCCTTTCTGAAGTACTGAGTTCTGAGGGGGACACTCAAGAGAGTGGGATAACATATTCAATCAATGTGGACCCTGCACTAAGCAGCGGAGCAAGAGTTGGGATCATTGCTGGAGAAGTCACATTTTTGCAGGTCATTCAGCATCCACTCCTACATTACAGTGGCAGTACAGGATTTATGCTGCCCAGCTGCCCACTAAAACTGTCAGGGCTGAGGCCATGGCTGACAAGACAAACTCAATATAGATACCTATAAGTGACTCTCAAAAGGCAAATTTCCTTGGTAAAACTTTGTGAAGCATTCAGATATATAAAGGGTCTCCCCTGTGCCTCATGTAACAGGAAACAGTGCTATGATTTGAAATTCTGGGGATTTAGTTCTTAGCAACAGTCTCCAGGTCCTATGGATAACTCTTGAGAATCAATCCTTATGTGAAAAATGCATGCTATCATACAGATGTATTTTATTAAAAAATGTTTTTCTCCATTTACTTGGGAGAAAATTTTATTTCTCTGGCTCTAAGATATGTTGTGAAGTACCATAGTGCTGAGGTTAATCATACAGAAAAAGGAAGTTTGCCAAGTGTTTTAAGGGAAGAAATTCAGTATTCAGAATCACATTCTGCAAGAGAGATTCCAGGAAGAAAAGCCTTTACAAGCAAGACCACTTCCAAGGATGACTGATGAAGGGGAATAACCCACTTTGAAATGGCAGAGGTCAATAGGGTGGACAAAAAAAGGAAAAATAATACACTTCTGCTTCCTAGAGCTGCAATCCCACCTAGCTGACAACCAGGTGAAAACAGGTTGTTTTCTTTTGTTTCCTGCTTCTGAGTGGGATAGAGTGCCCTGTCACTGACTGTGAGGGTCCTACTCAAGGGTCAAAGAGTGAGGTCCTTAATGCCCTCATTTCACTTCAAACAGTATCTTATTTACCTCATTTACAAATCTAAACTCATGTTTATTCAGCTCTATGAGATCTTTAGATAGCACTGTCCAAGGATAAAAAAATATAATTTGTTTCAGTTTAACCCCTGAGACAAGGGCACTCGTATTATGGGTACTGATTTAGAGTGGCTGTTTTAAAGCCAGTAAGCTTTTTGGGTTGTGTTCAAGGAGCTAAGCAGAGCAGGGTAAGACAATATTATCCTAGAACAGCACGCATAGTCTCCAGCTCTGATTACACACAGATTTTGCATTTTGCCTCTTGGGAGTGAAAAAGAAGGACAAAAAAAAAAAAGCCAAAGTAAGGATTAACAAAGCTAACAAGACTCCAAGGGCTTCTTTCCAAAATGCTTTCCCTACAATCCCATCGGTTTAAAGCTTAGAGTAAAAATGAAAGTATTTGTATGGAGAGATGGGAGGTAACTGTTCAGGATGAGAATTAAAAAAAAAAAAAAAGAAGAATAAAGCTACCCACTATAAGCAAACAGAATGTTTCCAAAACAACTTGTAAATCACAGAGAAGCCTGGCACTGTTCAATCTTGAAAAAGCAGCTGCACAAGTGTTTAATGTTTTAAAATAAGCAGTGTGTCAAAGTGATGTGGAACTCAGCTCAAATGGGAAGGACTTGGTGAGGCTTTCTGTTTTCCTTGTGCACATCTGCATTTAGGAGAGAAATTATGGACTTGCACAACAGGTTATAAAATGTGTCCTCATACCACATTTTACAATATCCCCCAGGCCCGTGGTCACTGCTCTTGCCAAACCAAAATTCTGGGCTCCTAGCTCAGAGTATCTCCTGAAGGGGAACTCCTTGACTCTAACCCACTTTTCAGGGTTAACAGTGATGTGGGTAATGGACAACTCATCCTTGGCAGCCAGACTGACCTCAGGAAGATGTCTAGGTTAGACATCCTTAGGGGACTAGACATCATTCAGTGTCTTATCTCCAATCAAACCACAGGCAGCAGACTAGACAAAGATAATGTCTCCTATGCCCTCATTACAGCCCAGATGGAGCTGGCCTTTGGTCTGGTACTGCCTGTGGAAGAGCTGAAGGTCAGGGCTAGGGCAGAGCTGCCCAGTTATCCCATGCCATGGAGCTGACTTGCTCAGTGGGAGCTTTTCCATGCCAAGAAGTTGTGTAGGTGATGGCAGACTTTTCCTGTTAATGATAAACAGGGGAAATAAGCCCATGCAGAGCCCTGGGTGATGCAGGCAGATTGTTATCTGTGTCTGAGAGAGGCTCATCTGAAGATAACTAGGGTAGCTCCACATCTCACAGGCAGCAACAGGAACTATGTTAAGTGACAACATTCATCAGTTTACTCTCCTAAATGGCAAGGTGTCTGCCCAGAGGCCTCCTTAAATGCAGTTAAACTCCTTAAAATATGAACCTGAAGGTTAACTACATATTCAGCTTTTCCAGTCTCCCCTGCTAAAAATACACAAACTTTTACTCATCAATTTGATAATCCTTGAAAAAAAAGCAGTCTTGGACAGGTTTTGCTGCGGCAATGTATGATTTGCTTAATTGAGATGGAATCAGACAGTTTTGGAGAAAGAAGGGAAGAGGGATCTTCTGTCCCATGGGTGTTGATAACTCGTTATTTTTTCCAGCAAATTTCTTCTTTTTTCAGGCTTGTCAGGCCCAGAGCTGACAACAGATTCTTGCTTTGCTTCAATCACACGCTCCATCATGCAACAATAAAGGAAAACATTTCTCTTAAGTAGATTGGAAAAATTGACTCTCCCTCTACAGCAGCTGAACTGCCTGTCAGGCTGTACAAAAAGCACACAAAAGAAGTCTGAAAAGCTGTGTTGATACCTTAGTCAAGAGCTCAGCAAGCAAAAGGTCTCTCTGCAGCCCAGTAAATACAATCATGGCCAGGATGGGCTTGCTCAGGGCTGGTGTTGCACTGCTGGCCAAGCCCTTTCAGCAGCCTGTGCCTCAGCCTGTAAAATTGGTGCCTTCCTTTGGAAAAGTCAGCTGAATTCAGCTTGGCAGGGAAGGGAAAGGTCAGCTCCCCATCCTGCTGCCAGCAATGCTCTGCCTAGGGAAGGTTGGCTGCTATGGGGCAATTTGGCCACAGTTTTGCATTGACTCCCCACCCATCCCAGCAGTGCTTTTGCCCTGCCTGCAGCCTCCTCTCCTGGCACCATGAGGCAGCTCTGATGGCTCCTGCCTCTGTGGCCAGCCTGGAGCGCACTGGAGGCTCATACAATCATTCAGCACTACAGGATGTCCCCATCCTTGCTGCCCCTTCCTACTGGTTCTGACCTCTCTCTCCAGTCTGCCACCAACCCTTGCAAAGTTACCTGTGGCCCCTCAGCCCTTTACCACTCTTTAATCTCCATTCCAGACTTTATTCCACACAGCCCAGCATATGGTGGCACCTCCTAGGAAGCATTTCCCCCCACACTGTCCTGCTTTCACACCCCACATCCACACTTCCCTCTTTCCCAGCCAGAACCTGCATGAGGCAGAGAAAGCCAGGGAGCAGAGGGGCTGCAAGGCAGGGACATGGGCTGCTGGCACATGGGGAATGGCAGGAGCCCTTCCTGTGGCAGCACAAAGTTACAGTCTGAGCTCACATAAACCTGACTCTTTCTCCTCAGGAGAGGGCCCATGCTCTTTCCCACCTACTTCATTGTACTCACGGGGCTGCAGGACCTTCACTGGTTGCTGGGACAACTGATATTTTTTTCCTTATAAATATATATTCAGTAAAGTCACATTCTGTAGTGCACTTGAAGAAGCTGAATGACCTTCCTGACTGGAAGACAAGTCTCCAGGGCAGTTCACGAGGGGGCTGCCAAGTCAGTCCTCTCTTTGCTGTATTGCTGAATGCCAGAATGAGTTATCAAAAACACCCACACACAACCCAAAACCCCCCAAAAAAGCACCACCTTGATCTTTTCACTCTGTAATGTCAGGTTCAGCCTCTCATCTATTCAGAGGAAATCAAAGCTATAAATAGTCCTACCCTGTTTTCATGCCTTAGTTTACAGAATTAAGAAATCTTTCTGGTATTGGATGTTGCAGGGCTTGCACTGAAGGACGCCAACTGCTTTGTTTAAAGTGACCATTTTAAAAAGAGCTGTGGTACCTCTACAGCGATAACAGAAGTAACCAAATATACTTTCTGATGGGCCCTTCTGCCTGCAGTCTGATGAGCCAGAGATTGTTTTGAGAGGTTTGACTTGGGAAGGGTGGAATGTGAATTTACTCCTTGGATTGTCCCATGCCAGCTGAAAATTCCCTTCAATATCTGTGCAACAACAATCCAGGAGCATTGCAGTGTTATTGATGGCACATGATGAAGTCTATTTCAGCCTGCAGCAAGCTCAGCTCTCCAATATGCCTAGGGGCATAGAATTACCCGGGGAGGGGGGGGGGGGGCATTACTGGGCCTTTTCAAGTACATTCAAGTACCTGATAGCAGTTGACTGCAAATCTGCACTGATTAAACAAACTGAGCACATTCTGTCTTTCCCTATACACAAAGTGAGAAGCTGAAGAAAGGAAGGTTGTAGGTTTTGGGGAGGTCACAGGTGACATACTAGTACAGAAAATATTTGTTTTATTTATTTTTCACCATTATCCCTCTGTGAATCTTAGCAGTATTTCTTCAAGAACCTGGACCTTAGAGAATTGGAAGTGCTTTTGCTGCTCCACTGAGAAATCCCTTCTGAGCACTGCTCTCTGCCCTTCAGCTCACCCACAGCCTGGCCCAGCGTCACTTGTGGGATCCCTCAGGCTGGCAGGGACAGCAGGAGATCTCTGGCCCAAAGTCCTGCTAAAACCACGACCATGAGGTCAAGCCAAGTCACTCAAGGCTTCATCCAGCCCAAACTTGAAAACCTCCCAGGAAAATCTGCAAGTGCTACACAAATAAATGTCTTTATCTTGGAAGTCAGGGTCAGGTATATCAGCACATGCACCAATTTATTCATTTTAGCTATGAAGTGAAGGATCCCATCTTTCTCACCTCAGTCTGTACCACAGATTTATATCTCCATCTTCATTCTACTTCAGAAGGGATCCAAAATAAATGCAATTAAAATTATTTTTCTAAATGGCAGATTGTCTTCTTATAGATTGTTTCACCATATATTCTGTTATTCTGTTTTCTGAGTATTATCAAAATTGCAAGGTTTTTCTCTGCATTTGTGATGGAAAAAAAAATAAAAACCTGCCTATCTTCAGTCTAGTTCCTGATTCCAGGAGACAGAGCGTTAGCAAAAGGGCTTGCAAAACTGAGGAAGCTATTGCGAGAGCTGTCAGCACTTCCACAGAAATATTCATATCACAAAGTCCATCTGCACAACTGGCCCTTGCACTGAAGGAGTTAAATTGTGAATAGGTTGCAGCTATCCTCCTATTTTTTCCCATGACCTCATTTGTGCAGAATTACAATGTAGTTCATGTGGGAAAACACCACCTGACCATACTGTGACATGTTAGCAGCAAGTACTTTAGTCCCTGAGTTCCTTAATCCAGCCTCAGCATTATGTATTAAAATAAACATTAACAAAATTAAACAGGGAAATCTGCCATAAATGACCGTATTTGGCCATGTCAGCTGGGTGCCAGAGGAGTGCAATAGGGCAGTCTGTGCCAGCATCTGGAGGTGCTTGAGCCAACAGAGAGCCTCCACTGAGCTGTTCCTACTCCATCTGCCTCCTCTCCCTGCCCTGTGAGTGTCCTCACAGCACTGGGACACACTGACCCATGCAGGCACACTCAGGAATTTGCCTCCTTCATGCCTGAGCTCTGCCATCATGCCAGGTGTGCCCACAGCCCTCACCTCAGGCTGGCTGGGATGCAGACCAGGGCTTTCAGCAGCTTTGCTTAGAGCTGAACCTGCAAAGACGAGCAATGCCCACCCCCTGTTGCTCTAGTGCCCCTCTGTAAACATGCTGCTGCCTGATCACTGTTGTTCAGTTTCCATCTGTGACTGTTACAGGACAGTCAGAATGACTGCACATGTCCTGTTTATCTGTGCAAATGGCATTAGTCTACAATAAAAAGCTGTGGAGTTTTTTCCCATCTGTGCTTGGGAAGGAGGAATGGCAGCGTTGAAGGGACTGAAGTGACTTTGAGAATTAAGCTTGCTTTCACATCTTTAGACTGCACCTACCTGGGATCATTAGGGCAAGGAAGTATATTGTAAAATCTTCAGTAATCTTTTCCTGTTGATTTTCTGACATCCAACATGGAAAGGAACACCTTTGCTCATCTAAATTTTTGTTTGGCCTCCCCAGCAAGACCTGCCTTCCTGCTTCCTCTGTGTCTGGTGTAACTCTTCTTTCTGTCCTGATAGAGTTTGCTGGCAGATGTTCACTGGTGGATGTACAAAGTGGTCAGATCTCACACACTTTCATGGCAAGCAGGTGGAAGAAGTTAGAGAATTAAGCAGGCAGGTTAAACAGCTGCTGTGTGTTTTACTTGAGTTGTAATCCTTCCCTAAATCCCTCCCGCCTCAAGCATTTCATATCAAACTCCTGTCTGCACTTCCTGAGCTCAGTCTCACTTTGAGAAAGGTCAAATAAGGTGACCAGGGCAGACACTGAATTTCTTTATCAACATCCTTTTTTTGCTACCAGGCTTGCAGTTTTGTAGCAGCACTCAGTGATTGCTGTTAAACTGCTTTGGAGAGCAGTAATTGCCTGCACCTTTTCTGTCAAGGTACATTGTGGGTCCTCAGCACAAGCTCATCCCACATAGCCTGGAGTACAGCTGCTGTCCATAAACCAGAAATTGAGCTACTGTGTCCAATGGCACCGTGTCTCATCCTTCACAGGAGGTATTAATCATGTTCTGGACATTTTTGTATTACTTGGAGATCGTTTATGTTGGTTTTCCTGTTTGATTTTGCTTAGGTTATTTCACAACTTCTAAAACTTTCCAGCTTATTCAGAGTTGATCTGCAGAGAAGCTTGGAGGGTCAGAGCACAGAGAACTTTAAGTCTCATAATTTTCCTCTAATAAATGAAATAACCACACTAAAGCCAAGGCTTCACTACAAACCCCTCCTTCAGCTGTGGACTCATTGATTTTGAGGGGCTCAACCCAGCCTTGGTCCCATGTGTTGCAAAAAATGATTCTGAACAGCTGTGTCTGGTGGCAGGCTGTCCCCCCAGGTATAGCTTAAATAAGGAACAGCAGCTGCACAGCATGGACTCATGTGGATTGCCTCCAGAAATACAACTCCAGGTGAGCCAAGCCCCTGCAGCAAGGGGGGAGGCAGGAGCAGGGTTACAGGAGATGGGCAGCTATGGCAGCATCAGACCAGCCTCAAAGCCCTTATGACATGAACCTGAAGAGTTCAAGGTGGACTTAGCAAATAAATATCACTGTTATTTCTATATTTAAAAATCTAATGATATGAGCAATATGTTCTTTATTCTGTGAAATTGCAGATACTTCTGTTTAGTGCCATTTTGCTTACTTGGAAAGGAATCACTTCCTTTTTTCTTGGTACAGAAGAGCTTGGAAAACAATTACTACACATCCCACACTAAAACATATGTAAAAGATTGCTGAGAAGTATGTGATCAATTCATGTGTTTTGTGAAATCAAATTTTCTTCAGATATTATTCGCAAAATTTCAAAAGGAACAAAAGGAACTGTTAACCTCAGTTTGTGGTGATAGAGCATTTCTCTTCTAAAGAACTTTACCCCTGTGGCAGGTGTCTGCATTACTCTTTGTGAAAGTAAAAGCCACTGTCACTACCTGCACCACGTGGTCTGTGGCACTCGGATGCTTCTTCCAAGCTCTCAGTGTAGGCTACTTCAGAAATGCACATGTACTAAAACTTCTCATTCTTCCCTTTTCAATACTGCTGCAATGGAGCTGAGGTCAGCAGGATGGATTCTAAAGGTTTATCCATGAAAAAGAGAGGGAATTGAGGCCTGAGGTTGCCACCAGGCTGCTGAGAAGAGCCAAAGGCAGGAGCCAGCTGGGGAAGGGCTGCTCAGTTTGTGAGGCTGGGGCTCCATCCCAGAGTGAAGCAGAAGTAAGGGGCAACTCTCAGAACAGAAAGTGCACAAAGTAGTCGAGATTTTGGCAAAGATTGAGAGGTAGATGCCAATACTGCATCTCTAAATGGTAGAAATCTTGTAACAAGCTTTAGGTCTGGGAGATTTCCACTGCTTTGGGGAAGAAGTAAGGGATCCTTCAGGCCAAGTGCAAAACCACAGAGATCCAAGGCTCTGAAAATTGCCAGGTTCCTCAACTTTCTGATGAACCACATGGTACCTGATATCAGATATTTGGCCTCTTCTATAGTTACTGATACCACTGAGATTTAGCCTTCCTGTCTCTGGAATAATTACAACCAAAAAGAACTAGAAGAAAAATTTTCAAGTCCATTCTCCTGTTCTATCTAAGGGCTACTTCACAGAAGAGATGAAAATTTCCCAAAAAACCAACAAAACAAAGGAAAAGAAGTTTCATTTCATTTTTCTCTTACCTAGTGGCTTCTTTGGGGATTTCCATTTAAAAAGAGAAATCACAATTAAATACAGTCTTCCCATCAGAAAATTATACTTCCCCAAATCACGAAATATAAAAAAAGTTGCTATGAGGAAAAGAAATTGTGAAACAATGAACCTCTTTTATTTGGCAGTGCAATGGCAAGAAGATTCTGAAGGGTTTTTTTGTACTTCATTGAATGGCCATCTCTTTACAGAACACAGGGGCTGGGCAACATCCTCTGTACCATCATTGTGATACCAGGGAAAGCCTCCTCAGATCCTGACTGAAAAGTGAGATGGAATGAGGATCGCTCTACAAACAGCCAAGGACAAGAAGCAGCTGGCAAGGTTATCCTAAATAGTAACCTGGTTGCAATGTGAATTTTGCTAGGTTGCAACTTGAATTTTAACTGAAGGAAGATTCTCCATAAAATCAGAACTCTGTATGTCGAGACAAATTCAGATTTCAGTTTACATCTGAAAGCATCAGCTGTGTGGAGTCTAAGGAGTTGAAGTGAGGTGAGGAGAAGGATTTGTTCCTGCTTCTCTGAAGGCTTTGGGAGGAGCCAGCTCTCAGAAAGGGACGAGCAGCTCTCCCTGGAGCACGTCACACACATCATTGCTCGTGTGTCAACCCAGGCAGGAAAGAGATTTGCTGATGCTAAAGAATAGATATTTGGAAAAACAAACCCTGCCAGTCCACAGTGGCCATCAGGCTGTTCAGGTGGGGTGTTTTACATATTTTCAGAGCGTAAAATCCAACTACCAACTTGCATTCCGCCGCAAGAGAATATCTCTGGGGGTGCTCAGAGGTCTCCTACCCTGACACTTACAGAATACCAGGGGTGGGTGAAGGGCACACCATTAATCTGAGGCAATCCAGACATACCAGCTTACTTGTCAAGGAAGCTCAGGTTCTAAATTCTTTTAAAGCATTTAGACATCTTTTAATTTTATTTATGGAAAAAAAATTAGAAGGCAGTGTAATAATGCAGCTGAAGCTAGAGAATTAATTAATCACCAGATTAATTACCAAATCTCTGTGACACAGTCTTACCATGTCCCCTTGCACTAGATACAGTTCTTTGGCTTTATTTACAAGAATTCATTCAATTTCTTTTAAACTTAAAATCTGGGGTACTTACCCTAAATGAGAAAGGAAGCAAAAGAGAGACCACTTCTGTACTGAGTCTCATAAGTTCTTGTCAACACAGTGCAGGATGGAGAACTGAGAGGCTTTCTACCAACTGACACGCAACCCTGACAGAATCAAGCTAAATATAATGTGAATATCCACCATAGGAATGCAGGAGCCTCATGGCTGCTGGGATTGCTGCTGGATTTGAATTACCCTCCTCCACTTTGCAACTTGCATGAAGATGATGGAAACTGATTTAATTCTTGCTTCTACCAGGAAGCTTGTCTCCCAGTACATCCTTTGCATTAAGGTAGTGATAGATTAGAAAATGCAAGCAAGTTGGAAAAGCATGGCAGCAAAGTCTCTCTAGATAGGCTAGCTCAGTGACATTTTTGTATGACATTTTATTTTGCCTGTCCTAAAATAAATCAAATTTTATGGTAAGGGACATGAGTGAAAAAGTAACGTTTCTATAACTGACATATTTTAGGATGACACGATTTGATTTTTTTAGCTTTTATCCAAAGGAAATCTTGAATCATCAAAAAACCGGTTCCCCGCCATGAAAAATCTAAGTCCTAGGTCAAGTTCAAATAGCTAAATAAAGAAAAGGTTTCTCTACCCTGCAGCTAACCCTTGCCCTTGTATTTTTAATTGAACACCTGAAGTTGTGGCAAAAGCTTTGCTGCTCCTGCCCTCACAGGGAACATTGAACATCCACAGCTGGGTGCTCCCAGGAGCAGGCAGGTGAGACAGAAACCTTCCCAGGGATGCAGCAGCCAGACAGGGAGCTGCCCCCCATGCAGGAGCAGGGCTGTGCCAGCCTGGGGTCTGGCCTTGAGATTATAACAGTTTGAGAGATTCAGTTGTACCTCTGGCTTTAAAGTCTGTTTACCACGCAGAGGTATGTGAAGAAATGTAGGAGAAAGGAAAACGATTTGAGCAACTGTAAATTCCATTTGAACAAGGAGAAAGTGATATTGCACACTGATCTGGAGAAACAAGAGTGTTTTAGCAAAGAATAAAACAGTTTCTCTGGAGAGCTAGCTTTGGGACAGAGCTCAATGGCAGAGGACTTGACTTAAATGTGTTCAGATAAATAAACAGTGTGTAGTTATTTTTATGAACTCTTTTGAGTGTGTGTTTCTATGACTATCCTAAAACTCAGGTGTTTCCAAATATCCCTTTGAAAGTGGAAATCATGTGCCTTGTACATCCATTTACACAGAGGGCTGGGTTAGACATGGCTGACTTTGGACTGGGTTAATTTTCACTTGGCTATCCAGCTGGGAATGGCACTGGGACCAGCAGCCACCTGCTTCCCTGGCTGGCTTTGAAAACAGCTCAGGAGTGACTTGTGGTTCAGTGGGACTGGACCAGGTGCATGAAAAGGCAACACAGCAGATGTCAGATGGCTGGTGACCCCAAATTCAGTGGTTTGAATAGAGAGAGTCAGTGAGTTAACCAAGCTCAATCTGCCAATGCTTCCCACTTCCCTCAAGACTTCCAGCTGGTGAAAGGCAGCTCCCCTTGCTTGATCAAAGCACTGGCCTCCTCATCTGGAGGTGCTTTATTTCCCTATTGTGAGTCTGTAAATGATAACAGAAGGTGCAGAACCACAGGGGAGCTGAGGTAAAGCAGCTGCAGGAAATATTAACTGAGCTACATCATAAAAGCAACATCTGCTGCCAGGCACAAGAGGAACCTGTTCAGTGCAAGTGAGATTACATAAATATTGGTGATCACAAGAGGACGCAGTACCTTAACCAGAGCAAGAGCAGAAAATACAAAGACCTTACTTGATTTTTCTTCTTTAATGTTGTACTCCAGCACAGCAGGAGCCTCGTTCTGCACTGGCAGGCGGACTGCAAGGACCATGTTGCTCACATTACCCTCTTTCCTAACTAAGAATATCTGAAAAAGGAGAAAAGAATCAAGAGCTCAGCTACATTATGTGAGCTTCTAAACTGTATTTTAGGTCATTGGCAATGTAGATTTTATCAGTACAATCCACCTTTAAATAGCCTTATTTTAGCTATATTCCACTTAGCTGTGCTTTATACAACAAAAAATAATGGAGAAAAGGACATTTCATCTAAGTGAAATTCAGACCTGCCAAGGCACTCACAAAGTTTCTGTGCATCACATCACTGATATCCCACTTATGCCTAAAGCAAACTATTTCACCAACTGAAGATTTAAAACTGCACTCCCAGTTTGTTAAGTGATGGTCCTCACACCAGTGCCCTAAATCACAGATGAGTCACCCCAGAATGTCCCAGTCCAGGTCTAAAGCAAGGGTGTCACTTGTACATTTAGTCAGTGAGGATTTGAGTGTCCATGAGAGGAGCATAAGGCCAAAGGCTCTGGTGGCCACAGTGCCCATGGCAGAGCTTTTTGTGGGACCAGAAGATCATTCAGCATGGCAGGTATCCTATGAGGACCCTTTTCCAACCCCCTGGGTGAGGCCATGAGGCCAGACCAAGTTTCTCAGGGATTTATTTGTCTGTACCAGTCTGGAGAATGTCCAAAGCTGGAGACTGCCCAGCCTCTCTTGACAACCTGTCCCACCACTTACTGTCCTCACAGGGACAGTATGACAAAATGTTCCCTTCACCCAGTCTGGACCCTCTGGTTTCAATGTACGCTTCTGCCTCTTGTCCCCCCACCCTGCAGAGCTGAGCACAGCCTGCCTTCATGCCTTCATCTTCCCCATGAGCTCCCTGCAGGTGCCAGGGGTTGCTGTGTGACTCCCTGGAGGTGTCTCCTGGCTGGACAAGCCCTGGTTCCACAGCCTCTGCCCACTGGGGCTGTGCCCAGCTGGCTGGCCACCATCCCTACAGCTCCTTTCCCACAGAGCTGCTCCACCAAGAAAAAGGAAAAATGCCTCAATTTTTGTATTGTATGAGATCCTAAGTGTGTTTCTAATTAAAGCTCATTGTCAGGGATATTTTTAGCTTGTATCTTGAAGGTGCAGATGCAAAGACAAAATAATCTTCATATTCATCTGTTCTTTGATAGTAAGCTTAGGCAGAAAGGAGTCAAGGTACTTTTAAAAACCTGAATTAAAAAAATCAAGCTAATTTTGTAGCCTGGATATTAATATTAGAAAGAGAAGTATGAGTTGATAAAATCATTAATCAACTGTAATGTATGGAAATCTAGCAAATACCATTAATTTCTTGGGCAGAGGAATTTTTAAAAAGCTTGTCTAGAAGCCAGGGCCTTTCCCTGCATGAGTGCCAGTCCTAAGGGCATCTCCAGTCCCTTTGAAGCCCCCATGCTGAACACACAGCTTTGGGGCAGCTTCACAACCTCACACAGTGCTGTCATCTTGGCCTCTGAGCTCAGGAGAAATGGAGCCCCAGGGCCTCAGGTCGACCATCAGGGCAGAGAAAATGCAAATAAATGCACAGGTGTGTGCCCCAAACAGGCTGATTTCTGCAGGGCAGCCCCACGTTCTGCTGCAGTGAATGTCTACAGGCAGGTGGCACCTGCAGGGAGAGGCTCTCCCTTGCCCATGTCCTACCACCCACATGGCACTGCTGTCCCTCTAACCACGGCTGCCAGACAGCACCATCTTAGAGTGCTACATCTGAAATTTAATCTGAGCAACCAGGGAAATGAAACCTGGAAATGAATCACTTCTTTTTTCCTGATGGGCACGCCTGGTTGCCATGGATCCAGAGGCTAAAATTGGGCTCTGGCTGTTCAGAGAAGCAGGAGGTGGAATTTCTGAGCTGTGCTGAGCCCTGAGTGCTGTACTTCCCCTGGGTCAGGGCCAGTACTGAAATCAGTCTCTTCTATTCTCACCACAGGTGGGAATGGTGCTGCCCAGTTCCAGGTGGGCTCCCAGAGGGCAGGAAGTTCTGCCCTTGCCGTGGGACACCTCTGATGCACCAGCTCTTCTCCTGTCTGCTTCCCACTGCAGCTGAAGGCTGTGCCCAAGGACAGCTGAGCAGGAGGAACAGAGGCAGGGTGCTCCTCCAAAGCCACTCAGAGGTGGGGAACTCCCAGCCTGCAGGGAATGGATAATGCCTGGGGGGGCTTGGGGCCATGCATGGCTATCACAGACTCCACTTAGAGACAGAACTTACAGAAAAACAAAGATCTTGCTCAATCTAATTGAGAAATCTGATTCAGGGTGAGGTGCACTGCACAGCCCAGGCTGCTCAGGTGAATCCCACTGGAGGGTGTCACTCAGCTGTGCCAGCATTTAGCCCTGGGATGGACTGACTTGGCCAAGGGACAGGTCCAAACATTCTCAGAGCAGGTGTGCCCTGACATAAATTCAGGTCATTTACACCCTGCCCTTCTCAAAGGATCCAGCCAGGACATCTACTATGCCTCACCTCTCAGGAAAGGGGAGCAGCTCCCTCTGGCACAGAGCTGTTTTCCTTAAGCAGGCTCTAAGCTTTGCACAAGTGCATAATTCTCTAATACTCAGTTTATGCAAACCAGATATCAATTGTGGCAATTAAAATTACTCTCAGCAGCTCCCTGAATCTAAGGTCCTTTTCTTCACAGATTTTTTTTTTTTCATTGCTCCAGATCAGGAAAATCACCATACTTGTGGGTATGGTGGTGAATGGGAAGCCATCTCCATGAATCTACATGGTAAGCAAATTAACCCAGAGATAATATTCCTTGTTTTCCCAAAGCCAATATATATCTTTTGTGCTGTTGAGAGAGGTAAAGTGTCAAATGGTAGTGAAAACAGAGAGCAGTCTGCTGAATATTTTTGCTTCCACATAAAAAAAAGCACTGCTCTCCTAACCAAGGACAGGAAATGTGGTTGTCTGAACTGAAATTGCTTTGGACTTACCCCTGCTGTTTCTTTGCCAAGGATCGCCCCAGCCCTTTCCTGGCTCATGTTCAGCTGCAGCCACACAGGACACGTCTTGATGAGTTTGTCAAGGATGCTGATCCCTGGGAGCTGGAGGCAATTTCGCACAGCACTGGCCTGACAGAGACGTGTCTCCTTCCCCTCTTCACTGGCTTCTCTGACAGGGCTGAAACACAGCAAGGGAGTCCCTGGTAAGCGGAGCTGCAAACAGAAACCTGGGGGGAGAGGACTCCCAAGCACAGACACGGGCACCCAGACATCAGGAATGCTCCTGGAGGGGCACCAAACCACCCCAGGCACCAAGGCTGTCATGCCAGCAGGCTGGCAGGGTGCTCTGTGCTGGCTCTGCTGGTTTGGCCTCACCCATTGGTGCTTGAAGACACGGGTGAGGGATGCAAAGACACGGGTGAGGGATGCAAAGACACGGTGAGGATGCACAGACACGGGTGAGGATGCACAGACACAGGTGAGGATGCACAGACACAGGTGAGGATGCACAGACACAGGTAAGGGATGCAAGACACGGGTGAGGGATGCAAAGACACAGGTGAGGATGCACAGACGGGTGAGGATGCACAGACACAGGTGAGGATGCACAGACACAGGTGAGGATGCACAGACACAGGTAAGGGATGCACAGACACAGGTGAGGATGCACAGACACAGGTGAGGATGCACAGACACAGGTAAGGGATGCACAGACACAGGTAAGGGATGCACAGACACAGGTGAGGATGCACAGACACAGGTGAGGATGCACAGACACAGGTGAGGATGCACAGACACAGGTAAGGATGCACAGACACGGGTGAGGGATGCACAGACACGGGTGAGGGATGCAAAGACACGGGTGAGGGATGCACAGACACGGGTGAGGATGCACAGACACGGGTGAGGATGCACAGACACAGGTGAGGATGCACAGACACAGGTAAGGATGCACAGACACAGGTGAGGATGCACAGACACAGGTAAGGATGCACAGACACATGTGAGGATGCACAGACACAGGTGAGGATGCACAGACACAGGTGAGGATGCACAGACACAGGTAAGGATGCACAGGGGTGCCCAGGGCCACAGAGGGTTGAGCATGCCTGTTCCCTGGGTGCCACCTCCAGCTGAAGGGTCTGAGAGATGTTTCATGGCTTCAAAAGCAGCGATGCAGCAGAGGAGTCCCTGCAGTCTGTCACAGACACATTTTCTGAAAATCCTTTCATTAAGGTTTTTTCTCCTGAGAAGTTGAGAGGCCTCAGGAACAAAATGTAAACATTGATTATCTGCTGCTGTGGAATGCAACAGGTGCATCTGTGATTGGGCTCGTGTGGTTGTTTCTAATTAATGGCCAATCACAGTCAGCTGGCTCAGACTCTCTGTCCCAGACACAAGCTTTTGTTATTCTTTCTTTTTCTGTTCTTAGCTAGCCTTCTGATGAAATCCTTTCTTCTATTCTTTTAGTATAGTTTCAATATAATATATATAATGAAACAATAAATCAAGCCTTCTGAAACCTGGAGTCAGATCCTCATCTCTTCCCTCATCCTCTGACCCCTGTGAGCACCATCACAGCAGTCTAATGGCAGACTGGTGAGAAATACTGGCATCAAGCTCTGGTGCTGAGTTGACAAAGTCAATTTATCCATGTACTTAGCTCTGCAGGCAGTGGAAATACTTGTGCTGAAAAGTCTGGTCACAAGAGCTCTACTGGGTAAAGCCATGGACATGAGGATACAGGCTTGTCATACATTTCATTAACTGATTTTGCATTTAAAGAAAATGTAAGAGAACACACACAAAAATGTTTTGCTGCTCTAATTTTTCCATTTAGAGGTCAGAACTGAAAATATGACTCTCACTTTTGATTTGGTCTTACTTCAAATACTTTTCCTTTTCCTTTTATTTAAAAAGATACAGATCTTAAGGTACTAAATTTCAAATAAGGTCAGTCTTAAACTACTAAAAGAGAGTCATTTCAAAGGCCTAACCTAACACAGCAGGTCTGTCCCAAAAGTCAGTTTGTGTAAAAATAGCCTTTCATATCCCAAAAGCAATACAAAGATATTATTTTTTAGTAGTTTTTTTCTTTTTCAACCCTTCACAGACAGCTTTCTCAGAAAATACAGGTGCCTTTATAATTCAGGTTGTAGATAAAGGTATTATTTCACAGAATCTTGATTTTAATCAATCCTTTTTTGAGATCATAGTCAAGACAGTAGGAATGAGAGAACTGTGCTTTATAAAAAGCAAATTGAAATAAGTGAAGCTCTACTTGTGATAAAAGCCCTGCTTGTCACATAGGTGAGGGAATTTCTTTTTGATTTACCAGCATGTGATTTTAATCAATATCATCTGAACAAATCGAGCAAAACAGTGGAATATCCTTTTGGAAGTTACCCTGAGTCATCCCTTGGGGTTTTTTAACAGAAAAAAACAACCAAAAAAAAGCCTTGTAACCATGTGAAGGGAAAACATGTGTTGGATGGCAATATTCATACTCAGTAATGGGAAAGAAGTAATGAATTGAAGGGAAAGTTGACATATAATGAAATGTTCCGTAACACAAAAATTGCTCCCCTAATTAGTCACAAAGACATGAACCTGATCACATCTGAATGATGTGTGAAACCTCAGTCAGAAGGAGGTCAATGCTGATAAAGTCCTGCAGCGTCACCAGAAGGTGACATGTACGGCCATAGCTCCTGCCTGAGGAACTGTGTTAGCCATTAGTTATGTAAGGTGGGGCCAGCAAAGCACTGGGCTCAGGAATCCCATTGCCTGCAGGGAAATGAGGGTTATCCACAAAGCCAGGAAAGGGACACAAGCCAGCCTGGACCTGCTGAGCACAGGCACACAGTGACCTGGCACAGAGCTCCCACAGAGCATCCATCCCTCTGCTCCCCACCATGGGCACAGCCTCTGAGAGCTCACAGCACCCGCTGGGCTTTGGCAACAGGAGCACACTGGCGAGGAAAAATAACAGAACTGACCTTCCAACTCATGTGGCTGCATGTAGGGTCTGAATTTTGAGGAATGGATAGAAAATTGAAAATAGATCCAAGCTCAGACATACAAGATGAAAAAGTGAGAGCCTGAAAGTGTTTGCCCTAATGGAAAATCTCATTATTTCAGTGTGTGGAGTCTTTCAGTGCAGCAAATTTAGGGCAGTGGATAAGGCTTTTTTTTTTTTTTTTGGCAGAAGAGGGAGTCAAATATTTTATGGGCCCTCGGGGATGAGGTGCTCTCTCAAAAGCCAGACCAGCCTGGAAGGAGCTAAGCAGGCTCTTGTACCTGTAGAGAGGGAGGAAAGCACAGATGAGTGAAAAGGGAGACTGGCAAAAGGAGAGGCAGGAAGAGTCATTAAGGGGATCACATGGAATCAGGGGAATGTTTGGTGAGATGTCTCCTGTCAGTGAGTTATAAGAGATGATGGATAAATTCCCAAAAGAAGAGGCTTGCATTGCCCAAATCCCTTAAAATGCTGGGTTTGGAGCAGTAGCACACACTGTATTGACTCAATCTGTGCTGGCTGAGGAAGGGGAGTGCCTGCCCCCCTGGCCTCGCTCAGCTGCACTGCCCTGAGCCACGACGCGCCGGCTGACGCAGTTACGGCACCGACGCTTGACTTCTGTCCTGGGCACAGCTGTCACCAAGATTTGGATGGGGCTGTGGGAATGCTTAATCCAGCAATTTAATCTGGCTCTGTGGGAGCTCTGTGGCTGCACAGGGAGGAGGGAGCCCAGGCAGCTCCTGGGCTCTCGCTGTGCTGCCAGTTGAAGGAATTTCCAGGGCCACCATGGTGAGCAGCCGGCCTTCCCAGCTTGCTCACTCAGAATTCATGCAACAGAGGACTTCTAAAGCCTCACTTTCAAAAATAACATAAAACTCTGTTCTTGTCCTATAGTCCTGCAAAATCCTTTGGCTGATGGGGGCAGGTGCTCACTTTGATAGGTGTGACGTGAAGGTGAAAAGCTGTCCCTAGAGCTGCCTGCTTTCTTTTCTTTTCTTGAGTTCTTCCTGCAAAGTACATTTGAATCTTGCAGTGGTTGTGCTAAATTGGATTCAGCTGGGAAGCAGGGAGCTGTGTGCTGCATACTGATTGGCAGCACAGGCTAATTAATTGCACAGTGATTACATTCACACACCTGCCCCGGGCTTGCAGCAGGTATCAGGTTGCTTGTTGGAGGCAATAATAATGACAATGGTGGTTTGAATTATTGCACAGTGACTGTACACTGCAGTAATGACCACCATGACTCACTGCTTTAAAAACCTGGAGCCACTCTTGCCAGCTGAATATTCCCAGAAGTCAGCAGACCAGCAAGGAAATATAATCCACTGAATTTTGTGCAGATGAAGGCCTGAGCATTCCTTTGCAAGGGGTTTCAAAAATATTGTCACAATCCTGCTGACACTAAGGGCTTCCTGGCTGGATTGTATGTGGCTGGTCACTCTGAATTTCCCTGAGGCAGCTGAGAACACAGCAATTGTGTGAAACAGCTGCAGGGACTGCCAGATTAATTCTTCACTCCTGCACATTTGCTCTGAGAAGAGACATAATGTATTTTTAAAATTAAATCTTAAATTGTCAATCAAATGCTCTATAGTGCACTGATAAGTAATGGCAGAGTGCCTTAGTATTGTTTAAGCAGACCAGATTTAAGAATTAGGAGCTAGTCTTTTATTATTATGTTTTATTGCTTTTGCTTGTCCCGCTGAAAATGAGAAGACATCAAGAAAGAGCAAGGGTTTGCTGTGCTGTCCTCAAGGAGGGAGATCCAATGGTATATAAACATTCATAGCAGACCAGGAACCACAGGTCTTAAAATGTGTGTGAGCTGGTTTGATACTGAGGGAGAAATACAGACACAGTCACAAACTCCATGTGCCAGGTGATAGAGCAACTTTTAGCACCAGAGCTACCTGGTACCTGAAGGGACACCATTTGGGATAAACCAGCTTGGGACTGAGGCTGACATGTGGAAACCCTTCAAGCCCAGGGGTTATAAGGGGCACTTGAAGCAGGAGGAAAAGATAGAAGCTGCTAAAGCCAACAGAGTAGCCCTGATGGAAATTGATAGGCAGTGCTGTTAATTCCTGTGGTCAAAAGAGAGAGCTGGGAGCATGGGGATTCATGGACATGGGTGAGACAGACAGAGCACTCGCAGGGCTGGTTTACATCCAGTGTCACAGCCAGCCCAGCTGGACCCACTGCAGGGCTCTGTGCCACTGGAAATACAGACAGATCTTTATATCCTTTTATTTCATGGTCACCTTCTTTCCTTACAGGAATAATTGGAGTTACATGAACAGCAAGTACAAGGTTTCACCCACTGCAAGAAACAGAGCTGCCAATGCCTTCTTTGGTTTAGTATCACTTCTGATTAGACAGGTGTTGAGGAACACATTGAATGGAGGTAGCTTGGTGTCCAAACTGCACAGACTTATTAAAAATCTTTGTTCAGACACATGTGAATTCGTGTGCTGTTACTTTCAGTTCACTGTGAGGGACATTATGCAGTGCCACAGCCAGAGGACATCAAGCTTCATTTTGCTTCCATCCTAGAAATGGCCAATTTTTGTTACCATGTACTTACACTCATAAGCCAGCCCATCTCTCATCACTTCTACATCTCAGATTAATTTGATCTGAACTGATGAAGGATTCATTTACCGTCTGGCCCTGCCTTTGGTCACCTTGCTGGGTTCTTCTTCCAACTGCTGGTGGAAGTGAGACCCTAAACCCAACCTAGCTGCAGGAAGAACTCCAACATATTTTTGAAATTCTGGAGTTGTTTCATCATAAAACAGAGTATTAGGAAGATGGGAAGGTAGCAAAGGTTTCAAATATATTGAAAAAACCATAGCACAAAAGCTGATTTTGTGCACCAAACATGAACCTTGACTTGCAGAAAATTCAGGTATTAATAAGCGCTTTTTCGTAACAGAGCCAGGGGATCTTACAAAATCAATCAAACAAACAGAAATAAAATAACAAACGATGAAAAACCCAAAAGTAGAAAGAGAAGTTCTTGAGATCTTCAGGTAATTGTGACCCTCTAGTCAGAAATAAACAACTTGCTTGTTGTCTGACAGGTAGAACGAGGGGGGGGAAAGAAGTAGGATGTAAAGCAAGCCATGGGAGCTTCCTACATTGTAAGGTTCTTGGATGTACAGAAAAATTGGATAATGGAAATGATGTGAGAAGCTGGATGTGCCCCATGAGGCAGGCTTGCCTGTCCAGTGTCCTCCCTGCCTTGCAGAATGCTGGTGTTACTGGTCCACCCTGGTGACAAGTTTATAGCTCAGGAAGTTCTGCTTCTCAGCCTGTGGTCTGTGGAAAGCCTGTGGTTGGCAGAGCACTTCCTCCTGCTCATGGTCCCCTTGTTCCTCCTCTACTTAACTGTCCACCCTTCTACCCTTTGGTCTGCACACCTAGCTTAGCTCAGCCTGGGAAGGACCAAGCTTAACAGCCAATGCAGCAGCTGTTCCAGCTGCCAAAAGGTAACACAAGCCAAGGGTGTCCTAAATATCCTGACACCTCACAGCTCAGCAGAACTCTTTCTCCCACCTTCTGTTACAGGCACCGTAAATTTCAGCAGTGAATTTTGCACTCTGCAATTGAAGTGAGCTCTTCTGTACCCACCAGAGATTCCCAAATGCCCATTTCTGTGAAAGCTAGCAGGTCTGCATGCATCTGAGCCCTGTGTGTCCATCTAAGTTTGCCAAAGTGGAAAAAGTCACCACCTGGGGAGCTCCATTAAAGGCACAGAGGGGTCAGGTGATCGGGTGTGGGACCGCTCACCTACCCTTAAACCACTCACCAGTGAAAACCAACAGAGGAAGTTACAAAAATGAACAAGTTCTACTACACTGCAAGGGCAAGAAGGTGTCATGGCCACTTGTGCAGGTGGAAGAACTGTAAATCATGTGTCAATTTATTAAGTAACCAGTAGCCACTGAGTTTTCTGGTCACATATGACACCAGGCTGGTGCCTTATGCAGTGGCTTGGCTTGAAGGTCCGATGGGTCAGCAGCACTGGAGGAGCTGTGTGGCCATGCAGTGCTGCCTGGAGGGCTCAGCAGGGACAGCTGGGCTGCCTTGGAGCAGCTGAGCCTCAGGAGCAGAATGGCCAAGCTCTGCTCAGCCCCGGTGCCCTGGCTCCTGCCATCACTGGGTTTAAAGCTCACACGTGGATTTTCCTCATTGCTTCCATGGTGCAGGCAAAGGATCACTGCAGATTATCTGCTTTTGAACTCTGTAGAGCCTTGCCCCCCTGGCAGGGGAGCAGTCAGGTGAGCTCTGCAGGAGCCTTGCTGGGTGAGAGCTGCTGGTGCTGTGCGGGTGTGTAACCATGTTCCTCCCCAGAGCACAAACCTGCTGCTCAGGAACAGCGGTGCCTCTCTAAGGGTGGGAGCAGCAGCGCCCAGTAACCCAGGAACAGAGGGGCAGGGGTGCCTGCAGTGCTTCCCATGAACCCTCCAATGCTTCTTCATCCTAAATTAATCAAGATTAATTGTAAGTGCTTATAGAGAAGCAGCAGCAATATACCTGTCAGACCCTCCTGTCAACAACATTTCAGCAAAGAGTTCTCTCAAGGGGTGGGGAGGTGTAACACAATGTTTGTTAAGTCCCAGCTTCTCTGTTTCCTACATTCATTAGGTCTGCCCCTCTATTTAAATACACACAAAGTCATATATACAATAAAGAACTGCATAAGCATAAAACCCCCAAAAAGTACAAGCTAATTCTCATAACTGATAGTTCCCAGGCCAGCTCTACTAACAAACAAACCTTCTCACACACACTCACAGCCATAGCATGACAGAAACAACATAAAAAACAAACATGCAAAAATTTCCTGAAGGAAGAGCCCTTCTTTCAAAGATTCCCCTGCTTTTTTTTCCCCTTTCAGTCTGGCCATTTCCTGCATCATTAACACCAATGGAATAATGGGATATCCTGCCTGTGGCCCCACACTGGACTGGGGCCATTACATGCTATTGCTGCAGTATGCCTTGGCTGGTATTCACAAACTGTACTGCTGCCTTTATGTAACTTTGCATATTTCTTTTTGCAATTTTATTTTGTATTTATTTTACATATATATTTTGAAGACAACAATTTGCCTCACAAAGATCGACTGTATTTCTCTTTTTACTCAGTCAGTAGATACTTTGTCAACTCAAAACCACTTTGCAGGTTTTCTTAGCTGTGCTCCCTTCCTAACAACAGTCAGTTAATGATAAGTTGCTCTCCCCCACATTTACAATCAGAGATTTTCAAGGCATTTGTCCTTTGCCTATTTCAAACCCAAATTATTGTCTTAGTAATGTCAGCATATCAGCAAAACTAAAGGTTTTTTTTTTTGTGCGCAGGAATGAAGGATCATTTATACTTCTGCAAGGCCCTTTCAGGGCAAAGAGAAGAGAGCTGCTGGAGCACCAGGCTAGGCAGGGTCACAGTGGCTAGAGAACAGACATTTTCCTAAACAAAAATCTGCAAACATGTTTGTTGGATAATCCAACTTCTCTGGAAAGGCTTGTGCAATGTAGAAACCAGAAGCAAATATTGTGAAGAAGAGAAACAACTTAGGCTTTAAGACCTTAAGGAAACCCCAGACCTCCCTCACCCTCCCATGTCAGTGCCCAAGAGGGGCCCAGCTGATCCAGCCTGGAAAGAAAGGTTGATTCTCTGCATTCCAGAACCTCCTGAAGTGCTGGAGCACAGAGCACCCCTGCTTGTACTGCAGGGTCAAGGCGGTGGGCAGAGGTTTTGCCCCTTTCCAGCTCATCTGGACAGGAAGGAAGATGGGAATGGAATGCCAGGGAATGCTTTTCTGTATTGTAATCACCTAACAAAGAGGGGAAAAGGAAACGGAAAATAAAGGGGAGGGACAAATTTCCAATTCAAACTTCATTAAGAATAGACTGCAGTTTAGCTTTCATAAAGCCATTCTATTTCAAACCATATATATTTTACAAATTATTTGAAATCTGCATGATGTCTTAGAGCCAAAAACCTGGACAAAATATTTAGAGAAGCATCAGACTTGAGATAAAAAGCCATGGCCTTGCTCACCCTGTGAGGGATTGAGTGTAGGCTTGAGGCACACCAGACATGAGAGGCCAACCACACACACTTGCATAATGCTGAGCAGCTTTCCTCTGCACTAAGACATATCTGCAAACCCTTATCTCAGTCTTCATTTGCAACTAGAAATGGTTGTTTTGCCAAGGGAAACAAATCCACTGGACTTTCATTCTGCAGTATGTGAAGGAGCAGAGCACAGGACTTGTGAGGTCTCTTATAAGGCACCACACAAAGTGGCTGGCTTACACACAAATATTCATGTCTTGGGTAAGACTTCCTTCCAGGGTGAATGGATTTCACTATGTGGTACTCTTAGTGAAAAAAAACCAAATATCTAAACCTGTGAACCTTCTCTTGGTCTGTCCTCCTTAAGCCTTACTCCAGCAATTTCATATGCCCCATTAACTTTGATTAGGCATTAAGGAAATGTGTTTATTTCTTGCTTTATTAGCTGATGGGATCCCTGCCTGCATTTACACTGGGGGAAGGTTAGAGATCTGCCTTCCTGAGGGAAGGAGAGGAAGAAGAAAAGAGCTTGTTTGGATATTTCGGAGATATGGAAAGGTGGTGAAAGGACATGGTCTCTCACCACCTTCTAGTGGTGAATCCCTCCAGAACACCTGGAAACAACTCAGGGTGGGAGAGGTTCTGGTTTGCTAAGCTGTGCAACCTGTCCTGTGGGTGGGCATGTCCCTGTGCTGGTGGGACAGCCTGTGACTAAAGCCTGGGCTGGTTAGTGTCAGAAACTGTCCCTGCAGTGACTGGCAGCTCAGCATGTGACTACCTCACTTGGCTCAGATCCTGCCAAGCAGCAAGACAAACCTGCCAGCTCCCCCAGACCCCACCAAACCAAGCCTCAAGCTTGTTTATTTAATTGTGTTTATGGTCACTGTGTCACCAGGGCTAAAATGTAGGTAAGTCATGAGCCACAGGCTTTGTGTTCAGACCACAAGACAGTTTAAGACAATCCACACCATGGCTGTCTTGGTCATGTCCTGCTCATCTGTGCTGCAGCCACCCCAATAGTCAGGCTGCTGTGGCTCGTGTGACACCAGGGCACTCTGACTCAGGGGGCCAGAGAGGGAGAGAAGGTGAGTGCTGGACAGAGCTCTCTGGCCTGGCTCTCTGCTCAGCTTGGTGAGCCATGAACAAATCCAAGACTTGGGTTCAGCCCACTGGCACCAGTCCCCCTGAACCACTCCCTGGAAGTGCTGCTTCTCCAGTAAGGCAGAGATCACCACGGGTGCATGGGCTCCTAAATGGACACAACAAATTAATACCTAAAGTCAGCCAGGGTAAATGCAAACTAGATCTAGACAGGAAGCCCTGATAGCAAAGGCAGACAGCAGAGTGCCCGGCCAAGGGACTGAGGCCCTCATCCATCCCTGTCTCAGTTGCTGTTCCTGCAATCTCTGCTGGCCTTCCAGCACTGAGGACCCATCTCTGCTGGGAGGGTAACAGTTTTTTTCCCTTTTGGCTAGAAAGGTCATCAGTGAGATTCAGCCTAAAATTAACTACTTTCTAATCCCAAAAAGGATTAGAATGGGAGTTCAGGACACAATTACACAAAAACATTCTGTATTACATTTTAGTCCTATGGACAGAAAGGAAAGTTGGCCAAAGCCAAGCTCTTTCCTGTGTGTTGATTCAGCAGAAGAAGCTTTGAGCTTTGCTTGGTTTCTTGTTTAGTGGAGGGTGTCAGGAGTGACACATTCCTTGAAGAGAACTTAAGGGGGCAAAAAAGGAAAGAGAGAAGAGAAAGATTGTTGGCAGGCAAGATGAAAGGCTGGGCTGGGTCCCAGGCTGTCATTTAGCCAAGTATGTGTGACAACCTTTTTTTGCCTGGAAGTCTGCTAGCAATTTGCAGAACCATGCTGCAGGTAGCCAGCAGTGCTGTCTCCAGGCTCCGCTATTTGTTGGTCTCTCTCTGTTTCCTTGGTGAATTTTTCCAAGCAGCAGAAAATTCAAACCAGTTCACAAGGGGCTGCAGCTGCTTTCTGTTCTGCCCAACAGCTGCTTGTACAAGAGAGAGCCTTCAAAAGACTGGCTTTCTCTGGAGGGCCATGGGAGGGATGTATGTGAGCTGTGTGGATTCCCTGTATTTGGCAGAGTTTTGCCAGCATCCAGAAGGCTGTCTGTATTCAGTTGCTTTCAACAAAGCACTTGAAATTCCCCAACAACTCATTAGCCTTGCAAAAGCAAAGAGAACGTATTAATTAACACGGTCAGGAGATAATTTCAAGCAGTAAGACAGGGGTTCCAGCCCTACCAGGGATACACGGACCCAGAGTCACCCAGAGCAAATCCAGCAGCCACACCTCTTGCAGGATCACTCTCAGAGCTGGGATTCCAGGCCTGCCTCAGAGAACAGCTCTCAGGGTGGGGTTGTGTGCTCCTCCTCACCCAGGGACACGGAGGGTGCTGCAGGAAGAGGACCTTTTCCACATTCTCCTCACACACCAGAAAACTCCAAAGTACAAGCTTTTTTGCTTCAGCTGTAGAGGCTGTGTAAACACTGAGGAGAGCTGGTTTAGCTCCATAATCCAGCAGGGAACTCATCCACCAAAGAGAAAAGGCTTTCTGCTCCTAGCATCACCCCAAACTTAAAGGATGGTCTGAGGAAAACTAAAGTTTCACTGCTCAACAAAGATCCAGGGGATGACATAAGTGACTACAATCAAATCAGCTCCATTAATTTGTGCCTCAGTTTCCCTTCCTATAGTAACAGTAGCTGTCTTTAGCTGGTTGTTGGGAGGCTTAATATCCATGAACCACCCAGAGATCCTTTCATAAAGACAAGGACTTTATATTAATCACACAATGTGATTACAGTTACTAAAAACACTTTATCCCTTTTAAAGGCACCAGTAATTCAGAAGGCAGAAGTCCTTTACTCAGACACAAATACATTCTCTGTTTAGAAAAAAGCTAATAGAAAGTCTGGGAAAGGCACACACATAGGCATGTGTGTATTAATCTATTTGGAAAGAGCTGCATTCCATAGCACTCCCTGGCCTGTGTGTATCTAACAGAATATCTATTTAGGAAAATGTGACTAGCACAACCAGCTATGCAATGCTCACATCTGCTAATCCTTTACTGCTCAAGTAATCATCTTCCCTTGCAAAAAGATTTATACCATTTTGGGTGCAGGCAAAGAGGAGCTAAGCGCTTCAAAACTCTTGCAGCTGATGATCTTGAGGGAAGCACTGCCCTCATGGTCCCCTTTAGCTGGGTACAGGGATCTCATTTCTGGAGGCAGGCAGAATCACATTAGGTAGTTTAGACAGGTACAGAATGGACAGAGGAAAGGCTTGTGGCTACAGTATTTACCATACTGGGTGATGCTTGTGGCCCTGTTTCATTTGCACAGGTTAAGCAGCACTGCTCCCTTGACCACAGCTGCTTCACAGGGCTCTGCTAGCAGGTACTTTGACAGAGACATTTCCCCCCTCCCTCCCCCACAATTAAAGGAGACCAGCTGAAAGCTTGCCTTGCCTCTCTGAGATACACCCCCTGACAGCCTGGGATGGATGCTGAGCTCAGCCAGCCCCAGCTCAGGAGTTACTCCAGGCTGACACCAGAGCGTGGCTCCAGCTAAGCCCTGTGCATCCGTGTGGGTCAGGAACTCCCCTTGCAGGGTGGGGAGGAGGGAATGGCCCTGGTGCTCCTGCACTGTGTGAGCACATCAGGGCTGCCAAACAGAGTGGTGGAGGGAGGGAGAGAGCCAAGGAAATGCAGCACACACACGGGCAGCCCTGCCCTCTGCAGCAGATGGGGTGCTACCCTGCCCAAGGACAGCTCTCCTCTCCCCTGTGTACCACAGGCAGCCCTCTCTGGCTGGGAAGCTTTGAAATAGACAGATTGTGACCCTGTGCAGGTTTTTTGGAGGCTAGCTCCCCATGGATGCCTGTGCAGCTGTGTTCTCCCCTTTGTGCAGCTGGATCAGTGCCAGAGCCAGGCTGTGCCAGCACCCTGACACTGCCCCCTGTGCAGTGCAGACGAGTCCCAGCTCACAACGATGAATTCCAGAGGACTCCACTGGGGCTGGCTCTCTGGACAAGCTGTTCAAGCGGTGTGTCACCAGGACAGCACTCAGTCACACATTTGCCCCTCAGGCACTTGGAGTTCATGGGTGGCCCCACTGATTTCATCCCACAAGTGCCATACAATGTTCTCTGTGGCCCATGGCCAGCACTTCTGGCTACCTGACCCAGCTTTGAACAAGTTCCACAGCTCCGAGCACAGTCAGGAACCCAGGCCATGCCTACCAGGGCTGTGTGGGCACTGCCTCCTCCCATTCAGCAAAGTCTGGAGAAGAAAGCACCTTCACTAAACCTCTCATGTACCTGTGCCTAGATTGTTAAAAAGACATTTTCTCATACAGGCAGCCAGGCACACATGATTTTGACTAGCTTCTACCTAGCTCCAAATGAGGATTTACTTGACAGATTCTGCTTCACTGCTCATCATGAAACACCAATCCAGCACCACAGAAAAAAACTAATCTCAAAATTGGGATTAGGAAGAGATGCAGGACATAGACTGAATTGCAGACCAATGCCTGCTTTGAGATCCAAGAATTGCAACTTCACTGCCCTTGTAGCATGATTTTGCTTTAACTGCTTCCACTGGTACTTGAAGGCCTTCTTAAACTCTCTTCTGCAGCCTCCTTTCATTCTTGTTTTCTCAGTTTTGGTCTAGAGAAATCTGAAAGTCTTCTTTGGTAGTATGAATACTTTAAAACTATTTTTTTTTAGATAATGATCAAACATCTCAGCTTTGTAACTATTTCTGCTTTAATTCCTCAGAAGGAATTAAAAATGCCAGGTCTGCAAAATAATCTGTGATTCAGCTGCTGCTCTGAACACTGGGACTGCCAAGACCAGGTCCATCCCAGCACATCCCATCCCCTGTGACTTTAGGAACACCCAGAGCTGATGACATTATAGCAAAAGGCATCACAGCCTCTCTTTGGTCTTGTACAGAACATGTGCAAAACATGCTTTTCACTGGCTCCTTCTAATCCTAAATCTAATTAGAAATATTGTAATGACTTATTAAATACCTAAACTCATTGTCATTAATTTGTAACTCCTCACAAAGGGCAACTGAAACAATCACAAACATACAGACACCCTTCCCTACACAAGGGGAATGCCTTTTGCTATGGTTGGAAAAGTGTAACAGACTTCTGGGGCACCAAGGGCTTTTAATGACCGTATCTTCACTCTCCCACAGATCCATCTGCATTAGAATTTGACCAGTCATTTCAAACAGCTGCCTGTTCATTCTAATTACCTTTCAAAAAGATATTTATTTCTATTCTCAAATGCAAAAAACCTCCTCCCTTCAAAATGATAAAGTTTGAAGGTCTGTGATGTACAATATTTTGTCCAAGTTTCACTAAGGTTTCTGTGCTCTTTATCAATTAACCCAGACAAGCATTTAAAACTCTCCAGATTTTTTTTCTTCCTAATGGATTTGGTTTAGGTATTGTCTTTAATATCTATTATTCAGGTAACTTGTGAGATTTTTCTGAGTCTCACAATCCTATATTGCTGGTCTCAGAGAACCCATCTATATTTACTGATTAATGAGTAGAAATAAAGTCTATTATCATTTGGAAGTTATGATATAAAATAGATAATCTCTAAAATACCTGGACTAAATACACATGGTTTGACGTTGTCATCTTATTGCATGGGCTCCATACCATTGTCTCCTTATCCCAAAAGGTCCATTCCTTCTTGGTGTTTCTCCTGGGCATCTCCTCAGAGCACTGACTCTTTCTTCTCCACAAAGAATCCAACTGACTCCAGTTCCCTTCTCACCCAGCCACCCCACTCTTTTATAGCATCATCTTCTCATTGGTTACAGCTGTGGCCTGTTAAAGTCAGGCCTGTCCCTACTCTTTGATAATTGGCCCAGCTGCAACTCCTCAGGGGTAAGATTACTTTCTACACTCTCTTTATTTTCTTATATTCTATCCCCCTACAGTTTGATCAGGTGTGAAGCCAGCCCAAAGTTGTGTCAAGCTGCCCTCCCAGCTGGTCTCCAGGACCCAGAGCTTTACAGGAACACCTGTGCACACAGGGCAGGGGAGATGTGAGCACCTCAGGTGCACAATTTTCAGCCTGTGCTGCCTCTAGGTTGTAAAGCCAGCATACAAAGCAGCACGTAGCCATTTAGGACAGGAAGTGAAGAACTATATTTAGATGAACCTGTAGTAGAAAGTAGATGATCAGAACGTTGCTTACATTTGTGCCCCCATTCCTGTGAGCACTGGTATAGGACTCTGCAGTGCTGAGGGCAATGTTCCCACTGTGGTCTGTCCTCTGGGAACCAAAGGGACAACCAAATTTGCCTTCTCTGCTACCACCAGTACCACTGCACAAAGTGTTCCAAGCATCCACTAAGTTTGGCAAGGACTGACAAACTGGAAGTGCTGGGAAAACCACATAACAAGTCAGTGAGGTTGTGAACATGCTTTTCAGTTAAATTAATTTTGGGAGGGTTTTGTCTCCTCTCTCCCAAATTCAGGTGACTTTGGAGAGCACCTCCTTTTTTGTATCTTTACAGTGATATCCCAGTCTAGGTGCAATGCATCTTGAGCACAGGTATTTCCCTCCTGAGAAGCACCATCCTCCTCAATTGGAAAGTGTATCCCTTATGAGAACTTGACAGACAGCAGGGATTTAATAACACTGTTTTGTTTCCAGTTGCTTGAACTGTCCTTTCCCCTTTAAACACCACATCTCACAGGTTCTGGTGATAGTACTTCTTTTCTATGAGGAGTACTTTACAAGACTTTCTGAGGCAAACAGAACTTTTTCCACTGATTCAAATAATCTGAGATTTAGTCCTTTACAAAGGATGGCAGTTGAGTTTTAAGTATTTTTTTTCTCAGTTCAAACCTGATCCTGGTAAAATTTGGTATAAGATTTATTTACTGCACTGCAGAGATGTATGTGTAGCCTGGGTAGAAGAATCCCTTCATAACAAAGCTCTTGTGACCAAGTAATAACACCAAGGTCATGGGTTTGATCCCTGTAGCTATTCACCCAAGAGCTGGACTCACTGATCCTTGTGGGATCAGAGAATATTCCATAATTCTGTGAAAACTCCCAGTCATGGTTTTCATAGCATGCTTCATAGGTTCTATGGTCTGGTCTACACAGGAGATCAGACTAGACAATCAAAACTTTCCCTTCTGAAGGTAAAATCTGTGAATCTGTGAGTGGTGAAGTTTACAGATTCCCCCAGTGTTTGACCTCTTTATGTCTACATTCATCACATGAAACCTGTCAACTGTGATGTGGGTTTTGTGCCAAAAAAAGACATGTCACCAAAAGATGCACAATCATTACTGCATTAGGTATAATCTGCTGTCCCAGAAATGAGAACCACTGTAACCCATCCCAGCTATCTGAAACAGCCATTTTCTCAGAGATGGATTCAATATCTGCACATAACATCTCTGTCTCAGCTCCTGCCTGCTCTACTCATCATATCCTCCATACATTTGCCAGATGTTGGAGTGAAGGCATTTATCTTTACATGAAACCATGGTCACCATGGTCAAGCAGCTCACATTTCTCCAGATGTTTTGTGATCTCATCACTTTATAATGTTCCTAGGAGTTAGCCTCATTCTAGGTGAGAATTAATGGTTAAATGTTAAATTCCCCTGCTTGTCTCCCATACCATTTTGGAAGAATTTGATTAGATTGATTTCTATCCAGCTCTAGCTGCACTTCTCCCTCATTCCTCTCTGAGTGGCTACTAATTCTGGAGGCAGACTTCTCCCCAGTGTCTTTCTGATATTTGACAGATGTAAATCAGCAAAACTTGTTTATGGATTAACTGGATGCAGAATAGAGCCTAGTCCTTACTAGGAATGAATGCATGGATATTTCCAAGTTGCTGGGGTACTTCCATGATAATTTGCACTGCCATCATTCCTGTGCATGTGATTAAGATTTCCTTTTTAACTAATGTTAAACTATGCTGAACAGAGGGGCAATCTCAGGAGTTTCACATGCAATTTTGGTGTAGAGAATTTTAAAATCAGGTTTAGATTCTCCATCAGCACCTTGCCTTAGGTTACCATTTCTTTTGAAAGCGATGAACTCCAAATACTTTGTGTAATTTGCACCTAATTCAGTGTAACCATAACAGGAAATCAGCTAAACACAACTTAGAAATGTTTCTAATTCTGTAATGTGTTGGAACCCACAATGTATGCATGCTAAAATGTAATTTTGAGGATCTTCAGCAATATTATAGCATGTAAACAGAAAGACTTAAAATAGATTTTAAAATAGCCAAGTTCCTCTTTATGAGTGGCAGATAGATTGGAAATAAAGACAATCAGTTTATGAAATAAAAGGCCATTCTGTTAAATTGTTCAGATGCTCAAAAAATGTATGAGGAATGCATGCAGCATGCCCATTGATGCTTCAATATTCCTCCAACCACTTGATTTACATCTAGGGTGTGTGGCTTGTTTACTTTTTCCTGCAACTCTAGACAGAAAACAAACCTTTGCAAGCATGTGGCTCCTTTCAGACATCTCACAAAGAGACAAACAAATATATCTTCCAATCTATCATTCTTAACTGCCACAAATGCAGGGAATATCTGCAAAGTGCAAATAGTAAGTTCCTCTCACCAGTCTACAGAGATTGGATGCTTTCATTTTTTCCTGACAGCTGTGTGATCTTTGTCCCTGAGTGTTTAACATTACATGGAACTGAGGAACTATACCTTGAATCAGGAGTGGCATTGTTCCACTTAAAGCAAACAACTGAACAAGGCAAAAGCAGTGAGAACTGCAATGCAGGGTCCTGCCTCCATCCCCCCCTCTCCGTGTGTGTCTTTGGGAGCAGGGCTACAGTAAAACCAGCACACAGTGCCCTGTCAGCAGCAATTCCCCCATTGGACTGAGGGTGATCTAAGTAGGGCAGCACCCCCTGCAACTGGAACTGCAAGTATCCCATATCTGTCCACCCATCCACAGAGCTGCTTCTACTGCATGCATCACAGAAATATCTGAAACCTTTGTTCATGGAAAACAGGCTAAGTGTGTTAGACAGATAAGAAAAAGTCTCAGTATCTGGTATTATTATGGTTTTCCAAGGGGGAAGGGGCAGGGGGTGTGACTGACAGTTTCAGCAGCTATGTAATTTTCCCCTGCTTGTTTAAAACAGGAAACAGAAATGCCGAGCTTCAGCATGGGCTTTATGATACAACCAAGCCTTGGGAGGATTCCAGCCTTATCCTGGAATTCCAGTAGCTTGCTGACTGTCCTTTGTATCAAAATCCATTTTCTCTCCCACTGTTTTCCAGGGATTTGGTCCTGCAAGGTGCAGTGTTTTGGCCAGAGGCAAGGGAAGCCTTTTCCTGACAGAAAGGACACTTGAAGTGTCCTGGGAGCGTGGGGACAGGGTTTGTGTACACCTCAGTGTGCAGGCACTGAAGTGACCAGCAGCTCATAAGGACAAGCCCTTATCCACTTCTGCATTTGAGAAAAAACAAAGCAAGCCTCCCAGAAAAGCTTTGTCACATTTCCAAAAACAAAGAAGTCCCCTTTTCTGTCCTTTGCCCCAAACTGTAGATTTGGATTTACCCTTCTTCCTTAAATAGCTAAGGTTTGAGCTAAATAAAGCTATTGCATTTTGTTTTCAGCTGGAACATGTCAGTTAAAGGAAATACTGTAAATTACAACACAGTCATGCCACACCATTGTGACTGTGTAACTAGTAACTCAGCAGTCAGCTCACACATGCAGCCGAGAACTCTTTGTTAAGTAGGAAAGGGAAAGCAACAGTTATTAAAAATGAACAGTCACTAAAGATTCAGGACTTACCCTGAGTCATCCCTGGCTCCCTTCTCTCCTGCTGATGTTTTCATCATTACAGCAAACTTTTAAGTCACTTTCTGTATCACAGTGGCTTGAGAGTTCCTCGGTCAGAAAAGCAATTCCTTCCCATCGCTGAGCAGAACTTCCACATCCTCAGGTTTTGTACTGAGATGGTATTTCAAGGGCATGAGGGGGAAGATGTTGAAAACCAGCTTCAGGCTCAGTAGTATCAAAGGGCAGAGGACTAAACAAGCACTGAAATGAAAGCAAACTACCAAGAAGATCCGATTTTAGCCTCTCTTATTTCTACTTCCTGTATTTATATGAACGGGGGATTTCAGGAAGAGGCAGTCTTTGGTGGTCAAGGGTGTGTGTGTGTGTGTGTGTGTGTGTGTGTTATAAAGCCATATTTAGTAGTGCAAGCAGGTTAACCTTATTAGAAAGAAGGGCCTGAGACTTTCAGCTAATTTGTTTCTCTATCCTAGGAGGGTTTCAGGGGAAATCATTTTACAGACTACAGGTATACCAGGAGGCAACGGAGCACAGTGAACTTTGTAAAGGATTTTGTAAGGCAGCAAAGCAGTAAGCCTCCGTCTGCAAATTCCTGAAGCATGTGTATTTCTACTGCTTGAGTAACTGGAACCAGATGGAGCTTGGAAACCTTTCTATTTACACAGGACCTGAGCAAACGAAATGTCTAACGCTGGCAGAGGGCAGCTGTGCAAGAGCATTCCCAGTTAAAGCAAAAGCTAAGGCTAAGTTGTGTGATGCTGGCCGAGGAAGAGCTCTCCAGGCTGGGAGAGCTCGGGGCACGTTTGACCTGCAGCCACTGCAGCGATCGAGGCTTTGCTGGGAGGGAAACCCGACCCAGCACACGGCAGATGTGCAGGCTAGGGCTGCCAGATGTGCTGCCAGACAGAGCTGGTGGCACCCCTGTTTGGCAGCCCTGTGGCTCCAGAAGTATTTGATGTTAGGAGAATACATAATGGAAAAAATAAGGCAGAAGTAGAAAGAAGAGGTGGAGAAAAGCAATTGGATGGAATGGAGTGGGAGACGAAAGTAATTTTTTTGCCCCCTTTATCTTTAGAAGGAATTTCTCAGCCTTCTGAAAATAGACAGTGATACACAGTCCAGAGCAGAAATGCAAATGCCAGGGAGCTGTCAGTGTATTGGCAAGAGGGAAACTGGACCTCAGTGCAGAACACAGAGCCAATTCTGCTGGCTAAGCTAAAGAGAGTCAGGGAGACTTTTACCATCACCAAGTCACACTTTCAATGGAACACAATTCAAAAATTTCCCTTCTTTTTTTTTATTAAATAAAGACTATAACTTCAGTTCACATTAGGAAATTTATCTTCCAGCTTTTACAAGGATTTATCTTAGCAACTCTATTATCTTAGAAAGAGCCTTGCTGAAAGACTGCATGATGGAAAATTCACCACCATTCTAAGTAAGGCATGTTAGTGCTTACTTGCTGCCATCATATAAATTCACACCTGATTTTTTTTCCTTATCTAATTTTAAATTTTCAGCAACTGTATCTTGTAATGCTCTTTTCTACTGTATTAAGGATCTCCTTGCTCCAGCTCCTGGAGTAATTTTCAGGCAACAAAAAACTCATTCATGAAAAATTTAGTCCGCTTAAACAAACTGGTTGACTGAGATTCACTCATCCCTTACTGCAGACTGGTCAGATCTCAGCTCTGAATCCTCTGTGGGTTCTGGGCTCACAGGTCCAAGGAAAAAAACATCTTCTAGATTTACTCACCAGCTGGGCACCTTGGAAATGCACCTCAGGTGCTGGCATGAGAACAATCTCCTACATGCATCACACAAATTCAACCCTACCCCACTACACTTCCCTCCCCTGCAATTCAGGAGGTACCAGGCCTATTCAGCATTTGCCCTTGCTCTGCTGGAAAAAAAGGTTTGCTGAGACAAAAAAATTGCAAGGTTGTGCTGTCTGCATGGATCTGCTCACACAGAGAAAACTGCTCACACAAACAGGCAGCCATCCTAGGCAAAGACTTAGGATTTTGCAAATGCAGAACACAACAGAGTTAGAAAATTCCAATTATATTTTTAGGGAAGAAGAAAAAAATTACTAGAACAAATAAAAAGGTCCAGGAAAAAATGGCAAAAACTACAGAATACAAAATTCCAGTATTTTGGTGCTATCTCAGTTTCATGTGATTTGAGTGAAAACTTTCATACTATTTCCAATGTAAAGAATGCAGCTTCAGAAATTTGATGTTTTGAAATTTGTTTTGTTAACGATAGTGACCAAATTTAATTTTAAAAGTCTCATATTTTCTGCAAAATGCTCAGCACTTCTGTAAAATATTTAAAATATGAAAAAGAAGACAAATTTTGTTCAAGCTAGGTGTCTTTTTGAGCTGAGGAAATGACAGGTTTAGTATGTGACAACGTGTTCTAGAATCAGGCTTTAGAAGGAAAAAATTACAAAGATCAAAATGACAAAATCATATCCAGTTACTTCAAATTGACATTTTTCTGTGATAAATCCAAGCCAAATGGGAGGAATTTATTTCTCTTCTAGGACTGATTCACCCTTTCCATCTTAAGCCACAGCATCCTGCAGCCCTTTTTTGTCATTTCATGCAGCTGGGTTGGAAAGGTTTAAAAATGGCTTATGGGGGAAGCCATTAAGTACAGTGAGCACTCGAGCTACAATAAAGGGCTTTGAGAATATAGCCAGATTACAGCACAGTTCTGCTTTCCATACAGGAGGGAGAGGCTACATCAACAATATGGCCTGTGATAGGAGCCCTCAGGAACTGTCATGCCTATTGTGTCACTAATCCAGAGATTATGTGCCTTTTATAGAGCCTATTACATAACAGATCATGATGGGTCACAGTGTCAAGGATGGAAGGATTAAATGAACAGGCACTTTTCACATTCAGATTCTGATTTTTGAAAGGTAATTCTGTGTAAAAGAAGGAATCTTCTTCTGTTCCCAGCTTATAAAAATTGAGCCTAGCATACACTAAAGAATGAAATCTTTTTCAAAATTCAGAAAATGCAGAATTATCCTTTTTCTCCACTTCCAGAAGATTTTTCTGCAGATGCACAAAAAGCCCCACAGTGGCTAATGCCAGGTTTAAACAGCAGTAGGGATTCCAGTCTCACGCACAGTGCTTAAAAAAAGAAGCTCAAGCTTTGTTTTAACTTGCATCTCCTGGGAGTAAACTGGCTAGGAGTATTCATTAGAGAACTCTTGTCTAACGAACCTGTTAACACACCAGGCCATGAGATGAGGTAAATAAACTCTTAGCTCCTCTTTTTCCAAGAAATGCATATGAAGATTTCCTGAGCCCAGCACAGACCATACACAACATACTGGGAGTATGCTGGGCACTGCAGGCATGCTGGAAATGGGAAATCGAGGGTAAGGAGTATTTCCAGAGCCCAGGGAACTGGGAAAGGAAAATAATTCTGTGTGGCCTTTGCACCTTATTTCCAGCCTCTCATCAGCATGCAGCACTCAGTGTGAACCTGCTGGACACCAAAATATCACAGGATGAGGCATCCAAAATGCTCTTGATCAGGGCTTTTTCTGAGGTTGCCAGAATTGCTTCTGGATCAGTGCCTCAGTACAGCAAACTGTGTTCTCAGCAAACTGAGCTCTCAGTTTTCTGGTCCCAAAAGAGCAAATTGTGTGTTTCAGAATTGCTGCAAATCAAACCAATACACTTAACTCACTCCAAAAATTGGCTTGATCCAGGCAATAGTCCCTAGAACACACAGAATGTGGGGCCTTCTGTCACTCAGTTCAGCAGGCTCCAGATTTCTCCAAAAAGCTAACATTTGTAGGCACATGTCTGAAATTTTAGATTTTCAACAATATATATGACAATGCTTCACATCTACTAATCATCTGAGAAAAAAACCAGCAAACACTCTTGTTTATATAATTTATTGATAGTGTACATATTTTTATATAGTGCATTATAATACTGAGTGCTATAATCTTTATAAATGCTGAGTTAACTATTTTTTAAAATTCTCACAACAAAAATAATCAAATATCATGCCAACATTTTGTAACAAATTATCACATTAAATCCATTTGGATTTCATGACGTTTATCTGTACAATGGACCCCATATCACAGAGCATTCACAGTGCATAAGGTCACAGTCATTGAAAAAATAAGTAACATGAGAGATTTCTGTTATTTACAGTTTACAAACCCATCCCTTTCTGTTTTCAAAGTAAGCAGTTCTAGAAAGTTTTCATAATATTTAAAGAGGTATTGCACCTCTGAAGGGTGCACTGCAAATATGAAACACAGGTTTTTAAAAGGTTCAGAAGTTATTTTAGTGACCATAAACGATTTCAAATAATTTCTTGCAATGGAGGAGATACCATGAACCAAATTCTACGCTCAGTTCCACTGATACTAATTTGTGCCAACTACCAGGACACTAAGGAACACTGGCACCACTCCCAAGAATGTGAAGGCAAGAATTTGGTCATAACTTTGCTGCAGTAACAGCCATTTGAAACCCAGGTGTTGCTGGGGAAGGAGATTTACAAGTTTTCTTTGCATACATAACTGGTATATGAATAAAGGCCATAATCTTTCTGCAAAAACTCTCTGAAAGGAAGCATCTCAGTTTTTATTAATCTTTCTAGAGATTATATCTGTCTGGTTTTCACATTTTCTGATACTTTTAGCATTTGCAACCATGGCTAGTGCTATAAACCAATCTTTTTATTTGTCATTCAAGTTTATCAAGATCATCTCAGTGACAGGACAGCAATGATTGCCTACATTCTTTGTGCAAGTGAAAAAGAGAATTAAATTGCAACTGGCAATTCTTCTACGAAAATATCCAACAGGCATTAATTTCCCATAGTTATTCATTTCAGACAGTGCACTGGATGGGAGCAAGCAGAGCCACGTGATGAACAAACTGCCACAATCACTGCACATCCTGGCTGTGGGGAAGCAGCCACACATCTCACGTGTCAGCACAGGACTCCACAGACTTCTCTGGGGAAAAACCACCAGGACCTCACATGGGGGAAAATGTGAGAAAAGTGCTCAAGTTATTGAAAAAGAGGCTTTTAAACATGTACACAGTAGGTCAGAAAGTGGAATGCACACATCAGTTGAATGACATTGCCTTCTTCAGCAGGACATTGATCGCTTGCATACAGACTTTTCCAAAAGGTTCAATGGAATAATAACAGGTTTGGTACAGAATTGCTGCAACTAAACACTGTCATTTACCTGTGTAACCATCACATAAATGTCACCATCTAACAAAAAGAAAAATGTGGCATTCAGACTCATGGAAATAGAAAGAAAATTGCACAGCAAAAGTATGAGCTGTAGAGATTTTCTTCTGAATGTTTAAAGACAAATAACAGAGAGATCTGAGGCTTGCAATGACAGAACATTATGCTCCAATCTTCAATTAGGAAGATTCTTTGGTTTCACCTGGCTTTCAGAGTTATTTTAGTGTCTGTTTTGTATTACATACATCTGATCTTTCCTTGGCATGAATAATCAGACAGTATTTCTACAGCTTAAAGAACTCTACCAAAACCAACTAACAGTGGGACACGAGTAAATGGCATTAAAATTGAAAGAAATGCAAGAAAGGAAGACAACAAAACTCATGAGGCATTTGTGCACCTAGAGCAAACACATAATAGAAACAAGTGTAATTAAAGCAGAGTCACAAGGGAAATCAAAGAGAGAATAGAATCTTCTCTATAATTGCTAAGTATTAGATTAGTAAAGACCTTTGCCATTTGTTTACATGTTGACAGAAAGCTTACAAATATAACCTAAAACCAGAAGCTAACTTCGCTTGTTACAGCTGCAGCAAGCACGTAAAAACAAAATAAAATTGGCACACCGAAGACTGAGCCAGGAAAAAGATGGTTGACTATGCTGTACCTATTGGAAAGACTTAAGGTGCTCTTCTAGGTTAGACTTCAGCCCAGAGAGAAGCCCTTAGAGCATCAAAGAGACATTAAGATAACCATACCTGGAGCTCCTTAGATTTAGACATGCAGGTCCTGAGCTTGAAATCTTTACTCAAGCAATACCTTATAATGCAGTTCAATTGCTATGGTAAATAAATGGAATCAAACACTGCTGAACACAATGGAAACATTCCCAGTTCCTTGCTAGAGAGAGGATTGCACTCCATGGGTCTGTGTGGGACTGTGCTACTCCAGGGGATCTGCAGCTCAGAGGAGCTGCTGAAAGCCCTCCTTGGCCAGCTGTAACTCAGTGTAGATCCTGCTCATACACAAGGGCAGATGCACAGCTGAGAAGTCTGAGACAAGGAACAAGTTCTCTTATTTATGAGAGTGGAAATCTAAAGTGGTATCAGCAGAGCAGAAGTCCACAGACTCTGGTCAAATCTTTTAATTTGACAAAGAAATAAAGTCTTTAGACCACAAAACCAATGGAAAGAACTGACTATGATAAGAAACCCAGAAACCATACTCTGCTGTCATCTTAGGACACAATCCAGCAAGGCACTTGGATAGATGCTTAGCTTTAAATGGAATCAAATCTAATGAAGTTAAGCTTTGCTGGATATGGGATATCTTTTTCTGAGTTGAGTTACTTTTCAGTGTTATTATGCTGGCAAATTTCAGATCACACTAACAGTTTTCTCTCTCACATCCACCAGCTTTCTTTTCACTCTTGAGCTGAACATTAACTTAGAGAACATGGTGACATACATTCCAAACTCAGACAGATAACTTTTGCAATGGTTAATGAAACAAAATGGCTGCAAAATTTTATAGATACAATCCAAACAGCTGCAATACAGAGCTGTGCTAACAGCAGAGAGCCAAGCACAAATCACTCCTTTGCTTGACTAGAAAATGGCAACATTTTTAATGGCTTCCTGACCACACAAGCTAATGTTTTTCTTTTTTTTTTGTGTACATGTGAAAGGCACTATTCTGTTATTACTCAGCAATAGCCTCCTGAATTACTGATACATTCTGACGTGGGTTTATCTGAAATACAACAATTTGTCAATCACATCTTTCTTGGACTATTCAGTTTACCTGCATGGCTTAGTGTGTAACTACTTATTTTAGCATATGGACATGGACTACTTAGGAGCTTCTTGAAGTACTTCATATGATCATGTGTCATCAAAGCCCTCACAGAGCATCTCATAATTCTTTGGCAAACAATACATCCTTGGTCATGTGGTGGTGTCAAAGAAGAATCCTACTAATGTTATTTATGATGACAAGCACAGCATGATACTTGTCTCATAGCAGTAGATGCAAACGGGAACACACCATGAAACGCAGCATTAAAATTTAATATTAATTGCCCTGAAGTGAGTTTATGTTTCAGGGAGAGCTGTAGATGACAGGAACTAGCCACAGATTGTAATGGTTGTTCTGGATTCTGAGACTGTTTCTGCTACAACACAACACTGGTTTTCTGGAGCAGGTGATATTCAGATTAGGCAGAGTAATTTTAAATGATGTGTGAAGGGCTTATGGAATTAGCAAACAAAATTCATGTATATTTGGACAGAAATTCAGCTGCTACAGAAAAAAATGGTGCCTATAATCTTCTAAAATTTCCTGGCTCAGAAATATGAAGGTACAATACAATTTTCTAGATCTGGCACTATAAACTTTGATGCCCTTATCCCTGTCAACTCAGCTGATCACCATGCATTCAAAATCACACTTTGGAGCTACTCTTCTATTATGTAAAGACAACTGAGCTGCCTGAGCTGTGCACAGGAGAGCAAATGTTTGCCTGGAGACAGTTGTCCAAGACCACAAAAACAGAATATAGGAAAAAACCCATTTACTCAGCCTCTCTCTCTGCTCCTTTCAGTCTCACATCTAAGTCATCCCCAGATTTTCAGCAGTGAACTGTCCTCCTGAGAGACAGCAGGGGAGAGAGGAATACTAGGGAGGGCTATTCCTACAGTGGTGCAGCACTATGCTGCATTTTCACAGCTTTTCTGCAACAGAAGACTTCAAGATGAACATGAATTCCATCTCCTCAGCTTTATACTGCAGCAAAAACGTGAATGCCTGGAAATGGGGTCATTGGCATACTTGAGATAAAATGTGTTTACTGCCATTCTTGACTAGTTAATAAATAAAGCATTTCAGTAATGCTGTAATTGTGTCCATCTTTAGTTCTTAGCTTAATGACACAACTGTTTAATTAAGGTAAGAAACCCTAAATGGATAATAATACTGACATTTGTAACAAAATGTAAAGCAAATAACAAATGTGTTGCTCTTTTTCTCTTTAGAATCACATTGAATGGACCCAATTCTTAAAAACACACCACCAGCAGCATACACTCCTTAATTTATTCTAAAATAATTTAAGAAATCATTTTAGTTGTAAACTCATTGCCCGGTGTAAACAGTAGTCTGTATGTCAGCTGGCTAAACATAATTGTCATATATGTCAAAAGAAGGAACTTTCTGATTAAGTGCTTATTTGCTAATATTTTATAGTATATTCTCATTGACACATTTTTTTATATTTAGTCTTAATGGAAAATACTAATACATTTAAAAACACATCAACTGTTAGTTGATAGGTTTGGTTGGCTTATAAATATTAAAAAATTTTAAAAATCTATGTATAAAGGTAACTGTGCTTCTTTAGAAACTTTATGTGATCATTCACATACAGCTTCAAAATATTTTTAAAGTTTAGTAGCAATTCAAAATATGCTGTCTCAGTGATCTGCAATTATATCACTGCTAAATTGTGGAATGTTACCCGCTATTTTAATACTCTGGGCCGGATCTTGCTGTCAATTATATCCAGAGTAATTCCTTGTATCAGATTTATGCTGGTGGAAAGGATATCAAAACTTGGCTTCTACTCAGGGTTAAAAAGAAGTATATCATGCTTCAAAATTTGCATGCAATCAAATCAAGGACCATATTCTCTTGACAGACTTGCTTTTGTCAGGGTGACTCTTATCTGCACTGCTCCGTGTCAGACATTCATCTTCATTAAGCTTCTGGGAATAAGAAAAAATGGTGAAGAATACACCAGCTTCTTGACTGATGAAATAAGCTTCTTCCTCTCACCAATCAAACTGAATCAAACCAAATCATAATCAGGGTGGGTTTTGTTGTCAGAAAGTCTGGATTATGTTCAGCTACTACTCCCAGCTGATAACAATAACTGATAGTTACTGAGCACCCAGTTATATTTTATTTCTTTAGCTTCTTCTAAATTTACACAATGGGCTTACAATGGCCAATGCAAAGTTTCTTTTGTGGTGTAATATTCCACAAATGTCAGTTTATATCTATGTATACAGCATTCCTTATTAACAATAAAACATATTTTTCAAGTATGAATTTCTGCATGTAAATTCTCTTCTTCGGTATGCAGTTACTCTGACTTCTAGTGTGTATCATCACAAGTGATACAACATACAACCATTTCCTCTTCTTACTCTGCCACATTGTTCATTGAACAGAGTGATAAATATTCAACATTGCCATCAAAAACTGTCGGTGCAGTTTCTCTATAAGCAGAGCACTTGAAGGGGAAAATGATCCTCAACAGTGCATGCCATGATATGTGCCTTGGACTTTCTGGTCCTGTAGTTTAAATATTCTGACTAAGCCAAGAAAGGATCTGAACTTGCCTCTTATCCTTCCATGGAAAGTAAATGTCAAAACCAAAAGAACTATAAAGATTTTTCTCCCATCCTCTTGCTAACCGTGATGGTGGTGGTTGATTGTCTGCAGAAGGAGAAAGAAAACCACAACAGAATGCCCAGGAACGGGTCCTTTTAGAGTTCTGTGTAAGATCCATGTAGCTTTATGACAGAGCAGCAATATCCAAAGAGGAGGAAAATGCTTTGGTTGCCTTCAGCTAGCATGTTAAAAGAAAGGTATGCTCTCCTTCCATATAGGTAAAAGTGCTCGTTAGCTGATTAAGCAGGAATGACACTCAAATTATTGATGGAAAGAAGGTAGAAATGTGAAATGCCTCCTGTCATTTACAGCATGTGTCATCAGAAGAATTTCAGTGTCTCTCCTTGCTGTGGTTTAAAGTTCTTCTCGGCACATGGGGAAGTTGACAAAGGTGAAGACATTGAACTCTATCATTATCGATAAACACAGGAAAATAGCATAAAGAAGCAACACGTAGATGCCTAACTTCCTGTCAAGTTTCCACTTATTAAAATGGATTCCAAACACCTGCAAGCAAACAGAGTGTCAGTTAATAAAGTTCGGAAGGAGCCTTCTGGAAACAACCATTATAAGCTAAAAATGAGAGTCTTTTGAATTAGAGGTCTTGCAGGAAGACAAAAATATAGTCTCAGTATTTTACAGATCAGAAAGGCAACATACCTTGTTGACTTGGCTCTGAGTCTCAGTTGTCCTATGACTGTTTTACAAAATATTCAATGAACTAAACTAAATTAATGTCCCTCCCTCAAGTGTTCCCCTGCAAATCCTTTATGTCCCAGTAGTACACCAGCACCAAATGCCCATTCTCAACACCTTCAAAAGAGGTGCTCTACTTGCTTATTTTCTGAGCTCCAGAACTAAGGGGTTACAAGTTACAGGCAGCAAAGCAAAAAAATCCTCACAAAGGCATCTATTTTCCACAGTGTTCAATGCCTCTGAATTATTATTTTGCTCAAAACTTTCCTCTGAATTTGCTGTGGGAGGGTCTGTGCAAATCAGGGTACTCAGCAGAAAAAAGGAGACTGTAATAGATGCCTCAAACTCAGGTGATCTGGCTTCTACTAGGAAAAGACTCTTTTCAGAGAAGCCTGGAAGGCTAGCACAGTAATGCCTCTGCATAATCCTCCCATTTTTCCCAATATGCTGATTAACAATATGCATGCAGCAACACCAGATACAAATGTGTACAGAACACCGGTGCTGTTTCACAGGCACTGTGCAGTATGGCAGGCTGGGGATAAGAAATGAAAGAACACATTCTCACACCTCATAGATCAGATACATAGGAAGTTAGTAGCAGAGTGGACAGCCCTGGCCATTCTACCACTGAAGTCATGCACAGGTGATGTGAAGCTTTTTAAGACTTAGTCATGCAACAGTGTGAAATCTCCAGTGGTGGCCACCTCCTCTACAACACCTCCACAGGCAATTAGTGAAAGATGTTAGTAGAAGTGGATATTTTTATACCTTTTTGTTTCCTTATACCTGATTTGATTCTTCCTACAGAGCGTTCCCTGGGAGTCAAGCAGGAACAGACCTTAAGTACCAGCAAAATTGACTTTTCAAACAGAACTATTGTTTCACCTTAAGAAGTCATGGGTTACAAGGGCATCCCATGCTGAGGCACATTTAACATGTCTTGTCCAAGTCCTGAGGCTCACAGTCCTCACAGACCAGTCTTCACTAAGGGTTTAGGCTACAGCACTTGATTTTGGCTGGTTTTGGAAATCAGAGACAAGGGCAAAGGTGATGAAGCACAACAGGTCTTGTCTCAGCCTAGAGACAGGCCAGGGTATGGACAGAGAACCACAGAAGTACTGCTGGATTCAAAAATTTCAACACTGCCACTGAAATCCATGGGATCTACACATATCCAGCAACACTCGCACCAAATGCCAGAGTGCAGTCCTCACTGAAGGCAATGGTAGCTCTTCAACTCATGGTAGTGCTAGAAGAAATCAATGCTAAGTACGTCTATTTTATCCTTCTGTAACATGTAAATACCTAAAAAGTATTTTCAAACTGAAATAATTGTAGATGCTCTAATACTTACAGTTAGTGCCACTGATCCTAGCAAAAGTGCAACTGAATAAACCAATCCTTTGCTGTTAATTTTAACCTGTGGAAATCAGAAAATACTTTTAAAATGCTGACCATGTAACTGTGCTTTGGAGATCAAAAATCAATTTACTGATTTAAAGTCCACTTTCTGCTTTGAACAGTGCCTCACATATTTTAAACTATGCAAATCCATAACAGATGTATCCTAATGAAGAACGGGAAGATTAAGGAATCAAACCAAATGTAAAGTAATCCCATCTCCATTAAAAAAAGAAGTGAGCATTTATAACAGATTTTATGTAAAAAATCCTCAGAAGAGAGAGACATGCTGTTATTTGGTATTAGGTACAAAAATGCTGAGGTACATGGAGACAGGTTTGCTGGAAGTTGTGTAGCAAGAAAATGACAGAACCATGAACCACCCATGGGAACAGTTTTCTGCTACACAGTGTATGTACTCCAGTTGACAAACTGGAAATTAATTGCAGCTTGTTGAAGACAAATTGGTTTCTTAACTGGGTTCCTTTGCAAAGAAATTTATTTACACCTTATTTAGCAATTAATAACATAATCAACAGGTCAGTTTTAAATTTGTTCTATTTGCACACTTTCTTTTTAGGATTCTTAAAAAATAGAATAAAAGTGCAAATGAAAGATTTGCCAAGTATACATACAGTTGATCCATAATCGATTGCCATGGTCTGCAAACCCCATGGAACACCAAGTCCCACCAGAATGTCAAAGACATTGCTCCCTACTGTATTGGATACTGCCATGTCACCAAGGCCTGCAGAGGAAAAAAAACCAAAAAAAACCTATTTGATAAAAATGTCTACATAAAAAATGTCTATTTGATAAAATCAAAGTATATGGCCATTACTATGTGCACTGGAGCAAGCTAAAGGGGAATGATCTGCATTGATCCAATCCCCCTTGAACTGGCCAGAGTATCTGAGGTAGGGAGACAATTTCCATAACATTGGCCTGACTTCTGAAAAAAGTGTGCAAAAATTTCTCACTCCAATTACACCTTCCTTGTGTCTTGCAAAGCCTTTGCAGGGTGGGTGGTGGCCATGCAGCACCCAAGGTCTGTGTCAAAGTCTTGCTCTAGGTAGTCTGCAGCCACAGGGAACCAGAAGCTTATGTACTGGATTTACTATGTGGATATGTGACCTTTGCATCATGTGAATTAAGAGAGATCCTGGAAATAACCAACCAGATGATAGTCAAAGATATTATGCACTTCCATGGGGCTTAATCAGTAATAATTTCACTTCAAAAACAGCAAAATACTACAGGAAAGGAAAAGAAAGGTAAATGGTGGTAAAGTACCTAAGTATATTTCAAAATCTACTTCTAATGCTCACCACTGGCTGGCATCTCATTCTGCACCAGTGTCAGTGGATAGAAGGAAGGCAAAATTCTTTCTGTCCCTGCTAACTTCCCTTAGACCTGGCCTAAGTATTGAATCACTTCCACTAAGTGAATACTGGAAAGGAAGGAAGTGAAAAGGAACTGTGACATAAATGGGTCATGTCCCAAATATAGTTTCAGAATAAACAGAGTGAAAACAGACAGTACCATACCATAAATACATTATCTGCAAGGTAATGCTTTGTATCTCATGATGGTAGTGTCCATCTATACCTGTCTGCATTCTGGCAGTGAACAATCCTCGAATTCAAGCAGTGCAAAGCAGTACTGTCTTTAAGGGCATTGGGCTCCTTTTTGTCAATCTAGTGCTTACCTTAATTTTCAGAGAAAGCAATCTTTGCAGTGTTATTGTCTAGTACAACAGAAGAACTAATCTAAAGAAGCAGTCTGTTGATTTAAAAATGCAACATCCTCCTTGTTCCTGAAAAAACCTGTTCACTTAAATTAATACACATGCAAAATAAATTTAGTAGGAAGGTGGTTCCATAATAATTCTGAAGACTTTGTTGTACTATTTTTGTGAGAATATTCTGCACACAACAAATAATGCAACATGGAAAATTATTTACTTTAAATATACAACACTTTTCAAATAAGCAACATTTAACAGCACTATTCCCATCTCAAGTTACAAAGGTGGGGCTTTTGAGACTTAATTTATCATTTAAAAACCCTTCTTGTTTGCTCAATGATGTGTGCTGGAGATATCATTATCTGATAAAAAAAGGCTATGGGAATTGAAATACTGAAAAAGAATAAAAGAAGGTCTTTTTTTTATTCTACTGCTGTGCAGAAGATTACACTGTCAGCCCTAATGTTTTTCAACAACAGGAAGGGATGCTGCTACCAGCATTTTACAAATGAAAAAGAAAACATGATGAAACTTAAACAAAATTAAAAGATGAGAAAGCCTTTGACAATTTCAAATGAAGAGCTGAGGAGAATGTAGATGTCAGTAATCCAAAACTCTTTCCAGTGCAGCTATTCATATGTTCCAGTGGGAAAGAGGTCTGCATTTGGATGAGAACTCTGCCTGGAGCAACAACACTTCTGCCAGCTCTCAAAGCAGTTCACTTCCTTGGATTTGAGAGGTCTTCTAGAAATCAGTACAAGTTTTACATGGAGAAGTGCTGGTCAGTGCTATTTCTTCAAAGTAGTTTTTAATAGCTGATATTCTAGTTTTGTCTATGACTTTTGTCTTTTTACCCTGACTGAAACATGCATGGGACATCTGAGGTTGAATTACCCTCTAGAATGCTAGAATGTCCCACATCCCAATAAGCAAAAGATAATTTTTGGTTCACAATAATTAGCAAATAGCTTTGGCTTTCAATGAGGTTCTCAAACAGTAAAAATTAAAATAAAATTATAAAATTGCATTGACAATTTGTGTGTATGGAGGAAACAATCTTACATATGTAAGATTGCAGTTGTGCTTCAGCAGACACATTACCTTGTCTTGCTACTATTAGGCTGGCCATGCAGTCTGGGACACTTGTTCCTGCAGCCAGGAAAGTAATGCCCATGATCACATCTGGTATCCCAAGGGTGTATCCAATCACAGTCACCTGAACAAGGAGGAAGGCAGATTAACTTATCATATTTGGAAAGCCTCCTCATTCCAATGAGGAGAGTATGCCAGTTGTGGTATACTGTTTAACTTTGATTTCTGGTATGGACTCTAACAGGAATAGACCCAGAATACTTATCCATTTCTGCAAATTAAATACTTGTGGAATAACCAGCCTAAAACAAATCCTGTGCACAGGAAAAGTACTTTCAACATTCTGAGGACAAACAAAATCTCCATTTCCTGTTGTACTAACATGACATACTGCTGTTCTAAGGAGATACAGTAAAATCTGTGGGTTTGGAGTTTTTTTGGTTTCTACAAATGGCAGGATTCTCACTGGCTCTATTTTCAAAAGGACTGCAACTGATATTATATTGTAATACGGTGGCAGAGATATAAAGAACTTATTATAACCTAACACATGAAGAAGGAACCATTTTCTTGTGTGACTTCTCATATAATCCTGAAGTGAGCACGTCTGGTTATACTGTCCCCTGATACTCCAGATGCAGCTTGAAAAGAGCTCAAGGAATCACTGAAGATTGCAGCAGAGCTCTTAGAAAGGACAGGGAACTGTATTTAGCTGGAACATCCAAAGAGGGCTGAAAAAACATCAAGAAAAGGCAGCAGAAAAGGAAGCAGGCTTGTGAGAGAGAAGACTGGCCCAGGGACAGAGAGCTGTTTCCCTGCTGACACTGCTAAGGATGGAAGTCTTCTAGGCTACGTGTTGTTTTCTTGAAATAGTTTGCCAGTCCATCACATGAGAAAAATTGGACCCTACACTAAAGAAAAGGTGTATTTTAGGAACTCCACTGACAATCCTTATATTCAGGGGCAGAGGCCCGGGAAAAGAAGTCAGCATGACTCTCTTGCTGAGACTGCTAACAAGGTACTGTGGCCCAGCTGCCTCTGAAAGCAGTATGGGCTGCAGCCTTAATGAGCATCTCTCTCACTTGTGAAGGGAATATCTATATGTGGAACCAAGGTGCACACACTGACCTTCCAAAGGACATATAATAGGATACAAATGTGTGCCTTTGGCTGGCAAATGAATTTCTTAGGCACAGTCTATGTTAGAGGATTGGTTTACAATGCAAAAATTATATAGAAAGTTGCAAAAAGTACACAGAAAACACAATCTTTCATGACAGGAAACAAAGTGGTTTTCAAATGCCTGACAGGCATTTGAGGAAAATAGATGTTCTCCAATACCTTCCTGTATTGTATTGTGCCCTATACAGTAAAGGCCCAATTATTTCTGCAGAACAAAAGGCAGCAAAAATCTAAAATTATAATAATTATTGTATGAGGTGAAGAGACTGCACTACAATTACATGCCTTTCTTTGACAAACGCACAGAAGGTTTTTACATACTTTGAGATGCACATTTCACTCAGTATGAAGTCCTGCTACATACACTTACCATCCACACCATGAAGTAGGAGAACAAGGCAATCCAGAGAGTCGACAAGACAAATGTCAGCATAAAGCACCTCTCCCAGCGTGGTTTGCTGCAGTTTGGAATTGTGGCAAACAGCACAAATATCAACGGCCATGTCAAAAGCCATTTAATTTTGTTCATTTTTCCCTCTGCAGGACAAAGGAAACAAAGAGTTGAGCTTTCCCATCACTATGCCAGGCTCAGTTACACCTCTTCCAGCAGAGCAGATGATCCCAGAAGGATGTTCACAATCATGCATGGCAGCTCATTTTCCAGGGTACCTTTAAACTATACTTGGCCTTGCCACTTTCAGCCAAGTTCTGCAGGCTCATCCAGAATCTTCTTATAGTTAAGCCTGCCTCTATGAAAATCCATGGAAGAATTACAATGATTTAAAATCACAGCTGATATTGAAACGAAAATTAAGTCAGATTTGTTGCTCTTTCAATTGTATTACCACTAATCCAGAATTTAAAAAAAACCAACAACAAAACCAACCAACCAACCAAAAACCCCACCCTATCACCTTCATAGAAATACCAAAGTCCAAGTGGTGAAAATAACTTGCACATTCTGTGCAGCAACAGAAAACAGAAGCACAAGACCCAAGCTACGAACAGGACAATTTTTTTAACATGCCTCATTGTTCTAACTTGGGCAGAAGTTTAAATAAACCAATACTTAGAAGATCTAGTTTTGTTGAATCTCTCTATCTGGATACAACACCATCTTGAAATGGTAAAAGAAAACTTCTGGGAAAAGAAACAAGGGAGTGACCTCCCTCGTACAGCTCTCCAAAATCAGCTGGTGAAAAATACCCAAGAACTGTCATCGCTGAAGACTGGTAGACATCTAGTCATTTGTTTAAAATTTACAGTATTGCAAATGTAATCTCAATACATAAAACAGAACTATTTTATAACTGGGCCATAAGTAAATGGGGGACTGTTTATGCAGTTCATGAGGCATCCTTCAAGCAGGATGACAAATTTGTCTCTCAGGCTGAGTGAGAGTATCACAACCAACATCGTGGCTATTTTGGCTTGAGCTTTTTTTACATTGTGTTTCCATCATTAACTCATGATGCTATGCTTGAGATCTACTAAAAGATGCTGTTTTGAATAAAATCATTGATCACACTGAAGGAAATCATCAGGTACATCTTCCAGCAAAGTTATTTACCTACATTATAAAGAACACTTACTAACCAGCTCCTATCAATTTCACCAGTAATTTTCTTTCAGCAAAGACTTTGGGATTTAAGATGTGTTTAACAGGAATTTTTGTTAGTGATTTTAATTGGATTGAACTCAGCCATCTTGACCAATGTGCAATGAAATTTAATACTTAACATTTAAAAATTAATAATACTTTTATCATTTATGAGGCTACTTATTAGTTTAATTTAACTTGAGTCCAAAAATCTTTATTAATGTATTTTTGTATACATTCTAGAAATATATTTTCTTGCTTGAGTTATGAAACAGCTTTCAAACTTGGGATTTTTTTGTGAATTTTGAGATGTCATCAACTCCGCAGGAAATCTTAGACTAAGCTTTGCTCTTTAGTCCCATTTATAGCTTGTGGCTGTGGAACTTCTAATGCATAACAGTACTGAAGTGTCCCAGGACAATTTCTACTTCTAGACTTTTACATGTCACTGAGGATCTATTACAGATTTTACAGCGAAGACCTTTTTCTTTTTGCTTATGTATACTTCTGCACAGAATTTTTTAAAAACAGTTATCTTTTACCTCTTCTGTCCAGGAAATGACACTTCTTGGCTCACTTCTCTCTTTAATTGTTAACAAGGCTGTAAATATTCTACAAAATGTCCTACGGTAGTTTATACCAGCTCCTGCTTAATTTGTTACAGTTTGGATTACTTAAAGACTCCGAGATAGTTAATTTTTCTCTGCGCACTAAACTTGCTCAGCTTGGTTCATAGTCCAACAAGTCAGCATGGCCTAGGCCAGTAACATCCTCAGCACATAATCCCAAATGCAGGGTCAGTGGATGACTGATTGAAAAAATTGTGGATCCAATTCTGACCTGGGTGGGTGTAATTTGACTGACTTTGGTGCTGCTACACATAGGCAGTGCCTTTTCTCTTTTCAGTAACATAAATAAAAGAAACAGAACTGCCTTAAGAACAAATAGAGCGTCTGCTTGGGAATACATCTTGTCTGGGATCCTGTTTAGTATCCTGAATTACTCAAACAAATGCTTAACTGAGAATGCATAGTGCCTTACCACTGGCACAGCTCTGCTTGTTCATTTCCAAGAAAACCTAATTACTAGTGGAGGAGGGCTTGCCTTTCCATTATCTTTGCTGAGTTTGAATGGATGTGTGTCAGATTAAAATTCCTGGCTCTATTAGTGGTGATGTTTTCCCCACACAACGTCTTGAGTTGAAACTGCTTAGCTAGATGGTTTGTGGGAGTGATATTTGCATTCATTACATGGGAACAGGCTTGAGACTTTGGGGAAGAGCAGAGTGTCATTCTGGGGTTTGCTGGGTTAACAAGAGAAGCCCAGTGGCCATTTGCAGTTAGCCTGGAATACTTTGGAACCACCATGGCCAAAGCAGCTTACTTGACACATTCTGCATTGGGTTCCCTTTTGTCTTTTGGTTTTCTAGGTTTTATAAACTTATATAAGTCTTAAGTATAGTTGGCCTTGGTTTTACCTCAGGCCTTTTCATTCAGCTCCTACTGTTCTGGATCATGGAACTTGCATGGCACACAGGGCTAAAGAAGTCTACTCCTATGCTGTAACTTGGCAGTTTTTTGGGACTTTCAAGTACATTTAGCAGCAACCTCAATGAAGTAGACTTTATTTTTTCAGGAAACTGATGACTTTATTTCACCTAGCTTAGATGAGTGCACAATCAATACACAGCTAGAAGACGCAAAGTATTTTTTTTTAGTTCTTTTCAAAGTACTTTTGCTGTTCTGTTGTTTTGGTTTTGACCACCCACTCTAAAATAATAATTTAAAAGATTTAATGATAAAGATTTTACAGTGAAGTATGCTTAATAGCTCATGACAAATTGTTTTACAGCTCTTGAGTAGCTCCCTAGTACATCTGCAAGGAAGAGAATGATCATTCCCATTCAGGCCCTTATTCAATACACAGCTGTTCTGTACCATTGCAAGACCCCAGTGCAGTTGCTTTAACAGTGGTACCACCCACTCCTGTGAGCCCTGGGTTTAAAGGTTCCTGCAGCAACCCACACAATTGAGGAAAAGTGTATTTTGCATCCCTCTCCCCTCCCAGTAATGAAAGAATATTACAGAATATTATTACAGAAAGCAACACTGGTCTACATTCTGTTCACAACACTCTGCTGTAAAACAAGAAGATGAGGGGTTTTTTGCAAGGAGTTGTTTTCACTACTTCATACATCCATTTTTTCAGATATTTGGAAGCCAAGCATGCCAAGTATTTCAGAGAGGTATCATTACAAAAGAGCTTGATTACAATGTTTCTGAAAACAAAGTGGCAGCCCTACAACAAAGAGCTCTGCAAATTTTCAACACATTCCTGGGCTAGTCATCTTTCCAGATGTTATGCTCACAATAATTACTTTCACATACAGATAGTGTGTCCTGCTGAACAAAGCCAGCAACACATATCACAGCACTGAGAAAAAAACAAGTATTTCCTTAAGGAGCTAGAGAAAACACTTTCTACAGAAAAAAATAGAGTCCTATTTGCAACACTCTCAGGCAACTGAAAGGAGCTCAATACAAAAGTGTGAAATGACATTTGTGTTTACCTTTAGACCAGAAATGTCATGTTGAAGTAAATGCACTGATTAACCCCACTAAGTGTTTTTTGCTTTGCAATTTTAGTCTGCAACAGGAAGCAGCCTTGAACCACACCAGTAGCACCAGAGGTACAAAATTAAAAGTGCCCCAAGTAATAACGGGAATTTTATCCAGGGGACCAAGCTAGAGCTAGTCTGAAACCAAACTTCTAAAGGCACAGAGTGCAGGCAGCCCACACACCCTAGTAAATAAGCTGCAGAGAAAACACTTTTTCAAGTTTAAACAGAGTGGAGTCTGTAACTACACCATCAGGAATCACATCTAAGTTATTGCAGCTAGTTAAATTTGACTGCTTTTCCACTTGGCTTTCCCTTTAAAAGCATGTCAGCCAAGCACAGATCTCAGCTCCAAACATGAGTTACTTCAGAACATGCCTAAAGCTTCCCAAGTGAAAGAAGCATCTCCTTACACAAAGCAATGACTGATCCAAAAAAATATAACATCTCTGAAAGGCATGAATCTAACTGGCACACAGGAGCTTCATAACAGTATGTTTGTGAATTCCTATAAATCTCTTAAGGTCACTTGAAAACTGGGAAAGGTATTGTCTAATTGAAAAGAGAAAGGCTTCCTGAAGTTTCTTACTGATTGCCGTTTTTTCCAGGGATTTTTTGTTAATGGTAAACTTAAAGTAGAAATGAGGCACATCCAGGCTTGCCTAAGAAGATTACTGCTGCAAACTTTTTTCATTCTTCACTTAATTTTTAATTTTTTAAATTCCTTTTTTATCTTTTTAAATCTCTCTATCATTTTTTCATTTGGGAAGGACAAAACTCAAGCAACCAAACAAAAAAATCTCAACATGTTTTTTCTCCAATTAAAAATGATTTTCCAAACACCTGTGCCCTTGGTTCTAATTAAGCTTCGTATTTACAAAGATGAATTTACACCCACATATTATTATCAATATCAAGTCAATTCTCAACCCAAAAATGTGTAAAAGTAACACATATGCCTCTAAACTAGGAACTTTGTAATAACCCAGACAGCAAGTAAATTTCTGTTAGAAAATGCTGTTCATCAGAGTTCAGACTGATTGGAAAACTTCAATATAAGTAAATTAGACAATTGGAAAACTTAATCAGTTTCTAGTCAGGTCCAGTATCCAAAACACAACAGAGAAATACAAATTTTTCTCCCAAGCATGGTACACAACAGAGAAAAAAAATGAAGCAGATACAACAAACTAGATCTAGTGTGAATTTTCCAACAGGACTATTTTCCACAAAAAACTATCTGTTGCAAAATAAAAAAAAATTGTTAGAAAATGGCTTTCAATTCTTCATTAGGAAAATTAACACAGCAGCTGACTCTCCACCTTCTTGGAAAATTCTTACTGATTCCAGCTCTGCAAATAACGTATAAATTGTGGAGGCAAAAGATTCTCCGTATGAGCATACTAGAAATAGGCTATGCAGTGTGTAAAACAGTGCCCAAAGAGGCTTCCAAGTAGGCAGCAGACATAATAAAATATTTTTATTGCAGCTCTCCTGCAACAGACCTTTGGAATTTTTTTCTTCCTTTGGAAAATACCAAGGTTTTACTTCTCATCCTCATCCAAAACAGACTATTTTTCAACCTACTGATAATCTTCTCGGAAGTTTCATTTTCCAGAATACAAGTTCCAAATTCCAGACCGTGAAATCTGTCCAAAACAACTCAGATTTCTATTTTCAGCCTGTGCCTTTACCACGCTTTGAATATTTGGATTTATGCCAATAATCTTCTCTTAAATACACATTTTTGGTACAGAGAAAACTGGTCTACAAAAAAGAATTTGCTCCAGTACACAGAAATGAGCTTTACTCTCAGAATTACCATAGGTTTACACAACACAACATTCAACAAAAGTAAGATGTAACTGAACAGAGGTACCCTCCATATCTTGTTAAAATTGTCTGGATTTTGGCCTGGTTTATTCTGTATGTTTTAACCTTGCTGTCTAACAAAGAGCTACAGCCTCCTGAGTGTTCAAGCGAGGTGCACTGGGTTTGCCTTGTCCACTGTGTTTCCAATAAAGGAAGACACCAAGTGAAGTGAGTAGGAGCCAGGTAAAAAGTAAGTAAAAGGTTCTTCTCAAAATCATGAAGCTCCTTCCCAAAGGATGTTGTGTGTGGTAAACGTTTGCAAAGATTCAATGACAATTAGACATTAACATTAGGTTAATGAAGAAGAAACACACTAAGGAATTTTAGATCACAACTTTACATCCAGACCAAGAAGTTCCTTGAAGTGAAAACAGCTGAACATCAACTTGTCCTGTCTCACTCTTCCCCCAGGCTTCTTCATAAAATCGTGGCTGGAGTGAGAACATTGAGATAAATGTTTGTTTTGACCAAGTACAAACGTTTTATATGTTTTTAGTGGATAGTGTTAATTTTTTTGCTTCTATCCCACAAGTTATTTTTGTATTTTGGATCCAAACAAAAATGGATAGGATTGCTAATCTCCTTTATTGCCATCTCATTTTAGCTTGAGGAATTATTATTCCTGTTTTAGCTAACACCATCATGACTTATATAAAGCGTCCATGCTCCAGTTCTGTAAGAGAAGTAGTTCTTCATTCCTGTGAAATGATCAGGAGCTGAGATCACAGAGTATTTTAAAGGGTGCTGAACATGTGACAATGGAAGGGATTTAAGCATCCATTAAGAGCTGCACAGAAGTGCTTTTCTGAGTCTGGGCTCTAAAAGACCACGGAGCTATGCAAGGGCTTTAATACACCATTTTGTTGTCAACATATGCCTGCCCAGTTTTGTCCTGTTTTATTCTGATCTGTGGGGTGTGTTTTTAAAGTTTAAGACCTGTTTTCAAACAACTGTAGAGTAATCACATTGTAAAGCTTCAAATGAGCCTTTCTCTTGGGAGATAATCATCAACATCTAAATGTTAGGTCAAGAAAGAAATTCCTCTTCTAAAGATAATGTGTTTTTCCCACACAGAAACCAAAGGCAAAGGCTGTTTGAATGATATCATATGCAGTTTCCATAAAAACTGTATGTTGTCTCCTTTTTCAGGATGGTTCTGAACCACACCCACACCCAGGAGTGAATCTCTCTGGATGTTTGACAAAGGGGATATATGCTGGAACAGTTTGAGGCTGTTCTCATGTAACAACTATATTCTCTATTTCTGCTTGCTAAAGCCCTACACTTTTTGCTGAGCACTCCTGTTGACAAAGGATAAAAAAAGAACAAAATGTAAAAGACACATTTTGAGATGAGAAATAATAATTTGTCATCAGATTAAACTAATTCAGAGATGAAACTTTATACTTCTGTTTCAGAAGAAACGACAAACTTCTCTTGCAAAAGTATCTAGAATACGCAATTTGAAGAAAGTAAAATCCCAAATTAGGCTAAAGAATGTGACTACAAAACAGCACAAAATAGGGGTTGTGCCAACTCACAGCCTTTGCAGCTGCAGCTCCTGAAATATAAGAATGGATTTTTTACCTAGGACACCACAACCAATTGAATTGAAAAGTCATATTGAAAAGTGAAAGCCTATTCTTCAGAGAACACTTTCCAGTACTGAAAAAATACATGAACTTCTGATCTTTAGAAAATGTATGTGTCTTATTCCCAGACTGAAAATAAATCAAAGAAGACCAGAGGGGATTCTTGGACACTCTCTGCAAGCCACCTTTTCCCTAAAGCCAGTTTTCAACGTCCAGATTTTTTAGGTTACTGATTGGGCCACAGTACTTAAACAACAACAAAACGTGATGCTGGGTCCTCACAATTTCACCAAACTCATTAAAGTAGTGCTTTGGAAAGCCTAATGAAAGAATTCTCAGCCAGAACATATGAGTTGAGCAATGAGAATCCAACCAATGGATAATCCACCCCAGACAAGAGAAGTGACTATACCTGAAGGAAATTATGAGGATTTTATGCAACCACTTATTCAGTTTTATGCAACTCTCTTGAGCTCATGTTGAAGTTTTGCTCCATTCAGTATGAATTGAATCACCAGTGGTTCCACTCTGGCCTGTTAAACCTTACTTTGTCTTTAAAGACTTTCTCAAAAATGCAGAAAAAATGCATTTAAAGAGGACCAGTGACATAACTAATAACTCCCTCTTTAGTTCAAAGCATTTTGTCTATTGTGAATGTCACACACTTAGGTAAATTCCAGATAAGAGCTTCTTATGTTTTATTCATCAAAAAGCTGCCTGGAAAGTAAGAAGAAATGCATGATTGCACTACCCTAATCAAAACTTCTATCCAAGAACTTATTACAAACCATCTCAGTTTAAAAGTCTTCTTTGCCAACACAGGCAAGGGTGGTCAATGGAAGCAGGGGAATCACTGTCTCTAACTTGGGCTAGCGGTGGACACAGCAGTGCTGGGTTAATGCCTGCACTCGATCTCAGAGGGTTTTCCCAGCCTTAATGATTCTAGAATTCACTGATGTTTAGATGGTTTATGGAGACCTTTTTCCTTTTCAAGAGCTGTTTATTAGTTTCTGTTGTTATTATTATTATTGTTATTACTACTACTCTTATCATTAACATGCTCATGTGCACAAGCATATTGCTGACTTGGATCCTGTTAGTTCACCACACAATAAAAATACTTTTTTTCACTATCTCACGAATGACCAGAAGCTCATCTAATGAGCCTATCTTCAGTGAATTTGTTTGCTTCCATTCTTCACTCCAATCCATGCAAGAAGCCCCTGTGGGAGCACAGTAAAACAGGAAAACATACAGTATCATCTAATCTTCACACAGTATGCTTCAGTGTCGGTTCAATCACAAACATCTCTTCTACAACGACAGCCACTGAAGCAATGGGATCACTAAGAAATTAGATATAACATGGAAAATGCCTCTTTTTCACTGGATGTGGTGTTTATCCCTGCCAAGCAATTCTTACATTAAACAGTAATTATGTGACAGGCTACATGTCTGTAAGGGCTGATCTAATCTCTGCTGTCTAATCTCCAAAGCATTTGGGCAGGAGTCAACCTGCAATGTGCCAAGGGCACCAGCACAAGAGATTGGTTATAGACAGCCCTTTACACCAAAGAATTTTCAAAAAATTTTAAAAGGTGAATACTTTTGCATACAGCTATTCTAAAAATTTTAAACACTCTCTCTCTCCCTAAATATCTTTTAGTCTTCATCCAAGAAGCCTCCCTAACTACAGTCACTAGAACAATTTATTATAAATTTATACACCATGGTGCATCTGACTTAGCAATTTCCAGCAAGTCATTATTAACTGCTGGCTTCAAAATTATTTGTAGTAATTTTGAAGTATTCATCAGGTCATTCTGACATGTTTCAGTGTAAACTTCTCTTTCCTGTTTTCCCTTCACCTCTGGCAAATCAGCACTTCTACCATGGCTGTCCATAATGACTGGAAAACCCTTTCCAAAGATCTGCTTTTAGTCACCCAGCCTCCAGCCCAGTTTTACTGTCAGCAAATCCATCCTTCAGATAGTCAAACCTGTCCCTTTCCTCCTCTCTCCCCACATATGGTGTCTTTCTACATCCCAGCATTTGGCATTTTAACTACCTTCTTTTTCAGGACTATAAACATCTAGAAAGTAAGCCTTACCTGGCACTGAAAACGGAGTTAGACTGTCCTGTTCATTCTCCTCTTCTTGGTTCCCCACAGGGATGTTTCCATTTTCTATATTCTCCTGTCTCCTGTTCTGAAGTGCTTTGCTTGAGCCATTGGCAGATTGGATTAACCGCTGGCGCTGCAGTGTCAAAACACAAAACTGCCACAGTTCAGAAAGTATTTACTTGGTAACATCTGAATTTTGCTCTCTGTCCAGTCCCAGTCACATGAGCCATGACGTTTCTTTCTCCTCAAAGCTTTCCTTTTGGTCAACAACAAACCTGTCAGTGGCCTACCTATCTTCAGCAGGCATGAGGCTTCACCAGGTGAACCATACACTTCAAAATTATTGGCAGGAGTCTTCCAAGCCATGATGGAGAATGTTGTAACATTTGTTGTTCCACCCATGTTTGAACCAATGTGGTATTCTAAAGCACTTCTCACTCAACAGTTCCCACTCATACCAGCAATAGCACCATAATTAAATGGTAACACTCAAGACACCTCTGCACAATTAGAGTTGGCTTATGAATGACTCATTATCCAGGAGCTCTCCTTCTCAGATCCAACTCTTCTGTTCTTCCTCCTTCTCAACTCCATTCACTGAGGTAATTTATCCTATTTTTAATTTCAAAAGGAACACTAATCCTTGTTGCCTTTGTCTGAGTATATGAAGCTCATAATTGGCCCTGCAGACATGTACAAGAACTGCTGCAGCTCCAACACACAGTAAAACAATTACAAGGACAGGTTTTAAACATGAGTATATATACCCACTCATGCACTGAAGAATGTTAGATGGAACATTCCATCTAACATTTTTACTTTTACTTACTTACTAAAGTTCTTACTTTTATAAAAATATTATTTTAATTCATTAGATGAGGTAATGCAGAGTTGAAAAGTGTTCTCTTTTCCTGCCAAATAGCAAATTCCTAAAAAGTGCTCTGAAATGCCTTGAAAAATAAAGTAACTGCACAAGATGCAAAAAAATTTCTGAAAGCAGTATCAACATACTCTAGTGAAAAACAGAGAAAAATCCTGAGTATTTTGCAAAGCTTGTGAATATGTAAGTGAGAAACACAAGACCATACATCCAAAATGCTCAAGTTTAGAGAATGTCTTTTGCAGATGTTTAAAGGGCCAAGTATCAGCTTTCTACCCACACAGCCATTAAGAACTTTTCTCTGATCAAGGAATTGACTTAAAGGATTACAAAGTCAACTATTGCCATGTGCCCTGTCTGATCTTCTACTCCTGACCATAACACCTTTCACTATTTTACCATCAAACTGGATTTTTGTTACAAATATATTAATGGTGCTTTCTTTTATTGTGGAATTCATAAGGCTGGCTGAAATCTATTTACTTGCCAGAGTAAATACCTCTCATATTTGATATTGTGGGAGCAAACTAAAAAATCCTGCCTTCATAAAACCCAAGGTAGGTAGGCCAAAGATTTCACTCCTAGTGCTTCAGCAAGTTCAGAACAGCCACACTTGCCAAGTCCTGCCACTTCAGCTGCAGGGTATGGAACAAGCAATATACACTCACGGCAATGTATCGAGTAAGAGGGAACTGAAACCATCCAGGGAAAATTCCCCTCATGAAAATATTTTGGTCCATTTTTATTTTGAGTTGAGGACTACAGTGAATACTAAAGAGGTAGGTAAATCTCTGAAGGAATCCTGAAGTGTTAATAATACAAGAGCAGTTTTTAAAATTTTTGGTTGCCTTGCCCATTACTCTTTTTTAACCTAACCACTTTTGCAATAATCAAAACCAATTCTTCTGCTATAAATAAAATCTAAATGTGCACATATGCACACACACTGAAGTAAACATCTTCTGTCAGGGAGATAAGGCAGTCCCTCCCTTTTGACTGCCCTCCCATTAAAACAGGCAACATCGCCAGATGGGAATCAATCTTCAGATCTGTTCTCATATAGCTGCTTGAGAAAGACATAGTTCTATCCCAACTATAGGAACATGGGAGAATCTGAATTCCAGGGTCACTATGAGCACAGCTCTTTGGTAACCCCTCTGCCTCATGGTCATTTTCTGTTTTCCCAATGAACGTACCTCGTTAATGATGAGCCGGCTCGCCATCCGCATTCTGGTGCGTGGTCCAAACTTATTTGTGATCATAATCCGTAATCCAGCTTCAGGGAACCGGTATTTGGGAGGACTGGAGCAGATTATCTCATCCACCATCACAACACTGTTTTTGCCATACTGCTGTATCCCCTTCACTAATGATCACAATGGACAGAGTTAGCAGTGGAACTGACCCTACCACGCATCCCACCATCCAGAGCTGGGTCTTTTCAGGCTCAGGTGGGGGGAACATTTATCTGAATGCCAGAATTTATGAGTGGCTTTCTTTTGATATTTCTGCAGCCTGGTGAATCTCCTCATCAGTTGTGTGCTCTTTTAAGATCACATGCTGGAAAGGGATTTCACTCTACTAAGGCAGCCTCCAAGCCACTGTCAGATTGGTGGGAGCAGTTTTTTCCCAGCTGTTCATACTGTAGTACCAGTTTTATTTATTTATGTCCCACTAGAGTTTTGTACCCTTTCTCTAGAAGTGTTTGGGTTGTGGCAGTGTAGACAGCACTCCTGAAACCTCTAAAGCTGTTCCATTGGATCAAAGTGTTGCACATGCAGAAGGCCCTAATGCCTCTCTCACTCCTGGAAATCTTCACCTTCACAGAATACTACCAGTATCTCTCACAAGAAAAATTTGAAATTCTGACAAAGATCGTCAAGGACAAATCTACAGTTCTAACTAACACAGTAAGCCTTCGTTAATATAAAGGAACCCATACCAAGATGACGAAGTTAACAAAATTCTACCATGTTAAGAACACGTAGAGACAAAATTTTATTGGGAATCAACACAAGTACAGGCAAGGACTTTAGGAGCTCACCAACAAATCAATATTCTCACAAATGCTACAGACTACACATATCAAGCAGAGCAAGGCTCAGCAGACAGGAGACATACCCATGAGGTGTTAGAAAGCAGGGCAGGAAATAACTATAATAAATATTAATTATTACATACAATAGTATGTACAGAAAAAAATTCTTTGCTGCTTGTTTTCTGCTTTGCTTCGCTTGGCCTCCCCCTCTCCCTCCCCTTTTGTATTGTTACTTACATTAGGAAGAGGAGGAGAATTTAGGAGGTAGAAGTGAAAGATAATTAGTGCATGGTTCCAGTCAGGAAGCAAAGGAAATCTAAGAAAACATTCAAACTCAAACAATGGAATTAAATAGACCTGTTCTAAACACACAGAAGCCTATATTGTTACTCTTTTGCATTGTTACAGTGTTGAAATATTTTTGTTTTCCAGGAAGACTGGATCTATGCATGCATCTAAGTCACATCATGCAAAAAAAGGCTTTGCTGTCTCAAGCATCTTCTAGCATAGCTGCAGTTGAAGAAATACATTTTCCATAATGATTCAACAAGAAAAACCAGTAAGCCTGTAAATCGCCAATAAACATCTGTAACTTTCACCCTTCCAAGCATTTGAGGGTCTTGCCTTGTTTCACTAAAATAGGTTCAGTGAGTACTCTGGGGTCACCTGAAGTGTCATAAATATAAGATCTCTGGTTTCACAAAGAAATGTGCCCTACTCAAAGATTCCACTCTGGAGTCTGTCTTGCAGCTTAACATCTCTCATACAGAACAGAACTAGGGGCAATTTTACATTTGCTAAATGTAAAGGAGCAGTTATCCTCCTCTATCCCAACATCTGCACCACATTAACCTTGCTGAGTACTGTGGCTGATGATGCAGATAAGGAGCACATCCACTCCAGTGACTCTTGGAGTTTAGAAGCTTTCCTGTGAAGGAATATACAGCCAGACAGGTTTCCCAGGAATCAGTCCTCACAGAATAGGACTCAACCACATAAACTTAACATTTGCTTTAGCTAAAGAAAAATAATGTTTGACAGCAATGCTGGCAGGGACAAAAGAGCCTGATATTAACAGTCTCATCAGATTAACTGTTCCCAAGTGAGTTCCTCCCGAGAATTAACCAAAATGTTTCATCTTACAGTGACAGGAAAAACATGGGAGCACTGAAGTTACTCTGAAACTGTTTCTTAGAGCCCTATGAAGACAGTGAGCAAACACTCACCTTTGAGAAAAGTATCATAATTAAAAACTCAGTGCTGCTGTAGAATACCTCACACTAAATATATATTTAAGTACTGCAGCTATTCTGACTTGCTGTGGCACATTGCTCTTATTATATTCATTATTTTCAGTTTGACTCCCTCTGCCTGTAAAAACCAACATACCTTAGCCCCATATAGTATGGACTCCACCTAAAAGTTGTTTTAAGAAATGTGAAAAGGAGAAAAGCCTTTTGCTTCTCCTTTGTGATATTCCTTAAGAAAAAACTCTACTGAGAACGGCTTTTCTTTCCAACAAACGTACTGCTCACCACCAAAGGCTCAGCACTAACAGCCCTGTCAAAATCGACAGAAAGCTTCTTGACGACTTTAGCTCTGAAAGCCAGTCCCTCAGAAACCTGCTTTTGTCCCAATTTCTGGTTTCAGGCAGGGGTCAAACCATGCCACCTGGTGGAAATTTGGGTCAACACAATAAAAGTCAAGGGTAATACACATTTGTACTTTGAAAATTGGAGCAACATGCACAAAGTACATCTAGTTTGCCTTTACCCGTGTGTGCAGAACTCACCCTTGAAATGAAATTTTTCTTATGGTGAAAATACCTCCTTTTTCTTTCTCAAACTTGAGTGATGAAAGGTTTTATATTGTACCACAGGAAGCTCTTGAAAGTAATGAAACTTACAAGCATTAAAGAGCTTTACAGGGTTACACCTTTCACCTGCACCCCGAGCAACAGACTATCCTTGCTAAAAGCAAAGTTCCTCACCCAAAGCAACTGCTCCTCCAGGGGAAGTAATCAGGCTTTCCTCCTGTGGAAATTCAGGTTCAGGTCAAACCTACACCTTGGTGAAGCCAAGGGAGGGTTTTTGGTGGATCCTCAAACTGTTGAGCAGTGCAAGGCAGAGGCCAGCCCCAGCTCTCCCCTTGCAATTAGCAGTGCTCCTATCTGAAAGCTGCTGCTGGGGAAAATGCAGTGAAGCCAGCATGTGTCAGCTAAGAGGGAGTCACTGATGGGTCATGGCGTATTTTGAGAGAACAGGAGGGAAGAAGCTGGAGGCAGCCATGTGACAATTTTCTAGGACAGCATCTTGACACATAAAGCAGTTAGGCTAACACTGCCATCTTCCCCTCCCACTGCTCACTCCAAATCCCTAATCTCCTTTCTGTACTTTCTCAGGCAGGTTTGCCTATGACAGTATCTACACTCTGGCTCTTTGAACAATTGTGCAGCATGTATTTGTGTAATGGGTGCTGGAGAAGGCAAAGGGAATCTGACTGAAACTGCAGTATCAGTGCTTCTTTGAGGCAAAATCAGAAAAGAAATCTGATGTGCACAGCTGCTACTGGAGCTTTCTTGCTTTTTTTCCTGCACGTTCTTCACAAGCATTCAATAATCTACACATTTCCTTGAAAAGGAAACAGACACACAGGCAAGTAGTCTCTGCTATTGTCTCTTCTCCACAAGGGCTCGAGAGGAGAGCCTGCTGGGAGATGACATCAGAACCCAAAAAATTCCTCAAAAGTATAAACCACTACTATCTGTGGTGTTTAACTGGATCACCCTTCTCCCATGTCTCCACTTGAATACAGGAAGCATCTGTATTCAGATTGCATGGAACCTTGCATGGACACAAATCCACATGCAAGTGACAGACCTCATGATATCAGAGCCAATGCTCCCAAAAGTTCATTATAAAATGATATGAAAGTATTTCAAAGGCACCACCATGTCCTATGAGAAATAATTTAAAATTATTATTGTCTAAACACCTTATCTAGGACCAGAGCAGAAGTGTGCTGCTGCTGAATAAACCTATATCTACCTTATGGTAGGTATACCTACCAATATCTACCTTAAAGAAACCCCAGAGCAGAAAAGAGCAGGATTCTCTAAATTCCTGTTTGGTATTATTTGTGGGGATCTTTCCAATGCTACCAACACTGCTGATGAGCTCAGCCTCCTAGGATGGGAGATGTGTGCAAAGAACAACGTGAGGAGACCTCACTTGTTAAGAGCAGCCCAAGTGCTCACTAAGTTACATGGTTTGTACTTGGAAAGTGGAATGATTTTGCTCTACAGAGAAAACAGAGAATAGAAGAGAACAGAGATAAGACAAAGATAAAAACAGGCTCAGAAAACAAGCCAAAAATACCCAGGTATTTTTGCTTACTTTCAGTACCACAAGCTGTATATCATCTTTCCTTTACAACAAGAGCACAAAGAGCAAAGAACCTGCATTTTTCAATTTTACGTATGTGTCTGGTGATGTATACAGACTGTTTAGGCATGTGAAAACCAGTCCTCTAAGGATCTGAACTCAACATGTCTCTTGCCCACTGATCTGCTCATGTCCTTTCCTTCAACATCCACATCATAACTTCTCATTCCAAACTAATTTTTGAAGTGAAAATTGCTTTCTTCTTGGTAAAAAAAATGTATTTCTTTCACAATGTTGTAGCTCATCACTGAACAGGAGATAAAATGGAGCAAAATTGCCAATGTGCAAAGCAGCTTGTTTTCAGAACACAGAAAAAATTTTTTTTTAATGTGACATTGAGACTGCTGAATTATCCAGTTAACCCTGCTTACAATTGAGAAGTGACACTGTTTTGATCTGCATAAAAGAAATAAAAAAGGATATCCTGTGAACTACTCTTTTTCCAAGTCCTGTCTGCTCAGCCTTACCTTTCCATAGTAATGGAATGGATGGGTCATCACAACTAGAGGCATAACATTTATTACCATCTTCCAGCTCATTGTTGACTGTGTCACCATTTCCAACATTCTTGCTTTTAAGGGTGAAGAAATTTTGCATCCTCACGTTGTACCTGAAAGTGCAAAGAAAAGGTCTCTAAAAAGGCTGGATTTTTGCATTTTCTCAGCAAACTTTAAAACCATCTGAGAACAACTTATGCAGGCAAGCAGTAAAGCCTGGATACATGTTCTCTGACAATTAATAGGAAGTGAAGAGAAAGGACTGTCCAACTCAGTGGCAAGCTGTCAGGAAAGCAAGGACTGCACCTATCTCTCATGACATAGAGCAAACTGCAGAAAGGCACTGGAGCAGATTCAGTGAAGGCACAACACTGGAGCTGTTAATTTTGGAGCCAGGACATTCACTATACAGCAGCTTCTTTCCTCCTGCGTCAGCTCACAAATCACCTCACTGTTTCTTTCAGTACTGTGAACCCTGTGGGAGGGCTCTTGAGCATTCCTGGGACTGCTGACCATACCCTTCTAAAGACAATACATCTATTTTAGCACTAGGGTGGGACCTAAGAGGGCCGTCAATGACTCTGCTAAGACTTGATGTAGGAGAAAAGGGAGTTCCAACAGGGTGATTTGTGAGGGAAGGGCACCAAAGGATGCAAGTCTAAGCAATCTTCAATGGAAGGGGGGACTCACAGACACCTGCAGTAACAGTGAGACCTCTGACTCTCCTGTCAGAGGCAGGGACACAACAGAAGATGTCAGTAAACAACCTGGTATGAGATGGTCTGAAGACAAATACATACTTAGCACTCTATCTAATGTTCCTTGACCTCCTTCTCCAGGGAGTACAAAATATGTGTAAGAGCTGACATGATGTGTGTTTACAATCCAGAGCATCCTGCAAACTTTTTATATACCTTTGTATAAATGATATCTTTCTCAACTTTTTCTGAAAGTCACTTTACCTCTGTGCACTATGAAAAGGATGCATGAAAGTATTTGCTGCTGATAAAGCACAAACCTGGAATTAAACTCATTAAGCATAAAACCCAACAGATCTAATATAGAAACATGACTGGCTGTATTGCCCTCAGATAGGAAGGCCAAGGACAAAACAAGACCAAAAGAATGATGGTCAGTTAACATCTAAAGGGTACAGTAAGGATAAGTACTTACTTCATGATAAGTATGTAGAATGAATACATAATGATGAGTACAAGGCTTTCCCACCTCAAAAAGACAGAAAGAAGGGTTAGAAGGCCATTCCAACAGCTGTATGCTTTACAAGTTTTATGTAGGAGTGTGCCTTAAACATCTGGTACAAGTCACATTTGTGCACACAGGACTCACATCATTAAGATTTAGATGGTGTCTCAGCAGAATGAGAGGGGAAGCAGACTCTCAAGTTTCAATAAACATGCAAATAAACTGCAATGCATGTATTTCAGAAATGTGCTATGCAGACTGAAACCACAGCTACCCTCTGAGCATCATAACACCAAGGCCTTTTGCAATTCAGTGCTGAAGCACAGGCCAGGCACTCTGAGAGCATGGTGAGAAGGTGCCTATGATCCTCCACTAGGATTCCCTTTGGAGTGCTCACTGGAACCCCTGGCATCCCCACAAATGTTACCAGTCAGAATCAGAGCATAAGAGTTTTGGTTACCCGCTCTGCACATGGCAATCTTGGGGCCTTACACAGAGCCCATGTACTTCCTTGATGTTTCCTGGTTCTTATACTTTCTTTCAGCTTTCCATGACCATCATAAAAACTAAGCCCAAACCAAACACATAGGATTTCCTAAGTGTTCAATCCAGCTTATACTCAGTGTGAGGAATGAAAGTCAATTACACTACAACTCTATTTACTGGTGAGCCTCATGGCAAATACAGGACCACATGGAATAATTGACCCAACTTACCATTCTATTTTCTCATCATATATGAACTAGAAGAGGGGGAAAAAAGGAAAGACATAAATTGACTATCTCAAAAAACTGTCATATTTCTTCACAAATATCTGCTATATCTAGACAGATCTACTCAAGTTTTGACCCTTTCTAACCAGAACTTCCACTGTATGGATTGTGCTGCTCACAAAACACAAACCTTGTGAGCAAGACCCAGATCCCTGTCAGTGGCTATTTTAAGAACTATTAAGGGAATGGTGCAAGCATGTGAAAGACAGATATGCACTCACGTACCTACATGCTATGCTGTGCAAATGACAGCAAAGTCACTTATTCAAAAAAAACTTAACTCTTGAGTCCTTCTAACAGCTAGACCAGTTGCAGCAGAACAGCAGGCATTTTACTTCTCTTGGATCAAGTGATTATACAGATTTTACTCCATCCTGTGTAACTGAATACACAGCTAATGATCTGCTTGTATTACAAAATACAGACTAAGTGGATTCTTCCCTGCCTTGCCACCAGACACATTAATGTGTACATTCAGGACCTACTGTACTGCTCTAGAGGAACAAAGTGGTATCTCACCTGTGCTCTACATGGAAAAACTTAGCCAGAATCAGAAATAAAATTACTGTGTAGAAGCAAGAAACAGCCACCTTCTCTATTTAAAATAGATGAGTAGCTCAAAATTTTTCATCTCCACATCAAGCAGTCTCCTTGGCCTGAGGAGAGTGCTATCTGCACTGCATAACAGTATCCTACTAGCCTGCAGAACTTTACAAACCCTAGGGGGACATAATGAATGGACACTGATGGACATGGTGGGCACCTATTCCACGAGGCTGTATGAAATTTTTGTATTTATACAACATTGAGGAGCTCAGCTCTCACTTCCAGATGCCACTACAACTAGCTAAGAAAATAATTATTTGCCAGTGTGTATAGTGAGCAGGCTGGTCCACCAAAAATTCAAGCAATGAAACACAGTAACTGATAAGAGAGCTACTTACCACAATAAGTACAATCACTGATATTGTGTAGTACACAGAATCCCTGAACACAGCCCACTGGGTGAGACAAACCACCTGAAAAACACCACACCTTCAGCCAACAAAAATATGGGATTTCAAAAACAGACAAATAATAGCCCCCATCTTAAAATAACTTAGGTGGGTGAGCGGAATAATTATTATTACTAGCAACAATTCTGAAAAATGCAGTTCTACACTACCATTACCATCCACCAGTCTGTTAGACAATGGATCTATAATAGGCATCAGTAATAAAAATAATATAGAAACTTCCATTATTGAAATACATTTCTTACTAATGATACTTGACTTGGTCATAATTTCAATTGTAAAGTAAAATTCATTGTACTACAGTTAAACAATTGTTCCTTGTTCCTGTGGATATACTGGATATACTTACTACCTGAAAAAAATATGATAGACAATTTAATCATCTATTGAGTAAATGGAGCAAATCTCATGCTTGTGTCCCAGATTCTTTGACTGTCATCAGTACAAGAAAGGATCAGCAGATGCCAATGATCAGTTGATCGTAAACACAGGACTGTATTAGGACCAGTTTCCTCTGTATGCTACATGTTCAGAGTGCTGACACCACAGCTGAACTTTTTAGAAACACTCACTATTTGTAAAGCATTTGTATAGTCTTTCCAATCTTTGAGGTTATTCACAATGCTGTTTTTGTCTGTGATTTTGTCCTTTTTTAACATATGCTCATGGAAACCTCTAAATTGTAAGCAACTGAACTATATAAAGACAAGTATCTTACTAACCTGTCCTGCAAACAGTCCACAGACACCAACAATGCAGAGGATATTGAAAACTGCTGAACCAACAATGGTCCCAACTCCTACATCTCCATGAGTGATAAATACACCTGCAGAGGGAGCAAAATATACATAACTACCTGTGTCATTTAATTTTAGGTTGCTCAGAACATGTACTACTTGTGAAGAAGAGACCGTTTCAAAGATTACCCAAAACATGTTTCATAATTAAGGCTCACTTCTCTGTGTAATAATTTGGTCTTTTAGTCTAGCTAGCTGTGGCTTAGAACCTTTACATATATACTTTTAGTATCATTTTAGTAAATGATTTCTCAACTAGTTAGTTCAACAGTAAATTCTGTTTCACAGCTTAGTTCTCAGCTGTCACATCCCTCAGCCTGCTGGCCACGCTGCTCCTGGTGCAGCCCAGGATACAGCTGGTTTTCTGGGCTGCAAGTGCACACTGGCTGCACAGCGACAGATCATGCGAGCTCATCTTCTAACACCCCCAAGTCTTTCTCCTCAGGGCTGCTCTTAATCTATTTCCAAATATATCAAATTACTTCTCAAGGGACTTCAATAAATCTCTTCTTTGGCGTCCTGTGCTCAGAATCAGACATTCCTCTCTATGTTTTGAGAGAAGACTCATAGTTTCATGAGATATTTTGAGTAGTTAATGATACCATGAACCACAGACTAGCTGACAGTTGCAATTGCTGATTATAAATTGTCAGAAGAACAGGTACCTGTGCTTAATCTGCTGCTGATTTTTTAACAGCAGATCTCAAAAAAGCTTGTGTGTGGGCTCCATACCTATAACAGATGCAAACAGTTCTGGGGTGGAGCTCCCTGCTGCCATGAATGTGGCTCCAGCAACATCTTCACTCAAATGTAGTTTCTAGAAGAAAACAATTGGTAATTTCAGCACTGCTACTGTATTCACATTGTGGACTTCTACAGTTATGTACGTAAATGAATAGTCAATTGTGGCTTACGTGGAGCTGATTAAAGAAATGCATCTCTGCAGATTCAAAAGGACTGTAAACATATCAAATTGTTTTCATTAATTTACTTCTGTAACTCTAAACACAGTCATTCAATTCCCCAACTCCTAGGGCTTCTAAAATTCAAAAATGAAAACTGGTAACAGAAAAATGCAAGCTTTGTGAATAAATCCTACAAACAGCAGGCTGGATTCTGGCTTCACTTTTCAACTGTGTTAATCAAAAGTGAGTCCTCTGCTGACACAGATAAAATTAGTCCAGTTAGACACAGAGAGAGCTGGGCATGGTAGAGAGATCTATTTTTATGATGGTGTCTCTTAAGCTTTAATAGGATATAGGTAACTTAGAGTTCTCAGACCAGCAAAAACACGCGCAGATGCACAAGTGGGCTGCATCACTTCAGCAGTCTGAAGATCTTTCCCTTGAAGCACATTTTTATGAAGGAATTTTTTTCCTTTTTGAGAGTCTCTTCAATCATGTTTAGTAAACTGTTTTTCTTTCAAGGATATAAAAGTAACTAGGGACAAAAGGAGAAGTAAAAAAATCCTGTATTTTTCAAGCAGTTTGCCTGAAAACATCTTGAGCTGATAACAATGGCATCCTCCACTTCTTGACAAAACATAAACACAAATATGATCTATTACCAGTCATACTGCTGCAGGAGCACAAACCTAAATGTGCTATCTGAACTCTTGGTAGCTGTTCAGATGTTCAGCAGAATGTGAGACAAAATGTAAAGATTTTATTAAGGATCAGTTGCCAGTAATTGGTACAACCAACTAATATAACTTAAATATGGTGTCTAAGGTGCATGCTGAATACTGAACACCTGGAAAGATCCCAATTGAGTATTTTAGTGCTCCCTTATTATTCTATTTGTTCTTCTACTGATGAGTGTAAGCTTATAACTCTGAGTAAAACCAGCAGGTATTTAGTACATTTAGTAACAGGAAAAGAGACTTTTAAACTAGTTACAAAAAAAAAAAAAAAACAACCCAGGAGTTTTTCAGAACATGGTCATTCTTAGTTTTGTTTAAAAGCAAAGGTGGAGATTTTAATTTTGTGTTTAAAAAGGATTTAAAATCTACATCTGTATTATGTATTTATTTTGTTCACCAAAATCATACATTTACAAGCCCTGCCACAATCAACTCAATTAGAATCCTAAAAGTAATTTTGCAAAGTCCTCTCAAAATTAGGTAAAGCCATTATGTTACTTTTTTTTTCTTGCATAAAGGATTTTTATTCTGAGTCCATATCCAAGGTAAATACTTTTCTCACAGATTTTCTCTTTTTTCTACTTTATGCCAGGACCATGTATACTTCCTTTCTCCTTGCTGACATGGTGGCAGATGTGCAATAAGATTTGCATAGCCACCACAATAATTTTTCTATCTATGATATCTTTCTTCAAGTTTCTTTTTAAAAAAAGAGTACAATAATAAATCCAACCCATCCATAACCCATATCTCTTCCAGTTGCATGCCTCAGGTATTTAAGAGTGGGGTTTGCCATCCAATCTCATTAAATCTTTGGTTTTTTTCTGCTTAACTGTGGCCAGAGAAACAAGTGTGCACAGAACACTGGTTCATTTTTTTGATGGGAAATAATATCTCTAAATAATATTCTCTGAATAAATTTCTAAAACAGTGATAATTTTCATTAACATACCTCACAAATTTTCTCTAAGGATGGAACAAAGAAGTCATCACATACTATGGCCAAAGCGTAAAACATATAAAGAGCCTGTAAAGAAAATACATTCAAGGAATACTTTAGATTTTTCCTGTATATGAAAAAAGGAAAAAAGGTAATGCTACCTTTATTCAAACTAGCAAAAGTACAGCTTCACTTTTTATTTCATTCCAAATTAAAATCTTCCTGTTGATAAATTTACAACATAAAACCAGATTTTTGAATGTAAGATCTCATTTGGAACATTTGTCAGACCCTAAAATATGAAAGGTACCACACTTTTAGAGAACAGGATGCCACAACACATGTCATTTAATGAAAAGTAACAGGTGAAGCTACAAAGTTATGAAGTCATCTTCTATATTTTTAACTAATTATCAAACCAAGTAATTATATAGAAAGTAAAATCAGGCTGATGAACAATATTCAGGAAATATTTACACCTACAAATAAGTGGACTCTGGCCATGGATCACTGCACGAAAATGCTTACAAATGATCCTGGTTCCCTGCATAAGTGTGATTCTCTCACTGTGATATGCAGCTTTATGTGCTGTGCCCATGCAGTGGGCTTGATCCTGCTGCTGTCCATCAAACAGAACTCCTTTATACTTTACTTTCCCTGAGCTGGGAATGAAACAGTAGCCTGCAGACCTCACTTGCTTTGTTTTTTAATACAAGAGAAAATAAAATTCCACATTATATTTTCTATATTTCTTCAGGGTGGCTTTAGGGCATTTTAAATTATAATTACATCTGTTGCATAGAGGCACAAGAGAAAAGAAAGAGATTAAAGAAACTTCCACATCATGCTTGATGTTAATAATGAAGGAATCCCATACTCTGTCTATATAATGTGAAATACAAGTCATGTGATCCATTCTGCCAGGATTTTATCTCCAAGAGGATGAATGCATAGGTACTGCAAATTCAGACTTGCATAATTTTCTTAAATCATGGAGTCACAGAATCATTTAGGTTGGAAAAGACCCTTAAGCTCATCAAGCTCAACTGTTAATCCAACAATACCAAGTCCACCACTATACCATGTCCCCAGGGTGTTACCTTTTAAGAAATTGTACTCATATAGATGTATTATAAATACTGAAATCAAAGCATTAAAAACTTGCTGATATATACAGAACTCTACATAGTAAGGTCACTACAATAATTAACATGTTATTAAAAAATAGAATAAGTAACATAAAAGGAAAACAAGAAGGAAGCATGGTAGAGAACAACTTACAGCAATGATATGAAGCAGAATTCCTCCTTGCCGACGTTCTTTATTTGTAAATATATCTTCAGGAAACTCATTAATGGCTGGAAGAAAAACATACTTTTTTAAAAAAAAATGTACACAGCATGTAGAAACAGAAGAATGAAAAACAGGGAAGCATCTGCAGAAACATATGACCAGACATAAGTGCCTCTTCTGATGTATTATATTACAGCTTGCCATTTCAGAATCTCTTTAGTGCTCTGTAGTTTTGAGACACTGTGTAATCACAGTTGACACTCTTACAGGAACACAGTACAGGATAACTCACAAACTACTGGTCAAGATGCAGCAACCTGCAATGCTTTAATCTATTTTATATATTTTATAAACATTTTAAGATGCCAACAGAAGCACATATGCATATAAGAGCCAAGTAGGTTCCTTGTAGTAAAACACTGCTATATATAGTAATATAGTAAAACCTAGTATAAAATATATCATTCCCTCCATGAGAGTGGAATACCTTTCTGGAATAATACTGAAATACCATCAACTGTAAGAACTTATTGTCAGTTACATTAGCTGACAAAAGCGAAATTTTTCAGAGAAGTCACTCCTTACCACATGAAATAATATATAGTAAAAAATTAGTAAGCACACAAGGCATGTGTTTTTTAATAAATTCTGCCTCATAAAAACTAATATTATCTGAAGTGATTAGTAACTAAAAATGCATTAAGGAAACTTCCATAATGGAAGAGAAGTGGGAGAAAAGACCCAGATCTACAGCTGCTTCCACAATATGGTTGTTCTTACATCACTGGTTGAAATGCCATGCCCCCACAGGTGTATTCAGGACATACACATCATTCACACTGCAGCCCCCAGTTTTTGCAGCCCTCTGTCTCCTCCATTCCAGCTGTGGCTGTGAGAACACACAAAGAACAGCAAAGAACAGAGCCCTGGCCTGGGTCTCCAGCAATGAGAACAGGACCCTGCACATGAGGCACATCTTTTCACATAACTGGATGCAAAGGTGTGCAGCTCCCATCACAGGTGCTTGTGCCAGAAGCGCCATGCCCTTACTGCCACCACATGGCAGAAGGAATATATCCCTGTTCCCCATCTCGGCACACCGGACGTGCCATCTGGGAAGCCATTACCTACCTGGTCATCTCATTCAGATGACTGTATATTATTTCACAATATAATGTTAAAAATTGTTAAGGTAGTATAAACTGAAGTTTTAAGAAGCATGAATAAAAATCACCATTTTTCTAATCTTTCTAAGGTGACTTTACTTCTGTGAAATTAATACTAAATAGGAAATCAGAACTCCCGAGGACATCAAAAGTAAGAGCCAGAAAAGAAAAAAAACTAGTGTAGGCATCTAATCACAAAACAAAAGCAATGCAGCTTCACTACAAACTGCCTTGCTTCCTAGACAGTGATAACAGTATGTTCTGGTGATAACAGCATTAGTAATAAATAACTACTTGTAATGAACACCTGCTTGTCTCACAGAGGTAATACTACATGAACTAACATGAAGACAGCTTTTCTCAAAGATAATGCTCCTCTCTACAAAGAGCTCATTGTGCGAATTTTTTCTCACAATGAGACAATTCAAAATCTTCTATAAAAGTCAGGGAAATTAAACAAAGCTCTGGAGCTTGGTAGACAAGATTTCTTTCTTAATGAAACGGCCACCTACCAGTGAGTTCCAAGGTACAGTATGGAATTTTACTGTATAAACGTTTGCTGTCTTTATGGCTTTATTATCCAAATAATCATAGGTTTGGTCTAACAATTATCCACAAATTCTGTATACCTTAGCTACATGCACTGTTCTTTATTTACTAGCTGTATTATGGCTTTAGTATCTTGAACTATTTGTTTTTCTTACCTACTACTGTGATAACCTGGTTTCTCAGGAAAAAGCTGTTCGGATTCCCCTGGGTCCTATTTTAGGCCTGGGAATTCAACACTTAGCTGAAGGGGGCAGTGGCATTCCCTCATCTGTATAAGCTGACAGAGGGAATATGACATTATCAGAGTTTGAGAGAGCAGTCTGCCCTCGTGGTACATCTGATATGTGTGCACAGCAAGGCACTGCTCTGCTGCACACAGAGATATTTTCTCATGTATGGGAGATGGAGTTATCTGTCTGCCTGAGTGGGAGCTACATCTCCTTGGTTTCTACTGAAAAGAGACAGAACAGATGGGAGAAGGAGATTAAATGAAGAGCAGTACATCTAATGGGGCTAACCTTTGCCAAAAAAAGGAGGGGAACATACACCCATCATCTGAAAACCAGATAGAAATACAGAAATATTTATCCTGCTGGTACTGTTGCAAACTCATGGGTCCTGCAGCTCATCTTACCCAGCACACATCTCAGGAGGAAGGGAGGGCACCAAGAAAGCCAAGTCTATATTGAAATTGCCATCAATCTGCTCCCTCTCTCCAATCATTAAGTGAGTGGGGAAACAAAAGCACCTTCTCCAGTTACGACTTGGAGGGGACGCCACCGCCTTCTTCTCTGAGTCACGGACATAAAAAAATCCTTGCTTATGGCATGACAGAAAGCATGATTCACCTTTGATAAAAAGCTCTGGCTTAGCTGTCTGTGGCTAGAGAGCTATACAAGGCATGCAAAGAGCATTGCCTGAGAGCAGAATGCAAGGGCAGCTGCAGAGCATAAGCTCCTGCTTGGCTCCGGAGAGAAGAGCTGGCACGGAGCAGCTGGGGCAACCCCGGCGTGCCCGTGACACCTGCCCTGACGTAGGCTGTGAGCAGATTAATTCTGGGTACCCTGAGAGCATTGTTCCCACATGCCCTACCCATACCCTGACAGGCAGGCTGCCAATGAAGGGAAGTTTCAGAATCCCCTAAGCCTGACAACCATCTCAACAACCACGTGGATCTGTGGTTTTATAACCTGCCTTGACATGTGATTTCTTCACCTTATTAGCAGTTGATTTACTCACAACAAACATGCCAAGTCTTAACACCTGCTAAGTGTTCAAGCCTGCTACAACTCTTAAGGTTCTTCCTGACAGGGAAAATGGTTCTGTAGATTTTTGAAGGCTATGTGCAATCAGCTCTGCCTTTGCAGGCAGGGGGTTAGGCACATGATGTACACCAAAGCTCAATGCCCCTTTTCATGTCTACATCTTTGCTCTTATGTCCCTTCACGCCCTGCCACAGCTACAGATTCCAATGCCTACCCTGGCACTCAGGGACTGCTGATCATCTGACTCACACAGAACAGATGTGTAAGGAGATGAAGGATAGACAGAAGAGAGAATTACATACTTCCATTTCTACCCCTTAAATAATCAAATTCACAAGCTAGCTTGAATACTTAAACTTTGTGTCATTTGTTTAAGCACTGCAAACAGCTTTAGGCACCTCTGCACTAAAGTATATTTCTGCTTGTGGGCAATTCCCTTCCCACATTCCAGATCCTCATCTTCCCCAGGCTTGATGTTGTGTCCATACACCTGTAGTTGTGTCTCAGTGACAGAGAACAAACTCATCACTGTGTGCAGAAGTGAGCTTCTTTGTACCTGCCAAGCAAATTCATGCATCATTACCTGGTGTCAGCAGCAAGATATCAACAGTTTGTGTGACACGAGTTTTGCAGCAGACTTCATGGTACTGCAAATTGCACTAAGTTATAATTCCATACTGATCTGCTGCAAGATTTGATTGAACGCCAAAAAATCATCACTCCTTCCAACAGCATCTCCCTGAATGCAAGGACCCTATATAAGCTGAGTTGCAATGAATAGGATAAGTATGTCTTAGAATTAGTCTTGCTTTTAAAACATTTGTGACTTTAGCTGCCCACACTGCTCTTCAAAATCAGGGCACTGGGATGATTTTGACAGAAAGATGGTTAGCAACTTGGAAAGCATCCTTCCATATTCTCTTTACCATGAATGTCAAAAGGGTCAGTCCCCTGTCATGTTTCACCTATTACTCCAGGTGCTGAAGTGGAACAGTCTCAGGAGGACAGCAATGACCTCTGTACATGTAGGCAGTGTCAGGAAACGACATAACACACTCAGCTAATCCTCTTGCACAACCTGTGCACTGTAAATATTGTGACAGTAATTGTGGACTTCGGAAAAGAATAGCAGGTAGCTTTTGCTCATAGAAAAGCATTGGCTTCAGTTATGTAATGTAGTATTAATACCAGAAACAAAGTCAAACCCTAAGATCTTACCATCACAGTGAAACTAGTTTACTCAAATATAAAATGTGCCATATGGAAGTCCTCCTTTTTAATAGTACTTTCCTAAATTAGATATAATGGATTTGAATAGTCATTAGAAAATCATATATGCGCCATAGTACATTAAAGTTTTTTGGTTTTTTTTTTCCACAAGCTAAGAGTCCCTTAACTCTAAATTGGCAGTGAAGAAAAATGGTACACTCAGCAATCACATTTAACCATGAAAGCTGGTAACACACAAATCTTAAAAGGACCAAAGAAGAAATAATGAACAGTTCACTGATCATGTCAGATGCCCTCTGGAAAAAGTAAGAATTATCAAGCTTTAAGCTCCCATTCCCATTAGACAGCTGTTTCCAGTTTTCTGTAGCAGGATGACTTGAGGATTTTCCATCACGCTCAGTTCAGCTTTTGCTGCATAGTAACATAGGCAGCAGTCGTACTGCAAATCAGGAATGGGTTACTCAAAGAAATACACATTTATTTGAAAAATTCTGCAAGGATGCTTCTCTAGAGATAACTCTTGAGTAAACTTGTCTCATGAATTATACCACCTAAGCAACAATAAGGGAACAATAACAATAATCCAAATGAAGAGCAATGAAACTATTTGGAACACCACCCAACTTCTTTGAGAGGCATTTGTGCATCCATGTAAAACTGTGTGATGCCAAAGATCAAGTTTTCTATTTGCAGGCAAAGTACCATCTGGAAGGAGGCACACTAAGCATCCTCCTCCATACCCCTCACCTCATAAACAGTAGAATTATGAACAAATTTTATCTCTCTGGTATATTAATTCAATTTACATTGCTCAACCAAAAGAGGACTCCCAAGTGCAATCATATGTGCAATGGAAAAGTAGCAGCTTATGAAGCAAATAACTGACTCAATGCTCAACCATCAAATCAATTTAATATATGATTATAAAGAATGGTATTATTTATGAAATAGCCTTGAAAATTCTGTCATTATGAAGTTATGAAAATGTCTATACAAAACTGGATTAGCTACAATAAAAAGTAAAATTAATAGCTTATTAAATTCTAGACTTACTTTTTTATAAAAGAGAGAAGAAACTCAATGTATTTTGACTCATTAAGTTGATCTCAAACAATGAAAAAGCACATTAAGAATTATCTATCAACCAAAAAATTAAAAGGCATGATGAAATCCCAGTTCATAATCTAGAGGACTCAGTGAGGACCCAAGAATACACAAGCACTGCAATATGAGGATGCATCCACACACCAGAGAGCAGCATTTCATGTATTAACCTTTGTGTTACTAAAAAAAACAAACACCTCTAAAAGGTTCCCAAGGTTTGAAATAATGTTTTGCTTGGTTTTTTTCTCCCTGGCTTCCAGACCATTTCTGAACTTTTCTAGCATCTTCTCTTATTACCAGTTTTCCACTAAGCATGAGTGTATTCTTCAAAATGCCACCTATGGACCCCAACCCTTTTATTTCACATGTCAGATTCCTAAACCAGGGTGTTAAAAAAAATTTTTACTTTCTCCCCTTTTTCACTCACTGACTCATACTCTGTTTACACTGCTCTGAGCCAAGGCTGGCAAAGCGGCTCAAACACTGCCAGGGTCCAGCACCAGTGCAGCTTTTTCAGATATGACATGCCATTTCCAGGCTCTGGGGGAATAATTCTGGTTCTCAGGACTACATAAACACCATGGAATAATGTGAACAGTTTAAATGGTACTACCTCTTGACTGTCCTATGAATTAACTAAAGACGTCAGTTACCAGTAAATAATTGTGTCTTCTACATGGAATTTGTCTCTGCATGGAATTTCTCCTTCTGAGCTTCATACATTTGACACTCCCTCTCCACCTCTCTCTCCTTTTTTGCTTCCTCAAAGTCTATAGCTTCTATGGTCTACAGCATCTTGTTTCATTTGAAGGAGAGAGCTCTTTGGCTGTGTCCTTTTTAAATACAGATAAGAAGTGATGTCCCTGGCAAGATCACTACCTTTTGGAAAAAGGATAATGACTGGATTAACAATCAATGCTGTGATTCACATAAAAAGGGCAGTTAGTAAAAGGTCAGGCAACTTTTCAGCCCTTCAGAAAAGAATCATTCCTTATGTTTTTCACAGGCAAGCCTTCCAGCTGCAAACAAGCTGGAGAATCAAACATCACACTATGAGGTTTTGGTATCCTCAGCTCAAGCTCAACAAGATCTTGTTTAGATTTTTCTTTTACTCCCAGTCAGACTCAAAAATCTCTTCCAGAACTAAAGAATGGAAAGTATTTATACTAATTGTTCAGCCTAATCACTTATAAACTCAGTTTATTCACCTCACAATAACACCAAGAAGATGCTGCTTTGTCTGACATGTCAATAGCATCTTCAAGGGGATTTCACTGCAGGTCTGTTCACAAACTATATTGCCAGGGGAAAAATGACAATCTGATTTCTGTAACAATGAGCTTTGAAGTCAAGCAGACAAACTGTAGCATGTCACTGAAAAGATTACAAAAAGTGTAATGTAATTTTAAGACACTGTGGACTAGTGACCCTCTTTGAAATGACCCACTCCATGTGGCAGAAAAGGACACTTCTACACATAGTGGGTATTAACTCCCCAGTTAAAATATATTTTTTAATACTTTAACAAATATTTTTACAGAGTATGCACTGGAGCTGTTCTTACATAAATTGTTGCATTATGCCTAATGAATAGCTTGACAATCAGAGCAGACCACTACCTCTTCCTTGGTTCCCAAAATGGCTGTCAGCAGGCTGTATACAAGGAACAAGCACCAGAGAAGATGCCCTTGGCAGCTTTCCTCACACTAAAGAATTTCATAGCAGGGAGAAAATCTTCCTTGTGCTGCTTGAATATGCAAGCAAGAGGGATCAGTTAAGTGAATTTAGTCCAAAGGAGAAATCTTCTTTTCTGAACATCTGAAGACCTCATTTGCCACAGGGATGCGTTATTAGTCCATTCTAACATTATTCCATTGATGCCACGTGAGCAATGGGATCAAAACTGCCCTTCAAAAAGTAAAAGCTGGCTACCAAGGAAGAGCTAATAACAAAAATAATTACATTTAAGAGCAGATATAAATGATGTGATAGGAAATAACATCTTTCTTTATAAAATATCCCTGATGCTGCTCCATGAACACCTCTGCTTCAAAATGACTACAAAAGTACTTTTCTGGGCAACGAAGTTCCTTCTACCCACCCTTCTTCAGTGAATAAAACAGGGTGATTACTACCTCCTTCCATGTATTGGGGACAGACCTCAAATAAGACAGAATATGGTCTATTACCTGCCAGGTACACCCTCAGTAGAAGTGACAACCACGTTCAAATGGCAAAATCACTGGCAAAATTGACAGGATCCAAGTCAGACCACAGATGAAGTTTGAACTGCTAGTAGCCAGAAAAGCTACCAGGTTACTTGAAAATTGAACCGAACACATGTAGAAAACACTGAGATGAAATAATTAGGCGACCACAAGAGCTGGCACAGCAGCTATCATTCAGAACAGAAGTGCACTTTAAATGAAACTCTGCTATTGTGCCTTCAGTACAGTGAGTGCATAATAATAAGCTTTTGAATCCCTTCTACTTTGGTAAAAGCTTCAGCACGGCTCATTTAAAAGCAGCTGTATTGGCACACACCATTATTTTCCCCCAAATGCATAGAAAAGGAAACGAAATTTAATACTTAAAATATACCCCATCCAAGTAGGAATTTTAACCATCTAGGAAAATTGTGATATTCTTCAAGTTGAAATAGCACAAAAACTATACATGGCTAAGATTCTACCAGGCTAAGATTAAGTTCAACAAACTGCTTTTTTTAGAATCAAATGGGCATGAGATAGCCAAGGAACAGCAGACTTTAAGTCAGGCCTACTAAGACCAGAGAAAGGCATACAATGGGTATGCATGGGTATTGTTTACTTTTCTTACTTAGAAGCTTATCTTTCCGGATATAAAAGGAAAATTATGGAAGGCAGTTGTAAAAAGAACTAATTCAAACACTTATTCCACTCCTGCCAACTTAGATTTGCTTCCAACAGTGAGTTTTCCTGTACTTTGTCCAAAAAACTCCTTTAACCAAGAGGGAATCAGTAAAATTCAAAGATGCTGCACTAAGGCAGAAGCCTTAAGGCCTCTTTGGTGACCTTACTGAGGCCAGAATATCCAAGGCAGTTCAGCACAGGCAAGTCAACATTTCCATGGAACTCAGAAGCCCTATCCAGCCCTTAAAAAAATCAGGCTGTTGAGGCCACAAACTGTGATCTGCTGGTTAATTCGCCAAGTTTTGCTTTTCTCTTGGAAGGAAGTTGAATTTTGGAAAATTATTTTAAGTTGCACCAAATAAGCTCTCAAAACAACCCTCCAACAGTGTTAAAAACCTCTGGATGAAGTCAGGCTTTGAAGTCAAGCACCCAGTGTAACTTTTGGTTCCACGTACCCCTTGGTGCTTTGAAAGAATCATTTTCATACGGAAATGAGAAGCACAATAGTTTTTCCGTGTGAGCCACGCTTGTGGTATAGCCAAGTCTCATTACTTCTTTGTAAAATATATCATATTTGGTTTTTTACTTTTTCTGAAACCATGGTCCTGAAATAGTGCAATTATGTAAGAACATCAGCTTTCACTTAAAAAAAATCCTGCGTGTAGCTTTGTGTTTGTAGAAGAGGGCACAAGCCTAAAAACCTAAAAGATTTACAAAACCCAGAAGACAAACAAAAAAAGAGACCCAGACTTGTTGTTCATCTTTTAAACAAACACCACAATTTTGTAGGGCCAGGTTTACACTTCTTGAGCACACAGGATTACTCGCATTACTTCTCAGTTCACATGTTTTAGCTCAAAGTCACAAACACATGAGAGTTCCAGCACACAGTCTCTGCTCAATAATAAGAAATGACATCAACACATTTCTTATGCCACAGATGAACAATCTGCTTCACCATTTCCACATAGGTAATCCCATCCAAGGAAACCAAGACTCAACCCTCTAGCTCCTATATCACAATTCATTTACTGCATAAATAACTTTTCAAATGGCAGATTTGCACAGTCCTCCCCAGACAGCATCCCTTGGAGCACTCTGTCATTAGTCTAGAAACTCAGTGAGAAGCTGTAAACAGTCATGCAGTACTTCAAGAAAAATCTCTTTTAAGTTCTAGCCTCTACAATATATTTCAATATCCTCATATTTGATATGAAATCTGGTAAGTAAAAACCAGCTTCGTGGAAGATCTGGAGATTTCCACATACTAATACTGCCTACTAAGCAGCACCGGAGATTTCAGGAAGGGAAACTGATTTATCTCCTAAATGCATAGTAGTTATTCCAGTATAAAAGTCATATTGGTGTAGAATAGAGGCAAACAGCAGAGAGTCCACTACTGGAAAGTAGTAAGATAAACATTAAAATAATTTCACAATCAACATTACAGTCCTTCTCATGCTGTCTCCAATCACACAGAATGCTACTCCATGGCTACTTGGTATCTGTAAATAAATGTTGCAATAAAGCTCATATCAATTCACAGAAAGAAGGAGAGGCAAACTACTCAGAGCAATGCTAGATAAAGGGGAATGCAAGGCCAAAAGCCACTAAAGTGAAATGAGCAAAAGGAAGGAAATAATGGGAAAAAAGGTACATCAATTTAGTAATGTCACAGCCCAATCATGAAAGATCTGTACAGGCTTTTTTTAGACCTCAGAAATGAAGTGTAGAAGAAAGTACAGTCAAACAACACACACACCCCTCTCTTTAATCCAGCCAGCTCAGATACCATTAACAGAGGAACTACTGTCACACAAGCCTCAGCTCTCATGGCACAAGCCCAGCTGGAAGCCTGGATATATAGGTCATAGCTGGAGCTCCTGCTTCACTGCTGCTGGTTCTACAAATAGCTCCTCTGAACTCAGGTATTTCTCCATTTCCGCACAAATCCTCAAGCTGCACGTCTGGAGTGTTGCTTTGTAAAACCAGGCATCCCACTGTCACTGTACTGCATGCACGCTCTTCTCAAGCCCAAGCAGCCATCAATAGTGCACACAATTTAAACAGTGCCAGCAGTTTTAATTTCTTTGCAAACACCACTGCCTGACAAGCAAATTGATCAGTTCTCCCCACCTCATTCTGCACTGGTTTACTATTCAGTCTGCATACAGACTATGAGGTACCATTCTGCAGAAAATCCCAAACCAACATATCAAAAATGTATTTGCACCTGATAGACACTCACAAAAGGCTTAGCAGGCACCAAACTATATTGTCCAGCCTTGAGAAGCAAGAAAGGTACATCTACCTGGACCATCAGAAAGGCACCATGGGAAGTAATTAGTCTATAAATATCACTGAAGTAACTACAAAAATAAAGACAGGGAATTATGGAGTCTCAGAACATGGTAGGAAAAGAATCAGCATCTGAAAGCTAATGAAGGCAGAGAAAAAACTCAGTGAAGTATATGCACTAAACTCTCAACAAGAGGAGCAATAGGAAAATTACATACTTATCTAATTATACCAAACAGTAGCACATATTTCGGTTCTATACTATAAAGCACTTTCTAAAGCCATATATGTGAAATTAAAAAACCTCTCAGAGCAACATCCAAAATTTTCTTAAGAAACATCACACCAAGATGGTGCCTGCAAAATACATGTAGAAATTTCTCATTCAAAGGATGCTTTTGAGTCTGGTCTAAATAAGGCAAGTCTCCTGTGTTAGCCACATCAACACTCTGCAGTGCCATTCAAGGAATTTAAACATAAAGCTGCAAAATATACAGATTGCTTTCACTTCTGCCCATGTAGGAGCAACACTGCACTACTCTTCTGTCTTAAAATAAGCTTGTATCATCTTCATCTCATTACATCACATGGTTCAGAAACTGGTTTTGCTCTTTTAGAACTAGTTTAGGTGAATTGAAGAGGAAATCGTATCCTCCTAACATATATCAGAAATACATATATATATATATGTGCTGTGTATGTTTTGTTCACATTCTCTCTATAAGGATCTATTTAGATTTTCCTCCATCAGTTAGGAGAAAAAACCCCAACATGCACAAATAAGGTGGTTCCTTGTATTCCAGCTGTGCACCAGAAAACAGAGACAGTCATAAAAAGAAATCTGATAGAATACGGCTGCAGAAGCAGAAGTTGGCTGAAAGAGTGGTCAGAAAATGAAGAAATGTGGACTAGGACAGTGAGTACTTAAAGACAACAGAGCCTCACCACAAACTTCATTTGCTTTCACCTGATGTAAGGCAAGCAGTGCCTCTGATCAATTACATCTCATCTGTCCAGAGAGCCAGACCTAACATTTCAAAACTTCTTTATATGCCCATTTTAGATTACTAAATCTATTAACTTTAATTAATAGTGTCATTGTAACTCCCTTCAACAGCTTGGCACAAGGTAGCTGAAGAAGACATCAAGGTGACTGACCCGCTTGTGTATTTCAATTTACCTGGAATCAAGGGTTTGCAAACACCAAAGGACGCTACCAGATGAGTACCATTTTTCTAGTCTTCTGTTCTGTGAAAATTCTTCTTCTGCTACTCGAAAAACAACAAATACTGGGCATAAAATCTTGCACCTGGTCTGTGAAACAGTAAGGCCTGATAACCTGTTCTTGCTTAATAAAGGATTATGCCTTTTAAACTCCTTAACTTGAGCATGGCAGAGCTTTGATTCCAGTTGGCCAGCCTGTCAGAAAGCACCAGTTAGTGCTTACTTCAGCACCTCTCATCAGCCACTAACACAATCACTGCAGTCATTCAATCACTGAGTGAAGCCCTTGTGTTCCAGCGCAGTTTCTCATCGATGTTAAACTATTCAAGATAGATCATTCAAATTAATTTTGCAGCGAAGACACAAGCTGAATGACAGAACATGATTTCCCCAACTGCATGGTGTGATTAATGCCACAATTGGGAATGATATGTACCAGTTTGATTTCCAGCAGTTGTTCCATCCACTAGAAAAACCTCTTCCCATTCTTACAATGAAAGCATATATTGTGGTTTAATACAAGGCTGGGCAGCTAACCAAGTAACAGCTTGTTTTTATCAGTTTGGTTTTTTTCTTCCTAAATTTAACAGTCGGGAGACTTTGAAATGTGTCTGCAGATGAATCAACAGCTTAAATGGTTCAGTGAGCAAAATAATTTTATGGGGGTTTTTTTGGTCAACATGGGAATTTTAACATATTTGCACTTTGCAGACATAAATTAGAGTAAAACTCATTTCAATTTTGGTTCCCTTTAAATCTCATTTCCTAACCACATTTTTGCTGAAAAGCTAATATTGAAATTAAGAAGCATAGCTCTACAGAAGTTAATGGAGCTCTGCTGATTTACATCAGTTTGAGATTCCAGCCCACATATTTTGCTTTAATTAGAAAGGTACAGAGGCATAAACAGTGCAAACATTGTAAGTGCATGATGTCGCTCTCAAGTTTGAGTTCAGAACTAGACAAAAGAATCCTAAAGAAGAAAAACTGTTTGGATTATACATTTCAAAAAAGAAAAAGTTTTTATGGTGCAACATAACTACATGGCACAAATCAAGGACCTAGATTCCATAATGGGCTGAGTGCTCTGTCCAAGTACGGTCATCAGCACAAATCCAGCCCACCAGTTACTGAAGTTCCTACTAATATTGGTCTCATTTGAATTAAAATACTTCTTTTTAGAGTCAGGCACCTATTTAACTACTTTGATAAAGTTCCTGTGAAAAGACATACTTGCCTTTGCAGCTTATTTCACTTAATTCAGTTCAAGCTGTAACTAAACAGTAAAACCCCATTCTGCTAGACTACAGCACTATTTACACTGAGAAATAATTATACTTTTATATTATACCAATGATATATTACATATATACCACTGGTAGGAAAAACAAAATTCTAAATATTGAGAAACATATGTTGACAATTTAGCCATTATACTCAACGGCACTGGTTCCCTTTTTCCAATGAATTCACACCATTAATATTTCAAGCAGCTACACCAGCAGCACAGACTGTAGAACAAAGCTGAGCTAGCACACAGGCCATAATGTTCAAAGCTATAATGTTAAGGCTTTCCACACAACTGAGAGGGAAATAGCACCAGACACCAGTGTCAGACTGGGCTCCTTATTCCAGTCTTTCAACCTAGGCATGGTGGGCCATGCTCTGCTACCTGCTTGGTGAAGCAGCAGCAGCCCTGGAATGCTCCCAGCTACTCAGACACTAATAAAATGTGATGCCTCACCCAAGGTAAATGTCTCAGAAAGCAACTAGAACACGACCCCTTAAGGAAGGAAGGATAACACCTGAGAGTTAGAGAATTTCAGCCACACCTAGCAACACACAGGGAGAGCAGCCCAAGCTAGGCCTAACCCCTATTATTCAAGGGATGAAGCGGCACTTAGGAAAACGATTGCCAGACTGAACTAAACTCCATCATTTGTGGAAGTCACAGGAGACCACCAGAGGACTCAGATGTATGTGGTGTTTCACAATTGAAGAGGCCTGCCCTGTTTTTTGGGTGTGACACACCACACTTAAGACTGGGCTGTGAATTATAAAAATGTAAGGATATTGCACATTCTGATATGCACAGTAATAACTGCAGACCTTTACAAATACCACCCATGTTATAATGACAGAAAAGGCTGCAGCCAAGGAAGAGTGATGGAGTACTGTCCACAAGGCTCCTCTGCCAGCTCACTGAGCAGGAAGAAATTTGGTAGAAGACCTGAAGAAGGCACAGCTTCCAAGGAAAGGAGGGCAGCACAGCTATGCCAGCAGGCTGAGGAGGTGTCAGTGGCAGCTGGAGGAAGCTGAGGAGCAGGTAATTGCCTAAAATTAACATGTAAAGAGGGAACACTGTACCATGACTAACTGACATGAACAATCAAAAGATGAGTAGAACCTTCCCCTATTAATAAATGCAGCCACATAAAGGCATTAGAACATTGGATAGCCTTCCAAATAAAGCACTGGTATAGGTATTGACTGAAAGAGTGCTGTAGGAAAACTAGATACAGGATACAAAACAATGTTAATGCCTACAGAAAAAAACAACAAAACCACAGTCTTTATTAAGTCACAATTCTCCACACATCTGATATGCAATCATACACTTATTTTCCCACAAAAAACCTGAGCAAAAACAACAGCAAAAATCCAAGACAAACCAAAAAGAAAAAAAAAAACCCTCCAAAAAACAAAACAAACCATACCAAAAAACCCCAAAAGCAATAAAACCAGCCCAACCTCTTCCTTCCTCTCCCACCCCCTCAAAAAACAAAAACAAAGAAACAAACCCAAAAGCTCACCCCACTGGCATAGCTCTGGGTTAAGGGACACTGGAGGGAAGTGTTTAGAGGAGATTCCAAAACCAGTTTATATGTGTTTGACTTAAATGTCAGATGCACTTTAAATAAGCCTTTAAACACCACCATACTGACATGCTAGAGACATGAAAGTGAGATCACAACCCTGTATAAATTAATCAATAAATAATCCAAGTTATAGCCTAATTTTGCAAAGAACTTCTCACTTTTCAAGTCCAACAAAGTAGAGCTGCTAAACAGCATGCACAAAAGTCATCCTATCATTATGGAATGTTCTCCTTGTTAAGAAAAGATGAACAAGTGGATTATCTTTACAGCATTCTTAAAATTAATTATTCCAAATACACTATTTGTAAAATTTATGCACACAGTAACACAACAAAGCACAATAGTTAATGTCATAAAACCAAAAATAAATCATAGAGAACACTATTAAGGATTAAGAGATTATTGATAAAGTAATTGTTGCATGAGTAAAATGTTTTAACAGCAAAAAAAAAAAAAAAAATCACAGAATATTCTGAGTTGGAAGGGACCCACAAGGATCACCAAGTCCAGCTCCTGGCCCCGCACAGAAGCATACCCAAGAGTCACACCATGTACCTGAGAGCACTGTCCAAACGCTTCTTGAACTCTGTCAGGCTGGTGCTGTGACCGCTGCCCTGGGGAGCCTGTTCAGTGCCCAACCACCCTCCAGGTGAAGAACCTTTCTCTGATATCCAACCTGAACCTCCCCTGGCACAAGTTCAGGCCATTCCCTCAGTCCGGGCACCACAGGGAGGAGATCAGTGTCTGTCCCTCCTCTGCCCCTCACAGGAAGCTCCAACTGCAGTGGGGTCTCCCCTCAGTGTCCCCCAGGCTGACCAGACCAAGTGCCCTCAGCCGCTCCTCACACGGCTTCCCCCCAAGGCCCTTCACCATCCTTGTGGCCTCCTTTGGACACTTTCTGACAGTTTCAGGTCTTCCTTGTATTGTGGCACCCAGAACTGCCCCCAGGGCTCGAGGTGAGGCTGCCCCAGTGCAGAGCAGAGCAAGCGAATCCCTGTTGTCATCTTACTGCAAAAGTTCCCATTCCTTCTTGGTGATTTCTCATGGACAGCTCCTCACAGCACTGCCTCCTTTTTCACAACACAGCCAAAAAAACTCCAGCTCTCTCTTCACCCAGCTAACCCACTCTTTTATAACACTCATCCTCACAGGACACAGCTGCGGCCTGTTAAGGGCAGGCCTGTTCCGAATCTTTGGTGATTAGTACAGCTGCAACTCCTCAGGGGTGAGATTACCTTCTGCACTACCTTTATTTTCTTGCATTCTACCCCTCCAAAAGTCCCCTCCCTTGCCTGGTTGGTGATGCTGGGCCTGAAGCATCCCAGGACATGGGTGGCCCCTCCTGACTCGTGTCCAACTTGCCATTGACCCCCAGGTGCCTTTCCACAGTGCCAGCTCTGCACCATATCATTCCTGTATGTGCATCCAGGGCTTTCAAAGAAGAAGAAATCAAAGACTTTTTATGAAGACACAAAGAGCTAAGAAAGAGAAGACTGAAACAAGTGCAGAACATACAGAGGGAAATAGAGAAAACTAAATGAGGAGTGGGAAATTACACAAAACGTGCACAGTAAGGAATAATTACTAAGAGGCAAAATGCTGGTTTTGACTGAACATTCAGGGATGTGCTAATGAGACGCAAGGACATCCAGGAAGAAAAGCCTAAAGATCTGAGAACAGAAAAATGTGTGAGAATCAGACACAGATACGCACACTTGGAAATTAACCATCTAAGAAGCGATGATTGAAACAAGCAGAGATGAAGATGTTATAAAGAAGGCAACAGAAGGAAGAAACATGAATTACGCCTAAAGAAAAATAGAAAGGAGGGCAAGTAAACCACTAGTAAAGCACAAGGTATCCAACAGAGCATGACACCAAAGAAGATAAGCAAAAGGAATAAACAGAGTGAAAATAGTATCAGCAGAAATACGCAGACAGATGAAGAACTGTCCCAATGATCTCACTAAACACACACAAAGAAATCCCAATTACCCCACATATTTCATTAGGAGTGAACCTATGGGGGCCACAGACGTTAAAAACATTTTAACCAAAACACCAACATGGTAACTCCCATCAAAGAACCCACAAAAATAAGTAAAGAGTCTGACTGAACAGTACCAGTTAGGTAAAACCTGCAGTTCAGCTCAGATGATCAGAAAGACTTCAATAATTTCTAATAGTGATTTCTAAAATACAGTAAATTAAACCCAGCAGTACTTAAGCCCAATTATTTTCACAGTGGCTTTTACCTGAAACATGACTGCACATTTTGGCCCAACTCTTAAAATTTTTCCTTAGACTTTAGAAACTTTTCTCTGCCAAAATCTAAATTACTTGTTGGCTGATGATGAAGACACAAAGAGGTTTTGCAGCTTAAGACTCGGTAAATAATAGTGTCTACATCAAAGGATGAGCTACAAAAATACCTTCCTTGTTATTGAACATGCCAGTAAGAGTAAGGAATACACTTCTAAGACATCTACTGAAATGTAGGAGATTAAATAATTTAGACATTTGTTAGTTGGGCTTGCAATTACTTGAATTTTTGTAAAAACTATCAAATAGATGTGTGCTAGCTGTGTTTTTCTAGTTTTGCTAAATGTGTCTATAGCACTTATGTGAGTGCATTATTTAGGTGATTTTGATGAAAATATTACAAACTTTAGTGGTACCAAACTTAACAGTCTCAAGATTTTGCCTTATAAACAAAAATTGAGGAACGGAAATAAAAACACACTCCAGTGTAAGTATATACTGTGCAGAGTCACAAAATAGCCATTGTGATCCCAGAGAAAATATTATTAGACATTGTTACATTTCATGCTTTGAAGGTTTAAACTCTATCAAGTCCAAGACTATCTGATCCTGTTAGCATCTGCCTTCCCACCAGCAAAAGAACCACTGAATTGCAGAGGCAGAAACAATACTGTTTTTCATCAGGTGGACTGAAGCAGACTGACTACACCAAGTGAAAAATGGAGCTGGATGAAGGGGAAGCATGCTCCCTTACCTGGACACAACACTGTGGATCTAACAAGAAATTCCATTAAGAACATATTAGAAAGTTTTCAAGTAACAATTCTAACGTGCCAATTATCTCAGAATACAATTGAAAACATCATGTAAAGCAGAATAAATATCTCCAGCTAAGAAGCTGCCATACTGACATTCTTAAGAGTTCAGCTCCCAGTATTGCATGTAAAGAACCAGAATCTCTGACAGAAAAATCAAGGTTCAAGTTTAGTCCCTCACTACTTCTACCATTCTCTTTTGAGAGAATCTGGAATAAAAAATAAAGTGCCAATATATAGTTTATCTTCCAGAGGAAGCATTAACTCACTAGGAATAAGAACTGCAAAGCTTATGTATTACAGCACCACCTGGTGTGGATTGCCATGGATACAGATTTTGAGCAGACAAAACCTACCAGGTCATTTAATTTACGTGTCAACCAGTGCAGAATACGTCACTGTAACATACATTTTGTGCTTTTAATTCTGTTTATCACTTGTTCTGGAAGACATAATTCATATCTAATCAGATTTCTGAGCAGTAGTTCATGTAAAACTAGCAAACAAAATTCCAGTCACAAGACTGATAATTCAGTTTTAATTAACAAATAAGCTGTTCGTGAACTCCATGACTTCCCACTTCATGGTGACTGTCAAGCATGCGAGACAACACACCACTATCTTCTTAGATATATAAGTTGATTAAGTGCTGCAAGCAGAAAAATGTAAAGTCTCCATGTGAAAATGTAAGGTGGATTAGCAAAGATCAAGATACAAAGCAGCATGACCCCTCAAATCCTATGAGAGAAGATCTTTCTATCAGGTGATGAAGGGGCATTCTGCTGAGATTACACAGAGGATTACACAGCACACTTAATTGCATTGTGCTTACCTGTTTACATGCTTAGCTGCTCGGCAAGTCATAAAAGATAAATTAATACTTGAGTTCTTCTATCAATGTTAGGACAGACAGCCTTAGCAAAGAAGGTCAGAACACACTAAAATGTCTCAAGTATGTCATAAGTATCTGGTACACAGGTACACAATGCATTGCTTTATAAAGTACTCCATTTCCCATTAGCTTTCTCTGCTAAAAAATAAAAGTTACTGTAGGACACACATAATCCAAAAAGCAAAAGGCCTTATTTACATCTTCTGTTGTCATACATGACAAAGTGCACGGAATTAAATAGAATGTGAACTGCTACTGCTTAGCAGAAAATCTGTCCCAAAAGCTTCTATTCCATCAACTAGACCAGTCTCTTGTCAAAGACAAGAAGTGAGTTGGTGTGCTCAGCTACATCAATTCTCTTTGTCCTGCACATATTTGAGTGCTTATGTTTATTTTTTTGTCCAAGGCTACTGGTAGGGAGGTGCATTTCTGGCTAGGTACAGAGCAAGCTGGCATCCGTCTAGCCAAACAAAATGCCAAAATTTAGTACAGAACACAAATCTCATTTATTCTTGCCAAATCCTGGTGGCTAAATCTTCTGCAAAATGGATTTTCCTGTACGTGGTAATCCACTGTCCTCCATTCTGCAAAGGGAAGAGCATTCTTGACAACACATACAACTTCCAGGAATAGGCTGGTATATTGCACTGGAGATACAAACAAAAGAAACTAACACTGAAGGATGGACACAGCTGCTTCCTAAAACACTCAACAGTAATACTATCGACAGTCTTGCTGTCCTTGTCAAAAGCTTGAGCAAAGCCCAAGCAACTTGCAGACAGGCTTTTCTTTACAACCAGAAGCTTGCTAAGTTTCTAATTACCCCCCAAATTCTGTCATACGTTTTTGGCAATTTTTAAATTGATTCTTTTGGAATTGCAATGCCTTCACAAAAAGTAGCCTAAGTTAAATCCCTTCCATAGGTTCTGAGTCTGCATGCAAAAATCTTATGCACATACATCACCCACTGTCCTATATGATGAACCCCTAAAAACAGACTGAGCATAAACACTGTCACTCAGGCTGAAACAATCTAAAGGTATCAGTAAATTTCCTTTAGAACAGTTTTCATTTTGGAGATCTGTTACAAAAAAAACACCACCTGCCAAGTTTTTCTGAAATACAGAGGAGCATGTTTCAAAGAAAGAAAAATCATGAATGCTACTCACAAATACACACTATGCTCAAGTGGCAATTCAAAATTTATTCTGCTGTTTACTTACCCCCTTCATGTCTAATTTTATGTATATATAACTCATTAAAGTTTCCCTTGGGACTAGTCTATTCTTGCTTTCTCAGCTTCCTTTCTTTAAGGTAGAAAGTATGTGTTGCCAGAACATCATCAACAGCCAGCAATTAAATTAAAGACTATCAAACAATTTTGAAAAGAATTTTCAAAGAAACTACTCCCTCTGCAAGAAAAAGAAGTAAGCAAAGTATCCATAAATCCTTGTCAGCATACTAAAAAAACAATTACATCTATGCTTTTGATAAACTAAGCTGACAAGTACCTTTCACCTCCTCTGTAAGATGCAATTCGCCTTGGAAATTTTTTATTTTTCTTTTGCTTTTTCTTCAAAGCAAACAAAGCAAAACGAGAAAATGAAAGATGAAGTGCTTTTGGACTTGTACTAATGTATATCATTATCCCAACCATAGTATAAATTTTCTAAATCCAAACTTACAGTTTATCAATCCAAATTACCATAAAAATAACTCAAGAATGCTTTTTTACCAAGAATAGTACAAACTGCCTGAAAAGTGGTTAAAACTTAAAAAATTACAAACTCCATTCTACTTATCTAGCAATAGAATATAAATATTCACCTAAAAACATCAAGTAAGTGCAAAAATAGGTTTAGAGAAGTTTCATGGTTCTTGGGAACTGCATCGCAGGTGTTTAGCTTGTTGTGGTATAATGTTTTGCCTACTGATTTTAAGTCATCCATATGAAACACCTTGGTCACTCTTAGCACACAGGGATCCTGGAAAAATGTCTTCCAGCTTAGCCATCACTGCTTTTCCTGTTAGCAAGGAGAAAGCAATCCATTTAGTTTCATATAAGAATTACACGCTTCATTTGTGGGCAGTCCTGCTTTAGAAAGGATGAAGTCTTTTTTAAAAAAATAAAAATAACCTCAACTGAAATCATATGTCCAAGAATCTGAAGACTCAGTCTTCAAAAAGGAAGAGGCAGAATGCCCATTTCCTCAGTTACTCTTAAATTTAGTTTTCCTGAGAACGAAGTCAAAAAACTAAAAAGAAGACAAGATACCAAGCAGTGATCAGTTTTCACATGTTGGACAAGATTTGTATATTTTTTTTTACAATCAAGCTTCTAAATGCTAACTACCTTTCTTTCAAAGAATAACTGGTGTGGTTTCTTTTAAATGGTTCCTTTGATAGGGGCTCATTTTTTCAGTAGTCTCCTAGCATTCAAATCAGAAATGCAGTATTGTTAGGTCTTTGAATATTTCATATCAACTTATCAAACACATGCAAAAATCAGTGAGGTGATATGCAAGTGTAAGTGTCTATCACAGTGAATGCTGGTCTTTTGTCCCTTTACCAATTAGTTTTCATATATCTGCACATTTTGGAGCCAGAAAGGACCTTTCTAATCAGCCATCTTAATCTTCAATTTAGCCTACAGCAGGATAGGCTATGCCAAGAAACCACACAAAATCATTTTTTTATTAATCCACTGGGGATTTAAAGACAGTACATTAGATTGCTAAGTAATCTATTCTGAAGCTGGATTATGCTCATTGTTAAATCATTCATTTGCTTTTTACTCTGAAATTATCATAGACTTGATGGTAATTTCCATTTCCTGCCAGATGAAAGTACTAGTTTTTCAAAGACTTCAGGACAGTTATACTCATTTCTATCAAATCAGCATCTCATATCCCAAGGTATAGTTCTGCATCATTACTGCTCAAGACATGATGAGATATAAAACTCCAGGATTTTGAACAACTTATCAAATAAATTATTTCAAACTTCTTACAAGCATATGCTCATTCAGGCATTCAGTTCTAGAAAAAAGAAAAAAGATATGTTGAGCTATTTTGGTCAGGTATGGGTGTTCTTGTGCTCCTGAGTCACAGAAGCAGACACAAGCTTATCTCCATAAATAATTGTAAAAAGCAGGTTCTATTCCTGCTCTTGGAGGCCAATGCAGTATATCTGCATAGTATAGACACAAATAGTATTACATTTTAGTGCTATAAAATCTTATTACACTAGAATAACTTAGTTTCAAGAGAAAAAAATGCATCTGAATCAGCGGATAGTAGCTAATTACTATCCAATTACTAATACGCATATGAATCAAAAACATGCCCATGTAACAGGTGAATGCTGTGTTTACATGTTTTAGCTGTTTTCTATATCTGAAAATATGTGCTGAAAACAGTGCTGAAGTTGCAAGCATGAATGGTAGCAAGCACAGAGGGAGTAGAGGAGGAAGGGATATTAGGAAAGAAAGAAAGGGTAAAATTCAGCAGTAGCAGGGAAATGGTCAGATTCAGCAACTCATCACTTTTATCTGCATTAGTAGGGATATGAAAAGAGTGAAGAAAAAGACTTGGGGAGTGGGGAGGGAGAAGAAGAACCACAGATTTGCTGAAAAATGGGCCTTCCAAACACACTTACTGGCATGCTCACCTTCCCCACACCCCACTTCTTATTGTTACCTAATAATAACAGTTAAAAAGATGTGTTTGGCTACAAGCCATATAAGATGAAGCAATAAGCTGTCTCTCTCCTGAGGTCTCACCAGAGGTGACAGCCTTCGTGAACAAAAGCAAAGTTTCCAGCACTGTTGGAGAAGTGACAACTTCAGAGCAGTTTCATTTTGATGATAATCAAGAAGCAACTCAAAAAGAAATCTATGAGAGTCACTGCCATAAATGGCAGTGAAGCAGAGAAGAGAAAAAAGAAAACCAATGACAGACACCTGAGGGATCCCTAAAGATGACAGCCGTAACAAATGACTTCAGAAAAAAACCATGAAACAACAGTACTTCAAAACAAGCAAAAATGTCATATACGTGTTGTGAGAAAGCCCTTTAAGTATATGGACCTAAAAGGGCAATAGATGCAGAGATCCTGCTCTTCGTTCCTCATGCACAGCCACTCTTCCCAGTCTCTTCAGCTAGATGGTTGGATGTACAGGAATTCTCTTTAAGTAATTCCAGAGTGTTCAGTGAGAAGCAGGCACTACTGTGAAGAGACCACACTGAGAAGCACTTATGGGCCAGAGTGAGAAATACATAAGCTTGAACAGCTACCAGAACATCTAAACTAGACATCCATAGATTTTGAGTTTAGAGACTTGAGCACACACATAGCACTGAAGTCTAGATTATTCTAGAGATTAAAATACTTCTAATTGCAGAGAGAACATGTATCAAAGTAGACCAGCAGTTAATTCTTATCACTGCAGTACCAGCATTCTACTAACAAAAAAGACTAAGCTGTTTCTTTAAACAAAATCCTTATTTTATGCACACACCTTCATTACTACATACAACCAAGGAGTGAGAGCCACAGCATGGCCAACAGTGGTAAAGCTAGTAACAAGACAACAAAATAAATCTGTAATGTTCCTTACTTACAAAGTGAGTTCCATCTTAAAACCCCAACAGCACAGCCACCGCTGTCATAAGGTGTGAGACATGAAAAAAAAAATCCACACAAAACCCTGGCTGAATAGAGAGTAGATGATGCTTCCTAGGTGGTGCTGCACTAATGATGTAAATCCACATGCAATTAAAAAGTCCCACCAAGTTTAGGTGGTGGCAAAGCTGGAGGAAGAAGTTCCTGTCTTGTATGTGCCCTGTCGCTCCATTTTTTCCTTTTTTCTCTCTACCATCCAAGCTGTGCATGTACCTCTATTTTGAGATACCTTCAAATAAGGACAGCTCTTTACCTAGAACTCTACCTCAGCTGCTTTACAGCACAACAAAAGTAAAAGCAAATGGGAGTAACAAGTCGTGAACAAGAGGTCAAGGTTAGGACTTCTTCAGTCAGTTTTATCACTACAGCCAGCATCTTGCAGAAGGAGCTTTAAGATTTCCCCTGCTTCCAGACAATTCCTACCATGCTGCAATGCTCCCAAAGCAGCAGCCCGAGTGTACTACTCTTGCCTAAGGCCAAGCTCTGACAGATTGCCTGCACTGGCATATGGGAAGCTGTATAAATGCCCTCACTCACTCATACTGACATCAATGCTATAAAAGTAGATCTCTATATCTTCTTCTGTGAGGTTAGATGGATTTTCTTCTCCCATTCAGTTCTGCTGTATCTCATGTGTGTGGCATCCATGCACATGTATGCAATTAATGTGCATTTTAGTAATTGGGAACTCCATTTTCTTTCACTACCAGCACTTCTGCTCCATGTATGACCAGAAAGCACAATATGAACAGAATCCAAATAACCCCTTTATAAACTGGAAAATATTATTGAGAACAAAATTTCCTCTAGGTACTTTAACACTCTAAGAGACCAGATCTAATAATCTATAGTAGTAACAAACAGCAGGCATTATCTTGCTTGCAGTACAGCAGGTACATCGTTTCAAGAGACATTTGGAAAATTGTTCACAATTACAATGGGGTTTTGATCAAAATGTACTCCCCAATTTCTTCTCTTTTAGTATGTGTTCACAGATGACTCAATTTTCTGCCACATACTTATTTAATACTTTTGCTTAATAGAAAGATCACTGAAAAAAACAGAAATACTGATGGGGTGATTCCTAAAAAGGGTAAGGTAACTACACTTCCAACTTTTTTCTTTTCTTTCTGCAAGCTCCAACTATTTGATTTATTGTCTGCTGACCAGTTCTGCAGATGCTACATGATCTGCAAAAGGACTCAACCAGAGGACCTGGGGGGAATAGCTGGAATGAGATCAGTAGCTCATGCAAGAAGAAACATCCAGCTCTTTGTAAACTCTGAACAAAAGAAATGGTGACATGATGTTCACTCCTTAAGATTAAAAGCACTGCTCTACGCTGATCTTGAGCATAATTAAATATATGCATTAAATGTCTAAAATTCACAAGATAGACTGCTTGTATAAGAAGAAATAACATCTTTCTTTTCAAGGGTACTGGTTCATCTTTCATTGGTTTTGGAAAGAGCAACCCTCTCCCACAGTAATATCAGCTCAAATATAAACTAAATTTTATCCAAGGCCTCAGTTTAGAGCACTTAAATCTCCTACCTTCAGCAGAAGGCAGAACCCTAACAACATGCTTAAATGCTCTCCTGAATTAGGGCCATAATTTAATTATCGATTGCATGAAATCAAGCTGGCAGCCAATTTTAAAATCATTCTTTGAATCATCCACAGATGTAGATTTATATAATTAAGCTCTTTTAGATTATTTAATGAGGTTGCAAAAATGCACTAATAGTAATTCATCACTTGGAAGCTTGTGCTGCTGGACTTATGGTTACTAAGGCTGCCTGCTTAGTAGAACATGGAGACAGGAAAATACATATTTGTGAAAAAAATACCACCTTCCAAACATTTTACTTAAGGGCAATTTTGCTTTAATATCTAGAGTAAACATTATGTAGGATGCAGCATACTACACAGGCTTTATTTGTATCCACTTGGGATGACACCTCTTAGCCACTAGCAGATCCAAACACTGCAAACACTAACAAAATTCATGTTCACATGACAAAACCCCATATTCTGCTCCTGCTCAGATCACTCACACATGGACATTTTGGTGATAGCAGGCACGTGACACCGCAGGATCTCCCAACTGGGCAAACCAGCCCTCAGGGATTTTAGACAATTATACCTGAGGAACACAGAATCACAGAAACCAGACTGGGAGTGAACCTGAAGGATCACCTGGTCCAACCTTTTTTGGCAAAAGCATGGTCCAAATAAGACGTTCCAGCATCCTGCCCAGACAAATCTTAAGGGTCCAACATTTGGGAATTCATCACTTCCCTGGAGAGATTCCAGTGGCTGATTGCTCTCAATGTGAAATATATTCCTCTTGCATCCAATCAGCAACTCCTCAGGGTAACCTTTACTCATTACTCTCATCTTTTCCACAGACTCCTTATAAAAGGTGAGTCTCTGCCATCTTTCCAGCCACGCCTTAAATACTGGTGATAAGGTCTTCTCTAAGTCTTCTTTTCTCAAGGCTGAACCATCTCTGCCCCTTTCCCCACATGGCCAGCTTCCCAGTCCCTGGATCACCTGCGTGGCCCTTTTCTGGACCCTTTGCAGCCTGTGCACAGCTGTTTTTTTTATAGCTGAGATCAAAACTGAACAAACTATTCTGGGTGTTACCTGATAATCATTGAGCAGAGCTGGACAGTGACATCTGTTGCTGATGCCCTTGTTGATGAAAACCAGCATCCTGTTGGTCTTTACTTTTCCACAGCAGTGCCCTGTTCACTCATTCAGAGCTTGTTCACCAGGATCCCATTCCCAGGTGCCATTCCACAGAGCTGCTCACCAGTTGTTAGATCCCAGCCTGTGCTGCATTCCTGGACAGTGTTTTCTCAGGTGCAAAAACCTAACACTTGGCCTTGTAGAGCTTCCTAAGGTTCTTCTTAGGCCACGCTTCCAGCCTATCCAAGTCATCCTGCAGGGTGGCTCTCCTTTCTCACGTGTCCACTTCCCCACTGTTGGTATCATCAGCCATCTTCACCAGGGTGCACTTGATCCCATCTTCCAGATCACTTATGAAGACACTGAAGTGTTGTCCCCAACATCCCAGGGGACCTCACTTGTGACAGGCTGCTGGTTTGAAAAGGAGCTGCTTATCCCAACCCTGCTGCTGCCTGCCAGCCAGTTCCCCACCCATCACACAGAGCACTTCCCTAGACTCCAACACACCAGATTCTCTAGGGGGAGGCTGTGGAAAACCACAGTGAGAGCCCTGGAGAAATCCAGGTAGATAATGCCTGCCACAAGTCCTACATCAGCCAAGCAGATTACTCTTTGCCATGGAAGATGATAGAGCTTGTCAAGCATAATTTTCCCTTGGTGAATCCATGCTGTCTTTGCCAAATTATATGCTTCATCTGACTTGACAGCCTCCAGGAAGATTCATTCCACACTTTTCCCAAGGACTCAAGTAAGACTGATGTGTCTACAATTTCCTGGATCCTCCTTTAAGCCCTTCTAGTGAGGTGACCTTTGCCTTCTTCCAGTTTTCTGGGATGTCCCCTTGTCTCCAAAACTTCTCAAAGATTATGGAGAGTGGCCTCACAATGATATCAGCTAGTTCCCTTTACATCCTCAGGCAGATATTGTCAGGATCCATCCACTCATAGGGGTGAAGCAACATGGCTTGCTCATGCAGTCTTGTCTCTCAGAACTCAAAATACTGAGATCTTTCCTTAAGAAATCCATATTTAACAAGTGCTTCAAGGCATACAATTTACATACAAGTGTCCAAAATCGTAAAAGCAATGCTGACCACTGAATGTCTGAAAAGAACAGGCTTGGTTGCAGCTCCAAAGGTAAGAGGACACAATGGAATGCTCTCCTGTAGCAGAGTAACACGGCTACAGGCACTGCTCTTGAGTGTGTCTACTCAGGTACTGCACACACTCCTTTTTATTAGTTTGGCTGGCCAGATGAATTTCTACTTCCTGTGCTATACTGCACCCATCTAAATGGGAGGAGGTCGATTTGTTTTTCACAGAGAGGAGAACAGAACATGGTAGGGCTATAAAGACTATAAAGAAAGGAAACAAAGTATTTCAGCTTTTATGTTCAACAAACACCTATACTCAAGTTAAAAAAAACCCACATTAATATTTGTTTTCTAGTCAAATACACTCAATCAGAACATCCCTACTGCTGAACAGACAGAACCATGCCAGTATTAATACATGGGGTCTGGGAGGTGAGGGAAATTCCTCCAAAAGGGGTAAGATAAACAAGTGAATGTGAGGGGGGAGCTCTAAGTGTAGAGAGAGAGGCACAAATGGCACCACATCAATTTCTTGTGATGGACCAATTTCCTTAGATTTCCCATAAAAACACTCTCTCAACTCCTCTAGTTAAAGAAATCCACACTAAAGTAAGTGCCCCAAGTTTATTACAGTTTACATTCTTTGGATGCAAGAAGCATTACTATGTGTGCCTAAAATTTGCGACATCTAATTACTACCTACTCAGCTGAAAGATACTTAGCAAGTGAAACCAGTAAGTAATGAGGCATGCAGAAAGCCCACTGTCCACAAACATTAGTGACATTCCACACAGGAGCTAGGGATAATGTACAATGAGAATATGACTGGGAATTATTTAAATACTTTATTAAAAAAATATAATATGAATAAGATATATAATGCTGCTACTGACAGATCATGTGTGCATGCTCAGAACAAGAAATCACAAAAAAAACCACTCAAAGGTAGACTGGTTACAAGATAATCAGTAAGATGATGCATAGTACAGTGTCTAAGGCACAGTCTCAGCTTCTGCAGACTTGGCCTTCTGAAGAATTCAATCTTTCAGTGCAGGTTTCAATCAGCAGTGAAGAGAACTGAGCTGCAGCCTGGGGCACTGAACAACAGCAGCGCTGGTGGCTGGGCTGCCTGACTAAAGGAACCTGCGTGACAGATTTGGTGATGAGCAGCATTTGAGGAGGGAGTAAGCAATGCCTGCTTGGTGAGAAAAGTAGATTTAGAGCACTCTATATTAAGAATGCTTAGAAGATGAATTGCCACTCTGGAAGAGCAAGGAGAGAACAAGAGTCCTAAAATATTTCTAATGTCCAATATGAGATCCAAATCCTGGCAGAAAGCATCAGCTGCCATTTTTAAATCACATCCTGCATATGGAGATGGTGACAATGGTATGGTATGCACAATATCCTAATTCTTACTTCCTAAATTTCCTCCCTCTACTATATATATGTAATCAATAAGAAATCAATAAAGGAAATATCCAGGTATATGACACATCTCTTGTCACTTCCTCTTATGAGATGGACTAGTGATTGCTGCAGCAACAAACAAGACAGCAAAACATCATTCAAAGTCACATACACACAAATTCTTCTAAAAACATAGAAGAGTCTCTTGAAGACAGCAACTCACAAAAACCTACGATAAGTCAAAGCAAAATGAAAAGTCATGGACAAAATGTAAAGCAATACAATGCAACAGCAAATTAAGAAAGAAGTTGGTCACATTTCTTTCTACCATCTTATCTGGGCCATTACCAAAATGTACTTAAAACTGTGTCTCTGGAAATTGAATTTCATGCACATAACACGTAACACACAAAGGATGCTTGTTTTAGAACATAAAGGTAACACTCCAAATTCATCTATCAATGTACAAGTCTTTTGGGATGCTTGTCTCCACTGAGGATAAATATGGTAGTCTACATGACCAGTCTCAATTTTAAACAGTTAATGTCTCTTGCAAGCTACTCTTTCCATAAACAACCAACTTAATATGCACTACAGGGAACCAAATTTTAATGGGAAGTGCTCACTACTGTCTAGAGAGCCAAATATTCAAGTAAAGAAAAAGTAAAGAAAAAAACTCAACACTGTCATCGCTGTTTCTGAACATGTGAACATTACTTAAAATTTGCAGCTAAAATAAATATAGCATAAGATGTGGTATGTAGTTTGAAAGGTCTGTGATTTAGTCATTCAGTATTTTCAGGGAGGAGTTATTTCAAATGCAATGTTCCATTTGAGAAACAATTTAAGTCTATCTTGGGTATAACATAACTGCCTAGTATCAAGCCTTTCTGTTGTAGTATTGTGCAGCTTTCCTTACTTTAGCATAGAATTTCTGTCTAAAGCATGAAATTTCACTGTACATTTGTGAGACATAAAAGTATTTTTAGGCCAAGTCCACAAATGAGGCCTGAAACAGAGAATTAGATGAGCATGACCAAATTTTGGGCTAAAGTGGGATTAATACAGAACCTAAGTAAATAAAGAAATCATCCAGAAAGTTTGCATTAGCAGACACCTGTTCCTGGAGGAAGCATAAATAAAGCACCTCCCTATTTATCTTGCAGGTTCCCTAGGCAATTCCAGCTGCACAGAGCTCCTACCTTCCTGCAGGGAAAGAGACAACCACGCTCCACCGGAGCAACACTGCACTCCAGCAGCAAGGTGGAACAGCACTGAAACCTTCCAAAGCCTCCAGAGAGACCACACCAGCTAGGTGTACTCAAAGCACTCCTTACACACCTCAGTAAGGCTGAATTCAGCACAAGCCACTCTTACCATGGCCATTTTAATTTAAAAACTTAAATTCTTCTGCTTCCAGACTAGTTCTCTAACACCTCTCTGGTCACTAATTCAAGGAAGTATCACCTCTCCTAAAAAACCCAAAAGATACAGACTGTAACTATGTCAACTACAGTCCTGAAGCTGATTCATACAGCCGAGCGCTTTTGCATCTTTGCACATTTACTAGTAAGTCTGTCCAAAATGAGTGAGAAAGTGTTGCTAGCGAGGCAAAACAGCTCCACAGTGCCCCACAAGAACTGCTAACTTCTGAACATGAGTTCTCTCCTCCAGTCAGAGACTTTTGCTCTCTCCTTTACTGTGCCTCATCAGCTCCTTGTGTCTTCTGTGAAAGATTCTGCAGTGAGGCAACGCATCCACTTGCCAAAAGCTCCTTTTGTTTTTGAAAGTCCCCACCAAATTTAGTGGACACACTGCAGGTATAACTTGGGTTTGGAGGCCTATATCATTTCAGAAAGAAAAATACAGTTCTTCTAAAACATGGCAGAAAGTTTTATTTAACTTTTCCCTACTGCTGAAGTGCCAAGATACCCAGGTACCTAAGGATGCACTTGGTGAGATTGGCAAAGACATCCAACTCCAACTGAAACCCAGAGAACTGAACACATTTACTCAGACTCCTTAGAGAATCTGTCTACACCTAAGTATTGAGGTCCTGAAATATCCCACTCTACATCCCATTTCCCTTTCCTGTTCAAGGGAATTTTCCTTACTGACTTTTATGAGAATGGAATCTATTAGTTTTTAGCAATATACCCAGTTATTTCACTGTCAGAGATTTTCTGAGGACCATTTCTATGGACAGGGGTACAACTCACACTACAAGAACATTTTGCTTTATTACACTGCCAGTATCTGTTCCACAGCTTTGGATGCACAAAAATAGGTAAAGAAATTAAACCTTAAGGATGACACAGTGCTTTCAGACCACAGAGAACACTTTCTAACGTCATCTGGCACTTTTCCACAGGCCAAGGACAACAAACAGCCTCAAACACGGAGATTTACAGTTTCTGTTTTACCACCTAAAGTCATCTAACAAGATTCAAGGTACTTCTGAGCACTAGACAGCACAGTAAAATCAGTTTTCATCATCTGAGAGGGAAACACTTCTAGCAATGGTTACTTTGCTTTCCACCAGACAAATTAGTTTCACTGTGATCTTTTCAGATGTATAACCCATGAATTTTAAGTTGGTTGCAAAAGTCCACAGAAATGCAATTTAGCATCTTCCATCTGTACAGATTTAAACACTCTTCTAGAAAAGCAACTTGGATAGTTTTGAAATGTCCCTTCCCTTGGTTCCCTTCCTTCCTCCTCCTTATCTATACACAAACAGTTCTGATGACACAGGGATATGTCAGTATTTAACAATTAAATTGAGCATATCAATGTTTTCACTATATAATTAACGGAGGAAATATAAACACCTGACCGTAATTATGATTGTCTGACTTAATATCAGATGTGAAATTACAAATAACCTCCAAAACCTGCTATGTAGCCCTATTGTGAAAGAAAAATGATTTCACAGAAAATTACGAGTAAACTTTAACTTTTTTCTCTTTGTAAGATACATTAGTAACATGAATCGAGAATAATGTTTGAGAATGCCAAAATCAAGGATATTTCTCCCAGTGGAATTAAGACTTTAATACTTTGCCTTTGATCTGAATTACACAGTATTCTTTAAATCCAAGAGCACAAAATTCCAGACTTCCGTAAATAACCTGAAGGCTGCTAGCACAAATCTGCCAACTAACAAATCCCTCTTCATCTCTCCAAAGGCTGCATTTTTAAAGGTCATTAGATGGTCAGCTCCCACACTAGATTTACAGACCATGTAAATATAATAGACAAAAGACATATAAAATCTCCATTCCCTATTTTGAGTAGCAGTGCTTCTGAAGAGTGTATCATCCCTCGTGTAAATCAGAGAAACTGCATGCAGGAAATATTCACAGGCAGTAATAGCAAGATCCTAACTTTTACACTGGATAAGGCAGTGCTGAATTTGCTGTGTTTGTAGGGGTCCCACTGATGTGAAAAATGGCTTAGGTACAGCACAACACCAAAATATTCCTCTAAAGAAGAAAAAACCCTAACAAACACAAAACCTTTGATTTCTGCCTAAGTCTAAGGCCCTGCTTTGTCTGAAACATGAATGATCCCAATGGATACTCAAGGCATTGGAAAGGACTCAGTTCACAACAAGATCAACAACTTCAGGTCAATTACATGTTCAGTGTTAAAGTTCTGCATAATTGCTGTACTAAATTGAATATTGGCTCAAGTGAGCCAAGTGAAATCCTGAATTAGATCCACCTTACTTAAAAACCTGCCCTTAAAACCAAAATGAATGCACTGTAGTGTGGAGTGTTGTAACAAACTTCCAGCTCCAGACAGCTTTGTCCTGAAGCAGAAATCCCTCCAGCTACTGCTGTGTGTCTGTCAGTACCTCAATCCCAACACTCCACACTTTTGGTTTCAAAAAGTAGATCAAGAAAATATAAACTTAACAAAAAGATAACCAAACACCTAAAGTAAAACACAAACATCTAAACCCAGACATACATTCAGATAAACTCTGCAAACTTGAACTATTCCCAGAATACCGAAGTGTGACCATGTTTGCATGGGTCATTTCACTTCAGCTCTGCCTCTAGCCTGTCCTCAACGCTATGTGGGAGGTTTACACTAATCAGCTTTTTCTGAAGTTTAAATTGCAGCATCACATCAACAGCTGTTACACAACATCAAGAAATAGAAGCTTGTGCTGATTTATGAAAGCCAACCTGGTGCTTTTTTCAAACCTCTGAATAAGCAGATATTTTTCCCTGTAAAATTATTCAACATTATCAAGTTAAATATTATAGTTTAGAACTAATAAATACAGTGATGCATGATGTTCTAAAAAGCCAGAGTTATTTTACAGTTAGCATAAACTTACCAGCAATTAATACCTTACAACACTAGGATACTTCTCTCAGCTTTAATTATATGTTTGTAACTTCATTTATTGGAAAGTGAAGGCTTTTCCAAAAGGGAGAAAAAGTATACTGCTTTCCCAAGTTTGTTTTAAAGAAAAATCAAATTATCCTCTTGTAAAGCATACAGCTCAACAGCCAAGAAAGCCAAATTCCAAATTTCTGTTCTTGGATTTTGTTACTCTGCAGCTGTAAAGCGTCTGGCACTCACAGCAGCATCTGAAGGAACACCTATGGCATTTAAGCGTTTTACATTCTTTGAAAATCTTTCAGATTACAGAATTTTTCTCTTAAAGGAAAAATAGGGGGGAAAAAACAAAAGAGAGAGAAAATGGAGTTAAACATGTATCTAGTCAAAGCAATCATGTATTCACATATCAGTCTTCAGAAAGAATCAAAACATAGTGTAACTCTTGTTAATCTCATAATTGCAAGAGGCTTTTACCCATGGCTGTTAAATAATACGATCCAAATGCCTCTTCAAGATTAAGTATATAAAGTCACTGTGCAACTAAAATAGCAAGAAACCAAAGGCTATGCTACACCATTTGCATAAAGAAGAGAAAGATTACTATTGTTTCCTTAATATTGAAGTACATTTACTAGCAGAATATAAATGCAGCCTTTGGAAACATAATGACTGTAACTTTGAATTTTTTACTCCTGAATTTTTACTCCCAATGTGATTACATTACTTTACAACAAGTAATCTATTTGCTTTTCCCATATAAAACATCTGTTTTACAGACAGAAAAGAAGGAAAGGTATTTTTGCAGAGGGAAAAAAGAAATAATCAGAGCAATGAACTGAATAATCTGAGGGCAAGAAACAGGTGCCTCATTAACATGCTACATCATATTTACATTTACTCTAAATCAGAATTCATATTGTGGCACCTAAGTAGTGGCAAATCTATCATTGGGAAATCCAATATCATCTTCACTCTCTATGGAGAACAAGGCTTACTCCTTTGAAGATGCTTTCCATGTTCAGAGCCCAATCTAAATAGGTAATATTTGTAGAAGGAATAGAGGTCAAGGTTCCCTGCTAGTGTTGAATTATATTTTCGGTCCCTGGGGAATAAAAAAAAAAAAAAGGATTTTTTCTGGAGTGAAGGAATATACGGTAAAGTTCCACAGAAATTCACTGCTGCAGGCACAGCTAGAATTGAGGACTTTCTGGTCCCCGTATCACACTGAAACACTGGATCTCAATCTCTTGCAGTAAAGACCTGTGTATAAGGTTCTTGTGCAGCTCTGTACACTTCATGCCAATGCACAGAACTACTGATTCTACAGCTACTATAATAAAATTATACTGCCATTATAACAAGAAATTCACAAAATATCTATTACTTACAAAATGAGATGCAAGATTTTGTCACAAAAATACTCTAAATAAAACAAACAAAAAACCTCTCTCCACTTAGTCCTTAGTGGCTGAACTTAGTCTTCTACACAAAACAGATGATCATCTGGTTTCTTAATTTCTTACCACAATGCTCAAGATCTCAGTTAGGGGTGATGTCTGTAGGCACTCCAGAATCAGGACATTCACCCTATTAGAGTCTGACCCCAGTGAGATGTCACAAGGCTTAGCACAGACAGGCACACTGCCAGTATTGTCCAACACAGCCATTTCCCCGCTACACTTTGGATACAGGAGGTTCTCATCTCTTCCCAAGTTATCAGATGTGCAGCCTCTAACAGCTGGAAACCCTTTGGAGGATGGAATTACCCACAGAGCTGAGTGAGCCCTTGGCAGGAAGCATCCTCAGAGGTTCCTCAGAGCTCTACTGCAGTGCTCAATTCAGAGTGCAGCCTGGAACCAGCAATGGAGCATGACCAAAATATTTGGAATTGGTTGCTGAATGGAAGAATTTTAGTTGTGAAGATTACAATTTTATGTGTAAGAAGCATAGAGTACATACATTATTATTCCCATCCCACCTGTAATTCCATCCAAGAATAATAGTAATGCTTGTAGCATTTGTGCAGTATTCAATCCAGCAACAGGTAGAATGAAGGAGAAAACATCGAATTTTGAAAGCCTCCAACAAAACCAAAAGGATCTGCAAATTATTTCATGTACTCCACCAAATCTGAACAATTTCAAAAACCACTGAGCTTATATAGAAACTTCTGTAGTACTTTTTAAGACACAGAAAAGCTTGTATGATATGGTCAACAATCCTTTTTCAAAGTAACATCTTTCTTACAGGTATAAAACCAATTTGCACATGCATCTAAGGAGCAACTGGTGAAACACTGAGTAAAAAGAATTTCACAAGTAGTTATTTAGCAGAGACTTAATCATTCTTTAGCCAATCTGCATTTTTTTCTTTAAAGCAAATTAGACTCCAGAGAGCAAAATGTGTATTATGACTGCTCCCAGCTGTAAGTACTCCTTTCAACCCAAGCAATTTGAGCTTTTGCTACCTCCTAGACCACATGAAATATAGTGCTATTTTGACTTTCAAACCCCTCTAAGACAATAGAAAAATAAACTGAGTTGGGTGACCAGGCTCAGTGCTGTTCAGAAGGTAACAGTGAACCAAGTTGACTAATTTCCCATTACCAGTCTGCTGTCTTGCAGAGAAAGCAGCCCAGCTCCAACCTTTAATTACCTAAGTAGTACTTACTAAACTTAGTTGCCCTAAATATCCACAGATTAAAGCAGTTCTGGAGATGATCCCAGATAGTCTTTCCAAGTAAGAACTCCCTCACCACGTGCTATTACTAAACAATCCTGTACAACCAAATAACTATAGTAAACACACAGTATTGAAAAACACAATTGATTAACTGACTACCTTCAAATCTGCAGTACATATTCTGCATTCAAAAGTCAATTCACCTAAAAACCCTCCCTTTACCCTCCATGAAATACAAAAAATTAATTTTCAAAGAGCTTTGAGTCGGGCACAAGCACAGGTCTGTTCACACATGAGAAAATACTGCTGACCTTTTTCTTTCCTCTTTCAGTCTGCAAGCAGCAAGAGGTCCTCATTTTACTCCTGATAGGACAACAGAGTGTTGGCATTTTACACAGTCTCTCTCACACAGTGGTCCCAAAAAGCATTCCCCAGTGGTAGAAACACCACCAGGGCATAGACCTGCAACCCCCCGAGCCACAACTTGTTATCTCCATTCCCTGTGGAGAGCAGCTGGCCCAAAGATGGTCAGCCAGAAACGCCCTCACCCTCTTCTATGGAGCAGCTAGGAAGACCTATGCATTCCAAGACCTCTTCTCCCTCTATGTGGAAGACATGAAGCGCTCTATAGTGCAGCATTGAGCTACCAGTTTCATCTAGCTGTGAAGTTCTAATGCTTTACTTTCTGTGAAAAGTTGCATCTTTCATTTTAATAAGCACAATAAAAGAGTCAAATCATGAGCTGACCAGGAAGGAGCGCTGATGGTGGCATGGAGCTCCAAGCTCAATGAACTTAACATGGCTACAATTTATGATTATGTGGGGGAGAAATGGAGCTTAGCTACTGACCTTCTCAGACTTTGGCTAAGTCACTTTGCCTTTTTTCAGTCTTCTTTTCCTTGTTCATTTTCATTAGGCACTCCTGGGGCCTACCACTGCATCTCATAACAAGGACAGACAACACTGTAGCTCTACAGGGACCTCCCACCCTCAACTAGCAAAACATCACTGAAACAGGACTAATTAATATGCTAGCTTTGACTTCTTCTCTGTCTAGCCAGTCCTGGCAGGCCAATTTCTCAGAGTACCACAGTACTCATGGCTCCCCAAGTGAGATTCAAGAAAGGAGAGATTGATTATATTCCCGATCAGTTTCTTTCACCTTCTGCTTTGAAAGCATCTGCATAAAAATAACCAAAAAAAAAACCGGGTAAATGGACACTGGAAACATCTCAGAGTATCAGTGCAGGTAAAGGAAGCAGACAAAGGATAGCAGCAACAGAGAAGAGTAAGGCTGGCAACACGCTACAGAAGGTAAGAAAAAGCCTTACAATTTTAGGCAACAGCATCCAAAGACCCTGTGGAGGGGTTTAAAAGCACATTACATAATCAAGTAAAGAATGCACCTTTACAAAGGCATGAAAAGTAAAGGGACAAAGTTCTTATGGAAGAACTAAACCAGAAATATCATCCCACCATCTAAATCTGTAGGGCAGAGTCTCAGCTGCTGTAAACTATTGTGCTTATACTGATGGGAGAGTTAAGGGAGCACAGACATTCTCCCTGAGGCTCCAAGCAACTGGAGAGACTCAGAGAGTCAGGTTTGTTCTAGGAGCTCACAAAACTCAAAGCACAAGCTGATTCACAGTAAATGGGGGGAGGGGGTAATAAATCTATTCTCCACATTTCAGTCAATTTAAACTTCTAAACATAAATTTCATTCAAAAATACCGTTCCAGAAGCTTAAATGTTTCCCACCATCTGTGAATATCTTACAGCTTGCTATTAAAAGGTTTAAATACCTTTGAATAGCAATAGATTCAAATCACATTGCCCTCAACCCACTAAACAACTGAATGCATCATATGCAGGGGAAAAGTAATTCATCAGGTTTAGGCAATCTCTGAGAATTTTCCAACAAGCATGTATGGAAACTGAACAGGCAAAGTCTAAATTATCCTCTTCTTGCTTGCAGGAAGGCACATTTACCACTGTTCCTCAATATGGGTAGATAGTGTCACCCTCAGCACTGTTAATGTAGCACCTGTTACTAACATTAAACTATTAATCTCATGTTGAAACAGAAAGAAACAATTGGCTGACAACACACACATGGAAACCTGCATTCCATCTGAAGTGCTTGCTCTGCTCTACTTCAACTTCCAGTAGAACTCCAGCAGGAGTTCATCTGACTCAGTTTCTAAGCTTAGTACAATTTCTACTAGCAGGTCTTCAATGTCTGTCAACTGCAAAGAATAAAGAAAACCACCACTCTTTACTGCCTGAAATTCTTGCCTCCTGGATGCCAGCTGAATTGTCAGCAGGTTCATACAGTATTTTCAACCTGCTGGGTGGGTAACCACATCTATTCTGTAAAATGTCATTGGCATAATGAATACAGAACTAAATACAGATAATAAAATTTTGTAATTGCACAAAAAAACAATTATAAAGGTTCTTATCAGAAATATTAGCAGAACAAAGTTTAAAACTAATTTACTGTAATTTCTTGCCCAACCAAAACCAAACCTCTCTCTACATTTTGATTTTTCACTCTATTTTATCACTTTCTCTGCTTACTACTTCTCAGGGCCTACCTCTTTGCCTTGCAATTCCCAAGATTCTCCCGTGGTTCACCATCCAAATTCAGTCTCCCTTCATTCACATGTCTCTTTCATCTGTCCTCAAACTCCAGGATGCCTGACAGGATAATCTCAGTCTTTCTACCAAAGAGTTACAACCTCCAGGTTTCTCTATCCCTCTTGCAGCTTCTGGTGACAATCTCCTCTCTCCAGGTGCTTTTCACACTCTGCTTCCCTGCAGCTCAATTCTGCACTTGTTGAGTTTTGTCTGAATCCTCCTTGGACGCTGGTGGTCCAACTGAGACTGATGAAACACCGAGCGGACAGAGATGCAGAAATGAATCCAGCGTTTTAGCATCTGTCAGGCAACCCAGAATCCCATACAGACTGTGCTAGGCAGCCCCTGCAGCGTGGATTAATGCTCACAGGCTGATTTACAAGGCCTTCTCAACCCACTTCCTACAACAGCAGAGTCAGCTCTGGGAGCAGCTGCACACCACACGAGGCAGGACAGCAGTGCTGTCAGTGCCAGCTGCCATACAAGGTGACACAGAAACCAAAACTGCCATGGACAGGTACACTTAAACACAGCTTTTATACCAACAGCACCATTTGCTAAGTAGGAAGTGGAGCAAATGTCTGTTGTCACCTTATTGCAGGGGTTCCATACTGTTGTCTCCTATCACAAAAGTTCCAAACCTTCTTGGTGTTTCTGCTGGGCAGCTCCTCAGAGCACTGCCTCTTTCTGCTTCACCGAGCAGCCACTGACTCCAGTTCCCTTCTCACCCACTCACCCCACGCTTTCACATCACTCTTCTCATTGCTTACATCTGTGGCCTGTTAAAGTCAGGCCTGCTCCTAATCTTTGAAATTTGGCCCAGCTGCAACTCCTCAGTGGTAAGATTACTTTTTACACTATCTTTATTTTCTTATATTCTATCCCCCTACAGATATCTATAAAATGGTCCAACTCCCCAGTCACACCAGAGAACATAGCCAAATACACACACATTATCCCCCAGGAAAGGTGAGTCAGTTAGCAATACCATGGAGAGCTGCATGTCTAAGTCTTAATAACTTTGATTTTGAAATACCTAATTCAGGATTTCAAATATGTCCTGAGTGAAATATAATTTATTTGATTTGCACATGACAGAACATCTCAGGTTGGATGGAACTTCAGGAGGTCCAAACATCATTTTTCCAGGAGCCTAAATCAAAACTGAAGTATCTGTATTTGTTTCTGTCATGTATTTCCTCTTTGACCTCAGGCCAATAATTTACACAGCTGCTCTCTGCCTGAGTTGTCTGCAGTTCCAGAAAAATAAATGTTGCACTATTGCTACATTAATATCTGAGGAATGCCTAGGTAATATGGTTTGAAATATAGGCAAACCAGATATCTAATATTAGAGCTGGGCCAATACAGGGAAGTTGAGATCTTAGTCTAGCACTCCAGAGCATTCAGCCTGGATGTTTCAAGTATGAACCTGCATTCACAAACATTACATTAAGTTCTGAACTGGCTATATTTTAAAAATTTGGATTTTTGTTTCAGGCCTGCTTCTTGGTTCCAAAGCAAAGACTTAGCTTGTAAAAGTCCTTATCCATAGTGTGCTTCAACTGGACCCAAGCCAACTGCAAATTAATCTGAGTCATATCAAATAAAGATTATATTAAGTAGTATTTTTACTAGCTTTAAGAATATACAGTAACATAAGAAAATATTATTTAATATGTTTTATTTGCCTTTGTTTACTACATCTCAACATGGCATTTTAGTCAGACCTTAATTTACTGTGTGTTAAACTGCTTCTAGCAAACTTGACACCTAAGCCTGGCAAAGTGGATAAATTACCCTGGAGTTCGTTTTCGGTTCTCAGCTCTCCAGGGGATGCTGCTGGCAGGTTGAGTCAAAGCACAGAGAAACGTTTGTCTCATTTCTTTCTAGTATTTTGGATGCCAATTTTAATACACTGCTAGAAAATGAACAGCTCAGAGAGAAGGATGATTATTTTTCAAAATTTATGTTTAGTCAAAACATTTCATACACCGGTTCACCAAAAAAAAAAAAACACAAAACCAACCAGAAACAAACAAAACAATAAACAAACAAACCAGAAAAACCAAACACAAAGAAAACCCCCACCACTTTTCCCAACTAACTTCAACTACACCTACCTGCATAACCATTTAATACTCAAACACCCAAAGGCCACGCAAAGATTTTAGAAGTTCAATCTCAACCTAGGTGTGAATTCTGATTTAGGAGACTTGGCTGTCACAGAAGAAAAACTTGTGATAACATGTTTGTCATTTGCCATCAACTACCCCACTAAAAGTGGTTTTAAATTGTCACACTATTTTCCCCAGAATCAGAAGCCATACAAATGAGATCACAATCAATAAAGTTTACCACTCAGCATCTACAGGGACAAGAGGGAGTCTGGAATTGCTGTGTGAGGGGGAATAACCCAAAGCAGACCCAAAACAAATAAAACCCCACCAGCACATGACAAGCAGCTACAGAAATAAGCTACGTGCCAGCTAATTAGTAAGTCTTTCAACTAATTTATTTATTTACATAAATAAATACACATTCACAGGACACTGCACATATATGTTCTGTGAGTACTGTATGTATGAAGCAACTAAGAAATTGTTTCTTAAACCTTTCTTCATTTTCATTTCCTTTTAGACCAACATGAAAATAGAATGTTTATGGCTGATAATTTCCTGGTCTTTGAGGGCATAACACACTGGAGTAACAAAATATTTTAAATCCATATGCATGCACTATCAATAAATCTATCATACTACAATAGTTGCACGTATTCTATGCATCAAGGCAGAGAGGAAGTCTGACTAATATGCACGTGGGAAATATTTGCAAATAACAGAACACAATAATTGTCTCTCAATGAGAGACATGAGACCATGTCTCAATCTCAATGAGACCACGGTCTTTCTGTGCTAGATATTGTATGAATGCATGGTAAGAGCACATGCAGGTCATGCTGAGCTTACCAATTCAGGCTTTTCATGAAAATAAGGTTTACAATAAGATTATTAATACCACATCCTTAAAAGTGGTGGTCTGAGGCATTCATCCCTGCTACAAAATGGAAGTTTGATCTAGGGAAGATCATGAGCTCATTGTTTAAAAGAAATACATATTATCACATCATTTAAAGAAACTTTACATCAGCACAAAATTATATATTCCACCAGCCTTTATTACTCTATGATTTTACAGATTAAGGAAAAAAAGAATACATCAATCCAGCATGCTAAGAATTATGCACTTATAAGCTCTGTGTTTGTTAAATACAACTTATGGAAATCAATAGTTCCTATAGTGTCTTTACCACAAGTGTACAAGAAATAATGTTTTCTGCCCCTTTGGAAAATTGCTTAGAAGAATCAGTCCTGTCTTCTCCAGTCATCATTGATTTTTGTAGAAAAAAATAACAGGCCCTTGCTCTCTCTATGGTACGCTAACAAAACTGTCTAAGACTTCTACAGTTCTCTACAATGCATGACATCTTACATGAGTCCCCAAGGTTATAACTAACTGTGTAAAATATACACAGACTTAATGACTTTGATCCTGACTCAGAACTCACACACATGCTACTGGGAAACACACTTTACTGTAGAGAACTGATTCTTTCTCTCTCACTGCAGATACACAAAGCATTGCTACAACGTGCATTTTAATGCTAAACTAAAATGCAGCATGGCTCAGGAAGAAATGCTATCCATGTCTTTTCCCCAGTTCACAATTCATCTTTACCCACTAACAGCAATAGAAGGAGCACATTTGAACCAAACTGCCAACTACTTAAAATCACTGTAGCTCACAAACATGGTTGACAAACCACAGGCAAGAAAACCCTACTGCCTTTCTGTTTCAAGGCCACTCCCTAACTAGTGTCAGAAGACAATGGAAATATATTCCCATTTCTAAATCACAGGAAAAAAAATTCTACCCATATACAGGGATTACTTGAAAATATTCACAAGAGCAAAGAGTCTGGATCAGTTTTTTAGCAGCCTGACATGCCCCAGTGGAGGCACGTGGTAAGAAACATCATGACACCCAGTCACCCCACCCTGTATGTGCCCTGGAAACGTTACTTGGCGTTCTGGAGGACACGGAGTCATGGGAACATTCTGAAACAAGAGGCAAGCCATTGGAGCAGAGAAGCTACAAATCAGACTTTCTGGGCAGATGGCACTGCAAGCTAGCAAGCTGATGGCAGATGGAAGTGAGAGCTTGGATACGGCAAAAAAATCAGCTGCAAACTAATGAGGTCTGTTAAGATGCTGGAAACAACTACTCCTCTTTTCTGATCCCTCTGCTTCAAGTGAGGGTCAGGTCAACTCCTCCTCCCACAGAAATCTACCCAGAGCCATGAGGAAAAGGTAGCTTGGTTTCCTTCCAAGAGGAAGCCATCCAGAGAGTTACTCAATACCAAATAAATTTACAATTTATATTTCAAAAATCCCAGGCTCTCATGAAATTTCCGAAGTCCAGAGCCTTCTACATACAATCTATAAGCCCTCTAGCCTCCAGGACAATATAAAGACCAGTATCTTACCAAAGCAGAGAAGCTTTCAACAATGGGGAAGTTTAAAGCCAGGCATGATCTTTAATAGAAAAATGCTACAGAACACGTTAACTGTGGTGAGGATTTGGTTTCCGTCCAGACTAGAACCAAGGTTGGCTTGGTGCTCCCAAGGAGGCTCCACCTCCTTCCTGCAGCTGACCTACAGCTCCTTTGCTGCTATGGGACAGAGACAATCTATAATTCTTCATGACTGCAAAATACTACTATCAGAAAAAACGTGAAACACCTCTTAAGATGTTCATGATTATCATTCCTCTGATTTAAAACCCCAACTTTTCCTCTCCAGTCACATACACGCACATACATGTATTTTCTTGTCCTCTTTCAGACTCCTCTGGTTCTTTTTTAAAGCAGCATTGTTGAGACTTTAGCATTTTTCCTCTTCCGATACAATGCCCCAGCAACATTATCAATCTTTGCAGAAGAACACAATACAAAATTATCTACTTCAGCAATGAGACTAACCTAAAACAGTGTAGACTATGTGAGCTTCTAGAAGATAGCAGCTCTCACAAGCTTCTACCATTACTTGTAGAATCTTAGAGTTTTTATTCCAAAATATATTACAAAGGGTGAGGCCTTTCTTGCCAGTGTTGTGAAGTGCAGGGATCTCACGATGTTATAAACTTCTACAGCTGCCTTTTCTAACAATTGAGGGGGTTTTCTTCCACTTATACATTAAGCAAGAAAATCAAGTGAAGTGGTAAATGTATTAACTCCATTGAAACCCTTTGGAAAAAGGAGGGTAAAGCTGAAGACTTGTGTGGGAAGCTAATGAAAAGGGAGTACAGCAATAACACGAGGGATTAACAGGCTCTCAGCAAGAACCTGCATTTCTCAAGGTACTATGAAATTCTTGTATCCTAAACACACACATAAAAACATCCACACAACAAAAGAAAACTGCTATATACCATAGACACAGACATGCACTTGTACAGCCCCTCGTGCTCAGAGCAGACACAGAAATGACATAGGTGAGAGTAAGTACATCTCATAAAGGAGCCCACAGGAAACCGGGTATTCATATTCCAACCGAAAATCCACACTCTCACCCATCTTCTATGCAATCTCCACCAAGTCTCTTGACCTTTCCTGGGACTTCTCTCTCTGTATCCATGTGATTACACAAGCTACATTCCCACAGAGATGAGCTCTATTACTGGCTCCTTTCTGATAGGTGTTCCATCATTGCTCCCTTCTCATTACATGACAAATCTCAATCCCTGGCTACCAGACAAGAATGAAAAAAATAAATAGAAAAATAGCAAGTCAACATCCCATGCACTAAAAAACAAAACAACAAAAAACAAAGCCAAAAAAGAACACTACTCTAAGTCTACAGTAGTTGTTACTGAGCAATGACAATAATGGGTTCTCATGGACCCACTCCTGACCACAAACACCAACTTCGGCTATTTTCAGATGTTCCCTTTATTTACAGCTTACATCTAGTCACTCCTACAGCATCTTAATTCCCCCTTCAGCTGCAGAAGATACACAATGATAAGCAGTACATAACTGCAGAATAACAGGAAGTGATTAAAAATGCTACAACTGCAATCCTGTGACAGATTTGATCTGTAAATCTGTGTTCTAACTGAAGAAACACTTTTTAAAAGAAAGGCTACTACCATTACTGTGACTAGAAATTATTAATTTAATGCAAGTCTTGTGATATTTTTCTTAAACTTCAGCATCCTGAGGCATATTTGGGCCTCCCCTGTGTCCATCTCTTGTGGTTACAGAAAAAAGTACACCTCAGAGACCTGAATTTCAGAAAGCACATCAAAATCAGCCAGCTGTATTTATCTATTCCTATTGTTCTTAAACTAATCTTATGGCTTTACAAGAATGGAGGAAGCTCAACTATTTGTTTTAAACATGTGCAGAAGTCAGTATTGCTTCTGGAACTCCAACTCACATGCAAGCAGGTTTTTGCCTCAGTCGTTTTATCATATAATTGTGAAAAAGTTCTCCTTCATGCTATATGGAAGTCTCAACCAGAACTTTCACAGGTATCTTTCTGATCTAGCTTCTATAATTTTGTGGCCTCCATTGCCTTGACTCCAAGTGTGCTGACAAGTACGTGCTCAGACATGATCACATTGATGAATCCACACATACGGAGGAAAATGAAAGAGGAGTGGGAAAGAATAGTATTTTTGACTTTTCATCAAGAATCACTATGTGTGATACAAAGGTCCTTTTTGTATTATTTCTTGTTTGTTAACAACTTTGCCAGACAAATCAAGATCATCATAACTTTGCAGATGCAGAACATGGCAAACTGACCCACAAAGTTCTTAACAAGAGAATGGGGAAGCCCTTGGACATCAAGAGGATACAGTTAAAACTTTGGGACCCACACACTTTGAGCTGTCCTCTTCCATTCCTCTCTCAGGAGTGTATAAGCTCACTAGTGACCCTCAGTCTATAGAACTGGCACCTCATTATCACAACAAACATGTGAGAGAGGGCAGGAACACTGCTCCAAACTCTCCTAGTGCCTGGGGCTGACAGCATCCCAGAACTCGTGCTGGCGAGAAGGAGCACACTCCATTGCCACCACAGAGTTTATTAGAGTCACATTAAAAAAAAAAAAAATCTGAACTTTAAATTAACTTGGCTAGTGCCATTGGCAAAATGTCTCATCTCCCACACACCATAAACCACAGAGAGGCAAGGAGAGAGAGAAAGGAAATACACACTGGAAAGACAGATGGGAAGATGAAAGCATTGTGGACTAACACTGATACTAAAATGCATCATCCATTCCTGCCCTCAATCAATTCTCTTTGCTTGGCCAAGACAGACATCCTGAAGTAAAATGGATTCCAGGGTTTCCATATTACTTACCTCATCAACTCCCTCCACACAACATAAATTCCTACTCTGAATACACAGTTTATCACTAAACTAGCAAACCACGATTAACAGTGTAGCAGAAATAAACATAAATCACTGAGCTCAGATGTCATCTAAAACACTGCATATTTGGCTACCCATAGTTTCAAGAGGAGCACACTCTAATGACTTGTGCAAAATACATACATCAGCTGGACAGAAATGAATAATCACCAAAGGAACAAAGCTGCAGAAATTGAATTGTGGGCACACTAGTCTCACAATGACCCTAAACATGCCTTTATCTGAACATTACCTTTTGCATTTGATACATAAAATCATGTCATTATGTAACACAATAAACCCCATTTCTACATAGAACAGTCCTGATTTGTTGGGGTTTTTTAAGTTTAACACTGATGTTTACACATCACCACAGCTTGGTCATGACAAAACTACCCAATACATCTCCAGAGCTTATAGGACACTGCAATGTCTTCCCATCTTACCTGGCTCTGTACAGTTCTTCTCTTCATGCGTCCCGTTAGGTGATGCCATCAACCTTCTATTCCTCCATATTCCTGATATAATGCTTCTGTCTGCAACAGCTGATTCTTGGCCTATATTAAATAAAAAGACATTATGCCCACTAGCATCAATTTTTTCCTGCACCATTCCAGCAGGACTACAGGTGCCACAAACAAGGAGCATGGACAGACCATCAGAATGCAAATGGGGCAAATCCAAGGTGTGACTGGAGCACATGCCAACTGACATGTGCTCCTAGCTCCAAAGGGTGCAGCTGGGTGCCATATCAGAGCTGTTGGCATGTTCTGGCTATCAGAGCTACCAGAACACTTGGCTGTGACCCACAGCAGGAAAATATTCTGCAGCAAGCAAATGCTGAAGCCTGTACCTGTGAAAGTCAACACTTGCAGCTCCTATAGATGAAACCAGCCCAGCTATGCTGACATGAGCAAAAATCACACTTCCATTTAGTCATCTGTACGTGCACATATTACATTACTGCTTTCATGAAAAAATAAAAATGCATATGGATATGTTCCAGTTACATTTTAGTTTATTCTGAACTTTTCAGTCTTGGCTATGCTTAATAATATCAAACCATTCCTAATTCGTCAAAGAGAATGGAAATCACAGTGAATTCTCATAAGACTTTTAAAAAATAAAAACTTTTTTAGGAATCAATGGAGCTTTTACCATAATGCATGTTCCAGAAGCATTCTCAACAGAACCTGTTAGAGTGAGTACAGGAGCACTTAGGAGATCATGTGCCATATGCAATTATAATAACCAAAGAAAGAATAGAACCCCTTAATTAAACCACTTCCGCCTCAATCTTATCCATTTCAAATGAACATATTGTAATAACAAAAATTCTTCCTTGGCCAATTTTAGTTTATACTGTCATCATGTAATGCCTGTGTTTTCTTAGTGACTCCTGAAAAAATGAAATCTAGTTCGGAAGTTAGTTTTTCCAGAATTAAATATTCTGAGCCACAATTATAAGAAACATAGACAACAGATGGTCAGTGTTTATGGATAATATGTACTGTAAATTAGCCAGCTGAAAAAAAAACCCTACCTGATACAGCATACTATCAAAAATTAGGTTATGATGGATTTAGTTGATAACCCAGGAGATTAAAAACTTTCATTAGTCATGACATTTTTCATGAAAACCTAAAAAAGTTGTGGAAAACAACAACTGCAACAAAAAACATCCCTCAAGCTATGCAAACATATTCATACCCCCATTACTTGTTTCCAAGTTGAAAGTTTTAAAATGAGCAATATGCTAATATGGTCTAAGACACCGAATTCTTATATGGATGGCTTGTTGCCATCCTAGATACAGCTCAAACAAGCCAGGCAATAATTTGAGCACAAGAGCATTACAAACTATGACAAGTTCCAGTAGATTTTTCTTCCCTAAAGCACACACTTGAACTTCAGCTTTAATTTCAGCAGATGACCCATCCTAACTGTGCTGAAACCTGAGTTTCTTATATTAAATGTAGATGCTCAGTGATGGGCTTAGTCCATTTTATTCTTAAATCTTCGAGGACTTTGGCAGCCCTACCTAGAGACCCAAGTGCTGTCCCAGCAACCTTACACTTTGTATTTGAGGGATGCAAAGCATATTAGAGAATGAGGGCCTGAAGCTGCATACTTACAGCCCAAACCGTGCCAGCAGGCAGAGGAGCAAATGGGAATGATACGGTTAATCATAAATGCATCAGTTTACCAATACAGCACATGCACAAATGATGCAAAAGACTGTTACAACACTCTCTCTATAAAACCTACGATTAGCACCATTCCCAGCCTAAAATGCAGAATTTTCTGTCAAATCTATACCGTAACGGGGAAACAGGTGTTGGGGGTGTGTGTGAGATTGAGAAAAGAAGCAGCTATAGCTGATGATGGAGGTTTACAACCTGAAGACAAAACCAAAGGCAGCCCGAAGTTGCAGAGGGAACCACAGGCGGCTGGAGAGAACTCCACTCTGATGCAGCGGCAGGGGGGAAACTCCTGCAGGGCCGCTCGCAGGCACAGCGCTGCCCCGTGATGCCCGGGCAGTGCCCGAGCCGAGGGGCGCGGCACCGGGGAGCCCCGGACGAGCAGCGGCCAGCGCCGCAGCTTCCCCCTCACCCGGGCGGCGGCCGCGCATCCTCCCGGCGCGGGGCTTTCTCCGGAGGAACCCGCGCTGCTCCCCTGCCTGCCCGCTCGCCGGGGCATTTCCACTGGGAGCCCCCAAGCGGGAACAGCCACCGCCGCCTGACCCCGCCGAGCCCCGGCAGCCCCGGGGCGGCTGCAGCCCCCGGGCCGCCCGCCTGGCCCTGCCGGGGTGCGCCGGTCCCGCCGCCGCCGCCGCCACTCACCCGCTCTGGAGAGCAGGCTGGACATGCACCAGGCGAAGAAGAGGATGGCGCAGATGAAGCCCAGCTGCTGCAGCAGCATCTCCCGCCTCCTGCGAACTTTCCTCAGCATAAGCAGCATGGTCTTCGGAGGGGCGAGCGGCGTCTCCTCCAGCTCCATCGGAGCGAGCGCGGGCGCCGAGGGGGCGGCCAGTGGGTCGGTGGGGAAGCGGGGCTCACTCCCGGCGGCTTCCCGCGGACGGCTCCATTTCGGTCGGGCTGCAGCGCGAAGATAAGCCGATGCCCAGGGCCTCAGGTCGGCAGCGGCGCAGCGGAGGCAGAGGCAGGTGGCGGCGGGCGGGGAGGCGGCAGCGGCAGCAGCCCGGAGCGGGGGGGAGGCGCCGCGCTCAGGGGCCGGACCGAGCCCCGCGCCCCATGGCCGGCGGCGGAGGAAGCGGCGCGGCGGCGCCCCGCGCTCCTCGGGCAGCGGCCGCCCCACAGCGCGCCGCGGGCTGCGACTCAGCGCCGAGGCACGGACACATCCATGCGGCTCCCTGCCCGCCCGGCCAAGTTTGAAGTTTATCCCTTTCCTCCCTCCCTCCCCCGCCGCCAGCCGTAGGCGGCAGGTGGGCGACTCAGCCGCCGCGGTGACAGCAGCTGCCAGCGGGCTCTGAGCGCGGCGCCGGGCGGGCACTCAGCCCCGGCGGGCGGCTCGGCCCCTTCTCCCCGCCCCTCTCCCGCAACTTTCTGGGTGCTCCTCCGGCACCCATGGCAACGCGCGTGTGCCCTCCCCCGCCGCCGGCCCGGGGGGAAGGCATTAAGTGTTGAAATTAATCCTTTTCCCCGCACGGCGCAGGAATGCCCGGCTCTCGGCGGCGGTGCGCGGAGGGCAGCGGTAGGTGCCGCCTAGCCGGGGCCGGGCCGGGTGTCCTGAGGGGCTGCAGCGCCCCGGGGCTGCCGAGGGGCACCGGCGGTTCGGGGCTCTCCACCTGTCTCAGGAGATGCCTTTCAGATGGGCTCCATGGGGAGAATGGCGCTTCTGCGCGCAGTTTGCGCTGCAACCAACGCGGGGTGCCTGGGATGGCAAATTAATGACCCATTTTGTGGAATGGTGGTTAGTTCTAGGCTGTGCCACCGAGATTTCATTTATTTCTTTTAACTAAAATTTTATGTTTACATTAATTAAGTGGTTACTGTCAGCCAGCGAGTCGTGGGAACTTCCTCCTACAGCGCATGCATCAGTTCTGTATCCTCCCAGAAACGCATGTGAAAGCACATGTAGACAAACCGGGATTAACTCATCTGATCTTCTTTTGATACAGCATTGGGTTTACGACAGAAGGCCTTTCAGGTGGTTCCCTCTGGATCATTGTCTATATTCTTCAGAACATGCAACACATATCTGGCATTGTTTGTCATGGCTCTATAATTATAATACAAATATCCACGTAAACAAATATCCACGTAAAGAAATAATCACAAATAAAATATCACCAATTCTCTGTTTTCCCATCGTTCAAATGTGTTTTCCAGTTTTGCTTGTGAATTCTATCCACTACAGTAAGATGCAGAAGCACAATGCTCAGGATGCTGTGGTACACACTGTACATGAAACTGCTCCGGGTTCATGCTGAAGACTGCCAATTGTCTCAAGTGCAAAAGGCATTGAGACAATTGCACTCTTTGGCTCTCTCAAGCTGGAGAGCCAAAAAGGAGCAGTGGCGTTGGTGTTGTTGCTTCTTTACATGAATGTAGCTACAGAAACTTGTGTTTCTTAGCTGCCCAAGCTCCATGGGCACCTAGGCTCTTGTGGGCTTTTGACTTTCTGATTAACATTAAAGCAGGAAAACATGTCAGAAGAATGGCACTGAGACACGCTCCAGTCTCCTCTCTTTCATTCCCTTTATAGCTGCTGAGAGAGAAATGGTAACTGTGAGAGCTCTTGCCTACTGCACAAAAAGGTAATAGAGAAGATTGTAAATCAGGTTATGTCTCTTGATTTCTCTCCATGGCCAGATAGGAAATCTCAAAGTTGAACCCAGAACAGTGAAAGCTACCCCTGACCAAAAGAATTTACAGGCTAATTAGACACGGAGGCAATGGAAGCTGGATAAAGGCAACAGAAGGTCTTTAGATCAGCACCTTTATTTATAGTGGACTTGGTTTTTTCATTGAAGATCTTTAAGCTCCAGTGAAGGTGTTGGTTGGCCATGTCAGTAGAGATGCTACTTTATAACCTGTCAGCTGTTGTAATAGATGGGAGCTAATTCTTCACATGGCTTTCCATCACCTCTTTTCTGGGACTAAAGCCTGCCCATCCACTCAAAGTGGCAATGCAAATATTAGTCTGCCATGCCCTTTTTGTGCGTTTAATGAGAGTTGCAGAGCTGACAAGACTGTGGTTTTCTGTATGAAGATTTTATCTAGCAATAGAAGGATGGTGACACTGGAGGAGATTGCAGAGATTTATTCGGTTTTTAATAAAATAAATTTATAATCTGCTTAGAATAATAGAATCATTGAGGTTGTAAAAGGCCTGTAAGATCATCAGTTCTAACCATTAACCCAGCAATGACACATTCACCACTCAACCATGTACCCAGGTGCCACATCTCCACATTTTTTGAACACTTCCAGGATTTGTCACATGTCAGTTTCTCATGTGATTTCACCACTTCCCAGGGCAGCTTGTTCCAATGTCTGACCATTCTTCACTTATAAGGGCTTCAAAGAGGCTGTTCTAATGGCTGGGTCTCTTTCTACAACTGATGAAAGTTGCTTGTGATGTTACTGTGTTTGTTTATTTACTTATTTGTTCTTTACACTGAAGACATTTTCAAAGCCTTGGCACCCCTGATCTGAAAAGGTACTGATATTAACTATTAAATACTGATACTGTACTTACATGCAATGACAAGTTTGCCACAACTGAGCTAAATTTGTATCTGGAGTTGTGTCTGCAGTTGAGGCTGTCATTCACAGATACTCCATATTTGTGTCAATGTGTTGTTTACCATTGTTAGAGGTCCTGAGTTTCACATGTGAGGGATTTTCATTAATTCTGTCGGATCCTATGAACATCATGTGGATCAAACAAAGCACATGGTTAGTAACAGGAATGCTGATATAATATTGCCTGTTTTGGCATAGAGCTTTTTCCTTTTCTTGGCTGTTACAAAGTTGTTTGGTTTAAAGTTAACAGTTAGTGACTATAGAAACCCCATGGCCTTCCCTGTGAACCACTGAAAGCAAGAAACAAGAACCCAAACAGTGAGGAGTGCCTTTGTGAATTCCTTACAGAAGTCTGCTACATGAAAGCAGTTCTCAGTGATGGTGTGTGTCTCTCCCTTTCCTGTGTACACAAATGAGGCAGATCAAAGTTCAGACACTACTAATCTCCTAATCATACAAGCTTCTGATTAGCATTTTTAATCAGCCTGGTGATCACAGGGCAGCCTCAAAGTTGTTCTTGAATAGTAAACTTTCAGAACAGAATTCCAAATCACTGTTATTTTGCTGAGGTTTTTTATTGAGAAATGTGTCAGGTAACTCTTTGTGTAGGATGTCTCAAAGGGAAAAGGTGTGCTGCAGAATTCAGCTCCAGTTACCTCTCACCAGGAGGGTCTCTTTGAGTATATTTGAGCCATTCACATGGAGGTTGTTACTGGAACAATGTCCAGTACTGGAACTTTCATCTGATTTAAGACATCCATGCTGTGTATGAGGGTACAGTGACACAGTGTTGGGGAGCAAAAATGAAGCAAATATTTACTGCATAGGGTGACATTAGAGATATTTGCATTTATTTTTTAAATTTAAATTATTGCTATCACTTACAGCAAGAAGAACAACTGTAGATAAATTCAGCTAAGCCTTCCATTAATAGTCTCCAAAAAAAAAGAGTAAGACACACATGGTTTTCTGAGTGATGCTTTCACAGTGAGTGGTTTGGTGATACTTCACATGTTCTGTTTCCAGTATAATCAGAACAAAATGTTTTCCAGACTAGGTCTAGGATTGCTGAAAGAATTATGTTTTGAAAATTAAAGGTATGTGAGAAACATTGTCAAAACAAAGTGTAGAGGAAAAAAATATTAAATAGCACTTGTCTTTAAGACAAACACAAGAAATAAATCTTTTTTCTTATTGCAGTGTTTATCATTGTGATAATTTAACTTTTGTGTATGTCCCACGCCAAAATGTCTCACTAGAAGCACATACTAATGTTAGTTTCATTTAGCACTGCCAAATGTGCTTGTTTTTCATCTCAAGCACAATTAGTGTCTTGAACTGAGAAACAGCCAAAAAGCTTTGAATTAGGGAAGTGTCTCACAGGAGATCCATGAAAGCAGCTCATCTGAGAAGAAAATATTGATGCTGCTGAGAGTTGAAGGAGAAGTATGTTTGGATTAATTTTCTATGGCACCCCCAAAAAGGAGCAGAAAAAGCAGCAGCATGGCGTGGTTGCTGGAAGCTGAGGACCTGTTAGTTGGCCATGAAGACTGTTCCAGCACAGAAGAGCTGGGAAGCTCTGGATGGTTAGAAGGTGATTGTTTGTGACAGGTGCCCAACCAGCCCTAGGAGCCTTTTCAAGTCCAACTTTTCTGACTGATACAACTGGCATCCCAGTATCGACCCCTCTGTCCCATCTGCAAGGTCAAGAAGTAATATAAAAAAAAAGCCGACAATGTTTCCTTAAAAAAGGACACAAAAATCTCCCACAAGCCATACAAATTTAACTGAGAGGAAAGGCACTGGTGGGAAAAGAGACTGGGATCCTGCCTTTGCTAGCTGGCCCAGGTGGTTCATGTAAGGGAGCCACGGAGAGAGCCTTAGCTTGGCACTGTCCATAATCACCTGACTGTCAAAGAAAAAGCAATCCTGTGTTTATTTAGGACCAAGTCCCTGGCAAAGGGAGGCACACAAATACGACTTTAGAATACAAGCTTGGAGAAAGCAAATCAATATCTAAGTGTTGAACTGTAACTCCAGGCCCCCTACCTCCCTAGGTGTGTATATATATATCCAGATGGCTCTTTAAGCACTGGCGAAAGGTGCTTTGCTGAACCATATTTGAAATTTAGAAAGCAGATCCATTGTTATTATCCACTATATTACAGAGAAGCTTTGGCTGTAGTACTCAGGACTCATCCATGTGCTGAGATCCTCCATGTCTTTCTATGCATTCTCAGATTTTTTTGTCTCCCAGTTCTAATGGAGAGTTGCCACTTGTGTTATCACATGGTACTTTAGCATGCTTCAGAGGCAGAAGTATTCCTTAATAAAGAGTTATTTCTATAGTTTAACTCAGACCTTTGTTTTGCTTTCAAGGCTGTAAATAACTGAACCGTGAGCCAAAATTTAAATGCTATGAAGAAGTCAGTCTCACACTGTAACATGGAACCACATTTTCCTTTCACTTAGCCAGCTCCTCCCTTGTGTTTTATGTCATGCAGTTTTCCTACTGCTGTTTTCTCTTTAATAATCTTAGGTAAAGCTACTTTGTATTTCCGATGAGCATCTGTGGTTACACCCCACATTCAACACTTAGCTAGGACCCACATGCTCGCCAAGATCCTACTTGGAAGTTTAACTACAAACAGTATGCAGGGATGCTACAAGCAGGAGTTTCTCGTATCCTCCATGCCATGAACAACCTCACACAAGCACAGGAAGGAGGTCAAGCTGGTGCATATAATCTTCCTGCCATATAGTAAGTGTAAATGGTACCAACCAGATCTATACACTTGATGTGATCTTTAAAGTACAAGAAAATAAGATCAGTTGGCTCTTTATCTCCCACATGTGTTTTTAACACATTTTAGTTTAGGTAAATCAGCTCTCTTCATTTCTCCAAGCCCATAAAAATGTCTTCTTGCAGGACAGAAGGAGAGACATTATGCATATCAATAGTATTCAATGTGTCCTTCTGCTCATAAGGTTTCAATCAACATCTAGCTAAAAGGGATTTTGTTAGGAAAACCTCAATATTTGCACCCTTAAATCAATATTATATTAAGCCCTCCAAATTCATCACAGCATCTGTGTTTAAAGCCCTCTAGATTTCTCAGGGATCTAGGCATTTGATTAAATCCTTGCCAGATTTGAAGAACTCATGCACGTGCATAAAGCCATACTGAAATGGGGGTTAAATTGCAGAGACTGTTACAAAGCATATGCTCCCCACACACATACTGTCTTTCTCAGTTTCTCAAGTTTGCTGTCTGCAGTGAATTCCACTGTCAATTAACTTTACTATGTTTTCATTTTGCCCCTGGTTTTCTATTCCTCTCTGCTCTACAGTCACTTTCTCTTCTGCCTATTTCTCTGCTTCCCTTATGCTTTCCCTGTTTGCTACATGACTTTGTTCCCCACTTCTTGATTTTCTAGGCCCAGTGCAAATTTTTCCTTTCTTCCTCTCTCTACAAACAGAAGTCTTTTCTCCTCTTCAAATCTACACATGGGTTCAAGCTGAGTATTGATTCTAAGCCCTGCTGCCAGAGGACTGGGGAGGTTTGACTGTGCTTACCCTTAACTGTGAGGAATGAGGTCAGCTGGCATCATGTTAAACACAAGGGACTGGGGCTAATCACGGCCCTTTTTTCCATCAGCATACAACACATTTGTTTGCTCTTCATAATCTCATTTTACTCCCAGATAAAGAAACTAAATTCAGCTCCATAAAATGCTCTCCTATTTTTTTTCTTTTTGGAAAGTTTTATGTGTCTGAAATTAGTGAAATTCAAAACAGCTACTGAGGAGACATCTTCACACACCTCAGTGAAATGCACTTTTTTTCAGCTTTCATACCTGCTGGGAGTTGTTTCCAAAACCCTTTGCTAGTCCCTCAGAATGAGAAGGATCATTAACTAAGCAAAAATTGATTCACTACAGTGAGAAAAATTTTCAACAGCTATATGTTGTTAGCCCAAACCACAGGCTGCTGTGATGTTATGAATACACAGGAGGAAGCTTCCTGTGTATTTGGAGAATTCTCTCACCAAAAAAATATCCTCAGGTGGTGTCCGTGCTTGAAAGCCTGAAGCCCAAAGAGGTCCAGTGAAATTCCTTGGGAGAGATTTGACAGGGCAGCTCCTTTCCCTCATTGGATTAGAAAGATGAGAGCAAGTATTCATCCTTAGTGACTATGGAGAAAAACAACTGCAAACCCCAAACTCTGTATATGAGTGCAGGGACGTGTCCTGAAACTGATGTCCTTGAAACAACAACACTGGAAAGGTGAGAACTGTCTTTATTTGGTGACTTGTAGAACATACTCTTGAAGGAACCTGGAAAGGTCATCTTGTTAATTCCCTTCTCCTAAGGCAGCACCAGCTCTACCTAACGTTGAGTGGGCTTGTTCTGAAACTTAATACCCATTTTTATACTGAAATTGCTGTTTGACTGCCTATCAAAACTTTTAAAATAAAATTATGGTGAAAAATGTTAAGAAAATTTACACCTCCTACTTTGGCTGGCATCTTTTTTTAACACTGCTAGTGAGCAGAGCTGGGTAGTTCTGGGAATTTTCCTCCTCATATGACCACAGATTTTCAAAAACAAAGGTTTATTCTATTAAAAACTTCTAATGTTAAAGCTAAAAGGAATTGTACCTGTCAATCAGAGAAGGGGAAGGATATTCTTACCATTTATTTCTGTAAAGTTAGTAGAAATCAGGTTCTTTTATAGGCAGTAGGAAGAAAACAACCTTGTCCTAGGAAAATAAATTCAGTGTATAATATAATGTAAAATGATAGTCTAGAGGGAATGGCAGTCAGAGAAATCAAGTGAGTGGGAATAGTGCTCAATGGAGTGTTTTGTATGAGGAATTCAGGGCATTTATTTCATTGTTGTTTCATGCCGTCTCACGTGGAAAACATAAGAAAGGGGGGTTAATTTGCTCCCCATTATGTTTGGACAAGAGAGAAGAGAACTGAGAAGGCTGGTATGAAATTCAGGTTCAGAACAGCAAGGAGAAAGGGTTTTGTCTAAAAAGGCGTTTAAGGGAGGGAAGGGAGAGCTTTGGTAGGCCAGAACAGGAGATGCTCTAAGCCAGTGGGCTGGGCACAGTCAGTGGTGGGAGCAGGCAGAGGGAACCTGAATCAAAGCGGATCAGAAGGGTGAGTGAAACAAACTAGACTGGGGAAATGAGCACCACTAGGTCTGCTTTGAAGATTCAGTCTTCAAATTTTGTGAAGTTGAAAAGGGTTGGTGTAGCAGGAGAGAGACATCACTGTAGCTGCATCACATTAAGAATCCTCCATAGAAGTTCCCTCAAAGTTCACAAAAATGGCCACATCTGCAGCATAGATAAAACCTCCATACCCAAAAAACTGATGTTTGTTACCATTAGTGAAAATGGTCAAAGCAAATGTTGGTGTATTTTCAAACATTGGCAGGGATGCTTTTTACAGTATTTCCGTGTTAGCTTCCTAACAGATTTTACAGCAAAATACCAAGAAAATTTGCAGCTATTGCCAATTTTAACAAGAAATGTTTATCACTGGCAAATAAGAAATACAGCACTCGTGTAAATTAACTTTTTTGCTGTTCCTAACTCCTTGCAGAGTTGAGCAGCAGGATCTTTTAGCCAGGCTTGGTCATAAGCATGCTCAGCTGCCTCTCAGCAGCAGGGTAGCCCAGGTTCAGGACAACTCCTAAGAGCTGGCTGCTGTTTTCAACTTGTAGTAGGAGAACAATAAAGGTAGCACTACCCCATGGTCCAATTTAGTAGCAGATATTGCGGGTGTCACCTGCCTGTAATGTCTGACTCACTCCACCATTTTTCTGTTGTTTTCATTTAATATTTAAACCCTGAGATATTCCAGCCACTTTACGTTTCATCTTCTCAAAAGAAGCAATGTTTCAGAGGTGTTACCATGGAAACAATGGAGTGAGAAAGGAGCTAAACATAAAAGTAAGTCATCTATCAGTAAAACCAGAGACATGCTTTGGGGTAACTTGAAATTATAAAATGGATAATTAATTGGGCTGTTGCTGAGCATCTGTTTGTCCTTATTGCTTTCTTCTAAGTGAGAACAGTTCATCTTTTTGCAAGTGACAAGAAAATAAGACTTCCCCATACAAACTTTCCAGTAGCTGAAGTCCTTTCTGACACAAGGGATAATACCACCCTTTGGAGATGACCACTGGAGTTACTGAATCAGCAAGGTCAGGCAGCTGAAATGGAATTGTTAAGGGTCAGCAGCACCAGGTTCCTCAAACAAATCAAAATTCCCTCCTGATAGCAGGGTGAGCACTGGAGGGTTGTGATGCAAGATGCTTGCAAAGTTTAATCAGACCATGGGAAAAACAAGATTAGTGTTACTGCAAGTGAAAATGCAGCTAGATATGTCAAGACCCTTCCAGTTATGCAAATGAATACACAGAGCAATTCTGCTCAGAAGTGGGTATTAAATTATACTTGTGGATAAATATAAAAGTGTACCTTTGTCCATCTGTCACTATATATTCTGAAACACCATAATTACCTCTCTCAAGCATGGGAAGGAACAACTCATGGCTTTTGCCTGTGCTCACATCATAAAACTTTTCCCTGTGACTTTATTCAGCCTTAGCACTACTGAACTATGTGTTGCCTGTAGTGAAGGTTACAAAGGAAAGTCCAATGTTTCAACTGTGTTCTGGGCAAGAAAACTCAAATAAACCTTTGTAATGAATATAATATTCACTTCAGGCATCAGCAAATTGACCACAGAAACACTTAATATGTTTAAATACTCCATACAAAATGTTCTGTTCAGAACAGGTTCAGAAGCAAAGCATTGGAGACTTGAGTTTTATTTGCTCTTTATAGCATTTTAAACCAGGTTTAAGACCATCAAATTTTCATTTGTGGGCAAAGGAAGTGTCCTGGGAGGTGAGGTCTATAACCTCTTCCTAGTGCTAGAAATTGTCTTGATGATTAAAAGAAGAATCATTCCTACCATCAGTGGCCACTAGAAAAATTTTATAATTGCAGACTGTAGAGTGGGATGCACCTCTAGCAAACCACCAGCTCTGGTTTGACTTGCACACTGAGCAGCTGTGTGGTGGTGGCCTAAAGGAGAGCTGCCTTCCCCAGGAAGGGTGCCAAAACATGCTCAGAATGTCACCTTTGCTGTTGCCTGGGACTGACTGAGGTTTTTGCTGACTTTCAGCTCCTTCGAGGTCCTTCTCCTTGAAACAATGGTTTTCTTCTTCACAGGGATCCACAAGGAGATGGAAGCGTTACTGATGGAGCTTCTTGCTCAAGATTTGTCAGTATTTTCTGTTCAGGTAAACAGCTGCCACTGCACATTAGGAAAACTTTGAGGTGAAGGAGGGCAGACCAGATCCTACAAGCCTGAAACACTGATTTGACCATGGAGTATTGAGAGCACCTTTCTCCTGGAGGGTCAGATGGTAAATGAGATCTCCACACAGCCCACAGCCTCAGTCAGCTGTGAGTGGGCCATGGGGGAGCTGCTCTGCTGAGCTTGGAACACTGGTGAGACCTGGCTACCAGCAAACTCCAAGGAGCAGATCCTACCCATTCCCAGCTGGCTTGGGGGCACAGGGAAGGGAACAGCCAGGCCAATCCACAACTGGCTGGCACAGCACCATGGCATCAGAGAGCTTGTAATGATCATCAGAAAATGATGATTTACACCATAGCTTTTGAAAATGTAATTTTATACAATTATTTCTATGCACGCACATCTTCAATAATGGCATAAGAATACAGCTAAATAAATGTTTATCTGGAGAAAAGGGATCTGCTGTCCCTTTGCCAATGATTTTAAAAAGTTGAATTTAGCCCTTGGACTACTGATGGATTCTCACAGAATTGGTTTTGCTGTTGGCATTGACTGTGAAAAGAAAAGAGAGGTGGGGTGGTGTTTTATGCAATATTTTGTTCTTGCTGTTGGAAACCTATTGTAATTTTCCTGCCCAAGCTATCAAGATGGTTGATAAGCTGGAAATAAATCAGATCATTGAGGTGAACATTTCATAGTAAGCTATTGTGTAACTAAACTGTTTCCTATGTCAGACTTCCAAATTCTAATAAATTAATTTTTTTTTTAAAGGCAAGACTTCTGGAAGATTTAACTAGCCTGAAAATTTGTTTTCAGTTTTTAAGTTAACCTTAATTAATGAATTTTTAATTATATGCAGAGCAAACCCAAAAAATCTCCAGAGGCTTAGCCAAGAAAACCAAGTGAAAGGGCACAGCTTTGTTTTAGTTGTTTTTTCCCCCCAGAAGAGATCAGAAACTTCAAGAGCCAGGCTGTCTCCTGCTTTCCTTTTGCTCCATGCCTGGCACAGCCAGCTCTGCCATGTGCCATGGCTGTGTGAGCTGCCATGGCAGACATCCTGCAGTGCTGCCCTGGAGCTGGGAATGCAGCAAGGAGCAGCTTTTGGGATCTGCTGCACTGCTTGTGGGGGTGAGAAGCACAAACACAACTCTTCCCCTGGTGATGGACCCTGGACTAAGGCCTAGGAAAAATAACTCTTTCCGCTCATTGTCAAAACTCTGAGCAAGCCAGTCATCCAGGAAAAAAATATCCTAAAAAGTCGCACACACAAAATAAAAATTGTGCTCAGGGCCTGGTACTTTTTCCACATCTGAACAGGCAGGTGAACCAATTCATGTGAGCAGAATTTACATTAAATCCACACCATTTTGCTGTCCCTGAGACAGTGCCCCTGACTCAGAGCTTTGTGCAGGGGATCACATTGAGTTACCTGCAGACACTGAGCATTTGCACGCTCACCAGTGATTTTCAAATGCTAACTTACAGCAGGTAAGTATCCTAACTGCTGTTTTTTTCACTTACAGGCTGTTGAAAAAGCCTCAACCAGAAATCCTTGTAACAGAGTCCAAACCACTGAAAATCTTTTCCTTGCCTTGATAAAATATCTGGCTAGAATGAATAGTCATGATTCCTCTGTTGAATTCAAGGGTACTAAGGCATCCTCACACTTTTAAAAATTTAATGTTATTTAGCAAGTAAAATATTTTACAGTCTCAGACTTCACTGAGAAGCATACTTTGAGGGAGAGAAAATGTTTTAGATCTAGCTCAGCAGTACTTTTAAACTTCTCAGTCATATCTCTTTTGCTACCTGGAGAATGTTAAAGAAGTGAAATCAAACGTCTGTCTGATTTTAGGTGATGTGCAATATTTATTCTGAAGGCTCAGGCAGCTTGTTTCACTCTTGAATTATTTACAACATGCACACAGTGTCATGTCTCAATAGATCACTCTATAACTTCATTAAGTAAAATGAGAGCAATTGCACATTTTATATCTGTATGTGTGTGTGTATGTAAAGGCTTAGTAAGAATCAGTATTAATGATCATCCATACACACAAAGGACTAAATAATTTATTGAAGATAGAGAGAGGCTTTGCTGATGAAAACAAATAAAAAAGCCAGCTAGTCCACCATGTATCTTGGGCATCAATTAGTACTGGAGGTTGCAAAACAAGGTTGAAGAGATTGAGTCTCAACAAGACTTGTTTTTAATGCCAGACAGCTGGCAACTAGTTTAAATGGTGATACTTGGAGGAGTTTGATCTGTCAGTACATTTTGTTTGTTTATGAAAAGAAGGTATGAAAAAACTATTTTACCTTTTCTATAATCTTTTTTCCTTTTGCTGGGCTAGGCCAGTTGTGCTAAAAAAAGAAAAACAAAGAATGGCCTCAAGGCAGATGTATTAGTCTCTGCATCAGTATGTTTCTCTGTTTCTCCAAAAGTGATTTCACAGTAGGAATTCCAGTAGGAATTAAAACACTTTCCTACAAAAGACAAATAGAGAATGAGAGCTATGTGCTGCAGAATGCAGATGGGACTCAGTCCCTAACAAGGCTGATAATTTTCTTTGTCCCATAACATTAAGTATACACAACCATAAAACCATAAAAATCTCTCATTAACAGCAAAACACTGAAACTTTGAATAGCTCCCAACCTTGTTGTACAAAATTTTTGAAGAACATAAAATCTGAGGATTCACTTGTCAGTTAGTCAACTTACAGCTCTCAGCATTCAAACTGGTTTTGTGTTGTCTAGTGCATTAATTGATGTAATCAGGACCCCAACAAGTTATGACTAAAACAGGCCGCAGCACCCGAATAAGAACCTAGTGAAATCAATGCAAATATTTTTTTCTTCTTTTAACAGGAATCAGATCTTTTCCTTACATCATAGTGAGCCATAGAAAATAGATGACCATGCAGAAAATAATAAGAATAATAAATGAATTCTGCCCAACCATCATTATTCAACTATTCCTTATAGTCATTCCAGCAATAGCTGCTTTGAATCAATTTGGAAACTGCTGTCTCAGGACAAGCTAAGAGAGATGAAAGGAAGGACTCAGCAAACCTCAGTTGATGTTAACTACTGTGATGGATCCAGGCTTCTGCATCACCATCTGATTAGATAAACTTGTGTGCAGAGCAACAGAAAAAATCAAAGATAATAGGCCTCACTAAGCCTTCCCAGAGCATTTTTAGGCTTGTATAACAAGACTATTTCAGAGAAGTAGAAATTAAGGAAAACGTTTACGTAGAGCCCTGGGAACACACTTCTGGGCATGTTGGAAAATATGTACCCAGTATTGAAATTTGATTTTTTATTTGGAGAAACCCCAGCAAAACCAATAGACTGTTCATGGAGAGAAATTGCAGAGTTTTGTTCTCTTTGTATATCTGAGGAGTTCCCAAGGAGTTTTTTCATGTCTTCATAAGAAGATACTGCTTGTTTATACAATAGGTTTCCCTATGCACCTCTGAAATGCTTGTTTCATACTTTATCTAAGAAAGCAAAAGTTTAATAAAGGTGATATTTCAGAAACAAAGAAACAGAAATCACATTGAGATAAGCTTAGATACAAAGGAACCAGAACAACTGCTACAGAGCTTACACAGTAGGGATTGAAAGTCATATAATCCGGGCAAGGTTAAATGAAAAAGGTGCTTAAACCAGTGATATCACTGCAGCCACTATTGTGAATGATTTACAAAGTAAATTGAATTTTTTAATGCAAAAAAAAAAAAAAAGAGTGATAAAAAACAAGCTAGGACACTTGCAACATGAGTCTGTATGCTAGAAGGAGCCTCAAAGGGAATTTAGCAATTGTCCTGAGAACCATACCCCATTTATAGGATATGCCACCAAGTCAGCAGCTGTGATGCATGAGGGGAACACAACTTTCCCAGTTGTGTATGTATAAGCAGTGAGAGAGAAGGAATTCTCTTTGGAAGGCACATCAGTTTCTGTTTCTCCATTCCAGCAAGAGTTATTAAAAGAGTAAGAGAAAGATATATTTTAAAACCCTAGCAAATAATCGGTGCGCGCCAGTGTGCTCAGCAGTGCAGAAAACACTTGACAATTCTCTAATTGCCAGGGCACTCCTAACAGGTTAACCTTTTGTATTCACTTGCTGACTTATCAGGCAGTAGGTAGGTCCATGGAAATATGGGTTGTATGATTACAAAGTGAGAACAGTGTACCATCTGTCTCTCTAATACTATCCATGCGGCAAGCACATCCCTATTTTAAGCTCCAAACTTCTCAGTACCGAGGAGGCAAAAGAGAAGTGTTGCCATTACATTGTAGTTATATTTATGATGTGTGTACATTTTGCCTGAGACTGAAAATCCAAGATTAACAACCAGAAATATTTGGAGAGTTATCACAGTACCGGTGCCTTTGACTTTTCACTACACCAGCTGATACTTCATTGTCCCAGAACGAGCTAAATAACTAAATTGTTACCTAAAGCTGGCATATTTACAAAATGTAAAATACAGAAAAATTCTTTTCTGTGTCTATGAAGACTGAGTTAAAGAAGGAACACGTGTAAGAATAGCCCAGTGGCTAAATGTCCCCTGCATAAGAAGCCAGAAAGCAACCCCTATCAGCTGTCACCAAACCTTATGCTGGGTTGCTAAGAGTATCCAGCACTCAAAAGGTAGAGAAGGAACATCTCCCCATGCTGAAATCAAGAATGGCATTTACTAGAATGTAAACAGCAAAACTAAATCTGAGAATCGTGTCTATGAAAGGAGTTAATCAATTCACACAGCAATCATTCCATGAATGTGCATCATGAGGCATATTCTGTACTCATATATATGTGTATTGCTATGAAAAAAGTAGTGAGCTAACTAAGCCCTGACTTCCCTTAGCAACAGAGAATGTTTTCCTCTTAGTTTAGAACAGTAGCTCTTTCATGCTTTATTACCAGTAGTAGTTTTCCAGAGAAGTTACTTGTGGCATGAGAGCATGTCACAGGAAATGCAGGACATCCCTGGCAGCTGTTCCTGCCACTGCAGCTCAGGTTGGAGTGCTCCCTCCAGCAGCTGTTGTTAGATCTGTCTTTTCTAAGAATAGATGCTCAAATCTCAAGATTTGAATATTTCACCATCTTTCATCATTGTGATTTTGCCTCTTGTTTGTACTGACTATACATATTCATGTCCCCATGAAATAAAAGTCTGTCCCTTTTGCCCCCAAACAGTTAGATCCTTATATGACCTCACAGTACTCAGAGTTCTTGAGTTTGCTCATTGGCAAGTGTCTCTCTTCCATTTTTGTGAGCTGGAGTAGTGCTGGCACTGCAATCCCAGCTACAGTATCAGACATTGTGACAGGTTACCTTTACCATGAACTATTCCAAGTATTCTATCTGGGAGCAACTTACTGCCCAATTTCTTTGTTTTTTGCAGAGCTCTTTTAAATTTTTAGCAAATTCATCTGTCTGTCAAGCTTTTCCCATTCTTGTAAGGGTTTTTTTTTTTTTTTTTCTGATTCATCTTATGCAATTAAAGATGCCTTAATATTGTGTCAGATATCCAAAACTAGCTTGTTAGATCTCTGCATCGGTCGGTGCTCATCTTATTTCAGCTAAGAACTGCCCTCTTTTTCCAGGTACCATTGTACCAATGTACCTGGAAAACTTATGATCTCATTTTCTAAGTATCAACATTTGGATGATTTGCAGGTATTTGAAAGAATGACCTGAGTGTGAAGAGTCAGCTGTATTTGTATAGATGTTGTGCTTGTCTCACTGGTTCATTGATGTTTCACAGGAAAGGGGGGGTCTGTATTATTTGCATAGTTTATTTTCTGTTGTTGCCTTTTTATACTGGAAGGCTGCTTCTAGATTAGGCAACAGTTGTCTGTCTGCCCACCTGTCGTCCTCTTTCTTGTAATGCAGAGCAGATTTGCAGTTTACCAAAACTATTTTGGGTTCCTCATGGCAGCACTGAAGGGCTTTGAATTTCTCCCCATCCTCAGATTTTTGAATCTAAGTCCTTCCATATCCTTACAGTCCTTACATTATTGCGGGACACCCTCCATTGTGTAGAGGGTGCTTTTATTCTCTTGTCAATAGAGAACCTGGTGTCTACATCTTTCTCCTGAGATCACGTGGGATTTTGAGCATTCCTAAGAGATTGCTTTTACTTTATTGTGATGTGAAACCTGCCCATCTTTATTGTGGTTCAAAATCTATCATACTTGGTTCTCTCTATTACATAACCCATTTTGCTGGCTGATCCAGTTTCTCCTCCTGATCATAAAGGAACTGTGCACTCTCTTTTGATGTTACACTACTTGAGTATCCCTATCTGACCTCTGCAGTTAAGTCAGATGTTTGAAAACCATTTAGCTTCTGTCATGTCATAGACATTACCAATCTCACATTTGAATTTGCTGCTTTTTTGTTTAGTACAGTGCTATTTATTTTTCTTTTAATTTATTTGCAAACTCTGCAACAATTGTTGCATGTGACCAAAAACACAAAACATTTTTCATTCTCCATCCCTCACCATCATATCTTCATGTTTTTGTTTATATTTAGTTTGTTGCTTCTGCCATTTGCATTTGCACAAGTATTGGTGTATTTTCTATGCTTTTCAGGAGCAAACGAATTACATGAGTCTCCTCACCACTTATGTCCTGCATTTTGCAGAAGAATGTGTTCACATGTGCATATCTATGGCTGTTGGTAGTTAATGTCAGCTCCTTGAACAGGCTTAGTAAAGCACATTTGTTTTTTCCTATAATTTCTGACACTTCCACATCATTAGAAATGACAGTGTAGGAGCTGACTGTTTCGTGATATGCTGGTTTGTAGTCTTTCCAGATCTTTTCTCATGAAGAAATCTTTTATTTATGACATCTTTTTAAAGATTAAATGATTTTTAAAGCATCACTGGGATTTTATGGTTTGTCTTGTTTCAGTGCTCCTGCTAACACATGTAGCTGTTTTTACCAGTGCAGCTGATATGGCTGAGTTTACTCTGATTTGCATTATGTCTATAGACAAGTGCTACTAAACTGATCCTCCCTTAAGTCCATCATTGCAAGGATAGAAAATGAATACTGTTGCTATAAATATGTTTCTTTAATTTTATTTTTTTCTCCTTTTCCTGTATGCTATTTAATATTATGAAAGACAAGCATCCCACACCACACATCAGGCAAATTCTTTCTCCTGTTACTCTGTCCACTCATCTAGCACATCCAGACAGTAGAATTCCTTGAGCTTTGAAGTATCATCATTCAACAGCTTCCCCTGTATTGAGTAATGTCTACTGAAAACCACTGGTCACTACCCTGCTCAGTTCTCCACTTCCTGCATGACCTTTGAGGGTTCACTCATCTCGTCTGCCCAAGATGACTAAATATTTAATTGTTGCATTTATGTCAGAAAGGACTGGTCTAGAGCAATACAAATGCACAGGGACCATTATGAGGTCAATAAAGCTTGCAGCAGAAAAGTCACCAGTATCTTGCCCCACAAGATGAAATAGATCCATTGCAGGACAGGAAAAAAAATCTTCCCATTTTTTCCCCTTCTTCCTCCTCAGGGTTACACAGATATCAAGCCAGTTTTGCTCCCTATTATGTTAAAGATATTTTCAAAACACTCCTTATAAAACTTCAGTCATGCTATGGTGCTGTCCCTGTGTGGATAAATATAAGAATGTTCCATACATATGGGATTGTGTTGGCACATTGTGTGCTTGCCTGGCTGAAGATGCCAATATTAGCATTGCAGTCCTTCCCTTCCCCTTCACTAAAAACACTTCCTCCTTGAACTGTAGCCACTCTGAAATAATGACATGATAACAACCTCTCTGTAAACAAGGTATGGACTCCTGTCATAGATCAATGAAGAATGACCAAGAGAGGTGACACTGTAAAGGTTTGGTCCAGCATCCAGGTTTACACATGAACTGCCTTCCCAAAAGAGAATCAAACAGCTAAAGGATCACCTATAGCTCTAAGTATCAGACCCGGTTTTGTGGGATGAACTGTTTATCTGTATTTTAGGCTTAGTTTCGTATGAAAGAGCTTGATTTGCCACATTCAAGGAATTTTCCCCTGGCCAGTATTAATTTTCAGGGTTTAAGCCCAAGCAATGCACAGATATCTTGAGCAAAACCATGCACCAATTTGTCCTTGCCAGTCTTTTCAAGTACCAGCAGGGATAAGCAATGTACAAGAGCTTTCCAAGCAGCCAAATACACAAGGAGCTCTCTTCCCCCCAGCAGCCTTACAAATCTAAACTAACTTAAATCTAGTGGAAAATTGACAGGTTTTAGGCATTTGTGTGGGATTTGCAGCAATCTCAGAGAAATCACAACCTGATGGGATGAGGATCAACTCATACTCAGTCAGCCAGATAATCATTACCCACATGGAAAGTCATTTCATTAACCAGCCAAGTAGAAATCAGAATTTTTCTTTTTTTCTCAGAAGGGAAAGCAATTCTGTTTTATATAACATTTTCTTTAATATGCAGGAAAAATTGAAAGGCACTGAAAATGTAGTTTTGGATGACAACTAGCTTGTGGGTCGCATTTCATTTTAAAGTGAGTAGCAAACACAATCCTGTCTGCAGATGATGTTAACAGTGTTAACCAGACCCACAATTCTCTATCCTGTTACCTTTAGATTGCCTAAATTCAATCAGGATTTGTGTTTTTATTCACACTCGTATCCAGTTGATTTACTAGATATGAGTTAAATTACCTCCAAGTTTGTATCCAGGGGTTTGCTGGCCCTCAGCCATTAGGGAGAGAAAGCTACCACCCAAATGAAAGGTCAGGTTAGCTGCACTCTGCAGAAGCACATTGCACAGGTGAAGGATACGTGACATTTGTTTGTTCAGTGACACAACAATGACATCAGTATTGCTTAAAGTGCTGGCCTCTGCATCTGGGTATTTGGCTTGGGGATCACATAAGACAGTTAAATTGGACTGAGAAGAAATGAGGAGTTTTTAGACAGAAGAACAAGACTCAGGTGGCAGGAAAATGGGGCTGTCAGAGCTGCAGAGTGATGAGACCTTCAACTGTACAGACACTCACCAAGAAGCCAAATGAGTGCATCAGAGAGATTATGCACGTGGACAGTGGGGTCACTGTTAGAATAAGAGCTGCAAAATAAAGAGCATGTCACCTTTTCTGAAAGATTTATATTCATGTGGCTCTGTGTAATGGTAATTTGTTACTGACAATAGCTCTTTCATATGTTCCAGAGAGTTGTTTCACTGAGACCATCAGCAGTAAAGAATCTTTGTCCTTCATTAACTTCTCATGCAAGCATTAATTATCCCACAGATTCTAGTAATAATAGGCTTATGAAACTGATGTTTGAATGTACCAATAACCTCTCCAGTGAGCTGTCCCATCCATCAGCCATTCCAGAAAAGTAACTGGGAAGGTAATATATTCTTAGAGACTTTCTACAAAGACCCCTTTTCCTCCTTTCAGGACAATTGGAAAATGGAATGAGGAAGCCTGTTTTCATTTTCCAGGTTCATCTTTTCATTCAGTGGCTTCTAATCACTATGAAACTTAGTTTTTCATGTCTCTGAAGTCAGACTCCAGATATTTGGTGTATATTGCTATGCAGTTCTTTTGAAACAGCACCAAGCACAGAAGGTGCTGCTCCCTCGTGCCTGTTTCTGTTATTTCTGTTAATCTGTTGGTAAGACTGTGCTGGAACCTGTGGTGCTGGGAACTATTAAACACCAACCATCAAAGCTGCATGTCCCTAGGAGCTGGAGAGACACACCCAGAGAGCAGAGAACAGTGACCACTGGAGCAGCAGGAGTTAGTATGGCAAGCACTGATTGTAGCAGATGAGCAGACCCAACTCCTAGCCTGATTCCTGATGGCCCTGGTCCTTGGCAAGTGCCCTGTATGTGTGGATGCTGCATGTACAGGGTGGCCACTGAGCCCTTGGGAGCTCTGTGCAGGCACTGTGGTTTTCCCCCAGGGAGCACCTGCCAAGGTCAAGTTGTGTGAATGCATGAAAGTGCAGAAAATCTCCCCAGTGTCCCCATGGCCTTTAAGTAGCACATTGTCATGGAGCTAAAAGAGATACTTCCTTGGGTTGGGAGGGTTGGGAGAGTGCTAAGGGGGCTTGTTTTCTGTGATTGCACCATTGGGTAGGCCCTCAGGCCCCTGGCCATTCCCCCTGTACTTGGAACACCTACCAGCATGCATGTTCTAGAAAGCAAAGTCCAGCAGAGTGTTCAGCAAATCATTCCTCCCCACATGTGGGTATTTATTACAGTGGCTGTCTGATGCCATAAGCTGGAAAAAGCAACACCTTACTCTGTGAACCATGGATTAATGTGCCTTTATGCCAGCTCTCCTGTTTCTAAATCTCTCATCATAACATGAGTTAAAAATACCTGAAGTACCAGGGCCTGTCTAATTTTCTGTGTGAGAAGTGAGTTCTCTGTCAGCACCACACAGCAGTGAAATCTGCATTGCACTTCAGTGTGCTCCTGGCCGCCTGTGCCACAGACACTAATGAACTGTAACCTGGGAAACCACTGCAAGGCTCTTGGCTTAGTGCATGGCAGAGGTTAGGCTAGATTAAGGTGTCTTTCAGAATGGAAACTGAAGAGATCTTCAGACCCACAACTTTGTGGTCCTCAAAGCTGTTCCTTTAGAGTAGAGAAGTTTCTTGAAACTCCAGAACCTAGTTTTGGTGGGGTTTTTCTTCTACCTGCAATGAAGCAATAGCAGGTGTCTGGAAGTCACCAAAATAACTCTTGAAAGAAGACTATTTTCTACATTTAGGTAAATAATATTTTGCACTTTGATAACAGAATCATGCAGAGGTTTTTAAGCACTGTACATGTAACAGTTAAATCTCTTACCATCCAATTAACACTACCCTTGTCTTATACAGGTAGCTGAAAGACAGGGAGTGTAGAGGAGGGTAAGACATTTTCTCAAACTCACTATGAACTGGATTTGGACTAAAACTAAGAGTCCTTAACCTCTTCTGGCCCTCTGTCCATAAAAATGCTGCCCTCCCTCACCTGTGCCTGCCTTTCACTTCCATGCAAATCTGTCAGTCTGATAGCTGCTTATACACGTGATATCTAACACAGAGTCAACAGGGCTACCATCTGTCCCACCATTTCTCCTTTTTTTTCTCCAGCTCCTTTGGGAAACACTGCTAGACTTTCACCCCTGCCATTCTGTGTCTTATCTTTTGTCTCCATGGCCAGGAGACATCTCAGTCTGACAGGTTGCTCTTACCCTGCTATCTATTTGTCTCATTCAAAATTCTTTTAGAAAATTATTTTCCTGTGATGCTATTTGGATCCTTCACTTTTTCCTCTCCTTGCATGGCAATAATGTATTTTCTTTCTCATCTTTTTGCTCCCAGCTCTTCAGACCTCTACCTCTGTCTAGCTCTTGTCTTCTAGTCATTCTTACAGGGATTAAAATATGCTTCTAAACAGACTGTGGCAGGATCCACTCATTTGGAGCCCTAAATTGTCTTCTTTCTTTACCTTCTTTACTTTTCATTACTTTATTTTATTTTCCTTTACTTTCTTTTACTTTTCTTTACCTTTACTTTCTTTACCTTGCCTTCACACCCCATGAGTGGCCAGTGAAGTTCCATAGATGTGCTTATGTGTACCCTCAAACATTTCTTAAAATCTCTTTACCCATGATGCCACCAAAAGGTTACCAGCTAGCCAGGCTGGAGCAACCTGCCTCTGACAGTGAGAATAATGTCTCCACTGGATCCCACATATCCCTATTAAGCTGTCTGCACCTTGCTGGGCTGTATCTTATTCTTAGATGGCAGGCGTGGGGTTAGAGGCAGAAATTGCCTTTTGTTCTGTGTTTGCAGAGTACCTACCACACAGGGACCCGAGTCCATCATCCCTGATTCTTTGACATTAATGTGACAAATAAGAAATTACAGTCACAGAATTGTCACAGGCAGCACTGACAACAGAGCAGCAGCATCCTATCTCCCCTTCTTGCTGTTCATGCCTCACTAATCATTGGAGTACCTCTGTGGTTTTGCACCTGCACATGTGCAGCCACTGCAGCAGTAGGATTTGTCACTATCTCAAAGTCTCCTGCGAATTAGATGAGTAAGATCACATGGCTTTCTGCCAACCAAATAGTTGTAAGCTCTTCATTTACAAGAAGCTTTCACTTGAACTTAGCCGCCACAATCCAATTTGCTCAATTTCAGTAAGGTTTAAATTGTTCTCCCTGCTCTTTCTACACCAGCAGCCCCAGAACAGCATGTAAGAAGATATAGATAACACGTCTGGGAGAGAGTTTCAATTAGACGTGTTAAAATCTTCCCTTTTTTGCCCCAAAAATGTCCTAGCAAGAGAAACTTACTAGTTGCAGACACGTGTTTCTGTCATATTTATCAGCAACCAAGCTAAGCTGATTTGCAGCCTTGGACACTAACCATCACTCTACTTTCAGGTTGCTGAGGACTTGATTTATAAACATGCCAAAAGCTAGCTTGCTCCCAAAATAGAATATGCTTGAGGATTCAGCATAGTTAAAGCAGAACATTAAGGTGAAAAAGCAAAGAGCTGATCATATTTGGAGTGGAGTGTAACAGCACACTCGAAAGAAAGTAAGTCACCGAAATGTTGTATAAGAGGAGATCACTTGGATTTAGTGAAGATGAGGGGACAGAGGGAGAGGCAGAACAGAGAGTTAACTGGTTGTGTACGGGATAGGAAAAAGAAGTGCATTTTCCCAGCTTGAAGGATGTGCCATAGTTGTTAAATGGCCTCTCAAGCCTAAGCAGACTTAACAGTTGATGAATATTTTCTTTTGATGTTTCTTCATGTAGGGCTCTGGCCATGATAAACCTCTTAAATTTCAAGTGCTATTTTTATGGCCTCTGTATGATTGGAGTAACCTCACTTAAAGGATTACAGGGGTTACTTCATGTCTTTGTAGCCAAATGCATTCTGGTAAAGATGAGATTGATCTGAAGTCAGCTGTTATCTTTAGCTTTGATTGTTAATCATTCCCAAGACCTTTGTTCTTTGATTGTCACTAGGGAATCCTAAGTGCACGGTATGTTAATTAGTACCTGGCTTATCAGCAAATGTGCATCATCAAATACAAGACATATATCCCTGATATTGTTGGAAAAGTATCTGAAAGTAAATTTAAAATAATAGTATTCACCTTATGATTCCCACAATATTGTGCTGGCTTGACTTTAGTGTTTGCAACTGTTTTATAGCTGAGGTATTTAAAAGGGAAGGCAAGCAGTGTGCTCTGTTTTAAAAGGGATGAATGCTCTCTAAGTACAGGATTCACAGACTAGACTGAAGCATTTAGACAAACTAAAGTCAAATTAACGGTTTGATTTATTTGTGAGGTTATTCAGTGCCAGTCTGTAGTAGAAATTATGTACACACTGCTTTCATATTAAATAGCACATTCCAGCTGATCATCACAAACATCAGAATATACCACGATTGATCACAGTCTTAATCAATAACTACTGATTAAGCTTAATAGAGTTTCTCAATGAAAAATACAACTATACAGAGTGTGCTTTGAAAAGCACAGTCCGAGTGCTGTGTGATGAGGCCTTTCATAGTGTAAAGAACAGCTTGGTGTCTGTGAACAGCTCTGCTCTCTCTGAGACTGCCTCCCCGCACCTTCTTGTACCTGGGTCTGCCTGCTCACCTGCTGCCTGAGAGTCACCTTTTGATGAATTGCTTCACACTGTTTATTTTGAAGAAGGATGCAAGTGCTGTTTTCATGTTGCCCAAACCAAAGGATGTATCCACAGGAAGTTGTGGGTGGCGAAGGAGGAACATGAATGATGTGAAATCTGGCACCCAGATACACTCAGGTTTACCTGCCACATCTATTTTTAGACATTCTTCCTGTGGGTCCTTCCTTTGATCCCAAAGGTCTCAGAGAAAGGATTCCTTTTAATACACTCTAGCTCAAGCTATTTGATTTCAGAAAAGAATTGCACCAAGAAATTGTTCTCATATATTACATTAGCTAGAGCAAAGACATTCAGTATTAAATTTGAGTGACAAGGTCATCCCCTACATTACAGTCTGTAACAGGGAAAGATCACAGAATCACAGAATGATTGAGGTTGGAAGGCACCTCTGAAGGTCCTCTAGTCCAACCCTCTGCTCAAGGAGGGTCACCTAGGGCAAGTTGCCAAGGACTGAATCCAGAGAACTCTTTAGTATCTCCAAGGATGGTGACTCCACAGTACCTCTGGCCAACCTGTGCCACTATTCTGTCATCCTCACATGGAAAACTGTCTTCTGGGGTTCAGAAGGAACCTTCTGCATTTCAGTTTGTGCCCATCTGCCTTTGGTGGACTGAACACAGTGCTCCAGGAATGGGCTCACCAGTGCTGAGCAGAAGGCCAGGATCAACTTCCTCAACCTGCTGGGAAGGCTTTGCCTACTGGGTCCCAGGATACCATTAGCCTTCTTTCCAAGGGCACATTGCTGGCTCCTCTTCAACTTAGCAGATCCACCAGACTGCGCAGGTCCTTTTCTCCAAGTTGCTTTCCTGAGGGGTCCCCAGGGTGCAGGATTTTGCTCTTCTTGTTGAACTTGAAGATGTTCCTGTCAGCCTGTTTTTCCAGCCTGTCAAGGTCCCTTCAGATGACAGCATAACCCTCTGTTCTATCAGCCACTCTTCCCAGCTTGCTGAAGGTATGCTCTACTCTGTCATCTAGTAATAAAAAGTCAGATGGGACTGGAGGAACACTGCTTTCCATCTTGAGGATAATGTTAATGCCAGTGCCAGTCATTGCCTTCTTCCCTGGCATTCCAGGTCAGTGGCACAATTTGAAAAGTAAGTTAAGTTGTTAACACCAGGGGCTTTATGTTTTAAAGAGTAGGAGGAATTCCAGAAATGTAGCCCTGGTATGTGAAAGCTGTAGGAAGTAAATGGCCTGAGCATATGCACCAACTTACTGCTTCATTTTGGGCTGGACAGTGGTAAGTGAAAAAAGTAAGAAATTGGTGTGTTCCACACTGGATACCTAGAGCTGGGTAAGTTCTGCTTAAAAGTGAATAAAATTCTGCTTCCCTGCTGTTTATCCGCAGCTCCAGGAAAGTCTCCAAGGTGTAATTATTCAAGCCTTTCTCATGTGAGCTGAACAGACTTAAAGCTGCTGGAGCTCCCAGAGTGGGAAAAGCAGGCACATATGCACAAGACAATGAGACAGGACAGGGACTGGATGGGAGGCTGAGACATGAAGCACAGAGCAGTGCCAGCAGCCCAGGCTCAAAGCCACAGAGATCTGGCTACACCCTCTTCATTTAGTCAAAGCACTTCCTCTGCTGCTTACTAAACTTATTATTGATTGCTTTTTTTTCTAACAAAGTTATTGCTTTGATCTTAGGCTCAATACAAAGGAAATAAAATAGCAAAACAGTTACTATGAGATAAAATAAAAGATTGGAGCATTATGAAAATGTAAAGGCTTCTTTCTCCTCGTGTTTAATTGGGAATTGTGTTTCAAACAGAGGTTCCTACACAAACAGTACATTGAGAGTCAATAAGATACTCATTGTATCTATTTAGATAATGAATTTAAATCATCCTAACTCTGCACTTCCTAGGTACTCAGGCTGTGTTTACAAGGTGTCACTGAAGAGCAGAGAGTGAGGGCTCCTGGTTTCCTGTTGTTACCAGCATGAGAACCAACAATCCCCAACCTCAATTCCAAACCATTAGCTCTGCTTGGTTAGACAGGACTTGGGCACAGCTCTGCTCCCTTTCTCTGCCTCTTATTCACCCCAGCTTTTCTAGGACAGCCACAATGGAGTTCTCTGCTGCAGGTTTACATCAGTTATTTGGGGTAAAAGTGTTTCCTAGTGTGATAAGAGCTAAATCTCTGACATCCAAGAACATCATCTAAGAACTAATGCTTAAATCAGAAGAAGATTTAATACCCTCTTTTTAGATATAAGTAAAATTAGAAAGTTTATGTACATATATGTAAGGAGCACATGGTTAGATAAGGTGAATAGGATTGCACAGGCTTAATGTTTCAGAGGAAATTCCAATCTCTAGAGGCTCCACTCTGCCATTTGATATATAATTACCATCACAGCCTAAAGCAGTAAACAACATCCACAAGCTTCATGTGGATGGGCCAAAGAAATTTTCAATCTCCTAAAGCTTTCAGACCAATAACAGAAGTTTTCAACCAAGCCAGAGATGGAGAGGATGAAAGAGAGCTGTTACTATCACTTGAATCAAATTTCTACAAGATAGCTATAACTGATAGTTTCTCAGTATTAACTAAAAATGCAGTGGCTCTAAGTTACCTTCAAGAAGGCACAGACATACAAAATAAATATAAGCAAAGCATTTCAGCTGTGAAGTTTCAATTCCAGCTTATTTCTTTCTTTCAAGGTAATTCAACTTAAACAAAAGTTTAATTCACCAAGTTAATGTCACAGATGTTTTGGCTTTCTCTGAAATTAGAAGAGATCAGAACTTTGAGCTAACAGTCTGGAAGGGGGGCATTTTCTTATGCAGGAGCACGTGTGCCTGATCAGAGTCAAGCAAAAGAGCACAATGACCTCAGAACAGGCATACAAACCATCAGGACAGTTTAGGATGTAGGAAATAAAACTAGATTCATTGAAAAAATTTGCTGAATTGTTCAATATTTTACATTCCCAGTGAGACAGCCTGAAGCCATACTCAAAACCCGAGAATAAAATTTTCAATAAGATGTAGTACTGCTGAGAAAGAATGACAGCAGAGATGGACCAGCAGTTTGGGCCTATCTGATCTGTCACCAGTGACTGAAAAGTAATGCTGTATTTTGCACTTGTTTTCACCCAATCTCTCCAAGTTTATAGGTACAGAGAGCCATTCCTGCTGAACCTTTAAAATATATTCTATGACATTTTTTAGTATCTGAATAATTGATAATTTCTAAAAAGACAATTTGAAAAATTAATCTGAAGAGGCCATAAGTAGCACCTGTGACTCTGATTATTTTTTTCCAAAAGCATTTCCAGCAGTGCTAGCTGCTTTTCTGTCCAGCTCTTCATGACTCAGAGGAAAGTGGCAGAAAATAAACACTTATTACCCCACCATATTGTCTACAATTAACAACTAAATCAGACTAAGGAAATTTGGAACTAAGGCATGAAGGAGTTAAAAAAATCACCCCAAAACCCCCAAACAACAACAAGCCTTTCAGGTAGAACATGACCATATCCTTGCCAGACTTGGCTTCACATCTGATCAAAGATAAAACTGGGATCTTAAGAGCCCACACTGTAGAGCTTCACAGAAACTCATGATTTATACCTTCAAAGGGATACTGCTGGGCATGTCTGTCTGGAGAGGAAAGCAGCCACATATGGCTACTGTGCAGGAAGGACTTGTCCAGTTTAACCCTTCCACACACAATGCAGCCTTTTCCCAGACAAATTGCTTCTCTATATGCTGATGTGAGTAAATGCTGTAATACATTGAGCTAATTGAATAGAGGTATTTCCAATTATAGCAATAGCAAAAGTAGTTTATTAGCATATTTTGTCTCCAAGGGAAATTTAGACAAGGTTTGGAAGTATTTTTTTACAAGAGGGTGGTCAAACACTGAAACAGACTTCCTAGAGAGGGGTCAATGCCTCTAGTCAGTGTGTTTAAGAAGCATTTGGACAGCTCCATTTTTAATATGCCATCAAGTAGTGAAACAGCTGGACTAGATGACCATTGTAGTTCCCTTCCAATTGAAATAATTCTATTCTATGTTTTATTTTCCAGGAGTGATGGCAATACAAGAAAAATCTGCCTTTTCTCCATGAAAAAACAATTGATCACACAGTACCCAGAGTATTGAAATGCAGCAAGGTTAGCAGAGTCTCATTGGGATTATGAAGAGCACAAGCCTCTTGACTTTTTGAATCAAGGGGTGTTTGGATTAGCAGAGGAAGAGAGGACTCGAGGGAGTACTAAACACACTGTTAGATCTCTGAAGAAGTTTGTCTCAGATTTGTCTAGCTCAGACACGCAGTCTCCAACCTGCCCCTGTGCAACATGCAAAGTTAGAGGATACAACACACTAACGTTTAACCTTTCTAGAGACCTTTTTTAAAAATTAGGATCAACCACAAAGTAGACAAATTCAATACTTTGGCCTGAGAGCTAAATCCAAAGGGGATCTGAGTTAGTCAGAGCCTGAGAGAGCTCACAGATCTGGGTGGGGTGTTGGGCAATGTCCCCAGGCAGTGCCACAGGCCAGTAGAAAGGGGAGCTGGTCACTGAACATGGGCACACCAAGCACAGGGCTCCCTGGGCCAAGCCAACAGGAAAGCCACCAAGGAGAGCATGCAGTTGTGTTTGCTTAGAAATGTCAGCTGTGAGCCCATTTCTGAAATTGGCTGTTCAATGCCAGAGAGAAACAGCCAGCTAACTGTTAGATAATTCCAAATCATCATATTTGGCTGATTTGGAGCAAGGAATTCAACTCTGTGATGCAAGCTTTCATGATCCATTTGAGCTCTGGAGACCTGCTGCATGCCAAAGGTACTTTAGGAAATTCTAGTCCCTAAAAGACAGAGTCCTTTTTCACCAAACAATTTCCATACACTACTGGTTGTTAAACTAAAGACTGACATCCTTGAATGCCCTAGAGACAAAAAGGGAGTGAAGTCTGTGGTCCCCCAGATGCTGATTGCTGCTCCATGGGTTGTTTATACATTTCCTCCAATGACATATGCACATTAAACAATTGGTAAGGACAGTAGCCAGCACCAGCCGTTCAAGTCAGGGCTCTGCTTACTCTTCCCTACTATCTCTGTTCCAGCCAACACTTCATCTTCTTTCTTTTTTTTCCAAATCACAGCTATATTAGAGAAGGAAGAAAGCCAGAGAATTACACAGCCAAGAGGGCAGGGTGGTAAAAATTTGACTCCTTTTAAGCAGAGAAAAGGGCTGAAAGTGTGTAATAGGCAAGAACTCTTGCCAAACAAGAGCAATCATTTTGGAAGAAACATGTTCTATATTTGTATTTTAAATGCGCTTCAAGGATGCTGCCTCTGGTGGGTTAGCCTTGGCTGACAGACAAACTCCCACCCAGCTGCTCATTCTCTACCCTCACACACCCAATAGCATGGGGTAGAAAACAGGAAAAAAAAAACAGGAAGAAAGCTCATGTGTTGAGATAAAGACAGGGAGATCACTTAGCAATTGCTGTATTTGGCAAAACAGATTCCACTCTGGGTAGGAGATGGAAGATGGGCACAAAAATTGTCAGGTGGCTGAGAGAGCAGGGGTTGTTCAACCTGGAGAGACATTATGGCAGCTTTTTATAAAGGGGGTTTAATCAAGAGATGGAGAAATGGTTTTTACCAGAGCCTGTAGTGACAGGATAAGGGGCAACAGTTTTAAATTATAAGAGGTTAGATTTAGATTAGCAATAAGACAAAAAATATCTGTTATGAAGGTGGTGAGACACTGGAACACGTTGCCTGGAGAAATTGCAGATGTCCCATGCCTGGAGGTGTCCAAGGCCAGTTGGGAAATGGCTTTAAGCAAACTGACCTGGTGGGAAGATGTCCCTGCCCTGCAGGACTCTGTAGACAGAGTGCTTAGACATCAGTGAATGTTTGTCTAAATGCAATAAAACTTCAGGCAGTGGCATTTGCTATCACGGCAAAGGTTAGGGCAGAAGTTCTTGCAGGTGAGGCTCAATAATGGAGGCAGAACTGTGTTGGGAAGGGTAGCTGAGTTTTGCTGAGCCTCATGTAGTAAATCCCACCGTGGTGGAAGCACCCATCAAACTCCCTGCTTCTGCTCAGGGCCTCCACACCCTGCAGTGCTGGACCAGGAGGCTTTGGGACCATGTTTGAGCTACAGAAAGACCATGTCTGCATTCCATGCATAACCCAAATGTTCTGTGGAAACCCCTGCCTCTCACAGTCCTTTCTGGCTTTTTTCTGAGAGCTTGGAAAGCTTTGTGGTTGTTAGTAAAACCTAGAGAGGAAGGTTGCAAATGTGCAAAAGCCTAACTAAAAATGAAACTTCATCCTTCTTTGTGGGTGAAATGGAAAACTATTACTTTCTATGCTCCTGGAGGATACATTTCAGAAAAGATCTGCATTGTCCTAAAGGCTTGCAAATAAATTGCTCTGTTTCAGGTTTTATTATAGTCCTGAGGGTCAGTAGGAAGCTACTAAAATATTTGAGTAATGCTGATTAAACCTAGTAAGTGAACCTAGAGGAATTCAGAGTCCAAATGAACATCACATAAATATTACTTTCAATTTCATAAAACAAGCAAAAGAAGGGCACTGGCTTCTGCTTGGACATCATGGTTCAGAGGGAATGAACTGCTGCTGTATCTGGACAATGAGGAATGCTGGGCACACCAGAGTGCCCTGCTGAGCCTGCCACTGTAAACTCTTCAGAATCACTATCAGAGGATGCTCAGCACAGGAATACAGGTACCACTGAGGCTGTCTCCTACAGCCCTTCCCACTGGGATCCCTTTAAAGAAGCCCCACAGGGGGAAGGGGAGGACAAGCAGGCCATTGCAAAACAAGAACAAAGAAAACGTTTGCTCAGCCTGTGGGCAAACAACATATCCCCAAGTTATAGTCTGGTTCTCCTCATCAGTGGATCTGTTCTGCAAACATGATCACCCACTGTCCTACACTGGAGACAAGGATAAGGAGTTGAAAAAGTTGAATTGGTTAAGAAGGACCTTTAGGGCTGCCCAGCATTGCAGTATTAACATGCAGTGAGCTGCTAGCTCTGCATTCATTAGTTGATAACACTCCTCATCATTTCCAGCTGTTAGAACCTACTAACAGCTTACTGAAAATTCCAGCCTCATCCCTCCTAGTGACCCTTAGGTAATGCAGCCACTGGGTTTGGTATAGGTTGTGATGTACAAAGGTCACATCTGGCTCACTTGTAACACCTGTCAGCTCAGAATTGCTGTTAACACACTGCAGACACACACCCCCAACTCCTGACAGTATTACAGGTACACCACAGCTCAGTGCATGAGCCTGACTTCAGCAGCTCTTTTTGAAACACTGAAAGTTTGAAGCACTACATTATTTTGTCTCTTCTGCTTTTATTGCACCATTTATATCTATTTCTAAAAATAACAATAGGAAACAGTAATCACTTGTTTCTACTCAGCAACTGCAGTTATAAGGAGCACAAACCACAGAATTTAGAGGACACGTCTGACCAAAAAGTACTTCCCATTTTCTATTTCTGAGGGGAAAAAGACTTGCAGACTTGCCTGAAGAAAAACTATCAGAAATAACTCTTTATTTGGGGGGATTTTTTGTTATTCTGACAGATTCTGATATCGGATAGATAAATTCACATCTGTTATCAAGTTCATTCACTCTAGCTTTGTTCTAGCAGTCAGTGTCAGACCTCAGAGTGGTGTCAAATGTGCAGAAGCTCCCAGTGAGCACAACTTCTGCATTTAACTCTGCTACCAAATAGCCTTGAGAAGAAAAAAGGGGAAAAAAGCCAAAACATGCTTGGTCAGTCAACTTTCCCCAGAAGTCCCAGCCCAAAGGGGAGAGCCATTCATCCATCTGTAGTTATCCACCTGATTTCAGGGTGTGCTTTACTTACTAGGGTTTAAAGATCTTTTAGAAACCTAGAATAGGACACATAAATAATGTGACTTTTGCCCTAGACTATAGGCTGTAGACCTGGACAAACAGCACAGATAAATCCCAACAGACAGAGGCTGTTTAGACCTTCTTTTCAGGGCAACACTTTTTGGCTGCACTATCAGCTTTCATAAATCCCAAAATTACTTTTGGCCAAAAAAGAGCCTTTTGCCAGTGTCTCTGTGTTGCAGATCCCATTTTTGCTGAACACCAGGAATGCAGGTCTCACAGTCAGGACTCTGTCATTTGCCCTTTCCCCACAGAGGTACCTGGCTCCAGACCTCCAGCCTCTCTGCCTAAATAACAGCAGACTGAGGCTGGGGCCAAGTGAGCCACAGTGGGTCATAAAATCATGGGACAGTTTGGGTTGGAAGGGACCTTAAAGATGATCTCATTCCATCTCTGCTGCCATGGGCCACACCTTTCACTAGATCAGGTTGCTCAAAGCCCTGATCTAACCTGGCCAGGAATGCTTTCAGGGATGGGTCATCCACAGCTTCTCTGGACAGCCTGTTCCAGGGCCTCACCACCCTCACAATCAAGAATTTCTTCCTAATATCTAATCCAAACCTGCCCCCCTCTAGTCTGAAGCCACACACCCCACACAGCCCCCCACCATGCCCTTATAAAAAGTCTCTCTCCACCTTTCTTGAGCCCCATTATGTACTGGAAGGTGCCTTCTCCTCTCCAGGCTGAGCAGCCCCAATTCTCTCAGCTTCTCTGTGTAGGAGAAGTGTTTCAGCCTCCTGTTCATCTTCACATCCACACTTCAGATCATAAATGTCCTCTACAGCTTTGTGTCCTTAAGAACTGGGACTGGGGATGGTGTTTAATTCAAAAGGCCTGAAATAACATGACTTAAACACGATGTGATTTCAGCAGAGTGATAATTTCATAGCCAGAGCAAGTGAAGTACCTGTGCCATGCAGCAAGGCATGAGGGCACTCCAGGAGTGCTGGAGGAAGCAAGGCTAGCTGGAGCACGTCAGGGGACAGAGGAGGGGTCAGACACTGCAGTATTTTGCATCCTGCCTGTGAGGGATGGTCTCTGGAGCATCATCTTCCCTCAGCCATGCCAAGTGCCAACTGGCATAGCCCAGCCACAGGCAGCAGTGACCTGCCAGCTAAGTGACATGGATAATTACTGTCCTGGGCTTAAGCTCACCACCAGATGTTGGTTTATTTAGCTATGTGGACACAGAGACTTATACCCAAACACCCTGCCAGAAAAGGACTGTAAGTCAGCAAAAGAGGGACTAACTCTAAAAGTGCAGATAACCTTTTAACCCCCAGAGCCCAATCTTACAGATATTTTTGCCCTTTTTCCCTCCCTCCCTCCCTCCCTCAACTTCCTATCAGCAAAAAGTGAATAATAACAAATCAGGGATGAAGCAATCAATTCACTGCAGTCCACAGAGCATGGAGAGAACAATAAGCACTAAGAAAAAGCCTGTCCAGAAAACACCAGTTCTGCTTTCAGAGAGGACTCAGAGCACACAGGAAATCCTGCTGCAAACCCTACTGTGAATAACAAGAGCAGCCTCCAACACATGAGACTGGGCCTTGTGCTCTGTGATGCTGTTTTTAACTCCATTCCAGATGGACAAAGGGCAGGGGGCAGTAACCTGGGTCCATCCCACCACACTTCTGTATTCAGACATGTAACCTAAGCCACACAATTTAGCAGCCCTGCCACCCCTGGGTTCTACTGCTAACAGGGAGAAATGAGATACAATTTTGTAAGATCCCCCTAAAACCTCAGTTAGGTTATTACCTACAATGGAGAAGGATGAATCTACGAGTTGATTTTGCAGTGGAAATTATCCCATCAAAATGTTTTTCTGAGGACAACCATAGCTGAATTAAGCAGATCCAGCAGCATGCTGTACATAAATGCACCAGTGGATATGGCCCTGTAAAGAAATGAGGCCACAGAGAGGCTATTTCAAAAAATTTTAAAAATTGACCAGATTTTTTTTTTCCAGGCAAAATTTAAAAGATAATCAGATAAAAGGAAGTGAAAGTTTCTTACACAATCCGATTTTTTGTAATTTCAGAAACTACTAGATATTGTAGGCAAATAAGGCATTTATAAAACCCAACACTGTTTCCTTGATTAAACAAAAAGTTTCTGAATAGCTTTTGCAAAAAGTTTTGAGCAGTCCTTTGCTCAGGAGCACAAAGCAGAGCTAAGTAGGTTGCTCTGTTGCAGGTCGGCACAGATTCCTTCACCTGGTGTCGCCTATAAAAAGACCAAAAGAGGGTACTGGTATTGACAGAGAATAATGCATGTGGATGTTCCTTGTTATCTTTTTGGTACTGTTCATACAAAAGGGTTTCTAGAAAACAACAGAAATATTTTCAGATGCCATCTCCACTGAACTGGGGCATTGAGGAGCTAATGGCTGTGAGGAAAATCAGGGAGGCAGAGCAGCACTTTGCGTGTGAAGGTTTTTTACGTTTTTATTTTTCTCCAAATGTTCTCAGGAGATCTGTGATGGATTAAAAAATAATTTACCACAAGATGAAGCGGGAAGAAGAATAAAACAATTACTTCAATTATCATAAACAAACCAACATTTGTTAGGAAAAATATCTAGCTACTAAATTTGTTTTGAAATATAGGTAAATGTCTTCAGGGTGTTTGTTTGAGTATCTGTTCATCTAGTCAAAGATCAGCTGCAGAAAATGCCCTTGTTTGAGATCAGTGATGCAGGACCCTCATCTCCAGCGTCATCACAACTCAACAAAGACAGGATTGTTTGTTGAGATTCCATAAGCTAAATGTGTCCTTTCTCTCTAAGTCACATAATACAAACATTACACAGCTCACTAAAGAGAGGAGCTGACCTCATGGCTCTCTTACTGACTTCCTTTGGACTAGATTAAGGCTGTCAAAACAGTGCCCATGTACAGCTCCAGGAACACAGAGATGCCACAAACAAGTCCCAAGAAGCCGGTACACATTGTCTCTGCTTGGAGAAATAAATATTCAGGCAGTGTTGAGAAGACAAGACAAACTCTGTGTGCTTTTAATGCCCAGAGTAGAAGCCCTGCAGAGAGAAATTTCCTGCAGAAGGGCCCTGGGGAGATCTAACCAGGTAAACGTGCTGCCAAGCCAAGTAGGGGCTGCTTTAACACTTGCCAGGAGAACATCAACACCCTGGGAATCAATGTGCACTGTGCTGTGCGGGGCTGTGCTGGGCTCTCTTTGTGCAGATTAGGTTCCTGCACCAAGTACAACACAGCCTGACACCCAGGCTTTAGGGTTTCATCCCCCAGGCAGCCTGCTTGCCTTTAGAGAGGCAGCCCTTGCAGCTCCAGCTATATACAGCACAGGAGATGTGCTCTGGTTACATGCAAAGCTGCCTCATGCCAGGAGCAACCAAGTCAAAAATATTCACTGAAGAAGCAGCAACTTTCAGAAACACTGGAGGAAGAAGGTCATTTGCAGCATGACTACAATTTACATTTCACTTGGTTTGGTGCTGCAGACCAGCTGCAGTGTTGATTACAAATACTGAGGCTGGACTTACTCAACAGAGAATACATACTTTATATGAAAGATTTATATGATCTAAAGAGAAACTAGAGCATGTTTCAGCCAAATACTTTTCTGTGTACTCTTTTTTAAAAAAATACATTTTTCTTCTGGAAAGCAAAAATATTTATAAATTTGGCTAAGGTGAGTTTCCTGGAGTTCATTTGCTAAGAATGGGAAAAATAAACTCACTGATGTTTATGAATTTTATTTTTAATTAGCATTTTCCATGCAGAAAAAGGAAGATTTCACCATGTCTAAGTTGGCATTCGCTTACCCAGCAGACTTCTGGTCCTGTTCTCCCCAGTATAGCCCTACTTTCTCTTCACATCCACAGCTCAAGTTGTCACATAAATTATAGAGAGTACAGACCAGTAAGAGACTTAAGTGGGGCTTTCCTCTGAGAAGCCATGTGTGACCAAAAGTAATACTGCAGATAACAAGCATAATGGGAAAAGAAGGAAAAGTACTTGCTTTGTCCACATCTCTTACACGCCTCTCGGTTGACAAGAATCACCATGCTGAACTTTCCAAGGCCATGTATCTATTTGCAGCTAGAAACATTGCAGCTCCCCAGGTTCCTGATGCATACATCTAACTTCCATTTCTATAATTACCATTTTCAGGATCTGTGAAGGCATTCTGGCACAGCTTCAGCTCTCAAAAGTGTAAGTACAGGGAACACTTCAAGTTTTTTTTTCAAGGATTCAAACGCTGAAAACTATATTAAATAGAAAGGATTTAAAATTCTGCAGCAGTTGAAAATATGCAGAAAATTTTAAAGTGCCAATGGGGCTAAATATTATTCAGATGACAAAACACATGTACAGCAGTTTACCTAATTTGATAAAGCATACTCTGATTTTGTAAAATGAATGTGGTAACATACAGCATGACCTCTTTTCATATGGTTCCTTTAGCTGGGCAAGCAGATAGCTTTTGAAACACTACACAGATCTCATGATCTTTCAAGTGGTCATTCTTTCAACAGCATCTACAGTACCACATCCTGACTGAGGTCAGGTCCCCAGGGACATGCTCTTCCTTGCTCTTTCTTCAGAAAAGCATCTTCCATCTGATACTAAACCATGAAAGGAAAGGTGAGCCCTTTCTCAGTGACACTGGTAAAGAGGAAAAATGCTTGCTCACGACCTGGGTCTTGAAAAATTAAACCAGATGAATCCTACAAAACAAGTCCTCTCCCTTGGGAGCAGAGTGAAACATGCAGGGTTAAAGGCTGCTCCTACTGCAAGCAGCTTGGGATAGACCCATGATATTGTAGATTACCCTTGGGCAGCAATATTGAGGAGGGATAAAGCTCTAAAGCACAGCATCAGAGCAGTAACATTTGGTACTACCTTCCCCACAGAATTCATTACACAGAGCCCAAAAAAAATCTCAGCCCTGGACATATTAATGATCATTTTTTCAATGAGATGTTATTATCCTGATTTTCTAAAGTCTGCATTTTTTTAAAGTTGTGGCTTTCTGTATCATGGAGCAGAGTGAAAAGCAAGGCTACCTTTTTCCATCGTTTAGAAGATACCTATATCTTTGAATGTGCTTTCACTTAATTCTCATAAACAGCACTACTAGAAGAATTACCTTGCTATTGGGAAGGTGCTGTATCAGACTGCAAAGTGTTATTAAATCCACCATTAGGTGGACAACAGTGGGATGAAACTCATCAGTTCTCAATTCACAGCAGCAGAACATCAAATGGAAACCAGCCAGCAAAGATGAAAGCCCATTTAGGGTGATGAGGTTCCAGTTAAAGGATATTGAGGCTCAGCAATGATACGACCTGAAAAGATTTATGCAGCTTCTCAGCACATAACTGAAAAAGGTACACAGCATGCAGGGACTAGCAGGAGCTTTGGGGCACTAAAATAAATTTCCTTTACTTGATCATGTGAGAATCTGGAGACCATCCTGTGACTTGCAAGCTATGACACAGCATTCATCACTGAAAAACAGCAAAAAATAACTCAAAGTAACTAAAATCTGACTGAATCTGAACATAATGAAAGAAAGTACATTTGAAGGTAATTGCTCATATGTCAGAGTGCACACACACACAGAGGACAGCCTTGGAATAGCAAAGGTGAGAAAACCAAAATTGCAAATTGCTATTTATCCCCTAGATTATAGTTTCTCATTTACAAATATTATTGATATATATTTTGACAGTTCATCAGTATAATAGATTTCAAAGGGGAGACAGCAAGTGCCTGTCATAAATATCAGTTCAACCAGAGCTCTCTAACAAGGCAGCAGAGTCAGCAAGTGATACCATAGGAAGCTCATGGGCCAACTTCTGCACTTTATGACAGCAATAGCAGTGCCGAGAGATTCCAGCAGTTCATTTCCACAGCCACAAAATGAGAAGTCCCTTGGAAGATATCTACTGGGAACATTGCTCTAACCTTCCTTCCCCTTCTCTTTCTAATGGAGGAAAAATAATGAAAAGAGTTTTAAAAATCAAGCAGATATAACTAGATCCAGAGTGGAGGCTGGTGATGGGAACCTGCCGACAGTGAGGAGATTAAAAGCATCTATTAAACAGAAAGGAGGATAACAGAGAAGTAAAAAGAAGTTTAAGAGGTGAAAATACGGATGTCTCTGTATTTATATAGATGATATTAGTAAGATCTAAAAGGAAAGAGTGGAAGCTGGAAAATCCTGCACACATTTCAGAATATGGCACATTCCTAAACATGATACTATGTGTGAGGTTTTGACACCTTCAGCATCTTCAGCAGGAAATAAATTTGCCATAAGTAAATTTGCCATCATTGCTGAAGATCTAGTCAACTGACTAAGAGAAAATAGCAGCTGGTTTTCTTATCAAACATTATGTAAAACATTAACACATAGGTCTGCCATGTCAAATCCTCCCTTGGGGTACTTGGCCTCATGTGTAAGCCTAAAGCAGCTTTTGCTGGAAGCAAATGAAGCTAGCAAATCTATGCCACAACTACGTCTGAAAGCTAAAACACTAATAAGGCTCCAGCAGATGCTGCAATCAGCTACAGCAATCATCTGGCTGCTTGGCCCCTCTTCCACTCAGGATATGTTTTGGATGTATTGAATTTATGGAAAAGGTGGCAGGAAAAGCTCAGGTCACTTGTCTGGAGCAGCTCAAGTTTTCTGAGGGTCCTGCTGCACTGGGGATTCAGCAAGTGAGGCAGTACTGGGATCCCTCCCACCAGGCACAGGTCTGGAGCTGACAGTGGGGGAAGAAGGAAAAGGGGGAGCAAACTCAGGTGCTCAGGAGGTGAGAACAGTGCAGTGAAAGGGAAGAAGGTGAGAGGAATACCCCAGCTCATGTATGGGAGTAGAAGGAAAATAGAGAGGTTAAAGCCAGGTATTGAGGGAAGGAGCAGCAATGTGGTTTGCACGCCTTCATAGGGAAGCCATGATCCCAATCACCTCTGGAGGTACTGGGGAGGAGGGCAGAGGTCCCTTCTGGGGAGCACCTTTGTAGAGTCAGGTAACCTGTCCCAGAAAACCCACTAGGAGACTCTGGGACTCTCAAAGGACTCTAATTCCTTGAGAAGGAGAGGGGGTGTTGTCCCTATTCCTCCTTTGCTACAGCAGTGTTTATGCAGGGCCTCAAACCCCAGCAGCACAGGTAGAACAGAGCCTCACTCTCTCATTTGAAACCCCCATCTTAAACCACAACAGTCAGATTATTAACTTGTACATTTTTTGTCAACACATCTCAAACCATCTATTCTCATTTCAGAGATACAACTATGAGTAGGTTGAGGTATAGAGACTTTCCCAAAGCCAGAGAGGAAGTGAGGAGACTGTGGATGAGCCCTGTTTGGGGACTGCCAGGGTCCTTCCTCTTCAGCTGGGGAGGAGGCCACAACTCAAGAAACGAATCCCCTCTCTTCCACTTCTGTTTTCAGACCAGTGTGGATATCAGAAGCGACCAAATGTGGCAAGAGGAAGCCAAATTAAGCCCGAGTTTGTTTTTATATCAATGATACACCTTTTGCAGTGAACTCATGCTACTGCTTTGCTGATTAAATATTTGAATGGAGAGGAACCAATTGGCAAGTGTCATGTGTTATTTGCAAGTGAATACACCAGATCTTTTATTGCAGTGAGAAAACAAATAATCAGACCCCCAAATTCATGTACCTTCCCTTTAGCAAGAGCCACATTGTGTTGTTACATCAGCAATTGAAATATGAGAGGGTGCTTGTGTTTATACTCAGAGAAGTCATATACAGATTCCATCTGTTCAACATTTGGAGCAAATTTGCAGTGATTACTCAGGCTGAAAATTGCTTTGGAGTTTTGTCTGTTGTTGCTTGATTTGAAATAAATCAGTGGTGCAGTGCCTCACTTCTGAACAAAGACACACATGTCAAAGTGACAGGATAGCAGATGAACTTTGGCTGCTCTGATTTGCAAGGCATTCAGGTGCTGTTGACTCTCACATGGTGGTTTTCTTAAACATAGGCTTTGGAGAAATCCAGGAAGAACTAAAGCTGCTGCTGAGGTGAGGAATTAATATCCTGGAGCTTTACTTCTGCAAACTAAGAGTCATTCCCCCTTGGACAAAGTCCATCCTGTGTCATGGGTTCTGGGACAGAGCCATCAACAGCCAATGTCACATCCCACAGTTGTAGCTGCACTGCTAACAGCAGCTGCCCAGGACTTTAACAGAGGTATCAGTTAAACTGAGGCACAGTTGATTCCCAGCTATTTGAACTCATCAGGTCCAGACTCAGATCCAAGCTTTGAAGCAGCAATCTCTTGCTGAACGGGACAGCCAAGACTCTGGATCTCAGCAATATCAAGAAGAATTAAGAAGTTTGGAGTTTCCTACAGTTTTGCTGATTGGGCTCTAAGAGCATTAGAGAGATGAATTTCAAACTCAATCCTTGATACAACCAAAGAGGAAACCATAAAAGAAAAAAATTAATTTCAGTCATTCAAATGTAATTGAATATGCTCAGCTGCAACTTCAGGAAAAAATCAGAAGAAGAATTTAGCTGATTGGATTTTGAACCAGAAACAACTCCCACTAAAGTGCCAGATGTTCAACAGTAGTCTCAAATAATAAGGGTTAAACCCTACATCACGATTATCCAATCCTTCAAAACCCTTGAGTGATGGGAAGCTTTTTACATGAAGGTAGGCTATTCAAGTAGGCTACCTAGCCCTGCCCAGTTTGTGAGACCAAGTGGAGTAAAGCAAAGGGACTGGCTACCCCAGCTAACAAATTAGTAGGATGAGAGAGTGAAAGCATGTGCTGCTCTGAGAATCAGGCTAACTGTGTGGGTGGCAAAGAGATGGGTTGGAGGGAGTCAGTATGCATTACCAGCCCCTGATCCTCTGAAAAATTTGTTGACAATGGTGCTGCAGCCAGGGAGCTTTGGAAGATGAACAGCTTGGCTGGTGGAAAAACCTGTTCTCTGGCCACCCACACCATGGAAACCAGCAAGCAGTTGGCTTCAGAGGGATAAAAGGTTATTTCTATGGATGAAACACACTCAACAATTAAGGGTAAAGTGGCAAAGTTAGGCATTGAGTGAGTCCTAGCTAACACCCAGTGACTGCAGCATGACTTGTGAGACACTGACACCATGACACCATCTGTTTATGATTTATGCTGAGCAGACTGCATATAGAAACAGATGGGAGGTGTCAGGTCTGATCAGAATTGTTGTGCTGGTGATTCCACAGCACATTATATAGCTGACAGCCTTACTTTCCCACATACTTCTATAAAGAGCAAAGTGTTTATGTTCTTGTTACTCAGGGAATCATTCCTACTGAATCCTCCACTGGACAGAGTCCTGAAGTTATACAGCTGGGACAGATCTTTATTATTGTATTGGGTGACACTTTGTCTTGTTCAATATTCCCAAAATAAGGTTCCAAAGTATCTTTTTCAGGCTAGTTCTCAAGGCAAAGTGAAGACTTGCTGAGACTGGCTTCAAGCTTGCTCTGAAGTGAATCTCAGGCCCTGCTGTTCTTTAGCACTGCCATCCCTGCTATTTCAAGTCTCAGCTTTAGAAGGTTTCCTTTATGTCTTTCATGACTTTATGGAGTTGTAAAAGTTGAGTTTTCATGACCATGGAAAAAGATGATGAATGTAATTCAGATTCAAAATAACAGAAATCTCCATTGGAAGGAGACTCCTGGACTGTCTAATCTCTCACTTGAAGGAGGACCATTTCCAACACTGGAACAGGTCAACCATGGCTTTGTTGTACTGGGCCTTAAAAACCTCCACCTTAAAAGACTGCACAACTTCACTGGGCAGCATGTTCAGAAGTCAAAATCCAGATATAAAAAACTTAAACTCTGTATTCTCCAAGATTGATTTATGATTTTAACACAAACACCTGGCAAGGATACCTCCAAGATGACTTCTCTAATATAGATAATACACCATAAAGCACATTTTCTTCTTTATCTTTATCTGTGGACTTCCCTCAGGTATTAGGAGATTCAAATCAATGCATATTAGATCAAAACAGCAAAAAAAAAAAAAATTCTACAGGTGAAGGCAACTGTTAAAAATGAATCAGACTCAAAAGTTAAATTTTGTAGGAGTGCAGAGGCTTTCTAATATTTCCAGTTAGCTAAACTGGAGAGATATGGTTATGAGAGATTTTCTATCAGTGTTCAGAAGATTTTTTTTTACCTGATTATCCAGAGGGGCTTTCTCTAAGCAACAGTGTATTCTCATCTAATTTCAAATAATAGCAACAGCAATAATAGCAGTAATAATAATAATAAATAATTAACTAGCCCCTGAAATGACCAGGCTGCAAAACTACTGTGAGAAACCACACCAATGGGCAGTGTGGTACCATGCATGTTCTGCCATTGCTTTCCCAGATTCTGATCTGGGTACAAATGTCACTGAGTGATGTGGGGCAGAACATCAGTCCCCATGTCCACTGTCACACACAAATCTGGGGTAGTCCTACCCCAACCAGAGGCACTCTACTTACATTAAATGGGCACAAGGGTGAGTCAAGGCCTCTCATCTCACTTCCACTGATCACTGAGGATGTAAAATGTCTGTGGCTGTGGCTATCAACATCTTAAACTCTAATGCACCTTTTTGGCAGCGAGAATAAAACAGCTTTCCCAGATTCCAAGGGACTCAAGCCGACTGACAGCAGGGTACTGTTCACTATGATTTGAAGCATGACTGTATGTGCCTTACCCTCAAAGCACAGGTTGGTGAAATGACACAGAGATGGATTGTGTAGCACAGAGAAAGCTGGCCACTTTTCCCTGGAAGCAAGGGGATCCTGCCAATGCTACTCCAGGGCACAGGACTGCTGGTGTTCAGCTGCAGGTCCCACTGCTACTGTGAAAGCAGGCACCTGAGCTGCTGGCTAGCTGAGTGGCACCCAAGAATAAAAAGCAGCAGATGGCACAGCAAGTCATTATAGAAACAAACAAAAAAACTTTTTTATTTCTTCCTTAAACTAATCAGGTTTCCAGAAACTATAGCAAAATGGAGCATTGCAGCACTCTGAGCTGGCACCTCCTGGATATTGTGCCTTGGGCAGTGCTGCAGTAGGAGTCACCAGTGCTGCACATAGCAGCCACTGCACTTCCAGGACACCAGAGGGATTGTTTTAGGGATTGTTTGTCATTGGTATATAGATAAGAAAGAGTGGATTAAGAAGCAGCCACGTTTAGGCTGAAGGAGTTTTTCACAATTTTCCTCAGGCCCCAAAGAAAAAACCCAGTGTAATTCCCACATATGTGGGACTGTGTGGCTTCCCTCAGTGCGTCCTGCCTTACCTACCTGGCATTATGGGAACTGACCCTGAAAATCACCTGCCAGATCAATCGCATTAACTTCCCAGGGCAAGATCCAATTTTGCACGGTAAAGATGCAGAACCCAGCTGGCCTGAAGGCATACAGATATGATAGAAGCACAAGGTATGGCAAGGAGAACACTCAATAAACTATCTAGAAGCTGCTTCCTCATTAGTCTGTGACTGGTTTGCAGCTAGGGACAGAGCCATGGGAAGAAACTACTGGCAGAGGGAGTTTCCCCGTGTGTTTAGGGCAGAGAAGGGAGTCTGTGACCTTTGGAAAGATGTCCTCCCTCTGTCCTGCTCCTGTACTTGGTTCTGCTGCTCAATTGATTCCCTCCGGCTCAGCCACAAGACTCCATGTGCTGGTGCTCTCACTGGACAGAGCTGGCGTGGTTACAGTAGCACACCCAGCCTGTGGTTCAGGGAGCAAAGCAAGCTGCCCTTCCTCCAGCATCATCCAGCTCCCCCAGCTCAGCTTTGCAGGGCCTATACTCAGTCATACAGGCACAGCACATATCCCTGACACAAGGATAGCCAGCATTGCACTGCAAGAACTCTCCCCAGCCACATCCACACTTGTCAGGCATCTTGCAGGCTGGTCAGCAGAGCAGGAACCCGACTAGGAAGGATTTCAGCCTTGGCCAAGTGTTTGAGTGGAGGGGAAATGCTTTCATTTCTTAACTTTCCCTTAAAATAATGCGCACGATCTGTTCTGGGAACACCCACCCAGTGAAAATCCCTCTGGAGACTGCCTGCCAAAGCCTGTGAAAATCCCTTCTGGGAGCCCTGTCCGCTATTTCAGACACAGCCTGCTCATAGGAACATAAATCTGCTGTCCTCACTGGTGAAGATTATTTGAGCAGGATTTAATGTGCCTAGGCACATCTTTCTTAACTTAGCTCAGATAACCACCTGCTACTTCACGTGCATTTGTTGCTCAGTGCAGATCTCTAACAGAGTCCCCCTGCTGCTGACAGCTGCCCTGGGCTGCACACTCACCTTCTCCCCACCATCTGGCACAGTCTCAGCAGAACTGGTGCTAGGGAGGAAGCCACTGATCTCTGCTCTGCCCAAATATTTTACTTTGGGATTCTTTTCTATTGCAGCATTTTGCCACCTTGTTGAATCCGGAGCAGAGGATATCTGTTGTTTAGGAAAGAAAGTAATAGAATATAGCACAACTCCCTAAAACCATCATAGAGATGACACTTATGGAAACTTATCAACATCTTTAAAAAGTTTCCTATCTATATGGTTTACAAGAGAATGTGTTTCTTTGCTGAACCTGTGACTGGAAGACCATATGGGAACTGTTTTGCCACTAAAGTTTCATTTGGGGGTCAAAACCACCGAAGCAGGATTCTGAATTGTATGGGTGATCTCTCTCCCTTACAGTAATTCCTATAGTAAAGCAGGGAGGTGGGGAGAGCAGGAATAAACCACATATGTTAGCACTTCTGCTGGCAACTTGGTGGATTGTTTAAAATCAAAGGAATCCCCACATTTTTTGGGACATGAGAACATTGGCACACAAAGACCTTTTTAAGATTTGGCATAAGACACCACTGTTTTTACCCACAAGTAGCTCGTGCTGCCAGCCACTCCAAACACACTCCCATCTCAACATGCTGCTGGCACCAACTCCACCTGCTGGAAACAGCCTCACTTCCCAGCTGGATTCAAGTTCTCTGAATGCAATTGTTAGATTTGAGAACTTGACTCTGCTAACATCCTTCTCAGGATTAAAACCTCCAGAATCAACAAGTGCTTCACATCTTTCTGAATTAACTGATCAGAAGTTTATCCTCATTTTAATGCAAGGGTTTAATGCTGTCCGTGTTCTTTAGAATTCACCCCTTTATCCATGTATATCAGAAAATTAAATGCAAGAAGCAAAATTTATCCTGTGCTTTCATTTTATAGACAATTTACATGCAATCAATTCAAGCTGATTTAGTTTATCTAGTATGATATAAAGTAGACTATATAATCACAGTGAAAGATTATTTGTGTCTCTTAGCCAAGGCTCCTGGAACACATTACAAGCATTATGCATCAGATTTTATGTTCACAGCTCCCCCCTAAAGAATGATCAGATACCCACCAACATCTTACGAACACATACTCAGAACAGAGGCTTTCACATGGCTGGTCCAGTTCTGAATTCACTATTTATAAGGCTCAAAACTTGGAGTTAAAGAAAGGCTTCATAAGACTTCCACCTTCAAACTGAAATTCTGCCCAGTGGGGAAACTACCCTGTCAGCTGCTGTTGCACTGAGTGTTAATTACCTTCACTGTTAATGCTTTGCTTCATGCCTCCTGTGTCCTTTCATTTCCAAGAGATGATGGGCTTTTTATCATCCCTTCAGCTGCCAAGCAAAGCACACTCTATTAGTATAAGTGTCACAATGTGGATGTTTATCAGCTGAATAAATTATTGCTTAACCTTTCCTTTAAGCCAGCCATGTTTTTATTACTCTTACATTCCTATTTTCCAGTTGATAAAGAGGAAAGAGGAATATAGCTGATATCTACACAAGGCAATAAAGTCAAGCATACCTTGCAGGATCTTGATACTCAAACCTCTGTTCCTGATGATTTCCTCAAAGTGATATTTCTGCTTCTCTCCTAACAGCATTTAACAGCAACACAACCAGCATGTGCTGAGAAATCCAAGCATCCAGATTGCAAGGTGGTAGAATACATGCATTATTAAAACAGTATTTTAAAGAGCTAAAGATCTGTTCACTCAGATGAACTAATACAAATACTGTGATTCAAGGGATAGGAAAGTGTCATTATGAGTTTTACTAAATATTATGGTCAAGTCTAATTATTTGCAAAAAATTTTGATTCATTTAATCTGGGAATCAGCAGTAACATCGGGATTTTAAAAAATCACCTTGTGTGCTAAATCCACAATTTTCTAGGTTTCCTACACGTTTGCTGAAATCAAACACATTTAATTCTTGAATTTGGAAAATACCTGACTTTATTTTTTTGTTCAGAGTTTTTCAAAATAATCTAAATGAATACCCAGATATGCTTAGATACTCACAGATATCAACAGTCACAGGAAAGTTCATGTAATGCTGTGTTTGTGAGTTCATGAGATTGTTGGCATTTTTCCCAGTAATTCAGTGATTTTATTGCCCTAGTAAGCTTTTTTTTTGAAATAGACAGATTAAACTCATACTTTGTGAAGGTACATCAAAACACCTTCATTAGAATTCTGTATGATTCAAAGTTTTTCTCATGAGTATAAATCAGTAGTAGCTATGATGGTCTAATAACACCAGAGATAAAATTTGTTGGCAAAACCAGAATTTGTTATTAGGGAAAAAAATATATCACCTAATCTAAAAAAATATGTGCTTTCTTTCTACAAAATTTTGAAAATGTCTTGAGTCATTTTTGGATAGTTCAAATATCACAGGTTTTTTTTTTTTTTTGCAGTAGCAAAAACAAAAAGGAAGTTGCAAACATAGTCCTCAGAACATTTTTACCTCTATTTACATCAAACATTGCCTTCAAAATTACATGGAAGTTCCTCTAATTTTATACTGTTCTCAGTGTAAGTTTTCCTAGAAGACAGAGGCTGTAAACTTGATGCGATACTAGGAGTGATTATCTCCAGTTGCAGTGTTCTTTCATCAACATCCATTTATTATGTGAGTGGAACAGCTAGCTTTTTATTTTAAAATAAACAACAAGAAAAACAACAACCCCCCCACAAACAAACAAAAAATAAACAAACAAAAAAGAAAGAACAAAAAAAAACCAAAAAACACCAATCAGAAATCTTCTCAAGAAGAGTTTTAAAAAATATATTTCATTTTGATTTGTCTCTCACTTCTGGAAAGGCATTTAATCATTATCAAAGGGTGTCAAGTGATAATCTCAGATGTGGCAATCAAGTGCAGGCACAGCTTTGATGCAACACCTCACATGCACAGCAAAACACCTTTCAGGAGTTTGTTCCACCAATTAAAACCTTCAGCCTTTTGCAGGATCTGAGCTGCTGTGTGAGCTCAGAAGGACCCAAAGACAGCTGGAAATGCACTTGAGCTCTTCAGTGAGCTTCCTCAGGTTTCACACCAAGTCAGGATGTCCAGCCTGTGGGGTTTTGGGGAGAGCGGCACCCACACAGAGCCTCTATCACTGCTTCTGTCTCAGACTGGGCATGAAATAATGCTTCAGACTGACTGCTGGGACTACTCCCATCTCTGGGGTTCTATCAATACTGAGAAAATGTGGACAATTTGATAATGAACAATTATCATTTGGGAAAAATGAGAGAGAAATTGAAAACAAACATCTGGTAAATAGAATTAAACATATTCTCTTATCACATATTAGACATGCTCAAATCATAGAGTATCTGCTGGAGGTCTGCTGCTCAGCATACATGTTTACATCAAGGATTACAAAACTTTTCTCTCCTTTTATATCAGCATTTAGTCTGATGCAACTCTGATAACTACTCCAAAATCACTTGCTGACCAGCCACTGCAATACTGCATCATGAGCATGTAAAAACCCCAACATCCTATGGCACTGGACGCCTTCATATTTTTTAACCTTAAAATCCTTCCCCCTCCCTGCAGTGCTCACCTAGCAACTTTTGTTTACAACTCCAGCATCAACTCCTCCCCCTAGGCAGGCCAAGATCTTGAGCATTATGAGCTTCCTGACGGTGGAAATTCTGTCATCTTATTCCTACCACACCTACTAAAACTAGTCTGCAGCAATGGATGAGGACACTAGAATAGGCATTTGTTGAAATGACTTTTAAGTATATATTTTTGCACCTGAACATCACATCAAATTCTTCCCTACCAAGACTAGTTTTTGTAGTCCTTTTCTAAATTATGTAACCAACATTATCTGCTAGCTAAGTAGAAGAGGGCTATGTAATTTTTCTAACAGTTGTTTTTTTGCCAAGCAATATATTTGGTGAGTTTTGGTTCGTTTATTTATAGAAGTATCATGAAGCATCCACTCGCTACTTAAAGAAATCCTTAAAAATCCCTCAAACAAAAAACAAATAAAAGAAAGAAGAAAATTTACATTTCTTTGCCTTCCTTTTATTCCAGAGGTAACCTACCTGATAATAAGCTTCCATTAAATGTTAATAAAACAAAGGTTACATAATTCACTATCCAGCAAGGACTAAGCAGGATAAATCCAGATACTAATGATGGTTTGTTTGGGATTAATGGTAAGCGTTGGATTATTTGAGGGCTTCTTGGTATTTGCATTTCCCAGCTCACAACAAAAATTCCAACAGCAAAAGGCTAGTGCCACCTTTGGATGAAAACTCATATTAGATTCCTCAGTCAATCTGATTTTCTGTCCTGCTACTTGTCGTGCTTTCAGAAAGTTAAGTAAGATTTAATCAGAAAGTTGTTTTTTCCTTCTCTCACCTCATTTTTTTCCTTTCTTCTCCCACTCAACTCTAATTTTTAAGTAATAGAGAAAGAGTTCTTCCCTCTTCTCAGTGCTCAAACTCTTTGGAGTTTATTCTTGGAAATGTAGAAGAAGGTCTATTAATTGTCATGATACTTGATTAAAGTCCATTTGTAAGATATTTCCACAAATTGTTAAGCATTTGAGGGAGACAAAAAAAAAAAAATCAGTGAAACTTTTAACCTAAGTTTAGGTAAAGGTTTATGTAACTTTGATTCTTATTTCGGTACTTCACACATTTCCAGGCTTGTCCTTATTTTACCTTGCTTCAGATAGCCAGAAATATCCTCATCAGTCATCAGACCTGCAGCACCTCATTCATCTCACTAAGAAAGGACTTCTTCATTTTGAAAGGCTGTATCCAAATGTGGTATACAGCCACTGGCTGAAATGGAGCTCACTTTCTTCACAGGGATCCTGCCCTGCTGTGTTCTGAGTTTGTGACTAGAACAGTGTTACTTAACACCCCAGTGGTTTTGGCTACTGCTGAGCAGCACTTGCACAACATCAAAGCTTTCTTGTTTGTCACTCTGAGGGTGGGAGAGGATTTGGGAGGGAACAGAGGCGGGACAGCTGACACAAAGCAGCTGAAGGGATATCCCATACTGTGCATCTTCATGCTCAGAGATAAAAATCTTGGGGTAGGGGGTAGAACACCTTCTAGCATAGCCACTGCTCAGAGTCTGGCTGGACATGGCTCTGCCCATGAAAGATGCAGAGAGCAGCACCTTCCCTCGACCCTCCTTCCTTCACTTTTGAAATGTCTTTACCTTGACCCAGGCATTTTCTTGCTTTTCTTCTTCCTGTTGTGTCCCCCAGCCCAGTGCAGGAGGTGTGAACAAGCAGCTGTGTGGGTGCTTAACTGCTGGGTCAGCCCACACCAGGATAAAACTTGTGTCTCCACAACATAGGAACACCCAGCATCTTATTCCTTAAGGCAAATTAGTGTAACATTACTGACAACCAAATCTACAGTCATCCTTGGTACTAATAAAAGTGGAAACAGTAAGCAAAAATCCCAGAGAGGCCAATGATACCATTTGCTAATTGGCTTTGGTTTTCCATCTGTGTGTGTGGGTTTTATAATTACATGTGTGCTTTATTTGATTTCAAGGGCTCTGCATTTATTTCTAATAGTAGTACTCTCCAGTGTTTATTGGATGATCCTCTGGAAACCTTGTACTAAGAAAAGAATGTGATCAACCAAAACCTTTACTTTCTGTGTTCAGACATACATCTACAGCAACACGAAACAGATACCATTTCATCTACCATACACAGGCAAGTGACAACTTGAGAGAGACAGTCTGGAGTGAGTAAAATCAAAAGAAGGGACTTTTCTTGATGATTTCCCAGTGCAACCAATTAAGTCCACTCCCTGCACACCATGTGGCCTTGTTTTTCAATTTTTCATGATTTCTTTTTCCTTAACAATTCCCCTTATCCCCTTAGGGGTGAAAGGACAAGGGTTTGCTTTCAACTGAGGAAATGCTCTGATATCAATGCCCCTCTATTGCCACCCTATTTCTAAAGCTTCTGATTGTAAAGCTGATCCAAATTTGGCCAGCTGACTTCTTTTGCTCTCTGCAAGTACCTCCTAGACTTGAGGATAAAAGTCAGGATCATCTGAAAAAAAGGTTCACATACCACACATCAACACATAACTGAAGTGATATCACCATTACCATGTGAGTCCTAACACAACCATTTATTGGAGAAAAGGCTCATGTTTCCAGTTTTTTCATATACCCCCCTACCACTAATGCCTGAGTGCTTCTACTCACCACTTGAGTCAAGATCAGGTGAATATGAGAATGGTGTAGGTCAGAAGATTCCTGAACTCCTGACATGCTGGGAGGTGTATAAAGAGTATCTAAAAATCATACCTTGTATTACAGTATTTCTTATTAATGTTTTCTTTAAGTGACAGTCAGTCACTGAAGTAAAGTGCATATGCAAATCTACTGCCAACTCTTACTTCCTCCCATTTTTATCCAAATGAATTTAGTATATATCCTAAAGGGAACTCTGGAGATGCCAGCATGTCTGTGTACATTTATTAAAATGAAAATAAACCAAAGTAGATAAAACCTACCAAAGAGTAAATGCCGCTCTTTTCTCAGCTCAAGCTATGTTTCTTGGCCCATCTGGCACTCAAAGCCACCTTTAGGCTTCTGTGAACCCAAGGCCATATTAAAAAAATTATATGCCAAGATAAAAACACACATCTCCAGACTGTGAGAGCTACATTAAACAAGCTGACATGTATTTCATCCCTGTCCTGCCAACATAAAATGCAGCAGCCAGCAGGCCCTTTCTGCCAGTACAACCCAGTTCTGTTTATTCTATTTATTCAACCCACCACACACCTGCAGCCCCTGCCCAGGTTGCTTACATATGGGCTGGCATTCACTCACACCTTGACCACACTCAGCTTTAACATCATGGTGGGACACACTCAGAAACTGAGAACTGACCATTTTAGTATTCACAGAGTGTGGACCATCACCAGGTTTTGCCTTTATGACTGCAGCCAACTAGTTTTAAAAGCAGTTACCTCGTACCCAAGTCAGGATTTTAATACAGAACTTAAATCCCAGCAGATGCTGGAAAAATGCATCCAAAAAGCTGGGTAAATATTTGGCCAGAGGATCCAGCCTCCAGTCTGGCTAGTTTAGAACATCAGCTGCAGCAAGAGAAAAATAATTTGCAGACTCTCATGAAGCAATTCATCAGAGCATGTAGCTCACAAATAACAAGCAACACTCTGCTAGACTTACAGTACCTCCAGCCTAAGCAACGAATTGTGACCTTATCACATGATCTACATGTCTGTACTACCTTGCCCACAAAGGCTGGCTCCACTACCCCTAACCAAGATGCTAACATGGGCAGAAGCCAACAGGCTGACAGTGAGTTTTGCCCCTCTTTTCTTTCCCTGACCAGATGGTAGTCTTCCCTTTCTCCAGCAAGCAGCTAGAACTGATGTGACTACCCTGATTTGAGAAAAAGTAAAGAAGAAATTCTGTTCAGACCACGGGTGTGGGGGAGACTAAGAGCCAGCACCATCTCAATTTACAGTCTCCCTGTGGCAGGCTCTGGCTTTCCTGCTGCCAGATTACTATCTCCTAACCCACATTAACCTACACATTCTCTCATCCACCACTCCAGAAAACTATTAGGCTGTTATCCAACACATTTAAAAGTGGTACAGCTGCAAAGGGTACAATAATACCAAAGAGAAACATCAGTATTGTGAAAGATACAAGTGATTGTAGATAAATGTATTCCAAAATTTAACAACATGGTAGGCAGTACAACTCTAAACAGTCAGTTAAGATACACTGTAATAAAAATTTAGGGATACAGAAATATAAGTGGACTCCTTATGTGTGAGAGACTGTAAGTACCAGCTGAAACAAAAAAAGACCATTCTCTTGCAATGCTAGCAGAAATCCCATGTTGCCCAAAACTTCAGCACTAACCCCTGATTTACAGTGCTCTGCTGTAACAGCTTATGCAGCCAGGCCCTCCCCATGTGCCTCCTGCAGAGCAGACAGTGCCTCACAGTGCTCAGCTCAACAAGAGCAACAAGAGAGTCACGACTGACACCATAAAGATGTTTGTTCCACACATGGTTGCAGCTCACACTTCATTAGTGCCTGTTCCTAAATGACAAGTTTATCTGCTGCTTTGACGGTAGCTGGCTCATGCCTGCCTAACCATATTGCAGGCAACACGACTAACCCAAGAGCATTTTGGTTCCAAGAAATTCCATGAAATTTACTTATCTGGTGAAAAATCACACATTGGCAAAACTCTTTCAAAGGCAGACATAGCAAATAGAATGGCTCATGAAGTCTGTAATATTGTTAATCAAGCACTAGTGGCTGACAGCACTGGATGTTTACACAGTCTGGATCCACTCGTTGGATCAGTGGGCCCAAAGGGACACTCAGGGTGGGCAGTTACAGGCTTCCCACAGGCAGAACACCCCAGGAACTTGGGTATTTCTGTCCTACTGTAATTTATGGCCAGTTAACACCAACTTCTGATTGCTCATCTGAGTGCTGGGGGGTGGGTAGGAAAGCACAAACACCCACGAGCAGCTCTCCTGCCCCTCTCTAACCTCAGCTTCTCATGGCTCACAGCCCAGTTACAGCCAGCCTGTCCCACTGCCCTGCTGAGGCAGTGTCTGGGGCAGCATGGTAACAGTCCCAGCTGCTCCTCTTTCCTTTTCTACTGTTTTCCCATTGCCACTCCATGCCCTTGTTTCCAGCTCAGTGTGCTCACTTGGATGCGGTGAGGGCACCCACAGACCCCCTCCCTCAAAGGACCCCTCCTCTGGTGTGGGTCACCTTCCCAGAGGTGACCCTGACATTGCGGTGCCTCTGGCCCCTCTCAGCTGCCATCCCTGCTCAAAGGCATCAGCGCTGCTGGCCATGGGCTGCCCACAGCACGGGGCAGGCGATGGCTCCGTGCCAGGCAGGGCAGCCCCACTGCCCACAGTCACACACGGCTGTGCAGCGCCCTGCTCTGCACCACACAGCTTAAAAGTGCAGAGACAAACTATTTGGGGGGAAAAAAAAGCAATCTCAGTCTACCCTTGCTCTTACAGCACTAGATAATTCAAAACATTGAAATAATATTAAAATAGAACAGCACTAATACTTCAGCGGTCTTTGACATGAAATTGTGGAAAATCCTCTCATGATTTACTTTGGATTTGTTTATCTGTTCTAGATTTGGGGTATTTTTCCCTCTACAGATTTCCATTTGTTTCAGCATATACACCAACTATTGCTATGCAAATTCTTTTATTCAGATTTCTTTTCATAGTAGCTTTTGTTTCAAAGGCTTGCATAACTTGCTAAGGAACTTGCACTTTAAAAATATACATACTGAAAACAAATTAACATTTTCTGCAGGACGTTTCAAATAACTTTACAAAGGGGAGCTAAAAAGGAAAAAAAAATCAATTATCCTTTTAAGTGGGATATCAGAAATGAGACTTTTTCAATTACTTGGAAGTTATTTATATGGATGAGTTTGTTCAGACACAGACACCATGCCATTTCAGAAGGAAGTCTCCTGGTTTCCAACAACATACTTTCCTCAAAAGGGACTTTATTTGGACCAGAGACACACAAACATCCTGCTTTTCCAAAGAAACTTCTTTAATGCCCACAGTGAACTGCACCATCAATGTCTTGGGTCTTCAAAGCTCCAGCCTCAGACTACCCTGAGACACAAGCTGTGCCCTGCAGGCACAAATGCAGACTTTGGGTGATGGTGCTGCAAGTTCTAGAGCACAGAACCTGGTACTGGGCAGGTGAACATGGCAGCAAGACATCACATAAACACACAGCCTAGACACATAAGTTGGGATTCTTTACAAAAGACTGGTCTTCACTAACACCAGCCATACCAGTTTTGATTTCTAGCCAGCTTGTTATCACAAACTTTGCCTTTTCTTCTTTTTTGGTGTGGTTTTTCAACCATCAAAATGACTTGCAGTTGCATCTATATTGGCACAGAGAAAGTGTTTGCACTGAAATTCTTTGCTTATTTTCATCTGACCATTGCAGGAGAATGTACTTTTCACCTCTGAACTGCAATGTGTTCTACCATGTTCTTTTAATGATGTAGCTAGCAGTAACTAGCCAAGAGGACTCTAAAATTAGTTATTTCTACAGCTTCTGGATGTGATGAAAAGCACTCAAAAATATCTAGAACCTCCTTCATATTTTACCATTCAAGACAGCATTATTATCTTCAGGAATACAATATTCTGAAAAGACAGTTCTGCCCATCAAGTGTCACTAAAAGTCATGGAAAATTAGACATGTTTTTTATTCCCAGAAGAATAGAACCAAGGAAAAAACTTCATGCTTCAAACAGTGCCTGACAGTCTTTGTAACTTCTACACATTTTGTGACTGTATTATTGAGATGGTTATTCCATGAATTGCATTAGTTTAATCAGACAGTAAAGTTAAAGAAGGAGCAGCAATACAGGGGCAGATGATTTCTATTCTATTCTATTCTATCTAATAGCCCATTTATTGACTGAAGCATACAAACCAAGGACAGACTTGCCTCATACAGGCATCCATCCATGCATCCCCAAAGAACAGCAACCCCTCTCTCAATGAGCACTCAATACTCCACAAGTGTTATGAGATAACCCCCAAGCTTTCTGAGCTACTGAGACTCTACATCCTCATTTTGGCTCAATTTCAGGACTGCCGCTGGCACAAGCTGAAAAGACTGGAAAAGCAGACACAACAAAGCATTGAGTTTGTTTCTTAAAAGAACTCACAGAAAAAAACCAAAAAAGCAGAGCTGCTGAGTGTCCCAAGTGTACCAACAAGGTGTCTGAAAGAGCCAGAATGTAAGACACTGTAAGCTAGAGTGAGAAATTCAAGGATGCTGTTTTAATGTACTCCTCTCTTGAGCTCAATCTCCCTAATTAAAAAATAGAACAGCAAACAAAGAGCATTTCAGACAACCATCCATCCACTGTATCCATGGATAAACAGAGACTCCTAAGGGGAAGAAATGCACAGAGACCCCTGGAGCTGTGGTGCAGAAACCCAGATGATACCAAGGGAAGATCTCAGCTTCTCATGTTCTGGATCACATCCTCCACTTTCCATAATCAGCAAGGGAGCTCCAGCCTTCTATTCACCTACATGATGTACCTGGTGTTAGTATAAGAGTAAGTGCTCTTCTATCCACACATCACAGCAGATCATGGAGTAGAACATTCCTACCCATCCAACTAAGAGAAAAAAGCCCAGAGGAGGTAGTAGAGTATTAAAAACATACAGAGGAGGTAGCAGAGTATTAAAAACATACATCACAAATAGGCTGAAGCTGATGATCCAGAAAGTAATTCTGAAGTATTTGCCATGGGAATATAATTACACAGCCAAGTAGGAATCTGCCTGTCTTCCCCACTTCCAGCTTTCCCCTGTGTCTTCCCTAAAGCATACCATTTTTTTAGCATAGATAGATGCCCAATCAGACTAGATATTAAAGGTGCCTTGCTACTAAATTTCAGCTGCTTGCATAGAGACACAAGCTACTTACCAAGTCCAAGGCAACAGATTTGCTAGACAATCAAAAAAATAAACCTTGGGAGTCAAAACAAAGCAGCTGACTTGACAATTTTCAAAATACTGTAAATAATGCTATATTTCAGCAGTTTTCATCAATCACACGAAAGAAGCCAAGGTTCTGTACAATAAGCAGTGTGTGGCACTGCTAGGAGAGAGATTTTACACTTGTACCTACATCAGTAGGCAGCAGGCTTTCAAGGTGTAATGCCCTATTCAAAGATTTCCCTGCATCTAGAGCCACAATACACAGAAGACATGGCAGAGCACTTGCAAACAGAAATCAAGGCTTACAGAAGTATATGCTTAGGAAATTAGCACTGTTTTAAACACTATTTCAGAAAGTTCATGGAATTAAAAAAAGGGCAACATCATAATGAAAAGCCCTTTAATGCGAGGAAGATTTTTAGTATTGAGCGGCCCAATAAAATTTCCCTCTAGGACTGATTTCATACAATTACATTGCATATGATTGAACTATCTAATGAATAATTAAGTGGCAGAATGGTATAATCAATATAATGAAATAAAAAGCAGAAGTAAATATCAGTTAATCCAATACAAAGCTGTGTATTCAAAACCATACAGACCAACACTTTCACCAGTGACAGTGGAGCACTGAATTTATTAAACTTTATGAATAGACAAGAAATAAAGAGTCTTGTAACTTCTTGTTGTTGGTGTCAACCCATTATCAGTTGATAAGATGGAAGTTTCCAAGAAAACCCATGATTTGCCTTTAGTGCTCTTATGCTTCTATACTAAGCCTCATTTCTTCTTTTCTCCCCATGAGACTACACAAAAATTCCATTTATAACCTGGTGCCCCTAACCCTGCCCTTAGCCATAACCTGAAGTATGAATCAAATAAATCACCCAGCACAGAACTTCAAGTTGCTTCATAAGCAACTTGCAGCCATGAAACCTAGACCTGCAGACTCTGCTGTGTGATCAGGGAATTTAATTCTTTATGATGCCGTTCATAATTTTCAGCTTGCAGAAGCTGAAAAATTAGCCACTAAAACTTTCCAAAGCTTAAACTCATGCTTAATTCTATGGGGAATAATTGACAAGACAATCTCTCAAGCAAAGCAGAACACCATCTCCCTAGAAAAGTCATCACAGTTTGGTAATTTCTCCTTCCTTCCACGTTGCCTAAAGCTCTTTCTTCACTCTATCCATACTGTATTTCCAAACCAAGAATACCAAGGCATATATGTCTTTTCCCAGTCTCTAAGTCCTCAACTTTGCAGAAAACATACTTCCCCCTGACTAGATGAGCTATTTTAGAAGCACTTCAGCACTGTTAGAGCCTATGTTCTGACAAGCAAAGGAAAATTCCGTTCACAGACCAAAAAATAACTGTATCATTTGGAAGCTATTTGTTTCTTAGAAAACAATCAGCGGAACAGTCCTGCCAATGTAGGAGTAAAATTACCAGAAGCACTCAAGTGCTGTACTCAGGTATGTAACAATTGACTTGTATGTACAGCTCACACAATGCAGTCTCTAGCTGGCTTTGAGATCATGTACACATGCATCAGAAATACAATCTCCAATTTTGTGTTTAAATAATGTAAATTACCCATTCCCATACACGAGTTTAAAGGCACTTATTTTTATATGTAAATAGCAGCAAGGGCACTACTCAGATGTTCAAAATGTTCAGTCTTTCCAGGGGGCTCCTTGAACACAGAGCTATGATTTCCTTCACTGGATATTCTAATACCTCCACACCAGTAGTCTTCTTTTTCTTTTTTCAGATGGCTTTTTGCATCAAGTAGTCAGTTACCACATAAAAATCCTGTACATGTGGAATCAAGACCACACACTGTAACTGGTCAAAGACGGTGCTCAATGTTGAGGAAATAAAATCAGTCATATATGATGGCACCACTTTGTTACTTTTTCATAGTAAGTTATTCAAACAGTTAGACCAGACTACACAGAATGGACATTAGGTGCAGTTTTATAGGATGAGACTGCCATGCAGGCATTTTACACCTATTCAGCTTGGAAGGTATGGACTATATACATGCTATCCAACTTCTTCCAGTTCAACATTCATTTCTCTTTTCTCCCCTTCATACCAGGGGAGAACCAGAAGAATTTTACACAAGGAAAAATATTAACTTCTTAATTAAGTTCTGTCCTTCCAATCAATAGAGCAGTAACCTATGGGCTACTCAAATCACTTTTTAAAAATTCAAGAATTAAAAAAATACCCAAAGCCAATGCCCAGAAGTAAATAAAATCATATTCCACACAACAAAAGTAGTATTTTGACACTCCTAGAAGAGAAATCAGAAAATAAAAAGTCACACTGAATTTCTACAATAAACTGAGTGTTAGTTCTATTCTAGTCATTAGTGCACAGAAACACAAAAGCTCTGCTGAAAAACTGTTACCATCGACTCCAAAAGGAAGCAGATTAGGATCATGGTTTGCAATATCAGAGTGTTTTTTGACTGCAACAGAAACTAAATTTAGACCCAGTTACATAAAAAATACTAATAGCCTTAACACTTTTAATCAGCATAAGAGGTTTAAAGATACACGAATGATTTAAAGTCTGTTGACTAGTTTTATACTGCTTTTGCAATATTGTGCATTAGTAAAATCAGGGAGATTATGAAAGAAATACTAAAGCATAATAAAATTACATAAAACATGAAAAGCAGGCTATGCAGAGTGACTCCAAACACTGATATTAAGAGAAATTTTACTAGAGTATGTCAAAACCAGAACTTCTCTATAGATTCCTGCAGCATGGAGGTCAATCTAATCAGGTAATGCAACCCAAGTACCTGGTAGGTTCAGAAAATAGGTTGGACTCTTTATAAATGCAGTATTAACTTGTGTGATCCTCCAGAGGGCAAAGAATAAAAGGCTTACTCCCCTCACAGTGCTGCAAAGTGCTGATCCATGACTCGCACCAAGCACACAGCAGTCTGGCAGCCTTTCAAATGCCAGGGCTGGCACGGGGACGGGCAATATGCTCCAGCAGCTGTGCAACTCCTTCAGGAGCTGCAACACGGCAGAAAAAGCAATTCCCTGATGATTTTCCACAAAAGTTCATTACTATGTCTTGCAGAGCACCTGCCAATAATTTAGGAAGTATTGATTAAATCATGCTCAGAGTTTTTTCCTCCATGAAAGTTAAATAAGTCCTCTGAAAACAAACAAAGATACAATATTGCCCTAGCAGAAATAATTACTTGGGTATGCTACACCTGTTGCCCCAGATATGTAGTAAAATTACAAAATGAGTGGCAGTGTTATCACATCCAATATCACAATTATTGGTATGTAATCCACACCATGAAAACATTTTCAGATTCATATATTGAAGCATATGCAACAGGTTAGTTAGGCAAATGTGGGTAACTTTTTTTTTTGCTGAATTTTTTTTTTTTTGACAGTTCACTACAGCGGCATCAGAAAGCATTCCTGAGATGCCTGTTCCCATCGTTGTGTCCTAGCTAGATACAGAAGTTAAATGGCTGACAGTCCTACTAAGTTTCAGTGATGATTAAGTTCTAACTATATCCCATTTTTTCCTTTCGAGAATCTTTCAAAATCTCTTGTACAACCTTAGTACACAATTTGAGTATTACTGCCGATAAAGACATATTACCTACCCGCCTCAGGATTATTTCTAAGAAACCTTGGTAATAACAGCTGAGATGAGTACGCTATAAAACTTACACAGATGGACTTAAGACTAAAAACCCCACAGTTTGAAGCAACTACAATGGAAAAAAAAATTGTAAAATAAAGTATACTGGAAAATAAGGTATAATACTGTCAGTCACATTTTTGCTCTTTCTACAAAAATATAAACAGCTGGAGAGGAAGCAGTTCTCTGGATTAGATTAACTGCAATGGTTTTAACATAAAACTATAACCTTAAACACCAATAAAAGGTAATCTTCAAAGCTCTAAGCTATTAATGGTCTCCTTTCTTTGCTAGAACTCAGCAATCTAAACTGCCTCACTCCAAATTAGAGTTCTTGTTCTTTTTCACAGAGCCGTAAAGCATGTGAGTAAATGACTGTGCTGTGTATCACAACATGGTTCAGAACTGGTGAGGAAACTAAACGAGACTTGAAGGCACCTGAATTAAGTGACAACTTTAAGAAGGTATCAGTAAAACCACCACTTGAGAAATCAATCACTCCAAGAGCTGTTGCTTAACAACTGTGTTGCTAAGAGTGCATTCTTCACACCTATATATATCCCCATAAACTAATTAGTCATAAACAAAGGAAAAAATAATTTTGGTTGCATGTAAAAATAAGAACCTTTGACATTTTGAAGATGGAATTTTTATTTACTTGCAAAAGTTCTGACATTGTTATTGACATTAAATGCTATGCTCTATTTTCTACGTCTCAAATACCAGCAAGGGCATTGGTAGCCAATACTACACAACATGATGAACACTCTCCACTGGCTTCCCATGTAATTTTCCAGAGTCAGTTTTACAAAAACTGGTATCAACCTTGGGCCAAGTTCAACACTGGGTTGTATAATTTTTTAATTGAAATGAGCACCACTGCAAATTTCCTCAGAATCATTTGTCAAAAATAGCTTTTAGAGAAGTTTTTATCACTTCGAAAAAGCTGCACTGAAAATTAAAAATATTTAAGAAAAGCCTGCAGAATTGAAGTAATTTATTTGTTCATTACCAAAATCAGTGACTGCCAGACTGCAGTTATAAACTATACTTTTTGGCAGATGCTTAGCTCATTATCATTCAGCTGTTGAATCACAGATCCAGCTTGCATCACCTAAGAGGATTATACAACAACAGGCAGGTTTTTACTGCTCAAAGCTCATAGAGCAAACTTGTTTCTTCTGACCCTTAAGAGTTTGTGTGGATCCTCCTCTCCCAGGAAAACAGTTACAAGGCTTACTGGAAGTTCTACTAAAAAATGCAGGAGTGGGGTTGTCTTTTTGATTTTTCACTTCTTATCACAGTGATAATACATAATCTATCAAAGACAGTACAATTTGAAGTTCACTGTATGAAACAATCTTGTTCTCCCAAATAGCTGTAACTATATTCCTCTTCTACCACTGTGAGGAAGTGTTAGAGCTGAATGGAAGAATCAGTTCACTTACCACTGAACTGCAACTGTTCTGTACTTGCAGGAAACAAACCATGCAACAAGACTCCTAAAATAAATGCAGGAGGTGCAGGATGGACATGATCTGGCAATGTGTTCTTGCAGCCCAGAAAGCCAATTGTATCCTGGATTCTATCAAAGCAGCATGAGCAGCAGAGGAAAGGAGAGGATCTGCTCTCAACTCCACTCTGGTGAGACCCCACCTGCAGTGCTGCATCCAGCTCTGGGGTCCCAGCACAGGAAGGACCTGGATCTGTTGGAGCAACTGCAGAGGATGGCCACAAAGATGATCAGAGGGCTGGAGCACCTCTCCCATGAAGGCAGGCTGAGAGAGTTGGGGTAGTCTAGCCTGGAAAAGAGAAAGTCCTGGGGAAAGGGGTCCTACAGGAGAGCTGGAGAGAGACTTTTTCTAAGGGCATGTAGTGATAGGACAAAGGGAAATGGCTTTAAACTGAACAAGAGCAGGTTTAGATTAGGTACTAGGAAGAAATTCTTCTCTGTGAGTGGGGGTGACATACTGGCACCAGTTGTCCAGAGAAGCTGTGGATGGCTCATCGCTGGAAGTGTTCAAGACCAGGTTGGATGAGGCTTTGAGCAACCTGCTCTAATGAAAGGTGCCCCTGCCCATGGCAGAGCAGTGAAACCAGATGATCTTTAAGGCCCCTTCCAAATCAAACCATTCTATGATTCTACGAGATTTTGATCTTTGTATTATATCTCTTACCCAATCAAAATGAGTCTCAAGAGAAGGTAAGACTTAATACTGCTTCAAGTATTTTTAAAAATAAATACCAACAGGCAATTTATTTATAGATTCTTTTGATCTAGTTTCATTATCCCATTTTAAACTACTATTGATGACTTACACAGTTTTCAGACCAAGAACTACAATTCTGGTTACTAGATACATTTCTTTATCAGATTTGACTGTGAGATCATCTTCCCCAGCACTTCCTTTTCAAAACTACGAAAACATCTCTAAAAGCCATGAAACAGAATATCATGCAACATTCAAATCCTTAAAGAAAGACTACTTTTGACAAAGACTCAAAAAATTTTAGTAGTTTTCATGGTTTAGGAATGGTTAGTGTTCCTTCCAAAACATTCCAAACTACGTGCCTGCCACTTGTTCACTTCTCCCTTCCCCTCTTGGGGCTGAAGAGAAGAATTGGAGTCACAAAAAGTGAAGACTGTGGGTTGAGATAAGAACAATTTACCAGAAACAGCAATGAAGTAAGAAAATGAACAGTGACAGCAGCAACATTAAAAACAGAAGTGTACAAGGGAAGTGAGCAATTCCCATATGAATACTCACCTCTGCTCCAAAGGGAGCCCAACAATACCACTGCCAGGAAGGGATCCCTTACCCATTCTTGGAAAATGACCTGAGGTGGCATGGAATAACCCATGGAATAACCTCTGGGTTATTCCTGGCTGCTGCAAAAATCAACCCTGTCCTGGCCAGAACCAAGTTTAAGGGTTTTCCCCAGGCAATACACTCTCCTTTACTACCTGAAGTAGTAATACATGTCAAGCCTTAGCAAAGAAATCTTGATTCTGTACAAAACAAGTGTTTTAGGGTACAACCATCTATAACAATTATTTAGATTGGGGAAGAAGCATGTCTCTGCTTATTAATTCCTAATGAATAGCATTTGACTCCAATTAAAAACTAGTAGATATGGGAAAATCCCTACATTTCCAAGCAAGCTGTAGCAGCAAGTACATCTCAAATGCTCTCTCAAGACTGTTACTCTGACAGAATGCTGGGCATCCTACCTTTCCATTAACAAGGTATTTTGAGAATTGGGTCTGGTTACATCTAAATATTGTTGAAGAATGGAGAATATTGTCACCTTCTCCTCCAGCCCATATTGTCAAAGTAAAAGGATTAAAAACGAAACTGTCACAAACAACGTTATTTAACTCAGGGTAAAGCTATGTTTTAATAACAGGAACAGTAAAATAACTAATACTAGAATTATATTTTTATCATTACAGACCTTTCCTCTGTCTCCACATAACCTTGGCTCTTCTTATGTGAGGAATCTGAACTATCCAGGAGCACTGGAAGGAAATATTTTTAATTGGTGAACACCAAAACTAGGTTTGAAGTTAATGTTCTTACCCTCAGGAACAACAGAGGGCAGAATAAGAAATGGTACTCTTTGTCACATTTTTACTGCTAATGAAAAACATGTAGAAGCCTGAAAACACAACTTACAGACCACAGCAGTACTGACCTTGTGTGGAGGCAAGGGGAAAGCAATCTTTTAGTTCAGATAAAAACTAGAACCAGACTAGTAACTCTGAAAATCCCACACAGAAGTTCAATTACTGTCTAAAGCAAATCATAGTTAAGAACATATCAGGGGACTGACAGCAGAATAGGCCAAATGAATGAGCACTGGCTTCAGGTGCACACTGCTTTACAAGCCCTGGATGCCCAGCTGAGGAGCACACCTGCCCCACAGCACCAGTGCAGCCTGTGGTGCATTCTCTAGAGACCCCCAGAACTGCAGTCCCAGCTCTCAGCTGACCACCTGCACCTTGCATGTCAGCTTTCTAGGTCTGATTGCACACTCCAGCCACACTCATGCTGAACAGGCTAAAATAAGAAGCTGTTTTGCTTATCCTTGAGCTTTTTCTCAGTGATAGCACTAATTTGGGATTCTCTGTCAGCACACACCAGAATTTACTGACTGATAACACTAAAATTTTGTGATCTTAGCTGAGTTTGTATCAGTAGGTCAGAAAAACAAACAAAACTGATAGAAAGGTTTATGATCACACTGTGCTGTCTTTATCCTTTTTTCAAAAGCAGCACTATTTTGACTTCCTAAGGGCTTTTTTTCTTTATTAGCATATTCCATGCAGGGGTATGTGATCCCTTCCCATCCTAAGCCCTCAAGGTTAAAGTCCTACAGCCAATATGATTATGTACAAAGTAACTCACTTTATAAAAGTTCACTAGTATAAACAATAGTAGTAATACAACAGTATTCAGCAACAAGTATGCAGCATCATATAGATTTACATAGCATTGCTACAAAACCAGAGCATTTCTATGAAGTTCTGGAGGTCAATATAAGGAAATACACATTTTTTCTAGATTGTTAAGAAAAAACCCCAGATTTTGTGTAAGAAAATACATTCTCACTCAGTATTGTATTTTCAAGTTTTTTACATTTCTAGTATACAGTTCTATCAACTGTTTAATACAGTCTTCACTTTTAATCTACTATTTTAAACAAAATAGTCTGTAGATCAGACAGAAATTTTTTGTTGAGAATGAATTGCAAAGTAAATTATCTTTCCATTGACAGCCCACAGGGCTATTTTTTGCCACTTTTTCAAAAGGTTTTATTTAAGCACACACACAACGAGCATATATTACATTGTTTTATGTAAAAAGCAAACAACCCTCCACTGCCAAAACTGGTGTTTCACACACGGATAGGGGAAAAAAGGATTAAATAAACTTGAGAGGCCATTTGTTTTCATAACTTAATTTTTGAGAAATTAATGAACTCAATGATGTGTTTATCCTTACCTAAAAGGTAAGGTAAATCCCTAGCATCAGCAGCTACAATAAGTCTTACTGTCATCTAGAACAGAACATGGTACAAAATCATTAAATACATTACATGAACAGATTTCAAGAGAAAAGATCTTCCTGAACGTGGCTCATGGCACTCTGAACAAACAGCAGTGCATGGATAAAGGCTTTAGACTTTGAAAAGTATTAAAATCAGAACTTAGAAAAGTTTTTATAATTGGCATAATTTTGCAAGAGTTAGGAGTTATGAATTCTGTAATTTTGCACAGAAGTTACTCTGAAGCATAATTACTGCATTTTAAACTACCTGAAAATATAATCCAATCTTCTTAGAGTAATTGCCCAAGTAATTTTTTTATCCTGCAGATTACAATATGAAATGCTGTTTCAGAACAAATCAGTAAGATGGAAGAGATACAGCATTAAGATGCAGCCAGATAAACACTGGGGTAACTTTAAGCAGTCTAGCTTTAAGTGGGCTGTTAATAATGTACTTCAACTAAACCCAATTTAAAAACAAAAGAGGGAGATACTTGAGACTGTTCCCTAAATCAAACTTACTAAAAAAAACCCCAAGCAACCGAAACCAAAACCAAAAAACAACCTCACAGAAACTGAACAAAACCAAAGAAACCAAAGCTCTTTATCCAATCTTATTTTAGAACAAAAGAATGACTTTCACATGTTTCGTACTCTTTGACAGGAAATCTGTGAAACCAAAACATGCCCTGACAAATTGAACCTCTCCTGAGAAGTGTTCATAGTCATAAACTCATTTATAATGTGTTATGTGGGAGATGCCAAGTTGTAACAGTTTAAGAGTCAACTACATGGAATGTACCAACAGATTTATGAACAACAGTAGCAGTTACTCACATGTTCATGGCAGCTAACTGATCTTTGTGAATTAGGTTTCCCTGTATAAATTAGAAAACTACAAAAAGTCAGAACTGGGAGAAACCTCCTTTGTCTGTAGAAGTTCAAGTGAAAACACCTTTGCAGCACTTTTCTTAGACAATAGCATATTGCTCATATAAAAGGTCTCTTATCCTATAGAAGTCCTGGCAGAGGCAGCCTTCCAATCCAATACGCCCTGTTTCAGTCTGAAACAAAAGACATGTTTCAATTTATTATCTTTACATTAATTAGAAAGTTCTTTTATTACTAAAATAATATTTTATTTATTACTAAAATAATATATATTATTTCATCATCTTATTTTCCTAAGAGATGAAAACACAGGACACCTACCCTGCGGACAGCCACCAGGTTGTTGCACACAAGCACTCCTCCAACAAATTCAGCTTGTATACCTTCCCTCAGGAGAACCTGCTTGAAGTCAGACAGTCTTGGCTCATTCATAAACACAGACTGATGCCCAAGAACCTTCAAAACAACACACATCATTTTACTGCTGCTATTTAACACCTTCCATTTTTTCCAAAGATCTCATTACTGTGTTGGCAGCAGTGAGGCCAAGACTACAGGACTCTAAATTGGTTCTATTTCTGTTCACCTGCAGCAATACATCTTCAGGACAGAAAAGCCTTAAAAGTTGCCCATCACACAAAGCAAAAGGTTTTGCTTTGCTCCCATATTGAAGACAAATACAAAGCCACAATGAAGATCCCTCTTCCAAGCCACGCTATGCCAGGGACCAAGCTGAGTGAGCTGTACTGCTGATCAGTACAGCGTGCTATGATGGTTGCCATCAATCTGAACAGACCTGGGAACTGTCTCCACAATTCTCTAGCTCCCAGAACAGACTACAATTAGGACTGTGAAACAGATAATCTTAAAAAGCATCTCTAGGATTAAAACATACTGGAATAATTCAACAGAAAGATAAAATAGTTATCTCCTAAAATGCAAAGTATTTTAAGAGCTATGGTAAATTTATAGAAAAGATAAATTTAATAAATTCTCAAATCACTACTATAGAAGCAGATGTATGAACGTCAAAGATCTGTATCTCAAGTATATAAAGTATCTTCCATGGCATCAACAAAACGTAACAAAATCCTGACGTGACTAACACCAACTGATTTCTCTATGTGCATGTACTAATTACAGATATGACACACACTAACTAAAATCTTATTTCATAAATATATGGCACTGTTAATGGATGCAAAAGGTCATCCTCACTGAAAAGTAAAAAAGCTGAACAAAAACAGCACCAGGTTTAACAAAGAGAAACCTAAACATGAAAATCCAGTTTCAGTTAGGCTTGCGTTTGAGTAAGATCACAGTATCAATCTCTAAGCACTAGAAAAAGACAAATTAATACAGAGGTCCTAACAAAAGAAATCCAGAGCAGCATCATTTCTGTACCTCATGAGGTGGCAGAGGTTCCAAAGTAGGAATGATCTCACTCTCCTCGCACATCTCCTTGTCATCGTCACCAAAGAGGCTTTTCATGGCCTTCTGTTGTGCAACCACACTCGAGTCTGAAGAAGGCACATCCACTTGCATCTCTAAGTCTTCATCTTCCCTCAACTCTCCCTCTTCCAAAATAACTCCAGTATCCACCTTTGAAACCCTCATGTCCAGAACACCATCTATCCAAGCCAGCTCAGCATCCTTGGCTTTACAGAACTGAAGAGAGCTGACAAGAGAATCTTTCAATCTGACCTGGGTTGCACAAAAATAAAAGTACTGTTAGTTTCATGGAAAATACAGAGGTCTTACTTCAAGCCTTAAAGATCAGCAAGTTTCTCTTCACCATCTTTCCAGTTGGTTTGATTCATGCACTCTTATGGAGAGAAAGGATGGAACTGCTATCACTAAGACAAGATACTTTAAAATTTAATATATGTAACACTGATATCACAACTTAAAAAGCAGCAGAGATCAACACCTTTCTCATCTTGGCTCAAATTGAAAAAGAACCTATTGAACTGCAAACTTGACTTAAATTTACAGCAAGAGCAATAATTTCCTTTTAAAAACCAGAAACCTTTTTTGCAGCCAAGTTGCTCCTCAGTTGGTCTTGGCAAATTCAGAGGAAGTTTCTATAGATACATTTAGGTTACTGACAAATAGTTCAAAATTTCAACCCTCCAAAAAATTATGATTACTATTTTATTGTAAGAAAAAGTGTTGTAAATATGAGGATTTTAAGTGTCCTTACCCTGATTCCTCTGGTGGACTGTGGGACTTTAATCTTTTAAATAAAGCTCTACTCTCAGAGATTGTTATCCACATTAGGAGGTCCATGATTGCCACAGTGCAATCAAGGCTGCAGCCATGTGCAAGAACCACCAGCTACCCACCCTTGTGCAGCACAGCCCACACAAGTGACACTGTGACCCTGACAGCTCACTCACATCTCTTATTTTCAAATTCAACATTGCCACTGCACTGCTCCTGGGTCATTTCTTACACACTAGCAACTCTCATAGCCTTAAAAAACAAACAAAAACATCCCAACAACCAACAAACCACATGCAGAAAACATGCTGTTTTAAGGCTGCCATAACTAGATGATTTTTAATAACTGGAATTTTCTACTTTCTAGAGGATAACAGATTTTTCTCTAGAAAGAAACAGAAGTACCTCTTTCAACAATTCTACCAATGTTTTTCTATTAACTTTAAAAGAACAAAGGAATAAAGGACTACTGCAAAAACTGTTTGTGAGACAATTCCCTCTAAACAATTTCAAAAATTCAATTGGGAGCATACACAATTTTCACATAATTCACACAAGCTATTCCAGCTTTCTTATTTAGAACTTAATATATTGAATTTAATTTTCATGGCTAACACACAGCAATACATGATCATAACCTTACTTTCCAAGAATCAGCACATTAAGTTTTTGGGGGGTATGGGTATCTAATTTGTTCTTATCATTAACTTGCTCCTAATTTTACATGTTCACTTTTAGGTACTATTTAAGTATGAAGCATTTTTTTATTCTAGCTCTTTAAGGCTCCATTTGAGATTCCAAAGAGAATCCTGAATTGCAGCTAGTATACAAGGGTATTCTAAATATAGGCATTATAAATTTGTAAATACTTCAATAAAGCAAACTGATGCCTCCATGGACACAAACATGCAAAATTGCCTTTTGCACTTCAGGTAAAAAACCCACGGATATTCCATTCCAGCTTTCTAATGCTTATGAATAATAAGCCTCAGCAGAATGCTTATCTAAACACAGAAAAACACAACTAATGCCTTGATCACACAAAACTAATTGAACTCACAGGTGGTATCACTTCTCCTCTCCCAAGAACAGAGGGTAAATTACATTCTGCTCATACAGCTCTACTACAGTCCACAGTAGTTACACAACTAAAAAATTCCAGTGCCTTACCTGGTAAATGTGTGTTTCACTTGTAGCATCTACAGTTTCATGAAGTTTGGGCATGTAAACTTTAATATCTTTTCCACCAAAAGCTCTGCAGCATTCTGCAAGGTCCTGACTGGCCTCAGGTGGGCCATGGACAATCACCAGTTGTCTTGGTTTCATTTGGTTAATAATTTTTTTAATTGAGTCCCCATCTGAACGTCCTTCATAGTCAATGTATGTAACTCTGGCTCTAGTTTGAACAAAAAACCCGAGAAAAATATGTTTCAGTTTAAAAGATTAAACCTTTGAGTGTTCCAAAATACTTCATTAAGATTTTTTTAAATTATTGTACATCAACAAAAGCTGTCAGCACAAGGTATATTATGGATCATCAAATATTAGCATGTGTGTATTTAACACTATACATTCACAAAATTCACTTACATAGTTATCAAAAAAATAAGTTATCCATGAAATAAGCATATTTGAATATGTTATCCTTTAAACAAAACATACTTATGCATCAATGTTAACATACTATTGTATCATTTCTTCTATTTCTCCCAGTTGTCTCCATAAGACAGGAAACAAACCAAACTTTTTAAGCGTGGGGAACCATAAGACTGTTCTATGCTCCCAGAAAAACTATAATATAACTTAGCCTGGGGTAAAAAATCAACAAAACTCAAGTCCTTTCCCACTTTCTTAAATCCAAGCTAGGCTTTTGCCCAATTTGCACGGTACCCATGCCACTGTTCCAGCAGAACTGAGATGAACAAAGTCACTCACTTAATTTCCATGGATTCTGTTGCAGAAATACACTTGGTAGGAACATCTGATAAATCCTGGTCCATAGGCTCCTCTCCATTTGTCAAACCAGACTCTAATTTGCTTTTTTCTTCTTCTGTTGCTTGAAGCTCTGGAACTAGAAAATCCTCAGGTCTAAAGAATGAAAGGTATTTTGCTTTTTAGATTAAAACCAAAGCACTATCTAATATAAAAACAAACAGTGCTGATTATTACTGCTAAGATTTTTTTGTAACTGCTATTGCCAGCAACAACACCTGCCAAATATTTCTGTACTTGAACAGAGCTGATTTGGAAAATATCACCATCTTATCTTAAAAAAGAACTTGAATGACTTAGGAAGTACTAGCAAATTGGGGATTTCTAGCAAGTATTCCTTATGCAAAGCTGACAAATATCACTGAATTTTGTTAGGATGAATAGTGTTTTCTCACCTCACAAATTTAACATTAAGTGAAATTTAAAGCAGAAGAAAGTCAGCTTAAAATAATTTAAAATCTTCTATCTCAAAATATTTTAAAAAAAGCCTGGAGTGAAAATATATCCTGAGAAGTGTGAACACAGGTCAAAGATCAGCACTCTGCAGCTTCAATCCTTATCATAAGCTTTCTCTAAGACTAAGCAGTTTGAAGAGCATATAGCAATGCTGCAAAAGAGACAGAATGGTGAATTTAATTCCTTCTAGGTTTTAATTATTTCATAGCTACTATGTTAGTATACATTACCACCACATACTTGATAATTTCACCATATTCATCCCATTTAATTCTTTCTTCAGGAGCTGGAAACATTGGATAAGATTTTTTTGCCTGTTTGAAGAAGCTTCCTTTCCGGCTACCTTCACCTTTCATCATCAAATCATGTTTGGTCTTATGTAAAGTTGGCTGGTCAATATCCTCCTCAGCATCACTCTCATCACTGGAATCAATATCTGCCCTGAAATGACATTCCAAAAACACCTAGCACTTCTTTTTTTTTTTTCTTCAGGTTTCATATTATATAAACACACTGACTAGAAAATAACAGTTGACATAACAGTGGCCAAGGCCAAGGGCAGTTTATGTATCTGAGAAAGAGCTCACACTTAAATGGCAGATGAAACTGGGTCTATCAGGACAACAGATTAAAGACAACCCCTCCTGATTGCTCAGGGCTCTCAGACAAGGCTACTGAAACTCTAATTCTCATTTAGCCCTGAAAAGAGTTGAAGGAGCAGAATAATCACACAGAAATCCCAACTCTGATCATAACAGCAACATACTTACTCTTTAGACTGCTCTAACTTCTTAGCTGCCTCTTTCTTTAGTTTTTCCTTTTCTAGGTATTCCTCAAGTTCTTTTCCTTCCAACTTGACACGTTTTCTCAACTGCAGATGGAATTAAAATTAATGATATTGTGAGTAGCTGGCACAACTTTAATACTTCTCCTATATGCTGGTGACAAGAATATTTGTCCTTGGGCACCAAGGGCAAGTATAAATTGTATGTCACATACAAGACAAGACTATGGCAAAAATGTGGTACCTTGACATCATGATAGTGTCAACTTGTACAGTCTACTTTAAATGAAAGCATTTCTAAAAATATTAAAATCAATTAAGTTTTCCAAAAACAAGTGAAGGCAAATACTCTTAGATGAGCAGTGGTTTTTTTTGTTTTTCTATCATTAACATGAAACCAGAAGAAGCTAGCAAAGTCATACTAGCTGGCAAAACAATGGTAGATTTTGTTTCTTGTCTTCTGAGTACAGTTCACTTTGAATAAACTGAATTCTAGTAATAACCTAACACTATAATTCAATTATTTCAATCCAATCTAAAACCAAAAAAAAAAAAAGCTGCATCATCAGTGCTGAAATTATCACTGCAATCACAGGGGACTTCCATAAACTAACAATGTGCACCAGAAAGAAGTAGACACAGGTGCACAGATTATTGAAAACAATTTGAAAGCATGAATAGCAATTAATTATCTCCTAATTTCCAGCATTTGCTTATCCTTCTAATCCTGTTGGGATATATTACACTAATTTAACTTGATTCTCCTCTCATCCAAACCAGGAGAATTTTCAGCAAGACTAACCCATCACATGTAGTGATCTGTATGTCAGCTGCAAGCAGACTTTTTTCTGTGCTTCTATTATTGTAGAAACACAAAGGAATGAGTTGCCTAAGAATAAATATTTAAAAGGAATTTCACGCTCAGCTCTATTAATTTTGCCATGCCGTGAAAAGAATTTGCAGTTCTCAGTAGGAGACCTATTTTTATGTAAATTTATCCACAATCTGATAAATATGCAACATACTAGTTTCAGGTTTTTCTCCACCACTAGAAGCATTTCCAGAAGATCAAAAGGGAAACCATGTTCAGTTTTGTCCACAATAAGAACCTGGAGCTACAGAGACAACTCTCACCTCAATATCTATAACTTTTTCAGAAGGATTATCAATCAGGAATCGTGCCAATGTTCCGGGTGTAGTGCGATAAGTTAAAATGATGGAGTTTTTGGAATCCTGGCACCACTGAATGAAAAGATCTCTAGAGAACCCACACTCCAAGTCAGGCTGACTGGCCAGAACAACTTTAGGGCTAGGCACTCGAGCCAGATCAGACAGGCTGTGACACAAGGAGAGATGGCGGAACTGGAAAGGGTTGTTTCTCTTGTCTTCAAAGCACCTCATCAACTTGTCACTCATCCATTCCACCTAAAATACATATTAGAGAAACTTATCTATACAATTACAAGTTGTTCAACAGCACAAGCTTCATATGAAGTACAGGATGCAAAATGCCCAGGATTATTTCAGTATTTCTCAGCAGGTGTAGAAATAATGTTGAGCATAACCAACACAGAAACAAGTACTTTAAGTTCTCTTTTTTAACAACTACAAACTATGCTAACAAGTCTTATCAAAAAGACAGACATCAGTATCAAGAAACACGCCCACTGTCACAACTGGACACTGTGTTACTTGATCAAAAGAGCTGAGACACAAACATGCACTACAGAATAAGGACATTCACCCAGTATTTTGCTAATTTTTACCATTAAAAAGAAAAGCTTTTGCATAAATTTCCTTTACTCTTCATAACTGGATTTTAAAATCAAACCTGTGATTTAGAGAACTCCACTACATTGTAGCTGACGTTATTCAAAAGTGCAAGAGAGTACACTCCCAATCCTGCATCTTTTGTTCTCCAGATCTGATCAAGAAGCTGAGCAAGTTCCAGAACTCTGCCTGCTGTATCCACAGCTATTAACACGTTTCCATCACCTCGTAATGTCTCCAAAACATTAGCTAGGAAGAATTAAAAACAAAACAAAAACCTGCTTACACTTTGGACCAAAGTTAGAAGGTTCATGCTGTGGCTGAAATTTTTTTTTGTTGTGTCACACTAGCAATCACATCCAAAAGTATACTGAACACTGAAACAAATGAAACTTTAAAAGAGATCCAAATCCACACTTCCACCAAAATTAAAGGGAGCTGGAGTTTTCTCAGTAGCTCTGAAGATCTCTCTGCCTTGGTAGTTTTTTTATTTTGTTTGTTTGTTTTTGGTGGTTTTTTTTAAATTAAAAATCAACAGAAAATTGAGTTTAAAAAAAGAAAGTGCTGAGGAACATAATTTAAAAATCTTTGAAGAGATTTAAGGATACTGGGTAAAATACAATGTTTCCAAATACAGTTCACTGTTGTTAGGAAAACATTTAACTCACAGGATCAGTATCATCAGAAAAGAGTAATTCAAAACTTGTTACATTTTAATAAGCGTTCTTAAGTTTAAATGCTAATGCATTTCTCAATGAAAAATAATTTATAGTGGCTAATAAATCACATTACTGATATTTTTGAAGCCCAAACAATACATACTCAGCAGCTGTTCATCCCTTTGCTTCCTCCTGGGTTGTACATAAGTAGCATTAAATGAATCTGTAATAAGCAATGAAGGCCTGCTCAACATTTCCAAGGAACATCCATTCAGATGGCTGTGGAAAAAAGGAAAAATCTCACTTTTTTGCATTTCTATTTTATGAGAAAAAAAAAAGGCAGCTAGATTCCAGATATTTGCATGTACAGAAACAAAACTCCTCAGCTGCTAAATGCTTCCTGCTTCACATTTACAAATAAATAAAACAAATGGAATAAAGAAACCCAGAGCTAATGCTTGCTTCAAACTGATTAATCTAGATGCAAATGAAATTAGTGATCTTATTAGAACTGGAAATGCACTTCTGCTTCCACACCTCTTTATCACCCACTAAATGATGCACAGCTAACAGCTAAGAACTGTACATTTCAATGTCGAACTTACATCTCCCTCTTGTGGTTGAAATCAACGGCATAAACAATTTCTTCCTCCCCATCCTTGACAATCTTCCAAATTGTGCCTCCTATCATGTGACCAGCTGGCAATGGTGTGATTGACAAACCATGTCCTTTGCCTACAAAGGTTTTCAGCATTTTAGGTAGATTGCACATAGTAAAATCCATTACTCTGAGCAAGACATAGTAACTTTAAACAACTGAATACCCAAATTACTACTGAGAGAAAAAGTCAAATGAAGTATGAAAAAGCAGTAATATCTGTCCTTCCCATCTATGCAGTAATGTCAAAATATTTTGCAATTCACTTGTATCTTTCCTCCAGAATAAAGAAACTAAAGCAAAGATCACTTCTTCCCTCCACCTCCCACTGACACTCAGAGCTGCTGTAACTATGGACATAAACAACAGTAAATTATATAAAAAACATATCACAATGATGAAAGCCATGATCCTCTCTGGGGCAACACCTAATGTTTACTATAGCATTCACTTTTGAGGTACTTAGGAAAACTTATATAAATTACACAATCTGAAAGCTTTCCAGAATGACAAACACACAAGTTAAACCATAGCACAAAAGGTGCTCATGTGCTGCATGATGGGATGACAGAACTTTTCAGCACCTGATGCATTTTTCAAATGCACTGTTGCTCCCTGTATATACATCAGATTAAAATGAGACTACCCACAACTATCACTCACTGACTCTGCTGCATTAAATGCACAGTAATAATTAATAATTAAACATATATTATCTTCTTAAAAGCCTCCATCGAGTCTTTTCAAATCACCTCCATTAAATATAAAAGAAGTTGGTTGTTTTGAAAAGTTGTATGCCAAAATTGCTCTTTGGATGTAAGAATTGCCAGGGCAGACATAGCCTTGCTACAACTATCTCAAAAGGGACCAACAGTCTTTCAAGGCCAACATCCTGTTTCTGTTTTCCAAATAAGAAGTCTTTTGGCAGCACTACTCATGAACCTGTAAAATACTGCACCTCAGAGACAAACTGCTGGTGGTCAGCCTGTACATGTCTCTGTTCAAGAAGAGAGTTTTATTTTATTCTGATCTTTACATTCAACACAAGTGGAGAGCTGCTGATTGTCACAGGTCCCAGCAATGCACGACACTGAGTATGATGTGAGTCACTGAAGATCTCCCCATTAAATCCTGCACATGCTGCAACTTCATCTCTGCTCTGCAAAGCTTTCCCTTGTGCTACTGCTTATGGAGAGCTCTGAGTATCTGCTGCTAGAGGTAAGTAAATACTTTTAATAGACATCAGTAAATTCCAAGAGAAGTTACAAAAACACAAAAGAGAAACAAATATCTCAACACTGTTTGGCATGACCCACTCCTCATTAAGTGAAAGTTCTATCCATGTCTAGATACAATTGCAATTGATACAGACTGACATGAGGCTAATGAATTCAGCACTGCAAAACACGGCATTTCAGAACTCAGTCCCTTTACAAAAGTTACTTTAACTTGTAACTGCTCTGTTGCCTTTCACTAAAAGTAATTTCTTGAGGTTTTGGTGACAACTTTACCTTTTAAGTTCACAATCTGAGAAAACTTCAGCTGTTGTATCTTATCAAAGGCTGCATCTACATCATCCAATGTAAAGAGTGTGAAATCTTCAGTGTTGTGGCGGGACTAAAACAAACAAAGAAGTAGAGAGAATTCAAACACTTCACCATCAAAGATGTTGTGTATGAAAGCATCAACTTAAACATACCTGGTAGAGATCATACATAAACATCTGTCCCATTTTATATACAGGAATAGTTGCATAAATGGCACAATTCAATCCCATTTTTCCAACTGCATATGGAAGTGCACCAAGGTGTAGAGGGTCAGGGTGGGAAAGGAGAACAGCATCAACCTGGTGTACATGCCTGTAAAAGAGGGCCAACAAAAGGCATTGAAAGGAGCTCTGTATGGTTCTGTGTATCCCCTGCTAGGGCTGTTTTGAGAATACATACACAGTCTGAATGCCAAACAATGAAACTTCAACCCTTCAAGAACTGGGACAGTTTTAAAAATCACAATTAAAACTTATGGGTGTTTCCTAATGTTCAAGTACTTAAAAACTTATTTCAGAAAGTATTACTTTAAGATCTGAAGACATTTCCACATCAAACTCCTGATGAAAAAGACCTTAGTATGTAAGTGGCCACCAGAAAATAAATTGAGGGACCAAGAACATTATCAGTACAAATTTGCTACAAATTGCTTATACACCACAAAACAGACAACAACTTTTCTTCTGATGAGCTCAACCAAGTCAAAGAACCAAAGAGACAACAATCCTTCAACTGATAAAGATAAAGCAAAATATATTTCAATATTTTCTGATCAAATCAAAATATATCTTAAATACAGAAAATAGCAAAAATATCATTTAAGAAAAGTAGCACATGAGTTTGGGGAATTTTATTACTCTTAAAACCATTTTTTTTCCTCGCAAAGTGTTGCATAAAATTAGAAATCAAATTAAAACCTTTCTACATATCATAACTGAAAAGCTTGAGGGCATAAAACACATGTAACAAATGAAAATACAAGCTGGACTGACAGTTTTTTGTTCCCTTGCACAGTAAGTGGAATACACATTCTTCTCAATGGCTGTTATGATAAAGAGAATTTTATCTAATCACTTTGAGATAAGACACATGAAAAATTTTATAAATTATCCTCAGTACGTAACAATCCTCACTTAAAAGATTTTAAACACTGCAAGTGTTTAAAAAAATAGTATCAAAAAGCTCAGTTTCTTTCCCAAATTTCCATGTTTCAGTCCTAACTTGGCAATCAGCACAGCTCCTGTGTACACCTAAAAAAGTTCAATAGAGAAGTCTGGACAGATTTTGGTTTGGAGGGTTTTTTCCCTTTGCAGGGCTGGTGTCCTGACAGAGGATGTTTTCCTGACATTCTATTCAACCTGAAACAAGAGCCAAGAGTTGAACTGCTTTGTATTCAGCCTACATGCAGGAAGGCTTCCTCTCCTATTTAAAACTTAGTTAACTGCTCTAAATTAGCTGAGAGTCAGGATCAGTCTCCCCTAAACTGTGTCATATTTATGACAATAAAAAACAAACAAATCATCCAAGCCAAAACAAAAACTGAACAGTTTGAGAATTACAGTTACAAGACACAACTCACTGGACTAACAAGGAAAAAAATCCCAAGTTTTTGCGGGAAATGTTTCAGCAGTGTGATTCCCTTCATGTAAAATATACACTAAACAAAACCAAAAAAAAAGAACAATTTTTCATTTAGCAACACCATATATTATACCACTACACAGAATTTTGAAAACTTTCAAGACAGACTAAGCCCTATTTTAAAAATAGGTGTATGAACTGAACTACTTACTTCCTCAGAGAGTCAATAATATCCATAGAAAAGTTTTCATCCCAGCCACAGTCCAAAAGAAAACGAAACTCATCTACTTGCAAAAGATAGCAGAGGGCAGATTCCTCCTGCACCCCCGAGAGGGTAGTCAACTTGATAATCGATGTCATTTTCCTCTCCAACTGTTTAATCTCCAAAAGAACTCATCTGAATGGGGGACAAAATGTTTCGTTGACTGACACAAAGAAAAATTCCATTTACTTAGATCTAGCTTCACATATTCCTCAAAATATGCAGGCTAACGGTGTTAATACTGTTCAATGCAGCTGCTCGATACCAGTTAGGTCTCAGATATTAACATTCTACTCTTACAGGTCTTATTAGAAAGAGTTGGGGTTAATTGTCTACAATATATATTAAGGATAATTCGAAAAAAGCTCCCTAGGAGCAGCGCAGTTAACAGCAGCTCCACGGAGCTGGATGGGGGCACCGAGAGATGGCACATCCAGGGCCGCGACCCCTCAGAGGCAGGGCCTGCCCGAGCAGGGACCCAGCGCGGGCCGGGCCGGGGGCTCCGGGGCTCCAGCGCCCCACCGGGCCCCGGCGCCCGGGCCTGCGCTCGGGCCTGGCCTCTCGCCGGGCGGGGACGGGGTGACGGGGGCGAGCCCTGCGGCCACTCCAGTCCGAGGCGAGGAGAACGAAGGGCAGAGGAGGATGGTGAAAGAGCCGATACCTGCCGCCCTCAACCAGCCCGCGCCGCGCTCGCCGCCATCTTGCGGGCGGCGGGGAGGCGGGACAGCCGGCGGAAAGGGCAGCGGGCGGCACCACCGCCAGCCCGCCGGGGGGAGCGCGCTCCCCCCCGCCCCTACGCAGCCCATGGTCTCTCCCGGCCCGCCGTTCCCGGTGCCCTTGGCGCGGCCGCTGCGGCTCCCGGTGCTGAGCAGCGGTAATGGCGGGGTCTCGGCGGGGTGGGAGCGGCGCTGGGGGCAGGAGCGCTGTCGGAGCTCCCTGGCAGCGCCTCGCTCCGTCCCCTACCCCTTCGGCCGGGACACGGCGGGCGGGAGCGCTTCTCAGCCGTAGGGCTTCATGGCGCTGTTGCCCCTGGAGGGGCGGTCGGGGTCCCGGGCAGGCCGGGAGCGGCTCGGCCGTGTCGCGATGGGGCCGTGTCGCGAGTCAGCGGCCGGGGCCGGGCCGGGGGGTCCCGCCGGGGATGCGTGAGGGGCCGCCCCACAGCGGCCGTGGCGGAACGGGGCGGTGCTCGCCCTCAGGGCCCGGCCGGGGCTCCGGGCCCGCCGCTGGGGGTGACAGACTGCGCTGGGATCGCGTGTAATTCCCTGGTCCGGAAGGGTTTGGTTGGGTCGGAAAGGTTTGCTGGGCCTCTTTAGTCTGGAGGAGAGAAGACTGCGAGAAGATTTTATTAATGTCTGTAAATATCTCAGAGGCGGGTGCCAGACTCTTTTCATTGGCGCCCAGCAACGCGGCAAGGAGCAATGGCCATAAACTAAAACACAAGAAGTTCTGCCTCAAGACGAGGATGAACTTCTATAATTTGAGGGTGACAGAGTGCTGGAACAGCTGCCCAGAGAGGTCATGGAGTCTCCTTCTCCTCTCACATTCAGAAACAGCCTGGATGTGTTCCTGTCTCATCTCCTGCAGGTGATCCTGCCTTGGCAGAGAGGTTTGACTGGATGATCTCCAGAGATCCATTCCAGTTGTAATAATTCTGTCATTCTGTGGTTTTAAAAATGTTCTTCCTTATTTCAGAAAAGCCCTTTCTTTTCTGTCAGCTGCCCACTTGTCTTTGAGACTTGACACAGAAAATAAAGTGTCCTTCTACAGGAGTTCAGATTATGAAAGTGTTTCTAATGTTTTACAGAGCAGCGAACTTCTGTAGGGTTGCTTTAATGAGTAAATGAAAGAGATGTTCTATTTCTCTCCTGTTTTAGGATGAAATCCTTTTTCCCAGGCTCAACAGTTATCTTTATTTCTAAGAAACCCAGTATGGGTTTGAGAACAGTATGTGTCTCCTAGGAAGTTTTTGATAGCCCTCATGTGTATTGTGTTATTGTAGAATCCTAATAAGTGAGAGTAAAGGTGCCAAGCATGCAACAGTTTCCAAGTGCAGATTTATTAGCAACTCATACCTGTTCCACTTTTCTTTCCAGCAGTCATGGTGAATTTCGCCCAAGCTGTGCGTGAACACTGGGTTCACATCCTTGTTCCCTTAGGATTTGTGATTGGATGCTATTTGGACAGATGGAATGATGAAAGATTGTCTGCCTTCAGAAACAAGAGCTGCTTATATAGAAGGTCTATTTTATGATGCTTCTTATATACATATATAGTTATTTTTCAAAGTGCTTCTCAGTTCTTTTTTAGTTATGAGTGTAACCAAAAAAAGGGAAGAAAGGCCTAAAAATATCAAGCATTCATTAAGTGTTTTAGGTCAGTAATAACTTCTGAAAATGGAATCTTTAGGAGCTACCTTCATGAAAGAAAGGATCATTAACTACTGTTAATGACTGTAAAGTTCTTGGTCATGAGATATGGAAACCATTATTTTGACTTTATAACTTCAGCAAGAAACACAGTGCTTGAGTTTTAATTTTCTCTCTTAAATTTAAAATTATCACAGCACTTTTCAACCAAATACTTTTATAATAGTGTGTTACTTCAAAATAATCACAAAGTTCTTGAAAATTAACATACATGCTGCTGTATCTTCACTGAATTATGTGATTTTATGCACTGATCAGTTTGGGTTTTCTGGCTGTGACTCCTCAGGGAGCATTTCCATCAGAAAACTTCAGACACTGATTCATCTGTGTCAGTTTAATTCTGTATTAGATTATCAGGTAACAAAAGAAGAGGGGAGAAAAGTCATATTGCATAAACTGATAGTAGTGCTATCAGTTTGTGTGCCAGTGGATTTTTTTTTTCCAACTCTGGCCTCACCTAAATGAATTTTGAGTAAGAAAGAAAGCTTTTGACATAATCTACCCCCCTGGTACATTAGCACTTTTTTAATGTATTTGTTAGTGAAGTTGGGCTGCTGTGTCAGCGTCTTGTAAAAATCCCTTCTTCTTTCACACCTCTCTTTCCCCTAAAGTAATAAATAATTATATTTCAAAGAAGTAGTATTTTTCATTTTGGATCCAATTAAAAGTCTCTTAACTCCTTAGAAGTCAGGTGTTCTGTGCTTCCAATTAAATGAATGGAAATCAGAGGACTCAATCCAATGAAGCTTTTGAAAGAAAGGAGGAAGTTTATCAGTATGGAAAGATGTTTAACTGACAGCAATTGCAAGGAAAGTTAAATTTTTACATAAATCTCAAAATGAAGGTATTGTTGAATATAAACTAACACAAATAAGCACTTACATTTATTAATAATTATTCTAAAAAGAAAGATACTAATTTTAGTCTCTTCCCTCTTTTTTTTTTTTTTCTACACAGGGAGTTGAAGCCTGGTGAAGAAGTAACATGGAGATAAAAGCTGATGATGAAAAGGAAGACATTTTTGTTTGATTCATCATCTTCCCTCACATATTGAAAGAATAGGAATATGGTTTTTACCCTGAGAGGATACTACAGTAAAGGACATCTGCAGTTCATCAGTGCTAGTTTAATTTCTGGTGTTACTTTCTGAAGTTGATTTAATTACATAATTAATATGTGTTCAGGAATTCCATTAGTCCATAAGCGTTGAAAAAATTTTCTTCTCTACTCTGGAAAGGAGAAGAAGAACTATAGAATAAACTATGCAAAAATCATTTATGTTGAATGTGGTGGTGTTCACAGGGGTCCCAGGACAAGGGAAGAGATGAGAATCTTGACTCCATGTTTCAGAAGGCTGATTTATTGTTTGGTGATATATATTATATTAAAAGAAAATTATATACTGAAACTTACTAAAAGAAGAAATGATTTCATCAGAAGGCTTGAAAGGAATAGAAAGGAATGAATAATAAAATCTTGTGGCTGACCAGAGAGTCCAAGACAGCTGGACTGTGATTGGCCATTAATTAAAAACAACCACATGGGACCAATTAAAGATGCACCTCTTGCATTCCACAGCAGTAGATAATTATTGCTTTTCTTTTCCTCTGAGGCTTCTCAGGAGAAAAATCCTGGCAAAGGGATTTTTCAGAAAATATCATGGTGACACTTGTTATTGTTGTGTGTGGTGTGGAATGCATGTGTTTATAGCTATTTCATGAGCTAGCCTTTAAAGGAACACTTCTAGAATCCCAGAATGTGCTTGACAGCTACCGAACCTGGTTAAGTTTCTTTCTGGGTTTCTTCTGTAGGCTTGTTTGGAGTAGTGGTAAGCAGTTACTGCAGCTTTGTGAGCGGACCAGGAGGGTGTAAGGGGCTGGTGAGCAGGAGGAGCGGTGCCGGGCGCTGCTCCGCTCGGTGCGGGGAGGAGCGGTACCGAGGCCAGAGCCGGGATGAGCAGCACCGGGGCCGGTGCGGGGAGGAAGGAGCGGGCCGGCGGCGCGTGTCGCTGCCGCGCGGGGGCGCTGGCGGGCAGCAGCGGCGGCTCAGCCCGCCGGCCTCCTCCCCGGCAGGGGGCGCCAGCGCGGCGGCCGGGCCGGGCCGGGCTCAGCCAGCGGGGCCTGCCCTGCGCGGCCAGGGGGCGGTGGGCGCTGCGATTGGCCGGGCGGGTCACGTGCGGTGGGGGCTGCGGCCGCCACAGTAAACATGGAGTCGATCTTCCACGAGCGGGTGAGTGAGGGAGCGAGGGAGAGAGTGCGGGGTGACCGGGCGGGTCCCGCTGCCCTCCCGCCTTGGCTGTAGCGCCGTCGGTTGTGGCCGTCCGGGCCGCCGAGACGGGGGAGGCGCGCGAGCTCTCTTTGAGAAGCTGCTGGGGCGGTGCCCGGGCCTCCCGTCCCTGCGCTGAGCGCGGGGCAGCCCCCGGAGCCCCCGGGGTGCGCTCGGCCGGTGTCGGCCCGGGCCCCGCTGTCCCTCCCTGGCATCTCGAACCTTCGGCAGTGGCTTGTCCTCTGCCCCGGGGGAGAGCCGAGGCCCTCGCTCCCCGGTGCCTGTGCCTATGGCCCGTCCCGGCTGGACGCTGCCAGCCCTGCAGGGAAAGGAGAGCTCGGGCGTCCTCTTTAGCACGGGGTCTGTGTTCTGGGGAGTGCAGAAACAGCCCCAGGTGTGGGGAGGTGTAGGCTGTAGCTCGCATGGCAGAGACATGAGTCCGAGGATGGGCAGGGCTGCCCCTGTGCTCTCAGAGCCGCCTCGTCACCCAGCCTGGCTTGGCTGTGCCTGTGTAACGAGCAGGGAGGGGCAGAGCCGCTGGAGAAATCGCAGTTCATACAGCGTGCTGCTGTGTGCCGAACAGCATTTCCTCTTTCGGAGGACGAATGCTGCTGTGAAATGCTGTGATTTATCCAGCTTTGCAAATATGACCTATTTCTGTTCTAATGCTGTTCAAATTGTAATTGGATTTGTTTTGTCCTTGCACTTTGCCAGTGTCTTTTCAACTTTGTTGTGTTAATCTTACTACTAGTTCTGTTACTTTGTTTTGTTATGTGGGATTCCTTAAGAAGTCAAGTAAAATAGCTGTGCACCTTCCTTTAAAAAATTGCTGTTCTGAAACCCATAAAACCTGGGGAGTAGGTTTGGGTTTCAAAATTTGGCAAGTGTTGTGATGTTAAGTAGCTGCTGTTCAGAGGGTGAGTGTTGGATTTCAGCCGTGATGGCCTCTGCTTCAGTGACCTTCAGTGTGGCTTTGAAACCAGTTTAACAAAATGTACTCTTTTCTTACACGGCCTAGCTTATCACAGTACGAATTAACTTTTTATTGCTAAAAAGTTTCCTTTTAGAGAAATTACTATGTAAGCATGTAATACAACTAATTTTTAGTGGTATTTTACTATCTCTCTGTTTCTAAACCAGTTTCATATAATTCTGGTGGGGAAGCCTGTGATTGTTGAGCAGGTTCTTCTGTCACAGTTTTGTCCAGCAGTAGGGATGCGCTCCCAGAGGAACAGAAGCTGCTGTTTGCTCATGAGTTCCTTGCTGCAGGGAGGGCATGAGCTGGAGGAGGAAGCCTGGCCGGACAGCCAGCGTAGCTTTGGGAACTCATTGCTCAACAGAGTGATGAAGCCATAGGAAGATTCTGGAGTAAAGGGAACTTTCGAGGTTTCAGCTGTAAGGGAGATCATAGGAGAGCTCTGCATATGATTTGTTTGATGCTTTTATGGAATTTTAAACAATATTCTTCAAAGGCGTATTTTTGTATTCTTAGTTTCTGTGGGTGTGGCTTGAGGGAGGCGTGTTTTGTTTTGAACGAAGAGCATGTGCAGGAGAGTTCTTAATGTAAATAAAATGAAGACTGATTAAAACAGAGAAAAGCAGCATTTTAAAACTGATGTTACTTGTCTTGCACATGGAGTTACTGTTATTTGTAGAAAAAGGTTGCTTTTCATGGGAAGCTGCTGTGGTTGGTTTACATTGTGTTTTTTTTAACGAGGCTGTATTTTATCTCATATGTGAAAATGATGGAGCCTATCATGCATTCATTCAGATCAGAGATTTTTTAAATTTTTACTACAAAACCATGGCTGACATTGTTAATTATCTCTTTCAAAATTTGTGCTGACATTTTAAAAATCTTACACTGTAGTTCTGTTACCTGTAATGTGCTGGATATGTAACAAAATATCTGAAATTGTTTTTTATTTGAATCACTATCAATTGGTCTATCAATAAAAACAATTTATTGTTTAATATGCTGAATTTAATATTTTGTTTCCCCAACATTCTTTTCAAGATTTTCAGACTAGTGGTATGACCTTAATTTAACTACTTCCTATATGTAAATTTCAAGCGGAAAAGGAGCTTTATTGTTAGTCCAGCACCAAATCACTTTCTCAGCAATAACGTGGAGACCAGATTGTCAGTAGCCACCCCTGGAAGAGAACAATAGTTAAAAAATATTGAGAGTGTCTGTTATAGCAAATGTTTGTTCTAGGAAGTAGAGATCTAAACTGTTTGATTTTCATGTATCGATGTTTTGGAAGAAGATAGAATCCATTGTTCTGATGGTTGTAGAGTCTCTGTGTGATTTGTTGGGTCATTAGCAATATTAATGGTGTTTTCAAAAACAATTTTTACATGAAATTTATTTCCCTCAAAGAAATAAGGTAGTATGGATGTTGGCTTTTCTCCCATCAAGTTGATGGGAGGATTGTATTCTATAGATTGCAGTGTGATACATTGAAGGAGTGTATGGTGTTCTGCAGGAGTGGGGAGGGCAGAAGTTTGCCAGAGTGAAACAGATGAGTCTTTTTACAGAGTTTGCATTAACCTGGGGTGACTTTTTTTCTTTTTCTATTGTTTTTTTTTCTGTTCCATTATTAGCAAGAAGGCTCGTTGTGTGCTCAGCATTGTCTGAATAATTTGCTGCAAGGTGAATACTTTAGTCCTGTTGAGTTATCCTCTATTGCACAGCAATTGGATGAGGAAGAAAGGATGAGGATGGCAGAGGGAGGAGTATCTAGTGAAGAATACAGAACATTTTTACAGGTAAAATTATGTTCTTTTTAGGTTGCTTGATATTGCCTGAAATGAAATATTGTCTGGCACAGACCTATTCTTGCATAGCTAGACAAGGTTAATTTTCTAGTGCTAAAGCTTTTTAAATTTATAGGCCTTTTCATTCATGCATCTTAGATATGTCATTTTCAAATGTTACTAGTACAGCTTTACACTAATTCTACAAAAATCTGCATTACCTTCATCTTACAAATAGGAAGATCAGGCATGATGAGGAGGATCAGTAATTTGCCTTTTGTTTTTGTAAGCCAGTGTCAGATAGGAACAGAAATTCCCATGTCTATCTGTCCTTTAAGCACTGAACATCTCTAAAGGTTTGAGTTTTAAATTAAAATGCCTATTTGGGGCATTGTAATCAGCCTTACAGACGAGGACATAAATCATTGCTTTAAGAATCTGCAGTTACATTTATTTTCACAGCTCAATTATTTTTGACCTTTTATGCTTATACCATTTTTCCCTTTTCTCCCTTCCAACTTCACATCGAGCAGCAGCCTTCTGTAAATATGGATGATAGTGGATTCTTCTCAATTCAAGTAAGCACAGCTCTCTTCTGACACCCTTTTCTGTTTATGCAATATATGTTCTTTTATGTAATTTAAATGGCATTGAGCTTTTCCATCTAGTTACCACTTTATGGCCTTAATGGGATTAAGTGCTGCAGTTCCAAATGTTCAGAGTGTTTTCCTTTAAGAACAGTGACTTGCAGTTCTTCAGTTCATGGGCCTCAAATCCATGGGAGAAACATGGATTCAGGAACTGTGAAATGGCACCTGCTGGCAATAAGCTTGAGTTCTAAGCTGTTTCTTGTGGGCACTTCTGGTGTAGACCTTGGCTCCCAGGTGAAAAAGCATAATTCAGATTGCTTTCTCAAATTATAGATTAGAAAGCCCTTGGCAATGGTTACAGGGTTATCACAGTGATCTGAAGATTTTTCTTGGGTGTTTTTGGGTTTTTTAAGGCCATAGGGGAAGAGTAATTAATAATAAATACTTAAACCAGACCAACAGCAAAAAAAGTTTTGAACACCAAATTGGGGGTTTTGTCTAGATTAGAGCTCTAGGCATCTTTGGCTGTCTCCCAAGCTTTCAGTGGTACTTGTCAATGCTCCAGACTCCCTCAAGAGCTTCACTTCCTTACAGCCAAATGGGCTGGTTTTCTTTTTAACAAGAAACCATTAACAGTTTGGCTTTCCTGCTGTCTTTGGGCTGCTTCAGTAGCTGAAAAAAATGCTTCCTTGTTCTACTTTTTTGTCCTGTCATTGCTTTGTCATTTGAGGCACAGTTGGCTTGCTGAAAGGAATTAAAATTGTTAACTTAATTTTCTTACAGCCTTATTTCTTGTAGCTTTAAAGAGTTACTGTGAAAGAGTTGGTGCTCAGATCAATAAACTGACTGATCCTGTGATAATCCAGTGGTACAAAATTCCCAGCAGTTACTGTGAAGAAAGATTGAGATGGTATTGGGGGGAGGGGGAAGTAAGGAGAGAGCAGTGCATTGCAAGTAGAGAGATGATAACTACCCAAGTGTCTGTGGAAGGTGGAATGGCAGCTTTGTTTGGAGGAGTATGCTCATTAACCAGCTGAATTAAATCCTGGTTTTGTTACTTCTCCTTAGATAAGATGTGAGTGTTATGCTTGCATGGGGATTCATGATAGCTGCATTTTGAGTAATGTGATTCCTAGGTTTCCTGGCAATGTTTCAGATTAATTTTTATGAAAACAGTATAATTGTTTAGCATAGCTAAGATGGTTGCATTGCTTGAATTTAGATTTGAACTAGTCTGACTCATGAAAAGTGTTCTTTTTTGACAGGTTATAAGCAATGCCTTGAAAGTGTGGGGTTTAGAACTAATCCTCTTCAACAGCCCAGAGTACCAGAGACTTGGGATTGATCCTATGTAAGACTCTTTTAGCACCTTGCTTTTATTTTACTGTACAAATACTTTTTGTATTTTATATTTTAAATCTTTTAAATGGCTGTTCTATGCTCTGTTGCATTTTGATGTTTGTATTGCCCCTGGCTTTGATTCTTTTTCCTATTTTTTTTTCTTTTTGGGGGTGCATGAGAACATCTGTCCTCTGTGCCTTCATGATATTTTAGTATCTGTGGCATCACAGATATATGGAGATTTCAGTGATATTGACAACTTCCTGAATGTTATAAAAGCAGTATGAGTATTCTGTAATGTAGCATCAATAGTTGTGTTACTGAAACTTTATTGTATTTAAGTTCGAATTAGTGATAGCAAAGATCTTAAACATTATTATGTACTCTGATTTAAGAGTATTTAATTTTATTTATATCTTTTGTTTTTCTTTTTACAGAAATGAAAAATCATTTATTTGTAATTATAAGGAACACTGGTTTACAGTTCGAAAGTTAGGAAAACAGGTGACACTGTCTTTTTTTATTTTAAAATTAACTTCAGAAATGGGTGTGGAGAAATGGTTGCAAGTAGTTTGTCCTTCCCTTTTGCAAGCTTTTGCTGCAGTTTGGTTTAATAGTATCCCATATTAAAAAAAAGGTAAATGTTTGTTTTATCACAAAAATGCCAGGCAGGTCATTGTAAATATTAGCCTGGGAAAAACCTGTAGGATCAATTCCCTAGTGAATGTCCATTGGGGAGCTACAGCTCTGGTAGGGTCTTAGGTGACTTCTTAAGCTATTTTCTTTTTTTTTTTTTTTGTCTGCATGAAATACTGAAGAAAACTTATACTGGGGGTTCAGGGGGAGTAGGGAATCCTGAACAAAGATTAGGATCCCTACAGAATTCAAATTTCTTTTACTACAGTAAGATAGTGGCATTGTAAAATTATTTTGTATTTAAATGGGCAGTAGATATAAGAAAACATTCAAGTTTTTTATGGATAATAATGGATACTCAAAAGTACATATAAAAGTTTGTGAGCTTTTACACAACATGAGCAGATTTGGTGTTTGGTTTCTCAGGGTTTTTTTCAGAGAAAACATTCATGGAAAACAGGCTTAAGAGTCTAATAGTGGGACAGGAATCTGTTTGCCCATTTGGTTCCTTTTTGCAAGTTCTGTCTACTTATGTTGTCATCCAGATTTTAAAAAATAAAGAAAAATCACTTGTTAGTGAGAAAGCTAAACTGTACTGTTTGGCTTTAATTTAAAAGTATGGCTAATGTTTACAGGCATTTTTTGTTTATTTGCTATCAAAAAGGTTGTCTTTAAATTATGCTTATTAAGCAATGCAACCATGATGGGTGGAATTTTATGAGGCCATTCTAACCCAAGACATCCTAAGCTGGAGAGGGAATGTTTTTTTCCTCTTTTACCTGTGGCTTGAAACCACATGAAGACAGTACTAGGTGTCTGTTATCTAGAGAGTAATGAGAACATTTGACAAAATAGGTTGCTTCTCTTCTGTTACAGTTAAAGCAAAATTAGTTTAACAAAATTTTCTCCTCCATAATGTCTTTTAAAAGTTGCTATAGTCTGTCCATCAAATTTTTTACAGAACTTTTTATTCCCCTGCTCTTCTACACTGTTGGTCCTTTTTACCCTTTGCTAGTGGCAAGGAGTGTTTTTGGCAAATGCAGTGATTGCATGACAGGGTGGTAGAGAGTCACTTACATTGTTGTATGGGCCTGGCTGCAGGTGTGTGGATGCATATATGAAAGTTTGGGTAGATCAGTGCATTTCTGTGAGAATGGAGATAAAATTCTCCTTCCACTAAGTCAAATGGTGCTTTCTGGTTAAAACTGTCTAATACTGAATGAGTCGGTCTAAAAAAAGTTCTTTAGCTACATTGGAATTATATATGGAGGCTTAAAGGTAGAGTATTTTGTTACACATTGAATAAATTTTTTCTCTAGAAGTTTGATGTAAGTTTTATGTAAATAAGTAATACTGTTTCTGTTTAGAAGTATTATAAATTACTACTTATGGTCTTTGGGTAACTAGAAATGAGTTGTGTATGTTTATGTGAAGGTGTTCCCTGTTATAATACAGTGCTGTACTCTCAGAATACTAAATTTGAGTAATTTTTTTGTTAATTTAAGTTTAAAAATTATCCGAGAGAAGGGTAAACACTACTTTTCAGCATCACTAGCTATTAAAGATGGAATGTTCCATGAAAGTATTTAATTGAAATAATTGAATGTCTGTTTTCTGTATCTATTTCTTAACACACAGCATTAACTGATGACGGGTTTCTTACTGCATTAGTCTCAGGTTTAAAACTAGGATTAAGCAGAATTTTAGAATGATGTCTGAAATAAATCAAAATACAGTGGTTAAAGATTACCTGGTTTAATGTGTTTCCCTGGTACCAGTATTCAATAATGTGAGAGAGCATGCAGTAATTTCCACACTTCAGATGTCCTGTTAGAGTATTTGAAGGACAGTGTTTAGCAGTAAAGGTATTATGCTTGAAAACACTTTAATTTGATAATTTATTTTACTATATTTATTTGGATATTCCATAATAAAAAATTACCATAATGTACAGGAATGGATTACCAAGGAATCTTCATGCTAATTTGTTCTCTCAACCTTTTTTTTTTCTTAATTACAGTGGTTTAACTTGAACTCTCTCTTGATGGGTCCAGAACTAATATCAGATACATATCTTGCACTTTTCTTGGCTCAATTACAACAGGAAGGTAATAGTAACTTACAGATGTTAAATCTCATTAATTAAAAGTAGGTAATAATCATTATTTCTTAAAGCTTATGTATTCAGTTAACTACCCTTAGTTTTATGATTGAAAGAGTGAAATAACCCAAGTCCTTATAATAAAAGGTAGAGTCTTACATTTTAAATTGCACACTATTGTATTCCATATAGTGTGCATTTTAGAGTGCTTGTATCTGAACTTTAGTGCTGTAGACTTACATTTTATTTTTTTCAGGTTATTCCATATTTGTAGTAAAAGGTGACCTGCCAGACTGTGAGGCTGATCAGCTGCTGCAGATGATTCGGGTACAGCAGATGCAGCGACCAAAACTGATTGGAGAAGAGGCAGCACAGTCAAGAGATCAGAGGTAAGGTAAATAAAGATTTTATTTTAATCATGTTCAGTGTGATTGGTTTGTAATTTGGAAGTAACAAGAAGTACCTTTAGTTCAATGTGCACTGCTGTTGCACACATGAAAAGCAATTTGATGGGCAGCAAATGGTGTATTTTTAAGTGGGCAAAAACTGGCTTGATGGGAATTGAGTCTTTCCATGTGCATAAGCATATCATAGTGCAGATTTTTGACTTAGGGAGGAAAATGGTGTAGCAAATCTTATAAACTGTGGTTAATAGTAATTCTTTTTTAATTAAGACTGGTTTGTGCATTCTGTCATAAGTAGAAAAGAATGAGAAACTGGTATTTGAATTCCACATCATATAAATCATACAGCATTCCCTTTTGGAATAATTTTGCTGTAACGTTGTGGTGCTGCTCATTTTTGATGCATTCTGCTAATATAAAACATCCTTTAAAGCATATAAAATTAGTACTTGATGCACTTCTGCAATGATTTCACTGAATTTTCATAGTGAACAAATTGCTGATAAAAAGGCTTTAGGCTTCTCAGAGGAATTCATTGCTTTTTTCCCCTTTGTAAAGTTAAACTGCTGTTGTAAATTGATGGAATAATTAGCAGTAACATGGAAAGTGGGTACAGTTTACATGGGTTCTGTTGCTTTAGTGTGGCCTTCAAGGCCTCCTGAGAAGGAGACCATATGCTCTCTTTTCTGCTGGTGTAACTTTTTAAATAGCAGTAGGTTTGAATAACATGTATCATGGCTTTTTGTGGGCTTATCATTTTTGACAATTTACTATCTTAACAGCTTCTTGTCAACATGTGTATTGCTTTAGAGGTCAGTGTGTGGCAAATATATGTTATTTTGTGCTTTTTCATTTTTCAGGAAAATACTTGTTTATGTAACAGACTTTCACAAGAAAAATGTTTTTCCCAAAGTTAAACCTAGAGTTAAATTGGTAGAATGTACTAATTTAAACCTCATGATAAAAGGTAATATAATTTCTGTCTGACTTTTGCTATGAATGTATGAATTTCACAGGCTATCCCGAGGTGATGTGGACCAAGCAATAGAAGTTAACCATCCTTTTGATGGAACAGGCATGTTAGATGAAGATGAAGAGAATTTTCAGAGAGCCCTGGCTCTAAGCAGGCAGGAAATTGATATGGAGGATGAAGAGGCTGATCTTCGCAGAGCCATCCAGCTCAGCATGCAAGGTGCAGTGCTCATCTCAATTTCTTACGGTGCTTTAAGCAGCTCCTGGAGTCAGTTTGTCAGGCAATTTTTCCAGCATGTGTCACCATCTCTGGAAAGACTGGTTTGAGGCATGGAAGGACAATCCAGGATTGCATGTAACTATCTCCCTCCTGCTTTTCAAAAAGTTGTAACTTGGATGTTGTCATTGATTATTAGGAAGGAAGAACAAATTGGCAAAGGGTAGGAGGAAAGGGAAACAGTCCTAAGGTGAGGAGAAGAGAAATTATCAAGCAAAGTTCTTCTAGGTGCTTAGATCTCAAAAAAGTCTTTCTTCTTCTCAAGTTTGAGGACATTTTTTAAGTTATATTTTATTGACTAACTTCATTTTACTATAATGAGTAGGATCTGGCATGTTCTGCTTTCAGGCAGCCGTCGCAGTGAGCTCTCAGGCTCATCACCACAGAATGTGCCTCAGCCGTCTCACAGCAGCCAGACAGAGTCCCTTTCCTCAGAAGAGCTGCGAAGGAGAAGACAAGCATATTTTGAAAAGTAAAGTAGCTGATAGAAAACTGCATGTGGAAGTACATGTATTTTTCAGTGCTTTTGGGGTGTGGATGTGTTTCTTACTGAGGTCCAGCTCAAATTTTCTGTCTTAATATGATTTCCTAACAGTACCTGTATTTTACTCTTCTCAGGTGGTTCCTACAGAGAAACCTTTAGTAAAAGTGTTTGTTAATAATGCAGTAGTCTTGTTATTACTGCAAGTCTTGTGAAGAAAGAAAAGAAAACATTATAGGAGTATTTTAAATGAAATCCTATACATTTCTGAAACTACCTTCTCAACAAAAAGTATTATTTCTCTAAGACTTTGCTTTGGGTAATGATGCTTCTCATGTGCATCACATAAAAACATTGTACATATTTTATGTTACTGTTCTGGTGTATCTTCTTAATAGATAGTTGAGCTATTGTAGCTTTTCCTTATCTCTGTCTTACAGTAATAGAGGAAATAAAGACCAGGGAGAAATGCTGTGGATGGGAGGAGTTAGACTTCACATGGTAGGATAAGAATGCAGAGCTACCAAATCCTGGGAAAATAGTCTTGTGGCTTGGAATATAATACTGGGAAGATTATACCTGAAGGGTAACAGGGTGAAATGATGAAAGAGATTTTGGGCACAGGGGTGTTATCGTACCAAACAGCTTCTATTTCTGACGTGACTCATGTCTCATACTGATGTTAATCTTATTCTCTTACAAATTTATGAAACTTTCAGACAGCAACAACAGCTACAGCAGCAAAATCAGACTCCAAACCTACAGGACAAAGCAACTCTTAGTTCAAGCACTTCAGAATCTGGCACAGGTATTGTTTTTTAACCTTTGATTCAACACTGAAATGTGTCTTCTTCATCTTTGTGTTGTTTGTTAATTTTCCTTCCCTGCCTGCTTTGCACTTGAGCAGCCATTCAGATTGTGTATTACAGCCATTACTGTATTGGCAGTGAAGGAAAGGATCACTTTCCTGAAAAGCCTGTTTCCCTTTGAATGTCAATATCCCATTTCAAATTGCTATTACCCCAACTGTTTGTTTTCTAAATTAATTTTAAAGTTATGTAACAACTTGCAATAGTATCTGACAAAATTACTGGAACCAGTTTAGAGAAGACCATGTGTAGACCTTACCAGTGGCAGGTATTGGTGATCCAAAACTGGTGTATATTGTTACAAACTGACTTTGGTGAAAAACTGTTTGCAAAATGTTCAGTGACTTTGAAAACAAAACCAGTTTTGTCAGTGGGGTAGGAAAAGGTGGGTGTGGACGAAAACAACAAAAGCATTTAACTGTAATTAAGAACTGTGAATTTATTACAGCTTGTATGCGTGTATTGTCTTTAGGAGGAGATATGAGTGAAGAAGACATGCTTCAAGCAGCCATGAATATGTCTCTGGAGTCTGTCAGAAACCACTTGAATTCAGAAGAGGAGAAATAACCTCATTTTTTCCCTCTTATTGTCAAAACGCTAAGTCTCCATTAAAATTCTACTGTGTGGATGTTGCACAAGCAGGGTTCATTTCAGAGTTCTGGAAGCAGGAATGAAAGGGGGCTGCTGGAGGTCAGTTTAGAGAGGATCTGCAAATACAAAAAAGATTGCACTAATTCAGAGAACTGTAGCACTCCTACAAAACATCTGCTCACAAGAGTAGTGTGTTAAAATTACTGGAACCATTCACACAAAGTTAGACAAGGGTAGCAGCTGTAACTTCAAAAAGTAAAGCTTTTAAAGCTTGCATTAAAAAAGCAAGTTTAAATTGTTTTGAAGAATTCTATAGAAGATACAAATGGTGCTGAAAACAGCATCAAATTATTTTCTTCAGTACTAATGGAAAAACAGATACAAGTAATAAGTTATGCTCATAAATTATTTTTAATAGATCACTCTAAAATGGAGAGAGTAATTAAATTCCAGTTATCTTAAATAATTTATTTTGTGATTGTTTATTATGAACGACTTAACGTCAACTTTTTGATCCTGCTGTCCACTTTTGAAATGATCCATTCTGCAGGAGAAACAAGAACCCATAAATTTCATACTGTTCAATTCAAGGCAAAATTGTATTGTTGGCTATAATGTTACTCCTGAGTCTTCAGTGATTTCTGACTTTGTAACAATTTTTGGTTTTACTGTCAATTCCAATTGTAAATTTTAGATCTGTGTTTAACATACTGTCTTTTAGCAGATAACTTGCCTTATTTGGCTTGGGGTTTTGTTGTTCTTGTTTCTTTTTAATTATTGTTTTCTTATGTTCTTTCTTGTTAAAGCCACTTTCTTTTTACTTCAAAAGCAGCATATACTCAATTGGGTTTAGCAGGTTTTCTTTTCTACTTCTTCCAGAGAAATTTCCTCTTCAAGCTCAACCCTTTATTCTGGCCTTTCAGTATGAAAGAGCTGGAACTGAGTGTAGGAGAAAGTAGGAGGGGATTTAGGTGCCATAAAGTCAGTGCCACACTCACAAAATGCACTCCTGCAATCTGAAATGACCCCTGTGCAAGTAGCTCTTTTAAGAATGAATATTTATGCCTGTGTGGATGTTCTTTCTGAAATGCTTTCCATGAGTGTCTGTCAGAATGTTGCAGTTTTTTCAGGAATGGCCTTTATTCACGCACCTTACAATTTTTTATTACGTTGTTTCTGATCCTGAGAAAAATTGGGAAGCAAAGTATGTGAGATGGCTTATGCTACTGGTTGTAAGACATTTGCTTTGATATCCAGGATGAATGTGTAACAGGGTGACCAAACCTGACCTTGAACTTCAGTGCAACAAAAGAGAGATGTTTCATTTTCCTAAATGGTGCTTGAAATACAAATTCTGTTTACATATAAATTATATGGAAATATGTTGTAGATAGATAGAGTATATAAGCTGTAGTCCAGTTAAAGCATTAACAGTTAGCACAGGCATTCTAAGAATCTTTCAAAGATAACCCCAAATTTCTTTATCAAAAAATTCTCAAGTTACATCTTTGCACAATAGTAACAATTAAAATTAGTAGGAAATGAATGGTAGCTAGATGGATATACACATTCAGCATCAAGTAGTACTGTACATGAAAGGGCTCTTACCTCTCAGTAAAGATTTGTTTACAGCAATGGTTTCCTGATAGCTTGGGATATTAATATAGTATGCATAGTTGAGCTAAATTCTGTTTTTCTTATCTATGTGCTGGATTTTCACCAATGTCACCAGAACCACTGGTATGTGTTACACAATTTGGATTTTGACATGAGACAGCACTACTTTTTAAAAACTGATTTTTGTATTTTTAAAATAATCCTGTCATCCACATTACAATTATTTGTGATGTCTCAAATTAATATAGCTAAACAATTACTTTAAAAGTCCATGTATGCATATGCCATTTTGAAATGCTGTATTTTTCAGGGTGTGATTTTTTGCTTTCAGTTTGAAATTTCTATGAAACTGAAAGCAAGAAAGGTGTCTAAAGCACTGATTTTTTTTTTTCTTGTCTGTCAATTAACCACAGCTTAATTTTCCTTTCTTGGTTGTGCCATAAACTAATTCTGAAATAAGACTCATTTTTATAAATAGATGTAGATTGGCAAGCTGATGCCAGTATTTGGAACTCAGACCTTTTATTCTCTCTTATAAGAACATAATAAAAATATTATTTCTAGCTCTAGCAGCCCTATATTAAAAAAAAAAAAAAAAAAAAAAAAAATTCAGCCCCTTAAATCTCACTGACTGTAACCCAGGCCAACTACATGATTTTATAATCACTAAAACATGGAGGTTTGCCTTTGAACTTTCATGTCACATCATTAGTCACTTCATCACCCCAGTATTTTAATATGGAAGAAATATAAAATGTCGGTGCCTGAAAGGCACAGCTGAGTCAGTGATCACAGGGGCAACTATTTTCCTTTCTGTTGAGAAATGCTGTCAGTCAGCAAATACCAGTTTGATTTTTAGAGAAATGTCAAGTTGAATGATGTAGGCATATTGATTAGACAAGCAGGTACCAGAGAGCAATTTAAGCTACGTCTGTTAATTCATGTGATTTTGTCACTGAAAAGGACCTAAACCAGCCAGTCCACCACTAACTGTAATGTTCCCAAGCACCACAGCTGCACCTCTTGTAAACAGCTTCAGGGAGGGGGCTCAACCACTTGCCTGGGCAGCCTGTTCCAATGGTGGACAACCTTTTCAGGGTAGAAACACTTCCTGATACCCAAACTGAACCTCCCCTGGTACAAACCGAGGCCATTTCCTCTCATCTTGTCACTTGTTACCTGGGAGCTGAGGCTGACCCCCACCACGCTACAACCTCCTTTCAGGGCTTGTAGGGAGTGACAGGGCCTCTGTTTGAACTGTACCCAAGGAAAAAACTCATACTAATTGCTGACAGTACATTTTTTATAACCCAGGTCTCAAGTTCAAAATGTCTGGGCCTGCCAAGAAGCTGTCAATAAACTGCTGTCATTTTTTGGTGTTCATTCTTTCAGTGATAAACAGTTATCAGTGTGACTTAACTATGCTTTTAATTTACTAATTTAGAGTGTACTTCTGGTGTTACCTACCCTGTCAAGCTGAAGGGTTGGGTTTTTTCCCATGTTATAGCTTTAGGCCAAAGTCCATTGTAAGGGAGCAGACATTGGTTTTTGTTGGTGGGTTGTTGGTTTTTTTTTAATTATAGAATTATATTTGATGGAATTTCAGGCTTCATTCATTCAACAGAGTTTACTGTTTTCCAGTGAATGGTCCATGTGACATAAGTTATGGTTTTGTGCCAGTAAAAATAAAAGGGGCAGGAGTAATACAATAAATGTCTTCCATAATTACTTCTCTGAGTATAATTCTACAAACTGCTTTCATGGTGTTACAGTGAAGGCAGGAGGAACAAGAGCTGTAATGCAGTCATGCTTGCATGCAGTTCTTGTTAGGCACAGCAAGTACAAATATGGGCTGTTTAAATGCTTACATTTTTCTAGACCTGAAACTAATATATATGATATGATATGATATGATATGATGCTGGCTTACTTTAAGATTTGGGCTTCCTGTGTCCTTCAGAGAACTGAAGCAAATTTAAATGTAGTTTTCAGCTAAGGTACTTTTCTGACTTGTCATACTTCATTACTTTGCAGACTACTTCAAAATAACCAATACATATGTAAATCTGTGATGTGTTTTAGTGTTGGACTACTGCTTCTGTTACAAACTTACAGAATGGGGGGGATTAAAATGGCTTCTGCAGGTGTCTAGTAGACAAATATCATTTGCAGGCTGGTTTGTCTTATTAGAAAACTGACTGGCTTAAAAATTAACATGTTACAGTTCTAAAATGTGACATTTTCTAGTATTAATTGGTTCAAACAATAATAAAACCATAAAAATGGTGGCCTTGTATAGAAAAATACAGTATAGGGGAATAGGATCAGAGAATTAGAATTCAGGCTTACAAAGTAGTATTCTGCAGTTCACATTATCAGCACTTCACTCTTAAAGGAATTGAAATAAGAATCCAAGGAAGAGAATAACTGATGTGGAAACTTTTTAAGGGCTTAGGTAGAAAATTATGTTGTTTGCTTGGTAAGCCATTACTGTCTTGCATAGAACAAACTTAAGTCCTGGAAAATCTTGATAGTTATTTACAAATCATTAAAAAAAAAAAAAAGAAAATATGTCCAATATGTAATAAATACATACCTATTCCATGTACACAATCACTTGGTCAAGTGAGAACAATACTTAATACATTCAAACTGCCTGGGTCCAAATTCTTCTTCAGTTTAGAATTGGCAGCTTTGTCTTGTGTCTAGGTTTTCATCTTAAAAGCATGAGCTCTTCTGCAATAAATTGTTTTAATCCTCATACACACATTTTGCCTTATTTGCATTTCAGAGATGGAGGGAATGCTGGAGTATTTAACCTGCCATAGTCACCTTCTTCCCCAGTTACAGTTCTTCAGACAGTTAGTACGTGTGACTTTTCAACTGCTTTCATCAAATCAAAATACCTATATATTATTTTCGTTGTTAAGAAAAATAATTATAACTACACTTTTCTTTTAATCTCCCCCCATCCTCAGTGCAGCCACTGTGTGAATTCAGGAGGGAACTTCAGGAGGGAAAAAAGGGATGTAATACTAAAATGCCACTGTGCAAAAGCAAAATGAAAAAAAAAAAAGAAGATAAAAACCTTGATTTTGTCTTTAAAGCATGTAAGCTTTGATAAAATGTTACTTTTTGCTACATGAAACCCCTGTGTACAAATCACTGTAGAGTTAGGATTTTGTAAGGGAATAATTTTTCATCTCTTACCTAATAGTTGTGTATTTTAGAAATCATTTTCAGTAAGATTTTTTTGTCAAGACTGTTTTCATATCACATCTCTGGCTCTGGATTCCTGTATAATTTTGCCTATTTTGTGTATATAAAGCATAGAATACTGAAAAGATTTAAAAAGGGAAAGCTGAAATGCTTTGTCATTGTTTTGACTGGAAAATGGCAGCACTGTTCGATATTTTGAAAATGCTCTCCAAATAGGCATGAATATATATGGTTGTATTTGATATCACTTTTTTAAATAAATATGATTATAGCTTCTAATGTTTCTCTTAAGTATTTGCATATGTGCTTTCTCTTACGTGTGGATTGGGCACAGAATCATCAAACATTGAACTCTCATCCCTGGTGTCAGTGGGCTTTGCACCAGAGGTGTTAGGACAGAGCAGTGGGACAGTTTGAGTCTTTGCATCTGTTGGTACTCCAGAAGTTGGGTAAAGACACTCCTGTTAAGGAAGGAAGTTGGTGCCAGTTGTAGTTATGTTACATCTTTTAAAATTGTATGCTTTCTAATTTTTAAAGCTACAGTTTCCTGCTTTGCTGCCAGAATACTCATTCTTTTTGTGACACAATGCATTGCTCTTGTAGCTTAGTCAAAACAGAGTATACTGGATGATTTCCCTTACTAACAGTGGATGAAGTCAGTCAGCTAAAAAAAATTACTTGCAATGCTAAATAGTTTCTAGTTTTGCAAGAGTAGTAATTAAAAAGAGCAGTACAAAAAGTCTTCTGTGCTACTTTATTGACTACATCCCTTACTTGGCATTATAAAATTTACCACCATGAAAGACATTTTTATCATCCCTAAATATTTTAAATGTCTGCAGGACATCGGTGATCTTAGTTGAAAAAATGCTGAATTTCCCATAAAAACTCTTTAGCCAAACTAAATGACACATCTTTACTGTCATGCATACAGCTTTGTTAAACCAATGATAAGGGGTCTTTTGAGTATTGTAACTTTTCATCTCCATTAAAGCTAAAAGTGCAAATTAATAAAACTGATAAAGGTACATGCCTATATTCCATGCTATATCACAGCACTAGCACTTCCTACAATTCTGATGCCTTTTTTTTTAAGCCAGAAACAGATCTGAAGTGGTGCGTGATTGGTTTTACTGTGGATAATCATAAGGGGGACAAGTATGCCATTAGATTAATATACTGGTGAAATCTGTTACAAATCTGATAGAAAAACTGTTCCATGAGGAGGGACAAGTCTTTATTAGAGAAGTTTTAACTTCTAAACCTCTGGAGCACTTACCATGCCCAGCCTTAGCATTGCCTGTGCGTGGCAGAGGGCAGTAAAAGGTGATAGAGGATTGCAGGCCAACCCTGAACCCTCCACCAAGCTCTGCAAAATCCTGTTTGGGGAGCGACAAGCAGGTTCTTCCATGTCTGTCTGGAAATGTTTGCCAGCTTGTAACTCCAGAGCCTGTGTTTTGTGCCTGCTGCATTCTCAGACTTCTAGAAAAGATTTCACCTGTGAAATGCTCTTCTCAGCTTCATTTTGCTGTTGATGTGGTGCTTTAATTACACATCTTTTTATGTAGTCAACAATTTGAAATGGGCAGTGATCCAGCTGCCCCGTATCTTATGTCCAGCATTATGTATATGTATAAATACATATGTAAATATATAAATACATTTCCCTGTATTTATATCAGCATATCATTCGGACGGATACAAAACTGCTTTTTCTGTAACAGTGCAGTACTCCTTGTAGTCCCAAGTCTAAATACTTCACTTGATAAAAAACAGAAAGAACTTTCAATTGGAGCAGTTTCGAGGTTCTGCCTGGAAATACAACCAAGAATCACAGAATGGGTCAGGTTAGAAGGGACCACAGTGGGTGATCTGCTCCAACCTCCCTGCTCAAGCAGGATCATCCTAGAGCAATGGCACCGAATTCAGACGAATCTCGAGTATCTCCAGTGAGGGAGCCTCCACAACCGCTCTGGGCAACCTGTTCCAGTGAGCAGTCACTGTACAGTAAACAAGTTTTTCCTGATATTCAGGTGGATCTTCCTGTGCATTAGCTTCTGCCCGCTGCAGAAACCTCGTCCTGTTACTGGGCTCCAGCGGGAAGAGCCCGGACGCGGCCCCTCTCCCTGAGGTTCTGATAGACACTCAGTCCTCCCTTCCCATTGCATTCCATTCCACGTACATCCAAAGCAGCCGGGCCTCCAGGATCTTGTGTGTGTTGTGAGAACACATACTCAAACACAAATCGTGCCTCATCTGGTGCACAGCGCACTGTTTTGCTCATGGCCCAGATCCACCCGGTCGGGCGAGTTCCCGATAATCACACGGCGCTCCATGCCGCTATCCCGGCATCCCCTGCTCCCGCCCACGCCATATCCGCCTCCGAGGCGGCGCTCTGGCCGGGCCGCCGCTCTCGATGGTGTTTGGGAGGGGTGTCATGGCGGCCGTTGAGGTGGCAGCGGCCGGAGCCGCCGGGAGGAGTCGCTGAGCCAGGACGGGACAAGACAAGACAAGACAAGCCGGGAGAAGCTGCTGAGCCGGAGGAGCTGGCAGGATGTGCACGGCTTTGACGGACGAGTTGCCGAGCCCGGTGTGCTGAGCTCGGAGCAGGAGCCGCGACCCGCAGTAGCGAGGAGCAGGGAGGCGGAGGCGGCCCCTTGGCCCGGGCAGCGGCTGCAGGGGCCGCCCGGCAGGGCCGAGCGAGGCCCGGAGCCCCCGCAGCCGCGATGGCGTCGTGGCTGGGCGGGCTGGGCTCGGGGCTGGGCCAGTCCCTGGGGCAGGTGGGCGACAGCCTGTCCTCGCTCACCGGGCAGATCTCCAGCTTCACCAAGGACATCCTTCTGGAAGGCGCGGAGGAAGTGGGCGGTAAGGGGGGCTCGGGATGGGCCTGGTTCCGTGAGAGAGCTCTTCCTCCTCCTCCTCCTCCTCCGGCCGCCGGTCCCCTCCGCACCGACCGCGGCGGGGCCTGCGCTGCCCGCACCGGCCCGGAGGGAGCCGGTCGCCGCTTGGTGCCTTTCGCGAATGCTGCTGCCTTTGCTGCCTTTGTTTTTGTTTTCACTCCGCTCTCATGATCTCAGGATCTGGAGAATGCACAAATATAGTCCCAGGCTCTAATAGCAGATGTGAACCCGTTTTAGGCTTATTATTGAGGTTTCTGAATTGCGTGAAGTGTTATTATGTTGCTCCGGAATGACAGCACTCAGACAACACTCTATTTCCTTTCTGTTGGCTTAGTTTAGATAAACTCTCAGTTAATTAGCTGCTTTTACACCGGTTCCATAAAACTGCAGAGTTGTAGTACAGAGGTTGTTTTGCCACTGGTGTGATCTAAGTGTGACGTGTCACAGAGGCAAAGGTTCAGTGTTTGTCAGTGTTTTGTTTATATTTCAGTTGTGCCCAGAGAAACCTGTCGGGTTCTACAATTCCCCTATAGCCAAGCAGGAGAACCTTGCTTTGTAAGGATTAGAGGCTACAACGATAAAAGAGAAATTTAGAGGGAAAAAAACCAAAACAAACAAAACAAAAAAAAAACAAAAAACAAAAAAAAAAAAAAAAAAAAAAAAAAAAACCAAAAAAAACCAAAAAAACCCAGAGACATCAGAGTAGGATATACTATAAACCAATAGTGAATCAGTTGTGGAATAGAATATTTTCTTCATATTTTTTTGTAATGACTTTTGGGTTTTTTTGAAAAAAACTTTATATATCGCTAGTATTACTATCATGTAACTATAAATTATTTTAAAAGTTAGCTTTCTCAAAACAGTGTTAAGAATAGAAACTACAAAATACAGCTAAGACTTCTGCATAGTCATGTTAAATGTGAAATTAAGCAATTCTGTTTAGTTTACAGTCTCTCATCTATGAAGCATTGTGAAAAAATATTTTATTTTCCTGAGCTGTGCAGTCATCTAGAGTGTTTGTTTTGCTTTTTTCAAGGATAAATTGTGAACTCACATTGGTGTACGAGTTTGTGTAAAAGAGATGTACAGATGTTTAGTAGTTAGTTCCAGGTGTGCTTCACTGCTGGATCCTGCTGTGAACAACTTCAGTCTCCTAAAAGTTCCAGGGCAGTACATTCATATGGCTGACTGGACTCCAGGGTGTAAAAAATCTAGTGCCATCCAAGTACTCTTCTGTAAAAACCTTTAAATAATATGTGGCCTTAACAACACTTTTCAAGTAGCTCCTTACAGTCTGGGTTTTTTTAATTTCTTAATTGGTCAAAATTTGCTAGTTTTTAATATTATCCTTTACATTCAGTGTTTTGACTCCCATCACTTGTTTGTGGATTATGGACTTGCACTTCTTCCATTTCACAGTTTTCATGTGTAGATTGTTTCCTCTGCAGTGCTTGAGCTGTCTCAGTTTTAAACAGCACATGAGAAATTATGAAATTCAGTATTTACTTGGAAATTAGTACAATTTCAGATTTTGAAGTATTGTCAAGGTTGCTTTACAGTCAATTCAGGATGATTTCTCATTGCCAAAAGGAAATGTGGTGTTTCTGTCCATTAAAGGTGGGACATGGGAGAAGTAAACATAGTCAACTTAAGGAAGATTGATCATTAAAATGTATCTGGAATTACATGCTTTTTCTGTTGGATAAACTGGGATGGTAGATGTATCCCCTTTTTAGAGACAGTGAGCCTTATGGGACTGATGTTTTGTTGGGTGTGGGTGGTTTGATTTTTCTTCTGAAAGTTCAGTCACTGTTATGTGTATTTAATGGAATTAATACTTGTTATGAAGCTTTGCATGGCATTACAGAGAAACACAGCTCTTAGGTCAGGAACAAGTCTGAAATGAGAAACAGATTCAGGGACACAAGATAGTCAAGTAAAACATCTTTATCTCCCTTCTTTTTAACCTTAAATCCATACTAATCTGTTAGGGTTTTGATTTGATTTAAAGCCTAAATATGAATGAACTAGATTAGATGCAGAAAGACTGTCTGAAAAATAATTCTTACAGTGTTCTGATAAAAAACAGCTTTTGATATTTACCTAGGGATGAACATAAAAGTAGTCTGAAGTAAGATATGTATGAATAAGTGGTCTTAACAGATTGAAAGGATTGTAATTAAAATGAAAATTTTCACTTTCTTTCAGATGCAGCAACAGAACTCCATGTGTCCAATTCTAGACTCAGAGAAATAGAAAGTATTAATGCAGCACAAAAGCTTGAAGTAAGAAATTTTGGATCATTATTTTGTAATTAAATGCAGTGGTTATGATTTGTTTTGCATGAAGTTGAAATATTGCACTGAAATATCCTGGGTAAATCCAGGAACAAGGGTGACAGTGATGTTAGAATGTGACTCTGGTTTTGTGCCAAACTGCCATCACAGTTTGGAACACACATTTTATTTAGGGACAGACATGTTTATTGGGCTATGCATGTGCTGCAAGTTTTCATCTTTTGCTGACTGTGACTGTTCCTGCCCTGTCAGGAGGACTTGGTCTGCAGCAGTAGGCTTGGCTCTGAAAAGAGGGGGCATTTTCCCTGGTCCTGTTCTCTCTGTTGTCCTGCTGTTTGGGCATTCTCACATAGGCTGCTTGTGCCTCTCCAAAACCACTTCAAAATCTCATGTACCCTCATGGAAAGTGACTTTCTGTGCTCTTGAATAGGACTTGTTGGTCTTGTGACTTTCTTTATGTCTCTAAATAAACAACTTTCATGTATACCTTCAGGCCTCAAGAGGATTGTGAAGTTAAGATACTATTTTGGGGACATAACTGTTCCTGCTTGTCCTCTTTCTAGTTTCTTGCCATCTGCTCTTGCCTGAGGTCAGAGAGAAAACACTGGATACTCACTCCAGTTTGTGGTTTGTGACTGTTCTTAAATTCTACCTGTGGATCTTGCTAAGATGTGACTCAGTCCTGACTTTTTTAATTCTTGGCATTTATCTCTGGTCATGGCAGCCCTTTTTTCTGGAAGTGAGCTGGAGTCCATGCCATATAAAAATGGAAAGCTTGGACATAACCGTCATTTGGGGCCCACACATTGCTGTTACTGTGTGTTTTGAATGAAGTAGCATGAGAACCAATTTAACTTCTTTGCTGTCCAGTAACTTTGTGCTTTTCTGATTATTTAAGGACTGTTCTAAGTTTACCAACACTCATTTCTCATTTTTGCTAGAATGATAGACTGAAAAAAGTCTGTAGTGACTTAGAAGAAAAGCATGAAGCAGCAGAGCTGCAAATAAAGCAGTTGTCTATCGAGTACCGCAATCAGCTTCAACAGAAGGAGGTAAGACACAGAGTAAAATTTCTCAGTATGTCCAATAAACTTACCTGTTGTGCTGTTTAATGCCTTTGTTCTAGTGTCTGTTCTCTTCCAGTGGAAATACTGGTCACAGCTGTAGCTTCTTGGTTTGTTAATGTAGACTAAGACATATTTCATCAAATCCTGTAATGTAAGCCAAGCTGCCAGGAGATAATTGAGACAAGAGAAAACACTCTGGGAATGTCGTGCAGCTGTCAGAATTTCTGTTGTTTCTGGGATCACTGTGAGAACAGACACTCTGCTGCTTTCTATTTCTGATTCTGTTACTTTAAAAGAAGGCAACAGGAACAAATTCCCATTTGAAACAATTGTTTTGTCTTTAGGTATCATTATTTATCTTAACAATTATTTATTAGGCATCATTATTTATCTTAACATATACAATTAAAGAGAACAGAGCTAGCTTTCAAAATTCATGAAATGTCCCTTTGTGATGGAAGCATCAGCTTTATAGGCTATTGTATGAGATTTCCTAGACCTAAATGAAGAAAGTTGCCAGTATGCTGAAATTTTCACATAAAGGAGTTTCATTTCTCATTTGTTCACAAATTCATGTGGGAACTAGAGGAAGCAGAACTATGAGATGTATGAAATTCTTGTTGTTAAATACAGTAACAGAGTTGTTACAAGAAAATTACATGAAGCTAATTTCTCTTTATTGTAAGAAAGTAAGTTTCCACTACATTGAGTTGTTAAGCATAAAAGAAATCACATGTAATAAAAATAACTAGAAATCATCAAATATTGCTTAACTTTCATATCTGAATACTCTCTTTTATATTTAATTTTTTTTTTGTATAACTGGTTAGCCTGGATATTGCTGTACTGCTTGTGTACCTTTGCTGCTAAAAAACCCATGTCTTTGTTTGAGGTACTTCATAACACTTGAGCTCAGGATGTTTTTTTTTTCTCCATTATGAAAATTTTTGGAGTTTTTTTTTCTTTTTTTTAGTGAAAGTGATCAGTTATTTGTGATGGGGGTATTGTTTGGTTCACATTTCATAAGGCCACAAAGGGTAGAGTGTATTTTGATATTCTTCTTATTCAAACAATGTATTTTATTTTGTATATCCAGGTGGAAATCAGCCATCTAAAAGCCAGACAGAATGCACTACAGGAACAGCTGCAGAAAGTACAGACAGCTCAGCTGGGAGCTGGTGTTTTGCCAGCAGCCACTGCATCAGCCTCCTATGTTCCAGAGGTCAGACATTCCTCAGGTTTTGAGGGAGATGACATGGATTTTGGAGATATAATCTGGTCGCAACAAGAAATAAACAGATTGTCCAATGAAGTTTCCAGGCTGGAATCTGAGGTTGACCACTGGAAGCAGATTGCAGTGGTGAGTGGTTTCTCTTCCACACTGTCCTTCTCTCTCCACTCCAAATTATTGTTTGCATTGCACTTGGTGGATTTTTGCAAGTCTAGAAGCAACATGTTGTGATGGTAAAGCTGAAACCTTTTTTGCTGTCACATCACTAAGAACACATTCAGTGACTAACTTCCACGTGCTTTTTTGCTATGCTTTTATGCATGATTTGTCAAGTTAGGTAAAGGATTTAATGAACATTCACCTAGAATGGCTCTTCAGGGTTTCATTGCTGTTCAGCCTTTCAAAAAATACTTCCCTTCCTCTTGGCTGTGTTAATAATTTTTATTGCTAGCACAGTACTGTTCAAAGTAGCGGTTGGATAATTGAATGCTTTTATACTTTCTCTTCTCCCAGTCCTTGGTATGTCAGTTATAATTCATGGTCTGTTGAGACAAAAATAAATATAATCTCTCAAGCTGCTGCTGCTGTGAGTTACCATTTTTCAGGTATAGCCTGATTTCAGAGATATACTTTTCCCATGTGAAAGTACTCAAAACTAAGCAGCCCTGTTGTCTTACTATGAGCTATAACACCCCCACTCCAAATTTGTACCCATTATATGTAATAATGTAGTAATAAAATCCATGAAAAATTAAAATGTTTCCATTAAAATGTATTTCTTTAAATACAGAATTACAGTGGATTTTTATTTTGCTGCATGTTAGCTTTGTTGTTTTCTATTTTTGAGTATCAATTGAGGAACCACTTTGATAAAAAAATACATGTATTTATCATATTTTTCATATGGATATGTGGTTTGGGTTTTTTTAGTCTTCCAAAGTGCAAGGCACAAATGATGCTGAACAAAGTGAAATATGCAAACTACAAAAAGTTGTTAAGGTAAGATGACAAACTTGTGCTTTACTCTTCATGGTTTTGCATATGGTGTAAATGGTGTATGGTGTATGGTTTTGCACATGACTTGTAAATATTTTAACTAACACTATTATAACATCATTAAAAATGCATGGGGGCATGTAGTAGCATAGCAACCCTTCATTCAGCTGTACAATATTTTAAAACAGTTGCTCTGAGAAAGGGTGTTTGTATGATTTGATAATTACAGTATGTTGGCTTGAAACAGTGACATTAGTATTTACAAGGGCAAATCACTTGTGAAGCTGTTGATCAGCTATGAAACTGTATTTTAGATATACAATATTTTCTCCCTTCTCAGAAACATGTTGCCTTTTTTTGTTGAAGGTGTAAAATTTGGCTTTTACATGTCATCTTAGAAAGTTACTAAAAATGCATTCTAGTGTATCCACTTTGTATGTAAGACTTGTAATTGATTTACATTAGTTTAGTATTTGCTCTTGTGGAGAGCATACTATTTGTGTAAATATATTTTTTAAAGGAATTTCTTTCCACGTGTTTAAAAAATCCCAATCAACAAAGATCAAATAACCTGACTTCTGTGAGAAATCCTTCAATAAATCCTTGAATTAGACCGGGGGAAACTTCTTTCTTTTGTATTGTTTATTTCTTACATAATTATTTCTTACATAAGAAGACACTGTGCTGTGTTTTGCCATTTTGTTTCTCTAATGATATTTTTAGGAGCTGAAACAGAATTTAAGTCAAGAAATAGATGAACATCAGCATGAGCTGTCAGTACTGCAGGATGCCCACAGACAGAAGTTAGTAGAGTTAAGTCGTCGGCACCGAGAAGAGCTGCGCGAATATGAGGAGCGAATTGAGGAACTTGAGAATCGCTTACAGCAAGGTCTCTGTTACCACATGCTTTCTGTTTATTCTGTGTGGGCTGGATTTGGGTTAAAATGCTGAATATGCATGTGCCAGTACAATATATATCAAATACATGATGTTTAGAATTTAAATTTAAATTTGAATTTCAGTTCAGCTTCATGTTTAAGACACGTGTCCCGTATCTTTTATTCACTCTGGTTGGCTTGAGCACTGGAATGATAGCATTTAATCTGTGGAATGTATCAATCTGAAGGGTCATTTTGCATACATACCAATTGTTGTGCTCTGAATTTTGCACTTTCTGGGTTCTTTTTTTAACTTAAACTGATTATAGGTAAGGATAAGACATACTGAATTGAAGATAACAAAGTTACAGGACAAAAAAATAACTTTTGGGAGAATTGGAGAACTATGTGCCAGTTGGGTTACTTGACAAAAGCTCAAAGATTGGCTGGTGAGACAGTGGAACAAGTTGCCTAGAGAAGTTGTGGATGCCCCATTTCTGGAAGTGTTTGTGGCCAGATTGGAAAGGACCTTGAGCAACCTGATCTAGTGGGTGGCATTGCTGCCCATGATGATGCAGGTGTTGAAATGAGATGTTCTAAAGGCCCTTCCAACCCAAACTGTGCTGTGATTCTATGATTGCTGCAAGGACCACACCTTAGTGTGTGGCATGACTATAATGCAGAAGCTCAGGAGTTCCTACAAATAACTTTTTGTTGCCCTGTAAGTGCTTCATCCTCCCTAGATATAGTCATGCCAGTTAGGTTTCCTCAAGAGGCTTCTTTGTACAAATACATAAGCTTTACCTCTAAACCTCTGTATTTACCTGGAAAAATTTGAACTTCTAGATCTCTTTTGGAACAAGAGATCTATTCCCTTCTTGGAAAGAAGGGAAGTTTTTTTTTTACAGCTTGTCTAACTTTAAAGGTAGTACTGATAGAGAATTTATTCCTTAAAATCAGATGCCTGTTAAGATGTAATAGGTTTTTTCACTTCACATACATACACCACCAGCAGGACTAATATAAGGAAGTTGAAGGCAGAAGTTCCTTATCTTTTACATCACCACTTATCTGCAAAATAAATACTGCTAGTGGCTTTTGAAGAACTAGAATATTTTATATTTTTATTTTGGTCATTCTGTCTGACAACATAATAGGGACTAGGACAGGGTCAGGGTTTGAGCTGACACAAAAGTGAATTCACAAGTAGTGTGCTTTCATTTAACTTTTTTTTTCTGCACTCTTCTGATGATGCCTTTTTGTACTGTCTGACAAATCTGGAAATTATAGAAGATTGTACAGAAATATGAATGTCAGTATAGTGTGAGAGTATGATGGATCTGCAAAAAGGTTAATTCTGAAAAACATTTTTCTTCAGTTGAAAACCTTTGTGCGTCATTTAGCAAATTATTTGGAGGGAATTTTTCTCTGTAACAGCTATTTGGCAAACCTTAGAAATGTAATTAATTAAATTATATATGGATTTTGCATCAATCTGAATTAGATGGGATTTGATAAATTATTCTTAGAAAATTGAGAGATTCCAAATCCTGATAAATTAGATTCTCATCTCCTCACCAAGAGGGGATCAAGTACATTCTAAATTGCAAACTAAATATATATGTCTTGCAACACTTATATTTAAAATTGTCTTGAGCCATGCATGTGAAAGTATTCAATAAGCTCCTTGTCCTACCAGTAATGTGTGTAGCACAGCTTCAAGTGTTAAACCTATTTAACCAAGCTTTCTGTTAATGATGACCTGTCTTTGTTTTAGTCTGTCTCCCTCTGCCAGGAGAAGAGGTGAAAGAAGAGAAGCAAAAGATCTAAAGTGATGGTTTTGGTTAATATTGCAAATAATCTCTTTTGTCTTTTAGATGGTGTGAGCACTGATGCCGTGGATGACTCTAAAATTACTGAACAGAAAAGAAAAGCTCAGAGTCCAGATGGAGGACAGGTGGAAGAATTGCGGGTTGTAAAGGACCTAGAGGATGAAATAAGAAAATTAAATCACCAATTATCTTCTGCCAAAGCAGAAAACAAAAATCTTCTGAAAGAGCAAGAATTTGCAAAGCTAGAAAAAATCCAAATAGCACAAGATTATGAAAAGCTTAAATCTGACTTTGATGCACTTCAAAGGTCTGTGGCAGAGCAAGATGCTCTCCTGAAAGAACAGAAGCAGCCCCAGTCCAAGACATCACTACCACAAGATGTTGTCAGCCTACAGCAAGCATTGTTAGGTACTAAGACTATGATTTTTTTACTATTTTTTTTTATTTCTAGTATATTTTCAGAAGTTTTCACTTCTAAAACTCAAAATTTATTTTATGAATTTAAAACTGAATATGAGAATATGTACCTTTAAAGTATTGCTGTTCTAGAAAAGCATTGTCCATTGAAGTAAGATGAAACAGAAAAGAGAATCGTGTTAGGACTACTGTGGTTGTCATAGGGGCTTCTGATTAGGGAAGTAATCATGTCTGCCAACTGTTTGGTAGGAGTTTTTGTCTTTAAAAGTAAGTAAGCCTCAATAGAAGTTGTTTGTTTAAATTCAAAAAGTACATTTTTTGTGTGTGTGTATAAATACACTCAGTTGCTAATATCTTCTCCTTAAGGAAACACTAACATACCTGTTTAAGAAACATATCTGTAGGTTCAAAATGTTGTAATATTTCATAACTGATGAACTCTAGTGCCAAAGTCCCCCTAATGTGGGATGAGTTGTGAAAGTAATAATCTGCTTTGAGGTGGTGACTGATGTTATGTTTGAGTGTTTTATGGCACTCATGCTTGTCATCACAAAATGCTGTGAAATTATCCTCTTTGAGCAGCAGAGTTCTGTTTCAGCAAGGTGGGAGAATGTTTTTGTTTTATAGTTGTTTGAAAAGTAGTAAATTATCTATTGGATTTCATTTTCCTTTATAGAAGCAGAAAATGAAATAGCAAGACTTTCCAGTTTAAATCAGGTAAAGCAATTTCTAAATTGTTTTTTTCTTTTTTTTTTAACATTTGCATTTCTACATAAATAACAATGTAATATAAAAGGAAGTAATTGTAGTTTAGTTCTGTAATTATATGTGGAATTTATAGAAACAATACATTTTTGCTTGTGAAACTCCACAGTGTATTCTATAAGGAAACCATTCAAGTTCTACCCATGTCATTATTGCCTAGAAAGCTGTAACATACATTTTCAAAGTACTAATAGTACATTCTGTAAAATATGTCATTTTTCACTTCTGCTTTAGCATGTTTCAGTTTTGGCACTTACCAGTTGTGAAATATTTCTCTTCTGTGTAGTACTCATAATAATGCATTTCATCTTACTGATGAAGCGAAGCAGTGGAACATATCACACCTTTAGTTCTTGGTGGTGTTGTCTTGGTCCTTTATGAACTCTTAGACTTGAGAGATTTGGTTTGTTTTACTTTTATCCAGTAGCATTTTTCAACTGAGTTTTTCTGTGTTTCGCATGCATTCACGAGTTCCCATAGCATTGTTCATAATGATGTTGTTTAGATGCCCGTGATTAAAACTTCTGTCTCACCATGCAGCCTGGCTGTGTTTAGGGTGGCTCTTGCAATTATAATAATTTATCCCAGCTGTCAATTCATACCTCAGAGGTGGATATAACTTCTTACCATACCATGGCTTTTTTGCAGAAATTTATGCACTTAAACCAAATGATGAAGAAATAAATATGTATGTGTGAATGGTAGAGAGAAATACTTCGCAACAAAAAAATTTTAACTGGGGTAGTGTTTATTCAGGCTTAGAGTTCTAATGTAATTTCAGCAAGATAAAGTCTGATATTTACTTTTTTTTATTTTATTTTGAGGGACTTGAGAAGGAACTGACAAGTGCACAACATAAACATGAGAATATTCTTTCTTCGAATACAGAGGATCAGAATTCAGAAATAAATCAGTTAAGACAAGATTTGGAAAGGAAAGAACATGAATTAGATGAAAGTATTGCTGAAAGAGAAACATTAATAGCAGAGTTGGAAGAACTAGACAAGCAGAATCAAGAAGCTACTCAGGTAATAAATACTGCAACTAGTTACTGAACTGCTGGATAAATGTTTTGAGTTCTGTGTGTGTATGTTTGTCTTTTAAGTTGATCTTTGAACATAGATAGCAGGGAAATATAAGTTATCTTTTGAGGCCTAAAAAACAAATACTTGGGGCCAGTATTTCTCTCTATCTACCATCTCAATGTGAAATTCAGAAGTGCAAGTAAAACCCACTTGTTATAGACAAAAAAGAAATAACGGCATGTCAGCTATCCATAAGAGATGTTACTTTATGAAGTCCAGTTAAATAGTCCTTTTCTGATCTGTCTTGTGATATTGTGCATTACAATGATTTTTGAAACTTTTTCCTTTTTGATTTTTAATTATGTTGGATATTTAAGTTACTTTATTGCAAGTTCTTTATAATATGAGCATTCGTGAAATAAAAAAGCCACCAATTATATATAATTATACCTCTTTGTCAGAGTTGCAGTATATTTGACCTGTAATTTGAGCTGCAAGCCATGTGTTTTCAATTTTATTGATTTACCAATGAATCACCTATGAAATGAATCCAAAGTTGAAACAAAAAGTTGAAAATAGAATATACAGATAACTTAAGTTGTAATGCCACCCTTTTTTAGCAATGGATGTTTGCTGAATTCCACATGTCTTGACAAATTCTGACAGTTCTTTTTTTTTAAACAAGTCTTTTTTTATTTCTTCATTTAGGCAGTTATGGTTCTTTTAAGGGTGGTGTTGGGTTTTTTTTCTTTTTTTTTGGTAGTGTAATGTAATCTGTTCTTATTTGACTTGGTTTTAATTAATTTAGCATTGACTAGTTAATCCTACTTATGTTGGCAACTAAGAGACATTGTTTTCCTCTCAATGTTTTTTATTGTTTAGAGGATAGAAGTGAATGAAATGCATAGTTCAGCTGCTTTTGCTACCCTAATGAATTCTGGTTTGTGTTCATTTCTAGCATATGATTACATTGAAAGAGCAGCTGTCGAAGCAACACACAGAAACTGATAGTATCATCAAACAGCTGAAACTTGACATAGATTGTGAAAGGAAGAAGGTATCAGAGTTAGAAACTGAGAAGATGAAAGCTATTAAAGAGTTAGATAGTCAGAAAGAAAAACTAAGCCACTGTTCATATGCACTTAATGATTTGCATATAACTAAGCAGCAGCTACAAGACAATATTAAAGATCTTCAGGAACAATTAAGAAAAGCCCATGAGTGTAATTCACAGAGTAAAAAAGAAATTGAAGAGTTGCAGCAGAGACTAAAAGAAAGAGAGGAGGAACTTCGTGTATCCTTGAGCAAGTTAACAGAAAAAAGTAATGAGGAATCTAACCACACTTGTCAAGATCTGATTCTGAAAGACAGAGAAGTAGAAATTGCAAAACTACAGAATGATGTTTCAGAAAACAAACGAATAAATGAAGATCTACAGAAATCTCTGTCTAATCTCAGAATAGAAAATGGAAAGCTGATGGCAGCCATTGAAGAACTAAAACAGGAGTTAAGTGATGCCATTTCTGAGAAAAAGAAAGTTCATTTGGAAAAAGACACTCTTGTGGAGGCTTTGAAAATGGAGAAAAGGCAGTTGGAGAGTGAATTAAACGAGACAGAGAAGAGGCTTTTGGAACAAGCACGTAATTATGAGAAAACTATTGAGGATCTGTCAAAGGCGCGAAGTATGGACACCAGTGCCCTGCAGCTCGAGCATGAGCGCCTGGTGAAGCTTCATCAAGAGAAAGACTTTAAGCTTGCTGAGCTTAAAAAGACCATTGAGCAGATGGAACTTGACCATCAAGAAACAAAGGAGATGTTGACTACTAGCTTAGGAGGACAAAAGCAGTTGACAGATCTCATAAAAGAGAAAGAAGTATTCATTGAAAAATACAAAAATCAAGCCTTACAGGCGAAGCAGGAACTTGAGGAATATATGAAAGTTTCAAAAAAGCAGGATGTCTTAAAACAGAACTTGGAGGAAAAAGACAGAAGTCTTGCAGTCATGAAAGAAGAAAATAACCATTTGAAAGAAGAAATTGAACGGCTTAAGGATCAGCAAAGTAGATCTACACCTGTGGTTGAGCCTAAAACTTTAGATATTATTATTGAGCTTGAAAGTGAGGTAACACAGTTAAAAGTGATAAAGAATAATCTTGAAGAAGAAATAAAAGTTCACAAAAAAACAATAGAAGATCAGAATCAAGCAACAGTGAAGCTTCAGCAGTCACTGCAGGAGCAGCGAAAGGAAATAGATGAGTCCAAATTGCAGTGTCAGCAAATGAATGTCACACACGAAAGACTCTTTTTAGAAAAAGATGAGGAAATCAAAAATTTGCAGAAAACAATTGAACAAATTAAAACTCAGTTGCACAAAGAGAGACAGATTATTCAGACTGATGCTTCTGATCTTTTTCAGGAAACCAAGGTTCAGACTCTTAATGGAGAAAATGGAAATGAAAAGCATGACTTATCTAAAGCTGAAATTGAAAGACTGGTCAAAGGTATCAAGGAAAGGGAGATGGAGATTAAGCTGTTAAATGAAAAGAATGTTTCTCTAAGTCAGCAAATTGATCAGCTGTCTAAGGATGAAGTTGGTAAACTTACTCGGATCATTCAAGAGAAAGATTTAGAAATACAAGCTCTTAATGCTAGAGTTTCCTCAGCTTCCTACAGACAGGATGTTCTTTCCCTTCAGCAGCAGCTGCAAGCTTATGTTCTGGAAAGGGAACAAGTACTAGCAGTTCTAAGTGAAAAGACAAGGGAGAACAGTCAGTTAAAAACAGAGTATCGTAATATCATGGACATGGTCGCTGCTAAAGAAGCAGCTCTGGTGAGGTTGCAGGAGGAGAACCGAAGGTTATCCAATAGATCTGAAAACAGCAGTCAAGACATGTCCAGAGAAACTATTCAGAATCTATCCCGTATCATCCGAGAAAAAGACATTGAAATAGATGCCCTAAGTCAAAAATGCCAAACCTTATTGACTGTCTTGCAGACATCCAGTACAGGTGCTGATAATGGGGCAGGGGGTGTGAACAGTAACCAGTTTGAGGAACTTCTGCAAGAACGTGATAAACTGAAACAGCAAGTAAAGAAAATGGAGGAGTGGAAACAACAGGTAATAACCACGGTCCAGAACATGCAGCATGAGTCAGCCCACCTCCAGGAAGAGTTGCACAGGCTGCAAGCACAAATTTCAGTTGAAAGCGATAGTACTTCAAGGCTGCAGGTAGATTATAATGGCTTGATTCAGAGTTATGAACAGAATGAGAAAAAGCTGAAAAGTTTTAGCCAGGAATTAGCACAAGTTCAACACAGCATAGGACAGCTTTATAGCACTAAGGATCTTCTCCTGAGCAAACTGGATTTGGTAACGCCATCTGTGGCAACAGCTGCCACCGTTTCACAGCTTTCAGGTGTTCAATGCAGTCCTCCTGAAGCACTTAGTGAGGAATCTAAACTCCTTCAAAATGAGTTGGAACAACTGAAAAAAAAGTTACAAGAAAAAGATTCAACTATCAGGATTCTTCAGGAAAACAATCAGCGATTATCTGATTCTGTTGCTACAGCATCAGAGATTGAAAGAAAGAGTCAAGAAGGAACTGAATCAGAGATGAGACAGATCAAAGAAAAACATGATGTGTTACAGAAGTCACTAAGAGAAAAAGATATATTAATTAAATCTAAAAGTGATCAGTTACTTTCCGTGAGTGAAAATCTTAGTAACAAAGAAAATGAAAATGAGCTTTTGAAGCAAGCTGTAACTAATCTAAAAGAAAGAAATTTAATTTTAGAAATGGATATTCGAAAACTGAAAGAAGAAAATGAAAAAATAGTTGCAAGGTGCAGGGAAAAAGAGACAGAATTCCGTGCACTTCAGGAGACTAATATGCAATTTTCAATGATGCTGAAAGAGAAAGAGTTTGAGTCTCACTCAATGAAGGAAAAAGCTCTTGCTTTTGAGAAGCTGTTGAAAGACAAAGAACAGGTATGTACGTTGATACTTATGACTATCTCCTCAAAGTAGATGGATTCAAAGTAATATGCTTCCTGGATATTTTTCTGTGTTGCAGGGCCATAGATGTCCTGCCCTGTTCCTTGTTAGATTAGTTGTATCTGTACACTCTTCCTGGCAAAGACTGTGCCTCAGGTAAAATTGTTGGCCATGTTTGAAATATTTGTTTATGTCTTCAACAGGGCAAGACAGGAGAATTGAATCAGCTGTTAAATGAAGTTAAATCAATGCAGGAAAAGGCTGTTACTTTTCAGCAGGAGAGAGACCAAGTGATGGTAGCACTCAAACAGAAGCAAATGGAGAGCAGTGCTCTGCAGAGTGAGGTACCACCAAATCATTTATAGTTGCAAGAAATAAATGAAAAACAAGTAAGAAATTACATCTGTAATATTTTTTGGGTTATTTTAGTAGCAGTTACTTGTTAAAAGCATTTAAAATTAATACACTTGCAATGTGCTTCAATAGATATGCGTTACATTTTTTACTTAATTTTTTTTATATGAAGTGGCAGTCCAAGCAACTTAAGGTGTGTTCTACACAGGTGCAGCATTTGCATGAGAAGGAGCAGCGCCTAAATCAGGAACTGGAGAGGCTGAGGAATCACCTTTTGGAAATGGAAGACTCATACACCAGAGAGGCTTTAGCTGCAGAAGACAGAGAGGTCAAGCTAAGAAAAAAGGTTTTGATTTTGGAAGAAAAACTTGCATCCTCATCTACTGCAGTGGAGAATGCCAGGTAGTCTTAAATATCACAGTTAACTAAACTGATGCTCATGCCTCTATTATACTGAGCTGCTATCCTGTAGCATACTAAGCACTTGAAAAAACAAAAAGATTAGGAACATTTGTTACTCAGAATCATGAGGGTGATTTGAAATATACTTGGCTACTGTCAAGAATTTAATGTATTTCTCCTTTCAGTAACAACTGTTGAAACCTTACATCATCAACAGTGCTTAGAACTAGAAAAAAAATCCTTAACCCATCAATTTAGCTGTGTGTTATGAAAGAGTCTTATTTTATATTCTTCAGTACACAAGTGTGCATTGTCTGTGACTGTCATGACTTGTGAATTGCTTTAGAGACACTTACACGTTAGTACTTTGTGCCTGATACCATGGAAAGTATACACTGCTGAGAAATTCCTTCTTCATGGTGTAAACATATAGAGCAAGATGCACTGAATTTCTCATGAGCAGCAGAATCTGGGAGGCTAGAATATTTTAGCACAATGGGAAATTCAGTGGAGCATTCAATCATTAGTAAGTAGGAAGATGTACTGTGTTCTTGGAGACTGGGGTTAAAAGTAAAACATAGTAGAAAGACCTATTCATTCTTAGTAATTGAAGCAGACAACTAGGAAGATACAGATTTTTTTTTTTTAATAAAGATGCTGTTATAATAATGAACAAAAACTAGGATTTTTTAAAATGCATTTCAAACAAAAGAAGTTCATGAGGATTTTTTTCTTTGATCTTCAAAATTTTGTTGCCAGACTTCTTTTAAATCTCTTTTTAGGTTGGTTTTGTTTCTTTGTTTTTAAAGAGGAATTGGGGGGGAAATACCATAATTTTTGTAAATTGAGCTCAAAACTTTTGCTAAGATGTCTTTTGGTGGGATTTAATTTTCACTGTGATAACTTCTATTATTTAAGTAATGCATCTTGTTTTCATTAAGCCATCAGGCTAGTCTGCAAGTTGAATCTTTGCAAGAGCAGTTAAACCTAGTGTCCAAGCAGAGGGATGAAACCATGCTGCAGCTGACCATCTCCCAGGACCAAGTGAAGCAGTATGCACTGTCTCTGGCCAACCTGCAGATGGTACTAGAGCAGTTCCAACAGGGTAAGCTTTGTACAAGTATTTTGCAGCTGGATAGTTACCATATTTTGGTGCTTTTGAAGTAGTAATTACCTCGTTTCCTTTTTGATAGCCTGAATTTCAAAATCTGTTCTCTATTAAAAACTTGAAAAAAAACTATTCTCTGAAAACTGTTGATCAATATCACATTTATGGAATTTGAATTCCACCTCTATCTCATGAAGACCAGATATGAAAATGCTGAGGTTTTGTAATTGCATATCCCAAGAAGAGTTACATGTTGTAAATTAAGATAGTTTTGTTTTGTCTCTTATTTTTAATTCTTTAGAAGAAAAAGCTATGTATTCAGCAGAGCTGGAGAGACACCAAAAACAGAGTGCAGAATGGAAGAAGAAAGCAGAAAACCTAGAAGAAAAAGTTGTATCACTGCAGGTGGGCTGAATAATGAAATTGAGCCTTGTGAAACTAAATTGTAATTCTTCACTGAGCAAGCAAAATAGCATTTTTCTGCTGACACTATTTTCTGAGGGTGTTTACAATCCAGTTATTTGAAAGAACAAGTAATTGCAGTCTCTTCATCTGTTGTGCATGATGTGTGTGGTATTAGGGTAATGTGATAGTGATCTCCCTGCTTCTCTTTTTTTTTTCTTTTTCCTTTCCTACCCTCTATTTAGGAGAGTTTAGAAGAGGCAAATGCTGCTCTGGATGCAGCATCCAGGCTTACTGAGCAGCTTGACATCAAAGAGGAGCAGATTGAAGAACTTAAGAAAGAAGGTAACTACATTTTTTTTTTTATTTCTGCTTAAAATATTTCAACAGCTGAGGAGATAATGTAATATTCCTAGAAACTTACCAAAATTCATATCCTATGAGGGACTAATTCTGTGCCTCAGAATTTTTTTGATGGCTTCCTTGCTTATAAAGCAAGTATGAAAAAGTATATTTACCTTCTGTTAGACATCTTTCTCTAAAGAAAGCCCTGTAGAAGTTTTTTGGATTTTGGGGGTTTTTCCCTGTAAATACCAAGACACTTGAATTAGCTCTGTGTCTATTTTAAAAGTTGGTGAAATGCTAAATGTTGTCAGATTTTCCAAAGTAGCTACCATATTTGATATAGATACAGAGCACAGTGAGGTAAAGGTGTGCAGTGGGTACAAGACAAAGAGGCAGCAGCTCTTGCACAGATGTGACTGCAATCTCTGCTGGGTGCACTGGTAACTCATGCTTTGAGCATATGCAGCTAATTATTGCTATTATTGTTACCTTTTTGAATGCTCATAAGCCTTACTCTTGTAATAAGTGATGTTTTCTTGAAGCATTCTTGCTTATGACAGATAGGTGGTGTGAGATCTCCTTTGAAAATCTTCAAGATTCCAGCAAGAGCTCTACAAAAAACAGTCTATTGCTTTTCTGCTACATATTTGGATGTGTACTTACTTAAATTTACTTCTCTCCAATTTGGCATCCAAGTGGGCATCATAGATGTGCTCCCTGAGTTCACATATGAATTTTATAAGCTCAATTAAATTTCAAACTGCTACAAAATGTACAACTACCGATCTGTTTTTGAATTGACTGATCTGTATATCTATGTCTCACTACAGATATTCACAGCAAATGTTCACAAATCCTGCATTGAAATTAACTTTGGCATAGGCAAATACTGCTTTTAAGTGGGAAGTTCTTCATTACTGTTTATTTTGTTGTTAAAACCTTGCTTAAGAAAGCAGGAGGGATTTAAACTCACAGAGAAAACTGAGTATCAAGCAGTGTTGTATTGGCAAGCAATGTACTTGATAAAAAAATTGAAATGGAATTGCTGCATAAAGGAAACAGCATTTTAATGTTATTGTAGGGTAAATAATGACTTTGATAGAAAGAGAAAATAACACTTCGTATTCTCTATTTATACAAGAAAACATAAAATGTCTTACTGCAAATTGGCCAAATACATTCCCAGACACAGTTTTCTTAGCCAAATCTTTTGAAGGATTTCTTCATGGATTTTTTGGCAGAAGAAGTGATTTTAATGGAAAAGTATAAGATGTACCAGATGCAGTTTTCTGGATTGCCATAAATGGTTAACAAATTATTGGACACTGTAAATGTCTGGTTTACAGCAGTCCATGCTGAGTTTTGGCTCAGGACCTTTTTATTACTTAGTCTTTTCATACACCCCAAGTACATGTTTAAGTCCTTTTCAGCTATAGGATTCTATTTTAGAGGGAAATGTTCCATTTAAAAAATATGTTTAAGATAAAGTTGCATAATCACTGTGTAGTGGTCCTGAAAAGTTGATCCTCTTTGATATCAATTTTCATTTAAATTATTAACGCTTTTAATTTTTTTTAATTATTAATACTTTTGTTTTAAGATCCATCATAAAGGAATACATGAAATTAATAAAAATTGAGAAAGCAACTCAAAATTGTCTTGCTTTGTAGAGAAATAGCAACAGTGTAAAATTTAATTGAAATTTGTTTTCAAATGCTGCTTGTTTATCTTTTTGTGGCATTGGTAGTATGACTCTCTATTCCCTTCTGTTCTGTGGACATGCAAATAACAACTCACCTGTGTATGCTCCTGCAGCTTTATCATTCTATAATCATATTGCCTATGTTTTCCTTCAAGTATTGGTGTCCTATTTAACCCTATTTACAAAGTAGCATAATTTAAGTAAATGTAAACTTTGAAACCATGGATTAATTCTCCTGTGCCTCACCCTGGTGTGTTGAGAGACAAGTGCTGAAGAGCAGTCACATTATTGGAATGGAATTTATGCATATGGATGTAGTTGTTGCAAGATAGATTGTTGTATAATACAGGTTTTCCTTTAGTTTTAACTTGCTTTGAATGAGGAGCTTACTCTTGGATAAGAACTTTCCCAGCATGACATTAGGTTGTTCTATTCTGTACTCCTTAAAATTCATATTTGTGAAGTAAAATGTTTGCATAAAGATGTGGAGTACAGGAGAACAGGGCATAGTAGGTTGCATCCATTTCACAGACTGGCTCTTTGATGTGTATATGTATGAAATCTGTGTGAATTCTCATGGAGTTAATTAATTAGTGTTAATTGACAACCATGTTTTGTCAACATAGTTGTGCCATGTACTTTTTAAAGATTGAAAGTTGTGGAAATGAGTGGAATCCCTTTCCATGCACCACAGATTATTTGAAGGTTGCAAAAATTCATAGAAGTAATTTTTCTTATAAAGATGTTGAGGCTTTTTAGAAATTAACTATAAGATAGATGAAACAAAAGTGTATCTTTTGTGGCTTTTTAATGAAGAATTTTTAACTAACATGAGTCCAAACACTGTTAAAAACTAAGTTGACCAGCAGTTTTTCCAAAGGATTTGGAGGTAAGCATTACACCTCATAGGGAGAGAGGAGAGAAAGTTCATCCCATCTGCTTATATCTGTAATTAGAGTTGGTCTTCACACAGACAGTCCATTTTACAGTATATTTGTCAGGTTTTTGTGTTTGAATAAGGCTCAATTGTACTTTTATTAGGCTTCAGAGGTAGTATGTTGCAGAACCCCAGTTTGGTGAGAAATGACACTTTTGCTGTCTTTCTGGTCTTAGGCCACCTCATAATCATTGACTTATAATTCTGGCCTACTTATTCAGCTTGCAGGCCATGATGCCTGACTGAAGTGTTTGCCATTTTTCTCTCAGTCTTGTTTTTGGTTCATGGTAGCTGTGGCATTTCATCTCTTCCATTCATGTTTTTCTTCCCAAAAGTAGGGGTAATCTTGCATATGTCTGCTTCTCTTGCTAGTATACTGAATTTTGAAGCACAACACTGTTTGTATGGTGCATTCGTGTGTCCCAGCATGCTGTTCCCAGGGCTTGCATCAGTCACAGGGGTGGGAAGGGTCCAAACAGAGCAGACCCTCAACAAGCTCCTGATGTTGCTCTGCTAGCAAATAATGCATCTGGGAAACCGAGGAACTCCTTGGTGCTTCAAAGGAGCAACTTGATGGTAGGGTACACAGAATACCTGGGCTTGGATAATATTGGAGGTTATGGGCAGAGATCAAAAAGACCTGATGCCACCATGGAATTTGGTCATTCTGAAGAAGATTGCCACCACAAGACTACAGACCTTGCTGCTGAAGAGTTTCTTTCTAGTTCTGTATTATATAGATAGAAAAGAGCAGTTCATCAGACCCTCTGCAATGTATTTATTGAATGTGTGGTCCTGTACTTTAACTTTGAGTATCATTCCTGAGATTTCAGCTTGTGGTTTCAAATAGCAATGATTTACTAAGTTGACACCTTTTTTTAAAAAAAATCACATCGATTTTTTGGTTTTGTTTCTTATTTAAAAGCACCATAGCAATTATTTATGAAGGTATATATTACTGATCAATTTTGCAACAATGTTTCAAAGTTTTTGTTTCTTATGTTGTGACATTACATTTATAGGTGAGGTCAGAAGAGAAATGTTGGAAGATATGCAAAATAAATTAATGAACCTTATGAACAGCACAGAAGGAAAAGTGGACAAGTAAGTCTTTAATGAAAGATTTGGTCTAAGTTTTTGGGTTTATTCCTCTCAATGTGCAGATGTGGCACTCGCAGTTGCAGGTGTAGTAGAGGATTGTACTTCTGTATGTTGCCTTGTAATTACACTTCTCTTATTTTGACATTTTTCAATTGCTTGGTGGTTGTAAATAGTCATTTTGATTAGTAAAACCAATAGATATGTGACTTAGGCTCACTGATTTGTTTCTTAAGCAGAAGTGCACTTCTGTAGCATCAGCTCTGCAAATGGAGATAGGAGTTCTTAATGAGCATATTTTATAATGTTCAGGGTGTGAACAGCAAGCCTTTTCATGTGTCTGCATCACCTGGATGTCATGTAAATCTCTTCCTTGGTGCTTTTTTTTTTCTTTTCTACCCAGCAGAACTGGAACAGGGATAGGCAGATGGGCTCCCCTGCCCCCTTCATTATGTCTTGGTTTGGGACTACACAGAGCTTTCTTTTTAAATGCTCTGCTGAATCAAGATCTTAGAACAAGGATTTTCTCTGACTGTAGTATGTACATCCAAATAGCTCATATTACCATTCAGTTTCACTTCACTGCATACAATATTGCTATTACTGTCCAAATCCACACTGTGTAAGAAATAACTTAGAGGAAATTGGTGAGGTACCCTTTAGTTATTTGTATTTGGTGTGTTTATTTATATTACTGTAAATTAGGGAAGAGTATGAGGAATAAATGCATCAATATTGTCGTGTCAGCTGTTACACAATAGCAGCTTGTATAACTACCTTCTTTTATTCTGCAGACTGTTGATGAGAAATCTCTTCATTGGTCATTTTCATACTCCAAAAAATAAACGTCTTGAAGTGTTAAGGTTGATGGGAAGTATTTTGGGACTGAAAAAGGAGGAACTTGATCAGGTAATACTTTGCAGAAAACGAGGCACTTTTTTTTTCTTTTTTCTTTTCTCTTTTTCCTTTTTTTCTTTTTTTTTTTTTTTTCCAGTATCCTTGTCTGAAAGTAGAATGACTTGCTGCTGAGGTAAATGTCCCTGCACATTTTGTAGGGAAAGTGTTTTTTCTTCTTTTATCTCACCTTTTTTTATATGGGACTTTTTAATGTTTTTTATATGATGATCTTCATCTTTTGATAACGTTGTTTTAATAGGGTAGATTTCATTTTGCTGAGGAATGCTGATGCAGAAAGGAAAGCATTTTGTGCTGTTGTGTAGAGTAGCTGTAATATATCTGTTACAGAAAAGTAAGCCTGTTATATATGTACCAGTAGTTATTGTGGAAAATGTGAGGCTTATGTTTTTAAATAAAGAGGCAAGTTTTTAGACTGCCATCTCTTTGGGAGGTGGAGAATATGGTTTTGACAACAATAAAAATTTGTATTTATCTCTAAGAGTGACACATTATGTGGAATTGCATCTTGTATTTATTCACTTTCTTTTATGTACTGCTTTATTTTTGTTGTTTCCTAACTTTGTTTTCCTTAAATACTTCTCTAGTTACTATCTGAAGAGCAAAGAGGAGTTACAAGATGGGTGACTGGCTGGCTTGGTGGAGGAGCTGGGTCAAAGAGTGTTCCTAGTACACCTCTGAGACCAACTCATCAGAACATTTTTAATAGTGTAAGAATTAGTCATTCATTCTCTTGGTTTGAGTGGAAAAATGGGGAATTGCATATTAATGCCCATCAGTATATGCATATTTGGCTCATCAGTATATTGAGCTACATTTACTGGTGCTGCTGTATCTTGCCTTAATTGTTTTGTGCAACTGCTTTGGCAAAAGGTTTTTTCCTGCACTAAGGAAATATTTAGACATTGAAAATTACACAGTGATAAATCTTGTCTTCTAATACAGAAGACAGTTACTGTTCCACTGGTTCCTGGCATCACTCTCTCACAGTATGGACTTCATCTTGCAAACTATGAATGCTGGAAGTTAAATGTATGTGAGAGTGTGGAATTACACAATTCTCAACAGTATAGAATATGATGACATTGTATTTTGATGATTGTGTTCCCATATGTCCTTTAAATTTAAATTGAGAAGCTTTTTCAGCTGCTGCAGCTAGTGCCTCTTATGTACAGCATATAAAACTTAAAATATAAGTTTTCAAATAGTTTAAAATAACAGATCTCATAGCATGGTCCACAGGAGCAGTTTATCTATGGAACTTTCCATTTTGCAGGCCAGTAAATAATATACTCAAGGACCAAGCACTGAGGGATTGGAGTTTTTGGATTGACTGTTTTTTTTGCCCAGTTGAGGTAGAAATATTGAGAATGGATCTCTGTAAATAATCTTGAACTGTAGGGATTGGTTTTTTCTCCCTAAAATAGTGCAGGCACATAGGCCACTAAAGGACTGTGGTCTGATTAACTGTAGAAGTAAAAGAGAAAAATTAATGCTTCTGTATGAATAGGACAGACTTTACTAAGCCAAATTTTATCTTGTCATACTACCAACATCTTAATCATTCCATGCTTCATTTACTTGAGATTCTTTATGAAATAAAGCATGCAGGGCCTTTAAGAGAAAAGATTGGGTTTTATGTGTTTCTGAGGGAGAGATTGGTTGAGTAAAGACCAAGGAAGTACTGTAATGTCAGTAATAGCATGGAATTCTTGAAATAACTGGCTTAAATCAATAATGGAACCATGGTAGAAGTATGTTTGTTGTCTTTAGAGTTTATCAATTTTATATAAATGCCTCTTAGTGAGACAACAACAAAGAGTGTATTTTGAAAATAAATTTGTCTCTCACTGAGGACTGCTTAGTACTAAGTCCAAGTAAAAAATTGATTGCAGGGCACTTGACAGCTTTTTATTTTATGTATATATGTATTTTTGACTTAGTACTTTTCACCAGAGCATCAGTGAAATATAATAACTAGTAGCTTCTTATAGTCTTTTTCAGAACTGTTCGTGAAATTCCTTGAAACTGAATCTTCCCCAAGCCTTCCCCCACCCAAGCTCTCTGTTCATCACATGAAACCTTTAGGAGCAGCAGGAACTGGTAAAACTAGCAGTACTCCACCCAACAGTCAAATGCAAGGTAACATTCTAATCTTTACACAGAACATAACTAAGGGTAGAATTTTCAAGAGGATTTTAATGCTTCTGTGCTTCCTCACTTGTAAATTAAGAACTTGATTTCTTCTCCCCAACCATGTCCTACTTTTGTCTTTTTTTTTTTTTATTCTTCTCCTGTCTCTCCTTCCCATTGCATCTATACCTCACTTTCTAAACTCTCAATAGAGATTAGAGGAACCAAATTCTCTTTGATACAGGAAGGATTTAACAGCAGCTGTTAGAGTCAAACAGTTGCTGTGTAGACAACTTCATAGAGTGTAGCAGTGAACCCAGTCCTGATTTTCAGCATCCCTGTTGATCAGCTTGTGTTGAAGTGAATGAGGAATGCAAGTTAATACAATTTTGCAGTGTCTCTCTGGTGTGTGTAGAACCTGGTTGCTCAGAGAGAACCAAAACAAAATCAGTTAAGTGTATGGCCTGGTATGAAATCTCTGTAAGCTGTGCAGAAGTGTTGACTTTTTCTAAGACAGAGAACAGTTCAGCTTGTATTACACATGTTAAATTAATGAACTTTTGTCTTAAATAATTTAAAATTCATATCTTCAATTTAGCTAGTCCAGTTTGGACCTAACTTTTTACAAATGTTTAGGACTTCACCTTAATATAGGCCTGCTGGTTTGCAGAAGCTTGCTTTGTTTGAAACTTAGCTGTAAACTCAAAAGAAAATTAAAACAAAAAGCCCAGAACACCAAACCCCTAGATATTAAATGTATGTACAGAGATAGCAAGAGATGCTAAAAAACCCTCTTTCAATTCACCCAAAGTAGTTGATTGTTACAAAGTGCTGTTTATTTATGGGGGTTTTCATGGGGCTGACCCTGGAGAAGCTGTGCCATGTGTTGGGAAACCTTCCTGTGCTCTGCACTGTAGTGCATGTGCCCTTACACCTGTGCACAGTGCTGGAGTCAGTGTGACAGATCCTTCATGTCTGGCACTGCAAAGGTGAAGTGAACTGCAAAGGGTGCTCATGTTGCCTGTCAGGTGTGCACATTTTCCTGAGTAGCTTGAGCTGTTACAGAGTTTTGGTGGTGGACTTGGCATTGCTGGATTAATAGTTGGACTTGATTTTAAGAGTCTTCTCCAACCTAAACGATTCTATGGTTCTATGAGAGCAGTCAGAGACAATAGTAGTCTTTGAAGGTGTCTACAGTCCATGGCTAGGAGATTTTCAAGGACTTACATGTTGCAGTTTTAGAACATGTCTCTGAACAAATGCTGAAAAATTGGATAGATTTAGGAATGCTTTTAAACAGTGTTTTCATTGTTGGTTTGGGTTTTTCTATATTCCAGATTCTCCAGTCTCAGGAGTGGGTAGAAGACCAGATGCAAATCCATTTTTAGCACCTCGATCTGCAGCAGTGCCTCTCATAACACCAGCTAGTAGTTCTGGACATCTGCTTATGAAACCTATTTCTGATGCATTGCCTACTTTTACACCACTGCCAGTGTCCCCTGATGCCAGTGCTGGTGCTGTTTTAAAAGACCTCCTAAAACAATAGATGACCTTGTATCAGTACGATGATAGCACTTTAAGGAAAGTGAGAACACTATGTTGTATATAATTTACCACAATGAGGCCTTCTGTAAAAAGTCATGTATTTGATTGCAATTGTACCTTGCTTTTCTTGTACTTACAAACTTATCAGTGCTTCAGAAATTCTAATGGTGGAATGAATAATTGCCTTCTGTATAGCAGGCATTAATTTTGGGTGTGGGTTAAATATTTAACTGAGAAAAAAATCTATCTTGTTGCTAGATTGTCACAAGACAAACTAAAGGATTTTTAAACCTTAGGTATACTTGGTTCCTTCAGATATGCATAGACAGTATTAACTCTTTGGTGTTGAAATTTGTTTTTCCGTTAAAATGATCTGCCATCTATGTTCAAGAACCAGACTAAAAAAATAAATTAAACAACCAATTAATGGTGTTTATTTCATGTACTTTTGGACATGTATTTCTTATTTACAAGTTTGATTGCATTTGGGGGCAATTTGAGGCACATTAATCTCTTCGCACAATGATTTGGTTTGCCCCCCCCAGAGTAAGATCTGTTTTCAGCAGTCAAACCCATCAGCACCAAGGAGTTAACTGTGGAAGTGAGGCTGCACATCCATGTGAAGAATGGGTAATTTAGCAGATGATACATTCACATATATATAAAGACACTGTGCTCTAATGGTCCAAGGTGTATATATGAGAGAATTTTTATCTTGCAAGATTTTGTAGATCCAAATATAGACTTAAAGCTTGAACACATGTATAGAATTAAAAGGGAGGAAGGTGCTTGCTTATCTCAAATGTGTAAATAGGTCTTTGTACCACCAAGGCCAAAGTCAATTATTCTGTAAATTTTGCTGTGATAACTTGTACACTTTGTTGAACAGGTAAAGAATGAAGTTGCTTACTAAAGAATAAGAGTCATCCTCATAGTGAATCTGAGATAAAACATCTTCAGTTTAAAATGTGTCATTTCTATGTCTTTTTATATGCCTCTCCTTGTTAAGTCAGTGTTAAGATAACTGTTGTGCAAGTTCTATATTAGAACTGTCAACCTTCTTCATTTTCATTAAGGTTCTGGATAAAATTGTTGTAAGAGTTATATTTAAATAAAACGAATTAGTGAACTTGTACAGAATCAACCAAAATAATGCAAGAATTCTTTGCATTTATTTATATAGAGGTCATATAGTGAATTTTGTTTATTGCCTTGAAACCTAGCAAAGGTTTTTTATTTGTTGTACTTACTTTAAGAGCTATTTGAATCCCTTTTCTCCAGTATAGTAATGTTTCATGGAAAACTTAGCAAATTTGTAACTGGATTGACCTACCATATTGGATTTTGATTTTAATTTTTTTACCCAATTATGGACAGTTTGGCAGTTTGATTTCTGAAAAGACAGCAGCCACATATTTACCAAAGTAAATTTTGTGTTATGTAGTAAATGTAATGAGAATGTCAAATTACCTCAGCTGAGAATATTGCAGTTAGATACTTCAAATGTACATCTTCATTTAAACTGGACTGGAACAACTACTTTTTTTCTATATAGCAATTATAAAGAAAAGTGAAATCAGATGGCTTCTGTGCAATCTCTCTTGGTCTTGTAGTCATGTCTGTTTAACGATATATAGCTGCTTCGCAATAAAATTGCCTTTTGGTGAGCCAAAGCAGAAGGAAATGGTTAGTTTTTAAAAATTATGTGACTTACGTGTTGTAAATTACAAATGGAGTCATGCTGCTCACAATTCTCTGAAGATACTAACTGTGCAGTTCTTAACTTTTTTAATGCATTATTTTCTTCTTTAACTGCAGAGAACTTCATATGTACACATTTCTCTTTCAGGGAGCTTTCTAAATTGCAATAAAGAAAACATAGTGAGACCAATTATTTCTGCATGCTGTAAATCAGTTCTGTTTATACACTAAGCTATGAGTTTGAAGAAGGAAATCTAATACCAAGCAGAGGTACTGAAGAACTTCAGAGTTCCTCATTAAGCTCCTTGATGGAGACAAAAATCTTCTACAGCAGAGATACAAAGTGCTTCAGTCCTTAAGTCCTAGAAGGTGAGCTCTGTTGAACATGACTTAGAGGTTTCTTTTCTAGGGCTTATTCCACAGGTACATTGGTGAGATTTGATGCTGTGTTAGAAATCAACTGGGCTCCGTGTTCCAGGCAGTACTTTCGTGCAGAACAGTATAGAACAACTTCATTGTTTTGTTTCTTTCTTCCTTCTTTGAATGTTTCACAGACCATTACAAACATTCAAGCTTTGTTTTCATTGAATGATTAGTAGATATATTTTTTCCTCTAATTTTTCTTCTGTGTTTACATTGTTCTTGATAACTATTCCATATATAGTTGCCTTACCAGTTTCCCACATGTACATACGTGACTCATGTAGTCTGTCCTGTTGATTGTGTGGGTTTTTCACACAGCAGCATGAAGAAAAACATCTCTGGAATTTGTGAACAAGGTGCAGCAGCTGAAATTTTTCATTCTTTCATTTAACGTAATTGTTTTCTGTGGCTTTTGCAAGGAGAAAGGTGTCTGATTCTCCTAGTTTTGGTCTAACAAGCTGTCAGTTATCTTTAGTTGTAAGGTTACAGAATTCTAGTAACAGATTCATTTTGCAAGCTTGATGTAAGGGGGGGAAATTAAGGCTAGGGTTTTCTGTTCTTCTCCTTAGACTTTCTGATTTTTTTGCTGTTCTTTGCTTATCCTGCATTCCATGCACAGAGAAGGAAGTAACTGCTTGATCTTTCTAGTTGCCACTGTAAAGGAATGCACAGTGTGGGGTTTGGGAGTTTTTAAACTTCCCTGCATTACACCAGCTAGTCACTGCAATATAAATTCACACATTGTAAGGACCAGCGTAGAAATAACTGGGTTTTTTACCAAGTGCCAGTCCCCTGCATTTTATTATTGTTTCTTTTTGTCATTCTTGACTCATTTGCATAAGTAGTTACCAATAAGGCAGGCACTCTGGACTACATGTTGGAGTGACTGATGGCTAAAGCAGAAGAGACAGAATGGAAGCTGCTTGCCTTGTAAGTATTTCACATTATTACATATCTCAGGAAGACTTTTCAGTTCATTAAGGTCTTACTGCTTGTGTTGATATACTGCTGGGTTTTTGGTATTTTCATAGAATCATGAAATGGCCTGGTTTGGGAGGGGACCTTCAAGATCATCCAGTTCCAACTCCCCTGTCCCCTTTCACTAGGCCAGGTTTCTCAAAGCCCCATCCAGCCTGGCTTTGAGCGCTTCAGTGAGGGGATCCACAGCTTCTCTGAATGACCTGTTCCAATGTCTCACCACCTGCACATGGAAGAGTTTATTTTTAGTATCTAATCAAACCCTACCCTCTTTCAATCTACAATCTGTGGGAAAAGTGAAAAAATATTATGATATTTGAATTATAGTCAACTATTACTAGAAGTTTTTGCCAGTTATTGATAGAAGAGAGCTTAGAAGCTGTGTGACGTGGCATTTCAACAAGCACTGACAGGCCACAGACCAATGGTATCAGGGAAACAATTTATACCCATGTTTTGTGTTTGTTAACAAAATGAGTGAGCTGACCCTTGTACCAACAAACTGGAATGTTCTCTCTCCCTTAGTGTAAAGGACACTCTTCAGAGAGCTGCCTGGATACTGTTTGAATATCAGCCACATTTGAATATTACCACAAAGGTAAAGGGAATCTTGGCAGTACCGTGTGGTTTATCCCAAGGTTTTCATTTTTGACATCAGATGCTGCCTGCATTTCCCCCCAGTGAATTTCCAGATGGTCATGCAAGGTGGATTCAATTGCAGCATGATCACATATGGGAGTACAGACCAAGGAGGTTTTACAGATTTGAGGCAGCTAGGAATTACTTATTTCATGTCGCTTATGAAATACTAGCTATCAGCCAGCACTATAGTACAGCCACTTAGTATCTAATTTATGTTGGAATAGTCCAAGGGATTAGAAAAAAGAAGTGTTTAATGTGCTCCAAGTGGTGCATATTTTGTCATTTGGCAGCTTTCTGCTGAGGCTCTCCTACAAGGTGAGCAAAGTCAGATGGTTGATTTTTAGGTAGTAAAAACTGACCAGTGGCATCTCCTGACTCCCTAGAATGGAAGCACTGTTAAACAACCCTCTGAGAACAGAATGCCAAAGAGTTACAACACTTCAAATCTAACTTTTTGTAAATTGGGGAGCAGAGAGCTAAGGCTGTTCTAAAGTTTTGAAAATGATTTTGACCTTTTCAAGGCTGCAGAGAAAGACAGAAGCCCACATTAAGTTTGGTGGAGGCAGCTGGATTTTTAGAACTAAATAAAGCTACCCTCATCTGTACAACTTAGGTAACCTGAATCCATGAGTTTCCTGAACAGGTAGTGTAGTATGACCAAAAAAATATATTTAGCCTAAGCCACAAAGGGGCAACTGGATGTAAATGGAGCAACAGTTACAGGTAGTAGCAGTTTGAGTAAAATCAGGGATAAGAATATCAGTTCCTAAATGGGAACAAGTATAAGAGATGCAAGCTGCAAACATTATTTCACAGAATCCATTAGGTTGGAAAAGACTTCTGAGATCATTGAGTCCAAGCTTTGACCAAACATATCTTGTCAGCTAGACTATGGGACAGTGTCATTGCTTAACAACCCTTTCTGTGAAGAAATTCCTCCTGATGTCCATTCTGAACCTTCCCTGGGGCAGCTTGAGGCTGCTGTCCTGTCATCTGGTTGCCTGGAAGAAGAGATGCTGACTCCCAGCTGGCTACATCCTCTTTTCAGGTAATTGTAGAGAGTGATAAGGTCACTTTCTCAGGAGAATAGAGATCATGAGAGTGGTTCCAGACACTGTTTGGGGGCAGGTGTCCAAGAAGCTGCATAGAGAAAGCGAAATAAAGGATTCAGGTTTCAACTAGTCATGGAGAAAGCCAACCACAGATTGTAAAATTAACCTTTATGTAAAACTTGTTTCCTTATCTCCTGCAGTACTTTTCCTTATTTTTATTAGATGTTACAGTATTTAAGTCATGCTTTTGCTTGTAATAAAAAGGTATTTTTCAGAATTACAAGCAAATTACTGAGTTGATTCTGGTTCACCTATGTGTTTTGGTTTACATGCCATAGCATGGATACAATGCTAAATTGTAGCAGGAGTAAAACTATAGTAAGGAAAGTGGTTTGAATGGTAGACTGCAGCATTGAAAAATAGTAATTAAAACTGAAACTTTTTCTGGAAATAGATTTGGAAAATATTTAGACTGCACTTCACTCTACTTTTAAGTAGTGGGTGCCAATAAAAATGAAGGCAAACAGAACACTGCCTTATTTTTGACAATAGGAGCAGTAACAGATGTAACAGTTTTCAGCTAACTTAGAGAAGGCTTATTATAAAACTACAAAAATTTGAGGAGTACAGGATTCTAAAGAAAATGAATGAGTCATAACTAGGATTGCCAGATCTGTCTGGACCCAGCTGCAGACTGAATAGCACATTGTCTGCAGAGTGCTCTGGATGAAGGACCTGCAGAGTGCCACTGCAGGCAGAAGGGATGCAGGTGGTACCTCTGTTCTTTCTGACTCTGAACAGAGTGTGCTTCCCAGAACCTGCCAAGTAGGCAGGGCTGGAGATTCCAGGAGCCTGCTGCACTCTGATGTTCTCCCCTGAACTGAATGAGTGGTTCCAACTGCCTTGTACAGATACTTAAATAGCCTGATGCCTTGCTGGCAACCTGAAGCCTTCACTGCCCTAGCCAAATGGGGCTGGGCAATCTAGTTCATAAAAGGAAAGATTTTCACTGGAAACTCAAATGGAGTTGGCTAAAGCCAACTCATTTCAAATGCATGGAGCTAGAGTAAATGCAAAAATAAATCTCTACACCTCTATATGGAGCAGAGCTATGTTTCTGAGATAGGTAGTTCTTAAGGATTTTCTCCAAGAAAATCTATGCCTAAAAAATCTCCAAATCATTAAGGTTGGAAAAGACCCTTAAGATCATTGAGTCCAACCTTTGATGGATCATCACCACATCAACTAGACCATAGCACTAATGACACTTGCAGTCATTTCTTAAACACCTCCAGGGATGGTGACTCCACCATCTCCCTGGGCAGTCCATTCCAATGCTTAATAACCTTTTCCATTATTAAATTCTTCCTGAATTTCACTGTCTCCTGTGCTGTGCTACTGATCTCCAGATATTTTGGGCTTAATGTTCTGTGTTTTATTAACCATTATACATAAACCAATGAAATGCAGGATTGTATTTGGTACTTTCACTTCTAGCACCAAGGCACTTTTGTGAGATTGCAATTCAGATAAACAATTCAGCTGTTGCAAATGGTCATATTTAGTTCAGTCAAAGATACTTAATTTCTAAATGTCAGGTGAGTTCTGATGAATGGTTTTTCTTCATTTTCTTGATTTGTTCTACAACCTCTCCTCCTGGCATTTCAATTCAGACATATCCTCCCAATCTGGATTTGTTTTTACTTCTTTTTCTTTTTTTCCATTTTTCCTTTTTTTTTTTCCTTTTATTCCACTATGGTAATCTCCTGAAGTTTCTCTAGCAATTGCAGATAAAGAAGAAACATTTCACTTTCTACAGTGATTTTATCTTTTCTAAGCACTATTTTTATACCTTGTTCATCAGGCTTTGCAGACTGTTTGGCAGTTTTCCTGCTCTTGGTGTGTCTGAAAAAGAATTTATTATTAGCTTTTATGCTTCTTATGATTTGTTTCTCAAACCTTCTTGGCCTGACTTTCTGTTTTTCACATTTAACCTGTCAGAGTTTTTGGGGTTTTTTATTTTCTTTATCTGGCACAATTCAACTCCTTGAGTTTTGTTATGGAACTGTAGACAAAATGGGGACTGATTGATTTATCAGGCTCTGGCGATGGACTCCATTTGCAGTGCAAGTGCCTCTGTTTGTTGGGAGATGGGTCTAGTTCCACTGACCTCACATGGCTGCTTCAGGTTCTGGTACCCCACAATTCCTGAATGGATGGGAGCCCTGGGCATGGCCAGGCTGCTTCTGAGCAGGGAACTCTTGGTGCTGCTCATCTCCTTCTGCTGGGCCAACCAGTGCAACTGAAGGTAAAAGCCAGCAGATTAAAAAAAACAAAAACAAAAACAACCCAAAAGACTGTGTGAGAAACTGCATCCTGCTTCAAGACTTTGTAAGCTCTGCAGCACATATAGCACAACTAGGAAAATGTGAGTACCTCCCTGTTCAATGGGATTTCTGCATTCAGCATGTTAAATTGCTGCCTTGCAGCAGCACTTGTTGCTGCAGAGCAGTGAATAATAAGTCTGAAAACAAACAGGCAACACACATCATGTTTACCACCCAGTTTCCCAGCCAATTCTTATGAATGGCATGGTTAGGTCACAAAAGTAAACAGGTAATTTGTGAAATGGTGTCATCCCTGCTGTGGGAACAAGTAAACTAAATGTAGGCGTTCTTAAATCAAAGAAAAGTTTATAAATGTCTTCTGGGGTTAGGAAAGGAGTTGAGAAAGTATAAAACAGTCAAAATTATTTCTCTCCTTATAGGGAAACTTTCTGTTACTCCTGTGTTTGACTAACATATAACCTCAAAGATCTTAAGGAAAAGACCCAAAAATGTGCCAAGTGTCTCATTGGAAAAAGAAGCCAGGAGTCTTATATTGTATTCATTCACCTATGAGAGTGAAACATGTTTAAAAAGGGAATGTTTTCCACCACTTGGAAGAAGAGAAGCTCTGGAAGAAAGGGTTGATGTCAAATATTTTCTACTCTGGCTCCATCACCAGGGTTCTGGCAGGTGCCCTTACAAAAATAGTGCACATACTTGTGAACATTCAAACACCCCTGTTGAGAGATGCCATTTCCACAGACTTGTTTGGGTTTATTCAGAACCTGAAGTGTTTTAATGGAAAACACAGAATATGCTCAATGCTACTGTGGCTGATCTTTAGCTCTGGATCAAAACAAAGTGAATTGCCAAAGCAGAATAAAAAGGAGAAAAGATGCCCAACTAAATCTGATTTAAAACAAAAAAAAAAACAACACCAAACACAAAACCCACCTAAAATATAAGTTCCATGTGGTGGAATAAAGTGCCTGGGAGCTGAGGAAGCCCAGAGGAAGCTGATGTTTTACTGGAACTGATGCCCAGCAGCCAGGGAAAGCTGCCAGGTTAACCTGTAAAGGTGAAGCTGTGTCTCCAGTCAGCTGCTCTAAGGTGCCCCTGATCCTGCCAGATGGGCCCAGTGTGGTGCTTGTGTTAGTAAAGGGCTTGGGAAACTGCAAACGACTCAGCAGTCCTGAGGCATTTTAGCATAAAATAAATCAGTCCTGAATATTTCTAAGGAGGGTTTTAGTACATACTTCTAACTGTCTGGTTGTAATTGGAGCCCAATGGTTTATGTATCCCAGGCACTTGTGAAGACTGAATGTTGGCTTGCTGCAACAGTGAAACAGACTTTAGTCTTGGTCCAGAAGTATTAAGAGTTTTAGGTCTTTATTTATGGTAGGTCATTATTAGCTGAAACGGGCCATAAAGAATTTATGCTTGCTGTTAGAAGGAGCTGGTAAACATTTTGTCACAAGATTAAAGAGCATTGTTTTCAACCACATTGTCTAGACCATTTGACAAAAATGCAGAGAAGGCTACAGCCCAGTTTATGTACATGTCAATCTTATAAAATAAACAAAAACACACTAAAATATCTGTCTTGTTTCAGGCAAAATGTGAACTGCAGTTACCAGAGCTATGCTGAGATTCAATAGAAAAAGAAGTAAAATATGAACAGTGGGCTGGGGCACCTTGTTCTTGGATACTCAGAGCAACCAAGGGGGAGATGGGAGTTCTCAAGTGCATCTTTTGTCTTTAGGTAGAGGATGATGTTCCATATATTTTTACACGAAAATATTTTAAAAGTACAAATGTCAGTCATGTAAGGATTGAAAACTCAAGAAGAATGTTGCAGGCTGTTGCAGACTACTGCCATGAATAATTATTACTCTCTGCTGAGAGTTGTTACATACACCAAAAATGCTGTGAAAGCTCTGATTTTTTCCTGGAAAAGGTACAGTAATAATTTAGTTTGCTTGCTTACCTTTCTTTTATTGGGTTAAAAAACCCTGAACAATATTGAAGAATTCTTCCAAGAATATTACTCTTTTTTGCCTCAGGCATCTTAGACTGTCCTAGAAAGTACTACAGCTAAACAGATGGTCATGAACAACAAACCTGATCTCACTAAAGAGAATATTCCTGAAATGGCTCTGTCTTACAGTAGATGCAGTTCACTGGGCTGTTTTAAACTGTTTGGGTTTTGATATGTACCTGCTATCAAAACCTGTACCTGATATATGTACCTCCTTATCCAAAGGGACAAGTAATGTTTTCAAAGCAGTAAAGTGGAGTCAGATATTAGTCCATGTTTAGAGTAGCTGCATTTCAGAATGGGTACAGTGATGCCTGGGTTTTCCACTGGTGATTTCTATCCTGAAAGAAGCTGGCTATTAGAAACTGGTATCAGCGTGACCACAGACCTGTACAGAGAGTACAGCTTTGGAGTGGTGTGGTTTAACCCCTGCTGAAGCCAGGACAAAGATGCAGAATTAGAGTAAACCAAGGATTTTAAGGGTTTATTCCAGCGCTTGGGCACTGTGAGACCACCTGGTACAACACTGCAGGGGGCTCAGCCCGCTGCTCTTTGGAAGCAATGATATCAGCAGTGTGCTGTGCCCAAAGAACATGTGCCTCAGACAGACAGGTGACATCCCTGCGCAGGAGGAAGGAGGGGTGCTGTATTGGCTCTGTTTTGCATGGATATCTCATGCAGGTGGGAAGTGTTGAGGCAGCTGAGCCCCAAGAGATGGCAGCACAGCAGGAACTGTTACATTTTCTCCTTCCTAAAAGTTGTACTGCGAGCTGCAGATCAACTCATGACATCTCAGGGATCCTACATTCCCAGTACATTTTAATTAGCACTACTATATCTTTACAATTACATACTATGTTAATTTTCACTGTTAATTCTAGCTTGTGTTATGTTTGGCTAGGAAAGGAAAATATGTGTAGCACTGTGCTTTTGAGCTTCTGGCCTGAGCCATCTGGAACAGGTTATTTCATCAGTCATGTTATGAGATGGCAATTATAATTCAGACAGTGAGCAAAGCAGACCTCAGCTGATAATCTAAGGTAGTCTTTGAAAAATTATAGGCAACCCTTCCCAAATACCTGGAGTTTGCAACTGAGGTTCTTTCCTGGGAGGTGAAAGAAATGAGCCCTTCTCTTTCTCAGGCAGAATTAGGGTATGAGGCCATGTTTCCTGTGTGGTGCTATTCAAGTGGCAGTAGGGTGAAATGTGTGTGTCAAATCACTGCCTATGTTGAAACATCAACATGTGACAATATCAAAAGCTGGCTTACTTGGCAGTCTCCAGGAACACTTAGATCAATCTCCACATCAGGCAAAAGCTCAACCTGTGAATCTCACAGAGCTTAGATGCTATCAAAACACAGTTGTTTCTACAAGTGCCCAGCAGTTTTGCTCTGTTTTACCATTTTTGCTTGTAAACATTTGGTTCCATAAGATTTGGTAGGAGCAAAATGAATGTTTTCAGTGTCTATAGCTTGGACATGCAGGGCCTAAAGTATCAGTTATTGGAAAATTTCTTTAATGAATTTAGGTCTGTGTGGCTGGGTAAAAGATGTCTATGACTTGGCATATTCAATGACTTCGAGCTCACAGATCTACCACCATACAGACTTGTATGCTTTGACTCTTCTCACAGTTTGAAAATTTTCTTGAAAATGTTCAGAGTGGGGGAATTTTAAAAAATGACAACAACATCCAAGAAGGGTGTTTGACAGATGTGGTTCTGGAAAAATGTAAGAATAAAATCAGAGTTAAAAAGTGAGATGAAATGTTGTGAAACTTAGAGGAAGACTTGTTTCTGCAAGGAAGATTTTCTGTTCAGGATGCTAAGTGTAATTAACTATTTTTAAGTTCCCTGACCTATTTACAGCTTTTGTCTTAGCATTTAGAATCAGTCAGATTATGTTTCCAGTGCTGAGGGCTCCTGTGCATCCAATGCTGTGCTTTATCTGCAGAAGCATAGCTCTATTCACATGTGCAGTTGTCTCATCCAAAGAGAGTAAAATTATACAACAGTTTTTATGTCCCCCTTATCATATATTACACAATTTTCAAAATCCAGATCTTAATTGGAGATATGGTTTCAACCCTAGCTATGCACAAAGCAAACTGTGAGAACATAGTTATTTAAGAGAGCCCCATTTTATACTGAGGACAGTTCTGCACCTCCTCATGAAGACAAAGACGTCTTCAAACAAACGTCAAGGCAAGCTAAATAAAGTAATGGATTTTATAATTCAAGGGGATATTTGAGACCATTGAAGTGAGAGCACCACTACACATGAAGTTTAGCCAATGTCTTAAGCATAAATGCTGAAGGTGTCAGCACAGGGTGTTGAAAGGTGTATCAAATTGTTCATTTTTATAGGATGAACAAAAGGAGGCTTATGCACCACAAAATCCTTCCTTTATACAACCCTTCATACCAAACAGAGTTATGAAAAGCTGTGGCTGCATCTGATTGTTTTGTGACTGATGGTAGTTACAGAAAGGTACTGCAGAAATTCCACTTAGCCACAACATCAAATCCTTTTATTTTGGAAAAATAACAGTCACCAAGCTGTAAACTAGCCCAGGTTGTGGTTTGGTACACTTTTTAATACTCTGGTTTTTATCCACTCCAGCTGTCAGATGGAGACAGGAAAAATCAAAACATTTGTACAGTATTTCTTCTTAAGGGAGCCCCTTGGGTGGTGAGATCTGGATTCACCTCCCGTCTCCAGGGCTGGAGCACCTCTGCCAGTTGGCTGATGGATCAGAACTCTGAGGCAACTATTTGGGAGCAGACTGGTGCTGCACTCATACAGTGATTCTGGCATGCATGCAATGATTTTACCATGTGATTGTAGAAAAATTCAGTGGATTAGCAAGTGAAGTATTATCAGATGAAGCAAGTTCTTTGTCCACACAGCTGGATGCACAGAGCATTTGCTTTCCTGTAAAGCCGTTTCTCATTGCTTCAGTAGATTTTTCACACTTCTAACATACAGTAAGCACTGCTACTCTTAGATCTGTTAGCTCTCCAGGTTATTGAGTGTATTGAGAAACTCTGGTGGTATGGAGCAGTGAGAATACTCACTGTTAAACATTTGCCACAATGAAAATTGTCCTGGTCTTTGCTTTCTAGCCTCTCTTGCCTGTTTTCTGATCCATGAAAAACTTCACAACGTGCCCTGCAGCTTCTTCAGAAGTCCCTTGTGCAAGTTTTTGTTAGGCTTTTGGGAACTTTATTAAAAGTAAGTAAACTGGTTCTTGTTTATCTGCCAATGTATAGACACTGTTTGAATGATTCCAGGTGAGTGTTTAATTTTCCATGCATTGCAAGTGATGCAAGCAATTCACTGAGAGATAAACTGTCAGAAATGGCCTGGAGCCTCTGGTGCTGTCATTTTTGAAAGGTAATTTGGACCATTACAGCCTGTTAACAAGATACAGAGGTCTTGAGCTTCCCTTTGGCTCCAGTACAACTTGTGGGGCCTCAGCACCTCTAAAGCAGCTCAGTCCTGGTATCTCAAGCTGGATTTTGAGGCTTAGAGGCAACTTTTATTATTATCTGTTATATCAACTGTAATTCTGTTTCTCAATCTGTTACACAGAGATGTATGATAATAATTTCAGGTTCCTTAGAAATAAAGGGTTTTCTCAAATGGGACACTCAACAGAAATTCAAAGTAGTTGTTTAATGTCCTTGTCTGTCTTTCATTTCAGTGTTCATCTTTGGATCCACTGTAATCTTTGCTGTGTCTGATTGCTAACCTTTCACATCCCATAAATGTTCTTCTTGACCTACTAAAGCTCTGCCTGTGGCAAAGTTGCAAAACACCTGAAAAAGTACTTTATTTCCTTCCTCTTTAGTCATAACTGGAGATCTGCAAGTTATGCTTTTCCTGAAGAAATATTTCATATCATAAACTGCTCCCTTAAGCATGGGGTCAGCTAAAAAAGAGCCAGTGTTTGCAGACAAGCCATTTGTTTTCCTTCGAATGTTTAATTTGTTTATTCCTGTTTTCAAATAATCCCCAAGCAATATAGTTCCTGTAGCTGTGATCATCATGAATTCGAGTTATTCACCTCCCAGAGGGTCAGACCTTTCATCAGTATGCCATTGGCACAGAGCAGAGAGTGTTGCATATTCATTGTCCAGGACACCAGCTAGAGGGCCTCCAAAAAACCCTGACTTTTTTTTGTTCTCAGAGCAAGGAAAACAATCCCTTCCCTTCTCCAGTCCCTTGATAAGGCTTTCTGTCCAATAACGGTGCTCTCTGCTCTGAGGCACATTTAACTGTGAAGTTTGCAGCGGGAGAGGCTTTCCTTCAAGCTGTTAGTGTTTTATCCTGGCAGGCTCCTCGAGGTTGTTGTGAGGAGTCTAGCCAGTTGGTGAGCTTTGTAATCTAAACCAGCTGTCCCAGGCTGAGGCCCCCATTTGCATTGTTTAACATACTTAGAAAATGAAGTGTTCATTTTTAACATTCCTCCTCCAATTGGTTTAATGCTGAATTACAGAAGAGAACTAAGCAAAACCAGGTGCTTTCTCTGTATTCTCTCCAGTGTCTGAGGAGGTACAGACGGCTCCCGATCTTCTCCATTACTTGCCATTTCATTCTTTGGACTATAAATGACAGAGGAACTGAAGTGCTAGCAGAGGGTAATGTTTGGAAAACTTTCTAGTTATTCATCAGCACAGACTCTGGGTTTTTTTCACCTTTCCCCAACGGCTTTGGACATGCAAGGATTAAGAAGGTAAGTGGTATGCATGAAACTTCTTTGCTTACTGACGGGAAACCTGCTTGTGGAAAATAGCTGTGGCAGGGACATGTTATGCCAATCCACTTGCAAAAGCCATTTGCAAAGGGATCTCAATGGTCAGAGGTGGGGAAAGACGATCTGCCTGTTACTAAAGCTGTGCTGTCTCTGACGAGTTCCTTCTAGATCTGTGCTTATACTCTGCGCATCTGCGGCAGTGCTGAAGTGCAGCAGCCACGATCCCACTGGCTACAGTGATTGATTGAAGTTAATTAGTTACTATTGCAGAAAATTGCTGGTTTAAAATATTTTGCCTGCTGGGCTAGCTACTGTGACCAGCTGCATGTAGTGTTGATAAGTTGTGCTGCATGTCTGTTAATAATTCTTGAGGGGATTTTAGATCTAAAGTAACGAGCAAATTGAGATCATGGGTGCAGACAGAACACGTATGAGGCAGTAAGGTCGCTCCCCCACCAAAAGGAAAGAATATATCATCTTGTAGTAAAGGAAACTAAAGACTGTCTAAAAATGTTTGAGTTTTGTCTGGCTGTTTTATGGGGGATTTTGTTATCGTGCACTGTCCTGCAGCAATGTGCAGCACAGCCCAGTTGCTGCATATGTCAGTATTCTGCTATAACCTGTTGTATTCCTTCCCAATGCTTTTTCTCACTCCATGCAAAGTGAGTATGCAGTCTTTATAGAAATGTACACTTTAAAATCTCTTTGAAGAGATGTGAGGAATCAATAAAATCAAAAAATGCAAGCCTAAATGGACAAAATTGTAGTTTGAATGCTTTATATTGAACTCTAAGGAAAACTCTTAGAACAGGCAGAATTTGCCTTTTCTTGTCACTCAAAAGTTGCCAACAAGCACAATCTGTCTCCACAGCACTATGAACAACCATTTTAGGGTTTTATGTTTACTTTTCAGAGCTGGTCAAATTTGTTGTAATGTGTCGGTCATTGTGTGTGGTTTTGTCTGATGCATTTGTAGGTCTTGCTCAGCAGCTCAGTTTGCACGCTGGAAATCAGGGACAGCTCTAAGAGAGAAAGTTGGCAGCTCATATGGGTAGCAGAACTAAGGCTACCTAAAATATCCCCTGCTTCCTGTACTGGTTTTGTGGGAATGTATTGTATCCAATTGCCATTTAGAATTTCAATCCAAGATAAGCAAAGTGTGGATCTAATGGTACTAGGAAGTTTTATATAAATCAGCAGCAAAAGAATGAAATCCACAAGACCAGAAAAAAAGTAGTTTCTGACTGTGCTTTCATGGTTTTCTATCTGTTAGGAAATATTTGGAGGTGGAAGGTTACTTGACCATAATTTTTATGCTCCAGGCAAGGAGCTCCAAAAATAGATGTAGGGCTCTTTTAGTGAGGGAGCCTTGTCTTTCAGTTGCAGTGGAGAGAGAGCCAGTAGGGAGCACTAGATGTGAAGATGATGTACCTGGGGAAGGCTCCATTGAAGAGAACAGCTTCTGGTAGCTGGTGACCTGGCACAGTGTGCCTCCTTCAAGGCTGAGCAAAGGGACAGAATCTGGCCCCAAGCAAATGGATTCATCTCAGATAGAGCCTCTGGGGATGAAATGCGGTTTAGCGGTTGGAGCGGCTGGCTTGGATTCAGGACCTCCTGCGTGACACGTCTGCAGCCCTGCCAACACTTCACGCTGTGAGCTTAGGCAGGGCCTTGCTTGGGTTTACCCATCTGTAAAACGTGCACAGTGTGCAAGAGAAGCCTTCATTTTTGCAAAAGAAAGGTGCCAGAGAGGGGGAAAGCCACTTTATTGAATATTGCACACTTGTTCATTTAACAGCTGCTGCATAGGGTGTCATAAAAATCAGATTAGTCCATAGACATTTGCAGTCTGGTTTCAATCCCAGTACCATCAGAGTCATTGCTTTGAGACCTGAATCTGGCCCACAGTTATATTTCTCCTTCTCCAAAGGCCAAATTCACGTTAGCAAAACTGGAATACACTGAAGTGTCACTAAAAATTAATTTGTCCATGTGTATTTAATTCTTTGTAACAAGCCTGGATATCAGGAGGTTTTCAGCCTATTTTCTATGCACATTACAGGATACTGACTGCTTTCACACTGGCTGTCTGCCTTTCAAGCCCTGGAAAAGCACAGGTGAGAGGTGCATGCAGAGATGTGTGTACTGGTTTGTACTCAAGTGCTATATGGCATGAAACTTAACTGGCTAGCAGGTGGATAGGAAGCTCTGTGGTCTGGGGTTTACATGGAAAGGAAGTTATGTGGTCTAAGGGTTTAGAGGGGAGAACTTGGAGCCAGCAGGATTCTGGAGTTGAACATGGATTGAGCTTATTGACTCATCCTTGCCAGCTCAGCAAAATATCCCCGTAGAAACCTGGACCTCGCTGAAAATCTGATTCTGCCTCTAAACTGAACACTTCTGGAACAGGAAATAAGAAAAACTATGCCATGAAACCAGAGACTGCTCAGTTCCATTGTGAGAAACATCCATATTTGGAGAACTCATTCATAGAAATACATCTTTTCTGGATAGCAGGATCAAGTCTTAAGACTGTTTAATTTTGGACTGTGATCCTGAATGACTGCATCCCAGTTTTTATTTTCACTTAGGCCCAAACCCATTTCTGTTCAAGAGAGTGGATGGAAGTAAAGCAGTCCAGTTCTTGAAATAGCAGAATCATTAGTTATTTTTATGCTCAGGCTCCAAGTAACTTTAAATTGGGAAAAACTGTTCCTAAAGGCATGTTGTTTGGATCTCTAGTTAATAGTCCAGATATATTTGGTATCCAGAGCAGTGTTTCTAAATACCTTTGCCAAAAGCCTCTGAAATGTAGTTGTTTTTTTTTCTATTACATTGAAAAATTCCTGCACTGGTCATGCTTATTGATATTTTTGTGATTATTGGATCTGTATGGGAAATGCTTTTCATGCCCCTGGAGAATTTTTGAAATGTCTTTAAAGGTTTGTTGTTATAATTTAAAAAATATTGTTTACATTAGAATTTTTATAAAAACATCTTGTAATATAAATTGATTTTTGAAGTTGCTTTGAAAAAGCAACTTGAAGCTGAAACAACAGCAATGACTTCTTTCTGAAGATACTGAAACTGGTAATTTTGACAATATTGGAATCTTTTCTAGAATAAAGTTCTAGAAATTTTTTGAAACCAGTCCTACTATAGTTTCAGTGTTTCTGAATCGCCATTTTTTGACCAAAACAAAATAATTTTCTTAACAACTATTTGAGCTTTTCCAGCTAACCTAGGTGTAATGTGGGCACACAAAAGGGAGAGCAAAAGGTAGAGTACATACATTCTTTAAAACATGAGGGTGAATATACATTCTCCCATTAGAATACCTTGGCTTTCCACAACATGATACCAAAACATCTTGGAATGGCAAAACAAATGAAGGCAGAATTCCTCCATACTTGTCTGACAGTTCTAGCAGGGGTTTTGTGTATTCATATGTGCAAGTGGCAGGTGCAGTCCAAACAGTGCCATGTGTTTCGCTTCAGTCCTGTCCCTGGTTCCTGCAATGACCCACTTCCACTGACTCACCATTTCACCCTTTGTCTCCCATCTACAACTTACTACTTTTCCAAACATCAATTAAGTGCTTTAATCTGCCACTCATGAAGTCCAAAAATATCTCTATCATTAAGATATGACAAAAAAGGAAGGGTATTGAGCACACACCATCCCTGTGCCCTCTGGTGGCTTCAGTGGTTCCTGTTTCCTGGATATCTCTTGCTTACATTGCCTAGTACAACCCATTTACTGGAAGATCCTGTGCTTGTGTCAATTGCTTTGCCCCTTGCTAAATAGCTGGAGGCTCTGTCAAAAACTAGGAAGAGCAGAAAATCATTTTAACAGGCTTTGAAACCTTTATCACCAGGACTTTCACCAATTTAGAGATGCTGAGGTCACTGAGGAGGTATTGAAGACTCAAGGCTGCAGCCCTGATCATGACCAGCAGAATAGGAAGGAACAAGGCTTCCAGTAACTTTAAATGCCTATGACATGTTGTATAAAGATTTATCCTCTAAAAACTGCAAGGTTTGGTGGAAAGGAAGAGTCTTATTTTTTTAAGCTTGTTACGCTTCAACTGTGGCTCTGGATCAGTCAGTGCCTGACGTGTTGTGTGCTGAATGGGCTGTCAGGGGAGCTTCAGAGCCTGTGGGAAATGTAACAAGGACCTTCCAGATGAACCCCCCTGTTCTGGCAAAACCAAAACCCCAAACTAGAAAACTGTAATTCTGTGCTAACAACCCATAACACATTGTACCCCTGTACTCATAACCCATTGGGGGCCCCTGGGCAGAGGAACAGCCTGACACTGCCATCCCCTGAGGGTGCCCCTCCTGAGCTAAGGGGCTGGAACCTGTGCTGAGGCCTCAGGGTCATGGCTTGCTGACTGTCCTCTGGGGAAGGAGCTTTATTTTGATGTACTGTACCCTGCTGAACAATTGTACTAATCATAATGATCCAGATGAGCATTTGACTCTGCAAATCTCTCATTCACCATCACTGAGTGTCCTTTTTTTCTCTCATTTTAGCAGCAATGCACTAATGGGTTTGACCTGGACCGTGCCTCTGGGCAATGCTTAGGTAGGACTTTGATTAAATCAATATATTTAAATTTGGGTTCAGAAATCCTGAATTTATTGAGTTAACATTGTGGTGCTCCTACTATGTTTTAGATGAAAATTTCTTACTGTGTGATAAATGTGTGTTTGTATACATGTATATACAACAAATATGTGTATATATAAATATGTGTGTGTGTGTGTGTGTCATTACATAGCACTGATCTTTGACATTGTTCAGATACTAACAGGCTGTCAGGGCTACTCAAACAACAATGATGCATTTTGATAGGAGCTCAGTGTAGCTGCCAAAGAAAAAGGGCTGTTCACCCTCCTTCTCTTTCTCCTTCAAACTCAGGATTTATTGTCTTTGCTGCCTGTCTCCACCTGCAGGCTTAAATAAAGCCTTCCATTCTCAGAAACTCCAACTCCAAGTAAACTGAGCTGGTACTTAAGGAAATCTGCACTTTGCCCAGCAGCACCTTTTTGTCAATGGCATTCAGTCTCCAGGGCAGCATCTTCTACATGCCATAAAGTCACCCAGACAGAAAAGGAAAAACCTGCAGCAGATTGTTTGTTCTGCCATGGCCTACTGTTTCTGTGGCCCAAAAACCAGGGGAATGCTCAATTTGGCTAAAGCAGTTATACCCTTCTAAATTTAATTCAGCCACAATCTCAGTCAAAGCAAGAGGCCTGAACTGTGTCCCCAGATCCGAGCATCCCTAACTCGGAGGGAGGGAACCGAGACTTCCAAAGCAGGATCCAAATTTCACAGCTGGGCAGACCAAACCATCAGTTTCTGAAATCCTGATCTGCATGTTGTGGTTTGGACAGACCCTGCAGCAGGAACAGGCAGTAGCATGCTGCAGCCATGTGTAAATCAGTGTCTAAACTAAACTTCTATGGAATAGTAAAGCAGGCCTTGTCCTCTCCCTCTATCCTCTAACAGTATGAGTACTCTAGAGTGCTCATAGTACTAGAGGACAGAGGGATAATATATATCATATTAGAGGATATAGTAGTCCTAGTATTAGAGGATATAGTATGAGTACTCTAGAGTTCTAGAGCAGTTTTACTACTCTAATAGTATGAGTAGATCACAGGATATGTTGAATATAAAAGATGTTTTCTGTTTGAGTGCAATCTAACTTCAAAGTGAGGCTCCACAAGGAAGGGTTAGCCATTTGATGGAGAATATAATTTTTTTTTTTGCAATGCTATGCAATAAACACATGAGTTATTTTTTGACCGGTCCCATTAAGGAGCAGTGACTCTTTAAACCTTTGCAATTTCCTTGCAGACATTGATGAGTGCCGGACCATTCCCGAGGCCTGCAGGGGAGACATGGTGTGTGTGAACCAGAACGGGGGCTACCTGTGCGTGCCCCGCACAAACCCCGTGTACCGCTCGCCCTACCTGAGCCCCTACTCCAACGTGTACCCACCACCCCCGGCCCCCGGCCCCGTCCCCAACTACCCCACGGCCACCCGGCCCCTCATCTGCCGCTTCGGCTTCCAGCTGGATGAAAACAACCAGTGTGCTGGTAAGCACTGCAAATCCTTCTTCTAATTTTCATTTATGTTAAAGCCTGTCTGACATTGCAGAAACAATTGTCCTGCAGCTGTCCTTCAGTTAATGCAGCAGTCAAGCCCTGTATTTTGAAGTCAAATTTTTTTTTAAGGATACCAGCTGTATGTTTCATATAATTATTCCATGCAAACTAAGATGTTGCCGTCTTACTTCAAAAGTTCCGTACCTTCTCAGCAATTTCTCAAGTGCAGCTCTTCACAACACCAACTCCATCTCTCTTCAGAGTGCATCCAACAAACTCCATGTCTCCCCTCACCCAGCTAACCCACTCTTTTGTTGCACTCGTCTTCTTATTGGACACAGCTGTGGCCTATTAAGGGCAGGCCTGTTCCTAATCTTTGGTGATGAGTACAACTGCAACTCCTCAGGTGTTGCAACTCCTTCTGCACTATATTTTCTTACATTCTATCCTTCCACACTAAGAAATGACTCAGTCCTATTATTTAAGCAGAAAAGCCATTTTCATGAAAAATGTAATGTTTCTATGAGATAAACAGCCATCTGATGGCAAGTGATTTGTCAGTGCATCAAAAGCATGCCTTTAATGCTGATGATTCTGTCCATGAGAGAGAAGGTGGCCCTTCATTTGAAGTGTTAGGTGGAGCCTGGGGAAGCTTCATTCATCTCTTGGCTGTATGTGAGCTGGTCTTTGACAAGAAAAAAAAAACTAAACCAGAGAAGCCGTGAGCTTTCACAGCCTCTCTTTAGACTGAGGAACAGCACTTACTTCAAAACTACAATAGAAAAACACAAGACCTAAAACTGACTTGTCTTTTGGACTTAGGCTGCCCTATTGTCTGAAATTTCTGGCAGGACTTGGTTGCAGATGATGCACTTTCTTTGTTTCCCTACTGAGGAGACCGCAAGAGCTTCACAGGAGCTTTAAAAGTCTAGAGTTAAATTCAGCTAACATTTAGGACATATTTTTTGTATTTGAATCATTGTCCTTTCCAAGGTGGGAAAAACATTTTCTCACCAGCACTCACAGTAACACTGACTGGAAAAAAAAAAAAGAAACAAAAAAAAGGAAAATCATAAACCTGGGTTTTTTTGAAGAGCTCTTAAATCCTGGGATCACTGAAGTTTGCTGTAAAAATAAGCATTTTTGCTATCTGATTCTTTGAAAAAAGCCTCTAGTCCATTTCATCTTAGCAAATTGATCAACCTGTTCTTTTATCTACTGATTTGTAGATTTCCAGGAAGGTTTTCATTTTGCTCAGTTTGCTTTAGATGATTCAGGAAATGGGGTAGTTAGTAGAAAAGAAGTGCTGAAATGAAAGTGGAAATAAAACCTCTGAATTATACTGTCTGGTCTGCTCCATGCAAACCAGAATAATCAAAACAGGAAGATTTAGGGAACTTTTACAGTGAACTTTCCAGCCTCCAAAGGGCACATATGTTCCTATTTATGCTAGCAGAAATGGGAGAACTTATACTTTTTTCAGTCAAGACTGCTCACTTCAGTCATTTTAACTTTCAAATATTTGGGATTTGGTGATGAGAGATATTAATGAGAATGCATGGGAAATAACAGGCTGCCATTTGAGCACCACAGCAAGTGGGAGCAGTTTTTGTAAGTCTAGATCAGATTTGAATTTGGGTAGATGATGCGACAAAGGAAGAAAAACAGAACTAAAAGAGAATGAGATCTGTCAGGGGTCCCTGCTGGGTTAGATTTCATTTTTTATTCAGTGAAATTCTCTGGAAATATTCACTATTTTGATGCAGTATTTATTGTTGTATCTGTGTGTGTTTTGTATCCATGTGCCCCAGGATGGAAAGAGTGGTCACCAAAGGAAGTAATTTGGTCCAGGTCTCCCTGTGGTGCTGGTAGAAAGGCCTGATCCCCTTTTCCAAGGTTCCTGGAGCAATTAAGAAGGTTATGTGTAGTGCCTTGCTTGAAGTTCTTACAGGCAAGACATCAGGGAACCTTGACAGAGTCCTCAGGAGCCACCTAAATTTTATCAGGTCATTCAAGAAAGTCTGACCCACAGGATCATGGCATCCATAAGCCACTTATAAGCATCACTCATGTTAATGGTATTTCAGCTGCTTTGTGCTTACCTCCTTGTCCATATTCAGCATGTTCTTAGGATACAAAGCACTCCAAGGGCTAATTGTGTGGTGGAATGGTTGAAAAGAATGAACTAGAAGTAATTTTGCCCAGTAGCTGGGCCACTATGTAACAGGTTTGTTATGCTGGTGTTCAGACACCACCCTCTAGCACCTTCTTTCCAAATAAAATTAGTCAAAGGTATTTCCATTAGAGATAATGAGATTTTCTGCTATTGACTGCAGGGGAACCAGAGCTATTCTTGTGTGCCAATGTGTCTGGGCAATTTGCAGATTTTAACAGAGTACACATTTTTGTCTGGTCGGATATGGGGTTACAGATCAGGGTCACATTTTCTACTGGTAGGACAACAGAAATGTTTACTTTCACTTTGAATGTCAGTCAAAACAGCTTATTAAATATAGGAGCATTTTCTGGGAGACTGGGAGATTTACAGCCTCAGCTTTGAAGCACTGAGGTTGTTCAAGAGACTTCCAAAGTGAAGCAGGACAAAAATTTGATCTGAAAGTTGTGTGAGTTTTAACAAGCTCTTTCTATTTTTATTTTTTAACTGCCACTCCACAAAATGTAGGGAGGCTGCAAGAAGGTTGCTCTGTCCCAGTCTGGCACCTGGCCTGCCGGCCAAGGCCCCACATTCCTTGGCTCTCAAGGGAATGTGCACCCCTGGCTGTTCACATAACATTCCCCCTCGTGGGGCTGATATGTTTCCATGCAGCAAAAAAAGAGATATTATCCATTCTTCTCCCTTTCAAGCTTTTTGGCCTCATCCTTTCTGGCCTGGATAGTCACAGACAGTGGTTAAGTGTCCACAATCCTTCCCTATCCTGGCCACCACTCAGTCTTGCCAAGATTCTTTCATCTCCAGATGTTGTCCTTTATGAAAACAAAACTTTTCCTGGCTCAAGTGCCTCTCAAAGACACCTGTCCATGATAGCTTTGCCATCCAGTGTCTTCTGTGTTCTGCAGAAGTACCCGTAGCCATTTGTGGGAGCAGACAGAGAAATGTTTTAATGATAATTACTTCTTAAGTCTTCTGTGGGTTTGATTCCTAATACGTGATAATTTTTACCCCTGGAGCTGCTGAGTGCTTTATATTTTGTATATGTAAGTGGTCAGTGTTTTCAACAGCACAAAGTTTTTGTAAATCATTCCAAAGCAGGTTGGGAATGATTTATAACCACAATTAATGTTGGAATAAAAGATCACATACAGAAAAAAGCAAAGAACATCTAGTGCAAGAGCACTGTTTGAACTGTTTGTCTTCTAACATTACTTGTCTATAAATACAGAATGGGTTAGTCATAATAATGACTTTTTGCACAAGGAACTTGGTCTAGTAACTGTTGGCTGCAGATTACTGGAGTGAGGGCCTGTGTTCTTGCTTTATGCATTCGTAAGCTGAGAGCTCTTTCCAGTTTCCTTTCACTCCACCTTGCTGTTTCCTGATTTACAATGATCTTCAAAACATGCCTCAAACACAGATCCTTCTGGGCATTGTGGAAAGAACCGTACTGGGTGGGCTCTTATTATTGCTTTCTCTCCAATTAATGCAAATTCACAATGTGAGGAGGTGATGGGGTTGGAGAGAATTGAATAGAGTTCAGAGGAAGCAGACCTCAAAGATAGAGAGGCAAATGCTAGGAAAAGTATGAGCATAAGGTCAGATGAGTATGACCTAGATACACAGAGAACAGGAGGAGGGCAGAGGAGGTAATTAAAAAAAAACAACAACAAAATATAATTGTTATTTTTAAAGCGAAAGGTAAAAGGAAGAAGGAAATGGAAGTGTGCTGTCCCCAAGTACAAGAGAGAATTGTTTTTCATGCCCCATTTGTGCAGTAGTCATTGCTTCAGCTTTCCTTGTTTCTCAGAGATTGGCAAGACCTCCTATATTCCCCACCTATGGGTCCCCAGTCCTACATTTGTGGAGTGAAACTCCTTCCTTCAAAAGATTACCTTTGCACAGATGGGTTTTAGATCATTATCTTTATATTGCAAACGTACCTAAACCCCACATCCAAGCCTGCAGTTGTACTGCCCTGCCCTGTACCCAACCTCGTTAAGAGCAGCCTGTGTCCAGATGAGTTTTCAAGCAAAATGAAGGAACCAGATGTTCCTGTGTGGGGAAAGGGGAGGGAAATTAAGAGACAGAGAACTGAAAGGAGGTGCCCAGGTCTTGCATCAGGCTCATGGCTGTGCTGGGATGGAGCCCAGAGTTCCTTATCCAATGGCTTAGCCATCAAGCCAGGCTGCCTCCTCCTAATGACTTTCCTTGTGACCTCTCAGTGCATATAGAAACAGAAGGAAGAAAAGTAGGGAAATGCAGCAAGGAGATTATCCCTTACTAGGGTTTGTATAAAGTAAATAACAATGGAATCCACTCCCACTGTTTTAACCCTATTTGGTTCAGTTCTGTGTCTTTCCCTCTTCCTCTTGGTCTGTGAGACAATCTCTTTTGCTGCTCCAGAGGGCCAGTTCCTGAAGGTTATGCACGATCCCTGTTAGAGAATGACTGCCATCAGGTCCAAATAAGCCAGAAAAAGAAGGAAAGATTACATGAGAACAGATTCTGTGAGAGGCTGAGCTCAGACTTCTGAAAGTATAGGCAATTGTTGACAGTTCCTGATTAAATTAAGGGCCATGATGTGTAGCTTTTACTTGTAGTATGGTTTTCTGATGGGCTTGTAGTGTGAATTGAGACCTCACACTGCCATAGCGATGGAAAAGTTTCCTCTCAAGCATCTCAGGAGTTTATAGCTGGTGGCTAAGGCTTGGGCTGGAGGAGTTTGTGTTCAGTTCCTGGCTTTGCCATAAAGCATGCCATTCCTGGAGTCACTACCCCTGGAAGTGTTCAAGAACTCCTGGACACTCAGTACCGTGGTCTAGGGGACAACATAGTCAAAGGCTGGATTCAATGGTCTCAGAGATCCTTTCCAGCCCAAATGATTCTGTGATTCTGTGACTTTGTACTGTATATTTTGGGGCTAAAGTGAAATAATATTCATTTGCAGGATGATACCAAGATTCATTTCACAAGGGGATAATAGGTGTGGAGTTGACTTCCAGGGAAGTATCATGTAAAGATAAACAGACAGGAAAAAAAGGTCCAGTTTAATAATTCTATAGCAGTGAAGCTCAAGGTGAGACATGTGGCACACAGTTATTTCCCCAGCTGTCCTGGTTCCAGCCAGGACAGGGTTCATTTTTTGCAGTAGCCAGAGGGGGCATGGCCAGGACCCAGAGGTTATTCTGTACCCCCTCATGTCATTGCTGGGGGCAGGCAAAGGGACTGTGTCTTCCAGGAAGAAGGGATTCCTTCCAGCTGAGAAAATTCATCCAGGGTTTTTTGTTGTCCAGGCTGCAATGAGCATTTTTGTGTGTGAATCACTCTCTTCTGTACATTTTTGTCATTAATATTGTTGCTGTTATTGTTCATTTTCTTATCTCACTGCTGTTTCCAGTGTATTGCTCTTATCTCAACCTGTGATGCCTTTTGTGCCTCCAGTAGGAGAGAGGGAAGGAGAGCAGCTTGTAGTTTTATTAGTGGCAATACTAAATTAGAAATTCCCATCTCTAAGCCACAACACCAGCGCACTAACCTGGCTGGAATTCAGTGGCACTTTTGTCTGTGTCTCTGCATAGATCAGAGAAGAGGGGAAGTCCAAGCCCTTTACCTGTATCTCCAATTTGCTTCAAGGAATATCTGAGCTACAAAACCTTTCAGCAGCCATTTGATCCTGGAGTATTTCAATCATCTTCTACTTATGCTGTATTTGTTTCATGTTTTAGCACAACTCAAGATGGTTTCCCCTTGATTATTTAATGTAATCTCTTTAATGTAGACAAGCCAGGTAAAATAAACATGTGGAAAATAAAACCCATATACATTAAGGTTCAAGACCATATGTCAGGAGAGTAATGAAAGAAGGATCATTCACATCCTGGAGTACAGATAAACTCCACATAATCCTGTCCCATTGATAAACCCACATTATACAGCTCCAGACAAACATAACTATAAATCTTTTAGATCCAACTTCTGTGCTTCTGATCTGATGGCCTGATCTATTCACAATCCCAACAATCTTCATAAAGGTAACCAGGAGTTAACTATAAAACAATCACAGGTTAAAAGGTACATCTGAAAGCAGTCAGAGCTCCTTCCTCCCTCAGGAAACCATTGCACCAGAGAATGGGCAGGGGCTGAGGAAAGGCAAGACTCATCCAGCCACTACAGTAGGGTCCATCAGTAGAGTCCTACAGAAATATGACCATCAGTAAAGGTATCCTGTCCAGCTTACCATGGGGAATGAGGGTCAAAATGCTGTTTTTCACTGAAGTAAATCCATTTGTAGTAGAGAAGCCAGCTTGATAGAAAAAGCTGCTGTACATATCGATCTGTAACATGGTACAATGAACCTTCTGTGGCTTGGCTTGCTCCTGCTTTCATTCCTCCCTAAGTGCAGTGTGGGAGGAACACAGTCTGGTGGTTAAAGCACAGGCAAGTGCTTCATTTATTCATGAAACTTCTACTACTAACAAAGGAATGAGTAGAATTGAACCAAGAAATATAACATGCAAGCCAATAATGCTGGCATGTAATTAAGCAAATGGGCACTCTTCACTGGAATGAAAACTAGCAGGCTCCTGAGTAGCCAAAGGGTAACAGTAGGAGCAGGCCCATCATTCTGCATGTCAGTGCCCTTCAAGCACCACTCACTGACTGTATTTATGTGTGATGATGTGAAAAGTGAAACCAGAATAAATACAACTACAGTACAGCCACAACTGATCTTGAATGAGCTACAGTCATACTGGGTAGGTAGTGGGACAACAGCTGGGGACAAAATCACTTAGACCCATGACTACAGTCCCTATTGACTTTGGTGAAGCTCTTAAAGCAGAAGTTCTTGTAGTGAATTTATTAAGTTAAGCTGTCTTGAACCTAACCTTAAGTCTCTTATGGTCAGGCAGACAGGAGCCATATTTTTCTCCTGCTAAAATACTGATACCACAATAAGGATTTCCTAGATTTTGTGGCATTCCTTGACATTTCAGGGTCAAGATAGACAGGTGGTCAGATCTTATGATTAAAAATTGTGACCAGCAGTAGTGTTTGAATTTGGTTTCAACTTTACCTTGAGTTAAACTGATTCTGTCTGTGAAAGTGTGCATCTGCTATTTGGGAGTGATTGAAAGTTTTCTAGTTTCTTTTTTACTGAGCTGTGAGCCAGGAGGGAAGCACAGTGGCATGCTGAGGAACAGCTGAGTGAGAACGGGTTATAACACGATGGGTTTGTGTGCAGAGAAGGGGCATAAGCACAGAAGGGACAGAAGGGACAGCGTCCTTGTCTTGTTGAATGTGCAGGCTACAGTCCAGACACAGGAAGGCTGAAATTTTTCTAGACTGTGACCTCTCTATCTCACGATGGGTTTCAATTTTCCCTCTTTCTTGGAACTGTATGATACTTTGGAATACAAAGTGGCAGGAACCCAGGAATCTCATCTCCCTTGAGATCTGTAGGCTACAGAGGGAAAGGGTATGCAAGGAGAAATTCAGCAGATACTCAGGGTTAATGGCCTCTGTTGTGCTTGGTCTCTGAAATGGGGTTATTGCTCACTGGGCTCTGGGCCAAGCAACACACAGACCTCAGTTGTCACCCAGAGTGGGCTGGCAGGAGGCTCCATCTGACTCAATTCAGAGGAGCAGTAATCATGCCCAGCCTGCCATATCCTGTGGCATGTGCTGCCAGGGCAGGGCTCACACCCCTGCCATAATCTGAGAGTGATTCCTTACACTCCCTGCCAGCCCTGGTTTGATACGTGGGGCTTTGTTGCCGCCTTGCCTTTATTATGTCTTACTTCCAGGCATTTCAGCAGTGCCAAATCAGTTAAGGCCACTATGTACAGATTAGCTCTGTCTGCTCTGGGGTAGATTTCATGAGCTTTCCTTTATGGAATAGCTGTCATGCAAGACAGTCCCACCAACTAGGCCATTCAGGGCTTAAAGAAAATCAAGTCACTTAACAGTGCTGGTAAACTGACAGGTATTATGAGTACCCTGCCCCAGTCTGTCAGCTCTTTGGCTTGTTTTTCCCTCATTTTCCTATGAGTGACACTTTCTCTGCCTTACTGTGGCATAATGTGCAGAGTTCAGTATGTGACAGTCTCTCCTCGCATGGAAGGCTGATTCATTTCAGTGCCCTTCATAGCACCAGCACTCTACTCAGGCCTATGTCAGTTTTTGCATATATTTGCATCACCCACAATGCCTAGAGATGGCAGTGTTCTCAATGACTTAAAAGTCACTGTTTTTCTTGGCCTCTCCCTTATATGTTTTGGGTCAGTCTTATTTCTTTTCATTTGGTTCCAACCTGAAATTGGCCATGGTTACATGTCACAATATAGATGTTTAGCCAAAATATATAGAAAATATGAATTCTCATCTTTGCCAGTATAAATCAGCCAAATGGACCATATGTTTTGCCAGACTCTATAGAAAGTGATAATGTGCTGGCACTGTTCCTTTGTCCTGTCCTTAAAACACCAGACCCATGACAGAGCTGCCACACAGAAATAGAAGAGCTGCCTGGAGTAAGATGTTGCATGGAGTTTAACATGCTCTGACCCCTTAATCTGCCAGTCCTCTGCCTTCTCATTTGACTACTTCAATGACATGAGAGAACTTTTCAAATAAAATAAAGCTGCTAGAAGATAAATGTTAGTTACAACCAGCCCAGTTCAGGGCAGTTTTTAAACCATTCTGACACTTTTCTGGGATGTTCTGCCCCTTGGGGATGACAAGATGTGATGAAATCCACCTTCATTTATAACACCAGCAAAACCTTCTGTTCTTTCAACTGTAGCTCATGGTTGCAGGTGCTCTGTGATACAAGAAAATAAAAGTGCTTCAGCTAAACAGGGAGAGTCTAGGAGGAGAGCGAGAGGAATGCACCATAAACTTGCAGGGTCTGAAAGAATCCACAATCTACTGCTTGGTCTGAGACTGTGTTGTTTGTTTTGGGTTTCCTTTTGTTTTTTTCCACAGGAGAATTTTAACATCTGCTTTTTTATAACATTTTGAGCTTGGTTTTATTTTCTTTTTTTTTTTTTTTTAAAGTAAATGAAGCATTAACTTGTGAGTCAGTAAATTGCTGGTTGGATTAAAGGCATTAATTGGCTTTGTGGTACAACCAACATGTCTGTAGGTAACACTGAATGGGAAGATTGTATAAAAAGTAATTCACAGAAGTCTAGGAAAGCTACAATTGTGATCAGGAACCCAGCAGTAGGTGAAAAGATAACCTAACACAGGATCATCTGGTGGAAGGTGAGCAATAGAAGGCAGGCATATCAAGAGCAGTGTAGCACTAGGCAGTTTCTGACAGTGTTACTAAGACTTCTCATTCCAGAATAGAGAGCAAATAGTACTTCAGAATGTTCTGTTGAGAATGGCTCCAACCTACTGCTATTAGGTGAAAGTACTATATTACCAGAAAAATGTAGACAAGTTTATGGAAATGTCAGTATAGAGCAGCAGCAAGTTGGGGCCATTACTGAGGCTGACTTTGATTGAACTATTAAAGTGTATTATAAAACTTAGTGTAAGATGACAGTAATTGGAACTGTAAGTGACAGAAGTAGAAATTTGTATGGTGGGTGGTACAAAAGACTGATTATTGCTGAATAGGGTAAAATTTGCTGAAAGGAAGGAAAATTACTTTTAGTCTGAACATAATAAAGCCCTTTATGGCACTGCAGTGTATCAGGTTATACAAGAACACACTAGGTATGTTGTAGTGGAGGAATAGTACAAAATGTAACAGTAGAATCATTTAATAGCTGCCTGGAACAATTTTTAGCAAGAAACAGTCTCACTCAAGTTGGAGGTGCAATAAATACTGTCAGGTGGTTTGCTGTACTTTTGAGTCCTTTGATATATTTCCAGCTTCCAGTGTGCACAGAGGCACAAAAAAAGTCCCAGTATGCTTTATCTAACTCTGCAGAGAAAAGCTCAGAGCATGGGTTAGAGCCTCCACCCCTTAAACAACATTTCTGTCACTGTGGCTGAGCAGCGCAGAGCTGCGAGAGCCTGCACGGGTAGCCTGACATCCCCTTTCCAAGCAGGAATCTTGGAGCAGTGCACAGTCTGCTTGCCAGACTGCCACTCCTTAATCCTGGAGCAGGAACCAGGCCAGGGAGAGGAGATGTGATCTGAAAGCCATAGCATGCTGCTAATTTCCTGCTATTGCAAACCCTGTGGGGAATCCCAAACCCGGCATAGGCTGGAGCAGCCTTGGATCAGGCTCCTGTTCTTCAGAGGTAGACTGCAGCATATATACAACACTCATTGCCAGCAATTCAGTAAGCACTGCATCTGGAGCTTTATTTCAGAAGCAGATTGAAATTATTTTAATTAAAAGCAGGACTGACTTTGTGATGGAATAGCCCAGACCTGTGCATTGACAGCTATCAGTTGATTTCAGGCACTCATCCCAAAAGACTGTAGCATGCCAGCTTTAGAAAGGAGGTGTTTTTCTCCACAGAATCAGTGCTGTTTCAATATACAGTTCAATAAAACCTGTATTGTGTTCTTCAGGTGGTACATTGCATTTTGGGACAAAATTTTTTCTCGTTAACATTTTCAAGGGTTTAACTAGTCATAGATGAAAAGTGGTATAAGAGAACTTTACAGGGTTGCACATAAGACTTCAAACACTGCCCATGAATTTAATGAAGAGAAATAAAAAGTTTATCTCCATGTTTCTCAGGAAATAGGCTCACATATAGATTTGAGTCCAGAGAACTATGGCATAGGTGTGTCCTATACAGATTAGAGAATGCCTCTAAACATAATGAGTGCCTGACAAGTTGCAGTATACCCAGCAAGTCACATGCATTCTGGAGCTGGTAAATTCATCAACTAAAGATACAAAATACTATCATATTCTGCTCCACAAAAATCACAAGCTGACATCTAGAGACTTGGGACATGAAACTTTCATAAATTCATGATCCGTCCATGGTTCATTCCCTTTGACCTGGGGAGGGACATGAAATGCTAAACTAAGCACTGTCTCCAGTATCTGATTGGAGATGATTAGAAAGACTATGAATTGTAGAATGCTAATCATGCTAAGAATTTGCTAGGCCTGCTTCTGTCCTGGAGACTGTGCCAGTTAAAATGGAACTGCTCCCTTAACTCAGTGTAACTCAGTATGACCTGAGACCTTGTGGTAATCAGGGTTAATAAAAGAATGTACTATAAAAAAAAAATTTAAATTAACTTTCCACTACGGCAGGCCCACATGACGGAAAATTCACTGGGATGTACCTTCTAGAGAGTAGAAGCAGGAGTTTGGTCCAGGAATAATCACAGAGATTAAATGTTCCTGCTGGTTGGGAACATTGTCTCTTCTGTTTGTTTATTTATTTACTTTTCCTTTTTTTTTAATTACCCAAAGAGAACATAGGGTTTTTTTCAGGCCAGGCCACTTGAAAATGAACTGTTTGGCTTGGGAATGCTCAATGTGAACATGTCTTTCTGAGCTTTCATGGATAATGTGAGAGCTGGTGAGACTGCCTGTGACACTGCTCATGTGGCCAGTCCTGTCAGCTTGTAGGAATTTGAGTTCTGCTATAAGGAAGGTTGGCTTACCTTGGAGATCTGGGGACAAATGTGTGCAGGTCTGTCTGTGTGAGTAGTGCAGTCTGGTTCTGTTTGTTCAGCCTCCAATGAAATGGTTCACCAGCCTCAACAGTTGCTACTAAATTAAGCAGAGATTCACATTTTAATTATTTTCTCTTAACTACTTCCAGGGGAGAATTCAAAGTGCAGTAAATTTCTGCCTTCACAGGCACCCAATTCTCCCAACCATTCTGATTTCCTGGCATAAAAAAGACCTGGGCACACTGAAGATATGCAGCAAAGGACCACTGTGGTGGTTAGAGGGTGGCAGCACATGTCGTACAAGGAGAGGTTGAGAGAACTGGACTTAACCTGCCTGAAGAACATAAGGCTTCTGAGGGAATTGTACTGTTTGCTGCCTTCCACTGTCTAATGTCAGTGTGTAGAGAAGATGAAGCCAGATCCATCTCAGAGATTATGTGGACAGGAATGGACAAAAATTGCAACATGGAAAATTCTTATTAGCCATCAGGAGAAATTTTATCACAGTGAGGTGTTCAAACACTGGAAAAGAGGCTCAAAAACTTTGCAGCTAAAGGTCATACCCTTGGAGCAATTCAAACCTCAACTGGAAAATGCCCTGAGCAGCCTGACTGAATTGTCCCTGCTTTGAGTGGAGGCTGGGACCAGATGATTTACAGAAGCCAACTTCATCTTGCCTTGTGCCATGGCTCTGAAACTGCAGTGCCTGAGTGCAGTAGCCTGTGTCTGATATGGTTCGAGCCTTTAATATATTGAAGGCTCCCATAAAATGATACTCTCTTTGTCACATGGACTATGAGTTTTAGCACTGATCTTAAAGTGCTGTCAGATCTTTGAATGCAGTGGGTTGCTTTCCTACTTGCTTTGGAGGCTCTGTAGAGCTGACCACTTAAGTGTGACTCAAGATTTACATCACAACCCCAGGGTCTGCAGTGAGAACTAGAGGTCCTTTTTAAGAAGACAGACCTTCAGATCTCTGCCCATGGCAGCAACTCCTGCCAGCTGCTCCAGAAGCTGTCATGATTGACTAAAGAGAGTGTTATCCTTGGCACTAAGGGCGCTGGGGACCTTATCAGGGGAGAAAATTGTTTTTCATATTTCATCTGAGTTTCAAATCTGTCCATGTGTCAGCATGTTTTATAACAATCTCAAAAGCGCCACAAAGCTAAGGTAATTCTTGTATAAATGTTAGGACCTTTTGGGCTCTTTTATAAGCAAAGAATGGGTAGTGGAATAAAGCCAGTGGAGAAGAAAAATCTCTGCAAATACTGGCTTCCAGACTCAGACAGCTGTGTCCTCATTACTCTTAATAGCAAAGAGCTATGAATGTTGGGCAACATTCCCCCCTGAGTGTATACATAGCAAGCCATCTATTTATTTATTTCAGTGGTGGTGATCATTGGAAAATGCCTATAAGCCCTGCTCAAATAACTGGCTTTAACTCAGATTTGGCATTCACTGCTTTATAATGCTTGAACCACATTTTCTTGCAGTGTTCCAAAAACTACTGCCAGCCAACGGAGTTGCAAACTGTCCTGGATAAATGAAAACTGTGTGGATATGGGAGGTTTACTTTGTTCCAATTAGTGTGTGATGTGGATGTCTACTGGCAGCTTTCCTGCTCTCCTTACGCTCAGTTCATGGCTCCCTGGAAAAAGAGGTGTTTCATCTCAGAGGGCTTTTTCACTCTCTCCCTCTCTCTCTCTCTCTCTCTCTCTCTCTCTCTGTAGCCCCTTTCAGTTACCTGTAGGGCCTAAATTAAGACAGAAAATTTCTAGATTTGGGAAATTCTGATAGAGTAAGATCTCAAAGGAGATGTGCTGAGACTTTAGAGGCAGAAAGTTGTGTTTTATTTTGCCCCAAGAACTGCCAGTTTTGAGCAGGACCATAACCAGGTTCTAGATGTTTGCAAAACTCCCAAGCAGGATAAGATGTGAAACTGCATCAAAGAAAATTTCTAATAAAAGTTACCTAACATTTGCAGGAGTCCTGTCCCCCACCTGTCAATCAATAAATCAATTGAGATAAGGGCAGATCTTCCTCTGTATTAATCCTGGCATAAAACAGAAGTCTTCATCTGGATGGTCTTGACTGAATTTTCTCTCCATGAAACTGAAGATTCATTTCACTGAAAAACTGAGCAAATACTTCACTATAGGAACTTTGAGACACATTCTGCAAGCCAGGCTCTTTTCCCTGGTTTAGTGGCTATGTGAAGGGAATACGGCGTTAGCCTCTTGGAGAAAGTGCCCATTATATGTGTGTTTGACTCATGTAGCTTCAAGTGACATGAGGCAATCTACCACCTCCAGCTGGTGCCTCCTTGTGTGCTCAAGCCAAGCAGTTTTGAATCCAGTCCTTGAATGAGATGCTAGTGATTATTGCTGAAGCTTTTGTGAGAGATCACTTAGTCACAAATCCCACACAAGGGATCTCTGTCATGATATCCCATGACATAGATCTCTTGTGGTCTCCTTTTCATATATGTTGAAGATTTCAAGTTATCCTGTCAGAGCGACTGCAGCATTCATACTGAATTTTCTCTATGGGTATGTACATATTGCTCACCTAGAATCTCACTTGTTTTTTCAGTTGTTTGCACAACATGCTTGATGTTGCACATCCAAAGTGGCTGCATTTTAGTGGAAGAAGCAGCCCTTCCAATAACCTGCAGGTGGATATCTGTATCCCATTGTTTTCACTGTGGCTTTAATTTCTGGATCCATTTGGATCCATTTCCTCTGCCATATTAAAAGTCAGACTGTTCTCTTCTTTACTAGTTATTGTGGTTTATTCACAGTCCCAGACCTCTCTAGACTGCCAAAACACTTGGAAAAGGAGCTCTTAATGACTCAGTTAAAATGTACGGTCAAGAAGTTCACTTATTAGAGGAAATGTAAACTGACCACCAATTGGCTAAACCAGCTGGCTGGACTATTTGTGCTTGAGATTTCTCAAAGCTCCCCAGGGAACAAAAGTGGGAATAGCAGTTCTCTGCTTTTAGTTCTCTCATGTTCTGTACCCTAACAGAGAAGTCTTTGAAAAAATTTGTTGGAGGAGAAGCCAATAGCATTTGACCGACATGTTTAAAAAGCTTTATAAATAATGCTTTAAACACCTATAGTTTTGATATATTCTTTCTTTCAGGTCTTTTTTAACTAACCCATAGTAATGCAGAGAAAATACACAATTCAGCCATAGAAAAATCATTTCTTCACTATTAATAGTTCTACACCTCTTCTATAAAGTCTTATAAGCCTTTTCTAGAGATTCTTGCATAAGACTATTTCATATCATGCAGCAAACTGATGATTGTAAGAATCTTTTTTCTTATTTCCTGGCTCTGACTGCACATTTTTTGTTTCCATTGCAGTAGAAAGTGCTACTTAGATAACCTCCCAGCAGCTGGGAACATTCTTAATAAAAGCTCACTGGCTCCTCTTACCACTGTGCCAGCAGATCACAGTGTAGCATATGGTCATACAAAACAGGTAATTTTGAGAAACCACAATAACACTCCATTTATTCAGCTGAAAACATATTTCGTGATGATGAAGATAAAACCACGTTGAGCAAAAACTTCTTTGTACCTCCTAATTCAGCAGGTTCAGTGTCATCAGTGGAATGGCAATGTGTCTACCTCACTTCTGCAGGGTACTTGGGTCACTCTTGTTCTGCTATACTGCAGCTATTTGACATAGAATCAGTGCAGCAGGGAAATAGCTGAGATTCCCAAATCACATGCACTGGTCTTGCATGTGCAGAATCTGCAGCAGGAAATCATGAATCAAGAGAATACAGTTATTTTCCAGCCCGTGGAGTTTCCATCTTTTAGCAAAGCTCTTGGTTGAAATTAGTAGCTTGTCTTCTTTTTTTTTTTTTCTTTTTTTTTTTTTTTTTTTTATCCCAGAGTCAGCATACTGACTGTTCATTTGTGCAAAAGCTCTCATGGGACACCAGGAATAGTCCACACAAGTGGCTGTGATCAGAGAGCCCTGTGACTTGGAGGGAGTGAGGATCTGTGGTCATGCAGGTGATGCCAGGTGAATGAACCACGCACAGGTGTGAGCAGAGAGGGGAGAGGCTGCTGGCCCTTAGTCCCCTTGCTATGCACTTCTTTGCATGGCTGTCCTATAAATCTCAGCCACAAAAGCAGGACTAGAACTGTGTTCAAAGAGCAAAGTCCTTCACAGTTTAGCTTTTGTTTATCATCTTTGAGTAGTGTGTAAAGTGCTCTTGCTAAGGAAAGGCTCAGAGAGCTGGCAGGAGATGCAGAACCTGTGACACATGTTGAGCAATTTTCATACCAGGCAGAGGGAGCAGAATTACACATTCATGCCTCACACTTATTTAGTATCCATTTCCAGACTGACCCTCTGTGTGAAAAAACTCACTTTAATCCTTGTTTAGCCATCAGCCAATAACCTAATGCATATGGGATGCAGATAGAAAATTAATTCAGCAATCAATGGCCAGTCCTCAGACAGTGAAATATGCAATTAAACAGGTGTTTAGAGAGTTGATCTTGGATGGTGTCCAAGCTCAGCGGGGTCAGTTGTCCTTGGAAAAAATACTGACCCCACACAGCAGCAGTTTGAATTTGGCTTCAGTCTGCACTTTAGGAATGTGGCATTGTTATTTCTTCCCTTTTCTTATCGAATGTAATTATCTTGAGAAAAAAAAAAGTTTTGAGAAAACATGTGATTTCACTGAGTAAAAATCTACTACTGAGGAAATTATTTTTCAGTGTCCAAATAAGGAGTGGGGGAGAAGTCTGGGGAAAGTGCTCTGTTCCAAGTAATCTTGGACCTGATACCCATGTTACTGAGCTCGGATGTTTAGTCCTGGCCTGCAATTATGCCTATAAAAAACAGACATCCAATCTTTGTATTATTTTAAAATGGAGCCCTGAGGGTTATAAATGACTGAATGAGCTTTAGTGTTTGAGCAGACGGAGATTCTGGAACGAGCTGTCAGCTTTGAGCCTCTCTTTCAGATCATTGCATCTTAGGAGCCGGGTTAGCTCCTGGGGTTGTGACAGTAAAACAGTGGGACTAAAAGACAGAATAAAATAAAGACATAGGGCCCCAAAATCACCCACACCTCCTTGTAAAAGGGGGAAGAAGATTTTCCATGGTAAATGTTTTGCAGTCTGCAAGACCTGTGCTCTCACAACTGTCATATTAATCTCCAGTATCGCTGTGTTGAACCCCATGGTGCTGGTGGCTCTCAAATAGTCATGATGGCAAAAGCATACCCACTTTTGTCAATGGCTGACCAAAAGAGGGAAAAGCAGCCTTAGCTACTACTGTGACCCACAGAAATTTGTAGCATGATTATCAGAATTCATTACTTAAGAAAGGAAGTCATGCATGCTAAATATGTTCCAAAGAGAACAAAATGTAACAGTCCATCTGCGAAACAGCACACATTGCCAAAAGCATATTGTCTTGGAAATCTGCTGTCCACGTTGGCTTCCCCCTTCATCACAGAGTCCAAGCAAAGTTTCACTTCTAATTGTCATGGTCTCCAAGAGCGTGGCTCTAGCTCAGAGATGATAAGCCCACATCCTTCCATGACAGCTCTCTGCTAGTGCTGTTATCCCACTGTCAGCCAGCTGGGAAAGGAGCTGCCATGGGGAGTGGGATGCTCACAGTGCCCGAGCACAGACCACACCTGTGGAGGGATGAGAGCAGTCACAGATCCCACCACTCACCACCCCTGGATGCACTGAAGGACAACAGTCTCCCTTGTTCCTGTTGGGGCAGGTGCAAATCATCTCCTTGGGATGGAGCTCCCGTGGTAAACTTTCCACTCTCTGCATTTACTCAGTCTTGCGGTATTTAACCACATGCCCATAAGTACCAAGATTTTTTTATCCTTTAAAAGTAGCTTTTTGTCAAGAAAATCTTTCCTTACCTGAAGGGCTGTGAAAAGTGTCTGAACGGATGGGTTGATCTTAAGGACTTTCTTTCTGTATTCTTTCGTGCATGAAGTCCTGTTTATGCACAATCCTCTTTTTTCTGAGCAGAAGAAAGGCAGTCTTTGCTTACAGTTTTTGAACCACACCTTCCAGAGGGCAGGTGCTCCCCGTTCCTAAATACCTCTGCTCCTTCTCCTGTTGTCTGCTGGCTTCTTTCCCTGGCTATCCACCTCGTAAAGTCACTTAGATTGCTGAAAAATCTACTGCTTCCTGCAAGACCACATCCTCTAACTTTCAGCTGAGTCCTCTTGAGGGTCTTTGATTCAATGAATTGTCTGTGGTAATAAACTGGATTCTTCCTCTTTTACTTGGTTCATCCTTCACAAAGAAGCAATCACTCTGTGTACTGAAAGGAAGGTGGTTGGCATGCCCAGCATATTTAGGCTGATGACTTAACATCTTCTATCACAAAAAATGTTATTAACATTCTCTGTGTTTTCCACATATTTCTGAAGTTACTAAAAGCATTAGAGGTACAATTTATTTCACTAAAAAACATTTTTATTGATTAAACTACAAATAAAAAAAAATGCACACACGTACATTTAAATATTTGCAATGGAAAAATCATTTGGAAAAACTTTTCAAGTTCCTATTCTCATTTACAGTACTTTTCCTAATGGCCTGGGAAATGGAAAATTAGGTAAGGCAAACAGAAAATCTCAGGTTATGGATATAGACAAAAATAACCAAACATTGAAAGGTGTTAGATTATTCCGTGAATACTTTAAGACACCATTTTGACCACATAATCTGTCTTTTTTGTGACCCAGGACATAGAACCTTACCTGTCAAATGGTGTTTTGAAGACACAGTTTTTTGCTACAGCTTGTTTGAAAGAATAAATATTGTTGAGGTGTAAGACCCTAAAGGACAGGAACAATCTTTAGCATCCTAGTTTTTTTCATATGTAATTTCACAGCAATACTCACAGTCCTATCTGTAAGGGTAAGAAGAGGTGTGAAAACCAGATAATTATTTCAATTTCCTACTGACTGCATCAATAATTCTCTTTCTGCTTCAGTAACTACTGGAAACTTTGAGGTTCCATGCACCCTCTAGCATGTGTTGTATTATGTTTTTCAGATGCTTAATCAGAAGCACTAAAGCATGTGTCTAATTTTTATTTTGAATCTGTCTTCTAAACACTGAATTATATGTCTTTGTCTTTTGCTTTAGCCACCATCTCAGATAAGAACATAGTTTCCATGCAGATGCTTACAGATCACAGGCAAATATACCTTGAACCTTTTCTTAAATAGATTACTAAATGGAGCATTATCTTGCTCTAAGATAAATTTTTGTGGCTTGGAATAACTCTTTGGAATCTCTTGGTATTTCTTTGCAATATCATTTTTTAAAATGTTGATGCCAGAAATGTATGTCAGTAATTATTGCACTAATGCAATGTACAGTGTAAGAACAATTTCCTGTGTCTACTCAGTGTGCTCACGGTAATGCTTTTCAGCAGCATGATGTCAGGAAAAGTTCATGTTCAAGTGATTACCTGTAACAACCCCAGAGGATTTTTTTTTGGCCTACATTTTCTATTCTTGATATAAGACCTTGCATTTGTCTGTCTTGAAAAGCACTTTCAAATGTGCCCACCATACCTAGCAGAATACTTTCATATAAGACTTCATTTCACATTTTAGTTCTTTACTGCACCAGCTTGGGATCCTCTGCATTTTATCACAAATGTGGAAAACAGTGGGCTGAAAACAGATCCTCAGAATTCCACATTTATGATTCTCTCTTGAGATTATGGAACTCCTAGTCTTAGTCTCTTTGGTTTGAAACGTACTGAATATATCTGGTCTTCATTCAAAGGGTTAGAGTGTTGGTTTTCTTTTTATGCTGTGATTTCTTGCAGTATTATTAATACAAATAAGAGTGGTCTCAGTCCTGTGTTCTTGATGAACATGAGTCAGTGCCATAAAAAGACCTCCTGATAAGAATTAGCCTCCCTGGTGAGATGTAGTGTTGTGCTGCAGTTTCACATCTAGCTTTCCTTTCTATATTAATATGTTGCTCCATTTTTTGTGCATGCATGGCTTTTAAATTATTTATTTTATCTTTAATTTATGAGCAGCGAATTAAAAATTTCATTCATTGTTCTATGATGTGGCTAAATTCTAAAGAATCCACAAATATCTATTAATATTAGCTTTTACAGATAATAAAACACAAAGCCAGTAATTTGCATGCTAAACACCATGAGTTCACATATTTATTTTGACATTATAAATGATATCTATCCAGTCACCAGGCATCCTGCCATCCATTAAAAATACAATTTGTACCAATAAAAACAAAGCATCAGCACATCACATCCTACAAAAGGCAGGCAGCCAGCCAGAAATTAAAAAAAAACTTTCTCCACCCTTGCAATCCCCAAATGAAATCCCATTGCCCCAGCCACCTCACCTCTTGTCAAAATGTCAAGTAAAGACAACATCACACCCCAGAGCTGCTAAACCAAAGCACCACAGCCATAATTTTTAATGCAAACACACTGACCTAAGAGAGAGGCATGTGGTTCCTTTTGGAGCGTTCAGACTTCAGCTCTTTCAGCCCATGTATCCTTACAAAGGAATAGGGAGATGCCCTGTAACTATTCTCTCCTTCTGTCAGTAACCCAGAGATCTCTAAATCGCATGTTCTGTTCATTGTAGGTGGTATTCCTTAGGAGCACAGAGCAGTGCTCTGCACAGGCCATGTGGTTGCTCTCAGTATTCATCTGGGAACTAACAAAGTCAATCGTTCCCACTTCAAGTCAGATTTTAATTTGTCTGGAGTCCTGCCCAAACTTCTGCCTTTGGAATTAGCTGTGGGAGCAGTAATGTGAATACAGCAACTGGAAAGATGGATAAGAGAAGTGAATACAACAACTGGAAGGATGGGTGAGAGAATATCAATGACCACAAATTTAATAGCACACAGCAGGATGCCCAAGAGCTGAAACAACTAGAACCAGCTTTGGCCAAGCATTCCTTGGCAAGAGAAGTTTTGAACAGTGATCCATCTATCCTGCCTTGGTTCTCTAGTGTGCTGAATAACTGCTGTCTCAAAGGAGTCACCCAGAGCCACTAGTCATTTGGAAAAATCTGAATTTGTTCAAAATTATTAGGTATGACAACCTTTAACATCCTCACTTTTTTCATATGCAATTTCACAGCAACACTCACAGTCCTGTCTGTCAGGGTAGGAAGAGGTATGAAAGTCAGATTATTCCTTTAACTTGCAGTAGATTACATCAATAATTCTCTTCCTGCTTCAGTAACTACTGGAATCTTTGAGGTTCCATGCAACATTAGAGTGGAACAGCAACATTCCATAGAATTTAGCTGAAAGAAACTTTGCTGCTTCCAAGGTCCTCTAGTAGAAAACAATGATGGTTAATCTTTTATTTTACATCTCACTAGCCAATGTATAGTCTGCACAAAATTTCTGAAAAAGTGGTATCTTGAAATGTTCATAATAATAGATGCAGGTTGTACATGAGGGACTACAAGACAGAAAGGTCTGTCACCTGCTCCTGTTTCTGTTTTGTTAAATGCCCTATCCTGAAGAGTTTTAGGTGCTAAAAAGTGAGGGAAATTGGACTATAGCAGAGATAATGGATTTTCATGGATTTTGTAATCCCTGCTTTCCAAAAAGGAAGCAGGGTGATGGAAGACGAAAAGCAATGAAGAGTTCCCAAAAGATAAATTCTCAGCCCATGGGCTACAGTGTGGTCAGTGTATCTGTGCTGGCTCCTTGTCCTGCACAGTAACCACCAGGTACCTTATCTTCTCTGAGGACAGATCTAATTTGTGTTTTCTTCCCAGTCCACCTCACAGCAACTTTTCTCTGTTGCCACATACTGAGTCATCTAGCCAAAATCACATGAGGTATCCCTTAACAGTAGGTATTATTAAAGACTAAGACATGTTGTTTGGATGCAGGTAAGATTTTCTAAGGATCTTGGTGATGAAAGATACTAAAAGCAGGTTTGGTATAATGAAAACCATCCTTGGATTATCAGTGATAGGTGACAGCATCTGATGCTTTCATGGCACTGAGATCATCAAATATCACACTTTGTTAACATTTTGAATGGAGGGCAGTGGGGTTTCTAGGGTTTCTTCTAGCATGCTGCCCTTTAATAACTCTTCTGCTTTCCATCTGATTAGAGTTTACCTTGGGGCTCAGGGGACAACTCACTGCAGTATTTCTGTCCATGGTGAAGACTGTGACAAAAATTGTGCTGTGTCAGAAATACTCTTCCAAACTTCAGGAAAATGCACCTCAAGGATTTCTTAGCCACTTGTGCTGTCCTTACATTGAGTAGGCCTTACAGTTTTTTATTCTCTGAATCTGTCTTTTCTGCTTTGAACTACAAAACTATTGAAAATCTGTAATCATGTGCAATTAGATTGCTCAGGTATTGTGTATGACCCATCACAGAGGCAGAGGTAGTACAAATGGGCTTTGAAGTCCCAGAGCATGAAGACACCTAAGATTGATGCTTGAATGGGACAGAAATAAGCTGTGCAACCAGACAAAAAATTATTCATGCCTTATTGATGGATTGTCATGTTCCACTTGCAACCTCTTGCAATTTTCATTCAAACAAAAATGCCCTGGAACTGTTTTGATGTAACTTCTGTGTCTCTCCATAGAAGACAGAACTTCTATGTCTATCCACAGGCAATCTCTTGAAGTTCTATGACTAGTTTTCTCCCGAGTGGAAATAATCTGGGATTCTTTGGGTTTGTTGGTTTTTCTTTTTTGTTTTTCCTGACAAATGTCTAGTTTTGACTTTACCAAGCACATCTGCTCTTACTGTATGCTGCACTGTGCAAATGGGCATGACACCCTATGTCTCCCAGGTCTGATGTCCTTCAAGAAGATACCTAACATCTGGCCAACTGTTGCACCAATAGTTTTTTTAGTGCACAAATATCTGCTCTCAGTGAGCCCATATAATGTGGATTAATCCAGGGCAGACAGCCTGGGATTATACTACCTGTTTCAGCTGTGAAGGCTGCTTGCCAAAAATACTTTATTTGGTTGTATTGGCTGTGTCAGTCAGAGTTTAATGGCACCTCATGGTAAGGGACAATCTTACAGAATGTCATACATGAAATACAGAACTGGGTGTGCTCCCTCAGGCCCAACCAAAAAGATTTGCTGCTACCAGTAAAGCTGTTTACATCTGCTGGTTGCATAAAGCTTCTTTAGTGAAGTCACTGAGGTACTGCTCAGTGCAAAATGTGATGAGTCAAGGTGTTCTGCATAGACAGCTTCAGGCTCATCAGGTTTTCTGGCAGAAACTCCACAGGAGGCCTTCATTGTACAAAATGTTACGTTCAAATGGAAATATGCTTCCAAATACCACCACAAAAGGTGAAGACTGGGAGTGAGCAAATAAATCTGCTGGTTATAAAGCAAATGGAGGAGGATCAATGTTTTACTTCTCTGGAGTGAAGCTCAAGCAGCTGCTACAAGGATGATTTGGGAACAAAAACAATCCCATAGCCACCTGTTGCTTAAGTGAAAGACATTGTATCCCTGCAAGAAAAATGCCCCACAAAAGAGTGGAGGATCTGTTGTCTTCAAACTGCCTTGCTACCATACGTGGTGAGACCATGACCCTCATTTTGTTTTCACTTTGCTTCACCTATTAATATTACTGGGAGCAGGGAACATGGAAAATGAAAATATCCTTTTTAAGCTTAGTGCAGACTAAGAAAAAGCAAAATTGGCCAGATCCCAAGGTACCACTCCTAAAACAATAAGCAAGCATGACAAATAGCAAGCTTTTTCATTTAGAAAACATTAATGCCATTGTTATTAAATTTATGGTCAGATAAAATCTCTGTTCAGATACTACCAATTATGTGTGATATGCTGTGAAGGGAGGATCCAAATTTTTTAGCTCAATCGCAGAAGCAATAGCTGAACTGAACAACATATTTATGGACCTATATAGTCTAGACTTGTTATCTCACCCTTTTCCCACTTCCCCCACCATTTTGCCAATCTTCATCTGGCCAATAAATACATGGGAACCAAATTCTGACAGAGTTAATTACCTCTAATTGTGCTCCTCTTGTTATCTTACCATTTTGACTAACCATAAATTGCTCTGATACAGATGTTGGCAAGATAAGAACCCTAGACTCCCTCCATATGTACAATATGCTTGTATTTATTTATTTATGTATCTGAGCATGTCAGATATGCTGCTGTGGTAGCCTGGATCAGTTATTTCATGACTGCTAGGGTTGTACAGCTGACTGGCTGTGCTTGCTGCCTTGGGGGCAGGCACAGACATGGAATTCCTGCCCTCTGCTGCCTGCTCCAGCCCAGGGCTTTGGGGAGACACTTTCAGTCATGACCTAACAAAGTCTGGGTTAATAAGAATCAGGGGAGGATCAAGGGAGTAGCATTGCTAGGATGACATAGTGCTTCAGCAGAGGCCAGTGCACAGTATGCTGGAATGAAAAATAGTTAAGGTATCAATAAATAAAACATAAAAATTTAGGTTGGCTGGGGAAATGACACAATTTATCTTTTGGCATTTCTATTTCTGACATCTAGAGACAAACCTGATGCCTGAAACATCAGGAAAGATATTGAGCAAGGCGTGATTCAAAATGAATTTCTGACTCTGAAAGGCATTTTTAATCAGTTAGGTTCCAGGGTCCTGGCTCATATAAATGTAAGAATGCTATTCACCTCCATTGCAAAAAAAAAGGGGGGAAAAAAAAAGCCCACAACAAAAACACCCTAAGGGATTGCAATAAAAACCCAAATACATTAAACCCAGTAAAGATGGTGAGGTGGGGGGGTGGAAATTAAAAGAAAATAGTACTATTGTCAGGAAATTGATTCCAGGGAAGTATACATTTTTTTGGTCAGGTAAAGGTTGATTTTTGGTTGAACTTTGTGTCTGAAAAATTACAGTGAGATGGTTTGCATTGGTGGGGGTAGGAAGTATTTTTTTTTTTTGTCTCTGAGTTGTGTTTGTACATCTCTCAAACTCTCCTTCATCTCTTACTTTTCAATGGAGTTGCACAACCCTTTCAGCAGCCTCTCCCCAGGACTGAACACTGCTCTACAGCATGGAAATCCAAGCTCAGTGACAGCAAATGTGGAAGTTACAAAAAGTTTGAGATAATGAGAGACTTTCCTTGAGGAGAAAACACTGGGTCACCTGCAAAACTGAGATTTGATGTGCATTCTCAGTTCTCACTGCCCTCAGACATTTATTAGTGTGATTTTCCTTCAGGTTATGGTCATTCTCTCTACTCCTCCAAACTCTGCCTCCTTGCACAGAGGCAGTGTACACACTGTACAACATGAACAACCTTTTGTTGTTGCCATTTCTAACATTTTCCTTCTGTATTTCTGTGTTGCAGATGTGGATGAATGTGCTTCAGATTCTCACCAGTGTAATCCCACCCAGATCTGCATAAATACTGAAGGGGGCTATACCTGTTCCTGCACTGAAGGCTACTGGCTGTTAGAAGGCCAGTGTTTAGGTAAAATCCTCAATTGCTACAGTATCTGAGTATCTTGTACCTGGGGCTCCCTGAATTAAAGTCACTAAGCACTTTTGCCAAGGACACAGTTAAACCTTCAGCTGTGTGGAAACTCTTTTGTCTCTGAAAGTGCCAATGAGGTGTTTGGCAGAGAGACTCCCCCATGGAACAAAACTGTACCTGGAAATGCCATATGACTAGCATCATAGTAGTGTCATAACTGGGCTTTTCATATTTCAGGTCTGAAGGATTCCCTTTCATGTAAGATCAATTGCAAGCATGTGTGCACAAAGATTTTTGCCCAAACAGACTTGTGCTTTTTTTATTGTGACAGTGTGGACCTGAAGGGATCCATATCTGATACCAAGAAATGGGAATGACAGTAACTCCCAAGCCAGCCAATTCTTTTGTTTGGGGGTGAGAAAAAAATTACCTCTAAACTGGGTGCCATTTCATAATCTTCCATGCAGTTTTATTTCAATTTTATTATTTCCTTGCAGCAATACCCTGTTCATCCTTTTTAGCTCAGACCTGTTGAAAAAACATTGCTCAGCAAACAGCACAGGAAAACAAATCTTCCATCCCTCCTCTCCTCCAGCCCTTTCCCCTCACTTGACATACACATGGGATGATGATGTAGATGTTAATTTTAGGTACACAGGTAGGACCTAGGAGTCAGCATACAACATTTTTTAAAGAAAATTTAGCCATTATTAGTTCTTTCCCTGCAGTGCAGGCTGTTTGGTGCCAGCTCTGCAGAGCTGGACCATCCTCTCACATCTCCACTGGAAGGAGAATGGGCTTTCCCTGCCCATTTGTCCCTGGAGCATCTCCAGTTATTTTCCAGCTTTCTCCTCCCAAGTACCAATTCCATGAATTCCTGGCTGCTTTCCTAACTGCTGCTGTGAAATTCACCTGGCAGGCACCAGGCTGAGCCCCGTCCAAGCTGGGGTCTGTGCAGCCACAGCCTCCTCAGGGAGTCACTGTCTTGCAGTTCCCCTGGGATAAAAGGTCTCCAAGGCCCCTGCTCCTTAATCTGTGATAAATGAACTTCTCAAAGCTTGTGCTGGCAAATGTACTGGCATGTGGGGTAGGATGGGGATGAGGGAGGGAAGGAAGGCAGACTCTGCTCTGCATCACCTGTTCTGTTACCCATTTACTTCTCCCAGTTACAGGCCAAATGAAAGGGTTGGGTGCAGCATTCAGGATTTGAACACAGATCTAAAATACTCTTCTGCTTGATGGTTATAGCAGAGAACTGAAATGGCTGCATTGATGAATTGATTTGAGTATCTGCTTATGCTATCTAAAATAGGGAATAACATCCCAGTATTGCCCTAATTAAGTAATCATGGGGTGGATAATTGCAAGGCAATGTGAAAAAGGAAAATAAAATTGTGTTTAGAATTGCTATATTTTCCCCTAAATTTCAAAGAAGTCTCAGTTTTCCATACTTTATACTGGCTTTGGAGAAGTGATCTTTGCTGCCATAAAGCACTAAAGCAATACTTACTGTAATCAGAGAGCCAAGTTTGGGTTTAGAGACAAATTTTTTTTGGGCACTGTTATTAGTGCAGTGGAATTCAGTGAAATTACCAATTACTTTTGGTAAATCACCATTACAAAAACCTACACTTCTATCTGTTGCAATTATCCTGTACAGTTTACACGGAGAAGCCAGTGCAGCATATCCACATGACCCACCCACAAGAAGCAGCCCTGTACAAGTCCTTATCCTCAAAATGTAGCACTCTTGAGATAGCAGTCCTGAAAAGACAAACCATGAACTTCATGTAATGCACTGTGCCAGTGAATGAGGTATTCATTTACTTAAAACCCTTGTTATTTTTGCAGGATTTGTTGCAGCCTGCTGCTGGTGTACTCATCACCACTGATCTGACCTTTAAGTTATCTTACTGTCTGCATATAATATACTGGGTTTTCTATTGCATAAATTTAGCTTCAAAGCTTTAACACAGCCATTTAAAAAATCTCAATAATCAAAAGCCATTTGATACCAAAGGAAATGTTAAGGCTTTGAAAAGACAGCCATTCCAGGTGTTTCCTTTTAGCTTTTAGTTCTGAGGCAAAAATCTTCTAGCACTTACCATGTTACATATCTTAGAGCATTTTCTTGTGCTCATAGCACTCAGTTGCATGCACTGCCAATGCTGCAATTCAGCCCAAACTGCTATTTTGGCATTAAACTAACTGTTTATACAGTCTGTAATTTGTCAGTTAAAAATTCATATAAAAAGAGAATGTGAATATTTGGAAAAAAATCTTCCAAAAATATTCTCACTCAAAAAAGAAGCCTGTAGTAACAAACGCTGCTGTCCCAGTGAGCAGCTTTGGTACATGTGGAGGCAAAGAAGGTTTCTATTTTGATTCTGCCAAAATTTCGCTGCAATGCTGGCTGTGGTTGTGCTGGCAGCCAGGTATCCTTTGAGGGAGCTGCTTAAAGGAACAAACTGGGCTGCCTGATTTAAACTGGAGGTTACAGCAATGCCAATCAATTCATCAGACACACTGGTAGATGCCAGATGTGGATAACACCACATTACCACATTCTACTGGGGACAGGTATATTTCAACTCTAACTCCATGTCTGAGCGTCTGGAAGTTTGGCTGTGACACCATGACCAGTGTGCTGGAGTATTTCTGTGTTATCAGCGCTGCTGGCTCAGTGTGCTGGCTGCTTTGACTGCCATGAGGAGATGCAGAGCACTCCAGTTCCCCTCCTTTTCCCCGCAGACATAGACGAATGTCGCTATGGGTACTGCCAGCAGCTGTGTGCCAACGTGCCCGGCTCCTACTCCTGCACCTGCAACCCCGGCTTCACCCTCAACGACGATGGGAGATCCTGCCAAGGTAAGGGTAGGGTGAACCAGGCCTGAAATCAAAGGTAGGGGTATGGTGAACCAGGACTGAAATCGTTGGTGCCCCCTCAGCCACACCCTTAAGACTTGCTTGGTTTTTAGAGCACAAGTGACCTTCCCAGCATTGCTTTTAGAAATGGTCACAGGTTGGTCAGACAAATATTTCTGCAGTTTCACAGTACCTCAAAGGGGTGCAGGTGCAACAGCACTGGTGTATCAGGAGAAATATGCACAGAGACCCAAACCTCAATTCAGTGGAATTACCAAGTGTTTAGGCACTGAATTTATTATTAAAACCTGAGGTTGTTGACCCAGCTGAGACAGGAAACCCTTGTCAGATCAGTATATTGGACTCTCCCATGATCCAGACTAGCATCCTAAGCATTAGACCACCTTTGGCTGTGCTGTGCCACCTCAAAGTCAACACAACCCCTTCAGAGTCTCTCCCTAGCAAAGCAGAGAGCATCTTCCCACATGCTGCAGGAGAAGGTCTGAGCTCATGATGACCAGAAGTTGTTAATGTCCTACAAGGGAAAGAAAGACTGCCTTAGCCCAAGGTTTCCATAAGGACCCCTTATCATTGCCTTATCTTTCTCAGGAAAATCCTGCTGCTTTTTTCTCAGATCTGTTATGATAATATTGGTTCAATGGTTTTCAAATTGCAGGACAAGGACAGAAACAATTATGATAAAAATTTCATCCCCATCTTCCACGTTATGTTTTAATTGAAGTCATTCCCAAAATGCTTCACTTCCACACATGTTGTGTCCAACATGCTATTCCCAGGCATCAACAAATAAACATCCCAATAAACAACACTGACCTGGTTATATTTTTTCAGAACAAATTGTTCTGACTGTACAGCTAATCTCTTTGAAATGCTCTGCAGAAAAAAAAATGAAAATGGAGTTTGGGGAGAAGTCGCTGATGAATTTGGCATTGTTTTCCCATAGATGTGAATGAATGCACAAGTGAAAACCCTTGCACTCAGACCTGTGTCAACACCTATGGCTCTTTTCTCTGCCGCTGTGAACCTGGCTATGAACTGGAAGCTGATGGAGTTAACTGCAGTGGTAACTCTCTTATTTACTCTTTTGCTTTCTTTAATTCTATTACATTTACTTTTTCAAAGGCATTGTTTTTACAAACTTTCTTAAAAGTTTTTTGCCTTGGTCCATGGTAGCATCAGGATAGCTGCAACTCATATGTGACAGTGTTCACAGGAGATCTTGGATGAGGGAAGAGATGAGGATCTGACTCCATGTTTCAGAAGGCTTGATTTATTATTTAATGATATACATTACATTAAAACTATACTAAAAGAAAAGAAGAAAAGGTTTTATCAGAAGGCTTAGCTAAGAATAGAAAAGAATGATAAGAAAGGTTTGTGGCTCAGACAGAGAGCCCGAGCCAGCTGGGCTGTGATTGACCATTAATTACAAACAGCTCTATGAGCCCAATCACAGATGCACCTGTTGCATTCCACAGCAGCAGATAATCATTGTTTACATTTTGTTCCTGAGGCCTCTCAGCTTCTCAGGAGGAAAGATCCTAAGGAAAGGATTTTTCCTGAAAGATGTCTGCGACACTCATATGATCTTCTTTCCACCTAAAGCACTCAACAAATACCCAGGAAAACTCCGTGGAGGAGGGCCACAAATGGTTTTAAAGAAATAAGCTAAATATTCAAAAGCTCCAAGATAACAGCAAAAGATAAGAAAGCACTCTGTAATGCTGAACAGGAAGCTTTATTAGAGCAAGTAGAGATAGCCTGAGGACATTCTTCCATGATTAAAGAAATAGTTTATAGAAAGCACTTTTCCATTTGTCTGTTGAATGCATGTATTTCCCTTGCTCTTAAGGACTGCTCACTTCTGCCTGAAACTTTCCCCAGTTTCCCCTGTATGCCTCTGGCTTCACTTTAAAAACAATATATGATTTCTTAGTACAGTTGTTGCTGACCTGTTCAGCACACAGCAGAATAAATTGTGCTTATGTCACTGTAATTTTTCCTTTCTGGATTTTGTTTTTATTGTATTATTTTATTTTAATTGAAGGCAAAACTTATTTCTTTGCTTATTGTACTATCAGCCTGATAAAATTAGAAAATTCAGCCAATATGTCTTGGAAAAATGCACTGGAAAATACTTGAGTTTTAATTTACAGTAAACAGATGTAATATGCTGTTTCTGAGAGAGAAGACATATGATATGCAGTGTATACGATTAGTGTTTCCCAAGATATTTTCCCTGCAAATCTCCTTGTTATAAGGGGAAGAACAAATGTTAAATATCTAAAGGATCTTAAGATTTAAACACCTAACTTAGTGTCTTGCATTCTGATGGATTTTTCTCTTCTAAGTTAGACTCCTGAATGTTTTGTATGTGTTCACCTCCTGAGCTACCTGGAGGTCTGAACCAGATAAGTTCATTTCAATGCCCGATAAGGTGGTGCTTGAGCCTCATCCATGCCTGAGAGCTGAGCCAGCAAAAGGGCCTTTGCACCATCCAGGAGAAAATCTTTTCCTGACAATCTTGTGCAAGAGATGTTTGACAAAGCAGGTCAAGTTTCTCTGGATGAGCTTCTTCCACTCCACAGCAATCGCTGGACATCTGAGGCTTGCAAAGGTCAGGGGGACACTCTTGAGAGACACCCAGGATTCAGATTTATTTCAATAGGAGTGGGGTTAGTCCATGGCCTAGCAGCCAACTTACCTCAAAGCTGGAAGGCATTCTTGCCCCAGTTTAAGGAGAGAGGCAGAGATTTCAACCTGGCTTTCCCAACATCATCATTATTTCCTAATCACAGAGGTCTTCCAAGTGCATTAGATGTGCTCCGAAATGACAACCACCCTGTTGTGTGCACACAGGCAGCCAGGAGAATGCCAGGAGTGTTTAGGAACACTGTGGGGCCAAGAGCAGGAATGCAGGGCTCTTGGGGCTCCAAGTCCCTCAGGACCTGACAGCAGCCAAGCACCAGTTACACAAATCCAGCATGCTGGAGGTCTGGGCTAGGATGCCAGAGGACGCCTGATATAAAGTGACTGATATTTCAGCCACTTTATGGAGTCAGCCCTCAGTCCATGGAGCTTCAGGAAGGTGTTTGTTTCTGAAAACTCACTGGGGAAACTCACACAGTAACAGGACTCTGTAGGTGTAGAGTTCCTTTCATCTCCCTTTTGAGAATCTGATTTCAGCCCTAAAGCCACTTGGATATATTTGGACTTCAAATACTTTCCAATCCATTTGCACAAAACACCAGAAGTGAATAAATGGACTGAGCCCAATTCAGAAGAAAGGGAAATTCAGTCTGAAGAGTAAAAGTGATTTGCCTGGGAGAGTCAACATGTCAGAGCAGGGAATAAGAACTTGGGAGTTCCTGGCTGAGGCCCTGGCCTTTGTTTCTTTCTTCCCCTGAACAGGGAAATAAGGAAATGATTAGTGGCAGCCTCCCTCGGCCTCGTGCCTTTGCGTGTGTTTCCCCTCAGTCAGCCATGGCTCCATGTGCAGCTCTGAAGTTCATCTTTCTCACTTGAGCACAGCCCTGCAGAACACAACGACTGGTCAATTCATGAGAGCAAGGGGCAAAGAGCTCAGTTTCTGCTTTCAGTCAGTGTTTGACAGACTGCCTGGCCTCCCATGTATCTGGGAGAGGGCTGGACCTTGCAGTGTGTCTGACCCAGGCTGGGATGTGCTCTTGGAGTCTTGCTGGAATGACTTGGAAGTAACTGACTGGAGGCTAAAAGATATGAAACAGACAGGGCTGGCTGCAGGAGTTCTGCTGGAACCCATGTGGCTGGAATCCTGGGAACGTGAAGCTTGTTCTCCAAAAGAAGGGGGAAAAAAAAGAAAACAAAACTGCAGCCAGGTCTTTCCTTTTAAATTACAGTTGCAGCTTTGTTGTCAGAGTATCTATCTCTGACGTAAAACAGGAATGAAAACATGGCCAAGTGGTGACAGGTATTAGAAAAGAAAAATAAATAATTAAAAGCCATACATTGTGTTCAGCAGCAGCTTTGATTTCCTTAGGAAAAAAGTGTTTAATGAAGAACTTGTTGTATAGCATTTTGTCAGGTTGCTGCAGAGCTCTAGGGAGCTGGAGAGTGCCAGCCTCCAGCTGAGGTAATGGGCAGGCAGTCTGGGTGGCCACCTGCCTGCAGGACTGCTCTTTTGACAGTAAAGCCAAGGACACTAAACTTTGGTTTTTGTTTTCCCACCGCAGACATGGATGAGTGCAGCTTCTCAGAGTTCCTCTGCCAGCACGAATGTGTGAACGGGCCTGGTTCTTACTACTGTACCTGTCCTTCAGGATATAACTTGCTTGATGACAGTAGAAGCTGCCAAGGTAACATTTCTGCACTGATTAAACCCATGGGGACCAGAAAGTAGATCCTGTGTCTAGAAAGAGGTTTTCAAGAACTTGGTCTTGGCATTGCACAGTGAAATACTCGTGGGGGCCAATTATGCCCTTCTGGTAAGGATGTCAGCACGTGAATATTCCTGCTGAGGTGAACTGGTGTGTTGTTTTAAGTAAGACTTTACTGGCTAGGAAACAGCTACACAGGAAAGACCTCAAATGCTCTCCCCTCTGCTGTACATCTCTACTTTTCCCCTTCTCTAAGGTTGGAGAGTTTGAGCAGCCAATTCCCTTTTTTTTTTTTTTCCCAGCATTCAGCATGTGGGAGCACTCTAATTAGCAGAAGTGAATGGAGTAAAAACTGATCTTAAAAGAGGGGACAGTTACAAAAAGGCCACCTCTCACAGTGCAAGAGTTTTATGAATTTTGGGGTAATTCTTTGGGATGGAAATCAGTTTGTAGGAATGGTATCTTGTACATATTTCCCTGTTTCAGCCATTCTCTCATTCCTTGTGTTTTAGATATCAATGAATGTGAAATCAGAAACTTCACCTGCACTTCACAGCAAACATGTTTCAATATCCCAGGAGAATATAAATGTTTAGATCCAGTACGATGTGAGGAGCCTTATCTCCAGATTAATGAGAAGTGAGTAACATACCCACAGCCACAAAAGCAAATTCTGTCTGTGAAAGCTGTATCTAAGGTAAACCAAAGAAGCTGTAATTTTACACTACAGCCATGAACTCTGTCTGTAAGTCAGATGTATGTGAAGTTAGACTGGAAAAATAGCTATCAGTTAGTTAGAAAACAGCAAGGCTTGTGATGTAATAAGAAACATTTACTTACATTACTGACTTCATATATGCTCAAATGCAGCCTGTTTATTACTAGGAATATTTCCTGCAAATGGTGACTAGTTTATGCCTAGGAAGTACTTTAAAATATTAGATGACATTTGGAGTTTCTTATTGCTTAAAGGTTAAAAGTTCTGAATAGTTTACAAACTAAAGTTCACTGACCTTGCCCAGAAATTGGGTATGTCTGGATGAAGTTGTTAGTACTGTCTCAACTGGGAAACATTTGAGCAAGCAAACAATAAACCTTAAATTTCTTAAAATAGACTGTTTCTTTCACATCTGTATGTATTTGCTGGGGCTCAAAATATTTCAATTCCAGACAGATATCAATATACTGCAGTCCACATTATTTCATCCACAATGTTTGCACTAAACCAAATAACCTGGAATTGCTTAGTAGCCTAATACATTTTATAGAAAGTCAAGAGATTAGCAATTAGCTTCTTTCCTTTAGAATTTATGACTGTATTTGCATTGTTTTCTGAACTAGGGCAGCTGAAGAGTGGACACATAGTGTTTGTCTAGTTCTGGGTTCTCCTCCCTTGGTGATAGAGTCTTAAACTGGAATTTGAAATAACTGAATCCTCTGTATCTAAATTCCGAGAGCCCAGCTACAGAGTCCTTGCAGAGCAGCTTGCATCAGAACACAATCTCTGAGCTTTGTGTTTGGTGGCTTTGGTTCATCTCTAGATGGGCCTGCTCTTAATTAGTGACATATGTCCAGAAGTGGTCAGTGTAAAATTGCCAAGTGAATTCCTGGCATCTGTGTTTTCTGTGGAAGGAATTGGGTGATCATAATGCCAGGAGCCTCTTGATGGGGGACATGCCAGATGCACTGTCTGAAATTGATGTCAGCAGTAGAGGTTATAGAAAAAATAGAAAAAATAGTTAAAACACCCTTGCCCAGTAAATTCTCCCAACATTACTTTTATAAAGAGATATCCTGCTTTACAACTTCCTTAGAGTTCTCTGAAGAAATCAGCAGCATATGGCTAGGGCACAGGAACTGATGCAGTCTGTTTGCATTTCCAAAGGCTTCTGAAAAGACCCTCACATAGTTATCATGGAAGTTAAGCAGTCATAAGTAACAGAGAAAAGTCCCTGGAACAGAAGAATAAAAAGCTGAAAGATAAAAATTAAACAGAGGATAGTGTTAAATTGTCAACTTTCATGTATTTCTGCAGAGGAAATTTCTGAGCTGGACCTACTTGGTCCATCATAAACAACCTGGGGAAAAGAATAAACCATGAGCTGGGCAAAGTCTGCAACAATATGTGAAGACAGCAGATAAAAGTGGGTAGAAAAATACTACAGAATAAGCCTCAATGACTGTGCAATGAAAATGGCAAATTAAATTCAGTGTAGATGAATTTAAAGTAAAAAGAAAATCCCAAATTCACAAATTAAATAAGGACCACTGATCTGATCATAATCCATGTAAAGTGAGATTTGAGGGTTCTTGTTCCATGATCTGCAGTACTCACTAGAGGTCAGAAAAGCAATCTGAGTTCCAAATGTTAACAGGTAGAGAATATCCTTGAAGCACATACTATTGTGTACCACATCTTTAAGACTGTGCAGTTCCTTTCCCTCCTGTCAAAGAAATACAACTGGATAAAGGTTCATAGGAAGTAATGAGATGATCAAAAGTACGGAATAACTTCCTTGTGAGTAACAGCCAAAGTAGAGCAGTTCAGCCATGAACAGGGTCAGATATGAAGCCCTGAGATGGGTGGGGAGGATGAGCAGGGATTGACTGGCTGCTCTCCTTTCAGGTGAGCAGCTGGGAGCACCAGCTAAAGTCAGAAAGAGGCCATGCAAAGAGAGATGAAAGGGGCTGTGGGGCTCCTGGCCACAGGGGGCTGTGCATGCCAAACATTCATGTGGGAAGCTGGAAAAGCTGATGATAAGAAATGCATTGATAGCTGATGAATAGAAAGAAGAAAATTTTGTTTCAGGGGTTCCCTGAGTCACAAACAATTGGAGACTGTTGGTGGAAATGTTGTATGCTTGTCATATCCTCTTCTTCCTTAAGGCTGTGCATTTGATGTTAGAGCTTTGGCTTGATCCAGGATGTCAACTGTGTGTTTTCATGTAGTGCCCAAAATATAATGAAACAAAAATCACTACTGTTTATGCAGTACTACCAGTGAAATTATCTAATAATATTCTGGGGACAGTTCAGTATAAATTACTAACAGAATGAACATGTACAGAGTATTCCACACCTGCAGAGCTGCTTCAAAGAAAGTTCACATTTTTGAGTGATCTAAGGAGAATGGCAAATTATTTTTGCCAAGAAGACAAGAAAAAGGAGGCAGGACGTAAGCCAGAACAGCAACACAGAAAATGCTAAAAGTGAGAAAATGCATTACAAGTTTCATTGATTCTTTTAGCTGGTTAACAACATTATTTGTTTGTTTATTTATTTATGCACATTTATTTATATAAATAATCAAATATTACAGCAATTTGTAACCCCTGCTGGCAATTCTATCTCTGACAATCCTGTCTCTGACCACCAGCCGCTGCATGTGTCCAGCTGAAAACCCTGGGTGCCGAGATCAGCCCTTCACCATCCTGTACAGAGTGATGGATATGGTGTCTGGGAGGTCTGTGCCTTCGGATATTTTTCAGATGCAAGCAACAACTCGCTACCCTGGAGCCTATTACATCTTCCAAATCAAGTCAGGGAACGAGGGCAGGGAATTCTACATGCGGGTAAGTCCAGTGCTCCCTGGGGGAGACATGGAGCATCTTGTTGTTGGCATGTCCTGGTGGCACAACTGAGCTTCTCGTGACTGCCACTTAAACCTTCAGTATGAGGCATTTTTTTACACACAGATGTGCACAGCAGTGTGCTGATGTGCAGGAACTGCTGGATCTCTCTGGAGAATAACCTACCCAAAGCAAACATGCCTCTCCTATGAGACAGCAGGTTTAGGAAAGCCCAGAGCTGTACCCATGTCTAAGAATAGCTCAGGTTTCCCAAGCTCAAGAGAAACTATTGTGCCAAACTCTTTTTTATTTGATGGACAATCAAAACTGTCACCAAAAGACTCAATGTTTCTTTTCTGTTTTATTAAACCTTTTCATTGGAAATTGAAAAACATGAAAACCAAAAAAGTAAGCAAAAAACCCTTTATGCCAACAATTTACTTTCTGGGTTCTTTGCTTTCATTTGTTATGAATTTTTTCCACTGAGAACATACATTTTTTATAGACACTGTTACAGAAAATGTAATTACCTGAGGTTTTTTAATTTGTTTTTCTCAGAAGATCTCTGTGTTCCCCAGTCATCTTTGCCACACCACCAACATGTAGAGATTACAGGGGTGTCTGCAGAGAATGGGGCACATCCACAAGGGACGGTGACTCTCAGGAGGTTGATTTTCAGCTCCAGGCAAAACCTGGCTCTGACATTCACATTAAGTCCTGTTCTGTGGCTACTGAAGGTTCCCATCCCTCATGGACAGGGGTAGTGGGATAGATTCCAGGACATATTTCTCACAAGAGCCTCAGATTCCCACTGTAAGAAAATTAAAATGTTTCAAAATCCTGAACTGACAAAGCAGTCCCGTTATAATGATTTACATCTCACAAGAGCTTTTCTGTTGCAAAGCCACCACTGATCCCCTCATCTGGGCCAGTCTAGCAGGTGCTGAGGCCCCAGCACCCACTCCCATTGCCCAAGCTGCTGTTCCAGTGATTCTCCACACAGCCATTCCCTGGGCAGGGGGAGGGCATGAGAGGGACACTGTGCCCTTGCTGAGGCACCAGGACCCAGCCTGGCACAGACCAGCACCTCCTCATGGCTGTGTCAGCCTTCTCTGATCAAAGGTAACAAACACCCAGTCCTGAGGTAAAAATGGACAGGTAAAGAAGGACCCACTGTGCCTATGTAAGCTCCTGATGGAAAACAAACTGCAGTTGGTTTTAACATTAGCAGATCTGATTTTTAAATGCACATAATCCACTCTTCTGGTCAGACATCACCAAGGTCTGCTTCCATTTAATAAAGGCCTTGTTTTCTGAAGTGCCATTGCATATTCAAAGTGTAAGGTTTGTACCATTAACACACACAATGTACCACAAACCCAGACCCCATTCACATGGGAACACCTGTTCTCCAGGTTCTTTAAAAAAAGCCCTTCTGGGTCTCTGCTTCTTCACAGTAACTTTACATCAAACTAAAGAGTACTACAAAGAAAGCAAGCAAGCAAGAAAGAAAGAAAGAAACAAACAAACATTTATCATTATTTGTTTATACCCTAAATCCATGTTTTCATTTTTTTTCTCTTTTGGGCAATAGCAAGTGTCTATGTTCAATAGCTCCTTTAATGTGCAGGGCTCCCAAAGGCTTTACAAACTGTAGAAGGTGACAGTTCACACTGAAAATAAGGCAAATGCTGCAATGAAACTCTGTCCCTTCAGTTGCAGTGGTTTCAAACAATGAAACAGAAAACACCTATTTTAGCTGCTTGAAGACTAGTGGGACAGTGGTTTAGAAGAACTAGTTTTGGCAATCTCACCTGCTTTCTCTTGTTTCCTGCACAGCAAACAGGACCCATCAGTGCCACCCTGGTGATGACCCGGCCCGTGAAGGGGCCGCGCACGATCGAGCTGGACTTGGAAATGATCACTGTAAACACCGTCATCAACTTCAGAGGCAGCTCTGTCATCCGGCTGAGGATATTTGTGTCACAGTACTCCTTCTAAACCTCCAGTCTGTGCCCTGGAAACACAGCCCAAAGAGACAGTTCCTCCTCTGCACAACTCTCTCCTGAAAAGCCAGTACTATAGAAGCTCCAGACCAAATCACCATTTCCACAGAGCCGTGACCTATGTGTGTCTAGAGGCCTCTTCATGCTCAGTCCAGAGCAGGATGCAAACAACTGAAGATCCCATATGATTGTCTGTGTGGTCATGTATTTTAAGGACTCTTCTTCTCACTGTAAACACTTCTAGGGCATGAGTCTATGTGAAAGACTGTGAACCTTTGTAGCTCCAAGGCTGCTTAGCAGAAAGCACCAAAAAAACTGAGGGAAAAGCTGGCTTTTGCAATCTTGCCTTTTAAAAATTTTTTTTCATTATAAATGAAAAGCAGAAAAACAAGCAGAAACAGAAACAAAAAACCCACCTATTGAAAAAAGGGACCTCAGGAGTCCCAGTTTGCATTCCCAATTATCTCTGGAATTATCAGTCAGGCACTTTGTTTCAATTCACCCTGCATTTGTCTTAGTTTCACCTGGTTTTTTTCATTCTATTTTATAGTTAAAATTAATTGTAAATTCATTCCAAAAAACATGTTGTACTATGTAATCTTTTGCTTTCTGACAAAATGTCACATGTTTGGGTTCCTTTCTGTATTAAATCTTTCTATATAACAGAGTTCATAGAAATCTATCACTGGATGGTGTGCTTTACAACATTTAGGATTTTATGCTTATTTACACTCAGGATTTTTGACACAGGCCTCCACTGCCAGAATAGTATCCAGCATAAGTAGAGACTTTAGAGCAGATAAGGATCAGAATTTTATTTTTCCCTGTTTTCCTGAGTGTGATAGATGCAAACAGTGTGTAATGGCTACAAGGTAGTAATACTAACTCTGTAGGTATGGCTGCAATTAATCTCCTGTTCAAAGACCACTCAGGTCAGACCTGTCCGTATTCCTTCAGAAAATATTTTTTTTCCACTTGCAATCTCTCTCCTACACTTCTAACATGGAGGGAAAAAAGCTGAAAAGGACTAGGAGCAGTCTTATTCATGCAGACCAGAGTATACCAGTGCCCCAATCTCAAACAGAGGGCTCCCACAGTTTTCATGGGCATTGTCTTCTCAGGTATAACTGCTGTAGCCAAAAAAAAAAAAAGTTTCTTCTAAAGTCTAATCTGAATCTCCATTGTAATCTTCTTCTAAAGTCTAATCTGAATCTCCACTGTAATCTGTTGCTTTTTAGCCTACTTCCAGTAGAAATTGAGAACAGTTTATCTTCCCCTTTGCAGCAGTCTAACATGTCTGAAGACTGTTGTCATGTCTCCCCTCAGACTGTTCTTCTCTAGTCTAAACAAATCCAATTCTTTTGGTCTTTCCTCATACATCACATTTTCTGGGCCTTTGATCATTCTTGTTGCTCTCATCTGGATTCTCTCCAGTTGGTTCACATCTTTTTTGAAGCACAGTGCCCAAAACTGTGAAAAGAATTCCAGCTGAGGCCTCTCAGTGCTAAGCTAAATCTATACATATGTTTAATAGTTTGAAAAAAAATTAAAAATTGTATAGTTGGAAGGTATAATGTGTGTTGAAGCCACTGGCACTTTGGTCTTTTATTTTAATAGGGATGAGAGTTTATATTCCTTGTTCTTGAATCTGTTTGAAACAAGGTCTTTTACTTTGCTTTTCTTTACTGGCTTTTTGGCTCTCTAGCATTGCTAGGACAGGAAGGATAGCCTTTGCTTGTCTTTTGAGAACTGGAAGTGCTCAGTGCTACTTGGGAGATGTTTACAAAGATTAAAATGTGAGCAACTCAGAGCAGAGTAGCAATGTGAGGTCTTCATTAAAGTGGAGTATTAAATGGGAGAATACAGACTTGGAAAGTTATTACAACATAGACTGCATGACACAATCAGAAAACTGACTCTTGTTCCTAGTAAGATTTGTGAATTAGTAGAAACTCTGCTCTTTTTCCTTGTACTCAGCTTGAAGGAAGCCCTGATGCTCTCAGCAATGAAACACTGAGTTTAGCAGCTTCCGTTTCTTAATGGTTTAAAGGTTTTCTCTCTGCTGCTACAACATCCCAGGATGCTGTGGCTCAGAGCTCTGTCCTTTATTGTAAAAACAAAAAGCCTGGGGACTGACTCCAGGGTTTAGTGAGCCAAGCTGAAGGCAGAAAGCCAATGAGTTTTATGAGCAGCCGACTTGGAGGAGAAAAATGCAGAGGAAATGGGCAGAGAAATATCAGAAACAAGAATTTGTTTCCTGAGTGTATCATGGCTCATCAAGTACCACAGTCTTGGAGGGAAAAATAGAGATGACTGGGAAGGAAGAATCATAATTTATAACCATGGGACTGAAAGTGCTCCTGCTCCAGACAATGGAAATAAAACATGGGAAGCATGCAGGCTCTGGTGGACCAGACAGCAGCCGTGGGGCAGGCAGGGTCTTGCACTGAAAATGTCCAACTCTTAAAATGCTGACAGCTTTCCCCGTGTTTAAAATCCCCTCTGCCCCCTTTTTGTGCCCTTATGTTATGGCTCCTTCATGCCCAGTTGAGGAGTCCTCTTTTCCTGCCACCACATCACCTCCTGGAGTGGAAGCACACCCTGCTAGACATCAGACAGTTTGTCACTTCTGGCCTGCTCTCCCATGGCCCCCACATACCAACCTGATTTAACCCTAATTTAGAAACATCAAAACCCAGAGGAATTCCATAACAAAACACTTTGTTAAAAGAGTAAAGCTTGAGTGCTTGGTTTTAGCAGGGTCCAGCAAATACTCATAAAACAATATTACACTTTCTATATAAACATTCTGCGCCTTAAAAAAAAGTGAAAAGTCTGGAAACAAAGGAATTCAGCCACTTCTCAACCGCCATAACATCTTTCATCACTCACTATCACTCCAGCCAACTTAAACTTTGCCAAAATATATGCCAATCTCAAAATAATAAATTACTAGCAGTTTATAACATCTAAACTCTCTATTTCCTAGTCAGGGGTCTGTTTTCAATAGACCACTGCAGACTCAAATATTACAGCAATTCTCACCAAATAAAAAAAGCAGACTACGCATGTCAGGCTTTTACAGCATGAAAGCTAAAAATGTAAACATGCAACTGTTTCATATATTCATGTTCCTCTTTGAGGCCAGGACTACTCAAAGTAGACAGAATTCCAGGTCTGTTCAGAAAATGATTCTTTATTCTAATCCACTGCTGATGATTTTCTACCATGAAGAGTTTTGCCGTATGGTTAACGGCCAGCGTTGTGAGCAGCACCAAGGGAGAGCACAGACCCTGCTCTGGGTGTGTGGGGCTCCCTCTGGCTCTGCTTGCTCAGGCTGGCAGGGAAGGGACAGCTCTGCCTCTCCTGCCAGTCAGCTGCCGTGTCTGCTTGAACAGGTTCTTAGTGGGAAAACTGCCCTCCACTGTGTGTACAGCACCTATTAGCAATGCAATAACTGGAATAAAGGTAAAACACAGCAGATATGGCAGTAATCTTTGATACAGATCACAGTAATTGGGAAGGAGAAGCTGTTTTGATAAATGAAAAAAAACTGGTTCATGCTAGTTGGGTTAGGTGCCAGAGGGAGTAGAATGAATCCAATCATCTGCTTATTTGACTTTGAGATATTTTTAAGGAATTGACTTTTTTGACACAGACAACAAAATGTTATTTCACCCAAGAGTTTCCTGGATCTCACAGAATCGCTTTTCAACTGATGATTTTCACTGACTACAATAACTTTGTTTAAAAAACTCAACTTCTTTTGAGAACCTGGTCACTCACCACCACTGTGTCGTATCCAGGGCCATTCATACAAGCTCTCTCCTCTTCAGTTGGAGTCCTGTATTCATATTTACTTTTTTTTTTTTTACTTAGCCTTCAGAAGAGCCAACTTTTATTGTCTCATAAACATGGTATCAGCATCAGCAGAACTTGTATAATAATTTTTCTCTGCCTAGAGCTGGCAGAACAATACAATCAGTACAATTTGTGGTCATGCAAGTTCTCCAGTCTGGCTTATTCACATAATATGCTACTGAATATCTTCCACAGCATGCAGCTGTATTGGAGCATAAGGGAAATATCATAAAGATGTTAAAAAAAAAAAAAAGGAATAAAAGTATGCCCTAATGTTATTCAATCCTGACAAGCACTATTGTCAAAATAAATCTCTATCCTCTATGGACAAACCCCTCAGGTGGTGTCAATCTGCATGGCTGATGCTTTTCAATGAAAAGATAAGAAGCAGCCTTGGAATCTTCCCTGTGTTTGTGTAAAGCACTGTACATGTATCTGTATACAGGAGAATTTACAGAAGCTACAGAAGTGGTGGTGTGGCTCTGCATGGGGAAGTCAGAGAGCTCTAAGGCAACATGGCACAAGCAAATTCTGTTTCCTCATCTGACACAAGTCCAGACAAGTGCTTTACACCCATTACATTTTGTTGTTGTAAGTCTTTGAACCAATTTTGAATAGCTCAACCCCAAAGCAGGTGCCATGCATGAAGACTGAGGATGATGGCCATAATTAGAATTTTGGAGACTCTGCAGAAAGCCTGCCTCAGAAAGGTGACATGTGCCAAAGGGTCAGTGCCACATGGTCCAGAGGCATTTGTGTGGGGATGTCTGTGACAGCTGCCTGCCCTCTGCACCTGGCCCTGTCCTCACCTGTGTCAGTGCAGAGTGTAACTGGAGTTTTTGACTGTGCACATCAGCTGTGGAAATCTCACCTATTCCCATTCTTAGCTCAAGCTTCTGAGATCCCTCTAGTGGTTTGCAAACTGATCCCCCTGCGTAACTCAACAAATACTGGTGAAGCCACACGAGGGAGAGTTTGGGTACAGCTTTTACACCAGGAGGTAAATAATGATGCAGTAACCTCACTGAAAGAATTGAGGAATGTATCTGAGTAAAAAAGGGACTTGTAGGAAACACTACAGGAATTACTAACTCCTGAAATATTCAATCTCTTCCAAATCCCTTTCCCATATCCCTGAGGTCACTCATTTTCCCTTTCTGGTTTGTCCTGGACAAATGATCTCATTATGCTCATGCCCTGCAAGCACATGCTGAGTGAACTCCACTTCTTCTCTGGCACTTGACACTTGCTTTTTGGAGATCAGTTGTAGGCTATTTGCCTTTTCTAGCGCCTGACTGACCTCAAGTACTCTGCTCATACCCAGGGAGGATCCATTATTTTCCTACCATGTTATTCTGCAGCCACCACCTGGTCAAGCTTTCCATGTGTTTCACTGGAGATGCAGGCACTGCCATGTTCTAAGCACTCTTACAGCAAAGTATGAGCTGGGAATGGCTGAAGGGATTGCCCAGCCTGCTGGTAGAGCCTGGCTTTATGAACAGGATTTTAAAAACCCCACAACTCCTCAGTTTTGAAGGTGATGCTCTTCTAAGTACGGATTTTCTCTGGAAATGGCATCCGTTACTGTGTTGGCTTGATAGTCTCAGGGTGTTTTAAGAAGTCTGATAAGGACATGCTTATGGAATACACCCTTAGGCTTTACAAACCTTGGATGAGGTTTTTCCAATTTGCAAACAGAGTATGTAGCAAGTCAGAGAGAGTTCAACGTGCTCATCACTGTGCTGAAGTCAGTGATCACTAAACTCACCTCAAGTCTGGATTTAGCCCAGTTTTATTTTAAGTCTCAAATCTCAGTGTCAGTGGTATGAATGTAAGCAGATATGTATTATTTTTAGAGTAGAGCTGAAAGCCTCCTTCCTGTGAATAAATAATAGTATGATTGCAGTATCTCTGTATTTGTGGGCACTATCTTTGGGTTCTTTGTCATTTCCTGAGATAACCTTTAACCTTCAAAATCTCTGCTGGTATTTCAAGACATTCGTTGATGCATTTCCATGAATGATTCCTCACTCCTGCTATTCAAAGGCCAGCCCAGGCACTAGATTCTGTTTTGTTAAAACATGAAGCTCTGCATAAAACCCAAGCCTCTGCACAAAACCCAAGCCTCTGCATAGCCACATCATTGATAGGAATTGTTCCTCTCTGTAACCTTTGAGGGATTTTGTTGACTTCCTTGAGAGTGCTCCATGCATGCATTTGTCCAAACTGGGACCTTAGTCTGGAGATTGTTCATCAGCAACTTTCTGCATGTGTTCTCCAACCAACATGTGGAACCATAGCTACAAAGGTTAGTTTTTGACAAAAATCTTCAAAGCATGGTGTTTCTTGGCTGCCTACATATAATGCAAACACAATTCAAAAATCCAGGACCAGAGTTCCCCAGTCTTCATGAGAAATTCCTGTTTTTCAGAAACATTTCGGTCAGTAAACTTGCTTTGTAGATTATGTGAAATGCAAACAAAGGGGAAGAAGGCCTGCCAAGATGACACAGATTTGTTATTAAAATCAGTATCCCCAGGAATATTGGAATATAATTCATCATTTAAAAATATTCCTTTGGACCCTGACATCTGATGCCATTCAAGCAGAGCAGGGGGACAGAAAAACTGACTGCTTCCCAAACAACAGCAGCTGCTCCACAGAGATCCCTGGGCTCCTACAGTGACCAGAAACCTGCTGGCCCAAGTCTACACACCAGGTCAGTGAGGAACAAACAAAGCTCATAGAGACATAGAGCTGAAGGAGAAGTAAGTGCACTGACTTCTGAATTATATCAAGTGCAGATTTACATCATAATGTCTATAAAATTTCTCACTGCATTTATACATCTGTATAAATGCAACATTTAAAATTACCAAAATTAAAAGGACCGAACTGTTACCTACCACACACATAATACAGGCAGGAAGCTCTAGTGTATCCCTCTGCCTTTCCTCAGGATTGTGCTCACTTGGAATTACCCAGCCTGATTTGGTGCAAGTTAACAGTGGTGTGACAGCATTTGTTTCACAGCAGTGTAGTCACACCCATGGATACAGGAGAATTACAGAGGGATACCATTACAATTGAACCAGAAAGTTAATAAAAAAGAGCTTGCTGATTAGTTAACCTTCAGTGCTTTGGTTATGAAGTCATTGACATGGACAAAAATATTTGACCAGAAACACAAAATATTAAAAAGGAGATTATCTCCTTAGAAACATAAGTACCCATGCAGCCTATAAATAGCTCTGAAATTAAGACATCCCAGACAACATCTGTAAAAGGAAGAATTCACTCCTTGACCTTGTCTCCCACAGCAGGATTAAGCATAGTTGATCCATATCAGGATCCAGACACAATGGCTGTTTGATGGTCGAGCCAAGAAAGAGGCAGGCATGGCCAGAGGCAAGGGGGAGCCACACTAAGATAATGTAAAAATCCTAAAGAATGTTCTCGGTGTGCAGGATCTCTGAGACAGATCTCTCTTGCTGTATGAAGCATTTTAGCTCTGCTTGGGAAGTACAAACAGTCACTTCAATAAAAAATAAAGGAATAAAGAATTCAATTAAAAGGGGTGGCAAGGCATGGGGGAGGATGGCAGCATTCATGTGTTTGAATGCAGAATCAGGTGACAAAAAAATGATGCCCTGGCCAATCTGTCACCCAATGAGATGCACTGGATACCAGAAACCTCTAAGTACAATTTTAGGTGTAGCACATTTAGTATCACCTTATTCCAAGAGTTTATTATTATTTAGTATCAACTTATTCCTGCAGCCAGTAGAGATGGAAGGAGAAGGACTCACTGCCCAGCTCAAAGGATGCTCCTTAGTGTTGTTGCTGAAACAGTCGTTTCCCTAACTCTGACTTGCAACCTGTCTGGATTAATAAACATCTTATATTTTGAAGTGTTCTTTCCTTTTTTTTTTTTTTTTTGAGAATAATTTTTTACTGTAATTTTAAAAAGATAGTTTCAATGCCCCTCATCCTGTCCCTTTAGCCTATAACCATTACTTCATTTCTAGCAGAAAATGAGCTTTTAAGGCTTGTATTGTTCTCCAGCTCATGAACAATTTGCATTGAACACACCAATAGGGACTATTTTAAAGGGTTTTTTCTAAAAAAAAAAAAAAAGCTGTTAACAAAAATTATAATTTAATTCTAGTTTATTTTGATCATTAACTGGTTTAGAGGTGTTCATACAAGACATCTGCAAGTAGGCATGACAGAATTACGTAGCCTGTTTGGAAAGCAAGGTGAATGAGGATCAGTGATACTGGTACACCTACTGGTCATAAACACTAGTAACATACAGGGAATAGTAGAGAAAACTTCAAAGCAAAATACAATTAATTTTCCAGAGGCTAATTTTCTTTCACAGTTTTTATGTTGTACAGTTGTCCATAACTGGAGGTACCTGTGTGTATTTTACCTTCATTTCCTGATGGGTTTATGTGTGATAAGGCTCAAATGAACATTTTGTGTAATACTACTTTATCTGTAGTATTGACGTATCTGAGGCATTTCTTCCCCCTGCAATTTCACTGAAGGATGGAGAAGGTCACTGCTTCTGAGGGTGGGGATGGCTCCCCTGCCCAGTTCCCCTCAAGCCCTAGCCATGCTTTATCAACACCTGAGGAGTTGCAGCTGCACTAATCACTAAAGATTAGGAACAGGCCTGCCCTTAATAGGCCACAGCTGTGTCCAACAAGAAGAAGAGAACTACAAAAGAGTGGGTTGAGGAAAGGATCGGAGTTTGTTGGCTGTGCTGTGAGGAAGAAGGAGTCAGTACTGCAAGGAGCTAAACAATGAGAAATCAATGAGAAGGTATGGGAAGTTCACAATAAGATGACAACATTAATATAAGATAATTTAGACTGAACTGGTTTTCTCATATATAAATCATTAACCAGTGGCTAGCTCTCACTCCCAACTGCACTATGTTTCTTATGACTTCAGTACAACAAAGGCTTTTCCACCCACATGATACTCGATGACCCGTGCCTAATGAGGCTTGACTTTGTTGCTTGGGTTTGTGTTTTGCAGGTGGAATGTTCTTATTTCAGCAATTTGCAAGGACAGCCAAAACTGGCTCTGGTTTGCTTTGTGAAGGAAAGTGAAGGAACTTAGGTCACGCAGTTGCTCTCTCACATTCTCATCACTCAAATAACTCATTGCAAAGTGAGGTAGGTCATTGACTGGGCTTGTGATGATTTACAAGGCTCTCTGAAAGCTGATCTGCACTCAAAGGAAGCGCCGCCACTCATTTCCAGCACCACCAGAACGCGTCATTTCCCTTCACTACACTGCAAACACATCAATTCTGAATCACATGCTCAAGAGAAATTGCACTGAAATGAGCACACATGCAAACTGAAAGAGGAGAGGCCCAGTGCAGGAATGCTGAATTACAAATTTTCTCTTCAAGAGAAGAAAACAACTCTCTAGAACTACTCAAAGAAAATGAGAAAGTAGGTGTGACCCTTGATCAAAGGCTTAGGGTTCTACAGTCCACTCTGGTTGAAGCGGCCTGATGAGTGAAGGCAACAAGGGGCTGGTTTGCCACTGACTGTGGCAGAGAATGGACACTTCACAAAACACAGCTGCTCTGGCTTTGCTGTTGGCATACAGCTGAAATAGCCCAATACAGGTTTTCCACACCTGGGTAACTTTATCCTTCTTTCTCTAGTTGTTTAGGATTTGCTTTTTAGGTTGTCATTGCACATGCTGCTATGTCTCTCTGACATGGGGTTGCACAGGGGACTGAATAGTGTGATCCCCTCCCCTTTGTGGCTCTTGTGCAAGACCAATCTGTTCTGACAGTGTCCTCCCAGCTAAGGGGGTAGAGCTCTGTGGATAAGGAAATTGTCTCTCCAAAGCTGACTCATGAATGTGGACAAACCTGAAATGGGTTGTACTTACTCTTCTGTCAGTGCTACCCAGCCAGCTGGTAAAGGACACTGCACTGCTGGAGAGATGGGGTTTTGCTGGGCTGTAAAACTGACACCCTGCAGGGCTTTAACCTCCTGCTGCACTTCCTTAAGGGTAAACTCTGAATTGTATTTCCTTGAGAAATCCCATGGGCTGTATTCTGTGTACCAGAACTCCTGCTATCTCCTCCCTTTCTGTTTTTGGTGGCACCAGTTCCTCCTCAGGCCTGCAAACACTGCTGAATGTTGTTAACCTGTCCTTGGTGTCAGCCTGCACATAACCAAATCAGTGATGGAAAAAATGAGCCTACGTGGTTTTTTCCAGGAAGTCAGAGAGCAGTTCCCTGTCTCATACAGGTGAACACTTTCTCACGCCAGTTACTCATTAGGACAGCAAGTGTGATCTCAGCTCTTTCACAATGATGTTTATAGTCTGTGCCAGTTTGTAAGGACTGCTCTGAAAGGCAGCTGGCTGCTGATCTTTAACAGCACTTTTGCACTCCCATTTTTACTCTTTCTAGCCTCTTTTATTCCTCCTTTCTTGGGCTCTGGCACAGGTCAGTCACCATACCATCCCAAAATCCTCATCAAGGCCTCCTAAAATCCAGTACTCAAACACATCCTCCATCTGCCTGCTAATGAAAATCCTTGTCACTCATGGGATCACCATGTCAGTTTAAGCAAAGGAACAGCCAGTTCCAGCCAAGTTTTGGCTGAGAAGTGTTTAGTGAGGTTTTCTAAGATCTAGAAGAACTAGTTTAATAAATCCTTGCCTGCTTGTATGACTGCACCTTCCATCTCCTACGCACTTTTCATTATGTCACTTGGATAAAATGCACGTGGTTTTAATGTGAAGTTAAATCCTTGAGCTGCAGTGAAATAATTAACCCCTCACCCTTAAATTCCTTGCTACTGTACAATCTAGTTTTTATAGACCTAAGAGTTAAAGCAATAGTGACAACAAAATACTTTAGGCAAGTGGGTATTTGGTCACCATGGAAGGCAGCCTTAGTCATACACATACAAACTTTTGGGCTTGGGAAGTACAGGTAAATAGCACAGCAAAGATACTGTCCCACAAACAAATATTTGTATCTACAGTTATTGGTGCTGACTCAGGATTCTTGAAAATAGTCTCTGAAGAAAATATTGCCAAGAATAAATAACCTGCAGTTTTCAGCTGTTAAACTTCCTTGTAAAGCACTGGTTTGTGACACCTGCACCCACCCCCTTAGCTGTATCATTGAGTGGTACCAAGGTGTAACCCATTTCAGCCTGTTTGGCAGAGCAGTCTCTCAAGGGCTGTGTGTTCTCTCCTCTCTGAATACTTTTGTATGTAACCAAACAGAGATTAAACATGCAAATCCTCACCTTTGCAGTGAGAGTTCATCCTTACTCCTTCCCTACAGCCCCTATTGATATCAGCCAGGGCTGTGGCACATTTACCTGCCAGTAATTCTGGCTGCAAGGCTGAGGAGCCAGTGCTGCAGCACAGGGAAGGCTGGGAATGTGGGCAGCAGGTTGGTTTTCCCTCATTTCCTACACCTTAAGAGTGCTGCATTCTGGTGTGTTTGCATGCGAAAGGAGCTGAACAACCTGCAGCTGGGTTAAAGTGTTAAAATTAGGGTAGAGTGGGCTGATAACTTCTGTTTCTAGTTATGTCATTTCTTGAATGGCTTTAAGTACCTTACCTTTCCCAGGGGGATGTGCCCAAAGCTCCAGTTTGGAGGTCAGTGTGTGTTCTCCTTTTGAACCAAGCAGTTTTTGATGGAAGACGAGCATTCCAGCTTCTGTGAGCAACCAGTCACTGGCCTCCATGGATCTTCTTCTGAGCTCCCTCACTTCAATGGGGCCAGGAGGTTTTAAACTGCAGTGATTTCTGTAATGGTTTTTTGTCATCACCCCCTCTCAGCAAGGGAAATGAGGTTTGCTTTCACCTGAAAACAGAAGACCAAAAAAGTTTTTTACAACTGGACGCAGTAAATTATTTTTGTGCTTTTTGGCCTTTTCCTTGACTCAGTCCCTTTCAGAAAGGATCTTTTGTGTGCTGTCCTTGCTCTGTGCATGGGTGACACCTGGCTGGCCTCTTCTTCCTGGGGACAGGAACATCTGCTCCTCCTCGGGCAGCCCCGTGTGTGCTTTTGGGAGACAGGCCAGCCCTGAGGCTCTCAGCAGGCTCTAGAGAGATGGTGGTGTGAAAATACAGGGCAGGGCAGCAGCACCTGGCCCTGAGCTCCCAAAAAGAGAGATGGGAGAAAAGGCCCAGGCAGGGACCCAGGCCCTGAGCAGGCTGGGACAGGCCAAGCTGCCTCCCATCCCCTCTTCCACACTGAAAGAGGCATTTCTGGGCAGTATCACAAGCAAGGGGGACTGTAACAGAGATTGGGAAGCATCCCAGAAGGACCCCATGAGGTGGCATGACCCCAGCCTAGTGGGAGAGCATATTCCTGGGATTCACAAACAGCCCAGGGAGCACTCCCCAGGCAGGGAAAGATTGTCGCTGCTAACTGGTCACATCTAGCATTCCTTGATGTGCTTTTACATCAGATGTAACTGAAATAGTTCTGTAAAATCTCTTATGTCTCTGGCTTGTAAAATACAATAATTTCTTACTAGGTTACACTAATATTTCATAATTTATTCTTAATATTATTCTTCAATAAAGCTCTGTGCAAACAATCCATCCCACAGGAGGAACTTCTGCCAGATCCCAGATGTCAAACATTTTCTTCAAATACAGGGGTTCGTGACCTTTTATGTTTGTTAATGTGACGCCATGGAAATTATTTATAATAAATAAGCACATTTCAGAGTCAGGTGCTCCATGGGCCCTTTTTCAGTAATACAACAGCCCGTCCTGAAACAGGTCTTTCCTGTTTTGTTGTAGGAGTTTTTCCCCCTAACAATGAAGGTTTGGGAACAGTTTGAAACCCTGTTATTGAACCAATTCCAACTACTGCACTGAAAGGTAGACAGTAACTTTTAAGATAATTCATCTTTAATATCTTTCCTGAAATCAGCAGCAGATAAGGTTCTAACTTTCTCTTTTACCCTGAACTCTGAAAAATTTAATTTTTAAACTGCAGACTGTATAAATATATTGTCTCACAGCATCAAATCAAAGAGGGAACTTCTGGAATTGTTTGGATCTCATCAAATGTATCAAATTATACATTTGATACGCCAACTGATTTTTGATGTAGCAAGCTCATTTTAAAGCTGGGCAAGAACCACCTACCCACAATCTCCCAGGTATAAGACCTACAAAAAATATCTGAAGGTGTCAATATGTTGATAACATTTAGTCTTATCTTTTTTCAGTAGATGTGACAATGTCCTCCCAAACCTGTGCCAGATTAAGAGCATCTGGCTCTTAATGAAGTCAGGCAAGAAAAGGACAAGATTAGAAAACACTGCAAGGAGCATGCCTTGGCTCTGTTACATCCTTTTCTGAACAACACATAAAGGTTTATAACACCTCTTGAGTTTATTGGATTTGTCATCTTGGATGCCTGGACACTGGCAGCAGCAACAAATGTCCCCTGAGGAGAAAACAGAGCTGTTTGCTCCTGCACCCACAGTTCCTCCTGTTCATCACTCTGGGCTGAAGCTGATGGCCTGGCCAGAGCAGCACCCTTGTGCCTCAGTGATTACCCACCCTGGAACCTTTCCTCACCTTTGGACAGTTTGGGGCTGGCAGCACTGACAATGTTAAAGGCCACTGTGGAGCACAGAGCAACTGCTTCAGCTCACACAGATGTGAGACTGGCTGTGGAGAGACAAAATGTTCTGGTGCACAAAGGATGAATCCCCCTTGGATTTATTATCAGAATGTGTTAATGATGTGTGTGTGCAAAGAAAATCTGCCTTACAGCATAAGGCAAAACATAACAAGCCAGAAAGTCTATTTTCAAATTCACAGTACAGCAAATCTAAATGAGTTAAGGAGAGTGCCTAATTTGAACAGCAGAGTATCTCCATGTAATTGCTTGTCTAGGCATTGTAGCAACATTTTCAAATGGTACTGGCCATTGTGCAATAAAGCTGTCCTTCTGCAGCTCTGTGGGAAAAGGCAAATGGCTGCAGTCTCAGATGGTTGACAGAATTAAAACAGGTAAGAAAGTGTGATGTTAAACATGCATTTGATAAAAGAAGAAAATAAAAATAATAGTCACGGACTGAATTATAGCAGCTTTCGCTAATGAAGTGTGCGGACCACACCCAGCATCTGTGGCAGAGGAGGGAAGGTGTCAGCTAAACCCAAAGGTTATGATGGGAATGGAAAGAAACCAGGCTCCAGCTGAGAGCAGGACAAGGAGGATGAGGAAACAGTTTCATGTTGCTCCCAAAAAACCCTCAGGGGACAAAGATTACTGCTGCAAAAACTTTAATGGTAGTAAAATCCTCTGGCTGCAGAAGTTGTTTGTAAGGAAGGTGTATTAACTCCTTTGAGACTTCAGCTGAAAACCACTCTGCTATTCCACTGAAATCTACGTTGCGAAATCCTTTTTTCTCTCAAAAGGTCTCTGCCTCAGAAAACCTAATTTAGTGGTTACACAGGGAGTTTGGCTATGAGATGGTGTAGGCTGTGTGCTGGACTTGTCCTGATAACGCCCTGCTTTTAGGTCCTGATGGCTGAGCTCATCACTTGGCTACTGCAATATACCCTGGAATTTAACTCTGATCATAAGTACATCACTTGATGTTAGTTTCTGCAACTAAAATATTTCATAAGTAGTGGTGTTAAATGCTTGCTTGCTCTGAAGGATTCTCAGCTGGGAGAGAGCTGGGAAAGCTATTTGGAATCATCAGCTGCTTAATTTCATGTAATTCTTCATAAACTAGTCAAGAGCTGCTAAGCAATTATGTCTTCCACTTTTGTGTTTAAAGGATTTCAGTGTGCTCTGTGCAAACATTGATTCAACCTCTGAACTCCTTGATTTCTAACACGGAAGCTGGCATGTCAGTAAGTGTGCATAGGTGGTGGGATCAGGTTTCTGATGCAAAGGATCACGTGGGAGAATTCAGTCCGAATTTATTCAAAGCTGCAGCCTCCATCAGCATTCCTGCTGAAAACTTTGTTCACTGGAGCATTTGCAGAGAGTGAAGAAAAAGGGTCTTAATCTGTTTGAAAGTATTTGCAGATGTAAATAATTTCTCAAGATTTGTGTCAGTATTTCTACATGGGGTTTTTATTATTTCAGTTCCTAAAGATTTGAGGCCCAGAGATGATAATATAGACTCCTGCTTGTAGATACTTTCTATAGTCTGCTGGCTACTTCTCTTTCAACAAGAAAAACACTGGGAAATTGTAATCCAATAGCATAAACAGGCTCAGCAGCAAGTGAAAAAGTCTGCGGTGCAGAGGTTCAAAACAAATGAGACAAGGCCTCACTGGGGAACATGAGAGGTGAAGCATAGCCCAGACTAATAAATTCTCTTCTATTGGCCCTGCATGGGTCTGCTCAAGTATTTGAGCCCTGCATTTCTGGAGCTGAGAGTGCTGTGGTTTGGCAGAGGCAGCCAGAAGCAGCCCAGTTTATTAGCTTGCTCTGAGTACCGGGGGTGCCTGGAGCAGAGGCACACAAGGAGCAGGAGCAGCTGCACAGAACCAGGAATGGGTGAGGATGGGTGGCTGCAATGACAGCCTGGAATGGTCACCAGAGGAGAGGGGAGCCAACAGCAGGAGCCAGTGAGGGAGGGGAACATCACCAGTGAGGCAAGGTTTAGTTGCAGAAAGATACAGCAGAGCATGGAGCACTCTGGGCACGGGCAGGGAAGCAAGATCATATTTGCAGCTGACAAGAAAAGAGGTAAAATTGGTTTCACTGCTGATCTTCAGACTAGGTTTGTTTGCAACAAAAATCTTTCAAGGAAGGAGGCAGGTTTGTCTCCCATCTCAGCTAAAAACATCACAGTACAGTAATGCTCTCCCCATGCACACAAGATCAGGTTGTCCACATCCCTGAAATTCAGCACAGCTGAATTTTGTGCTTATTGAAACAAACTTCCCAATTTTCAAGCAGCTGAAAAGATTGGAAGGTGTCCCAAACCATCAGAAGAGCCACAGAGATGTGTTAAGAGGCCCTCTCAAATTACAGGGCACAGTCTTGCCTGGATGAAGAAGGAAGGTCATATTGCAAACTGGTTTTTTCCTCTAACTGCCTTGTCAAAAGTACTGGTTTTAATGTCTTTTCCTTCGTCAGAGAGGCAACCTGCAGTCCCAATGGACGGCTGCTGCTGCCCTGCAACTCCAGCAGCTGGAGAGTAGTTCAGGCAGGACTGGAAGTCGTTGAGAGCCCGAAAAATCCTGGGGCATGACAATGCCCAGGTAACTTGATAGCAGCAAGCTGCATACAGGGGCCTTATCAGCAGTTTAACAAGGCACTTCTGTGAACAGTGACAAAAAAAGCTGTTTGGTCTTGTAAATTAATCCAGTGAGATGCCTTGAAATGTGTGATTAATGTGCACCTCAGGAGGACTCAGATAATTCTGGAAGCATACCAGGTTACTGGTATTTCTTTAAAACAGTGACCATGCATAACCTCATGAGCTCCATTAACAGGAGACAGAGCCTCTCTGCTATGTGATACCAGTACTTGCAACAGGCTCTGAGCAGAGATGAACAGAGATGCTTTGTCAGCTCAAAATTTATGTCTGTGCTTTTGGCAGAGGGTCTCTTTCCCCTTACAGTGGCTCTGGAGCTTGAAGTAGCTGTGTTACACTGCATGATGACAGGCATGAAATTCTTAGTTAGCAGCAGATCTGTGGTGTTATTAAATTTAAAATGAAAAATATTGTAACGGGAAAAAATACAGTTTTGGTGAATGGGGAAGCCACTAAAGACTGCAAATCAAGACCTATGAGGACAATTGTACAAAACTTCAATGACTGTAAATTTAAGTACTCTCAGAGTGTAAACATTTCTTGGGGGAAATACACACCTTTCCCTACTAATCCAGCCCCTCCTTTTCTTCATATTTGCCTCTTGGGGTATTGTTCCAGTTACCAAAACTAGAATCAAGGAGAAACCACCTTGACACTTACAGAACTTTTCCTTCCTGCAAAGAAATTTCCAAACCAGAACTTCCTGCTGAAAATTCTAAACCAACCAGCTGTGTGTGATCGCTAAATTACCCTGCGAACTATGCACTCTCGTGGCAGGGGCTTTCTCACGTGCCCGTGTGAGATCGGATACGGATAGCACGGATCCATATTCCGACTGGACATGCCGTTTTCTAACATTGTAAAACATGAAAAAATCGTTTTTTCTCTCTAAAACAGAAGCCTGGCTGTGCTTCTAGCAAAAGCGCTAGACGAGCAGGTCGTCCAGAGACCGAATGAGGTGTGGCACGGAGCAAGTGCCCCAAGAGTAGTCGGTGGAGCCCGTGGAGGTCAAAACTCCCCTGGCGATAGCATCGGTGAGGCGTGGAGGTCCCTGGCCGCGGGGAACTAGGCGAAGCATCGGTGAGAGCGGCCGTGCCCGGCCTGACGGGAGGGCAGGCGGGAGAGCGGCCGTGCCCGGCTGAGGAGGGCAGGACGGGAGAGCGGCAGGGCCCGAGTGAGGGCAGAACGGGGGAGAGCGGCCGTGCCCGGCTGAGGAGGGCAGGACGGGAGAGCGGCAGGGCCCGAGTGAGGGCAGGCGGCGCGCACCGAGCGGCGGCTCCAGCGCGGGGAGAGCGGCGGCACCGGCTGCGGCACCGGCTCCGGCTTCGTCCCCGTCCATGCAGCAGCTCCGGCGAGCGGAGGGGCCCGCAGCGCCATCCCAGCAGGTACCGGGCCGGGCAGCGGGGCCAGGGCAGGATCCCCGTGAGGGGGCCGCGGGCAGGGCAGCGGGGAGCAGGAGCTGCCCCGGCGGAGGCGGCCGAGTGTCTGTGAGTCCTATCGACTTTGGGAGATGCAGGCAGGTAGTAACTATTTTGAAGTACTGGAGAATGAAGCACTAATTATTCATTCCCGGTACTAACTGGGTAATGAAGTAGTAACTATTTTGAAGTACCGGGGAATTGAATTTTCATTCAAATTAGGTGCGAGGTTCAGTTGTACTTAGTTGTACATAGAACAGTTGTACTTAGGACAGTTGCACTTCAGTTGTACTTAGAACAGTTTCGGCGCGCTATTGCTGTATGAAAATGGCCTTCTAAAATTCAGATGTTCTGTGTGAATTAGCAGCTAAGTGATGTCACAGGCCAGCAATAGCTAATTAGATCATCTTCATCTGCTGCAGGTAATTAGAGATGTGGTTTAGCCACAACTCCAAAGGAAGTTGTGAATATAGCTAGACAGTTTCCCTGTGCGTGGGATGAAATTAGCATCAGAAAACACATATTTACCGAAGTTATGTCCTGCTGTATCCATGAGCACTGCTAAAGCAGCAGGTATAATTGTAAGCTGTTTCAAGTTGTCCGGTTCACAGTTGTTGAATCCATACCATGAAGCTGGATCCTGGGTGTTTTGGATCACCCAGGTTATTAAACAGCAATCAGAAATAAATACCATCATTAATTAAGCTGGTCTTGTAACTCTCCTTTGATGTGGATTTGATTTCTCTAGATAAGAACGAGAAGGTTGGTGTTGTGACTGTTCCTACAATGCACACTTCCAGTCAGCCTGCTGTAATTGTGCAGGAAAATAACTCAGGATTTCCACAGGGCCGCAGCTGTCCAATGCCTTCCCATCCAAAAGCTCCTGTGAGCACCCACACCTTGGAGCTGGACCCTTGCAGTCCCAGCCCTCAGTCTCTGATCTGTGCAGGCTCAGGTTTTCCCCAGTGATATTTGCTGAATGCACTAAGGTTTGCTGCTTTTATGTGCCTTTAGTTTTTACAGTGGTGATTAGCTGGGTGTCCAGGCATTCAGAAGTGAGGTATACCTTGGTAAGTTCTTCTTGGAGAGTCAGGAATCAGGGAATAAGGACTACTTAAAAACCGTGTAAGGGAATACATTGCCATGCCTTTTTTCTCTCCCTTCCTGTTCTTTCTAGGTTGTTTCTATAGCTGTTAGACACATGTGAAGAATCAAGTTCTGATTTTGCATCCTTCATTTCTCAAGAGAGTGCTAGACCCATAAACCTTTGTGCTGTTCTGGGCTGGTGGTCTCTGGCTTCTTACTTATTAAACTGTTTCACCTTGCTTTCAGTACACAAATATTCATTAGGTGAGCTGTGATCTTACAACTCAGTGGCTAGGGCATAAATCCAGGAGTGGGGAAGTTTAATTTTTCATCCTTTTTCCAACTGTATGATAAATATTAAAATATATATTTGCAGAATATATGTGGTTAAGCAATACTTAATTTCAAGAGAATACATTTATTACTGAAGTGTCCCTTGATTCTTGCCAATACTTGTAAAAATGACACCTACTAAAAACGTTTCACCCAGAGGGTGTGTTGGACTTCACAGATGTCACATGAATTCCACTGCCCTCCCCTGCATTTAATTTGATGATGGATCCCCAAGTGATTAATTCCTCTTTCTTCTTATGCTGTGGAAAGAATGAATGTGGGCGGGATTGTTCAGTCATGTGTGTGTAGGCTATTAATTTAAATGTTGGGAAAAAGGTTTAGGCACTGGTCTCTTTCTCTTTGTCCTAAACCTCAGGTTTACTTGTTTTGCTTGTTTGTTCTGTCACTTGTTTAGTATCTGCTGGTTTGGTTTTCGCTCATCCTGCTGGTGGGTGGTTCAGTTTCTGTTGTAAGTTACTCTAAATGCACTCCCCAGGGCTGTGGCTTGGCTGTGAAATGGGCAGTCCTGCTCTGGCCCCCATTTTCCCCACTGCATTCTGACCCCACCTTGTGCAGTCATCCACAAGCTGGGAGAGTTGAAAAACTACTTATTTTTTAAAAGAAAAAAAAAAAAGTTGTTTATTTTGGTCGTTTGATTTTGTATCTAATCAGTGAGCTGGGCCAGCTCAGCGTGCAGCTGCGTGTTTACTGGGTCGTGCAGGAGTGGCTGTTGGCAGGGCAGAGCTGAGCAGCCCCCCAGGAGCAGCCAGCCCTCTCAGCAGGGCTGGGACAGGCAGATGCAGCCCCCGTGTGTGAGGGCAGAGCCACAGGGCCTGCCTGGCCAGCCCAGCCTCAGCTGGGAAACCACACTTCGGCTGCCTGAGGCCTGTCATGTCCCTCCTGTCTGCTGTGGCTTACACCAGCAGTACACTTGGACTTTGGTGAAACATTTATTGAACTTTTTTTGCTTGATTAAGGTGCTATTTACTTCATTTAGTGAGTTTTATGTGGTGCATATCCTGAAGTATTTCTCCTCTCTTTGGACTCTTGTTCAATTTTATAGAGGAATGGCTTTGTTTACTCTGAGTTGCTATCTCCCCAGATACCTTAAATCTGGTAAATATTCTCTCTAATCTAAGTAGGACAACACCCAATCTCTGTCAGCAGAGAACTTAAGATCTCATCTCTTTAAAGTGAAAGGCAGAGCAAGCTCTGACTGGAAGTGGAACAGTCTGTGTTTAAGCCATGCTGTTGTAGTTTGTAATGCTGCTCAGGCTCCATCAGGAGGATTCCTTGTGCACGGAGAAGTTAGCCTGGAAGCCTTTTGCAGCCAGCATGGATCTTCACATCTAAACTGAGAAGCCTCATGTGGGAAGAGGTTCAGAACCTGGGTTTGCTTGAGCTTCTTTGTGTTCCATTATATTTTTTAAATGATCTTAATACATCAAACCATGCAGAATTGGTGAGGATACTTGTCTTAAGCTTAGTATGAGTATTTGTTTGCCTGTCATTGCAACTGAAGTTTGCACTAATTCAGTGCCAAAAATAAATTATGTCATCAATCTGGTGCTTATCTTTCCTGTAAATTGTACCCTGGTAATTTGGTTTTGAATCTTTGTTTTTCAGTCATCTAATAGCCAGACTTAAACTGGACAGAACAGAGGTCCCAAATGAAGGGTGTTGATGTTTGGGGGCTCCTCGTGGTCACTGCAATGGCCTGAAGAGTGAGTTCTGGAGATACTCCTTTGGCAATTAAACCAGCTTTGAAAAAAAGCAGTCTAGAAGGGCCATGTCCCAATGACTTTGAAACTTCCATGGCACTCCACTAATTTGGCACCTATGCTTTGGAGGCTGGAGCTGGCTGTGAGCAGGTGCAGAGTGCTGCAGCCTGGGCAGGGGGCCTGGCTCTGGGCCCTGGAGCTCCTGCATGGATGCACAGTGTAGTGCCTCAGCCCTGGCTGAAGCATGGAGAGCCTAAGGCTGCCTGCCTTTGGTGGCACAGCCTCATCATCAGAGCTGGGGGTCCCTTCTCCCTGCAGGAATGCAGCCCCTCTCTCCCCAGAGTTCTCTGTGGGCAGAGGGGGCTGGAGGTGGCTTTGCCCACCCTGCTTGTTGAAGCTGGGTCAGGGGTTCATGGGGCCAGAGATGGCCCAGCCCCTGACCAGGACAGAGAGGCAGAGCAATGTGAGGCTGTGGCAGAATTCTCTTTGTAAAGGTCAGGCCTGCAGTGAGTGCACTGTGTTTGTACATTTCCAATAGGGAAAGCACCTGCCATGCAGACAGGAGGGTTGGTCAGGATGAGGTGTAAAAGTCACTTGAGCTGTGCCTTTGTGGTTAGTGGTGAATTGATACAAAAGCAAGTTGCATCCTGTTTCTGAGATAAATTCTGTTGTTCAGCACTCTCAAGTGACAGCAAAACATTCTCGAGACCAGTTTAAATTTTTCAATAGGGAGAAATTCTAAACATTTTATTTCTGTGTTGGTTTTGTTGGGTTTTCTTTCTCCATTAATTACTTTTGCAAAAAGGGAGTTGTTGGCCTCTAGATTGGGAGCTTTTTCTGACTTTCCCATTCAGTTCTCCATCTTCTCAGCAGTGACTGGAGTTGCAAAAAAATTTCTTCCATGAGATCTTAATAAAACACAGAACATCTGCCTAAATTACTCTGGCTTTCATTCTGTTCAGTAGTATAGGTACTTCCAGATGTGGTTTGACCAGGGTGTGAAATCATGGATCCAAAATCTCTTAGGAAGAGTGTTGATTTAAACTCAATAGAATTTTTTTTAAACCCATACATTTACGGTGTAGCAATTGTTCACTGTGTAGTTAAACAGTTCTGTCCTAAGGGAAAACAGGGAATGGCAGCTTCATGCTGCCAGCTTCTGCTCTCAGGACCTCTGTCTCCTCAGAAGGGAGCAGAGCCCCACCACCAGGTCCCAGACCTGTAGCAGCATTTGGCCAATAATGACTGGGATCTTAGATACTGCCATTAAATTGAGACAGTTTTGATTTCTGCTGTTTCTCCCCATGTCTGTGTAAAGAAAAATGCCTCTGTTACACAATGCCTGGTTACCACTCATCTGGCTGGGCAGCTGCCAGCAGCTCCAGCCAGTGCAGCTCTGGGAGGCACTGCTGGGGCTCTCATAGTGGTTCTGGGTGGATTTCATGCAAAAAGTAACAAATAGTTGTACTTTATAAGGACAGTATCCTTCTGGACTTTTATTTCAGTGTGTGTTTAGGCAGCTTCCTGAGCTCGGTGCACATGCCCTGCAGAGCCATACTCCCAGTCTGGTTTGGATTTGAATTATTTAAGATCAGTTCCCATTTCCTGTTCTTGATTCATTCATTTAACCTGTTTTCATATATGAAATGTACTTGAGTCACCTTTCCTTTGTTAATCTCAGACAGTCTTTCAGCTTTTATCTCTACATCCTGCATGTTTGCTTCCTCTCCCCACTGTGTAACTGGTTCTACAGTGACAGTTTGGGGCAGAACTGCTGAACAGGGAACCCTCACCTATTGGAAACTCCATAATTGATGGGTTTTTTGTCTTCATCATGAAACAGAATAACAATTATGTGCAAAATAACTATTAAAAAATTGCTTCACCTAAAACAAAGCAGTGTGTGCCCAAGTATATATAAAGAAATTGTCCATCTTCATTCTTGTTTTAATGGTAATGAAACTGTTTTTCCATGCAAAACTCCTTGGGTTTCCTTCCTTTTCTTTTCCTCTTTTTTCCCCCAAACATACAGAAGAGCTGTTGAAGGCACTGTCTGGATGGTGTATGTGTATCCATGTTTTTTCTGTACGGCTCTGTGGTCATGGCAGCAGCTGAGGAATCCTGAGTGCCATTCAATGCTCTTTTTCAGTGTTGCATTGAGTTGGTTTCCAAGGGCCATCTTTTCAAAACTAGACACATTTAGCCATGTTAGGGAACTCCACAGGCAGATGCTCTTGCCTAAAATACCTTCTCCTTGGCTGTCTTGTTGAAAAATGAATCCAGATGTTTCCAGTTTTGTTTGGTATCAGAGCTATAGAAGGACTGCTGACAGTTCTATTTTCATGGCTTCTTGGCATTAACGGCAGAAAGAGAAAAAAATTGGATTAAAACCTGACACAGAATACATAAAGAAAGTCTTAGGTTATAAAGTAACAATTGGTGATTGTTGTGATTTGTTCCTAATCTGCTTAGAGCAAAGGACTTATCTTATGTTGAATTCTTTCCATGTTCTCATCAAAAGCCAAGTTCTTTTTTTGCAGATATTGTACTCTCTTCAGCTTTCTTTTCTGGTGTCCTGACTTCAACTCTTGCTTTGCCGTTTTCCATCTGAATCCAGAAAGGTCTGCAGTCCAACATAATGGATTTATTCTTTTGTTTACTGCCCCAATACATACAATATTGTACATTCTTGTCCAAGTCAGTGAATTTATCTTTTGTTCACAGGAACAGTGTTGTCAGATCAGTAATTGGATGAATTGGTTGCTTGCCTAATGCAACATTAGGAAGAAACATTATATCAACTTTTACAGCCCAGAGCAGAGGAGATTCAGCATGTTAAAATGCAAAGTTTTAAGCTTTGTCATGGGATAGATTTATAATGTTTCCTTCTTAATTCAAATATAAATCTCACACTAGAAAAACTGGTTCATATTTACGGAATTTTTTCTTTTGGCACTTGTAAATTATATTATTAATGTTTTGCATCCTGGGGTAGGATTGGGTTAGGTCTGCATTTGAGGGCTGCAGGTGCAAGGCTGTAGTGCTAAACCAGAGGCAGGGTGTCCCTGGGGCCCCTGTCAGAAGGACAGCTTTGGATCCTGTACTCATGCCAGGGTTTGTTCCCCTTCTCCAAGGGGTGCCTGAAAAGCAGAAGCAGTTGTTCCTGTAGCACAATAGCTCAAGCACACACACCTGCTCAGCTTTATTTTTCTTAGGGGAAGTAGGCAGGAGCAGTTAGTTCTGCTTTGTGATGTGCTCTGGTGCTCTGTGCCTGGGCTGTGTGTGCAGATGTGCTGAAAGCCTCTTGGCCTCCTCCAGGCTGGAGCCCTGGGAAGAAGCAGCTGCTGAGCTGAATGAGACCACAGCTAGATTGCACAAGTGATCTTGAGGGTTCAGCGGGCAGAGAGGCTGGAAAGAGAAGGCAAAACTGGAGTGGGACACGGTATGTTCCCTCAGAAGTGCGTGTGGGAAGATGTGGCTGCTCCAGGAGAAGTTTCTGCCCTGGCACAATTAGAGCTGGACCTTGTTGGCAGGAGAAGATGCAGAGCAGCTCATGGGCTCACAGTGAGCTCTGCTTTTACTGCTATTGACAACTCCTAAGCTAAGAACTGATATCTGGGGTGGTTTCCTTTCCCTCGAAAGTTGTCACATCCTGGGTGATAGCAGTGACATATTAAGCATATTAAACACTCCTGCTGATTACAAGAGTTTTAACTTTACTTGCAACTGTTACCTATAGGAGAGCCCAGCAAACAATATCTTACCTGAAAGCTATGGCAGTCACCAAAGGGAGTGTGGAGATGCTGTCTGCAGGCTCCCACCTTCCTCATCTTTTTCACTTGCTCAAAATACAGTCAGAAGGATGCAGAGCCGATAGGGACTGGTAGTTTGGAATGTCAATACGGTGCTGTAAGAGTGAGAGCAAGCTTGTCTTTACAAGTGTTAGTCTAAGGTGAGAAAATATTTCATTTAGTATCTTGTGATATTTTGAGGCTGAGGTGGATAGTTCCTGGAGATAGTTACAATATTAGTAGTGAGGGAAATTAGTTATTGTAATATTTTCTGAAATAAAAACATGTCTTTCTGCTAAAGTTTCTGAGTGTAGCGCAGTCATAACTTGTTGAAATCCACTGGTGTCAGAAGCTGAGCAGAGTGGGACATGGGCTCATAATGGGCCTTCTGGTCTTCAGAAGCAAAATTCTGCTTTAGCATCCTGTAGTGAATGAGAGGAGGTTGCAGCACAGGACTAACAGCTCATACCCATTATCTGTTCCATTCAGTTTCCTGTTTTTGTGATCAGTGAGAGGAACATGTAAAGTTTCCCCTGATGTGCTGCTGTGTCATCATTTACCAGTGTGGGAAGATGCTTCCTGAGCCTGGGCAGTTGGTGGTTTGTTTGCATCATGGAGTGTGACTTTACTATCTATTTCTGTTACCTGATTCCACTGCATAACTGCTCAAACAACACTGGGAGCCTCTTTGCCCAAGGCAGGCTGTGCAATGGTCTGTCGTAAAATCTCCTTCAGCTAAACTAGGTTAATGATGCATGGTCTTCTCTTGAGTTTTAAATATCCAATTACACTCTTTTTTTCATTTGCTGGACTGGGAGAGTTTTGCATCTGTTGAACTGTTTGTAAGATGTCTCTCACAAGAATGTCTTTCTGGTTGTGTCCTTCAAAAGCCTCATAACTTCTCTTTTTCTCTTGTGTTATTTCAGTATCATCTTTGTGATCCACTGCTTTCAGGATGAAATCCCTTTTTTTTTTTTTCCAGTCACAAAAAAAGAGAAAGCCTCATATTATTGTCATTTCCTTGGAAGGCAGAAGTGGAATAATCTCTGTGTGCAAATTTCCAGAGCTTTCATGCTCTTGCAGGAGTTGTGGCTACAAGCAGAGAAGGGGAGTGTAGGTATGCACACACCCACCCACTGGTTACTGCAAATATCACTGCTGTGGGCTTCTTGCAGAAATAGGTACAGAAAGGAGCTTCTTATCATGCACCTGGTAGGTGTGTGTTGGCATGACATTTTTTGTTTCCTCTTTTTGTAATTCCTGCAGACATCCTGCTACTGTTCAAGTTTATAATGAATATGAATGAAAGCTGTGTCCTCTTTTCACATGCTCAGGCCCACTTGAAATACATGTCTCTCCTATGTGGGCAGTACAAGTCAGACCTGCATACAGTCCCCATAAAACTAGTATTTTAATTTTTTTTTTTAACTGTGGGCTTTATATTTTTGGTAGATGTGTGTGGGTACATGTGCTGTCCTTGCTGCTGTAGTAGCAAAGTACCTGGAGGCAAAAGTCTCAAAACCATTGAGGCTGTTTTACTAAGGCTGGCTGGTTTTGAGACGTGGTGGCCATCAGCCACCCCTCTTGAGCTGAAGAGCTGTGCTGAGAGGGGTGCACAGCTCCCAGACACTCTCCCCCAGAAGCAAAACCACAAAACAGCTGCCTGTGCAAGTTAAGCCTGGAGCAGCATCTGCACCATCAAAAGATAATCCATCTGACCTACATCAGAAGCAGCTTTTGCTGTGCTTCTGTAAAACATCTGGAGAGCTGAGCTGGTGCTGTTGTGCTCGCTGAAGGATTTATATGCCTGGGACTGACTGCGTCTTGTGGATCCAAAAGGCAGAAAATGATAGAGCAGCATAAACAGGTAGCAGAGGAGGTATCAGAAATGAGGTGTTTGGCTGAGGTGTGAGCTAGCAAGCTTGAGCTCACTTTCTCCAGAGGGCAGATCCTCATATGTTGCAAAGGGTCCTGGCTCCTCTGGGGCTCCTGGAGCTGTAGACACTTAAGTCATTCAAAGATCTGTCCCAAATGCTTTATAACAACTGATAATCCCTTTTTTCTGGGTATTTTGTTTTACACATCCTGCTGTGTGAGAACTTACTGCTACTAGAACTTTGCTGTGGTATGTTTCTAAAATGCAGATCTGAGAATGCATTATTATCATTTATGACTGGCAATAAATCTCAAAATGTCTGGCTTAGCCAGCTTTCCCTGTTTGAGAGCAGCTATTTCACCTTTGTTTCTATTGTGTAGTTCTAAATGTGTTACCTGTTCAACTCCTAGGGAGCAGAGCTGTGACCAAATGCAGTAAAATTCATTGGCAACCTGCAGTCTTGTTGCAAAACACCCTTTCCTCATAAGGCAGTAAAGACCTGACATTTCTTTTCAGACTGCTTTCAGCTTTTAATATTTAATATTGCTATCATCCGTTTTCTATCATGTTCTTTTTCTTTAATGAGTTGTTGAAAATATTTACTTTCTTCTCCAAACATCTCTGTCTTGTAATTGTTCTGGAGGCATTTGGAACTAAAGTCTTTGATACTCTGTTTATCTGATTTTAGCTCAGTCAAAATTTCTATCAGAGGAATCTGGAAATCATTAAGATAATTTATGTTTTCCATCTAAACCCATTAAAATAATAGTTATTGTAATTCTCTAGGCTCAGTGTATGTGTGTGGTTAGGTTTTAAACTGCTGTTTCTAGGATGTTCTAATAAGGTTGGCTCTCTTTTTGCCTTAGTGTGGAAGTACTCTTGCTGAATTTCATTTGCTTATCTAACTTTGGCTTGATACTGGGAAAAGGGAAATGAAATGGCTTGTTGAATTTGGTGAAAAACACCAAGAAAGAGAAAATTTGACACACAAGTGACAAGATGTAGGTTCAGTTCCCTCTTCTGCAAAGTGATTTCTCTCTATTTGTCTGAAAATGAGGGTGAATTCTCTTCCCCCTCCCATCCTTTTGTCAGTCTAGAATCTCAAAAATTGAGGATGCCCTTGTTATGTGCATATTGCCCAACAAAAACTAACCCCAAAAAGTAGTAGAAAGTCAAGGAGTCTTCTTGTTAAAATGGATGACATTGCTGGGAAGTCAGTACTTCCTTGGGATTTGGTGGTGCACCTAACAAATGTCTCTACACTTCTGGTTTATTTCATAAATATATTCCCAGATAAATTCATGTTAGTACAACCTTTTTACAACTGTTAAATTATATACTGAGGATTTTTGGGTAGCAAACACCAGCAAAAAGGATCTGGCATGTGGGATAAGTTTAACCTTTGATAGAAATGTCAACTTCTGTCAAGATCATTAAATACTTGCTTAGTCTTCTACAATGTTTTTGTTTATTTTCAGTTAATAAAATACACAACAGAACCTGCTAAATTTCTTTCTCTCCCACATGGTTAAGAGAAAACTTTTGCATGCAGTGAAAGTTGTATAAATAACTGTAGGCAGCTTGGAAAATACAGATACAAGAAAATATATTGTGGGAGCCAAGCCATCTAATTTACTGCCAGGATTGCTCAAACAAAAAAACCAACAATATTTATCATGGTAGTTTAATTAAGTGAATTAAAACTTTTTAAAGTAATTGAGACCATCCATGTTATTGATTGCTTAAAGTGCTCTAAGCAGAACGAGGGAGCACTGTGTCTAAACAGGCTGTCCCTCAGCAAATGCAGCCTTTTTTTTTGTAATGTGGCTGTGGTGCAAGGCTAGGGGCCCAAGTGCAAGTTTGTCACTGAAACATTACATTTGTAAGTTTAAGGAAGTGTAAACAGTGTTCTGGTCTCTTAGTCATGGAACTTTCTTTTCAAACTCCTATAATTAAGCTAAAACTGAAATGGAGGCTCTAAGAATGTGTGTCTATATACTTTGCCATTCACTACTGATATTGCCTTGCCTATTGCTAAAGAGCAATCTGTAATCCTAACTCTTCTTTACAGTAGGCACTAATGAATTGCTTTATATTTGTCTTTAGATAGAAGAAAAATGTATGAACATTTGCGTATTGATAAATGGGGAAAAATGCAATGGTTAAAGACTATCACAGCTGACTTGGCATTCCTGTGAAAAATGGTCTTTTTGGTCTTTTTTAATGATAGCAGACAGGAGGTGGAGAAGTGCATTATGACTGCTAAATCCTCAATGCCCATAGGAAGCCCTTTCTTTCTAGGTAAGGCACTCACCCCTGTGAAGGAAAGGCAGCTGCTTGAGACAGATGATTTCCATTTGTTTCTTTGCTCACATTAATTGTTGCAGCTAAACAATTCTCTACCATGAACTGAATTTTCTCTGATGCAGAAAAATGAATTTTTCTACTTTATGTAGCTAGGAAGTAGGGCAGTACTAACATTTTGGTTTCTTCAGCAGCAGTAGCGAATAAATTCTATCTGGACATTTTGAGATAAAAGTCTGTTTTGCCTGTGCAAACTGCCACTGAGGCTTAGATACCATTGTTGCAAAGCTTGGAGCAAACAGAGCAGCTGTTTCAGTCCAGTTTAAACATGGTGAACAAGAGTGAAGCATATTAACTGCAGCTGTATACTGATAACAGCTGGGAAGGAAAATCACTGCAAGGGAACCCAAAGTAAATTAGCAGCCTTGGCTATCATGAGTATGACTCCAAGGGAGGAGCAGCAGTGAAAGTCTGATCATTTGAACCATGGAGAATTTAATGAGAAATTCTCATGCCTCTTTTCATGCTTCTGTAAAGATGCAGAGCAGGTTCTGGAGCTGGTGGCACTGCCTCTGAAGGTTTTTGATGCAGATCTCTTCCTGTACTCACACTCATGGGCAGTTTTAAGATGAAGGCAAGTACTGAGAGAGGGATTTTGTGCAAAGTAATTGTCTTTGAGTTAGAGAAAGTGTCCATAGCTTACTATCTCCACTTGACATCTACAGAATTTGAGGGGCTTTTAATGCAAGAAAAATTTGGGGAATATTACATTTATTTCCATAGACTTTGTGTGATTCTCTAGCTGTCTTTGACTATACAAAGACTATTATGGCACTGTTCAAGCTGCAGTGGAATGGTTTCTGTGTTGGTGCACAGATGCTTTTGAAATTTCTTGCAATTGAAAGAACTGAGCAAACATGTCCATTTTTCATTTTTTTTTGCTAAAACTGCATATTTTCTCCATGCTTTCCCCCTCTATCTTACTTACCTTCCTCATCCCTTCAACCTATGTTCATGTTCTGTTTGGTGTCTTCTAATCTTCATTGAGTTAGAATTGTGTCTTGAGTGTGCTCTCCTAAGAACCTTGTGTACTTTAGGTGGATGTGAAAGGACTTTAGACAGCTAAAGTTTTGGACAGGAGGCAGTACAGCTGTCTGTGTCTCTCTGAAAAGAGAGCATAAGGATATGAATAAAGACATTTAAATGAGGCCAGTTAGTATTGTCATAAAGTTCTTATAATGTTAACCAGCTGTTAGAGACTTGTTCTCATTCTTTTGTAGATTACATGCCTCTTATTTTGCTGAAAGTCAGCGTGCTTTATTTCTGTGTGCACACCAAACAATTATATAATAAACCAGGTCTTCAGTTTCATGTGTATACAATTATGAGAAAGCAGTAGCTTCTCAAAGAAGGCAGTTTTGGCATCCTTCATAAAGCCTGTTTTCAAGTTAAAAGTATGGAGTATGTCGAGTGAAAAATGTAAACATGTATGGATGTATGTGAAAATAGTAGGAGAGTGAAAGAGGATAGGAGAAACATGAACAAGGGAAACAGAATTAAAAACACATCTTGCAAATGGCTTGACAATACCATGTCAAAACAGTTGTAAAGCTGAGTAAACTCCAAAGCCCAGTGGCACACACAAATATGAGGAGAATCTCAGTGTTCCCAAAAGACAGGGACCTGTCTGGGTGGATCACTGAAAGTATTTAAATGCCATATGTTAAAACTACCTCTTTCCATGTGCTTTTATATAAAAGTGATTTTTCTCAGTGAGAGAAATCTGATGGCTCTGATCCTTTTATGACTGAAGTAACTTTCTGATTGATCCTGGGACTGTGTATAAAAAGCAACTGCTTATTAAATAGCTGATAATATTGCATTCTGACTTTACTTACTCCCATCTACTATGCTTTGTTTTATTGTGTTTTTCAGGTCTGATAGCTGCACTGGATTGCTGATTGAGGTCCCCTCTAAATTATAACACTGAAAACAATGGCAACAGAATGTATAAAAACCTGCTGTAAATTGTGTTTCTGCGTGGACGAGGAAAAAAATGATTGTGAGTTCTGACATAATGAGAGTTTAGCAAATGTTTTGCTGCATTAGTGATGAGATTTCCCATTAATAGAATTACTGTGTTACCCCTAATAAATTTGATTTCTCTTACAACATTCAGAATTCTTTCCATACCTCCACTTGGAGATTGAACCCATGCTTGTTAATATTATGAATTGGAACTGAGAAATAACAGTTGTCTCAAGTCTACTCTTTGCAGTCTAGAATACTGTCCAAAAAAGCCAGCTTTGTTACCCAAGGTTGTGTAAAGATCTTATATATTTCAAACTCTGAGAATTTGAATGCTTTTTGTTTATTTTTAACTCTGTTAGGGTTTTGTTTGGTGTCTTATTTGTTTGAAGAACTCATCTATGCTACAAGTGTAGCTCTTGTGCAAATTCACTTAAGAAGGTAGCTATAAATACAGAAGCTTGGGCAACAAAGAGTTTGGATCAGTACAGGTGTCAGGAGGATGAATATCTTTTCCTGATGCTAGTCTTGAATGCTGTAAAACTGAATACTAGCAGCTGTTGAGTAAAGTATCAAGCAGAGATACTATTAAATAGAAGAGATCTGTTCATAGTATTGTTCAAAAAATAATGCACATGTGCACTCTCTGTCTTGCTCTCTATTTTTAGCAGTTTCCATGGTGCAGGAATCTGAAGCAGTAGCTGCAAGCAAGCCAAATATTGTAGAGCAGCCTCCATTGTCTTCTGTGTCAGTGAAGCGTCAAGTTGGCTGTTCTGAGGATTATTTGCTTTCCAAGCTGCCCCTGGATGGCCAGGAGGTGCCATTTGTGGTCCCTCCATTCAGAATGGCTTATGTACAGCCAAAGAACCTTCCTGGTATCTCACATGCTGGAGGGATTAAAGGTAAAATACAGACAGTATTGCTGAAATTGCTGTTAGCTTCTGCTGCACCTTCAATGTTGTTAAGTATTCCCACTGAAAACATGTTTGTAGAACTTTGCTAGAAGCCTGGTCTTGTTTCAAAGAATCATAGATTGTTCTGAACTGGAAGGGTCACACAGGGATCATCAAATCCAGCTCCTGGCCCTGCACAGGACACCCCATGAGTCACTCCAGGTGCCTGAGAGCATTGTCCAAACACTTGAGCTCTGCCAGGCTGGTGCTGTCAGGTCCCAGGAGAATAGGGAGCTTGTTTCTTTTCTCTCTGGAAATCCAGAGAGGTTTTGGGAAGAGTGTCATCCAACTGTGAATCTCTGTGATGTTGTGTGAATAAAACTGAATGGGATGATTGCACACCAGTGCTCATATTCAAAAGTAATGGAAGATGCTTAAAGGAAATGGAATCTTTAGAAAGAATTTATTGAATTTAGTGGAGACAAGACAGGAAAGACCTAACATATCCCCAGTATCCATATCTCTCAAGTAAAAGGAGGAGGGTGTTCTGACTTTCATGGTTAATATTCTGGTATGTTTTAACATACTAACACATCTTCCTTTTCAAATTTTGCCAATAGATGGCAGATGCTACTATCTGGCAGAATTTTTTGTCCCTATTATTTCCTGCTCCTTTTTTTGGGAGGCCAGGGGGCACAGATCCCCTGTTATGAGGTTTCATATGGTACTATTTCTTTTCTGCTTCACAACAGTCTTGTACTTCATCCTCTGTTACTTCCAATACTCAAACTGCCAAAATGAGGTACTTTCAATCTAGACACAGTGGCATTTAAAAAGAATAATGTCAGTTATAGAGCATATGCTACTGTTAGGCTTTTAGTCCTGCCAGGAGATGCAGAGAATTAGGCAAGGGAAAACTTTGGCACGGAGACATACCTGAACAGTTGTTTTCTCTAGGATTGCTTTGCCTCAAGGACATGATAAGCTGGTGGTATGTTCTTAGCCTCATGTGACTTTATTTCCTTTCTGAAGGTGAAAAGCCTAATAACTGAAAGAAGGCAATCATATGTTGCATAACAACTAATGCAGTCCTAACTAACTTTTTTGTGATTGTGGGGTTTTATTCCCACCCTTCCCTCTTCTTCTCCCTAGGTCCCTGCTGTTGCTTCTTTCCTGCTCCTGCAGGGCTGTTAGCAAACTTCTTGCCCACCCACTGCTGCATGTACCACTGGCACCATGGCCAAGCTAAGTCAGTGCAGACTGGCCATTCTGTGCCCCATCTTCTCGTGGGCTTCATTTGGCATGCAGCAGCCATTAACAGGCAGCTGAAGGGCTGGAGGTAGAACATGTGAGGCCCCCTCATCTCTGAGCCTGATCTCCCCAGTTGCCTGCTGTTTCAGTAGCTACTTGTTGTAAGTTTGTGGTTGGATATGCTATGGAAAAGCAGGACATGCTCCTGATTATCCCCTTTGCTGCTGGCTCTGCCTTGCTTAGTCTAATCTCATCCTCAAAATACAGTACAGAGAAGTTCATCAAGGACTCTGAGGCATGGATGTTCTCCAGAGAGAAGGAAGATGTATCTAACAGCCTTTAGGTGAATGTTTTCCTTGTTCATGCTGTTCTTACACAATCTTAACAGTCAGTGACTTGTCTACATTGAGAATTCTGCTTCCTGATAATTTCTGAGGGACCTGATGTACAGAGTGGTCCTTTAGGCTGCAAGCTGTTAGATCTTCTGGCAGGATGACTTGACTCTTGAGCAAATATTTTAAATTTTTGAACAAATAATTGAAAAGTGACTCTTATGTCAAGTAGGCAACTTTCATTTCTCTTTCCAAATATAAATACTAATTTTTTTAAGTGTGCAGCTTTAAGCTGCATGAAGTTGTGCTTAAAAACGCAGTGTATACTTTTTAGGGAGATTTACTAAATAGAGTGAAGTGTGCTGTTGTTCTTTTTTCACATTAGCCAAAGCACCAGCATACTCAAAAAATGTATTCAGGGTACTATTTTGTTAGACTGTTGTTAAATATCTGTAGAAGTCCAAGTGCTGTTCTCAGTTCCTCACCATTTTCTGTGCATGTCTGGCCATTTTCCTTTAGTGAAACAGGACATGCTCAGAGTTAGCTCTTGGCAACCCTTCTGAAAGCAATTAAGTTCTGGCAGCCTTTCTCTTCAGTGCTCACTGCAGTGTGTCTCAGGCTCTCACAGAAGTAAGCTCGCAGGAAGAAGTGCTCCTGGTCTGGAACATTGGATTTTCCATCATCTGCTGTGTAGCAATTCTTTGTGGCCTCACTTTTAGTGTTCATCCTGATTTACATCATGCTCAAGCCCATTTTGCTTGAGTTCTTGCTTTATCACTGCCCATGTTCCATCTCAGTGTTTAAGTTTTTTACTTTACTAACACATGCAGGAGAGGACTCTTGAGCAGTGGTAGTTTGCCTCTTATGGTGCAAGATACCTGCAGATCTGAAGGTACTTTATTGCAGGGTAAAGAATTTTTTAAGAGACAGGTTGAAGTCCAGGGAGGGGAAGTGAAGGAAGCAAATATCAGAATTTGGCAGAATCCAGGTCATGCCATTCTGTAAAGTGCTGTTACATAAGACTTATTTTAGTCCAGACAGTAAAGAACACTACAGCAGTGTTCCTCACTGTTTTGCTGACCAAGACATACATGTTTTTTCTGAAATTATTCTGAGCTGAATAAAGGGGTAGGATTCGGGCAGTCTCAGATATGTCTACTCATGCCTCAGCCCACAATTCAAGTAATTTTGGGCTGGTGATTTTATCATGGACAGACTTGCCATGAAAAGTAGATAAGGAAACTGCAGTCACAAGCTGCATTATCTTTCTGTACAAGATCTTCCTGAAGATCTAGGGGCCCAGTTAGTTCAGTAAGAACATGCTGGGGGTAGCTAACTAAATAATTTGGAGGTTTTCTATACACAGAGTACTACTTTTGCGGTTAACTTCTGTCTTGTTGTCTGTCTTTGAAACCTTCTGTGTTTAACTACTTAGGCATTTACTGCAAAACCCCAAGAGAGGGTGTGCATAGTTTTTTATGACCAATTTAATTCCAGTGTTTGCTCACACACTGTAGAAACCTGCTATAATGTGAATGTGTGTTTTCTTTTTCTTTTTTTCTTCCCCCTTTACCCAGAGTAGATAATACTGAAATATTTTGTCCTTTGCCCTGAAGGCACTCTGCCTGCCTTGTGAAGCCAGGCAGCATGTGTTGTGTCTGGAGCCCTTGCAATTGCTGTTTGTTGTGCCTCACAGAGTCAGCCAGAGCCTCGTTTGGCGAGCGGAAGGCAGAGCTGCACGGCGCGTTCCAGTGGCCCAGCTGTGACGTCTACAACCCCTTCTATCTGGAGCATCGCGTCTCTCCTGATCTCATCAGGCGCTGCCCAGCAAAAGCAGATAGCAGGAAATTGTATGGATCAGGTGAGAAGGACCACACCCTTGCTTCTCTGCCTTCCTCCCCTTTTCAGGGTTTATAGGTAAGAGGAATAAAAGCCATTAGTCTACAGAAGACTTGTTTGGTTATCACAGTTCTCAAGCTGGTCGGTGTGCTACAGACACTCCTTGGTTGGTGAATCAATCTGCAGAGCCAGCTCTGCTTAATTTTCAGGTGCACTGTTACCTTTTGTCTTTTAGGGGCTTAACAAGGCTTGTATGCATCACACAAAGGTAGAGAAATTGGCAAAGTAAGATACTGCCAAATTAGTTGCCTGTGATCCAGACCAGGATGCAGTACTGGAGATTTCAGCTGCCAGTAAGAGGGGTGGGGGAGATGGAAAAAGGAAGCCAGGCAGTATGTTGGGTAGGAGGAGTGCCTCAGGAGTACCTATGTGGGGAGAGGAGCAAGCACCAAAAAGCATTCAGGAGCAGATGATAAGAACAGGTGCAAAATGGGCCATGATGCTATATGCTGACTTTTTTTGTAATTAGCTTTTGAAGCTACAGCAATGTCCCCACTTCTGAGTGTGCAGGAATGAGGGAGGGCTGCGAGACAGTAAAAGTTTAGATAGAAAGTGTTTGGCTACCTAGGTAAAAAGTGTCTTCTGTGCTGTTCATTGGTGTATGTGTCCTGTAGTGAATACTGTTCAGACTGGAGTAAATGACTAGCTTGTGATTGCTAAGGCAAATGCATTCAGAAAACTCCAACACTCCAGGAAAGGTTTACGCTCTCCATGAAATTGGAAGCTGGCAACAGCTCACATTTTTAAAGATGTTTTATTTAGGATGGTACAGCATTCTCATTTTCAGCTGGGGGAAAATATCTCAGTCTGTGTTCTGTTTTAAAAGAATTCTGAATCACCATAGAGACTACATGAAAAGACTGTTCCATACATTTTTTAAGAGAACAGAACACATGTAGAATTTTAGCAGCCTTTAACACATATGGTTTTAGCAGGCTTTGTAAGCACCTGTGGTGGGAGCCAAATGGGTTTTATTAAACTGTCTTGAGCATCTTCCCTTCAGTCCATCATCTCTTTTTCCATTTTTCCTCAAGCAAAGAGAACACTTTACTAGTTTTGTCTTAGTAAGTTTAAACACAAGAAAGGTTTTTCTATTGTGTCTAAATTATAGTTCTAAAATTTTTCCTTCAGAGTTTTTTGACAGCTGTTTCAGAACTTAGAACTTTATCCATCTATAAACTATTAAAACAAAACTCTAAACCTAGTTTGTCGCAGCAAGTACTGTGATATTTTTCATGTGTGTTGGTTTAGAACTACAGAATATATTTATTTGGAAGGTACAAAATTAAATTCTTGAATTTTAATGTGAAGCCCCTTCTCTTCATCTTAAAAAAAACCTCCACACAAACAAACTGAAAAGTAAACTCATTAATGATTTTCTGAAATTCTACTTATTATTGGTAAACAGCATATTTTTATGATTAAAATATTTCTGCTTTTTTATATTTTACAGACAGCTTTCTGTATAAAATTTACATTTTTTTATTAAAAATTTAATTTTTTGAAAAAGACAGCATCTCTTCACCCCTGCCCCATCCCCATGTTCCTGAAAAACATGACCAGATAACAGCAGATCACACTGCCTTTAAACCATTTTGGTCATTTGTAATCTGTAGGATTGAACAGATAACTTCCAGTGATGAGTGAAAGTTATTCTTAGTTAAGTTTTTTCCCTAGCAGTGGTGCTGATGTGATTTTTATTGTTCTTTTTGTCTTATTAGTTAGTGATTTAAGAGCCAGTGCTTTGGCTGGGCCCCTGGATGTGAGCCGTTCAATGTTTGATCTGAGGAGCCCCCCTCACCGGTTCATCAAGGTGAGTTCCCCTTGCAGCCAGGGTTACACTGAGAACTCAGATTGCTCAGTCTGTCTGTCCCTGCTGCATTGTTTCCAGAGTAAACACTGGAGGGCATTGCACTGTACACTGGGAGGACTGGAGGCGAAATTTCAACATCTTGACCAACTTCAAGAGGCTTTTTCCTGGTGTCTCCTATGACATTTGCTGTTGTGGCCCAGAGGGGCTGTTGAGAAACCCAAGTTAGGCAGTTAGGCAGGACAGGACTGACAGCATGTCATGGTTCATCATCTTGTGGTTTCTCCCATCAGTTGAACGGTGCAACAGTGGAAGTTTCCTTTGGCACAAAGCACTGTGTTTATTTCTTTCATAATAATCATGTCTTACATAGCAATGAAGTTGTGTGTATATTCATGAGCAAAAAAAATGTCTGCTGGTCCAATGGGTCCTCTATGAGCTCGTTGCAGCAAAATAGTAATTGCATGCTGCTGGATCAAGAAACTAGTAAGGAATCAGGCAATTATTTGAAATGGAGTATTTAGTTTTCATCATATCTTGTCTGATGGTATAATCTCTGGGTTTTGCACCTGTTGCTCTGAATTGATTCCTTTTTTCCTGTCCCCAGAGATATGATTCAGTCTCCAGTGTACCTAGCAGTTCTTCTTCCAGGAAGGATTCACAAGGCAGCAACAGGAGTCTGGGTAATGTTTTGCTTGTTTACCTTGTAATGAAGTATTTCCCTTTGCACATGAAACATTAAACTGTTTCTACTCTGCTGTTGATGTTTTTGTTTGGTTTGGGGTTTTTTTGAGATGAATATGACTAGGAGATCAGCTGGAGATGACCTGGCAATTTGAAATTAAGAGTTTTGGACTTGCACTTCCATGTTGTTTGGAGATTGACCAGATGAGACTCTGAAAAGTTCTCATGCTTTTGAGAAATTCATTCTTGGATTTACTACCCAAGTGAGCTATGAAATCACAGATACCTTGTTAGAAGTGATAGAATGCAGCACCAGGTCCCAGGTCTAGTCCTTTTTCATGTATCAGTATTTTTCTCTGTGAGGTGCCTGAAATCCAATATCCATATTATGCTGGTAATTAGACAAGAATATTGCATGCAAACCCATTATCCTTATTTATGAAAGAATGCTTAAGAAGTGGAGATACAGCAAAATAAACCCTCAAAAACTAATCAAGTCCCCACAGAAGTCACCCTGCTATAAGTCAAAGTTTGACCCAGTCTCCTTCTAAAGGAAGACCGAGGCAGTGACCTGGTTCCAGTCATGACAGAGAAATGCTGGATATTAAATGGCTCTTCTGACTTCGAGACAGCATAATAGTAAAATGTTTACTAGACTGGAATTGAAATTTGAGAAAGAGACCAATTTATAAACTTAACAGTGAAAGAGATTAAGGGAAGTGATAGGATATAAATGTGTTCTGGCTGTCTCAAGAACATGGTTTTTTTCCCTTTCTTAAAGTTGTTTGAGTATAACACAAGTTATTAAGCTCAGTAGAGATAACCCAGACACAATGGTGTGATTCTTGGTGTGCTCTCCTGTGCAAGGCCAAGAAGTTGGACTTCTGTGATCCTTAAAGATCCCTTCCAACTCAGGATATTCTATGATTACATTATTTTGTTCCGTGAAATGTGAAGGCCTTTAGCCATGCAGCAGGTCAGGTTACTGGACTTGGTGGATATTTTGTCCTTGAAATGTAGGTGTTAAAATATTTCAAACTCATTTTGAGAGAAGTTTGTGAAGATAAGCAGTCCTCTTACTAATGAGTTCCCTTATTTCTGGACTGAACTTTTAAGATACTGCATTACTTTTAAAAACAATAATTGGCTTTCTTCCATAGATACTATTACGTTATCCGGTGATGAACGAGACTTTGGAAGACTGAATGTGAAGTTGTGTTATGTTTCTTCTGTAGAGCAGATTTGGATCACAATTTTACATGTAAGTAAATATTAATAAGTTGGTTATTTATTCAAATAATGGCTATTCAATAACCAATGACTATTCTACTCTACTTAGTGGTAATTGTCATAAAATTTGTCTCTATGTTACTTCAATAAATACTTTTAGGAAAATAATGAAATTGTTTATAAGTGTTATTATAAACAAAGTTCAGTCAAATGTAATACTAGGCATCAAAGCATCTTCTTCCCCTTTATTTTTTTTATTTTGTTGCAGTCTCTGTTCTGCTGCAGTCAATAAAAATAGTATATATCTCCTTATGTTACTACACATATGTTCAAGTTGTGAAGTGAGGAACTACTCAGCACATATTAGAAAGCTGAGCTGCTCACAGGCTGGTCCTGCTATGGACATTTTCCTGTGAACATCTGAAGGCAGTAAATGGGAGCAACTGTGGAGGCACCATTTAAGTGACTTCTGTGATTCTATGGCTTTAAATCTAACAGTTCCTTCAGGGCAGAACCCTGAGGACAGAACTTTGAGGACAGGTAGCTTCTTGAGGCTTTTTTGTCAGTAAATGTGATACTGTATATACTTCCAGAACTAAGAATAATTTTCAGGCAAGGGAACTTTGAGTAGGCAGAAACCTTGCAAGTACATCAAATGGTAAGTCTTGCATTGTCTAAATTGATTTTTTTCAATGTTGCAGTGCAAAGACCTGAGCTGGCCTTCTAGCTGTGGGGAAAATCCTCGGATCTGTGTCAAGGGTATTCTCACACTGCCCAAGCCAGTGCATTTCAAGTCTTCTGCCAAGGAGGCCTGCAATGTAAGTAGAGGCATGCAAAATACTAAGAAATATTTTTCCCTACAAAAAATAAATGTGACAGGTAAATGGATTTTTAAAATAGACCAAACATCCACTCCTGTGCCATATTTGCTGTGGTAACTGCCCAGGTGTGTTTTACTTCTCCCAACTTCTCAAAATCCTATTAAAAGCCTTATTCCACTTCCTCCCCCTGCATCTTCCCTTGCATTGTACTCTTGCCCTCCTTCTCTCACAAGCTGGCAGGACAGATTTGCTCACAGGACACTCAACCATGAGCTGCTGGCTGTGGTGAGGGGACCAGAGGAAGGCTGGGCATGCCTGTAGGTGCACACCTACCTCATCCCAGGGAAGGGAGCTGAGGTACTGCCTCTCGTTTGGCAGGAGATAATTTCACACTTTGTCCCTACAGAAAATAGTAAAGATTGGTTACGTGGGACAAGATTGCTGATAGTGGCAGTAAAGGAAAATTAAGGGGGTGGAAAGTAAAGCAACATAATGTGAGCCAAAGGTGAAAGAAAAAAAAGTTATCTGGAGAGACTGTATCAAAAGGTTAGAGAATCTGTTACCACAATGTGTGTGCTGTTGTAAAGCTCCAGAAGAGATGGGCACAACTTGTTATGGTAGTGAAAAATAATCCAAGACTTCAGCCCTGCCAGGGTGTGACAACACAGGGGTGAGTGTGTCTGGATTTTGCACTCTAAAAGCACACTTTTCCATGGCAACTAAAGTGGCAGTCAGAAGCAGTGGCTATAGAGCCAGGATGCCTTGGTTTCTAGGTTTTGGGCTCAGTGGGATTCTCTTAAAATGATAATGTTACTCATCTGTTTTTCTTTCTAGGACATTGAATTTATGGAAACTTTTGTTTTTGCCATTAAACTGCAAAGCCTGCAGGCTGTCAGATTGGTATTTAAAATCCAGACACAGACTCCCAGGAAAAAAACGATTGGGGAATGTTCCTTGGCACTGCGGGAGCTGAGCTCACAGGAGTCCAATCATTGGCTGGATATATCTCCTCCTTCCAAAGCACCTGTAAGTGCCAATACTGGGAAAGCATCTTCTTATCTCTCCTGGAAGGGGTTGCTGGATATGAAAGTACAATAATTCAGTAGTAAAAACTAGAGGGATTCTTTTTTTTTTTTTTCCTTTTTACTCTACTTCCTTGGAGAAAGGCATTTTGATGGGGAAAAAATGCAGACTTTTGAACTCTGCACATAGCTGTTCTGGTCATAAACTGCAGATGTTTCTAGGAAAAGAGCTAGAGCAAGCTCTTCTACACCATGGCTCACAGCTTGAGGGAGGGACATTCTGGGGAAATGTTAAGCAAAGAACACCGGGTAATTGTCTTTTCTGACCAAAAAAGCATCAGAAGTTCCTTAGGACTCACAGCAAGAGCTCAGAGCAAATGGAATCTGCTTTTATTATGGAAGAAAAGTGCTAAGATCTTCAGTGGCCTGAAACTGCAGAGACAGCCATATATTTAATGTTCAGATTGCATGCTGTGAAGTAATAATTCAGACAGTTCATTTCCATTAGTGTAATAAGAAGCAGGTGGTTTTCACAGTGGGATTTCCTTTCCCCCTACCCTCACTTTGTTTGTTTCTTTTATAGATTGTGTCTAGACATTTGAATTTTCAACAAATTAAACTTGAATTAGCAATTCAAAAGCAAATTTTATTTAAGTGTGTCTGAGTAATATGAATGATACTCTTGATTTCTAGCATAAGTTACACTTGACATTTTTTAGTTCTAATGTGAATAACCATATTGCTTCAAAAGCAGTAAGATAAAGTGACAGAGGGAGCTGGTATCCAAGAGCCCTCCAGACACTCTGGGATTCATCCCTGTGGTACCCTGTGAGGCAGCAAACTCTACCTCTCTGCCAATAGAAAGCCAAAGCTCAGAGTCAACAAAGTGGCTTCCTCACAGGGTTACATAGAAATTTTGTGGCTGAGCTACAAAGAGAATTTGGGTCCCTTTGATGAACTGGGGCCTGACTTTTCTTTATCTAACCTGTTGCTCTCTTGCTTAGTGCATTTTGGTTCATTGAAGTGCAGTAAAACTTGAGGGCAACAAAGACCAGCAGAGTCCATTTAAATGAAGGCTATCAGGAAAGTTGGGTCTCCATTGGCCTTTTCCTGCTGTTCTTACAGTGTTTTGAGGACATTACTTTGTGACAGGAGAGCAAAGAGGATAACTCAGTGCAACTTGCAACTGGCACAAATTCTAAACCCCCCTCCCAAGAATCAGACTGGAGATCTTGATACATCCACTGTGTGAGTGGCAGTGGTGTATGTGTGTGGGCATGTAAAACACGAGTACTTTCACAGCCCAGGAAACTACACAGTACACAGTCACCCTAAGCACTCATGACATTAAGTGACAGGACCTTCTATCCATGGAAACCATTGCTTACATCTCCATATTGCAAAATTCAAAAGTGTGGGAGGGCAACCCTGAAGGTTTTTGTGTCAGTGCAGCTTAAGTGCTCTCCCACTTCCACGCCCAGATTTAGTAAAGTTGCAAGGGCACATCTGGTTTCCCCCTGCATGTGTCTGCTCTTACCACTGCAGAATCTGTACCAGGTGAAAACTGAGGACCAGGTGATTTGGCCAGTATCCCTGGCTGCAGCCCACAAGGGCCTCATGTGCACCACACATGAGCAGCTCAGCAGTGGAGCACACAAAGTGCAGCTATGACAAGTGCAAGATGCACTTACATCTGCAGGTTCTGTATGCAACACATGCTTATGTTTCTGTCCAGGAAATCCCAGATAGAAATGTGGGAGCCCAACATATGACAAAATTCCTGTGTTTCCTGAGTTTATAAGCAACTTAATCCAGATGTTATGGCAAGATTCTTCTGCTTGTAGGTGTGCCGTGCAGAACTTCAAATAGGAACTTGTTTTCAAGCAATAAACAGGAGGATACAGTTACAGATTCTTGAAGCACAAAACCTTCCTGTTTCATCTATGCCACTGTCTTCAAGTAAGTCACATCAGCTGTTTCATGCCTCCTCTCTGAAAGCATTTGTAACAGGTAAATTGCTGCTCAAATGGGTTGGCAATTCATAACATTCTTTACGAACCTCAGACTAACACATTGTGTGGTAGATTTCCATTGCCAAGGTTTGTTTCCCCAGATGTCTTATTTGATTACATTTTGTTTGGTTTGAAGATGTGTGTTTATGTATTTTGGAAGATTTCTATCCCAGTATTAATCCTGACATACAAGAGCATTAGCTTGCACTTGCTGTTTGGATTCTGTGTTAATCAGTCCAATATTACTGAACATATTCTGTTTATGTGACTGGTCAGGAAAGCTATTGTAGAGTTCTTTTGGCCAGACTTTTGAGAAATTGTTGCAATTTGAAGCATACATATGGACCTTGTTGGCTCCTTTTTGGGTGTGTTGTGAGTAACTCTTTGTGTGTTGTGCCTTTTTCCTTCCCTTTTGTCCTAGATTTCTTTGTGAAAGTTGGAATGTTTAGTACAGAAGGGATCATCTATAAAAAGAAGACTCGCCTTCTGAAGTCCACTAATGGCCAAGTGAAGTGGGGAGAAATGATGGTTTTTCCAGTTAGCCAAGCAGAACAAGGAATTAGCTTTCTCATCAAGCTCTACAGCAGAAGTTCAGTGAGGAGAAAACACTTCCTAGGACAGGTTGGTTTCTGCTAAACAGCCCGATACCCTTCACTTAAAATCCAGTTCCACAGGTTTCTTGGTATGAATTTTAAAATACTTTAAATGAGGCAACATATAACAAAATAGTAAATTCTACTAAATTCTTCTGTATGTAATCCAAGCAGAAATGGTGCTGGGCTCTTAAACATGCACTACCATGAGAATGGGAGTTGGTACTTGATTTTTCTTTCAAAAAGAAATCCTGAGGTCAGTTTTGTGTGGAGTATTACTATGTGACAGATTCCTTCCAAGAGATATAGGATCTCCTGGTTGCCTTTAGCTTTCTAAAGAAAAACATAGCACCCACAGGAGCTCCATAATCTACAAGGTCCTGTACTGTAGTATCTCTTGGGAAGCATTTGTGTGATCATATTTATTTAACCACCATAAAACTTAGCAGTCTGGTCTCATTATTCTCTCAGTCCTCTTCCCCTGCTTGTTCTAATTTACCATCATCCTGTACTTTCTGTCTCTCTTCTTCTTGATATAGTGAGCCATAGCTGTTCTTAATGCTCTGTGCTTTTCTTGTCTCAGTTAAATGCAGTAGCAGAATTTTAATAAATGCATAAAATAATAATATAGACGTGATTTTGAGACCCCAACTGTAACATCCCATGTCAGATGGAGGACTGTGCTGTCCTTAGGTACAAAACATGGTACTGTCCTATTCTGGTGATGTTTTTTGTGCCTGCTGAAGACATGTAGCTACAGGAGATGCTCATGTGCTATAAGATACAGAAATTATGTGCCCGCAAGAGTTATGTGAATTTCCTCCATTTTTTGTAGCCTCATGTTGCACATGTCTCATCTTCCTGTTGGTGGAATTAGATTTGAAATAGGAAAAGAAAAAAAATTGTTGTTTTTAGCTGTACTGCCTTGGAGGATGGGGGGGAGAAATAACTGAGTATGATTTTGCAGTCATCTAGCATTATGTGAGGTAATCTCCATCTGATGAGTTACATTTCATTGTGGATCTTATTTTTAGGAGGAGGAAAACTTGTGCTCCTCAAAGGTTTTTTGGAAAAGGTTGTTTCAGCTCATGAAGGCAGACATTGCCACATAACACATGAAGACAAAATATGGCTCAGGGAAAAATGTACTTTGAGCAATTGGCTGGGTAGCTGGAAAAAAATGAATATAGCTGGATCTATTAACTTTGTTCTTCAGAGAATGGTGTTTAATTGGATGCTGTTCTAAGCAGACAATACATAGATTAGGCTGCTTTTACAGGCATGTCTTTAATCATGAGCAAGATGTACATTGAATCTCTGTGGATGAAACATCAGCTGCCTATGGTATTCTGGAAGACATTATTCTCACTTCTTGAGGACTCATGCCCCAGCAGTATAGGCTAAATGTACTTCACGGTCAAGGTTTCTCAGAAGTCTTAAAAGGACTCATTCTTGGAAGACTTGAGGAAATAGAGTCCTGTAAATAATGTTACCTACTTACATAAGCAGCATTCTTTTGGCAATGGAGGCTGGTGATAATGTTAAGGGGGAAATTTTCCTACTTGTACTTCATTTCCTCATTTAATGGCCACTATCCACTAACTGAATACTGAGGAGAAAAGGACTCTTACTACGTGACTGTGTGCGGCATGGGCATGTTATAACCTCTGTGGAATGCAGGTCTGGCCCTGGCTGTGGGAGTGTGCACTTGGAAATGCTCATGAAAGTGCTGGACAGCTCGTGCCGGATGCTGCCTGGCCTGGAGCCAGCTGTGTCCGACACACAGAGCCGCCCCTGACCCAGTGTGAGCGTTTAAGTGCAGCAAGGAATGCTCCACTTAAAACATCTTATTAAGTACTGAAACCTTAGTATGCACTGGGTTCTCTAAACTGTTTTAGAGGCTAAATTTAAACACAGACTCCAGCTGAAAGCCAAAATGTTAGTACTAGCAGAGCTGTATTTGTTGCTGTTATCCTTTGGTCACTGTCTATACATTGTGTAGACTGTCCCACAGTCTTGTCCTACACTTATGTGGTATTTATTTGGAACTAGTAAATGCTAGGTTTTGTTACATCAGGTAAACTAATTTTATTTATTTTTTTTCTCCTTAATGCAGATCTGGTTGAGTTCTGATAGCAGCAACAGTGAAGCAGTAGAGCAGTGGAAAGATACCATTGCAAATCCTGAAAAAGTTGTTGTTAAATGGTACAGCATTGGCCCATCTTGAAGACTGGAGATGAAATTCAAAACTGATTTTTCTACAGAAATTCATATGCTGTCTAAAATAGTATAAATTAAAAATAAATATATTGTCTGTGCAAGTTCTTCAGAAGTTCTCCACTGCATCATGCCTCTGTGGAAACAGAAAATTCACTTTCACCAAGAGAAATACTGGTTAAATACTACTAAAAAGAAGACTTGGGAACTGGAAAAAGTGCTCACTTGATTTCACAAAATCTGTCTTGAAAAAAAGATGTTTGCCCCTTTTGGATTTCCTAAAAGCACAGAAATTCAATTTTGGAGAGAAGCAGCTTAAATCAATTCTGTTTCACTAGCCACTGACATCATGCTCACCTGCAGTGTTGTTTTTGGCAGACTCCAAACTAGGGAATGGGTCGTGTCAGTGGCTTTATTCTGGGTACCTGTGAGCATCTGGGCTTGCTGACACCATTTGATCAGGATAAGATGTGCCTGAGCAATTGGGGAAGCTGTGGCAGCAGGAGAAGACATAAAGGGAAGTACAAAATAAGGCAGCACCCATAAGCTTTTCTGATCTCCATTTTGGATGAAGGGTTTTTCAGAAGGCTGTAACTTGAGCTTGCCCCCATCCTTTTCTCAAAACAGAGAGATGGAAAGATAAAAGTTCCTCTGCCTTGGTGATCTTTACCAGAGGGGCCCTCCAGACTTGCTCTGTTTGGGTAAATTCTGGCTGGAATCAATGGAGTAGTACAAAGAGGCAATGACCCTGCCCAGGATCAGAGCCAGTATTTGCAGATTGCTTTTTATATAGAATACTTATTTGTAAACCACTTCCTATCTAGTCAAAACACTCTAGCATTTGCTTACATTGCCAAAACACGGGCTATCATGTACAAAGGCATAAGCAAAAATGTACTGACTTAGGTGCTTTTTGATATTAATTAAAATGCAGCACTGTAAGGGATTCAGACTTTTTTAAAGGATGGGCTGCTACTGCAGAAGAATTTGTTACATGTCTAGGATGCTAAAAAATTATGTGTGGGAGTATATTTTTATTACTTGTTTCTAGTAAGAAGACATCAACATTTTTATTGCAAATTGTATTTTTCCAACAAAATGTTAAGATTATATTTTCTGTTAGTTTCCATATTTTCAGATGTTTATTCATAGTTATTTTTAAGGGGGGAAAATACCAAGTATATAATTGATACTGTATAAATCTAAAAGCACAGATCTCTTAGCACTACTTCAACTACCTGATTAAAAAACACATATTTAATTGACTCCACTGCTTACATATGTACTGTTGGCTGTCTGGACTGTACAAATATGTATGTTGGTATAGATGCTGAATAAATCTACCTTTCTTCATAACTTGGATCTAATCCCACCATCTGACAGGATCTAGAGTGGCAGTGAGAGCACTCACTGCTGGGAGGAACATGGGGAGCAGAGAAAATGCTGTAACAGGAAAGCACATCCTCTTCAAGCACACACCTCAGAGCATCTTTACTTCAAGTTTTTTGTCTTTGAGTGTCAGGAAAAAATGGAATTGCTTAGAAATATTTTTTTTCATCAGCTGATAATTGCAACGTTGGAAACTTCAACCATCCACTTTGTTGTTGTTGAAATTTAATATTTTCGAAACAGAAGGATTTTTAGACTCGTACATACTCTGCTTTTCAGTAAGTCATTATAGAAGAACTGAAAAAGGGTTCTGCATGTTACTTGGAGAACAAACATTGGTTCTAGCTCTTACTCTTTGCAAAGCTCCCAGTAGGCCCAGAGGATCTTGACTGACACTGATAATTTCCAGCCAGTTAAAACAGTCAGGAGGAGCCTGGCCTGCTGGGAAAAATGAAAAAAGGAAGTGGGCTGAACTGATATTTTTGGAGTATCTTTATTTGAATACAGGGATCTTTTTTATTCATTGTGGCTGAACATTTTATTCATTGTGGCAATAAACAAAAGTGCAAGCTAACTGTTTCCTGATGCATAATGCTGTTCTGTTTAAAAGAGAGGACAGGGAATATCCCAGTGTTTTGTAGACTTCAATTACCACAGCAGTGGTTCTACAGACTTTGCCAACTCGGTGGATGTTGTATAAAATGGATTTCTGGGACTGTTTTAGGATACTTACCCTTCTAAAGGTCTAACTAGTCTTTTTTTTTTTTTTTTTGCTATTCTAATCTATACGTTTATAATAAAAATCTATGAACAGCAAATATTCCTTATCCCCCAATTGTTTATACTAATGTTTAGCAGCATCTCAAAGTGAAGTTCAATTCCTACTTTTTTCTCTGAGAAGATGCCAGCTAACAAACACAGTTCTGTGTAGTGCTGTCTGTAGGAGAGTTAACTGCTGGCACACAGGAGATCCACAAAGCTTCTCCATGCAAGGTGCACCCAGGTACTGCAGCACTCTGAAGAGCTGCTCTGAGGCACTGCCCCGTCCTGTGCTCATTCCCCGGCTTTGGCAAGTTCTGCATTTGTGTGTGTTCATCTAAGGATTCCATGAGTTAACAGCTGACAAGCAAGAAGAAGGAAAAAAGACGTCCTGGGACACTCTTCTATTGGTCACAGCTGTCTGTTGTCCCTCTAAAGCATCCTCAGCCAGTATTTTGATTGTTACATCCAAGTTTACTGTCATTGAAAATACTGTTAAAGCTATTTTGCCAGTTCACTTTATTTGTAGATAAAAGGCACACGTGGTTTATAGTTGGATTTACTCTTGCTTCTAGTCAGTGACTCATCCAATTTCCTAACCTAAGGCAATTCTTATTAAAGCAGCAGAGGTTCAGAGATGTACCAGTTTTATTGTGGTCAGCTCCCAAATGGATGTGGATGAACTGGAAGAACAATTATGATCTTATATTAAATATTATTCATAATATTTCACTGAGAATTTGTAATATTTATTATTTCACTGAGATCTGTGCCTGCGTAGTTAGAAACCAACCACAGACTAAACTTGATCAGATTTTCCAAAAAGTGTGTTTATTATTTCACTGGTTAATCCAACAATCCTGTTTTATTTATTTATAACTAATAGCATTCTGTATGTAAACAAGGTTAACCAATTTATTTTTCAAGTTTTTATGTCTCAGTGACACACCATGGCATCCTTTTTAAGGAAAAAAATGCGAGATTCTGCCACAGAAGATGAGTGGGTGTAACAGTTTGTAAACCACATTATCATACAACATTACGTGGAAAATAATTGTATTTGAGCATCTGATCTTATGTGATCACAACATAAATAGAGCCATGTTGTTAAATCCATTAGGCATCTCTGGTGTTTCCTTTTGTTGGCAGAACATCTGTGTAAAACAAAAGGTGATTTTGTAAGCATTCAATTAAGTACACATGCTGTTTGACTCCAAAATTGTTTGCCAGATGAAAGTACCCTTTAGAGTTATGAGTTGATTTTGCAGCCAAAACATAAGCTTGTCTAGAAGTTTGGGGCAGGGTTGTCCCACATCTTATTTTCATCTTGCCAACATATATATGACATGGCTGCATAGTTGTGGAATATACCCTCCTTGTTTTTCCAGCTTCTGCTGCAAAATTACATCACCGTGTAAATACAGCCCTGTACATGATCTCATGCTTGGTGCATGGAAAAAGCCATCACTAAAATCAGCACCATGTTTCATAAACACTGCTCCAGCACATGTACATTCTTTTCTCCAGCCTGCACTGAGGAACAGGCCCTTGGCTCTCAGTCCATGGCACAACTCCCACTGTGCTCAGCAGAAGCAACCAGTCTTCAAAGCTGGTTTAGTGATGGAATGATTTATCTAACAAAAGGTTGCACACAACTTTTTTTTTAAATCTGTTTTTAAAAGAGATGAAAATCTGTTCACACTGATGTTTCTGTAGAAAATGAATTTCATTAAAGTAGATCTGCATATCCTAATGTAAAGCAATTCTTCTCATAGGTTTCAGAGTATTTAAAATAAATCCTCTGTGATTATTCTTCCCCCATATTTGACTGTAGGCGGCTCTTCTCCCTCACATAAACAAGTCTATAAACAAGCCTGCTTTTTGCAATTAAATTTCTGAATTTCTAGTAATGTTTCCCCCTTCTTTACCTAGTACTGGTACCAACATTATATATGTATAATTTGCTGTTCAAAGAACAAGATATAAGCAAAAGGCTTTCATTCTAGGACTTGGCTTCTGTCTAATGCTCTTCATGTCTGAGCTACCTTTGTCCACAATTTCAGTGTTATGGTTCTTTTGGTGCTCTCCAAATTTCTGTGTTGTCTACCTCCATTGAATACAACAACAGGACAAATGAATTGTAATTTTTCATGTGTACCTGGGTATCTTCATTTTCCTTTTTCCTCCTCCAAAAATTACCTTAGGAAATCATTTTTTGTAATGAGAAGGAGCAAACTGTTTGTGCTTCTGACCTTTGAGGACAGTAGTGTTGTTTGACTGCCTCTGCAGTGCTTTGAGACAGAGGAATGCTCAAGGAAGAGTCATAAAAAGCTGCACCTCCAGATGGAGGGAAGCCTGTACCCCCTTCATGCATGATCTGGGAAACCCTCATTAGCCTGGGGACTGCGATCCCTTGTCAGATGCATATTGTATTTTTTATCCTTGTCTTGCAAAACTTTCTGGAGCTGTGGAGTAGCTAAATAGAGACATTTTCCATAGGAAGAATGATATGGTTCACATATTTCTGTGAAGCAGAGAATTGACTAAAAGATCTTGGAGGTCTTTGAAAAAAACACTTATAGGAATGTACTTAGTTTGAATATAGCCAAGCTTTGTCACCTGTAATGGGAGAGGAGCGGATTCTTGCTTTGTGGAACACAGCAGAAGAAAAGGGCACATACACCCCAAACAGGGCTGGCTTTCCTCTGCACTGGTATCATTATCCTTTCAACACAGAGGTGGAACTATATATGTTTAGCTGTCTTTGCCTGCAGTAAGAGCAAGTTGGGTTGGGAACTGTTGAAAGAGAGGTCGTGAAGGAGATAAAATGAGTGCTTTTGTTTTGAAAAACATTGCTTTTCAAAGCAATGTAACATGCTGTAACTATTGACAAAGCTTTTATTTGACATAGCTAAAGGTAGATGCTTACGCATTTAGGTATTTGCTCAGGTTCTACCAACACTTCCTGGCATGAGACTGGATTCATCCTCTCTATTTATATAAGGCTTCATTCTGCTGTGTTCATTGACCTTTGAGCTCTACACCTAATTATGCCTGATTTCCTATGAATCTGTCCCTCATGGATGGTTGACTTTGGTGTGCAAAAAGGGGTAGACTTCTGCCATCTTTTTGCAGCACATCACATGATTACAGAGTTTCTGTCTCTGATGGATTCTCTCATTTCTAATAACTGCCTATGGCAGTTATTCTTTCACCTGGGAAACTGGGAACTGGCTCTCCCTTTTCTACCTGAATGTTCAAGACAGAATTATCTGTGACATCCCTGCCATCAGTCAAATTTGGCTGTAATAAATAATGGGCTCAAAAATTATTGTGGACCTTGGAAGAGAAATGAGTGAAAGCAAGCTCTGCTGCTTCAGGACCCTGGGGCTTAGCTGTGTTTTCCTCAGAAAATAACCCAGAGTTAAACCAGCAATGATTTTTTCACTTTGCTTTTTCTTCATTTGAACTCTTGCATTTCTGACTTTGAGCAATGCAAATAAATTGGCTGTATTACCTCTGAGCGAGACTGAACTTCTCTCATGCAGTACTCATTCAATAACTGTCTATCTGTAGAGAATATTTAATAACTTGTTTTAATGAATTGGATCTATGCAGTATGTGAAATAAAAATTATGTAGGCTGTTGGAAGCAAGGATGGCAAAGCATCTACAGGAAGGGTAGGTCATGAGGGGGGCAGAACTGACTACTAACTTATTATTCCAACAAGTGCAAATAAGACTCTAGCTGATTATCCCTGGAAGTAGTGTTGAGGCTGTTCAACAGTCTGCAAAATAATGCAATGCTTTCACTCCAAGGATATCTCCCCTCAGAAGGCGTCTGCAGCTGTTACAAAACAACAGGGAAGACCAGAAATGTTCCAGTGAAGTGCCTGTGCACAGATTTCTCATTTCTGTCACAGACTTTTACAAGGGAGCCAGCACACACACTTGAGAATGCATCTGCTGAACCATTAGCCCAGCAATCCTCACCCCAGGGTCTGAGTTCCATGGTGCTCAGTCTTACAGGTAACTAATGTCTTACAGGCCATAGCCAAACAGAGCTATGCCACAAATCTTAGTTCTAAGGATAAAATTAGAGGATTGGGGATCTTAAAAAATATTTCACTAACAAGAATCTGAAATGTTCTGAATATGCAACACATAAAGATCTCAGTAATTTCAAAGCATGCCTAGAGAAATAGGAAAGGGGGAAGCTTGGCATTTGAGTCTGGTCTCCTGAGAGCTGACATACCTGACACTGTGGTGAGGCTTTTATCACTTCTGAACAGAGATCTATTTTCTAGTTAGTGAGATTAACTTAGACCATGTATGAAACTATCTTACAGAAATACATGGACTGTATTACATGAAAACAGGAAAATTACTAAAATCACATTTTTAGAAAGACATAGTGAAGTATGTTATAATCTTTGAATTTGGAGAAGTTCATTAAGGCCCAAGGAGGAGACCAGAACACACCTGGAAACTGAAATAAAAGACTGTGACACTGGAAACCATGAAATAAATTTGTGATAATACCTTGGTGTCAGTTAGAGCCAGAGATAACAAAGAAAAAAATCCTGATATTCTGGAATTCTGGGACTGGTCAACACACACACACACACACACGCACATGCACATGCACACACCCACACACATATGCACACACCCATAGACTGGGGGACAAATGGTTTAGGCAGCAGCCTCACAGGAGGTGATCCTGCTGTTGAGCGAGTTTGTTACTGTGAATAGAAGTAAACCAGCCAAAATAAAAAAAAAAAAACCAACTTTCTTCAAATGCCACACCACCAAAGAGCACATTTTGCCCAGGGAACGAGAATTTCTATGATCCCCCTCAGTGAAGTTTGCATCTTTCTCTACAGCTATCAACCACGCAGTCATTTACTCCCAGACATACAGTCCTGACAAGCCTGTGCTGAGTATTTCCACAGGAAAAGGCTGTTTAGCACTTTGACAGCAGGCCTTTTTGGAAAGTGTAGGCAGAAGGTGCAAAACAATCTGAAGTGCAAAGGGAGCACAGTATTACATTTGTATGGAGACACCACATATTCAGCCAACTATCAGACAGAAGGAAAGGCACATTTTGGTACCACACAGCCACTGGGGTATGATGTGATCACACTGATTCTTTGTAGTCTGTTCAATTTTGAATGAGCAATCATGTCAGGGATAGTATTCCAGTGTGCTGAGGTTAATTGCTTAATTTGTGTTTATCCAAGGTGATTGCAGACCTCCCAAATTACATACAACCTTAAAATATTGAAATATCTCCTGAGAGCTGTAATAAACTAGCCTGCTGTTGTAATTTACAGGAAGGAGATGGTGAGGACAAAACTATAGCACAGTAATTTCTAGAGGTGGATACTGAAAGCACAAATGGGCACAGCACACATTTTCAGAGGGTGAAACTGGTACTCTGTGCCTCAGAATGGAGATTCTTGAACTGGCAATACAATAATGTTAAAAAAAAAAATAGGAAGTACCATCCTGAGACCATAGTGAAGAGTTTTGCACAGATGACAGAGTTATGCATTGATTCTCTTTCTGCTGGGAAAGACCCAGCTGCAGAATAGTGTTGAGCTGTAGTCATCATCTTTCAAGACAGATACAGAACAAAACAGAGCGAGTTTAAAGGAAATTATGATATCAAGAACAAGAAAATATGACCTGTGAGTAAGGAGTAAGGTACTGGGTGGTTGAAGATGGAAAAGAGAAAGCATCGAGATAAAATTCTAATATTCTAATATGCACATGTTTGTGGAAAAGGAAGACAAAGATTGACTGTTCTCCATGTCACTAGGGGTGAACTGAATACTCATATCAGATATGAGATTACAGTATCATCACAGATTACAAGGAAGTTTCAGCTAGAAAATATCTGCTTTGATTTTTTAATGGCCCAGCAATATTTTACTATCTCTATAAAGTACTGAAGCAAAAAGAATGTTCTCAGATACAATCTGAGTATCTTAAAAGTTTGATTATTACTGAACATGAATGAGAAGGTGGTTTTCTTTACTTCTTTGGTCTGCTGTCCTGCAGAAGAGTCTTTAAAAACCAGTTCTTTCTAGCAATTCAAAAACTATGTATGGGAAGTTTTAGTGACATCAAAATTATATCTCTTTTTGACTGGCTTTTCAATCCGTTCATAGTAGTTTGGCAGTATTCAAAAATAAGACTGACCAAAAGTTAATTTTGCAAAGGGAGTGTGATGCACTCATGTCACCACTTTTGAGGAAATAATCTTGTGTAATTCACCCATTGGGTTGATATTCATTTCTGATACAGTAATGGTCCACATGGTAAATACAATGGTAGTATTACCACAAAGCTCAACTTTCAGCAAACACATCTTCTCCACTTTTATTTAATCCACTAATTCTCTGCTGTCTGTTCTGTCTCACAAACATTGCTCTGTAAAAGCTTTCCATTACAAAAGCTCAAACAAAGGTTCATTGAGTTCCTCAGTCAGGGGCCTCATAACACTTTCCTGGAGTACCTTTCTTTGCAAGGGGTGTGTCAAGTACACATGGGGTTCCTTGTTGGGCCATCAGCCAGAAATATGAGTTTATAAAGTACTATTGAAAAAGTGTAGCAATTGTTGTTTCCTGATCTCATTTTGGAAGCTCTTCTAGTGATTTTCACTGCCCAAGTCCACTTTCATCAGTGTAGTTATTAGCAGTGACTTTAAATGAAACAAGATGAAGATGCCTGCAATAAAATCATGGTGGTATATGACCAGCGTGGAATTTGTTCCAGTTACCTCTCCTTAAACAAATGGGACCATACTGAAATCAGTAAAAACTCTTTAAATTTGAGGGGATTTTTTCTTTTTAAGAATCATCCCATGGGACCATCAGTTTCTTTTTCACTTAGAATCTGGAATCTAATGTTTCTGTCTGTGGGGATGGCAAGGATTTTGTCAGAGAGAGCAACTAGGCTGATAATTTGGAACAGAACACAGGCAGCAAAAAAATATAGTCTGTTCTTGGTTCTAGGCTGAATTTGCCTTAACTTGGTGAACTGTTGGCTGCTTTGAACTTGAGTATGTTTTGACTTTTTAACAAGTAAAGGTAATTTAAAACCTCCCACATTGTGTATTAATGGGACACGTGCATAGAGGTAAGTTTAGGAAGGGAACTTTTGCTTATGTATCCGTAATGCACAGTTGGAAACCCAAGCAGCACCACCAGAGACTTTTACAATTAATTTATTTGCATTTCAGTCCCAACCTACCTACATTATAGTATAATCTGTATCATAATCCAGATGAATTGAATAGGCACATCCTGAATTTCAAAGCCCTTCTGTAACCAGTCATATTTGTTAAGAGTTTGACGCACAAGCAGCTTTGCTGATTCCCGAACAGGTTCAGGTATAACAGGACTGGGCCTACCATGTCTCATGTTGATTTTCTGATTATGATATTTTATTACACTTCATTTATACATTGAAACGATTTCTTTTTTTTTTCTACAGAGGTTCCTGTTGGCAACGTGCCATCGTGTGAATGGCATATAGCCTTGACTCCTTTTGTAGTATCATGTGGTCTAATGCCAACTCTTTGTTTAAAAAGGGTGTGAAAGGATTTGGTCTATGAGAAAATGATGCTAAGCATTAGCTGTGACATCATTTGAGTACCTGCCTCATGCACAACCCCAGAAACTCTCAGAGATACAAAGTAGAACAGATTTTTTTTAAAATCAATTTCAGCAAGAATTCTGCTATAAAATCCTTTCTGTCTTTAGTTTCTAGCTTAAGTAAAAATTTTGTTCTTGTTCATAAACAAATTTTAGCTCATACCAAATACCTAACTACTATAAATGTATGCTCTGGACAAAGGCCAGCTATGCTAACCATACTTGGCCTTAGTAAGTGTCAAATTAATTTCCAAAGCTGTTTAATGTGGTTATCAATTTCCCATTTCCATTTGTTATGCAGCATTGCTAGGCGATACAATCTCTGCTCAGCTGATTTTGTGAGTTTTCCTCTGGGCACAGAAAGCTTTTAAAATGCATAGGTTGTATTACAGCAATAAAAACATCACAACAGAAATCATTAATAGATATTTTTACAGAATATGAATATGCAGATGATCTGGCTTATTTTCAAATTACTTAGACCTTCTTCCTTGGAATGAGTATTAATTTAAATTAGAAAAACAATGGCCATAAATGGTTCCAAGATTTATATGTAAAGCTCTGCATGAAAAATGGAACAGAATTATGTCGCTTAATTGAGTACTTATTGTCATGTTCTCTTCATAAGATGTTTTCTTGTGGAACAGACAAAACAAAATATTATTATTATTTAGCTCCACTGCTAATTTTTTGTAAAAGTTTAGGTCTCAAAGTAAGGTCTTAGGCCCTTAGAAACCAATGGAGTTACTTTTGAAAAGTAATTTCTAATGCTGTTCTTTTCCTAAGGAGAACAGGTCTGTTAATAAGAAATGACAGAATCATCATTAATTTTACTTATTTTCTTGATAGACTATTCATTGCCTCAGGTATATTCTACAAGGATGGAATAAGAAAGAAGCAAAAGACTTAAGAACAAGCCATGCCAAATGACTATGGGGTAGCAGAAAAATTATCTGGGCTTCTCTGTGTGAGTTTGTGCATCTGGTTTGTGTGTATCTGCAGAGGAACCTGCAGAAGGAACTGTCGGAGAAACTGGCAGAAGGACCACAAGAGAGTTGTGTGCAGATGAAGGCCCCAGAAGAACAGAGAAGCCCAAAAGGTAGCAGGCAGCTGACTCACGAGCAACAGAGCTGAGCTTGGCTAGACCCTTGTGCTACTCTGGCAATACCAACTATTCCTGAAGACTATTTAATTATTCAGTGTGCTCTGGCTGCTTTAAAATGCTCCAGAGTAAATCAGACCAAATAAACCTTTTTTTCATAGCCATCAAGTTCAAGCATGAGAAAGCAGAGATTGAAGTAATTTTCATGCTCAAATGATGTATTTTTTGTATCTTTAATGTGCTACTTTTTCATTAACCTTAATTACAAGTTTTCTTGGTTTATCATTTTTAGTATAGGAGTAATAACAACATCACTCTATAGTCATCTGGAAAAAATTGTCTGGATTTTACTCTATGTTATGAAATCCATTTTCAAGTAGTTTTGTCAGTGACTAATTCCAAGCATTGGTTGAAACAGCTTTTGCGGAAAATTAGATACACATTTTTAAACAAAAAGACTGATTTCTGGGGAAAATCTTGTTTTCTTTTAAATTAACTAATTAAATAGTCAGAAATAGTCTCTTAGCCAAAAACTGAAAAGCCTCACTTTGGAAATACTCCTGTATCTTCCCATGGGAGCTGTAGCTCAAATGATTCCTTGTGCTCTGTTAGGAGCTGCTCTCTGCAAGGAGACTGCAGCTCCAAGGAACCAGCAGGGTGATGTTTGCTAGACTCTGGCTTTTGGAACTCTTAGGGAATGGCTGGAAATGTGGCTTCCTCTTGTATTGCAAGATTCTACACATTTTCCTGCAACATAAAATTTCCAAGAGCAATGGACTAAAAGTTACTACCAACTTGTCTTTCTCCTTGCTCCTTTGAAACTAGCATTATTCACACACTGGAACATGGGAACCACGCAAGGTTTTGATATTGGGAATTTGGCACCAGTCGTACTGGTCCCACTATCTTCCAGAAGTGCCATCTGACAGCTGACTGGTGTCAGCACATTTGTTTGCATATGCCAATTAGAATTTATATACCCCTAAACTATATTGTAAAGAAAGTTCATCCATCAACACAGCTTAATACACAGTCTTATCTTACCTTAGGCTTCCACTCTTTCCCATTCAACATATGGTTTCACTTAGAAAGAACAGACTTACAATAAATGTCATCATCAGCAGGCTGATAGATGCTGTAATTCATAACACGACATCTGTTGGAAGAAGATTCCCCATGCCTAGTCAATGCTTAATTGCTTTCTAAAATATTAACTTCTGCTATATACTTAAGCACTGAGTACTGTATATAGGAAAAAAAATTATGGTTCTTGCCCATCTCTCCAACAATTTTAGTTTTTCATTTATTTTACATGTACAATGCTGGTGTTTGGATACTTAACAGAGATGCTAACCTCAAGATCCTTTGCATTTAAGAGACAAATGGAATCTTAACTCTGCCTCACTGGCCCTGGGTTTGCTGCTCTTGTAATGTGGCACATCAAAAGTTCTGAATAGTGGAATTTACATTTCACACTGCAAATGTAGTGGAATCACCAGGACCTACACTGGGTGCTGCAAGGTTCCTGAAAACCTACTGAAGACTTGGGCCTGACTGTATGAAACATTTTGCTTGGAGGTCAGATGAGGTGCAGAGGTGACAGAGATCCTTTAGCTTTCCAAGGCTCCTTGTGCCTTTCTTCTTTTTGTGGCATCACCAGAATATATGCAGTTTCCACTTGAACCATCAGTGCTTTTTGCCCAGGCAGTGAAACAGGCCACTGCAGTGAGACTATTTCTCTGTGGTAATTATTGATATATCTACACAGCTCCCAAAAGAGACAAACCCCATGTATCTTTAAAATAATAAGGCTAGTAAGGTCTATGCTCAGTTCTTTTCTTATAGACATGAGTCTGCAAAGGAATGGTCCCAGAAAAGGGCTCAGGTAAGTCATACATAGAGTGGCATGAAGACTGAGCACATCACAGGCCTTGGAGTCTGCCTGGTGATGTACTGCCACGACCTGTAAACATGGAAAAGGATTAAGGTTCTATCAACACGCTGACGTGGGAGGTTTATGACTAGATCAATCATCCTGTTTAAAATGCAAACTTGCACTCATCAGAAAAACATACAAAGAGGCCACCAGTAGTGCCTGCAGCCAGAAATTTCCAGGTTCTGCTCACACAGAGCAGCTGGCAAAGACAGATTCTGAAGACGAAACAGAGGCAAGGCAGGAGATGATGGGACTAGAAGGCATCCCTTCCCCAAGTGGTACAGGATTCTAAGTCTAGCAGAAACCATCAGCCCACCTCTGGTGTAGGATGCAAACCCATGTCTCTCCTGGATCATTTGGGCAATTAAAGAGCCAAACCCTAACCAAGCTTTTCATCAATCTTATCACTTTATTAAACATAATAACACTAAGATAATACAATAAAATAAATATATACTAAATATTATAATAAATATAGTAAATATAATAAGATAATATAGCATGATATGATACAATATATAACAATGACTATGATAACACTAAGATACATTTTGTAACACTCTCAGGTGAATGAGGTCACAATACAAATGCTGATTCTGAAGGGATATGCCAAAGAAATTACATTTGGGGGTTCCAGCCTCTTGGGAAAGAAACAATTCCCCATGCAATTGTCATTCTTGCACATTTTTTGGCATGGGACCAAAAGAGCACTGAAAGGCTTTTCCTTCTATGTCCCCAAATCAAAGCTTTACCAGCCACTACTGGAGACATTTGGACATCCAGTTTTTCCTTCAACTTCTTGACAAAAATATACCAAGCTGGTATCATGCTTGAGGCTGACAAACTGCTACATAAGCTTGGGAAGGCAGAGTACCTGGAAAAATCTGATTCATTTCAAATTCTACAGTTTCAAAATCAGCCTGTAATTGAATTGACAAGTGGAAATTGGATACAGATGATGCCAGTTTATTAAGTGCTTCTCTGCTTTTCACTTTGCAGTGCACAAAGAAAAACAGTCTCAAAAGACTACCAATTTAAGAGGCCTATGTATAAAGATCACATGAATTAATAGCTCATTGTGAATTCAGTAAATTTGAATCACTTTAGGGTTTTTTCCTTATCCTAGGATCTTCTGTTTATTCCATTTGGCCATTTCTGGCATGGATTTTGCTTCCTCATTCCATGTACACTTCAAGTTTAGCCAGGGTGTCCAAGAAGTAGGATCAGTCTTGTCATAGTAATTTCTTGCAGCAACAGTGTGGATGCCATGGGACAGAGAGAGAGAGAGAGAAATGGCAACCATTTCTCACAGCAGCTTGTGAGAAGTTTTAGGGAATTATAAAGATGTAATCACTTGTAAAGTATAAACAATCTACAGGTAGTGTTTTTCTACTTTGTCTTTCTCTTCTTCTCAAAGACAGTGTGTAAAGAAGATGTTTTTATTAGTTAGCCAATCAAATAAAATCTATCATATCACTCTATAAAAACCGCGCAGTTCTCTTGACTAAAACCTTCTTTACTCTTTCTACAATACTGTCTCCTACCTATTCCTGTGTTATTCTCAACAAAAGAGTAACACAACAGTGTCTTCAGCTGATCAACATTCAACTTTCTCACAGCTCTTTCCTGTTTAGTTGTAAACCTGTTTAGCCTGTGCAAAGTGCAAAGGTGTTGCTTGTAGAAGTGAGGGATTTAAGAGTCATGCAGGCCAGCTCAATCGAAGTTTTTAGGAAACAGCCCCACTGGGATTAATGTCCATGTTCATGGACGTACATTCTACATGTTTTATAAAAGCCAGGCTATCTGCATATTTTCAGAACTAATATCATAGTTCTGGTAGTTCTCTGCCAGGAGAAAGGGAAGACAAACATTTTGGCCATTGAAATGTTGCACTGGTTTGCAACACATAGTGCCTCTCAAACAAGGTACAAGGCACAGATACATTACAGAATTTCTAAACATTTCCCACACAAACAAATAAGGAGTGAATAATTGTATTTGAATTCCTTAATTTTTTCTATTTCCATGGGTTTATATTAAAAAAAATTGCTTAAAATTTGGATCATGTTTCTTGAAACTTTTGCAAATCCATATGGGTGTTTTTGTGCTTTTGCTTTTTTTTAGTCTTGGATTTCAACATCAATTGTTCCCATGGTAATGTTCAACACCAACACCGTTGTGTAAACACAGTCTGGTATCGCCTCAAGTGTGTTTTGGCACGATTAAGTGATGTAGGTTTGAGTTGTTTTGGTATGGTTTTGTCTTTTAGTATGTCAATACTTAAGCAAATGGCTGAGACTGTAGCTTATTACACACACTACATCATAAACAATCATATTTCTCTTTTATTTTGTATTACCCAACTCTATGTTTACATCTGTTGTCTACGAGCACACTGAGCCAGTGCCATCTTTCCTCTATATGTGTGTCATTAATTCAAAGAGGCACTGACTCACTCCTGAAGCTTTTAGTATCTAATTCAAAATTAACATGAAAAAAGAAAGCATTTTTTACTTAATGCCTGGCCAGAACATATATATTGTGACTGTAATACCTTTCAGCATCAATCTTAAAGACTGAAGTGCAGCTAATTAAAACCCTGTCTGTCCTTCAGATGTCTTTCCTGCTGTTGTGTGGGGATAATGACATACTAGCTTCTCATTTCAGTGGCCAAACTAAACAAATGGAAAATAGTTCTGGTTTGAGTAGAACGGAAAACATTTTAGTCAACCCAAAACAAAAAAAGTTTATTTCTTTTTATGCATCACCTGAAAAATCAACTTTTAAATGGAAATGTTGCTTCACATCTGTAGTTTTGTCCCAGTATTGCAGCAACAACATGCACAGTCCTTTTCCATATTGTTTTCAGGTATCCAGAAAGCATTTCTTATTAAGTGGCATATGACTTTGTTAATAATTACTATGTACTGTGAGAGTGTTTTTAAGGAAATCTGTTACTTGCTACGAATACAGCTCCCCAGCCTGCTGGATTGTAAGAAGGAGAAAGCCATTTAATTTTTCTCCCTGTGCCAAAGAGGAACTCCCTGGAGTTTTATTTATAATCTTCTAATGAGGGGATTAATTTTATATTCAGCAGTCGGGCGCATCCCGGCAACTCCCGCTCAGCACCAGCTTCGCCCGGGCCCGCAGCCGCGTCCCGCAGCCGCGTCCCGCAGCCGCCCCTGCGGAGCTGCCCCGGGCTCTGTGAGGGGCGGGCAGCGATGCCGGGGCCACCGCCCTGGGCAGTGCCAGCCTCTGCCCCTGCCCGTCCCATACGAGCTGCCTGCTCCCGGGTCCTTTCTCCCGGTAACGTTAACCAGCAGCAGCCAGCGGCACACCGGGGCCCCGGGCCGTGCCTCTCGCCTCATCAGTGCCGGTGCCCGCCCGCCCGCGGGTGCCACACGCCGCCCGCAGGGAGACAAGATGGCGCCCGTCCCACGCCGGCGGCCGCGCTCTGAAAGAGAATTTAAACCATCCTCTTGATCTCTCCTGCCACGCAGTGGCTGCTGTGGAGAACTGTCGGAAAACCGTGTGTCAGGCCTGGGATAAAATCGGGGGGTTTGAGGGCAGATTTAGTTCCCCTGCCCTGTTGGGGTTAGTTCGAAGTACAAACCCACCCCTCCACTTTCTCAGCTCCGGCTCCATCCAGGCTTGCACATCGACACAGTGCGGAGCCAGCTCACAGTTTGTTCCCAAGCTGTTTGGCTGTTCTATTCTTTTCGGGGGGAAATAAACACTAAGAGTGATGTGTTTGATTTATTGCAACACCGTTATGATCTGTTAAACTGAGCACGGGGGCCAGAGCCGCATTGGAAGCCAGGGGCGGCTGGTGCTGCTCTGAGGCGGCAGGACCGGGCTGGCCCACAGAGCGCTGCAGGCGTCAGGGCTGCCAGGGCCATGTCTGCTCCTTCAGGGGCCATGTCCGCTCCTTCAGGGGCCGTGCACTCCATGTCAGGGCTGCCAGGGCTACGTCCACTCCTTCAGGGGCCATGAGCGCACCCTCAGGGCCCGTGGCCTCCTGGCAGCGGTGCCGAGCAGTGCTGGGCTCTGGGGCCTCAGCAAGTGCTTGTGAGCTCCAGTCCTAAATGAGGAATGGCGTTGCATGGCACCGACACCACTCCAGGGACTGCCCCAGTTGAAAGCAGAAATAACGGCTATCAGGGAATCATTGATCAAGAAAAGCAATTCCTATAGGTAAATAAATAGCCCTATATCCTCTTATAGGTGGTTCAAAGGCAATTAGGCCTTCTCAGATTGGTTTGGCAATTTCAGCTTATGTCAGGTGAGAGAACCTGCTGCTTCCCTTGTTGCAGAGAGTATGAATAAGGAGTCTTTGATTTGTAATTCACAGAACTGGATTTATGGTGTCCACAGAGTCTTTGGTAAGGAGCCATCTGATGCATTTGTCTGATGAGCTGGAAACACCGAGACTTAATCACTATTTTGACCTACCTCAGAACAGACATCAATTGGGAAATATTTCTCTTTACCAGCCCACCTTCTCTTACCTAAAGAAGATAAACAGAGAGACTACTATTAGGCTAGTTCAAATTTACCCCATTGTTCAGGAAGGCTTTTAAGCCAGTGTCTTGCCTTCCATTCCATTTCTAATGCTACTTGGCAAAATGAATTCCTGCTCTTCCTTGAAAAGAAATTCTCTCCATTTAAGGTCACAAAATGTACAGTCAGGATGGTATTAATTTTAATTTATATGTCTGAGAAAAGTACAGTTTAAAAATATGACTTAGTAATGTCATTTCATTTGCTGAAAAAAATGAGTTTCCATGCTACTTGAAAAGGAAGAGTGATGGCCCTGTGCTTCCAACAATTCAAATACACATGTGCAAAACAGATGGTTTCTGGATTGACTTCTCCGTCTTTCTAGCATCCAGATTGACAAGAGAAACACTTTCAATCATTTTTTATCCTTGAAATAAACTCTTAGAACCTGTTGAGACCCTCTTTTCAGGTATTACTCCCTAAAGGTCATGTTCTGTATTAGTGAGGAGTCTCATTGACTGCCCATTGAAGGCAATGGCAGATTTTCCCTTGAGTGATGCAGTGGTCACAGATGAGGGCCAGGCAGGGAGCAGCCTCTGTTCCGCCGACACACAATGAAGAGGTAACACCTCTCCCAGAGAACTGAGAATCTAAGATAAGAGGGAACAGTAATCTGCCATTTCCTAATGTTCCCAACAAACAGTTTGAGGGTCCATACATTTCAAAGACTTCACTGTAAAAAAGATTACTTCCATTCTAACATAGATTTATAGAATGGTTGGAACATTACTGGGCTGATGAAGTTCACCTAGGACATTCTTTTCCCCATTTAGTGATGATTCCAGCATTAGCTGAGAAACACTTAGTAGCACTAGAATGACCTTTAAAAACATTCCTTTTGAAATGGATGCACCAAGCCAAGCACTTCCCATGTTGCCTTTGCTGATTCTGGATCTCAGTGTATTTGAAGAGAAATGTATCTCCTTAACCTTTGTTTTCTCATTTGGCTGAGCCAAATGTTTGCAAAAGGAGCTTTGCTGCTAAAGTTTTACTGCAGGGTCAAGAATGATGCAAAAGTATGTAGAGAGAAAGCCAAATCCTTCTTGAAACACAGATGTCTTAAATTTTCCAGGTGTCACCCATGTTTAGTGAATATGAGTGGTCAACCTTTCACTGTCAGACCAGTGGTCCTAGAGAAGCACAGAACAGTGAGAATTACCAATTACAGGTTTGTATTTGATTCTATGAAATATGCTTGCTGGCCATGACCCATTTCACAGTGAACAAATCTGCACTTCTTAAAAACCTGCAGTAATATAAGAACTCATTATCACAAATACCTTTTTTCTTCCAGCATCAGATCCTTTAGGTTTGGGAGAGAAGCATGTATTGTTCTGAAGCTGCACTTCTGCTGCTGCTAAGCTGTTCAGGCCTCAGGAATGCAAAAAGAGCACCCAGTAATGGCAAGAAATTTAGAAAATAAGAAGTCAGCCCGAACTATTTCATGGAAACATATGGAGATTAGACCTGGGGACACCACTGACCTTTGGATTTCTGTGAGAGGGAAGGAGTGTGCTATTTAGAGTAAGTATTTGGAAAGCTCTCTCAGCTTCCTTGAGACTGAGAAATTGATTGGTTTGGCAATATGGACTGCACTCTGACCTTCTTTGTACTTCCCAGTGACTGCTGGGTTTTTTCATTATTATCTTTCTGGTGAGCACTAAACTTAGAAGGTTACTCTTATAATAATTAGTGATTTCTTTCATTAAAGTTAGAATTCTCTTTAATATAAAAGTTTCCTTTATTTCTATTTTTCCTCTTCAAATATTCTTTTCTGCTGTTTTAAGTGGCAATTTTCCTACTAAGTACAACTTTTCACTGCTTATTTTAATTGTCATGTTTTACTGGCTCATAATTGCTTTTGCAACACTATGTTTGGCAGGCATTATTCTACTCTGATAATGTACTGGTATCATAATGACAACATGATCTTATTTTTGAGAGAGTGAGCCAACAGGCTCTGTAATATATAAAAACTTTTTTACAGACTACCTCTGTGCTTTGCATCAGTGTTTGATATCAGAAATTGAAATTCTGAGATCAAAAGTCTTTTCCTGGCTATGCCAGAGACATTCTTGATGAATTAGAGACAATAGTTTTCACCATCACACTGAGCCTGTCTGGTTCTCAGGCACATTGAAACTCAGCTTATTGACATTTTTTAAACACTTTAACATATTTGCAAGTGTTACTTGCAATTACCATTAACTCTATGAGCTGAGCATTGTAATGCAGAGATGTTAAGGTGTTCTAATGTGTAGTTGTGAGAGCTGTAGAAGACTTCCTGCTGTTATGACTTATGCAGTTCTGTTGATTTAAGGGGCTGTTCTGATGTTTTATAAACATCCATTTTTGTATGTGTGTATATGTATACATTAATATGTACAGGGCATATGTTGGCTATGCAGGGCAGTAATGTCACTACTGGTTTTACTCCTTCAGTTTCTGCTTCCACCTGTTGAAATTCCTCATTTTGCCCTTTGTTCCAGGATATTTGCCACAGATGACCAATTAATTCCTGGTTTTATTACCCTGTATTTGAAGCTCTTTCCTTTGCAAACCTGTGAATAAGGCTTTCCTGTGGCTTTGTGTTTGGCCAGCTGTAGAACTGCAGTCATGTCAGCAGAGTGCTGCTGCACAGCTGTGTGTGGTACAGCACCTGCTTGTCCACACTTGGCTCCCTGTTCTGTAAGAAGGAGAAAATGCTAAGCATTCAGAGCTGACTGATGCTGTCATCTTTACTCACTGTCTGCAGAAGGATAAATATGGATACTTCTAAAAAATTGGCATCTTTAAAAAATAGGGGTGTTAGTTATTTTCTTTAGATTTAATTCTTTTCTGCATCTGGCCTGGAGTCCTTCAGAGGGAATAGCATACCTCATACCAATTAACAGTGTGAGCAGATGATTGCAAGCAGATGTGTGAGGGCTGCTTCAGATGCTGCTGACCTCTCTGTTAGCTGGCTGTGAGCACACATATTATTGTTTCCAAGGTGAAATGAGATGTGTTAACTCTCCAGGAGGAGAGATTGGCAGCAGGCAGCTCTGGCTGTCAACATTTTTAAACTGCTGCTGGTATTCACAGGGTCAGAAGTGAAATGCAGGTGAATTTCAGCTCTGTAGTGATTGAATCCATTGAGGCAAGACTGTTAATCCAAGGGGTGAAAGGAGACAGAGTCCATAGCCTTTACTCTCAGGGGGATGTGGCTATCAGGAAGGTATTACCAGTAGCAAATTTAAAGTGTAATGTATTTTTTTCTGTGCTACTTACTTTAATGCACATTTGAGAGACAGACTACTGTTTTGATTTTAGTGATGACCACATGTCATTTAAAAAGTAGATTTTCTTAGGCATAGAATAATGGATTTTCTTTTATATGCCCATTCTTTATTTAAGTAATAGTATTACTAAATATCTGTTTAGTCTGTTGAGAGAAGTTATCACACAAACCAGTTTGTAGTATATGATTTACAAAATTTTTGAACCGAAGCATGCAATTCAGTGAACTGAATGGAATTACTTAATTAAATGTGACTGGTAGTGAGTGATCTGAAAATTTATGTTCACTCATATACTTGTCACAGTTTTTCTATGAAAAATTTAAGTGGAAACATTGTTGGACTTGGCACCCCAGCATGGTCCTGGGCAATAAACTCAGGGTGGTCCTGCTGGAGCAGGGGTGCTGGACCAGATGCCCTTCAGCAGTCTCTTCCAACTGCAGCCACTCTGTGATTCTGTAGTCAGAAGTCTTTGTGTGTCTTTTGAGTGTGAATTCAGCCTGCCATGGCACTGACTACATCACAGTTTCTTTTCTCTACCAGCAGCAAGCTCAGCAGCTACAGTCTTGCACTCTGAGTTTGGTTATGAAACTTAAATTTCCACCTTGAAAATACATATTTGTCACCTTTGATTAATTGCAACCAATCTGGTCATTTAACCTATCTGGTTAAATGACTTTCAATTTGGTCCTCAGTATTCTCCACTCAGAAATGTCTTTTTGCATAAAACACATAACTTGCATATGTTAACTTTAGGCTGAAAGTAATGATGCATATGAGGTTGTTTTCAGTCAGATCACGGCCTCTCTGATCCCAGAATTGCTACAGCACATCTGCTTTCAAGGAAAAAAAAAGGTGTGTACCAAGAATTTCACCAATTAAATCAGTTATTCATCTATGAAGTCTGTGAAGTATTTGACCAGTTTAACTGCAAAGAAAGAATAGCAGAAGACTTCTCAAGGTAAAACATATATTTTTCTAAGAAAACCAGCTATTATTTATATAGCATAAGTGAGGAGAATAATATAGAAATGAGAAAGAAGCTTTTACTGATGTTTAACTCTGGAGGGCTTGTTCCCAACAAAGAGATCATGAGCAACAGACATTCTTGCATCTTCCATTTTAAAATGAAACAGGACAGGTGACACCCAGTTTTTCCCAGTGCATGTGTGATTTGCATGAGTTAGAAATTAGTTTTTATGACAGTGCTGACACACTTGTTTCACTAATTCTCTGTGTTACCCCAGGTCTTGTGGGACTATTTAGATACCCTACCTATAATTTATTCTTTGTCTTGTCTGCTAGGCCTCTTTGCAAGTCTCTCAAAAGTAGACACCATTACAAGAGAAATTAGGTATTTAAATAAGGCTTCATTCACTCTCATTCCTTCATTCTTGATACAGTATTTTGAAGCTCAGTGCTAAGAAACTTGATGATTGCTAATTGAAGGTGAGGTGAATAGTGGCAGGTGGCAGCTGTTTATTTCAAAGAGGTGAGTTGCAGAGTAGAAAAAGAATGGCATGGGAAGCTAGAAGCTGATATTTCCAAACAAATTCATGTACTGAACATGCATGGCCCAGAAAAGGATGAGTGCACCTTTTAGGGTAGGCCAAGCAACTCTGAATTGTAACCCTGGAGTTTAGTTTCAGCTGCTTGAATTTGACTGGGATGTTACCAGTGAATATTCTAAGGATGCAAAGGGATGTTTTTAAACAGAATGAACAAAGCTTTGATCTTCTGTATAATCAGAATAATTAGATCTCCAGTGGGGCTGCTGCTGTTTGTTTATGTTCAGACATTTCGGTTTCCTGGCTAGGAGAATAATTCATGTGCTATTCCCTTGGAGGTCTTTTAGAATACTGACCAGACTCCATCTTTTTTGCCTTGAGAAGCTTTTAAGTGATGTAGCTATACCCAAATACAATTAACAATTCGTTTTTCCTGCTATTTTATTTTTCTGAAAGTCAACTTGCATGATTTATAGATTTATTTTTATGTCAAAGAGATTCAATCGCTACTGATGCCTTTTTATTGTTCCGAGAATGACGTTTGGCTGTGCAGCGCCGCCTGGTGCACAGAGCTGCTGCTGCACCCAGGGACCGCTGCGACACTTGGCACGGCCGGGAGGGACAGGGAGCCTTTCCGGATAGCTCAGACAACGCAGTTCTTGAGGAAACGAACCTTTTTTATTTCCAGCTTTCCTTCTCCAACACATGTGTAGTATTGGCCTTTTCCTGACTTCAAATTCATTCCTAGTTTAAGTATAATCTACTCTTACTTTCTTGGTAGTCTGTATAATAACTATGGGGCCATTATATGGCTTATTGATGCTTAATGTGTTTTTTTTTTCAGCACAAGTCCGTGTTGCTGTTTGCAATATAGGAGGTCACCAACTGGAACCCCACATTTCCAAGGTTTGTATTTCCAAACACCAGATTTTTGCCACATGGAATGTTTTCTTCACACTCTCTGTTTATGGAAATGAGGTAGGTATACAAAGAAAGTAACTTTAAGTGTAATGTAACCTTTTCTTTTTTCCCCCCCCTTAAGTAGCAGAGATGTAAGTGGTTCAAATCTTCTGTTACAACTGTTTTGGGTAAGTTTCAGAGGAACTCACAGAGGAACCAAGCTCAAAATTATTAATTTCATGCATTTTCACTGTTTTGCAGGGTTTGTACTATTTCTATCAGTGGTCTCATTTAAATTGTGAAATTTTCTAAAATAATAGTTATTCATCATCAGTACCATCAGTGGAAATTGATCTTTAGTGTGGAAATCCTTCATTTTAGGCTTTTGTAGAGGCTAATGAATAAGCTGTCTGTAAATCAGTTTTTGTTACAAAGAAATCTCAACAGGGAGAGATTTCTTTATAAATAAGGTTCTGTGTTCAGTCAGTTTAGTTTATGCACATTAGTTTAAAGACAATTATGAAAATAAATGGCACTTTTACACTTGATGAAGTAGACAGGTAGTCTTTTCAGAAAATATTATTTAACTAAAAAGCAGTCTCTGCAATGGCTCTGCCTCTAAGTATGTGTAATAATTCAGACTGCTATTTATTTAACAGGTGTAGCTATCTAGTGATAGAGGCAATTATTTTCAATTATTAAATCTTGAAGATGAAAAAATTGTAAAAGCAAATATGTGTGTACAGTCACCTTCATGAGCAATAAGGAAAGCCTTTTCTTCCCTAAGGCAGGTGCAGAATTTAAACCTTCTTTTGTCATGAAGTGTGGCCTGACAGCTACACAAAAAAGCTCCTGCATTAGCCAGTCTTTACACATATTGTGTTAATACTGTTTTACCATAAACATGTTCTCTGCAGAAACATTAATTCTTCCTGTTAGTAAGTTCTGAATGAAGTTCCAGGTTAGAATACTTGATAAAGAGACAAGATTTGTAGAAAGCAGTAGTAACGTTCTTAATTAGTTGTGTAGTTGGCAGAATCCTTCACCTAGCTAAGTGCAGCAGGCTCCAGACAGTGTTACAGTGATAGCAACACACAAACAAGGGAAGTGTGGTCTGTGACTGTGCTAGGCATGAGCAGTCCTGCTTCATTACTTGCTGAGAGGTCATCAAAGACATAGCAAGCTCACCAGTCATACACCATATATTCCTTGTTCATCTGCTACAGAATGCAGATGGCTGTAATTAAGTAACTCGTGTATTGTCACTGTATGAATTGAATCTTGACAGAGGGACTGTCCTTTTCCCCTTCCATTTGTTGTAGTGTGCTAAGTATAACATATTAGCATAAAATTGGCTTATATAGATGATATCTGGAAAGTATAGATTTAATTCAGCTGTATTTTAATTAATCTCTCTACTTGATGGAAAATAGCCTGTGTAAGGAGAGAACTATTTAGAAGTCACTTTCTGTGACAGCACAGTGATTCACCAATCCAAGAGCTGACTTTAATTGAGTGTTTTTGTATTATATTTTGCCATGAAGGAGAATAAAATGTGTCATTATTTTTGTGTGATGGAAGTTCTGTAAGAATCAAAATCCATTTGGCTCACTGCTCCTCTGCCAAACAAAGAAACCTATCAAGTTCAATGTACATACATAAATTTCACGGAGGGAGGTGTGTACTGATGCTTTAGGAAAAAGGAAATTGTGTATAATTCTCTGTTGTAGTGTGATTGTCATTACCGGTCCCTCTGTGCTCACTGTCGTGACATTGGGCATCCCCAGTGACCTGGAAAGAATAAATGGATGAAAGCCAGCTCAAGCCTGTTGCTCTCTTCAAAATGTATCATTTGTCCATTTTTTATGCTTTATGTTGTGCCAAGCTACCTCTGCACTGCCTCACCACCCCCATCCCAGTGTGGGTCTGGCTGGCTCATGAAGGCATTGCTCTTTATTTATGGCTTTGGAACCTGATGATTCACTGATGCAACTGTCTGTAACTAAAGCAATGTTACCATCCAGTTTACCTGATATCGAAGTAAGTTCAGCTTCCTTTATATTACATTATTTCCTGACCTCACTGGGGTTTGCCCTTCTTTGACCTCTCCTCCACTGCAGGTGTGTGTGGGTTGGTTGCACAGCTGAGCTGCCAAAACCCCTTCTGAGTCCAGCAGTCAGTGCATGTTGGGATCATGCATGGCTTTGCCTCATTGAGCAGCAGTAACAGACAAGTCCTTGCTGATTCATGTCACCACACAGCTCAGGATGCTACAAACAGCCTGATCTTGTTGTGAAAAGCAAGGCATATCAGAAGCCTGTGCTCTGTGAGCAGCAGCTCCTGCCTCACATTTCTGCTGAGCTTGTAACCTAAGCTTTTCAACAATTTCAATTTAAATGCATAAACATTTCCGAATTATTTCAAGCACACATATAAATGTGGTTATAGCTGCCTATAAACAAATAGGTCCTAAATTGTTTTTTTTTTCTCTTATTTGTGATATGCTTTTAACATTGTCATAAAATCATTTGAGAAATTGCTGTAGTAATTAGTGGTCACTATAGAGGCACTTGGGTGATGTGGTTTAGTGGTTTAGGGGGTACAGTGACAGTGCTGGGTTTACAATTGAACTTCATGATCTTAAAGGTTTCTTCCAAACCTGACCTTCTATGATTCTATAGTACAATGATGTCAACTACAAGGGCATTATTAGCACTTCAAAATATTTTATGAGCTCACAAGTCATTTCAATACCTCACTTTCCTTAGTGTTATTCTGCTAATTCTTGGCTAATTGCTCCTTTTTCTCTGAGTTTCTGCTTATTCCTTTTACTTAACTTTCCCTGAGGCAACACTCCCTTTCAGCCAATTTCCATTCTTTAGTCATAGCTTGTGCTCCACTTTTCCCCACAACTTTGAAGCAGAGGCCCATCAGATTTTGTCTTTTTCAGAAAGAAGAGGAATCTTTTTAGATTGCTCTTACTGGCAGGTGAATTCCATAACTACCAATACTACAAGTCTAGTAAATTTGTAACATTCTTATTTTCTTCAAACTCATAGTCCTGATGATGTTTAAAAGAACCTGGTTGTAAACAACGGTTTCCAGCAAGGCAACAGTTCCTATTCCACCTGGACACAGTTACTGCCCCTCACTCTCCTACACAACTTCTTAAATAGCTGGTGCTTAGCAGACCACTGAATAGGTCAAATTAATAGAATGGAAGCAAAGTGAATGTAAGTAACAGAGATAGGTCTATAAATAGAATCTTACTCTAAGAAAAAATGTATATGGTTTGATATTTATTCTGTGAAAAAAAATTGGATTTTGGTGGGGTATGTCTTGTAAAGAAACTTATTTCTATTGGTAAAAAATTGCATGATAAATTGCCTAGGAGGAGATTGTCTTTATTACTGAGATAAACATCTCTCACCCAGACTAGAGAAGGGTAATTTTGCAGTAATTGGTTTTGGCTAGTTAAAGTTGGAGTTTATCCTGACTGACCATTTGTTGAAAAGACAAGCACATGGCATTAGCAGTGTTCACATCACTAAGGAAACCAGTGTTTAGATACTAGAACTTAACATTCTAAACCAGGAGGAAAAAATACTTCAAAGACATATTTCCTAAAGATTACAGCATTTATGAATGCAGGTCCCTTTAGGAAATTTGCAAAATTTATGCACTTAGATCCCAAAGAGCATCTTTAAAAATCCCAGCTCTCAGAGGAGACAAAATCCTGTTCCATGCATCTGATGTGATGTGAGCTACACATAACAGGCAGGAAGGAATTCAAGGTGTTCTTGACACAGCAGCCCTTTATCCTATGCTGAGCAAGCACCCTGCTGATGATCACAGTAACACCAGGATTTATAGCTGATCATGATGGGAGTAGGTGACCTATCAACATGTTTATATAGCATGTATGCCCTTCAAGAATGCTAAAATCTTGATAGTCAATTTAGTAGTTTCAGGCTCAGTTATTAGTTTCAGTAATACCTGTCTGACCTCTCTGCCTGTTAAAGGAAAAACAAACAACTGTGCTGCTGCCACTGATGCTTGTCTACTCCACAAATGTACTGATAGTCCTGCATTGTTTGCTGTGGCTGGAATTCTGGCTGAAATTGTTCCTTCCCATCCATAGAGGATGAGTCCATCCTCTGTGTATGAGCCCTTCATTCTGGATTCTCACTCACTGCACAATGACTTTGCAGCCAAATCATTGAACTCTAGTCTTGAGACTATTGTTGTTAGTCACTGAAGTAGGAAATCAAAACCAGTCCCAGCCATCAGCCACAAACTCAGGACACTCTTCCTGCTGCAGTGTTACAGGTTGAACCACCAAGCTTCCTCACACATGCTGTATTTCTGGCTTCATTTCCCTGTGTAAATGCCTATGAGGAAGTTTTTTTGCACTAGCAAAAATGGAGACAGTACCATCCTCACTCAGCTTTATAAGCTAACAGTCAGGATTGTCTCCTGAGAAAATGGTTTGGACTCGGGCTGTGAAGGAAGTTGAACACAGGACTTGAACTTTCTGGGTGAGTGCTCTGACTAGCAGAGTTGTACTGCCAACAACCAGCACACCCAGCAACAGCTGGTTTTGGAAAACTAAAATAGCTGCACACACATTTTAAAACTGAAGAGGGGCACCAAGGATTCCTTTTACCTAACTCCATGTACACACAAAACAGATCTCCTTAGGAAATTGATGTGCTACTCCACTTACATTTGGATCCTTATTATCTTATGTGGGAGCTGGCAGGTTCCTTGCATAGGCCACAGCAGGCCTGGTAATGCTCAGACAAGGGTTGAAAAAATGCAATGGCAAAGGCAATGATCACAAAAGGAAGCACAGGAAATTCCATTTAAACATAAGAAAAAACTACTTCACTGGGAGGATGCTTAAATACCACTCGGGGACTCTCCATCCTTGGAGATATTCAAAACCTAACTGGACAAGATCCAGAGCAGTCCTTTCTAGTGGATTCTAATTTGTGCAGGGGATTTACACCAGGCAGTCTCCAGAAGTCCCTTCCAACTTCAATTATTCTTTGTTTCTGTGAACACTGACATTTTGAAGGCCAAATAGAAAGGCAAACTGACCCCAGACTCAGATTTTTGTTCTTGAAACTCGGATAAATCCTATTTTTAGTACCCAAATCCTCACTGAGATCAAAGCAAAGAAAACCAGCTGTGAGAATTTCCTTTACACTTGCATGTATTTTCTTTCATGCATTAACATGGTTAAACTTAAAAAGAAATGTGTGTGGTGTGGGGGTGGATGGCTGTGTGGGTGGATGGGTGTGTGTGTTAAAAAAGAAACAACAAAAAGAGGGAGGGAGCTGCCTTGTTAGAAAGAATTAAACCCAAGGGCTGGAAAGCTCAGTCAGAAGGGAAACTTTCAAATCTACACTTTGGACAGATTTTAAAGCGTGAAATAAGTGGAGATGGAAGGGCTACAGACAAAAAAAAATGTTAAATATCCTTCCACAGTTACTTTCATTTCCTTGGCTGCAGTACAATAAAGGACTAGCTAGCCAGTCAGCCAAACTGGCAAAGAAGGAATTACTGGTGTTGTGGAGGGAGAAGGCACAGTTATGATGAAAAAATTTTCCATATTCCATTCACATAGCTTTGAATATAGAAGTGAGTTCTAAAGTTGGAATTCTTTTTCTCTTTCCTTGGGATTTGCGTAAACTACAGAGTACTAAATACATATCTTTGCTTTCTTGCTCAATTTCACAGCTTATCTAATGCTTCAAGTGTGTTTAATAAACCTTGTTGTTGGCAATCAATCAGTACTGGAAGTGCATGCAAACGAGGACTGGGATTAAATGGATAGCTACACACTGGAATTCTCTGTTTGCAGCAAAATCATTACATTTACAAAATGCATCCATTACAAGCCATTAAGGGAGAAAAAATTAATTCTGATCGATAGCTTTGCTTTCACATTTTTTAATGCTGAATGGTTATTCAAATACAAATTTTATTCTGAATAGTTTTGGGAAATGGGAGAGTTATGTTTAGACTGAGTCAAAAAAAGTAATTATTTATTTTGCATAGTGTAAAAGATAGTTATATAAAATTTTACTGAAATTCCCTGGTCATATTTTCTCAGTCCTTGGATAGTATATTAATATATGTCAACAAAGCATTCCTCTACATAATGAAAACTGTTCCAAAAATGTTATTCTTTATGAAACTCCGGGTAAAGGAAATGTCCCTCTTCTGGTTTTGGGTCAATCTTGTTCCTTTATTATTATTTCTTATATTCCTTCAAATCGTCTTCCAAATAGCCAGTTTCTTTCTGGTCTTTCTATTTGATTCCATGGAAATGTGCATTTAATTACAAATATCTCATGAGATAGTTCAGAAGGATTGAAGGAAATCAAACTGTAGGCATTGAGTGAGATCAATCTTTGTAAGAATGCCTTTTGATGCAATGGAACAACTGATACAGAGGGAAGTCTTAGATGGGTAGTGAGACATTTCAAGAACTGAAAAATAATCTGAGAACTCTCTTACGCTGATTTGTCATAAGGAAAGGTTGTCAAATGAATCAGTTAAAGAAATAGTAAATTACTGCCAGGGTAAGGAAAGGTCATTCAAGAATTTTAACCATTAAATTCCTCACTTGAAAACTGTGGTGTTTAACCCAACATTTCAATCAACCAGGAGAACAGAAGATGACAGACATGTCACCAGTTTTTAAAAACTACTCATCTCAGGGGTTATCTGAGGAACAACAATACCCAAGTCTGACTTTTGTGGGTGGCAAACTAATTGAAATTATTGTAAAATAGAACAAGTAGAAATTTGAGTAAATTAAAATATGAAGGAATAATCAATATGGTGTTTGAGAATGGAATTTGCATAGCAAATGTAATTATGAGGTTAAGCTGGTGATTTTTATGTATTTGGATTTGTAAAATGCTTCTTTGAGAAAGGTATATCACTAAGAACTTTTCAAGAAATTAACTTCTCATGGAATGGGAGCAAAGATAATCCATGGGCAAACAACTGGATGGGAGATCCAAAAAAATTATGGTTTTCCTCAAATAAAGAAAATAGGGTTCCACTGGATCTACAGCTGTCCAGATCCTGCTGTACAAGCTATTCTCAAATGACAACATAAAGCTGAATACTGAAGCAGGGAAGTTTGCAAAGATAACAAGTTGTGCAGCAAAGTCACAACTAAAGCAGACAGCAAGGAGTTGATGAAAATTTTAACCAATGCTGAGCAGCCAGACAGTAAAACCTCTCATACAATGTATGCTTATCAAATTCAAACACAGACACTTTAAAGAAAAATACAAAACAGAAAGCTCTTAGCTGTAACTACTTGTGAAAGGGATTTGGGAGTTATTTGAATAGGCAACACCATGCCCTGTGGCAAGGAAAGACAAACTGAACTTTACAATTATTTCCTTATGAAAAGAATAAAGAACAAATCAGGAAAACATTGTAATGCTATTGTACCAACCTTGAATCTCAAATACATGCACTTCTGGTTCTTGATCTCCAAGACCAGTGTAGTAGCACTAGATAAGATACAGCAGTATGGATCAGAAATAATGAATAGGTTCTATTCAAGGGAAACCAAATAGCACGTTTCTTCATTGAAAAAGATGATCAAAGGTGGAGGGAACATAAAATCAGTCCCTTAACTATGGTGATTCATTGTTTCTCAGAAGCAAAACTTGTGTAGTAATTGGAAACAAACAAAAGGAAACACTTTTAAACATCACCTAGTTGTACAGAATGCTGAAACAGATGGACCTTTGATCTGACCAGGGTGGCAGGTCTTGGAGTCTTGTGACTGACACTTCTCTGACTGTGTTCACTGGCGTGTTGAGGCAACATCAGTTGAGCAATATGAGAAGCTCAGTATAAAAATAACATCCTTTTCAAAGTATTCTTTCCATTTGTATCTACCACCCCTCTCTACTGTGACAGGCATTGCCAATAGCTAAAAATATACAAGCACATAAATAACATCAGCGCCTATCATGTGGCTGTGATCTGCTTGTACCATACTTGTCCACGTCATTTCTGTTACCACTTTTACCAATTCATAATTGGCAACTGCTCCTCCCAAGTACTCTGGTAAAAGTATGGCCTTGCCACATACACTGAAAACTAACAAAATCAGGCTTTTGTTACATTAATTGTACAACTATGAACTCTTCAAAGACAGAGCAATAAAAGAAATGGTCTTGTGGTCATTAATGTAGGAGTATTGCAGAAGGAGAAAGCCAGTTTTGAAGTGAGTGGTTCCAAGATAAATTTAAGCAACTCCCTTTGCACTATATTGATAGGCAGGAGGAGTAAATTTTGCAGTGCAGATATATCTATCAATGCAAACGTATTCACTGCATTCTTTTAAATGGCTATCTTTGCTTTGGAAGTTACTAATTTATTTTAACAACACAGCTGTCTATCAGGTAAATCTATAACAACTGTGATTATCCCAAAAACCTTGTGTATTTGGGATATGGTAGGGTATATTATAACACAGAAGAGTGGCAGCTTATGTAGGAAATCAATTCATTGCATTCCTCCAGTTCTACTGACTGCTGAACTGTGGCTACAGAAAGATACAAAAGATGAAAATGGTTTTCCTCTCCTCAGAGAAATGCTGCTAAGAAAGCTAAGACACCATTAGGTGGTGCCTAGGGATTGATGTAGAAAGAGAAGAACTTCTTTGCACATTCATTTTTGCAAAAGAATTGTGAGCCTGTCTATTATGTGCACATTTTTCCGAAGACATTGTCAACAACTGCCTACAAATTTTTTAAGGAGAATGCACTGTGCAGAAATAAATTAACAGCAAAATCAGACACTAGACTGAAAAAAAGTGCATAAAATGAGTCTATTTTTAATATATGCTAAAATATGCCTTTTGCTATTTAGGATGAATAAATTAAACTACAATTTTACATGTAACCCTATGACCTCCTAGGGGGTTATTTTCAGTACAGTGTTTTGGAGGGGAAAAAAATCCCTCAAGATCTCTAAGTTCTTCTGCTATGAAAGATCTGAAGTGAGATAGCTGGAGGCAAGAAACAGCACAGTTCCCAATTCTGATACCATTCAGTGTACTACTACTAGAAAAGTGCCATTTAATTACCATTCCAAAACCATCTCCTCTTTAAATGGCTGAAGTCTTGTTTTGCTAACAAGTCTTGTTTCATTTTGTGAAATGCATGGATTTGAGTTTAAACTTCTATAAAACTGCATCATTTGTCCTGTGCTTAAAATGCAATTGATTAACAAAACTTGTATTCCCTATTAAACTCATATTTCTGATTTTCCCTCATGCTGTTACTTTTCCCATGTCCATGCCTTCATCATAGTTTGTGGCTACAGTGGATTCTCTATATAGTTATATTGCAATATTGTCAGGGATCTTCTTTCCCCCTTGCCACTCCTCATGCCTACACAGAAGCTATACTGAACTTAATTAAAAGCTTGTGTGCTGGAATCACCAAAAAATCACTTCCTGGGAAAACTGAGAACAATATTTGCAATGTGAAGAAGAAAAGCTCCACACATGGGATAAAACAGAGGCTGATACATGCCAGTTGATAGGGGAAGGCTTTCAAGGCAAGTATAAAACAGGAAAGAGAAGGATAGTGAAAAACCTCTGAAAATGTATTTGGCTTGAGGGGGAACCAAGTTGTGCAGGACCTTGCAAGCACAGAGATTAGTCCTATAGCAGGGAACATGGTACAGCAGAGATTTCAAACAAGTGATAGCTATGAGCAGGATGGCAGGTGAGAACACAAGCTAAGCACAACTCATTTGGGTGTGCTGAAAGAATTGGGAGGAACACAGTAGAGATATAAAGAGGGCAGCTATATGAGTAAAGGAGGGAGAGGAACTTGACTGGATCCATGGTTTCCTCAGTGAGAAAGTCAGGGAAGGGATTTAGGGCTGGTCCATGTCATATATAAAAGGTAACAGGAAAGTATAAATCATAATCCCAATGATTTAGGATTATGAGAAGTGAGAAGCACTGAGGAAAGCAGGAAGGGATCAAGGTTTCAGCTTTACTGACTGGAATTAGTCTTGTTTTCCTTTATCTCTAGTTACCCCAGAATTCTCTCATGGCTGCAGAGCACTGGAAGATCTTTAGTTGATCAAGGCTCTAGGGTGGCTGTTTCAGGGGACCTCAACAAATGCTAGCTGGCAATTCTGTTTTCCCCATGCAAGTACATTAAATTGAGTGGCTGCATTATACCACATATCTGAAATTGTAGGGAATGTCTTGACACCAGGGAACCTCAAACACCTATCTACCAGATAATAGATGTTTACAAGATTTCTTTATGCAGAAGAGATCAGAAAATTTAAAGAATTCTCACCATACTCTTTTAGTCAGTATTAAACACAAATAAACACAGAACTGTGATATATTCTTACAGATTATATGTTCTCTCTTTATTATTTTCTCAGCTTCTGTCACTAATGACAGCCATAAACATTACAAATAAATCCTGCATGTTAATTAGTTTAGACAACTGTTAGTGAATATTTAATATCTACAATTCTAATAATATAATAACTAATTTCTATATCATGACAAGCTGCAGTGATGATTAATGAAATGGTATGCACTTATACTGTCTTTGGTAGTAATGTCCAAGTGTATTTGTAGTTGTATTTATTTAGGTAATTTATTTATGTATGTAATTTATTCATTCTCCCTGTGGATTGAGCCCCACAGTCCTGCACCAGCCAGTGCACAGTAGAGCTGTGTCACTGCCATCACCCCACACTTCAACACCCTGGGTGTGAAAGCTGCCAGACCCCCTTTGCACCTCAGTGCTCCTGCCCCTGCTGGCACACACACCATTCCCAACCTCTTCCTCCTGCACATCCGCTGATAATCCCCACATGCCTCCAGTGCCTTTGCCCATTAGTCACACAAGTGACTTGAGAGCTCTGCTTGGAGGCCACCCATGCTCTGCAAGAGACACTCCTAGGAGATTAGTACATTGAATTACTGAGTTTGACTTCAGCATCAATGTTTCCTTGCAGCAGAGCCTTCCATCACTTTCTTCAATGAGCTGTGAAAAAAGAACAATTATTCTTGTTTTGACCATCCCACCTACTTGCTGGACTTCTTGATCCTCAGTTTTTGTATTGGAAGGGACATTAAACAACTGAGCCTTGCTAACTCTCTTTGTGCTTTTCAAGATCTTACAGATATTTGCCAAATCCTGTCTCGGGTGTGAGCCCAAATCCTGTCTCTGGTGTCAACCAGAGGAGAGGTAACACGTATGGGAAAAGAGGAGGCTAGGCTGACAATGTAGAATCAGAGGAGTTTCTGTGTTGCTGCTGAGGCAAACCCATAACAATTTAGGTTGTTTTTCTAGGTAACAATAATAGCAAATCCTCTAGTTTTGATTTGGTCTACTTAGCTTTGCTTTTAGCTAGAGCAGGGGTGCAAAGTGAGGACAGTGCACATTTCCCTCCCTAAATGCTTGGCCTCTGTTACTGCAGAGCTCATCCACAGAGCCTGGTGTCAGGTTCTCACCTCTGCTTGGTTGGCTTCATATGCAAAATGGAAGACACTAGAACCAGCTAAGATAATTAGTAAAGTAACCTCTCAAATAATTGGATGTGCTCCCAATCTATTTATATTGCTTAGTTGCAACTTGCACCACAATCGCTCCTGTTATGTGCAGGTCTTGAATTATTTGCATCTCTAAGACCATCATCACACTGAAGTGACTCATATATTTTAACATTGGAAAAACCAAACATATTTGAATTGCTGGCAGTACAATGGCTGATTCTAAATTACTTTCTTTAAAAATTTATCTGCCTCCTTTTTTTTTCAGGTTTCTGACATATTTTTACATTTATTACACTTCATTACATAGAGATATATTGTCACTTTCACTTTTGTCCAAGAACCTGATCCTAAATTTACACAGGTCTAGTCCAGTAGTCCCAGATGACTGCTCCAATTGAAGTACCAAGCTGCTGAGACTCTGTGTGTGTGTAAGGATGATTGTCCACCTACCTGTGTCCATGTGCTGCTGGCTTGTTCTGGCTCTGATAATGTCCCTTCTCCATCTCTTTTGGCTTTTCTCCCTTTTTACTCTAAATCCACTTATGTAGTTCTTATTTACACAAACTGGAAACACCTTCAACAGTTCCCACACTCACCTCAGCATGTGCCTAAGGTAATGAGGAATTTATTTGAATGAGAGTATTGCAGCAGATTTTAGGTGATTAGGTAGAGATATAATAGAAAAATTGAGGTAGTTTTTACCCTTATGGGTTTCTGATGGACTTTTAAAACTTCCTGGAAACAAAATTATAATGTGGATCTCACTTCCTGCCTCTCTGTCCATCTCTTTCTCAAAAGACCATCAAATATATGGGTCTAAGGGAAGCCTGTTGTAGTCTGAGCTATGGGTGAAGTACTGGAAACCTTATTTAAAAAAAAATACATGGGAGCAAAAGTTAGGAAAAGGAAGTTTACCATAGAAAAAGGAAAAAAAGACTCAATAACTCATACTAAAACTTTACTAACATAGTCAACAGGCAAAATAATACATGTAAAAACACAAATATATACTGCATAGGGACAGCCAGCACAATTCAGATGTGTTGGATTTCCCCTCACAGAAGGAGGGAATTTTCATTGCTGGATGAATAAATGATGCAGGCACGTTCTCTGCATCAGCAGTGCTTTGAAATTCTTCAGTCTGCTGATAATGAGGCCTACATATTTAGATAAAGTGCAGCATTTCCAGAGAGGCATACAGGAATTCAAAACAAATACAGACTTTGCATGACTGTGCAGTTGCAGAGAACTCCTAAAAGGAAGCTCTGCTTGGACAACAAGGGTCTGTTCAGTACAGTGAAAATTAAGATTACAATAGGGGCTGAAAGAAAAGAGATGACATTTCTGTTGAGGGGATTCATATGCACATTTTGTAGGAGGAAGAGGCACAGAATCTTGACTGCTGACCTTCACAAGTTCATGTTTGTGGTTCAGGTACAAGAACAGAGCTGCTGCTTCTCAGGGATCTGTGGCAGGATGTGAAAGTTGAGTGGCAGCACTGAGACATGGTTCAGAGGGTGTGGCTGCAAAAAGTACATGCTGCAGGAATCTGAGATTTTGGAGTGTGACAAATGGATCTGCAAAAAACATAAAGCTCTTCAGAGCAGTCCACTCAGATCTATTTCAATTTCTTAAAATTTGTTAACCATGAGGACACCAGATTTATAGAATGTGGCATTAAAGCTACTTTTATTCCTGATGTTACATTCTTCCACAGTGTGCTAGTTTACAATCTGTCCAAAGTCATATGATTATAGGATCTTACAGACACAGAGCAGTATCAGAAGTCTGTGTTGGGTTGCTTGTTTACTATGCAGCCTTGCTTCTTTCAGAGCTGCCTTGCTATTTATTGCCACAGATGTGACCCTGTATTTGGCTGTATCTGAAGGGTCCTGTTAGCAGGTGTAGGTCAGAGCACAACCAGGCCACAACCTGCCTGCCTGAGCTGCTCATCCATCAGCTCTTGAACAAACACTGTTTACAGCTCAAAATTTTAAGTGAAAGTGTCGTTGCTTGCCTTAAATTACTGGTAAGCACTAATGAGCTCACAGACATTTGTAAAGCTGGAATAAGCCAGAAGCAGCTGCCAGTAACCTCCCCAGCTGCCCGTAACCTCCCCAGCTGCCCCAGGCTAAGCCATTCTTTCTACATCAGCACCTTCAGTAAGTGAACCTTTCTGTTTCTGACCCTTATGGCCTTATCCATTTCTTGCCATTCTTCCAGGCTCTCTGAGTCATACACAGCTTTTATGCACAGAGATTTTACATTGACTTTCTAAACATTACAAGAAATCCTAAATAGCATCAGTCGTACTCTTGATTTCTCACAATCATCGAGGATCATCTCCACAGATCAATAATTCCTTTTGAGCTATACCAGTCATCTCAAATCTCACCCATGCAATGTGAGCTTTCTTCACAGAATACAATTTTAACTTTCCAGAAAAATACCTGAGAACTATCCATGTGTATTATATCTGCACCATTACCCTTATGAGCAACTTTGTAATTTAACAATAAATTAAACATTTTTCTTCCTAAAGGCACATCAGCTGCTACTGCTATAAGCCCATCTTGTAATTCTTTATTGCATTCTGTGTGAGCATTTATTGTTTGTGACTGATATCAGATAAATCAGTCTACTATTATCTGGGTTCTCACTTGTCCAATTTGAATACTTATAGTCAGTCTTCATGTCCTCCAGAATTTCTGCAATAATTTAAGCTTTATTAAAGTGAATAAGGTTTCATGCTTCCTGAGATCACACATGCAAGCCTCTTCAGGACTCTCAAGTTTTTTAGGACCTGCACACTTCAATATGTTTTTCTATAAGCAAAGTTGTTTAATATCCTTGTAAATAATGACCAGGAAAGCACTTAGTGATCATCATATGATAGAAATACATCACACATTCTTTCAAATATAAAACAAACTTATTTATTAAACAATTACTTTTTTGTATCAATATCAACATTTAAAAAAATCTCAATATAATAGGCCTATAATGGTGTTAAGATTTAGGAAACACTAATTGTTCCTAAAACTGCCAACCATGCATATTTCTTGACATCCTCATCCATTTTTTCTGTGCATCATAACTTGTAATGATTGCTAGGTTTGCTTTTTGTCTACTGTATGTATTTATTTCAAACTGCTGTGTTTGCTTCCCCACTACACTAGAAACATTTTTTCTGACTCTCCCCTCTTCGTGATCACAGTATTCTGACTCCTTTACAGACATCTTCTTTATAGCCTCTCCCTATTATGATAATTTTTCTAATTTTTTCTTTGCACTCAGTCATTCATTTTCCCCAGGTTTTTGGGGCACAAGTCAGAATACATGCCTTGGGAACAAGATTACATAGAGAGTGTCCATTTGTGTGTAGTATGGATTGAAACCTTGTTTGCACATACCGGGTATAGCCATATTCAGGCAAGCACAGACTTCCATTCTAGCAATAATCTTCCCCACAATAAAGTCTGAAGTTGTTCGTTTCCCTAACTTTTTTTTTTTTGTTTAGAAAATATTTAGCTGGGGGTTTTAGGAGCTCTAATAATGCCTTCGTAGATAGGACCAAATTTATATGTGTGACCTGAAGTTCTTCACAATTACAATGCAATTTTCTTTCCCAAAATTATTATTAGACACTGAAAGAAAAAGTTATCTTGTTCTTTAGTTTTGACTGCTGTGCAAGAAAGTAGCTCTCTATGGTAAACCCACTTTAGGCTTATTCCTATTGCATTGAACTATGTGTAGTTACTTTCCTAGGAATATAAAAGTTTAAGACTGTTTTCAACACTTCATCTCATCATTTCTTACTCAATTACTGGTGGGCAAAAGTTTCTGTCAGGGCTATGTCCTTTATTATTTACAGGAACTAAAGGGGCCTAAACCTTTTAACTCAATTAATAACAGTCTCTCCTGATGCCTGAAGACATTTCCTTCTGGACACAAGATTTCAAACCAGTACAAATGGAGAGAAGGAATTGAGGTGTGACCTGACAGACTTGCTTTCTGACTCATTACTCCAAGAAAAATAAACAGAATGTTTCTTTCTTTCCCAACTACTTTCCAGCATGGGAAGTTACTCTCAATGCCTGACCTTTTTTTTCTGGAATGACTGGGGTAGAAATGTTTGAAAAAATAAAACCCTCTTGCCAAACATAATGAGAATTGGGTTAAAACCTGACAAGTAGGCACTATTGTTGGACTGAGCATTGTTCAGACTGGTATCAAAATAACACAAGGCCCATTAAAAGAAGCTGAACCCAACATTTTCATAAAGCAAACTATGCAAAATGAAATCTGATTAAGTTCTTGTTTTCAATTCACAAAAATAAAAAAAAAATTAAAAACTGCAGTGAGCAGTGTGGCCTCCACTTAATCTGATGGCCACAAGAGGGTACAATTTGTAAATGGTACATGAATATAACAGTTCTACAGAGTTTTCTCTAAGTGACATCAATCTCTTCTGAACTCACAAAAATCCATCTCCAGGCTGGCCTGAGGGAAATTTTGGCAAGAGCACCTGCCCAGGAACGGCCCCTCGAGAGCTGCCCGGGAACGGCCCCTCGGGAGCTGCCCGGGAACGACCCCTCGAGAGCTGCCCGGGAATGGCCCCTCGGGAGCTGCCCAGGCCGCCAAGGGAAGGCACCGAGCCCCTTTGTGTGCAGTGCTGTGTGGTGGCTCCCCTTCAGCCAGGCCCACAATCCACAGCCCCCGACATCTGAATCCCTTCAATCCTGTCCCTGCTTTAGCCAAGAACACCGTGCTGAGAACAACAAGCACAACATGCCTTCAGCTATGGTATAGGAACCCAAACAACACTACCAAAGACCCTTGGGCATCAGAGCAAAGGCCAAATGGCTTTGTCTGGGCACATCAGGAATCACAGAATATTCTGATTTGGAAGAGACCCATCAGGATCATGGAATCCAACTCCTGGCCCTGCACAGGACTCCCCAGGAGTCACAGCATGACCCTGATTGTCCAAACACCTCTTGGGCTCTGTCAGGCTGCTGCTCTGGCCCTGGGAGCTCATTCAGGAGGCTGCGTATCAATACTGCAACCACTGGCTTTCCACAGGGCAAACAAAATAGAAGATGGACAATGGAAAACAGGGCTTGACTAGAGACTTCCTTGTGATACTGATTAATCCTGGTGAAAGCTGCTGCCTCAAACCACCCTTAGTACAACTCACTGTGATAAACGAGTATCAGGACTTGTTCAAAGGCATAAAATAACAGAGTACCTATTGCAGTGAGCTCCCATGTACACTGTTATCTAGAATGTACTGTGAAATGGACTCTCTTCTGCAGTGGTGCTACTGGGGTCCCAAACGCCCCAGTGCTTTCCCATATTTTAGGGAAATGTGTCAGACACATGCTTAGATATTGGCAGCAGCGGCAGAAGCAGAGCCTCGACAGCTTCTGATATTAGAATTCTTTGATCCCATCTATGACTGCAGAGATCCAATTCAACCAAAAGCTGTTTAACTCTAGGATCACTCGGCAAGGTGAGGAGGGAAGAAAAAAAAAGAGGACAAGAAAAGCTCAAAGCCGGGGTCCGCCTGCCCCGGCCCGGCCCGCGGTAACGGCGCGGCCCCGGCCGCACGCGCATTCCCCCTGCGGGCCGCTGGCCCTTTAAATGCCGGCGGGCGGCCCGTGCTGCCGCTGGCTGGGAGACCCCGCGCCTCCAGTGAGAGGTGAAACCAAGATGGCGGCCGCGCAGTGACTGAGGCGGAGCCGGGGCCGGAGGGAGCCGGGCCGCACCAGCCGTTGCCGATCGCCCCCTCCCTCCGCAGGGCACAGCGTTTCTCTGCCGGCCGGGTCGCCGAACGCCTGGGAGCGTAGCCACGTCGCAAGGCGCGCTGGGGAGTCGGGACTGAGCCGCCGCAGCACCGGCAGGAGGAGGAGGAGGAGGAGGAAGAAGAACATGGCGGCGGAGTCAGGCTGGGAGTGAAGCCGCCGCCTGCGACCGGAGCCCATGGGGAAGACGGGGCGCTGAGCTCGCCTGGCCGTTCGCCCTGTGGCTGGACGGGCGGTGTCCGCAGGCAGCCCGGGCGGGAAGGAGGGCGGCTCCTTGAGCCCCGCGCTGACGGACGGCGAGCGAGGGGCTTCGGGCCTGGGCAGCTGCTGCACAATAGAGCCGGGCTACAGGCCGGGGCGAGCGGCCCCTCTCCCGCCTGCCTCCCTTCCTCTGATTCCCTCCGGCCTCACCAGCTTCCCCCCTGTTTTCCTCGGCAGGGCTCCGGCTTTCAGGAACGCTTGCTCCTGTCACGCTGGGCCGGCTGCAGTCCGCCGCCGCTTCCACTACCGTGGATCCCCTTCTCCTCTGGGATCCCTTCTTCACCGCCTCTCCCGCGTGCCCTTCGCCCTGCAAAGAGCCTCTCTCCTCTCTGCGGCTCTCCCTGCCTAGGCTTACTCGCCTTTTGTGCAGCGTCTGACTGTACCTGAAGGAGCAGCTCCCCTTTTCACATCTTCTTGTTTCTCCCTCTTCCCTGATCCTGTTACCCTCGATTATGAGGATCCCGTTGGGGCACTGAAGAGGAGTGAGAAGAGCTTGCTTGGCGTGCCCGTGTGGGGCTGCTGCCCTCTCTCCCGCTGCCCTCCGCCGAGGGGGGCCTGGCCCCCGAGCAGCCTGGTGCTCCTGCAGCGATTGCCGGCCCGAGGGGTGGCTGCGCTGCGGCAGGCGGCAGGATGACGGACACCCGGCGGAGGGTGAAGGTTTACACGCTAAATGAGGACCGCCAGTGGGATGATCGAGGCACGGGGCATGTGTCCTCTTGCTACGTGGAGAGGCTCAAGGGCATGTCCCTGCTAGTCAGGGCAGAGAGTGATGGTAAGTGTGCACGGCTGAAGGCACGGGCTTTCCTCGTCCTACCCAGAAAAGGAACTGGGTGTTGCTTTGTGTCTGTTGCGTTAATGTTTTGCTGCATAGTTCAAATGGTATTCCTGAAAGCTAACCAGGGTTCATTCGTGCTAGGCCAAGTGAAAGAAACAGAAGGCTGCCTTCGAGTGCGAGCATAGTAGGCACTTACTGGGTACACAGTGTTGCATGCAAAATGCGTTCGAGGCTCCTTGTAGGTCTTGCATGGGTTTGGATATCTACTGGTGTGGTTTCAGAACTGATCGCTGGATCTTTCTGGAAGCGATCCCCTCATGAAAGTTGTTCAAAACTTCGATGTTGGTTTTTAGTATTTGTTTTTAGGAGGTCGTTGGATGGCTAACACCCTTCTGTTTCCACCTGCCCTTTTCTTTGGTAGCTTTTAGAATTATGTAAGACGTTCTAACAGCTATCAACGGTTTTTGAAGTACAGTTATGGTAGTAAAGACAATACAATGGACAGAACAGCATTTTCAGAGATGCCTTTTTTATTTTTTTTTAATGGAATGGGAGTGCTCAGCCCTTCAGCAGTTCTGAAAATAAATTTAAAATGATGGATTATCAACTTCTTTCACGGTTTGTGGCAGCATATGTCAGTAGTATATGTTAAGCAGAAATATCTAGCCCTGTAGCTACATGTTTGGGCTAGTCTTGACTGTTGGTTAAGTGAGTTCACGACTGCTGTGATCGGAGATTTTAAAATGTGTGCTTCACAGTATTGGCCTTGTACCATTCTGCTTTTAAAATCTGTCAGTGCATGACTTACTGCTTCATTAGATGTATAGCTACTGTATTTAGTGACTTGTAGATCTAGTTGTAGCTTTTGGCTGTCGACAGACCTTGTAATTTTATTTATTAAGCTTTTTTATCATAGGAAGTAGGATGAGAAACAACTTGAGAATCATTAATCCTTACTTTTTTGGGAAAGTTATGATAAACTGTACAGTATGTAATCCCTACAGCAGAGATCATAAACTGATATGGAAGAATCAGTCATCTACGAGGATTTTGGTAATTGAGCTTCTGATAAGCCCCCGGAGAGATCTTGTAGTTTTTGATTATACTTTGAAAGGTTAAACTGACACCTGATTTTTATTTATTTTACAGTGAGGAAGATGCATTTAAACCTTGAGTACCTTCATATTGCAAGAGAAAACATTCAAAATGGAAATAGATTTAGTTTAATTTCAACATGAGGAAGGAATTAAAAAAATTATCACTACATTTTTTGGCTCATTTTTGCAGTGTTTTGTCGTAGATACTGTCCATGGCTGTTGGGAGCATGTTCAAAAACTGTTATGTCTCCTATGTATTAAAATTTTTCTGTTAATTCTTTTCTAAAAAGAAACCAAAAGAACTGCAGTTCCTAACCTCCTTGTGAAGAAATAGCTCATTCAAACTGAAATCCATTCATTAACTTTCAGAGGGATATGTGTGCATAGGACTGATCAAAACCTGAGCTGGGCTGTTGTTGCCAGCTCACTTGTAAATAAATGAAGGTCTGTAAGAAGGAAGCTACAAATTGATAGTAAAAACTAAAATTAAGTCATTGCTTTGTCTTGCATAGCTAAGATACTCCAATCAAAGCAGGGACTGTCTCAAACTTACTAATTGCACCTAATGCACAGATGTTTATTTGGTAGGATATACACTTTAGCCCTCTCTCAAGCTGCATACTTTCTACTTCAAAGTATTGAATAATACCCAGTTAAAATTCTTAATATAGTAGGTAGTATCAGTCCTGGGTAAATGTGCACTCTATTAATAGGCTAGTTTTTCTAACTTGCTTGTGTAGACACCTCATAAAATTTGATTTATATTTGTTTACTCCCACTGTTTGTTGTTTGTGGGCTAATTTTGAAGGCAAATAGTCATTTTTACATGGGAGCAAATGATTTGGAAAAAGGTAATGCCATACCTGTGTTTTACATACTGTGCAATTTGTGTTTCCTTGCAGGCTTTTTTAAGTAAATGAAATAGTTGACTGTGATTTTTAACTTTTTCCCAAAGACATACAAGTGGTATGAACTGAGTAGTCGACCTGCCCTGTACACCATTTGTCTCCATGTTTCCTTTGCATTCTTGCATTGTCTTTCTCTGTCAGCTCCTCCTCTTTCCACAATGAAACTTCTTCCTTCCTGCATTTCTAAAGCAGCTTTTCCTTGCCTTTGAGCAGAGATTGATCCTGTGCACGCTGCCGTGTTCTCAGTGCCTTTCTGCAGGAAGCTGACAGAAAACCCGGGCATGGGCCTGAAGGGCAGGCTGCGTTTGCTGAGCAGTGGGTGGGAATTGCCGCTGCTGCCCAGGGGCCGCTTTGGCCGCCCAGCCCAGCAGCAGCGTGGCCGTGGTTGCTGTGCCTGGCGCTGCTTCAGGCTGGGTTTTGCAGCTGTCACTCGGTGGAGCAGGCTGCTTTACACGTGGTTGGGATTTTCTTGCACAGTCAGGGTGTGCAGATAAGGGAAGTACAATCAGTATGCCACATCCAATATAAGGTGTCGTTTGGAATTGGAGGAATAAGAGCTGAGTAAGAGGGGTTTTTATCTGTAGGAGTGGTTTTTTAACTTGTGCTGGTGTTTAACACCATCATAAAAGAAAATAATTTAGAGTAGATGAGTGAGTTGTGTTACTGGCTGCATGTCTGATGTTTCCAGGCACTAAACTGTTAAGAGTCATTGCAGACAATCTGGAATAATCAGTTTTAGAACAGAAATACCATAAACTGCTTTCCTATCAGGTATATTATGCTTTGAAGCATGAAATTGTAATTTTTTTACACTATTATAGCTATTCACTTTTTATTTAAAACCCTGAAAAGTTTCTCTGTGTGATTCCTGGTTGTAATGTATTCTACTTGAATTGCAGCAGAGCAAGAGTGAAATATTTTCTTACAAATTATCACCTACCATGTGATTCTGTGTGTAATCAGAGCTCTTTGATTTCTTACCCATTTCTGACACGGTATTTTAGGCTCTTGTGGCCTACCTTATTCTTAAATTGTCTTTGTGCTTGTTGAGGTTTACTGCATGGTTTCAGATCACCTTGTTTTCATTCTGAGCCCAGATGACTGAAGTGACCTCTAAAGTGAACATTTCTCTTCAAGTAATTTGTGTTAATTTGAAAGCTTAAACTTTAATTAAAACTTACTGGTTCTGTATCTAAACTTTCTGACAAGTGAAAGTTAACCCCTCCATTGCAGGCCATTTGTGAGCTCTCTTTTAGGAGCTGATCATTGGTGGTTTGCTGCCCTGCAGTCGGTGTGTTAATGCCTTCTGCCACGGGGCAAGCCCCTCTCCTTGCTGCCTCTGTAGTGCAGCTCTCAGTGAGCCTGGACAGCTGGCAGGCTTAGACAAAACTTGGCTTCGGGTTTTTTACCTTGTTCAAACTCAAGGGACTGATTTTATTGGCTTGTTTTTAGGTGAGCAACACAGTATTTATCTTAGATCAAAATGACAAAAGCATGGGGGAAGATGACTGGGGGTTTTTCTGGTTCTTTTCTCCTAGTTCTCCCCTTTCCTTAATATTTGGTTTTGGCATTCCAGAAGTGTCCTGGACTCAGGAATATTCACTTGGAATTGTAGAACACTTTCTAGGGCCTCAGTTTGAGCTATTTCTTGAGTTTCTGAGGATTTCTGTGATTGGGTTGCAGCAGAACTGATTGCAGAACTTAAACCTCTGTGTGCAACTTGCAAGAAACAGCTCTTGACTTGAAACTTTCATTTAAATGTAAACATGTTTATGCTGGTGAGGGGTAGTAAGCAGCACTTTTTCTTCTATTTTTGAGGAAGACTCCACGTAACAGTTGGGTGGGAGAGCAGCAGTGTGCCACATTAACTGGCCTCTTCCATATGTGTATTTGTAAACAAAGCTGCAAATTTGCTGTTTGAGACTGTTGAATTGGGATATTTGATGGCTCTAAATATAATTGAGAATAGTATTGAATGTCTGTGTGTAATAATCTCTTTTGGGCAAGTCTTGCCCTCTACACACATTCCTTCTGCAGCACAGAATTGTGTTTTCTACTGACAGAACCCCCAGCTGTGCCTAATTGCATTACAGTGCCAGCTAATAGAATTCTGCAAGTCAGTTTTCTTCTTTCCAGGTGGTTTCAGATTTTTTTTTTGGCTTCAGTATTTTGCAGTTACCTTTATAAATTCATTCACAGCTGTAATTAAAAAAACACAAACCCTAGATCTGCATAATTTTGGAGCATTTACTCAAACCATAGCGTGCATTAAGGTGAGTTTTCAGCTCTTACCTAACTTTGAATAGAGTCTTTGGGTCAATGAAAATGAAATTTTGTGGGTGTATTTTTATTTTTATGTTGGTGTATTTAGACTGGATAGTCTTAACATTTTCTAGGATAGTACAAATGGAAAAACACCTACATAGAAAGTAATGCTTATGCAAAAGCTTCTCAAATAAGTGACAGTGGCTTTGAATGGAAGCTTTTGTGGTATTTTATTTCTGTAACCTTTTTCTAAAGAATTCAGACATCTGTTACTCCTGCCTGCTTTCCACATGCAAGTAACAAAGACTTCACATTGCCTCATACCAGGAGGGGTACTAACTAGTAGATTATTCACTGATCTTTGACTTGTTGAACCCTTTTTGGGGAACTTATTGTGCAAATGGAGCATCATATTCTCCAGAAGGATAGATTTGGGGCAGTTATTAGTTATAGAGCACAATAAACTTTCAGTATGTTTCTAGTATTCAGATCAGTATTTTTCTAGTTATTGTCCAAAATGGTGAGGAATAAGTTGAATCATGTGGTAGTGAGAAGCAATTCAATCCTTAAAAAACTTGATTTGTCTTTGCTACAAGCATCAGGTTTAGTAGAGAAGAAGAAATGCTCTTTTTTGACAAGTCTAGTAAAGAAGTCATTCTCTTCTAGCTTAGAAAATGAAGTGGCTGCATTCAATTGTTTTCAATTTTTTTAAGTAGTATTTTGCCAAACATGACATTTACGTTTTTTATGATATTCTTCTAATGTTGGAGTTTACATGTCTGTAGGTCTGTGTGCAGCCATTAAAATATTATGTTGAAATTATCAATTACTTTTGGTTCCTAGAAGATTCTAGTTCATATTTGCTGATATTAACTATTTCTAGACAGTAAAGACTTTCTAAAACTTTGTCTTCCAGTTTAATAGCACAGATAATATTCTAAGTCTTCATGTAGTAGAAGCTGAGACTTTGAAAGCACAACTTATTCTGTGTATCTGATGATTGTAAAAAGGAAATGCTGGGTTTAGATGTTCTTTAGGCAGACCCTGAATTCAAAGCTTGAGACTATGGCCAAAGTATGAGCAATTTATTGGATTCATCTGTAAGCCTATCTTAGATGTTTTCCCTCTCTATGCTCTGTGGTTTGTGAATATTTTTTTCTTTAGTTATGCATTTACACTTAAGCAAGTAAGCTGCTTTGGTAGCAGAGCTGATGCCTGTCAGAAAACTGGAAAAACTCAAACCCTTAATAGTATATTTGGGCTTGAGGCAGGAGAGCTTTTCCTGTGTGTGTTGTTTTCCCTTGAGGGGCATTTATTTCAGTTTTGTTGTTGCTTTTACTCCAAGAGCAATTGAGACAGGGTGGGAGCTTCTCAAGCCAACTGCATTAGTGAAGGCTGTCCTTGTAAACAACTGACTTAGAAACTGGAAACAAGCAGCCTCCCCAGGTACATTCATTTGTAAAAAATAATTGTATCTGGTGACCACTTACATAGTAAGCTGGGGGATGTAAAAATCATTGGTAAAGCTTCTAAATTCATCAAGTAGTAACCTTCCTTATCAGACAACAGAATGTTGTGATATTTCTGTAATGCTTTAATGATGCACCACTGTTAGAGCAAGTGAAGTTCTGTGAGGTGGCTCTTGAGTCTCTTCCCTCACATCCCCCAGCCTGACACCTTCACCAGTGTCCCACAGAGGGATGGATCCCCCTCAGCAGTTCTGCAGGGACACCAGGCTGCAGTGGGGTGCTTGACATGCCTGAGGGGTCACAGTGGGACCTTGTGACCCTCAGGAGGTGCAAGGTGCTGCACCTGGGTCAGGGCAGCCCCTGCTGTCAGTCCAGGCCAGGGAAAGAACACATGGAGAGCAGCCCATGTTTTAGTAATGCATTTGCCTTTGAACTATAGTGATGGAACTGAGAAGTTAACACTTTTCTTAAAGTTTGGACATTTCTTAAAGCCTGAATTTAACCAGGTAAGTAAATGGAGAAATGCCACTTTAAAGGGGTGCCTGCAGCCTTACATTTTAATTATATGATTGACAGTGCAAGGTAATTTGTCAGTATTTCTTCATGTAAGCTGAGTGAAGCTCTGCAGATGCGTGAATTTAAGTCATGCACTGGCACTAGTGCAGCTGAGTAGCAAGGTGGATGAGGGAAGTGATTGGTCCAAAAATAAAATCAGTTTGAAAAGTTGTTTTTGCATAGATCAACACTTCATATTGTTTAAATGTGACACAAGAATGCTAATGTGCAAAAGGAAGGGAAAGAAGACACAGACCTGAGAATGGAATTGCTGTTCTGTGTCTCACATCAGTAAAACCTGCTGTGAAACCATTGTTGTGAGTTTGTGTGAAGTTTTCTGGTATTAGCAGTCACAGTGGTTGCTGCTCTAAATATTAGTTTCTAGATAAGCTTCCCAGAAAAATAAGTGTTTTGGCTAACCTTTAAGAACAAATACCACACAATTAGAATTTTCACACAAAACAGCCATAAGTAATCTCTGGAATGCAGTTGTGGTGCTTTTAATGTGCTTGCACACTTTGTCGTGTCTAAGAAATTTTTTGGAGAAAAGTTGTTACTCAGAATAAGAAAGGTTTAAAATTCAGTTCTCAGAGCATTATTCTGTACTGTGTGAACAGTATCTCTTAGGGGTTAAGGGATTTATTGTTGCTCAAGGAAAGAGTGATCAGAAAGTTTTTGTGGTGGGTAAAATTTCAGCGCATGTATAAATAAGTGGAACTTTTTTTTTCTAGGCTCTCTTCTTTTGGAGTCCAAAATTAATCCGAACACTGCGTACCAGAAGCAACAGGTAAACATCCTTTTCTTCTCATGTTTAAAGGCAGGGTCTTCAACAGTATACAACCAACAGTGTAGCAATATATTAAATTTTTTTTCTGCCTCTATTGCAAATTATATTTTATGTTCTTGTGCCAGAAATAGGCAAAGTAGTTTGCACCATTTTTGTGCAATACGTGATCATGTGTTATTTCTCTGCATTTTTGGTGCAGTTATACAGATAAATTGCTTTGGGAGAGACAGTCAAAACATAGTTGGGAAAATCACAAAGTAGCTGAGGTTCCTGAGGATTATAGTATCTGAAACTTAGTATCATCTTGCTTTTTTCTTCTTTATATTTCAGATGCTTTAACTTTAAATGTATTTTTATTCAGGGAAAGACTAGAAGGCTTTAAAGCTATTTACATGCTAACCTTTTGTTTGTCTTTTACTTAGAAGGTGGCTATGGGTTACTACTGCTCCAAAGCATTCTGTGTTCATAAAAGCAGCTTCTCATCTTTAGTTTGCACATTGCTTCAATTATTTAAACCATACATTGTGAGCCCCTAAAGAATGCTGCTGAGATGGATGAGAAGTGAACTGTGTAGGCTTTGTACTTTGTTTGCTGTGCTTGTTTCATGGATGCTGGGAATTGCCTTTACAGGTTTCAAATGCTGAACTAGGTTGTATTTTGTTGCCTGTTTGGTCAGCTCAGACTTGTTAAAGTCTTGTCAGGTACAGTTAATGTATTAAAACACCCTTCAGTCTTTCACCTTGAATAGTTTTTCACAGGCATGGACATACTGCTGTTTTGTTCACAGGCAGTCTCAGTAGTTGTGTCACTGCAGCTGTTTGTAGAATTGTATTTTGAACTGAATGGGGAGAACCAGTATGGGCTAAAAATACCCTTCCTTGAAAAATTTCACCTGTATCTGTCTCTTGATATATTCATAGTGCACTGTATAAGCAGCTGATACTGAGCAACTGATAAGGGCAGTGTGGGTGTGGAGGGTCAGTTCCAGGGTGTAAGGACAAGACCAGTGAAAATGCTGAGCAGACTAAATTTTAGCTGTACTTCTGACTAGCTTGAGGTCATGGTTCTATGATAAACTTGAGTTTTAAAACTCCTGAAGTGACACTGAGTATTTCACAGCTCTATGGCATAAAGTGATTATCTGGTGTAAGCTTGCTTTGCTGGCTTAAATCAGTTAAAAGAGCATTGAGGGGTGAGTTTTGTATCAGTAGGCTTTGTGCCACATCAGACATGAGACCTGCTTCAAGGAGACATAAAACTGTGAGATTGGTGCAAAGCACTCCCCATGCCAGTCAGTGGAGCAGCATTTCCTGCTCTGTGTCTGACACACATGGTAATCTAGTGCTGCACAAATCATACTGGTCATTGTGAAGACATGGCTAGAGAAATAAAAATAATTAACGTGAGTCTGTCCCATTACAGCAGCACTGCACATTCTCTGTGCTGGAGAAGGAAAAGTGCTGGTTTTAAAGCTTTCACATGCTGCATAGACAGAGATTTATATTTGCAGATGGATTGTTCATATTTAACCAAACCAGTTTCTAATATAAATTGAGTATGGGGCTCCACTCTGAGCCTTAGAAATACCAAATGTTTCTTGTGTATTAAATCTGCTCTGTAGCCTGTTTTCTTTCATGTGAGGCCTACTTGTCCTTTCCCTTAGTAGAAGGCAAGTTCAGAGTTTAAACCTGATTCCACATGAGCTAAGCTTGGAGCTTAGCAGCTGAAAGAAAGAACAGGTTTTTTTCCAGCTCTGCTTCTAGAACGCTGAATGGCTTAAACTTATTAAAGCCACAAGAATATCAGCTTGGTACTTTAAATCCTTTTTCAAAAACTGGTAACTCTCTATGCTGGCAGAACTTTCAAACCACCTTACACAAGATCCATTTGTGGAGCTGAGATGGAAGAGTGAGTGAGATATTTCTTTTTGACTGCAGAAGGTCACTTAGGTCACCTCACTACTAGTGAAGCTGCAGCCCGAAATAAAAGACTTGCTTTTGAGCTTGCCTGCTGTTGTTGGTTGCACATAGAAAATTTCAAGAAAAATCTCCCAGAAATGTAAGGCTTTAAACTTCAAAGTAGCTGTGTAGTGTTATGATCTTAGAAGGCTTTTATCTCAGAATTTTGTTGTGAGGATGAACCTATTTTAAGGGGTACGTAGCAGCATCCTTTTCTACTGTGACACAGCATGCAGTTTGTGGGCACTTTGAATATCTAATGGAATAAATGGATGGGTTTTGACTTTTGTCTGGGCTGACATGAGGTTTGTAAGAAGAAACAGTCTCATTGGACTGACTGAAAAAATCTGTGGTTGGAAGCAAGGAGAGATAATGTGTACTAAGCTCTTGGGGAACCTTGCTATGCCAGCTGATTTGGATCCTTCAAAAGAAGCCTATAGATACCTTTGTGATAAACAGTGAAGTCCTTCCACTGGTGAAAGAACCTTCTGTTAATGCTAGTGTGAAGTAGATGGTCTTGTTAATTGTTGATATCACAAATTATGCAATCTCTTGGTTTACATATGTGTGTTTTAATAACTGCATAGCTTAGATAATTATTTATCAAAATACTAGTGTGAAGACCTGAGGACAAATTTGCCTTGCTGCCTCTATTCCCTTGGAAACTAAAGCTAACAAAACCAACCAAACCACCCAAAAAAGCCCCAACAAAAACTACACCTGTGAAGCTGAACTTGTTAGTATGATTTTGTCCCAACTGTCTGCTTTATATTTCTTGGTGTTGAGTGTTAAAAGCAAAGCAGTGACTGCCCTTTGTGGTGGTAAGTACAGCTTTCTGCCTTTGGAGAGAAAGATTACTGGGGAAATCTTGAGTTCTGCTCGGGAAATCATTTTTCAAACGTCAGCCTGCGATGCTTCAGTGTGCACAGTCTGCTTCTCAGTCTTCCACACTTACCTGCCATCTGGAGCTTTGAAATAAAGCATTAAAGCATGAAATTCATTGACAGTCTTTTGACTACCTTTTCAGTAGTCAAATTAATTAGTCTGTCACAATGAAGAGTTGTTTTCTGCTATGTTCAAAAAGAGATATAGGTCTGTGTATCTGATTCTGCAACGCAGAATTGCTACCAGTGGAAGTTCATTGATGCTCTGAACCATGCACTTCCTGGCAAACTCATCACTGTTTATCTAGAACTAGAAGAAAGAAAGCCATATGAGGAAAAAGGCTGGAAAGAAAACAACTTGTGAAACTAATGTCCCGTGGCTCAAAAAGAGGACTTGATATTCTTATATTCTTATCTATATTCTTAGATTCTTATGTTAAAGTACTATTTGTAGGCAGAAACTTATTCAGAAAAATCAAAATTTGCACAATACAGCCACATGAGCACCTGATCTGTTTTCTTGCTTACAGCTCAGTATTAAATTTTTTGGCATTTTTATTTTAAAATGTTAAAATAATGGTCCAGTAACTTTGCCATGGAATATTACTGGATTTAATTACTGGGTAAGTGGTAGCATTCACCTTAAAAGCAAATTTTCTTTAGTAAGGGGAATTTAATTATACAAAGCATTGCTGGGTCACACATGGAATATTTAGTTTTTTCTTCTGTTGTTGGTTGTTTTCTTGATATTCTAGTAAAGATGGAAGATACTTAAGTGTGGGTTGGGAGGTTCAAGGCATTGAAATTTCAGAATGTTAATGACAAAGATGCTGTTCTTTGTCAAAGCAGTGATCCTTATTCAGAAAATGAATAATTGCACTAGTATATTAGGACAGTGCTTTTTCCTGTAGCAGCTCTAAATTATTAAAAACCTGTCTATATACATAGCATTTACCTAGGGAGAAACCTGGTAGGGGTGTGGATGGGGCAGAGCTTTTCAGTATAATTTGGCAATGCTTTAAAAATAGACCAGTACAGACTTGTACCCTCAGCTGTTTGAGATGCATCCCTGTGACACAGTGAAGTACATATTGCATCCCTTTCTGTGCCTGATAAAGAGTACTGGAGTTATTTACAGCTTCCACCTACAGAGTCTTGCCTCTGCCCTAGAGGTGTCTCTTGTGTCCTTTGCTTGTGCAGTCTCTTTTCCAGTTCCTCACAAACATAAAAAGCTAAAATTCATCCAGAGTACTATCTACTAGCTATGTAACTTGAAGGTGGCCATCCTTGAATAATGGAGAGCAGACTTACTGATAAAAAAGCCAAGTTTTGCAACTATCCAAAAGAGCACTGACTGAATGCTCAGTTAGAGATGAACTTCATATCCTTGCTGTCATGAGAAGCAAGGCAACAGTGAAATTATTTCAATAAAATTTGTGCATTTTGGAGCTAAGATAGTATGGAAGAGTGTGTGGCTTTGTGGGGCGAGGGAGCAGACAAGGGGCAGGGTGGGCTGCTCTTGGGTTTGGGGTGGGGTTCATCTATTTTAAATTAACGTAGGTTTATTTTCCTTTATTTCTGGTTTTCTGTGTATTCTGATTTTTCTGCTTTTGCTGAGTATCCTGGTTTAGGGACAAATTCAGGAAGAAACTTCCAAAGGAGTCCCTCTAGAAAGCAGATTCAAGTGGCCCCTCCCCAGACTGATTTGGGAAAATATTTCCTTGGTGAAAAGTGCGGAAAAAACTATTTATTTAACAAGCAAAGTATTCACAAGCATAAAACAAATGAATAATATTAAACAATAAAACCTCTCACTGTTCTGAAGAGATGAGAAATTGAGCAAGTCCTTGTCATGGGGTGTAGCTCAGCTCACTCAGTCCCTTACTGTCCCTCCTGTGTGGGATAATGCCACAGCCCATGAGCTCCTGGTGTTCTTCTGGGTTTCCAGTCCAGAGCCGGGCTGATCAGTTCCAGGAAAAAGAAAAGCCAGGCTGGGGAACTTCTCTGCCTCAGCTAGCTAAAAACTAACTAAAAAGCAAAGGAGAGCTCTCTCCTACTTCTGTGTGCTGCAGACAACACAGTCTGTGAGAGAGAAAAGCTGAAGCTCTTCTCTCTATGCTTTGAATACAATTACCTTGGACACTCCACTGCTTCTGCTCCTTCCCCCTTCACTCTCACCCAGTTTTAAGGGTGCAAAACTTACTCCTGGCTTAAACAGATAAATGAGGATACAATTCAGCATCATAAAGTCACCCCAGGACACTGAGTATGGCCAGTAAGTTTCTCCTGCAGAACTAATAAACTGGTTTTATTCCTTGTGATTCATGGGAATACAGCTGTGAAATCACTGACTGAAAAGTTGTGTATGACCGTTGAGCTTTCACAGAAGCTAGTGGGACTCAATCTGTGTATGCCTTAGACATGTTAATCAGTTTTTTTGAGTAAATTTGTTAGCATGTCCAGATAACCAGCTTCTAGGTGAAAAAGTGCATGAAACCAAATGCAGAATTGAAACTTTATTTTACATTACTTGGGTGGGTTTTTTTAGCTTGAAGATTCTGCCATGACCTACCACACTAGCTCTGTTTGACTTAAAATGCCTGGGTAGTGGAAATAAGTTTATTTCATAAAGAGAAACCTGAACTTCTGAAGCTGTACTTTTGATTGAAATTATTTAGATAGGAGGATGCTAAAAGATGGGTTGGCATGTCCAGAGAAGTGTCTGTGACTGTAAACAATCTAAGGAATTATATGAGGGACCAGCAATCAGGCAGTCCAAGAGGGGAAGAAACAGCCTGGCTGTGTTGAACCTTCTGTGGGCCAGGATAGCATTATAAGTCTGAACCATGGGAGGGCTAATAGGAAGATACTAATTTGCTTTTTAAGGCTAAAAGCAAGAATTTATGAAATACTTAGTGAATTTAGGGCATCCCTACTTGAGTGTAGATGAAATCTCATAGAGCTGCCAAGAGAATGTTTTGGAGCTATGGAAAAAATTTGTCCCTGGGAGATGAACAGTAGTGAGAGTCCATTGTCAAACAGTTTTGTTAATTTAATCATAGCAGAGTCAAATCCTGAATACTAGTTACTCTGAAATTTGTCATTATGAAATCCCAGAGCTTGCTTTGGAGATTTGTGTGAGTGCTGTACAAGACACCTACTAATCAGCTTTCTAATGGCTAAATAGAACTGATTTATTGTCTAGTAAATGTTGACATTTAGTGAGTGCTGTGGCAAGAAGTTTAGACTGATAGTATGTATCAAGACCTTTTTAATCTTGAGGTAAGTCAGAAGCCTTTTGGCAATAGTTTCAAAAAAATGAAGAGTCATAGGGTAGATACTAAACCCTGTCCTCCTTCAGTGCAGCTGCCGCTGATTCCTGGATTAGATTATTGCAGGTTGGCTTCTGAGGCATGATGTCTCAGATAAAACTCTAGCACACAGCAGTGCCTCTGGAGAACCTCTCACTAACCAGAACTTGCTTCATGGGGCGTGATGCAGCCAGCAGAGAGAAGCAGCCCAGGAATCACCGATTGTATTCTGAATTTTTGCCTCAGGCTGTGTCCTTATAAGAACTAGAGTGTCCAAAGCTATCCTACACCCATAGAAATGATTGATACCTTCTTAAGGGAGTGTTAAGTACATAGGTCTCCTAAAAGGAAGCCATACTCCGAAATTTTGGTTAAATTTTTAAATTTCTCACTTTATATGCACAATCATAATGAGCACTATTGTAACAGAAAACAAATTCATGTAAATGGTTTTAAGGAGACAGCAGATTTTGTATGGACTAAGATAGCGATGACACCTCCAACTGGCACTACTGCCAAGATATTTTTTGCAAAGCAGAAAATGATTTTTCAATCTTTGAATAAGATCATGAACTCTACATAAATAGCTCCTGATTATCACCCTGTTTAAAAAAGATCTTGCCAAGAACTGTGATGCATCTTGAAAATACGAGGAGCTGGAATGCTGAGGTTGTCACAGAGAACTCAGTATAAGATCCTTCAATAATAAAACCTTTGTCCAGGTTTGTGACAGTTAACACAGTGTAGCTATGATTTAATACTGCTGTTGCACATTTTAATTGTTTACATAAAGAACAAGATAAGAGCAATTTTTAGATGTTTCAATTATCCCATCCAGTTCCTTGTGTGCAGATGCTAATATTTTATATGAAATGCAGCAACAAAGATGTCTTTGCTCCATCTGAGCCAGAACTGCTATTGGGAATCAAATGAAATGAAGATTTTATGCTCACCAAGGTGTAATCTCCTTACCTCTCTAACCAATAGCCACTATTACTAAGCATATTTATCCTTACTCCCGTTCTCTCTTTGAATGGAGGGGGCAGTCTTAAGAAATTTCAGTTGCTTTCTGGAAGTTTCAAGAAATAATATTTGACATTGGGAAGCAACAGAAACTCCAGTTCCATAGCTGAGAGATCCAGAGTAGTTAGTGGACTCAATTTATACTGAAGAAATGTCAGATCAAGCATGTACAAAGATTTCTTTCAATAAAATAATCAGAAAGTAGACTGTTATTGATGTGATTCTTCTATCTTTAACTTCATCTGGAATTTCCTTCAGTCATTTCTTCATACATGTATAAGTCTTGTACTGTTCTTTTTGATTATTATAAGCTTTGTAGGATTGAAATGAAGTTATAGTCACAACTGTCTGCATTTAACAGTGAATTTAAAGTTAGACAAAACTGTATATTGCACAACAGAGTGAAGTGCTTTTTGTTTCATGTTCTCTTTTTAAAAGCCCTTCCATTTAAGAAAGGTTGTACAAACAAATACAGTTTACTAAAGATCCAGAGAGCAGCAGTTGGTTGATTTCTGTTGAGGAACCATAGTATATGAAACCCATCTGTGCTGAGACAACAGATGCTAATAATTTCAAATTTTAATGTTGGCAATTGGAAACCACTTTTCTAATACTGATAAAACAAACTGAAAGATGATTGTTCTGCTGCTCAAATGATTTCTTTAAGCAGTGTTTTGTTTTGTTTTTCAAAGAAGAAATAACTAAAAAACCGGGACTATATGGAGGTGTGAGCTTCCATGTTTAGAAGTAGATGGTCTTGTTAAAGAGAAAAATTGCCATGCTGTGGCCAAATACACTTTTCTACATCTGTGACTGTAATTTTCAAAAACAGGTTTAAATTTCTGTCTTCTCTTTCATTTTTCTCTGCCTGCCTTCCTTTCTCTGTCTTGATCTGTTGCTGGATTTTATTCAGAGACTCAGAGCTTATGTTTATTAAACTTAAGCAGTTAATGTAAATAGCACTGCCCTTAATAGTGTTCTTTTAGTCATTTCCCCATTTGTTAGTTGTGCTCTTTATCAAGAAGAAAATACATTTTGGTCTTTTGGAAATGACTTGCTTAGAAATCTAACTACTTTCACCTGGATGGAAATGTAATTAGATGGGAATGTTGCAAGTTCTGCTAGGGTCTACTTAAAATTTAATCTTAGAGTTGCTTTGGTTTTTTTAATTAAGTAAGCACTACTCAGTGTGAAGCTAAGGAGAGAGTGGCCTTGAAAATGACTGCAGTAGAAATACAGTTGGAGAGATAAATGTATTAGAATTTGAACCTGATACCTACATTTAACATGCAGTACGGTACATACTGGTTTTTAAAGATGGTAAAGGGAAAAACTTTTTGAGATCTTCACTTTTCAGATTTTTGCAGACAAATTTTTTTTGCTCTGTTGGAGTCAGCAGTACCAGGTGCTGTCAATCTGTTATTACCAGAGAATTTGCTCCATGGCCTGTCTTGTAGAGAATAAACTATTAATTATGATTTTTTTTTCTTCCTTTTGTATTTTGGAGGTGGTCTTCCTAAATCCCCTTCTTCTGTGTACCACCTCTTCCTCAGCCCTTTGGAAAAGGAAAAGGTAAACTATTTGCCATTTACAAGGTAAAGCCATTAGTGCCTCTGAAGCAGTGTAGCTGCTCTGGTAATGGCAAATTGATTCTATTGTATTGCTTGACAGTCCCATTGGAGCTGGCTGATTGTGCTGTTTAGAGAACAGTTTAGTTTAAGGTGGTTTCTAGTAAGTGCATATCAAAATCTAAAGGTAAGGTTTCTTTTGATTGTCAGTATTCATTTTAATATCACTCTAAGCAAAATCTGTACTTAATGAAGTAGAAATTCTGTATTTTATGTATAAGAAAAATTCCCATGTCTCTTGTCCAAATGAGTGAATGCATGGTTTAGCACTTGGCTGAAATAATGCAGTTTCATGGAGCTGTGTGTATTTACTGTGGTTGTATTTCAGCTGTTACAGGAAGAAAAAAGACTAGCAATGAAACTTGATTGAATACATAAACACAATGCTGATTTTATTTTCTTCTTTTATTAATTTTTATTTTCTATTTAGTTATTCTTAGAGTTACTTAGTAGACTCTCTGTAACCTACTCCATCAAATCCCTTGTCAGTGTGTGTGCCATTGCTGCTTGCAGCACAGCTTCCACTTCCATATATTAATTTTGCATGCAATAGGAGGGCTCAGATAAACTCTTGAACTATCCTAGTAAATTGATAAAGGCTTCGGTGTCTAGGAAGTGAACATAGCTAAGCATGGTTTCAAGTAGTTTCTAGAAGTTTTTCTAGAAGTAGTTTCAGGTATTTTTCTTCCAGAATTGTAGTTTGGAATAAGTAAAACTCTCAGGCGTGGTTCAGTGCAGTGGGTGCCTGTGGTCCCAGGCAGGGAACTGTGGTGTTTCTCCTCTTTCAAGTCTGTAGCCATCTTGGGACTGGATTTTAAACAGCTGCTCTGTGCATTAGCAGAGTGTCTTCTGGGGCCTACAAAAATGAAAAACAAAAGTTGGAACTTTCATCCTACAGAAGAAGTACAGTTTTATGTGGTCCAAATGAAACATTAAAGCAACGCCTAACAAACCCAACAAAACCTGTTGCTTTTGTTACTGTCTTTTATTAGAGAATACACTGAGGTACAAGTGCATTTTCTAGGTCAAAATTTTTGAGATTTACAATGTTATGGTCACATAAAATAAGAACAAAGACTTTTTATGTATTTCTGGAACTTCTTCTGATTAATGCAGGAATGTTTTTAATTGTATAAACATATAAAAATTTTATGAAGTGTGATGGTTACATTTTTATTGCAGTAGTGTCTTGTCATATTTAGGTGTCAGGCTGTTTTTAATTTAAAATTTTACTCTTTAAACACTATTTAGGTTAATAAAATCTGAAATATATTGCCTGAAAATACTCTTCCTCTCTTTAAAGGATACCTTGATTGTGTGGTCTGAAGCTGAAAATTATGATTTGGCACTTAGCTTTCAAGAAAAAGCAGGTTGTGATGAAATATGGGAAAAAATATGTCAGGTAAGTAAGATGGAGACAATCTAATTCATCCAAATGTTTGTGTTCAAAGCTTACAGGCTATTCTGAGAGTTTGAACAATAGTAGATAGAAAGTAAAAACTACTGTTATAGCCAGCTCTCCCAAATTTTGCACTTTTCAATTTAAAAACTTTCTCCTTCCTCCAGAAATTTAATACAGACCTAATCTAAGTTTTGGGTACTTTTTAGAGCATTTTCAGGTCTTGCTACTCAACATAACTTTTTTGATTAATCTGATAGTAGGAGATAGCTCCATCCCTGTATCATCACCTTAATGTTTTAAGAATCAATGTATACATAGCATTTTAACATGTGTTTTACCACTACAGCCAGGTGACTGTATAGTCATTGAATCAGTGCTGTTTGTGAGTAATACTTGTTGGGTATTAACTACTGAAACTAAAGAGTTTAATCAGTATATTCACTGATGTTAGTTCATTTCTCTGTTCTTGTTTGGGCTTTTTCTTCCCTTCCAAGCATTACAACTTCTCTTAATTCTGGGCTGCAGTATGTGGGATTTCTCTAAATTACTCTAAATCTCTCTCTGCACTCTCTTTCTGTTCTTAACAAACATCTAGCTCTCCCCACTCTGCCTTTTGAAGTTCGTTCTTAGTAATTTCAGAAACTAAGCAAAAGAAATCTGGTTTCACAATTACATGTGTATAGATTATTCCTTTTTTTTAAGAATTAGTCTTTTCAGCAAAATGTAGATAAGTACAGAAACATTTCCAAGAACCCTAGCAGTCATGGCCCAAAAGCTGGGGTCAGAAACAAAGTAGGGAAAGGGGGAAGTTTTGTTCTTAGGAAACACCCAGATAAGAAGCCCAGTTTCCTCACCCTGATGTAAAGATCTCCTATTTTTGTAGGAAACCAGTGTCTTTATATCCTGTTTTGAGGCCATGCTTTGAGATTGTGTCTAGTGTACTTTATAGCTCTTAAGCTTCCTCTGTCATTAAAACTTGTAAAAGGAAAGCTTTGATACCATTTATAGAGAAAGTGGTTGCTGCTCTATAAGCAGAACAATATGTGGGGTTTAGCACCATTCTGAGTATAGGCTTGCTGTTATAAATGAGGCATTATTTCTCCCAGGGTTTTTTTTGCTGAATTTCAAGAATAAAAACAACAGCACCTTCTACTGCTCCACTCAGCAGTGTTTCTCTGAATTTGACATCAGAATCCAAGCAGATGCTAAAATTAAGATGTCATTAAAGCTGATACACTCTGCTGCCCAGGCATCTGTGCATTTTTTTACTAATTCATACTTTCCACAGTTTCCTCATATCTCTGGAGAGATTTTTGCAAGTCCTGTGCATTATTTTTCTGACAGTCAGTTTTCCTCTATTCTTTTGTCAGTGTTGGTTTGAGCTTTTTTGTTCTTAAGAGAAGACTCCGTGTCTCTGTTGAGTATTTAGAAAGTGCACAGCAACAGATTTTGACTTGCAGCTCTCCAGAACTGAAAACAGATAAATTAGCAAGGCTGGCCTCTCTCCTCTGTTTGAGATAGTGGGAGCTTTGACAAGCATCAAGAGCAGTTAATAGCATATAGGTAAATGTTGAAAGCTATCACTAGAATAATGTAATGCTGATTTGCATTTGAAAATCTGTCTGCAGAGAATAAGGCTGGAAACAAACAGGTCAGTAGTCTGTTAAGAAGTTCAGTAGTCTGTTAAGAAGTTGCCGTCCATATCAATAAATGCAAATTTCTGGTTTTATTTGAAGTACCCATAAAATGTAGGTATTTTCCTTATTCTTCCTTCCATTTTAATAAATAAATAAAGTTAAATGTTTAATGTAGAAACAGTTCTATAAAGCTTTCTTGTCACAGAGAAAAAAAATGAGGGCCTTTGCCGGGGTTGAGCTATTTGTCGGTGAGGGGAGACTCAGACACTCAATATGAGTGATAAGCAAATTCCGTTTATTGAAGAGAGCATCAGACACTTATACAGCGAGTAATAAGCTTATGAATATTCTGTAAGCCAAGCAATCTATTGGTTAAACTATAGCATTAACTCATCCTCATTCCTTAGGGGTTACATCTCTCTTTTCTCATGTCTCTTTCACTGTTTGTTATTATACCACAGCTAGGCCCAAGGACACTGCTATCTGTGCAGGTGCAGGACTTGGAATTAGCCATGGTTTTGTACTTTTCCAGTCCTTAGCAGCTAAATTCCCAACACTTTCTATTTGAAGAAATCTTCTCATTGTCTCTTTCATTTTCCATACCAGCTGTACTTAATGTCAGACTAGATTTGCATTTCTATTTTGCCCATACAAATTAAAAACGTGCGCTACTTCAATGGTGTTTTTTACAAAGCATTCAGATAACAGTAAAATTAAACTGCACTTTTTGACCCCTCTCCTTTTGCAGGTTCAAGGCAAAGACCCTTCAGTGGACATTACTCAGGATCTTGTTGATGAATCTGAGGAGGAGCGCTTTGATGACATGTCCTCGCCAGGCCTGGAGCTGCCGGCGTGCGAGCTCAGCCGGCTGGAGGAGATCGCGGAGCTCGTGGCGTCTTCCCTGCCCTCCCCCTTGCGCCGCGAGAAACTCGCCCTGGCACTGGAAAACGAGGGCTACATCAAGAAGCTCTTAGAAATTTTTCACGTGTGCGAAGACTTGGAGAACATTGAAGGACTACACCACTTATATGAAATTATTAAGGGAATTTTCCTTTTGAACAGAACTGCACTTTTTGAAGTCATGTTTTCCGAGGAATGTATAATGGATGTAATTGGATGCCTAGAATATGATCCGTCTTTATCGCAGTCACGGAAACACAGGGAATTTCTGACTAAAACAGCAAAATTTAAAGAGGTGATACCTATATCTGATCCAGAGCTGAAGCAAAAAATACATCAGACATACAGAGTACAGTATATTCAAGATATGGTCCTACCCACTCCCTCAGTTTTTGAGGAAAATATGCTATCAACTCTTCATTCTTTCATCTTTTTTAATAAAGTGGAAATAGTTGGCATGCTACAGGTAAGTTTCATAAATTCAGTCTCTTACTTGTGCTTGGGCAAAGAAAGTCAGGTGATTATTCCTGGAAAGATTGAGGTGCTTTGGTGGCACCTTCACTTCTGTGATTCTGTAAGTGATTGTGGAGTGTGACAGAAGAGGCGTGGATTTGAGTACTGAGTTGTCAAGTACCCATCCTTTAATTTCTGGATTTGGACTAGATGCTGTGCAACTGATTTAAATGGAGCAAACCTATAGAATATTGAATGAGGTTCTTTGGAATGAACAGTACTGTTTGCACTTTGAAGCTTTGATTTTAATAGGAGTTTTGAGGGTTGTTGGTTTGTATTTTGGGACTTTTTAGTCACTAGACTTAGGGATATCTTTTGTCATGTTACCATGAAAAAATCACTTTACCTAAATTTCACAATATAATCTCCTACCACAATGTAGCTGTTGCTAATTTTGAAATAAATTAAATTAGCTGTTTGGAAAGTACAGATTCAGAACATAAGACCACTTTAGATGCTTGAATGTTGTTTTTAGTTTGTCTTAAAAAATCCCTAAATAATGGTGCTTGGAATTACCAGTTTTTCATGAAATATGTCTTACTGCAAATGTGAAGAGATTATTTGGTGCTTTACATAGCTTACCAATGTCTAGGGTGTTCTGCACCAAGCCATGAACTTTCTGAATGGTGTTAGAAGTTGGTGGCACATCTCTGTAAGGGGAGCTTTCAGCTAACTCAGCAAAGTGTTACAGCACATGTATTTTGGTTTGTTGAAGTTAATGATAATTATCTTATTTGTCCCAGAGTTTAATAAATGAATAGTCACTGTCTTAGTAGGGGCTGTCTGATCTGGAGAAATGGACCAAGTGTTAGGTGATACTGATTACTTTAATCATGTTTCTTTACAGTTTGACTCTCAGGATGTACCCTGTATAGTTTCATGGAAAATATATAGCAAAGGAGAGTGAAAATTCCTTTTGCAAGCTCATAGAACAAATAATTGTCAAAACTAGGCCTCACAACTTTTCCTCCATCACACTCGGTTATCAGAATACTGATATTATTTAATGTGTATTTAATCTGCTCTCTTGGAGCTTTAATCTGTCAGGTGAAACACCTCAGGCATCTTCAGTAGAACCAGGCCCCAGCTTATGCCCAGGTGAACCAAACTGTTCATGTCTGGATGTGTGTCCTTGGTAAACAAAGTCACAGTTGCTTGTCTAAAACAGTCAGAAGGCCTGAAGCCTTCTGGAGTTGCCCCTTTGAAGGAGTTTACAAGTCTGACTTTGAGAGAATGTTGAAAAAGACTCAGTTAAGGGGTCTCAGCTGGAGCATCCAGTATGACTGTTGGCTCAAAAATGTCTTGCCCTCTTTGCAAGTGTTGCTAAAAGCAAATTTCTGAAGATTATATATTTTGACTTGAGGAGGAGGAGGGGAAGAATTTTTCAGGAGTCTTGGTGACAGTGGCTGATTCTGAGAGAGATCTTGGGCTTCAAAAAAGAAAACTGGGCAAGGAAAAAGAGGGTCTGATCCTGCAGAATCATGATGGGTGTGTTAGGCAGATATCCTGAGATAACTTTAGTGAGGACCAAAGACTGATGTGTTTCCTGTTTTCTGTCTCTTACAACTTGTGTTAGGTTAATAGCTGTAGTGTGGGTTTAAGTTACAGTGACAAGGTTTTGTGTTGTTAGTTGCAGTTTACAGTTGAAGTAAAGGCTCAGATCTGATTTTGGTTTGTTGTGTGACAGCTGATTTTTGAATGCTGTCTTCAGTGCTGTTCTCTATGGTTGAGAATGAAGTATACTTCATGTATGTTGGAGCCAGAAGAATTAACATTGCAGTTCAAAGTTAGATAAAGCTTTGGAATTGTTGAAGTGCTTTCCACAGCTTTGAGGAGCCCAGAATGAGAGCACACAAAAAAGATAATACACCCTGTGCTGGACTGCATTTCCTGGTACTTTCACAGTACAGCTCTCTAGCAAGGAGGGAGAACTCCCTAAGTTTTTAAGTAAGAATCTGTTAGAAATCATTTGACATCGTTGATCAATTTTTGGGTTTGAGGGAATTAAAAAAGACTCGCAAATTATGTGTCCATTGCATTTCTAAGAGTTTAAAAGGCTTGATTGATTGATTGATTGATTGATTTTTCAAGTTCTTGCAATGTATCTGTAACCCAAGGTTTCAGCCTACTTACCTGGCATTTATTTATTCATAAAGCAATAGGCCAGGTTGCACTTTTCTGTAATCTCTGCACTCTGGTTTCATTTCATCCCCCATTCCTACAGTCTGTGTATGAAATATATGATACTATTTGTTCCTGTTTCTTTACACAGAATAAATAATGCTCTAAGAACTGAGTTAAAGGGCTGATTTTGTTGATTTCACTTCTGTAACTAATTCCTGAGGGCTTTCTTCCATTTGTGTGTGGTTTAACATCATGCATTCCTGTAGCTGCCGTTACAATACTTGTGTGTGTGAGAGGGTGTTGCTGCATGAAGGATGTGTAGTTCTCTGTAGTTCCTGGCATTTGTTATTTTGGATCTTCTGAGATCTTGGTGCTCACTAACCTTACATGTGTACTTAAGAAGTGGTTTCTTTTAGAAGTCATTTTTAATTGAAAAGACTCTGGGTTGCCTGTGGTAGTTTATTGGAAGCCATGGATGAGTCTCAAGTTCCTAGTAGATGAATTAAAAAGGATTTTAATGCCTCTGCTGTTGACTTTAGGTTGTCTCTCTTGGATCATTGAGGATATGACAAAAGAGATGTCATTTTGGGAAGTTTCACTTGGCAGGATAAAAAGTAAGATCCCTGGGTAGCTGATATCCCATGGCATCCTGCAACTCATGTGTGTGCAGCTGAGTTGTTGGGTATTCTGTTCTTTTCTCTCTCTTTCTCTGGCTGTGAAGGAACAGAAAAGAAAAACTCTTACCTACATCATGGAAAAGAAGTGAGCTGTAATGAGACCTTTCTGTGTCAGGCTGTGTATTAACCAGAGTGGCACCTACAGTTCTGTCATTGCAGTGATCTCAGCCAGGCTGCAGTGTCAGAGAGGTGAATAGCAGTTTGTACAAGACTCTGCAGATTGTGTCTTATGTTTCTGGACAAGCTGAGTGACTTCACTCAGAACTACCACTGTGTTTTGTTTAAGGCATTCACTGTCAAGATAGGCCATAGGTCTCTGGCATTTAAAGTCAGTTTTTCAGTTGTAATTAATATTGAAGATGAGAATATGCTGATTCTTTAGAGTTCTTGCTTTATTAGAGAGACTTTGCATGTATTTAAAAAAATAAATTCAGTAGTCATGGAAGATACTTGCTTTGCTCATTTTGCTTTCTTTGCTAGGTAAAATAACTGTTGCCCTGTTGTGCTAAAACAAAAACCAGAAAATAGGTAACCTTTGGCATTAGGGTTATGAGCCATGTTCTTCCTTCCTTCTTCATGAAGGTAGCTTGCTCACGAGCTTTATAAAAGTATGCTTATATTGATGGGCTTTTCTGAGAACTGGAGGTAAGTTTGTTTGTGGTTTAATTTTGTAAGCTAGGTAATTTTAAGTGAGCATGTCAGCATCTCACTAAACTAGATACTGTTGTTGCATGATGAATAGTAAAGCCATGAAAAGAGTATTCCCAGACTGCAGAATTAACTGCTGTGAAAATTACTCAGTTACAGATTTTCTCATTCACAGTGTGTACGATATGTATAAGATATGAATTGCATTTTTTTGCAATTTCAGCCCCTCCTAATTTACTCTTACTGCTTGGGGTCCAGCCTGTTGTAGTCTTGAGATGTCATGGCCACCAGGAACTTGCTGAAAGATGGAGTTGGCCAAGTTTTGAGTGGGGGTGGGACAGGTAAGTGGTGTTTCTTGCTTTGTATGACGCTCTTTTGCAATTTAAAAATACATCCTAATGAGCACACTGGAGGCCACCAGTTCTTTCCCTTTGTGTTATTAACTAGTTCATTAAGAAAAATCTTGCAAAACTGCGCCATAGAGTGAGCAAACACTATTTCCTTCTGTTCTCTCCCCCTTTTATCCTTGGTGTGTTCTTTTTGTCAGCAACATCATGCAATATCTTTATCTTCCAGAATAAAGAATATTGTTAGGATTGCTTTTGGGTATGTGCATTTAGACTTCAAGGTCTTTAATTTTCAGGAAAGTGGAGAGCAGAAGGGGAAAATTTGACATATGTTAAAGTAGTTTTTGTGCCTGGTAGGACAGTGATCAGATGGTATTATTGTACTGGTAAATCAGAATTTTTAAATACAGAAGTCATATTATTGATAGGCCCTATATCCCTTTTCAAGAGCTAAAAAATTGCAGGTATTTAGATATATCTGTACATTTTACTGTATTAGTGTGTAATGATAGGCAGGTTTTAATTTTGAAAGTGGTTTTACAGATAGTTGCTTATTCTGAATAGAGTCCTGTGGATGCAAACATAATTATCTGTAGTTGTTTTGGAGGAAGAGTTGTGTAAGTGCATACTGGTAGTTTTGCCCAAATCCAGTCTGCTTCTTATAGTAGTAGGCTCAGGAATAGCTGGAGATTTACTTTCAGCAAAATTCACCTTGCAATAAAGTGTAAAATGATACCACTTTCTGGGGGAAATGACTTGGTGGAAGACATTTGCAAGTGGTGCATGGTTGTGATTTTTGGGATTAACTTCTTCATTGTAGAAAATGATTTGTCACATGTTCAGAAACTCCAAAAGTCATTTGGTGGCTGTCGTTCCTTTTCCAGCATGTTGATCCAAGTGAAGGTAGTGCAGATGAAGGCATGTGTGGAAAGGCAGTCTGATACAAAGGGGATTTTAAACTAAGAAATCTTTTGTGTGGTAGCAGGAAGGAATGTGTGTTTGAAGTGGTAATTATCTGTTTGCTAGTAATATTTTATGAAAATTTCACTTTATGAGCTAAAATAGTGTTTCTACCCAAAATGAATATGAAGGTGGAATATAGTATGGAATGTGTGCTCTCTTTCTACTTTGGATGGTGTTGAGTTTCTTTGATTTTTTTTTTTTTGAGAAAAGTATGTTTTATGTCATTCATCTGTAATCACAGACACAAAAATACCTGATAACTGAATGTTAATTATATTTAAGAGAGACCTGGTTTTGAAGAATCCTTTTTTTAAGTGCCTTTCAGGAGGAGAAGGGCTACTTTGGAAGTTGAATCACAAATGTAAATAGTGTCCTTTTTTGTGACAGCTTATCTGTGAGTTTTCTGGTTTTTAAAGTCATAAATAATTGAGTGAGTAGTTGGCCTGGCTTGTTTTTATCTTCATGAGCTTTGAAATGTATTAAATCTAGAAGCATCTACTTAGATCTTAAAAAGCAGAAATGAATATACTTAGTGTCTGGTATGCACATAGTTTAAGTATTGCACTTCTGATAATTTCTGTGCCTGGGGAAAATACCTAGAATCCACAATTACATCATAAACTGCTATTTGCAGTTTGCTTTTCCTGGAAAACAGTTGTGACCTTCACAGCTGCTAAGGTAGAGCTAAGTGTGTTTTGATAGTTGTCTGTGTGAAAAGACCACATGCTGCAGAGAATGATGCATTTGCACTGTGTTCACAGACATACATGGAGGGATTTTTGCAAGTTAAAAAAAAAAAAAAAAAGATCCAAATTGGTGTAATTCTATCATTCTGTGTGTTGGTGCTTTCTGACTTCTAAAATATGTGAACTCTGCTCTCAGACTGTGCATTTCCTTGGGTCTTGGCAGCATTGTTCAGGAATGTTTCTTTAGATATATTGCCCTTGTCAGTAATTTTACAGCTTGAGAGAGAGAATCTTATACTTAGAATGTTATTTGCAGTGACACTTTCTCTATGTATGTGAGAGGACTGGGTCTTCTCTCATGAACAGCAGCCTTTCATTTAGCATCTGGAATGAGATAAATGCTGAATGCTTTTCAGGGCTAAGCCCAAAGGGTGAAACTAGTAATAAGTTGTTTTTATTTTCTTGGAGTAAGTGCCATTTACTGTGTATTATCCATGCAAGGGTGGGATGTTTCAGTCATCAGATCCATCTTAATTTGTCCAATTTTAAATAGGTCATGGTTGTTCTGGAGCCTAGGGATTTCAGGTAATCTTGTTAATTTAAAAGTGCAAGGTATTTAATGGAGTTGGAGAGAGGACACGACATGGAGATATGTTTCAGTATTATATTTAATGCAGAGTTGTAAAATACTGTATTGTAGTCTATATTTGGAATGCTGGAAATTAGTTATGTACTGAAGGTCTGCAAATTCAGAACAGTGGGACACTGAAGAGACCATGAATGAAACCCACACAGCCCAGTCCAGGGGCTCTCCTCCTTCCAGAACAGAAACCCCCCAGTTTGATACTTTGCCTAATATTGCATACCTTTTTTCCCCCCAGAGATACACTACTCTTACATACGTAGGAGCCATGGTTGTCTGCTGCTGAAGTTTCCATTATTTTTTCACAGTGATCACTCTAAGATAGTTGACTGTCCAATTTTCGGCTGTTTGGATGGCCTGGAAAGGCCCGGGGTGGCCTTGGGGCAGCCCGCGTTTCAAAGGATGAGAAGAGGCTTCAGTTCTTTTCTCGGTCTCTGTGTTTATTAATTGTTTATCTAAAAGATTTTCTCTCGGCCCGACAGAGGTCTGCTCAGCAGCCAGCCATGAGCACACTCCCCTGCCCTCCGGGCGGTCACCTATCTTTATACCCAAAGTTACGTGTACAATATTTATCATTTTTCCCCAATACCTTTCACCCTTATTGCCCAGTGCACTTTTAGTAATGACCAATCCCAAAGTGCCACCATCACCACAGAAGATGGAGGAGAAGAAGAAGGACAGGACATGCCCCAATTCCTCCATCTTACTTCTCTAAACCCCCCTGTACAGAAATCCTAAACCCTGTGTTTCACTCTCTAATTAACTAATCCCTTCACCATTCACCCTGGTGAAATCCTCCTATCCTCATACAGGTGTCGTCTCCTGTGTAGGATCAAAGTCCAGCCACCAGACACTTCTGGCAACATTCCAGGACTCCCGAGCCCCCCAAGGGTGGTCTCGGTGACTCGGCACCTCAGTCCTGAGGTGCTGAGATCCCACAGTTGACTTGCACTTTCTCTCAGATATCATGGAAGAGGTGAAAAGTTGGTTTCACAGTGAGAAGGGAAATAGGGGTTGTGCTTTCCAACTGGGGATAAGCATGCATGTTCTCAGTAGTTTTCATAGATAAGATTAGTTCTACATCTTGATCAAAATAGTGAAAAGAGAAATGAAATCAAACTATGTGGCCTTCTCTTAAATGCCCTGCTAATCATGGAAAAGAACCTGCATGTTCTTAAAAAAAACTGGGGTTTATGGGGATTTGTTTTGTTTGTTTGTTTTTTTTTAATTTCAGTGACTGAATATGTCAGTATATCTACTGTGGTTACTTAGGTTACCTGTGATGCCTCATGAGTTAAATATTAGAACAGAAAACTTAGAAAGCCATAGAACAGCTGGATAGCAGGTAGTCAAACAGCCTTGCATTTGCCCATCAAAGCTTAAGGTATGTTTCTTGAAATCAAATACCTTCATAGTTGTTTTGAACATATTTCACTGTTGATACCTGGAAGTCAAAATTTCCATCTGTGCTTGATCCTCCAGAGTGTATTTTGGTATACTTCAGGTGAGACTTGAAACAGTCGCTGAAACAGCACCTGAACTTGTGTACAGAAATCACTCTTTTTCATTGTCTGTTGGGTCAGGTTAGGAGCACAGCTCAGCATCAGACAAGAGAAAAGGGGGCACATTCTAAATGTAAGGTTTACCTTACAGAGCAGTGAGACACAGTGGCTCATGCCACCCTGTTGTGGGTTTGTGTGTTGTGCAGTGCCGTGTAGAGATGCTGATTGTGTTGTTGGCAGCCTTAGCACGGTGTGCTGTCAGAACTGAGGTACTCACTTCCTCAGCAGGGCTCCATGGTGAGCCTCAACGAGGTACTGAGGGAATTCACAACACTAGAAGGTTTTTGTGTGTGTATCTGAAGTACTTTGGTGGGTTTGCTTTATGCAGTGCAAAGATGAGCAAGGCAGCTTGGAGTTGTGCCACTGTGGCATTGGGATGGAGGGATGTTGCACATCCATGTGTTACTGACTTCACAAGAAACAACAGTGGCAGCTTTCTGAAAAAATGCATTAGTACCTGATGTGCTGGAGCAAGCAACTGCAATTCTCAAGCAGTTTTACTGCTGCTGCTTTACTACTGCATAACATTGGGAAAAGGATGGGAGAAGGTTTATTTCTGTCTCAATAATCTCCTAGTTGCTGGAACTGTAAAGGTTATGGGAAGCTAAATATTGCTCCTTCTTTCAATCTAAATACACATTTGTAATGTGTTTGGAGCTGTTTGTAGTTTTGCTAAGGTACAGCTGTGTGAAAATAATGGAATGGGTTTTGATTGCTGTCGGCCAGAATGCCCAGTAAATTCTGTATGCAATAGGAACAGTTGTTTTGATTTGCTCTCTAAAATTCACCCTTTCCACAACAGTGAGGGGGAAGGAAGCTCGCCTCATTCCTGCTGTTAGGCAGCTTTCCCTTCATTGTGTCCTTGCTTTTGTTCTGCTTCAGAGATCTAATAACATTCCAAAGATATGCCTGTGTCTGTGTGGGGGACGTTGTTTATAAATGTATATAAACAGCTGACCAAGGGTAGTGTGGTTTAGGGGGACTGGCATGTGACAAGGGGGAAGGAAGCTGAAGAAGTGAAAGACAAAACAATGAGAGTTGCAGTAGAAAGTAGAAAAAGGACAACTAGAAGGCAGGGCAACAAACAACGTAATTGAGAGTGAATTGTTCTGGGGGTAGAGGGATGCTGAACATGATTAAAGCTCAAAAACAAGATGCATATTAATTTACTTGAAAATTGAATTAGAAAGTTGATACTGGTGTGATTAATTACAATGTACAAACATATGTTCCCTTCATTCCAGGAAGCGTGGTCTAGAAGAATTTTATATTATACTTGGATGCCTTTTGATACTGTCAAATAAACAAATGGTATTGTTTTGCTTTTGTAGGAAGATGAAAAATTTCTGACAGACTTGTTTGCACAACTAACAGATGAAGCCACAGATGAGGAGAAAAGACAGGAATTGGTAAGAAATCTGTAAAATATGTGACAGTTACCACAAAGTGACATGTGAATCTTTTTTTTTTTTTTTAATTACTAAACTAGTATATTCCTGATTTTCAGGTAAATTTTCTGAAAGAGTTTTGTGCATTCTCACAAACACTGCAACCTCAAAACAGAGATGCATTTTTCAAAACTTTGTCAAATATGGGCATACTGCCTGCACTAGAAGTCATATTGGTAAGTCATTTTAATTCTATTTGTCATAACAATTTTGTTTATCTTCAGAGAGGCTTTTTTAAAATTAACTTTAGCACAAACTTCAGCAAGTGGTTTTCTTTTTGTTTGCTTCATTTGGCTTGTCCTAGCTTAAGATTCAGAATGTTCAAAATATTTTTGTAAAACTTTAAAAGCTTTTACAATATGACATTGGTAAGTACCCTGGCATTCTTCAGTTTTTGTTTTCCTATTTGCTTTCCTAGATTTGCTTGCTTTTTGGTATCTAGATAAGTTAGAAAATAGGGAAATAGATCAAAGGGCAGGGAAACCATAAAATTTATTTTGTCAGCTGTTGTCAAATTTACAGAGAAGTACAAGTTGACTTAGTTTTAGAATCTGGTCTTAGCAATAGTTAGGTGTGATTTTTGAGAAGGAATTAAAGCTGTATGTTTTCTGGTTCATTTAACCCTTTCAAGAAAACAGAATGATTTTATTTGACTTTTCCAGGGTATGGATGATGCACAAGTACGAAGTGCAGCCACTGATATATTCTCATATTTGGTTGAATACAACCCCTCCATGGTACGAGAATTTGTCATGCAGGAAGCACAGCAGAATGATGATGTAAGTAAAGAGTCCTCAGAAATGGGGGTATTGGTTTGGAAATTACTGGGCTTTGAAGTTACTGGTGTATATTTACGACTATGAATGCCATGAGCCCTAGTTTCAAAGAAGTAATTTGGAATTTGATAACAGGACACTGAACTGCTGTGTTTTAAAGAGTTCTGTTAGGTGAGGTGAGTTCACCTGTTCACAGATACTTGTTGCATTGTATAATTTCAGATTTGGTGCAAGGGAGTAGCATTTTAATTGATTATTTTTTTCCCCTCTTAGGACATATTACTCATTAACCTCATTATAGAACACATGATTTGTGACACAGATCCAGAACTTGGAGGAGCAGTGCTACTCATGGGTTTGCTTCGTACTTTAGTTGATCCAGAAAATATGCTTGCCACTGCCAATGTAAGTAAATACCTTCAAATGAAATTCTGTTTGATTTTTTCAGGGTATTTGATGATATATGTTGCATATATTTTTTTTTCATTCCTTAGAAAACAGAAAAGACAGAGTTCTTGGGTTTCTTCTACAAACATTGTATGCATGTTCTGACAGCCCCTTTATTGGCCAATACTACAGAGGACAAACCTAGCAAAGGTAATGACACTGCATTTTGGGCACATCAAGGCTGTTGAATGTCAATGTTTAGAATAATTGTCAAAGGACATTTTCCATCTAAATAAATTGAGTCTGAGATTATGAAACATAGTTCAAAGTAAAATGCTGATTCAATGTTTAGTCATTTGAATAATGCATAAGTACAAAACTCTGCAGAGAGACCTGATTTAAGAAGTGAACAACATTTGCTAAAAATTTGGCTTTAGCAAAAAATAAAATACTTGTACAATTTTTAGGAACTCATGGGGCAGTTCATTGACTCAGACTTCTAATCATGTCTGAATGGGTTCTTAAGGTCAGGGATTACTAGAAATGTTACAACATTTTCCCTGGGAAAGTGTGCTGAATTTCAGAGTTGTTTCTTCAGCAGACTAAGAAAGCAGAGACCAGTGATGAAGTAATTGTTCATGCTGGTTACTAGCAGCAGTTCTTACAAGTGTCAAAAGACCCCAAGGTATTTCTTGCATACTGCTTTAGCTAAAAGGCATTAGAGATCACATTTTTGCTGTTAGCTTAGTCAAGGCACTGCATATGGGGAAATTGTTTATGATCTGCATTTGTGGACATTATAATGTGATTTGGTTAAATAAGCCTGACTACACCTGTTAGGGTTAAGATCTGTACTCTGAACCTTCAAACACCAATTTAAGAAAAATGTAATTGGTTCCATATTTTAAGAGTTTCCTGTCCTATCTGTGTTCATAGAAAATATTCAATCCATAACAAATGTCTGTCTTAAAGACTAAACATATTCTGCAGCATGTTCCATAAAATGTCTGTGGAAAAATAAAAAAAACTTGTAAACAGTAAAAATGTTTACTGGAGTGCAGTTGAAGTTATCTTCTGAAGGCAGTATTCCAGATACATTTAATTATTTTGGTTTTGTTTTATTACAGATGATTTTCAGACAGCCCAACTCTTGGCACTAATACTGGAATTGCTAACTTTCTGTGTAGAACATCATACCTATCACATAAAAAACTACATTATTAACAAAGATATCCTGCGAAGGGTACTCGTTCTCATGGCCTCAAAGCACGCTTTCTTGGCATTGTGTAAGTTTGAAAGCTAAGGAATAAACTAGAATTTTGTGCATGTGAACTGATACATATCTTCATTCTGCTGGAAAAAAACTGTTCATGGATCATGACAATTTTTTACTGAATACAGAAATTCTACCATTATAGTCTGTGTTTCTCATACTAGATTATAGTTATATCAGCTACTATTAGTAAATAATTTTGCATTTATAGATACATTTTTATCCTTAAAAAAAGAAGGGATTTTACTTCATGTCAGTGGAGAGGGGAATTTAAGAGATGTTATGTCAGTTTTGAATATACTAAGAGAACATTGTAAGTTTTGATGGCTTTTTAGTAGAAATTACCAGAGGTACTTATTAGAGCTATGGCTACCTGAATGCATTAAACTGCACAGAAGTTGAGTGTGCTTCTCTTCAGGCTGGTAGTTTCTTGGTCACACTCCGCTCAGTAGTGTCAAAGCAGACTTAATTCTAGAGGCAAGTAGGAGATTTTCTCTGTGATTCTGTTGTGCACATAGAGTTAAAAAAGCAAAGCCTTCAGTTGCCTGAGCAGTGCCATACAATAAGTACCTTTTACATTTTGTAGCCAAATAACCTGTACGCATGGTTGCTAAGCAAAATGTGCTGCCATGTGATACTGTACGTTCTCTTTATGCATGGACATTCTCTCACTTGTGTACACTTTGGAGTTTCAGGAAGAGCTTTAAACTTGTTGTAAATCAAGCCCTTGCCTTACTATGTGTGTGATCATTTACCAATTTTAAAATTAGATAATTTCTATTCTAATCTGATAGAACTAATTAAATCTAAACAAACATTTGAATAATAAGGATGATAAGCAAATTTCTGAGCTCTTTCACTGAGAAAATGTTTTACCTTTACCATAAGTAATTAAAAAAAATTGAAAATAGATTTTTATGTTGGTAGTGTTATAGTTGAACAATACTTTATGGATTCTTCAGTGAACAGAGGTGTTTTCATTTGTGCAGTTATGATGGAGGATTCCTTTATGATAGAACTGCTAAGTAATATTCAGCAGTGTAGTCAGGACTATTGAGAAGCAGAGAAGGACTGAATGTATTGCTGTATATGAACTGAGGCTGTAAATTGCTGTAATAATGCTGAGTAATTTCTGCAATTTTGCTTTAAAATGTAAAAACTCTTTTGACAACATGTGTGTTTCAGGTGCCCTTCGTTTCAAGAGAAAGATAATTGGGCTGAAGGATGAATTCTACAACCGTTACATAATGAAAAGTTTTTTGTTTGAACCCGTGGTCAAAGCATTTCTAAATAATGGTTCCCGTTATAATCTGATGAACTCTGCCATAATAGAGATGTTTGAATTTATCAGAGTGGTGAGTGCTAGTATATGCTGAGGATAATTACTCCATTGTTTAGACTTGTAATTCAAGATTACTTTTCTTTTGCTTTTGCCCTAAATTATGCTATCATAATGGGACCATAGGATGCTGTACTTATATGAACCTTGTTTTATATCACTGTTACATATTTGTACATGTTCTTTCTTACATTGAAACAGTACCATTACTTGGAGATTAAATTCACTTGATACTGTACTCACAGTACCCAGATTTGCAAAAGCAGCACTAATCAAATTTCATCATGCAGATTGGATGGGCTTGTTATGACAGGAGTGTAATTAGAAACTACTGCTGCAAACCCATCAAATTTAGCTGTGCTCTGTAATGTCAATTCAATGGAATATGGAATTATACAGAAGAGGTACCAGTCTCTTTTGATTATTTTAATGGAGTGCTACCACGTTCCTTCCATGGGGAGTGTCTTAAATATTCATGCCAGTTTGGCTGTCTGCACAGTACTATTTCCTTGCTGCTGTTTGCATCCAGATTCTGGCAAGGTGCTGTACAGACTGTAAATGTAGTAAATGGGCCCAGGCTAGGGTGCAGACAGTTGTGGAGGAGTAAGTCACCATGCACTGTCACCTGTTGAAATTTGTAGTGTTGATCACCTCTTCTTTGAGTTGGGACTCAAGGTAATTCAAGAATAAGATGACCTGATCATCATGGAAGAGTTGACTGAAAACTGGTTTTAAAGCTGTGGAAAAGTTCACCTGTATAGGTGGTCGTGACTTGTACCGTGGTGTATTGGGTTTGCAGGGGCAGTGCTGGGCAGTGGCTAAAGGGCTGGTTTTGTAGAAGCTGCTGGAAGCTTGCCCTGTGTTCAGCAGAGCCAATGCCAGCTGGCTCCAGATGAATGTGCCACTGGCTGAGTCAGAGCAGAGATTCCCCTGCACCCATGGTGATGTCTGTGGTGAGGCAGCTGTGTCCCTGTGGCCCACTGGAGCTCTGTGGTGCAGCAGAATCCCCCTGCAGGCTGGGGAGGAGCCCAGGCCAGAGCAGGTGAGGCTGCAGAAGGAGGCTGTGCCCCCGGGGGCAGCCTGTGCTGCAGCAGGCCCTGTGCAGGGAGGAGCCCACCCTGGGCAGCTTCACTGACAGGACTTGTGACCACAGGGAGCCCTGGCTGCAGCAGCCTGCTCCTGGGGACTGCATGCCGTGCTCTGTCAGTGTAAAAGTATCTCTCAGTTACAGAGGAAAGACATTGTAGGATTGGGTTTGGTACAGTTTTTATCAGGCTTTAGGTTCTGTAATGTTTTGAAGGAGATACTGCGAGAAAATTTATGTTGTTTGCTAATCAAATACTTGAGGCTCTAGATTTTTAATTACACTTATATACTCATTTTTGCATAATTACTACAGTGCTTGCTATGGCATTTTCATTTCAGATACTTTTTATATTGTATTAAATAAATTATTTGAATGAAAATAAGTCACTTTATGTTTGTTTCTTCCTGTAGGAAGATATAAAATCATTAACAGCTCATGTAATTGAAAATTACTGGAAGGCACTGGAAGATGTAGATTATGTGCAGACATTCAAAGGACTGAAGCTACGATTTGAGCAACAAAGGGAAAGACAAGATAATCCAAAACTTGACAGGTAAAATACACTAAATGCTCTTAATAGCATATTGATGCTTTAATTCTCTTATCAGACTACTGGTGGGTTGTTCTCTTGTTCTGGGAAATACAGGTAATTTAGACTCCTGCTTGCATCTCAAGCCTTGCTGAATTTACTTGATTAAAAGTGATTTTCAAATGTGTTTCTATAGACTTTTCAGCAAACACTAGTTGCTGGACCCCCAGTCATAATGCTAATTTATCATATCTTAAACGTATCTGCAGTACTTTAATGAGGCTGGAAGCCTACCAAGTATCTCTACCAAGTTGATTTGTCTAAATAACAGATTTCCACTGCTAATTTGAAAGACTGTTAGTTGTGAATTACCATTCTGTGGATTTTTCCTTCAAAAATTTCCACATCAGATTTCCCTTCATTCTAGTTGTGGGAGTAGATATTTAGATAAGCTTTATCAAAATGCCTGAGGAATAGAACATAGAAAGAAATTTTCAGAGAATGCTTTTTGTCCCTGTTAGATCTGCTGATGGAGTAAAAATCAATCTGATGCAAAGCTTGAATCAGTCTTTCTGTTTGACAGAGCAAAAGTTCCCTTCCTTAGTACACAGTTGCTCAAGTTTAAAAGGTTGAGATGTATAAAAATAGGAAGTTTAGGCCTTTTTGTTCCATTTATTTTTGCTTTATGTCTAGTTTCATTAAAACGACTGCTTGTGTGAACAGATGAGTTACTCATAAGAATTTTGGCAAGATCTGTTCTTGTTTTCCTGTCTTGAATTAGTTTGAAAATACATGAAAATTAATTCTGATTAGTCCTAGTAGGATATCTTGACATTTCAGACTTATTTCCTGCCACAAGATTTCTTAATACTTAAATTTGAGAGTTGTACAATTAAAATGAGATTATAAGTGTAGATTTATTTTAAAACACTGAAGCACTTTCAAGAGCATGTACAGGATCTGCAGTTTGAGTGCTAAGGTGTAAAAAGTGAGATGTTATTATTTTGGCTTATGTCAGCTAAGCATATCACTTAAACAGCTGTGAAATCCAAGGCTGTGATCCTTGCTTACATTCATTCATGTGTGGGAAAGAGCAGCCAGCTGCCCTCTTCAGTAATTTCCATCCACTATAGCAAGTGAAGTTGGAGTTTTTTTCTTGGCTTAAGTTGAGCTAAGTGGTTGTGCTGCATGAGTTTATCCAACAGAAAACAGAGCTTCAGGAGGTCTTCAGCTCAGCCTTCTTCCTACATCTGCTGTGGTGGCTGCACAAGTCCTGTCACAGTGCATGGGATTTTTAAAGTGAAAACCCAGAAATAATAAAACGCACAAATAACAAGAATCTATTTACGTATTTTAGCAAAGAATAGTTCAGTAAGGAAGGAGCCCAGTGTGTTGTGGACACAGGCCATAAAAGTATTCATTAGAGTTCTACTTAAGCCATAGTTTTGTGCTCTTAGCAGAACTTGAGTTTAAATAAAATGTAAAATGATGCAGTATGTATAGATGTATGATAATGTTGGCAAGCAACTTACTTACAACTAGGTTTATTATTAAAAGTGCATTTAGCATTTTTACTCAGTAGTTTGTAACGTTTTGATTTTTCCCTTCTGGCTTTTTCCTGCACTCAGTAATGCAGATGCCTAGGTTGTATTATTAACATTTTGATCCCAGTAACCAAAACCACTACAGACACTTTCTGAAAAACATGAAATTTCATCCAGTAAACTGTGAAGTGCTTCATCAAGAGTTTCATGCTGCTGTTGGAAACTGACTGTTAAAATCAACATCTAGCAATGAAAATGTTTTCAATGTCTCTTCCACTTCTCCTCCCCATTTTTCAAGGGCCACATCCCTGTCTCTCTGCTCCAAGACCATAATACTGCTGTGAGAAAAGAGAAAAGGAAGGTAGAGCTGAGATAAATCAACATTGATAATAGATCAAACAGGGAGAGAGAGGTAGCAGTTCATGTCCAAGGCTCTGAAAAATGAATACTGATAAGTGACCAAAAGTTGTAACAAGTGGATGTGGCAGACAGAGAACTTTCTCTTCAATGTATCTACTTAAAATTGGAGTCATATTTAACTTCTTGGACCCGAAATTCTAACAGGTTACAAAGTATTTTCAGAGAATATGTGTATGTTTCTAAGCTCTTTGTTTTACAACTTTTTATTTACCAATGCAAACTGGTAAACCAAGCTTGAATGCAACCCTTCAGTGAGATTTATTAAAATTACTTTTAATAGCGCTGTTTATATGCAGTACAGAATTTTGTACTGATTGAGTTGTCTGCATGTGCTGTTAGCAGAGTTGTACTTTATTTGATTCTTTATACAGAGAAATTTTTAATGATATTTTGTTGAAAATATAAGGGTTCACAGTAGGGAAGGATTTGCTAGTGTTTTTATTGCTCTGCAATGTATGGATCTGTAAGGTGTCACTGAGTGTCAAGTGGAAGTTTGATTATTAATATAAGTTGGTTTTTGAATCTAAGCTTTTCAAACCTCCTGTTCTGCAGCATGCGCTCGATTTTGAGAAACCACAGGTACAGAAGGGATGCGAGAACCCTGGAGGATGAGGAGGAAATGTGGTTTAATACTGATGAGGATGATATGGAAGATGGAGAGGCAGTGGTGCCCCCTTCTGACAAGCCTAAAAATGATGAAGATATTATGGACCCTATCAGCAAATTCATGGAAAGAAAAAAATGTAAGTGGTGAGAAGATGAATGCCATAACTTGCATTATTCAGTCTTGCTGCAGTGAAGGATTTGCATGTATTTATTTTGAAATTGCAACATCGGTTTGGTAGACCACATATTAAAAAAGTTTTGTTGTCTTTAGAGGCAGAATGATACAAAGTGTGTTGTAGAGTTCTTAAAGCATTAGAATTAAAATCTTATTTGATAGTCAAGCTTGTCAGTGTTTTATTTGGGTTATAATTAAATATTATGTGTTAACTCAAAATTTTCTATATAAATGATCAGGTGATACCATTGGTAGAACAAAAATGTTAATTCCTGGCCACTGACAACCACTGGTAGGTGATAGAGTAGTAAGGAAAAAGTCTGTGATGACTCACTTAACTGAGTTATACATAAAATGTTAAGCCTTTTCCCAGACAGTGAAGTGATTTGTAAGTAAATGTTTCACTCAATAATATTCCTTTATTTTTTGCCTTTTTTTTTTCTTTCCAGTGAAAGAGAGTGAAGAAAAGGAAGTTCTTCTGAAAACTAACCTTTCAGGTCGCCAGAGCCCGAGTTTCAAGCTTTCTTTTTCCAGTGGTACAAAATCTAACCTTACCAGCCAGTCATCTGCAAGTAATCTGCCTGGATCTCCTGGGTCCCCTGGCTCTCCAGGGTCCCCTGGCTCACCTGGATCAGTTTCTAAAAGCACATCTCAGATGGCAGCTATTACAACGAAGGTAATTTGGAGTGGTTGTAGGTTGGCTTTATTGTTACAGCGTAGGAGTTTGCTTTTGCATCTCTCTGAAGTTCATGTGAGTCCCAACAAGTTAAGCAGTAATGGACTGTCTGTGTGTACTTCTTGTCTGACATTCATGATTTTTAATGAGATCTGCTGTATACGAAAGAAATAAAAGCTCTTTTAATGCATACTGATCAAGTAGGAAGCATGCCATTAGTTGCTCTTAGCAGTGATTTTTACAGTCAAATACAGACAACTCTGTACTCATGTTAAATTGCATAGGGGTATTGGCAGGTAAAAATACATATTTTGGAAACATGGCCAAATTGTGGTAGATACCACAATGCCCTGCACATCCACTGAGGATTTCTACTATCACCATTTTAATATTGTTCAGAATTCTCTAACTGACCTATGTGGAAGAAATAGACTGCATTGGATGGTGATTGCTGTAAGCCAGAACAATTTTTAATGCCTGAGTGTGACATTTTTACCTTTGAACTAACTTATAGTTTTGATTTGGAACATTCTGAAGTAGAAGAAGAAGGCCACTTTAAAAGAGCATTGTAACTTGCAGTGAATATTCAAAACTAGCATTTTAGAATACATTTGAGGACACTGTTGGATTTTATCAGATTTTTGAATAAAAATGTTCAAACTGAGTCAGGAAAGTAGAGTGACTGCTATTTTCTCAGCACAAGGGGACAGACATACAGTGCAGTTCAGATAATGAGAATTTATTTTCATAACAAGTGCTGTGTCCATTTCTAAAAGATGGGGTATGTATTCCAGTTGTCAGATAGTCTTGGAATAACACTGATAATAACAGTCTTGGAATAACAGCTTGTTTTGTAATGCTACTGTATTGCTTGTTCACCTAACTTCTAGTGAAGATAAATGGGGGTTTAGGGTTTGAGGGATTTTTTTCTACTCCACATGGCTTAAGAGTTTGCATTTGGATTGCATTCTCTTGAAAACACCTGGATCAGAAGTGCTTGGCTGATGGAAGAACCTAAGGACACTTCCTCTAAATCCTTCTGTGGAGGAAACTCCTTGCATAACCCAAGAGTTAAAATGCTTTTTAAAAGGGATGGAATTGGCTTGCAAATCCATTCAGTCTATTAGAGGCTTTTCTCTCCCAGGCAGTGTAATTCCTTGAGTCTGAAATGGAGTCTTAGCATATGGAATATATTGGATACAGTATTGACTGCACAAATTCAAGTAGTAGTGACAAAAGAAAAATGTTCAGGTTACAAAAACGAACATGCAGTGGACTGAAAAACACTCCTGGATTCAGGCAGAAGGTATCTTACCTTCTTTCAGAGTAAAACCTGCCAGTCACAAACTAGAAACAGTGTTGAAATTGGGTTTTTCATTACTTACCTGATGTTATGTGTATGTGACTGTACAGAATATGTGTAATGTATGTAGTTTTTCAAGTTATTTTTTGGTATACAGTTGACTGAAATGTTCTGGTTTGAGTGTCCATTATTAGGCACCTGAATAAGTAATAGGACCTCTGAGTAAAGTATTTGCTGCTTCAGAAATTGCAACATAGCATAGGGCAAGTTTTAGAAGTTCATCCTGCTTCTTCAGGGGTACAGAGCTGCCTAATCTTAAATTTGTAGGTTTTTGCAATACAAGAGAGTTTTTAGTGATATTAGATACATTTTCATTTTCAGCTGACAAGTTATTTAAACTACGTAACCTGTACACATCATTCAATTATGTTATTCAAAAAAATTCTTCATCACTACACACTTCAACTTTTGCCAAGACAGACTGTGTTCTAAAAGTATCATAATTCAAAAATTTAAATAGAAAATATTCTGCATTTGTTTTTGAAGTGCTTCCAGATTGCTCAATGCAGTCAGCTGTGCTCAGTGAAAATAAACTGTCTTTACACCTGGAGCTGCAGTGACACTTAGCAAAATCATGTTGATTTTTGGCTTTACTTAAATTTCACCTGGCAGTATTTCCAGTTGGATAGGTAAAACCCCATTTTGGATTTATTCATTTTAACATTTCTCAGTTAATGTCATTTTCATTCATACTGAAGGATTTCTTTTTGTTCTGCATGATTTTATTCAGAGCCTTCTGAACCAGTGTACTTATGGCAATATTTTATACAAACATTCTCTTAATTATAATAATTTGGTCTGTCTTTATAGGGAGGCCTCGTTGGACTTGTAGATTATCCTGATGATGATGAAGAGGATGATGAAGATGAAGATAAAGAGGAAACTTTACCTTTGTCAAAGAAAGCAAAGCTTGAGTCATCATAATGGCAACTGCTGAAGAATATTACCAGTTGGGGAAGGATTTTTTTCCAAAAACAAAACAAACCCACAGCAAAGCAGCAATCTTTTGTGAATTCCTGTGTATGACACAGATCAACCTATACAAATGGATTTCTGCCAATCAAGTGCCAATTCAAAGGAGCAGAAGAAGGAGAAATACTTCATTTAGGGGAAAGACTTATGCCTTTGAGCTCTCCAGCTTGGACCACATGTTGCCCTTTTCTCAGGGAAGGAAATGGAAAACAAAACAAAACAAAAAAAGAAAAAAAAAAAAGAAAAAAGCCAACAGGGCAGGAGTTTTGTTAGTGGAACTCTGGATTGGCTGGTCAGTTGCTACAATCAGAATATGCTTTCTTGGACCACGTATGAGACTTCTGAAGAAAAGGCGGGTTTTGCCATAATTCTTCACTAGTTAAGAATGCCAGCAGTTTCTTTGTATAAAGAGACCTGCCTTTGAAATCGTACATTCTGAACATTTTACTCGAGCTACAACAGGTTTTAAAAACCTCTGCGGGGGAGGGCCGAATATAAAGTTTCCTCTTTTTTTTTAAATCTGTTCCCTTTGCCCTTTAAACTGCAGAAATTTTTTTTTGAGGTGGGGGATTTGTTTGTCCCTTCTTGATTAAAGATTGAGTGGAATTCTAGATGTGGTCACTTTTGTGTCATAATTTTTTTTGCCCCCCTGAGTGTATGCTTAGTTGTTGAGTATATATTTGGGACCATTAAAATTTTTTGATGTAATATAATCTCACTGTTGTGCTGGTACCTGTTTCACACTGTGTAATTTTGTTCTGCATCACAGTTCTTAATATGTTGAGGATTTTATGGAAGATGGTAACGTTTTTATTGGAGAAAAACATCTTGCAACAATGTGCATAAAAGCAATACTATTTTGTGACTAAATATTTTATATTAAAATTTACAGCAGTACCTGTTGAGAGAAAAATCAGGGAAATAGGATGAAATAAAAAAATTTGAACCTATAGATAGGAAATTAGTATTCCAAAGAGACTGAAATTTCATAATGCAGAACAGTGATGGTAACTAACTCACCATAATGCAAGATGGATGAATTAGGAATACCAATATACTGACCCATTTGACTTAGAAAAATAGAAAAGAAATAATTAAAGCTGAAGGAAAACAGCATTAGTGGTATTTAAAAAAAACCTCTTGATTCCCTTTGGAATACCAGTTTTCATGAAAGATGGTTGTAGAATAAACTCTTTACAAGGACACCATCTTTTGAAATTTATTCTGATACTCAATTGAAAAACAGCAATTAACTTGGTCTGAATCAATGACCACCTTCTTTCCCCTTTTCCCAAAAGTCTAAGTAATACTAATTTGAAATCAGGCATTATATCCTGCTTCCTACAGAAGATGGCTTTGCCCATCAGTGCTTCCTGTGAAGTGTTGTTTATTCAGTTCCTTTCTTACATCTGTTTTCAAGAGCCAATTTCCTTTTGGGCATTCAAAGCACCAGGTTGCAACAATCTTGATGTTTAATGCATAAATGTATCAATACAAATAGAAATAAGAGAAATGAGAATCTGAGGCAGGATCACAGGTGATCACACCCAAGGGTAGATGAGCACTTTGTTTCTGAACGTTGTAGATGGCTTGGCAGGTTCTGTGCCAACCACAAAGGGCAAAGCTTCAGTGCTTGGGCTTTATGAGTACATACCAGCCAGTTTGGATTTAAATAGAAGTGGGCATCAGGGAAAAATTACTAGCCATCTTTTCCTCAAAGAGTTCATTCGTGGTCACTTTCTGAGGTTGAGTTTTTATAATGTCTTTGAAATGTCTGTGACAGGGCAATTCTCAGCAGTTTTACAGAGGTCAGGAGTTATGCACATGGTCACTATAGGATTAGACACAATTTGCTGCTGCAGGTTGAGACCCCATGCAGTTGCAACAAACTGTCTGAAACTTGATTTTTGCAGCTTTGCTGTCAGAGCAGACATTGTGACAAGGAAAGCTTCAATTTTGCAGGTTTTCTGAATTAGAATCTAAATCCAGCTCAAGATGTCAAACTTTTCTTGAGCATAAAGCTCTCAAAATTCATCCATACAGTCACCTGCAAGTCTTGCAGGATCTATCTCAGGAAACCATTCTTCTGAGTTGGTCAAAAGAACACTTATGTTAAAGATTTTTTACTGTTCCTTCAGCAATCAAGTGCTTGAATCTTGTGATGTTTGATGCTACAGTCTTCCAGACTTTCAGATACTTTCATAATACTTGTAGGAATCTTGGATTTTGAAACATTACATTTAACAGAAGTATTATGCTGAAGTTACTGGGCTTGGTCAAAATAATAATGAAATCAGGAACTTTTTGAAGTTTTTATATCTTTATATTTGTATGAAGCTCTGAAAGGCTGGTAAAACATTAGGCTGCACATCTTTTAATGCTGTCTGACTTGTGGTTGGATGGTTACTTGTCTTCCCAGTTACCTGGTGCTCATAGCCTGACAGGACATGTCTGCACAGATAGAATATATTCATGGGAGTTGGAAGTAGATGAATGGTGGGTATACTCTTGCACACTGATGTTCACTTTTGTATTCATGGAAACCTTGAAATGTATTTTAGGGGAAAAAAATACAGGGATTGCGAGAAGTGATGGATTTTTTTTTTTTTTTAAGAGTGAGTTTGAGTTTATAGGTGGAAGAAATAATGTTTGGAAACAGTGTCTGTTCTAGATCTTTCTTTGGGCTGATTTTTAAAACCATTTGTCCTTAATTGCAAGAGACCTGCATGTATATTGTACCAAGCATAGCTCAGTCGTCTTAATTGCATTTTAACTGTACCCTGAAGTATGTTTTACAGGGCAAACCCTTCAGTATTTACAGGCAAGAGCCAGGGTGTTTAAATCATCCCTCTGTTCCTTCAGTGGCAGAAAGACTTGATGCTGATTCCTTGGATGAACTTCCAAGCTTTGAGCCTAGACTTACTGGGAATACCAGACAGAATGTGTGTGAACTGCCTGGTCCCTCAAAGAACCCACCCACTAATGAAAGAAATTCACGTGATCTGGAATATTTCCAGATTTTCTTCTAATGTGTGCAGAGTGTGGCTGCATTCAGGTTAACAGTGCACATAAAAGAGATCTCCTGTATCATGAAGGTGAAAGGATCTAAAACCTGGTGTATCTAAGCAGTGACTTGTTCCTAGAATGTGCTGTCTGTAATGTGCCTGCTTGGCAACAAAGATCAGGCTGTTCATTTATTTATTCATCGCTTATAGCCCACCCAGGTGAGGCATCATGTTCTCATGGAATTGCATGCCAAGTAGGCCCAATCCTTTTAATGTGCTGAGGATGGAACTGTTCAGATTGGGTTTGCCTGTGGTTTTGCATTCCTGCAGAGAGGGTTAATTGGAGCAGTGGTGGGGTGTTCTCATGCTGCTGCTGTGGTGCTGTTAGGCAGGCAGCTGCCTTTGCAGCCCTGCACAGTGAAGTTGGTTGTCTTGCTAAAGGATGTTTGCTGGCATCTGTAGAGTGGCCTCCCAAGTTCAGCCTTACCCCTCTCAACCATTCTACAGCTGCAGAGGCATCCTGGAGCAGTGCTGTGGATGCCAGAGCAGCGCTGCAATTCCCCTGCCAGAGCAGCCCTGCAGTTCAGCTCCCCTGCCAGAGCAGCACTGCAATTCCCCTGCCAGAGCAGCACTGCAATTCCCCTGCCAGAGCAGCACTGCAATTCCCCTGCCAGAGCAGCACTGCAATTCCCCTGCCAGAGCAGCACTGCAGCTCCCCTGCCAGAGTAGCACTGCAATTCCCCTGCCAGAGCAGCACTGCAGCTCCCCTGCCAGAGCAGCACTGCAGCTCCCCTGCCAGAGCAGCACTGCAGCTCCCCTGCCAGAGCAGCCCTGCAGTTCAGTTCCCCTGCCAGAGCAGCCCTGCAGCTCCCCTGCCAGAGCAGCCCTGCAGCTCCCCTGCCAGAGCAGCACTGCAGTTCAGTTCCCCTGCCAGAGCAGCCCTGCAGTTCCCCTGCCAGAGCAGCCCTGCAGCTCAGTTCCTCTCCCCGAGCAGCACTGCAGCTCCCCTGCCTAGAGAACATCATCTCCCATTCCAGGTAAGTTGTGACAGCAGGAGATGAGATGGGTCACCCACAGCCTACGTGTAAAACCGAGCAAGCATTCAAAGAAGAGAAGTTGTCCATGTGCATGTTCTCCACCACTCTGTCTTTTTGGAGTCCAGAAGAAATGAAGGAATATGCAGCTCATAGTTCAGTTCAGAAAGGAGCATGGTGTGCTGCAGATAAATGAAAAACTCCTGTGGGAGGGCCTGTAATGCCCACCTTCAGTCAGAGACATAATTGAATGTCTTAATACATGTGAGGGACACATAGCTTGCTGTATTTTAGGTTTGTCTTGTACAGAGCCAGGAGCTGGATTCAACTCCTGTGGGTCCCTATTACAGTGACCTTAGACGGTCACTGTGGTGAGAGAAGAATGAGAATCTTGTTTCCTGATCAGAAGGCCTGATTTATTTATATAAGATATATAATACATTATAACTATACTAAAAAGAATAAGAAGAGAAGTTGCAGAGAGCTGCTAAGCTAAGAATAGAATAGAAAGAATGCATAACAAAGTTCTGTGTCCAGGGAATCTGTCCCTGAGCTGTTCCTGTGATTGGCCCTTAATGGTACACATGGAAGATGAGCCAATCACAGGGACACCTGCTACATTTCACAGCAGCTGATAACAATTGTTTACATTCTTCTTCTGGGGCTCTGCTTCCCACAAGATGGACAAATGTGAAAGAAAGGATTTCTATGAAAAAATGTCTGCGACAGGTCCCTTCCAACCTGTGATATTCTGTGGTTCTGTTCTAGGTTTCTCTCATGATTTTCATCAGTGCCTGGCTACCTGATGAGCTGGTAGATTTGATTTGATACTGCTCTAGTTGCAACCACATTCACTGGACTATGAATCTTGTGAGGGTTTAATATAAATTAATAGAACAATTGAAAGCTGAAATGAACCCCTGTGGACTGCTGGAATAAAAAGCAATTAAAAAAGGGAGGGGGGAAGATGCCATCTTCTGTATCCAATTGTATGTATGAACAAGGTAAAAATAATATATAAAACAGCAGATAATGTTAAAAAAGCAGAATGCTACTGGCAAATGTTTGAAATAGCCACTGATTTACAGTGATCTCAGATCTATACCCGTGGCCTTGCTGTGCACTGTAGAATGTAGAGTATAAAGACAGGTAGGAGATGTGAATAGCCAAGTTCAAAAATGGGGTTTGAACAGTATTGTCGCCACAGGAGATTCCTTGTGTGCTCTGCAGTGAGTCTGCAGTCACTCCAGCATCTGTGAAATACCAGTGTTACAATGAAAATAACAATTCTCTAAAGCATCTGTAATTAAAAAAGTCTCACTTCTAAGGGAGTAAGTCAAGTCCATGTGATTTAAAGTCAGTTTCTGTCCACACTGACCTTCTCTAAATAACATTAAATTTTTATATAATTCAGCTAGAATTAAAGGCACCTTCTGTGTTTCTGCATTCAGTGCACATGATACATAAAGTACTGACCACCAATTTTTACCATAATCTTGTCAAACAACTATATCTAACTATCACTGGACAGCCTTAGTTTTGTGCCTTCTGTCACAACCCCTCAAAACTGGAGTCTTTCATTAGTTCCTCAAATTCTTTTCTCCACATCTGTGACTCTTGCACACAGAAGTGAATTTGGGGTGCAATTTGAGCAGGTAGCAGGGTCACAAATTTCCTCGCTGCCATATTGTTCACTGTCCCAAGAAATGGCTCTGCTCTTAGTAGGTATCAGAGATGGTGGTCCCAGCCCTGCTGCCATCTACCTTCCTGCTGAGGCTTTGGTAACTTCTCCCTGGAGTGTTTTCCTTCCTTCCAATTTACACTTTCCTTCAACTCTAGCCAGCCCAAGTATCTCCCAAAGCTGCTTATAAAACTTTTGGCTGTGCTTGCCTATTATTTTTACCTCACCCCCAGTGTCATTAATACAGATATTGATACACTCTTGTAAACTAAAGTGACAAAGCAGCAGTCTGAAAACCTAAAATTCCCAGAAGTGCTGGACCTTCAAAATCACATTCTGTTTTTATAAGGATATTTGCTAGTTATGATTGATAGGAATTGATACTTATGATTTCAAATATTTTCATATTAATAAAACATTTCTTCTCTCTCCTTGCAGGCCCATGGGAATTCCTCCACTGCTGTGACACTCATTGCCTTTCTGAAGGGTTCAATTCAAGGAGGTTATGTCACCATTTTGTGTTTGCCTGGGATGTTGAGTACTCCTACCTTGCTTTCAAGTTCATGCAAAGAGCCATAAACTGCTGGTGCCCCTTCATCTCCTCCCCATATCTTTTGCTTGTATTAACTTTATTGTTTGCCATGTGTATTTGAGTCTCTATTTATTTTCTATGGACTCAGAAGTTTATGAGATATTTATTCTGCCCAAACTCTCTCTGTATTTTAGATTCTGTATTATGTTAGTCTCTTCAGGAGCCCAAGCAGCTGGCTTATATTTCAGCACTGAACAAACATGTGCCGAAGGTTAATTCTAGGGGTTTTTTCTGAGAGTTTCTCTCTGAATGCTTCAGATACCAGCCATAGACTGTAAATCACTGGAATCCCACCCCCTGCCCCCGCATTCAGATTGATCCAAGGCACATTAGCAAATACTTCTAGGGGTTTATTTGTGTTTTGGTGGCACGTACAGATTTGTGTCTCATTATTCTCATTCAAATTTCTTTACTGCTTTTCTCTAAACAAACAACATTGAAAACAGCATTTCAGAATCGAATATTGAGAGGACCAAAGCTACCTTCTGACCACCTTCTTTTTCTCCTGGCACACACTGTTTACAGCTCCAGTCTCTACTTAAAGCAAACTTGCTCCATAGCTGAGAAGTTGGTTCATGAACAGTCAAGTCATATTTACAAGAAAGCTGCTTAACGACAGTCCCAAGCAAAGGAGGAGAAAAAGCTCTTTCCTGATTACAATGAGTTTAACTCTTGTATTGTAACCTCATGAATTCTGTTACTCCCATCCCTCAGCAACTTACACTTCAGACAGCAGATGAATGGTGGAGCTTTGTTGATGGTTGTACTCGTTGCTAGGGGACAGTCTCAGGGGGGTGAATCATGCCATTTACAGTCAGCCTAAAGGAACATTTGGAAATGTCTGAGCTTAGAAAGTTCCCTCTCTAGTCTGTCCTTGGAAATCGAGTGCTTGGTGGCCGTGAAAACTGCTTTAGAAATAGACATGATGATAACGAAGGCATTAAACATACTGGTGTCTTTAGTAGCTTGTAACTATGTCGGTATCTTAAATCACAATTCTGGTGCTTTTTAATTGTTTGATAATTATGTTCTTAGTTAAAAGCTGACCATGTGAAATGGTATCAAATCAAAATTATTTCAAGTCACATTAAAATTAAATACTACAAATTTTCATCATTGCTCTACTGTAAGAATGCAATTGCTTGTAAATGTCTGGATCTGAACTTTCTCGGATATATTCATTGGTATTTATTTTATTTTACCTGCTCTGGGAAGGCGGCAGCTTCAGGTACCATCAGAAAGGAGAACTTGACCTGTAGTAGGTGGGTGAGGTTTAACATGATACATCTCCGGTGGAACACAGGTGGGTGAATAAAAGTGCTCCCACTATAAATGCTAAGGCACAGTTTGGAGAGGACGTGGAGGAGGCACACACCCAGCTGGGGCTGACAGGTACGGCACAGAATTACCGAGGGGAAACCCCTCCGCACGCATTCTGGGGCTCGGAGCCAGGGTCAGTGTTTTGCCCAAGGCGGGCAGCCTGCCCTCCGCAGCCCCGCGCTGCTCCCGGCGGAGCTCCGGGCAAGCCTGGGCTCGTCGTGCCCGGGGCAGCGGCGCTCCCCGCCCGCGCCGTGCGGCCCGGGGGGTGCGGGGGGCTCGCAGCCACCCAGCATCTCCCGGCGTGCTCCCCGCGGCCTGCAGCCCTTCGCAGCAGCGCATCCCCCTTGCCCCGTGCGTGTTGAAGCAGTTTATCAGTGTTTTCCAGACTACATCAGCGCTCCCAGCGCGTTTCAAAGCGAGCCAAGTGTCCCTGCCCGCTGCTGCTTCGCTGTCGGCATCCGAGCGGAGCGCGCAGCCGCTTTCGCCGCCAGAGGGCGCCCGGCCCCCGCCCGCCGCGGCCGAGCTGGCGGCATCCGCGTCCCCGACCGCGTTCCCGATCCCGAACCCATGCCCGACCCCGTTCCCCATCCCAACCCCGACCCCATCCCCGTCCCGCTGCTGCTGCTGCACCTCCAGCACCCGCCTCCATACTGCCCCAGGCCAAATGTTTCCTGTAACGCAGGCAGTCACCTTGAATAACGCGCGAGCATGTGGCAGCTAGCAGCATCCCCAGGAACGTTTCCGGGATAAGAAATTTGGGGTTTATGACCGTGCTCCATGATGCGCCCTCCCTTTCAATTGTGTTACTACTGGCAACACCTGGATCGGACTATGCAGCTGTTGCTTCTTTTCAGGAGTCTGTCCTACAAATGAGTTGCATCCAAGTTGTGAAAAGTGGGTAAGCATTCTTGAATCTGTCTTCAGTGAATAGCTCTACATAGTTTTCAAATTCTAAGGTGTTTTGCTTTTGATTCTATTGATTAACACTCACATCTGTCGTAAGCACTGCAATAAATGCTTTGAAAAATTATTTAATAAAATCTTTCCACAAGGCAGGAAATCAAAAGGCTTCAAGAAATTAAAGTATGGCAGTGCATGTCTCTGAAGTGTTGAGAAACTATCAACCATTCTTTTTCTCTCCAAGGCTGTTACACTCAAAAGCATACTTTTTTCTCCATTCAACTGCAACACACGGTTTGCTTGCAAAACTTCCTTATTTTCAGGTCCCGAAATGACTGGAGTACATGACTCACATAGTAAAGGGTTAATTTAACCACTTGTGCCCTCCTGGTACATCCTCTCAAGAAACTGAAAACAAGCTGCAATTCACATGAGCAGGAGTTATCCCTCCTTGTCTACAGGGCTGCCTAAAATGAGGATCCTCATGAAGCAGATCATTAAACCTGATCTTTAGTGGGACAAACAGGCCTCTGCAATGAACACCAGTGTCTATCCCTCAGTAATTGTTTGCTTGCAAACTTCTCTGGTCCCTCAGGCACAACAACAGATGTCTCTCCCTCAGCCAATGCACAAGAACACATGTACCCAGCCCCTTACCAAAAATACATATCGAAGGTAGGTGGTTAATAATAACCAGAACTTCAGATGTCTCGCCTGACTGTGAAAGATCCAAAATTTATTTTGTGAGTTCAGTATGATTGAACAAGAAACAGGCAGAATGCACTAAGAAGTGACTGATGCACAGACTGATAAACGCCAGAGACAAACGATTACATCTGTGAAGAGTAGAGCAAACTGTCAAACAGAAACCCTGACACAACCAAGCCCCACTGTGTGACACCCTGCCTTACACTGTTCAGCTTCACGGCTAAATTATTTCTCTTCAAGTTCTGAGCCTGCGATAAATAAAGCAGCAATCATCCAGATTACGTGTCATTGTTTATTTTCCTAACTAAAGATGGGATAAATTCTGGCAGCCGGTGGGCGCTGTGGCAGACGGACGGACGGCCGGCCGGGGCTGTCGGCCGGGCTCCGCGGGCCCTGTCCCGGCGCGGGCGGGAGCGCCCTCACGGGCACCTGCTGCCGCTTCCTTCCGAGCGGGAGCGCAACAGGCAGCGCCGCTCGCCCTGCTCCGAGTTTCCCTCTTACTTCTTTGAGCTGCGCTAAGGGCTTTACGCGGCACGTCTGGAAGCGCTCCTGTGAATTACTTTGTGGGGAATTAATTTCGTGCTTTTTAAAGCGTAAACTTCGGACCCGCGCGCTCCCGCTCGGCGCTGGCGCCGTTCCCAGCGGAGGAGGGCGCGGCGCCGGACGGCTCCCAGCAGGTACAGCCGCCCCCGGCGCGGCCCCGCGGGCGAGTTTGCTGGCGAGGCCGCGCATCACCCCGGTTACAGCGGGAATGAGGCGCGGCCGCCCCCGGGGCCGCCCCCGCCGGGCGGGCAGAGGCCGCGGCCGCTCTCGCTGCCGCGTGCGGGCGATGCCCCGACCCCACACCGCGGCCCGCCCCCGCGGCCGCCCGGGGCTGCCGCCTATTGGTCGGCACCGGGCCCCTCCGCCCCTGCCATTGGCCGCAGCCGCTGCCCGTCACGCCGCCGCCGCCGCCCGGGTCTAATTGCCGGGGCACGGGCGCGCCCCGCCACAGGTACCGGGGCGGCCGGAGTGGAGCGGCTGCGGGGCTGCTCGGAGCTGTCCCGGCGGGGCTCCGTGCCTTTGCTCCCGGCCCTCGGGCATTCGCCGTGGCGGCTGGGGGGTTGAGCTCTCTCCTTTCCTGGCGTGGCTCGCTCTTGCCTGGGGAACCTCTTCTGCAGCCGCGGAGCGAGCTCGGCGGGGAAGACCGGCCTGTTGCCGTCGGGAGGAAGGACCGCGGCGAGCGGCCCCGCGTGTGCCCCCGGCGCGGGGCGGGGGGGCGATGAGCCGCGCATTGTTTGCCCTGTAGGCAGCGCCCGGCGGGCAGCGGGGCGGCGAGCCATGGGCTCCGCGCCTTTGTCTCCCGAGTGAGCCAGCCCCGCGCCCGCAGCCTCCCACCGCCGCCCGAGCCCCGGCGACATGGACGTGACCGTCTCCGAGCTCCTGGAGCTCTTCCTGCAGAGCCCCTTGGTGACATGGGTGAGCAGGGCGGGGAGCGAGGGGGCAGCCCTGTCCTGCCGCGGGTGGCTGGGTCCGGCCGCCAGCCCCCAACCCTGCTGTCCTTCCTCCGGCAGGTGAAAACCTTCGGAGACCTGGGGAGCGAGGACCAGGACAACCTCGGCGTCTACATGGACCTGGTGGATGGCGTGGTCCTGAACAAGATCATGTTGCAGATGTGAGTGGGGCCGGGGGCAGCAGACGTGAGGGGCAGCGCCGCGGGTGCCGGGCTCCGGCCCCGAGCTTGCCTCAGGCGCGGGGGCGGCCTGGGGCCCGAGCGCTTTTCATTGTGGCTGCTCTTTGAAATTTACAGAAAACAGTGGGGGGGGAAAAAGCCCTGAACTAATCCAGGTCCAGGGCTTTTAAACTTGTTTTTTTAATCTTTTTTTGCTTGGTATGTGTGTGGTTTTCGTATTTTCCTTTTTTTTTTCCTCCCAGGTATCTTAGTCAGTGTTACAGTGGAATGTGTGTGGCAGTAAAAAGAAGGAAATGAAAGTACAGTATCAAATAAAGCTTTACTGGGAGGGTTTCATCTGAACTTTGTATGCTCTTGTGTAAACTTCGATACTAAATACATAATTTAGGAAAACCTTTTAGTGCTGCCTCTTTCCGGCGGCACTGTAAGGCCATGTGTTTAGGAGACTTAGAAATTGGTTAAAAGATGGGGTGCTGAAAATACCCTGACACCCTGAATTGAATTGCCGTTAGGACTTGTGCTGTGTTTGTAACCACATCCTTTCCTGTTGCTGATCTACTGAGCTGCATGCAGAGCCTGCCTGTTTTTACTGTATTTTATTTAAATATTCTGAAATACATCTGAGAGAGAGTTTGTAGGGACAAGTGTCTGGCTTTCAGGGGAGGAGAGTTTGGAAGTCACTCAGTTTTGGCAGTGTGCTCTCTTAAGTGACTGAAATCAATTGAAGCTCGGCCAGTGGTTTCCAGTGCTACTCCTAGCATTTAAATGAAGAATTCATGTGAGAATCCTTTAAAATCTTGAGAAATAACATTAAATCTGACAATCAGTGCCTCACCCACTCAGATTGTGAAATTTTGTTATCTTCTGGTACCTGGCTGCTCCACATGAGAAGGTAATACAATTTTCTTTTGATTTGATGTTACCAGGAGTGAAAATTGTGAAGTGAAGCTGGTGAAAATCCATGATTCAGAACAGAGCCCAGATCAGCCAGCACACGGAGAGATAATAAACTAGTGGTGTAAACTAGCAGGGATAGAAGCCTCTGGTAAAGAGAAGGCATAATTTCCAGAATTTTTAAAGGAATACTTATACTCTAAAAAGATTATTTTCTGCTAATTAGAGCCTCAAGTATGAACGTTTAGGTCCAGGCTTGTAGCTTTCCAAGATGTGAGAAGTTAAATTTTGATTCCTGACCATTGTGTTTGGCACAGAGATGACCAACCTAACTATCAAAGAGCAGCAGCTGAGTTGGCTGCAGGTTTAACTAAACAGCACTGTTATCTAATATGTTTATATTATTATATGTTCAATAGTCGTCTCATTTCAAAACAAAAATTAACCAAGTTGTAGTTAATCATGAATTTATGAAGTGATGTGGCTTTTGAATGACTGTGGCATTGTTAGGAGAGTTTTATTAGGTGGTGTGTGCAAACTGAAATATTTGTAATTGGCCGTTGAACTATATCTAAGGAGTTAAGAGTTGGTAAACTCTTATTTGTTAAACTCAAGGGAGCAGCTCAACAATGATCTGGGGACAAGGAGACAATTCTAAGTTCTCATGGAAATAAGGAAGAGAAGCATACAGGCTGGCTGAGTGCAGTGACAGTAGCTGGCATTTTGTCTGATCTCCTGTGATGGTGAGAGGTGCCCTGCCACGTTTACGAGTTTTAAGCTTCTTTCTTTGTGTTTTCCCCCACAAACATCTCTGGCAGTGGTGCCTCAGAAAGTGAAGTGTTGGAGCCTTTTAGGCAGCTTTAGCAGTGCTTCTAATGGTGACTAAAGAGCTGGAAACCAAGAGCTTTGTACTGAGAGCCAAGATTGTTTAATACAGGAAGGATTGCAGTTTTATTTAGGTCAGTGTATCCTGACCTAGCAAGGTGCTCGGGAAAGGTGCTGACTGACCTTTACTTTTCCTTGATTTTAACTTTTCAAATTGCAATGCAATTACGGCTTACATGCAAGTCAGGCAAGTCTTGCAAGGTGTATTTCTGCCTCACAAAGCTTTCAGAATAATAAAAAAGTGTTTTTAAAAATTCTTCCTCATCACTTTAAGTCCTGGTTCCTGAAGATGGATTTCAGTGCTTGGCTGGAGGTTTCTTCCTGCTAAAAGCTTATTAATGAGGGCCTTTGATAAATCTGGAATTGGATTTGCCGTGCCATGATAGTGTTGATTGCTTGAAAGCACAGATGCAGGCATGCACACACATGTAGAGAGCAGGGGGAGGCATGGTGAAAGAGCTGGGCACTCATGTGGGCAGCTGCCTCATCACTTGTGTGTTTTTCACTTTGAATTTTTTGGTCCTGCTTGCCTGATTATGGGAACAGAAAGAACAGGGGCATGTGAGCTTGCATCTAAACACCAGGTGCGATGCAGTGCTCTGCTGCAAGTCAAGCTGTTTCTTCAGTGAAGATTTTGAAAGCCAGATTCTTGGGAAATTCATTACTAAAAATACAACATTTCTGCCCTGCAGCAAAGCAGAATTTAATTCAGGAGACAATGAAGACAGGTGGATCTGTGAAGAAATCCAGATACACCTGTTGAGTGGGGATTGCTGAGTGAAAGTAAGGCTTCAGCTGCTTGAGTCATGGTGGGGGCTGTAGGAGTTCAGCCAGCCCCTAATTTCTGCTGTAATACTTCAGGTTTTTCCAAAATGCTGTCTGGCAGCTTTGGGTGGAGAAGATCCCAGCTGCTTTGTGTTGCAGTGTCAACGTTTTTTAGATGGTGGGTTCATCTCAGCAAGGCAGCTGTGTCACCAGAGAGATGTGTGACAGCGATCTGCTGCTTTTCCAGCCTGCCAGGTCCCTGCTGGCTTTGTGACAGGAGGTGAAAATAGGGCTGTGCCCTAACTTCATCCTCTTCAGAAATGAGCTGCCCCTGGGAATGGCAGCCCAGAATGAAACGTGCTCTGCTCAGGCTTGCCAAATGTAGCCGTGGCACAAGGGCAGAGGGGGGAACCTGTAGTCAGTGGGACACCGGCTGTTGGGCTTGGCTGGTGATCCCTTTGCTTACTAGGGATCTCTAAACAAGCCAGACTGTTTCTAAGAAAGCTGAGCGCTGTTTGATTCCCAGTAAGGGCACCTGCCTGTTAAATTAATACATTTAGTAGCAAGAGTCAGACAGCAGTGTTTGGCTTCTTCAAATGTATTAGATTTTAAAACAACATTTATTATTTTTCAAATAATTCTGTTGTAAATGAATGCTTTCCTTTGCCTGTGTCCTGCTCAAGTGTATATCCCAACCTGATTGTGCATGAAGGACAATGTTGATTTCTGCAGACTTGCAGTACTGGCTGAATGCATACAAAATATTAATCTTCAAAGTAGAAATGCTGTGTTTCAAGCTTGTGTTGCTGATGGATTTATGTGTACCAGGTTAATGATATTCTCTGCAGACATACTTTAAAGAACTTTTTTCAGATGGCTGTGTGTCACTTCCTGGTATGGAATTAGCACGTGGTGGCACTGCAATGACTGCCTTCAGTGGTACAGTTGCAGCTGTGGCATAACATCTACAAGCATAAGCAAATACTTGCCTCATTTAACTTCCCAAATAAAACTTCCTGTAAGAAATTACGTGGAGGTTTATGCAGGCACATGAGTGTTTTCACTTTGGCTTGTTCTAATTATTCTATTTGAAAATAGACTGTCAGAACATTTAGCAAACAGGAGTGTGTGTTAGGCATACTGCTGATAATGCTATTTGTGTTAAAATCCTGTTATAACCATGCACAGTAATAGGTTTCTCCATTTCAATTGCTGTCATGGTTTGTGGTACCGTTGATGCGTTGTCTTTAATTTGGACCACATGACAGGAACAGCCACATTGTGAGTGCCTGCTCCTCGTGGTTTGTGCAAATGGCACAAATGCCACAAGATGTGTTAGAGATGTGCATCTGCTTAATATAAAATTCTAGAATGCTATGTAGTGGTGCATTCTTCCACCATTTTCTAGGCAATTTAGGAATCTGCCAGCCTTAGTAGCACCATCTCACTTGGTAGGGGAAGGAGTTAGACTAGCCCTGGTGTGGTGCGTTTTTGGTTACCTTGCCTGCAGAGCAAAGTGCCACAGGATGCTGGGCCACTCAGTTCCTTCTGGCATCTCATAACCCTTGGGCCTGGCTTGAGGGCTTTCCCCTTGCTCCTCAAAATGGCTTGTCAGAAACTGTAAGAATTGGATTGGTTTTTTTTATGGTTAGTTTTATGACTTAAGGGATTGCATTATTGTGCACTTGTGTTGGTGGCCTCACGCCCACTGAATTTGTCACTTGATCTGTGTCTCCTGACCCTTCCTTTCCTCTCTGTTCTTAGAAGACTTGAGCATGTACAAACCAGACAACTTCTTTAAAATATTTGGTTATATAGTGAGGTTTGAGTCTTTTTCTGTTTCTTTGGCTTGGGTGGGTTTTTACTGGTTTGTGGAGTACTTCCCTAAGTCACACCTCAGCCATTCTGTCTCAGTCTTATTAGGTAACTTTTTTGATCTTGACAAGTAGGTGGTTTTGACAAAAAAAAAAAATGTAGTTTTCATTATATTTGTGTGTAAGGGAAAGGCCAAACATCAAAGGACTGAAGAGGCATCTGAGGTGGTGTTCAGGGATTTTTTTTTTTTTTAGATAAATCCAGACATGAATTTGTTTTGGTTGCTTGGTTAGTGTTGGAAAAAAAAAAAAAAAAAAAAAACAAAACACCCCTCTCTCTATAATTTTCAGTGTGATCCTTAGAGTTTCTTTCTGTAAAATTCTTGATGAACAAATTTCACCATGCAGGCAAGGGCTATAATGTTCAAAGTGTAGTACCAACAGCCCTGTTGTCTTTAGGGTAGGATTGTCTTTAAGCACAGAAAGAAGAAACGGGATCTTGCTTGTTGAGGGGCATTGTTCCATTTTCCTGTGCAGACAATAAGCTCTGTGGCAGTTTGCAGTGTAGGCTGCACTGGATTTCCACATCTTGTTCAGAGGGTCCTCTCTGAAGTAAGCTGGGGTGCTTTGTGAAGCTGGTTACACAATGTGTTCAGAAAACATGTTTTTGAGCTACATTCTATTTCCAGAAAAGCTTTTCATTTTTTTGTGATGGAGAAGCGGCAGCAGTGCCGAGCTGTGCTGTGCTGCAGCTTGGCTGGAGGTTAAGAGGACCCTGAGGTCAGTGGCATTAAGGGCTCTTGGAGCAATCAATTACCCTTAACGAAGATGATAGGATAAAAGCTCTGGAATTGCTCCTGAGGGCCTGGTCCTGCTGGTGCTTATGTTCTTGTAGCACAGTCCCCGCTGTGCAAGAATGAGCAGGTCTTGTCTAGGAAGTAGCTGTTCTGTGTCTTATGTGCCTTTGAAAACATCCAGGTCCTGCAGTTCCACTGCTGCAGCTGTTGAAGAAACAGCCTCTGCTTTCCTGTGGCTGGTGCCCTCTGTTTAGTGGATTTTTGACCCATTTTTTGCAGTTCTGGGAAGGACTGCAGAGTAGTGACTGCTAGCCAGTCAGATGTCAGTTCCTGGCCACAGAGCTGGGGACGCTGCCAGACAGTGACCAGTGGCGTGGCACTGTGCTGCCTGCATGAGCTTTCACATGGAAATGAAAACTGCAGCCTGACCCTTGTGTTTGGCCAGCTTCTCTTTACTGAGTGCTTCTTCCCTTTTAGCTTCCCACTTTGTTGTCATGGCCTTGCCTAAAAGAGCTGTGTCCAAGAAGAAGCTGCTTCCTTTGAGGCACAGCATCTGCTCAGAGTGCACTGAGGGCAGGGCGCTGCCTGAGCTCAGGCCTGGTGCCGTTTATTCTCCTCCCTCAACGAGGACCCATCCTGTCAGAGTGTTACCAGTGTGGCTTCTGCACTCCTGTGTCTGGGCAGCAGTAGCATGGAATACTTACTACAGATTTTACTTCAAAAGCTTGTTGCAATTGCCTCTTTTTGTTCTCTCTTTAATAATTTATTATAGTATAAATGTGTATACAAAGTCTTTTGCTGCTGGAAAGCTGTGTAGTGTCTTGCTAGTTTATGCCAGTATTGGACATCTGCTGAAATGCATGTACATAAATACCATGTCAGATGTTACCTGCTGTCAAGGCAGTTTTCTCTCATGTCTGGAATGTCTGTGTATTTTTTCATATTTATTCACATAGCACTGCTTTCACTCAAGAGGTTCTCTGGACTGGTTGTGCATTTTAAAAAAAAGTAAACATTTATGTAAACTCTTTGACGTACTTATGTAAATGTTGGCAGATATATTTTAAAAATAAATATTGGATCAGTTCCTCTTATTTCCTTGTCAACGCCTGAGTTCAATAGTTGGCCCTGGAGGAGCTGTGAATGGCTTAATTACCAGCCAAGCAGAGCTCTGGGAGGCAGGTGTTTGGATTGTGTAGGAGTCTGCTGATAAGAGTCATTATTAGAGGAGAGACACAAATCTTTGGTCTGTGCTATTGGCAGATAAAGATTTTCGGGTTCCTTTTTTGTTTCAAAATTGTAGCATGAGTGTATGGAGATGATCTGAAGGTGTACATTTGCATGAAATAGTTTGCAGCTTTTTTTTCTGTCTTATTTTTTATTTTAGAAATAGAATTCCTTTGGGTACAATTTTGATTAGTTTTTAAAATCAAACCAAGAACATAGCATGTATGTTAGAGATCTAGTAAGATGGTATGGGGGTAATAAGTGCGTTATTTTTTTTCCCCTCCAGTTTAGGATACATCTGGTCTTTGAAGTTTTTACAGTGATCACCAATCAAGTATTAATACCCTTTTCTTGTCATAAAACTCCAAAGCTGAGGAAGGCATGATAGTATTTCCTAAACTTGCCTTTATTTGGATAAGGAAAACCCCATCTTATCAGAGACTGCTTTGATCTGTCTTGCACAAACTCTAGATATGCTCTTTTTTCAGGAAAATATGGGTAAGAAGGGAAGCTGACCTGAAATACTGTGTGGGTTGCAGTAGGGTACTTTGTGACATGCAGGAAATATTTCCAACTTACACATAGGTGCAGAGATAATGAGCTTATTCTATCATTAATTAATGCTTATGTACCCTGTATAATTCAGTATATTTAATTAATAAACTTAAATGTGCTATTGAAGTGTTAAGTCTTAACACCAGTTTAATTACTAATATTTTATTTTGTTCCTTTTTAATAGAGATCCTCGACCAACCAACCAGCGTGTCAATAAGCATGTAAATAATGATACCTATCTTCGGGTTCAAAACCTGACCATCTTGATCAGAAACATTAAGACTTACTATCAGGTGAGATTTCTGCTCTCTGCTCATTAATCTGTGGTGACTGCTGTCCTGTTTTAGCTTGTGCAGGGGCTGGGGGCTCAAAGAAGCTTGCTACAGGAAATGGAGAGGAAATTGTGTTTGTGTGAAGTTCTTTCAGCCATGCTTTTTCTTCTGAAAATGACAATATGGTTATCTCCATCTATTCCTCATGGCCAGAGGCTGCTTCCTTGCCTTCCTCTTTTTTTTGAAGAAGTTGTTGTCCTCAAAGACTCTCAGCATTTGGTGATGTAAATACTACAAGGGCTGTTTTGTGGTAGGGTTGTGTATGTGAAGGGGTTTACTGAAATGGAAGTAGTGTTTCTAGGTATAAGACCTTTTAAAAACAGGAAACCTTTTCTTTAAGGGGCTGCTAGAAAATAAAATATTGATGAAGAAATGTTTTTAACACTAATATATATCATGAAATGATAGGAACAATAAATCTTTGCTTAGCTTGAAGGTAGACTTCTTACACTCTGTACTTTGGTGTTGAAGCAGCTGTTTGTTCAGAAGTCCTCTAAGAGAGCCAAGTGCAGGAATGACTGCAGAGTCTCACTCTGCACTTGCTGGGTGTCATTCTTGAGCTGCCAGTGTTCCTCTACTGTAACTGTGCTCCCCTAAAACCAGGCTGGTGACAGCTGAGCACTTTTGCAGAGTTATGAGCATGTTGGCTGCTGCTGGAGAGCCATAGCATGAACTCAGTTACTCTAAATAGAATTTCTGTATGCTCACTGTTGTGTGTATTTCGACTTCTTACTGAGGAGGTAACTGTTCTACTGTTTCTAGGAGTCTTTTGCCAGATTTGAATGCTGTGCAGTATATAAACCAGGCTAAAACCACTTAGGATTGTTAAAATGTTCCTGTGTGTCTCAATCATACAATGAAGAAGCCAGCTAAACTGTAGGAGCTGATGCCAGTGTTTTACCCTGGACCCTTCATCTTTTCTGCATATATAGAAGAGACTATATATTGGTTTTGTCATCAAAATACAGAAGATATGTAGAGTAGTGCCTTTTCATGGCATTCTCTTCCAAAGTTCCATGCCTACTGCTCTTCCATGTGATTGCCACAACTCTGCTCCTGGACTTGCCTAGGGAAGTCTGAGAGAGAGGCACATGTGAAAAGTGACAAAGTCAGATGGGCTGTGTGACTCATCTGTGCAAGTTCCAGCAGCCTGCTAGAAAAACTACCTCAGGTTTGAGATGGTGTAGCAGAGCATATCATATGTTTCTGAAGATAACTGATCTGTGTCTCTTGTTGAGATCTGGAAATGCTGATGCAATGTGATGTCATTGCTGAGACTTGTGATTTCTAAGGGAAATTCCGTTTGGTCATAACTAGAGGCTGAAGTTTAACTGTATATGGAGTCTACAAGAGAGACTGGTCCTAACCTTCTTTCTCCTTGCCACCACAAGATTTGCTGAGAGTCTGGTCCTTCAGGTGTTGAAGCTTTCATGCACAAGCTTTTTTTTTCTTTTTTCTCTTTCTTTTTTTTTCTTCTTTCTTGAAGCTGATACTCTGACCTCTTTTAAAAATACCTGGAGCAAGATCAGAGTCAGGAAAAAAGAAAAGTGATTCAGAGTCATGTGTTATGTTGCTTGTTGACCTAGCTGTTGAGCTAATCCAATAAAGCTAGTAACAAGTAGAATAGTTTAAGACACAGAATTTTCAATGGGAAACAGTAGCTGAGGCTTGCAGTAGCAGCTGTAACAGTGATGTTCCTATTGTAGTCCAGAAATTGAATACTGTGCATCTTGCTGCCTGAGGACTGTATATACAGTATGTAAACAAGGCAGTCAGAGAGAGCTCATCAGTATTTGTGTTGGGTCCTGAAAATGTAATTACAACAAACTTTAAAATAAAATAACTTTTTTTGTGGCAATAAGATTATATAAGAAGCTTATTTTTCCTTGACACAATCATATCTTCAGGGCAGATCCAAGGTCTTGATGCTAATCTGAGATTCCCTTTCATGTGGTGTGTGCAGCCTCCAGCTCTCCATCATCTGGGGGTAGCTGAGGCCATCTATGCTGTAATTGACCTCTGTGTGAGATTGATGGGAGTATAACGTTACATCTGTACTCATGTCTCTGTTGGATGTTTGGAGGTTTTCTTGTTGTTTAGTATATGATTTAAGTAGGTTTTACTAGAGTTTTTTATTACATGCAACCACATAGGTGCTTTGGGATATCAAATATTCTTCTTAATAATTAAATGTTGTTATGCTACTTCTCTCCTGAGTAGTAGAGATTTTTTAAATAGGCTGAAGTTATGGGTGCTGTTTAATGAAGCAGTATAAATATGTTAGCCTAAGTTAAAGTGAGGGTAGTGTCTTACTGGCTGAAAACATGTTTGCAGACTGTGAGGGAGAAGTTCCTGACAAACAAAAGGAACACAAATTTTCTGCTTGCTCAAGAGAAACAAAAGCTCCTAAAAACATATTTGCCTTGACATTTTACATTCCTCTTTGCTTAATGGACTGAAGTCAAGTTTATGGCATAATTGCTGAATTTGGAAGACCAGATCATCTAGAATGAAGTGGCCTTTTCCTTCTCCTTTTTTGAAGGACATTGGTAGGTATGAAAGAATACTTGCCCTTCTCTGTACTGGGCAGGAGCAACCAAGAGTGTGACATAAATTCATGGTACTGTAAACAGTATCTGAGGAAGGTGACATAAGTGCCTACTAAAATTAATGCTGGTATTCAGAAGGTAGTTGACATTTCAGATCATGTAATTGTCTAGTCTGTCTGTGTCTAATATCAGATTTCTTGTATAGCTGTATCGCTGATCTCTTCATTAAAGCAAAATTCTCATTAATACAGGTAATGCTACTTCAGAAAACAAGGACAGGTCTGTTCCAGAAGCACAATTCCAAATATTAGTGTTTTTTCAGCACTTTTCTGATCTCATAAGCTGAGAGTTTCTGCTAGAGATATGTATGAGCAAGCCAGGTTATCGGTGGAATTTGGGTTTGATTTAAGCTTTCAAGATCAGCCCGTGTATGTGCTTCACCAGACACAACTTGGGAGGTGCAACGAAGAGGCCTTTTTTCTGTTTGAATAACCTCTCTATTTTAGAAATTTGCTAACTGAATTTGTTCATTTGCAATTTTCTGAAAAGTTGCCATCTTGCAGCTTTCAACTACATGAGACTTCATTGCTGGTGGCTACTAAGAAAAAGTGTCAGGACTCTTAAAATGGAGGACAACACTGGTTGTTGCTGGCTTTGGTGATTTTTAAATTTTTTTGTTGGTTGTGTAATACATGTTATCGGTGGTACCATGCAACATCTTTGCATTTCCAACTTTCTCAACATTTGTACCTTTGTAGGTTTTATTGTCTTGAGAGGGCCCCTCTTTTGAAACAGAGTGTATGACTCATTTTGCTGTGGGATTTTATGAGTGTTCAAGATAATGTCATTAATTGCATTTAATAACAGTTACACTACTGGTTCACTAGAGAAATGGCTGGTCATAAAACTTCTGGAATTGGTGCCATATCTTGGAAAAGGCTGAACACAGCAGAAAGTTTGCTCATAGTGTGCTGTTTATGTGACTCTTTTTGCTCTGAATTCTAAGGCTTGTCTGTCTTTAAACTGAAAGAAGATGGAAGAATGCTGGAAAATCAGAGGGGTGTTAGCCTCTCCCTTTGCTGTGTTGTAGAGAATGTTTAAATCCAGTAGGTGCTGCTACTTGAAGATTCCATGCAAGAGCAGCACCTGATATCTGCAGTGCTTGGATAATGTGCTCATACCTGTAGAGTTTTGGAAGAAGCCTGAGGCAGGTGGCAGGGGAGGCTTGAACTGGCTTTATTGAGCTTCTTCATGTGTCAATCTTTGGGTTTAGTGCTTTTTTCTAAGGAACAAAAAATCACTTTGATACCAGTAAATAAAAAAGTTTTATCAAAGGGCCTCTTTTGAAAACAGCTGGCTTCCTAACCTTCAAAAATGTGAGTAATCACTCCAACAGTATATAATGCACTCTCAAGCAAAAATTTCTTGCATTTACATGAAAAGCTTGAAGCTGATAAAGAAAAGAATGTGATCATCCCTTGGCTGTGCCTGGATGGGTATTATGGTCACATCTAGAGTATGTGGATGAGAAATGCTGTTGGAAGAAATGCTACAGTGTGCTGCTTATGGCAGTATTTTTGTTGCCTCTATTCCCTGCAGTTGTGGCCACTAAGTACCTAGCAGATTACCTTGTGTTTCTATAAGGTTGGAAATATCTCTTACTTAAGAAATAAGTTGTACTGAGGTGCAGTTCTGGTAAGAGTTGTGACTGTGTGGCATGTGCAACTTGAGTAAGAAACTCATAAAAACCCTTAGTGTTCTCATTAAAGTGAGGGGAATGGGTAAAGGGAATTCACTGAATTCTTACAGACTATATTACCACAAATCCTCCTGTCTCCCCCTAAATCACTTAGCTGGGCCCAGAGATCATGGAGAGCAAGGATGCCTTACTTCTAAGGCATGTTTCTTCAGACACGTGTCCTCCTTTTGCTCCACTGCTCTGTACTTGTGTAAAACAAGTGCAAGCAGCAGAGTTTTTATCAGGTGTGTTAAAGGATGTTAGCTGCCCATGAGTTGCTGAGGCTGTTTCTAACCTTTGGAATAGACAGGAATTTGTTTTCAGGGTGAGGCAAATGCAGTTTTTCCCTGTGGATCAGTGAAGGTCTTGCAATACCAATAGCTTCCAGATCAGTAAACACCTCCCACTTCTGTAGTTGAGGCACTGAGTCAGGTTTAGAGCCCTTAACTGAACTGCAAAGAGAAATTCCAACTTGGAGCTCCAGATTTGGGCACAGCTTAGGGACTGGCAACTGTACTCAAGCTATAAATAAAATTCTGGAAGTAGCAGTGTCCTCTTTTCTGAGCTGGAATCTTTCCCCACTAGGCAGGCTACTTCTAGTGGGCTAGTGATCTAGTCCTTAGCAAAGCAAACAGCAAAACACTAGAAATGCACACACCCTGAAGCCAAAAAAGTATTTTTCTGTTCTTAGGGGAAAGTTTGTACCTGCAGTGGCCTGCTGAAATGAGGTAAAACTGAATTGCTTTTTGCTAGTTTTGTCAGTTTGGTGGGTTAAGCTGTACTGTGCCTGAGTGACTGCTTTCCTTTCCTATTCCCTAGGGAACTGTTTTGGCTTAGGGCCAACCTTTCTTCATCTTGAGCTTTAAATTCCAAAATTATTAACTGAGTTTCAACTTTCTCATGAACAAAGATATCCATACAAAGGTATCCAAAGCTTCAACAGAAACTTTTTAATTCAAATGCTTTGTTGATGCCATGCACTCCTAAGTGCAGTTTTCTCCCTTTTCTGTACAGTTGAGTGGGCTGTGTTCATAGAGTCTCCAAAATTTTCTGCATTGGCAGTTGTGCTGCTGCACCTACCAGAGGCAGCGTTCATGCTCTTGTGGCCTGAAGTTACAGCTGCACAAAGCAACAACAGGGAGCAGCCATGAAGCCTCTGTTTTTCACCAGTCTACAATAAATACACCAAGCCTCTGTTTTTCACCAGGCTACAATAAATAAACCAACTCCTGTGACAAAAAGATATTTGTGAGGTGCTGTTGTAGGGATGGTCTGTGTTTCAGTGAGGCACTGGGCCTTTCAGGACTTGAGATTCTGCCACTGGCACGACCTGGAGTAGAACCTTATTAGCTGTGTGTTTGCTTCTGCTTCTGTTCATTTGACTTCGAGCTAGTTTAAACTTGCTACAGGCACAGACTGTCTACATGTATTTATGCAGTACTTAGCTTAATGAAGCTTTCTTGGTTCTGGAGTGGCAAAAATATTTTGAGTTAGGTTTTCTCTTCTGCTGGAGCATGATCATGAGACATGAAGGTTGCATGTAAGACTGGTACTGTCCACAGTGAATTGTGAAGACATTCACTTACCGTAGTGCTGTGTGCAGGGCAAGGGAGTGTCTGACCTTGGTGCTGCCATTTGGGAAATGCTGAACCAGTGATGTTAGCCTCTGTTTTAGTTCTTCAGCTGAAAATGGGTACCATTCTGCTGCAGTGGAACAGACACAAGAATCACAAAAATCATGATCATTTTGTATAGGTCCTGTTATCAGGTATTTCAGTGGGAAAGAGACAGACAAGTGACTCATCACTAGCAGCCAGACTGTCTGATGCTTTGTTAGTGAAAATGGTCTTGATCATTTCCAGAAGAACTAAACAAACATTTCTGCTTCAGAGTTGAAATAAGTTTCTGCAGAGGTCAGTTTTAAAAGTGTTTCCAGGCTGGTGAGAGGCACCATTCCAAGTGACTTAGTAGCAGGCTGTTGGACACCTGATTGAGATTACTGGGTTTGATCCAGGATGCATTTTGGCTGATAGATTGAGTTCTATCTGGAAGTTCAAGGGAGGACTGATTTTAGAGACCTGTTTTTTTTCCTTGAGGCTCTGTGTGCATTTGATTGCAGAATGAAATACTGACCTCAAACAGATGGAAGAGAATGGTTTGACTTTTAAACTACTTTTCTCCTGGAGCTAGAATATGGGAAAGGGCAGGATAACCTGACATGTGTCTGCAGTTGTGTCTTTGTTTTGCCTAATAGGCTAGAGGGGTGTGAATGTATTGTGCAGACAAATGAAGAAACTGAGCTAAGAGAGGAGCAGTGTCCTAACATACAGTGGCAGATGGAGGAGACCTGTAAAATTTTACAGTATGAAATAGCTGTTTGGTTCCCACACAGCAGCATTTACTTAACCTCTGACATGTTAATTGAGAGCAATTCTTGGGATGTCTGAACTGCAGAACACACCCTCAGTGTCCTTTATATGGCTTAAAAAGAGTAATGTGAGAGTGTGTGTGACTTTGCTTAACCAAAGCCAATGCCTGATGTTAATCTCCTTGACTGTTGCTGTTATTACCAATGCTAAAGCCACAGAGTATTTCAGTCCTCTACCACTTATGTATTTTTGGATATTAGGTTTGACATGTAAGTTGCTGTTCAGACAGCCATGTTCACTCCTGCTGCCTCAACTTTGGGCAAGTGTTCTATTTTTGTTAGCTGAAATTTTGCAAAGGGGTGAATTAAGTTTTGTAGAGCCTACCAATTTTGGGTAAGTTAGAAAACAGCCTGCGTGCTACTTACAGCTGAAAATAGCTTTGAGGTTCATTTTTTGAAATAAAAAATAAAAGCTAAAGATTATAAAAATAAAGATTACTTTATTGCCTGCTTCTGTAATGAGCTCCATATCATTAAAAACTTTTCGTTAAAAAGTCTTTAAAGAGAGAAGATGAATTCCACAAATGTACAAAGTATGATTGCCAAACAGTCCCCTAATTGCATACCAGTTCCCAAAGCAAATAACTTCTCCTTTGTAATGGCAGGTAGTAAAGGAAAGTGATTTATATCCTAATTTTATTGGCATGTTCTGCCTGTAAAAGTGTTACTTAATCCAGTGTCACATTCACTGAAGTTGTCACATTCTGTATTGTGATACACAGGGTTCAGTCCACAGCCTTGATTTCACAGAACTCTGACTCCAGATTGAGGTTTGGTGTCCAGGCTTGTTCCAGGCAGTGATCTGTGGAGCAAGCAAAGGTGTCTCTGTGCCTGGAACTCAGCTGGCCTTGGCTTTCCACTCAACAGCATCCTAGTTCAGCTGTTGGTACAGAGCTCTGACATGAACTTCACTTTTCTGTACACTGCTCTTTTTAGACCTGTAAGCAATTCTTCCGTAGTTCATTTTCATCTCAGGTACTTCAGATGTCTTTTAAAGCAGGCAGTCCTTGTCGTTTTGAAGGAGTATCGGGTTTCAGAAGTGGGTGGGAGATGATGGATCTAAAGCAGAGTTTTATTTACTTCTGAAAGCTTTTGTGGTTTGTGTTGTAGAGGTCTGTTTGAGTTTATGTTGACCTCCAGTATTTTGGCAAATGTGAGTGCTCTTGGGCCAAGAAATGGTGTGAAGGTTGTGGAGACACCTATCCTGGTTAAGAATGATGGGATTTATCCTGCTGAGCAGGTTTCTGCACCAGAGAGAGTCAGACCTAGGGACAGGAGGGAGTTTGTGCTAATTTCTTTGCTAAAGATAGCTCACAGGAAGGGGTGTATTTCCTACTTTACATGGTGCATGGACTTTACACCAATGCAAGTTAAGAAAGGCACCTGTTCATAAATGCACAGAAATTGAAATGCTGTCACTTCCTCATGCATGCATGCATCTCCCATTTGCACATGTTGGCTTTTGAAAAGGACTTAGAAAATGAGCAAACTTGAAGGAGCAAATTAAGCAGAAAATTAAAGTGTGTGCACATTGTATTTTGAGTAAGCAGAATGACTTTTTGAAATAGCTGTTCAATGGCTGTTCAGATGGGCTGTTTGAATATAAGCTGTGTGAGCTTGTGCCTCTGTTTTCCATTATGATTAAGAGATGGAGTTGAAGGAGAAGTGTTTAAATTCTGCTGGGTCCTCATATGGCCAGTAAATGTGCCTAAATAAAAATCTGCTCAGCAGACAGAAATGGCCCCTGTGGAGTTGCCACTGTCTGTTCTCTTTCATAATTAGCATTATTAAAAGTCTCTAGATGTTTGTTTAATTTGTTTTTTAGACCTAAAATGACATCATTTGTGCATGTTAGGTGATCAAGATAACAGTGATAGACATCTGCTCCTTTGGGAGCTGGTAGGAAAGACTTGTCTTGGCACAAAGGAAAAGTATTGTATGAATTCCATTTAAAAATTTTCACTGGACAGGAAGATATTTATTTAGTGGGTTATTAATATTTTTAAACTACAGTATGTGATGCTCTTTCTCTAAAAAAACTTGCCTTTATTTACCTTACATTAATGAACTGACTTCAGAAATGTGTAAGTTGTTTGCTGTATGTTTAAGAAGCAGAAAAGCAAAAGAAGATAAGTTCCCTCTGAAACCTTAGAGTTCTTGGCTGTCTTGGTTTTTTTGATTTTGTGGGGTTTTTTGGGTTTTTTTTTATGGTGCTCCTATTGCAGTATATCCACTGGAACAGTATTTGCAAGGGAGTGGAGCATCAAAATTATATTTCAGTAAGACCTGTTAGGTGTGCAGTGTGTGTTACAGGGGAGGGGAGGTTGGTGCTGAGTTTAATGCCTGGTTCATTTTGGAGCAGCTGTGTTACAGTAAAGCAAAATTACTGGGGTCCCAAGGAAGGCATGAGCATTTACTGGTAGAAACTGGAAGGAGGTCAATTTCTTTTAGAAGTTTTTGATACTATGGGCAGAGCCACTAAGTCTGTTAAAATGGTCATTTGTCAGGATGAAGTTTCTGAAGAAAGTGTCAGTCCTAAGAAGCAGTTACTCTGAAAGTAAAATACACTTCACTTAAAAAAAACCAAAGCCAAGCAAGCATTAAAAAACATAAAATCAAAAATTATGAAGAACCCCAAGCAAAACCAACCAACCAAAAACCAACAACAAAAAAAAATCCATCAAAAACTGCCGTCACCAAAAAAAACCCTACAGTCAAGAATCTTCTAGTTTCACTAGTAACCTGTTTGAGTTAGTTGGAGTCTCTCAAGACTGTGTAGTACTTCAAAGCAAAACAACAATTCATCTACAAGGAGCTGCCCCTTTAAGGTAATAAATGTCTTAAGGCCAGTTCTTCAATGTTGATATTTTAAAAAGTGAAAGAAACCCCCAACAACTAGACCAGAAAAGCCCCACTCTGTGTGTTTGTTCTGTGTTTTCCTGAATATTCAAAAGCTGTGTATCACTATTGAAAGCTTTCTCTTTTTTTCAGAGTTTGTGGCAAATGCTTATCTGAATGGCATGTGGATGTATCTTTACAGTTTTACATGCAGAAGGAATGATTCTGTAGTAGAGGACCACAAAAGCTGCCATTATTAGAAGCCTTGCTTACACTTCAGTGCTCTGGCACTTAAGCTAGCTCCCAGCTTCCAGTCATGCAGAAGGAACTAAACCAGAGTGCTCTAATTCTCAAACTTGGTAGAGCTGTCTCACATTTCTTCCAGCATGCACTGCCTTTGTAGCCTGAGCCAAAATCTTGATTGGAGAGGTGATTTTCATGCCCCTTTTTTCACTTAGCCCATTCTCTTTTTATGAATTGCTAGGTCCAAATTCTGTGCAATTGAGGATTCAGATTTCAAATCATTTGCTGTTGCTTGAAGATTTGTCTTCCCTTAGATGCAGCTGCAGTTTGGCCTTTTGTTTCCTAAAGCATTTCAGTTAACTTGCAATTGTCCTTTCTTTGTGTGGCATAGGACCTGATTTTAAGTGACACTGACTTGATGGACTAGAGGTGCTGAGCATCTTGCATAGCAGGGTCTTCAAACAGTTTTGTTTTGAAACCCTTGGGTATTGTGAAACCAGAGCTGTCTGCCAGATCACAATTTGTTTTGGTTCTTCTTGACATATTGCAACTTTTACCAGTGCAGAGGTATGTATCACACTTGATCAGCACTTAGAGGTTTTGCAGTGTTTATGGCAGCTGCTTGAGTATCCAAAGATACACTGGCTTGCTTTCCAATCTAGAGCTTAGCAGGGCACCTGATTTTGGAGGCTTTGCTCAGCCAAACCTGCTGTAAGAGAGACACACTGAGATGGGAGAGCTGAGTTGGCATGAGAGTAAAAAGCAGTTGTTTTTATAACCCAGTAAATTGCTGTGCTCTTCTAGCACACAGACTTTGCAGTCAGGCTTGTCCTGTCACCCATTTGTAAAGGACAACTCATTTAAAGCTGCTTCTTTTCAGTAGGCTTTTAAACAAGTGGAAAATATACTTATTACCAATAACTCTATATCTACTTAGTTATAACTCTTGAGACTGTGAAGGAATAATCTTAAATACCAAATACATGAAAAACTTCAACAATGAAAAACCCCAAACCCACAAGCCACTTTGATCTTTCTGATACTCATGCAAGTCTCTCCCTTCAGGGTGCATTAATCTTAATTCCCCTAAGTGTTTTGTAAGTTAAGAAAGTTAATGGTGAAGAGTGATTTATTTTTAGTTGGTTAAATGCCTCTGAATGGTGCTTAAAACACAAACAAGTTCCTGAACAGTTGCTTTTTCTGTAATAGGTTAATAGGTAGCATATAATTCCCAGCTCAAAACTTCAGCAGTAACTCAAGTAAAATACTTCAGTCACTTCCACCAGCTATATTTAATATGCAAAGGAGGTGAGAAGCAGATTGGCCTTCAGCACATTTGTTTTAAATAAGCTTTTCTATGTGTGATAATTTTGAATCAGTGAATCTGGGATTTTAAAGCAGCTGTCTGACTAGTGTGCCAAAGGAGGTTACCAGGTCAACACTAGATTTAAGTCATTATAGTTGTGGGGGTTTTCTGTTCTGTGTGTGGGGTTTTTGTTTTTGTTCTGTGTGGGGGTGTGTGTCTCTTTGTTTTTGATATATAGTGTTGCAGTTTGAGTAGTTTGTGTAACTGGTAAAGAGGTGCTGAAAGCTATATCTGCATAGGCAGAGGCTGGGAAATACTCAGTCCTTGTTTATCATCCCCAAAACAAAGCCATATTGAAAATGAAATCTCACACACACTCTCCTCCCTGCCCATAAATTTATAACAAAGACTAGCTTTCTGAACTGTGGGCTTCATTGCATTTGTGTGTGCAGTTTTTGGGGTAGTTGGTTTTATTCTTAAGAAAGAGTAAATGCACACTGCTGGTATGTGCTGTGACCTTGCAGTTGGTTCCCTGTTTATCCTCTCTGGTGCCTGTGGTGGGGAGTGTTTGGCTGCCACAGTGTCCTTTTGTTGGGATGTGTGCAGCCTTTGTCTTTCCTTTGCTGAGATAAGGAATGGGTCCTGCCTGAGCTGGTACCAACAAACTGTGAAAGGGACAAGTGTACAGGTCTGCAGATACATACCTGAAACTCCTTCCTCTCCAGAAATGGAGTTTTCTGGTACTGTCAAGTTAGTCTGAGAGTTACAAGGAAGGATGCTTGAGTGTAAAGAAAGGGAGATTAAACTGCAGAAATGTACAGTTCAATATTTCATACTGGTCAGTTCAGATGTGTTTGAGGTGTCAAATGTAACACTTGTTTAGTATTTCAAACATCTGTTTGATTCCACAGCAACAAAAATTATGTATGAGTTTATAGGATGGATTTTTAAACTATTTTCATGCAGTGTAATAATTTTGTTTTCATTGTTGTCTTACTCCACTTTCAACTAGGGTTCTGTTTTTTAAAAAAAAAACCTTTTTCTACTTTCTTAGCCGTCAGATGAAAGTTTAACTTGTCCCAAATGAAAGATTTCAGGCTGCTTGTAAGAAAAGAGATAGTTTCACAAAATGAGGAAAAGTGGTATTAAAGTACATCTGTGTAACTCAGGTGAGATAAGAACATGAAATAAATTAAATGGAGCAGTGGTCAGAGGAGAAGACCCCAGAATATCTGCACACTAGATATTGATAGATTTACCTGGGAGAGGGGGGACATCTGAGATACAATGCCATTTGTTGGATTTGAACTTTGAAATCTTTGCTTTATTGCCAGGTAGATATGCTGGTGTTGATGGTGACTTTGACTTCCTAAAGCATGAATCTGTACAGACTGAAGGTACAGCTTCCCACATTCTGGGCCCTTGCAGCACAAGCCTTCTGTCAGATAAATGCCATGTTCTAAGGACTGGTTTTCTGTCTGTTGGGTGTGTCGTGACTGTGGAGGGCAGAAAGCCTTTCCAGCTGGGCTCCTGTGGGGCACAGCACAAGAGCTCAGGCACAGGAAGCAGAGACCCCAGTGAGGTACAGGGAGCTCGGTTTGTGTGTGTTCCCTTGGAGTGCTGGCACCCACCTGCCTCTGGAAACCCCAGCTTTGCCATCTTGCAGTACAAAAGGAAGTTCTCACTGAACAGATTTTCCTCCCCTAAGTGCAGTGGTTGAGAATTGCAGCCATGGACATCTGCTTCAACAAGGCATCTCCTCCCCACAAACACTCATGATCCTCAGTTTATCTCAGAATAATCTGGCCCTTTGGTATCAGGCTGGCTGGCATAAGGCATGTCATTTAATTACTCCCTGTCTATGTGAAGCAACATTCAAATGTCATGATGGAAGTGCAGTGCTTTACTAGGTGTTCCAAAGAGTCTCCTAGAGGGATATTCTAGACTCCTTCTGCTAGTTTTAAATTAGGAAAGGATTTTAAAATTTTTGTAAGCTGTGATGCAAATCTTAAGGCCTTAGGGAAGCTGTGTGTTAATAAAAAGTTAGAATTTGGCTCTTGGTGTTAACTGAGATGAGCTCACTGCTCTTACTGGGGGGAGAGGAAGGTTTTTGCACTGTTAGTCAGTTTAAGCACTTCCAGTTTGTTTAATCATCTTTCTCTCTGTGTGATACAGGCCCTTTTGAATTCCACATATTTGGCACACACTGCTGCTGTATCAGAGAAATTATGAATGAACTGGTTTCCTGGCACTTGGGAAGCCATCAAAGTTTGTGCTTAACAGAGCAACCATACTGAGTAATGTAATGCAATATTAAATACACAGGCACCTAAAATAATTTGTTTGCAGAGTGGGGACAAGCCTTTTTTGTTTCTTTTTTTAGCATATCATCAAAACAACTATTAAAAGGGAAAAATAATAATTTTTAAAAATTGTCCTTCCAAGGAGCCAGCTAGAAGAGGGTAGAGTTTAAATACTTCCTCTCACCTTTTTAATGACAAGTCATTAATTTTTCTTTGATATTCAGAGCAAGTCTGTTCCAGTTCCCAAAACATAGGCTGTATGCCCTTGAGGAGTAAAGCATTTAAGAATTACAAGGAGTATTATGCATTGCAGATTTAAGCAACCTGCTGAAATAGTAACCTGCCATGTGCTCCTAAGTCTGTCTGTATGAATCAGGCTTTAAAGTGGTGACTGATACATGAGGAATATGTCATCTTTGAGATTAACAAGACAGCTGCACTTGAGAGGAGGAGCACATTTGTTTTCATGTTCTGTAACACTGACCTTCCTTCATGCAGGAGGATTCAGGCTTGAGTAACCACTTAAACTGCTGCCACAATCCTTGAGATAATATTGCTCTTCTGGTGAGACAAAGCAGGCTACAGATTTAGCTGCACATACTTCATTACACTGCAGCTCTAACACCACAAACTCTCATTTCCTGACTGCATTAACTGCCTGACATTCTTTCTGAGACTTCCTCCATTGCAGAAATGGGCCATTTAAACTAGTCTTGCCTTCTTGGGTAACTTGTCTCTGCAATGTTTTCTCTAGCTTTCTCTCAGTTGGGTAAGTAACCCTGACTCCTAAGATGTTTTATAGGAGTTATAAGATGTATAGCAGTTCCTCCTGGTATGGAGTAGTGTCTCATTCTTGGCCACTGGATTTTATGCAGGCTGGTTTGGGAAGAGCTTGGGAAGGCAGTAATTCACTTTGAAGAACTGCTGTGGATCTGTGTTCCATGTCTGTCTGGATTCAGGAATTCAAACATTGTCTTCTGTATTAACCACTGGACTGCTGTCTTCCTCAATTACATGCATGTGAAGAGCAGAACACTAGATGAGGCAGACGCACTGTAAACACATCAAAGTTTATTAAAACACACATCAGCATTTAATAAAAAAATTGCCTAGTGAAAAAAGTGTTAATTAAAGAATTGGTGAGTATTAAGAGTTCAGAATTTAAAGTTCCTGTTGCTTGGCTGTCAAATCTCACAGAAATAAATTCTATGAAATGTCCATAGAGTAAGAATTTATACATCTGGCTCTATATAACTGAGATATTTTTAGTCCATAATGAGGAGTGGTGTGTTACAAAACAGTCGAAAGCACTTTGCATTGTGTGCATTCATAAAGAGATGCTCATTAAAAATGCACTTTTAGTCACCACCTGTTATTTGTTTAATTTGGTGCTTTACTGCAACGCTGTATTATTTTTGTCATCCTTCTTTTCTGAAGCACATTATTCATCACTTTGAACCATATGGCCAGAAATATATTCTGAACATCTGATTTCTGTACTGGCCATTCCCTAAGGAAAAACCCTCGTGTCCATGTTTATGACCAAGCAGCCAAGCCTTTCCTGTCATCTTTTCATGAGCATTTTTACCTTTTGCATACTAAAGATGCAATTAAGGGACTCACAGCTGTGATACTACAAGGCAGCAAGGGGATTGCACTTGATTAGACAGAAAAGGCCTCTTTGCTCAAATTCATAAATAAAAAACCAAGTATTATGGGAACAAGGGAGAGCTTTTTACAGATCCTATATCTTCCTCTTCCCTTGCTGTTTCCCCATGGCACCGGGCACACATGGCTGGGGGTGGGGTGTGTGCAGCGAGGTGTGCGGTGACCTGGCTGCTGCTTGCTGTGGCAGCCTTTGCTCTTTCCTTGCCTGGGGTCATACCCAAGGGGCTCCCCTGGAAAAAATTCACAGAAACCTGTACAAGTTTGATTCCTCTGGATTGGTGTCATAAAAACCAATATGAAAGATGCCTGTGGAATTGTTGGAGTTCCTGTTCCTTGTCTGCTCCAAATGTTCTGTAATGTGCAAGCATAACTGGGGATAAAGGACCCCATTAAATGTGCTGCAGCCCTGCATTTCAGCACTCTGGCTTTATTGACTGAGCATATCTCCTCTGTTTGGAGATAAGATGTTGGCATGGTGCTGTCTCCCACTTATCTTTGTGATAGCAGTGTGTCCAGTAATGCTTGCATGAGTTATGCACTCTGAACAGGGCATGTGTACAGTGTACAATGAATTTTCCTTTAAACGGAGGGCAAGGGAATGAATAGATGGCAAAGTGTCCTTTTCTTTCAGTCTGGTGTGAAATCTTGTATTTAACATGACTAGTGGGCAGGTTTCATTCTTATTCTTCTGTCCTGAGCACATATCAAAAACCTGCCATACAACCTGGTGTAATCAGCAGTCTGCTCACAGGAGGCCCTAAGTTTGAAACAGCAGGAGTTTTGCAGCTTGGAGCTGAATGGTGTTGGCAGAGCTGTTTGAAGAAGTTTGCTTAGTTCCTGCCTGCATTGTGCTGAGCCAATTTCAAAGGGCCTGTTCCCTCTACCTCGTGAGAATGACTTCCAGTCAAAATTCACAAGGAATCATGTATCTACTAGTCTGAAATGCAGCAAATGCTCTTTTTAGTTTCAGTTGTGCCTGTTTTTGTATTGCTGTTTATAAAGTAACATCAGTGAATACAAATTTAGTTTGGGGGAAATTTTGGTCTTTACTACAGTGTGTTAATCTTCAATTTAGCAGATCATCTGCATATTTCCACTGTCAAAACAAATTGCTTGTTTGGAGGTTCAAACTAAAATGCCTGATTTTAGCACCCAGTATTTACTGAGTATCTTAATGTTGTGAAAATACAAACTGTTTTCTGGGACTTTAAGGAACAGTGGATTTGGGTACTGTAACTGAGGTGCCAGAGTACCTAGACTTGTGTTAAGGTACTGTATTATAACTGCTGGATTTCTCTAATTGCTTCCTCCAGGTCGTAAGCATCTATTTATCCCTTTATAATTTGTGGGAGCTGCATGTTTTCTGAGCAGTGTGAAGTAAGACCATTAGTTTGGATGCCCAGCTTCAAAATGCAGACCATTACTATAGGTTTGCATTTGTTTTACCGTAACATTCTTTTGGTGAGTGACTGCGCCAGTTCCCATAGGGCTCCAGTTTCTGATGGGCCATTCATCACTGAACTAATTCATGGTACTCTGAGACAAACTGGTTTGTCAGAGTAATTCGATGCCTCCACCGAAGTATGTTTAAACAATGATGCAGAGCCATTTTAATAAGTTTTTTGAAAAGCTGCTACTAAACCAGAGGAAGATAGTCCTTATTCCAGCATTTAACATCATTGTCATTCCAGAGTTTCCAGTGGAGCTTGCATGGCTCCTTTTTATGTTTTATAGTGGAACTCCTTGCCAAGGTTCTATGGCAGGTGAAGGGTGTAAACACTGTCTTTGTAGATAAAATACTGCTTGTGCTGCGTTTTTCTGATTGTAGTGTCCCTGAAAATTTCATTGGAAGCTGCTTCTAGGAATCAGACTTCTTCCACACCCCCAAGGAGGTTTCAGCATGCTTTGAGTGCTGCTAGGCTTAGATCTGGTACTCAGTAGATGCAACAACAATATAAACGTTTTTATAACCTATATCTTCTGAAATACTAATAATCTTTATTTCTACAGAGCAGTGCAGCCCAGATGTGCTGGATGGGAGGTGTTGCTGTTCTTTGCAGCCCGAGGCTTGAATTTCTCTTGCCTGGAGCAATTTTTGGGGGGTTACTGTCCCCTCCTCTGCTCCCAGCTCATAAGGTTGCGCTGCTGTTGTTTTGTGATCTGGTTGATAGGGAGCTCCAAGTCACTTGATACTTCATATTGGGTTTCCCTCCATTATGTTGCTTAAATAATAAACCTGAGCTCTGCTGGTGGAGGTAAGGGATATGAGCCACGTGCGAGGCAGCTTGGAAATTGCTGAGAACCATACATGCCTGCCACCTTTGTGTGCCCTTCAAGGACACTGAAAATTAAGTAGTATGGTATAAAAAATGGTACTTGTGATAAAGAAGGGGGGTGGTAGTATGCATAGTTCTACTTTTTCTACCTATAGCCAAGGCATCTCCTTGTGTTTGGGGGCCCTTGCTGACTTTGAGTTTTTTGTGACCATTTTTTATGGTTTTCCTCTGTAAATACAAGGTCTTGAAAGTTGCTTTTTCTTTCAGCTCTAAATGAGACTTTTGTATGATAGATTGACATCAGGAAAATGCTAAACATCACAGCTTAGAAGAAAACTGTATTTTGTTGATATAAAAAAAAATCAGTGGTCAGAAGCCTAAAAACTGGCATAGTGGTGTTAGAAGTTGCTTTATCTGAAATGTTAGTAATAACACAGTGACACAGCTGATGTCTGTTTCTCTCACAGATAGCATAAAGATGCAGCAGTATCCTTTACATTTTTTCTCTTATTGTGGGTATTTCCAGGAAGTTGTATGCTTTGAGTGTGAGCTGTGACTACTGATCAATAATGAAGAAGTATAAAATGTGGGGAAAAGTCTTCTCTTAAAACAGTGTCATTATTTAACTGAGTTTTCTGATACAGAAACTGTCTGCTAGGGCTGTAGTAAAAGAATGCTTAAACTGAGCTCTGTGCTATGAGGCTGGCGGGGGAGCAAGAAGGGTAAAGCTCTGCTGAGTTAATTAATGTTAACAGTTATGAGTTATCTGCAAGATTCACAGCAGATTACACAGATTGTATTAAGCAGGGTTAATCAGTCCTTTCAGATACTTAAAGGAGCACTGTTAAGCTCTGGCAAGACTGAAAGTTCTTCTTGAGAGAATGTTTGCATGAGCAAGTATGCATATATGTGTGAATGCATAGCCTGGATTACCATTGATAAGTAAATTTTGCCTAGCAGCTACCACACAGGGATATTGGCTATTTCCTGTTCTGTGTATAGGTGAAATTGTGGCAGCTGTTGGAAGGGATTTTTTCCTTTTATCTATTTTTGGTTATAACTCTCTTTTTGTGAAGTATTTCCCCTGCTGTGCAGTAAGGAGATCTTTGCTATCCTGTGATGCTAACTGCTCTTTGAATTGTGGACTCAGTGTGGCTTCATGGCTTTTCAGCATTAATTTTTAATGTCTTTCTCTTGCACATCTGTGAAATAGAATGTGGAAGGTGAGTGGGGTTTGTAAGTGTATAGGGGGTGAATTCATCATAAAGAAGAATTTGATGATTGCAGATGTAAAGTTTTGATGTACCACAGCACCTTGTGCTGTGATTTTCCATATTTGTTCGAAGTGTTCATGTGTTCATTTTTTTAAAGCAAGTGTTGTAGCAACTATTTTTTGGTGTGAGTTCTCAGACTTGAGGTAAGTTGGATAACTGACCTCACCATGAAAGACTGACGTTAAATTTTATCAAGTATACAACGTGTCACAGTGTGTTTTTTCGGCCTTTTAGCAGCCTTTAGCGGCCTTTTCAGTGTTGTGTGTTTAGGAAGCCACCTTGTTGCTGCTGTGTGTGTGGGGCAAGATTCCTGATGCTCTTGCTGTTGAGCTGTGGGGACTCCAAATGATTGAATGTGGGGGGACAGTTGCCTACAACAAATTACATGGGGCTTCCAGAAGGGTTTTGCTTGTTACTGGTCTGAGCAGTTAGAATAATACCGGAGTGGTAGGCGGGACAAATAGCAGAAACACATATACACAAAACTCAGTATGTGTACATGTATTCAGATGCATATATGCACATATATATGTATATCCATTTCTTGTTAGAGGACAGTATTTGTGTTACTGTGGGATGCCCGGAAGGCAGGGGCAGCAAGTGAATTTACGTGAGATGGGGATGGCACAGGAGAGGGCAAATCCCCCAGTGTCCTGGGATGGATGTCCTGGAGCTGCCCCAGGTCCCCTCCTGGACCCGCGTGCTTCGGGTGGGTGCTGAGCACTCAGCATCCTGAAGCGCCATCGCTTTTTACCCTGGCAGCCCCAGGCTGGCAGTTTACGAGGGGATCAGATGGCAGCGAGGGGTCTCGGTGGGCTGGGACTGAGGACGGGCCCTCTGTCGCCTCCCCGCTGGCAGCACGGTGGGTCAGCCAGGGAGGCTGCGCTCGGCCCGGCCATTGCCTCTGCTTTGCGCCTGACCTGGCTTTGCCGAGGTGCGAATTGCTGGCAGCAAACTCTGAATAGCCCCGTGTCAACTGCAAATCATGTGTTTGCTCTCCGTAGGTACCGTACCCCCCTCCGAGGGGGACGCAGTAGCTTTCCACATGGAAAGGTTGTTTGCCTTTGAAAACAAATGAACATAGAAAATCTAGAAAGGAAACGATGAGAGCCCAGTGGCTATTTTGAGGACATGGCTTCCTTTTCCTTCCCTCTGGTTTTATTCACTGCTAGATTCCGTGGTAATCTTCCTTTTCCTCCTTTATTTCTTCTATTATTCTATTTTATTTCTCTTTTATTTCTTCTATTTCTTCTATTGCAACTCAGTGCTAATGGTAAAACTGATTATCACAGTAAATGCTAGGAGTGTTTTTCTTCCAAAGGGTGCTTGGTTACCTTGAGAAAGTCACATGAAACTTATTGCAGCTTCTCCACCTGTACAGTGCAAGAAATGTTGACGGTCTTGAAAATTCCCTGCCTGGGGCAATCTACTAGCTACAAAGAGAAACACCACTGTATGTTTGTGCATGGGAGACCCATCTAATCTGCCTTGAAGCTTCTCCCTTAACTTAAAAAAATTGAGATTGTTGCAGCAGTGGCAAAGCACCTGGCAAGGGATGCGTGGGTGTTTGTTGAACTTGTCAGTATTGGGTAAATTAGATTATAGTGATAATGCAGTGATACACTGAAGTAATGATGTGCTGGATATAAATTCTGTTTCAAAGTAGTTGGAAAGCTTATAACATTAACCTGTCGTAATACCTTTTAGAGGTTTTTTAGGAGTATTGGAGAGGGGCATGCCTGAACTGCAAGGACTCTACTCTCTCTGCATTAATGGTACTTAAGTTTTTAGTGCCCTTGGTAACTGGTTGGTAATGGGAGTTTGCCTGCAAGAGACCATCAGGTGGTTGTAGCAGAAAGCACCTAACATAATCAGATGTTTAGCAATTATGGACTCTTTGGTTTCAACTTACAGACCTTCCCAAAAAACCTTCCCCAGTCACCTCATTTGTCCCATAGCACCATACTGTTGGATCAGGCATCCTTGTAGGATAGAACAGCTTGTTCCCTGTACCCTCTCCTCTTCAGACCAGCTGAAAACTTCCCTCTTCTGTAAATCCAGCATGGGTTTTTGCATGGTCACCTGCAGATGCTTCATGGACCCCTCTTGCCCAGGCTGCATTCTCTGTTGCAGTTACATTATAAGCTGATGGCACAGTGACTGTGTGCATGCTTCCTGAAACATTAATTTGTTGTCCAATACTAGGTTGCATGTAAGCTGCCCAAGCACAAGTTTCAAGCTTGTGTGGAGACTCATGGTTAAAAATCTTTAAATTAGCTTTTGGAAATTAGTCGGTATAATTTAAACTTAATTGATTTTTTCCCTTTCATATTTATAAACATGCTGGGTGGGAAAAGTAGGACAAGTGCTGTCACACCAGTTGCTCAGTTCTCTGACAGGTATTCTTCAGGCACTGTCACAACCGTTTTCTTCACTGGAAGAAAAAAATTGTTCTGGAAACACTGAGTTTCCTGAGTTAGAGACAAAGATTTTCATGCAGTTCAAAGTGATCTTAGCAATAACCTAAATGTTTATCCCATAAAATTCCCGTTGGTCATCACTTCATGAATACTGTCCATGTGTTTAGAGTTTTTCAGTTTCTAGGTGTCATTTTCTGTGTTTCTCCGGTGCTACCCATTTGGGTCTCTGAAAATGGTTTACCAGTGTAACATTAATTAAATCTTGTTTGTTCAGGGAGCATTATCCTGGGAAGACCAAGCATGTTTGTGCTTGTTTCTGAGCCTTTAACTGCCTTATATTTGAGCAGCTCTGAGGATGTTTGGATGTAGTGAAGGCAAAGCATGGAGCCTTTTGCTAACAAATATTTTTCTCTGTGAGCTCTGACCCCATGGCAGGCAAGATGGCTGAGACAGTGGGATGTTACTCAGCATTAGTAAGAGTGGCAGGGTAAAGCAGCTTGTTTTGTTTGGTGACTGAGAGGTAGATCAAAGGTTTTTCATGAGTTCCTGCTTCAAACAGGACATAAGAGTATCAGATTGGTAACAGTCAACTTTGATGTTTGTTTTACTTCTATTACCCTTAGTCACTGATGAAATTTGACTCATACATTCACCTTATAGTTGTTTGCATCTGTTAGGCCTTCTGTTTGCTACTAAAATGTTTTTCATAATACTAGAAATAATGAAATTATCCCATTTTTTTGTCCCCTCTCTGCTTTATTAATTTTTTCTAGTTTGACAGATTTGTTTTCATATTTTAACTTCAGCTTTGATTTGGCTTTTCAATATTTTTACTAGAGAAACATCAAAATTATTCCTGTTACACATGCCCCTGTGCCCTCACAGGAGTAACAGTTTGTTTTAGGGTTTTCCCCAAGAAAACACGTTCTTTTTAAAGCAATATTTGTACTAATAAATTACAAAAAGTATACGTTTGTGCTACCTAGCTCCTGCTCATTATTTATCTTTGGGAAAGTATTATTGCTATAATGTGTAGCTAGTATTCCTACATCTTCCCATCTTTGACTCCTTTTTTCCTTTACTTTTGGCTGCTGCTTTTTCAGGAGTTGTGTCATAATTGTCAGTTTGGTGGTTGCTGCTTCTTTAGAGTCTTGGCACATTTTCAAAGCCTGGACCCCCACTGCAGTGTTGAAGTTGCTGTACAGATCTTTAGTTCTGAACCTCTCTAAGTAAGCCTCACAACTTGCCATATAGTTGCCTTGCGTTGAATAAATTTGGTCTTCTTCATGGCATATAGCAATTGTGTTAAGAAATCCAGTGTATTTTATGTGAACTGCTATCATGTGCCCAGTTAGGTGTTTGCTGTGTATGTTTTATATAAACACATAAGCCTCCCAAGATTTAGAAATGCTTGTGATAGGAAAAATGGCAAAATGTAATAGGAGAAATGGTAAAAAACAGATCTTACACATAGTCTTCCTTAGAGAAGCTTTTATTGTGTTGGTGTTTGTTGCTTGATAACAAGCTGTATTATAATATAATTGTTTTCACTCCAGTGATCAAGGGCAGTGGAGCAGAGTTTGTACCTCAGAGCTCTGCATGGCTGATGTGTTTGTGTTTTGGTATCAAGCTTCAGTGTTAAGCTTAAATACAGTTGCTCACTTTTAGAGTTTGATATGAAACTTCTTGATTATCCCAATAAAATATGTCCAGAGTATGGGAAAAACTGACTTCCTTTTAAAACAAGTGAGTGTGCTGGGTGCTGAGTTTCAGGGAATTCAGTGGTGCTTTAAGTCTATTCTGATGGCCTGTGGTGGTTTTTTACTGTATTAAGGTGAATTTGGTCCTTAGAGACCACTGTAGATTAGCTGGAAGTGTGTTCAACAGATGGGGTTGCATTTTAGCTGGTTAGATTTGTAATGTCAAGTGACAAGCCTTTAACACAGAACATTGCATGCTCCCTGTTACTGCATAAACCACCTCAGGACAAATCTAAGATGAAATAAAATACAAGTCAAGAGTAATTTGTCAGGACACTATTACAAACATGTGTAGTCACTTGCACATGATTGGAAAGAGAAGTTGAGGATAAATCAAATAGGCTGTTTATTTGCAGCAAAAGTAGATAAATTAGTCAAAGGTGCTGTTGGCAATAAAAGCAGGAAAGCACAGTGCTCCACAATTGGATTTTCTACTCTCTGGGTCAAATCAATATTGCCACTAGCCACAACCATAGGGCTGTATGTTTTATTAACAGAGATGATTCAGCCTGGAGTTAGTGAAACTAGGATAAAAAATCCACTGCTATACATGTCATTGTACAGAAGTAAATGAATGTTTTTGTATTTAGATTGATTAAAAAATAAAATTTGTGTGACTGATGTGTGTTAGCTTCTCCATTATTTATTCCACTAAACCAGAAGTAAAACTGTGTCCTATAAAAGTACCTTTATTTAAATACACATAGATTTTTTTGTGATGTGAACAATGTTCATTGTGAACAATTTCATCTTAAAGCAAAATGTGTTTGTCAGGACTTGTTTTGCTTCCCATGCCCTCTGATATTTGGAGAGATGTAGTTCCCTCCAGCCAGTTCATAAAGCAGTGAGAATGTACATGGTGAATCATATTATAGCCACAGAATCTTATTTTCATTTCCTTCCTCCATTGCTTGTTACTTTCCCCCCCACCCTTGTTAGTAGTTTACTGATACTTGGGTAGATATAACAAGTTCTTTGTCCCAGGGATGCCTCACTGTTTGTACAGCTCCAGTGAATGAGATTTTGCTCCTGGATGGGACCTCTGCACTACTTGAATACAAATAACAAAACCTGAGCAGTGAATAGGGTGGATGGTTATGCCTGGGTCCTTCTGGGTATTTTGAGAGGTTTTATGTGATAGTCTATTATATGCCATCCAAATCTCGTATGTGTAATTGTTAAAAATAAAATCTGTTCTTACATGGTGTACTTACACACTGATAACAGTTTTGTCATTTAGTTGGCTGTCTGCACCCTGCACAGACTGAGCATAATGAAGACTAGGTATGATTCCTTCACATTCCCTCCCACTGAGATTCCAGTCTACAATTGTCAGAACGGATTATTTTCAGCAGATGAGGCCACAGTTATTTTAGTGGCTTTTGGGTTTCCACTTGAAGGGTCTTTAGAAATGTGCTTTGTAATTTGCTGGTTTTCAGAAGGAAAAAAAATCCATTTAAAGACAGCTAATCCTCTAGTCCATCACATAACGAGTACAATTGTTGCAGAGATGAGCAAAGTTCTTAATCAAATTTTGTCATGTATATAATGTGTTGGCAGGGAAACAGTACTGAGTCACATACATGGTGTCATCAGGCCTGCTTGCATGGTAAGATGTACATGAAAAACATGTCAATAAACCATTTGTGTTTTACTTCCTTGTAATTTCTGGCAACAACTTGTTTCATCTTGTCTAATCTTCTGTAAGACCCTGCCATACAGCTCACAGAATCTTGCTGTGATTTCTCTGTCACCATTAATAACTCCTCAGATAATTACAGCAACCCCCCCAAACTTTATGAAGTTTACATCTATTGGAAGACAAATATATTTTTTGTCTAAAATATAATGTCTTTGTAGGCTGAAAATAGCTTTTCATTATTATTTTAATACAAAACTGGGAACTTTGGGGAAAAAAAAGCAACCCTTGTGTCACAAATTGCTGTTTAAAATGTGTTTTATTTTCAAGCTTGTTTGTTAGCATGTTTGCTCTTCCTTAGAATTTTGATTCCAGAAAAAAAATTTAGGTTTAATTGTCCCTTGGAGTGCACTTTGCCTGGGAAATGCAGCTCCCAGCCTGTTTTTGTGGCAGCATCCAAAGGGCCCTTAAAATGTGCAGGGGCAAAGCTGGCACCCCATCCTGCTGCTAGGAGGTGTTGGGCTGGTGCAGATGGCCACTGACTCCTGCTGAGACCTTCTCTGAGGATTGAGTGCTTCACCAAATGTTTCCCACTCCAGGGATGTTTGTGAGATCAGATCCATACCGAGGTTATCAGAGTAAGGTGTTGCCTGTGCTGCACAGATAGGACTCTTCTTTCCTCCTCTGTTGGCCTGAGTTGCAGATAAAATGTGAGCCAGATTCCCTGGCTAGGTACTGTTTGCCTTTGCTGGTATAAATAAAGCTGATGATGGTTTTTCCTCATGGGCATTTTAAGTAGGAAAGCACCATTTGGCTCCCAGTCAGCTGGGCAATTAGCATTTTATAGCTAAGCAATATACTTAAATGGAATTGCTTGGCTTGAGCATTGAATTACAATGACTGTTAGACTGCCTCTGTCCTTACATAATTTATTTAGTACTGCTTCTTGTTTAGGATTCAGGCAGAGGTTAATTTAATTCTGCATGAGAAACTAGTAGTTACTCTACATTAATGCTGGGCTGTATGGTAATGCAGGGAAAGGTTTTTTTGTAAAGCTTGTGTTTGCTGGGTCTCAGCCATGAAAAGGACAATTTTACCTACTCCTTTCCTAGTAATTCATTCATTGCAAGATCTGTTGGCACACTTAAATTGGGACTACAAAAGTGCATCCAAGAATAATACCTTAAGACCATTTTATTCCATGCTGTTGTTGCATGTGTATTTTTAAGAAGCAAATATGTATTGAAGTACAGTATGGGCCAAGGAGACTTTGTTCCTGCAAAATTACAAGAGGCCCACTTAGCCTGTTACAGGTAAATAGAATGTTGGTATGTGACCATGGAGACTGAGAGGCAGAGCTTCCGCTGCATCTCTGCTGAGGATCTGAGGCAAAGAGCAAACATCCGGTGTGGGTGATCTTGGAGGGATAAGAAGAGGATGTAGAATATGCCTCAGCACTCCAGGAATGATTAGAAACTTTCAGATGGAGGGAATGAATGTGTTTATTCATGCATTTAGTAAGCCTAAATGCTTAATTTGGTGCTTAGAATTTTATCCTTAATCTTGTATGTGTCTTGATTTTTCCTAAGGCCCTTGACTGTGTGAATCAATGTGGAGGAATTTTGGCTTTATTTTGTCTTAAGCTTCTTTTTAAAAAAGTGATTGCAAAGAGCTTGCAAATGTCAAGCAAGTTCATAGCAGGGGCTCAGACAGCAGAAGGCTGCTGAGAGAAACAGAGCATTAATATTTGTTTAACCTTAGGATTTCTAGGTAACTCACTGATACTTCTTGGTGTACCACTCCTAGATGCTTTCAGCAAAGCTTACCTCTGGCTTGGCAGTGTCCCTCTTGTTCCTGGGGCACCGCAAATGTCCCAGCCAGCTTCAGGCTCCATGTCTGTGTGAGCAAGCACAGCAGTCGAGGTCTGAACACACAGTGTGACCTTCCTTGAAAAGCCCTCCCTGGCTGTACAGGGCCATGTAACTGATTGCTCAGACCTTTGTGGGCTTTATCTACTGAGTTTGGGTGCCTGGCTCAAGGAGTGTAAGACTTGGCTGCTGATCCTTATATTTTGTGATCGTGGTGTTGGATGTCCTACCTAGAAGTCTCCATTCTTGCAACCGTTACTGCTGTCAAAAGATATTGGACAAATCTCCTCAAGCTTAAAATATTCTGATCTTTGGGTGAGGAGCATTTCAGAAACCTACAGGCACTGCACTGAGCACTGACAGGGCTTTGTTTTGATTCCTTAAATAACCCTTCTGATACCAACATTATTTTTTCCCAAACTGTAGTCCGAGGGAGGTGGTTGCTGACTTGCAGTAGCTGGCTTCTGAGTTGGTTAAGCTGTAAACCTGGCAACTCAGTTTGGAATGGTTTTAATAATCTGGGACATTTTTACCATGTGTTGTTGTAACCTTTACTGTTTTAACCAAGCTTTAGTTGTGCTGTAAAAATGATTACAAGGCTTCTCACTGGAGGAATTAGACTTTTTGCTTGTACAGTTGCTCTCCAGGGTGCTCTGGATTGCTGTGGGCTGTTTAAAATGTGTGAAAACCCTGCTTCCCTCTCCAGCAGCTCCTGCCTGGATGTGTTGCCCCTAGCCATGCTGGTTGCCTGAGGCAGAAGGATTTGCACACACCATTTGTGCCTCTGCTGCAGTCTTACAGCTGTGTTTGATTTCAAGCATAACATTTATATGTAATACAATAATACAGCTTGCTGCCCCTGTGGGGAAATGGGCCATTTTATCTACTGTTTCTTTTTTTGTCCAGGTTAAGCCAATGCCCAGGGTAGCTGTACCCTGGGAGATGGTTGGGTCCATGGGGCCCTTTGACTCTTAGTGCCAGCTCACCGGCTGGAAACAGCCCAGCTCCCTGCCTCAAGCCACAGTTTGAATTCATGGGGTCTTCAAGGAGGAATTATAAGATCTGAGGGGAGCTGAGAGGCCAGGCTGAGGCACAGCATTTTACTTGTGTAAAATGTTTTTATTGTGTAATAATCTGTGTTATTACTGCTTCAGAGAAAGAAAACAAGAAAACATTGATAAATTATAGAAGTTGAGGAATTCCTGATTTGCTTTTAGGTGAGGAGGATGTTAGTTCTATTTCCAGATGTGGGATCTTGGGCAATCAATCTGACACGTGGTCACATCATCTTTGAGTGTCAGCTGAGCTTCACTGACTTTCTGGGGTTTCAATCTGGATAAAATCTGAGTTAAATTCATCAGTGTGGAGCTTTCCCTTGGCATGTTCTATCTCAGGCTTGTGATTGTGTGAGTGGATGGTTCACTGGTACATTGGTTCACAGATGATAATTTATTAAACTGAAGTAACTGTGTTTCTGACTTGCTTTCCTGAGTTTGAAAATAGACAGCAGGGGCACTGACCTTCCTGTATAAAGTGTTGAGCTCTGCTGGTGAGCTGCACTGTAAGTCAGGTGTTATCATCACAAGCACTAATCTGAAGGCAAAAGCTTTTAGAATAATACACATAATTATCTGTTTAAATATTTTACTTTAAAAATAAACGGGCCAGAGTATCACATCTTGCAACAATCAGAATCTTTCAATCTGAATTAACAAATCACTCTTCCAGGCTTGGGGCCATTTCAGCTTCTATTCAGTGACTGTCAGAATCTTGCCAGAAGATACTGAGCTCAGACAATTATGAGGGAGTTCAGTCATGGTTGTGTTGGGTGGTATACTCAAATAATTTTGCAGGAGGAGCTCATGGGAATGTTGACAGCATAAAGGTTAGCAGCAATGTCTTTAGTGTCTGCCAGTTAAAAAGCTAGAGATCTGATGGCTACACAAAGACAACGCAAATTCCTTATGCATTCCTGCCTCAGTGCTGCTCCACGTGCTGGGTGACTGGAAGCAGAATTCTTTCTGCTCTTTTTTGCCATGGAAATTGCTGGTTAAAGCTCTAAACTTCAGTATATGCAAAGTCTGATTTTGTTTTTTTTTTTTTTTTTTTTTGTTTTTTTTTTTTGTTTAAAGCCTCGGGGCCATGCTGTGTTGTCATAGCACATGTTGCAGTCCAGCCATGTGCTCTTACATCCAATAGATTTTGCACCTGTTACAGTAAACAAACTTTGTTTAATGTGTCTCAAATGCCCAAAATAGAAAATGCATTTGGCTAATGAGTCAGCGAATGTTTGGTCTGCAGTAGCCAAGCTTTACATTACATAAAGGACTATAGAATCTTTTTCCTTAACAGCTCCAGAAATCCTATTAGCTGTGACACAGATATTTCTACTTTTTCTGACAAGGAGTGTGTTTTGGTATGGATCAGAAGAAAAAAAATGAAATGTGTTCTGTCCAAAACATTTTTTTCAAATATGCACTCTGATTGCTTATCAAAGGCTGCAGGCTCTCTGAATGATTTCCTCCTTCAATCAGGCTTAATTTTGCTCCTGCGGTATAACTTTAAAAGCAGAGAAATAACAATGGGTAGCTGGGAGGGGAAGTGTCAGGGTGAATGGGTGATTGTTTCAGGAAGTGTGTTACTTTGCTGCGCTGTGGTGCTTTTCCCCCTGGTCTGAATGCTTTGCAAGTATCAATGCTGTGCCCTTCCAGTGGCCTGGGGGTAGTCTGGGAAGTGGAGACAAGCCGGAAGAAGGCACCTGCCAAACATTTGGTTGAGCTGTATCTGTGAACTTTTGTTTCCTGGATCTCAGCACAGTGTTTCAGTCACACAACTGTTTTCCTCCCCGGCTTTTTATGTGAAATAAAAACCCACCTGCAAAATGTTTTATCCAGATCATCACAAGTGGGGGTGCTGGTAACTGCAAATGAAGGCTAACAACTGTACTGCTCTGCTCTTTGTTCCTGGGCTGCATGGCTGGTTGTATTACTGTACAGAATCCCCTTTGCAATGTGTTTATTTGAACAACTTCAGACATTTTACCTGCCCCAGGACTTGTAGCCTTTCTTCCCCCTTAAACCATTCTGTGATTTCAGAGCAGCTTCAGACAGATGCTCATTCAGATGTTCAACCTGATGTACATCTCCCTTCTGTCATCTCCCCCAAAATAAAATGACCCTTAATTATGTAGTGAACATAATTTAATTCTGTTTTACTCCTGATTAAAAACAATGCAAATAAATCTAGAACTTTATATCCAGCTTCTCTGGGCAGTGCTAGATGCCTGGTCGAGTGCTTTTCCCTACACCCACTTCCCCAGTCCATCCTTAAATTTTCAGACCCATGGAATAATGTGACCAATTATTTGAGTTACTTAGACTTCACAGAGTGGCTTAGGTATGTTTGAACCAGCTGCATTTATATGCCCTGAGCCATGGCAGCAGCTGTATGTTGCACATCAGATGAATACAGGTCATGCCTGGGGTAAAGGCATGAATGATTGGTGTGCCTGGCATGGTCATGCATTTATCCTGATTAGTGCCATGGGACCCTTTAAGTTCCATATTAGCCATTGTTAAAAGAAGTGATTAGTGTATGTTAGCTCTGCAACCTGATGCTATCTTCAAATAGTGATTCCTCTCTCAAGTGGGGCTTCCTTTTGTGACCTCTGACCTAGCAGTATGTTAAAAGCTTTGTAACTGATGGAGCTTTGTATTCTTTGTGGTGGGATTGATTTGGATTCCTTCACACTGAACTTTGTCTGTTGCTCTCTTTTGTTTAGGAGGTCCTTCAGCAGCTGATTGTAATGAATTTACCAAATGTTTTAATGATTGGCAAAGATCCTCTTTCTGGTGAGTAGTTCATTGGGTTCTCCATCCTCCTCCTCTGTACTAAAGTCTGTATTTTTTTGTTGTCTTTTTAAATAATTCTGTAATTCTGTTCTAACTAAGTAGGAAAACACTTTCAAGAGTGCAGCCCTTAACACTAAACTATGTCCCTAAGCACCACAAATGTGTCTTTCAAATACTTCCAGAGATGGTGATTTAACCACTTCCCCAGGCATCCTGTTCCAATCCTTGACCACTGTTTCAGTTAGGAATTTTTCCTAGTATCCATAAGAGTATTCTTAAGCCTTCCCTGATGTAACTTGAGGCCATTTCCTCTTGACCTTTTGCTTGCTATGTGGGTGAAGAAACCAACCCCCACCTTGCTACAACATCCTCTCAGGTAGTTGTAGAGAGCAATAATGTCCCTCAGAGCTTCCTTTTCTCCAAGCTAAATACCCCCAGCTCCCTCAGCAACTCCATGTCAGACTAATGCTCCAGACCCTTCCCCAGCTCCATTGCCCTTCTCTGGACACACTTCAGCCCCTCAATGTCTCTCTTGTGCTGAGGGGCCCAGAACTGAGCACAGGATTTGAGGTGTGACCTCAGCAGGGCCAAGGTGGTGTACAAGTACAGGGGGACAATCCGTGTCCTGGTCCTGCTGGCCACACCATTGCTGGCACAGGCCAGGATGCCATTGGCCTTCTTGGCCACCTGGGCACGGCTGGCTCATGTTCAGCTGCTGTCAGAGGGCACCCCCAGCTCCTTTTGCACTTTCTAAGCACTGTCCCCCGCCTGTAGCGATGCCTGGGATTGCTGTTGATCCAAGGGCAGGACCTTTTTACTGCTTGCAACCCCCTACCACTGCCTCAGCCCATGGATCCAGCCTGTCCAGATCCCTCTGCAGAGCCTTCCTGCCCTCCAGCAGATCAACACTCCCACCTAATCTGGTGTCATCTGCAAACTGACTGATGGTGCCCTTGATCCCCTTGTCCAGATCATTGATAAAGACATTAAACAGGGCTGGCCTGAATACTGGGCACTGGGGAACCCCACCTGTGACTGGCCACCAGCTGGATTTAACTGTTTGGACTGAGAGTTGCTCCTAAGGGATTCTGGCAGTCAGTCTCCTAAACTGGCCGTAATACAAACATGATTTTTAATAAACTGTATGTATTTGTAGGTAAACTACCAATATCTGAACATCTCTGAATCTCACAACTTTATGTATCTAGAATGTAACACTGAGGTATACATATAAATATGTGTATTTCCATGTGATGCATATGTATGTGTGATGAGTGAGTTCTTGCCAAAGCCAGAAGAGCAGCTGTTTGTTTAAAAGTTGTGTCCCTTCACCCCTTACTGCAAGTGGCCCAGGATGTAGTCTGCCACAGCACAAAGATGTGCTGTCCTCCAGGTGTTCTGTCTGCCTGTATAATGAGTTTAGTTCTTGCTGTATATATGCACACCAGAGTCTTGCAGAATTGCCATAAGGTGTGAAGGAAATGTTGCAAATGAAATGTGAGAAGAATAATTAATGAGAACGGAGAGAAAAATACATATATGGAAAAACCAGGAAAAAGTGAGGAAGAGACTGGACAAAAAGAAAAACATTTGTCTGACCGTGTTGTTTAGACAGTGATATGTTGCACCAAGTATCACATCAGAAGTAAGGTGGAAGCCAGTAAGCTCATGTCCAGAGTCCAGTGCTTTTGGTGAGACAAAAGAAAGCAAAAACCTGAAAATTGAGTTGACTTCTTTGAAGCACATGTCCGAAATGGAAAGTTTTGTTGCTGTGTTTCTTACTTTTTTTTTCTTTTTGCATGCCCATTCTTTCTCTCCCTAAGTCCAGTGCTAGTGCCAAGGACATTGTATTTGTTTTTACCAAAGAAGGTAAACTGAATGAACCCTGTCAGCAGTGATGGAGAATGACATGCTAATCAGCATCTCCAGAATAAACAAATGGCAGAAACCTTGGCAGAAGATTCTATTTTGCTGCTCTTAGGAGCTGTAGAGTGCATATGTACAAAAAAGCATTTGTCAGAAAAGAATATTAGCCAATGTTGAATCACTGAATCTCATAGTCTTGGTACTTCTGTGTAAAAATCAAACTGAGAGTAAGAAATCCACTTCTTCAGCAAGCAGAATAAAGTCTGCAAGTGTTAATTGGGCTGCACAGGCTACTGTTATGGGCAGAGAAGAAAGTCAAAAGACAAGAGCTTTGTTCTTGTCAGTCATATGGGCACTGGGCTCCTTAGCATCTGGAGTGCTTCTGAATAGGAGTGTCTGGGCCAGCAAGGCAGTATCTCTGCTGGCTAAGTGTCAGTGGGAAAGGCTGGCTGCTTTCTTGTCACAGCCATTCCTGAGTGACAGCTGGCAGGAGACTCATGATGTGGTAAATACAGTTTTGGTTCCTGGGAAAATGCACATTTGAAAGCTGTCCTGTATTCAGCTCTAATTTGCTATCATTGGCCTGCTGGCTTTTGTCAGCACCTCAGATCTCTCTTTGAGGAAAGTACCTGTGTCTCTTGTAGGAAAGACACTTAGTCATACATGTGTTGCTGTCTTCTGGTTCCTTTAATTACAACCAGAAAACTTTCTTCTCTTTCTGAGATCTTTTAAAAAGTGGTGGTTTGGGTTTTTTTTTTTTTGTTGTTCAGGGGGTTTTTTTGTTGGGTTTTTTTTTTTTTTTTAGGGAAGGTATATTTGGTTTTTTTTTTAAACATGATCTTTCAAAATTTAATTTCCCCATTGCTGACTTATCACTGGCATTATTTGGACAGAACATGAGAAGAAAGGATAAAAAATGTAAAAATGTAACTTCTGGATTGTAATGTCTAAAACTGGTGGGGTATGTGTACCAAAAAACCCCAAATTTCTTGTCATATTATATAATAATGTGGAGAACCAGTCCCAGCTTAGACACAACAGACCAGGTGGTGAGCAAAGGAAGACACCAGATGTATTTGCTTTAAAGAATGTACTTAAGGAGGAGAGTGTCTGAAAAGCTCATCTTAATCTTAGTGTTGGGTAGGCATTCACTGGTAAGATGTGCAGGGGACATGGTCAGAGAAGTACAGGACTGGAACTTCCCTCAGGAAGAAGAACCTGGCTGAGAGCTAATGGGAAGCTCGGAAAGGGGGAACAAGAATGAGGTGGCTGAGGCAGAGGGAGTAAAGCTGATGCAAAAAGCTGAATGGAGGAATAGGCTGTGATGAGCAGTGTGAGTGATGTCTTTGTTACTGTCTGTGCAGAGAGGAGTCAGAAGAAGGCAGGAACGCTTGGGAGGGGAAAACACAAGCAAAACAAAGATATTCTCTCTTTCTTAGTGAGGCAGTGATGAAATCCCAGTTTTGCCTTCCGAGTCCTGTAGCTAAGTTATCTCACAGAAGGGTCCCTCTTGATCAGAGGAAGAAGAACCAATCCCATGGTCACATTCCTGGAACAAATCCAGTATTGCTTTGTACTGTTTCAGCTGGCAAGTCTCTTAATGACTGTATTGTCTCCACAGGTCCAAGACCAGAGAGCCATTAGATGTGATGCACTGTGTAAAATTTCAGTGACTGACTTCTTGTAACAAGCCTGTGTGATGTTTTGCTATGCACACTTTTCAGGAATTTTACTTTTGCCTTCTATAACATAGCCAAAAGGGTGTTACAGGCATTAAATGATAAACTGAACAGCTCTGAGGCTGTGAATGCTGTTCTTACCATTTAGCTTCCATTTGGCACTCACCAGTTGGGACTACTGAGGGCTTCTGCAGCTCTGCTTTGAACATGAGATTATTGGAAAAACAGAGCTGCCATCACAAAAAGTGCAGCAGCACTTGGGCTTTTGCATAGGAAAAGGTACGTGTCTGCTGGGTTTGTGAGCTTTATTTACTTGCTTTCATGTCCTCTAAACAGTTCCAGGTCATGGCAAATTTGCCTGCTTTATTTGTCTAAGGGCATAAAAATAGCAGAAATATTTGTTAGAAGATTAAGGCTTGACTCTGTCTAGAATGTAGGGAGCTAAAAATAAACTTGAAAGTTTAATTAAAGGATTTAAAAAATTTTTCCCAGCAATTTGACTTGCAGAATGATGCAGCTGATGTCAGAGGATTTATTCTCTTCACTGCACTGTGTGGTAGGCAGCTACTACCATTAAATTTCCTCTTAATTTCTGTCTCTCCTCAATTCTTTTTCTTGCTGAACAGCTTTTTCAATTCATTACTGCACCACAAATCCCCCTGTGTTCAATAAGAGAATCATCAACCTACTTATCATCTATGACATTGCTGTAATCACTTCTTCCATATTGTGTCTGGTTTTAGCATGCCTTATAAATGGCCCCTCATTCATGTGGCCACATGGGGAATATCAGTAATGGTTGGGAACCTCAATTTAGATAGATTTTAAAAATTCTCCATTTCTGGACATTCTTAATTTTACACAGCTAGTGAGTGTACTTGGAAATGTGTGGCAGTTAATCTTTTGGAACAGACATAATCATGAGAGGGGAGAGATTTTAGCTTGTTTAAGATCAAGGATGGAAATGAGGTTTTACTTGCCTAAAATAGGCTCATTTCTGTCCCTTCAGAGAACTTTGCTATTTATATGCACTTTTCAAATCACATGTTAAGTTTGTGAATGAGAGGACCCCAAAGTCCCTGCTAACAAGTGCCTATAGAAATCTAGTTTTCATTAATATTGTAAAAGTCTACTCTTGCTTGGGTATGTTTCATGTATGGTTTCCTTCCTCATTTTGTTTCACAGTCCTCCAGAGGCACAGTGGTTCATAAAATACCAAGTTTATAACAAAACACTGCCTCAATAGTGTAAATTTAGCATTCAAACTTTTCTCACTGAGGATCTTGCTGGAGTGGGGAAAAACAGCCCTTGCATGTTTCACCCTCCCCACATTCTCTGCACACCCTCCAGTTGCTGCATGTGGCACTCCCTCTCCTGCACTGGATGGAGTAACATCAGAGTAGAAATATGGAGAAACTGGCAGCACATGTCCAAAATTGCATTTACTTAGACTCCCTTGTTCCCATTTCCTCTGATATCTTCCCATCCCCCCCTCATTTTTATCATTGTTTGTGTTCTCTCTGTACCTTGATCCTCCTTTTTTTGTTGTTGCATCTCCTAATCCCTGTGCCCGCCTTCTCCCTGAGTGCTGCCATCTGTTTCCCAGCCTCCAGCCCCATGAGAGCAGAGGGATCTTGTGGCTCTGGCACAGGGAGGCTCCCAGGCTGCACAAGTGGTGTCTGGGCTTTCCCTGCCTTTATTTTCCAGGAAACCTGCTGGCCCTCCCTCTCTCACGGCTGGGAGCACATGGGCTTTCTGCAAATGCTCCGGGTGCCTGGCTGGCTCCCTTGCGGCACAGACACAGGGTCTGAGAGCAACTGCCCTGGAATTTTAAGAAAAGGAATAAAAAAACCTGTTTATTTCTTAATTAGCACTTTTCTGTGTAAGAGATAGTTTGACTCTTGTCCCTTTTTATTGTGAGCACCTCTCTGCAAGGAGCTACCCTAGACCAAAGTGTTTGTGTCCCAGGAGGACAGTGTCATGGTAATATCAGCTGATAAGCACAAGTAGACTCAGACTTCTTCCCAGCTGTCTGGGAAGGATTTGTGGCATCCCAGCAAGCCAGCAGAGGGGAGACAGCACATTCCTGCTTATGAGATTGCACAAGGAACTTTACCCTCTTATAAATGGGCACAAATCACGCTTTTTGAAAAATATGAGAAGTGTTTAGAAGGCATGATTGAATCAGGGATGAAGGTCACCTGTCTTTCTTTAGCATTCATTGCAGGACAGAGGCACTGTCTGGAGTGTAGAATTTCAGTCCAGCACTCTGTAATACTCCTAGAAGTGCTTCTGACTCACTTTGTCCACCTGGGCATTCCACTGAAGTGTGTGGTAGCTCAGCTCTCCTGTGGATGAGATGAAAGGGTAGAGGGGTAATTAATCCCTTCCTGGCTTGTTTTGAAGTTTAATTGAAAACTCTCTCTAAAGCACTTTAGGTTGGTAGAGAGGTTTTTCATACTCGTACCCTATTTTTGCTAAGAATCTTCTGTAAATAGTGTTATTCTACAAGGCTTTAAAATGTTCTTCAAACCTAGCTTGAAAATGAGTGATCTGGGAGTGCCTTTATGTCAACAAACTGTCTCCTCCCCATGGGAAACAACTTCTGAATGAAAGCCCAAGGAATGGAACTTTCAATCACGCATGATCTTCTGAAACACTTGTGTGGCCTTAGAAGTGCTTCTAGTGGGTAGTACAGACTCACTTTTATTACATGATGTAGCTTGTCTGCCAAGCATAGAAAAATTTATTGGATAGGAAACCTTGGAATAATCCTGACTGTTAAATTTTCGCTGCAAGCTGCCAGGGGAGAGAGCAGACTGCCAAATGCTATGTTTAAAGCATTAAGAAACTAGTAATTAATGATTATCTCAAGTCTTAACTTCTCACTCTTTTCTATAAAAGAGCTTGTCCAAACTTTCCAGATTGTCCATCCCTGCCATGGATTGCCATGTCTGCTTCCACTTAACTTCCTCATGGGAGGACTGGAGTGGGGTAAGGTCTTGCTCAAAGTGACCTCACTATTTCCAGGCAAGGTCTGTCCCTGTTGGGAGACCAGGGCTGACCTTGGTAAGTTACTTTGCTGTAATAGCCAAAGGTGTTTCACCTCACAGGGTCATGCAGCAACACCAATGCCCATCTGTTACCTCTCTGAGAAAATAGCAGAGCCTTGGTGCAGAGTTTGAATGGCTTTAAGCAGCTCACTTGTCTTTAGGATGGTATAGGTGCTGTCACAGTTGGGAAGATGCCCTGGTGTTTCCTAAAATGGGTGATTTCATGTCATTGTGCTCACCCCAAGGAGAATTGGGATGCTGTGGTGCACACGTTGGAATTTGTGGTTGACAGATGAAGGTGCCCAGAGTGCACAAGGGTTAGATCTCGTGTCTGGCATGATCCAGAGCAAGCAGTCTGACTCCTTCAGTCTCTCCATGGAGATGTTCTGCCTGAGTAAGTTTAGGTCAGTGAGAGACATGCTCACATCACTTGGTCTCCATAACTTAATGACTTGATTTTGTGTCCCACAGGCATGCTCTGCATTTAGTACCTGGTCTGTATTGCTTCAAAGCTGATGTAGAATGAAACCCAGTACTGACAACTAATGACAACTCAGTTTCTTGAAAAAATACCTTCTGACCGAACTAATAGTCTCCCAGTAGGGCCCTCAAAGGAATTGTTCATGAAGTAACTTTTTTTTTTTTTTTGCTGTTGGTGAAGGATTTGTGTCATTGTCTATGCTTAAGATTGTGTTATTGAGATTCCTACAGAACAATCAGACTTTCACAGACTGAAATGGAATTTGTAAATTAAATTGTAACTTTCCAGGAAAGAGGAGGCCTTGTGTGCTGCTGCATGTAGGGAGAAGAGTAAGAATGATTGTATGTCTTTCAAAACCAGCTTTTAAATATTCTGCAGGGGAATAAGCTCATATTTACAGGGTGGAGTGTGAGCTAGCATGTCTTAAAGATGGCTGTTCCTGTTGGAGAGAAGAGTTTCTGCTTGCAGAATCTTAATGGTTACTAATGCAGGACCTGGGTATTGAGAATTGTAGTGTTTATGCATACAGTCTACTGATGATTTTTGTAGGGCATTCTTGAGTCATTTTAAAGCTCAACATACATTAAAGTTATTGAAAATTTTGTAGGTATGTGTAAAGACTGGTTTAGAAGGTTTGTGTGCCTGGAAATCAGGAAACAAGTTACTTCCTAAGCTGCCTGCACGTGGCTGTGCTGGCTTGCAAGGTTGTGGGAATGGCAGAGCCCCTGTGGTAATTTAGGTCAGTGCCTTTGTGCAGCTGTGGGGCTGTGGCAGCTCAGTTGATGAGTCAGATTAACTCCCCTTCCCTGGCCTTGGGTCCTGCACATGCCTCTGACTTTCTGCCAGGGCAGCCTCACAAGGGCATGGTGTTGGTGGAGGAGCACAGTTGCACTCAGAAATTAGTATCTATTTAGTGATAGGAGCAATTGAGTACCCAATTAAATCAGGGTATAAAATGACAGCGTTAGTCCCACAATTACACACTCAAAAAGAATGCAAATATGTAGGGATGAGAGAAATGTGTATGTGGCCTGTTTGGTTTCTTTGTTTCTCTTTTCTCATCTTCCCCCAGTGTTGATGAGGACAGGCTTTTTCTGAACCTAGCTCTGTAAAGATGTTTTATTTTCTCATTGAAACTCCTTGCCTTCCTTTTGGCCTCTTTGTCTTGCCCTTTGTCTAACCTTGACATACATAATTTCCTTCACCATCCAACAATCCACTTAAATTTTGTTGAAACAAGCTGGTTCTAAGCTGCACCCGTTCCCCATGAGGAAGTTGAGGCTTTCCCTCTGCTAACAGTGGGAAATGGCAGGCAGGGCTGCTGCTCCCAGCAGGATTCCCTGCAGCAGCAGCAGGGCTGTGGCTGCTCTCCCCAGGGCTCCCAGCATATGGTCAGTGTCCCTCAGCCATCCCTCATTCTCTGCCCTCCTGCCACATGGGGTTTAGCTTCAAAGTGTGAACAGCCTTTGATGCACAACGGGCAGAACTCATTTGCTGCAACATCTATCTCTCAGCGAGAATTTATATGCACAGAATGGTATTCAGCTTCGGGAAGTCTGAGTGGCAACTGTTTCACAGAAGAATTTAGGGCAAGTTCTTTGTGAGTAACCCTCCTTTGCCTCGCCCATGGTGTTTTTGTTTTATTTTGATGGGGTTTTTTGGAGGGGGGAGAGCTGTTGGGGTTTGTTGGGGTTTTTGCACAGTTGTTAATCACAGCACAAGAGACAAGCACTGGTCAAATGCATTGAACTATTTAAAGGAAATTTTTTTGTGATATATTGATCAGAAAGGCCTTAGAAAACTATGGGTGAGGATAGCATATCAAGTGAAAAGAGTCTTGCTGGATTTGGGATTTTAAACTAATCCATAAGAACTGTACTGTTGTGTAGAAAATATGGTAACTTTGTAACAGGCGTATATATGTTGTTCAGGCACTTGTTCAAAGGTCTTTTTGTTTTAGGCACATATTTTGGAGAGGATTATTTGCAAGTACTTATCTGTTACACACATGTACTGATGACTTTTTTTTCCTCTCCAGGTAAAAGTATGGATGAAATCAAGAAGCTGCTGTTGTTGGTTCTGGGATGTGCTGTGCAGGTGATAATTCACGGAAATTAAGATTTTTTTCTAATCTCTTTTTTTTCCTGGAATGAGAAAATCTACCCAAAGATCAGTACTGTATGAACAAATCCTGAGCTCAAGATGGCTTGTGAGCTAAATTGTGAGAAACACAGTATGTGAAGGAAAGAAATGCAGGGGAGAGGAAGCACATTGTGTGATAGCAGTAGCCTCAATTTGTTGCCAGTGCTTAATCAGACACAGGATGTGTACTTTTAAACTTCCATAACACAGTGGGACAAGATAAGTTTTGAACAGTGTTCTTGATATCAAGATTGTTGTTGGTTTATTTTCTTACTGTTTTAAAATATGAAGTGGAACAGTACATGTTAAAGCCAAACAAATAGTTTAACAAGTCTAAACATTTGTTTAATGAATCATGATTTTATTTGCACAATATTTAGATTTAATATTATGTGTCAAAAATACCAGATTAATAGATACTTTGTATATTAGTGTGGGGATCTTGATGTGACATTTGTTTAAATAAATAGAGAGACAATGTATATGGGAAACTGAAGAAATGCACAGCAGTCACCAGATAAAGAAATCAGTGTTCTGCACACTAAACCTCTGAGGCAGTAAACAATGGCCTGGTTGCAGGCAGGCCTTTGCTGATAATTGACCTTGTTTGTGGGTCTGCCTTGTGGTTCTGCCCTGCCTTGGGACACTTACCCTGCTCAGCTGTGTCAGCTCGATTATGTCAGGGTAAAGCTGTCTGTGTATTGCTGCTCTGAACTATGTTAGTGTTGCATTGCAGCACAAAGAATTGTTCTGGCTGCTGAGCATCCTCAGTCCTCATTTGCTGGTCTGAGGTTCTCCCCAAGAAAGTAAATGGTTGAGTCTCTCAACTAGGCCCAGAAGGACGCTGTAAATGAGTTTAAAAACACCCTTTTAAATACTCCTTAAGTTCTTCACAGTGCCCTGTTGTTACTAGGAGGCAATAATATTCTTAGTGCACAATCACAGATATAGAGATAGCAGATGTCTGCTTCTTCTAAAGCCTTAAGTAAAAGATTTACTAAAATCTGTTTGTCTGAAATGTCACTCATTTTTATCCAGAATGTTTCTTGTTTTTTTATCTAAAGCATATGTTTATTTATTCCAACAAACAAAACTGAGTGTTGATGTAAATAGTACCTAAAGTGATGCATCTCTTTTCATTGCCAAAACCAAACAAAATGCAAACAGCAAGGCAGACAGGTTAAATGATGCAGTGTAAATGAAGGTTTACATTTGTGCAGCTCCATTAATGAAGCTGTGATGATTTCCTCTGGCTGTTTCCCCACCTCTTGATCACGTTGCATGTTGAACTTGTTTTTAAGAGCCAAATCAGCCATTTAACTTAGCCTTGATTGTACTGATTAAAAAGTTTAAATAATTTAATGCATAATTTGGTTCATGTTCCATATGGAGCAGTGAAGTGTTATACCTTCTAGTGTGACAAAGTGTAGATCTTGAACAATTTTTTATTAGCAGTGTAGGTTGTTTGAGTTTGGTGGATTTTTTAAATTTGAATGAAAAATGAAGCAATAACTTCAGGGTATGGAGCACTGTTTCAGGATGTGCTTTCTTTTAACAGTGTGAAAGAAAAGAAGAGTTTATTGACAGAATAAAACAACTGGATATTGAAACCCAAGCTGCCATTGTGTCACACATTCAAGAGGTAGGATTCTTAGTGATGTCTATTTTGGTGTTGTATCTCTCTCTCCATTAACAGGATTTTTTTGCTATAAGATGTTAAAGCTTGGAGTTTCATAGTGGATACATAAACTTCACAAAAAAGAAAATTAAATATACTGCTGCACTCAAACTGTAAGATGAAAATGATTAGTGTTGGGATCATTACTTGGCTCAGTGGTCTTTCAAAGAGATGCAGTGGTAAATGCCTTGCTTGCTACTTGTGGGTTATGCAGGAGCTGTTGTAAGGATCCATGTGCAATAGTGACAAAATGTATGTGTGTTTTAGAAGCTGCACATTCCCCAAGCCCTGTGGGAGGTGGCACAGCCTGCCCAGTGACTTGCTTCAGACAGTGGCCTCTGAGCTAGATGATTTCGAAGACCTGAAATTGGACATATGCTCTGTTTAAAAAGGTGTTTGATCCAATGACAAACATTCTTGGGTTTCTAAGAATGTTTCTAAGGCTTCAGAAGAAGGAATGACTTAGCAAAGACTACAGAAGGTCTCTTTGGTGAGCCAAGTGGAAGTGCCCCTCACTGGGAATGTGTGCTGACTGTTCCCAGGTGTCAGTGCATGCAGTTGTAGAAAGCCTGGTACATTCAAATTTGAGGAACAAATAGGGAAAGTCTTAAGACAGGAACTTTTTTCTTAACATTTAAAAAATAGTTCATTTTTTAGGAAAGTAAAAAAATCGTGATGAGCTAAGCACATGGTTGTAATAAAAGCTGGAACAGTCATTAACTGAGCTTGAGAGACATGCCTGATGTTTCTGCTACATGATTCAGAGTAAATCAATTTAGGTAGGGTAACAGTTGAAAGATACACTGCTGGCAGCAACCAGAGGTATTTCTGCAGCTGATACAGCTCCTCCCAGCTGTATCAGCTGCAAATTGCAAATTCATTGATAACAGAGATTTTTTTCAGTAATGTTCAGTGGGGAATACGTCCCTTTGGTGTGGAAATCACCTCTGGGTCAGTAAGTCAGCTGCACACTTCTTATATGTGAGCGCACATACCATTGATCATAATACTTATCTGATCACTTTTAAAAATCAGATATAATAATTATAAAAAATGCAAATACCAAAAATTTCTGGGTAGTGTTACAGTTAAAATAGTTGCATTTATTATTTTCAACCTGCATGTGGTAAAATGGATATGTTTTTTAATTTATGGGTAGAAGAACTGGGAGGATGCTGCATATATGGTGAACAAATTCTCAGCTCAACCAGTGGAAAGACATACTTTTTTGTTCCTATTCCTAGGTGACTCACAATCAGGAGAATGTCTTTGACTTGCAGTGGCTGGAGCTCCCAGATATGGCCCCAGAAGAACTAGAGTCTCTCTCCAGGAATATGGTGTTCCACCTCAGGAGGCTCATTGATGAGAGAGATGAATGCACAGAAGTATGAGGACATATCTCTCCCATATAGAGCTTATGAGAAGCAGCAGTTATGGGCTCCATTCCTTCTCTTGTCTCTTGTTTGTGCACTTGGTTTCTATTTCTTCTGGACCTTTCTACTACACCTCTGAAAATGTGTAGAAAGATTTTGGCCTTTTCATTGCTTCTTGTGTAAGCACTAAGATGTGGTGAAATGATTGGTAAAGAGCAGTTGAGCAGTGTCTCCATGAAGTGGAGACCAAATGTCTCTGCATGTCTGTCCAGTCATTCAGGCAGTGCTTGCTAGTCTCTCCATTGGCATCCAGCCTTTGGGCTCCATTGACTTCTCTAGTTTTTGTGATTCATCAATTCCTTTCCCTTCAGTTCTCTGGAGAAGCCTTCTCCTCTTCTTTAGCCTGTTAATCTTCTGTCATGCTTTTGACTGTAATTGTTTTAGATAAAACTTAGTTCTTACAGGTTTGTATGAATTCTTCAAGGGAAACAGACTACTTATTTTGAGCTTTGGAAGGGGATCGTTTTAGTCATTGGAGCATAGTGAAGATTCCTTTCCTCTTCTGTGAAACCTTTACTCCTGGCTGTCCCTTGAATTCTGTATCATGCCAGATGAGTAATTTCCCAAATCTAAAAATAATTTTTAGGTACTTTTAAAACAATGTATAAGTACACTATTTATCTCTTGGAATTACATAGTCTTCTGTATTTCCAGGTCATTGTAGATCTCACTCAAGAAAGAGATTATCTGCAGTCTCAGCAACCACCAAGCCCTCTGAAAGTACCAAGTCCAGATTCTTCCCCAAATCCTGCAAACCCTCTTTCTAATGAAGAAAAGCAGCACCTTGCAGTAGAGCTGGCAGACACAAAGGCTAAATTGAGAAGAATCCGTCAGGAGCTGTAAGTCACCATTATTTTGTGCTTCTAGAGAGACTTGCATATTAAGTCTTGTACATCCTGAAAAGGCTCCAATACTCAGGCTTCCATAGGAGCTCTCAGAATCACACCTTTCAAGTCAGAGCAGTAGGAAGCTAGTAGTGTGTTCCATCTTTTCTTCTTTCATAATTTGCCTTTAAATGTAGAGTGAAGGCTACTTCCAATCTTCTTTTTGTGTCTCATCTCTCTCTTCCCCCCCCTTCAAAATACCAGCTGCTAGCTTTGCTTTTTAACTTGAAGTGGAAGCTATCACAGCCTGTGCACCAGTGAGATTTGAACACAGGAACTTAGTATAAAAACGGGGTTGCAAATTCGGATCCATGATATGTGTATAGTACCATGAGAAAATGATGAAGCTGTCATAACAAAGAATATGCTGGGAGATTTTTCTCTTCCTTTACAGATTCCTGGCAGTGTCTATGTAATCAATATTGTTTTAGGAAAGAAAAAAAATTACTAAGATTTTTCTAATCCTTTTCAGGGAAGAGAAGTCTGAGCAGCTTGCAGATTCTAAACACGAAGTTGAGCAGCTCACCCTAGAGCTGCAAAAAATAAAGCAAGAGGTGAGATGGGCTCGTTTTACTGTAACAATTTTCCCTATTTAAAAAAAAAAAAAAAACAAAACTGTTTCAGTAGGCTAAAATTACTACTATGTCTGGTTTATAATGAAGAAATCAACTTAGTCCAGCAAGCTGTTTAAAGATTATGGTTGTGACATAGCAGTGCTATGATTCCCACTTAACTGTTGAGAGCAGTCTCCTCTGTTCAGCTTGCCAAGTAGCCTAGTAGTGCCTGAATGCTTATGCAGCATCAGGTGTGCTGCATCAGGCATAGTAATGTCAGAGGTCCAACAGGCTGAAAAACCTCTCTGTCTTGTAAAGAATTTGCTGGCTACTAGGAGAATTCTTACTCCTTAACCAGAGGAATACTGTTTGTATTTACTTACTGATTGTAAGCATAAACAAAAAAATAAAGTTTAAAGTACATGCTAACAAGTATTAAGTTAGGTTTCTGTCCCTGCTTATCTCTCACAGAACACACACCTTGCCTCAGATGCTCGCTCTGCCCGAGCCTACAGGGATGAGCTGGATTCCCTGAGAGAGAGGGCAAACCGCGTGGAGAGGCTGGAGATGGAGCTGGTTCGCTGCAAAGAGAAACTTCACGATGTGGAGTTCTACAAAGCCCGCATGGAGGCAAGTGAAAATTAGGAGAAAGATCAGAGCAAGTAGAAGTTTCATAACATACATTGTAGCCATTGACTGAGCATTATTAAAACATCTTTCAGTAGACGAAGTACTTGGTGCACACAAAATAAATGCACATTAGTTTTCAAGGACTCTGCTTAGTTCAGCATTATGTGGCTAAACAGGATGCTATATTCTGGATGCTATTTCTGGAGTCCAGATCTTTAGTTTAGCTTTAGGTAAATTCCCTCTGTTTCAAAGTTGTTCCTCAGACGAACATTTTAAATAGCATTTATAACTTAAGTGAATGTCTGGGTGTTTTTCCTTAGGGTTTTGGAGCAGATGCAACTGTCAAGATTTTTAAGGATGGTCTTAGATGACAAATTCTAGCAACCCCTTTTTGCAACTGTTACTTGTGGTAGAAAGGAGAAAAAATTTGGATCCTCCTTAGTGTCATAAGTGGGGTATGTCAATGAGAAGTGTGTGGTTTTGTTCCAGTAGTAATGTCAGTTGCTTAAGTCACCTGCAGCTATGCCCATCCTGGAATTATTAATTGAATTAGGTTGCAAAAGACCTTAGAGATCATCTAGCCAAACTCATTGACTCAGCATGGCTGATGTTAAATTTTGGTAGGACTGCTCCTACTTTCTATTCTTTCAGTTCTTTGAGGAATTCACACCAGAACTGCCAGTATTCCACATACAAAACACTTCAGCTGAGGTCAGATAAATATCCAGGCTGCTGAACCAAATGGAGGTTCAGTAATTGACAGCCTCACTATAATTAGATAAAATTCCAAGTCTGAGGTAGAAGAGTGATATTGCCAGGCCTCTGGCTGAGAGCACAGACCTTATTTTTCTGCTCTATAAACTCTACTTTGTAGGTTATTTTTTTCCCTTCTTTAACCTAAGGGGGCAGCTAGCTGCTGCTTCTTATGAATAGGTTCACTAGAATGGATGGTTATTAAATGTAGTAATGGACTACAAAAGCCTGTCCTGCCTCTCAGTAATTCCCAGTTTGCATTAGGAAGAATGAAGCTCTGCCTCTCTCTGTTTTCCTCCCTCAAGCTGGCAAATCAGTCATGCTCTGCCCTGGCACACTGGCTATCAGTGAGCCATCCTGGTGTTCCCCTTCTGGCTGTGCGCTGGAGGTGCTTAGCTGTACCTGCTGCTCAGATAATGTACCTGGAGCTCAGAGAGGAGATGTTGTGTCCCCTTCATTTGAGATCAAGGCAGTAGCTTTCTTGGTTGTCCCAGAGCCAGCAGTTTCCTGGACTGCTGTGTTCATGTCCTGCACTGCTAATCTTGCTTAACATAGCGTTCAGTTAAGAGACCTTCATGTTAGTTTCAAATTTCTTCTAACTCTCCTTGCTCTCTCTTCCATCCTGTCAGTTTTTGGTGGAACTGGAGAATGTCAGAGATTAGTGCTGGCTCTCCAGGGATACCTCCCTGCAATACTGTTATGGTTTAACCCCAGCCAGCAGCCAGGCCCCTTGCAGCCACTAATTCACTCCCCACCAGTGAGATTGGAGGGTGACTTGGAAGGGTAAATGCTGGAAAACTCATGGGTTTAGATAAAGACAGTTTAGTAGGGAAAGCAAAAAGCACACCAAGGAATTAAGTCACTGCTTCCCATGGGCAGGCAGGTGTTCAGCCATCTCCAGGAGAGCAGAGCCCCATCACATGTAATGGTGACTTGGAAAGTGAGTGAAACACAATCACTCCAAATGTCCTCCCTTTCCTTTTTCTTCCCACTTTATATACTGACCATGATGCTGTGTGGTCTGGAATATCCCTTTGGTCAGTTTGAGTCACCTGTCCTGGCTGTGTCTCCCCCCAGTCTCCCATGCATCCCCAACTTCCTTGCCATCATGGCAGCACAGAAAGCAAAAAAGGCCTTTGCTCTGTGTGAGCTCTACTCAGCAATGACAAAAAATTCTCTATTAACACTGTGCTCAGCCAAATGTAAAACACAGCCCCATAGTAGCCTACCCCAGCCAAAACCAGCACAAATACAGTAGTGAGACCAGGAGTATTTCCCACTGATCTGGTACATGTCTAATTTGGAGCCACAGTGTGACCTTTAGCAAAAGTCACTTTTGTAGGAGCTGAGCTTTTCTAACAGGCAACAGGATTGCACAGCTGTGTGCAGGGTGCTGTGTGGTTTAGAATAGACATCGAGTTTCACATTCTCACCACTCCCTCTGGCATCATTGATCAAGTTTTGAATCCAACCGTGGACTGACAGCATTGAGCAGCAGGCAAACTCCATTGGTCTCAGGCTGGTGCATTCAGAGGATTCCACAGGGCCCTATTCTGTGTTTTTATGGTCACAGAGTAGCAGAAAGACTGTGCATGCTAGCCAGTGTCCAGCTTTCCATGGGGCCTCAGTTTTCTGTCAAATCTGACTCAAGTCCTCTGCACCTCTGAAAGAAGAATTAATGTCTGGGGTCAGTGTAGTCTCTGCTTAGATTTGTTCAGGGATATAACATGGTAGAGATTTTTACCTCTAGATAGTACAGTGGTTATTCATTTCATGGCATTTACTGGTTGCCAGTGGCTTGCTAAGCTCTAACCCTTAAGACCTGAACAAATCATCCAGAGCATGCAGTGAAAATGTAGGTGTGTTCAGCATCAGCTGCTTTTCTGTGGTAATGTGATCCTTAGGGCTCATAGGGTCTTGACAGGGTTGTTAATAAGCAGTGCCAGATTGGTAGGTGAGAAGAAAAAGAGGATTTAATGTTGTGCATCAATGCAGAAAGCTATTAAATGAGCTCTTCAAATCTTTTCCTTCCTGTTATTGCAGGAGGAGTGCAAAAGGTTGAAATCTGTATGCCAATGTAACTCATTTAAAGCTTGTGTGGTGTTCTCCTTCTCTCTGTGTCTCTCTGTGTCTTGGCAAATTGTTCAGGAGTGACATTTTAATTGAACCATCATTCAAGGAACATGAATGTCCTCTGGAGCCTTCCTGCTGGGGTTGATTAACGAGGTCACAACTGTGAATGTGAGGGAGCAGCTCAGTGCTGGGTTTCCTCCATGGAGGTGCTTCTCTGCAGTGCAGAGCTCCCTTCCAGGATCATCTCCACTGAAGCTTTTGTTGTTCCATGAGATGAGATTATTTTCTAAGGCCAAGCAGTATGCCTTGCCCAGTTTTTCTCCTTATAATCAAATTTCTGTGCAGGATGAAAAGCATGTCTTGTATGTTGTCATATGAGTGTTCAATGTTTGATTGTCACAAGATGTTAACTGTTATGGCTCAGTAACAACAGCTTCTGAACTGCCTGAAGGCAAGGGTTTGAATTGGACCAGAAGCATGTGAAAATTCTTTTTTTTAAAGATTTAAACACTCTCATTGCTACTTTAGTTTCTGAAAATGTTTCCCAGTGACAACACACCCTGATTGTGCAACCACTTATCCCCAGAGTTAATTATAACCATCTGAATGCACAGTGCACATTGTTAAAGCTATTTCAAGTTACAGTTGATAGGGCATCAAACCACAATATGCAATTCATTTTAGAAAGGGCAAAAGCTGAGTTATAGCCAGTGTATTAAAATCCACAGCCAAATGTTTTTGTTGCTGATTTTAAAATAACCTTATAGTTTTAAAATAATGTTGGTTGTTTTTTATATTTGAATTATACATTTGGTTATTTTTATATTTGAATTTGTTAATTTGATTTAAAAGGAACTTTAATTCCAGTGGAAGCAGCACCACCCCATGACCACCACCTGCTGACTGTCTAACAAGTGTGATTTGTAGCCAGTTAGATTTTTAGGTCAGCTGTGTTATTCCAGCAACTTCTGGGAGATGTTAGTGCTGACATGTGTTAGTTAGGACAGCTTTTCTTCCCATGGAAAGCTCCCATGGACTAATTATTTAAATTATATGAACTTTTCACTATTAAGACAACATCAGATCTGAGAGTGAGCAATGTCTACCTCATCACAGCAGGCATTTCCACTTGGTTATTAATTTAATATTTCATCAGAACTACTTTGAACTGGCATGACTGCCCATCCTGGGTGCTCAATGGAAAGTGCTTCAGTTTTCCATATAGTGCAGCTCCCACTGGTTTGTGGTTTGTACCAGAGCCTGCATATGTGTATGTACTTGGCACATAGTTTGGCTCTTGATGAGACACTAAAATAACTAGTTCTTGCTTGGTAGGCAGTTTTAAGGATAGTTATGAGGTCATGTCTTTGAGGTCAGACACCACTTCAGTTCTTGGGGCTGTGGTCCAGATTGAGTGTGGTGATCTAGCAAAGTAAACTCTGGGCACATTGCTGTTTCATTACAGATATTCTGGCAGCTTCCATAACACCCAGCAGTTTTTGTGCCATGTACTTCTGGTCTGTCATCTGTTCAGTGTCAGCCTTTTAAGTTTGCCCACCCTGAAATGACCCTGTTAGATCAGACTTGGCCCAAAATGCAGGTTCTGTAACCTTAGTGTTTCAGTATTATTGTTATTTTAGTTACTCGCATACTCAGACATTTTAATTGAAGATGAACCTCTTCACAAACACTGACATATTTGTCCTTTTAATGCTACTGTAGTAGGGAAATTTTTTCTCTCATGATTTTCAAGTTGGTAGCTGACCCACTGAGAGATCAAGGGCAGCATGGTACTGCATGAGGTAGAGTTTCCATATTATGCCATATACAGTCGACTGCAACAAACAACTCTGATTTGAAAGGTTTTTAAATGATGGCCCCTGTAGTACCAAAAGGCAGGGGGAGTGGCTGTCATCAGACACTCTTAACTCATGCTTTACAGCTGTCTGTCTTTTTTTCCTTCTTTTCTGTTTGCTTTTTAAATAAATGAGCTTATATAAGGCTTCTTAAGGCTGATTACACCCCAAAAAGGAGAAGCCTAGTAACTGATTAAGTTGTGAAAGTGATTTGCTCATGCCTTGTGATCTTTCAGGAATCTCCTTGGTTTGGATGTTTGTGGTCTGAGAGACCAGACATGAACACTGTGTCAGCAGAGACATCACATTTGGAGTCAGTTATCCAGGAATAAACTTGTCTAGCAGTTTGTCCTGTTTGCACATTTTCTGGTTTTGTATATTTCATTGGAACAGCAGAGTGGATGGGGAGAGAATGATGAAGTTTCTGTAGAGAATCAATCTGCTTCCTGCCCAGTTGTAACTCATCTGGGGAAAATTCCTTACTATATCCATTTAATTTTCAAATGCTGATGAATTTCTGCCATAGAACATATGTCTCAGACTCAAGACTTATCTGAAGATCAACTCAAGTAAAAGCTAGCAGTAAGGTATTGTAACTTAAAATGAGACCTTTTTGATAAATGTGTTTAAAATATGACCAACATTTCATGGCCAGATTTCATGCTTTGGATATTTCATGTTTCCAGAATAAGATACTTGAATGAACAGAGTTTCATTTGATTTGCTGTTTGCAAGGAGCAGTTGCAGTGCAGTGTAATTCACCTGTTTCTAATGCTGTGGCTACAACAAAAGAATAAATTAAACTTCTACTCAGTAAAACCAGATTCAGAAGCTCTAATGAGTAAGTGACATGGCTTGTGCAGTTCATGCTCATGTGTTTAGTGGGGGAGTGGCAGGGAGTGTTAAGTGATAAATATAAAACAACTTCTGCTGTTTAAGTGAATTAAAATTCTGTTAATCAGAGAGAGACAAACTTTATTAAACAGACATTTGCACATGAGTGTACTGAAACAGGAATGTGGATCTTGAATGTATTGATGGATACTGTTCCCCATCCCTTGAAAGTAAATAATGTGTTTTGAAGCTGGGAAAACAAGGAACTATGATGAATTGGTAAAGGAATTATAACAGTGGAATTGAACAGTTGTTCTTTTGTGTGCACCTCTTGATCTAGCCTCATATAAAGCAAAAGAAACTCTGTTAATCTTGTAAAATTCAGGAAAAAAACCCTAAGAAAAATTAGATTTACTTGTATAGTGACTCAAAGGTAATAAAAAAATACTATCATCTCTCATTAAAATATTAAGTAAAAGTCTTTCTATGAAACATGTCAAATTTCCTTCTTGTTTTTTTGCAGTGTCACTTTATTAAAATCACTTGGTTGATGAAAAGTCAGTAAGAAATTAATAATGTTACTTTTTTTCCCTAGGAATTAAGAGAAGACAACATTGTATTAATTGAAACAAAAGCCATGCTAGAAGAACAGCTAACCATGGCAAGAGCTCGTGGTGATAAGCTGCATGAATTAGAGAAGGAAAATCTGCAGTTGAAATCCAAACTTCATGATGTAGAGCTGGTATGCACTTTCTTTTTCATTATGCTAATTTCTTAAACTTCTGTTTTTATCTTTGCGTTACAAAATCAAGTCACAGAAACTGGTAGAGACAGGCAAATAAATCAATAGTGCTTTAGAAGAGGTTTTTAGATTGAACTTTCTGCACATGAATTCTTGAAATAGTGTAATGTTAACAGAGTAGTTATTGCCAGTGCTACTTTGTATGAGACTGAAGGTTTTTTATGCAGAAGGTATATCACAATTTTATAATACAGTCTGCTTTCACACATTTTGTTAATGGAGATATTAAAATCTGTTTAAGTAGAAGTCTCTTAGATCAGGAAATTAAATCTACTCTAGCTAATAGTCTTTCTTGTTGGAAACAAAATCCCCACCCATTGCAGAGTCTTTAAGAATCCATTACCACTGTAAAAGACACAAAATTCTAGAATTGCTTTATGTGTAAATTGGAGATATGTTTTATTGCTTCATAAATAAGGAAAGGTAATAAGTGGGAAACTATTGTCTACAAACAAAGAGCAACACTGGACTTCAGAAACCCACTAGAAATAATAACTACTCTTTTATCTCTTGTATTTTACTTAACAGTCCTCCTCTTATCCCACCATGATTTGAATTCTTAGTTTATCTATAGAGGATTTTCAACAGGTTCTGTTGGAAATAAAAGTGTGGAGGATGCTGCATGGGATGACTGAATCTTCATGTATATCAGTGACAAGGGTGTCCCTCAGGGATCCATACTGGGACCAGTGTTACCTAATGTCTTTGTCATTTATGACATTGTCAAAGCAGTCAAGTGCACTGTCAGTGGATTTGCGGGTGACACCAAGCAGAGTGGTGTGGTTGACACACCTGAAGATGGGATGGCCATCCAGAGGGACCTGGACAAGCTCAAGCAGTGGGCCCATGGGGATCTCCTGTGGTTGAACAAGATCTAGTTCAAGGTGCAGCACCTGGGTCAGGCAGCCCCTGGTATCAACAAGGGCTGGGCATGAGCAGATCAGAGCAGCCCTGCTGAGAAGGACTTGGTGGGTGAGAGGCTGGACATGACCCAGCCGTGGGCACGCACAGCCCAGAGAGCCAAATGTGCCCTGGGCTGCATCCACAGCAGCATGATCAGCAGAGTGAGGGAGGGGATTCTGGCCCTCCGTTCTGCTCTGCTGTGCTGCATCCAGCTCTGGGGTCCCAGCACAGCAAGGACATGCACCTATTGGAACAAGTCCAGAGCAGGATCTCCCAGATGATCAGAGGGATGGGACACCTGTCCTGTGAGGAAAGGCTGAGAGAATTGGGATATTCCAGCCTGGAGAAGAGGGGGTTCCAGGGTGACCTAATTGCTACCTTGCAGTACCTGGAGGGAACCTAAAAGCAAGATGGTGGAAGACATTTTACAAGGGCATGTGGTGATATGAGAAGAGAGAATGGCTTCAAAGTAAGAGAGAATAAGTATGGATTAGATAGTAGGAAGAAGAAATTCTTTACTGTGAGGTGTTGAGACACTGAAAGAGGTTTCCTGGAGAAGCTGTGGGTGCTTCATCCCTAGAAGTGTTAAAGGCCAGGCTGGATGGGGCTTTGAGCAACCTGGTCTAGTGGGAAGTGTCCCTTCCCTTGGTAAGAACTGCATAACCTTTAGTGTCCCTTCCATCCCAAACCATTTTATGATTCTATGATTCAGGATATTGTAAAGATCATGTAATGCTCAACTTCTCCAAAGTTGCTGAAGATTTTGCATGCTTTTCTGGTGACTTGATGAATTTTTGAGTTTTGGTTTCTGAAAAGCTGGGAACCACTTGAGGCAGCATTTCAGTTCCCACAAAAGCAAATGGCCCAAATAGTCACAAGAAGCAGCAATAGATTCATTCTCCAGGTCTGTTTTCAGGAGTTAGGATTCAAATTATGAGGCAGGTGTTACTTGCTTATCCATATGACTGTGTCCAAGTTTGATGTGATGAGTTGAAGCTCTGCAGAATTCAAGGTTCTATCTGAAGAATTTCCAGTGTGTCAGAGCATGATGCTGCATGTTTTTGAGGAGCTTATCAATCCAGTCTGCCATGCTAGTCCTGGCTTGCAGTGGTCCTGTCATCACCCAGTGAGTTCTCAGTGCCATTCCCCTCTCTCCAAGTGTATCATGGACCAGAGCTGGTGCTAAACAGGGCCAGTTGGGCTTTGCTTTCTGTGGCCCACTATTGGAATAAGAATCCCAATATAACCAGTTAGATTGTGCCTGGGTCAGTGTGACCCTCGCTGCTGAGCCAAAGGCGGCACTGTGGTGCTTTACCCCAGAGATACCTTGGCTGCTGGAGATTGCAGCGGGGCACTGGTGCAAGTCCAGGCTTGTCAGGGACTCCGTTTACCTCAGGAGAGAGAGCTCCTGGCGATGGTGAAGAGAAGAAGGAGAGGATTCTGCTGGAGGGTTATATCCAGATGTTTATTCCATGGTTACAGAGGTCTGAAGCGGGGCAACTCCTCCAACAGAATAGAGGCCGCATGGTCTGATTAACCTTATAAGCTCGGGGACAGGGGAAGGGGAGGGGACAGGTGAGCTACCAACCAGGTGAAAGGGGCAGGGTCTCAAGGGACTAGGGACACCTATACGGGCCAATGTCCCCCAGGCCTGAGGAGCATCCTTTGAAATAGACCAACCATACGACGCCTTGCTGGTATGTTAGCCTGATTGACAGGGCACACTCAGCAAGGGGCGAGGGGGAAGGGAATATTGGCACACCTGAGAAAGGGACCCGGAAGCTAAAAGCACACCACAACAGCCCACTGCAGACGTGTAATGCTGAAGATGTATTTCATTATAAAACCCCACTGTTCAAGGAGATTCTTCTACCCTCAGCATGCACTGTGCTTGCAGCAGCTCAGCCTGCAGTCTTAGAGATCACCCTTTCATTCACGTGTGTCTTGCACAGGACCGGGACACGGACAAGAAGAGAATTGAGGAGCTGCTGGAGGAGAACATGGTCTTGGAGATTGCACAGAAACAGAGCATGAACGAGTCTGCACACCTAGGCTGGGAACTGGAACAGCTGTCTAAAAGCACTGACCTTGCAGATAGTGAGTACCACCTGGGGTAGTTGTGGTGTTTGTGGTCTGTTTCAGAATAAACAGATTGGTTGACTGGGAACAGAAGTTGAATCCAAGATTGGAAAGCTTCTCTCATTCAGCCACTTGACTTTGACCTTCATTTTCTTGAACTTCTAAAATGTATTCCTCTTCCTTTCGTTCTCTTTTGAAAGCATCAAAATGTTTTCCTTTTGTTATGTTCATCACTGAGAGAATGACTTTTAAGTATTACACTTTAATAAAAATTAAAAAATAAAGAAAGCTTTGCAAATGACACAGCAGAAATGTCACATTGAATATTTCTAACTGAATGGTTGGGTGGAGTCTGTGATCTTTAGTATTCTTTAGTACAGTTAATACAGACAGTTATGTGGTCTTTAAGTCCCAGGAAGTAATGTATGCTGAAGTCATTTATTTTTACAAGATACTGAAAAATGTGTGCAGTTAAAATAACTGGCTGATTTTTTTTCTTTGAGTGGTTTATTTGATTTCCGTAGCTATCACAAACATAGCCTATTCTTTCTTCACTAGACAGGTTTTAGCTTTGGTTCCTGTGTTTAGCATTTCTTCTGTCTATTACAGCAGCCTAAATAACAATTCTAAGTGGAACTGGGGAAATATAAGCTATTTCCTCTAATTCAACATGCAACTTTGAGTATTGAGTATTCACCTTATTCTGCTAAGATTTGCATGTTTGGCTTTGTGAGCCAGGAACAGTTGAACTTGAAGAAAAAGGAATAAATTAGAGTAAGCAGATGTTAAGTTTTCAGTGAAACTGTCTAGAATAGCTTTGTTTTGTAAAACAGCTGTGTTGTGTGGCTGACACCAATTCTGAAATCTTCTTGCTGTCTAGGATCTGAGTTTTCTTCACTAAGATTAATGGCTAGTTAATTGTTACTTCTAAATAATAATCTTGCAAAGCAGGTTATATTAGCATGAGAAATGAATGTCACTCTATTACTCCTTCTGTGAAATCAACAATATTGCTCATTGTGTTAGTGGGGGGAAAAACACAGTTCTCTCCAAACTTAAAAATTTTGATCAAGAGTATTTCAGGAAAATATAAAAATACCTAAATTTTATGGCCCGTTTGAAATACCAAGTTTTGTTCCCTTCCTGATTTGCTTTCACTGTTGATGTAATCGGAGGAGGAATTCTAGTTACCTCTTAACTAATTTCTATAAAACATAACTTGAAAAATTTGCTTGAGTGATTTAGCACTGCACTGATGTGTAGCATTTTAGCACTGGAGCTTCAGAAGCTCTCTGATTAACCAAAGAAAAAGAATGAGGAACTGAGAACATCCATAAGTTTGTATTCAGTAGGAAAATAAAATGGTGAAGGAGGTGGATTTTTTTTTAAAGAACATTTAACTTTGGACTTTTATTTAATGGAAGTGCTGTTCTGACTCTACAGTAATTCTCTGTAAGAAGTTTTATTTCAATCCATGTTGCTGTTCTGAATGCAGCTTGTTTGTACAAATAGAGTCAGACTGCAAAACTCGTCTGGAAAATCTTCCATTCCTGGCTATCAAGTAGAGTCTGCAAGGGTGGCGGATAGAAGATTTTACCAGCTAGTTTGGTATTTTTTATTAAAAATAATTTAAAAAATAAGCATGAGAAAAAGTAATTTAGGTGGACTTCACTTCAGAACAGAAGTCAACTGGAGTATTTAGTTAGTAAATGTTAAGTATTTGAGTCTTCACTTGACCAAAGCTTTCCAGGTGATGCTCTGCAAAAGAGACAAACAGAATTTTACCAATCTCAGAAAGCTACCAGCTTAAAGTACTCAGTATGCTGTAGTGCTTATTTAGAAGGAGTTACTAATTTTCTTAGGTTTAAAGACAGTGTTAAAGTCAATTTCATATGAAATGTGATTTTGAGATGATGGGTAGCAATTATTTCATGTGTACAAGAAGGTTGCTCTTGTAATTATTCAAATGCTGGGCAGAGAAATTAACAGAGCAGTGAGGCTCAGGTGATGGATTTGAGGCTGAGAGGTAGTGAGACTTTTGATCTACTACATTGAGTAAAACAACATCTCTGTTGTAAGACTTGAATAGATTTAGTTCTGAGATTTCAACTTCAGACACTTCTCAGATCAGCATTCTGATGGGTGTCCCGTGCCTGGATACCTAGGAGTAAATTATTCTCTGTGCTTCAGCATAATCTTGATGAAGAAACTATAAAGATAAGCACTGGAATTCTCTTTTGTAAGAATTTTTTCTATAACTGAATGTGATTGAATACCTGAGTTTTCAGTAGCTCTTGGAAGTGCACCACCTTGCTGTTTTAGCAAAAACTTGGCAGAGGTTTACTTTCTGCCTCAGTTTATTTCTGTGATGAAAGTATGAGATGGTATCACAGTATATTTTGTTACTAACATTAGGCACACTCCCAACATGACTAAAGCAAATTTAAGATGAATTAAGAAAGTAAGCAACTTTATAGATGGCTGGCTGTTCAGATAGTACTCTATTTATTGAAGGTATTAATGGTTGTCTGTGAAAATGAGTTCTGTTTTTAACCAAGTATTTACTTAGCAGTCAAGCTGAAATTGTAAGACTCCCAGCAATAATCTTCATCCAAGTGGATCTTGTGCACCTCAGAAGGAAACATTGGTGAATTGATTAGTGCCACCTTCTGCTTCTCATGTTTCAACAGCCAGAAAGTCCTTTGTGTTTGAGTTGAATGAATGTGCTTCGAGTCGAATACTGAAGCTGGAGAAGGATAATCAGAGCTTGCAGAACACAATCCAAGAGCTGAGAGATGCCTCCTTGACCTCCAGAGAGAGCAGCCTAAAGTTTGTGGAACTGGAAAAGGAAAATCAGCAGCTTAGCAAAAAGGTAATTTGCTCACAGGAGCAAATGGAGCTCCTAGTTTTTTTAAACACAGTGCACAAAGGGCTCAGAAGATTCCTGAATGATGAGAGTTTTCAGGGAGTTCACTCGTGATCCCCATAAGACTGACCATTATTTTCGTCCTGTCTATTTAATTGCATTCTAATGCAATTAAATTCTAATAATTTTATTCAATGCCTTCTACTTCACTGCCTGCTTATGTGCATCATAGTAAGAAAAAGTGACTGTTCCTGTTAAATAAAAACTGGTTTTCAGTGCCTCTTTGCCCCTGTCAGATTGTGTCCCTCTCTGTTGTCTCACAGAAAGGAAGCCATGGTCACATTGAACTATTTTTGTTTTTTGAAAGTTAAATAATTTTTACATGTAAATCAAATAAATTACACAGGTGAATTCAGGTTAGTATATTCTAAATGTCTTTCTTGCAGTCCAGAGTCCTGGGCCTGCTTTTTCTTGTCCTCTTAGCTGTTATGAATTCTTTAGTGTTTCTCTCTGTCTTTAAAGACCTCAGCTCTTTCCATCTTTGTAACAAACATGTAGGTCATCATTTTTTAATTTTACTTACATGTACTTGTGTTGCACTCTGTTATTAACTTTGATTACATTTAGCTCAAATGCCACCTCAGTCCTTGTCCTTGTGAAATACACTGCTCAGTTCACCTCCAACTATCAGCCTTATTTTTGTCTGACTAGTTACTTGATTCCTCAGTTCTGATGAATTGAGCCAAATGCTGCTGGGGAAAAAAGGATGCTTCCTACTCTGTAGTATAAAACATTTTCATGTTGGATTTTTCCACATTCCTACCATTCATAAATTATCCACAATCTAAGCCACATTTCTCCTTTTCCCATTACTTCTGTAACCTGTGTTTGTGAGACATTGATGCAATGATTTCAGTTCTGTTTGGTTTGCCTGTGAGCTAGCTGAATCCCTTAAGGAACAAGGGAGGGAAGCACCTACATATGAAATGCTGCTTGTGGATTCCTAGACTGTAACAAGCCCATTTCTCTGCTAGGGAGAGCAGTATCCAGCACTGGATCATTCCATCTTCTGCAGAGATTCATTTGCTAAGCTGAGATCAGTTCTGCTTTTTTTTTCTTTTGTTTGTGAAAAAGGAATACTGCAAAGATTCTGTTTACTCTAATTTTCCTTCCACGCTTCTATTTATGACCCGTTGTGTATAAGTAATTCAATCCAGCTCTAATTTACATGCCTAAAACTGGAGATGGAGGCACAGAAAGCACTCAGCAGATACCTGTGGTGTACTGCAATTTAAGTCACTTGAACAACTGTGATCAGCCTCTGGCTTTGCCCCAGGCAGATTCCTGTGGGCACCTCCTGTTATGGCAACTGTATTGGTGCCAACAGTTGTGATTCCCTTCAATTAGAATACAGTGAGGTGTGCCAGGGGAAATAATAGGCCAAGTCTCAGATTTGTTGCAAAATGTTTGCTGCAGTGGGCAGGGGAGAGTGCAAGAGCTCTGGAGGAATGTTAAAGTCAAGCATGTGTAAGTCAGAGGGCAAGAGATGAAGAAGCATTTTTCTCAAATGTTCTATGTCTTTGGGGTTCTTTTGGTAACTTTCCTGAGATATCCATAGTAAAATCCTGTCTCCCTAAGGTTGTTTAACTGAGCTGAGATTCCATCCGCTGTCTGAGACTTTCAAAAATTGTTGTTTGAATATGCTTGTTTATCTAGTGATTGGTGGGATCATGTAGCTGAAACAAGATTATTCTAGTAGTACCAGAGGAGGTGCTATAAAAAGTAGTTATGTACATTTTTTTTTTCCTGTTTTACAAGATTTTCAGAGGAGCTGGTAGTAGAAAACTCTCCTTTCAGGCACACTCAAGTAGTAGCAGTCCAAGTACCTTTCTGTTGTCTCTGCCTTTCTGACTTACTGAAAGGAGCTGTAAATAGTCATGTCTTACTTGCCTCCAGTTTTCTGGGAAGTGCAGATGAAGATCAGCTATTGCTGAGCCACTGAGTTCGTTGCAGCTTTCTGTGAACAGCTCCTTTGAACCTCCACATGGTTACATTTCTGGCTGCTGAGCCCTCCTTATCTCCAATCTGGGCTGCCCCTGCTTGTTTAAACACTTCCTGTAATGAGGGGCATGTTGACATAGGCAGAGCCCAGCCTCCAGCTATTTCCCACTTGGAAGAATTAGGTTTAATACCCCTTTCATTGACATTTTCACTGTTGGCAGAGTTGATAATACCAAAACAAAAATGAGCTGATACTTGTGCAGAGCTGTAGGTGCTCACAGTACTTTGCAAGTTTGAAAAGGAATTATTTCCTGACTTGGGAAGTACAGTTCCCAGAACCTCTTGGTTCTAAGTACTGAAGAGCTACTGCTTTTCTGTTCTACATGCATTACAAGTACAGCTTTCAAAATAAATAAGTGAGAAAACTTTGTTGTAGGACTGGAGCCTTATTCACGAATCTTTCAAATGTGGTGTTGTCACCTGCTGGGGAAAAGAGAACAGAACACGGAGTGGGAGCGTGAACTTGGTCACCCCAGTGCTTTAGTGTTTTTCCTCTGCTACTGTTTTAGGTTGTTGTTTGGTCTTCTAGTGCTGTTGCTCACTGAAGTGTCTTAATAACTGCCTGCATTAACTGATAGAGTAAGACCATCAGTGATGGAGAGGCTAGGAGGAGGCAAGTTCCTCAGGAAGGGGAGCAGCAGAAACTTAATTCCTGTTGACAGGAGCACAACAGGGCATTCAGCAGGCAGGTGAACTAAGCATTTCTTACTGCTGTGCCTTATATGCTCTGATCTTTAAAGGCATGCAGAAGAAGATTCTTAGCACTGTGAGAAAAACAAGACCATTTCCTCCTCTGAGAATGGTAACTGCGGGAGAGAGGGATTTAATCTTTTAGCCATAGTTCCCATCTCATTTGTCTCTGATCTTCAAAATGACTTAAAGTGCAGACAGTCCTTGTGTCCAGCTGTGGTTGATGTGTTTTGCTGTGTTCTCTTCACACAGATTGAGAAGTTGCAAAATCAAATTGAAAAAGAGAAGCAAAGCAATCAAGATTTGGAAACCCTGAGTGAGGAGCTGATAAAAGATAAAGAGCAGCTGCAAGGTGTCATGGAGACTCTAAAAGCCGACAAAGACAGACAGGTGCGAATTTCTCAAATGTAATACAACAACGTGCTCAGTAATGCGAATTCAGTGATGCCATTTACAGCATCTGGTTCTCTCAGGGAGATGAGGCAATTTGAGAGCTACTAAGTGCAGTTGAACTTGATCAAATCTGGGTTAAAATCTTCTGCAAGTGTAAAAGCTGAGCATGTTTTGTTGATTGCTGCCCTTGTTACCATAAGGGGATCTTTAGGCTATTATATGAACAGACATTCCCCCTTGAGTGAAAAAAGCCCTTGGATCTTACTAAATGGAATACCAACTGGTTTTAGGATGTGCTAAAAAATCCCCATTTTGTTGCTGAAGGTTGATCTTCTATCACCTGTATGGCATGATTGGTTTGGTTGAGGTTCTTTAGCCACTCAGCCTTTTTGCTCTATTTAAAAGAGATGCTGAGAAAGTATTTATGTTTTCTGGATTGACATTTGAGTTGCCCTTCAGCTTAAACACTGTGCTGCAGTTCATGTGGAATGCTTGAAAACTCTTATTACAGGTTTGTGCAAGTATCATCTGCACTGATTTGGCAAATTAAAAAAAAATACAGACACAGATCATTAGAGACTGGTCTGAATATTCTCAATCTGTATTAAAATATACTCTTAAGTTTTTGTGAGGTGAAAATTAAATAGCAAAATGTCTAATTTGTGTAGTTCTTTTCATCTTGAAGAATTTTTACCCAGACTTCTCCCTGGGAAAATGCACTTTACCAACAAAGTCTTATATTTTAGTTAGAACAAATACAGACTCTTTGTGGCAGGAATTAATAGATGGTTTGAAGGTAGGGCAGGAAGTGAAACCAGAAATATTCCCAGTTGTTAAAAAAGAGTAGTTTGTGGTTTTTTCAGGTCTAGGCACTTTTGATTTGTGTGGATGTTGTCTAGTATAAAAATCAAATGCAAATTGCAGTCTAAATTACAATTGCATCAGCTGAAATTTGACCAGTGGGGTAAGTGTACTGTCCTTAAGGAAGTGTGTCTTTAATGACATCTGTAACTGCTCTACATTTTCAAGTATTGTGAGGTTCCTGGCACCTTACCAGAGATAATTTCAGTCTTCAGGTCCCCAAGATGAAGGTAAACCTAGATTGAAAGATACCATCTATTAAGAATGATTTGTAACAAAGCATCTTCTCCAAGGTGTTCTCTGAAGGTCCTCTGTCTGCTTTCTCCTTCTGCCCCTGCCTTCTTGGATGGTAGCAGGAATGTAGCACAGTTTTTAATTTATTAAAATAAATTTTTTAAGAGTTTGGGTTCTTGGTTACCAAGTCAATAATTTGCTGAGAAATTTGTCTTGGATTAAATTGATTTTGATATGATATGATTTTGTTAACAGTCATCTCTCTGCTTTAGGACTAATTTGTACCACACTTGTAAGTAGATGAATAACATTTGCACAACTGTTTATGTAGATAAAGGACCTTAAACAAGAAAATGATCACCTTAATCAAGTTGTCCTATCCCTGAGAGAAAGATCACAAGTGAGCAGCGAGGCAAGAGTGAAAGATATTGAAAAAGAGAACAAAATCCTTCATGAAACGGTAACTGAGACAAGTAGCAAACTGAGCAAGCTGGAATTTGAGAAGAAACAATTGCAAAAGGATTTTGACCAGGTTAGAGAAAAAGTGGAAAGAGTGGAAGAAATGGAAAAAGAGCTCCACCGGCTGGAGAGGGAAAATGAACAGCTCACAAAAAAGGCAGCAGTGATGAAAATAGTGACAGAAAAAGTGGAAGTTCTTGAGCAAGAGAATGGTGATCTGGAAGTGGAAAATAGGAAATTAAGGAAATCGTTGGACACATTACAAAATATTTCCATCCGTCTTGGTGACCTGGAAAGGGACAACAAGCAATTGGATGAAGAAAATCTGGAGCTTAGAAGAGTGGTAGAGACCATGAGATTTACTAGCACAAAAATGGCACAAATAGAAGCAGAAAATAAAGATTTGGAGAGGGAGAAAGAGGACTTAAGAAAGAATGTGGAAATGTTAAAAGCAATGAACAAGAAATCAGAGAGGCTGGAGCTAAGCTATCAGAGTATCAGTTCTGAAAACCAGAGACTTCAGCAAATTGTGGAGAACAGCAGTAAAAAGATCCAGGAATTAGAAAAAGAAATTGAAGGAATGGAGAGTGAAAATCAGGTCCTCCAGAGGAACCTTGAAGAGCTAAAGGTTTCTGCCAAACGGCTAGAGAGCTTAGAAAAGGAAAATAAAGCCCTAGAACAAGGAATGTCTCAGCTAGAAAAAGACAAAAAAATGCTAGAGAAAGAAACAAAACGGCTTTGGCAGCAAGTGGAAATGAAAGATGCTATTTTGGATGACAGTACAGTAAAGCTAGCAGTCGCTGAGAAGGAAAACAAGACACTAGAAAAGGAAATTGCTCGATTCAGAGAGTCATCTTGTAAACTGAAAGAGTTTGAAAAAGACAATAAAGACCTCCTAAAGCAAGTTACAATTGATAAGAGAACACTAGCTACACTGAGAGAGGTAAGCAAGTTAATTCTGCTGGGTTCTATGCTGCTATTTTTTGTTTTTTCAGCTCAGTGAACTACTGAAGGGATATATCTCTGTCCCACAGGAGATCTTCACAGCCTTAACAGAGCCTTTACAGTCATTTGGAAGTGTTGCCTTGGAAAGTGGAACAGGCCAAGAACTACACTTTGTGCAATTGTGCAGTGTCCACTTTGTGTCCACAATGCAGTCTCTAAATTACATCTTTTTTCATGCAGAATAAAATTTTACAGCAGCTCTTATGTGGTGCCTGTTAACCAAAGACTTTGATACTTTCCTCTAACTGTGGCTACAAAAGTTTTTGCTAACTTGAGAGCTCCAGTGGGGGAGATTGACTCTCAGGCCTAGAAATGTCTGGCACTTATTGAGGTCACATAGCCATGCCTGTTCTGAGACAAAACCATCCCAAATGAGCAACCTAAACCGGCTGCACCAAGGTTTTGCTTTACAGCTACCTTACAGCATCTTTCCCCAAATGTTTCCCTGCTGGATGAGAGCATGCTAAGCAGCAGTGATCTCTCCCTGTGCCAAGCATTAGGACATTGGCAATCTGAGGATGTGTGTGCTAGAGCCTGACACTCTTACAAGAGGCCTATGAGCAGATTCAGGTTATTGCAGTTTGCTCTCATTGCCTGTCCTGCCTGCTGCTGTCCTGCCAGCACCAGATTTCCTGTGAAGGACTATTAAAATGAAAAAGGATTGTGCTGCAGTAGCTCAGTGAAATAGATAAATTTAGCAAGATTAATACAGTAAGCAGTTGCTTACTTCAAGGTTTAGTTTTATTTCAGTTTAGAAGCATTAGTGTAATTTTGAGGAGGAGAAATAAAGTCTGTCAGAAACACTTGACAGAGGCCCAAGTTATGTTTCTCTCCAACTTTCCTTAAAAATTATTAAAACAATATAATTTCTGAGAAGGCTTCTCTATGATCTTTCCATTCTCAGATTTTGCAGATTTCCAGTGGTGCACACCCATCTTCTTTTCTTTAGTTATTTTCTATAGATCCTGCAGAAGGAGTTAATGGATGTTAAAGGGACCTCTTTACAGATCCCTGGACTGGCACTGACCTTAACCATATTTTTACCTTGCTGTGTGAATGAATTCATGGCTGAATTTGTGATGTCAGAGTACTATTGAATACCTACAGTTTGACAAAGTATTTTTATAAAATTTTATTCTTGATTCTGTTTAACATGCAGGATAATTTTTTTAAATTTAAAGTTCTTCAGTAGCTTTTTTGTTCTTTCTTCATGTGTTGTTTAAGAAAACTTTTAGCAGAAACGCAAGCAACGTAGATCTCTATGGTGCATTTGTATTTCAGAGAGTTTTGAATGGTAGGTATCTTCACACTTAGCTATGCACCAGAAGTAATCTGTCCTTTTTAGAAATGCAGGTGGCACTACATCTACCCAGGCCATTTCCACACAGACCACTTCACTGGCATAACAGTAAAGCATTTACCATATGTGAGAAACTCAGTGCATTATTCATGCTGACCCTGTTCCCAAGTCCCTTGGTAATAACATCACAGCCACGATACCTCAGGAGACTCCCATACTGAAGTCCTGTTGCTCCTGTGTGTGTACCAGTGCTGGCAGGGCTTTCTGTCCTAGCTGAGAGATGGAAACTCCCCCTGCTGGCGTCCCCTGCCCTGCACAGTCCTTGTGTGGCACGGGGATGGGGTGGTGTCTCCTGGCCTGCACATTCCCTCCTTCAGCAGGCAGGCACAAAGCCGCTGTTGGCAGAAGTAGTTCAGTACAGTGAGTGAAACAAAGGCCAAAAGAAGCATTCTGCAGATTTATTTCAAGTGACCTATAAATAAAACCAATCAGTTTAATTCTGCACTCAGCTGTCACTGAGAATTTTAACTGACCTACTTGAAACTAGGATTTTGTCCAATGAATTTTTCAGTACACTTAAAAACATGTATAGTGCTGGATAATTACCACCACCCTTTGCATAGCAACTAATTGTGTTAATGCTGTTTCAGGATTTGGTCTTGGAGAAGCTGAAGAGTCAAAAGTTGTCTAGTGAGCTGGACAAACTGAGCCAGGAACTGGAGAAGATGGGATTGAACAAAGAGCTGCTGCTGGAGGATGATAATGGCAATGGTGACACGTAAGGAAACTGAGCTCTTCCAGACATTCTTTTGACTCAGCCTAACTGAAGCCCTTTGCCTTTCTTTTTGGTTCTCATCTGCCTCCTTGCCATTACCCTTAACAGTTTTGGACATAAACCACATTTTTATGAGGCAAGCTTGGCAGGATACTGTAAGTTTTACAAAACATTTTCTTGGGTGGAAGGAAGAAATGCCACTTTGTCCCCATGCTAACAGTGCCTCTGTATTCCCCAGCAGAGTAACTGAGTAGCTATTTCAGTGTGTATTTCTCTTCATGTAGAATGTCTGTTAAACAGTGTCTGTCATTACTTCATATAATTGATGGTCTAGATACCTGTTTGTATAAACATATATCTGAAATTTCTGATGGCAAGGAATTTCTTTGTAAGTCCTGTAGTAATGAACAGAAAATCCCAACAACCTGTGTGTATATGGGCTTCTTGGTAAGACCTACTTATAGAAACCTACCCATCTTGTAGGAACCTTTAAAATGTGGATCTTCCTCCTTGTTAAGAATCTACAAAAGAGCCATAAGAAGAGTTTTCTGTAGTGTAATCATGGGAAAAAGAAAGAAACTTATTTTCTTTCAAGTCATGTAACTCTTTGATATTTCTGTAGAACCATGCTGGAGTTAATCTCTGTTAAAATGGATTGGATTTTCCATGAGTGAATTCTCTAACTATAATATATCAGTAGTAATCCGCAGCAGTAGAGGAAATAATTTTCCTGAAGAAGCAGGCATGTATAATTTAAGATGTAGTGGGATTGGGAACAGGTAAAGGTGAAGTCTGCTGTTTAGATGGTGGCTCATATCCTGGTGGCAGACATCAGAAAGCTATTATCATATTTTTCAGAAAATACAAGGTTCTGGAAAGCAAAACTGAATCAGCACTAAAATCAACTCTAGCTGTGAAAGAGGAGAAGATTGCAATGCTGGAAGCTCAAGTGAAAGACTTTCTGAACTTGAACCAGCAGTTACAGAATGATCTAAATATGGTAAGAGCTTAAGTGAATTTTAATTTTTCACATTGCAGTTCTGCACATTCACATGTTCAGGGATTTTTTGGTTTGAGGTTTGATTTTTTTTTTTTTTTTAATTGAATAGCAGGTTTGTTCTTCTCATTGCCCCTCCCAATACACATCCTTTCTAAGAACCTTTTTTTCACTAGACTGCCTTTTTTTTGTCCTTTTGTATGTAATGACACAAAATTCATAAAAAAATTTTGGGCTAGGAGGGGTTTTCTTGGATAACTGCTCTTTGTAGATCTGTTTTCCCATGGTTTTTTTTTTCATTGGCATGGCTGTGTTTTTCTGCCTTGTTTAGTGGAAACAACTAAACAAGGCAGAATGCCCCAGTCTTCCATGGGCTGAGGAAGACTGCTGTTGGAACATCTCCCCTAAGAACAGCCTGTTTGTTAGGTGACTGAGCTTGAGTCTAAAGGCACCTGGCATGAGGGCAAGAGACGTGGATTCTTCCATGTGTCTGTGTCTCAGCTTCCCTGTCTGTGAAGTGAGGTGATGGTTGTTCAATCTCTGAAAGTCTGTACAGTGCAAGAGAGGAGTGACATATCCCATCATTATTAATGCATTATTCCAGTTCCTTCAGTGTTGAAGGTTGTTGCTTGTTGATTGTGTAGGTGAAGAAGGACTTTGATGCACTCAGGCAGACTCAGCAGGATGGGCAGTATGCTCAGAAGTCCCTGAGGAATTCAGCAGAGAAGCTCATTGCCAACCAGCAAATGAATGAGAAATTGGAAGCAGGGCACCAAGAGGCCACCACAGAGCTGCTGAAACTGAAGGACAGGGCCATTGAACTGGAAAGGAATGTAAGCCTTCTCCTGTGTCCTCTTAGCTCATAGACTTCTCTTGTACTCTTGAGTGGGTTGGTGGAAACTGGATTTTTGAGCTTAAAGCAATCTGATAGGTTTTCTGGGGCACCCAAGTCTACCAGATTCCTTGGGTGTCCCTTGGGACTGCGCAGGACCTAAGTGCTTCATGTGTCTTGTGTCCATCTTGTCCCATCTTTGCAAGGATTGATCCTGTGTGTTAACATCTGTCTTACCTGCATTTAATGTTGCAAAGAGGTTTTTTTATGCCTTTGTTGCAGAATGATCATCATTAATTGGTTCTCATCTTTGAAAAGACTCCATATAATCAGAACAGCTGTTTTCTTTTCTTCCTGTCACCCCTTCAATGCCATCTCTCTTTCAGAATGCAGCCCTGCATACAGAGAAGCAGCTGCTTAAGGAGCAGCTAAAGCATTTGGAAACACAGAATGTCTCCTTCAACAATCAGATCTTGACACTACAGAAGCAAAATGTCTTCCTTCAAGAGCATAACACTGCCCTGCAGACACAGACAGCCAAGCTCCAGGTCAGAACATCCTTCTGTCTCTGTGCCAGGAGGTTGGATTAGATTACTGTAGTGTGGAGGACATGACAATAATGAAATGTTTGTGTTGCTAGGCTGATGTGATGATGGAAAGATGAAGCCTAGGAGGTGGAGCTTTGTTTGGGGTCTGACTTTCTCCAAGCTAGAAGGGAAATTGGGTCTGTAGCTAATGTCTGGTAGCTACCTTCAGCAAGAAGGTGGTTATTTACAGAGAATAAATTAAAATTAGTACAGCAAAATCCAGATGTGTTATTCCAGAAGCTACACTTCAGAAATAAAAGAAAAGCTTTTCTTTTTTGTGTTAATGCTGTGCCTGTGAAAGAGCTCAGCAGAAATGGAAAGAGGGTACAAGTCAGCTCCCCATAGGTGTTGTAGCAATGAGCTCCAATCACAGTTTTCAGACTTTCAGACAAAATGTCAAAGTTGCCAGTGGAAAACTTACTCTTAAAAATTACTTGATTTAAAAAAAAAAAAACTTACTTTGAGAAGAAGGCCAGTTTCAAAGGACAGCATTGGATTAACTCTATTTCTCTTGCATGACTTTCACTTTTCAAGGTCTTCCTCTTGCATGTTCAGAGATGGAGAGATGGGTTTCTTTGTTCTCATTAATTGTTTCCCATCTGTAATTGATTTACATAAAATCAGTGCACCATCTCTCTACTGAAACCAGACTTGTTAGGAGTAATGCTCACATACACAGTGTTAGGAGTGTTGTCCACATACAGTGGTGCAGTTAATGTTTCTGAGTTTGGGTGAACTTGAATTTCATTACTTATACACAAATACAGGGTAACTTTTGACTCTGATCATGATTGTCAGAGATGCAGTTGAGTTGTGAGTATTCCAGATCATCTTGGTCTTTGGGCTCAAGAGCTTCTGGTAAAGCTTCTGGTAAAAAAAATTTCAGTTTAGAGGTTATTGTGATAATTTTCCTACTACTGTGGTGCACACTGCCAGCAGTAATCCCAAAATTATGCCAAATTGTACATAGATGTCTTAAGTCAACAAGGCAGCGTAGGCATTCTTGACTAACTCTATATGGATGTAAGCGGCTACAAAATCTTTGTTGTATGTACCAGTAGATGTGGATAAGTAATACTTACTTTTACTTGCAAAACTTTAGGTAGAAAATTCAACTCTCAGCTCCCAGAGTGCTTCACTGACGGCCCAGAATGCTTTACTGCAAAATCAGCAGACAGCCAAGGAGAACGAGAATGAAAATCTGCTGAAACAGAAGGAGCAGCTGAAAGCTGAGTATGAGTCATTGCTTCAGGACCATGAACACCTTACTTCACTGCATGAACGGCAGTCTGCAGAGTATGAGAGGCTAATAAATCAGCACAGCTGCCTAAAAACATTACACAAAACCCTGGATCTGGAGCACAAAGGTCTGCGTGAGAGGTACGCTCGCTGCTCAGGGGCATTGTGTAGCAAGAATGTGCCTGTGTTACAATTTTAGCCTTAAATGTTGTCTCCAATTACAAACAGAAATTACAAAGTTGTTGCCCTGAAAAAGTGTCTAGTCATTCCTATTGTCATTGGGACATTAGATGAAAATATTTGCAAAGCTCTAGATTTTAGATCTCTAAAGCTGGCAGAACAGAGGTGACTGATGATACTCAGCAAACATGGCTTCGATCTCAGATGCTTTGTCAGACATAACATAAATTCTTCTACTACATTTAAGGATTTGTGGTATAACATCACACAGCCTTAAAAACATTCTCCAGTTCTACTGTGTGGAGTCTCTCTCCTAACCATAAAGTCTGCAGGTCACCTATATGTGAGTAGGGTGTATCTTGAGAAATTTCAGTCATTGAACCTTGTGGCATCTGTGTCATGTCAGAGGAGGCTCTATGAAGAAAGCTGTATTGACCTATGAGGTAATGATGTATTATTAATTTTCTTGTAGTTCTCATAATCTATAGCTTTTGCTTCAGGCCCTTCAGCTGAATTAGGAAATGACTAAACTGTTAATTGCTTAGTCTCTAGTCACTGTCATTTTCTGACAATTATGCATGAATTGAACAATACACATAATGTATTGCTACAAAAGTGCTGCTCTGCTTACCTCTCAGATGTCTCTTATATTTTTCAGAGATTTTCCTCAAAACACTTTTATTTAGATTTCATTTCTGTGCAAGATGATGAGTTGGGTTCAGAGCAGCTTGGTGGGGATACTTGTTGGTGGACTGCAAACTGGTGCTAAACTTTTCTTCCTGAAAGACTAAGGAGCTGGCAAATACAATGTGTGGTAGATTTTTATGAAGTACAGAAGTAAACTGTTGTGATTAAAATATCTACTGGGGCTGTGTGACAGGACAGCTGCTTGGCTGTCAACTAAATGAACTGTAAGTGATTACCCAGACACTGTTCCTGCTTACCAAGTCTTTCTCAGACTGATTAATGGCTCTCATTGATTCAGGCTTTGCTTGAGATTACTACACTGCAGTGTGTTAAGGCAATTTGCTGTGTTCTTTCTTTGCTTGATGAGTACCAAACACTAAGCAACTCTAGCCTGAGGAAAAAGTGTTTTTTAAAGAAGTTATCTATAGAGGGTCACCACTGTGATCATTAACAGTTTAGACTCTCTTTCTGAGATGTGACTCCCAGTGAGAGGCGTTGCAGGGGAGCAGATTGTGGCCTTCTCTGTATTCAAAGCAAGTTGAGTTTGGCAGTACTAAGAGTGCAGCATCCTCCTCAGCAGATCAGTCTTAAAAGGTAATTATCAAGGTGATTTGTGCAAGGACCCCATTTGGCTGTCAGGAAAAAAGCCACAAGCTACTTTTTTAGTGCATGTTTTGTTCTCCCTCCATCATGTGCTGCTGAGGGAGCAGAAGGGAGAAAGAGTAGCATAAAAAGAGTTGTCTTACACCTCTTCTTTTTAACTAAGGTCTGTGACTGCTAAGATGGAATATTTCAATTTCAAGTTCAACTAGAATGTGCCACCTGCTAAGTTTTCCCCAGAGCAGCTCAGTGCAACCAAGAAGTTTTCTGATGTGGTGTTTAGGAGATGGGTTTTGCATGTCACAACTCCAAGGTGATTGGTTTTCCTCAGCTGTTGGCAGCTCTGTAATCAGAGTTCTGTTGCTTAAGGCAGGATTACACTTCCACACAAACCTATGATTGCAGCTGGTCTAGGAAGATCCACAGCAACTTCAGTTAGCTTGTGCACATCCAACAACATGTACAGCCAAGGTCCCAAAGGTTTGTGTAGTTCACTCTGCAGCATTCTAACCACAGAATATTTTCTGCACCTGAGTAAACTTCAATAAACCAGTTTTGGTTCTTTCTGCACATATTAACACTGCAGTGGGGATTTAATAATGGGTTGTTTGTAACTGCAGTGAAATGGCCTGTCATAGCCCAGGAAACCACAGATGTGTGGGTTTGGCTCAGCAAGAAGAGGAGAATTAGTATGTTAGGGTCATTTACCATTAATAGCAGTTGTTTGACTTTGAGGTGTCTGTCTGATGGTCTCAGTGAGCACACAGGCTGGCTTCTTCTGCATTTTTGAAACTGCTTTACATATTGCATATTACTAAGGGAAGGTAATAATTTTGTAGCTACAGATGATTAACAGATCCCTGAGCATTTCTTTGTGGCTTAGTTTGGAGAAGTCTAATCCTGCAGAGACACTGGGAAAAGAATCTCTGCTTTGCAGGGTTACATATAGCAGGGAGTTGTATTATTATGTTACCGGTGCTGCCTGGTAGTTATTTTTCTGGGTTCCTTTTGTCACACTTTTTATCATATCTGAGCATTTTCAAAATTGTCTCATTCACGAATATCTACCCATAGTATTTCTCCTCAAAAAGCAGCAGAAAGAATAAAAGCCAAAAGGAGTAAAGAGGACTACATTTCCTCAGTCCTGGGAATAGATTGTGTCAGAGCCAAAATGAATTCTATACTCATGTATGAGAAAATCTTTTTGAAACTCTTCTAAGAGCCTGATGCTTTAAAAAGTGAAATGAGCATGAGTGTTGAATAGTCTCCAGGAAGGGTGACCTGGTCCCTGGTGGTAGAGCTTGTCAGGTTGCACAGATTGTGCTCAAATTGTAGACTCCAGGCTGAATCTCTACTACAAGAAGATTTTGCCTGAGGATTTCATTCGGGCTCCAGACACGAACAGTCATTTCCATTTTTGCAGACAGTCTCTCTCCTCTTTCTTACCTTTCACCTAACAACTAGGGGAGCAGCTGTGGTCTGCCTCAGGCTCAATGTGGCAGCCTGTGGTGCTGGGCCTGGCTGGCAATGCTGGACCAGTATTCTGCTTCTCTCTAAGGAGCCCTCTTTAAAACATAGAGGGCTTGGATAAAAATGAACAAAGTAGCCCTATCATACAGAGTCAGCAAAAGAATTTACAGTGCAATTTCTGCAGAGACAGCCATGGTAATCTCTGCCAAAGGACTGACTGGAGTTTGTGTTCTCAGTCTCTGCATTGGCACACAGTTTGTCTAAAATGCTTCTTGGAGCTGGATGTGAAACCTTCCTCTGCTTTCAGGTTCTTCCATTTATTGTATGGACATTGAATTTGAAATGTCCCAGAGCTGAATGGAGCAAGAAAACAAATAAATAAGGTTAATTAAACTCTACTGCTGTTACTGGGAATGAGTAGCATAAAGCAGCTTTTGTCTGGGAGACAGGTACTTTCCTGTGTGGCCCTTCAATGGACTGGAATTTGGGACAGGCTGTAATTTGACCCTGGGATGAATGGAATGGTAGCCTGAAAGAAAAACAAGTTGGCAGGAGTCAGTGTATTTGGTGCTGTCTGCTGGTTTTGGTTTTGTTTTGAAGTTTTCATGACTGCAGAGTAACTGTGCTCTGCATTCATCTCTGCTGGCATGAGAGTCACAGAAAGATACTTGTTCTCTTTAGCTTTTTAAGCAATGCTGCATCTTCCACTTAGATTCTCTTTTAAAAGTACTTGGAAAAGTATTTCTCCATTTTTGACACAGATGTATGTGATAGATAGTATGCACTGTAAATTTTATTACAGTGACCAAAATTGTGCTGATGACTTTTGACATTGACTGTGCTAATGGCCCCAGTGGCCTCTGATGGTGTTGTGTGGCCACAGATTCTGACAGAAGCCACCAGAGGGGAAAAAATACCTGGGAACAGCTTGCTGCCTTGTGAAGTGATGTCAGTCCACCCCGTTCTTCTCAGAGTTTTCTGGATGCAGGTAGTGAAGCACCTCAGGGAGGCTGAGCCTGCCTAATCCATGTGCCAAATATCAGGGAAGTTGTTCCACACCTTGGTTAGTTTAGCATTCCAGAGATCAGAATTAAAGAGAGGGCTGATGCCTTCAGCCCCCTCTCTCTCGCCATCTCCCTGCCCTGAATGGTTTATGCGCAAGTTACATAAACCAAGTAATAGTGGAGGCCTGGATGTGAATACTGGTTTTGCTCTTGGTTTTTTCACTAATGAAAACTCAAGCGGATGAGTCAGTCTCTGCTTAAAGGTGTTTTGCTGTCAGCTCACAGATAGCTCATCATCTGTCTGGAACATGCAGGAGATGAGTAGATGTGCAGGATGCTATTACCCATGCATATAACCTAGTATGGACTAGGTGGCTCCCTAGCAAACTCTTGCTCACTGCACTGTTTTCCTGTTGCCTTTTGGGAGCTGCTTTCTAGTCAGGTTTTGAACTCTTGCCACTCTGTTATTTGTGACTGGGATTCCAGTTCAGTGGTGCAGTTTCCACTCATTTTGCAGAATCTCATGCTCTTACTAAATTACCAGAATCTGAAATTGAAGTAAGATTCTGGCAGTTGTGTACCTGTTTCCTTAAAAAATGCTTTGTTTTTTCTTTCTCTTTTCCCAAAGTCTTGTCTGCTGACTTGTATACTAAGTTGAATTTTCATGCATAGTGTTGAATTCTTCAGCTTTGATAGAAGTTTAACCACATAAATGTGGATGAAATAAATAAAGTCAGAAAAAAATTGCTTTCTAATCATTGTGTTATTACCTATTAAAAATATTAACCCAGAGGAAGAAAAATGTTTCAATGAAAGCTGAGTGTATGCTGTTCTTCCTTTTGCAGATACAATAGTTTAACGAAACACAAAGCAGAATTGGAAGAGTTGGAATTAGTTTTAAAAAATGAGAGAGAGGTTCTGCAACAAGAGAGAAGATCAAATGCAATAACCACTGGGGAAAATCAGAAGCTGAGGGAGGAACTGGACAGGTATGGTTGCTTTGCTAAATTGTTAAATATATCAATTAAAAGTCAATTATGCAAAACATGGATGTGTTGCATTAGCTCTGAAGTACCTTCATATAACGTGTCTGTTCTTTTTTCTTTATTTTGCTGTTGTTAATTTGGTAATTTTTACTTGTTAAAGTTTGTCAGCTTCATGAATACTGTCAACTGATACTGTTATTTGGTGCTTCAGACCTGGAACCTTTGCTCATACAAAATAGGCTTGGTTGGTTCAGTTCAATAGCATTTTCTGCAGTGAATTGTTTCCAAGCACTTGCCTTTAGGCAGAACTACAAATGCCCAAGCCCCCAAATTATACTGGCTTTTTTCCCCTTGAGGAGCACTGGTCTGTGGTTTTTACACAGTATGATTTTAGCTCTAGGAGTTACCACTGTTTATTTTCTGCTGCCCAGAGAAAATTGCCATTCCTGTTATTAAAAGCTGTCTTAGAAACTCTTGATCAGTGGGTAGCTGTTAACTTGGGGCAGAGCCCCTTTTGAGAGCCTCACCCACAAACATCCCTGTAGCCCTGTTCATACTACAAAGGTGTTCTGAGAATCTCTTTGGTGCAAATGAGGGGCCAAGACCACATCAAGTTAAAGCAATGTCAGGTTGAATAATATTTTAAAATCACATTTTAAGTTGAGCTATAATTGTACCAGTGTACTTTAGAACAGTATTGAGCTCTTGAGAGGTTTTCTCAAGTTTGCTGCCCCTAATTCATTTTCTTAGGGACAAAGATGTTGCATAATGTTGATTGCAGGGCTGGCAGAACCAGGCTTATCTGTCAGCAGATACAGAAATTTATCTGTTCATCTAGTTATTTAATGTTGTGCCTTCCTGATTTGTAGGCATTTTTAGATTTACCTCAAAGTGTAAAAGAATGCTACAGTATCTTCTTACAACACCACTGTGTTTCACACTTAAATGTTCATATTTCATGCATCAGGATAAAAAAATAACATGTGAGTTTTCTTTATTTGTGCCAAATAGATCTGCCTTTATATCCCAATGCTCTTAAATACATTGGGCCTCAGAAGTTTGTGGTGTGTTTCTTACATATTGAAGAAATAGCAGTTTTATTTTTCATGTATTTTTCCTTTCAGTTATTTTGTAAATTTGATTTTTTTTGTCATGTGTCATGGTTTGAGCCTGGCACAGAGCCAGTGCCCCCATGAAAATGCCTCACCCTGGTGTCTGCTGTGAGATGTGACCAGGAATAAGCAAAACAGGCTCTAACTTAAACATAAAGACCACTTTATTACTTAAACTACAGGGAAATAGGGAGAGACTATAAAGAAAAGAAAAAAAAAATTGAAAACCTTACAAAACCACTTTTCCTCCTCCCCACTCCCTGACTTTCCCAATCCAATACATTCTCTCAAAAATACCAACTGCCCAGCCCGGCACGACACTTTAGTATACTCAAACTGCAGTTCATGAAGAGGAAAAGGAGTCCTTCTTGTTCCATAGGCTTCTGGAAACACACTGAAATCCCGGATGCTTCCTTGTCACTTCGGCACCGCCCGGAAAGTCCATTTGCCGCTTGTGACATGTTCCTTCCATGCTCAGTGCTCTCACCACCGAGACATGGCCAGAGCTGCTTTTAGGGTGGTCTTTCAAGGATGCCTTGTCTCACTCCAAAAAGGCACAGTCTCTGCTTTTGGGACAACTGTCCCCCCCATATTTTTCCAACCCCCTGGGGCCGGGGGGTCCTCACAAATGAACCCTCCTGGTTTTGAGGCACTGCCTCCCCCTAAAATGCAGTCTGTGTCACAGGAACAACTGAGTCCATGGCTACAAGAAAAAGTCCAGCCAAAAGGCCACTCCAAATCATCTCTCCCCATCCAATCATCTCCACAATCTCCGGGCCAAGTCATCTCATCTCTCATCTCCCTTCTTATTCAGCTTCGAGGAGGATTAGCATTTTTGTAAGGCCCCAATCATGCAAGAAAGGGTTAAAAGTTTTCAGTCTCTGTCTGTCGGTCCCGGAATGGCTCCCACGCACGCTGCCCACACGCTGCCGCTGCGGCCGGGCAGTCTTCCTCCCCCTTCTCGCTGGCTGCTCTCCTGGGGGGGAAGGGGGGGGGAGAGGGGGGGCTGGCTGCCCGAGGGCTGACTCTCTGGGACCTTCTACCCTTCCATCCTCGAAGCCCCCCCGAAGCCCCCTCTGTCCAGGCCCCGGGCCTACCACGTGGCTGGCCCCTCCCCCGCCCAGCAGCAGCGGGCCGGGCGGGAGAGAGATCTGAACTCCTCGCCCGACGATGTCCAAAGAGGAAGTGCCAGGGCAGTGCCCTGCTTTTAACCCCTGTGTATTCTCGGAGGTGTGTCCAAACCCCACTGGCTACATCAGGTGTCAGTATGAAACCCAAAACCTTCATTGGTTTGACCACAGCTTCCCAGAATTCCCACTTCTTCCTGGTCAAACCATGACATCATGTTACCACTAAAATTCTTAAAATTTTATGAAATGCTTAGAATAAAAATGTCCTTAGGAGTTACTCTTTGGAACTGTGTTTGATTTAGTGAGAGCTGCAAACTGATGGTGTGGTCTTTGAATGTGAGGTCATTTCTGTGAAGTGTCCTTCATAAGCCTGCTGTCTTCTTCGTGTTTAGGGTGAATTTCTTGCACAACCAGCTAAAGGCAGAATATGAAGGGCTCCATTCACACACTAAAGAGCTGAAAACTTCCTTGAACAACTCTCAGCTGGAGTTGAATCGTTGGCAAGCTCGCTATGATGAGCTGAAAGAACAGCACCAATCCATGGATATCTCTCTGACCAAGCTGGATAACCACTGTGAGGTGAGAGGCTGTGAATACCCAGCTACTGCTGCTTTTGGGTTAGAGGGCTGCCACACATGGTGTGAAGCTTTGGACATGCTGTATACAGAAGGTCAAACTATGAAACAACACACACACATAGTTTGAAGTGTATAGTTTTTATCTTAGGGTGCCATGCTGTTGTGTTACCTTGATTATGGTGCACTCCAGGGAAGCCAGATGGAGAGGAAAGATGAATTTGTCTTGTTTCATAGCTCCTGTCCCGGCTAAAGGGAAATCTGGAAGAAGAAAACCATCATCTCCTGAGCCAGATTCAGATGCTGAGCCAGCAGAATCAGATGTTATTGGAGCAGAACATGGAGAGCAAGGAGCAGTATCATGAAGAACAGAAACAGTACATGTAAGAAAAAATAGATTTGAATTGTGAAACCTTAAGTAATCTAGACAAATATAGAAAACAAATGATCTGTCAGGATTAGAAGAGCAGGCAGTGAAATGATAGGTCTTCTTGATATGTGTTGGAAAAGGGGATGTTTGGTAGGAGATAACTGTAATGGAAGAAAGCACAAAATGTTTCTGCATTGCCTTACTGCAAAGGGTTGTTCACAAAACACCTGGGCAGCTCTTTTCAAATAATACAGATGAACCTATGTGGAAAATACAATTAGAAAAGATGGAATGCTAAGCCCAGTGGTACTTCTCAAAGAAGAGGAGGTTGGGAAAGAGTTTTAAGGTTTTGGGAAACAGCCAAGTTGCAACAAAAATACAGTCTTATGAGTGTTATTTTGTATTTAGGTTCCTTAAGAATAGCAAATATTCATACTTGTCATGCTTTTTTTTTCATTTGTATTTCAAGAAATACCTGCTTTGATGTTGTTTTTAAGGATACAGTCATCAACATACATTGCTGTGTCCTTCATGCTCAGGTTGACACGTTGAAATGAAATACCCTGTTTAAAGATACTATGTATTTACAAAGAATCCTGTTTTCACGGCAGTGAATTTCTCATATAGGTATGAGAGAAGGAAGAAAAATGTTCTTAATCCCAAGAATTTTAGTTTAAACACATCAGGATGATGTGGGTGTTACTGAGTTGAGTTTTATAGCAGTACTGGCTTATATGGTTGAAGTGTTAGAAATTGCTGAAATATGGTTGAATACAGTTCAGATGTTCTCTGATCTGTTTATCCTGGTGTCTGACTGTTCTGTCGTGGAGGTGCATTTGCCTTACTACTTGAATGAAAATAAGATTTGCCAACTTCCCTGTGTAGGTTAACAAAATAATCAGTAAAAACCACAGTTATTCTTAACACCCTCCAAACAAAATGTGCCTGAGATATTAGTTAGTAATCTTGCACCACCATCTACTGTTGTTCTTTCACCTTTCGTGCTTTGTTGCACAAAAATCACCCATCAGCATGGTTGGTAGGCTTTTGCATTTGCCCTCTCCAAACAGACTGGGAATCCTGAAGGTTCAGGATAGGAATATATTTCAGTCTCTTTCTTCTCTTGGTGGCTTTTGGTCTTCAGTTTTTTGATTATGCTTAATTTCATACAGATGACTCAGAATATGTTTTCCACCCTCACAGTGATAAATTGAATGCCTTAAGAAGACATAAGGAAAAACTTGAAGAGAAGATAATGGACCAGTACAAGTTCTATGATCCTGCTCCAAAAAAGTAAGTTCCACATGGATTCATTCTGCTGTACAGATCAGTGAGGGCAAGAAAAAGCTTTCCATAACTGGGGATAACAGAAAATTCATCTGAATTATGGGTGGTGTCATCTCCACTTGTCTCTTCCCTCTCACTCTGCAAGATACTCCCTGAAGCAGCAGGTTGAGTTAATGTAGAGTACAGGGCCTCATGTGGGGCCCTCTGTATTAATACAAGAATCTGAAACTCCCGAAATAATTGGGAAAGAACCACTTTGCTCCCAGTATGTGACCAAGCAGCACTAGGAGCTTTCAGAGCTGCTCTTTCAAAGCAAGGCATAACCAGTCTGTTAGAGAGAAGGACTTAAAAATTATACTAAAAAAACGAAAAAAGAGCCAAATTAATTCCACTGTACATAACCTTATAACCTTAGCAAAGAGGCTTCAAAGCAGCTTTCATTTTTCCTCTTCAGTCTGTTCCTGTAGTGGAGTTTGTCACACTATAAGAATGTCTTATGAGGCCCATATGTGTAGTTTAGATTTCTAGCAGAGGGAACAGTTGTCTTTCTCACATTTCTCGTGCTGAAGAAATATTTCTGTAAAAGTAATTTTGACTTCAGTAGGGAAATGGATCTCAAATGCTGTGAAATTCATGGTGCATTTTTTGAACCAATTCATGACAGTAAACAAAAAATGTAGGATGGCTTTAGCACAGCTGTAAACTTCTTTGGGGAGTATTTCTTGTAGCATTTTCTGGATTCCATTCACAAAACCTGCTTTATCAGGAAAAACCCCTGGATTGGAGCCAGAGCCTTAGTGAAATTTATCAAGCCAAAGAAGGAGACCTCAAGGGAGCGGTTGAAACCAGCAGCAGAAAGCTCCACATGGCATTGTGAATCCCCAGAGATGGTAAACTCTCCATCTGCCTCCCAAAAATTGAAACATCAACACGAGGCTCAGGAGAACACCTCTCCAGGGTCAAACCCTATGGAAGAGAGAGAGAGCCCTGGGTGTTCTTCAAACAAAGGTAAGGAATGCCCAGCCTAAATTCATGAGCTGAATTAAAAAAAAATAAATTAATATCTAGGATATGTTAATGCCCAATCACATTATATTTTATGTCCTTTTTTGTTTGTTTTAGGGTTTTTTGGTGGGTTTTTTTTTTTTTTTGTTAGTTGTTTGGTTTTGGGCTGTTTGTTTGGATTTTTTTTTAGTACAATAGAAGTTTTAGTATGCATAAAACCCTAAGCTAGAAATTTGAGTAAACTCTAGAAGATAATAGGTTTGTTTTTGTTTTAGTTTGTCTTCTTCCTTTTATCTTCTACTTCTCCCTTCAGTCTCTGTTTGCCCAGATGTATTGCATAATACATTGTTACTGAATAAGTTGGTTCTAATACTTCATTTACTGGGGTTTTGCAGCAAAGCATTTAAAGCTGGATTATGGAGTAGTGTGTGGTTCAGGCTCTTTGAGGGGCATGAGCTGGCTGACAGCCACTGCCAGCAGGTGGTGCACGTGCAGAACAAATAACCCATTTATTGTAAATAACCAATTCATAATGCGGGATTTTGGAAACAATACCATGTTTTGATTTAGAATTAAACTAGGAGTTTTTTCATGTAAAATGATGAAATTATATTTTTAGCACTTAAGGAATATGTAAGGAAGATGGAATGATTTTCTGTTAAGTTAGTTTATACATTAAATCAGATGTTCCTAATTATGGGAAATTTAAAAGAAAGTTTCTCAAAATAAATACTTCTCATCCTTATTAAAGGTAATATATATGTCCCAAGCTCTGTTTATTCCATTGAGATAACTTCTATCAGCTTGTATACATAGATTGTCATACTCCAGGAATACTTTCCAAGAAGCAATTTTGAAATTGATATTTGAATAATAATGCCTGTCTTCCAACTGTGGGGGGTGGGAAACAGAAGGGGAGGAGCTGAGAAAAGAACTCTTATTATAAACTACTGCAAGTACCTGTGTCTGAAGCTTTTGTTTTGATTGGGTAAAATTCTTCCTCTAATTCTTTGAGGTCATTTATTCACTTAAAGTAAAAAGAGATGTTTTATGGAATAAGATCATCCATATGATTCCAGGTGTTTGACATGCATCCTAAGTTCAGCATGGGAAGCTGGGCTTGGGTTGCCACAGAACAAGGCCCTTGCAGAGTGCCAGAGACAACAGAAGGTCTCTGGGGCTTCATTCATTGTGATGCTACATGAAACACACTTAAGTGGAGATGAGGGTTACCAGTACTAAAGCCTAGGAGACCTCTAGGAAATTTGAGTGTGTTATCACTGAGTGACATGTACACCAATTTAATTTTATATTATAAAGCAAAAACATTTTGAATGATCTAACAGTACTTTCTTAGTGGACTTGCTTAAATATTGTATATATGTGTTAATCTATGCCTTAATCTGAGTCAGATTAGATATGTTTAGCTATTCATTCATCAGTCCTCCATTATAGGTGTTGGTCATTGTATTAGCCTTTTCTGTTTTTACTGATTGTGTAGTCTTTAATCTGTGTTAAGTCATTTAAGTTTTATTTATAAGGCTTTTTTTTTTTACTTTTTTTTTTTCTTCTTCTTTTTGGGATACCTGGGTGATAACAATTTAGCTGCACAGCGCAAAAAGATTGCCTTTTTGAGAAGCAAAAGCAAGGATAAAGAAAAGTCTCCTAAGTCTCCATCGAATCATCAGTCTTTCTCTAATCGGCTCCGGTTCTGGTCTTCTTCCGACATCCCATCCTCTCCTAATGAAATTCTTTCTTTCCCGGAACTGGGAGTTTTCTAACACCTTCTCTGTATCATTTATCTTCATTTATTTCTGACAAATATTAAAAAAAAAAAATTAAAAAAAAATCCCCCATGCCATAAAAGAACACGCACATTGATAGAGACACTCAGCGTGTCTATACAATACTCTAAATACAAGCAAAGATTAGTGAACATGGACTTAATTTTTCCTGTAGAAGATGAATCACTCTTGCACACTGTGGATCATTTCTTCAATGCAGCACACTTTAGGGGACCCCATGGCATTCAGTTTGCGTATGTATATTGGCTGTGGTGCATGTTGTCAGTAAGTGAAGTTGCTCTTCGCTTCAGTATTTTCTTGCAGTCATGTACTTGCATTGTGTCCAGTTAAAGTGTTGAACTGGTTTGCTGTTGCTATGCTTTCTACAGTGTGGTAGTCCTACTAAAATAAAAATACAGTCTCAAGCTCCAGAGATTTTTCCAATAGTCTGTGCTACTAAATGATTTCAAAAAGGAAGGTTTTATAACACCTTTTTCTGCTTTTGAGTAGTCTAGCTTTGAATGGAAGCTACTGGAAAAATTATTCTCAGCCAAGTGTCTTGATGCTCATATTCAGACCTGATATTTAGCAAGGTTTTGTCCTAATTAAGAAAATTCATCTTGAATTGAGATGACGTTTCAGTTTCTTCTGCTTCAGTTTCAACAGATTTTTTTGGAAGAAGAATGTAGATTTGTTCTCTTGAGGTTGGGAATAACCTTCATTAATCCATTGCCCAGAATTCTTGTTGCCTAATATTCATGACCTAGTGGCTTCTGAAATGAATGTGCAGGTCCAGTCCCCACCTGTTAGAGAATTGGATGCAGTATGGGCGGCGTGCCACCCAGGGCTCAGCAGAGAGGCCAGATCTTGTTTCCCTTCTCACTCAGAACTGTCCCCAGTGGCACAATCAGGGACTCTGGCAGAGCAGCCTGGTTTTTGTTGCCCATCTGGGGATTTGTGCAGAGTGTTAGTCTCCAGGGCAATTAATTTTTTGGCATCCATGGAAGGTGTTAAGTGTATCTAGGAAGTCAATTAGAAATACAGATCTGCATGTGAACCTTTAGCCAGTAGTTGCCCCTGCAGGCATGGCATATGTTTCAATTCTCAGAGCAAGTGCTGGCCCAGTCTGTGGAGCCCATGCAGACCTAGGGAGAAAGTACTGTTCCTGAATAAAGTCAGCTTCCAGGAGCCACCTAAGATAACAGCACATTGGTCCAGTCCTCTAATACAACTTCACAGCTGCTCTGTGCTTTGAACTGTCTGTCCATTGTTCTGCAAGTTGCTTATTTTGACTGCTGCACTCTGTTGCATTTTCAGCATATAGTTTCTGTTACTTAATCAAGTATTCCATAGAAATATATAAAATCTAGAATCTTGGATCTCATTAGGTGTGTTTTCTGCAGTAAATAGTTTTAAATTTTGTTCTAGGTGTGCCTTGAAGCATTACATTGACATTACAAGAAATTAATTAACCTGCTTTTTCAGTAGAAAATAATTTTTCAGGTTCTTAATCTAAATTACATTCTAGCAGAGTTTTTGTTATTTTCCTGCTAAGATCCCAGGAACTTCACTTAAAAATCATTGCACCAGGACATTGTAAGAGCAGAGTTTCAGTCTTGTAAAGACTGAGCTCTTATCCACAGCAAAGATATAGACCTGAAAGCAGTTAGCTTAGTGCACAGATCATGATAGATAATTTTCAAATCAGCATTATTTTTCTTTGAGTAAGAGCATGACTACTGTCACTCTTTCCGTATTCTATTTTATTACCGAAGTAAGTTCTTATAAAATGCACCTGCGAGGAATAATGTTGTGGGAATTTCACACCTCACTTATCTTTTCTGGATTCATGTCTTTGATCCTTTTCTTCCTCCTTTCACAGTAATTGTTGCATGTATAATATCAACCCTCCCACTGGCACTAAGCAGCCCTTGTCACTCCCACACTTTACAGAGAGCACACATGATTGACAAGCTGGTGGCAGAAATTTCCTATCCACTATTGCACTGTTTATGGAAAAGCTTGCCAAATTAGCGCCTCTGTTGTGCAGTTTCTTTGTGCCTGTTTGTCATGTTTGTATGGGCAGATAAATACAAATCCCCTAATGCTATTTTTCATTGAGTCTTATTCATTTACTTCTCTCCCCACCAGTGCTAATGGACCTAAAGCAAAAGAGGAATTCCCATCACGGAGGCAGCAATGATAATGCTGAAATCTCAGCAGACTCTGCAGCAAAAGCCAGCTGTGTGGAAATGGGTCCCAGGACTTACTCAAGCTCAGCCATTCACGTGCACACTTCCACCCCCATCTCCCGGCTCCAGAGCAGGCCAAAAGGTGTGTGTGCATTCGGTACAGCAGCTGCTAGTGCCAGGCAGGCTGCTCCACAGTCCCTGCAAGGCTGCTAGTGGCATTCAAGTACAAGAGCAGAGCACTGATACTTTCACTCCTGCTTTCTCTGCTGAATGGTTTAATTGATGGGGTGTGGGGTTTAAACGCTCTTGTAGTGTCATCAACTTGGCAGAGCGTATTTGAGAGTCAGTTCTTCAGTGGTTCCCTGCACAGTGCTTAGAAGATGGGCCTATAAAACCCTCTTGATCACCTCAGTCTTCTACACAGCTAGAATGTGTTGGAGACAGACCTGAAGGATTAACCTTTCTGTGTTCAATTGGCCTTTTAAGTTTCATGTTCTTTACCAGGCTATAATTCAGAAGATAACCTGTGTGAGCAGTCCCCAGATGTGGAGTTTGCAAGCACCAGACGGCACGGTAAGCTTGTAACATGTGTGAGTGCTCCAAACATCTGCATTAAGACTTGTTTCATTGCATCCACATGAGCTGTCCTGGAGTGGTTTAGTTGCATTTATGTTACAGAAAGAGGTATAGTGATTCAGCACCATTTTGGGAATGGGATTCTAACTGCTTCTGGTTTTCTGTTGAAGCTTTTAATGGATATTTTGCCAAAATGAATTTTCAAAGCAATGCTGGCATTGAGGCAAGTTGCCTTCCACCACCAACAGACCTTTTAATGCATGTCCTGCAGGTTAGTTGTTGATTTTTCTGGAGAATGTTTGATTCCTTACTTAAGGGAGTGAATCAGCAGTAAGAGAAATTTGCTGTGGGGCTTGTGGATGCACAGTGGGAATGCTGTTGAAGCAGCAGCACTGCCTGCTTAGAGAAAACTGAATTTGCGGAAAACTGAATTTGCAAGCTGGCCACCAGCTCCTTCCAAAGAAAACTGAAAAAGAGACAGCAACTTATTCTTGAACTTTTTCAGTATCTGCATTACTTTATAGTTACTGTAAAAACCTAGAATGTGTTTCTTTGTGCAAAAAATGAGATAAACAAGATGGATCCTAAACAACTTGAAAAATGAAGGTGTTTTCTACTCTGTCCTGATCTTGGCATCCTGTGTTTATTATGCTGTTAATGTTTTCAAAGTGACTTAGTTGCACAGGTCCTATTTTCAGAAGGGAGACTGTAGCCAAGTCTTTTAGAGAATCAGAGGAACTTGAGATCTGTTTGTTCAATGCTTGATTTGTGTTTTTCAGTGTCCAGGCCAAACAGTTTAGAGAGCAGTAGGAACGCTTCCAGCAGTAGTTCACCTCTCAATTTGAAAGGTAAAGCTTTTACAGCTGAGTTGTGACAAACAGGAAGTGAAATTCCATGAAACTGTGTGTAAAATGCCATTTTCCTTCCAATTAATTTGGAAGACTTGTTTTGAAATGGTAATGATTATGCAATCTGGACATGGCTGTCTTGGGAATCAAAACTGCTGGCAAGAAGTGCTTTTCTAAGATTGATTCTGGCAAGGGGTGGCTTTTAAGGCAGACAGTCGAGTTTTGCTTCAGTCTGACTGGCATCGTATTGTGGGAAATATCAGCCACTCTTAGACTCTTTCACAAGAGATCTCTGTGGTTCTTACTCTGCACACAGCTTGTGCAGGGAATCAGTGTGCTCTCGAGATTTGCTTTTGCAAATTGTGCATCCTTGAATGACGCCAAGAGACCTGATACTGTGGAAAAATCCGCTTTCTGCTTTTCCACTGTCAGGTTCTAACTCTCAGATCACACAGCCAGGACTGAGAGATGGTTCAATGACAGCTTGTAAAGAGGCACCCCAACATTATCTTACTAATATAAGGCTTTTATTAGCCTCCAGTGCTATTTTTATTCTCTGGTGGAGTAATTGTGCTTGTTTAAGGTGCTGTAAGATATTTAGTAGTCCTGATTTTTCAAAGCTCTGAAAAAATGAAGGTAAAAAATGCTACCCAGTCTGTGTGGAAACATCCCTGGATGATAAGTTCCCACCTGAGTGTGAAATCTACTGAAATTGTGTCAGAGCAGTGTCATTAATGGTATTTATGCTTCTCCTCAGGTTCCTTAGACCATATCCATGGTAGAACTGAGAGCCTCAGCAGTGAAGATATGGTGCCAAGCAGAGAGGCACCAGTCTTGCTCCGAGATACGTATTCCCTTCACTCTGCTGCTGCTTTCTTTAGCCCTGGCAGCAGGCATGAGTCCTCCTCGCACAGGAGTGGTTTGATGTCCTGTGATATACCTCAGAGGAGCAATCCATCCCAGTGTCACACAGGCAGGCAGCGATCTGCCTCGCCTGGCAGTGAGATGGTAACTTTGGAAGAGTTCTTGGAAGAGAGCAACAGGCTGTCTCTACCAAGTGTAAGTAAATAGAGCTAGATAGCCCATTTCAGATGTCAAAAAACTGTTCAAAGCTGATTTAGGAGGATGAGGGCATAGGGAAACAGAGAGAGGCAAGATGATCCTTGTTCATATACATAAGTACTATTGAATCTTGCAAAACAAATTAGACCGTTTCAATAACTAAGGTAAAATTAGCTTTCATATAAAATTAGCTTTCTGTTCATATAGCACTCTGCTAATTCATTTTTGTTTATCAGCTATGGCAAATCAGATAATTCACTGCAAGTACTTTTGCTAGCAAATAATTGCAGTCAAGGTTTCGTATCATCAGTTCTCAGCTCCAGGTATCTTTATTTATAAACTGGTACGTTTTCTGAGTAATTTTCAGCTGCTAAATCTAAAATTAGGAATGAAACCTAGAATAATTTTCAGTTAAAGTGCAAAATATGCAGTTGTTAAAACCATCTCATAATCTGAAAATATCAGTGTGTTTGAGAAAGGTTCTTCTCGCAAAAGGAAGTTTTTGATACTTTCACCATGTTTGTGTGTTGACTGACACTGCCCTGTTGGTTCAGTGACTGCAAGAATATGTCACTCATTGAAGTGCCTTTTTCAAGAACTAAATGTTTGTTTTCAAGATGATATTTGTCTTTCATTGCTCAGACATGCTGTACAATAGTGAGGCAGTGCACTATTGAACAGGTTAGTATCTTAAAAACAGTTAATTAATAGTCTAAGTGAATGGAGATTTCTGTTTTATAAATGCCTTGGTAAAAGTATTGAAATCAGCAGAGCTGTGCCATTTTGTTGCATCAGTAAATTCTGGTCCTTGAATTTTCACAGAAATGTTGAAATATACCTCCTATTCCCTCATTACCCTAAGTACAATTCTTAGCTTTTCGAGATGTTTAAAATTATTACTTTTGTGTGTCTGTAACTACCTGACCATGTCCATTTTCATTCTTTCTGTCATCCTGTTCCTTTTCAGCATCGGCGCAGTTTAAATGAGAGTGAAATGATTTCATTACACCAGTTTCTGTTAGAAGCTGATGCCCTGTATCCCTCTTGCTACTCCCTATGTCCTTCCATTCATCAGGAACATTCGCAGTCTCTCGAGTCGGTCCTCAGTGTTTCATATCCCAGCAGCATGAGGCACAGAACAGGCAGGGGAAATAGGAGATCTGCTTCATTCTATATCCCCAGGGTATCCATTGTTCTTATTATGAAGGCAACAGCTCCTGACTTACCACAGCTTTTGCTAGCATATTAATGCCTATAGAAGCATACTGTAACTCCTAGTTGTTACTTTAAAGGCTGCCAGATCACTTGCATTAATTGCTCATGAAGCATTTGCAGCGTTTGTTCGTACACATGCGTGCTTTCGGTGGACTCGTCATTCTGTAATGCTAATGTCCATAACAGCTGTTTAAGTAAAGTTAAAAATAACCTTAACACTTTAACACTTAGTTGAGCTTAGAAATTTTCACACTGCACTATTGCCGTTGATGGTGTTTGCTTACGGAAAATGAGGTTTTTGACTGGAAGAAATATTTGGAACACTAGTGAAATAAGTGTCTTAAGTTTTAAACATGCTCCCTAGAGAAGAGTAAAGAAGTAAATTTCATGAGCTTGTTTATCATTGTTGTTTGTAATGACAGCATGTCCCTTAACTGTTTTGAGCATGTCTTTTACTAATAGTACAGTGACAGCTGTTCAAACATCACCGTTTTTTGATTGCATGGACCATCCCCATGAAATACTCACTGTATATTTTCTTTTACCGCCAGGTTAATTGTCTGACATGAAATTTGTAAGTTCATTGTAGGCAAACAATTTTTGTAATGATTTTTGTACATTTCATTGTATTGTACATGCAGCTCTTAACATACATCGCATGTTGAATGGGAGAGGGGAAGGGAATCGATGAAGAAGGAATTAAATTTTTTTGTAGTGCTAGCAGATCTCCTCAAGGTATTGACTTCTGTTACATTCCTGAAGTTACAGTAGAGTTATCCAGATAAATTATATTCTGGAATATGACAGATATAATTGATATCTGCTGATACTAATGTCTGATGTCATCAATATGATATTGATGTTAAAGTGACAGTGGCTGATGT